>NW_028258440.1:12997065-15994131 GCF_053883595.1 Heterocephalus glaber | reverse complement strand
AAAACTTCCCCTGAGAGAATATCTTACAGAATTAGAAAAAACCATAATATCGTTCATTTGGAACCAGAAGAGACCTAGAATAGCAAATGCAATTCTGGGCAACAAAAGCAAGGCATCACAACACCTGACTTGAAATTATACTACAAAGCTAGTGTGATTAAAAACAGCATGGTATTGGCAAAAAAAACCACAAACAACCCAGAGGATCAATGAAATCAGATTAGAAGGTGCAGAAACACCTCCAGATAGACTCAGCCACCTTATCTTTGACAAAGGAGCCAAACGCCTACACTGGAAGAAAGATAGCCGAAAACGAATAATTGATAATTGAAATAGGAAGAAAAGGTCCAAAGGGGGAGGGGAAGGGGAAAGGAAAAAATTACGAGGGGGGAAAAGGAGAAAAATGGAAAAACAAAGTCTTTGTAAATAGGGAAGGGTGGAGGGGGTCAAGGGAGCACAGGGAATGGGAAAGAATAGGAACCAAGATACGTCATGTACAGAGTACAAGCTCCCAAGGGTAAATGTGTAAACGTATGTATACCTAAAATGTACCTATAAAAGAATTTAAGCAAAAATTAAATAAATAAATAAATAAATTATTGGTGCTGGGAAAATTGGGTTTCCAATTGCCGAAGATTAAAAACTAGACCCTTATCTTTCACCATGCTCACTAAACTAAAATCAAAATGGATCAAAGATCTAAATATTAAAACAGAAAACAATCCGCTACAAGATAAATAAGGAGAACTCTCGAAGGACATTGGGGTAGGCAAAGACTTTATGAACAAAAACCTCAGTCGCACAGGAACCTATCTATCATTAAAGAATACAATAACTGGGATCTCATCTTACTGAAAAGCTTTGGCATCAAGCAAGAGAAACCATCAATAGAGTTAAGAGACAACCCACAGAATGGGAAAAAAGGTTTTTGCCAGCTGTTCCTCAGACAAAGAACTAATATCTAGATATGAAAAGAACTCAAAAAAAAATCAGGACTCCCAGAATTTAGAGACCCAACCACAAATGGGCATCTGAAACGACGAGACACTTCTCAGATGAAGAAATAGAAACAGCACATAAATATATGAAAAAATGCTCAACATCACTGGTCACTCGAGAGATGCAAATTTAAAACAACACTGAGATTCCATCTCCAGAAAGAATGGCTGCTATCCAAGAAATCAACCAATAACAAATCCTAGCAGGGGTGTGGGGGAAAAGGAACCCTTCTCCACTGTTGGTTGGAGTGTAGACTGGTTGCAACCACTGTGGAAATCAATGTGGAGATTCCTCAAAGAACTTAAAACTGGAGCTTCCATTTGACCCACCTATCCCTCTTCTTGGCATCTTCCTGAAAGAATTAAAAGCATCATACCACAGGATATATGCACACTCAAGTTTATAGCAGCACAATTTGTAATAGCTAAATCTTGGAAACAGCCCAAATGCCTATCATAACGATGGATAAATGGATAAAGAAGATATGTTTTTTTATACATGGAGTACTATTCAGCCATAAAGAAGGATGAGCCGTGGGCCAGGGATTTAGCTCCGTGGTTTCGCCGTCTGCTGCGCAAGCGCAAGGACCGAGTTCAATCCCCGGTACCAAAAAAAAAAAAAACAGGAAGGAAGGATGAGCCTGAGACACTTTTAGCTAAATGGATGCACCTCGAGACCATAATTTTAAGTGAAATAAATCGTACACAAGTTTAAATACCACCCTGTTTCTCTGCTGTGAGAAACCAAAAGTGGAAATAATGAGTAAAATGTACAATAGATATTGGAAAATGGGAAGAAATGTTCAAATGAGAAGGGGAACAAGGGAGGGAGGAGGGGGAAAGGAAAGAAGGGACAAGAAAAAAGAGAAAATCGAAGTGTATAAGGAGGGGAAGAGGGGTTGAAGGGAGTGGGGGGTGGAGACGAGAAAGAAGCAAGCTATGTCACATACTGGTACAAATTCCCTATGATGAACGTTATTGTTATGTATATCTCAAATGTACCAATACATGTCTTTCTAAAAAAAAAACAAAAACCTACAGAGGGAGACAGCAACTCACCAGACCTTTAGTTTTCCTTTGTCTCCACCTTGCTTTACCTGCCTGGGAAATCGAAGGTGTTGTCCTCCAACCTGAGCCATACCTGACTGTGAGCCTGGCCTGTGGCATTAGGATGGCAGCGTCAGGGGCCTGCTTTGTTGGGCTGCCTCTCTAGATACCAGCATCACCTGGCCTGCAACGCCTTTGTATCACTGCCATCACACACGCAACCTCGGGAACAAAGCTAGTAACATCATCTTGGTTTTTTCTTTCTTTCTTCTTCTTTTCCCTTTTCAAAACTCCTTTAATACGTCCTATGGCTTTCTTTTTTTTTTTTTTTTCAATTTATGGCTTTCTATGGCCTCAAATAATCACCTTTAGATCCAATGACCTACGAATTATCACTGCCAGAGCAAATGAAAAATAATTTCAAATTACAGAACCATCCCCTACTTATAAACAGGTTCCAGAAAAGCACAGTTCCTCATAATAGTACAACCAAAGGAAGAAAAATTCTCTTAGGTGTTAGAAATTGCTCAAGAATATATTCACCAATACAATTGGTAGTTTCAAAAAGTCGAACGTGGCCCAAGCATGGTGATACATGTCGTAATCCCAGAAATCTGGAAGGCTGAGCCAGGAAGATTACAAGTTTGAGTTCAGCTTGGGTAACTTAGCAAGACCCTATCTCAAAATAAAATTGGACTTTGGGTGTAGCTCGGTGCAAAGGCCCTGAGTTCAATCCCCAGTACTATAAAAAAAATTGAATGTGTGTAGTTTCTCTGAGGCATATACCATATACAATTCTTGCCAACACTTCCATTTTTCTTAGGTCAGTGGAAATTTCCACAAAATTGTTCTTTTAGTCTGTTTTTATTTCAGAGAATATTTCCAAAGGTTGCACATATTCCTTCCATCTCTACCATAATGTACAACCCATTATGTTAGCAAATATGTTCAGGCTGACACTTCAAAGTATCCCAGAAAAATTAAAATTTAGAGCTGCCAATCTTTGTACAAGCTTTACCAAGGACTTAAAAGCAAAACAAAACAACAGCAGGAGGAGCAGGCGTTTGGGCTTTTGCACACGCCATTCCCATCAGGTGCAGTTCAACCGACATACATTAATTACAACATGTGTTGTGTTCTGGCTGTGAATTTTTCTCTCGCTCCAAATGCCTAAATATTGATAAATTGCACTCTTAAGAAATGAGTTTATGCTTGGTTTTAAATATTTTAGTTAATTTAGTGTCATGAGGCATCTTAGTGCACTATTTTGAATAATTCCGTGTCAGACCACCCCGATATGACTCCACATGGAAGTAACACTTAAAAAGATACCAATGTTAGGAACTGAACTTCATTATATACAGTTATAGCTGTAATTCATATAGTTATGTGTGTATATGCATATATTTTCCTAATTTAGAATTCATATTTATGCTAAAATATACATAGATATCTAAGAAATAAAAGCTAATTCAGTACTATTCTTTTTTCACTTAGAAAGTCATGTTCCCTCTGAAAATAGGAAATTTCCACATGCTGGGGCTTTCTATTATGTTTTCCACCCACAAAACCCTAAAGTTCAAAGCTCATTTCTTGAACATGGAGAAGGCAACCAAAATACACCAACGTGACAATGTCCCAGACGAAAGATCCAAGCCCTGAAGCCGGTTCTCAAGTGGCTACCCTGCCAAATTGCTTTTTCAGATTTACTCACCTCCACTCCGGCTTCAGGGATACCCAGGCATCTTGCAAATTCTCTTCTGAGGGGAAAAATTTACAGATGTTCAACATTTGGCATTTTGGATGACATAAAATTTACGAAGTACAATTCATGTTTCTTAAAAAAATTGTTTGTCCTATCAAACCTCCCCCCAACACACACAGACACACACACACACACACACACACACAACACACACATTTCTGCAGTATACACATTGAGGCTTGCTTTCGGGACAGTTTTCTCTCAGGTACAAACATTAAGGGGAGGCCAAAATATTAGTCATCAAAAAAATCATGTGCAAGTGTATTTAAAATATTTAAGTGTATTTAAAATATAAAAATTGATGCAAAACAACAATCCATAATGAGCAGATTTAACAAAAATGTAAATACAGGCAGTGTCCCACCCTGCACTGGTTTAATCATGCCTGGGGCTTCTTACCCTGTTTCTCACAGGAACTTGTTTATAAAAAACAGTTGCTGGCTGAGCATAGTGGCAACATGCCTGAAATCCCACCTTCTGCAGCGGCTGAGGCAGGAGGATCTTAAATTCCAGGCCAGCCTGAACAACTTACCAAGACTTTGTCTAAAAATAATGTAAATAAGGGCTGGGGATTTAGCTCCACAGTAAAGCACTTGCCCAGTGCACTCGGTGCCCCAGGTTCAATTCGGAGCACCAAAACAAAACACATACATAGAGGGCCGGGGATTTAGCTCAGTGGTTCCGCCGCCTGCCTCGAAAGCGGAACGTCCCGAGTTCCAACCCCGGTACCAAAAAAAAATAATAAAAAAAAAAACCATAGGAAAGCAAAACAAACAAATATACAACGAAGCACTGTCCAAAGTTTCCCAACTTGATGCTTTAAATGCTTCATGAAAATATTTACCTTCGTTCCCAGTTGGCATAGCCACCACCCCCAGCCCTACCCCCACCCCCACTCGGAGGAGCCTCGTTGGCTTTTATTTCAAGAGGGGGAAAATGGGACCCGGGAGACAGACAAAGGCCTCCCCGGACCAACACGCACCCCCTGCAAACCCGGAGCCAAGCTGGGCGATCTGCTTACCGCTCTGGTCTGCTGGGGCTCCTGTTGGACTGGAGATAGTTCTCCAATTCCTGCAGCTGCAACTGGGTGAAACGGTATGCTCGAGGAGCCATTGCTGGTCCCTGCCATTCTCATCTTCCTCGGGGATCAGCTCCTCCTGTTCTTGGTCACCACTGCTGCTGGAGCCACTGCTTTCTTCGTTCCTGTCGTCTATGGGGTCAGGAGCGCCGGTGCCAACCTGGCCTTCTCCTCCTCCTAATTCTTCTCCTTTTTCTCCTTTCTCTTCTTCCGCTGCCTCTCTTTGCTTAGCCTCGCTCGGTACAGGTACACCCTCTTCCTCATCTTTTCTCTCTTCAGCAGTTGGCCTCATATCTGGAAAGAGGGAAAACACAAAGAAAAAGATCAGCGCTTCCAGACCAGGTCCCAGGGAAGGCGCGGCGCCATGGCGGGGTGGGTGGGGGAGGGCAGCGTGTACTTCTCTCTCCCTGGGAATATTAGCTTCTTGGAGATCGCTAAAGCACTCATCTGGCCACAGGCACTGACCCTGCTGTTCCTCCTGGTCCCTTCTCAACTCCCAGGCTGAGCCAAGTGTAGCCGTAACCGTCCAAAGGCTCCATATCCTGAGGACCGTCCGTCAGTGAGGCTGTGCCGCTTTCTGAAGATTCTGAGCGGGAGGCCCGCGTGATCACACGAGCAAAGTTAGAGATGTGATTGGCAGGAAGGGTTTCCCGCCTGGCACCAAGACCCAGTTACAGTGTATCCAGTCATAGACGCCTTGTTTTGGCGGGCAGGTAGGCATGTACTGCTGCAGAACCTGGGCCTCTGAGGTGCAGCTTAGCTGACTATTCCCGCCTTAAAGTAGCTTCCTAGGGAAGGGAATGTGCTGAACTGTACAGACTATTTTAGAGGGAGCAACAGACCACATGCTAGGTCTGAGACCCTGGAGAAATAGTTGGAGAATACCTCAACCTAGCCTTGCGCAACCAGCAGCCGGTATTCAGCAGGAACAGGAATTAAGCTAGTATGATCAGTTAGGAGGCCTCTTGCTCTCAGCTTTTGCAGAGGCTGAAGTCAGAGCCTGCCATGCTTTCTGGGTCTTCAAAAACAAGAGCTTGGAGCCAGGTGTGCAGAGCTGGCTGTTTGCATGGGCACACTTTGCAAAAATGTATGCCACTCCCCCTTGAGAACGCCTGCCTCGGTCAGAATGCAAGAGTAGTTTCCAGCACAGTGTTTACAGCAAGCCAGACTGTGTAAACTGTAGGGGGGCTTTTATTTGCCCCCTGGCGACAACTATGTGTTCCCTGCAACTTCTGCTGTGTCTCTTGGTACACACCCTCTACAAAAGCACGCTTGTTCCTTGTCTTGAGCTGATGCTGTGAATCTGTGGGAATTCTCCCCTTTCTTTCTGCTGCCTCCTCCCCTTTCCCTCTACTCTTTTTCTAAAAGTATAGGGCCGGGGATTTAGCTCAGTGGTCCCGGCGCCTGCCTTGCAACCGCAAGGTCCCGAGTTCGATCCCCGGTAAACCACCCCCCAAAATAAATAAAATAAAAATATATTCCTTAGCTCTAGCTTAGGAGTAAATTTTATTTATTGTCATATAAAGAGAACCAGGACAGATCGATTGGTCTAAATTTCTTCCTTAAGACATGTTCGTTGGGGCCAGGGATTCAGCTCAGTGGTTCCGGCGCCTGCCTCGCAAGCGCAAGGTGCTGAGTTTGATCTCCGGTACCAAAGAAAGAGAAATGTTTGTTGATGCTGCAGGACTTACTGTGCTGAATATGGACGCTACCTTTCAGCGCTGAGACCTTATCCTTGACAGTGTGTCGGGTTATCCTGGTTTTGCCTACATGAACACCCTTTTCATTGTCCTTATTTTATATCAGAAATTAAGCCATTTTTGTGGACCCCTAACAACGGTAGCTTCTAGTCAACTCTATTACTACGCCTAATGGATACGTACCCTTGAGATGGAAAAATGGGGCACAAGCCTTCCCTATTCCCCTTTGACTGCCAGCCATTATACCCCTCCTCCCTTTGCCGACCTGAGGATGACCCGGGACTACTCACTCCAGGGTCTTCCATCCCTTGTGCGGTTGCCAAGGCAACTACCCTCTAGGGAGCCACTCAACCCTTATCCCTCCCCTCCCCCTCTCTGTACTGCTCAGGTGCTGCTGCCATTTATCTGAATCTCTGACAGGGCAACGATCTGAGACAGACTTGCTGCTGTTATTGCCCATGTCCCTAAGCACTACTGGACCAAGATCGATACTTGTCACCACTCCTGGAAATTCACCGGAAGCAGCAGCAGTCATGACTTCAACCCCTCAGTTGGCTTCAAATGGTGGGCACTGTTAAATGGCCATTTATCTAGCACTTGGGCCAAGCTGTCACTATGACAGCTGAGGTTGTCCTAGATCCCCCATGGCTGTTTGGGGAGTTTGGCCTTGGCTACAGCAGGATTCAGACAAAGATCTATCCTAGATGGACACCCCCTCTGCAGCCACTCTGGGTGACTCTGTCTTATAACCTCTCCAGATGATGCCGCCCCCCTCTGCCATTATTCCCAAAGCTCCCAAATAGGTCTGCTGGATGCAGGAGACTGCATAGGCAGCCAGACCCTGTGTTCCCTCACACTCATAGTCAGTCCAGTGGGTCACATTCCTCTGCACTAACCCCCTATGCTGAAGCATAGGTCCCATTAAAAGCTTTGTTTAGATGACCCTACTGTATTGCCTACTCATGACTTTTATCTAGGTGGCAACACTGAAAGCTGTTAGCCCTGATCGTGCTTGGCAGCCAGTTGGGGGCTGAAGAGCTCCAGAGAGCAGCAGAGCAGCAAAGAGCCAAGAACAGGGGAGACCTGCAGAGTCCTGCAGAATGCTGCGAGACAGACACTAGAAGAGCTCTAGAAAGCCATCAAGGGGGCTATGAGCCCTGGTTGCTGAGGAGTGGATGTCATAGCTGGGAGCGTTCAGGAACTGCTGACATTCACAGCTTAGACCTATAGCACTAAGAGCAAAGAAGCACTGGCACTCAGAGCCCGGAGCTGCAATATCATATCAAAAGGAGCTGCACTTTGCACTATGATTCCGATATCTATCCAAATTGAGCAAAAGAACCTCTAGCAGACTGGTGACATCTTTTTCCTCATGTTCCAGGGAGATGGGTAAGAAACAATCACAAAAGTTTGACCAATTCACTTTCACAAAGATTGTAAGGAATGGCAATCTGGCAGCTTCTTTCTGATTTTGATCAAATCTTTGCTCCTGAGATTGACTCTTCCTGAAGCCCAACTGTTGGAATCTGAAATCTTGCTTTGTCTACTTCCCACTATTTAGTTAACCTGTCTTGCTTGTTCTCCATTTTCTTTGATTTTTCTCCTCTGTAAAACGGAAATAGCAATGTTAGTCATTCATGGGGGGGGGGTTGCATAGAGTACAAGAGATGATCAAGACAGACATTTTACACATTGCCATAACATGCTACCTCATGTTTCCTGAGTCAGTTAATTTCTATTTATTTGCTGGGTGAGGCAGCACACACCTGTGATCCCAGCACTTAGTAGCCTGAGGCAAGAGGATTGTCAAGAGCTCAAGGCCAGCGTGGGCTACATAATGAGTTCAAGGCCAGCCTGAACTAACTACATAGTGAGACCCTGTCTCAAAACCCAAACCAAACCAACCAAACAAACAAACAAAAGCCAAGGGCCATGAGGAGATTATAGTTGTTTTCTGGCAGTTTGGCAACAAGAGTATGACATTTTGTTGTGAAAGAATTGTCTCTGTATGTCTTTTTGTACCAATATTTATTTCACTCAGCGTTTGTTGGCTGCTGGGTGTACAGGACCCTGTGCCAGGGAGTTTGGAGAATGCCATGATGCCTGATTCGGCCATTGCGGTGTAGGTTCTCATAGTCTGATGAGAGAGACTGGGCCACACCAGAAAATGGGACTGCCAATTCCAGAGGCAGACTGGTGAGCCCCACTACATACTCCCCCACTGTGACCCCAGGGTAAGTTAGTTCATCTCTCTGTGCCTCAGCTGCCACATTTGTAGAATTAAGGATCATAACGATACCCACTACTGTTATTATGAAGTTAAATGAAGTCACACAGGTAAGTTCCATGGTGAGCAGTGAGTCCACTTGAGCTAACTCTGGAGTTAATACAAGACTCAGTGGGGAGTGTCCATGCATGGTCCTGCACTTTGACTGAATATGCCTCTTAGGGAGTGCCAGCCACAAAAACAGTTAATTTTCAGTGAGAAGCTGTAAAATATGGCCCTCCTTGCCAAATGAGTCATCCACACTTCAGGCCTACTGAGGTTTAGAAAGGAGACAGCATGTGGCTGGCAAGGATAAAAAAGGGAAGAAAGAAAGAGGAGTAAAACAAAGATGAAAAAGTGAAAATAAAACAAACAAGTCACGAATTACTCAACTAGACAAGGCAGGGGAACAGAAAAATCAGAGGCCAGGCTTCGAAATAGGCTCAAAAATGAGCATGGTGTGCTCTGGATATCTGCTGTGAAGTACTGGCATCTCAGTTCAGAGTTATCAATCTAGAAATAAAATTTCACTGCCAGGAGACTATAGCTAGAAAAGACTATGTACTGATCCCAAGACTTTCTTTAGGTTACACAAAACACAACACAATGCAAACGACAGACCTTTGCTCTCCTAACAACAAAAAAGCAACAAATAAAGAAATAAATGAGAAGAAAAAGAAGCAAAAAATTTTAAAGAGATTTTTTTCCTGGTGATTTGACTTTGCTTCCAATAAATACAAAATATGTATAAAACCAAGTTCCATCTGGTGTGATTCTAAGAAATTGAGCCATTGATGTATAATATTAGCAGCACAGCAGCTACGAGGGCGAACAAGCTGTGCTTGTGCAAAGAAGTACCCTGCAATATAAGAGTGCACGCTGTGCTTTGCCCCTGGGGGTCCATGCGTTGGAGGTTTGGTCCTCAGTGTGGCAGTGTTGAGGTAGTGTGGACCTTTAAGAGGTGGAGCCTAGTGACAGGTCCTTTGCTCACCGGAGTCACTGCCCTAAAAAAAGGAATACTGTTCTCTGGGAATGTGTTCTTGTGTAGCTCCTTAATAGTTCTCAGGAGGGGGATGTTTAAAAAGCCCGAGCCTGCTTTTTATGGCTCTCTCTCCTTCCTGGTTTGAGATGTGATCACTCGCTCCCACACCTTCTCCTGCCTTTGCCATCTGCATGATGTGATGCAGCTGAGATGTCCCTTACCAAAGCTGAGCTGATGCAGGCATCATGCCCTTGAGCCTCCAAAACTGCAGGCTAAACCCCTTTTCTTCATAAGTCGCTCCTGTCAATTATTTTGTTACGGTGAAGAAAGCCTGACCAATATATTAATAGCGTTAGTAGAGTAAATACAGTTTGCGTTTTGCCTTCGGAATGAGGTCCTTCTATGATTCACAAGTGAAGAAATGATAAGAAGTAGTAGGGTGAGTAGTAGGGTGAGGTGAGTAGACCTTGATTTCCAGTTTTGGCTTTGGTTGCTACTCTTAGGGAGCGACCCAAATGACTGTAAAGATGACTTCCTCATCCCCTCGCATCCATATGTTGACCAGAATTACAGCTAGTGACTAGCTTCCTTCCTTAGTTTACAATGAATGGACTCCATACTTTGTTAAGTGGAGCATTAAGTGAAATTTTGAGATGAGAGAACACATTTGGCTAGAGCAGGGGCAATGGAGAAGCCTCAATGCCCAGTCTCTATGTTAAACCTATAAGAGAACCATTTTACAATTTTGCAACATTTCTGTCTGACTCCCTGTTGGAATTGAGGTTATGCTATGGTACGTGGGCCCATGTGATTTATTCGATGGCCCTTGAAATTCTATTGGCTTAAAATAAGGAAACAGAACCATCTCACGTGTTTTGGGGTATTGGGCCAGGCACAATCACAATGTGAGAGACCTTCTCCTGGTCCTCAATTTCTACCATTCCTTGTAAATATTTTCAAGCTGGTGAAATTCTGAAAGGTGACCAGTTGGACTACAGGTGGGTAAGGATGAAAGAATAAGAAAGAGCAGCTTGTTGCTTGGCCTTTTGATGGAGATTGTGAAAGGAGGTGATAGAGAATGATTTGCATATGACGCTGAGTTCTGTTTTTCTTTTCTCTGTATCTTGTAATTTAAAAATAATAATATACCTCAGTTATTATACTAAGAACCGATTTTATTCTCCATTTCCCCAAACACTGAAATAGCACAAGGCGTAGTAATTTAACACAGAATATAAAGTGATATACACAATCATTCCCAAAACGACTGCTTTAAGCTTCACTTTGGGAGTTCTTAAAAACTTACACTCTTTTTTGTTGTACCAGGGATCAAACTGGGGTCCTTGCGCTTGTGAGGCAGGCGGCAGAACCCACTGAGCTAAATCCCCGGCCCCAAAACTTACACTCCTAAGTGACCTTTATTAAAATTATAAAAACAAATTACTTCAGAAGTAATTTAATTTACTTAGTGTAAAAAATACTTCAACTCCTTGGACCTGGGAACTTCTGTAAGGGGAAAATATTTGATTTGCCTCTTTATATCTGAGCTACAGCAGAGTCAAGCTCCTTCTTACTCAGGCTAACATTGCTAGGATTCCTAGTTTGAGAAAAACTATTATGTTCTCAAATTATTGTTGTTTTCAAAATTTAATATTGCAATTCTCGGCATAGGGCCTCCATCGAAACTGCATTTCAAGTGGAAAAGAAAGAAGTGTGAGAAATCCCATTCTGCTGCAGACCAATATTATTCTACAAAATGAAGAAATAGTAACAGCTCACCGTGAATTCGGCAAAACTTCCTAAAAGTACAGTGGGTAAACTTTATAAATATCCACTTCCATTTGGGGACAGGGCAGCTGAAGAGACAGTGTCTGGGACAATAGACCTTTGGTTTGGGTATTGAAGACAAAGAACTTTGTGGTAAGCCATGTTCTCAGTTGATATTATACTGGTTATACCAATACTCTCTTCAGAGGGTTCTCAATTCTTAGCTGTCTGTCCAACACCATTTAAAACATGCTCAAATATTCCCTTCTGCATCACCTAGCTTTTAGCATTTTACCCTAGACTTAGGCTTTATAAGTGTGTCCGGCTGTTTCCACCAAAGGAGGAACTGAATGATTGCACTGTTTGTTTGCTCCCAGGCTTAATGCAAAAAAAAAAAAAAAAAATCATTTTAAGAGAACTTTTTAAATTAAGCTCCTATTTTTCTTGTTCTGCGTTTCTGCCTGTACCTTAACGATGGCCTATGGGATTTGCTAATTTCAAAGGTCCTAGAGCCAGTAACTCCAGTGTTACCTGCAGACCATTTGAGGTACATTTTCTATTTGAACGTATGTTTTTGTATTCTGTCGTTTGCTCTGAAAACACAGCCTTTAGCTGTTCGAGGTGGTCACATCTTGTCTCATCCTTCAGGGGGCCTTGAGGACAGGCGTGCAGTGTCTCAGGCAGCAGGGCAAGGCAGGCAGGACAGTTCCAACTCAGAGGCCTGGCTCCTCAGGAGAAAAGCCCTTAGCGCTTCACCCTTGAAAACTCTCCATGAAGGAAACTTCCCCGCAGGGACAGGGGACAGACCTGCAGCCTTGTGGGAACCGCTGCTGGGGCTGAATTTCTTCCCACGGGTTCCTTCATGTACAGAAGCGCTCAGTCGCCAGTGGGAAGCAGGAGGCCAGCCTCAGCGCCTTGCTCACTCTGGCTCTGTGAGTTTCCATTCCTTCAACCGAAGGCTCGGTCAGCCAGGAAGAGGAATCTGCGGGCCAACGGCTTCCCTTCCGCGCACTCCTCTGAAGGCTGTGCGACAGTCTGTCCTAGTCCTCTCCTCTCTCCCCCTTCGCTTTGGCCGTGCAGGTGCCGAGGTCCCCTCTTACGTCCCTCATGTTTGTATCCTTTGGGGTGGTGAGCCTAGGGTGATGCCTTTGTCACGAGGGGAGGGCCTTCAGTGAATCTCAGGATGAACGTGCAGGCACACATTGAGCACCGTGGAAGCCACGATGTAGAGGTAGGGGAAGATGATGCACAGCCCCCAAGCCAGGTCCAAGAAGATGAGCAGCGTGCAGCTCAGCCCCTTGCAGAAGAACCCATAAGGTGGTGGGGAGCAGTGGCGCAAGCCTGTGATCCCAGCAATTGGGAGGGAGGCTGAGGCGGGAGGATCAGGATCTCTGCGAGTTTGAGGCCAGCCTGGACAGCAAGGTGAGTTCGAGGCCAGCCTGAACTGCATAGCGCCACCTTGTCTCAAAAAACAAAAACCAAACAACAAAACAAAACACCCTAGGGGCGGGCAGCCTCTGAGCGCGAGAGCTGCACAGCCAGGCGCTATAGAACTGCCTCCATGTAGAGACGCTCTCCGTGCCTGCCCTCCCCCCACCCCCGTCTCCCCATTGTCCCCAGCCTCTGCCCCTGGCAGCTGGCCCACACTCGGAGAGCTCACGGAAAGAGGGAGGCAGCAGCGAGGCCTGTATCTTTTAATGCTTTTGGAAAGTTGATGTAGCCAAAACCACTCCAGGCCCCTGGCTACCTCCCAGAGATGGAGCCCACCTGCCATCTCCCTCTCTCCACTGGGCTTCCCACAGCCTAGCAACAACTCTGGGCCAGCCATGATCATGGGCTTCTTCTTCCCCTAGGGCTACTTTTCCACTTTCAATTTCCAAATATCTTTTCTTTTATCCCCTTGTTCAAATTACATGTTTCTCTCGGCTTCGTATTATAGGTAGGCAACCGTTTTGTGGGTGTTTGACACTGACAAGTATGAAAATTGGGAACTAGAGGAATGAAGAGTAGCTGATGAGAAGATTCTTAGGTATGGAATATAAGAAAGTTTTGTTTCCGCTCTGCTGTTCTCTTAGAGGCCCTAGTTTTGTTTGGAAGCTGTGCTTCCAGGGTGCAGGTGTATCAGTTATGCTGCCAGTGCCTGAATGCCACTTCTTCAGTCACTTGTGTCCCTTTGTTTATGAAAGACAACGATATGCTTTAAGTGGGAGTCATTTTTAGTCCTAGAGTCTAAACTACTGACATGTCAATTTTGGGAAACCAGAAAGTTTCCTCTTTAAGGCCTACTCTTCAGTAGACAGACAGAGGCATTGATGTACTATTAAAAATAAAATTTACACCACTGGACTCTTGGCTCTACCCCATAGCTCTGGAATTATGTACAAGAGCCAGTGTGACACCGATTAAGAAAAACATAAATTACCAATTTGCAAATGAATGTAGATTGTGTAATGAGCCTGCTTCCTAAGAAAGTTAATGCAACACAAAGACGGAGGTGGCTTTTGCTCATGGATTGTATTGCTGCTTGGAAGACTGGGCACTGCAAGGAAATTGGGGGAGGTGGGGGCTGTGGTAAGGAAATACACTCAGTCTTTTGTAAGGAGGGTGAAAATTGCATCAACCCCCCAAAACCTAGAAGTATAGACATGAGAATACTGAGTGCCTTCAAGAGAGGTCGACGACTTTTCCTAAGGTAAAATGACCCAAGTGTGGCCTCTTAGAGCAGAGTCCTGTGCAGGAGGGAGGTGACAGACATAAGTGCTGATGAGCTCAACAGGGCTGGCGCGCACGGCCCACAGCAGATGATCCGAGGCCTAGGGGAGGGCATGGTCACTAAGAGATTGACTTCTTCAGAATGAATTGTTTCTTTTCCCTGCCAAGCCACCCCACTGCTCTAGGCTTGCATTCCCTCATCTATAAATGAATAGAGAACACGGCATGTTCCTGAAAATCCCCTGCGATTTGGTCAGACCATAGCAGTCTCTTCATTTAAGCCCGGTATCTCCCAGAAGAAAAAAGTTTCTTTGCTTAGAAAAGCAGCGTGAAATGATGAACCTCATTCTCAGCCATCGCTGACCTTTTATTGCACGATCCATGAACATTTATCTCGCTGGACAAATGAAAATGATCTTGTGTGAGTTCCACAGAGGAAAACGGGTGTGAGCCTGCTAAGAAAAAGTTGCTGGCTGAGGGAAGGATTCACTTTCCTGGGGACACCTCAACTGCTTTGGCTTAATGGAAGGGAGCATAAAAAGAATCTCAAATGAACCCTAAAGTAAAAGTAATTTCAGGCACCATTCTTAGGATGAGGGGTGAGGAGATTATGTTAATGGCCTCTGACTCCAGAGGATGTCAACTCAAAGTTTTATAACACTAGGCTAAGCTGTGGGTTATAAGAAAGGAAACAAAAATTACTGTTCAAAATTTAGAAAGCTAGGGCTCGGGGTATAGTTCAATGATAGAGTGCTAGCTTAGAATGCATGAGGTCCTGGGTTTGATCTCCAGCAAAAACTTTACAAAACTAAGTAAGCGTAATGCAGGGAGAATTGCATCGTGGCTGACTAGAGGCAGTGGTGCTCATGGGACACTCAGAAGATGTGCACCAGGAAGCTCATGTGCATGTATACTGAGGCTCTATAAACCAGATGTACAAAACCGTACACAAAAAGGACAGTCTGAGCAATCATTAAACAAGGAATATCTACGCAGCAAGGCAGCCTGAAGTAGAGGCTCACCAGATGAATTCCAGTATCGGGGGTTTTAGAAAGGAAAGCTTCATCTTCCCTTGAACTCGGCACTGCTTTCACCGCAGTTCCAGTGAACATGCTATCTTGGGAGAGCATGTACCGCCGAGCTAAGGCGCCTAGCCTAGAAACCATACTCCAGTGGCCACTTGTCCTAACTCACACCTTATTAGGACAATAGCCCAGCCAGCAAGATACTCACATATCTGAGAAACTGCAACCTGAGAAACTGAAAGCCAGAGAGCCATTCAGAGGCCAGTGACTGACACAGGACCATCAAGACTTTGGGAAGTAAAGGCAAAAGACCCCACATAACACCCAGTCAATCTGCTGACCTTTGACAACCATGAGTGACAAAGCAAAGAAGACAGCACCGCGAATTGGCAGAGAGCATAGCCAGCTCTCCCCAGGACACAGCCTCTCCTCCCCTGGGAACTTGATCCCACTGGCAAACTGGCCTTGGAGGGACACCCTCCCCGCCCCGAGGGAATCTGCAGTCCCACTGTTTTCCTATCTGTGGCCACTGCACCCACGTTCCCTTATGACTGTGCTTCTGCATAAATCCCCTCCCAGGAAGCTCACACTGCCAAAGATGACCTGCAAACAGAGGCTCACCGAAGAACACCGTAATGCTTTAAAACAGCGGTCCCCGCTCTTGTATAAAGAGCCTGTCCTGCTCTGTGTTTCTATCTCTGTAATTTTACTGAAACCAGGGAATGAAAGCTCAAGGAGGTAGGACTTGTGTCAAAAGCGTGATTTCTCAGGAACTTGGCTCAAGAGGCCATTTATTTATTCCTGCTTTGAGCAGCTCTGTAAAATGGGGGGGGCTTTCAGTGTGAAATCAGCAGTAAATGGGGTTCCAGTAAGAGTACAGCATTCAAGGGCACGCAGCACATGGAAGGAGAGGTGCTCAGCTTCTGACTTGGGGAAGCTGCCAGGATTTGCCTGCTGGCCCGGGGACGGGAGAGAAAAGCACAGCAGCCTGTCTCTGGCCTCCGTGGGATGCATTCTTAGGGTTGCCTTGAAGCAGCAGGACCTCTGCTCCAGAATTGGCCCTAGCCCGGGCTGTGCTGCCCAGACAGGAGGACCCTGAGCAGAACTGGGAGCACCGCAGATGACCGCGCGTCTGCCCCTTCCCGCTGACCGGTGAGGACCTCTTGGGGAGCTGCTCTCGGAGTCCAGGGGGTTCCCACTGAGCTGCTCAGCATGGGTGAAACCCAGCCCCGTCTGCACAGGGTGTGCCCTCACCAGGGACTTGCCCTGGCCTTTTTGCACACAGTGGGGGCCCCCAAACCATGGAGGGAGTGATGGGGAAGCCATGGCCGGGCATGGGGGAAACAGGGACTAGAGTATTGTGTAAGGGTCACGGACAGCCCACCGTGGCACTTAGTGGGCTGGTGTGCTGGGGCTCTTGATGGGGGCTCGGGGAAGCCCCCACGACAGGAGTCTTAATCATCATTCCACCTGAATGGCATTTCCAGATCAATTCATATTCATATTGTACTAACCCCAGAAGGAACAGGAAAGCAAACACACTGAGAACTCAAGACTTCATTGCTAACATAGTGCTTTATTGCTCACTGGTGGTCCTGACATCATGCCAAGAGAAAAAATCATCTCTAACAGGGTCTCAGGAGAACGGTCACATGCCATTGCTGCTCCAGGATCTAGACATCATTCTGGTCCTGGAATTCCGGTGATACAGATGTGCGCATTGCTTTCTGCAGATTTTTCCTGTATTTGACTCTCCGATTCTCGAACTATGTCTGTGATCAGAAGACAAAAGGGCCTGGGTTAGTGTACAGAAGAGTCGCTCTCATACTGAGGGAACACATCATGTGACTCCATGCCCCACCGCCATTTCATGTGCACATCAGAAGCTCATTTCTTGCTGTTCCACCTGGACATGCAGAGCGCCGCCCCTGTCCCCAAGGCACAAAGTGGAAGTGCTTTCCAGGAAGAGGGACCCCAGCAGTGAGGAGTGGGAGGGGTCAGGGAACAGCTCCTCTTTGCACCTCTGCCAAGCATTACACTGCAGCCAGACCCAGACCTGTGTCAGATGCCACTGTGCTCTGGACTGGCTCTCCGCCTCCCAGTTCCCGAGCATTCCCAGGTCCTAAGCCTTTGGGAAGCTCCCGTCCTGCAAACTGTAATGACACCAGGGCCTTCTCTCCCTGCCTGATGCCCGCTGCCCGACGTAGATACCCTGGGTCACCGAGCCCAGAGCAGCAGGACTGCTGTGGAGAGGACACACAGGTTCCCCTGGCGCCCCTGGGTGAACACACAGGTTCCCCTGGCGCCCCTGGGTGAACACACAGGTCTGCACAGCACACCACTGGGGCGGGGGCTGACAGGAGGTCTGTTTCCCAAGCCTCGTTTCCCACCAGCCCCTTACCTTTGCACAGGGGAGCAGAAACCGGGACTAAAGCTTCTGGGGAAATTCTTGCTGCAGAGATTGGAAATACTGAGAACTTTTCCCTCGTTCGTTCATTGGTTTGCTGAGGCTCCTGTTGCCTTCGGGAGCCCAGTGAGAGATGCCCACACCCAGGGAAGGAGAAAGCACCTGGCCAACCTCGGGTCCTCTCTTCTTCTGACTTTATCCAGCTGCCTGAGAGAATACTCCGCACCCCTCCCCACATCTCCCAGCTGACACAGCTGCGTGGAGCCTGGCCTGTGGCATTAGGAGGCCAGCACTCAGTGGTCTGCTTTGTTGGGCTGCTTTTCTGCACCCCACCAACAGATCGGCAGCCCATGTTCCCCCTTCCTCTCTGTCATTCATTGTGCACCAAAGCTAATGATGCTTTGAGCCTCACTGTCTACTTTTTATGTCGTATCTGACAGCATTTCTTCAGTCTTATATAGCTATCATCTGATCCCTTGACCTACCCACATATTGCTCCTCAGTGCCTGAAGGAAAAGAAAGTACAGTAAAACCTTGGATTGTGAGTCACTTGTTCCATGAATTTTGCACAATATGAGCAAACACTTCTAATAAATTTTAACTTGATAAACAAGCAATGTATTGCAATATGAGTAGCACTTGATGTCAAAAGTCACATGATCACAATGAGGCAATGGTTCTTCTGTCTCCCTCTCCCAGATTTCTCCCCGCCACCTCTCTCTCTAGCTCTGGGATTGTGCATGGTTGTCTTCCAATAGCAAAGGGTTAAGGAGGAGATCTCATCTGCAGAAGAGGAGGAGAAAAACGTGGAGGAATCCCTCACATCAGATGAGATTAGGGAGATGTGTAAAATGTGAGCAAGAGTGAAAAATTTTGTAAAAAACACCACCTGAATAAGGCTGTAGCAGTGTGAGGGATGACTCTCTTTAATGACAATGCAATGTCACATTCCCACAAAATCCTGAAAAGGAGGCAAAACCAAGTGTCATTGGATAGATTCCTGGTTAAAGTTGTATAAAAAGAAAGATTCCACTGAGCCAATAGATAGCAGTGATTCATTTAATGACAGTGATATTCATCCTATACTATAACCTTGCTCTCTTGTCTCCTTCACATCCGTCTGGAAGGTTTTCAAAGGTAAGTGCAGGTTAATTTGTTTATTTTTCTTTACATTTTATATTTTATTATTTTCTTTTATATTACAATATTAGATTCATTTTGTACGAATATGTTTGGCTTGTACGAATATGTTTTGTATAGTATTAGATTCATTTTGGGTGTTTTTTTTGTTCTTGTTGTTTTGGGGTGTTTTCTTTTTTGGTACCAGGGATTGAACTCGGGTCCTTGCGCTTGCAAGGCAGGCGGTGAAACCACTGAGCTAAATCACCAGCCCTAGATTCATTTTTATATGAATATGTTTTGTACAAATATGTTTGAGTTTCCATTACTTATTATGGGGAAATTTGCTTTGATATATAAGTGCTTTGTATTAGAAGCATGTTTCCACAACAAATAATGCTTGAAAACCAAAGTTTTACCTTACTTGGAATTAAGGCAGGCACAAATCTACCTGAAAGGAAGGCCACGTCATCATATTATGCCAGAAAACCCAACTACTGAAAATAGTACCCCTCAAAAGGAAAAGCAAACCTATGTGTATTTTTTGAAAATACTCAAAGAAGACTCATTTAGGACTATAAAAATGAATTTTTAAGGCATCATTTGATTGCAATTTTTCTATGTCCTTTTCTTCTTTCTTAGGATACCTGAAATTCATTTCATAACACTCTTTTTTATTTTTTTCACTCTTCAAACAAGTTTCCAAAGCCTGCAATCCTATGTCCTATGGCAACCAGATTCTGTCTATTTGAGGAATGTTTTCACATGGAGATTGCACTGTATGCAGAAAATTTTTAATGGTGGGCTAACACTCTCTCTTATCACCTTACCAAAACTTATATACAAAAAAGAAGACCAGGCAACTAATCTTTTTAGCTACCTTCCATCATCACTCTCAGCTTAATTACATGTCCATTACTTGCTCATAGAGTATTTTTTGGGGGGGTAGTTTATTCCCTTTTCCTCATATTTATGAATTTGAGGTTGGGGGTATAACTCAGTGGTAGAGCCCTGGGCTTTTATGTGTGAGGTCTTGGGTCCTATTTTCAACACCAACAACAACAAAAAAGAGGGCTGGGGATTTAGCCCAGTAGCGCTGTGCCTGCCTTGAAAGTGCAAGGTCCTGAGTTCAATTCCCTGCATGGGGGGGGACACCAAGGAAATAAATATTATAAACCCATATGTTTAGCTAAGTTCTTAAGCTGGGTTTCAAATAATTACTACAACTGAACCCTCTTTCAACCTTGCTTCTCTCCCTGCACTCATTTTAATACTTTCAAGGTCGGACTGAGCCCCAGTGTGAGTGCACACAGAGGTGCATCCTATAGCATACCAGTTCTAGAACAAGGTGAATATTACTTAGTGAATATAGCTGCAAGTATATTTTTCTGTAATTTCCAGAAAATACTGTCTCTTTAGAAATGGTTTTATGATGGTCTCAATTCCCCAATCAAAAGATACAGATTGGCAAAAGAGATCAAGAAACAAACCCCAACAATACAGTTTAAAAGAAGCATATTTAATTTAAAAAGAAACAGATTAATAATGAAAAATGGAAAACAATACTCCATGCAATGGGAATCCAGAAAAAAGTACGAGTAGCTATGCTAATTTCAGACCAACTGGATTTCAAGCCAACACCGATGAGAAGAGACAAAAAAGTCACTACATATTGCTAAAGGTAATAATACAACAGGAAGAGATAACTATTATAAACATAATGCACCAAATACTGGCACAGCCAACCTCACAGAACAAACACTAGTCAACATGAAAAATCAGGCAACTACCACTACAGTTGAAATGGAAGACTTCAATACCACACCATCATGAATGAACAGATCAACTGGACATAAAATCAACAAAGAAATAACAGACTTGAACCAAACTTCTGAACAAATGCACTTACTAAATATCCACACAGTGTTCCATCCAACACCAATAGACTACACATTCTTCTCAGCAGCACATAGGACTTTCTCCAAAATAGACAACATAACAAGCCCATAAAGCATGCTTAAAGAAATGCAAAATAATTAAAATTATCCCATGTATATTATCATATCATAGTGCAAGAAAACTAGAAATCAGTGGCAATAGAACCAGAAGAATTATGCAAATCATGGAAATTAAACAACACCCTTTGAATAATCAGTGGGTCCCAGATGAAATTAAAGGAGACATTTCCAACAGTCAAATGAAAATGCCAGCGTGACAAATCAGAATAGAGGGAAGTCAGAAAAACAAAGCGAATTCAAATAACCTAACGATGGACCTCAAGGTGCTAGAAAAACAAGGCCTGATTCCCAAACCAGAAACAAACCCAAGCAAAAAAAAAAAAAAAAAAAAGAAAAAAAAGAACTACAGGCCAATCCTTTAATGAACACAGATGCAAAAATCCTCAATATGAAACTGGCAAACAGAATATAGCAAATCATCAAAAAATGTGATACAATATGGCCAAGTTGGATTCATTCCATGGATGCATAGATGGTTCAACATATGTAAATCAATAAATGTAATACACTACATAAACAGAAACAAGGACAAACATCACATGGTCATCTCAATAGATGCAGAAAAAGCATTTGATAAAATCCAACGTCCACTCATGATTAAAACCTGATGCAAATAGGTATAAAGTCTTTGTCTCAATCTGATAAAATCCATGTATGACAAACCAATGGTGAACATCATACTGAATGGAGAGAAGTTGAAAGGTTTCCCTCTAAAATCAGGAATAAGCAAGTATGCCTGCTATCACCGCTTGTGTTCAATATACTTCTCAAAACATTAGCCACAGGAATTAGAGGAGAGAAAGAAGTCAAAGAGATATGGCTAGGAAAAGAAATTAAATTATCATTGTTTGTAGATGACGTGATCCTCTACATACAAGTCTAGAAAAATTCCATCAAAAGACTCTTTGAATTAGGAATGAAATTCAGTAGCACAGAAGGCTACAAAGCCAGCACTCAAAAATCAATAGCATTCTCCTACAGCAATAATAAACTCACTGAGAGTGAAAAATTAGGGAAACACAGCTGGTCCCAGCACCCGGAAGGAAGCTCCCCGCCTCCATCCCAGGCACCTAAGGCAGTGAAGCTCAGCTGGTCCCACCACCCAGAAGGAAGCTCCCCGCCTCCATCCCAGGCTCCTAGGGCAGTGAAGCTCAGCTGGTCCCAGCACCCAGAAGGAAGCTCCCCGCCTCCATCCCAGGCTCCTAGGGCAGTGAAGCTCAGCTGGTGCCAGCACCCAGAAGGAAGCTCCCCGCCTCCATCCCAGGCTCCTAGGGCAGTGAAGCTCAGCTGGTCACAGCACCCGGAGGTAAAGCCCCCCCCCCCCGCCATCCCAGGCTCCTAGGGCAGAGAAGCTCAGCAGTCCCAGCACCCGGAAGGAAGCTCCCCGCTTCCATCCAGGCTCCTAGGGCAGAGAAGGTGAGCAGCTTGGGCTCCAGAAGCAACCCCACCCTGTGGAAATGAGAAGACACATAAACAAGCCTCAAAAACAGGCTTCCGCATCGCCTACAGCAACCCCAAGGGAAACGAGATGGAACACTCTGATACTCAACTACCTGGACCCTCTGAACTGGCAACAAAAGAGGATCTGGGAAAAATGAAATCAGAAATAATTACTCAGATAACAGCAAAGATTGTGCTCATGGTGCAAGACATGATTAATAAATCTAGAGAGGACACAGATAAAAAAATAGAGGATCTGAGGAACGTGATGGAATCCCAACATAGGAAACAAATGGAATCCATAAAACAGATGCAAACAGATTTCCAAGAGATTAAAAACTCCATCGAAAGTCTGCGCAGCAGAATGAACCAATGTGAGGATAGAATTTCACATATAGAAGATAAGATTGCAATTAGTGAGGAAGAAAAGAAAAATTGCTTTAAAATTGTAAGGGAACATGAGAAATCAATCCAGCAGCTGCTAGACGATACAAAGAAGAATAACATAAGACTGATTGGAGTCAATGAAGAAGGAGGAGAGAGTGCAGATGACATTAAAAAAACTCTTCACAGAAGTGACAGCAGAAAACTTCCCAAGGGGGGGAAAAGAACTTGACATACAGATACGTGAGGCATATAGGATTCCAACTAGCCTTAATCAAAAAAAATCTACACATAGGCATATAATAGTTAGGATTCCAGAAATCCAACAGAAGAATAAAATTCTACAAGCAGTGAGAGAAAAGAAACAAATCACATACAAAGGAAAACCCATCAGAATCACAGCCGACTTCTCAATCAATGCAAACCCTCAAGGCAAGAAGAGCTTGGAGTGATGTATTTCAAGCCCTAAAGGAAAACAGCCTCCAACCCAGATTGATGTACCCTGCAAAACTATCTTTCAAAATTGATGGAGAAATAAGATACTTTGACTATAAAGAGCACCTCAGGAACTTCATGAATACCTAACCAGCACTCCAGAAAATTTTAGACAATACCCTAGGAAAAGACAATGAGGATCACAACCCCAGGAAACCCAGCAGAATGAATCCACTGGGTGTGACAAATTAAACGCAAAGGGGGAGAATCCAACAAAAGAAAAAGTCATGACAAGGCTTTTAAAACTTTTGACTTCATCTCCCTAATGAGTGTATAATTCAATCTTATTATTGTACTGATTAGTATTTTTCTGATTCTAGAATTGCATACCATTCCTTGTGCTGTACTGGCTATTTATCATCTTCTTATGTCTACATTTTAATTGGGTTGTCTATTAATGAGCTCTAAGAATTCTTTATATATTCTGCTCATAGGTTATATGCATTGTAAATATGGTCTGTTTAAGGACTACTTTTCATTTTAATGATGTCATTTAAAATTCTAAATTTTGATGGAATCTCATTTATCAATTTTTTTCTTTTATACATCATGGTTTTTGTATCCTAGGTAGTTCTTGCCTACCCTGAATTCATAAATATTTCCCTTATAATTTCTTCTTAAAGTTTTGTACTTTTAGGCTTTCTTATTTAGGTTCATAGATCCCTTCAAGTTATTTTCATGTAGGGAAAAAAAGGGTTGAGGTTAATTTTTTTTATACGGATACACCAGGTGTTCCAGTGCCGTGTGCTGAAGACACTATCTCTTCCTCGGCTTTTGAATTGAGTTTATATTCTATAAACTGCTAATGTTAAATAATCTTTCAAAACTCAGTGGACCATATAGGAGTGGTTCTATTTCTAGATTCTCTGTTTTATTCAAATGATCTATATGTCTTTCCTTACACCAACACTGCCTTGATTACTGTAGCTTTAGAAGAAGTCTTAAAATTAGGTACTAAACATCTTCCAACACTGTTTTTGTTTTGTTTTTGGCTTTTCTGGGTCCTTTGTACTCCTACATAACTTTTAAATTTCAATATCCAGTTCTTCATTTTAGCAAGTGTACACAGACCTGAATTTTTACATATACCTTGTGTTTTCTAATCCTGCTAAATTCAAGTACAAGTTCTAGGGGCTCCTAGAGATTTTTCGTATTTTCTCTGTAGATGATCATTTCATCTACATATAAGGATTTTGCTTCTGCTGTGCCAATCCTATCCTAGTTGTGTCATTTTATTGCCACACTATTTTGGTTTAGACCTATGTTTCAAAGTCTAATGGACAGATGAAGAGTAGGCATATATGCCCTTGTTCCCCACTTTAGGGAGAAAGCATTGTATCATCTCCATTCACAGAAGGAGTTTTTGTTGGAAGTATGGAGTACATGTCTTTGATCTGTTGAGAAGGTTCTGTTCTACTTCTAGTCTCCTGATAGCTTTTACCATGAACAGCTGTAGAATTTAGTCCAATACTCTTTCTCCAACTAGTGACAGGATCATATGGCTTTCTCCTTTCCTCTGTTAAAATGATTACTTTTGGGGGTGGATCTTCCAATGCTGAACCAACACTGCCATCCCTATAATAAAACCACTTTCTACATACTGCCAGAGCTGACTTCTAAGAGTTTGTTTGGTGAAACAAATTTCTATCTATGTTCATACTTTTTTCTTCTATTATCTTTATCCAGTTTTAGGATTAGCACAATGTTGATTTCGTAAAATGAGGGGGGAAGTGTTCCTTCTTTTTTCTGCTTTAAATGCTTGATATAATTTATCAGTTAAAATGTTTATGAGCCTGCTGTTGTCATACAGGTAGGTTTTCAAACTAGAAATATACTTTCTTTAATAGGTGCTATTCAAATTTTATATTTCCTCCAGAGGTAGTTTCATTAATTTGTCTTCTAAGTTACTCCTTAGAAGTGGTCAAATTTATTTCAAAAAAGAGTTTTGTAATATGCTTTCTATATCCTTTTTTAAATCTGTAAAATCTGTGGTAATGTCTCCTAGATCTTAATATTGTAATTTTTAAAATGTATAACTGATATTGAGTAACAGGAAGAAAAGTTCTAAAAGAGCAGGGGAATTGGGAGGGGTAGGGGAAGGGAAAAAAGGGAAAGGAAAAAATATGAGAAGAGGAAAAAAATGGAAACAAGGTCTTTGCAAATAGGGAAGGGTGGAGGGGGTGAAGGGAGGGCAAGGGAAGGGGAAAAAAAATAAGAACCAAGAGACTCATGTAATGGTACAAGATCCCAATGATGGATGTAACTGTATTGTATACCTAAAATGTACCAATAAAGTTAATGGGGAAAAAATAAAATTAAAAAAAAAGAAAGAAAAAGCTTGATTTAATTGCCTCACGAATAAATCTTATCTTTAGATAAGTAATAAAAAAATTAGGGAAACAATACTTTTCACAATAGCATCAAGACAATGAAATACTTAGGAATTAACTTAACCAAGGAAACGAAAGACCTCCACAATGAAAACTACAGTACTCTGAAAAAGGCAGTTGAGGAGGACTTCAGAAAATTGAAACATGTCCCCTGTTCCTAGGCAGAGCCAATATAGTCAAAAGGGCCACATTTCCAAAACTACTGTACAGATTTCACACAGTCTCAATCAAAATACCAATAACATTCCTCACAGCACTAGAGAAATCAATCCTCAAATTCATATAGAACCAGAAAAGACCTAGAATAGCAAAAGCAATTCTGGCCAAACAAGGGCAGGGCCGGGTGGGGTGGGGGTGGGGATCACAATCCCATACATCAAGTATACTACTAAGGCACAGTGATAACAAAAACATCTCATTAGCAAAATAAGAGACTGTGGATCAGTGGAACAGAATAGAGCATGCAGAAACAACTCCGGGCACACTTAGCTATCTTCTCTTTGACAAAGGGGACAAATCCTTTCCCTGGGAGAAAGGTAGCCTCTTTAACAAATGGTGCTAGGAAAATTGGCTATCCATATGCCAAAGATTGAACCTGGACCCACATATGTCTCATCATGCACTAAACTAAAGTCAAAATAGATCACATGTCTAAACATTAGAAAGGAAACAATCTGCTGGAAGGCAAAACAGGTAAAACCCCTGAGATAGGTGGAGGCAAAGACTTTCTGAACAGAAACCAGTTGCACAAGCAATAATACTGAGACATCTTTCTATTTTCTGATCTCCTCTTCAATCTCCTTCCGAGTACTGTAGTTTTCTTTGCAGAGGTCTGCAACTTCTTTGGTTAGGTTAACTCCTAAGCATTTCATTTTCTTGAAGTGACTGTGAATGGTATTGTTTTCATAATTTCCTTCTCATTCCACTCATTGTTGATATACACAAATGATAATTATTTTTCTGGGTTGATTTATATCTTGCTACTTTGCTAAAATTGGTTATTAATTCTAAGAGTTTTTTGGTGGAGTTCTTTGGGTCTTCCATGTTCAGTATCATGTCATCTGCACATAGTAATAATTTTAATTCTTCCTTTCCTACCTGTATCTCTTATTCCTTCCTCTTGCCTGATTGCTCTGGCTAATGTTTCAAATATTATGTTGACTAGCAGATGTGCTAGGGGGAAATCCTCATCTTGCTCCTGATTTTAGGGGGAATGCTTTTAGTCTTTCTCCATTTAGTATGATGCCGGCTATTGGTTTGTCATAGATATGATGTTCCTTGCTCCTGGATAGGCAGAACCAAGATTGTCAAAATGCCATACTCCCAAAACTATTATACAACTTCAATGCGGGTCCCAATCAAAATACCAACAGCATATGTTTACAGATCTAGAGAAAACAATCTTAAAATTCATATGGAACCAGAAGAGACCCCAAATAGCAAAAGTAATTTTGGGCAAGAAGAACAAGCGGAGGAGGCATAGTGATACCAGACTTCAAGCTATACTGTGAGACCTAACTAACTCCATTTTAAAGTTTGACTCCATCTTAAAATAAGACAGTGAAGTGGCCTTGACATAAATTCCACTTCACTGAAGTCAACTATTCCCCTAGTCTCCTTCGTGCCATAAAATAATGATAAAATGTCCTTGCTGTGGGACAACAGATAAAAAGACACAGCTCCTAACTCAATCCTCTGTCTGCCCAGAAAACAGATGCTCCCGGGCCCATTATCTATAGAACATTCTGTCAATGTGCTGATTGTTCCTTTTTCCCATAAACTCTACATGTAGCCACCCCTCAACCCCCATGCTTGCTAAATATCAACCAATCATGTAACTGCTAAATGGAACATCCCCAAACCTTGCAGTAGCCACAATAAAACCCTGCTGATTTGAATTCGGGGCTCTCAATCCTGATCCGCTGCGTCGGTGAGCGTTGAGTGCCCTGCTCGAGCTTGAATAAACAACCCTTGTGTGTTTACATCGGAATCGGCTCCTTGGTGGTCTTTGGGACTTCGTGATCTGGGCACAACAATACTACGAAGCAATAGTGAAAAAACATCTTGGAACTGGAACAAAAACAGACATGTGGATCATGGAACAGAATTAAGGAGACAGAATCCAAGACATATTACATATTTCTCAACATATGTTGTTGTGATTAGACGGTCGAATTTGAACTGGATATTTGACAGGAAGTGACATGTCTATCTACAGTATATTTGAGTAGATAGCCTATTAAGTAAATGGTTACCATTTGTAGAGAAAAATGAAACTGGACCCCTATCTCTCACCGTATAGTAAATTAAAATCAAAATGGATCAAAGCACTAAACATTAAAACTGAAACATTAAACCTTCTGGAAGACAAAATAGGTAAAACACTTGAAGACACAGGACTAGGACAGGATTGCAATCAAATGATGCCTTAAAAATTCATTTTTTATAGTCCCTAAATGAGTCTTCTTTGAGTATTTTCAAAAAATACACATAGGTTTGCTTTTCCTTTTGAGGGGGTACTATTTTCAGTAGTTGGGTTTTCTGGCATAATATGATGACGTGGCCTTCCTTTCAGGGTAGATTTGTGCCTGCCTTAATTCCAAGTAAGGTAAAACTTTGGTTTTCAAGCATTATTTGTTGTGGAAACATGCTTCTAATACAAAGCACTTATATATCAAAGCAAATTTCCCCATAATAAGTAATGGAAACTCAAACATATTTGTACAAAACATATTCATATAAAAATGAATCTAGGGCTGGTGATTTAGCTCAGTGGTTTCACCGCCTGCCTTGCAAGCGCAAGGACCCGAGTTCAATCCCTGGTACCAAAAAAGAAAACACCCCAAAACAACAAGAACAAAAAAAACACCCCAAAATGAATCTAATACTATACAAAACATATTCGTACAAGCCAAACATATTCGTACAAAATGAATCTAATATTGTAATATAAAAGAAAATAATAAAATATAAAATGTAAAGAAAAATAAACAAATTAACCTGCACTTACCTTTGAAAACCTTCCAGACGGATGTGAAGGAGACAAGAGAGCAAGGTTATAGTATAGGATGAATATCACTGTCATTAAATGAATCACTGCTATCTATTGGCTCAGTGGATCTTTCTTTTTTTTATACAACTTTAACCAGGAATCTATCCAATGACACTTGGTTTTGCCTCCTTTTCAGGATTTTGTGGGAATGTGACATTGCATTGTCATTAAAGAGAGTCATCCCTCACACTGCTACAGCCTTATTCAGGTGGTGTTTTTTACAAAATTTTTCACTCTTGCTCACATTTTACACATCTCCCTAATCTCATCTGATGTGAGGGATTCCTCCACGTTTTCTCCTCCTCTTCTGCAGATGAGATCTCCTCCTTAACCCTTTGCTATTGGAAGACAACCATGCACAATCCCAGAGCTAGAGAGAGAGGTGGCGGGGAGAAATCTGGGAGAGGGAGACAGAAGAACCATTGCCTCATTGTGATCATGTGACTTTTGACATCAAGTGCTACTCATATTGCAATACATTGCTTGTTTATCAAGTTAAAATTTATTAGAAGTGTTTGCTCATATTGTGCAAAATTCATGGAACAAGTGACTCACAATCCAAGGTTTTACTGTACTTTCTTTTCCTTCAGGCACTGAGGAGCAATATGTGGGTAGGTCAAGGGATCAGATGATAGCTATATAAGACTGAAGAAATGCTGTCAGATACGACATAAAAAGTAGACAGTGAGGCTCAAAGCATCATTAGCTTTGGTGCACAATGAATGACAGAGAGGAAGGGGGAACATGGGCTGCCGATCTGTTGGTGGGGTGCAGAAAAGCAGCCCAACAAAGCAGACCACTGAGTGCTGGCCTCCTAATGCCACAGGCCAGGCTCCACGCAGCTGTGTCAGCTGGGAGATGTGGGGAGGGGTGCGGAGTATTCTCTCAGGCAGCTGGATAAAGTCAGAAGAAGAGAGGACCCGAGGTTGGCCAGGTGCTTTCTCCTTCCCTGGGTGTGGGCATCTCTCACTGGGCTCCCGAAGGCAACAGGAGCCTCAGCAAACCAATGAACGAACGAGGAAAAGTTCTCAGTATTTCCAATCTCTGCAGCAAGAATTTCCCCAGAAGCTTTAGTCCCGGTTTCTGCTCCCCTGTGCAAAGGTAAGGGGCTGGTGGGAAACGAGGCTTGGGAAACAGACCTCCTGTCAGCCCCCGCCCCAGTGGTGTGCTGTGCAGACCTGTGTGTTGCAGGACCTGTGTGTTCACCCAGGGGGCGCCAGGGGAACCTGTGTGTCCTCTCCACAGCAGTCCTGCTGCTCTGGGCTCGGTGACCCAGGGTATCTACGTCGGGCAGCGGGCATCAGGCAGGGAGAGAAGGCCCTGGTGTCATTACAGTTTGCAGGACGGGAGCTTCCCAAAGGCTTAGGACCTGGGAATGCTCGGGAACTGGGAGGCGGAGAGCCAGTCCAGAGCACAGTGGCATCTGACACAGGTCTGGGTCTGGCTGCAGTGTAATGCTTGGCAGAGGTGCAAAGAGGAGCTGTTCCCTGACCCCTCCCACTCCTCACTGCTGGGGTCCCTCTTCCTGGAAAGCACTTCCACTTTGTGCCTTGGGGACAGGGGCGGCGCTCTGCATGTCCAGGTGGAACAGCAAGAAATGAGCTTCTGATGTGCACATGAAATGGCGGTGGGGCATGGAGTCACATGATGTGTTCCCTCAGTATGAGAGCGACTCTTCTGTACACTAACCCAGGCCCTTTTGTCTTCTGATCACAGACATAGTTCGAGAATCGGAGAGTCAAATACAGGAAAAATCTGCAGAAAGCAATGCGCACATCTGTATCACCGGAATTCCAGGACCAGAATGATGTCTAGATCCTGGAGCAGCAATGGCATGTGACCGTTCTCCTGAGACCCTGTTAGAGATGAGTTTTTCTCTTGGCATGATGTCAGGACCACCAGTGAGCAATAAAGCACTATGTTAGCAATGAAGTCTTGAGTTCTCAGTGTGTTTGCTTTCCTGTTCCTTCTGGGGTTAGTACAATATGAATATGAATTGATCTGGAAATGCCATTCAGGTGGAATGATGATTAAGACTCCTGTCGTGGGGGGCTTCCCCGAGCCCCCATCAAGAGCCCCAGCACACCAGCCCACTAAGTGCCACGGTGGGCTGTCCGTGACCCTTACACAATACTCTAGTCCCTGTTTCCCCCATGCCCGGCCATGGCTTCCCCATCACTCCTCCATGGTTTGGGGGCCCCCACTGTGTGCAAAAAGGCCAGGGCAAGTCCCTGGTGAGGGCACACCCTGTGCAGACGGGGCTGGGTTTCACCCATGCTGAGCAGCTCAGTGGGAACCCCCTGGACTCCGAGAGCAGCTCCCCAAGAGGTCCTCACCGGTCAGCGGGAAGGGGCAGACGCGCGGTCATCTGCGGTGCTCCCAGTTCTGCTCAGGGTCCTCCTGTCTGGGCAGCACAGCCCGGGCTAGGGCCAATTCTGGAGCAGAGGTCCTGCTGCTTCAAGGCAACCCTAAGAATGCATCCCACGGAGGCCAGAGACAGGCTGCTGTGCTTTTCTCTCCCGTCCCCGGGCCAGCAGGCAAATCCTGGCAGCTTCCCCAAGTCAGAAGCTGAGCACCTCTCCTTCCATGTGCTGCGTGCCCTTGAATGCTGTACTCTTACTGGAACCCCATTTACTGCTGATTTCACACTGAAAGCCCCCCCCATTTTACAGAGCTGCTCAAAGCAGGAATAAATAAATGGCCTCTTGAGCCAAGTTCCTGAGAAATCACGCTTTTGACACAAGTCCTACCTCCTTGAGCTTTCATTCCCTGGTTTCAGTAAAATTACAGAGATAGAAACACAGAGCAGGACAGGGCTCTTTATACAAGAGCGGGGACCGCTGTTTTAAAGCATTACGGTGTTCTTCGGTGAGCCTCTGTTTGCAGGTCATCTTTGGCAGTGTGAGCTTCCTGGGAGGGGATTTATGCAGAAGCACAGTCATAAGGGAACGTGGGTGCAGTGGCCACAGATAGGAAAACAGTGGGACTGCAGATTCCCTCGGGGGCGGGGAGGGTGTCCCTCCAAGGCCAGTTTGCCAGTGGGATCAAGTTCCCAGGGGAGGAGAGGCTGTGTCCTGGGGAGAGCTGGCTATGCTCTCTGCCAATTCGCGGTGCTGTCTTCTTTGCTTTGTCACTCATGGTTGTCAAAGGTCAGCAGATTGACTGGGTGTTATGTGGGGTCTTTTGCCTTTACTTCCCAAAGTCTTGATGGTCCTGTGTCAGTCACTGGCCTCTGAATGGCTCTCTGGCTTTCAGTTTCTCAGGTTGCAGTTTCTCAGATATGTGAGTATCTTGCTGGCTGGGCTATTGTCCTAATAAGGTGTGAGTTAGGACAAGTGGCCACTGGAGTATGGTTTCTAGGCTAGGCGCCTTAGCTCGGCGGTACATGCTCTCCCAAGATAGCATGTTCACTGGAACTGCGGTGAAAGCAGTGCCGAGTTCAAGGGAAGATGAAGCTTTCCTTTCTAAAACCCCGATACTGGAATTCATCTGGTGAGCCTCTACTTCAGGCTGCCTTGCTGCGTAGATATTCCTTGTTTAATGATTGCTCAGACTGTCCTTTTTGTGTACGGTTTTGTACATCTGGTTTATAGAGCCTCAGTATACATGCACATGAGCTTCCTGGTGCACATCTTCTGAGTGTCCCATGAGCACCACTGCCTCTAGTCAGCCACGATGCAATTCTCCCTGCATTACGCTTACTTAGTTTTGTAAAGTTTTTGCTGGAGATCAAACCCAGGACCTCATGCATTCTAAGCTAGCACTCTATCATTGAACTATACCCCGAGCCCTAGCTTTCTAAATTTTGAACAGTAATTTTTGTTTCCTTTCTTATAACCCACAGCTTAGCCTAGTGTTATAAAACTTTGAGTTGACATCCTCTGGAGTCAGAGGCCATTAACATAATCTCCTCACCCCTCATCCTAAGAATGGTGCCTGAAATTACTTTTACTTTAGGGTTCATTTGAGATTCTTTTTATGCTCCCTTCCATTAAGCCAAAGCAGTTGAGGTGTCCCCAGGAAAGTGAATCCTTCCCTCAGCCAGCAACTTTTTCTTAGCAGGCTCACACCCGTTTTCCTCTGTGGAACTCACACAAGATCATTTTCATTTGTCCAGCGAGATAAATGTTCATGGATCGTGCAATAAAAGGTCAGCGATGGCTGAGAATGAGGTTCATCATTTCACGCTGCTTTTCTAAGCAAAGAAACTTTTTTCTTCTGGGAGATACCGGGCTTAAATGAAGAGACTGCTATGGTCTGACCAAATCGCAGGGGATTTTCAGGAACATGCCGTGTTCTCTATTCATTTATAGATGAGGGAATGCAAGCCTAGAGCAGTGGGGTGGCTTGGCAGGGAAAAGAAACAATTCATTCTGAAGAAGTCAATCTCTTAGTGACCATGCCCTCCCCTAGGCCTCGGATCATCTGCTGTGGGCCGTGCGCGCCAGCCCTGTTGAGCTCATCAGCACTTATGTCACCTCCCTCCTGCACAGGACTCTGCTCTAAGAGGCCACACTTGGGTCATTTTACCTTAGGAAAAGTCGTCGACCTCTCTTGAAGGCACTCAGTATTCTCATGTCTATACTTCTAGGTTTTGGGGGGGTTGATGCAATTTTCACCCTCCTTACAAAAGACTGAGTGTATTTCCTTACCACAGCCCCCACCTCCCCCAATTTCCTTGCAGTGCCCAGTCTTCCAAGCAGCAATACAATCCATGAGCAAAAGCCACCTCCGTCTTTGTGTTGCATTAACTTTCTTAGGAAGCAGGCTCATTACACAATCTACATTCATTTGCAAATTGGTAATTTATGTTTTTCTTAATCGGTGTCACACTGGCTCTTGTACATAATTCCAGAGCTATGGGGTAGAGCCAAGAGTCCAGTGGTGTAAATTTTATTTTTAATAGTACATCAATGGCCTCTGTCTGTCTACTGAAGAGTAGGCCTTAAAGAGGAAACTTTCTGGTTTCCCAAAATTGACATGTCAGTAGTTTAGACTCTAGGACTAAAAATGACTCCCACTTAAAGCATATCGTTGTCTTTCATAAACAAAGGGACACAAGTGACTGAAGAAGTGGCATTCAGGCACTGGCAGCATAACTGATACACCTGCACCCTGGAAGCACAGCTTCCAAACAAAACTAGGGCCTCTAAGAGAACAGCAGAGCGGAAACAAAACTTTCTTATATTCCATACCTAAGAATCTTCTCATCAGCTACTCTTCATTCCTCTAGTTCCCAATTTTCATACTTGTCAGTGTCAAACACCCACAAAACGGTTGCCTACCTATAATACGAAGCCGAGAGAAACATGTAATTTGAACAAGGGGATAAAAGAAAAGATATTTGGAAATTGAAAGTGGAAAAGTAGACCTAGGGGAAGAAGAAGCCCATGATCATGGCTGGCCCAGAGTTGTTGCTAGGCTGTGGGAAGCCCAGTGGAGAGAGGGAGATGGCAGGTGGGCTCCATCTCTGGGAGGTAGCCAGGGGCCTGGAGTGGTTTTGGCTACATCAACTTTCCAAAAGCATTAAAAGATACAGGCCTCGCTGCTGCCTCCCTCTTTCCGTGAGCTCTCCGAGTGTGGGCCAGCTGCCAGGGGCAGAGGCTGGGGACAATGGGGAGACGGGGGTGGGGGGAGGGCAGGCACGGAGAGCGTCTCTACATGGAGGCAGTTCTATAGCGCCTGGCTGTGCAGCTCTCGCGCTCAGAGGCTGCCCGCCCCTAGGGTGTTTTGTTTTGTTGTTTGGTTTTGTTTTTTGAGACAAGGTGGCGCTATGCAGTTCAGGCTGGCCTCGAACTCACCTTGCTGTCCAGGCTGGCCTCAAACTCGCAGAGATCCTGATCCTCCCGCCTCAGCCTCCCTCCCAATTGCTGGGATCACAGGCTTGCGCCACTGCTCCCACCACCTTATGGGTTCTTCTGCAAGGGGCTGAGCTGCACGCTGCTCATCTTCTTGGACCTGGCTTGGGGGCTGTGCATCATCTTCCCCTACCTCTACATCGTGGCTTCCACGGTGCTCAATGTGTGCCTGCACGTTCATCCTGAGATTCACTGAAGGCCCTCCCCTCGTGACAAAGGCATCACCCTAGGCTCACCACCCCAAAGGATACAAACATGAGGGACGTAAGAGGGACCCTCGGCACCTGCACGGCCAAAGCGAAGGGGGAGAGAGGAGAGGACTAGGACAGACTGTCGCACAGCCTTCAGAGGAGTGCGCGGAAGGGAAGCCGTTGGCCCGCAGATTCCTCTTCCTGGCTGACCGAGCCTTCGGTTGAAGGAATGGAAACTCACAGAGCCAGAGTGAGCAAGGCGCTGAGGCTGGCCTCCTGCTTCCCACTGGCGACTGAGCGCTTCTGTACATGAAGGAACCCGTGGGAAGAAATTCAGCCCCAGCAGCGGTTCCCACAAGGCTGCAGGTCTGTCCCCTGTCCCTGCGGGGAAGTTCCTTCATGCAAGGGTGAAGCGCTAAGGGCTTTTCCGTCAGGAGAAGCCTCTGAGTTGGAACTGTCCTGCCTGCTTGCCTGCTGCCAGGGACACTGCACGCCTGTCCTCAAGGCCCTGAAGGTGTCGATGTGTCTGCACTGCTAGGCTGCAGGCAAACCAGAATACAAAACAACCCAAATAGAAAATGTACCTCAAATGGTCTGCAGGGTGAAGCTGGCTAAGGACCTTTTCCCGAGGAGCCAGCCTCTGAGTTGGAACTGTCCTGCCTGCTTGCCTGCTGCCTGAGACACTGCACGCCAGTCCTCAAGGCCCCCTGAAGGATGAGACAAGATGTGACCACCTCGAACAGCTAAAGGCTGTGTTTTCAGAGCAAACGACAGAATACAAAAACATACGTTCAAATAGAAAATGTACCTCAAATGGTCTGCAGGTAACACTGGAGTTAGGCAGGATTGAAATTAGCAAATCCCATAGGCCATCGTTAAGGTACAGGCAGAACGCAGAACAAGAAAAATAGGACTTAATTTAAAAAGCTTAAAATGATTTTTTTTTTTTTTTTTGCTAAGCCTGGGAGCAAACAAACAGTGCAATCATTCAGTTCCTCCTTTGGTTGGAACAGCCGGACACACTTATAAAGCAGTCTAGTAAAATGCTAAAAGCTAGGTGATGCAGAAGGGAATATTTGAGCATGTTTTAAATGGTGTTGGACAGACAGCTAAGAATTGAGAACCCTCTGAAGAGAGTATTGGTATAACCAGTATAATATCAACTGAGAACATGGCTTACCACAAAGTTCTTTGTCTTCAATACCCAAACCAAAGGTCTATTGTCCCAGACACTGTCTCTTCAGCTGCCCTGTCCCCAAATGGAAGTGGATATTTATAAAGTTTACCCACTGTACTTTTAGGAAGTTTTGCCGAATTCACGGTGAGCTGTTACTATTTCTTCATTTTGTAGAATAATATTGGTCTGCAGCAGAATGGGATTTCTCACACTTCTTTCTTTCCACTTGAAATGCAGTTTCGATGGAGGCCCTATGCCGAGAATTGCAATATTAAATTTTGAAAACAACAATAATTTGAGAACATAATAGTTTTCTCAAACTAGGAATCCTAGCAATGTTAGCCTGAGTAAGAAGGAGCTTGACTCTGCTGTAGCTCAGATATAAAGAGGCAAATCAAATATTTCCCCTTACAGAAGTTCCCAGGTCCAAGGAGTTGAAGTATTTTTTACACTAAGTAAATTAAATTACTTCTGAAGTAATTTGTTTGTTGATAATTTTAATAAAGGTCACTTAGGAGTGTAAGTTTTGGGGCCGGGGATTTAGCTCAGTGGTTCTGCCGCCTGCCTCACAAGCGCAAGGACCCCAGTTTGATCCCTGGTACAACAAAAAAGAGTGTAAGTTTTTAAGAACTCCCAAAGTGAAGCTTAAAGCAGTCGTTTTGGGAATGATTGTGTATATCACTTTATATTCTGTGTTAAATTACTACGCCTTGTGCTATTTCAGTGTTTGGGGAAATGGAGAATAAAATCGGTTCTTTAGTATAATAACTGAGGTATTATTATTTTTTTAATTACAAGATACAGAGAAAAGAAAAACAGAACTCAGCGTCATATGCAAATCATTCTCTATCACCTCCTTTCACAATCTCCATCAAAAGGCCAAGCAACAAGCTGCTCTTTCTTATTCTTTCATCCTTACCCACCTGTAGTCCAACTGGTCACCTTTCAGAATTTCACCAGCTTGAAAATATTTACAAGGAATGGTAGAAATTGAGGACCAGGAGAAGGTCTCTCACATTGTGATTGTGCCTGGCCCAATACCCCAAAACACGTGAGATGGTTCTGTTTCCTTATTTTAAGCCAATAGAATTTCAAGGGCCATCGAATAAATCACATGGGCCCACGTACCATAGCATAACCTCAATTCCAACAGGGAGTCAGACAGAAATGTTGCAAAATTGTAAAATGGTTCTCTTATAGGTTTAACATAGAGACTGGGCATTGAGGCTTCTCCATTGCCCCTGCTCTAGCCAAATGTGTTCTCTCATCTCAAAATTTCACTTAATGCTCCACTTAACAAAGTATGGAGTCCATTCATTGTAAACTAAGGAAGGAAGCTAGTCACTAGCTGTAATTCTGGTCAACATATGGGATGCGAGGGGATGAGGAAGTCATCTTTACAGTCATTGGGTCGCTCCCTAAGAGTAGCAACCAAAGCCAAAACTGGAAATCAAGGTCTACTCACCTCACCCTACTACTCACCCTACTACTTCTTATCATTTCTTCACTTGTGAATCATAGAAGGACCTCATTCCGAAGGCAAAACGCAAACTGTATTTACTCTACTAACGCTATTAATATATTGGTCAGGCTTTCTTCACCGTAACAAAATAATTGACAGGAGCGACTTATGAAGAAAAGGGGTTTAGCGTGCAGTTTTGGAGGCTCAAGGGCATGATGCCTGCATCAGCTCAGCTTTGGTAAGGGACATCTCAGCTGCATCACATCATGCAGATGGCAAAGGCAGGAGAAGGTGTGGGAGCGAGTGATCACATCTCAAACCAGGAAGGAGAGAGAGCCATAAAAGCAGGCTCGGGCTTTTTAACATCCCTCTCCTGAGAACTATTAAGGAGCTACACAAGAACACATTCCCAGAGAACAGTATTCCTTTTTTTAGGGCAGTGACTCCGGTGAGCAAAGGACCTGTCACTAGGCTCCACCTCTTAAAGGTCCACACTACCTCAACACTGCCACACTGAGGACCAAACCTCCAACGCATGGACCCCCAGGGGCAAAGCACAGCGTGCACTCTTATATTGCAGGGTACTTCTTTGCACAAGCACAGCTTGTTCGCCCTCGTAGCTGCTGTGCTGCTAATATTATACATCAATGGCTCAATTTCTTAGAATCACACCAGATGGAACTTGGTTTTATACATATTTTGTATTTATTGGAAGCAAAGTCAAATCACCAGGAAAAAAATCTCTTTAAAATTTTTGCTTCTTTTTCTTCTCATTTATTTCTTTATTTGTTGCTTTTTTGTTGTTAGGAGAGCAAAGGTCTGTCGTTTGCATTGTGTTGTGTTTTGTGTAACCTAAAGAAAGTCTTGGGATCAGTACATAGTCTTTTCTAGCTATAGTCTCCTGGCAGTGAAATTTTATTTCTAGATTGATAACTCTGAACTGAGATGCCAGTACTTCACAGCAGATATCCAGAGCACACCATGCTCATTTTTGAGCCTATTTCGAAGCCTGGGCCTCTGATTTTTCTGTTCCCCTGCCTTGTCTAGTTGAGTAATTCGTGACTTGTTTGTTTTATTTTCACTTTTTCATCTTTGTTTTACTCCTCTTTCTTTCTTCCCTTTTTTATCCTTGCCAGCCCACATGCTGTCTCCTTTCTAAACCTCAGTAGGCCTGAAGTGTGGATGACTCATTTGGCAAGGAGGGCCATATTTTACAGCTTCTCACTGAAAATTAACTGTTTTGTGGCTGGCACTCCCTAAGAGGCATATTCAGTCAAAGTGCAGGACCATGCATGGACACTCCCCACTGAGTCTTGTATTAACTCCAGAGTTAGCTCAAGTGGACTCACTGCTCACCATGGAACTTACCTGTGTGACTTCATTTAACTTCATAATAACAGTAGTGTGGGTATCGTTATGATCCTTATTCTACAAATGTGGCAGCTGAGGCACAGAGAGATGAACTAACTTACCCTGGGGTCACAGTGGGGGAGTATGTAGTGGGGCTCACCAGTCTGCCTCTGGAATTGGCAGTCCCATTTTCTGGTGTGGCCCAGTCTCTCTCATCAGACTATGAGAACCTACACCGCAATGGCCGAATCAGGCATCATGGCATTCTCCAAACTCCCTGGCACAGGGTCCTGTACACCCAGCAGCCAACAAACGCTGAGTGAAATAAATATTGGTACAAAAAGACATACAGAGACAATTCTTTCACAACAAAATGTCATACTCTTGTTGCCAACTGCCAGAAAACAACTATAATCTCCTCATGGGCCCTTGGCTTTTGTTTGTTTGTTTGGTTGGTTTGGTTTGGGTTTTTGAGACAGGGTCTCACTATGTAGTTAGTTCAGGCTGGCCTTGAACTCATTATGTAGCCCACGCTGGCCTTGAGCTCTTGACAATCCTCTTGCCTCAGGCTACTAAGTGCTGGGATCACAGGTGTGTGCTGCCTCACCCAGCAAATAAATAGAAATTAACTGACTCAGGAAACATGAGGTAGCATGTTATGGCAATGTGTAAAATGTCTGTCTTGATCATCTCTTGTACTCTATGCAACCCCCCCCCCATGAATGACTAACATTGCTATTTCCGTTTTACAGAGGAGAAAAATCAAAGAAAATGGAGAACAAGCAAGACAGGTTAACTAAATAGTGGGAAGTAGACAAAGCAAGATTTCAGATTCCAACAGTTGGGCTTCAGGAAGAGTCAATCTCAGGAGCAAAGATTTGATCAAAATCAGAAAGAAGCTGCCAGATTGCCATTCCTTACAATCTTTGTGAAAGTGAATTGGTCAAACTTTTGTGATTGTTTCTTACCCATCTCCCTGGAACATGAGGAAAAAGATGTCACCAGTCTGCCAGAGGTTCTTTTGCTCAATTTGGATAGATATCGGGAATCATAGTGCAAAGTGCAGCTCCTTTTGATATTTGCAGCTCCGGGCTCTGAGTGCCAGTGCTTCTTTGCTCTTAGTGCTATAGGTCTAAGCTGTGAATGTCAGCAGTTCCTGAACGCTCCCAGCTATGACATCCACTCCTCAGCAACCAGGGCTCATAGCCCCCTTGATGGCTTTCTAGAGCTCTTCTAGTGTCTGTCTCGCAGCATTCTGCAGGACTCTGCAGGTCTCCCCTGTTCTTGGCTCTTTGCTGCTCTGCTGCTCTCTGGAGCTCTTCAGCCCCCAACTGGCTGCCAAGCACGATCAGGGCTAACAGCTTTCAGTGTTGCCACCTAGATAAAAGTCATGAGTAGGCAATACAGTAGGGTCATCTAAACAAAGCTTTTAATGGGACCTATGCTTCAGCATAGGGGGTTAGTGCAGAGGAATGTGACCCACTGGACTGACTATGAGTGTGAGGGAACACAGGGTCTGGCTGCCTATGCAGTCTCCTGCATCCAGCAGACCTATTTGGGAGCTTTGGGAATAATGGCAGAGGGGGCGGCATCATCTGGAGAGGTTATAAGACAGAGTCACCCAGAGTGGCTGCAGAGGGGGTGTCATCTAGGATAGATCTTTGTCTGAATCCTGCTGTAGCCAAGGCAAATATCTCCCAGAACAGCCATGGGGGATCTAGGACAACCTCAGCTGTCATAGTGACAGCTTGGCCCAAGTGCTAGATAAATGGCCATTTAACAGTGCCCACCATTTGAAGCCAACTGAGGGGTTGAAGTCATGACTGCTGCTGCTTCCGGTGAATTTCCAGGAGTGGTGACAAGTATCGATCTTGGTCCAGTAGTGCTTAGGGACATGGGCAATAACAGCAGCAAGTCTGTCTCAGATCGTTGCCCTGTCAGAGATTCAGATAAATGGCAGCAGCACCTGAGCAGTACAGAGAGGGGGAGGGGAGGGATAAGGGTTGAGTGGCTCCCTAGAGGGTAGTTGCCTTGGCAACCGCACAAGGGATGGGAAGACCCTGGAGTGAGTAGTCCCGGGTCATCCTCAGGTCGGCAAAGGGAGGAGGGGTATAATGGCTGGCAGTCAAAGGGGAATAGGGAAGGCTTGTGCCCCATTTTTCCATCTCAAGGGTACGTATCCATTAGGCGTAGTAGATAGAGTTGACTAGAAGCTACCGTTGTTAGGGGTCCACAAAAATGGCTTAATTTCTGATATAAAATAAGGACAATGAAAAGGGTGTTCATGTAGGCAAAACCAGGATAACCCGACACACTGTCAAGGATAAGGTCTCAGCGCTGAAAGGTAGCGTCCATATTCAGCACAGTAAGTCCTGCAGCATCAACAAACATTTCTCTTTCTTTGGTACCGGAGATCAAACTCAGCACCTTGCGCTTGCGAGGCAGGCGCCGGAACCACTGAGCTGAATCCCTGGCCCCAACGAACATGTCTTAAGGAAGAAATTTAGACCAATCGATCTGTCCTGGTTCTCTTTATATGACAATAAATAAAATTTACTCCTAAGCTAGAGCTAAGGAATATATTTTTATTTTATTTATTTTGGGGGGGTGGTTTACCGGGGATCGAACTCGGGACCTTGCGGTTGCAAGGCAGGCGCCGGGACCACTGAGCTAAATCCCCGGCCCTATACTTTTAGAAAAAGAGTAGAGGGAAAGGGGAGGAGGCAGCAGAAAGAAAGGGGAGAATTCCCCACAGATTCACAGCATCAGCTCAAGACAAGGAACAAGCGTGCTTTTGTAGAGGGTGTGTACCAAGAGACACAGCAGAAGTTGCAGGGAACACATAGTTGTCGCCAGGGGGCAAATAAAAGCCCCCCTACAGTTTACACAGTCTGGCTTGCTGTAAACACTGTGCTGGAAACTACTCTTGCATTCTGACCGAGGCAGGCGTTCTCAAGGGGGAGTGGCATACATTTTGCAAAGTGTGCCCATGCAAACAGCCAGCTCTGCACACCTGGCTCCAAGCTCTTGTTTTTGAAGACCCAGAAAGCATGGCAGGCTCTGACTTCAGCCTCTGCAAAAGCTGAGAGCAAGAGGCCTCCTAACTGATCATACTAGCTTAATTCCTGTTCCTGCTGAATACCGGCTGCTGGTTGCGCAAGGCTAGGTTGAGGTATTCTCCAACTATTTCTCCAGGGTCTCAGACCTAGCATGTGGTCTGTTGCTCCCTCTAAAATAGTCTGTACAGTTCAGCACATTCCCTTCCCTAGGAAGCTACTTTAAGGCGGGAATAGTCAGCTAAGCTGCACCTCAGAGGCCCAGGTTCTGCAGCAGTACATGCCTACCTGCCCGCCAAAACAAGGCGTCTATGACTGGATACACTGTAACTGGGTCTTGGTGCCAGGCGGGAAACCCTTCCTGCCAATCACATCTCTAACTTTGCTCGTGTGATCACGCGGGCCTCCCGCTCAGAATCTTCAGAAAGCGGCACAGCCTCACTGACGGACGGTCCTCAGGATATGGAGCCTTTGGACGGTTACGGCTACACTTGGCTCAGCCTGGGAGTTGAGAAGGACCAGGAGGAACAGCAGGGTCAGTGCCTGGGCCAGATGAGTGCTTTAGCGATCTCCAAGAAGCTAATATTCCCAGGGAGAGAGAAGTACACGCTGCCCTCCCCCACCCACCCCGCCATGGCGCCGCGCCTTCCCTGGGACCTGGTCTGGAAGCGCTGATCTTTTTCTTTGTGTTTCCCTCTTTCCAGATATGAGGCCAACTGCTGAAGAGAGAAAAGATGAGGAAGAGGGTGTACCTGTACCGAGCGAGGCTAAGCAAAGAGAGGCAGCGGAAGAAGAGAAAGGAGAAAAAGGAGAAGAATTAGGAGGAGGAGAAGGCCAGGTTGGCACCGGCGCTCCTGACCCCATAGACGACAGGAACGAAGAAAGCAGTGGCTCCAGCAGCAGTGGTGACCAAGAACAGGAGGAGCTGATCCCCGAGGAAGATGAGAATGGCAGGGACCAGCAATGGCTCCTCGAGCATACCGGTTTCACCCAGTTGCAGCTGCAGGAATTGGAGAACTATCTCCAGTCCAACAGGAGCCCCAGCAGACCAGAGCGGTAAGCAGATCGCCCAGCTTGGCTCCGGGTTTGCAGGGGGTGCGTGTTGGTCCGGGGAGGCCTTTGTCTGTCTCCCGGGTCCCATTTTCCCCCTCTTGAAATAAAAGCCAACGAGGCTCCTCCGAGTGGGGGTGGGGGTAGGGCTGGGGGTGGTGGCTATGCCAACTGGGAACGAAGGTAAATATTTTCATGAAGCATTTAAAGCATCAAGTTGGGAAACTTTGGACAGTGCTTCGTTGTATATTTGTTTGTTTGCTTTCCTATGGTTTTTTTTTTTATTATTTTTTTTTGGTACCGGGGTTGGAACTCGGGACGTTCCGCTTTCGAGGCAGGCGGCGGAACCACTGAGCTAAATCCCCGGCCCTCTATGTATGTGTTTTGTTTTGGTGCTCCGAATTGAACCTGGGGCACCGAGTGCACTGGGCAAGTGCTTTACTGTGGAGCTAAATCCCCAGCCCTTATTTACATTATTTTTAGACAAAGTCTTGGTAAGTTGTTCAGGCTGGCCTGGAATTTAAGATCCTCCTGCCTCAGCCGCTGCAGAAGGTGGGATTTCAGGCATGTGCCACTATGCTCAGCCAGCAACTGTTTTTTATAAACAAGTTCCTGTGAGAAACAGGGTAAGAAGCCCCAGGCATGATTAAACCAGTGCAGGGTGGGACACTGCCTGTATTTACATTTTTGTTAAATCTGCTCATTATGGATTGTTGTTTTGCATCAATTTTTATATTTTAAATACACTTAAATATTTTAAATACACTTGCACATGATTTTTTTGATGACTAATATTTTGGCCTCCCCTTAATGTTTGTACCTGAGAGAAAACTGTCCCGAAAGCAAGCCTCAATGTGTATACTGCAGAAATGTGTGTGTGTGTGTGTGTGTGTGTGTGTGTGTCTGTGTGTGTTGGGGGGAGGTTTGATAGGACAAACAATTTTTTTAAGAAACATGAATTGTACTTCGTAAATTTTATGTCATCCAAAATGCCAAATGTTGAACATCTGTAAATTTTTCCCCTCAGAAGAGAATTTGCAAGATGCCTGGGTATCCCTGAAGCCGGAGTGGAGGTGAGTAAATCTGAAAAAGCAATTTGGCAGGGTAGCCACTTGAGAACCGGCTTCAGGGCTTGGATCTTTCGTCTGGGACATTGTCACGTTGGTGTATTTTGGTTGCCTTCTCCATGTTCAAGAAATGAGCTTTGAACTTTAGGGTCTTTGTGGGTGGAAAACATAATAGGAAAGCCCCAGCATGTGGAAATTTCCTATTTTCAGAGGGAACATGACTTTCTAAGTGAAAAAAGAATAGTACTGAATTAGCTTTTATTTCTTAGATATCTATGTATATTTTAGCATAAATATGAATTCTAAATTAGGAAAATATGCATATACACACATAACTATATGAATTACAGCTATAACTGTATATAATGAAGTTCAGTTCCTAACATTGGTATCTTTTAAGTGTTACTTCCATGTGGAGTCATATCGGGGTGGTCTGACACGGGAATTATTCAAAATAGTGCACTAAGATGCCTCATGACACTAAATTAACTAAAATATTTAAAACCAAGCATAAACTCATTTCTTAAGAGTGCAATTTATCAATATTTAGGCATTTGGAGCGAGAGAAAAATTCACAGCCAGAACACAACACATGTGTAATTAATGTATGTCGGTTGAACTGCACCTGATGGGAATGGCGTGTGCAAAAGGCCCAAACGCCTGCTCCTCCTGCTGTTGTTTTGTTTTGCTTTTAAGTCCTTGGTAAAGCTTGTACAAAGATTGGCAGCTCTAAATTTTAATTTTCTGGGATACTTTGAAGTGTCAGCCTGAACATATTGCTAACATAATGGGTTGTACATTATGGTAGAGATGGAAGGAATATGTGCAACCTTTGGAAATTTCTCTGAAATAAAAACAGACTAAAAGAACAATTTTGTGGAAATTTCCACTGACCTAAGAAAAATGGAAGTGTTGGCAAGAATTGTATATGGTATATGCCTCAGAGAAACTACACACATTCAATTTTTTTTTATAGTACTGGGGATTGAACTCAGGGCCTTTGCACCGAGCTACACCCAAAGTCCATTTTTTATTTTGAGATAGGGTCTTGCTAAGTTACCCAAGCTGAACTCAAACTTGTAATCTTCCTGGCTCAGCCTTCCAGAGTTCTGGGATTACGACATGTATCACCATGCTTGGGCCACGTTCGACTTTTTGAAACTACCAATTGTATTGGTGAATATATTCTTGAGCAATTTCTAACACCTAAGAGAATTTTTCTTCCTTTTGGTTGTACTATTATGAGGAACTGTGCTTTCTGGAACCTGTTGATAAGTAGGGGATGGTTCTGTAATTTGAAATATTTTTCATTTGCTCTGGCAGTGATAATTCGTAGGTCATTGGATCTAAAGGTGATTATTTGAGGCCATAGAAAGCCATAAATTGAAAAAAAAAAAAAAAAAGAAAGCCATAGGACGTATTAAAGGAGTTTTGAAAAGGGAAAAGAAGAAGAAAGAAAGAAAAAACCAAGATGATGTTACTAGCTTTGTTCCCGAGGTTGCGTGTGTGATGGCAGTGATACAAAGGCGTTGCAGGCCAGGTGATGCTGGTATCTAGAGAGGCAGCCCAACAAAGCAGGCCCCTGACGCTGCCATCCTAATGCCACAGGCCAGGCTCACAGTCAGGTATGGCTCAGGTTGGAGGACAACACCTTCGATTTCCCAGGCAGGTAAAGCAAGGTGGAGACAAAGGAAAACTAAAGGTCTGGTGAGTTGCTGTCTCCCTCTGTAGGTTTTTGTTTTTTTTTTAGAAAGACATGTATTGGTACATTTGAGATATACATAACAATAACGTTCATCATAGGGAATTTGTACCAGTATGTGACATAGCTTGCTTCTTTCTCGTCTCCACCCCCCACTCCCTTCAACCCCTCTTCCCCTCCTTATACACTTCGATTTTCTCTTTTTTTCTTGTCCCTTCTTTCCTTTCCCCCTCCTCCCTCCCTTGTTCCCCTTCTCATTTGAACATTTTCTTCCCATTTTCCAATATCTATTGTACATTTTACTCATTATTTCCACTTTTGGTTTCTCACAGCAGAGAAACAGGGTGGTATTTAAACGTGTGTACGATTTATTTCACTTAAAATTATGGTCTCGAGGTGCATCCATTTAGCTAAAAGTGTCTCAGGCTCATCCTTCCTTCCTGTTTTTTTTTTTTTGGTACCGGGGATTGAACTCGGGTCCTTGCGCTTGCGCAGCAGACGGCGAAACCATGGAGCTAAATCCCTGGCCCACGGCTCATCCTTCTTTATGGCTGAATAGTACTCCATTGTATAAAAAAACATATCTTCTTTATCCATTTATCCATCGGTTGATAGGCATTTGGGCTGTTTCCAAGATTTAGCTATTACAAATTGTGCTGCTATAAACTTGAGTGTGCATATATCCTGTGGTATGATGCTTTTAATTCTTTCAGGAAGATGCCAAGAAGAGGGATAGGTGGGTCAAATGGAAGCTCCAGTTTTAGTTCTTTGAGGAATCTCCACATTGATTTCCACAGTGGTTGCACCAGTCTACACTCCAACCAACAGTGGAGAAGGGTTCCTTTTCCCCCACACCCCTGCTAGGATTTGTTATTGGTTGATTTCTTGATAGCAGCCATTCTTTCTGGAGATGGAATCTCAGTGTTGTTTTAATTTGCATCTCTCGAGTGACCAGTGATGTTGAGCATTTTTTCATATATTTATGTGCTGTTTCTATTTCTTCATCTGAGAAGTGTCTCGTCGTTTCAGATGCCCATTTGTGGATTGGGTCTCTAAATTCGGGGAGTCTGATTTTTTGAGTTCTTTTCATATTCTAGATATTAGTTCTTTGTCTGAGGAACAGCTGGCAAAAACCTTTTTCCCATTCTGTGGGTTGTCTCTTAACTCTATTGATGGTTTCTCTTGCTGTGCCAAAGCTTTTCAGTAAGATGAGATCCCAGTTATTGATTCTTTATGATAGATAGTTCCTGTGCGACTGAGGTTTTGTTCATAAAGTCTTTGCCTACCCCAATGTCTTCGAGAGTTCTCCTTATTTATCTTGTAGCGGATTGTTTCTGTTTTAATATTTAGATCTTTGATCCATTTTGATTTTAGTTTAGTGCATGGTGAAAGATAAGGGTCTAGTTTTAATCTTCGGCAATTGGAAACCCAATTTTCCCAGCACCAATAATTTATTTATTTATTTATTTATTTTTGCTTAAATTCTTTTATTGGTACATTTTAGGTATACAGTACGTTTACATTTACCCTTGGGAGCTTGTACCTGTACATGACGTATCTTGGTTCCTATTCTTTCCCATTCCCTGTGCTCCCTTGACCCCCTCCACCCTTCCCTATTTACAAAGACTTTGTTTCCATTTTTTCCTTTTCTCGTAATTTTTCCTTTCCCCTTCCCCTCCCCCTTTGGACCTTTTCTTCCTATTTCAAATTATCAATTATTCGTTTTCGGCTATCTTTCTTCCAGTGAAGGCGTTTGGCTCCTTTGTCAAAGATAAGGTGGCTGAGTATATCTGGAGGTGTTTCTGCACCTTCTAATCTGTTTCATTGATCCTCTGGGTTGTTGTGGTTTTTTTGCCAATACCATGCTGTTTTTAATCACACTAGCTTTGTAGTATAATTTCAAGTCAGGTGTTGTGATGCCTTGCTTTTGTTGCCCAGAATTGCATTTGCTATTCTAGGTCTCTTCTGGTTCCAAATGAACGTTAGGATGGTTTTTCTAATTCTGTAAGATATTCTCTCAGGGGAAGTTTTAAGGCAGAATCACCCACATTCCCAATAAAGGAGAAGATAGTGTTTCCATAGATTGCCAAACATTTAAATGAATACTTAAAAAAACCCCACTATTTTTTTGGTACTGAGGATTGAATCTAGGGAGCTGTTGAGCTAAACCCCAGCCTTTTAAATTATATTTTTAAAAATTTGAGACAGAATCTCACTAAATTTCTTAGGCAGACCATAAACTCTTAATCCTCCAGCCTCAGCCTTCCAAGTGCTAGGGTCACAGGCATATGCTAGCTGGCTTCACAGAACTTTTTTAAAAATTAACTTTATCGGTACCCTTACATAGTGATCACATTCTTCATAGGGAATGTCTACCTGTACCGAATGAATGCTGAGTCTTCTTTTTTCTCTATTCTTTTCCTCTCCCTTCAACCCTTCTTTCCTTCCTTATTTACAAAAGTTTTGTTTCCACTTTTTCTTTCTATTCTCCTTTTCTTTCTTTCCTCTTCTTTTCCTTCTCCCTCCCCCATCTCTTGTTCCCCTTCCTTTTTGAACATTTTCTTCTTACTTCCCAATGTCTACCATCCAGTTTGGTCCTTATTTACGGTTTGTTTCTCACACAAGAGAAACAGTGTGATATTTCAACGTATGTGTCCAATTTACTTCATTTAATATTATGGTCTGGAGGTGCATTCATTTACCTAAAAAAAGTCAAGTTTACCCTTCTTTATGGCAGAGTAGTACTCCACTGTATACAAATACCACATTTTCTTTATCCACTTGTCTGTTGATGAATATGGATGCTGTTTCCGAGATTTAGCTATTCCAAATTGTGCTTCTATAAACATAGATGTGCATATATTGCTGTGGTATGATGCTTTTAATTCTTTTGGGAAGATACCAAGAAGGAGAAGAGCTGGGTCAAATGGAACCTCTAGTTTTAGTTTTTTAGGAATCTCCACACTGATTTCCACAGTGGTTGCACCAGTCTACACTCCCACCAACAGTGGAGAAGGGTTCCTTCCCGCCACCCCAGCTCCACCAGCATTTTTTATTGGTTGATTTATTCATAATAGCCATTCTTTCTGGAGTGAGATGGAATCTCAGTGTTGTTTTCATTTGCATCTCTCGAATGACCAGTGATGTTGAACATTTTTTCATATATTTATTTACCATTTGTACTTATTCATCTGAGAATTGTCTATTCATTTCAGATGCCCATCTTTGGACTGGGTCTTTAAATTTGGGGGACTGATTTTTTTTGAGTTCTTTTTATATTCTAGATATTAGACCTTTGTCTGAGGTACAGCTAAGAAAACATTTCCCATTCTGTGGGTTGTCTCTTCACTCTGTTGGTGGTTTCTTTTGTATTGCACAAGCTTTTCAATATGATGAGATCCCAGTTGTTGATTCTTTGTAGTATTTCCTGTGCGATTGAGGTTTTGTTCCTGAAGTCTTTGCCTATACCTATGTCTATGAATTTTACCTATTTCATCTTGCAGCAGCTTAAATGTTTCTGTTTTCATATTTAGATCTTTGATCCATTTTTTATTTTAGTTCAGTGCATGGTGAGTGATATGGCTCTAGGTCTAGTCTTTGGCATGTGGAAAGCAGTTTCCCAGCATCATTTATTAAAGAGGCTTTCTTCCAATAAAGGTGTTTGGCCCCTATGCCAAAGATAAGGTGGCTGAGTGCGATTGGCGTTGTTTCTTTTTCTTCTATTTTGTTCCACTGATCTTCGGGTCTGGGTTTTGTGTTGTTTGTTATTGTTGTTTGTTTGTTTGTGTTTTGGGTTTTGTTTTTGCCAGTACCATGCTGTTTTTTATCATGGTAGCTTTGTAGTATGACTTCAAATTGGGGATTGTGATACCCCCTGCCTTGCCCTTGCTGCCCAGAATTGCTTCTGCTATTCTAGGTCTCTTCTGGTTCCATGTGAATTTTTTTTTTTTTTTTTTTTGGTACCAGGGTTCGAACTTGAGACCTTGCTCTTGCGAGGCAGGCGGCAGAACCACTGAGCTAAATTGCTGGCCCTGGTTCCATGTGAATTTTAAGATTGTTTTCTCTAGTTCTGTGAGGTATGCTGTTGGTATTTTGAGTGGGATTGCATCATATCTGTACAACAGTTTTGGAAGTATGGCCATTTTCACTATATTGGTTCTTCCTACCCTAGAACAAGGGACATCTTTCCACTTTCTGATATCCTCTTCGATCCCCTTTTTCAGAGTCCTGTAGTTTTCAATGTAAATGTCTTTCAGTTCCTTTGTTAGACTGATTCCTAACTATTTAATTTTTCTTGATGCTATTGTGAAAAGTGGGGTTTTCCTAATTTCTGTCTGAGTGAGTTTGTCATTTGTGTACAAGGAATGCTACTGATGTTTGAGTGTTGAATTTGTATCCCGCTATGCTGCCAAATTTGGTTATTAATTCGAGGAGTCTTTTGGTGGCATTTTGGGGGTCTTTTATGTAGAGCATCATGTCATAAAACTTTTAATAGACCCTTTCCCTCTGTTTTGTAAACCAAGTAAGAGATGTTTTATGAATGCACTGTTGGGAACAGGGACCTAATGTTGGCCCCTACCACATTCAGCTTGCTTTTGGCATTGATTATGTTTATGAACCTTCAGCCACTAGTACATTTGAATCTCCCCAAAATGAGCATTATTACTTTGGACTTTCAGACTTTATATCCACTAGAGAGGACTCTGAATAGTAACATGGGAAGGGGTAAAGTGAGGCTTCAAGCAGGAAGAAAAAAACCCTTCGGCTCATAACATTTGCAGCTTGAGAACTTCCCAAAGGATAATACAGCAGAAACCTCTTTAACTAGGACGCTGAGAGGATAGTGCAGTTTTAATTAGCAGGTCTTTGATTTTGGTCTTTTAGAAGTTCAGAGGTATTTAGGGAGTCGTGTTTTCTTGAAACCTCTCCCCGTTATTATAAAAAATCATAATCAAAAATACCTATTTGAACCCTCTTACTGTATAAATACTGATGTGATTGGAATCTCTGGCTTAGGTAGTAGGACTAATGGGCTGAAGGCATCCAACCAAGTTGGGCAACCACCATTACTGCTGTCTGAGAAGATGAGATGAGACTGTAGGGAGATCGGAGTCACCTGATCCCAGGAAGGTTTGGTGGGTAGGTGACGGAGCCAGCCGTCACTAGTCGAACAGTACCTGAGGAGAGGGGTGAGGATTAAGAAAAACAACACAAACTCGGGAGAAAAGAAAAGGAGAGGAGAGGGAGAGCCTTCTCCTTCTCACTTTATTGAGCCTTTTATATATCCTCCTTCATTACCCACAGCCTCCCTCCCCTCCTCCCCTCGTGACCAGGTGACTAATTATTTTTACAGGGAAAAGGTCAATTATATTTTTACAATTCCGGGAATGTTACTTTCTTGTCCAGCAGTCATTATGTTCTTATCTGACTCAAAAATCTCAAAAAGCTATCCTGGCTCGTTATGTTCTTATCTGACTCAAGATCTCAAAAGGCTCAGGGTTGTTTCAACCCTTCGCTCTCCACAGGTAGGATGGATTGGGGCATGCGCACATGACTATGCCTGTGCCCCCTGCGAATTCTTGTGTAAGCAAAAGGTGAATCGGGCCGACTTAATCTAAATATTTATTATTCCCAAATTTTAAAATGTCAAAACAGTGTCCAGGGCCTCAGTTGACCTCATGACTCAGGAAGACGAACCACAAACTCCCTGGGGTCCTAAGGCAAGGCTTCCCTTGGTGTCTTATTTTTAACCTTCAAGATGTTTCAAAGGGTGAATGTCTCCTTAGTCACCCTTGAAGGAAATTTTTTGTTTAAAAATCTTATTAGTTATTCACACTGAAGATGGGCTTTTCAAAGTAGGGCCACTCCCCTTGGTGTGACTTTAAAAGACACCCACCTTTCACCAAGCTCAGGTTCCCCACAGCCAGGGTGACACTTGCCTGGTGATAGGAGCTGGTGGCAGTTGGACAGCTGCTGATCAGTCATCAGAGGGTGGATACAGCAGACATAGCAATAGCAGCAGGGACCGGGTCCAATTCATGAGGCACACTTGCACCTCAGAATGGAAAATATAAGACAGCATTAAAAGAAGTAGCAGAAAGTGCAGATATAAGCTAAGCCAGAGCTTGGCCCATACTTGCAGCTCATTAGGGGAGGGATGCAGTATTAAATGTCCTAAGATATTTTAGCAATCAGAAAGTAACTTCGGATTCAGTTGAAAATGATAAGACATATGGAATTGCCCGTCATGTTGTTTCTTTTATGACATTAAATACTTGGTATACTAAAGCAGTCCTTTTTTTCCCCCTTTGTGAAGGTTTGGTTTGAGAACAGGAGATCCCAGGGGAGAAGATATCAGAGGGCACAAAGGGTCAGAAACGCATGCCGTGTATGCCTCGGCCACCCTGTTCGCATAATCTCGTGGACCCCTTGTTGCCCCATGTACGTGATGAGGCCCAGTGGGATATGGCTTCATCTTCAGCCAATGCTGGTCTGGACACTCAGGGTGCCCTTGCTGCCCGTGGTGCCCATTCGACCCGTGGCACCCATGCCACCATGCCACCCATGCCACCCATGCTGTTCTTTCCTCGTGCGCTCGTGCCTTCACCCCTGCTCCTCTTGCCTGTGCCTCCATTTGGCCTGACCTTATTTAACTTGGTTTGGTTCCCTACTGCCAACATTCCTTTTGTAGTCTGTACTTACTGGTACTAAGGAATAGTCTGTTTTTCTAGAGTTTGGGGGCCAGATACAAAGTTTGTATAGCACACTATTAAGAACAGTTCACCAAACATTTTGAGATGTCTTAAGTATCAATTCGTTGTCCCACTTTTAGGGCACATCCTGAATTTCAATAAAGATACAAAATTTACATACAGTACTTGTTTTGTGTATTACATGGGATCAGCAAATCATGAACAGAAATTGCTAAGAAAATGCTGTTCAACTCACATAGCCAGGAGGCCTCCGTTCATGCTATGAGACCCTCGGCTCACCATCAGGGGCTGCACACATCACAAAAGTTTCTTCAGTACCCATGGCAGGTTTATGCTGACTTACACATCCTCCTCCACTCTTCCCTTCCACCACTGTATACTCCCCTTTCATGCCCCACTGGGACTATACACATACCCAAGATGGGGTGGCATGGGTCCCTAAGGGAGAACAGTTTCAAGGCAGGGCTGAGATCCACCCATGCTGACGAAGCTGCTTCGGGGGCTTCTCTTAGGGCCATTTTTTTTTTCTTGGTACTAGGGATTGAAGCCACATAGGGCCTTTGCAGTGAGCTACATCCCTAGCCCTTTAAAAAAAATTTTTTGAAACGGGGTCTTGCTGAATCAATTGCCTAGGCTAGGCTCAAACTTTTGATCTTCCTCCCTCAACCTTCAGAGTGGGATTTCAGGAATGTGCCACCATGCCCAGCTACTCCTAGGGCTTTATGCAGAAGTGGAGGGTATTCACTTACAGCCCTCCAAATTCTGCTCCATGCTTTGCCCTCTTTTAGCAAAGCACACAGGAATGGAATCCATGCTTATGTGGCACTCCTACTCCGCCAAAGGAAACCTGAGGGCAGGTCATCAAGGCAGGGTGTGGCTTTCGTCTCTTTCCTGTCCACCACCCCCAAGAAATGAGCACCTTCTCCAGCTCAGTTGACTGTCACACCTTCAAATGCTTTTTCCACCCTCAGCATCCTTGAGAGACCTGGTTCCATCTAGTTAAACATTGAGGGAACCCTCTTGATTCAGCGCTGCTTAAAAAATAGCCAATGGTTCCTGAACAATGACCCAGAATAGCCCTTTCATTTAAATAAAGCAGTTAGACCTTGGTTTTGTTCACGCTGACTCCACCTGAAACTGCTACAGTGGAAAACAACACAAAGTGCAATTATCCCAAAGGAATCCAGGCCCACTATCAAAAATTCACTAAATTCTTATCTCTAGCAATGCCAGACTTCTTAAAGAGTTTTTTGCTTGTTTATTTGTGGAGTTAGGGATGGAACACAGAGCCTCACACATGCTAGGGAAGCACTTGGCTGGAGCTACACCCCAGCTCTTAAAGAGAGTTTGCTGTCTAGAAGGCAGACTCTTGGCGATGGGAAAGGGGACTGGGGGGAGGAAGAGGGGGATAAAAGGATTGGAAACGATCAAGATAGGTTATATGCATGTACTAATTCCCTAAAATGAATATCACTGTTGTATATTACAAACATACACTAATCAAAAAGTTTTCTGTTCAAAGTGTAAATGAAATTAATGCCACTGAATTATGCACTTCCTAATGTCTAGAATAGCAGAATTTATGGAAATGTTTACTGCAACAAAAGTAAAGAAAAATATACCAGCAAAATTGTAGAAGTGATTCATTGAGAATACCATGGCCAGAGTGTAAAGTGATTGCCAGGTGTGCAGACGACGACGAGGAGCCATGCTTCCACCAGAAATTACTCTCACAGGTTGGTCTCACAAACGCTTGTTTCCAGCCTGAAGGAAGGTTCTTGTGAGAAGGCGGCATGCACTTTTGGCTTGGCTGTCGCTGCTTTTTTCCTCTCCTACCTTTCCAATTGTGCACATCAAGTGTCGCCAAAGCACCTGCTTATTGTGTGGGGCTTTTGCAGACAGGAAGGCATTGCTACCCTAGAGGCCCCGGGCCGCAAGCGGAGTAAGGAATGTCTGAATGCACATGCACTCATATATATATGTCTCTTGGCCAAGAAGAGTTCTGTTTGCTGTCTTTCCTTTTTTCTATTGCTCCCATTACTGATTGGTACAACTGTTTACAGAAAGTCCACGAGGCCAGAATGCCTTCAGGCTGGACATTAGTTTTGCTTTGTGCATTTGTACCACTCTGTCTCCTGCCTACCCATTTGGTCTTTCTACACTGAATACTGAAACAATTGGATTTTTGGAGATACTCGAAAAATGGACAAAGAAATGAAAAAAGAGAAGGGTGGAGATTGAAATCATCTTTCCTTCTTCCCTTCCCTTGATGGTGAGAATCACAAAGCTTCTACACTATCAAAAATCTTTTGAGCTGTATTTTCCTTCTATCTCAGAAAAAAAGATACCCTATAGTCATTTGGCATTAGTTTTTATGCACCTCGTAAGTTTCATGTTAGGATGGAAGTCTGAGAAGTTTTCTGGCTTTTGGTAGACTGGATTCAGAACTTTCAAAGCAAAACTCTAGCACTTTTTTTGCGGTGCTGGGGATTAAACCCAGGGTCTTTGCACTGAGCTACATCCCCAGCCCATTTTCTTAATTTTGAGGCACGGTCTTGTTGAGTCACTAAGTTGTCCAGACTGGGCTCAAAGTGCTGGACTTGACTTTGTGATCCTTCTGCCTCACCTTAAATAACTACAACAAGTAGAATTAGAGTGGGAACACCCTTTCACTTAAAACCATATAAAATAAGTAGAAACTGACCTTAAATCATATATTGCCATATTGTTGAAGTAGCCTATGATGGGACTGATTCAAGGCTGTGGGCAGGGAACTGGTTACAATTTCCTTTCCCTGGGCACAATGGTGGAGATAGTACTGTTATAACTGCCATCTCCTTCTTTTTATTGGGAGCTTATTATCTATCATGTCCTTCATTCTAGGGCAAGCATTTCAATAATTTTATTACATTATTTTATTTGCTATTCAAACAAATCCTAATAGTAAGTACTAGCATCCCCACTAAAAAGGAAACTGTTGTCCATAGTCTCAAAGCTAATAAAAAGCCCAGGATCAGACGCCAAGCCAGTCTGCCTCCAGAGCCCATGCTTTGTGAAACTGAATACAGTGGAAATGCACTAGGATGGTACAGTTAGAGCACATCAGGCCTCCGATGCCTGTTGTTTCATTTCCCAGCTTTTGACCCAGGGCAAGTGATCTACCCTCTATAGTTTCATTGTCCTCTATAATATGGGAAGATTTTGTCAAAGAATTGACGAGAAAAAATGACATATGTAAATTGCCTCCCTCCCACAACAGTCAGTGACGGTGTAAGCACACAGAAACAGGTTCACCACGATTGTTCTGCATTGTCTCCTGCTGTTCTGTGTGACATAACAGGAAGGGACCCTCACACTTCTTCAGAAAGAAATGGTCAATTACATAAATTGAATGTTCCCTAAATTGCAAAAACTAGAGAAACAAGACCAAGTGCTTTGCAAGGTCATGTGACTTGAAGATCTATCCGTTCTGAGCTCTGCAGAGTGAGTCCAGAGGTGAGTGGGAAGCCTCGCTGTGCTCGCGTATTGTTTCGCTCCAGTTCCTAGCCTCACAGGAGTGTTCTAGGTGACTCAGGGCCCGAGAAGGAGAGGTGCTCAGCTTCTGAGCTGGGGAAGCGGCCAGGATTTGCCTGCTGGCCCGGGGATGGGACAGAAAGGCACAGCAGCCTGTCTCTGGCCTCCGTGGGACGCATTCTTAGGGTTGCCTTGAAGCAGCAGGACCTCTGCTCCAGAATCGGCCCTAGCCCGGGCTCTACTGCCCAGCCAGGAGGACCCTGAGCAGAACTGGGAGCACCGCAGATGACTGTGCGTCAGCCCCTTCCCACTGACCGGTGAGGACCTCTTGGGGAGCTGCTCTCAGAGTCCGGGGCGTTCCCACTGAGCTGCTCAGCATGGGTGAAACCCAGCCCCGTCTGCCCAGGGTGTGCCCTCACCAGGGACTTGCCCTGGCCTTTTTGCACACAGCGGGGGCCCCAAACCATGGAGTAGTGATGGGGAAGCCATGGCCGGGCATGGGGGAAACAGGGACTTGAGTATTGTGTAAGGGTCACGGACAGCCCACCAAGGCACTTAGCGGACTGGTGTGCAGGGGCTCTTGATGGGGGTTCAGGGGAGCCCCCCACGACAGGAGTCCTCAACATCATTCCACCTGAATGGCATTTCCAGACCAATTCACATTCATATTGTACTAACCCCAGAAGGAACAGGAAAGCAAACACACTGAGAACTCAAGACTTCATTGCTAACATAAGTGCTGCAAAGATATCGGCGGCACGGGCACTAACACGTAGCCTGGACATAATGCCAACAGAAAAACCCATCTCCAATGTGATCTCAGAAGGAGGGTCACATGCCACTGCTGCTCCCGTGTCGAAACATCATACTGGCCTGCATTCCCAGTACTGCGTATCTGAGCATTTCTTCCCTCTGATTTTTCCTGTATTTGAATCTCCGATTCTTGAACCAAGTCTGTGATCAGAAGACAAAAGGGCCTGGGTTAGTGTACAGAAGAGTTGCTCTGACACTGACGGAACACATCATGTGACTCCATGCCCCACCGCCATTTCATGTGCACATCAGAAGCTCATTTCTTGCTGTTCCTCCTGGACATGCAGAGCCCCACCCCTGTCCCCAAGGCAAAAAGTGGAAGTGCTTTCCAGGAAGAGGGACCCCAGCAGTGAGGAGTGGGAGGGGTCAGGGAACAGATCCTCTTTACACCTCTGCCAAGCATTACACTGCAGCCAGACCCAGACCTGTGTCAGATGCCACTGTGCTCTGGACAGACTCTGTGCCTCCCAGTTCCCGAGCATTCCCAGGACCTAAGCCCATGGGAAGCTCCCATCCTGCAAACTGTAATGACACCAGGGCCTTCTCTCCCTGCCTGATGCCCGCTGCCCGACGTGGATACCCCGGGTCACCCAGCCCAGAGCAGCAGGACTGCTGTGGAGAGGACGCACAGGTTCCCCTGGCGCCCCCTGGGTGAACACACAGGCCTGCACAGCACACCACTGGGGCGGGGGCTGACAGGAGGTCTGTTTCCCAAGCCTCGTTTCCCACCAGCCCCTTACCTTTGCACAGGGGAGCAGAAACCGGGACTAAAGCTTCTTGGGAAATTCGTGCTGCAGAGATTGGAAATACTGAGGACTTTTCCCTCGTTCCTTGGTTTGCTGAGGCTCCTGTTGCCTTCGGGAGCCCAGTGAGAGACGCCCACTCCCAAGGAAGGAGAAAGCACCTGGCCAACCTCGGGTCCTCTCTTCTTCTGACTTTGTCCAGCGACCTGAGAGAATACTCCGCACCCCTCCCCACATCTCCCAGCTGACTCAGCTGCGTGGAGCCTGGCCTGTGGCATTAGGAGGCCAGCACTCAGTGGCCTGCTTTGTTGGGCTGCTTTTCTGCACCCCACCAGCAGATGCGCAGCCCATGTTCGCCCTGCTCTCTCTCGTGCACTCTGGACCAAAGCTGATGATGAGCTCCTCCTGGCTGTCTGACCTCATTCCTCCTTTTTATGGGGCACCTAGCGGGGTTTCTGCAGTCTCTCTAGCTATCCTCTGATCCCATGATCTGCCCACATGTTGCTCCTCCTGTCTGAAGGAATGGGAAGCCCTTGAAATTAAGGCAGGTACAAATCTACTCCCAAATGAGTGCCACACCCCCAAAATGTTCCACGATACCCACCTTCAGAGGAGAGTACCATGGAAAAGGAGAAGTACATCTTTCCACAATAAGAAAAAAAAATATATATATATACTCCAGCCTGTCATGCTTCTGATATTTTTCTGTTAGACTTATTTTTAAACTGCCACACAGAACACAAATTTGTACATATTACTGGCATATCATGCGATGTCACAATACAGGTACACATCATGTGACATTTACATCGTGTTCAACACAGCTGTACCCTCATTTTCATTTCTTTATGTAGCTCATTGCAAAGGCCCTGGGTTCATTTCCCAGGACAGAAAAAGAAAAGAAATATATCCACACTGATATACATGTTTAGTACCACACGCAAAGTATTAGTACCAAAAAACAAAGCAGATTCAGCAGCGGCCAGGCATGGTGGTTACACCTGTAGTTCTACCCACTGGGAGGGAGACTGAGGCAAAGAGTTCAAGTCTCGTCTGGGTGACAGGGAGACCTAATCTCAGAGCAAACAAACAAAATGTATAACCTTAGCAATACGGGAAAAAGTACTGCCACTATAACAGTCAGGTCTTCGCATTTGTAATTTAGATGACTGACTCCAAAAGGAATAAATACACTGGAAAACGATTGGGGCCGGCAGACCTGTTCCCATAACAGCGTCAAGAAGACAAGAAAGCCCTCTCTTATTATTCTGCTTTCTTACTGTCCTGAAAACACTTAGATGGAAAGAACATGGGCCTGGGGTGTAGCTCAGTGTAAAGCACTTGCCTGACATGGGCCAGGCCATGGGTTCAAACCACAGCATCACACACAAAAACTTAAGTGAAAACAAACGTGAAATGTAACCTGGGAAAGCTAATCCCAAAAGAATTCCTACACAGACAAGGCCCCTGGCAGGCATGTAGCTCAGCGGCAGAGCACTTGCCTAGCATGCAGGAGGCTTGGCTTCCGTCCCTGGCACAGTACCTATACGTCTAGTTATGCAGACTCAAGTTTCTAGGCGAGCTCTTGTGCCAAGTGCTGCCACAGGTAGTAACAGAAACATTATCCACAGCTGATACATTGCCAGCCAAACATGCTGCCCCTGCCAGGTGTGGTGCCAGTAGCCAAAATCCCACCACTCTGGGAGGCTGAGTCAGGAAAATCACAAAATCCAGCCCAGCATGGACAACTTAAGTGACTTAGTGACCCCCTGTCTCAGAAGAAAAAAAAAACAACAAAGAAAAGCTCATTGTCTTGATGCTGCCCAGCACTTTCGGGTGTGGTGTGCCCAGCCTGAGGCCAAATGCTGCTCTCTACAGACGGCTGTGCCAGGGACAGCACCATCCCACCTTGTGCACTGGACAAAGCTGTGTAAATGCCACCCACGGACAGATGAAACGGTCACCCTCAAAGCCAGGAATGTGCCAGGCTCCTGCTGGTGACGGGAACCTTACACAGCCTGGAAGCGAGAGGATACAAGAACTGCTTCACAGACAGTGGTGACAACAAATTGACGCTTTCTTCTTGCAAGTGGTGGGAAAGAATAAAGGGCAGGGATGAGGTCTATGGGCACGCAGTGAGATGGCCTGTGAACTTTCCATTCCAAGCAAAAATGCCCGGGTGCGGTGGTACACACCTGTAAGCCCCAGTGCTTTGGAGGCTGACCCAGGAAGATCACAGGTTCAGGTCCAGCCTGGGCAAACTTCACAAGATGCCATCTCACAAAATAAAATAAATAAATAAAAAGGGCTGAGGCTGTGGTTCACTGCGATGGCCCTGGGTTCAACCTCACTATTACAAAAAATATATTGATTTAAAAATATGGATCAGCACTCCCTACATTTGATCCCTGGCATGACAATAAAAATTTCTCCAAAATACATAGAAACAGGATAAATCTGGGGCCTGGAGTGTAACCCATCAGTAGAGTACAGGCTTAGCTTGCAAGACCCTGGGTACCATCCCCGCCATCACCAAAAAAGAGTACACATTATTTGAGAAAAAAAAAAAAGCAGGGGAAACAGTTCTGCCTGTGTGGATTCCTCACACATGCTAAGACACCCTGATCATGCTGAGGGGTTTGGAGTGGGCCCAAGGTAGAAGTAGGGCCTCAGAAGCCCCCTGAAGAAGTCCCTGAAGGTGCACAGGTGGGTGCCTGCAAGCACGTCTTAGAAGGAGATCTCCCCCAGCTCCTAGTCCAGGAAGATGCCCAGGGTGCAATGGGGCTGGCCTAGACCCCAGGGCCTTGAAGCCCGTTCCTGCCACAGGATGGGCCAGCAGCCCTCTCCCGAGTGCAGTCCCTCAGAGGACTGAGAGGTACACACAGTGCCCACGGACCACAGGGGCACATCGCCCATCTCCACCTGCCAGAAATGCCTCCTGGAGAAGAAATCCCAGAACCCAGGACAACAGGCATGGCCACAGACCTTTCGGGCAGATGAGAACCGCTTAGCTTTTTCTTTGCACTACTGACATATTTACTATCAGCGGAGCGGAACAGGTTGGGGCAGGCCTTTTTGGGGTCCAGGCTGGTGTGGACCCTAAATTGCTTTATGATCTTCTGCAGGGTGGAGAACTAGGAAGGAAAGGAGCAGGCTTCCCTCCTCAAGTTAATGTGGAAGACGGGCGGGCTGATTTCGCTGTCAGAGCTCCAGTAGCAATGCTTGGTCTTCAACAGCAGCTGCACTTGGAACAGCACACTGGGCTTTATCACCTTGTTCAGGAACTGAAAAATTGATGCCGCATAGCTGGCAAAGGCCGTGATGCTGTCACTGAGCTGCTGCTGGATCTCTTCCTCCTGGGCCAGCTGCTCCTAGGTGGCCTGCTGATTGCACTCCAGGAACTGGGTCAGCAGCTGCAGGTCAGAGAGCAGCTGCAGTCTCTGGTGTCTACCTTCTCCCTCAGAAGGGGCACCCTCCCAGGGGCGCCTTGCTCTGCACTCTGGTGGGCTTCTGGGTGTCAGCCACCTGCCTCCAGAACAGCTTGGCATAGCGATGCAGCCGCGACCTCTGTCTTGTTTCGGCCTCCGCCAGGGGGCTCCTGAAGTGGCCTTAGAGGTGATGATGGTGGGGGAGGCCCAGCACACTGGGGAAACAGCACCTCCAGGCCTTCTTCACAGAACAGGGTCAGCTCCTGGTTGTGCTTCTCCTACAGGTTGGTTTTCTCCGGCCTCCTCCTCTTGCTCTGGCTGCTGTGCAGCTTTGGGGCAAACTGAGCCATGCAGCCCAGCAGCGTGGTGCTCTAGATGTAGCCCTCCTCAAAACTCAAAGCAACCCATGGGTGAAGGGAATGTCTCTTGCAGTTCGGCCCAGCACTGGTGGACACAGGCATGGCAGAAGTTGTGTGCGCACTCCATGGTGACAGGGTCCATGGCTCCTCCAGGCACAGGGCAGACACACTCACTCAGCCTGCAGCTGTGTCAGAGTAACCACCACTGCCTTTGGACACCAGACAGGCTGCTCTGGCTCACTGAGCTTCGTGGGGGCATGAGGGACTTCCCTGAGGCCCCGGAGTTCTTGCAGTGGTGGTGGCCCTTGAGGTCCCTGGAGTCTCTGGACATTTAATTTCTGCAGTCAGGACAACACCTCTCTTCTAGTCCTGCAGTGCAGAGCTACTGGCTGAGGCTCTGGGTAGTCCCAGGCTTTTCAAGGCAGAGTACAGCAATGTAGCTCAGGCTCCCTGGACCGCCTAGTTATCCTCCTGCCTCAGGCGCCCAAGGGCAGGAGTCCATACTCATGAATTCAATGATGAATCTTTAAGGCATCTTTCAACTCTGTAATTTTGCTCTATCCTTTCATCTTTCTTAGGTTACACAAATCAACTGCGTATGACTCTTTTTGCTTGCTTCGCTCTTTGGACCAATTTCCAAAGCCTGCAATCATATGCCCTCTTGCAACAAGATTTTGACTACTCCGGGAATTATTTGCCAGGGAGACTGTGCTGTATGTGGAGAAATTTAAATTGTGGGCTTCCACTTTCTCTATTACCTTACCAAAACTTGAAAGAAAAGGAGACCAGGCAGCTACCCTTTCAAAGGAACTTCCTTCATCACTCTCAGCTCAACCAGACATCCATGACTTGCTCTTAAGAATATTTTCTTTCTGAGTCTACTCTCACTTCCCAATATTTATGAATTTGGGCCTGGGGATACAGCTCAGTGGTAGAGCCCTGGGCTTTTATGTGTGAGGTCCTGGGTACTATGCCGAGTGCCAAAAAGAGAAACAAAAGAGATGGAGACAAAACCAAGGAAAGGAATATTTGTAAGCTCATGTTGACCTAAGTTCTTAGGCCTGGTCTCAGATAATTTCTGTCAAATGAACCCTTTTACCCTGCATCTCACAGCACCCATCTGAATACTTTCAAGTAGGACTGGGGCCCAACAGGAGGGCACACAAAGGTGCAGCCTAAAGGATACCAGCTCTACAGAGAGTGACCTTCACTTAATGAATCTATACAGGTGCATATCCGTGTATGAGGACGTACGCAATTACAGCTCTCTGTAGGATATCCATCTGTGTACGCTCACTTGTGCACCTAGAATGGGAGAAGTAGCTTCACGGTTTGTTCTGTTTTTCCTTTATGGAACCATGTCCCCTCTGGAAATGGGAAGGAACCGCATGCCCACTTTTCCTTATCCCATTTTCTACCATGAGTGCTCATAAGTTCAAATCTTGCTCATCACAGTGAAAAAGGATGAGAAATAACATCAGTATCACAATGTGCAGGACAAAGCTATGTCCTGAAGCAGGATGGAGACTGACTGCCCTACCAATTGGCTGTTCCTGGATGTACTGACCTTCACTCTGCTTTCAGCCACATCCAGGTCTCTTGCAAGCTCCAGTCTGTGGAGAGAAAACCACACGTGTTCCATAATCAGTGATTGGATGAAGGATTCAGTGTCCTGGATGATTGAATTATCTATCATGTATACATTCTGCACTGCTTTTCTAATCTGCAATCACCCCTCAGAGTGACCCAAGTACATTTTTCTGCATTCCCGAGACAAAAGTCTCTTTCAAAATATTTTCAACTTTGCAAACAAATTTAAGGTGTCATGAAAAATCGAAAGCTGTTTTAATTCATTATTTTGAAAGAGAATATGAATGAAATACCTATCATGAAAAAACAGTGCAAATTTAAAATACAGGAAGATTACAACATGACCCTGACTAATCCTATTGACCTGCAGTCCACAGACAATTTCTTCACAAAAGCAGACACTATGTCAGGCAACACAAGCATAATTAAGTGGACTGTGTCAAATGGAAACGTTTCTCTGAGTGAACAGACCCAGTCAAGACACTGAAAATTAACCACAGACTGAGGAAAATGTTTGCAAAGCATGTGTGATACAGAGATGCAGGAATACCTCTCCCACATCCATAAGCAGAACACAGCACCCAGGCTGAAGCATCAGAGAGCACTCAATGAAACATTTCTCCACGGAAGGTATAGAGATGACCGGGAAGCAGAGAAAACACTCTCAAAATGACTCATCACTGTCGCACATCAAAGCCACGGTGCTATCAATCACATCCAGCATCTGAACCACTATCAAGGCCCGAGAAACAACAAGAGTGCTGAGCACATGGAGAGACTGGAGCACTTGATCACTGTCAGAAGAAAGGTCAAATTCCACAGCCACTTTTCCAAACTGCGTGCTGCGGCCTCAAAGCCTAAACATAGAATTCTCTGATCCAATGATTCCATTTCTGAGGATGCATGCAAAACTTTGAAAACCTGGGTGTTCAGAGCCATTTGTCAGGCATGTTCACAGCACCACTATTCACCAGAGCAACCTCTCCACAGATGAATGATCAACATGGCTGTATCCATGCATGGAGTATTACTCAGCCTTAAAAAGGAAGGAAGTTCTAACACATGCTGCAACATGGATGCACCGTGAGGACATAAGAAGCGCCCGTAGGCAGGCACAAAAATACTAACAGGTAAGAATTCACTTAGGTCAAACTCAAACTCAGAGTGAAAACGTCGGATGGTGATTGTGAGGAAGTGAGGGAATGTGGCAAACGGGAGGTGCTTCCTGTGCATAGTGTGATTTTGCAAGATGAAGGGCACCCCGGAGATCTGTTGCACAGCAACATGAAAATCCCTGACACTGTTCACGTCTCTGCTTCAACTTGGTTTAGGTAGCAGAGTTGCTATCTGTCCGTGTGATGTCACCCTATGCAAACAAACAAAGTAGTAGCCACCAACCAGTTTTCAGACTGGAATCATGACAATACCAAAAGAAAATCCCACACTTGGTCCACACAAGGCGCCATCCCACCCCCAGCTCAAAGGCAGGCAGGGGCAGACCCTAGGTGTTCTCAGGTCAAGAGGGGAAAGAGGGCAGTGGGAGACAGAGAAAGGCACCTAAAAGTTAGCCACCCCCTTAAAGCCAGCCGCTCACCTTGTCATCACATCTGGGTACTGATCGTATTGGAAAACAGTTTCCAGTTCCTCCATCTGCCACTTCTCGAAGCAGATTCGTGCCCCCTTGGCTCGGCACCCATGCTGACCCCTGGCATCCAAAGGATCCTGCTGGTCCAGCGGCACCTGCGGGGGCTCCAGGTCACCTTGATCCACGGGCCAGTCTGCGTCACCTCTCTGGCTCAGGTTCACCACTTGAGGCGGTTGGTGGTTGGCAGCGTGGTCCAAGCGGACCTCCTGGCTCTTGTCAGCTCTCACAAGGCCGAGAGCTCCTTCACCGAAGGAGCCACTCTGGGGGTGCTGCAGGGACACCTGGTACAGACACGGCTGCGGTTTTCTGCATGCAATACTCCATGCCGAAGTGGCAGGAGTCATGGAAGTAGCGCTCTGTCTGCATGGCAGCAATGCAGGAGCGCCAGGAAGCCTCCTTCACAAAAGTGAGCACAAACGCAGGGTCTCACGGGAACAGCTTGGTGCCAAAGGGTGGAGCCCGAGGTTGCAATTGGTTGCAGAGATCCTACACCCCATTCACCAGGGAAGCGTCCACAGGCCCCCTCCTGATGATTCTCATTAGCTGTCTGTGTGCACCGAGCGGCGGGACACGGGGATACAGTGTAGTAGTACGATGAGGCGTGGGCAGAAACGAAGCCCATCGCGAACAAGAAAGGTACCGAGACTGGGCATGCGCCCGATGGGGTCTGAACTTGCTGCTCCACTGGCAGACTGCACCCCCGAATCCAAGGGATAATTGAAGGGACTGGGTTGGAGTCCAAACTTGTTGGGAATTGCAGTGGAGGGGATGAGAACTCACACTGGATGGAGACTGTCCCTTGCCCCAACCGCCACGCTTCACTGTCTGCACAGAGCAAGCAAGGGCTCTGAATTCGGCCGGCCTGACCCCTTCGGGGCTGCTGGCTCCCATTCCCCCAGTGAGGCCGAAAGCAGGGCACGTTTCCCTGCCAGAATCCCCCACCCGGTGGGGACCTGTGGCGGTGTGGCTGCTGAGAGGCGCTCGTCCTGGAACTCCCGATTCCCGAGGGCGAGTCTACCTGCTCCAGCTTTTGCCAAGGAATCCTCTGTGGAAATGTACAACCCTGCCCAGGGCGCCTCCCTCCGGGAACCCCCACTGTTTCTGTTGTAGTGACCATAACTGATACAACCTCAGAAAGTAGTTCAAACTCTAGCTGGGCCTCAGTAACCCTGTGCGGGTAGGAGGGAAATGAAGAAGGAAGCGTACCTCTCTACCAAGTGCTTTCAAAGGGTGATCACTCTGAGCAGAAGGCATTTCAGGGGGTTTGGGAGATCATTGTGTAGAAAAGCTTAGAGGTTGCGAACTTTTGCTGTCTTTATGGTAGGAAATGCATATCATGGCAATAAGCTTACTCATGGGAATCGGCGCTGGGGCCGTGGAGTGACTGGTGCGAACGTTTCTGTGCACACCAGATGTGCTCATCAAGGTGCAGAGGAGGAAAGCGCTTGTCCCGTAGTCACACACAGTTGGACAGCAGCTCTGGTCTTCTGAGGTTTCACAAAGCGTATTTGTGATTAAGAGCAATGAGGGAGGCCTTGAGTTAACATTTGAGAAGACATTTAGTGTATTGAGAAGACACGAATTTAGTCAATGGGGTAAAAATACACAGCAGTCTGAATTTTTGGTCAGAGATTGAGTAACACTGACTACACAAGAGACAGTGGGCACTTGGAGCTCCACCTAGGGTTGACTCAGGTGAGTAAAAAATAATAGTAAAACACACAACCCAAAAGCATGGAAGAAGAAGAGAAAGAATGAAAGAAAGGAAGGAGGAGGAAGACAGAAAATGACACTACAAAGAAAAGGAAAACCAAGGCCAAACTGGTGGGGACCTGGCGGGTTTCAGGGAGCGTCCCAGGAAGGCCCAGCTGCCGACCTCTCCACTCACTGGATTCGGAAGGTCCATGGGACAGGAGCCTACTGGACTCGGGGCCCCTTGTGCAACACAGTCTCCGAAGTGCACAGCCCTGCCTCCCCGCCACTATACCTTCAGTCACCGGGGAAGAGCCAGGAGGAGACTATGGAGACTTAGCCGAGGGTGCACAATTCCCAGACTTTCCTTTCTGAAGTGCTGCTGTATTCTTACTAAAATTTTCTGTGTACATGTTTGAGAAAAAGGATGGCTTTTTGGATTTTTGGCATGGGAGTAGAGAGAGGAATTCCCTGGGTCTGTAGCCTGACAATGTCCAGTGCCTGTCCTAGCTCGGTGTGGGGCTGAGGCAGGAGGATTTCAAGTGCAAGGCCAGCCTGGGCACCCTAGTGAGACCCTGTCCACAATGACACATGCCAAGGGTGGGGATTGAGCTCAGTGCAAGACCTTGGGTTGATCTCTTAGCGGTTTCCAAAGAAACATAGGGGGAACTTATGACAAGTACTTTTAAGTACTCAGGATATTAACACCTGTCCGAGCAACTACACAATGCTTCCAGAAGGGAGAACTCTGGAGCGCTTAAGCTGTCTGGAGCTGTATCACTTGCTGTACAATCGTTTGATGTTTCAGTAAGAGATCCCGGGCATTTTTCCAGAGAGAGCGGGGAGTGCAGATGGAGAAGGAAGCAGGAAAAGGTGGAAACCGGCCCAGGGACACAGCAGATGCCCAGCACACCCAAGCCCTGAGCCTGTGGGGAGGCCCCGCAGCCAGAAGCACCCACATGGGGCCCTGCACAGCCTGTGGGAGCCACTGGTGTGTCGGGAGCGTGTGCAGCGGGAGGATTTGGGATGCTCGGAACTGAGGTCTGAGCTGGCAATCTCGGGCGTTGGGTTCCTTCCTCACAGTCTGCAGTACTTGGACTTTCTGCAAAAGGGCTGGAGCTGTCCTGCACAGGCATTCTGAGCACCCCACATGCTGAGCACACACAGCCTGAGATGTCACTCCCGTATTCATCCCTTTGTCCATCTGTCCACTCACTGCAAGGCATTCGTCATCCTATTGCTCCAGGTTCTCGCCATGCACAGGTCCTTTCCTAACATGCCCGTCTTCCTCCTCTCCTGGCAGCTCCTGGCTGCAGCAGCTGTGAGCTGCCCACTGAGATGTACTGAGATCAACCCGTGTTACTACAAAACATGTGCTTTCCAGAGTTTAAAACTATTTTGTTCTGGGGATTCAAACCAGGGCCTTTGCACTGACTAACACCCCAAGTGCTTTTGTATGTTGTGTTTTCAAATTTGCCACAGGATCTCATTATATTCCCGTTTCAACTTGAATTGTCTGTGCAGCCCAGGCTGGCCTCACACTTGCCATCCTCCTGTCTCAGCCTCCCAAGTGCTCAAATTGCAGACATGTGAAACCTGCAAAAATATGTTCTTAGACATTTTGTACTTAGTGTTCCATCTTCAGACGCTCCGTAACAATGGGACAGAATAAACCCTTGTCTTCAAAGTCTTGTCCCTTGAATTTTTCTAGGTGACATATATGATTTCATGCAAAAATCAAAACTCTTATTCTTCAGTATGAGTGGGTTGATTCTCCCTGAGGCACTGCTCATGAAAGGGAAAATCCCCACTTGTGTGTGACTCAGATTTGCTGCTGGAAAACATTGTCTCCTGGACTAAACTCCAAAAGGCCTCTGAGCTCTTATCCACCGGGACCTGGATGTGTGGTTCTCTGACTGTGTTTCTGCACGGTCCCATTTTAGCAGAACTCCCGCTGAGGGAGTGTAGCCATCCTCATCCCTGGTCCCTGCCAGTATCTGGTCGGTTGCTCACCCTTTCCCTCCCCCTGGGGATGTCCAATCGCGCTGGTCCAGCTTGGCCAAGGATCCCATGAGGTCACTTAGTCAGAACCCTCCATTACCCCGGACACTTGCCTTAATAATTTCCGTGTCCTGAGCCCCACCCTGGTCAGAGCTGTGCATACCCACTTGTGCACACTGCACGCAGGTGACCTCAGTCTCTGCCCCACCGCAGGACCCTGCTGCTCTGATCCCCACAACACTCTGAGCCTCTCCCCTGGGGCTGCACAGACTATGGAAGCCCAAGGCATCTGGGCCAAAGGGAGGCTGGGCTACAGGTCTGCTCTCACCTCAACCCAGCCCTGCTCCTCTGCTCTTCTCCCCTCCTCTCCTCTGTTTCGATGGTCCCCCCTTGAAGAAACCAGTACACAGTCAGGAGAGGGTCAAGAAGTGGATTATATTCCCCCATCACTGAATACTCCTGTCGGGACAGTCGCCCCTGGAAGACAGTCTCTCTCACCAACTCTCACCAATGAAAGCTTTTCTATAGTTTTAGAGTATTGGCGTTTGACCTCGGGCCCTCACACTGAGCTCTATCCCTCATATAAAGTTTTACTCTTTATTTTGAGACAGCATCTGGCTCAGTCACAAAGTTGCCCAGGCTGGCCTCAAACTTGAGTCCTGCCTCAGACTCCCACAGTGCATGTGCCACCAACTCAGTGGCCATCATTTTCACATGAGCAGTTATGGGTGCTGTGACTTGAACAGAATCAGATTCATCGTGAGTCTCCAGGACCTCTCCTCCAGGACCCCAAGCGCACACGTGTGAGTCCTTTCCCTCCTTTCTCACAGACTGAGTTGGGATCCATTGACTCGCCACACGCCTCAACACTTGCTCCAGACAAGCTTGGGCTACAAGATGGCCTTGACCCCTGAGATTTCCAGCACAGTCTGTGAAGCTGGGTAGAGTCCCAGGCTTCGGTGGAGAGGCATCTCCTAGGGGAGCGGGCCTCTTCCTGGCTCTCTGTCTGGAGACTCTTTGGGCTGCAAAATGGCTTTCCTTGCTTTTTGTGAGGCCTTTCTGTTCTATGTCATCCTGTACCCCTCACGGAACTTCACAGCTGACTGCACCCAATCCTTGAGCCCCGCCTGACTGTGCTGTTCTAACTCTGTCTACCTCCTTCTTTGGGCATGATTTTCCTGGGGATAACTTGATCAGCCTCTCTGGCAAACTCAAGATCCCCCACACAGGCTTCTCTAAGATCTCTCCCTTCTCACTGGTTCTGCCCCTCCTTCCTTGCCTTCACTGGCCTTGTGTCCTTTAAGATGGGCCATGCAAGGGCCTCCCTCCTCCATCCCTTACTGTGTCCCTGCCAGACATTTCCCTTCCCACTTCAGCCCCTCTGCTGTCTACACTCACTTTCTCTTTGGGCCCTCTGACCCACTGGGGGCTCATAAGGGAGTGAGGGTCCCTCACCAGGCACTCTCAGATTCACAAATGGGAGAAGGCTCGTGGGAAGTAGACGGACTGTTCTACCACTTAGGTGGGCTGTGGAGCATTCCAATAGCTGCCAGATGGCAACTCAGTCCCTCCACTACAATGGAGTCCAGCACCTCTGCAAGATTATGGAACAGGGTAAAACAAAAGCTTGAAAGTGTTCTCCAAAAATGTTGCTAGGCAAAAAAAGAAGAACATATATAGATGCATGATCCACAGATATGATATATATTTTAATTTTTTAAAAAATGCTTATTCTAAAAGACACATTGCCAAGAATGAGAGGATGAGAATGGTGGAAGTGAGGGGATGATTTTGAGTATTGTGAGGAGGATTAATTACAATGCATCTTTTCCAATCCATTTTTTAATTCAACATTCTCACCTTCTTTTCTTTTAGGACAACTTTTTATTGCTACCAGAGGCTTTTGTCATCGCTCCATGGTTCTGAGTGCAATACCTTCCTCAGAAGGCAAAGGGAGCTCAGGATTCAAGTCATTAAAGGAAGTACGGGCAGGTTATAAGACATGGAATAATTTTTATCAGAAAACCCTAACAGCCTGACATAAAATGAGGGTTCTGAATTGCATGTTACAGACTCAAATCGTAGCGCTGCCCCAACATCTAGACAGACGCCTACTGATTACAAAGGAGTAAAAACAGATCAGTTACAAAAATCTAATGATGTGAAATATAGGTTTATTTGGTGAGGCCCTGGATATAGTAACTTTGTCACAAATTCTTTCATACAAATATCAAAAATGATTTCAACAAATCTAAGTGTTCTACTTACATGCCATTTTAAGGTTTAAGATAAAGCAGTAATTTTGCTTTTAAACTCTGAAAGTTGAAATGAGAAACAAAATCCATGTGGTAATGTGAGAACTTTGTCTATTATCACCTCTGACTCCTCTGCACAATTCCAAAGTACACTTTCCACACTAACTGGAATCTAAACCATGGATTAAATATGGCTGTCACACTAATTTTGCTCAAAAACAAACTCGGGGGATTCCTATTCCTTGGAAGTCAGAGAACATAGATCAACATGCATAAAATTTATTAAGTATTCAAAGAAGAAGCAGGCAAAAGCAAGAGGAAAATAAATCAGGATGCTGGGGAAACGAGTTGATAGCTGTGAATGTTGGAATTTTTTTTCAAATACTGTAATTTTTTGACATGGGGAAAGCTACATTTTATCAAAGAAAAGAACAGAACTGACATACTACAAAGAAATTTACTTTCAAAAATGTTTTGGTCGTTATTTTTTTGGCCTTTAAACTATGGTGAATTATAATTAACTGCACAAGTAAATGAGGGTGTATTTTTTTTCTAGCTCACTTCAAATCAGCCTGATAAGGTACATATCCCTCCATAGCCTTTCCTATTTTTACATTCTGTTCCCAAAGTAGCCAACCTTAGTTTGCACCGGAACGTAACACATGTTGAAACTACATGACAGAAACAGGCTGCAAAGGTGGACAAGGGCAAGCATGTCCCTCTTGTCTTGATAAATCAGTGCCGCACACAGAAGCCCCATTTTCGGCGCATCATCTTCATTACAGAGCCGTGTGATTCCATCATAGAAGTCATCCACCTCCATTTCCTCCACTTTGCGTTAAGCAGAGGTGTGCTTGCACCCACTGGCAGCTGAGAGATGATGGTAGAAGGCTGCTGGACCTCGGACTGGCACTTCTGGCTTGCTGTTGTCCTTGGAGAAATCCGGTCCTGTGCTTTCTGGAGCAGTTCCATAGTAAGAGGAAGCCAATCAGGAATGAGTTTCTCCATTTTCACACTAACCTTGGCCAGAGCAAACACGGAACCTTTGAATTGTAGAAGTTGGTTGCAGGCCATACAGTGAAGTAGCTGTTTGATAAGGACTGCCAAATGTAGAGACGGGCTCAAATTGGGCAAACTGAAAAGTAACTGCGGCCTAGTTGACACTGCAATGATGTGGAAAATGTGAAGAAAATCCAATGGTGTTGCTGTGTGAAGATCCCAATTCAACTTATCCAAAATAATTCTCTCCATTCTCAAAATTTCAGAAAAGGAACATCCACAGAAACTGTCTCTTGCCAATACCTTCAGAACCGGAATTTTCTCATCCTTTTCAACAGTCTTGGCAGCTAGGACAAAGCACCTCACTGCAATACACCTTAAGTATTTTGGGTGGGCCTCTACAGTAGCTAAAATCCTGTCCAAAAGACTGCTAGCCAGAGCAAATGTTTCTGGGTAAAGGTTGAATTGGTACTTGAGTTTGGCCAGCCACTGAATTACTTCATCTCTCTGGGATGGAAAAACACTCTGATTTGTAGGTATTTTCCACACATTCACCTTCCACATCTGGGCTTCCCTACAGATTGCCCTTTCCAGTAAGAAAGACAATCTCTGGTTTTCCGAAGGTCCTGGAAACTTCATGATATCCTTTGGATCTGCCTGCCACCCAACTTGATGGAACTACCTCCTCCTCTTCGTCATCCTCCTCCTCCCCAGTGGAGCTGCAGGCCTCCCAGGGGCGATGGCGTGGGGTGTATCTGGGGCATCAACTCCTGCTTCCCTCCAAGCAAGGGCCAAGGACCTGACTAGCCAAGGAGGGAGAAGCGGGGCCAGGCCCATGGGCGCGGGGCGCTAGCAGGACACACGACTGAGGCCTGGGTCTTCAGTGACTCAGTTCCATGACGACCCCAGGCCTGAGGCTGCCGCCTCCACGGGTGCCCCAGTGAGGAGGGGAGTCCCTCTCCCCATAGGGCTGCAGGGGCATGGGAGGCATTAGGGGTGAGACTGGCTCTGCCCCTGCCCGGGGAAAGCGCCTCTGAGAGGAAATGCTGGAAGGCTGAAGGGGAAAAGAAAAGAAAAAGAAGGGAGAAGGGGAAAAAAATAAGAAAAGGCAAGAGCTAGGCGCCACAGGGTCCCCTGACCAGAAGGCTGGGGCCATTCTCGTGTTCTTGGATCACCCCTTGCGGATCCACTACGTGCATCAATTTTTGTCACATACAAACTTACAATGTATCGTCACCCACGTTATTCGCGGGTGTGGGTCCATGTGACTTCTGCCTGGTCCTCAAAGTAAAAATGATGTGAAAATGTAAACATTTAAATGAATTCAGGACATCAAGGCAGCCACAACTGCACAACTAAAGAGACCAGAGAGAACTGTCAGAAATGCTCCAGAAAGCAGAAAGAATGATGATATGTGTGCTCAAAGCAAGGGGGAGTGCTCTGAGAGGGATTCATGGCAATGAGTACTTTGTGGCAATAAATTTTAAAATATACATACATACAAAATGCAGATATATATACCTAAGAGAAACGGGTGAATAAGTTTGGTATGACTGATTCATGATTAACATTTTAGAATAGGAGATATGTCTTTGTGTGTGTCTCCATCTCTCTACATAAATGGACATAATAGTATCTCACCTGTAGATAGCATTAATTAATAAATTTATAAAGCCCCTTCAGGGAATCCTCTTCACATTATGGAAATATCACACAATTATGTAAATATTCCATAAACGCTAAGGACTAGACAAACACACCCAGGTATTTTTCAAGGTCTTGAAGATCTGTCGGTTCAGAGCTCTGTGCGCAAGGAAGAATGACAAGCAGAGTGAGTCCAGAGGTGAGTGGGAAGCTTCACTGTGCTCGGGTATTGTTTTGCTCCACTTCCTGGCCTCACAGGAGTGTTCTAGGTGACTCAGGGCCCGGGAAGGAGAGGTGCTCAGCTTCTGAGCTGGGGAAGCGGCCAGGATTTGCCTGCTGGCCCAGGGAAGGGACAGAAAGGCACAGCAGCCTGTCTCTGGCCTCCGTGGCATGCATTCTTAGGGTTGCTTTGAAGCAGCAGGACCTCTGCTCCAGAATCAGCCCTAGCCCGGGCTCTACTGCCCAGCCAGGAGGATCCTGAGCAGAACTGGGAGCACCGCAGATGACTGTGCGTCTGCCCCTTCCCACTGACCGGTGAGGACCTCTTGGGGAGCTGCTCTCAGAGTCCGGGGGGTTCCCACTGAGCTGCTCAGCATGACTGAAACCCAGCCCCGTCTGCGCAGGGTGTGCCCTCACCAGGGACTTGCCCTGGCCTTTCTGCACACAGTGGGGGCCCCCAAACCATGGAGGAGTGATGGGGAAGCCATGGCCGGGCATGGGAGCACAGGGACTTGAGTACTGAATAAGGGTCACTGACAGCCCACCGTGGCACTTAGCGGACTGATGTGCAGGGGCTCTTGATGGGGGTTCGGGGGAGCCCCCCACGACAGGAGTCCTCAACATCATTCCACCTGAATGGCATTTCCAGACCAATTCACATTCATATTGTACTAACCCCAGAAGGAACAGGAAAGCAAACACACTGAGAACTCAAGACTTCATTGCTAACATAGTGCTTTATTGCTAACTGGTGGTCCTGACATAATGCCAAGAGAAAAACTCATCTGCAACGGGGTCTCAGGAGAACGGTCACATGCCATTGCTGCTCCGGGTTCTAGACATCATTCTGGTCCTAGAATTCCGGTGATACAGATGTGCTCCTTGCTTACTGCAGATTTTTCCTGTATTTGGCTCTCCTATACTTGAACCAAGCCTGTGATCAGAAGACAAAAGGGCCTGGGTTACTGTACAGAAGAGTTGCTCTCATACTGAGGGAACACATCATGTGACTCCATGCCCCACCGCCATTTCATGTGCACATCAGAAGCTCATTTCTTGCTGTTCCTCCTGGACATGCAGAGCCCCACCCCTGTCCCCAAGGCACAAGGTGGAAGTGCTTTCCAGGAAGAGGGACCCCAGCAGTGAGGAGTGGGAGGGGTCAGGGAACAGCTCCTCTTTACACCTCTGCCAAGCATTACACTGCAGCCAGACCCAGACCTGTGTCAGATGCCACTGTGCTCTGGACTGGCTCTCCGCCTCCCAGTTCCCAGGCATTCCCAGGACCTAAGCCTATGGGAAGCTCCCATCCTGCAAACTGTAATGACACCAGGGCCTTCTCTCCCTGCCTGATGCCCGCTGCCCGACGTGGATACCCCGGGTCACCCAGCCCAGAGCAGCAGGACTGCTGTGGAGAGGACGCACAGGTTCCCCTGGCGCCCCCTGGGTGAACACACAGGCCTGCACAGCACACCACTGGGGAGGGGGCTGACAGGAGGTCTGTTTCCCAAGCCTCGTTTCCCACCAGCCCCTTACCTTTGCACAGGGGAGCAGAAACCGGGACTAAAGCTTCTTGGGAAATTCGTGCTGCAGAGATTGGAAATACTGAGGACTTTTCCCTCGTTCCTTGGTTTGCTGAGGCTCCTGTTGCCTTTGGGAGCCCAGTGAGAGACGCCCACTCCCAAGGAAGGAGAAAGCACCTGGCCAACCTCAGGTCCTCTCTTCTTCTGACTTTGTCCAGCGGCCTGAGAGAATACTCCGCACCCCACCCCACATCTCCCAGCTGACTCAGCTGCGTGGAGCCTGGCCTGTGGCATTAGGAGGCCAGCACTCAGTGGCCTGCTTTGTTGGGCTGCTTTTCTGGACCCCACCAGCAGATGCGCAGCCCATGTTCGCCCTGCTCTCTCTCGTGCACTCTGCACCAAAGCTGATGATGAGCTCCTCCTGGCTGTCTGACCGCATTCCTCCTTTTTATGGGGCACCTAGCGGGGTTTCTGCAGTCTCTTCTAGCTATCCTCTGATCCCATGATCTGCCCACCTGTTGCTCCTCCTGTCTGAAGGAATGGGAAGCCCTTGAAATTAAGGCAGGTACAAATCTACTCCCAAATGAGTGCCACACCCCCAAAGTATATCCCCAAACCCATCTGCACAAAGTAGTACCACAGAAAAGGAAAAGTACCGCTCTCCATGAGAAAAAGTACACTCAAAGAAGCCTCCCTTGTGAAGTTAATTGGTAATCTTTGCGGTGTTGTTTATTGTAATTTTTCTCTCTCCTTTTCATCTCTCTTTTTGGTTAACCAAAGTTCATCGTGCACCACTGCTTTTGATTGTTTCCCTGTTTAAACTAATTTCCAAATCTGGCAATCCTATGCTCTTTTGCAACCAGATCCTTACTAGTTTGGAACTCTTTTGGGGGTGGACACATAAAGGTTACCAAAAATTTAAACTGAGGGCTGTCACAGTCTATAGCACTTTCCCCAAATTTACACAGCAAATGAGGAAGACTACTGCCCACTTGGGCTTTAAGATATCCTCCCACCTCTGCATCACCAAAAGTAGAGATGCATTCATTACTCAGACCGAGTATTCTTTGAGGTATTTATTCTCACATCCCAATATTTACCAATGTATTTGTTTAGCTACATGCTTTTACGTGATTTTAAGTCGTTGGGTACAACTGGATCTTCCTACAAGCCCGGGATTCCCTACATCAATCTGAATACTTCCACGGTCAGACTGTGGCCCAACATGACTGCACACAGAAGTCCTCCCCAAAAGATAGCCTTTTGGAGAACGTTGAATTTTATATACTGAATATATACACACGCATTACATATTTATATAATTATACACATCTACATTATATACATAGATTACTTTTTAGACTGAACATGCGAAGCAAAATATGTTTGCCAAGGTGAAAAAAAGAGATAATAACAACACACCCACTTCAACTTGTCTAACACAAAGCTGTCTACATCTTGAAGTTTGTTTTAGCATAGTTGCCCTGCCAAATTACTTTTTTCAGATATACTGACCTTTATTCGACTTTCAGCCACATATATGCGTCCTGCAAGCTCCCTTCTGTGGAGAGAAAACAAACAGTGTTCAGTACTGAGCGTTATGGATGAAAGGAAATGTAGTATGTAAATTCTGTCCTTATTTTAAAATTAACAATCTCCCCTTACAACTCCAAAGTAGTCCAGGTCATTGAATAAAAGCATACAATGGTGGTTCTCAGGGCCTGGGGTAAAGGAGAGTGCAGAGTTAATGGGTATAGGTTCCAGTTTGCCCAGATGAGTATTCTGGAGATCTGTTAAACAACAACATGAAAATTTTCAACACTGCTGAAGTGTATACTTTAAAAGTGGTTTAGGGCCGGGGATTTAGCTCAGTGGTTTCGCCGCCTGCTGGACATGCGCAGGGTCCCGAGTTCGATCCCCGGTACCAAAAAGAAAAAAGGTGGTTTGGATTGTACACTTTATGTTTCTATATATTCGCCACAATTCAAAAACAAAACATCAGCAGCTACCAACCAGTTTCCAGACTTGATTCATACTACGTGACCATGTTGACCTTTCTCCCCACAAGATAACCGCTGCATTGCCTGCACAAAGGCAGGGTAAGTAAGACTTGTGTCGCTGGGGCCAATGAGGGAGGGGGGAAGTCACCTAGAAATGAGCCTGACTGACAGGTCTCCCACTACCCCAGCAGCTGTTATGTATAGTAGCTGCCCTCTTCCTATGGTGCCTTGCCCCCTCCCCTGTGTGACGTCACGCCAAGATGGTGGCTCCCACCAAAGAACAAACCCTTCTTCCCAGCATGCCCCTGTTCCCACTTAGGCTAACCTAATACTGGCTCACCTCCCACCACCTAGTGACCGCACCGGCTCCTCCATTCCCTAGCCACTGCCTCACTGAGCCCCACCTCAGCTCCGACAAGCCCCACCCCCGCTCCTATAAAAGGCACTTGCTGTCCTGGCCATATTGCTTTTGTCTCTCCTTTGCTCAGAGACAGCCCGGCAGATCTGTTCCCTTAATAAAGGCTTGCTGTGGCCTGGTCTGGCCTTGGTTTTCGGCCTTTGACCTGACACTGACCACCTGAGGGGTGGGTGTACACACGGCGCGGCGAGCCCCTTACCTTTTCCATATGTCGGGGTAGTGAATTTCTTGGAAAACACTTTCCAGTTCCTGCAGCTGCCTCTCCGTGAACTTGTACTGGATTCGAGGTCGTCTACGCCTGGGCTGTGGAGCTACAGCCTGCGAAAGGCCTGGCTCCTCCTGCTGCTGCTCCTCCTGCTGCTTGGGCTCTTGTTCGGTGTCATCAGCTTCGGCGTTCCCATCACCTCCTTGTCCTTGGCTCGCGGTAGCTTCTGGGTTCTCCTTACTCTCCTGCCGCTGGCGAAACATGAACCTCGCTGCTCCTCTGAGGTGACCGCCTTCTTCCCCTGGGGCGTCTAGCCCAGGCCCACGACTGAATCTTTCCATCTCCTAGAGCATCAACCTATAGTTGTCGAGCTCATAGCTGAGGTTCGGCCCGAGCCATGCCTGGAATTCTCCAGAAGCCGGGAGTGGCTAAAAGCGTCGCGGTATAGGGGTACCGAGGGAAGCGCTCCTCGTCTTCCTATTGGTTACTGGGATCAGCGGCAGTTAACGGTCACATTTTGACGGTTGGTATTGGCTATCGGCACACAGCCACCTGCAGTAGGCGGGGCTTCATTGCGAAGGCATTGAGGTACTGCCACGAAGGAAAAAAAAGAAAAGACAAGAAGAAAACAAAAGAAAGCGGGGGTGCGGTGGGGGTGGGGTGGGGCTTCAGGCCGAGGAAAGACCTGGGCGTGAAAATACAGGGCGTTGGCAGAATGGGGGCCAAGTTTGTCCCCAGCTAGCTGACTGCGCCCCCCGCCCCCACAAGGATAACTGAGGACAGGACTGAGTTGGCTGGCAAGCTGATTGGACGGGATGAAAACTCACACTGCCCCCAGGACCTCGTGTGGGGAGGATGGAGTCTGTCCCTTGCTCCAACTGCCACGCATCACTGTCTGCACAGAGCAAGCAAGGGCTCCGAATTCGACCGGCCTGACCCCTTTGGGGCTGCTGGCTCCCATTCCCCCAGTGAGGCTGAAAGCAGGGCACGTTTCCCTGCCAGAATCCCCCACCCGGTGGGGACCTGTGGCGGAGTGGGTGCTGAGAGGCGCTCGTCCCGGAACTCCCGATTCCCGAGGACAAGTCTACCTGCTCCAGCTTTTGCCAAGGAATCCTCTGTGGAAATGTACAACCCTGCCCAGGGCGCCTCCCTCCGGGAACCCCCACTGTGCACGCGGTGCTCCCTGTTTCTGTTGTAGTGACGATAAAGGAGTTCACTCTCAGGAGGCATTAGAATAAAACATTTCCTAGAAGAAAATGAAACAAAGGAGAAGGGAAAAAGCGCCAAAGTTCAGGAAAACGTTTCTTGGTTACATGGGATATTAGCTTCCTAATGTCTCTGTTCCCATTCGCTAAGGTCCCCGACCCTTCCCCGCCTGTCAGCTTCCTCCTTGAGGCTCACAGGAGCAATCCGGGCGCCTGCTGATTACTCTGAGGACTCTTGTCCCAGACACTTGTGAGGCCTTGGTGCTCCGTGCTCAGGAGGGAGAAATCAGAGCCGAGGAGAGGAGCATGGGAGATAAAGGTGGAGAAACGTCAGGCAGGGAGAGAGCGAGGGCAGAAAGAAAAGCATGTGTGTCAGCAAGACCTGTGACAATGGCTCAGGAGAAAGCACTGGCAGTTTAGGAGTGCGGGAGATTGTGCTCCTCGTGTATATGGCACACGCAATGCATTTGCGCCCACCTTACAGACTGGCTTCATTAAGAGCGTCCCTAATACAATGGTACCTCAGTTCACAAACTGAACTCTTTCCATGATTCTGATCGCAAACCAAATTGGACAAGAACCGAATCAAATTTCCCCATAAGGTCACCATTGAACCTAACCATAGAATTTGTTTCAGTTCTCATCCAATTGAGTTTGTGACCAGAATTCTGGAAAGAATTAGATTTGTGAACTGAGGTACCACTCATATATGTGTTTGTGCATGCATGTGTATGTGTCTCTGTTCATGCACAAATATGTAGACTGTGCCCTACTTATTTGTATTTTATGGCACGTGTCATTGGCACAATAATGAGGTAGCACTCATACATACTCGTGTTGCATACAGGGAGAAGCAATAGTAGTTGAGTTCTAGTCTCTTAGCTTTTTTGGTTTTGGGTATCAGGAACCCGCTGTGAAAGAGCAGTTTCCCAAAGCTGATGCTTCCTTATGTCATTTTCCATTTGCAAAGGCTGCAACATCCAGACTGCTTTCCTGAACACGGAAAAGGGAAGAAAAGCACACCAACTTCAGAATACTTAGGACAAAGTTCTCCAACTCCTGAAGCAGATTTAGAAAGGCAGCCCTGCCAATTACATTTTCAGGCAGTGACCCGCACACTAGTTTCAGGCCCAGTCATGCAATTTGCAAGCTTTCCCCTGTCTGAGCTGGGAAAACCATCAATGTGGAGTGCTTGTAGTTGTGGGTGAAATGTGAGATCTGCAGTATTACCTACAAACTTGCTATCATCATCATCATCATCACCACCACCATTAGTTTTTTGAGGGAGTGTCTTACTATGTAGCTCTAGCTGACCTCAAACTCACTATGTAGCCCATGCTGGCCTAAAACTCAAGGCGATCCTCCTGCCTCGGCATCCTGAGTGCTGGGATTACAGGCATATACCACCACATTGGGCTCCAGGCTTGCTTTTAAATTCCTGTCCAACATTACCTCTTCTTACCCAGAATATTGTCCTGTAATACCTAGATGATTATGGCTGCCTTTAGGGATGGTTTTCCTCCCACACTCAACTGAAAGGGGCATTTTCAACCCAGAATACCAGAAGAACACTGTCTTCGGCACTGTTTGGAAAAGTCTAATTTGCTATGAATGTATCATCAAAACTGTAAATAAAAGCAGAATCAGACCCTCCACTTGCACTCCCACACTGTACTCACTGCACCCTGCTCAGGGCCTGTTTCCAGTCTCATTGTCTTGTCAGAAACCCAGTCTGAGGCCAATGTTTCTCTGCTCGGTTCATTGAAATACTGGGAACATACTTACCTTGGGGCTCAGTGGGCACTGTCTCCACCATAGTGCCCGGTGGGCACTGTCACAACTCAGCAGCCTCAGATCCGCTAGGTGTTCTTTGGCTCAGGAAGTGCAGAATGCAGCCTTAGGAGAGCGAATGAGGCCTGGGCCCAGCCCCTGCTCCCTGAGAACCATGTTGCCCCGGAAGTGGCACTGGGCCTGCAGCCTGGTTCGGGTGTGGGATGGCTTGCCCGATGCTCTGCCAGTACCGCAGAAGCAGGAGATGAAGGCAGTGAGGTGAGGGGGCTGCTGCTGTGCCCAGGCTGCCTGAGCTCATTGCCTCCCCTGCCCTCAAGGCCCTTGGTGCAAGGGGCCAGGAGACCTGAGGCCAGCATAGGCTGCTGATGCGGCTGCTGCTCCTTCCTGACCTTTGGACGGTATTTTGCCCTCCTTCCCTGCTCCCAATACATTCAGCGAGTTCTCAGGGGCCAGGAGCCCCAGTCTGCCCAGGAGGAAAGGTGGAGGGGGACCAGAGCTCTAGAGACCTGGCCTCAGGGGCAGAGCCAGCCAGAGGTCCTGCTCTCAGTGCAAGCAGCGGCCAGAAGACTGAGCTGCCCTGGGCCGAAGTCATCCTGCAGCTCATGGAGCACCCCTGGCTGTCCTGGCACTGACGGTGGAGCTCTTCATTGTCCTCCTTGACTCCCAGGCTGTGGAGTCCAGTCCTCAACGGGTCCCTTCAGCTGAGGCTCCATGCCCTGGGTGCCTTCCGTGAAGCGGTGTGCCCTTGCAGGTTCAGGGCTGGGATCCACAGCTCCGAGTAGCTGCTCTGATCCCATGCCTGGTCAGGCTGCCACCATGCCTGCCTCTGCCTAATGCGTGGGTACCAGTTTTTGCATTGCAGCTTTTGGCTTTCTCCAAGAGCCAGCTGCCAGGCACAGGAACTGCTGGGGTGCACTTGCCCAAAGCCATGACCACTCATCAGAGGGATGGACGAGAGCAGAAGGCGGCCCGGGCCCATGCTTGCAGAATAGGGGCTCTACTGTGCAGCAGCTGGCGACACTCCAAGCTGTGGGACGCCTGCCATGAGGGAAGAGCTTTGCTAGATTGTGCAGGGCCAAGTTGGCTGATATTTTTTAACCCAGCCTTCCAGGTCCAGCAGCTAATAATGCAGCACTGGTGAGTAAGCAGAGGGAAAGGATTTGTGAAGAGGTAGGTGGCTTTGATACTTTCAGTGATGCCAGCCTCAGAGCCCTCCACAGGGCCAGGAGCTGTGGGAGTGAAATCTTAGGCTGTGTGTGCCCAGCATGTAGGGTGCTCAGAAGCCCCGTGCAAAAAGCCCGAGCACCTCTTGAGCAAGTCCAAGGACTGCAGACTTTGAGGAAGGAGCCCAACACCCCAGATTGCAAGCTTAGACCTCAGTTCAGAGCAACCCAATTCCTCCCGCTGCACAGGCTCCGGACCCACCAGTGGCTCCCACAGGCTGTGCAGGGCCCCATGTGGGCGCTGCTGGCTGCAGGGCCTCCACCCAGGCTCAGGGCTTGGGTGTGCTGCGCATCTGCTGTGAGCCTGGGCCAGTGTCCACCTTTTCCTGCTTCCTCCTCCATCCACACCCTCCTCTATGTCTGGAAATATGCACTGGATCTCTTACTGACAAATAAAACAATTTTATAGCCAATTATAGAACTCTGGGGCAGTTTATTGGCTCCAGTTCTCTTTTCAAGAAATACTTTGTGCTGGCTCTGAGAGGTGATACTATCCTGCATCCTAAATATAATATTTTTGGTTTTTTGTTTTTGTTTTGTTTTTCAGGCAGGGTCTCACTATGTACTTCAGGCTGACCCTGAACTCCCTGTGTAGCCCGGGCTGACTTCAAACTCATGGCAATCCTCCTGCCTCAGCTTCCCGAGTGCTGGGATTAGAGGTGTGTGCCACCATGCCTGGTTAAACAGAACTTTTAATAAGTGTGTCCTATGGGGTTTTTTTTCAAGGTATTGGAAAATCAATCCAGCATCTTGCACTGAGCTACATCCCCAAGCACTTTGGTTTTACACGGTAGACAGAGTCTCACTAAGTTGCCCAAGCTGCCCTTGAAATTGCAATCCTCCTGCCTCCGTCCCCCATGGAGCTTGGCTTACAGGCACAGGCCATTGGCAGGTTACAGACTGAAAGCAATAGGCTCTTCAGACACCCTGCAGCAAAGATGAAGAAACAAAATAATCATTTCTGTCCAAAATGCACCCAGAACGTTTTAATAAGTATATAGCACGGCTTCACTAAAACAATGTTTTGTGAGATGTCCACCCTCAGATATATCTCCACATTCCTCCTCCTCACAGTTCTCTGGGGTTCATTTATTTATTTATTTATTTATTTATTTATTTATTTTTGTACCGGGGATGGAACTTGGGACCTTGCGCTTTCGAGGCAGGCAGCTGCACCACTGAGCTAAATCCCCAGGCCTCTCTGTGGTTTATTGCAGTGATTGAACTTGTTGAGGGGGCGGGGAGGTGGTTGAGAGACTGGCAGGTGAGCCCTTACCAGCACACTCCCTGATAACCATCCCACACATCACTGCCCGGAGTTTTGTTTTATATTCGGGTTTTTTGTTTTGCTTCTGGTTTGTTGATGTTGTTGATGATGATATCATTTAATGACCTGGGCAATCCTGTCCTCAGTTTGAGATCCTCTTTGATTGTGCTTACACCATTCCATTTTTTATGAGTACAGGTCTCTCTTGTGGAATCAAATACATGCATTTTTTTATTATTATTATTTTTTTTACTGGGGATCTAACTTGGGACCTTGCACTTTTGAGGCAGTTGGCAGAACCACTGAGGTAAATCCCCGGCCCTACATGCAATTTCTGACCTGCAGATTCAGACCAGTGAATAATTTCAGATATAATTCTTCTAATTTAATTCAAGACCTCAAAGGCAAGCTTTTTGAGCATCAGCTGTGTGACTATGGGACAAGGCCTTTAGCAGTCTGGACATTCTGTCAGATGAACGTTTTGCACAGAATTATTCCCAGGCGCACTCTAGGGCTCTAGCACCAAATCGCATGAAGAATATTTTTGCACTTATAGGCATCCCCCCCCCAAAAAAAATGTTTGAGATCTCTCTAAGATTCTGTTAACACTGACCATCCCCAACCTCACTGAAAAGCCTTCTGTCCAGACTGATCACACTTTCAAAGTACTTGGGAAAAATTTATGCATGCTTCCTTGTGCATTTCCCTCCTACCTGCACAGGGTTACTGAGGCCCAGCTATAGTTCTAACTTCTTTCTGAAGATGAATCATTTATGGTCACTACAGCAGAAACAGGGAGCACTGCATGCACTGTGGGGGTTCCCGGATGGAGGAGCACTGGGCAGGGTTTTACATTTCCACAGAGGATTCCTTGGCAAAAACTGGAGCAGGTAGAATTGTTCTCAGGAATCAGGAGTGTCGGGATGAGCGCCTCTCAGCACCCTCACCGCCAGAGGTCCCCACCGGGTGGGGGATTCAGGGAGCGTGACCTGCTCTGCTTTCAGCCTCACTGTGGGACTGGAGCCAGCAGCCTTCTAAGGGCTCTGGCAGGGCAAATTCCTAGCCTTGCTCTGTCCAGACAGTGCCACACTGTGGTGAGCACCACAGAAGGGATCAAAGGGCCACGCAAACAGAGACACTCACACTGGGATTGGCTCAGGCACCGCAAGGTTTATTTCACAATCTTTAAGGTCACATCACGCAAAGGGTTCACACAAAGACCTGTACCTCTGGAGCTGGGGATGTAGATCAGTGGCACTACATCTGCCTGGCAAGTGCAAGGTCCTGAGTTCAATTCCCGGCACACACACACACACATACACACACACATGAAGACCTCTACCTTAGCCCAGCAGGTCCAGCACAGGGTGTGTGGCTGCATCAACAGGTTAAGGCACAGGGCGAGCTGATGAAGTACTGCCCAGGATTGGAGGATTGCTTGAAAATACCGTGTCAGGGATCCAGGATGAGAGCTGGTGCATCCCTAGAGGAATGGCCCGGCCACCAGGAATGTCCTTGCTCACTCAGTCCGCACTCACTCCCGGCTTGATATCACAGTTGCCCAAGGAGCTCGTCTACATGGGCCGTGCTGCTCTGCAAGCTAATCACACGAGTGGCCCGCACATTTCCCAGGCTTTAGAGTCCCTCCCTGTTCAATCTTGCTGATATATCACCAGCTACCAGTGACACTCCCACACTTCGTGTCAGGGCCCTGGCTTCGTCCACGTGGGCGGCGCTGCTGGGAGAGCCCACACTCTTTCCCGAGGACAGAGTCCCTGTGGCCCACAGCCTTCCTGCCCAGGCTGCGCTGCTGTGCGAGTTAATCACACAGGCAGACAGCGCTTTTCCAGGCAGACCCGATGGGCCTATGTGTGCATCGTGCCAGCACAGCTACGGGAGCTAAGCACAGCGTGGCCAGTGGCCTTTTCCAGACCGAGCCCACGCCACTTCTGATGGTGTCAGGGTGGACACGAGCTGGAAAAGCTTGGGTTTGTATCTCCTTTCTCTTGGGTGAGCCTGACTTAAGGCAGGTGGTGATCTGCAACGCCATACATTGAGCTGGCTCAGGGTTAGAACATCTGGAGTTACCAGCTTTTGAGCGTTCGCAGTCATGTAGCAGCAGTGCAAGGGTCATGCTCATGACACACGTGATGTGACGTTTTGAGACGGAGGTACCTAAGCCGCGGCGCTGAAATCATTGTACTATGCTCGGCTACCGACAGCCAGCCTGGAGGGTGGGGCGAGGGCCGGTCTCCAAGGCTTCCCACAAGAGCGCCTGTGGGCAGTGTGAGTTCTCGCCCCCTCCCCTCCACCTCCTATCAGCTTGCCCTCCAACCCAGTCCCCTCCTTAATTATGCGTAGGCCGGACTGGGCAGTGTCAGAAAGCCCAGGGGCAAGCTCGGACCCCATTCTGCGCAGGACCAATCTCCAGGGTACCGTGTGCGCCGAAAGAGGCTCTTTCTCTGGCCACGCCCTATCACCTTTTCTGAACTGTAACCCCAGGCTCTGCAGCACGTTCTAAGCAGACAACCAATAGCAGGCGTCAGGAGAGTGCATGTGGACTGGACCCTGCCGAATGGGGTGCAGGATCCCTGTAACCAATTGCAACCTCAGGCTCCACCTTTTGCCCCCACGCTATTCCCAAGAGACACTGCGTTTGCACTTGTTTTTGCAGAGGAGGAGGCTTCGTGGCCTCTGGTGCATTGCAGCCTTGGAGGAGGAGCGCTACTACTATGATCCCGGCTACTTCGGCCTGGAGTTGTGGGAACTGGAAGCCAGCGCAGGTCCTGCACCAGGTGTCCCCGCTGCAGCTGCAGGTGGCCACTTCAGTGAAGGAGCTCCCGGCCTCACGGAGGACGACCGCCACGAGGGCCACCTGGACCACGGTGACGACCACAACCCGATCCAAGAGGTGTACGTGAGCCAGGGAAGGTGACACTGACCGGCCTGCTGGTCTCCATGATGACAATGCAGGACAGAGACCGCCTGCCGAGCAGGAGCTGTCTGATGCCAGAGGTGGGTGGTGGACTGGCCCAGGTGGCCACGAATCCAGTTCAGCTTCACGCAGTGGCAGGTGCAGGAACTAGAAAGTGTCTTCCAAGAAACTCAATACCCCGATGTCCTCACAAGGTCAGTTGCAGGCGCGGGGTGCAACCAGGCTTTGTGAGGCGGGCTCATTTCCAGATGCCTTTCTCTCTCTCTCCTGCCACCCTCTTTCCCCTCTTGACCAGAGACCCCCTGGGGTCTTCGCCTGCCTGCCTGCCTTTGTGCCGGGGTGGGATGGCACCTTGTGTGGACCAAGGTGGGGATTTTCTTGTGGTATTATTGGGATTCCTGTCTGGAAATTTGTTGATGGCCACTACTTTGTTTTGTTTGCCCAGTGTGACATCAGACGCACAGGTAAAAACTCTGCTATCTGGACCATTTTCAAGCACAGACATCAGCAATGTCAGGGATTTTCATGGTGCTGTGCAACAGATCTCCAGGACTCCCTTCATCTTGGAAAATCACACCGTGCATGGGAAGCACCCCCCATTTCTTCATCCCCCCCCAACTCCTGGCAATCATGATTCTACTTTTTTGGTCTGTGAGTGTGAGTTTTCTTGGAAACAGGTCTAAGTGAATTCACAGGCTGTCAGTGGTTTCGTGCCTGGCTCAGGTCACTGCATTCATCCTGAAGGTGCATTCATGCGGCAGCATGCGTCAGAAGTTCCTTCTTCTAGGCTGACTAATATTGCATTGTACAGATAGCTTGTTGATCATTCATCTTCCGGGAGGTTGCATTTGTCAATAGTGCTGCTGTGAACATGGCTGAACAAAAAGGTCTGAACACCCGGGCTTTCGGTGCTTTGGGCACATCCTCAGAAACTGAATCATTGACTCATGTAATTCTGTGTCTAGGCTTTGTTGCCCCAGCAGATCCTTTGGTGAACTGGCTTCACAATTTGACATTTCCCGGAACAGTGCACAAGGATTTTCCCTATGCTCAGCAAGCTTGTTATTTCCCAGGCTTTGATAATGGTTCAGACGATGGGTGTGATTGCTAGCACTGTGGCTTTGATGTGCATTTTGAGGGTGTTTCCTCTGCTTCCCGGTCATCTCTATGCCTTCTGTGGAGAAATGTTTCCCTGAGTGCTTTCTGTTGCTTCAACCTGAGTGGTGTGTTCTGCTTATGGACTTGGGAGAGGTGTTCCTGTATCTCTGTATCAGGCAGGCATTGCAAATAACTTCCCCCATTCTGTGGCCTTCTTTTCCGTATCTTGACTGGCTCTGTTGATTCACAGAAGTGGTTACTTGTGACACAGTCCACTTGATCTGTTTTTCTTTTATTACCTGAATTGGTGAGTTTATTTGTAAATAAAACTTTCTGGACTCGGGGTCCAGAGGATGAGGTACTGTCATGCTATTGGCTTCCTGCTTTTAAAATGTATGGGATTTTTTTCATTGTAGATGTTTGCATTCATTTTTAGTTTTGGAAAAAATACACTAAATACCTCTGAGTTGTTAATGCTATCTTAAATTTTGTGAGGTGGTCCAACATTGCTTATGTGAGACTTTTGCTCTGGGAGGTACACAAACATATACTTGGAGCACTTTGAGGGGGGATTATAAAGTTTAAAATCCAGCAGGGAATGTATAGATACTTCATTTGTCCAGTACACAGAATCCTTCATCCGCACCACTGAAAGGGAACACTTGTGGTTTTCTCTCCACAGACTGCAGCTTGCAAGTGACATGAACGTGCCTGAATGCAGAGTGCAGGTCAGTACAGCCTTGGGAAGCCAAGTGACAGGGAGGTCAGCCTCCATCCTGCTTCAGGACACAGCTCTGTCCTGGACATCGTGAAGCTGGGGTTGTTTCTTGTCCTTTGTTACTGTGACAAGCAAGAATGGAACTTAGGAGGATTCATACATAGATGATGGATAAGGAAACCTGAGCCTGACTTTCCTTCCCGTCAACAGAGGGAACATCATTTTCCAAAGGGGGGGGCAGACGAACAAGCCACTTCTCTTATTCTGTGTGCACAGTTAAATATACATGTGTGCATGTAACATAGAGATGTATAATTTTATACATGCATAATCCGTGGATATAAAGACTGTAAAGTTCACCTCCTTGGAGGGCTGGCATCCTCTCGGGTGGGCTTCTCTGTGTGCAGCGAGGCTGGGGCTCAAGCTTACCTTAAAGGTATTCAAATGGGTTCAGCGAGAAGCAAGTTTATAAGAGGCTTCAGCTGTAGGAAATTAGTTGAAGCCAAACCTACAAACTTAGCTAGACAAATGAATTTATAAAAACTCATTTCATTGGTTTTTATCTTATATCTTGATTTCCTTTTTTGGTGCTGGGCATAAAACCAACGACATCACACACAAAAACCCAAGGGCTCTAACTCTAAGTTATATCCCCAATGCCAAATTCATAAATATGGAGAATCGGGAGCAAATTCCCAAGGAAAATATGCTATGAGCAAGTTATGGGCATCTATCAAGGTGAGATTGATGAAGGTAGCTGAAGAGATTAGTTGGTCTCCTCCCGCCCTCCTTGACTTTTGTAAGCTTGGTCAGGTAATAGATTGAGTAGAGGTCAGAATTTAAATGTTTCTGCATAGGGTGACATACCCATGTGAAACGTTCTCCAAATAGTCAAAATCTGGTTGTGTAAGACACAGGACTGCAGGCTTTGGAAGTTGGTTTAGAGAGAGAAATAAGCAAAAATCGTGGGATGGAATGAATTTTAGTTAACCTAAGAAAATGAGGACAGAAAAAAGTCCCAAACAGCCAAAAGATGCCTTAAAGATGTAGCATTAAACACATAAGTAGGTCTTCTTCGATTATCTTTTTAAAGAAGAAAAGATGTAGATTTCTTTTTTGGTGGTAAGAGTTGAGGAAATGCAGTGAGCTGGCTTTGTTCTGAGCCTGGGAAGGCTCGAGGTGTGGCAGGTTGGGGAGAGCAGGAAGGACACTGGAAACCATGGCCAGGGTCTTGTCCCTGAACCCTTGGGCGGGCAATGGTTTGTGGAGTTTCAGTTCCCTCAGGATGAGTTGGCCTCAACCTCTCTTACACCACAGGCCACAAATCAAAGCAGAGTCCAGGCTCCCCTGCCTGACTGCCTTTAATTCTCAGGGGCTACAGAGGATGCAGGGTCCTCACCCATCCTTGGAGGGAGCCTCTGTCAAGGAGGCCCACATCTTCCGTCCTCCTGATTATTTACTTCTCACTCAAGTTAGGATTTGTAAACTGAGAACTGTTCTCTCGCCAAGGGACTTTAAATACAGATTGGGGTTGTCATGGCAATGCCCCCAAACTTCTTGAAACTATCCTTGGTGAGGAGGGGCAAGAGTCAGCTGGCCGGCCTGGGTCAGCAGCCCGGATGCTGTGTTGCTTCATCTGCTTAGAAGACACAGAGCTAACGGCGGGCACCTGGAGCGGCTTGTCACCTAGGCCTGCACCCCACACCTGGAAGCAACCATTAGAGAACAGTGAGTTGGGAGGACAGGCAACACCTTCTGTGCCTCTTCCTGAGCAGGGCAGAGACCTGCTGCTCACTAAGGGTGAGATGAAAGGTGAGGTGTGGTGATTAGTTTCCTATAGCTCTTTTCGTGTCCTGCTGCTTGGGCTGGAACTCAGGGCCGAGGGCAGGCTGGGCCTGTGCTCCTCCACTGACCTCACCCCCAGCCCTCTACGGTATTTGAGCCCGAAGAAAATAGCTTCCCTGGTGCAATCTAAGTGTCAGAGGCATAGAAAGTTACGTGATGTGTTTTTTTCCGTTATGATAGCCCCTTCTGTCTACTAACCAAGTCCCTTTGCCCTCTGACCTCAGGTTTGGTTTAACAATCGGAGAACCAAATACAGGGAAAATCAGAGGAAAGCAATGCTGAGGAATGCACCACCTGATTCTCAGGACCACATTCTCATGGAGGAGGAGGAAGAGCTGTTCTAGGAGGCCGGCCCCTTCCAAGATGCTGATTGTAGCTGGAGCTTTATGTTGACAGACACCTGGGTCAACCATAGGTGCCCATGGAATAGTTATCTCCATAGAACTTATATTTGCAATGAAGTCTTGAGTTCTCAGTGTGTTTGCTTTCCTCTTCCTTCTGGGGTTAGTACAATATGAATATGAATTGATCTGGAAATGCCATTCAGGTGGAATGATGATTAGGACTCCTATCGTGGGGGGCTCCCCGAGCCCCCATCAAGAGCCCCTGCACACCAGTCCGCTAAGTGCCTTGGTGGGCTGTCAGTGACCCTTATTCAGTACTCAAGTCCCTGTGCTCCCATGCCCGGCCATGGCTTCCCCATCACTCCTCCATGGTTTGGGGGCCCCCACTGTGTGCAGAAAGGCCAGGGCAAGTCCCTGGTGAGGGCACACCCTGCGCAGACGGGGCTGGGTTTCACCCATGCTGAGCAGCTCAGTGGGAACCCCCCGGACTCTGAGAGCAGCTCCCCAAGAGGTCCTCACCGGTCAGTGGGAAGGGGCAGACGCGCGGTCATCTGCGGTGCTCCCAGTTCTGCTCAGGGTCCTCCTGGCTGGGCAGCACAGCCCGGGCTAGGGCCGATTCTGGAGCAGAGGTCCTGCTGCTTCAAGGCAACCCTAAGAATGCATCCCACGGAGGCCAGAGACAGGCTCCTGTGACTTTCTCTCCAGTCCCCGGGCCAGCAGGCAAATCCTGGCAGCTTCCCCAGCTCAGAAGCTGAGCACCTCTCCTTCCGTGTGCTGTGTGCCCTTGAATGCTGTACTTTTACTGGAACCCCAGTTCCTGCTGATTTCACGCTGAAAGACCCCCTCATTTTATAGAGCTGCTCAAAGCAGGAATAAGTAAATGACTTCTTGAGCCAAGTTCCTGAGAAATCACGCTTTTGACACAAGTCCTACCTCCCTGAGCTTTCATTCTCTGGTTTCAGTAAAATTACAGAGATAGAAACACAGAGCAGGACAGGGCTCTTTGTACAAGAGGAGGGACCGCTGTTTTAAAGCATTACGGTGTTCTTCGGTGAGCCTCTGTTTGCAGGTCATCTTTGGCAGTGTGAGCTTCCTGGGAGGGGATTTATGCAGAAGCACAGTCGTAAGGGAATGTGGGTGCAGTGGCCACAGATAGGAAAACAGTGGGACTGCAGATTCCCTCGGGGGCGGGGAGGGTGTCCCTCCAAGGCCAGTTTGCCAGTGGGATCAAGTTCCCAGGGGAGGAGAGGCTGTGTCCTGGGGAGAGCTGGCTATGCTCTCTGCCAATTCGCGGTGCTGTCTTCTTTACTTTGTCACTCATGGTGGTCAAAGGGCAGCAGCGTGACTGTGTGGTTAGTGGGACTTCAGCACAGAGAAGGGGTATTTGCTAACTGGAGGTCCCGCGTCTTGTGGGGAGTGTCGGACAGCCAAGCTTATCCCGTGGGAGCTCCTTCTGTTGTCGCAGGATGGTTTTGAGAGGGAACATTCCTAGTTCCCAGCGTGGACCTCTTACCTTCGTGTCACCCATCGGGTCCCAGCGCTGTCCGCAGCCTCAGTCCTGCACCACGCATACAGACAGGCTGCAGGACACAGGCACAGCCAGTCCTCGCACCCTCTGCTCCAGCCACAGCTGGAACCGCAAGGCAGAGCGCACTCACGCAGACCCCTCCAGCAGGCCCTATGTGCGGGTGTGACACGCTCCACCACAGCGCATCCTTGTTTCCCGTTCAGGCAGCCCGGGAGAAGGCCAAAGTGACTACCTTGCCCAAAAGTAGGTGGCGTCCTCAAGGGTCTTACACACAGTTAATTAATGTGTCTCTTCTTTCAGGTTCCAGATGAAATTAAGGGAGGGTGGTGGTGTGAGACACAAAGGACTACCCAGACCTAAAGCAGCGAAAACTGTACCTAGGGTCTAGGTTGAAATACGGAGAGATCTTAGAAGATTAATCCCGAAGAGCACTTCTCCTCAAGTGCACTTCAAATACTTCAAAGGAATTGATCACACAGTAGTCTAATGTAAGGAAACTGATTAATTCCTGAGATGTTTACAAGGTGGCGTCTAACAGATATGCTAACCTAAGCAGGTGGTCTTGACAGAAGTTCATGAGTTTTGGTGGAGACATTTTAAATGCAATCTTGTGAGCGATGTGGTAGATTCACTATGTTCACCTAGCAATCCTGCCTGCGGTCTTTCTTCCTTTGTGCTTCACCGTGAAGGATACCTGCCGGTAAGCTTACAGAATAGTGGAGTTGAAGGTCAACCTCGGCAGGAAGTATGTATGGACCATTTGGGAACAGCAGACACTGTGATCAAACCTAGTTTGCTCTGACCTGGCCCTAGATTCCAACAAGGATAAAAGGATAATAGGCCGTAATCAGAAACTCAGAGTTCTGACTCAGAAGTGTCTGAGAACCAACATTCCAGACAGCTCCTTCAACCATAAGTACTCAGAAATGAGGGCAGGGAAAGGTAGGGGCACCAAAACAGCTCTTCATTGGACAAAGGAGAGTATAGTCGCTGGGGAGATGTGACAAGTGACTTTTTGAATAAAGAGAAGCACTAGTACAGATGGATGCAAAGCAGGAGAACCGAGTTTGTTCCGAGTTGCACCGCAAAGAACAAAAGAACATTTTTCTGTGTTCAATATATCCACCCAAGCCTATGTGCAGGCTTGGCCCAGAAGTGGTGGGCGGGCAGTGCTCACGAAGGACCTCCTGTGCCAAGCCTCCTGAGACGGGGCCCTGGGATCTTAGAGAAAGAAGCAGGAGAGGCTGGGGCGATGGGTCCAAAGCATTTATTAGGAAAACGTGCACACACAGGGGCTTCCGCTTGCTTCCACTGCAGGAATGCAGTGGTCCTGATGCAGACCTTCCCACAGTAGGAGTGAGCCTCAGAGACACTTCGCAGACACCTCCTTTCCCTGGGGGCATTGTGGGCAGCAGAGCTCCCAAGCTCCCCGTGCAGACTGGGAGCTGGGCTCTGCCTCCTCGGCAGTTCCTGGCACACACACACACACACACACACACACACAGAGGCGGGCGCACCTGCAGCTGGTTGTGCAGACAGTGTTAGCTGGGCAACTTTCCGGGATGCCCGCATCCCTCCACTTCATCCTGGGTTTCTCTGGGTCGTGGGAACCCCCACAAGCTCCAGCCACGTTCCTACCCATTGGCAGACACAGCTGTCAAGGTTTACCCTGGGAGAAACAGGGAAACAATTGTGGATTTAGGCGGAGAGTTTTTCCAATGCAGAATTCCAATCGGGTGACCCGGGAATTTGGGGGATTTTTCATAACCACTTCCTGTAAAAAGGCTTCCTAGAAAAACTGGGGCAAACTCATCCTCAGAGGATAGAGCCTGTCAAGCCAGTTGTTACAGTGACCCCAAAGCCAGCCCCTCAGTCACGTGTCACCGGGGACAAACTTGTATGTGCTGAGAGGTGTTCAGGATGAAAAGTCATGTGTACATCACTGGATGGTTCAGGTCCTTTCCGAAACAGGTGGGCGATTACATGCTTTCTTTTCTCCCTTGCAAGGTCTGGAACTACTGTGCATAAAACCGGAAAGGACTTGCACAATCAAGTGAACACAGACTCTAATACACTGAGCTAAAAATGTGGCACCCTCTGATTGATCAGGCTGCCGTGTATCCAATTACAGCTTTCAGGATTTCCAGTTCACCACAGACTTCGCTATTCTTGTTTCGGTGCAGTTTGCTGCAGTGTTCTGTGGACCAACTGGGTTGGCACAAGGGCTGTGGAGGATCCGATCCAGAAGACCCTGTCTCCAGATGTTGCTCCATGGCCGCCTTCAGCCTCTTGGCAATCTGGGGTGAGCAGCCCAGGAGAATTCTTTGCCCCGGGAAGATGACATGGTTCTCCGGGCCACCCCGAGAGCTACAGAACCCGAGACTGGCAGTGCTGCTGTCTTGCTGGTGCTTCTCAATGCTCGGTGAGCACGCACAGGCTGTTCTCTGCTCTGCGGACCTAGGCGCCAGGGTCACTGGGAAGGTGGGAGCGATAGGCACTCCACTCGGGAGGCTGGGAAGATCTTGTTTGGGCTCTGAGATGGCCCCTGAACCCTGAGCCCCACACCTCCCCACTCCTCTGTCTGCCCCTCCGCTGCCTCTGCTCCCCACTCCTCCCCACACCCACTCCCTCCGCTCTCCTCCCATTCTCCTCCATTCGCCCCCACTCCTGCACTTCCCAGCCCCTCCAGCCTTCCCCCTCACCCCCATGGGCCACAGCTGAGGGAACCTGGGAAGTAGTCGCCCCCCCCCAGGGCTCCACAGTGTGTGAGGGGACTGTGGGTGAGTGCGTGCCTAGGTGTGCATCAGCCCGTGCAGGACAGGTTCCTGCTCTCCTTTCGTGCCCAGCGGAGACCCCTTCCTTCCACAGGCTGCAGGTTGAAATGCTGAGGAGGAAGGAGGATAGCTTTCCTTTTGAGGAACCGCCAGGTGAACAACTCACTTGTTTCTGCTGTGTTGTGGCCACTGTGCCTGGACGGATAAGGCGAAACCATGGGGCCAATACTGCACTGTGATTTTCCTGAAATTCTCCTTGATTCAAAGAGAGAGCTTAGTGGGAGGGAACACAAGGGGCAAATATTCAGCAGATTTCCCAAACAACAGACATTATACTTGTTCTACAGCTGTTAAGGTTGAACAAATAAAAATATAAATGCTGGGGTAACGTTGAAACACAAGCAACACATTCATTTTCGATTTTAATCACCTCTTACACAATATTTAAGACATATTTACACTCAAGCATCTTTCACATTTATACTAAAAAAGCTTCATTGGTGTTTATGTGTAGTTCTCCTTTATCTTAGAATCCTGTGATTTTCTTTCTTTCTTTTTTTCAATGCTGGGGATTGAACCCGGGGACTTTGAACTGAGCTACATCCCTGGCTGTTTGCAAATTTTTTATTGTGAGACAGGGTCTCACTAACTTGCTAAATTGCTCAGGGTGGCCTGGGGAAGGTGGGCTTGAACATATGATCCCCCTGCTTCAGCCTCCTAGAGCTCTGGGATTACTGGCATGGGCCACTGAACCGGGCTGTAACATTTTCCCTAACTTTCCCAAGCTACGTGCTCGTCCTTAAGCAAAGCTTCAGAATGCGCCCCAAGTAAGTTTCTGGCCATCTGTGACCTAAGCTTGATTTGTTCCCGCAAGAGTGGATTTCAGTTTTGACTAGGGGAGTGGTGCTTTCGAATTGGTCGTTAATGTTCCTATAGCTGAAATAGAAGGATAATTTCTTTTTCTCTACTGGGCCTTGAACCCACAGCCTTCACACTGAGCTAAAACCCCAGGCCCCTTTTACTTTTTATTTTTATTTTTGAGAGAAGGTATTGCTAAGTAACCAAGTTGCCTCTGCTGGGTTCCAATTTGTGATCCTCCTGCCTCAGCCCCCCAGAGTGCAGGGATTCCACGCTTGGGCCACCCGGCCTGGGTACTACTATGATATTTCATGTCGTTGGCTATGGCTAAATTCAGTGTGGGAAATATGACTACATATGTTGCGCTCTTATTAAATAATTTTATTGTGTTAGGTTTTGCAATTTTTCTTTGAAACCTTCACCTATCTGTGGTGTGCTGGGTTGAATTGTAAGTGGTGGGGTTGGCTGTGCTACAAATTTGTTTTATTTCTGGGTGTTTCTTAGGTTCAACGGGGTCTGCAATTTGTTTAGTGCAGACAGGAGTGGCTGTACTGTGGTGCTGGCTGGTGAGGAGTATCCCGAGACTTGAGGTGAGTTCTCACGAGATCTTTGAGTAGAGTTGTTAGCGGTTCTTTGGTGAAATATGATGAGTGGGACGTGGCGGTTGAATGCAATAACAGAAAATGAGTAGTTTCTGGTGATGCGGGCGGGGTTGGTTTCCCTTGGAAAGATTCTGCTGGAGTGGCTCCTACACATACTTCTGGAGTCGAACAGCAGTTGTAGGTGGGTAGTCACTATTGGTGCAAATTGTAATTGAAATTGGAATTACTTGTGGTAATTACACTACTCATGTTAATGCCAGGGCTAGGGAGATAAAGAGTACAAAGTAATATTATGTGCTTATGGCTGTTTGGTTTCAGGTAATAGTTGAAGCAATGATTTGAGTGTTGGAGATAGTTTCTGGGGAGGCGTTTCCTAGTCAAATGGAGTGTGTGAGAGCAGATGCCATGCTTTGGTTTGTGGGTAAATTTGCACGTGCTGGTGAGTGGTGCTTACCTAGTGGGAAGCATCCTGAAAGGTTAGAGAAATTGGAGGCTGTGAAAGAGAGATTAATTTTTTGGTGGCAGGCCATTAGCTTTAATTGCATTGCTAGGCCAAGCCTAGAATAGTTTTGGGGAAAGCAGATATTGCAAGGCGAAGTGGTACGGTTATGTGAGGGACGTTAGTGGGCGTGATATTGGGAGAGAAAAGGAAACCGCGCAAATGCTGCCGATAGCGAGGCATTGAGTAGAGATCATGAAAAGGCGATTCTTTCTGTTGACATGGATGAAAGTTGTAAAGCTGGATCGGACTGAGGGTAAACGATGATGCCTGAGCCCTACCCAGCCGTTAGGTGGCGATGAGTGCACTAAGCAGTGCTCAGGCACTGGCATTTTGTTGGCAGAAAAGCTTGTTTGCAGAGTAGCTGATGACTTGTTTGCAGGATAGCTGATGACTGAGGTTTTTGGAGTAGAAGCCCCCGCTGTGAGCAGGAAAGGAGTGGTAGGCTTCCAGTCATTAGGCAAGGAGAAGTAAACGGGATGACCCTGAATGTACCTTCTATGTCTTCAGATGTCTGGTTTGTCATTACGATCGAGGACAGTGAATCCAGAGCATATGAAGAGAATGGCTTTGGAGAAGGCATGTGTGCAGATTCGGGGAAAAACCAGGCGTGGTTAGCAGATGCCAACAGTGGCTGTCATTAGTGCTAGTTGGCCAGAGGTGGAGAATTCCACAAGTTTTCAAATCTTATTTTGCATTAGAGTGCAGGTAGCTTTAAGAGAGTGGTGGCAGTGCCTTGCTGTCTGGTACTCGTGGGTAGAAATGGATTTACGGGACGTTTCCAGCCCCCACCGTAGGGCTCGAGTGAAGGAAAGCTGAAACCAGTCTAGAGTCTTCTACTGCAGAGGGGAGTCCTGGGTGGAGGCCGAATTGAGCTGATGGAACCGCAGCTACTAGCAATAGGCCCATCCCTGTGAGGAGATTTGGATCACGATATAAAATAAGCATATGTTGAAGTTCTCGTGTGTTCGAATGTGTCAAGGATCATGTGATAGCTGGCAGGAATCCAGGGTCTCCGCTGTGATTGTACAGAACGCTGTGGAGGGCTGTGCCAGCTGCATCTGCTCGGCCGTACTCTCAAGTGATTAGTAAGTAGGCAGGACACGAGTCTTACTCCGTCATCCAAAGAAAAGTTGAAATAAGTTGTTGGTGGTAACTAACATTTGTATTGTGCTGACATATATCGATGACTCTTTAAAGCACTGTTTCCCATTGGGGTCTGATTGTGTATGTCACAGGGAGAATTCTGTGACTGGTGCTGTAACGAAGCGTGCTCGCAATATAAATATAATGGAAAAATAGTTTGAAGGTAAACTTTAGGTTCTGGGTCTGGACTGTCGTTCAGTGTTAATTGGAGGTACGTATTCCATGGCTTGAGGCGAGGAATATTTGGATAGGGATCGGGCTAAGAAAGAAAGACCAGGGGACTGAGGATGTGACATCGTGGGACACGGAACATCTTCGTGCTACGCGATTATAGGGGTTGCAGTTGGTGCAGGGAGGATAAGAAGTGATAAGACAAGCAGGAAGAAGTTAGATTTATTACTTGTCTGTGTAGTTGCACAAGATTTTTGGTTCCTAAGACCAATGGATTACTTGTATCCTTTAAAAGTCGAAAAGGTCATACCCTTAAATATGGAATCCTAGAGCTAGCCGTTCTTGCTTACTCGGTCCCTAAATAAAGATGTTTTAGCATCTGTTCCTAGATTCACGATCTAAAGTCTAGTCCAAATGATATTTAGAGTACATGGGCCCTGCAATAGTTTTAGGATTTAGAAGTAGAAACGGGAGGGGACAAATGTGAAATGACATTAAGGTGTTTTCTTGTGTGAAAGATGTGGTGACGTCGTTGATGTGATATAGGAGTTTTTCTCCTGGTGTGACAGTAAGCATACAGAGTGAATGTATAGCTGTAATGAGCATGTTGATTCCTGTGAAGATAACTGCAAGCTTGGATCAAGACAATAAAGGTAGAATCATGAACTGATGCTCTTATGGCTTAGATCTAAAACAGCCTCCCCCCCGCAAAAAAATTGTTTTCACATGTGACAGGTGGGGCTTTTGGGAGCAATCACCAAGATGCCATACTCATCAGTGGATTAATCCATTGATCTGTTCCTAGCTCAAGGTGCTAGTAGGAGGTGGGACACTGGGGTTATGACCCAGAAGGGTTGCTCTTGTCTTTGGCTCCTCTCCCTGCTTCCTGACTCCCATAGATTGAGCAGCTGTCCTCCACCAGCCCTTCCACCGTGCTGTTTCTTACTTGGAGCCAGCTGGCCATGGACAGAACCCTCTGAAACCGTGACCCCAAACAAACCTCTCTTCCTTGAAGTTGTCCCTGCAAGGTATTTTGTCCCAGCAAAGGAACAGTGGCTGACACAGTTTCCCGATGAGGTTAACCCGTGGAGGGAGGGCAAGGTAAGCGAGGCTGGCCACTACTCATCGAGTTGCCATTACGGGGAGGACTGTTTGTAATTCTTGAGCTAGAAGTATATTTCAGCCATGAAATCCTCCGTCGTTTGAGTTAGCAAGTCAAAATAGTAGGGATGATGTAGGGCTGTGGGCAGAAATGAGAGCTGTGGCTCCTGTATCACTTCCCGGTGTCTGGATGAGAATGGCTACAATTGCTCAAACTGGGTGACTCACCGATGATAAGCAATTAGGGCCTTAGGTCTGTTCGGCAGACAGCGTGTCACGATTGTACTCCATAGTGATAAGAAATGGGTCTTATACCTCTTAGTGGATGCAAGATAGTGGTAAGACCTATTATGCCAAAGCTCCTAGTTTCAGTAAGATGGCCACACCGAGGACGGACCCCGTGACTGATGCTTCTACGTGCGCTTTGGCCATCACCGGTGAGGATCTTAGAGTGGTATTTTTAATGTAAAAGTTATGCTAGTCACAGAAGCTGATTGGACCAAGTGTTCGGTGGTGGTGAGGCCTGATAATCAGTGATCTAAAAATGTAGTGATCCAGCCGTAGTTTGAGTGATCCTGCATGTAATCACTCTGTGTGATTTCCACATCAGGTAACAATAATTAGTGTGGATGCTTTCAAAGTGAATGGAGAGGATAACCAGCTTCGTGGCTGTAAATGTGATACCGAGGGATATTTGGGGGGAGATCAGTGGTGAGATATAAAAGAGTTTTTGTATAGGTGATGTTGGCTTGCCGTAATTCTTTGGAAGAAGTCAAGGTGTGAGTGTCAGAAGGGCGGCAGGTAGTGGGCCAGAAAAGAATAGTAGTGAGAAGTGTAAGCTGTCATTGTTCAGTGGCTTTAGGACAAGCAAGCTAGTTAACCGGATTAGTGGACTGCAGAGTTGTGTCGATTTACATTCTTGAGTTTTTGGAACATCGCGTGACTGTAATTGGCACACTTGTTGGGAGGATGAGTTTTTAGCACTGCAGACCATTTAAGTTTTGCACATACTCTAAGCCACGTATTCATGGTGACTAGGAAAACTTGTTTAGAAAATGGAGGTTGAGCTGATTCTGTAGGGTTAAGTCCACATTCCTATGGGCTTGATTTTTCTGTATGGACAGTTCATTGAAGGGATAAGAATGCAAAAGTAGTCACTACTGTACTGTGGTATTAATTAATAAGGTAGAATTATGTTCCTTCTCTTGAGGATTTCCCTGAAACTGAATGAATGGAAGTCACTTACAGTAATAGAATGAGATTTTCCACAACACTTTGAGACGTGGGGTAATAATGATACCACACTTAGAAAGTGATGGTATCAGGCAGCTGCTTCAAATCCAAATGGGTGGTCAGGTAAAAAATGCAGCTCAGTGGGCATAATGAGGTGACTGTGAGAAATGTCGGTGAATGTCGAGGCTGAGGCAGGAGAATCGCTGCAAGTTGGAGGCCATCCTGAGCTACATAGTGATTTCAAGGCCAGCCTCGACTACACAGTGAGACCCTATGTCAAAAACGTTAAAAAGAATATGTGTGTGTGTGTGTGTGTGTTCTACCTTCTAGGTGTAACGCAAAACATGTCAGTTCTGCGAAGGTGCCTGCATGTGCTAGATTTGTAGCTAATGGCTGTTCTGTCCATTCTGAGTCAGCTCCAGCTTCCACTATGGATGAGAGGATGCAAAGTACAAATGAGGTGGGAAAAACACAAAAGGTTATTTCACTTATTCGAGGAAATGTTATATCACAAGGTCCAGTCATTAATGGGACGATTCACTTGCCAAATCCGTCAATTATAACTGATACGACTATCAAGAAACTTATGACAAATGAGTGGGTAACTCGTACAAATACACGATAGCGTATCGCTGCTATTAGTAGTGTTGATCTTTGCAGTACAAGGGCGTTCTCACCTTGTTTTATCCGCCTCTTCACAGGGAGGCCGATTTCACTGATGAAGAAATAGTTCAACCCGAGCCCAGTAATTCACACAAGTCCCTGTGGAAGGAACAAAGGAGTATGCTACCTTTATTGCGTCACAAGACCTTGACTAATACACATATGTCTCGGTGCAGGCAGTGCCTCTAATCCTTAAAATGCTGGAGCCAATGTTTTTCCTAAACAGGCAGTTTTTTAGTTTGCCACCTTCCTTTTACTTTTCTTCATCTTTCCTTATCACATTCCTGTGTCGGGTTAATAATATAGTGAATAATCAAGTTCTCATTGGTTATTTTTAATTAGTTGAGTTATTATTTTGATTGTGAATTGACAGTGGACAGGAGATCTAAGGCAGTTCCGGGAAAAATGGTTTCTTGTCACTAATATTAACAGTATTTCTTGCTTTATTGCACACACGCGCATGCACACACACACACACACACACCCGCAGACACACACAGCATTTGCATTTGTGAAGGATGTGAATCCAAGTGTCCAGGCTTTGCTCCATTGTTGTAATCATCTCCAGTTCAGCAGTTACTACCAACAGGTGTACAGAACACTCGTTACGCTCCTTAACAAGAGAGAAAAAGCTGTTTATGAGAAACATGTTTTCTCGTTGTGGCTTCATCTTCAGAGCAACAGTTTTGTCCAATGAAGCAATGTCCTGCATACAAGTAGCTATGTGCAGGACTATCTCGTCAGATAAAAAGAGACGAGACTGTAGTGTCGAGAAGAGTACTTGCTCACCTTCCTGGGCTGATGTGCTTGTCTTCAGCAAGAGCAGAGAACTCAGTGTTTTCAAGAGTGTTTGTCACCTCCTGGCCTGGGACGAGGCTTTCCTCTTAGCGCTGTTGATTTCGGGTTAATAATTACAAAGGGACCATTGAATATATATGGAGGTAACTAAAGGTTCGAAAGGTAAGAAGAACTCGCACTTGGCGAGGTTGTGCTGTGTCTTTAGACCCCGTTCTGGAGAAACCCACTCCTGGTGTATGAGAAGCGGCCACAGATGCTGTGAGGCTGAAGAAAGAGGCACACCCATCCAGGAGAGCGCGGGTGTTATTTAGCGGGGACTTCCTGGCAGAAGCCTGGTCCAAGGTGGCGGCAAGACTGCAAAGGTGGCCCCGAAGGTGGCTTGTGACTTGGGTCAGGAGGAGCGGTTTAGACAGTGCTCGGGACTAAAGGGACTTTCGTTCAAGCCGGTTTATCTCAAGGGAACACCAAGGATGTCAGGCACACTCCTGGTGCTGAAGGTGCCAGGGTGCAGTGTAGAGGGCCACATGGCCCTCTCACAATCGTGTCTACTTACACTATGAGTGAGGCTGGAGGGAGGGGAGTGCGTGCAAGGGGACTTGCAAAGAGTGAAGCTGTAGCTGTGTTATGTAAAACAATCCACGCGGTAAACGTAGAGTGCTGGGAACATGTGCAGGGAACCCGGACCAGGGTCACTCGGGGCAACAGTGATGGTGACGGACTGGAGATGTCCCTGGCCAGCTCAAGCTACAGCCCTGCCCGTCCCTGGCTCTCCCCGGCCATTCTGCTCACGTGCAGTTATCCAGAGCAAACCGAAATGCTCACGCACTTCTAGTCATTGCAGGTTAAAGGCCTTCCAAAACCATGCCAAAAGCATACTGTCTTGGCTTTGTTCTGGGTGGGAAGAAGTTTGCCAGTTAGTTTTTAGTTACCACCAGTTAAAATGTTTACCTACACCTGGGGATTTAGCTCAGTGGTTCCGCCTTCCTTGCAAGCGCAAGGTCCCTAGTTCGATCCCCGGTACCAAGGGGAAAAAAATGTTTACCTACATAACCACTAATAATCGACACTTTTAATACCTCACTTCAAGAAGAAATAAGAAGTTGCACTCGATTAAAAAATATGTTTTTCTATATCCTGGCTTCAATTAGTTTTCTAGTTATCTCTCACATAAAGAATTGCCTAAGCAACACTAGTTATCTGTATTATTAATGTGTTACCTCAAGAAGAACCAAGACATGAGACTGAAGCCTGCGTGGTGGCACGTGCCTGTAATCCCAGCACTTTGGGAAGTCAAAGCAGGAGGAACACAGTCTAAGTACTACTGGGCAACTTAGTGAGACCCTGTCTCAGAATAAAACATAACAAGCTCTGGGGATGTAGCTCAGTGAGGAGATCCTGGGTCCAACCATCAGTACAGAAAAAAAAAAAACCAACACACCTGAGAAAGGGGTTTTTTTAAGCTTCCTGCTTTCAACTAGTCATTCAGGTTACATCTACTTAACACTACACCTTACCTCAGTAGTCCTGCGATTCACAGCAGTACTTCCCCATTCCAAAAGAAAGTAAAGTTATTTGGTGATGAAAATTAGGCATTTTTTTTTGACTTGGAGGCTTCAATTAGTTTTCCAGCCAATTCTCATTGTTTCTAACGAGATATTTCATAGCTACCACCACTTATCTACATTTTCAGGATCCTATGTCACAAAGAAGTGAATGAAAGAAGATTGTGTTTTTCCACACCCTCGCTTTAAGTGTCTGTCTAGTTATTTCCAGTAACTCTAGATGAGTGCTTAGCTCTTTATCACATCGTATCCCTGTTGCTGACAAGCTTTTGAATAAGACCTGCAAAGTTGGATTTGAGAAAGTGCGACCCCCAGCATTCTGCCTCCACATAGTCTGTCGAGTTCCATCCAGTCACCGCCATGTAAGTCCTGCCTAAGTAGCTCTTTATAGCACGATTTGCACACTACAAAAGATACAGCTATTTAGATGCCAGAAGAAAGGGTTTTGCAAAAATCTAAATTCAACCAGCGTGTCTAGTTGTTTCTAGTTACCGTGGGCGGAATAGCTGCATGCATGTGAGAACCTGCTGGGCTGACCAATTTAAGGAGGTGTGAGAATTGGGATGTGAGAACAAATTTGATTTTATATCCTGATCCCAAGACACGATCATTTCTTAAACAGCCACCAAGGTAGCAGCGCTTCTCTCTAGAATTAACTCATTTTTCCAGCCAGCAGTAAGAAGTTAGAGTAAAAACAAATATGGTCAGGATTGCCTAGATTTCTTAGTCACCTCTACCTAACTCTAAGAAAGTAGTTAACAAAGATGCTACTATTTATCTACAGGATTACCTTTTATTCTAGGATGAAATATGCACTTAGGGTTAAGAGGAAGGTGTTTTTCAGTTTGGTGAACTCATCTCGGTTTTGTAGTTTTCTGTAGTTTAAAAGTCACCTAGCTCTTAGCCGGGCATGGTGGAACGTGCCTCTAATCTCAACACTGTGGGAGGCTGAGGCGGGAGGGATCCCAAGCTCCAGCCCAGCGTGGGCAATTGAGTGAATTAGCAAGGACTTGATTTAAAAACATTGAGAAGGGCTGGGGATGTAGCTCAGTGCCAGGGCCCTGGGTTACTTCTTGTCCTGAAAAAACAGCAACAAAACCTATCTAGATCCTACTGGCTAGTTCTTTCATCAACTCATTATTCCACCAAGGAAATAAAAATACAGACGTGCACCGAGCATGATTTTCAGCTTCCGGCCTTCGACTGAGTACTCCAGTTAACTTTGTTCTCGACATTCAAACACCGGTCTACATGCCAGTGCATACCTGTACTACTAACGTATTGTTTCAAGGGAAAGAAGAATTTAAAGTTGAGATAAATGCCCTTTTCTGTTTCCTGACTTCAAACAGGATTTCTGATTACCACCAGTTATCTCCTCTCAATTAGTTACCTAGGTCTAGCTGATCAACTCTCGGACTTACAAATGATTTCATCACGCAATAGAAAGTCACGGCGGAAAAAGATGTTGTCGTAGTCTGTTTTGTGTTTCTATAACAGCTTAGGAAAAGCTGGTTTTGTAAGAAATAAAAAGGAGAGAGAGTCTTTAATGAGATAAAGATCTGAGAGGGGCCCTTGGCTCTGAAGCGGCAGAATAGCAGCTGTCTGAGAGCAGGGGTTTAGAAGGGGTGGCAGAGAATGACGAAGCTGGGAACTAGCTGCTCTGGGGTCGCCTCGTCTGTCTTAGTCCGCGGTCGGGTTCCTGGTTGCGCAAGGTTCTTTGTTCTTCTGAAGCTGAGGGCCTCTTGGTCTGGATGGTCTGTTGTACCAGCAGGACGAAGCCAGGCCAGGTAATGAGGGGCACTGGCACCGCTACCAGCGGGAAAGGGTGCGAGCTCGTGGCAAGATTTCCTTCGCAGTTTTCCTTTCAGCTCCTTCATAGAGAAAGAGGTTTAATTAGCTCACGCTGGTGCAGGTCCAAGCCCCTGGCACAGGCCCTGGATCTTAGGGAGAGCCCCGAGCTGAGTTCCAAGAGGGCGAGGGCACCGCCTGGGGGCAGCACGTGCAAGAGAGAGGACTGCGGAGGCAAAGACGCAAAGACAAGGCGGCGGAGGAGGAGGAGGCCAGACTCCCGTTACCACAGCCCACTCTCCCAGGAACTGAGCGGGCCAATGAGAGCAGTAATCTTTCCTGAAGAGCTTCTCACCAGCCGGGCGTGGTGGCGCACGCCTGTGATCCCAGCCCCGGGAGGCTGAGGCAGGAGGATCACCGCGAGTTCAGGGCCAGCCTGGGCTTCCTAGTGAGTTCAGGGCCAGCCTGCCTCAGAAAACACGAACAGAAAAAAGACCTCATCACCAACGTGGGTGTACGTGTGCATGCGTGTGCCTGTGTGTGTACATGTGTGCGAGAGCACGCATGCATGCGCGGGCGCGTTTGCACGTGTGGGTGGGTGTGCACACATTTGTGTCTGTGCGTGTGTGCACGTGCCTGCATGTACTCTGTGTGTGTGCGTGCGTGTGTGTGCACTGCAGAGCGTGTGTGGGTTACTGAGCTTCATCCCAACCCTTTTTCTTTTTCAAATTGATGCATCTTTACTTTCATTTTTAGAGTTTTGGTACTGGGGATGGGGGATCGAACTCAGGACCTCCCACCTGCCAGGCAGGCACTGTGTGTCTGAGCTAAATCCCCAGCCCTTCTTTTTTATTTTGAGACAGAACTTCATATCTTTTTCCTCCTCGTTTTAAATTGATTCCGTTTTGCTGTTGATCGGGATGCCGCTAGACAGCTATAGCACAAATTCATTTTCTCAAGGAAAGAGAAGAATTTGTATTTGTTGTGGCTTTCTTTCCAGGGTCCCAGCCTCTCGGGGGGTTTCCACTTACGGTACCTGTACAGTGGACCCTTACCTTACGAACTCACTTCGTTCTCGAGGGCTGGTTGTAACTCAAGTTCGTCAAGTGAAGGCTCAGGCTCCTCTACACAGCCTTCAAAGTCTCTCTCCTGTACATAGGCAGATCTCAGCGTCCTTAGAGAGACACTGGTCCAGGATCTCTCAATGAACCCCACACAGGGAAGGATGTTGTCATGTTCCTTCCAGAACTCTTTAAGGGTTAAATCTGTATCTGAGGCCATCTGGAAGCACAGGCGGCCAGCGTTTGGGTCTTCACTCCAGAGTCTGTTTGTAAGTTAAAATGGAAATTCCAGTCGTAACCCAAGTAGTTCCCATGTCAGGCCCACTGTGTTCCTCCCCAGTCAGGGAGTTACCCATGTTCCCCCAGCTCCACAGAACTAATTCATTTTACTGTTGAGAAACAAGAAGCTGGTCACGAAAGCGATGCGTTCTCCTCCCTCTGGGTTCATTCATGTCTCCCTAGTTGTCGCCAATTCATTAGTGTCCTGTGTTTACATAGCTATCTGCGGTACTGAGTCATTCCAACTGTAGACAAGAATGCTGCTTTATTGAGAATGTCTATCCCTGCTCCAAATTCAACTACTTTCTTGCTTTCCTCTCATTTTTCTGGGTATCACCTTTTATCCCCTGGTTTCTAACGATCCGAGTACCACTATATATCTATGGCAATAATCAGCCAGTCACCAAGTTAGGGGAATCGGAGCTGAGAAGATTCTTCTCTCTCTGCTTATCTCTAGTGAACGGGTTACTAGAATAGAGTGATAATAGAGTGTAGCACAGCAGCAAACATTACTGACGCATCCTCCGTGCGAGGATTTGCATTCAAAAGTTGGCTGTCAATCCCGACGCTGGCCATTTCCCTCGTGGCTGAGTGTGAGCGAGATACCTAAGGTCTGGTGACTCAACGACATCGCCCGAAAAGCCAGGAGAAGGACGCACCCGAGACTACCGGGTTGTTGAGCGGAGGAAGTGGATTAATAGGAACAAATCTCTCCCGCACTGCCTCCAAGGCGGCAGGAACTAGCAGAGTGTGAGCTACTGTTCCTTTCCTAGCAGCCCTAGGAGGTGGGTACTGTTCTGCCTTTCACACCACACGGGAAGAAACGGAAGCAGAAGGAGGAAAAGCAGCTCACCGGGTTGACCAAGAAGCACTGCGCCCCAGAGCCACGACGTGGTGGCATGGCAGCAGTCTGGCGTCAGCGCCCTCGCCTCATGAATCTGGGACGGGATCACTGTGGCACGTGTCGATTTTTGCTTGGACGGGGCTAGATTAGCTATGGAGTGCTTTCAAGAAATGAACCCTTTTGACCACAAATTTTCAGTAACTACTACCTTGGCTGCTGCCCCAGTAGGCAACAGTCACCAAAGGGGCATGTGAGTGGTGAAGGTGAGAAAGCACTGGAGGAAATCGTGGAAGCCTCAGGTGTGCGAGACCACGGGACTCAAGTCTGCTGTTTGTTTGTCGAGACAGCATCTTACCCTGTTGTCCGGGCTGGACTGGAACTCCTGGCGAGCGTCCTGCTTCATCCTCCCGAGTGCTGGGTTCACAGGCCCCTGCGCCCACACCCAGCTCCACAGGACTCAGACTTTGGCAGATATCATAGCTAGCCCAGTGCACACCCTGTATGACAACTACTGTGGCTCTGGCTCTCTCTCTCTCTCCAGCTGAACCCGAGCCAACATCCACTGCAGAGCAGCTGTCCCTGAGAGGGGAGGCCGGCAGACAGGAGCCGGCTAGAGGAGGATGTGCAGCCTTTGCACGGAGAGGCTGTGGGGTGAAATCACCTGGAAGCTCTTTCAGAACGGATGGGTCAAGCAACCATCCTAAGGCATGTTTGCCAACCACCCTGTGGGAAGGACAGGAAGCAGGAGAGACTCACTCTCCTCTGTCAGGCACAGCAGGCAAGGTAAGGGTTGGTCCACTGCTGCACTTACAGGCCTGTGAACCCGGTTTGGGTTTTGTTGTTGTTGTTTTCTTTTCCTTCTGTGCGGGGAATTGAGCCCAGGGCCACACATATGCTGGGGAAAATTCCACCACTGAGCTATACCACCAGCCCTTGTTTTAAACTTCATTTTGAGACAGCACCTCAGCAAGTTGCCCAGGCTGGCCTTCAGTTTAGCCTCCTGCCTCAGCCTCCCAGGTAGCTGGAAGTGCAGGCACAGGCACGGGCCACCGCACCCGGCTGGTTAATTTAGTGTATAAAATGTGTCTGATGACAGGGGTAGTTAGGAGAGTGAAAATAGGAAAAAGGATGTACTCTTTCAGGCATAGGGCAACTTAGCTGGAAAGCAGGGCGGCGGGAGCTTGGGACTCACTGTAGCCCAGGCCAGGAGCGAGAAACAGTGCACAGGTGAGGACTGCGCAGGCGCACAGCTGCCTGGAAGACCCAGACTGCGCCGGAAGTGCGTTCAAGGCAGGGCCTGCCCGCAGGAGGGGAGCCTGCAGGACGAGGCTTCTCAGAGCCTGGGAGTCCTGGAGCTCCGCGGAGAAGGGCAGGGTCAGTACGCAGCCTGGGACACAAGCTGTGGCAGGGCGGAGACACCCGAAAATAAACTTTTTCTGGGAGAGGCCAGTGGATGGGAGGCCACTGCGCCATCACCACCGCTGCCACTGGCCAGTGCCGATACCCAGGCTCCCTGGGTGGCAGCCCCTGGCCTCCTCTGCCCCTGCCCTGGGCTTGAACGCCCCCATGTGGCTCTGATTTCTACCGGGCTCTCCCCTGCCCCCTCTCTCCTCTGTCCTCCCTCTCTTCTCTCCCTCTCCTGTCTCCCCCCCCCCCGCTGACCCCCCCTCCTGTCTGGTCTCTCATCTCCCCTGTCCCCCTTGGTCCCCTCTCTCTCAAATGCCCCCTCTTCCCTCCCGCCTTCCATCTCTTCCCCTCTGTCTTCTCCCCCCCCCCCGCCCCGCCTAGTCCTCTTCCTCCCCCACCTTCCTGGCCCCCCATCCCTTCCTATCTCAGATCTCCCCATCTGCTTCCGCTCTATCCCCTCTCTCTCAGCCTGTCTCCTCTCCCCCTCTCTCACTGCTCCTTCCAACCCCTCTACCTGAATTCTATCTTCCCTAACCCCCCCTCCACAGCCCCCCTCTTCGGCCTCTCTCCCCCATCTTCTTTCTCCCTTCTGTCCCTTCCTCTGGATTTCCTCCTTTCCAGATATGAAGCCAAGGGTGACCTCCCTGGTTGAACCTGGAGAGGATGATGGGAAGAAACTCCCTGAGCAGGGAGCAGCAGAAGGAGAAGGGGACTGCATGACAGGCCTGGGAGCTCCTGGCCCCAAGAGTGAAGACAAGGAGACCCGGAGGGACAGTGGTAAACTGCAGGGACGGTGCCTGGCCAGGGAAACATGCTGTGGAGTGAAGTCCAGGAGAACACACTCTTTCCGGGAGACTGGGCTGGACAGGAGGCTGCTGTCCTGCCAGCACCTCGGCCTGCCAAGCTGTGGCTCCTTGGGTGGCTGCCCTTGCCCCCCTCTCCCTCCCTGGAGCACCTTCGAGCAGAGTAAGGGACAGGGACACTCAGGCAGCAGCTAAAGTCTTTAGAATGCAGGGTTTCTTGCACATCAAACACTGCTTCTGTAAGTGCACACACGAACAGGTGTAAGGTCCCCATGCCGGGCACCCGTAGGTGCATGAGGCCAAGTGGAGGTGAGGTCTCTCACTGGACAGGGATTCAGGACCAAGTGGAGGCAAGCTGGGAGAGCTGCCCTTCAGAAGGAGGCCTGCAGTCTGTGTCCCTTGAGGCTAGACTGCTGGCTCAGGAGCAGCTTGGCCATTCCTTGGAGGAGATCTTGTGTGCTTTGCAGCTCTGGGTGCCTCTCTTTATGTGGTTGTTTTTTAAAAAATGTATTTTATTGGTGCATTTTAGGTATACAATATAATGGCATTCATCGTTGGAAATTTGCACCTTTACATAATCCATCTTGGTTCTTATTTTTCCCCAATCCCCTGCCCTCCCTTCCACCCCTCCATCCCTCGCTATTTACAAAGAATTTGTTTCCACTTTTTCATTTATGTGGTTTTTGTGATACTCTCCACATATCTGACCTGGGGCTCCAGCTGTGGCGTTCTGCCCCTTTGTTCTCCGTGAAACCCATGAGCTTCTTTGGGCCCTGCTGTCTTAGAGTTTTAGGAGTTCCTTGCCTAAGCTGCAGGGTGCTGTGATGTCATTGTGTACTTGACAGGGCTGTGACCATGTCTGCCCCCCCACTGGAAAGCCCTGCTAGCTCGCTCTCTGATTTCTCCCCCTCTCTCCCCTCCCCCTGTCTCCCCTGGACCCTCTTCTCTCCCCTCTCCTCTCCTCTTCTCTCTCCTCTCCCCATCTCCCCTCTCCCCCTTTCCCATCTCTGTTCCCCCTCCCCGTCCTGTTTCACCACCTTCTCCCCTTCCCAACTCTCTCCCAATTCCTGTGTCCCTCTCTACCCCTCCCCTTCCTGTCTTCTCTGACCTCTTTCAGTGTCCCCTTTCCCCTCAGGTCTCCTGTCCCTGCCCTCCCATCGCCCTTCTCCCTCCTGTCCGGCTCTGCTCCCTCCCCTCTCCTGTCTAAGCTCTCCCCACCCTTTCCCTGCTCCTGCCTCTCCCTTGCCCTCCTTGTCCTCTTCCCCTTTCCCCCACCCCTTCTCCTTCCTCACTCCCACCCCTTGCCTCTGGTTTTCCTTTGCAGATGTGAAGCCAAGGGTGACCTCCCTGGTTGTACCAGGAGAGGAGCAGGAGGAAGACAGTGAGGAGGACCGGGAGAAACTCCCTGAGCTGGGAGCAGCAGCAGCAGCAGGAGAAAGCCACTGCCCCAACAAGGAGGAGGAGGGGGAGGAGCAGCAGGAGGGCAGAGGCAGTGAGCAGGAGCCTGGGCAGCAGCAGCTGGAGGGGCCCTGCCTCTCCAGTGATGTGTTCTGCAGGTTGCAACTGCAGCAGGTGGAGCGCATTTTCCAGCGCGCTCAATACCCAGATGTGTTTGCAAGGTGAGCAGCTGGCCCTGGAGGACCCTGGTTCCCCAGGACAGGGTCTCCTCCCTGGGGAGCTTTGGTGTCTCCCAGCCCTGACCCATGCTCCACAGCTGAAGCCCCAAGCCTTGGTATTTTTTATTATGGGACAGGGTAGCTCTGAATTACTTCGGCTGCTCTCAAACTGGCCATCCTCTTTCCTCAGCGTCCTGAGTAGCTGGCATGACAGGTGTGTGCCACCACGCCCAACTGTACAGAACGTTTGTTGGAGTCGGGATTGACATCAGGGTGAGGAGAGTGGTCAGATCTTGCCTTGATTTAAGATTGTGACCATTTCATCATCATAGAATTTTTTTCCTGCCTTTGGTGGCAAATCCCTGTAATCTCAGTACTCTGAAGGCTGAGGCAGGAAGATCCCCATGTGCTCAAGGCCAGCCTGTGCTAGATACGCTACTGAGTTCAAGGCCTGCCTCAAGTACATAGAAAGATCCTGAATTAAAAGAAAATACCCGGGCATGGTGGAGCAGGCCTGTAATTCCAGCACTCGGGAGGGAGGCTGAGACCGGAGGATCACTGAGAGTTCCGAGCCAGCCGGGGCTACATAGTGAGTTCCAGGCCAGCCTGAACTACATACTGAGACCCTGTCTCCAAAAAAAGTAAAAATAAGGAAATACTGCATTAAAGAGTATTCACCTTGCTGAGTATAGTGGCACACCCCTGTAATCCTCATTCTTCTCTAGGCTGAGGCGGGAGGATCCCAATATTGAGGCCACCTGGTGTACTTTATTTGAGACCTTGTCTCAGACATTTTGAAAAGGGCTGCCTGCTGGTGGTGCCCAGTGTTAGAGCCCTAGAGCCCTTGCCTTGTTTGGCTGAGTCCCCTGACTCAAGTCTCTAGTATGGAAAAAAAAAAAAGTGAAAACCTGAGACTTTCTCTTAGCACCTCCTTCAATTCTGCATACAAAGAAAACCCCATTCTTAAAACAAGTTTGGAACTAGGTTTTACAGAAACTGGGCAGGGGCAACAGGGAAAGGAGAAGTGAGAAGCATCAACTGTGCCTCCAAGTATTTCATTTGATCCAGAACTTCCACACTGGCCCAACATTTGCTGTTTTCTGCTCCACAGAAAGGAGATTTCAATACCCACGTGTGTCACTGAAGCCACGGTGAAGCCCGGGGACCCTGAAGACGATTCACTGTGAAAGCCGCTCTCGAACCCGCTTCAAGAAGTCCTCACTGTTCTCCCAGGCAGTTTCGGCCTGCTGTGTTTTCACTGCCTTTAGTATGTTTGTGAAGAAAGTTTTGAACTTGGGAGCGTTAGGGAGCAAAGGATGGGATAAGTGAACCCCAGCATGTGGAAATTTGTCATCACCAAAAGGAAAATGACTCACTAATGGAAAAAAATTAAAGGACCAAATCGCTATTCCAATTCCTTGTCCCAAAGAAATATAAATGAAGCTCAACTCCTTCTAACCATGGTGTCTTTTAGGGAGCACTTCGGTGGGGAGTCATGCTGGGTTCAGTCTGACCTGGGAAGCATGCAAAGTCATGACCAAGGAGCTAGGCTATGAGAGGGTTCAGCCCTTAAACTATTAAAAATACTCAAGCCACGTGAGGATGCAGCTGCATGAGTGAATGTATAAATGTGTGGGCATTGGGAAAGGGAATAAATCATCCACACACAGAGCATACACTGTGTCAGTGAGTAATTCATGTAGGGTTAGTCGTGTTGCCCGGGCTGTGGGGAGGAGATGGCTTAAAGGTGCAAGGGCCTGGTTGTCTGCTGTTGTTTTAAGTGTGGCCTAAAGCGGTGTAGGGAGCCCTCAAGTTTAATTCCTGGGCGGGGTGTGGCATGTCAGGAAGGAGCAAGCATTGCTCAAATGCTCACGTTATGGTTATGGTGGAGGCTGAGGGCAACGTTGGCAAACTGGAGGTTTGTCTGAAACTGGAACAAACACCACTGTAGAATACAGTCCCTCTGACCTAAGGGACAAAAAGGTTAAAGGTGAATTGCATAACTCAAGTAAATACCTTGAGGCTGTGTCACAAATTGAGCTGTGTGAGAGATGATGCTCTCAAGGCATTTCCAAGACCCAAGGATTTTCCGATTTTGGCGGTAGGATTTTCAAACACTGGGTTTTGGGAAACCTGTTTGGTAGAGCAGAGTAGAGGATCGCAAGTCAGATCAGCTTCTTGCCGTGTGCAATTGGATGCTTTCTGCTGGTTTGGCAGTGACTCCTGATTGCAGGTCCCGGGATCGCAGTAGTAGTATTTGAGAGCATACACAGCCATGCGTTATATTAAGAATATTTTTGACCCGACTGGCTCCTGGATGTGTTTATTAGCTTTTCTCCACAGTGCGTGTGTGAGCTCAGTGACTGAAAGGAGCTACACACTTTGAGGTGGTTTCAGTGAACTTGAACCCGGTTCTGCTACATTCCCTTGACTCTGGGCTGTAACACCAAAGCATTTGGGCGGGAGGGGGCGTCCACACCTCCTCTGCTTCAGCAGGGCAAGCCATAAATGCTCTGGGTCCCCCATCCCAAAGCCTTCCTTGTCAAATCCTTTTGACTCACAGCCCTGAGACCCCCTTGAGAAAACCAGTTTACAAAGCTGCCCTGCTCCTCCTCGGTGACTTGGGACAGCACAGGGGCTTTTCAGTAGGAGGCTGTCCCCTCAGTGACACTCAACAGTGCCCACCTGCCCTTGCTCACTTCCCTGTCCTGATGAGGTGGGAGGAGAGGCCGCTGAACACTGGGTCAGCTGTCAGGACGCAGGCTTTTCTGCATCCTGTTACCACACACAGCGTTAGCAGGGACAGAGGCACTTGTCAGCGACACTGTGTCCAAGAGTGGAACGAAACCCTCAAAGAATGGGGAGATGTGAGGGGAGAGGCACAGCACGAAGCTCAGTCCTCAGCTGAGCTGGAGAGAGGTGTGCACAGCGTGCACTTCCCTCAGATAGTGGACCTGCAAGGAAACGGCTTCCCATGGCCTAGTCTACAGTCTGCGGGACAGGGCCACGTGTTGTGGACTTCTTTCCTCATGACAGGAGCTTTTTGTTACACACCACGAATCCCTTTCTCTGTCTGATTGAAGGTTTGGTTTAAGTAAAGGAGGGTCAAGTGGAGGCCATGGCAGAGGCCAGCGCCACCCAGAAATCTGTCCCCCAGTGCCGCGGGCCACCTGTGGGTGTCACCTTCGGTGGGCTCTGTGATGCCACCCTGTTCTGGAGCCTAACTGGGGGTGGGTCTTCTGGAGCCACTGTCACCCATGCGCCTGTACCCATGTCCTCCTCAGCTGGCCTGGCATGGGACCATCCGCAGCAGACCTCCTGTTGCCCTCTGTTGCTAAGGTGTCTTCTTCAAGGCAGTTTTTCCAAAGTTTCACTCTGCCAGATTCAACTCGCACATAACATGCTATCAAGGGTGGGTTCCCCAGATGCCTGCTACACGAATTCAGTAAATCTAACATTCAGCACCTCCTTTTTGCCTTTTTTGATTTGTTTGTTTCTGCAGATTTGGTTTTGTTTCTCCTTTTGGTGGATCATGAATTCTTTATTTTTCTCTGACAGATCAAATCCTTAGCAGGATAGCTTTTGTACATGGAATGGAGGTGGTAGCCTATGAGTAGGAATTGGTAAGGCAATGTCTTTTAAACAGAACGGTGGGGGAGGTCCCTCTCCAGGCGGTGACGTCTCTGAAGCGCTGTCCCTAGGCCCTTGCACCTCACCAAAATGTGCCAAATACCCACAGCGTCCTTGCCTTGACCCGTACACTGTCTCCTCTGCTGTGGGTCACCCCGTCCTTACTCTGCCACTCTGGGCTCACATGCTTGTGCAAGGTGGGCTGGGGTGCATCCCCAGCGAGAGAACTGTTGCCAGGCAGAGCAGAGCCCGTCCATCCCGACAGGAGTGTTCAGGCCCAACTCGGGACCCTTCCTGAGACCCTACTCGGAGGGCTTGACGGGAAGGGGGCAGCAACCGTCCTTCTGGTCCCCTGCAAGTTCTGCTCACTGACCTCTCTTTCTGTGGGGGACAGACGGGCAAGGGAGCATTCTGGCCCACAGGTCCTGCTGCTTCAGAGAAACACAATGGAAGCCTCCACCAAAGCCAGAGTGAGGGCTTCTCCCTTTTCTTCCCCATCCCCAGGCCAGAGAGGGTGTGCCTGCACCCCCTCAACTGAAAACATAACCCCACCTTCAGCTGTTCTGTGATCATCCTTGAGAAAACCCTGATTATTGCTAATGAAACATGGAGGGGACTCGTTTCCTTCAGTGCCGGTCGAAGCCAAGAGATTGTCCCCAAGCAAAGAACCAGAACCTTCACTGCAAAGAAGCAAGCATTCTGACTTTCATGTTTTATTTTTTGCGGTCCTGGGGATTGAACCCAGGGCCTTCTCACTCAGGCACATATATCACCAAGACTTTTCGTTTCTCTTTTCAGACAGGGGTCTCACTAAGTCACTAAGTTGTACATGCTGGGCCCAAACTTACAATCCTCGTGCCTCGGCCTCCTGAGCTCTAGAGTTTTGTGCCTGCCCAGCACACCCAGCTCTTTTATGTGAATTTGCCACAGTAGACAGCAACAAAAACAACAACAAAAATTGGGTGTAGTGCAGGATACCAGGTCCACTTGTGTAAAAACATGAAACGTTTCTCTATAGTGTTTGTGTTTGAGGCATCCCTAGCACGTCAGGGACTCTGGAAGGCAGTCAGCTGCCAGGTGTGGTTCACAGTGAACACCAGCTTGCACTGTGAGGTGATGGCTAAGGTGACGTTTTACAGTTACATCCTAATTTCCTCTTGGGGGTTCTTCAATCCCCGGTCTCATCACACATATCCCTCAGGTGTAAAGAATGTTCTCTGTTCTTGGCAGAGAGTCTCATGCTGTGTTGCCCACTAGTTTAACCCCTTTCTTCTCTGCTGTCCTGCAGGAGACCATCTCAAAACCACACTGAGCAGGCTATAAAATATTATTGAATTGGCTTATAAATTGGCTATTGATTAAATTGTGCGTCTGTCCCAAACCTACGTGGGACGTGCTGGATGAGCCTTCAGCTGGCATAGGCAAACAGAACTCCCTATGCAACGGTCAAAATTGAGCTCTTAATGACTGATGATACTGTGACATCTCTGAAAGGAAGATGACACTGCAGCTGGCGATTTATGACTCTTGTGCAGCCATTCTCCCAGATCAAATGTTAGCCAATGATAACACAGGTGGCTTGTTAACTACGACCTCTCCTTCGCAAGAATACAACCTTCCTCCCTTTTACAAGCCTGGCTCAGTAGTGCCTTAGTACCGCTGTTCTAACACCTGCCTTTATGTCTCCTGCTGGGTTGTGCAGTCAATCAGTACTGACAAGTCTGGAGCTTGTGGTCTTAGCAAAGAAGAGCTAAGATCAGGTCTGGGCCTCACATAATAAAATAATCTTTTGCTCCTTATTTCTTGTATTATTATTATTATCATCCTTGTTATGATTATTATTATTGTTTTGGTACCGGGATCAAACTCAGGACCTCGCCCTTGCCAGGCAGGCGCTGTGCTGCTGAGTTCAATCCCCAGCCCTATTTCTTGTATTATTATTCTTTCATCCTCTACTGTAGCCTCAGTCGGGTGGTCGGGCATCTCCCCAATACTCTGCAGCCTTCGATCATGCGGATATTAGTCAGCAAAGCGCTTGCACAGAACGTGGGCCTTCTGCATACAGATTATCATTACTTGGAAGCCCCAGGGCCTCGGGGTACTGAGGAACATCTAAGAATACACCTTGCATACCCACTGGCATCTTTCAGAGCATTTGAAACTGAAATTTCTTATCTCCCAATTTTGACCCCATCCTCCTTATTTCATTTACTTACTTTTTAGAGACAAGGCTTAGCTGTTGCCCAGGCTGGCCTCTGACTCTTGGGCGCAAGCTCCCTCCTACATCCGCCTCCCATGTAGCTGGGCCTGCACATGCCTGACCGCGCACCTGACAACTCCTGTCTTTTTAAAACATTCCTTTCCTGGATGGTTTTAAGTATCTTCAAATCAAAGCCATGAGATCTCCACAAATAAAGGCCACAAGACATTCTCAGACTGATTTCTGCCCCCTTCTAGTCTCTTTGCCACCCTGAGACTGCAAGCCAGAGAGTACTCCTTCACTAGCGGGCTGTTTGCATCATTGAAAGCTCTAAAAGGTTCGCCATCACTACTATAAACCATAGTTACTCTACTGTGCTATAAAAGAGCAGAATGAATTTCTCTTACCTGACAGTGTTTTGCTATCCATTATCTAACTTCCCATCCCCTCTCTCCCTGTAACATTCCTAGTCTCTAGTGACCACTCTTCTACTTTTCTGAGATCCAATTTTTTTAGTTCTCTAAAGGAGTGAGAAAGTGCCATATTTGCCTTCCTATGCTTACCTTATTTCATTTAACTTGATGTCCTCCAGTTCCAACCACGTTCCAACCGTGTTGTCATAAATGACAAGATTTCATTATTTTTGTGGCTGAAAAATATTACGTTGTGCATGTGTATCATGTTTTCTTTATCCATTTATCTACTGATGATCACCTTGGTTGATTACATATTTTGGCTGAGGTTAATAGTACTTCAGTAAACATGAGAATGTGGGTATTGCTTCTATATACTGATTTTACTTCCTTTAGATAAATACCCAATAGTGGAATTGCTGGATCTTACCATGGTTCTATTTTTAGTTTTTTGGGGGAAATACAAATCAAAACCAAAATGAGATACCATCTCGCCTCAGCTAAAATGCTTATGATAAAAAAGAAAAAGAATAAATGTAGCAATCCCTTACAAATTGCTGGTGGGAATGTAACTTAGTACAACCAATTAGGATAACAATATGGAGGTCATTGAGGAAACTATTAGGGAATTCACAGAATTGCATATTTATTACAAGAAAAGGTAAATAGCCAAGAAAGTCTTTTTGTTTCCCTTAAATTCTGTTATTGGTACATTTTAGGTATACAATACGTTTACATTTATCATTGGGAACCTGTACCTTTACGTGATGCATCTTGGTTCTTATTTTTTCCCCATTCCCTGCCCTCCCTTCACCCCCTCCACCCTTCCCTATTTATAAAGACTCTGTTTCCTTTTCTTCCATTTCTCATAACTTTTCCTTTCCCTTCTTTCCTTTCCCCTATCCTTCCCACTTCCCCTACCCATTTGGACCTTTTGTTCCTATTTCGCATTATCAATTATTCATTTTAATCATTGGTACATTTTAGGTATACATTATAATGACATTCATCATTGGAAATTTGCCCCTTTACATAATCTCTCTTGGTTCTTATTTTTCCCCCTTTCCCTGCCCTCCCTTCACCCCCTCCATCCCTCCCTTCTTACAAAGACTTCGTTTCCAGTTTTCCATTTTCTCATATTAATTCCATTCCCTTCTTTCCTTTCCCCTACCCCTTCCCCTTCCCCTTCCCCTTTGTTCCTTTTCTTCCTATTTCACATTATCTATTATACCTTTTAGTCCTTATTTACACTTTCAGTTTCTCACACTAGAGAAATTATTTGGTAGAAGTCTTGTTTTTGCTGCTTATCTTATTCTGCTCAGGCTGCTATAACAAAACACCTTAAATGAGGTACTTTATAAACAACTAAATGAAAATGAAAATATAACTTGTCAAAATCTGTTGGCAGTAGCAATGGCAATTCGCAGAGGGACATTCAGAGCATTTAATGCATACATTAGAAAAGAAGAAAGATCTAATATTAATATTCAAAGCTTTCACCTTAAGAAACTAAAGAAAGAAAAGCAAATTGAATTCAAAGTAAGAAGAAGGAAAGATATTGGAAAACTCAGGGCAAATATCAACAAAATTAAAAAATATTCAGGCAGGCTAATCAAGGAAAAAAAAGAGAAGACATAAATTATTGTTACTGGGGCATGGTAGCACACGCCTGTGATCCCAGCTACTTGCAGCAGGAGGATCCAGAGTTCAAGGCCCCCCTGGACAACTTAGCGAGACCCTGTCTCAAAATAAAAAATAAGAAAGTATAGGATGTTTCTCAATGGTACAGTGCTTGGGAAGCAAGGCCTTAGTTTCCAGCCCCATTATAAAAAAGGGCAAAAATGTCCTATGTCCAAATGAAAGAGGGATCATCATTACTGATCTCATGAGCACAAAAGGAGTATTATGAACGGCTGTATGGACACAAATTTGGTTACTTCAATGCAATATACCAATTCCTTGAAAGACACAATCTACTAAAATTCATGCAAGGAGAAACAGGCGATCCAGAGGCCTATATAACTTTTAAATGCCTGTAACAGCTTCCCAAAACAAATCCCGTCATCATGCAATACTAACATGCACTAATAAAATTAAAACTAGAGAAATTTTCAGAAATGAACAATAAGTTTTAAGTTTTAAAAACTGAATCAATCATTAATATCTTTTCAAAGCAGAAAAGACTAGTCATAGTTTCACTGGGAAATTCTCTAAGGAAGAAATTATACTAATTCTCTATATTGTGTTATAGAAAATAGCAGCAGAGGAAAAACTTCCTAACTCATTCTGTGAGGTCAGCATTACTCAAACACCAAATAAAAAACCACACTCCAAGATAGGAAAACTACAGATCAGTACCTCACATGAACATAGATGCAAAAATCCTCAACAAACTATTTGCCAATTGAATCCAACAATTCAAAAATTCATATGAGGTGGAGATACCCCTATACAATTCTTGCATAGCATGCACAAATCCCTAGGTACAATACCAAGTGTAGCAGAAAAAACTTATTCATCACATCCAAATTGCACCTCTGAAAAGGTGGCTCAACATTTAAACTCAAAGTAATCCATGACATTAATGGACAGAAAAGCAAAAATCATTTGATCAGATCAATAGACACAGACAAAGCATTTGACAAAATCCAACACCCGTTCATGTTTAAAACTCACAGAAAACTAAACTACAGAAGAAATTCACCAACATAATAAGGACACCTACCTATAAAACCTACAGTTAACATCACATTTAATGGTGAGAACCTAGATGCTTTCCCCTTAATATCAGGCAAGGTTGAACCCTTTCAGCACTCCAGTAATTCATACTGGAAGCCCTAGCTAATGTAATAGGACAAGAAAATAAAAGTTATAAGATGAGAAGAAAGAAATGCAACTGTCTTTGTTTGCAGATGGCACAATTATCGATGTAGAAATTCCCAGGAGGTCAACATCAGTAACAAACAAACAAACAAAACACTTCTGGAAGCCACAACTATAGTCTCAGCCACTCAGGAGGCTGAAACAGGAGGATTACTTGAGCCCATGAGTTCAAAAACAGTCTGGGCAACACAGGGAGACTCTGTCTCAAGAAAAAAGGTACCGTCCACACAGACATTACTTAAACTACTAAGCAGTTATAGCATGATTACACAACAGATTAAAGGCTAATAGAAGTGTCATTCATGTTCCCACGTGTCACCCCTAAGCAATTGAAATTTGAAATAAAAAACATAAACCATAGCAAGGTGTGCTGGCATGTGCCTATAGTCCCAAGCTACTTGGGAGGCTGAGGCAGGAGAATTGCTTGAGCCTAGGAGTTGAAGACTAGTCTAGGCAACATTGCAAAACCCTGTCTCAAAACAGATGTGGCCGTTGGGGTATAGCTCATTGGTAGAGTGTTGTGTAGCATGTGGAAAGGCCTCAGTTTGATCCCGACCACCAATTTTTTAAAGCACAAACCATTTATGTCATCACCACACAATTAAATTTTTATGTATAAACCTAAAATATGTGTGCCATAACTATCTATGTGAGAAAAAATAAAACTCTGATCAAAGAAATCAAATATCAAAATAAATGGAGAGATTCTGTATGGATAGAAAATATCAATATTGTTAGAGGTCTGATGTTCCCCACTTGGTCTGTAGTCTGCAGTTCCAATCAAAATCTCAGTAAGTTACCTTGTGATAGTTAGCAAACTGATTCTAAAGTGTATATGGAAAAGCAAAATACCCAGAATAGCCAAGTTACACTATTTAGCTTTAATACCTATCATAAAACTATAATAATCAAGGCAGGGTGGTATTGGGGCAAATAGATCAATGAAACAGAGAGCTCAGAAATAGACACATACAAATAAAGTTGCTAATCTTTTTTTTTTTTGTACCGAACTTTTTTTTGTTCGAACTTGAGACCTTGCGCTTGCAAGGCAGACACAGAGCTGCTGAGCTAAATCCCCAGCCCCAAAGTTGCTAATCTTTGATAAGAAATCAAAGGCATTGCAAAGGAGAAAGGATAGTTTCATCAATAAATGGTCCTGCACGAGAATATCCATGGCACTTTTATTTATACCTGCCAAAGCTTGGGAAGCAACCAAAATGTCCTTCCATGGGTGAAGAGATGAAGAACCTGTGGCATATCCATGGATAGAATAATCAGCAATAGACAGAAACGAACTGTCAGGCCATAAGAAGACATGGAGGAGTGTTCAATGCATATTGTTAAGTGGAAAAAACCAGTAGGAACTGATTGGAACTGTATGGTATTCTAGAAAACTACAATCATAAGGAAAATAAAATAATAGGTGTGGTGGTGCGTGGCTATAATGCCTACATTCTTGTAGGCTGTGGCAAAAGAATTGCATTTTCCTACCTGGTCTGGACAATTTAGCAACACAGAAAGACCATTTCTCAAAAAAAAAAAAAAAAAAAAAAAAAAAAAAGAGAAAAAGAAAATTAAAAAGTGTTAGGGATGAACTTCAGTGAGAAAACCCTGGGTTCAATCTTCACTACCAGAAGAATCAATCGATCAATCAATCAATCAATCAGCATTTGCTGAGAGATTGGTGGGGAAGGAAGTGTGAATCGGTGGAGCACCATGGGTTTTAGAGCAGTGAAACTACTCTGCATGATGCTGTAATGGTGGATACATGATAGTTTGCGTTTGACAAAATCCGTAGAATGCACAACACAAAGAATGAACCTTAAAGTAAACTACAGACTTCAGTTACCTGTAATATATAAATATTGGCCCACCAATTATAACAAACTTGCCACACCAAAGCACAATGTTAATATTAGGGGAAGCTGTGGGGTAAAGTGAGTGAGGAAGGAAAAGGAGTACATGAGAATTCTGTACTTTCTGCTCTATTTTTCTGTAAATCTAAAATGGCTATTAAATCTAAAGTCTACTGGGTTGGGCATGTGGCTTGTCTAGCATGCCCAAAGCCCTGAGTTGGAGCCCCAGCACCATGAAGATAAAGAATGAAGCCCATTTATTTTTAATTTTAATTTTATTTTATGAGTACATGTTTGCAGTACATGCATTTTACAGTCATCTTGGGGAGCTGATACATGTACATAATACAGCTTGTTTCCCTTTTTAATCCCCTCCCTCCCCTCCTTCCCTCCTCCTCTAGTTTCCCTTTCCCCCTTTTCATTCTTGTTGACATTATTAATCTTAGTTTATGTTTATGGCGTATAATATCCGTGTTCACTGAGGTTATTTGGACCTTGTACGTGGCATATCTTCACTCTACCTATTTCCCCATCCCCCCCCACCCCTTACCCTTGGCCTCCTGGACCTCTTCCCATCCGCAAGAGATCTATACCCCTGTCTCATTCTAGCCTTCCTTTATTTTTTTCTTCGTTTGTACTTTGCCTTACTCAGATGAGAGGTACCACATGGTTTTCAAGACAAGATCAAAGGATGAATATGGTTAGCATCTCTGTTCATTGAGTTTCAAGTTTTCAAGGTGCACCTATTTTGGGTTTTGGTTTATTGGTGTGGTTTATCTGATAATAGATTAAAAATTATTTCATGCAACATATAATTAAATTTTGCAAAACTCTGTTTAGAGGAAACCCTGTTCTTTCATTTCTAAAGCTAAAGAAAAAGTGAGGGGAGGGGAGGGAGAGGTGGAGGGGAGAAAACAGCCACCTGGGAGAATCAAATGCCATAGTTCCATGTTTAAAGTGTTTTCCTTAAAGAAACAGCAAATGCACAAATACGCTTTTTAAAAAAAGATCAGCACAACAAGTTTTGTACTCTGCATGCTGCAAGTAAGGGATGTCAGTAAATTGGAGTTTGAAGCAATTTAGGAGCAGGGGGCTGTGTCTCACTAACCTCTGTAGCCAAACCTCTTTCCTTTTTCTGGCTTTTCACACATAGATGCAAACTGGTAGTTGCTGGTATTTATTTGGAATCTGTGAGACAAGAATTGGCTGTGCTTTGAGTACGGGCTGTCAGGCAGGTTTTGAAGCTGCCTCCTTCCAGGCCCCCTCGGCAATCACCAGATCCTCCTAGGAGCCTGTTGGGGAGCAGAGCACTCAAATTCTTCATCCACGCCATGCAGTGGGCGCCGCTTTACTTGACGTTTCCCTATCTTTCCTGTGCAACACGATCTTTTAAGTCAAATATATCCAGGGATCGTCCTGTCACGCTGTCTCATCCTGTGCTTCTTTTTGTCATCAGAACATCTCCACCCACGCCTGACACATTTTCACACACTGACACACACAGGTTCTCCCAATGTGATCAAATGAGAAAGTTATCCATTTTGCAGTGTGAAATTAAGTCTGACCCAAAAGTTGGAAAATTTTTCCATATATCTAGAGGCCTAATATCATCAAATTTCTTCCTATAGATGTCGCCCCAGTTCGTTATTGCAGAAGGCATCCTACTAAGCTGGGTGCAAGAGGGACTAACAGTGCCAGCACCCCTGGGAAAATGTCAGAATAGGTTCGCAGCTCTGAATAGCCCTGTGCTCCACCCATTCAGCCCCCCTCCCCCACCAATCTCCTGGCAACTGCTGATCACAAGTCTTTATTGATGAAGAAGTATTCTGGAACAAAACTGTTTTTAAAGTATCTAGTTCAGCTTTTTTTTTTTTTTTTTTTTGCTTTTACATTGCCTTGTCCCTATGAATTCTCCTATTACATACCTCTAAAATATTTTTTTAAAATATTATTTTATTGGTACATTTTAGGTATACAATATAATGACATTCATCATTAGAAAATTGCACCTTTACATACTCTCTTGGTTCTTATTTTCCCCCTTCCCCTGCCCTAACTTCAACCAATCCATTTCCTCCCAATCTGCAAAGACTTAGTTTCCATTTTTTCATTTTCTTATTTTTTTGTATATCCTTTCATTGGTACATTTTAGGTGTACAATATAATGACATTCATCATTGGAGATATTCACCTTTACATACTCTCTTGGTTCTTATTTTTTCCCCCTTCCCCTGCCCTCCCTTCAACCCCTGCATTCCTCCCTATCTACAAAGACTTTGTTTCCAGTTTTTCATTTTCTCATATTAATTCCATTCCCTTCTTTCCTTTCCACTACCCTTCCCACTTCCCCTTCCTCTTTGCCCCTTTTCTTCCTATTTCACATTATCTATTATACCATTTAGTCCTTATTTACACTTTCAGTTTCTCACACTAGAGAAACTATTTGGTATTTACACATGTGTGTCCTATTTATTTCACTTAAGAGTATGGCCTCAATGTGCATCCATTTAGCAATAAATGTCTCTAATTTCTCATTTTTATGGCTGAGTAGTATTCCATTTTGTAAAAAAACCCACACTTTCTTTATCCAGTCTCCAGTTGATGGGCATTTGGGCTGCTTCCAAGTTTTAGCAATTACAAACTGTGCTGCTCTGAACATGGGCGCACATATATCACTGTGGTATGAATTTTTAATTCTTTGGGGAAGATCCCCAGCAGGGGACTAGCTGGGTCAAATGGGACTTCCAGTCCTAGTTCTTTCAGGTATCTCCATACTGATTTCCACAGTGGTTGCACCAGTCTATACTCCCACCAGCAGTGGAGGAGGGTTTCACTTTCCCTACAGCCCCGCCAGCCTTTGTTATTGGTTGATTTCTTTTTCTTTCTTTTTTTTTTTTGTAATCACTGGTTGTTTATTTGTACTATAAACTTACCTATAAACTCAGCTTGGGCAGGGGATTTAGCTCAGTGGTTTTGCCGCCTGCTGCGCAAGGACCTGACTTCGATCCCCGGTACCAAAAAAAACCCCAAAAAACAAAAAAACCTCAGCTTTACACAAATAATTCAAGACAGCATAATTTACATTTTAAATGACAGAATAACAAATAACACAATAGGCCATAATTATTATTTTAAACAGACCAAGTCCAAGAGAAGAAATACAAATATGTAGACATATTAGCAGTGCTTAAATTTCAAACTTAGTTTCACGAATTACTTATTATTCAAGATGTCTTTACTGCGAGGCTGTGTATACATGCTGGGCTTACTTCATGTAAAGTATTAATGTGACAATTTAAAACTGTAATTATTACTTATTTCAAGAAAAATATTAATTTGAGTACTTAAAAGAAACAAGTAGCTGATATATATGTTTTCTCATTTCTATAGATAAAAACAGAAGAACGATATAGGTTAAGACAACTTTCGAACAAGTTTTCAAACAATACATACCAGGCTATAGTTTAAAAAAAAGTACTCACCTTCACCATCAAAGATGTAAAAGGTAGAGGATAAAAAATCAACCTATTTTTTTTCTGCTTGCCTAATATCAATCATGAGTGACTGAATCTACAAGTTTGCTTTAAATTGAGTATCTCTTTAAACTAATACTATATTCTTAAAAGGAGATGAAGTTGGCATCTAGGAAAAAAGAAACATTTCAGTGATCCCTGAAGAGTCATTAAGAAAGCCAAAGATTTCATAAGCAGTCTGTTTGGCAGTGGCAACAGCCCAAGGAAAAGCCATTACTAAACAAGACCGTGCCCACCAGGATGCAGGGATCTGCACACATCATCTCATTTTGTTATCTGTAATATTATTAGTATTTTCTGCAAGTTGGACAATATATATTTGGTAAAACAAGCAATGTTGCTTCTTAACCAAAGAAATACAAGGTAAAAGATCTAATAAGTAATTAGCAAAATCAGGTTTACTTGGTCAAGACCATGACATATTAATAAATCACATATAAGATTGCCAGAGTTACCTATCTATAGGGCTTGCCGGTGAGCAAGAAGAGGGCTTCTACGAAAAGGCCTTGCTGTTGAAATGCTAAGACAGTGTCTCTGAAAATGCATGCTATGCTCTGGAAGTTTCTAATAACACAGAATAATCACACACATACACACATGACACTTCATTCTCTGCCTATGACAGAACATCCTAAGTGTTGTAAAACATTCTAAAATGTTTTTCTAGTTTAAATTTTTGGAAGTTTTTTGTTTTGTAGACTAAGAATATGCATCAAAAAATGATATATTATTTTCCAGAAACCATAATCATTAGAAACTTATGGAGGAAGGTGCAGATTCATATAAATTAGCACTCTACAACTCAGTAATTCTGAGAGCTTTAGTTCCTCCTTTATGAAAACTTGAACTTTCCTCTCTAGGGAAGGATATAACTAGATACAATGGTTCTTGTTACACCCTAAAATTAAATTTCAACAGCAGCTGCACTTAAACACTGAATGCCTGGGTAGTCCACCTTTGACTCCATTCCATCTCAGTGTGAGTAATAGTGTCAGGTTTTGATGAACGTATTTCTTCTTTGTTAACTTGTTCATTTTGTTTCTAGTCTCATCCAAATACATGCTGTGTATTTCCTGTTTCTTTTTTTTTTTTAAGCTTCTGACCAGGAAGTGCTTTCCTTTTGCTGACTGCACACAGGGGACAGGAGTTGCTTAAGGAAGGGCTCTAAACTCTTGGCATTCACAGAACAGCAGCCTGGCATCATCTTGTTAGAAAAAAAATATTGAGACCTAACCCAAACCTTTTGAATCTGAATCTGTCTTGACACAAGATCCTCCAGGGGTGCAAATGCAAATCAAAGTTTAGGCAGCACTGTCCTGCAGCAGCTTCAGTCTTCCATGTTCAAGTATTTTCTTCCTGGCTATTATCCCCCCTGTGAGGAAGGACATGTAGCTATGCGAACATTGACCCATTTTTGAGACATGAAAGAGAGTGGAGGCTTTTAGTTGACTTTCATCTACTTCCTGTGCATACGGCCACTGTATTTTCTGGAGACATTCACCTTCATACAAGGGGATCAGGGCTGTTACATCAAGACTTTTTCATCTACAGAGTGCTTCATGGTTTCCAAAACGCTTCCACATGCAAAATAACGATCTTCGCCAGAGTCCTGGAAGGCTAGGAGAATTCACAGGGAAGTTCTGCAGCTCAACTTAACAGGACAGAGATCCGCGACATCCCTGCGGCGGACGGTCCGGTCTTGGGGCCGACCCGGGGCGCGCCCCCTGCCTGCCTAGCCCACACCCTGGCGCTCTCACAGGGAGCCCCGGAATGGCGGCGGCGGCGGCGGCGGTGGCTCGGGCTGGGCTTGGCTCGGCTCCAGCTCCAGTGCGCTCCCTGTAGCTGGCAGCCGCGGAGGCTCCCACTGCCAGGGGGAGAAGCCGGGCGGGCGCTGGGGAGGCGGGCTGGGCCCGGGCCGCCCCGCCGGCCAGTCCTGGCCGCACCAGCCCGGAGAGGCGGCGGCGGCGCGGGGTCCGCGGAGCCCCGGGCACAGCGTGCCCGGCCCGAGGCGTCGAGGCTGCAGACGCGTCCCTGAGGCTGCGGGCTCCTGCGGGGGGCGCCCTGGCCGCTGCGGTGCGCCTCCAGACTCTATTGGTTGATTTCTTGAAAGCAGCCCTTCTTTCTGGTGTGAGGTGGAATCTCAGCATTGTTTTCGTTTGCGTCTCTCCAATGACCAGTGATGTTGAACATTTTTTCATATGTTTATTTGCCATTTCTATTTCTTTGCCTGGGAAATGTCTATTCATTTCAGATGCCCATTTTTGGATTGGGGCTTTAAATTTGGGTGGTCTGATTCTTTGAAGTTCTTTATAGATTCAAGATAGTAGACCTTTGTCTGAGGAAAAGCAGATGAAGATTTTTTCCCACATTGTGGGTTGTCTCTTCACACTGCTGGTGGTTTCTCTTGCTGTGCAGAAGCCTTTTAATAAGAAGAGATCCCACTTGTTGATTGTTTGTGCTAGTTCACGGGCAACTGAGGTTTTGTTCATAAAATCTTTTCCTACACCAATGTCTTCAGGAGTTCTTCCTAAACTCTTCCAGCCTGTTTAGTGCTTCTGTTTTAATATTTAGATCTTTAATCCATTTCGATTTTAGTTTAGTGCATGGTGAGAGATACAGGTCTAGTTTTAATCTTTGGCAAGTTGAAACCCGATTTTTCCAGCACCATTTAGTAAAGAGGCTGTCTTTCCTCCAGTGAGGGTGTTTGGTTCCTTGGTCGAAGATGAGGTGGCTGAGTGTGTCTGGAGTTGTTTCTGCATCTTCTAATCTGTTCCACTGGTCCTCAGGTCTGTTTCTTTGCCAGTACCATGCTGTCTTTATCACAGTAGCTTTGTAGTATAGTTTCAAGTTGAGGATTGTGATATCCCCTGCCATGTCTCTGTTGCTTAGAATTGCTTTTGGGTCTCTTAGAATTGCTTTTTCTGGGTCTCTTCTTGTTCCAAATGAGTTTTTGGATTGTTTTCTCAAGGTCCGTGAAGTACGCTGCTGGGATTTCAATTGGGATTGCATTGAATCTATATAGCAGTTTTGGAAGTATGGCCATTTTCACCATGTTGATCCTTCCTACCCAGGAGCAAGGGATGCCTTTCCATTTTCTGATATAATCTTCAATCTCTCTTTTCAGAGTGCTATAATTTTCAGAGAAGAGGTCTTTGATTTCTTTTGTTAGGTTGATTCCTAGGTATGTCAGTTTTTGGATGCTATTGTGAAAGGAATTGTTTGCCCTATTTCTCTCTCAGTGAGTCTGTTGTTTGTGTAGAGGAAAGCTATTGATTTTTGTGTGTTGACCTTGTATCCAGCTACTTTACTGAATTTGCTTATTAAGTCTAGAAGACTTTTGGTGGAGTTCTTGGGGTCTTCTATATAGAGTATCATGTCATCTGCAAATAATGACAATTTGACTTCTTCGTTTCCTAGCTTTATTCCTTTTATTTCTTTCCCTTGTCTAATTGCTGTGGCTAATATTTCCAAAACTATATTGAACAGGAGTGGTGATAGTGGACATCTTTGTCTTGTTCCTGATTTTAGTGTGAAGGATTTCCGTTTTTGACCATTCAGGATGATATTGGCTGTTAGTTTTTCATAGATGGCTTTTATCAGATTGAGGTAGAGACGGTCTATTCCACCTTTTTGTAGGGTTTTATCATAAATGTGTATTGGATTTTCTCAAATGCTTTTTCTGCGTCTATGGAGGTGATCATTTGGTTTTTGTCCTTGGCTCTATTGATATAGTGTATTACATTGATTGATTTGCATATGTTGAACCATCCCTGCATCCCTGGGATGAATCCCACTTGGTCAGGGCGTATGATCTTCTCGATGATCACCTGCATTCTATTTGCCAGTATCTTATTAAGGATTTTTGCATCTATGTTCATTAGTGAGATTGGCCTATAGTTCTCTTTTTCAGTTGGGTCTTTCTTTGCTTTGGGGATCAAGGTGATGCTTGGTTCCAGGAATGAATTTGGGAGTATTGCTTCCCTTTCCATTTTATTGAAGAGTTTAAAGAGTAGTGGCAGTAGTTCCTCTCTAAACATCTTGTAGAATTCAGCAGTGAAGGTATCAGGACCCAGGCTTTTCTTAGTTGGTAAGTTTTTAATTACGTTTTCAATTTCATGGATTGATATTGGGTTGTTTAGAATTTTTAGGTCTTCTTCGTTCAACTTTGGTAATTCATACGTATGCAGGAATCTGTCCATTTCTTCTGTGTTTTCCATCTTATTGGCCTATAGGTTCTCGAAGTAGGTATGGATGATCCTCTGGATTTCTGCTGGGTCCATTGTAATTTCATCCATTTCATTCTTAATTGCATGGATTTGGGCCATTTCTTTCCTTTTTCTGATAAGGTTGGCTAAGGGTTTGTCAATTTTGTTTATTCTTTCGAAGAATCAACTCTTGGCTTCATTGATTTTCTGTATTGTTCTTTTAGTCTCCATTGCATTTATTTCTGTTCTCATCTTTATAATTTCCTCCCTTGTTTGAGCTTTGGGTTTGTCCTGCTCTTCTTTTTCCTCAAAGCTTGAGGTTCAGCATCAGGATGTTTCACTGGGCTCACTCTGTTTTCCTGATATGTGTATTCACTGCTGTGAATTTCCCTCATAAGACTGCTTTCATTGTGTCCCATAGATTCCGAGATGTTGTGTTATCACTGTCATTTAATTGAAGAAACTGTCTGATTTCTTCAATTTCCTCTGTGACCCATTGATTATTCAGAAGTGTGTTGTTCAATTTCCAAGTGTTCATGAAATCTTTGCAGTTTCTTTTGTTATTGATCTCCAATGTCATCACACTATGGTCGGAAAATATACATCAGTTGCTTTGCACTTACCTAAATATGTTCTATGAGCAAGTATGTGGTCCATTTTGGAGAATGACCCATGTGCAGCTGAAAAGAATGTGTATTCTGATTTTGCAGGGTGGAACACTCTGTAAACATCTATTAAGTTCATTTGTTCAAGAGTTTGATTGAGTTCTAGTATTTTCTTGCTTATTTATTGTCTAGTTGATTTATCTATTTGTGACAGTGGGGTATTGAGGTCCCCCACTACTATTGTATGAGTGCTTATATGATTTTTCATGTCTGGTAGTATTTGTTTCATATAGTTGGGCGCACTAGTGTTTGGTGCATAGATATTTATGATTGTCATCCCTTCCTCTTGGATTATTCCCTTTACAAGGATGTAGTATCCTTCTTCATCACTCTTAATCAGTGTTGGTTTGAAATCCACTTGATCTGCAAAGAGGATAGCTACTCCTGCTGTTTTGGGGCTTCCTGTTGCGTGGAGTATTGTTTTCCACCCTTTAACTTTCAGTCTATGAGTTTCATTTTCAATTAAGTGTGTTTCTTGTATGCAGCATATTGTTGGATCTTGCTTTTTGACCCATTCTGCCAGTCTGTTTCTTTTGATTGTTGAATTGAGACCATTAACATTGACGGTTATAACCGATTCATATTGACTTATCATTGTCATGACTTTTTGTTGTTGGATTCTCCCCCTTTGCTTTTAATTTCTTGTCAGGCCCAATGGATTCATTCTGCTGGGCTTCCTGGGGTTGTGATCCTTGTTTTCTTTTCCTAGGATTTTGTCTAAAAGGTTTTAGAGTGCTGGTTTGGCATTCATTAAGTTCCTAAGGTGCTCTTTGTCATGAAAGTATCTTATTTCACCATCAATTTTGAAAGATAGTTTTGCAGGGTACATCAATCTGGGTTGGAGGCTGTTTTCCTTTAGGTGTTGCAATATGTCACTCCAAGCTCTTCTTGCCTTGAGGGTTTGCATTGAGATGTCTGCTGTGATTCTGATGGGCTTTCCTTTGTATATGATTTGTTTCTTTTCTCTAACTCCTTGTAGAACTTTGTTCTTCTGTGGGGTTTCTGGAATCTTAACAATTATATGCCTATGTATACATTTTTTTTTTATCAAGGCTGGTTGAAGTCCTATATGCCTCACTTATGTGTACGTCAATTTCTTTTCCCCTGCTTGGGAAGTTTTCTGCCATCACTTCTGTGAATAGTTTTGTTGTTGTTGTTGTTGTCATCTGCACTCTCTCCTGTTTCTTCATTGACTCCAATCAGTCTTATGTTATTCTTCTTTGCATCATCTAGCAGGTGCTGGATTGATTTCTCGTGGTCCCTTACAATTTTAAAGCAATTTTTCTTTTCCTGGTAACTAATTGCTGTCTTACTTTTTATATTTGAATTTCTGTCCTCACATTGGCTCATTCTGCTGCATAGATTTTCAATGGAGTCATTAATCTCCTGGAAAACTGTTTGCATCTGTTTTATGGATTCCATTTGTGTCCCAAGTTGGGATTCCATCATGTTCTTCAGCTCCTCTATTTTTTAATCTGTGTCCACTCTAGATTTATTAATCATGTCTTGCACTATGGGCACAATCTCTGCTGTTATGTGATAAATTATTTCTGATTTCATTTTTTCCAGATCCTCTTTTGTTGCTAGTTCAGGGAGTCCAGGTGGTTGAGTATCAGAGTGTTCCATCTCATTTCCCTTTGAGGTTGTTGTAGGTGATCTGGAAGTATGGTTCTGGGGCTTGTTTACGTGCCTTCTCATTTCGAAGGGGAGTTGGGGGGGGTGCAGGGGTTGCTGATGGTGCCTGTGCGGCTCACCTTCTCTGTGCTGGGAGCGGGGGCAAGCTGGCCCAGCAGCCTCCTACTTTGCACTGGGAGCTGTGGCACGTTGATCCAGAAGCCTCCTCCTCTGTCTAGTTCAGCTTTTGAGTGTGTAGATGCTTTCAAAAGAAATTAATGATTAAAAACATTTAACTGGTAAGGATTGTGGCTATAATCGAAAATACCTCGACTTCAAATGGGCAGCAACTATGAAAGAGTCTCCTTTGTCTCTGCTCCTTCAGCCCCCATTTCCACCACCCAGATCCCTGTCTCAGTCCTCGGGGTCAGCCATGCACCTTCCCAGGCAACTGCATAGCCTGCTGTTTCAAAGAGGGTCAGGATCTGAAGCTGATTGCCCACATAGCCCATAGCACACAAACGACTTCATCCCTGCCAAGGATGGATTTGTTATGTGCAGGTGATTCTTTGTCTGATCTGCGCTGGGCTTCCACAGCACCCAACCTCTGCAAGCCCGGCTCCACTTGCACTGTCCCTGCCCGTGTTTCAGGGCTTCCCTTCACTTCCAATTCAAGAAATGCAGGGTGCTCCCAGGAAATAGACCAAGAAGAGCATTATGCCAAGCAGAGGTGCAAGACTGAAGTTTTTCTCTTTAGAACTAAAGCAAGAGACTACCAGGCATGGGGCAGGTAGAGCAACCACTGTTGCAAAATTAGAGTTTAAATGCAGCTAATGCAAATGTGTACAGCTTGGTATCACAATAGATAGGGGCAGTAGGTTTTTCTTCAATCTGTCCCTTCTGTCCCTCCGCTCCCTCTCTCTCTCCCTCCCTCCCTCGCTCCCTCCCTTCCTTCCTTCCTCTTTCCCTCTGTGTATGGGTCTCTCTCCCACTCCCTCTCTCTTTTTTTTTGCCATTGCAGTCATTTATTTATTATGTGCACATTAAAGTATCACTCTACTGATTATATTTCTCATGTGATTTTTCATTAGAAAATGTACCCCAAACCAAAAGAGCAGACATATACAAACTTAAAATGTAAACCGAAGACAGATTAACAGATGAAGCAAATTATACATTAAGAATCCAATTCAAACACTTGGGGGCGAGGAGGACAAACCAAAGCCAGGTCAGATTACTGTGAAACCCTTCTGTGAGTTTTTGGATAACTAATGCCAAATGCCACAAAAATTCAAGTGCTGGATTCACTCTTGAATAGGAGGAAAGAAAGGAATTATTTTCTATAAAATGCTCCTAATACAGTACTCCTTGAAAATGGCACATTTTTGTTGTAGATAATTTTAAACATAAGGCGACACTAACATTTTGAAGATTTTAACTGTTATTTCTATGTGTATTTATGTAACCAAATGATTAGGTTTCAGTTTTAAACTCTAATCCATTAATCAATAGGAAATATGTATGTTGCTGTAAATATGAGCAGAAGGGATAATTTTTCATTTGCTACCTCAGTGGGCAACATGTAAGTCAGTCTAGACCACAGAAATACTACACATCTGAAGCCATCACTAAAATTTTTGAAAATGATAAATACAAGTAAGGGAGTTTTATTCATGTATGATAGTGTTCATCTCTGTCTTACCAAGTATAGCATCCCAAAATACACATCCAGAGAGGCTAAAACTCAGTGCTCTACAGTGAAAAATAATAAAAATTCTACTGACAGGACATTTGTTATCAGAAAAATAAATGCTCAGGGAGCTCACCAGAAGAATAAAGTGCTCTGCCAGTTATTAAAAGATTAATGCTGGTGAATTACATATGGCATTCCCTACTGGGAAGTACAGAGATCCTTCTGGAATATGGCCAATATTTATTTCCCATAATTAACTGCTTTAGGAACAGATATAAAGCCTGGCCACAGAAGAGATGGACAAAACACAAAGAAAAGTAATAAATTAGGAAGCAATCCTTTTAGGGATTAAAATGTGGAGAAATGCTCCATGAATAACATGAAGGATAAAAGGTCTAATAAAAATGATATCCTTGAGCTGGGGATTTAGCTCAGGGGTTCCGCTGCCTGCCTTGCAAGTGTAAGGTTCCAAGTTCGATCCCCAGTACCAAAAAGAAAAAAAAAAAAAAGATATCCTTACAGAAAGATAGCTTCACAGAAATCAGAACAAATAAAATTCTTGCAAGAAAATAGTCAAGTGCCATTAACTTATCAAATACTATCATGGTAAAACTAAACAACAAAAAACTATCATATCAAAACAAAACCACCAATATTTTGTATTGTATAAAGTAAAAGACTGACATTAAAGTATGTGAAGAAGGGCCAGGGATTTAGCTCAGTGGTTCCGCCGCCTGCCTCGCAAGCACAAGGTCCTGAGTTTGATCCCTGGTATATATAAAAAAAGAAGATATGTAAAGATGCACATCAGCCAGCAAGTCATCTATAGGTGGTTTCAGCACCAGTGAGATTTAATGCACAATTCATTTCTAGCACTTTATTTTAAAGGAAACTTCCTGCTTCCCTACATAATGCAGGGTGAGGAGGTAGTCAGGGTTGCTACTGGAGAAGCATTCACTTTGCTGCTCTGTGTCACCCAATCCTATTCTTTTATCCCCACTTAATTATTATATGGTGTAAAATAACCCTGTTATACCATAAATTAACAGCTTTCAGGACAGATGTCTTGCAAATTCTCAGGGAGGTTAAACAAATAATGTAGCCTAGAGTCTCCTCTATAGCAAATATGCACACAAAGGAAGTGAAGTTCTTGGTGAGTGATGGCACAGGAAGGACTTGGGGACTCTGTCTTGACTTTAAAAGTGCCTTGCCCCAAACAAGACTTATTTTTATGTGAGCTTTATATAATTCTTTGCACAAAAGAGGAAAACAAATTAGAGGCTAGTCTGAGTAATTAATCACATTTCCATCCTATATGACCAAACCTCTGTGAATAAAAGGTTTCCAGACTTCATGATCAAATTTGGAAGTGGTTCACTCATCATTGAGAGAACTACCAAAAAAGAAAAAAGTCTAGATTTTATCATAAACCCTCAGCCAATTCTAATGTAAAATGAAGAAAAAAACCGATTCTGCAGAGCGGGCAGGGGATTTAGCTCAGTGGTTTCACTGCCTGCCTCGCAAGTGCAAAGATTCTGCAGAGTAAGCTCTCTGATCTTTGGTCAGTGGCCCAACTCTAAAAATGATCTGATTTATAGTCTGAGAAGGAGGAAATGGAGTTTTTGTTTGTGTTTTTTAAGGTACAATCCTCTCATTTACCGTAATTCATAACCATGTTCTTTATTTATTCATTTTAAAGAGAGAAGACTCTTCAGAGTCCAAAGTATTTCATTAGCTCTGTTTCACTAGGAGGAAAGGGAAAAACTGAAGTTTGACTAATACAGGTGATAAAGCCTACACCATGAGTAAAGTAGTCCCATTTTAATAAAGGCAAACATTTGGGATTTATAAACTATACAGCAACTACCGAGAGGGGATAAGAGGAAGGAGAGTGCCACATCTCTTCCAGGCGTGACACGTCCTGATCAAAACTCTCCCTGGCATTTCTTAGTGAAATGATCAACTGTAACACACACACAAAACAGTATACCCATTTGTTTAAAAACTGACACTTCCTGCTGATAAAATTCTGTTTAAACTCCTACTTGCTGTTTTAAAGATAATCAGGTTGTTTTTTTTTTTAAATGATTCTCTTATTAATAAAATTTAAGGCATTTTCATTGCCCTTTGCAGATTTACTCCTAACTACCTAACAAGGAAAGAAAATGTAATTACTTCAGCATAGAGGCTGGGGTTTTTCTTCTAAAATTTAATTCTTTGCTAATTTATTCTAAGATGAATTTAAGAGTCAACCAGGAAAATGATTTTTATAAAGGTCATTTTATGGGCAGAAAATATAGGAAAAAGTAATAAAAAATGCCAAACTGTCTCTTTCCTTTACGAAGCCAAATATTTCATCATAGACTTGGTTTTTAATTTTGGAATTTATCCCTTCAGGGCCACTATTATTTTCAAAACTCCACATAAATATTATATCTAAACATTAATTGGTGATTTAAATATTCCTCTTTTTTCTTCAAGTTTCTTCTCTTTCCCTGACTGTTGACTTTCAAAAATTCACGGAATGAGCATGCTTCTTGCAGAATGGCTTGTCTTTCTCGGAGAAGACTGTCTGTCCTTTCAAGCTTTCACAACATACCTGAAAAAGAAGTGTTTCAGCACACAAAGCAAGTGTCATGCCAGGTGTAGCCTAAAGCTTCCAGAAACATGTCTCCAGCTGCTATGGGGAATTCACATCCACGGCAGATAGTGCCATAAAGGGCATAATAATCAGTCTCACAGTAGGGTTCACCAACCCTACTGTGGAAAGAATTATGGCAAGTGGAAAACATTATTACGAATGGGTTTTCCACAGGCCACACACACAAAACAAGAAACAGGCCAAGATTGCTTCAAAGCATTGATGACTTCTCCAAGGATCTTCCTTTGGCATCGACCACATTCAGGAGCAAAGAATTTCTCATAGCGCAGCTCACAATGCAGTGCCCCCTTTCCCTCTACAAATCCAATGTAGGCCACTGTATTTTTGCAGTGAGCACAGTTAAATTCTTCTGGGTGCCACGATTTCTCCAGTGCCACTAGAAATGGTCCCCTGATGACCTGCTTACAGTGGGCACACATTGGAGTTCTTTTCAATGTTGGTCACCTGGCTGGGACTGCCCTACAACTGAGCTCGCTGGTGCCCCTGCTCCTGAGGAAGTTGCACTGTTTGACATTCGTCCAGTAGAAGGTGCTTCTTGGTCTAGCTGCTGCCAGCCTGGAGACTTGATCATGCTGGTGGAGCCCGCGGTGCAGGGGTTGGGGGGGCCTTGAACGCCGCTGTGAGGCTGGCTGCCCCGGTCTGCTGGGGCCTGCACTCTCCAAGCGCTCAGGCCCACTCTGAGTTAGAGCCGCAGGTGGAGCTAACTGTTGAGAAGCCCCCTGAATATAATTTGCCTTTTCTGTATTATCAGTTTCAGATTCTTTCAGATGTTTGGTCCCAGTGATCTGGGCGAGGATGCAGAAAGAGTGGGACTGAGGTGTTCCAGTCCTTGAACACCAGTCTTCGGTGTCCCCCATCAGCCTCTTCTTGCTGGCATCACTGTGAGTGGGTATGTGGTAAAACTCCATATTGCGCTCCACAATGTGTTTCCTTGGTGGGCCATTTTGCTGTTTACTGTCACCCTGGGAGCCTCTTCTCTGTCCCCCTGCTATCTCCTGAGCAGTCTCGGAACACACATCGGTGACTGTGGGCTTCCGTGGGCCATTAACTGCAGCTTTACTAGCGCTCAGCGCAGGTGAACACCGGTCAGTACTAAGACTGGCATTAACATGCAGCCCAGATGCAGAGGATGGGGAGGAGTGACAGCAGCCACAGGTGGAGGGGAAGCATGTGATGAAGTGGTTGCAAGGGCCGGGGTGAAGGCAGACGATGGTGATGGGATGGATGTGATTTTTGGTGAAGACACAGAACCAAAGGGTCGTGGTGCTTTGTTGTAGGCCACGTTGGTGGTGGAAGTGACTTTGGACACAGCGGGAGATGTAATGGGCACAGGTCTAACTACTTCTTTAGGTTCTCCCTTTTGAACAGAAATTGGCTCGGGCTTGGATGTGGCAGATGCTCTTTGTAGAGTCATATTCAAGGAGCTCGTACAACCCTTAATCTTGTTCTGGGCTTCCAGATGAGTCATTCCATTTGCACTTATTCCGTCAATGCTGAGGAGCACACCTCCTATTCTAACGTTTGCCTGGGATGCCTTGCCACCATGTTTTAGACTAGAGATTGTCAGAGGCATGTTGAAATCCTCGTCACCTTGCAGCCAGAAACCCCACAGAGCTGGGCCAACCAAGCACACACTGTAGGTGCTCAGGGTTCCAATCGCTCAAGGTCAAATGCCAGGATATAAAGGAAACTCTGGACACGTGGGGCACTGCCTCCACCTCAGACAGACGCTGACCAGTCTCTCCCTCTCTTTGGAAAAAGGATCTCCCAATATTGCCCAGGCTGGCCTTGAACACAGAGGCTCAAGTTATTTCCCTGCGTCTTTCTCCCAGGTAGCTGAGATTACAGGCACATCTCACTGTGCCTGGCTAGGCAGCAGATTTTCCACTGCAAATGTTCTTATTAGAAAGTTTCCCAAATCCTCATTCAAATCACATAATTTCTCTGACTCAGTTCAGTTGATTTTGCCCTATGACTTATTGGGTTTACATAAAATATATCCAACAGCATGTTCCATTTTTTCCAATTAAAGTTATTCCACACTGATAGGTCTGGGCACCCTCTGTCGCACCCCCAGCTGCCTGAGTTCCTGGAATGGTTGATTCCCAGCTGCCTGAGTCCAGGGAACAATGCCTACCCTGATAGGACAGGGCCAGCACACCTGACCCACCTGCTAGGTCACAGTGCTCCAACAACAGAATATTAACTGTGGCTATGGGCACACATGCAGCTATTCTTGTCTGCTTTTGGTTTGTTTGTTTTTTAGTACCGGGGATCGAACTCAGGAACTTGTGCTCGCAAGGCAGGTGCTAGAACCACTGAGCTAAAATCCCCGACCCTTACGCAGCTATTCATGCTCCCCTAATCACGACCCCCCTTCACCTTACTCCACCTAATCTCATCCCACTAACCCTATCCATAAAAGACCCAGCTTAAAAAACATGACTCGGACTCTCCTTTGTAGTTATTCCTGGAGGTCCTGCCTGAATGCAAAATTTGGGGTGGTGCTGTGTTCTTTTATGGGGCATCACCGTTTAGCTAACACAGACAACTTACTTTAAATTAAAAAAGTACTTTTTACAGTCTCATGAGTTATTTCTGAAGAAAATCTCTGAGGCAAGTAAGATACTGCTAGACTGGATTTGGAATTTCCAAACAAACCTACAGGCATTCAAAAATCCAAATCTGCGGAATTAGTATTAGAATGCTCTTTAAATGCAGTGTAAAATTAATATATGCACTTACCATTAACCATAATTTGCTGGGCTAGCATAAGGTGGACTAATTTAAGGGACTGGACTCCAAATGCCTTTTTCTAGAGCAAATTGGTGGAGACGGGTGGTCAAAGGGGGCAGTAAGTACGCGGCCTTTCTCTGGGCTGTGAATTTCATAGGACAGCATCAGGCTCACGTCATTAACAGAATTTGTTTCCTTTTAAACTGGACAGCATGAGAGCTTAGATGCCATGGCTCACCCCTAATCACACTAAATCCTCCTTATTTTTCTTGGAACTTCAAAGAAAAGAAAAATAAATGATATATAATATATACATACACTGGTGCATACATAGTATATGGTTTTACTCAGAAAGGGAATTTTTCATATGTCAGGCTAGGGTTGGAGAGAAATTCACTGCACCACTGCCATATTTAGTAAGGATGTAATCAGAAGCCACCTTGAGAAAGGGATTATAGTTTCTGAACAAACTAGACTTGTTCACAGAACAACTTCATTTCAGGGTCTCTGGGGTCACCCTACCACAGTGACTGGGTAGGAGACAGCCGTAACAGACAGGCACAGAGAAGGCATGGGTCAGTTTCAGATCCCCTGAGAAGTTTAAGCAGGTCTGCTCAGGTTGTGAGGGACACAGTAGTCCCACGCTCTGTGGTGGGAAACCTGTCCAGGGTCATGGTATTTTCTGAAGAGGCTTGGTCTGAAAGTGATGGCATTAAGGCCAGCAGACTGCATGCTCCCCCGTCTACTTCCATCACAGAGTTCAACTATCAGTTTGCTTTTCCCATTTGCCAATGCGGTTAAGGACACATCTTGGTTTAGACAAGAGCCACTTCAGGAATTTTACAAACTTGAGGGCACTCTGGAGCATAGGACGTATCCCAGTAGCCCTCAGGCCATGAAGCCTCTGGAGACAGGAGTGACTTGGGGCATACAGCAGGGCACAAACAGTAAAAGTTGCTGCAGTGATTGGAGCCCTGAGACACACACCACCTCATTGACCATGGCGAGCAAGAAAGGCAGGGCAGGACTCAGCAGTAAGCAGGCATGGAAACCAAATGAGACACAGTTCTGTTCATTATCCCTACCCCATTATCCGGTGAATTCCAATACTATAGACCCCTGAAAGAAACCGACGATGCAAAACTGTGGAGAAAGTTTTGGACACATTTCTATTTCTTTTCTGCATTGCTATTTTTTGTTTGACTATTTTTGTTTTTGTTTCTTTTTTCTCTAAATTTTGCTCTAGGATTTTAATCTTCCTAGTTTTCCTTTTCTTTTCCTCAGGACCAGAATCATCCCTTGCACCCTACGTGCACCTCAGCGAGGACGACACTGTGCAGAACTGGAAGCACTGTAGATGACTGCATGTCTGCCCCTTCCCGCTGACAGGTGAGGCCCTCTTGGGGAGCTGCTCTCAGAGACCAGGGGTTCCCACTGAGCTGCTCAGCATGGGTGAAACCCGGCCCCGTCTGCGCAGGGTGTGCCCTCACCAGGGACTTGCCCTGGCCTTTTTGCACACAGCGGGGGCCCCCAAATGACAGAGTGGTGGTGAGGAAGCCATGGTGCATTGGGCTTCAGGGTACAGCGACGTCACTATTAAATAAGTGTCATTGGCCACTGCCCATGGCACTTAGAAGATTGGTGTGCAAGGCCTCTTGATAGTGACTCAAGAGTCCTCTCATAAAATGAGTTGTCTTGGTTATTTTGTTTAAATGACATTTCTTAAATACATTACATCCACATTTAACTAACTCCATAAAGACCAGGAAAACAAACACACTGGAATTCACTTCTTTATTGTAAATGTAAGTGCTGTGCAGATAACTGTAGCATGGGCTCCCATTGGTGGCACAGGTGACTGTGGGAACAAAAACTCCAAGCACGATCTGCATTTGACAAGGGATGGCATCCTAGAACAGCTCTCCCACCTCCTCACTAGGACGGTGGTCCTGGGAATCAGGTGGTGCATTCATGAGCATTTCTCTCTGGCTTTTCCCATATTTGGCTCTCCGATGGTTAAACCAAACCTGAAGGAAAAAGGACTTGGTTAGTAGATAGAAGGTGCTATCATAACCAGTAAAACAAATCATGTAACTTATATGCCCCTGACACTTAGATTGCAAGAGAGAAGCTACTTTCTTCAGGCTCAAATACCTTAGAGGGCTGGGGGTGAGGTCAGTGGAGGAGCACAGGCCCAGCCTGCCCTCGGCCCTGAGTTCCAGCCCAAGCAGCAGGACACGAAAAGAGCTATAGGAAACTAATCACCACACCTCACCTTTCATCTCACCCTTAGTGAGCAGCAGGTCTCTGCCCTGCTCAGGAAGAGGCACAGAAGGTGTTGCCTGTCCTCCCAACTCACTGTTCTCTAATGGTTGCTTCCAGGTGTGGGGTGCAGGTCTAGGTGACAAGCCGCTCCAGGTGCCCGCCGTTAGCTCTGTGTCTTCTAAGCAGATGAAGCAACACAGCATCTGGACTGCTGACCCAGGCCGGCCAGCTGACTCTTGCCCCTCTTCCCCAGGGATAGTTTCACCAAGTTTGGGGGCATTGCCATGACAACCCGATCTGTATTTAAAGTCCTATGCAAGGAGAACAGTTCTCAGTATACACATCCTAACTTGAGTGAGAAGTAAATGATCAGGAAGACGGAGGATGTGGGCCTCCTTGACAGAGGCTCCCTCCAAGGATGCGTGAGGACCCTGCATCCTCTGTAGCCCCTGAGAATTAAAGGCAGTCAGGCAGGGGAGCCCGGACTCTGCTTTGGTTGGGGGCCTGTGGTGTAAGAGAGGTTGACGCCAACTCATCCCGATGAACTGAAACTCCACAAATCATTGCCCACCCCAGGGTTCAAGGGCAAGTCCCTGGCCATGGTTTCCAGTGTCCTTCCTGCTCTCCCCAACCTGCCACACCTCTGAGCCTTCCCAGGCTCAGGACAAAGCCAGCTCACTGCATTTCCTCAACTCTTGCAGGTCCTGGACCAGCCTGGCAGGGCACTGAGTTCCTGTGCTGCACCTGGACATGTCCAGTCCTGCCCTTGTTCCCAGAGCACAAAAGTGGAAGTGCTTTCCAGGAAGAGGGACCTCAGCAGTGAGGAGTGGGAGGGGTCATGGAACAGCTCCTCCTACCCCTCTGCCAAGCATTACACTGCAGCCAGACCCAGACCTGTGTCAGATGCCACTGTGCTCTGGACAGGCTCTCTGCCTCCCAGTTCCCGAGCATTCCCAGGACCTAACCCCATGGGAAGCTCCCATCCTGCAAACTGTAATGACACCAGGGCCTTCTCTCCCTGCCTGATGCCCGCTGGCCGACGTGGATACCCCGGGTCACCCAGCCCAGAGCAGCAGGACTGCTGTGGAGAGGACACACAGGTTCCCCTGGCGCCCCCTGGGTGAACACACAGGCCTGCACAGCACACCACTGGGGCGGGGGCTGACAGGAGGTCTGTTTCCCACCAGCCCCTTACCTTTGCACAGGGGAGCAGAAACCGGGACTAAAGCTTCTTGGGAAATTCGTGCTGCAGAGATTGGAAATACTGAGGACTTTTCCCTCGTTCATTGGTTTGCTGAGGCTCCTGTTGCCTTCGGGAGCCCAGTGAGAGATGCCCACACCCAGGGAAGGAGAAAGCACCTAGCCAACCTCGGATCCTCTCTTCTTCTGAGCAACAGCCAATACCAGAGATTACTATTATTATTATTTTTTTATTCCTTGATTTTTCCCAGAAAGAATTTAGCACTTGTGTAAAATAGGAAGGGTGATGTTGAGAGCTTTGTGCTGCTTAACGGGTTCCCACCAGCTGAACCAGCAGTGGTAACTCATGACTCTCCTACTGGGTGGCTGGTACCACTGGTATAGAAGTAGAGCAGTCATGCATGGGACAGTCGTGCATGCTCTACTGCCAGTTCGAGCTGCCTGGCAGTGAGACAGGAGTTACGGTCCTGTTGCGAACACATTAAGAGGTCCAGTGCTGTTTGCCGCAGGCCACTATGGCATTGGATGAAGGCAAGCTTTTCGTTGAAGGGCTGAGTTTCCATACCAACGAGCAGTCGCTGGAGCAGGTCTTCTCTAAATATGGCCAGATCTCTGAAGGTGAGGTGGGCGGGCTGCTAGCTGATGGGCCTGCCTACTAGAGGTTATTATTATTATTATTATTATTTTTTGGTACAGGGGATCGAACTCGGGTCCTTGCGCTTGCGCAGCAGGCGACGAAACCACTGAGCTAAATCCCCGGCCCAAGAGGTTATTATTAATGGCAAACCCTGATCTATAGAAAAGACTATTTGGAAACTTGCCTTACCTTGCTTTGTTGCTGAAAAATGAACAGGTTATGATGTAAATCCTGCTTCAGGCACGGTTGCCTTGCTTATTAGACAAAATAACACTAGCAGAATTTTAGAATATATTTACAATCCTTATGTCTTTCTCCGTGGAACTGCAGAGTGGAATCAAATCTCCCTTCGTTGAGGAAAACATATCTTAAGTCATTCTATGAAGGCTGGGGATGTCCTTAATAAGACCTCATGAATCCTAAGATGCATACCCAGTGTATGGATGCCTGCAAATTTAACAGCACCTTGCTCCCACACACCGCTAGTATATCTTTTGCAGTCCCTGCTTGATCACCTTATACATACAGCTAAAAGGATGATAGGACTGGGCCAGGGATGTAGCTCACTGGCACCGTGCCTGCCTGGCAACCGCAAGGTCCTGAGTTCGATCCCCGGTGCCATGGGGGTGGGGGAAGAAGAATGATAGTACCGAGTCCCACTAGAACAGTTTCTCTACTTCTGCTGATTTCCAGTGTGGCTGTTTATTCTGTTGCTCTCACCCATTCTGCACAGACAGCACACTTTGTAGATAATTGGCCAAAAACTGCTGATGAAGCCAGGAAAACACAACATGCTACAGATGCAAAGTTACTTTCTCAAATTAGTATCTTAGAGGCCACTGTGCTATAGATGGAGAATCAAATTGACAGCTTAAAGTTACAACAAGGCCACAAATGTCATGTCACTCAATTCTGTATAACTCCTTTACCTTATAATCAATCTGCTCATCCCTGGGAACATATTAACAAACACATCCAAGGAGCAACATATAGAAATTTAACCTTTGATGCAGATGCTCTTCAAAAGGAAGTTTTATCTATGTCTCAACAAACTCATAATTTTGATGAAGAAATTCAAAATTGAGACAAATTTTCGGATGTCCTTGATCAACTTAATCCCTTCAACTACCTCAGGGCTCACTTCTGGTTTTATATTGGAATACTTGTGATAATTTGCTTATGTCTTCTGGTCTTATTTTTAGTCTGCCACAGAGGAACTCAAACCAACTGACGCCTAGAGGCCCCGACACTATAGCTCACCCTGATCCAAGTTCTGCAATCAAATAAACAGAAAGAGGGAACTGTCTGGGCCCACAGTCAGTGAATTGATGCTAGGGGAGTTTGAGACCCATGCATTCTTTGCCTTGTGGCCGAGTTGGTATGAGAGGCCGCACTTACTCCCAGTCACTGCAGGAAGACAAATAAAGCCCTGACACTCACAGGGCAAGGTAACATTTGCTGAGGACGGGATTCTTCGGAACACTGAGGTAGAGGTTAAAGTCCCACTTTAGGGGAAGACTCTGGTTCTCTATTAACTTATATTCAACTCTTAAAAAATGCTTTGTTCTTCTTTTACTAGCCAGTGGCACACACCATCACTGTTACTTGAGTCACTCCCCACCCCATCTCCTTATGTGTACTCAATAAATATTGGCAGGGCTGGAGAGTCTTTTGTCTTTAATCTAACATGAAGCACTGACCTCCCAGCTCCCGGTTTATCTGAGAAACTGTCTTTGTCTTTTATCCTCCACCATACCCCTCAAACAGGCAGCTGAGGGGCTTGGCAGGTACCTGTTACATGACCTACCCACATGTTGCTCCTCACTGCCTGAAGGAATGGAAAGTACTTGAAATTAAGACAGGTACAAATCTACCCCAAAATGAGGGCAACATCACCAAATTGTTCCACAAAACCCACCTCCACAAAAGAGTTCCACTGAAGAGGAAAAGTATATCTCTCCATAATAAAAATATATGCTCAAAGACGACTTGCTTATGAATTTAATGATGAAAATTTAAGGCATCTTTTGACTCTTTGTAATTTTGCTCTATCCTTTTGTCTTTCTTAGGTTAACCAAAATCAATTGCATACCCTCTTTTTGCTTGTTTCACTCTTTGGACCAATTACCAAAGCCTGCAATCATATGCCCTCTGGCAGTAGGATTGTGACTATTTGGGGAATTATTTCCCAGGGAGAATGTGCTGTACGAGGAGAAATTTACATTGTGGGCTTCCACTCTCTGCATTACCTTACCAAAACTTAGAAAGAAAAAAAGACCCGGCAACTGCCCTTTCAAACGAACTTCCTTCATCACTCTCAGCTCAACCAGACATCCATGACTTGCTCTTAAGAATATTTTCTTTCTGAGTCTACTCTCACTTCCCAATATTTATGAATTTGGGGCTGGGGATACAGCTCAGTGGTAGAGCCCTGGGCTTTTATGTGTGAAGTTCTGGGTGCTATGCCCAGGGCCAAAAAGAGAAACAAAAGAGATGAAGACAAAACCAAGGGAAGAAATATTTGTAAGCTCATGCTGACCTAAATTCTTAGGCCTGGTCTCAGATAATTTCCGTCAAATGAACCCTTTTAACCTTGCATCTCACAGCACCCATCTGAATACTTTCAAGTAGGACTGGGGCCCAACAGGAGGGCACACAGAGGTGCAGCCTAAAGGATACCAGCTCTACAGAGAGTGACCTTCACTTAATGAATCTAGGCAGGTGCACATCCGTGTATCAGGATGTATGCAATTCCAGCTCTCTGTAGGTTATACACTTATGTATGCTCATTTGTGCACCTAGAATGGGAGAAGTAGCTTCACGATTTGTTCTGTTTTTCCTTTATGAAACTTTGATCCCCCTGGAAATGGGAAGGAACCGCATGCCCACTTTTCCTTATCCCATTTTCTACTTTGAAATCTTGCTCATCACAATGAAAAAGGATGAGAAATAACATCAGTATCACAATGTGCAGGACAAAGCTATGTCCTGAAGCAGGATGGAGACTGACTGCCCTACCAACTGGCTGTTCCTGGATGTACTGACCTTCACTCTGCTTTCAGCCACATCCAGGTTGCATGCAAGCTCCAGTCTGTGGAGAGAAAACCACACGTGTTCCATAATCAGTGATTGGATGAAGGATTCAGTGTCCTGGATGAATGAATTATCTATCATGTATACATTCTGTACTGCTTTTCTAATCTGAAATCACCCCTCAGAGTGACCCAAGTACATCTTTCTGTATTTCCAAGAAAAAAAGACTCTCTATTGAAATGTTGTGAAGTACTCACAAGAATTTAATGTGGCATTAAAAATTCACAGCAATTTTAACACATTTTTGAAAAAGGAAAATGAATACAAACACCTATGTTGAAAAAAGAGTAGAAATTTAAAATACAGGAAGATTACATTATGACATATCTAATTCTGCAGAACTGCAATGCACAGGAATTTTATTTACAAAAGCAGATAGTAACTCAGGCAACACAATCATAATAAAGTGGACTGTGTCAAATGTAAATGTTTCTGTGCTTCAACAGACCCAGTCAAGACACTGAAAAGGAACCACAGAGTGAGGAAAATGTTTGCAAAGCATGTGTGATACAGAGATACAGGAACACCTCTCCCACGTCCATAAGCAGAACACAAGACCCAGATTGAAGCATCAGAAAGCACTCAGTGAAACATTTCTCCACAGAAGGCACAGAGATGACCGGGAAGCAGAGAAAACACACTCAAAATGACTCATCACTGTCACACATCAAAGCCGTAGTGCTATCAATCACACCCAGCATCTGAACCACTATCAAAGCCTGGGAAATAACAAGTGTGCTGAGCACATGGAGAAACTGGAGCATTTGACCACTGTCAGAAGAAAGGTCAAATTCCACAGCCACTTTTCCAAACTGTGTGCTGGGGCCTCAAAGCCTAAACATAGAATTCTCTGATCCAATGATTCCTTTCTGAGGATGCACGCAAAACTTTGAAAACCTGGGTGTTCAGAGCCATTTGTCAGGCATGTTCACAGCACCACTATTCACCAGAGCAACCTCTCCACAGATAAATGATCAACATGGCTGTATCCATGCATGCAGTATTACTCAGCCTTGAAAAGGAAGGAAGTTCTAAAACATGCACTAACATGGATTCACCACGAAGATATGTGAAGTGAAGTAAGTCAAGCAGAAAAACATTAACAGGCTAAGATTTCATTTAGCTGCGGTTCCTAGACAACTAAAACTCATAAAGTAAAAATGTAGACTCATGATTTCAAGAAGTACCAGGAATGGTATAAATGGAAGGTGCTTCATGTTCATAGTTTGATTTTGCAAGATGAAGAGCATTCTGGAGATCAGTTGCAGAGCAACAAGAAAGTACCTAACATCTCTGACATCTATACTTGAAAGTGGTTCTGGTAGCGGAATTTCTATCTGTGGGTCCGAAGTCACACTTTCCAAATGAAACAAAAGTAGTAGCCACCAACAAGTTTCCAGACTGAATTTACAACAAGAGCAAAAGAGAATCCCCACCTTGTTCCACACATTCATTGCACACTCGGCACAAAGGCAGGCACCCTAGGAGGTCTCGGGTCAAGAGGGGAAAGAGGGCAGTAGGAAAGAGAGAAAGGCACCTGGAAATGAGCCTGTCCCCGAAAGCCTGCGTGCACCGGGAGAGCGGCTCACCTTGTGATCATATCTGGGTACTGAGTATCTTGGAAAACACTTTCCAGTGTCTGCACCTGCCACTTCCTGAAGCGGATTCGTGGGCCCCTGCCCCGGCCCCCACGCCGATCCCTGGCATCTGAAGGATCCTGCTGGGCCAGCGGCACCTGCTGCAGGGGCTCCAGGTCACCTTGATCGGTGGGGAGGTCAGCATCACCTCTCTGGCTCACGTTCACCACTTGAGCCGGGTGGTAGCTGGCAGCGTGCTCCAGGGGCCCCCCGTTGCACCTATAGGCCCCCATGAGGCCGAGAGCTCCTTCTCCAAAGCAGCCATGCTGGGTTGCTGCAGGGAAACCTAGTGCAGGCCAGGCAGTGGTTTTCTGCATCCAGTACTCCTCGCTAAAGTGGCGGGGATCATAGTAGTAGCACTCTGTCTCCGTAGCGGCAATGAATGTGGGCCATGAAGCCTCCGTCACAAAAGCAAGTGCAAAAGCAGCGTATGCTGGGAACAGCGAGATGGCAAAATGGCGGAGCCCGGGGTTGCAAACGGTTGCAGAGATCCTGCACCCCATTTGCCAGTGTGGAGTCCACAGGCCCACTCCTGATGATTCTGATTCGCCGTCTACATACAGCCAGCCTCGGAACATGCGGTTACAGTGTAGCGATATGATGAGGCGCTGGCAGAAGCAGACCAGATCACAAACAAGGAAGGTACCGAGACTGGGCATGCACATAATGGGGTCTGAACTTGCTGCTCAGCTGGCGGACTGCACCCCTGAATCACAGGGATAATTGAAGGGACTGGGTTGGAGTCCAAGCTAGTTAGCAAGTGGACCAGAGAGGACGAGAACTCATGCTGCCTCCAGGATCTCTTGTGGGGAGGCTTGGAGACCGTCCTTTGGCCCATCCTCCATGCTGCACTGTCTGCAAAGTGCAAGGGCTCTGAATTCAGCTGGCCTGACCCTTTGGGCTGCTGGCTCCCATTCCCCCAGTGAGGCTGAAAGCAGAACCAGTCACGCTTTTTTTTTTTTTTTTTTTTTTGCAGGATCCCATTTTAGCAGAACTCCCGCTGAGGGAGTGTAGCATTCCTTATCCCTGGTCCCTGCTAGTATCTGGTCGGTTGCTCACCAGTTCCCTCCCCCTGGGGATGTCTTATCGAGCTGGTCCAGCTTGGCCAAGGATCCCATTAGGTCGCTTAGCCAGAACCCTCCATTACACCGGACACTTGCCTTAATAATTTCCATGTCCTGAGCCCCACCCTGGTCAGAGCTGTGCATACCCACTTGTGCACACTGCACACAGGTGACCTCAGTCTCTGCACCACTGCACGACCCTGTTTCTCTGATCCCCACAACCCTCTGAGCCTCTCCCCTGGGGCTGCACAGACCATGGAAGCTCAAGGCGTCTGGGCCAAAGGGAGGCTGGGCTGCAGGTCTGCTCTCCCCTCAGCCCAGCCCTGCTCCTGTGCTCCTCTCCTCTCCTCTCCTCTCCTCTCCTCTCCTCTCCTCTCCTCTCCTCTCCTCTCCTGTCCTCTGCTTCGATCGTCCCCCATTGAAGAAAGCAGAGCACAGTCAGGAGAGGGTCAAGAAGTGGATCATATTCCCCCATCACTGAATACTCCTGTCAGGACAGCACCCCCTGGAAGACAGTCTCTCTCACCAACTCTCACCAATGAAAGTTTTCCTAGTTTTCGAGTATTGGGGTTTGACCTTGGGCCCTCACACTGAGCTCTATCCCTCATATAAAGTTTTACTCTTTATTTTGAGACAGCATCTGGCTCAGTCACAAAGTTGCCCAGGCTGGCCTCAAACTTGAGTCCTGCCTCAGACTCCCACAGTGCATGTGCCACCAAGTCAGTGGCTATCATTTTCACTTGAGCAGTTATGGGTGCTGTGACTTGAACAGAATCAGATTCATCGTGAGTCTCCAGGGCCTCTCCCCACAGGACCCCAAGTGCACACGTGTGAGTCCTTTCCCTCCTTTCTCACAGACTGAGTTGGGATCCATTGACTCGCCACATGCCTCGACACTTGCTCCAGACAAGCTTGGGCTACAAGATGGCCTTGATCCCTGAGATTTCCAGCACAGTCTCTGAAGCTGGGTAGTGTCCCAGGCTTTGGTGGAGAGGCATCTCCTAGGGAACCGGGCCTCTTCCTGGCTCTCTGTCTGGAGACTCTTTGGGCTGGAAAATGGCTTTCCTTGCTTTTTGTGAGGCCTTTCTGTTCTATGTCATCCTGTACCCTTCATGGAACTTCTCAGCTGACTGCACCCCCTCCTTAGACCCCTCCGACTGTGCTCTGCCAACTCTGTCTGCCTCCTTCTTTGGGCATGATTTTCCTGGGGATAACTTGATCAGCCTCTCTGGCAAACTGAAGATCCCCTGCACAGGCTTCTCTAAGATCTCTCCCTTCTCACTGGTTCTGCCCCTCCTTCCTTGCCTTCACTGGCCTTGTGGCCTTTAAGATGGGCCATGCAAGGGCCTCCCTCCTCCATCCCTTACTGTATCCCTGCCAGACATTTCCCTTCCCACTTCAGCCCCTCTGCTTTCTACACTCACTTTCTCTTTGGGACTTCTGACCCAGTGGGGGCTCATGAGGGTATGGGGGTCCCTCAGTCAGAGGATCTCTCTGACTCACAAATGGCAAAAAGGTCATAGGATGTAAATGGACTGTTCTACCACTTAGGTGGGCTGTGGAGCATTCCAATAGCTGCAAGATGACAACTCAGTCCCTCCTTTACAATGCAGTGCACCATCTCTGAAAGATAGCATATCAGGATAAAAGAGAACCTCAAAAGTGTGTCCCATAAATATTCCTCAGAAAGAATATGTATAAATATAGATCTGATGATGCAAAGATGCAGTGAAAGCTTAAATAAAAAATACTTATTATACTAAAAACTCATTGCTATGAATGATTGAATGAGCATGTGGGAAATTATGGCACGATTTTGAGAAGGATTAATTGCAGTGTGGCTTTTACTCTAAATTTTTTATTTAAACTTTCACAGATTTTTTGGTCATCATTCCTTGATGAAATATTTACAGGAATTTCTTTGAAAAAAAAATTATAATCCATCCTCATCCACGTTATTCTTTACATCTGGGACCACAAGTTCTGATTTGTCTGCAAAATCAAAATGGTAAGGACGATAAATATTTCAGTGTATTGAAGACATCAACACAGCCACAACAGCACAACTAAAGACACTCAGACAAGGAGAGATTCAGAAATGTTTCAGAAAGTGGCAAGAATGACATTATAAGTGTGTTTGAAGTAATAGGGCAAATTTTTGAGGGACATCAATGGCAATGTGTATTCCATTGGAATAAATTTTATGATAGTATTTATATACATGACCCCTTCCCCCCACACACACATATACACATATGTCTGTGTGTGTGTGTGTATACAAAGTCAGCCCAAAAATGTATGCACATTAAGGAAAAGGAAAACTCCTATCAATATTTTAATATTAAATTTATTGAGACATCATGAGATTAATACAAGGTACCTTTGGCCTCTACATTTACAAGAGGTGCTCAAAGTGGTGGCCATTAGGTTCCAGACATTTATTACTATGCCAAACTGCTGCTTGGGTAGCTTTGGTCATTGAGATTGCTGCACATGCATTTTCAAATTCTTCTCTAAGGGCCAGCAGTGTAGTAGGTTTTCTGCAATATAGAACATTCTTTAGGATTCCCCCATATGAAGGTAACAGCATTTGTGGAAGAAACATACTATTTTTCTTTATCTGAAGTGTGGGTACTATTTTTCCGTGGACTCTGTATATGTCTCAAAGGGAAATGAACTAATGAGCATTGTATTATTGTTGCAGGACCAAAATTTTAGAGTAAAGCTATAAGACGTCTATGTGTCTGTCTCCATATTCATGTATAAGTGGATATAATATTATCCTAAGTGTGGACAGTGTTAACTAATAAATTTATAAAGCCCCTTAAGGGAATTCTCATCACATGATGTAAATATCACACAATTATGTACATATTCCATAAAATCTAAGGACAAGAAAAAATAAACCCAGGTGTTTTTCAAGGTCTTGAAGATCTGTTGGTTCTGAGCTCTGGGCACAAGGAAGAATGACAAGCAGAGTGAGTCCAGAGGTGAGTGGGAAGCCTCACTGTTCTCGGGTACTGTTTCGCTCCACTTCCTGGCCTCACAGGAGTGTTCCAGGTGACTCAGGGCCCGGGAAGGAGAGGTGCTCAGCTTCTGAGCTGGGGAAGCTGCCAGGATTTGCCTGCTGGCCCAGGGAAGGGACAGAGAGGCACAGGAGCCTGTCTCTGGCCTCCGTGGGATGCATTCTTAGGGTTGCCTTGAAGCAGCAGGACCTCTGCTCCAGAATCAGCCCTAGCCCGGGCTGTGCTGCCCAGCCAAGAGGATCCTGAGCAGAACTGGGAGCACTCCAGATGACTGTGCGTCTGCCCCTTCCCACTGACCGGTGAGGACATCTTGGGGAGCTGCTCTCAGAGTCCAGGGGGTTCCCACTGAGCTGCTCAGCATGGGTGAAACCCAGCCCTGTCTGCACAGGGTGTGCTCTCACCTGGGACTTGCCCTGGCCTTTTTGCAAACATCGAGGGCCCCTAAACCATGGGGTAGTGATGGGGAAGCCATGGCCGGGCATGGGAGCACAGGGACTTGAGTACTGAGTAAGGGTCACTGACAGCCCACTGTGGCACTTAGCGGACTGATGTGCAGGGGCTCTTGATGGGGGCTCGGGGGAGCCCCCCACGATAGGAATCCTAATCATCATTCCACCTGAATGGCATTTCCAGATCAATTCCCAGTCCTATTTTACTAACCCCAGAAGGAACAGGAAAGCAAACACACTGAGAACTCAAGACTTCATTGCAAATATAAGTTCTATGGAGATAACTATTCCATGGGCACCTACGGTTGACCCAGGTGTCTGTCAACATAAAGCTCCAGCTACAATCAGCATCTTGGAAGGGGCCGGCCTCCTAGAACAGCTCTTCCTCCTCCTCCATGAGAATGTGGTCCTGAGAATCAGGTGGTGCATTCCTCAGCATTGCTTTCCTCTGATTTTTCCTGTATTTGGCTCTCTGATTGTTAGACCAAACCTGAGGTCAGAGGGCAAAGAGGCTTGGTTAGTAGACAGAAGGGGCTATCATAACGGAAAAAAACACATCACGTAACTTTCTATGCCTCTGACACTTAGATTGCACCAGGGAAGCTATTTTCTTCGGGCTCAAATACCTTAGAGGGCTGGGGGTGAGGTCAGTGGAGGAGCACAGGCCCAGCCTGCCCTCGGCCCTGAGTTCCAGCCCAAGCAGCAGGACGCAAAAAGAGCTATAGGAAACTAATCACCACACCTCACCTTTCATCTCACCCTTAGTGAGCAGCAGGTCTCTGCCCTGCTCAGGAAGAGGCACAGAAGGTGTTGCCTGTCCTCCCAACTCACTGTTCTCTAATGGTTGCTTCCAGGTGTGGGGTGCAGGCCTAGGTGACAAGCCGCTCCAGGTGCCCGCCGTTAGCTCTGTGTCTTCTAAGCAGATGAAGCAACACAGCATCTGGACTGCTGACCCAGGCCGGCCAGCTGACTCTTGCCCCTCCTCACCAGGGATAGTTTCACCAAGTTTGGGGGCATTGCCATGACAACCCCGATCTGTATTTAAAGTCCCATGGCGAAAGAACAGTTCTCAGTATACAAATCCTAACTTGAGTGAGAAGTAAATAATCAGGAAGACAGAGGATGTGGGCCTCCTTGACAGAGGCTCCCTCCAAGGATAGGTGAGGACCCTGCATCCTCTGTAGCCCCTGAGAATTAAAGGCAGTCGGGCAGGGGAGCCCAGACTCTGCTTTGATTTGTGGCCTGTGGTGTAAGAGAGGTTGAGGCCAACTCATCCTCAGGGAACTGAAACTCCACAAACCATTGCCCGCCCAAGGGTTCAGGGACAAGACCCTGGCCATGGTTTCCAGTGTCCTTCCTGCTCTCCCCAACCTGCCACACCTCGAGCCTTCCCAAGCTCAGAACAAAGCCAGCTCACTGCATTTCCTCAACTCTTGCCACTGAAAAAGAAATCTACATCTTTTCTTCTTTAAAAAGATAATCAAAGAAGACCTACTTATGTGTTTAATGCTACATCTTTAAGGCATCTTTTGGCTGTTTGGAACTTTTTTCTGTCCTCATTTTCTTAGGTTAACTAAAATTCATTCCATACTACACTTTTTGCTTATTTCTCTCTCTAAACCAACTTCCAAAGCCTGCAGTCCTGTGTCTTACACAACCAGATTTTGACTATTTGGAGAACGTTTCACATGGGTATGTCACCCTATGCAGAAACATTTAAATTCTGACCTCTACTCAATCTATTACCTGACCAAGCTTACAAAAGTCAAGGAGGGCGGGAGGAGACCAACTAATCTCTTCAGCTACCTTCATCAATCTCACCTTAATAGATGCCCATAACTTGCTCATAGCATATTTTCCTTAGGAATTTACTCCCGATTCTCCATATTTATGAATTTGGCATTGGGGATATAACTTAGAGTTAGAGCCCTTGGGTTTTTGTGTGTGATGTCGTTGGTTTTATGCCCAGCACCAAAAAAGGAAATCAAGATATAAGATAAAAACCAATGAAATGAGTTTTTATAAATTCATTTGTCTAGCTAAGTTTGTAGGTTTGGCTTCAACTAATTTCCTACAGCTGAAGCCTCTTATAAACGTGCTTCTCGCTGATCCCATTTGAATACCTTTAAAGTGAGATTGAGCCCCAGCCTGGCTGCACACAGAGAAGCCCACCCGAGAGGATGCCAGCCCTCCAAGGAGGTGAACTTTACAGTCTTTATATCCACGGATTATGCATGTATAAAATTATACATCTCTATGTTACATGCACACATGTATATTTAACTGTGCACACAGAATGAGAGAAGCGGCTTGTTCGTCTGCCCCCCCCCCCTTTGGAAAATGATGTTCCCTCTGTTGACGGGAAGGAAAGTCAGGCTCAGGTTTCCTTATCCATCATCTATGTATGAATCCTCCTAAGTTCCATTCTTGCTTGTCACAGTAACAAAGGACAAGAAACAACCCCAGCTTCACGATGTCCAGGACAGAGCTGTGTCCTGAAGCAGGATGGAGGCTGACCGCCCTGTCACCTGGCTTCCCAAGGCTGTACTGACCAGCACTCTGCATTCAGGCATGTTCATGTCACTTGCAAGCTGCAGTCTGTGGAGAGAAAACCACAAGTGTTCCATTTCAGTGGTGCGGATGAAGGATTCCGTGTTCTGGATGAATGAAGTAACTATACATTCCCTGCTGGATTTTAAACTTTATAATCCCCCCTCAAAGTGCTCCAAGTATATGTTTGTGTACCTCCCAGAGCAAAAGTCTCACATAAGCAATGTTGGACCACCTCACAAAATTTAAGATAGCATTAACAACTCAGAGGTATTTAGTGTATATTTTCCAAAACTAAAAATGAATGCAAACATCTACAATGAAAAAATCCTGTACATTTTAAATGCAGGAAGCCTATAGCATGACAGTACCTCATCCTCCCAGCCCTGAGTCCAGAAAGTTTTATTTACAAATAAACTCACCAATTCAGGTAATAAAAGAAAAACAGATCAAGTGGACTGTGTCACAAGTAACCACTTCTGTGAATCAACAGAGCCAGTCAAGATACTGAAAAGAAGGCCACAGAATGGGGGAAGTTATTTGCAATGCCTGCCTGATACAGAGATACAGGAACACCTCTCCCAAGTCCATAAGCAGAACACACCACTCAGGTTGAAGCAACAGAAAGCACTCAGGGAAACATTTCTCCACAGAAGGCATAGAGATGACCAGGAAGCAGAGGAAACACCCTCAAAATGCACATCAAAGCCACAGTGCTAGCAATCACACCCATCGTCTGAACCATTATCACAGCCTGGGAAATAACAAGCTTGCTGAGCACAGGGAAAACCCTTGTGTACTGTTCCGGGAAATGTCAAATTGTGAAGCCAGGACACCAAAGGATCTGCTGGTGCCTCAAAGCCTAGACATAGAATTATGTGAGCCAATGATTCGGTTTCTGAGGATGTGCCCAAAGCACTGAAAGCCCGGGTGTTCAGACCTTTTTGTTCAGCCATGTTCACAGCAGCACTATTGACAAATGCAACCTCTCGGAAGATGAATGATCAACAAGCTATCTGTACAACACAATATTAGTCGGCCTAGAAGAAGGAAATTCTGATGCATGCTGCCGCACGAATCCACCTTCAGGATGAATGCAGCGACCTGAGCCAGGCACGAAACCACTGACAGCCTGTGAATTCACTTAGACCCATTTCCAAGAAAACTCAAACTCACAGACCAAAAAAGTAGAATCATGATTGCCAGGAGTTGGGGGGGATGAAGAAATGGGGGGTGCTTCCCATGCACAGTGTGATTTTCCAAGATGAAGCGAGTCCTGGAGATCTGTTGCACAGCACCATGAAAATCCCTGACATTGCTGATGTCTGTGCTTGAAAATGGTCCAGATAGCAGAGTTTCTACCTGTGCGTCTCATGTCACATTGGGCAAACAAAACAAAGTAGTGGCCATCAACAAGTTTCCAGACAGGAATCCCAATAATACCACAAGAAAATCCCCACCTTGGTCCATGCAAGGTGCCATCCCACCCCGGCACAAAGGCAGGCAGGCAGGCGAAGACCCCAGGGGGTCTCTGGTCAAGAGGGGAAAGAGGGCGGCAGGAGAGAGAGAGAAAGGCACCTGGAAATGAGCCCGCCCCCCAAAGTCTGGGTGCACCCCGCGCCTGCAACTGACCTTGTGAGGACATCGGGGTCTTGAGTTTCTTGGAAGACACTTTCTAGTTCCTGCACCTGCCACTGCGTGAAGCTGAACTGGATTCGTGGCCTCCTGGGCCAGCCCTGCCACCCACCTCTGGTATCAGACAGCTCCTGCTCGGCAGGCGGTCTCTGCCCTGCATTGTCATCATGGAGACCAGCAGGCCGGTCAGTGTCACCTCCCTGGCTCACGTACACCTCTTGGGTCGGGTTGTGGTCGTCACCGTGGTCCAGGTGGCCCTCGTGGCGGTCGTCCTCCGTGAGGCCGGGAGCTCCTTCACTGAAGTGGCCACCTGCAGCTGCAGCGGGGACACCTGGTGCAGGACCCGCGCTGGCTTCCAGTTCCCACAACTCCAGGCCGAAGTAGCCAGGATCATAGTAGTAGCGCTCCTCCTCCAAGGCTGCAATGCACCAGAGGCCACGAAGCCTCCTCCTCTGCAAAACAAGTGCAAACGCAGTGTCTCTTGGGAATAGCGTGGGGGCAAAAGGTGGAGCCTGAGGCTGCAATTGGTTACAGGGATCCTGCACCCCATTCGGCAGGGTCCAGTCCACATGCACTCTCCTGACGCCTGCTATTGGTTGTCTGCTTAGAACGTGCTGCAGAGCCTGGGGTTACAGTTCAGAAAAGGTGATAGGGCGTGGCCAGAGAAAGAGCCCCTTTCGGCACACACGGTACCCTGGAGATTGGTCCTGCGCAGAATGGGGTCCGAGCTTGCCCCTGGGCTTTCTGACACTGCCCAGTCCGGCCTACACATAATTAAGGAGGGGACTGGGTTGGAGGGCAAGCTGATAGGAGGTGGAGGGGAGGGGGCGAGAACTCACACTGCCCACAGGCGCTCTTGTGGGAAGCCTTGGAGACCGGCCCTCGCCCCACCCTCCAGGCTGGCTGTCGGTAGCCGAGCATAGTACAATGTTTTCAGCGCCGCGGCTTAGGTACCTCCGTCTCAAAACGTCACATCACGTGTGTCATGAGCATGACCCTTGCACTGCTGCTACATGACTGCGAACGCTCAAAAGCTGGTAACTCCAGATGTTCTAACCCTGAGCCAGCTCAATGTATGGCGTTGCAGATCACCACCTGCCTTAAGCAGGCTCACCCAAGAGAAAGGAGATACAAACCCAAGCTTTTCCAGCTCGTGTCCACCCTGACACCATCAGAAGTGGCGTGGGCTCGGTCTGGAAAAGGCCACTGGCCACGCTGTGCTTAGCTCCCGTAGCTGTGCCGGCGCGATGCACACATAGGCCCATCGGGTCTGCCTGGAAAAGCGCTGTCTGCCTGTGTGATTAACTTGCACAGCAGCGCAGCCTGGGCAGGAAGGCTGTGGGCCACAGGGACTCTGTCCTCGGGAAAGAGTGTGGGCTCTCCCAGCAGCGCCGCCCACGTGGACGAAGCCAGGGCCCTGACACGAAGTGTGGGAGTGTCACTGGTAGCTGGTGATATATCAGCAAGATTGAACAGGGAGGGACTCTAAAGCCTGGGAAATGTGCGGGCCACTCGTGTGATTAGCTTGCAGAGCAGCACGGCCCATGTAGATGAGTTCCTTGGGCAACTGTGATATCAAGCCGGGAGTGAGTGCGGCTGAGTGAGCAAGGACATTCCTGGTGGCCGGGCGGTTCCTCTAGGGATGCACCAGCTCTCATCCTGGATCCCTGACACTGTGTTTTCAAGCAATCCTCCAATCCTGGGCAGTACTTCCTCTGCTCGCCCTGTGCCTCCACCTGGTGATGCAGCCACACACCCTGTGCTGGACCTGCTGGGCTAAGGTACAGGTCTTCGTGTGTGTGTGTGTGTGTGTGTGTGTGTGTGTGTGTGTGTGTGTATGGGTGCTGGGAATTGAACTCAGGACCTTGCACTTGCCAGGCAGATGTAGTGCCACTGATCTACATCCCCAGCTCCAGAGGTACAGGTCTTTGTGTGAACCCTTTGAGTGATGTGACCTTAAAGATTGTGAAATAAACCTTGTGGTGCCTGAGCCGATCCCAGTGTGAGTGTCTCTGTTTGCGTGGCCCTTTGATCCCTTCTGTGGTGCTCACCACAGTGTGGCACTGTCTGGACAGAGCAAGGCTAGGAATTTGCCCTGCCAGAGCCCTTAGAAGGCTGCTGGCTCCAGTCCCACAGTGAGGCTGAAAGCAGAGCAGGTCACGCTCCCTGAATCCCTCACGCAGTGGGGACCTGTGGCGCTGTGGTTGCTGAGAGGCGCTCATCCCGGAACTCCTGATTCCTGAGAGCAAGTCTACCTGCTCCACCTTTTGCAAAGGAATCTTCTGTGGAAATGTAAAACCCTACCCAGTGCTCCTCCATCCGGAAACCCCCACTGTGCATGCTGTGCTCCCTGTTTCTGTTGTAGTGACCATAAATGATTCATCTTCAGAAAGAAGTTAGAACTATAGCTGGGCCTCAGTAACCCTGTGCAAGTAGGAGGGAAGTGAACAAGGAAGCATGCATAAATTTTTCCCAAGTACTTTGAAAGTGTGATCAGTGTGGACAGAAGGCTTTTCAGTGAGGTTGGGGATGGTCAGTGTTAACAGAATCTTAGAGAGATCTCAAACATTTTTTGGGGGGGGAGTGGGGATGCCTATAAGTGCAAAAATATTCTTCATGTGATTTGGTGCTAGAGCACTAGAGTGCCCCAGGGAATATTTCTGTGCAAAACGTTCATCTGACAGAATGTCCAGACTACTAAAGGCCTTGTCCCATAGTCACACAGCTGTTGCTCAAAAAGCTTGCCTTTGAGGCCTTGAATTAAATTAGAAGAATTATATCTGAAATTATTCACTGGTCTGAATCTGCAGGTCAGAAATTGCATGTAGGGCCGGGGATTTACCTCAGTGGTTCTGCCAACTGCCTCGAAAGTGCAAAGTCCCAAGTTAGATCCCCAGTAAAAAAAATAATAATAATAATAAAATGCATGTATTTGATTCCACAAGAGAGACCTGTACTCATAAAAAATGGAATGGTGTAAGCACAATCAAAGAGGATCTCAAACTGAGGACAGGATTGCCCAGGTCATTAAATGATATCATCATCAACAACATCAACAAACCAGAAGCAAAACAAAAAACCCGAATATAAAACAAAACTCCGGGCAGTGATGTGTGGGATGGTTATCAAGGACTGTGCTGGTAAGGGCTCACCTGCCAGTCTCCCAACCACCTCCCCGCCCCCTCAACAAGTTCAATCACTGCAATAAACCACAGAGAGGCCTGGGGATTTAGCTCAGTGGTGCAGCTGCCTGCCTCGAAAGCGCAAGGTCCCAAGTTCCATCCCCGGTACAAAAATAAATAAATAAATAAATAAATGAACCCCAGAGAACTGTGAGGAGGAGGAATGTGGAGATATATCTGAGGGTGGACATCTCACAAAACATTGTTTTTGTGAAGTGGTGCTATATACTTATTAAAACATTCTGGGTGCATTTTGGACAGAAATGATTATTTTGTTTCTTCATCTTTGCTGCAGGGTGTCTGAAGAGCCTACTGCTTTCAGTCTGTAACCTGCCAATGGCCTGTGCCTGTAAGCCAAGCTCCATGGGGGACGGAGGCAGGAGGATTGCAATTTCAAGGGCAGCTTGGGCAACTTAGTGAGACTCTGTCTACCGTGTAAAACCAAAGTGCTTGGGGATGTAGCTCAGTGCAAGATGCTGGATTGATTTTCCAATACCTTGAAAGAAAACCCCATAGGACACACTTATTAAAAGTTCTGTTTAACCAGGCATGGTGGCACACACCTCTAATCCCAGCACTCGGGAAGCTGAGGCAGGAGGATTGCCATGAGTTTGAAGTCAGCCCGGGCTACACAGGGAGTTCAGGGTCAGCCTGAAGTACATAGTGAGACCCTGCCTGAAAAACAAAACAAAAACAAAGAACCAAAAATATTATATTTAGGATGCAGGATAGTATCTCCTCTCAGAGCAAGCACAAAGTATTTCTTGAAAAGAGAACTGGAGCCAATAAACTGCCCCAGAGTTCTATAATTGGCTATAAAATTGTTTTATTTGTCAGTAAGAGATCCAGTGCATATTTCCAGACATAGAGGAGGGTGTGGATGGAGGAGGAAGCAGGAAAAGGTGGACACTGGCCCAGGCTCACAGCAGATGCGCAGCACACCCAAGCCCTGAGCCTGGGTGGAGGCCCTGCAGCCAGCAGCGCCCACATGGGGCCCTGCACAGCCTGTGGGAGCCACTGGTGGGTCCGGAGCCTGTGCAGCGGGAGGAATTGGGTTGCTCTGAACTGAGGTCTAAGCTTGCAATCTGGGGTGTTGGGCTCCTTCCTCAAAGTCTGCAGTCCTTGGACTTGCTCAAGAGGTGCTCGGGCTTTTTGCATGGGGCTTCTGAGCACCCTACATGCTGGGCACACACAGCCTAAGATTTCACTCCCACAGCTCCTGGCCCTGTGGAGGGCTCTGAGGCTGGCATCACTGCAAGTATCAGAACCACCTACCTCTTCACAAATCCTTTCCCTCTGCTTACTCACCAGTGCTGCATTATTGGCTGCTGGACCTGGAAGGCTGGGTTAAAAAATATCAGCCAACTTGGCCCTGCACAATGGAGCAAAGCTCTTCCCACGGGGCAGGCGCCCCACAGCTTGGAGTGTCGCCAGCTGCTGCACAGCAGAGTCCCTCTTCTGGAGGCATGGGCCCAGGCCGCCTTCTGCTCACGTCCATCCCTCTGATGAGTGGCCATGGCTTTGGGCAAGTGCACCCCAGCAGTTCCTGTGCCTGGCAGCTGGCTCTTGGAGAAAGCCAAAAGCTGCAATGCAAAAACTGGTAACTTCGCATTAGGTAGAGGCAGGCATGGTGGCAGCCTGACCAGGCATGGGATCAGAGCAGCTACTCGGTGCTGTGGATCCCAGCCCTGAATCTGCAAGGGCACACCGCTTCACGGAAGGCACCCAGGGCATGGAGCCTCAGCGGAAGGGACCTGTTGAGGACTGGACTCCACAGCCTGGGAGTCAAGGAGGACAATGAAGAGCTCCACCGTCAGTGCCAGGACAGCCAGGGGTGCTCCATGAGCTGCAGGACGACTTCGGCCCAGGGCAGCTCAGTCTTCTGGCCGCTGCTTGCACTGAGAGCAGGACCTCTGGCTGGCTCTGCCCCTGAGGCCAGGTCTCTAGAGCTCTGGTCCCCCTCCGCCTTTCCTCCTGGGCAGACTGGGGCTCCTGGCCCCTGAGAACTCGCTGAATGTATTGGGAGCAGGGAAGGAGGGCAAAATACCGTCCAAAGGTCAGGAAGGAACAGCAGCCGCATCAGCAGCCTATGCTGGCCTCAGGTCTCCTGGCCCCTTGCACCAAGGGCCTTGAGGGCAGGGGAGGCAATGAGCTCAGGCAGCCTGGGCACAGCAGCAGCCCCCTCACCTCACTGCCTTCATCTCCTGCTTCTGCGGTACTGGCAGAGCATCGGGCAAGCCATCCCACACCCGAACCAGGCTGCAGGCCCAGTGCCACTTCCGGGGCAACATGGTTCTCAGGGAGCAGGGGCTCGGCCCAGGCCTCATTCGCTCTCCTAAGGCCGCGTTCTGCACTTCCTGAGCCAAAGGACACCTAGCGGATCTGAGGCTGCTGAGTTGTGACAGTGCCCACTGGGCACTATGGTGGAGACAGTGTCCACCGGGCCCCAAGGTAAGTATGTTCCCAGTATTTCAATGAACCGAGCAGAGAAACATTGGCCTCAGACTGGGTTTCTGACAAGACAATGAGACTGGAAACAGGCCCCGAGCAGGGTGCAGTGAGTACAGCGTGGGAGTGCAAGTGGAGGGTCTGATTCTGCTTTTATTTACAGTTTTGATGATACATTCATAGCAAATTAGACTTTTCCAAACAGTGCCGAAGATAGTGTTCTTCTGGTATTCTGGGTTGAAAATGCCCCTTTCAGTTGAGTGTGGGAGGAAAACCATCCCTAAAGGCAGCCATAATCATCTAGGTATTACAGGACAATATTCTGGGTAAGAAGAGGTAATGTTGGATAGGAATTTAAAAGCAAGCCTGGAGCCCAACGTGGTGGCATATGCCTGTAATCCCAGCACTCAGGACGCCGAGGCAGGAGGATCGCCTTGAGTTTTAGGCCAGCATGGGCTACATAGTGAGTTTGAGGTCAGCTAGAGCTACATAGTAAGACTCTGCCTCAAAAAACTAATGGTGATGATGATGATGATGATAGCAAGTTTGTAGGTAATACTGCAGATCTTACTTTTCACCCACAACTACAAGTACTCCACATTGATGGTTTTCCCAGCTCAGACAGGGGAAAGCTTGCAAATTGCATGACTGGGCCTGAAACTAGTGTGCGGGTCACTGCCTGAAAATGTAATTGGCAGGGCTGCCTTTCTAAATCTGCTCAGGAGTTGGAGAACTTTGTCCTAAGTATTCTGAAGTTGGTGTGCTTTTCTTCCCTTTTCCGTGTTCAGGAAAGCAGTCTGGACGTTGCAGCCTTTGTAAATGGAAAATGACATAAGGAAGCAACAGCTTTGGGAAACTGCTCTTTCACAGCGGGTTCCTGATACCCAAAACCAAAAAAGCCAAGAGAATAGAACTCAACTACTATTGCTTCTCCCTGTATGCAACACGAGTATGTATGAGTGCTACCTCATTATTGTGCCAATGACACGTGCCATAAAATACAAGTAAGTAAGGCACGGTCTACATATTTGTGCATGAACAGAGACACATACACATGCACACAGAGACACATACACATGCGCGCACACACACATATATGAGTGGTACCTTAGTTCACAAATCTAATTCTTTCCAGAATTCTGGTCACAAACTCAACTGGATGAGAACTGAAACAAATTCTATGGTTAGGTTCAATGGTGACCTTATGGGGAAATTTGATTCGGTTCTTGTCCAATTTGGTTTGCGATCAGAATCATGGAAAGAGTTCAGTTTGTGAACTGAGGTACCACTGTATTAGGGAATCTCTTAATGAAGCCAGTCTGTAAGGTGGGCACAAATGCATTGCGTGTGCCATATACACGAGGAGCACAATCTCCCGCACTCCTAAACTGCCAGTGCTTTCTCCTGAGCCATTGTCACAGGTCTTGCTGACACACATGCTTTTCTTTCTGCCCTCGCTCTCTCCCTGCCTGACGTTTCTCCACCTTTATCTCCCATGCTCCTCTCCTCGGCTCTGATTTCTCCCTCCTGAGCACGGAGCACCAAGGCCTCACAAGTGTCTGGGACAAGAGTCCTCAGAGTAATCAGCAGGCGCCCGGATTGCTCCTGTGAGCCTCAAGGAGGAAGCTGACAGGCGGGGAAGGGTCGGGGACCTTAGCGAATGGGAACAGAGACATTAGGAAGCTAATATCCCATGTAACCAAGAAACGTTTTCCTGAACTTTGGCGCTTTTTCCCTTCTCCTTTGTTTCATTTTCTTCTAGGAAATGTTTTATTCTAATGCCTCCTGAGAGTGAACTCCTTTATCGTCACTACAACAGAAACAGGGAGCACTGCGTGCACAGTGGGGGTTCCCGGAGGGAGGCGCCCTGGGCAGGGTTGTACATTTCCACAGAGGATTCCTTGGCAAAAGCTGGAGCAGGTAGACTCGCCCTCGGGAATCGGGAGTTCCGGGATGAGCGCCTCTCAGCACCCACTCCGCCACAGGTCCCCACCGGGTGGGGGATTCTGGCAGGGAAACGTGCCCTGCTTTCGGCCTCACTGGGGGAATGGGAGCCAGCAGCCCCGAAGGGGTCAGGCCGGCCGAATTCGGAGCCCTTGCTTGCTCTGTGCAGACAGTGATGCGTGGCAGTTGGAGCAAGGGACAGACTCCATCCTCCCCACACGAGGTCCTGGGGGCAGTGTGAGTTTTCATCCCGTCCAATCAGCTTGCCAGCCAACTCAGTCCTGTCCTCAGTTATCCTTGTGGGGGCGGGGGGCGCAGTCAGCTAGCTGGGGACAAACTTGGCCCCCATTCTGCCAACGCCCTGTATTTTCACGCCCAGGTCTTTCCTCGGCCTGAAGCCCCACCCCACCCCCACCGCACCCCCGCTTTCTTTTGTTTTCTTCTTGTCTTTTCTTTTTTTTCCTTCGTGGCAGTACCTCAATGCCTTCGCAATGAAGCCCCACCTACTGCAGGTGGCTGTGTGCCGATAGCCAATACCAACCGTCAAAATGTGACCGTTAACTGCCGCTGATCCCAGTAACCAATAGGAAGACGAGGAGCGCTTCCCTCGGTACCCCTATACCGCGACGCTTTTAGCCACTCCCGGCTTCTGGAGAATTCCAGGCATGGCTCGGGCCGAACCTCAGCTATGAGCTCGACAACTATAGGTTGATGCTCTAGGAGATGGAAAGATTCAGTCGTGGGCCTGGGCTAGACGCCCCAGGGGAAGAAGGCGGTCACCTCAGAGGAGCAGCGAGGTTCATGTTTCGCCAGCGGCAGGAGAGTAAGGAGAACCCAGAAGCTACCGCGAGCCAAGGACAAGGAGGTGATGGGAACGCCGAAGCTGATGACACCGAACAAGAGCCCAAGCAGCAGGAGGAGCAGCAGCAGGAGGAGCCAGGCCTTTCGCAGGCTGTAGCTCCACAGCCCAGGCGTAGACGACCTCGAATCCAGTACAAGTTCACGGAGAGGCAGCTGCAGGAACTGGAAAGTGTTTTCCAAGAAATTCACTACCCCGACATATGGAAAAGGTAAGGGGCTCGCCGCGCCGTGTGTACACCCACCCCTCAGGTGGTCAGTGTCAGGTCAAAGGCCGAAAACCAAGGCCAGACCAGGCCACAGCAAGCCTTTATTAAGGGAACAGATCTGCCGGGCTGTCTCTGAGCAAAGGAGAGACAAAAGCAATATGGCCAGGACAGCAAGTGCCTTTTATAGGAGCGGGGGTGGGGCTTGTCGGAGCTGAGGTGGGGCTCAGTGAGGCAGTGGCTAGGGAATGGAGGAGCCGGTGCGGTCACTAGGTGGTGGGAGGTGAGCCAGTATTAGGTTAGCCTAAGTGGGAACAGGGGCATGCTGGGAAGAAGGGTTTGTTCTTTGGTGGGAGCCACCATCTTGGCGTGACGTCACACAGGGGAGGGGGCAAGGCACCATAGGAAGAGGGCAGCTACTATACATAACAGCTGCTGGGGTAGTGGGAGACCTGTCAGTCAGGCTCATTTCTAGGTGACTTCCCCCCTCCCTCATTGGCCCCAGCGACACAAGTCTTACTTACCCTGCCTTTGTGCAGGCAATGGGGCGGTTATCTTGTGGGGAGAAAGGTCAACATGGTCACGTAGTATGAATCAAGTCTGGAAACTGGTTGGTAGCCGCTGATGTTTTGTTTTTGAATTGTGGCGAATATATAGAAACATAAAGTGTACAATCTAAACCACCTTTTTTCTTTTTGGTACCGGGGATCGAACTCGGGACCCTGCGCATGTCCAGCAGGCGGCGAAACCACTGAGCTAAATCCCCGGCCCTAAACCACTTTTAAAGTATACACTTCAGCAGTGTTGAAAATTTTCATGTTGTTGTTTAACAGATCTCCAGAATACTCATCTGGGCAAACTGGAACCTATACCCATTAACTCTGCACTCTCCTTTACCCCAGGCCCTGAGAACCACCATTGTATGCTTTTATTCAATGACCTGGACTACTTTGGAGTTGTAAGGGGAGATTGTTAATTTTAAAATAAGGACAGAATTTACATACTACATTTCCTTTCATCCATAACGCTCAGTACTGAACACTGATTGTTTTCTCTCCACAGAAGGGAGCTTGCGGGACGCATATATGTGGCTGAAAGTCGAATAAAGGTCAGTATATCTGAAAAAAGTAATTTGGCAGGGCAACTATGCTAAAACAAACTTCAAGATGTAGACAGCTTTGTGTTAGACAAGTTGAAGTGGGTGTGTTGTTATTATCTCTTTTTTTCACCTTGGCAAACTTATTTTGCTTCGCATGTTCAGTCTAAAAAGTAATCTATGTATATAATGTAGATGTGTATAATTATATAAATATGTAATGCGTGTGTATATATTCAGTATATAAAATTCAACGTTCTCCAAAAGGCTATCTTTTGGGGAGGACTTCTGTGTGCAGTCATGTTGGGCCACAGTCTGACCGTGGAAGTATTCAGATTGATGTAGGGAATCCCGGGCTTGTAGGAAGTTCCAGTTGTACTCAACTACTTAAAATCACGTAAAAGCATGTAGCTAAACAAATACATTGGTAAATATTGGGATGTGAGAATAAATACCTCTAAGAATACTCGATCTGAGTAATGAATGCATCTCTACTTTCGGTGATGCGGAGGTGGGAGGATATCTTAAAGCCCAAGTGGGCAGTAGTCTTCCTCATTTGCTGTGTAAATTTGGGGAAAGTGCTATAGACTGTGACAGCCCTCAGTTTAAATTTTTGATAACCTTTATGTGTCCACCCCCAAAAGAGTTCCAAACTAGTAAGGATCTGGTTGCAAAAGAGCATAGGATTGCCAGATTTGGAAATTAGTTTAAACAGGGAAACAATCAAAAGCAGTGGTGCACGATGAACTTTGGTTAACCAAAAAGAGACATGAAAAGGATAGAGAAAAATTACAATAAACAACACCGTAAAGATTGCCAATTAACTTCACAAGGGAGGCTTCTTTGAGTGTACTTTTTCTCATGGAGAGCGGTACTTTTCCTTTTCTGTGGTACTACTTTGTGCAGATGGGTTTTGGGATATACTTTGGGGGCATGGCACTCATTTGGGAGTAGATTTGTACCTGCCTTAATTTCAAGGGCTTCCCATTCCTTCAGACAGGAGGAGCAACAGGTGGGCAGATCATGGGATCAGAGGATAGCTAGAAGAGACTGCAGAAACCCCGCTAGGTGCCCCATAAAAAGGAGGAATGCGGTCAGACAGCCAGGAGGAGCTCATCATCAGCTGTGGTGCAGAGTGCACGAGAGAGAGCAGGGCGAACATGGGCTGCACATCTGCTGGTGGGGTCCAGAAAAGCAGCCCAACAAAGCAGGCCACTGAGTGCTGACCTCCTAATGCCACAGGCCAGGCTCCACGCAGCTGAGTCAGCTGGGAGATGTGGGGTGGGGTGCGGAGTATTCTCTCAGGCCGCTGGACAAAGTCAGAAGAAGAGAGGACCCGAGGTTGGCCAGGTGCTTTCTCCTTCCTTGGGAGTGGGTGTCTCTCACTGGGCTCCCGAAGGCAACAGGAGCCTCAGCAAACCAAGGAACCAGGGAAAAGTCCTCAGTATTTCCAATCTCTGCAGCACGAATTTCCCAAGAAGCTTTAGTCCCGGTTTCTGCTCCCCTGTGCAAAGGTAAGGGGCTGGTGGGAAATGAGGCTTGGGAAACAGACCTCCTGTCAGCCCCCGCCCCAGTGGTGTGCTGTGCAGGCCTGTGTGTTCACCCAGGGGGCGCCAGGGGAACCTGTGAGTCCTCTCCACAGCAGTCCTGCTGCTCTGGGCTGGGTGACCCGGGGTATCCACGTCGGGCAGCGGGCATCAGGCAGGGAGAGAAGGCCCTGGTGTCATTACAGTTTGCAGGATGGGAGCTTCCCATGGGCTTAGGTCCTGGGAATGCTCGGGAACTGGGAGGTGGAGAGCCTGTCCAGAGCACAGTGGCATCTGACACAGGTCTGGGTCTGGCTGCAGTGTAATGCTTGGCAGAGGTGTAAAGAGGAGCTGTTCCCTGACCCCTCCCACTCCTCACTGCTGGGGTCCCTCTTCCTGGAAAGCACTTCCACCTTGTGCCTTGGGGACAGGGGTGGGGCTCTGCATGTCCAGGAGGAACAGCAAGAAATGAGCTTCTGATGTGCACATGAAATGGCGGTGGGGCATGGAGTCACATGATGTGTTCCCTCAGTATGAGAGCAACTCTTCTGTACACTAACCCAGGCCCTTTTGTCTTCTGATCACAGGCTTGGTTCAAGTATAGGAGAGCCAAATACAGGAAAAATCTGCAGTAAGCAAGGAGCACATCTGTATCACCGGAATTCTAGGACCAGAATGATGTGCAGATCCCGGAGCAGCAATGGCATGTGACCGTTCTCCTGAGACCCCGTTGCAGATGAGTTTTTCTCTTGGCATTATGTCAGGACCACCAGTTAGCAATAAAGCACTATGTTAGCAATGAAGTCTTGAATTCTCAGTGTGTTTGCTTTCCTGTTCCTTTGGGGGTTAGTACAATATGAATGTGAATTGGTCTGGAAATGCCATTCAGGTGGAATGATGTTGAGGACTCCTGTCATGGGGGGCTCCCCCGAACCCCCATCAAGAGCCCCTGCACATCAGTCCGCTAAGTGCCACGGTGGGCTGTCAGTGACCCTTATTCAGTACTCAAGTCCCTGTGCTCCCATGCCCGGCCATGGCTTCCCCATCACTCCTCCATGGTTTGGGGGCCCCCACTGTGTGCAGAAAGGCCAGGGAAAGTCCCTGGTGAGGGCACACCCTGCGCAGACGGGGCTGGGTTTCAGTCATGCTGAGCAGCTCAGTGGGAACCCCCCGGACTCTGAGAGCAGCTCCCCAAGAGGTCCTCACCGGTCAGTGGGAAGGGGCAGACGCACAGTCATCTGCGGTGCTCCCAGTTCTCCTCAGGATCCTCCTGGCTGGGCAGTAGAGCCCGGGCTAGGGCTGATTCTGGAGCAGAGGTCCTGCTGCTTCAAAGCAACCCTAAGAATGCATGCCACGGAGGCCAGAGACAGGCTGCTGTGACTTTCTGTCCCTTCCCTGGGCCAGCAGGCAAATCCTGGCCGCTTCCCCAGCTCAGAAGCTGAGCACCTCTCCTTCCCGGGCCCTGAGTCACCTAGAACACTCCTGTGAGGCCAGGAAGTGGAGCGAAACAATACCCGAGCACAGTGAAGCTTCCCACTCACCTCTGGACTCACTCTGCTTGTCATTCTTCCTTGCGCACAGAGCTCTGAACCGACAGATCTTCAAGACCTTGAAAAATACCTGGGTGTGTTTGTCTAGTCCTTAGCGTTTATGGAATATTTACATAATTGTGTGATATTTCCATAAAGTGAAGAGGATTCCCTGAAGGGGCTTTATAAATTTATTAATTAATGCTATCTACAGGTGAGATACTATTATGTCCATTTATGTAGAGAGATGGAGACACACACAAAGACATATCTCCTATTCTAAAATGTTAATCATGAATCAGTCATACCAAACTTATTCACCTGTTTCTCTTAGGTATATATATCTGCATTTTGTATGTATGTATATTTTAAAATTTATTGCCACAAAGTACTCATTGCCATGAATCCCTCTCAGAGCACTCCCCCTTGCTTTGAGCACACATATCATCATTCTTTCTGCTTTCTGGAGCATTTCTGACAGTTCTCTCTGGTCTCTTTAGTTGTGCAGTTGTGGCTGCCTTGATGTCCTGAATTCATTTAAATGTTTACATTTTCACATCATTTTTACTTTGAGGACCAGGCAGAAGTCACATGGACCCACACCCGCGAATAACGTGAGTGACGATACATTGTAAGTTTGTACGTGACAAAAATTGATGCACGTAGTGGATCCGCAAGGGGTGATCCAAGAACACGAGAATGGCCCCAGCCTTCTGGTCAGGGGACCCTGTGGCGCCTAGCTCTTGCCTTTTCTTATTTTTTCCCCCTTCTCCCTTCTTTTTCTTTTCTTTTCCCCTTCAGCCTTCCAGCATTTCCTCTCAGAGGCGCTTTCCCCGGGCAGGGGCAGAGCCAGTCTCACCCCTAATGCCTCCCATGCCCCTGCAGCCCTATGGGGAGAGGGACTCCCCTCCTCACTGGGGCACCCGTGGAGGCGGCAGCCTCAGGCCTGGGGTCGTCATGGAACTGAGTCACTGAAGACCCAGGCCTCAGTGGTGTGTCCTGCTAGCGCCCCGCGCCCATGGGCCTGGCCCCGCTTCTCCCTCCTTGGCTAGTCAGGTCCTTGGCCCTTGCTTGGAGGGAAGCAGGAGTTGATGCCCCAGATACACCCCACGCCATCGCCCCTGGGAGGCCTGCAGCTCCACTGGGGAGGAGGAGGATGATGAAGAGGAGGAGGTAGTTCCATCAAGTTGGGTGGCAGGCAGATCCAAAGGATATCATGAAGTTTCCAGGACCTTCGGAAAACCAGAGATTGTCTTTCTTACTGGAAAGGGCAATCTGTAGGGAAGCCCAGATGTGGAAGGTGAATGTGTGGAAAATACCTACAAATCAGAGTGTTTTTCCATCCCAGAGAGATGAAGTAATTCAGTGGCTGGCCAAACTCAAGTACCAATTCAACCTTTACCCAGAAACATTTGCTCTGGCTAGCAGTCTTTTGGACAGGATTTTAGCTACTGTAGAGGCCCACCCAAAATACTTAAGGTGTATTGCAGTGAGGTGCTTTGTCCTAGCTGCCAAGACTGTTGAAAAGGATGAGAAAATTCCGGTTCTGAAGGTATTGGCAAGAGACAGTTTCTGTGGATGTTCCTTTTCTGAAATTTTGAGAATGGAGAGAATTATTTTGGATAAGTTGAATTGGGATCTTCACACAGCAACACCATTGGATTTTCTTCACATTTTCCACATCATTGCAGTGTCAACTAGGCCACAGTTACTTTTCAGTTTGCCCAATTTGAGCCCGTCTCTACATTTGGCAGTCCTTATCAAACAGCTACTTCACTGTATGGCCTGCAACCAACTTCTACAATTCAAAGGTTCCGTGTTTGCTCTGGCCAAGGTTAGTGTGAAAATGGAGAAACTCATTCCTGATTGGCTTCCTCTTACTATGGAACTGCTCCAGAAAGCACAGGACCGGATTTCTCCAAGGACAACAGCAAGCCAGAAGTGCCAGTCCGAGGTCCAGCAGCCTTCTACCATCATCTCTCAGCTGCCAGTGGGTGCAAGCACACCTCTGCTTAACGCAAAGTGGAGGAAATGGAGGTGGATGACTTCTATGATGGAATCACACGGCTCTGTAATGAAGATGATGCGCCGAAAATGGGGCTTCTGTGTGCGGCACTGATTTATCAAGACAAGAGGGACATGCTTGCCCTTGTCCACCTTTGCAGCCTGTTTCTGTCATGTAGTTTCAACATGTGTTACGTTCCGGTGCAAACTAAGGTTGGCTACTTTGGGAACAGAATGTAAAAATAGGAAAGGCTATGGAGGGATATGTACCTTATCAGGCTGATTTGAAGTGAGCTAGAAAAAAAATACACCCTCATTTACTTGTGCAGTTAATTATAATTCACCATAGTTTAAAGGCCAAAAAAATAACGACCAAAACATTTTTGAAAGTAAATTTCTTTGTAGTATGTCAGTTCTGTTCTTTTCTTTGATAAAATGTAGCTTTCCCCATGTCAAAAAATTACAGTATTTGAAAAAAAATTCCAACATTCACAGCTATCAACTCGTTTCCCCAGCATCCTGATTTATTTTCCTCTTGCTTTTGCCTGCTTCTTCTTTGAATACTTAATAAATTTTATGCATGTTGATCTATGTTCTCTGACTTCCAAGGAATAGGAATCCCCCGAGTTTGTTTTTGAGCAAAATTAGTGTGACAGCCATATTTAATCCATGGTTTAGATTCCAGTTAGTGTGGAAAGTGTACTTTGGAATTGTGCAGAGGAGTCAGAGGTGATAATAGACAAAGTTCTCACATTACCACATGGATTTTGTTTCTCATTTCAACTTTCAGAGTTTAAAAGCAAAATTACTGCTTTATCTTAAACCTTAAAATGGCATGTAAGTAGAACACTTAGATTTGTTGAAATCATTTTTGATATTTGTATGAAAGAATTTGTGACAAAGTTACTATATCCAGGGCCTCACCAAATAAACCTATATTTCACATCATTAGATTTTTGTAACTGATCTGTTTTTACTCCTTTGTAATCAGTAGGCGTCTGTCTAGATGTTGGGGCAGCGCTACGATTTGAGTCTGTAACATGCAATTCAGAACCCTCATTTTATGTCAGGCTGTTAGGGTTTTCTGATAAAAATTATTCCATGTCTTATAACCTGCCCGTACTTCCTTTAATGACTTGAATCCTGAGCTCCCTTTGCCTTCTGAGGAAGGTATTGCACTCAGAACCATGGAGCGATGACAAAAGCCTCTGGTAGCAATAAAAAGTTGTCCTAAAAGAAAAGAAGGTGAGAATGTTGAATTAAAAAATGGATTGGAAAAGATGCATTGTAATTAATCCTCCTCACAATACTCAAAATCATCCCCTCACTTCCACCATTCTCATCCTCTCATTCTTGGCAATGTGTCTTTTAGAATAAGCATTTTTTAAAAAATTAAAATATATATCATATCTGTGGATCATGCATCTATATATGTTCTTCTTTTTTTGCCTAGCAACATTTTTGGAGAACACTTTCAAGCTTTTGTTTTACCCTGTTCCATAATCTTGCAGAGGTGCTGGACTCCATTGTAGTGGAGGGACTGAGTTGCCATCTGGCAGCTATTGGAATGCTCCACAGCCCACCTAAGTGGTAGAACAGTCCGTCTACTTCCCACGAGCCTTCTCCCATTTGTGAATCTGAGAGTGCCTGGTGAGGGACCCTCACTCCCTTATGAGCCCCCAGTGGGTCAGAGGGCCCAAAGAGAAAGTGAGTGTAGACAGCAGAGGGGCTGAAGTGGGAAGGGAAATGTCTGGCAGGGACACAGTAAGGGATGGAGGAGGGAGGCCCTTGCATGGCCCATCTTAAAGGACACAAGGCCAGTGAAGGCAAGGAAGGAGGGGCAGAACCAGTGAGAAGGGAGAGATCTTAGAGAAGCCTGTGTGGGGGATCTTGAGTTTGCCAGAGAGGCTGATCAAGTTATCCCCAGGAAAATCATGCCCAAAGAAGGAGGTAGACAGAGTTAGAACAGCACAGTCAGGCGGGGCTCAAGGATTGGGTGCAGTCAGCTGTGAAGTTCCGTGAGGGGTACAGGATGACATAGAACAGAAAGGCCTCACAAAAAGCAAGGAAAGCCATTTTGCAGCCCAAAGAGTCTCCAGACAGAGAGCCAGGAAGAGGCCCGCTCCCCTAGGAGATGCCTCTCCACCGAAGCCTGGGACTCTACCCAGCTTCACAGACTGTGCTGGAAATCTCAGGGGTCAAGGCCATCTTGTAGCCCAAGCTTGTCTGGAGCAAGTGTTGAGGCGTGTGGCGAGTCAATGGATCCCAACTCAGTCTGTGAGAAAGGAGGGAAAGGACTCACACGTGTGCGCTTGGGGTCCTGGAGGAGAGGTCCTGGAGACTCACGATGAATCTGATTCTGTTCAAGTCACAGCACCCATAACTGCTCATGTGAAAATGATGGCCACTGAGTTGGTGGCACATGCACTGTGGGAGTCTGAGGCGGGACTCAAGTTTGAGGCCAGCCTGGGCAACTTTGTGACTGAGCCAGATGCTGTCTCAAAATAAAGAGTAAAACTTTATATGAGGGATAGAGCTCAGTGTGAGGGCCCGAGGTCAAACACCAATACTCTAAAACTATAGAAAAGCTTTCATTGGTGAGAGTTGGTGAGAGAGACTGTCTTCCAGGGGCGACTGTCCCGACAGGAGTATTCAGTGATGGGGGAATATAATCCACTTCTTGACCCTCTCCTGACTGTGTACTGGTTTCTTCAAGGGGGGACCATCGAAACAGAGGAGAGGAGGGGAGAAGAGCAGAGGAGCAGGGCTGGGTTGAGGTGAGAGCAGACCTGTAGCCCAGCCTCCGTTTGGCCCAGATGCCTTGGGCTTCCATGGTCTGTGCAGCCCCAGGGGAGAGGCTCAGAGTGTTGTGGGGATCAGAGCAGCAGGGTCCTGCGGTGGGGCAGAGACTGAGGTCACCTGCGTGCAGTGTGCACAAGTGGGTATGCACAGCTCTGACCAGGGTGGGGCTCAGGACACGGAAATTACTAAGGCAAGTGTCCGGGGTAATGGAGGGTTCTGACTAAGTGACCTCATGGGATCCTTGGCCAAGCTGGACCAGCGCGATTGGACATCCCCAGGGGGAGGGAAAGGGTGAGCAACCGACCAGATACTGGCAGGGACCAGGGATGAGGATGGCTACACTCCCTCAGCGGGAGTTCTGCTAAAATGGGACCGTGCAGAAACACAGTCAGAGAACCACACATCCAGGTCCCGGTGGATAAGAGCTCAGAGGCCTTTTGGAGTTTAGTCCAGGAGACAATGTTTTCCAGCAGCAAATCTGAGTCACACACAAGTGGGGATTTTCCCTTTCATGAGCAGTGCCTCAGGGAGAATCAACCAGCTCATACTGAAGAATAAGAGTTTTGATTTTTGCATGAAATCATATATGTCACCTAGAAAAATTCAAGGGACAAGACTTTGAAGACAAGGGTTTATTCTGTCCCATTGTTACGGAGCGTCTGAAGATGGAACACTAAGTACAAAATGTCTAAGAACATATTTTTGCAGGTTTCACATGTCTGCAATTTGAGCACTTGGGAGGCTGAGACAGGAGGATGGCAAGTGTGAGGCCAGCCTGGGCTGCACAGACAATTCAAGTTGAAACGGGAATATAATGAGATCTTGTGGCGAATTTGAAAACACAACATACAAAAGCACTTGGGGTGTTAGTCAGTGCAAAGGCCCTGGTTTGAATCCCCAGAACAAAATAGTTTTAAACTCTGGAAAGCACATGTTTTGTAGTAACACGGGTTGATCTCAGTACATCTCAGTGGGCAGCTCACAGCTGCTGCAGCCAGGAGCTGCCAGGAGAGGAGGAAGACGGGCATGTTAGGAAAGGACCTGTGCATGGCGAGAACCTGGAGCAATAGGATGACGAATGCCTTGCAGTGAGTGGACAGATGGACAAAGGGATGAATACGGGAGTGACATCTCAGGCTGTGTGTGCTCAGCATGTGGGGTGCTCAGAATGCCTGTGCAGGACAGCTCCAGCCCTTTTGCAGAAAGTCCAAGTACTGCAGACTGTGAGGAAGGAACCCAACGCCCGAGATTGCCAGCTCAGACCTCAGTTCCGAGCATCCCAAATCCTCCCGCTGCACACGCTCCCGACACACCAGTGGCTCCCACAGGCTGTGCAGGGCCCCATGTGGGCGCTTCTGGCTGCGGGACCTCCACACAGGCTCAGGGCTTGGGTGTGCTGCGCATCTGCTGTGTCCCTGGGCCGGTTTCCACCTTTTCCTGCTTTCTTCTCCATCTGCACTCCCCGCTCTCTCTGGAAAAATGCCCGGGATCTCTTACTGAAACATCAAACGATTGTACAGCAAGTGATACAGCTTCAGACAGCTTAAGTGCTCCAGAGTTCTCCCTTCTGGAAGCATTGTGTAGTTGCTCGGACAGGTGTTAATATCCTGAGTACTTAAAAGTACTTGTCATAAGTTCCCCCTATGTTTCTTTGGAAACCGCTAAGAGATCAACCCAAGGTCTTGCACTGAGCTCAATCCCCACCCTTGGCATGTGTCATTGTGGACAGGGTCTCACTAGGGTGCCCAGGCTGGCCTTGCACTTGAAATCCTCCTGCCTCAGCCCCACACCGAGCTAGGACAGGCACTGGACATTGTCAGGCTACAGACCCAGGGAATTCCTCTCTCTACTCCCATGCCAAAAATCCAAAAAGCCATCCTTTTTCTCAAACATGTACACAGAAAATTTTAGTAAGAATACAGCAGCACTTCAGAAAGGAAAGTCTGGGAATTGTGCACCCTCGGCTAAGTCTCCATAGTCTCCTCCTGGCTCTTCCCCGGTGACTGAAGGTATAGTGGCGGGGAGGCAGGGCTGTGCACTTCGGAGACTGTGGTGCACAAGGGGCCCCGAGTCCAGTAGGCTCCTGTCCCATGGACCTTCCGAATCCAGTGAGTGGAGAGGTCGGCAGCTGGGCCTTCCTGGGACGCTCCCTGAAACCCGCCAGGTCCCCACCAGTTTGGCCTTGGTTTTCCTTTTCTTTGTAGTGTCATTTTCTGTCTTCCTCCTCCTTCCTTTCTTTCATTCTTTCTCTTCTTCTTCCATGCTTTTGGGTTGTGTGTTTTACTATTATTTTTTACTCACCTGGGTCAACCCTAGGTGGAGCTTCAAGTGCCCACTGTCTCTTGTGTAGTCAGTGTTACTCAATCTCTGACCAAAAATTCAGACTGCTGTGTATTTTTACCCCATTGACTAAATTCGTGTCTTCTCAATACACTAAATGTCTTCTCAAATGTTAACTCAAGGCCTCCCTCATTGCTCTTAATCACAGATACGCTTTGTGAAACCTCAGAAGACCAGAGCTGCTGTCCAACTGTGTGTGACTACGGGACAAGTGCTTTCCTCCTCTGCACCTTGATGAGCACATCTGGTGTGCACAGAAAGGTTCGCACCAGTCACTCCACGGCCCCAGCACCGATTCCCATGAGTAAGCTTATTGCCATGATATGCATTTCCTACCATAAAGACAGCAAAAGTTCGCAACCTCTAAGCTTTTCTACACAATGATCTCCCAAACCCCCTGAAATGCCTTCTGCTCAGAGTGATCACCCTTTGAAAGCACTTGGTAGAGAGGTACGCTTCCTTCTTCATTTCCCTCCTACCCGCACAGGGTTACTGAGGCCCAGCTAGACCTCGAACTACTTTCTGAGGATAAATCAGTTATGGTCACTACAACAGAAACAGGGAGCACCGCGTGCACAGTGGGGGTTCCCGGAGGGAGGCGCCCTGGGCAGGGTTGTACATTTCCACAGAGGATTCCTTGGCAAAAGCTGGAGCAGGTAGACTTGCCCTCGGGAATCGGGAGTTCCGGGATGAGCGCCTCTCAGCACCCACTCCGCCACAGGTCCCCACCGGGTGGGGGATTCTGGCAGGGAAACGTGCCCTGCTTTCGGCCTCACTGGGGGAATGGGAGCCAGCAGCCCCGAAGGGGTCAGGCCGGCCGAATTCAGAGCCCTTGCTTGCTCTGTGCAGACAGTGAAGCGTGGCGGTTGGCGCAAGGGACAGTCTCCACCCAGTGTGAGTTCTCATCCCCTCCACTGCAATTCCCAACAAGTTTGGACTCCAACCCAGTCCCTTCAATTATCCCTTGGATTCGGGGGTGCAGTCCGCCAGCGGAGCAGCAAGTTCAGACCCCATCGGGCGCATGCCCAGTCTCGGTACCTTTCTTGTTCGCGATGGGCTTCGTTTCTGCCCACGCCTCATCGAACTACTACACTGTATCCCCGTGTCCCGCCGCTGCTGCTCGGTGCACACAGACAGCTAATGAGAATCATCAGGAGGGGGCCTGTGGACGCTTCCCTGGCGAATGGGGTGTAGGATCTCTGCAACCAATTGCAACCTCGGGCTCCACCCTTTGGCGCCAAGCTGTTCCCGTGAGACCCTGCGTTTGTGCTCACTTTTGTGAAGGAGGCTTCCTGGCGCTCCTGCATTGCTGCCATGCAGACAGAGCGCTACTTCCATGACTCCTGCCACTTCGGCATGGAGTATTGCATGCAGAAAACCGCAGCCGTGTCTGTACCAGGTGTCCCTGCAGCACCCCCAGAGTGGCTCCTTCGGTGAAGGAGCTCTCGGCCTTGTGAGAGCTGACAAGAGCCAGGAGGTCCGCTTGGACCACGCTGCCAACCACCAACCGCCTCAAGTGGTGAACCTGAGCCAGAGAGGTGACGCAGACTGGCCCGTGGATCAAGGTGACCTGGAGCCCCCGCAGGTGCCGCTGGACCAGCAGGATCCTTTGGATGCCAGGGGTCAGCATGGGTGCCGAGCCAAGGGGGCACGAATCTGCTTCGAGAAGTGGCAGATGGAGGAACTGGAAACTGTTTTCCAATACGATCAGTACCCAGATGTGATGACAAGGTGAGCGGCTGGCTTTAAGGGGGTGGCTAACTTTTAGGTGCCTTTCTCTGTCTCCCACTGCCCTCTTTCCCCTCTTGACCTGAGAACACCTAGGGTCTGCCCCTGCCTGCCTTTGAGCTGGGGGTGGGATGGCGCCTTGTGTGGACCAAGTGTGGGATTTTCTTTTGGTATTGTCATGATTCCAGTCTGAAAACTGGTTGGTGGCTACTACTTTGTTTGTTTGCATAGGGTGACATCACACGGACAGATAGCAACTCTGCTACCTAAACCAAGTTGAAGCAGAGACGTGAACAGTGTCAGGGATTTTCATGTTGCTGTGCAACAGATCTCCGGGGTGCCCTTCATCTTGCAAAATCACACTATGCACAGGAAGCACCTCCCGTTTGCCACATTCCCTCACTTCCTCACAATCACCATCCGACGTTTTCACTCTGAGTTTGAGTTTGACCTAAGTGAATTCTTACCTGTTAGTATTTTTGTGCCTGCCTACGGGCGCTTCTTATGTCCTCACGGTGCATCCATGTTGCAGCATGTGTTAGAACTTCCTTCCTTTTTAAGGCTGAGTAATACTCCATGCATGGATACAGCCATGTTGATCATTCATCTGTGGAGAGGTTGCTCTGGTGAATAGTGGTGCTGTGAACATGCCTGACAAATGGCTCTGAACACCCAGGTTTTCAAAGTTTTGCATGCATCCTCAGAAATGGAATCATTGGATCAGAGAATTCTATGTTTAGGCTTTGAGGCCGCAGCACGCAGTTTGGAAAAGTGGCTGTGGAATTTGACCTTTCTTCTGACAGTGATCAAGTGCTCCAGTCTCTCCATGTGCTCAGCACTCTTGTTGTTTCTCGGGCCTTGATAGTGGTTCAGATGCTGGATGTGATTGATAGCACCGTGGCTTTGATGTGCGACAGTGATGAGTCATTTTGAGAGTGTTTTCTCTGCTTCCCGGTCATCTCTATACCTTCCGTGGAGAAATGTTTCATTGAGTGCTCTCTGATGCTTCAGCCTGGGTGCTGTGTTCTGCTTATGGATGTGGGAGAGGTATTCCTGCATCTCTGTATCACACATGCTTTGCAAACATTTTCCTCAGTCTGTGGTTAATTTTCAGTGTCTTGACTGGGTCTGTTCACTCAGAGAAACGTTTCCATTTGACACAGTCCACTTAATTATGCTTGTGTTGCCTGACATAGTGTCTGCTTTTGTGAAGAAATTGTCTGTGGACTGCAGGTCAATAGGATTAGTCAGGGTCATGTTGTAATCTTCCTGTATTTTAAATTTGCACTGTTTTTTCATGATAGGTATTTCATTCATATTCTCTTTCAAAATAATGAATTAAAACAGCTTTCGATTTTTCATGACACCTTAAATTTGTTTGCAAAGTTGAAAATATTTTGAAAGAGACTTTTGTCTCGGGAATGCAGAAAAATGTACTTGGGTCACTCTGAGGGGTGATTGCAGATTAGAAAAGCAGTGCAGAATGTATACATGATAGATAATTCAATCATCCAGGACACTGAATCCTTCATCCAATCACTGATTATGGAACACGTGTGGTTTTCTCTCCACAGACTGGAGCTTGCAAGAGACCTGGATGTGGCTGAAAGCAGAGTGAAGGTCAGTACATCCAGGAACAGCCAATTGGTAGGGCAGTCAGTCTCCATCCTGCTTCAGGACATAGCTTTGTCCTGCACATTGTGATACTGATGTTATTTCTCATCCTTTTTCACTGTGATGAGCAAGATTTGAACTTATGAGCACTCATGGTAGAAAATGGGATAAGGAAAAGTGGGCATGCGGTTCCTTCCCATTTCCAGAGGGGACATGGTTCCATAAAGGAAAAACAGAACAAACCGTGAAGCTACTTCTCCCATTCTAGGTGCACAAGTGAGCGTACACAGATGGATATCCTACAGAGAGCTGTAATTGCGTACGTCCTCATACACGGATATGCACCTGTATAGATTCATTAAGTGAAGGTCACTCTCTGTAGAGCTGGTATCCTTTAGGCTGCACCTTTGTGTGCCCTCCTGTTGGGCCCCAGTCCTACTTGAAAGTATTCAGATGGGTGCTGTGAGATGCAGGGTAAAAGGGTTCATTTGACAGAAATTATCTGAGACCAGGCCTAAGAACTTAGGTCAACATGAGCTTACAAATATTCCTTTCCTTGGTTTTGTCTCCATCTCTTTTGTTTCTCTTTTTGGCACTCGGCATAGTACCCAGGACCTCACACATAAAAGCCCAGGGCTCTACCACTGAGCTGTATCCCCAGGCCCAAATTCATAAATATTGGGAAGTGAGAGTAGACTCAGAAAGAAAATATTCTTAAGAGCAAGTCATGGATGTCTGGTTGAGCTGAGAGTGATGAAGGAAGTTCCTTTGAAAGGGTAGCTGCCTGGTCTCCTTTTCTTTCAAGTTTTGGTAAGGTAATAGAGAAAGTGGAAGCCCACAATTTAAATTTCTCCACATACAGCACAGTCTCCCTGGCAAATAATTCCCGGAGTAGTCAAAATCTTGTTGCAAGAGGGCATATGATTGCAGGCTTTGGAAATTGGTCCAAAGAGCGAAGCAAGCAAAAAGAGTCATACGCAGTTGATTTGTGTAACCTAAGAAAGATGAAAGGATAGAGCAAAATTACAGAGTTGAAAGATGCCTTAAAGATTCATCATTGAATTCATGGTATGGACTCCTGCCCTTGGGCGCCTGAGGCAGGAGGATAACTAGGCGGTCCAGGGAGCCTGAGCTACATTGCTGTACTCTGCCTTGAAAAGCCTGGGACTACCCAGAGCCTCAGCCAGTAGCTCTGCACTGCAGGACTAGAAGAGAGGTGTTGTCCTGACTGCAGAAATTAAATGTCCAGAGACTCCAGGGACCTCAAGGGCCACCACCACTGCAAGAACTCCGGGGCCTCAGGGAAGTCACTCATGCCCCCACGAAGCTCAGTGAGCCAGAGCAGCCTGTCTGGTGTCCAAAGGCAGTGATGGTTACTCTGACACAGCTGCAGGCTGAGTGAGTGTGTCTGCCCTGTGCCTGGAGGAGCCATGGACCCTGTCACCATGGAGTGCGCACACAACTTCTGCCATGCCTGTGTCCACCAGTGCTGGGCCGAACTGCAAGAGACATTCCCTTCACCCATGGGTTGCTTTGAGTTTTGAGGAGGGCTACATCTAGAGCACCACGCTGCTGGGCTGCATGGCTCAGTTTGCCCCAAAGCTGCACAGCAGCCAGAGCAAGAGGAGGAGGCCGGAGAAAACCAACCTGTAGGAGAAGCACAACCAGGAGCTGACCCTGTTCTGTGAAGAAGGCCTGGAGGTGCTGTTTCCCCAGTGTGCTGGGCCTCCCCCACCATCATCACCTCTAAGGCCACTTCAGGAGCCCCCTGGCGGAGGCCGAAACAAGACAGAGGTCGCGGCTGCATCGCTATGCCAAGCTGTTCTGGAGGCAGGTGGCTGACACCCAGAAGCCCACCAGAGTGCAGAGCAAGGCGCCCCTGGGAGGGTGCCCCTTCTGAGGGAGAAGGTAGACACCAGAGACTGCAGCTGCTCTCTGACCTGCAGCTGCTGACCCAGTTCCTGGAGTGCAATCAGCAGGCCACCTAGGAGCAGCTGGCCCAGGAGTTAGAGATCCAGCAGCAGCTCAGTGACAGCATCACGGCCTTTGCCAGCTATGCGGCATCAATTTTTCAGTTCCTGAACAAGGTGATAAAGCCCAGTGTGCTGTTCCAAGTGCAGCTGCTGTTGAAGACCAAGCATTGCTACTGGAGCTCTGACAGCGAAATCAGCCCGCCCGTCTTCCACATTAACTTGAGGAGGGAAGCCTGCTCCTTTCCTTCCTAGTTCTCCACCCTGCAGAAGATCATAAAGCAATTTAGGGTCCACACCAGCCTGGACCCCAAAAAGGCCTGCCCCAACCTGTTCCGCTCCGCTGATAGTAAATATGTCAGTAGTGCAAAGAAAAAGCTAAGCGGTTCTCATCTGCCCGAAAGGTCTGTGGCCATGCCTGTTGTCCTGGGTTCTGGGATTTCTTCTCCAGGAGGCATTTCTGGCAGGTGGAGATGGGCGATGTGCCCCTGTGGTCCGTGGGCACTGTGTGTACCTCTCAGTCCTCCGAGGGACTGCACTCGGGAGAGGGCTGCTGGCCCATCCTGTGGCAGGAACGGGCTTCAAGGCCCTGGGGTCTAGGCCAGCCCCATTGCACCCTGGGCATCTTCCTGGACTAGGAGCTGGGGGAGATCTCCTTCTAAGACGTGCTTGCAGGCACCCACCTGTGCACCTTCAGGGACTTCTTCAGGGGGCTTCTGAGGCCCTACTTCTACCTTGGGCCCACTCCAAACCCCTCAGCATGATCAGGGTGTCTTAGCATGTGTGAGGAATCCACACAGGCAGAACTGTTTCCCCTGCTTTTTTTTTTTTTCTCAAATAATGTGTACTCTTTTTTGGTGATGGCGGGGATGGTACCCAGGGTCTTGCAAGCTAAGCCTGTACTCTACTGATGGGTTACACTCCAGGCCCCAGATTTATCCTGTTTCTATGTATTTTGGAGAAATTTTTATTGTCATGCCAGGGATCAAATGTAGGGAGTGCTGATCCATATTTTTAAATCAATATATTTTTTGTAATAGTGAGGTTGAACCCAGGGCCATCGCAGTGAACCACAGCCTCAGCCCTTTTTATTTATTTATTTTATTTTGTGAGATGGCATCTTGTGAAGTTTGCCCAGGCTGGACCTGAACCTGTGATCTTCCTGGGTCAGCCTCCAAAGCACTGGGGCTTACAGGTGTGTACCACCGCACCCGGGCATTTTTGCTTGGAATGGAAAGTTCACAGGCCATCTCACTGCGTGCCCATAGACCTCATCCCTGCCCTTTATTCTTTCCCACCACTTGCAAGAAGAAAGCGTCAATTTGTTGTCACCACTGTCTGTGAAGCAGTTCTTGTATCCTCTCGCTTCCAGGCTGTGTAAGGTTCCCGTCACCAGCAGGAGCCTGGCACATTCCTGGCTTTGAGGGTGACCGTTTCATCTGTCCGTGGGTGGCATTTACACAGCTTTGTCCAGTGCACAAGGTGGGATGGTGCTGTCCCTGGCACAGCCGTCTGTAGAGAGCAGCATTTGGCCTCAGGCTGGGCACACCACACCCGAAAGTGCTGGGCAGCATCAAGACAATGAGCTTTTCTTTGTTGTTTTTTTTTCTTCTGAGACAGGGGGTCACTAAGTCACTTAAGTTGTCCATGCTGGGCTGGATTTTGTGATTTTCCTGACTCAGCCTCCCAGAGTGGTGGGATTTTGGCTACTGGCACCACACCTGGCAGGGGCAGCATGTTTGGCTGGCAATGTATCAGCTGTGGATAATGTTTCTGTTACTACCTGTGGCAGCACTTGGCACAAGAGCTCGCCTAGAAACTTGAGTCTGCATAACTAGACGTATAGGTACTGTGCCAGGGACGGAAGCCAAGCCTCCTGCATGCTAGGCAAGTGCTCTGCCGCTGAGCTACATGCCTGCCAGGGGCCTTGTCTGTGTAGGAATTCTTTTGGGATTAGCTTTCCCAGGTTACATTTCACGTTTGTTTTCACTTAAGTTTTTGTGTGTGATGCTGTGGTTTGAACCCATGGCCTAGCCCATGTCAGGCAAGTGCTTTACACTGAGCTACACCCCAGGCCCATGTTCTTTCCATCTAAGTGTTTTCAGGACAGTAAGAAAGCAGAATAATAAGAGAGGGCTTTCTTGTCTTCTTGACGCTGTTATGGGAACAGGTCTGCCGGCCCCAATCGTTTTCCAGTGTATTTATTCCTTTTGGAGTCAGTCATCAAAATTACAAATGCAAAGACCTGACTGTTATAGTGGCAGTACTTTTTCCCGTATTGCTAAGGTTATACATTTTGTTTGTTTGCTCTGAGATTAGGTCTCCCTGTCACCCAGACGAGACTTGAACTCTTTGCCTCAGTCTCCCTCCCAGTGGGTAGAACTACAGGTGTAACCACCATGCCTGGCCGCTGCTGAATCTGCTTTGTTTTTTGGTACTAATACTTTGCGTGTGGTACTAAACATGTATATCAGTGTGGATATATTTCTTTTCTTTTTCTGTCCTGGGAAATGAACCCAGGGCCTTTGCAATGAGCTACATAAAGAAATGAAAATGAGGGTACAGCTGTGTTGAACACGATGTAAATGTCACATGATGTGTACCTGTATTGTGACATCGCATGATATGCCAGTAATATGTACAAATTTGTGTTCTGTGTGGCAGTTTAAAAATAAGTCTAACAGAAAAATATCAGAAGCATGACAGGCTGGAGTATATATATATATATATTTTTTTTTCTTATTGTGGAAAGATGTACTTCTCCTTTTCCATGGTACTCTCCTCTGAAGGTGGGTATCGTGGAACATTTTGGGGGTGTGGCACTCATTTGGGAGTAGATTTGTACCTGCCTTAATTTCAAGGGCTTCCCATTCCTTCAGACAGGAGGAGCAACATGCGGGCAGATCATGGGATCAGAGGATAGCTAGAAGAGACTGCAGAAACCCCGCTAGGTGCCCCATAAAAAGGAGGAATGCGGTCAGACAGCCAGGAGGAGCTCATCATCAGCTTTGGTCCAGAGTGCACGAGAGAGAGCAGGGCGAACATGGGCTGCGCATCTGCTGGTGGGGTCCAGAAAAGCAGCCCAACAAAGCAGGCCACTGAGTGCTGGCCTCCTAATGCCACAGGCCAGGCTCCACGCAGCTGAGTCAGCTGGGAGATGTGGGGAGGGGTGTGGAGTATTCTCTCAGGCCGCTGGACAAAGTCAGAGGAAGAGAGGACCCGAGGTTGGCCAGGTGCTTTCTCCTTCCTTGGGAGTGGGCATCTCTCACTGGGCTCCCGAAGGCAACAGGAGCCTCAGCAAACCAAGGAACCAGGGAAAAGTCCTCAGTATTTCCAATCTCTGCAGCACGAATTTCCCAAGAAGCTTTAGTCCCGGTTTCTGCTCCCCTGTGCAAAGGTAAGGGGCTGGTGGGAAACGAGGCTTGGGAAACAGACCTCCTGTCAGCCCCCTCCCCAGTGGTGTGCTGTGCAGGCCTGTATGTTCACCCAGGGGGCACCAGGGGAACCTGTGTGTCCTCTCCACAGCAGTCCTGCTGCTCTGGGCTGGGTGACCCGGGGTATCCACGTCGGGCAGCGGGCATCAGGCAGGGAGAGAAGGCCCTGGTATCATTACAGTTTGCAGGATGGGAGCTTTCCAAAGGCTTAGGTCCTGGGAATGCCTGGGAACTGGGAGGCAGAGAGCCTGTCCAGAGCACAGTGGCATCTGACACAGGTCTGGGTCTGGCTGCAGTGTAATGCTTGGCAGAGGTGTAAAGAGGAGCAGTTCCCTGACCCCTTCCACTCCTCACTGCTGGGGTCCCTCTTCCTGGAAAGCACTTCCACTTTGTGCCTTGGGGACAGGGGTGGGGCTCTGCATGTCCAGGTGGAACAGCAAGAAATGAGCTTCTGATGTGCACATGAAATGGCGGTGGGGCATGGAGTCACGTGATGTGTTCCCTCAGTATGAGAGTGACTCTTCTGTACAGTAACCCAGGCCCTTTTGTCTTCTGATCACAGGCTTGGTTCAAGTATAGGAGAGCCAAATACAGGAAAAATCTGCAGAAAGCAAGACGCACATCTGTATCACTGGAATTCTAGGACCAGAATGATGTGTAGATCCCGGAGCAGCAATGGCATGTGACCGTTCTCCTGAGACCCCGTTGCAGATGAGTTTTTCTCTTGGCATTATGTCAGGACCACCAGTTAGCAATAAAGCACTATGTTAGCAATGAAGTCTTGAATTCTCAGTGTGTTTGCTTTCCTCTTCCTTCTGGGGTTAATACAATATGAATGTGAATTGATCTGGAAATGTCATTGAGGTGGAATGATGATTAGTATTCCTACCATAAGGGGCTCCCCGGAGCCACCATCAAGAGGCCTGGCACACTAGCCCGCTAAGGGCCATGGTTGTGAACTTTTGCTGTCTTTATGGTAGGAAATGCATATCATGGCAATAAGCTTACTCATGGGAATCGGTGCTGGGGCCGTGGAGTGACTGGTGCGAACGTTTCTGTGCACACCAGATGTGCTCATCAAGGTGCAGAGGAGGAAAGCGCTTGTCCCGTAGTCACACACAGTTGGACAGCAGCTCTGGTCTTCTGAGGTTTCACAAAGCGTATCTGTGATTAAGAGCAATGAGGGAGGCCTTGAGTTAACATTTGAGAAGACATTTAGTGTATTGAGAAGACACGAATTTAGTGAATGGGGTAAAAATACACAACAGTCTGAATTTTTGGTCAGAGATTGAATAACACTGACTACACAAGAGACAGTGGGCACTTGGAGCTCCACCTAGGGTTGACCCAGGTGAGTAAAAAATAATAGTAAAACACACAACCCAAAAGCATGGAAGAAGAAGAGAAAGAATGAAAGAAAGGAAGGAGGAGGAAGACAGAAAATGACACTACAAAGAAAAGGAAAACCAAGGCCAAACTGGTGGGGACCTGGCGGGTTTCAGGGAGCATCCCAGGAAGGCCAAGCTGCCGACCTCTCCACTCACTGGATTAGGAAGTTCGATGGGACGGGAGCCTACTGGACTCGGGGCCCCTTGTGCACCACAGTCTCCGAAGTGCACAGCCCTGCCTCCCCACCACTATACCTTCAGTCACCGGGGAAGAGCCAGGAGGAGACTATGGAGACTTAGCCGAGGGTGCACAATTCCCAGACTTTCCTTTCTGAAGTGCTGCTGTATTCTTACTAAAATTTTCTGTGTACATGTTTGAGAAAAAGGATGGCTTTTTGGATTTTTGGCATGGGAGTAGAGAGAGGAATTCCCTGGGTCTGTAGCCTGACAATGGCCTGTGCCTGTCCTAGCTCGGTATGGGGCTGAGGCAGGAGGATTTCAAGTGCAAGGCCAGCCTGGGCAACCTAGTGAGACCCTGTCCACAATGACACATGCCAAGGGTGGGGATTGAGCTCAGTGCAAGACCTTGGGTTGATCTCTTAGTGGTTTCCAAAGAAACATAGCGGGAACTTATGACAAGTACTTTTAAGTACTCAGGATATTAACACCTGTCCAAGCAACTACACAATGCTTCCAGAAGGGAGAACTCTGGAGCGCTTAAGCTGTCTGAAGCTGTATCACTTGCTGTACAATCGTTTGATGTTTCAGTAAGAGATCCCGGGCATTTTTCCAGAGAGAGCGGGGAGTGCAGATGGAGAAGGAAGCAGGAAAAGGTGGAAACCGGCCCAGGGACACAGCAGATGTGCAGCACACCCAAGCCCTGAGCCTGCGTGGAGGCCCCGCAGCCAGAAGCGCCCACATGGGGCCCTGCACAGCCTGTGGGAGCCACTGGTGTGTCGGGAGCGTGTGCAGCGGGAGGATTTGGGATGCTCGGAACTGAGGTCTGAGCTGGCAATCTCGGGCGTTGGGTTCCTTCCTCACAGTCTGCAGTACTTGGACTTTCTGCAAAAGGGCTGGAGCTGTCCTGCACAGGCATTCTGAGCACCCCACATGCTGAGCACACACAGCCTGAGATGTCACTCCCGTATTCATCCCTTTGTCCATCTGTCCACTCACTGCAAGGCATTCGTCATCCTATTGCTCCAGGTTCTCGCCATGCACAGGTCCTTTCCTAACATGCCCGTCTTCCTCCTCTCCTGGCAGCTCCTGGCTGCAGCAGCTGTGAGCTGCCCACTGAGATGTACTGAGATCAACCCGTGTTACTATAAAACATGTGCTTTCCAGAGTTTAAAACTATTTTGTTCTGGGGATTCAAACCAGGGCCTTTGCACTGAATAACACCCCAAGTGCTTTTGTATGTTGTGTTTTCAAATTCGCCACAGGATCTTATTATATTCCCGTTTCAACTTGAATTGTCTGTGCAGCCCAGGCTGGCCTCACACTTGCCATCCTCCTGTCTCAGCCTCCCAAGTGCTCAAATTGCAGACATGTGAAACCTGCAAAAATATGTTCTTAGACATTTTGTACTTAGTGTTCCATCTTCAGACGCTCCGTAACAATGGGACAGAATAAACCTTTGTCTTCAAAGTCTTGTTTTCTAGGTGACATATATGATTTCATGCAAAAATCAAAACTCTTATTCTTCAGTATGAGCTGGTTGATTCTCCCTGAGGCACTGCTCATGAAAGGGAAAATCCCCACTTGTGTGTGACTCAGATTTGCTGCTGGAAAACATTGTCTCCTGGACTAAACTCCAAAAGGCCTCTGAGCTCTTATCCACCGGGACCTGGATGTGTGGTTCTCTGACTGTGTTTCTGCACGGTCCCATTTTAGCAGAACTCCCGCTGAGGGAGTGTAGCCATCCTCATCTCTGGTCCCTGCCAGTACCTGGTCGGTTGCTCACCCTTTCCCTCCCCCTGGGGATGTCCAATCGCGCTGGTCCAGCTTGGCCAAGGATCCCATGAGGTCACTTAGCCAGAACCCTCTTTTACCCCGGACACTTGCCTTAGTAATTTCCGTGTCCTGAGCCCCACCCTGGTCAGAGCTGTGCATACCCACTTGTGCACACTGCACGCAGGTGACCTCAGTCTCTGCACCACTGCAGGACCCTGCTACTCTGATCCCCACAACCCTCTGAGCCTCTCCCCTGGGGCTGCACAGACCATGGAAGCCCAAGGCATCTGGGCCAAAGGGAGGCTGGGCTACAGGTCTGCTCTCACCTCAACCCAGCCCTGCTCCTCTGCTCCTCTCCTCTCCTCTCCTCTCCTCTGCTTTGATCGTTCCCCCTTGAAGAAACCAGTACACAGTCAGGAGAGGGTCAAGAAGTGGATCGTATTCTCCCTTAACTGAATGCTCTTGTCAGGACAGTCCCCCCTGGAAGACAGTCTCTCTCACCAATTGTCACCAATGAAAGTTTCTCTATAGCTTTAGAGTGTTGGGGTTTGACCTCGGGCCCTCACACTGAGCTCTATCACTCATATAAAGTTTTACTCTTTATTTTGAGACAGCATCAGGCTCAGTCACAAAGTTGCCCAGGCTGGCCTCAAACTTGAGTCCTGCCTCAGACTCCCACAGTGCATGTGCCACCAAGTCAGTGGCCATCAGTTGCACTTGAAATGTTACGGGTGCTGTGACTTGAACAGAATCAGATTCATTGTGAGTCTCCAGGACCTCTCCCCCAGGACCCCAAGTGCACACGTGTGAGTCCTTTCCCTCCTTTCTCACAGACTGAGTTGGGATCCTTTGACTCGCCGCACGCCTCAACACTTGCTCCAGACAAGCTTGGGCTACAGGATGACCTTGACCCCTGAGATTTCCAGCACAGTCTCTGAAGCTGGGTAGAGTCCCAGGCTTCGGTGGAGAGGCATCTCCTAGGGGAGCGGGCCTCTTCCTGGCTCTCTGTCTGGAGACTCCTTGGGCTGCAAAATGGCTTTCCTTGCTTTCTGTGAGGCCTTTCTGTTCTATGTCATCCTTTACCCCTCATGGAACTTTTCAGCTGACTGCACCCCCTCCTTAGACCCCTCCGACTGTGCTCTGCCAACTCTGTCTGCCTCCTTCTTCGGGCATGATTTTCCTGGGGATAACTTGATCAGCCTCTCTGGCAAACTGAAGATCCCCTGCTCAGGCTTCTCTAAGATCTCTCCCTTCTCACTGGTTCTGCCCCTCCTTCCTTGCCTTCACTGGCCTTGTGTCCTTTAAGATGGGCCATGCAAGGGCCTCCCTCCTCCATCCCTTACTGTGTCCCTGCCAGACATTTCCCTTCCCACTTCAGCCCCTCTGCTGTCTACACTCACTTTCTTTTTGGACCCTCTGACCCACTGGGGGCTCATAAGGGAGTGAGGGTCCCTCACCAGGCACTCTCTGATTGACAAATGGGAGAGGGCTCATGGGAAGTAGACGGACTATTCTACCACTTAGGTGGGCTGTGGAGCATTCCAGTAGCTGCAAGAGGACAACTGAGTCCCTCCACTACAATGGAGTCCAGCACCTCTTCAAGATAACATATCAGGGTGAAAGAAAAACTTGAAAGCATTCTCCAGAATGCTGCTAAGAAAAAGAAATAAATACAGATATCGTGATCCAAAGGTCCAATGAATATTTAATTTTAAAATTATCTTTATTATTACTGAAAGACATATTGCCGCTTATGATGGGATGAGTGTGTTTTCAGTTAGAGGATAAATTTGAATATTTTGAGGGGAACTCATGGCAATGTGTCCTTTACTAGAAAATATTCTATGTAAACATGCACAGATTCTTTGACCACCCCTTGAACTAATACTTTCAAAAATTTCAGTCAGATAAATATGACAGTGTGTCCTGCACGTTATTTGCTGGATCTGTTGCCATGGGACTTCTGGCTGGTCCTCAAGTCAAAATGAGATGAATGCTGAACACTGGAAGGGATTCAGAACTTGGAGACAGCATAACTGCACAAGCGAAGACACTCAGCAAAGAAGACTTCCAAAAACATTACAGCAAGTCCCAAGAATGTTAGCATAAGTGTGTTCAAAGCAAGGGAGAACATTTTGAGAGAGATTAACGGTTATATGTAGTGTACTGTAATAAATTCTTTAAAAATTATACATTCATCATAGTTTTTAGTCACACCATATATACCTGAGACAGACACAAAGAGAGCTGTATCTTTCATTCTAAAAAGTGAATCATGATTCAGAAATGCACAAGCTGTTGGTCCATGCCCCTGTGACATACAAAGTACACAGGCATATGAATATCAAGGGATATGGAATCAATAAGTATTGTATTATTGATGCATGTATAAAATTTTAGAATACAGGCATGAGATGCCTACGTGTCCCTCTCCATATTTATGTATGAATTGGTATGATAATACTGCACTTCTGCATATGATTAAGTCATGAATTTGAAAGTCTCTGAAGGGTATTCTACTCACACTTGTTTAGAATGAAATGGTCAGTGATATAAATTGAATGTTCCCTAAATTGCAAACACTAGAGAAACAAGTCCAAGTGCTATGCAAGGTCATGTGACTTGAAGATCTATCCGTTCTGAGCTCTGCAGAGTGAGTCCAGAGGTGAGTGGGAAGCCTCGCTGTGCTCGTGTATCGTTTCGCTCCACTTCCTGGCCTCACAGGAGTGTTCCAGGTGAATCAGTGCCCAGGAAGGAGAGGTGCTCAGCTTCTGAGATGGGGAAGCTGCCAGGATTTGCCTGCTGGCCTGGGGACAGGACAGGAAGGCACAGCAGCCTGTCTCTGGCCTCCTTGGGACGCATTCTTAGGGTTGCCTTGAAGCAGCAGTGCATCTGCTCCAGAATTGGCCCTAGCCCGGGCTGTGCTGCCCAGCCAGGAGGACCCTGAGCAGAACTGGGAGCACCGCAGATGACTGTGCGTCTGCCCCTTCCCACTGACCGGTGAGGACCTCTTGGGGAGCTGCTCTCACAGTCCGGGGGGTTCCCACTGAGCTGCTCAGCATGACAGAAACCCAGCCCCGTCTGCACACGGTGTCCTCTCACCAGGGACTTGCCCTGGCCTTTTGCACACAGCAGGGGCCCCCAAACCATGGAGTAGTGATGGGGAAGCCATGGCCTGGCATGGGGGCACAGGGACTTGAGTACTGAATAAGGGTCACTGACAGCCCACCGTGGCACTTAGCGGACTGGTGTGCAGGGGCTCTTGATGGGGGCTCGGGGGAGCCCCCCACGACAGGAGTCCTCAACATCATTCCACCTGAATGGCATTTCCAGATCAATTCCCAGTCCTATTGTACTAACCCCAGAAGGAACAGGAAAGCAAACACTGAGAACTCAAGACTTTATTGCTAACATAAGTGCTGCAAAAATAATGGTGACGTGGGCACTAACATGTAGCCCGGACATAATGCCAACAGAAAAACCCATCTCCAATGTGATCTCAGAAGGAGGGTCACATGCCACTGCTGCTCCTGTGTCGAAACATCATACTGGCCTGCATTCCCAGTACTGTGTATCTGAGCATTTCTTCCCTCTAATTTTTCCTGTATTTGACTCTCTGATTCTTGAACCAAGTCTGTGATCAGAAGAAAAAAGGGCCTGGGTTAGTGTACAGAAGAGTTGCTCTGACACTGAGGGAATACATCGTGTGACTGCATGTCCCACTGCCATTTCTTTTCTTTTTTTTTTTTTTGTTATATTCTTTTATTGGTACATTGTAGGTATACAACACAATTATATTTCTCATTGGGAACTTGTACCTTTACATGATGCATCTTGGTTCTTATTTTTTCCCCATTCCTAGACCTCCCTTCACCCCCTCCACCCTTCCCTATTTACAAAGGCTTTATTTCCATTTTTTCCATTTCTCATCATTTTTCCTTTCCCTTCTTTCCTTTCCCCTGCCCCTCCCACTACCCCTACCCCTTTGGACCTTTTATTCCTATTTTACATTATCGATTATTCATTCTAATCATTGGTACATTTTACGTATACAATATAATGACACTCATCATTGGAAATTTGCACCTTTACATAATCTCCCTTGGTTCTTATTTTTCACCCTTGCCCAGCCCTCCCTTCAACCCCTCCAGTCCTCCCTATTTACAAAGATTTTGTTCCTATCTTTCCATTTTCTCATATTAATCCCATTCCCTTCTATCCTTTCCCCTAGCCCTCCCACTTCCTTCCCCTTTGCCCCTTTTCTTTGTATTTCACATTACCTATTATACATTTTAGTCCTTATTTACACTTTCAGTTTCTCACACCAGAGAAACTATTCGGTATTTACACATGTGTGTCCTATTTATTTCACTTAAGAGTATTGCCTCAATGTGCATCCACTTAGCTATAAATGTCTCTAATTTCTCATTTTTTATGGCTGAGTAATACTCCATTTTATAAAAAAAAACACATTTTCTTTATCCAGTCTCCAGTTGATGGGCATTTGGGCTGTTTCCAAGTTTTAGCTATAACAAACTGTGCTGCCATGAACATGGGCACACATATATCACTGTGGTATGATTCTTTTAATTCTCTGGGGAAGATCCCCAGCAGGGGAATAGCAGGGTCAAATGGGACTTCCAGTCCTAGTTCTTTGAGGTATCTCCATAATGATTTCCACAGCGGCTGCACCAGTCTCCACTCCCACCAGCAGTGGAGCAGGGCTCCTCTTTCCCCACAGCCCCACCAGCATTTGTTATTGGTTGATTTCATGATAGCAGCCATTCTTTCTGGAGTGAAGTGGAATCTCAGCGTTGTTTTCATTTGCATCTCTCAATTGACCAGTGATGTTGAACATTTTTTCATGTATTTATTTTCTATTTCTACTTCTTTGTCTGAGAAATGTTTGTTCATTTCAGATGCCCATTTTTGGATTGGGTCTTTAAATTTGGGAGGTCTGATCTTTTTAAGTTCTTTATAGATTTGAGATAGTAGACCTTTGTCTGAGGAAGAGCAGGTGAAGATTTTTTCCCACATTGTGTGTTGTCTCTTCACACTGCTGGTGGTTTCTCTTGCTGTGCAGAAGCTTTTTAATAAGAAGAGATCCCATTTGTTGATTGTTTGTGCTAGTTCACAGGCAACTGAGGTTTTGTTCATAAAATCTTTTCCTACACCGATGTCTTCAAGGGTTCTACCTAACCTCTGTTCCAACTGGTTCAGAGTTTCTATTTTAATATTTAGATCTTTAATCCATTTCAATTTTAGTTTAGTGCATGCTGGGAGATATAGGTCTAGTTTTAATCTTTGGCAAGTTGAAGCCCAATTTTTCCAGCACCATTTATTAAAGAGGCTATCTTTCCTCCAGTAAAGGTGTCTGGCTGCTTTATCAAAGATGAGATGGCTGAGTGTGTCTGGTGTTGTTTCTGCATCTTCTAATCTGTTCCACTGGTCCTCAAGTCTGTTTCTTTGCCAGTACCATGCTGTTTTTATCACAGTAGCTTTGTACTATAGTTGCAGGTTGGGGATGGTGGTACCCCCTGCCATGTCTCTGTTGCCTAGGATTGCTTCTGCTATTCTGGGTCTCTTGTTCCAAATGAATTTTTGGATTGTTTTCTCAAGGTCCATGAAGTATGCTGCTGGGATCTCAATTGGAATTGCATTGAATCTATATAGCAGTTTTGGAAGTATGGCCATTTTCACTATGTTGATTCTTCCTACCCAGGAGCAGGGGATGTCTGTCCATTTTCTGTTACCATCTTCAATCTCTCTTTTCAGAGTGCCATAGTTTTCAGAGAAGAGGTCTTTGATTTCTTTTGTTAGGTTGATTCCTAGGTATTTCAATTTTTTGGATGCTATTGTGAAAGGAATTATTTGCCCTATTTCTCTCTCAGTGAGTCTGTCATTCATGTAGAGGAAAGCTATTGATTTTTGTGTGTTGACCTTGTAACCAGCTACTTGACTGAATTTGGTTATTAAGTCTAGAAGACTTTTGGTGGAGTTCTTGGTGTCTTCTATATACAGTATCACGTCATCTGCAAATAATGACAATTTGACTTCTTCAATTCCTATCTTTATTCTTTTTATTTCTTTCTCTTGTCTAATTGGTGTGGCTAATGTTTCCAAAACTGTATTGGACAAGAGTGGCGATAGTGGACATCCTTGTCTTGTTCCTGATTTTAGTGTGAAGGATTTCAGTTTTTGACCATTTAGTATGATATTGGCTGTTGGTTTTTCATAGAGAGCTTTTAACTCAGGTTGAGGTAGAGATCATCTATTCCAATATTTTGTAGGGTTTTTATCATAAATGCATGTTGGATTTTGTCAAATGCTTTTGATGCATCTATGGAGATAATCATTTGGCTTTTTTCCTTGGCTCTATTGATATAGTGTATTACATTGATTGATTTGAGTATGTTGAACCATCCCTGCATCCCTGGGATGAATCCCACTTGATCAGGGTGTATGATCTTCTTGATGATCTTCTGCATTCTGTCTGCCATTATCTTATTAAGGATTTTTGCATCTATGTTCATTAGTGAGATTGGCCTACAGTTCTCCTTTTTGGTTGGGTCTTTCTCTGCTTTGGGGATCAAGGTGATGCTTGCTTCCAGGAATGAATTTGGGAGTATTGCTTCCCTTTCGATTTCATTGAAGAGTTTAAAGAGTAATGGCAGTAGTTCCTCCCTAAATGTCTTGTAGAATTCAGCAGTGAAGCCATCAGGGCCCGGGCTTCTCTTAGTTGATAAGCTTTTAATGACATTTTCAATTTCATTGATTGATATTGGGTTGTTTAGAATTTTTAAGTCTTCTTCACTCAACTTTGGTAATTCATAGGTATCTAGGAATCTGTCCATTTCTTCTGTGTTGTCCATCTTATTGGCATATAGGTTCTGGAAGGAGGTATTGATGATCCTCTGTATTTCTGCTGAGTCTGTTGTAATTTCACCCTTTTCATTCCTAATTGCATAGATTTGGGCCATTTCTTTCCTTTTTCTGATAAGGTTGGCTAAGGGTTTGTCAATTTAGTTGATTCTCTCAAAGAACCAACTCTTGGCTTTATTGATTTTTTGTATCATTCTCCTAGTCTCCATTGCATTGATTTCTCCTCTGACCTTTATAATTTCCTCCCTTGTATGAGCTTTGGAGTTGTCCTGCTCTTCTTTTTTTAGAAGCATAAGGTTCACCATCAGGTTGTTTAATTGGGCTCGTTCTGTTTTCCTAATATGCATATTCATGGCTATGAATTTCCCTCGTAAGACTGCTTTCATTGTGTCCCATAGATTCTGATATGTTGCATTGTCATTGTCATTTAATTGAAGGAACTGTCTGATTTCTTCTTTAATTTCCTCTGTGCCCCATTGGTTATTCAGAAGTGTGTTGTCCAATTTCCACGTGTTTATGACATTTTTTGAGTTTCTTTTGCTATGGATCTCCAATTTCATCACACTATGGTCTGATAATATACAAGGGATAACTTCAAATTCTTTGCACTTACTTAAACATGTTCTATGTGTGAGTATGTGGTCTATTTTGGAGAATGACCAGTGTGCAGCTGAGAAGAATGTGTATTCTGATTTTGTGGGGTGGAAGACTCTGTATATCTGATATCAGCAGCTCACCTCGTGGTCACATCCGGGTACTGAGTTTGTTGGAAAACAGTTTCCAGGTCCCACACCTGCCACTTAGCAAAGGGGATTCGTGGCCGCCAGAGCTGGCCACCACGCGGATCCCTCTGGCTCAGGTTCACCACTTGAGGCGGGCGGTAGGGGGTGGCTTGGCCAGGGTGGCCCACTTGGATCTTGCAGGCCTCCAGGATGCCAACAGCTCCTTCACCTAAGTAGCCACGCTGGACTACTTCGGGGACACCTAGTGCGGGCCAGGCTCTGGCTTCCATCGCAGAGAGCATGAGGCCGAAGTGGAGGTGGTCATAGTAGTAGTGTTCTGTCTGCATGGCAGCAACTCAGCAAGAGCCACGAAGCCTCTGCCATAAAACCCAGTGCAAACACAGGGTCTCACAGGAACAGCTTGGAGCCAAAGGGCGGAGCCCGAGGTTGCAATTGGTTGCAGAGATCCTACAACCCATTCGCCAGGGAAGCGTCCACAGGCCCCCTCCTGATGATTCTCATTGGCTGTCTGCGTGCACCGAGAAGTGGGACACGGGGATACAGTGTAGTAGTACGATGAGGCGTGGTCAGAAACGAAGCCCATTGCGAACAAGAAAGGTACCGAGACTGGGCATGCGCCCAATAGGGTCTGAACTTGCCGCTCAGCCGGCGGACTGCACCCCCGAATCCAAGGGATAATTGAAGGGACTGGGTTGGAGTCCAAACTTGTTGGGAATTGCAGTGGAGGGGATGAGAACTCACACTGGGTGGAGACTGTCCCTTGCGCCAACCGCCACGCTTCACTGTCTGCACAGAGCAAGCAAGGGCTCTGAATTCGGCCGGCCTGACCCCTTCGGGGCTGCTGGCTCCCATTCCCCCAGTGAGGCCGAAAGCAGGGCACGTTTCCCTGCCAGAATCCCCCACCCGGTGGGGACCTGTGGCGGAGTGGGTGCTGAGAGGCGCTCATCCCGGAACTCCCGATTCCCGAGGGCAAGTCTACCTGCTCCAGCTTTTGCCAAGGAATCCTCTGTGGAAATGTACAACCCTGCCCAGGGCGCCTCCCTCCGGGAACCCCCACTGTTTCTGTTGTAGTGACCATAACTGATACAACCTCAGAAAGTAGTTCAAACTCTAGCTGGGCCTCAGTAACCCTGTGCGGGTAGGAGGGAAATGAAGAAGGAAGTGTACCTCTCTACCAAGTGCTTTCAAAGGGTGATCACTCTGAATTGAAGGCTTTTCAGTGGGATCGGAGATGGCCAGTGTTAACATTATGTAGCCAGAGATCACAAATGTTTTCTTTCTTTATGGGAGGAAATGCCTATAAGTGCAAAAACATTATTCACGGGACTCGGGTGTATAGCCGTGGAACGATTCTTGGGAACATTTTTGCGCAAAACATTCATCTGACAGATGTGGTCAACAAGGTCTAGAGTCATAAAGCACTTGTCCCATCTTCACACTTCATTGCTCAGCAGCCCTGGCCTTTTGAAGTTTTTGAGAGCTTATGTTTGATTAAGTGCAATGGTCCAGACCTTTGACTAGTTTAGAATAAATCTGGGTGAATTTAATCACTGATGTGAATCTACTGGCCAGCAATTGAATATATTTGACATCATGAGAACAATTTGTGTATTTATGAAAGAAAATGGAGCAGTACAAGGACAAGCAAGGAGGACCTCAAACACAGCACTGTGTAGGCCCAGATGATTAAAAGACAACGTGAAAACAAATGAAAAGAAAACAAAAACTGGGGAGGGAGTTCAAGGTGCATCCCAGTAAGGACACACTTCCCACACTCTCCACTCCAGATTTGGAATCTATAGATTGTGACCTTATTAGACATGGGGCCCCTTGTGCACAACAATGACTCCTAAGTGCATAGCCCCTCCACCCACTTTCCATAAGTTCAATTGGTAAAGAAAACCTTGGAGAGTCTTTCAAGGGGAAGAGTATGGAGACTTATCTGGGAATGAACAATTCACAGATCTTTCTTTTACTGAAATGATTACTACATTATTTTATCAATTTTGATGTGATTATTTGTGAAAATTGGGTATTTCCTTTTTTATCTCTTCCAACAGAATGTATAAAGAACCAATACCTTTCAGTCTGTGATCTGGTAATCGTGCATGTCTGTAATCCTAGCTATTTGAGAGTTTGAAGAAAGAAGATTGGAAACTCTACCCCTGGGAGTAGTGTGAGTTCTCCCTTCTCTCCCTTCCTCCACCACCCCCACCCCCAGCCCTCAAATCAGCCTGCAAAATCTAGCAAAGCTGTTTTCTCTGGGCAGGTGCCTCACCAAATGGATTGTATCTTGCTGACCTGTAACACAGAGTCCCTATTCTACAGGCGTGCACCCTGGTAGTCTTCTGCTCAGCTCTGTCCCTATTTTTATGGAAAGGCTTTGTACATGCATATCCGGGAACTGGCTCTAAGTAAAAGCCAAAAGCTGGCATCTAAAAATTGGTTCTTAGGCCTTTAACTAGAGACACACATGGTGTAACCTGGAGCAGGCACCATGAGAGGATCAGATTGCCCAACTGTATACTTCTCCCCCATGAAGATAACTGCAGATCACAGCCCAGCGGCACACAGCTTTCTCAGCAAGGAGCCTCAGACAGGTTGAACACAATTGTCATCTGACTGTATTCTTTTCTCTCTGTCTTAACTTCTGATATGTCTTTACATTTGTATTACACCTTCTGTAATTGTCCTGCCATGCTTGCATATTTCCTTACATTTATCAATATTTTCTGTTTGTCTTACAGTACGAGACATTTCTATTGACATATCTTCAAGCTCAATAGTTTCCTCAGGCAAGTCCAGTCTACAGAGGAAACTAGAAATTGATATTAACATGATAGTTTATAAATTCCAAATTTATCTAGTGATTAAACAGCACTTCTAAAAAACATGTAAGTCAAAGGAGTAGTCTAAGAGAAATTAAATATTTTGGACTAAATGAAAATGGACATGCAACTTATAAAAATGTTTTGCCATATGGCAAAACCAGTGTCTAGTGGGAAATTAATAGAACTGAATGCATATACTGTATAAAAAAGAAGAAAGATGAAACCAGTAATCTAATCTTCTAGAAAAACTAGGGGAAATCCAATCCAAAATAAGCAAAGGACAAGAACTAATAAAAATTAGAATAGAAATCAGTGTGATTAAAAAGCAAACAAGCCAAAAAAGAAAGAAAATCAATACATCCAAAACGTTTCTTTGAGATACCAATAAAATTCATAAACCTGTAGCCAGACTAACCATTGACAAAAGAGAGAAGCCAAATTTATCAATATAAATCAATGTAAATATAAATATCAAATATCAATATAAAATTGAGAAAGGAACATCACAAATGATCTCATGGAAATTAAGAGGACAGTAAAGGAATATGTTGAACAACTATATGCCCATTAATCTGATATTTTAGATGAAGTGAACCAATCCATAGACAGTTAAAATCTAACATAATTTACACAAAGAGAAATGGGGAAAATCCAAGTAGGTCTGTATTTGTGTTAAAAATTGATTCATACTCAATAGGTTTTCCAAAGAGGAAGCCCATATGGTTTCACTGATGGATTCTACAAAATATTTTAAAAATAAACTACTAATTGTCTACATTCTCTCTCAGAAAATAGAAACAAAGAAAATAATTCCTAACTCATGCTATGAGGCTAGCATTGCTCTAGGACAAAAGTACATTAAAGGAATCACAATAAAGGAGAACTACAGATCATTGTCTCTCAAGAATATAGAGCTGGGCCAGGGATTTAGCTCAGTGGCACCACATCTGCCTCACAAGTGCAAGGTCCTGAGTTTGATACCCAGTGCTGGGGGAAAAAAAAGAATATAGAGGCAAAAATTCTCGAGAAAATATTATAAAATCAAATTCCACAATGTTAAAAATGAATTATACAGCACAAACAAGTGAGATTTATTCCAGGTTTGCAAGGCTAGTTCAGTGTTAATGTAATTCACCACATCAACACATTAACAAATCAAAACAACATGATCATAGCAATATGTGGAAAGAAATCACTTTATAAAATACAGCATCCATTTACAATAAAGAACGTCTCAAACTAGAAAGTTAAAGAGAGTGTTTCCTCTTGATAAAGGAAATCTACAAAAAACCTATAACTAATGCATACTCAGTGATGAGAAATCAGATACTTTCCTCTTCAGTTGAGGAACACAGGATATTTGTACCCTCTCACCACTTCTATTTAATATTGTACTGAAAGTCCTAGCTAATGCAATAAGAACAGAAAAAGAAAAGTTATACCAATTGGTAAGAAAGAAATAATGCTATATTTGTGTATAATAGGATTGTTCATACAGAAAATACAAAAGAATCCAAACTAAGAAGTGTATTATAGCAAAGTTGCAGGATGAATGGTTAAGATTAAAAAGTCAATTACTTCGCCGTATGATATCAAGAAACTATAGGATTTTGATGTTTTTAAAGAAACAGTATTTATACTAACACCAAAAAAAATTTCCCTTTCTTCTAAGAATGTGGGAGACTTCCAAGTTCTCCACAATCTTGCTAACACTTGTTATTTTCTTTTTATTGTTATAACTACCTTAGTGATTATACAATGGTGCCTCATTGGGGTTTTGACTTGCATTCTTCTAGTGCCTAATGATGCTAAATATTTGTTCATGTGCTTTTTGACCCTTGGTTCATATTTTTGGAAAAATGTCCAAGTAATTTTTCCATTTTAAAAATTGGGTTGTTTTGTTCTTTTTATTTTTGAGTTGTAAGAGTTCTTAAATACCAGATATTTGAAGTTTAGACATATGATTTGTAGGTTATTTCTCATATTCTGGGGGTTCTCTTTTTATTTTCCTGATAATATCCTTTGATAAAAAAAAGTTTTAAATTTTGATGAAGTCAAATTTACCTGCTTTCACTTATGTTTTTTGTGTCATTTCTAAGAAATCATTGCCAAATCCAAGCTCATGAAGATTTGCCCCCCAGTATGTTTTAGAAGTATTACTCTTTCAGGAGGAGAGCAAAATGGTGGAGTTAGTGACAAAATACAACCTCTCCAGGACCTGGGATCTAGATACGTGGAAAATAACTACTTGGTGAAAAAAATAAAAGATCTCTGGGAATCAGGAAGGATCTGACACAAAAATTGGAAACTACAGAGAAGGTGGAGAAATGGACCACAATGCAGAGAAAAGAATGATACAGTCTAGAAGCTTACCCTGGCTCCTGGATGGGGAACTTGTCTCTGCATACAGAAGCTCCATGGTTGGGAGCTCCAGGGAGAAACAACGTATGGGGTCAGCAACACTAGTCCCCCCACAGAAAGCCTGCAGCTTTTGTAAGCCACAAAAATAGCATAAGGTTTTGCCCCAAAAGTGAATTGTTCCACACTGCAGGCTAGACTTACAGAAGGAATCCAGTGCAGTGACCACCATATGGCCAGAGAGAGTTTAATCAGGTGCCATCTCAGGAAGAGGTTGATTATTTAAGACTGAGCCACAGAAAAACTGCAAAATAACTTCATTTCAGGGTTCCCAGTGTTGCTCTCCCACAATGACTGAGGCACAGCTATGAGAGATACTCATGGACAGAAAGAGGGCTAGATACAGACCTCGTGAGAAGTTTAAGCTTAGGCCAGGAAAGACATGGGTCACACCTTACATAGTGAAATGCCAGGCTCCACGTCTGTGACTTTCTGAGGTGGCTGGATCTGAAAGTGTAGGCGTTAAATACAAGGGTCTGCTTGAAACCTTGTCCTGCTGCCTACATCCAGCACAGATTAGAGGTCTGATTGTTTTACCCATCTACCAACATGAGCAAGGACATGCTTCAGCTTGAATGGTTGCCGCAACCTGGGGTGAGTGAACAGAGGGGTCTCTGATGCAGGGGTGGGGGGCAACTCACCAACCCACAGGCTGTGAAGCTGGGAGGAGAAAATTGTTACTTGCTGGATTCTAAAAGTGCAGACCCTGGAAAGGAAACACTCACAGATATATACGGAGGAAATTTTTTTCTCTGAGATCATTTCTTTTTTTCTTTCTTTCTTCATTTTTTTTCAAGGTTTAGGGATTTTTCCTCTTTCTGTTTTTTAACAAGTCAACACACAAAAATCAATGTCATTCCTGTTCACCAATAATAAATACATTGAGAAAGAAATTAGAAAAACAATACTACTCACAATACCATCAAGAAGAATGAAATACTTGTGAATTAACCTAACCAAGGACATGAATGACCTCTACAAAGAAAACTACAATATTCTGAAAAAGAAGATTGAAGAAGACATCAGAAAAATGGAAATATATCCCCTGCACCTGGATAGGCAGAACCAATATTGTTAAAATGGACATACTTCCAGAACTGATATACAGGTTTAATGCAATTGTAATCAGAATACCAATAGCGTCCCTCACAAAACTGGAGAAAATACCTAAAATTCATAGGGAGCAAGAAGAGACCCAGGATAGCAGAAGCGATCGTGGGCAACAGAGCAAAGTGGGAGGCATTACATTCCCAGAATTCAAGTTCAACTACAAAGCTACAGTGGTAAAAAAAAAATAGTATAGTGTTGGCAAAACCCAGACATGTGGATCAGTGGAACAGCTAGTCAATTTTTGAAACAACTCCAGGCACATTCAACTATCTGATCTTTGACAAAGGTGCCAAAAACATACACTGAAAGATTAAACTCTTTGTCAAGTGGTGCTAGGGAAACTGGCTATCCAGATGTGGAATAAGATTGAATCTAGACCACATCTCTAACCATAAACTAAACTAAAATCAAAATGGATCAAAGATGTAAATATTAAAACAAAAACACTTAATCTCCTGGAAGTTAAAATTGGTAAAACTCTTGAAGACATCTGTGCAGGCAAAATTTTTTTGAACAGAATCCTAATAGCACAAAATAAAATACCAGAAATGGTATCCAGGGGATTATATGAAATGGGATTATATGAAATTAAAAAGCTTCTGCACAGCAAAGGAAACAACCAACAGAGTAAAAAGACAACCTAAAAAATGGGAAACATTTTTGCTAGCTACACCTCATACAAAGTACTAAGATTTAGAGTGTACAATGAACTAAAATTAGATCTCACAAAATAAAAGACCCAATAAAAAATAGGCTATGAATAGACAGTTCTCAAAAGAAGTATCAGTGGCCAATAAATACATAAAAAATATCCAACATTACTGGCTATTTGAGAAATGCAAATTAAAATAACTCTGAGATTCTAATTTCCACAGGATGAATAGCTATCATCAAGAAATCAAAGAATGTGCTCGCTTCAGCAGCACATATACTAAAATTGGAACGATACAGAGAAGATTAGCATGGCCCCTGCGCAAGGATGACACGCAAATTCGTGAAGCGTTCCATATTAAAAAAAAAAAAAGAAAGAAATCAAATAATAACAAAAGCTGGTGTGGCTGTGGAGGAAAAAGGAACCCTTTTACATTGTTAATGGAAATATAAATTAATACATCTACAGGGGACCGCAATATTGATTGTGCCCAAAGTAAGCTATGAGCAGTGCAGGCTGTAAAGAGTTAAATCCCTCATTTGGGTTATTTTAAGAAGTAATTCTGACTGAAGCTACATGACTCATGGAAGCACCTCATGAGCACCGTGATAGTGCACAGGGTAGCATGACCTTCCCACTAACAGCCATACCCAAAACCAGAGAAATGGCCTATGAAGCTGTGGAGCTCAACCCTGAAATAACATAACAGCTGAGGTTGGAGTAGCTCCCATCCAAATTCCATTCCCACAATTAAAACCTTCTTAGCTAGAGGACAATATTCTAATTACAACCATGTACTTTGTCTATTCTGTTCCTAATTTGAGAGTGGTTTGTCTCTTTCCTTTACAAGCCTTGCCTGCATTAGTTTCCATAGAAACTGCTTGACTGCATGTCCTCGTACATAGCTTGCCTTTATCCCAATTGATTACCAATAAAAATCAGTGGCTTAGACTGACTGGTGCTTTTGTTTGATTGAGCAGCATTGACCGTCCTGGCTCCCCACTTTTCTCTTCAATTCTGTCTTCTTTTTTCTTAGTACATATTTGGACAGATAATGAATACATTCATTGTGGGGAGTTGATACATATACATATTGCTTCTTGATCCTTTATTTTTCAGCTCTAGTAATATTTTGGGGTTTTATTCTTTGTGAGAATGCTCTGGGATTTCCCACACCATGTTATCTGTGAGCTCAGATAATTTTATTTCTTTTATTATATCGATGTCTTTTATTTCTTTTTTTTTTCACTAGTTGTTTGGGCTAGATCTTCCAGTACAACACTGAATAGCAGTTGTAAAAATAGGAATTCATTTCATAATCCCCATCTTAGGGGGAAATGAACCTTCTTTTACTATTCAGTAAGTTATTAAATGTGAGTTGTTCATACATGTTCTTTATCATGTAGAAATTAACTTCATAGTCCTACATTTATAAGTATGTTAACATGAAGTGTCGTTGGTTTTTTGTATACATTACAGTGATCATATGTTTCTTTTATCCCTTTTATTCTTTTAATGTATGTATTGCATTGTTTTGAAACACTCTTGGATTCCTGGCATAATTCCCAATTGGCCAAGATGTACAATATATTCAATATTGTGTTGGATTAGTTTTCCCATATTTTGTTTCATAAGGAATATTGTTATTTAGTTTTTCTTGTGGTATTTTCATTTGGCTTTGCTATCGGTCAAATGTTAGCCTCATACAGTTATTTAGTAAATGTTCACTCTTATACTTATTGGAAAAGTTTGAGAATGAACTGTGCTAATTCTTCTTTAGATGTTTGGTAGAATTCACTAAACCTTCTGCAGAGCCTTTGGCTTTTCTTTGTTGACTGATTTTTCTTATTACTGATTTAATCTTGTTGCTTGTTACAGGTCTATGAGATTTCCTATTTCTTCTTGAGTCAGTTTTGACAATTTGTATTTTCTCTCAAATGCTTCCATTTTATCTGTTATTTAATTTTTTGGCATATAATTATTCACAGTATTCTCTTATAATTCTTTTTGTTTCTGTTCATTTGGTAGTAATGCACTCTAATTTTTAATTTTAGTTATTTGTATCTTCTCTTTTTGTCAGTTTACCTAAAGACATCTCAATTTTTTTCCTGTTATAGTTGGTAGCCCTTCCAAGTCCTTACATATTGAGAATCTTCCTCCTCATCTTTTTCTTTCCCAGGATTTTGGACTTGTCTGCCTAGGTGGGTATGAAAAGTGTCTGTCTAAAACCTCTCAACAGACACTACTGCTAACTGGAAAGTAACACCAGCCTGAAAGGAAGAGAACAAACATCCACTTTTGAGTTGGTTCCTTATAACTTGATATGGTTTCAACTTTTAAAAATTTATTAAGACTTTTTTATGGCCTAACATGTAGTCTAGCCTCACATATGTTCCATGTGGTGTTGAGAAGAATCATCAAATAGATCAAAATGCCCAACCATTGCATTTAAAAAGAAAGTTGGTATTAGTTCCGTGGTATTAGAAAACCATTCCTACAGCTGCCACTGTCATGCTAGAAAGCAGATGTTAGGGTTGTGGGAAAAATTTCCAGATGCTCTATTACAAAAACTCAGTTGTTTTTTGCTTTTTTTTTTTTATAAGAGGCCTGCTAACAATTGCTCTCAGTTTTTTAATAGATTCCAGAATTCCAAACACTGTTGATTCTGTTAGTCTTCACTAGCTTTTGGTTGTTTTGATTTAGGAACTGATTTTAGTTCCCTACCTCACCACTTGCTGTGGTATCCACTCTAATATATATGTTTGCATTTTCAATGCATCTCTACTTGGATATGAAATTTTCATTAAAACATATTTTTGAGGTTTAAAAACTTTATAAAGAAATAATTTTGGACAGGGAATTTAGCTCAGTAGTTTCACTGCCTGCTGTGCAAGAGCAAGGACCCGAGTTCGATCCCCGGTACAAGAAAAAAAAAAAAGAAAAAGAAATAATTTAAAGCTTACAAAATTTTCAAAAAATAAAAATGATGCAAAGAACCCTGATACAACTTTACTACTGTAAACACTGTATCCCATTTGCTCTCCTTCTTCTTTCTTTCTCTATTTTAAAAATTAGATCTTTAACTGATACTGTACATTAAAACACAATTGTACATATTTATGGGGTAGTATGTGATGTTTTGGTACATGTATACATTGTGTGATGTGTAAATCAAGTAAACATCTATCTCCTCAAATATTTATCATTTTTTATAGTGAAAACATTCAAAACTCTTTATAGCTTTTCAAAATAGAGAATACATTTTTTTATACTTTTCTTTGAGACAGAGTATGTTGTCCAGGATGGCCTTGAACTCACTTTGTACCCAAGGCTGACCTTGAGCTCACAGTGATCCTCCTGCCTCAGCCTCCTGAGTGCTGGATTAAAAGCATGTGCTACCACGTCCGGCTACAATACATTACTGTTGCCTAGAGTCACCCTACTATGCAACAGCACACCAGAACTTCTTGCTCCTACATAACTGTTACTTAGTACTCATTGATCAACTTTTCCCCATGGCTCCCTGCCCTCTACTGTGCCTGGCCTCTGGTAACCACCACTCTACTCTTCTACGTATGAATGAGATCTTGCAGTGTAACTTTGTCCAAGACTCAAACCCAGATGTGTCTACACTTTTACTTCATTATTGGTAAATTCTGAAATGTGAGCCTCCCTTGTGAGCTTGATGGTTTCCTTTAAAGATGACACTGAAGGGCTGGGCGTGGTGGTGGTGGCACATGCTGTAATCCTGGCACTCAGGAGGCAGAGGCAGGAGGATTGCTGAGAGTTCGAGGCCAGCCTGAGCCACATAGTCCAAGGCCAGCCTGAACTACACAGTGAGACCCCATCTCAAGAAAAAAAAAAAAAAGACGTCATGTCACTGAAGAATTTGTCTGGGATCACCCTGGTAGAGGCTACAGAGGTCCTGCAGTCCCCTCCCACCCCCACAGCACCCCGACATCTCTTGGGTCTGCTATGAAGGAGTAGGAACAGTAAATGAGGAGATTGTTAACCAGACTCAAAATTAATAGGTTTGTGCTGCTCCTGCTGATTACTTTACCTAATTAAACCACCTCACAAAGTCGGTTGGTCTGCACAAACTGGACTTTAACTGAAAAATTCCCGGGCACAGAAAAAGTGACTAATGAGAGAATAGCAAAAATTGAACACACACACACACACACACACACACACACACACACACACACACACAAAAGAACACTTGCACGCATAAAAACGGCAATTGGGCGCCCTCTTCTGGATTATCTGACAAAGGGCCTCCCAAAGAGATCTCTGGGTCTGATTACTTAATAACGGGACCACAGAAGGGGATATTGATGAGCTCCCTGCTAAGGAACTCAGAGCCAAGTACCAGGCCATGAAGGACTAGACAAGTGGCCCAACTAGAGTCCTCACACTGAGAGCCCTCCACCTCTTCTGGTGAATTTGGAGATGAATTTGGAGATTTGAGCAACTTTTGCTCAGACCACTTGGATTGCAAATATAAATGAGGTCAGGGGCTACCCCCAGTATCCCTCTGTCCCAGGGGTCTCAGAACCCTTATGCCTGTGTTAGAGATCACTAGTAAAGTGGAAGGGGAACGCACTTCTTGCGCCCTTTAAATAGGAGTACACATGTGACTGAACTCCTGGCATCAAGACAAGAGGAAAATAGATAATATTATCTGATTTCGGGCTCCTACTAACCTTCATTGCTATGGTCCCACAAATGAATAAAATATTGGTATTGATGTGTTTGTTATATGCATCCTCATGTGCATTTTCCCCAAAACCTTGGCAGAAATTGTTAGCGATGGCCATCTTAGTGGGGGATGGAGACAACCCATCAGATGACCAATGCTTAGTGCTGGTGCCTCCCATAAACAGTGTAGTTGCCTGGGGGATAAAAAGAAATAATTGCCTTTGTTGCTAAGCTTGAGGAATCCAAAGTGCTCTGTGAAAGAGACTATTTCTCCATTCCATAGCCCCATCTGACCTTTGCACAAGACCTTGTGTGCTTGCAGACTTACCTTTGTTTATGGGCAGCTCAATTCATACTGCCACCTATGGCACCAACAGTACCAGACATTGGAACATTCACAGAGGCTACTGCTTAAGCTGAGGGAACTTGGTACGTAGCAATTGATATTGCAAATGCATCCACCCAGGTGGTGAAGATCAGTTTGCTATAAAGTGGAATGCATTATAATATACATTTAATTCCCTTCCACAAGGACATCTAAATTCTCTAGATAACAAAGAACACTGTGCCAAGCAAAGCTCTATTTCAGGTAAGATGGAGAGCTATTTTTACAAACAAATATTAAGGGAATTCATCACAAGACCTGCCCTGCAGGAAATGCTAAAGGAAGTTTCTAAACTAAAACAAAAAGGATACTAAATGTGTAACAGAAAAAGAGCCAAAGATATAAAAAGTATTAGTAAAAGTGTACAGGCAAATTTAGAATATACTAATATGGTAACTGTGTAATAGAGTTATATCCTTAATATAAAGGCTAAATGACAGAAATATTTAAAAATATTAAAGCTACAACAAATCATCAAAATATAGACATATAAAAATGGAAATTGTGATATCAGAATTCAATATAAGGGAATGGAGCTCTGGGATTCACTTTTATTCTATTCATTTCTTTTCTTTCATTTTTTTACAGATGTAATTTCCCATAGTGTTTGTATTTTTATTTAAATGCTGTACATTTTGTTTATAAACAACTTTGCAAAAGGTGAGGTGTGCCCATGGCAAAGATAACAATACATTTGAAACTTTCTTAATGTGCTCCAGTATCATGCCATCTGTCCCATTAGGACACCATCATCTCACTTCACAGACAGTAGCATGTGGGGTCAGGCGTGTGCAGCCACGCTGGGAATAAACCCAAAAGCAGGCACAAAAGAGCAGATTACACAACCCAGAGAACCCCCACCAACCCATCCAAGACTTCCTTTTGTTTGTAAACTTCACAGCCCATCCCAACCTTTCACGTGAGGTTACTCAGTTTATCCTACCTGGGGAGCCCTTCATAGCCAACACCATTCCTTTACCAGAGCAGTCTTCCTTCCTCTGTGGAATAGGGATATGCCATTTGCTCTCTGTATTAACACCTTTTTTATTAGTACATGCTTACCATACATAATAAATAAATTAATCATGTGGAGTTGGTGCATATATATTGCATTTTAATCCTTTTTTACTTCCTCTTTTCCTCCCTCCAACCTCTCCAACCTCTCTTCCCATCTGCAAAAGGTCTACCTCCTGTTTCCTTCCATCTCTCCTTTATTTTGCTCTTTAAATTATTTACACTTCGGATAGGCATCTCATATAAGAAACCATGCAATGAGAGGAATAAAGATACGCCATATACAGGAGCCATATACAGGAACCTCATAACCCCAATCAGTGTAAACATTATAAGCCATAACACAGGCTAAGACAAATAGTATCAACAGGTATGAAAAAGGTGATTTGGGAACCAGAGGAGGAGGGGGGAGGGGAGAGGGATTAAAAAACCCAAGCTGTAATATGCAAATGTAATCACTCTTCTAGATGATTGTAAACTGCACGAGTTACAAACATGTACTAATAAAATAGAAATACTTAACTTTCTCTGTGTGATTGATTTCACTTAGCATTATGGTCTTAAGGTGCATCCATTTTTCTGCAAAGGACTCAGATTCATCCTTCTCTATGGCTGAACAGTGTGACAGACAAGAAGCACTTGTCTCTTGGGGCACTATATTTTTTCTAGTGGTGGCTGGAGGGAGGTTGTGGCTTGGTCAGAGACTGGCATGCCCCTTCCCCTCACTTCCCTTTCCTCCCCCTTGCTCCCCCCACCATGGACTGGGACTATTTGCTTCCTTGTCCTCGATTATCTAGGAACAACCCTCCTACCGTCCACTCCAACATGGGTGCAGGTCCACCATCCATCGCCCCTTCCCAGCTCTTGCCACTTCAGATGTTACTGTTGCCTTTCTGAAGAAGGGGAAGGGGACACCCTGGTGTGGCTAAGATCAGGGAGGGAGGGATCTGGGCCCATTATTAACATCCAAAATCTCCACAGGTAGTCTTCCAGAAAATTCCCTGGTTTCGGCCTTGCTTCCTCAGTGAATCACCTCCCTGACCCCTACAGGTGTGGTGAAGCCCTGCACCCAAATGGACCACTCACAGACCTGACCTTGGACCAATCACAGTCTTGCAGCTGCTATATATGCAACACTCTCAAAACACTTTTGGGATTAGTCTAGGAGGGTTTCCTCCAGTGTACTCTACTGCAGCAGTCTCTGTTAAAATAAAGACTTGCTTCGGTGGTCCTGTAAACCTGCTCATGATTTATTTCTTAGGTAGTGCTGCAACAGAAATTAGTGAGACAGTAGTTAAGATTCTAGTAGGCAGTAAGGACAGCAGCCCTAAAATTGATTCAGGAAGCCCAAAAAGGAATCTGCTGTGTCACCAGGGAGACCCTCTAGTGTCCAGGGATCTTACAAAAACATCTGCCAGGTGTCCTTTGGCTGTCTGCAACCTCCCCAGAGCACAATCAGGCAGGTCATTGGCTCAAGGGTACATGGGCCCTGCAGGGACACTGAATGAACAATGCATAGATTGAACCCTAAAACATATGTAGTATCCTATAGAGTAGAGGTTATATTGCTTACACAATGGCCCAAGCTCCTTTAAATCCCTTTAAAAGCCCTAGACAAACAGCCTTCGTAGGTATCCTAATCAGAAGTCCCTCATAGCAAGTAGGAAATTTACTTCCTTGACTTTCATCTTTTATTCTCTTGCCTTTAAATTTAAATTTGCTTACATCCTACCTCCCCCATCCACAGTTTCATTCTTTGTCACTGTGGGATAGGGCCCTGGCATTTCAGTAACATATTTGAGAACCTGCCCAGAATTCCAAGAGGAGGTAAGTAAAGTCTACACTCTTTGCTTTCACTTTGCAGCTTTCTGCTCAAAACAATATCAGGACTCCACTGACCAATTGAAGGTGGTTAGTGTGGTCGCTGATCTTGAAGGCTCAGGGAACAGGTTTCACTGATGTGGACTGAGCTGATCCCCTCTGATACAAATGGAAGGAATGTTGGCCCAATCTTGCTTCAGTTTTCCTTTCCAACTTGGGCCTTCCACTGGTGAGGGAGTGATCTCTGCCCTTCATGCATTTGGCTCTCTGTGATCAATGGTCCTTGGACATACTGCTCCTTTAACTTACTGCAGCTGTTAGAGGGAATGAACCGCTTTTCTCTATCGTGACTCCTTTTCTTGGCAAGGCAAGCTCAGAGGTAAAAAAGATCCTATATCTCCTTGGCTCATCTGAATTTTCTGGCAAGAGTCAGATTGTTAAAAGCAATTAGGGCATTTGCTGTTTCGAAAGATTCCGATGAAAGGAAAGCTCAGTCATGGGATGGAGCATTGCAGGCTCTGCTGGGCTCAAGATAACTCCCATGCATCTGCTAGGTTTCTGTTTTATGTTTTTGCAACAAAAATTAAAATAGCTTTGTCACATAATTTGTTCCTGCACCCTGTTTCTTCCTGGTTGCTTGTCCAAGCTCTGAGGGTCTTGTCTGTAGTCCTTTGTCTCCCTTCTGAGTCACATTCTTTCTGTTGCTCAAACTCTTCTTCCACCCCCGCCCCTCTGCGAAATTGCTCTCCTAGCCTCCTGATTGTCAGATAAACTGGTGTTTTCAGACAAAGGTTATAACTTTCCTTTCTGAGGTTGATGGAGAAAATGGCTCTTGAATGGTATACAGCCTGCACTGGGTCCTAATGAATAACAAAGTTGGGGTTAATTCCTTTCTAAGGATACATCAAGGGAGGGAACAAGCCTTCCTGGAAAGCTTTAAGGAATTAACAAGAGCTGACTGGGGCAAATCTTGGCTGATTGACACATTTATTTTTGGATTCCAACTTGAGTTAGTAGTTTTTTGTTTAATTTATATGCTTAAAACATTTCTTGTGCATTGGGGTAGCTCTTAACCTGCAATTGCAGGGTTAATCTTCTCTTCTACTGTTCTGCTTAGGCTAAGAATGTTATTCAAAGCTACTTGGAGGTCTAATGGTCAGCAGGTCAGATACCCAGCAGGGGAATATGTAGGTCAAATGGGACTTCCAGTCCTAGTGCTTTGAGGTATCTCCATACTGATTTCCACAGTGGCTGCACCAGTCTACACTCCCACCAGCAGTGGAGCAGGGTTCCTCTTGCCGCACAGCCCTGCCAGCATGTTATTGGTTGATTTCATGATAGCAGCCATTCTTTCTGGGGTGAGGTCGAATCTCAGTGTTGTTTTCATTTGCATCTCTCGATTGACCAGTGATGTTGAACATCTTTTCATATGTTCACTTGCCATTTCTACTTCTTTGTCTGAGAAATGTCTGTTCATTTCAGATGCCCATTTTGGATTTGGGACTTTAAATTGAGGAGGTCTAATTTTTTAAATTTCTTTATAGATTCTAGATAGTAGACCTTTGTCTAAGGGACAGCAGGTGAAATTCTTCCCACATTGTGTGTTGTCTCTTCACACAGTTGGTGGTTTCACTTGCTGTGCAGAAGCTTTTTAAAAAGAAATCCCACTTGTTGATTATTTGTGCTAGTTCATGGGCAACTAAGGGTTGTTCATAAAATCTTTTTGTTTTTATTACTTAAATTCTTTTATTGGTACATTTTAGGTATACAAAACATTTACATTTCTCATTGGGAATTGTACCTTTACATGATGCATCTTGGTTATTATTTTTTCCCCATTCCTAGCCCTCCCTTCACCCCCTCCACCCTTCCCTATTTACAAAGACTTTGTTTCCATTTTTTCCATTTCTCATCATTTTTCCTTTCCCTTCTTTCCTTTCCCCTGCCCCTCCCACTACCCCTACCCATTTGGACCTTTTCTTCTTATTTTGCAATATTGATTATTCATTCTAATCATTGGTAAATTTTAGGTATACAATATAATGACATTCCTCATTGGAAATTTGCACCTTTACATAGTCTCTCTTGGTTCTTATTTTTCACACTTGCCCAGCCCTCGCTTCAACCGCTTCATCCCTCCCTATTTACAAAGATTTTGTTTCCATTTTTCCATTTTCTCATATTAATTCCATTCCCTTCTTTCCTTTCCCCTACCCCTGCCACTACCCCTTCCCCTTTGCCCCTTTTCTTCCTATTTCACATTATCTATTATACCTTTTAGTCCTTATTTACACTTTCAGTTTCTCACACTGCAGAAACTATTTGGTATTTACACATGTGTGTCCTATTTATTTCACTTAAGATTATTACCTCAATGTGCATCCATTTAGCTATAAATGTCTCTAATTTCTCATTTTTTATGGCTGAGTAGTACTCCATTTTATTTTTTTAAAAAACCCATTTTCTTTATCCAGTCTCCAGTTGATGGGCATTTGGGCTGTTTCCAAGTTTTAGCTATCACAAACTGTGCTGCTATGAACATGGGTGCACATATATCACTGTGGTATGATTCTGTTAATTCTTTGGGGAAGATACCCAGCAGGGGAATAGCTGGGTCAAATGGGACTTCCAGTCCTAGTGCTTTGAGGTATCTCCATACTGATTTCCACAGTGGCTGCACCAGTCTACATTCCCACCAGCAGTGGAGCAGGGTTCCTCTTTCCCCACAGCCCTGCCAGCATTTGTTACTGGTTGATTTTATAATAGCAGCCATTCTTTCTGGAGTGAGGTAGAATCTCAGCGTTGTTTTCATCTTCATCTCTTGAATGACCAGTGATGTTGAACATTTTTTCATGTATTTATTTGCTATTTCTACTTCTTTGTGTGAGAAATGTCTGTTCATTTCAGATGCCCATTTTTGGATTGGGTCTTTAAATTTGGGAGGTCTGATCTTTTTAAGTTCTTTATAGATTTGAGATAGTAGACCTTTGTCTGAGGAAGAGCAGGTGAAGATTTTTTCCCACATTGTGTGTTGTCTCTTCACACTGCTGCTGGTTTCTCTTGCTGTGCAGAAGCTTTTTAATAAGAAGAGATCCCACTTGTTGATTGTTTGTGCTAGTTCACAGGCAACTGAGGTTTTGTTCATAAAATCTTTTCCTATACCAATGTCTTCAAGAGTTCTACCTAACCTCTATTCCAGCCGGTTCAGCGTCTCTGTTTTAATATTTAGATCTTTAATCAATTTTGATTTTAGGTTAGTGCATGCTGGGAGATATAGGTTTAGTTTTAATCTTTGGCAAGTTGAAGCCCAATTTTTCCAGCACCATTTATTAAAGAGGCTATCTTTACACCAGTGAGGATATTTGGCTCCTTTGTCAAAGATGAGATGGCTGAATGTGTCTGGAGTTGTTTCTGCATCTTCTAATCTGTTCCACTGGTCCTCAGGTCTGTTTCTTTGCCAGTACCATGCTGTTTTTATCACAGTAGCTTTGTAGTATAGTTTCAAGTTGGGGATTGTGATACCCCCTTCCATGTCTCTGTTGCCTAGGATTGCTTCTGCTATTCTGGGTCTCTTCTTGTTCCAAATGAATTTTTGGATTGTTTTCTCAAGGTCTGCGAAGTATGCTGCTGAAATTTCAATTGGGATTGCATTGAATCTATATAGCAGTTTTGGAAGTATGGCCGTTCTCCCTATGTTGATCCTTTACCCAGGAGCAGGGGATGTCTTTCCATTTTCTGATATCATCTTCAATCTCTCTTTTCAGAGTGCCATAGTTTTCAGAGAAGAGGTCTTTGATTTTTTTTGTTAGGTTGATTCCTAGGTATTTCAGTTTTAGGATGCTATTGTGAAAGGGATTGTTTGCCCTATTTCTTTCTCAATGAGTCTGTTGTTCATGTACAGGAAAGCTATTGTTTTCTTTGTGTTGATCTTCTATCCAGCTACTTTACTGAATTTGGTAAATAAGTCTAGAAAAATTTTGGTGGAATTCTTGAGGTTTTCTATATAAGGTATCATGTCATCTGCAAATAATGACAATTTGACTTCTTCATTTCCTATCTTTATTCCTTTTATTTCTTTTTCTTGTCTAATTGCTATGGCTAATGTTTCCAAAACTATATTGAACAGGAATGGTGATAGTGGACATACTTGTCTTGTTCCTGATTTTGGTATGAAAGATTTCAGTTTTTGACCATTTAGTATGATATTGGCTGTTGGTTTTTGCATAGAAGGCTTTTATCAGATTGAGGCAGAGACTATCTATTCCAATTTTTTGTAGGATTTTTATCATAAATGCGTGTTGGATTTTTTCAAATGCTGTTTCTGCATCGATTGAGATGATCATATGTTTTTTGTCCTTGGCTCTATTGATATCCTGTGTTACATTTATTGATTGGCTTATTTTGAACCATCCCTGCATCCCTGGGATGAATCTTCTTGATGATCTTCTGCATTCTATTTGCCAGTATCTTATTAAGGATTTTTGCATCTATGTTCATTACTGAGATTGGCCCATAGTTCTCTTTTTCGGTTTGTGTCTTTCTCTGTTTTGGAGATCAAGGTGATGCGTGCTTCCAGGAATGAATTTGAGAGTACTGCTTCCCTTTCAATTTCATTGAAGAGTTTAAATGGTAGTGGCAGTAGTTCCTCTCTAAATGTCTTGTAGAATTCAGCAGTGAAGCCATCAGGACCTGGGCTCTTCTTAGTTGATAACTTTTTAATTATCTTTTCAATTTCATTGATTGATATTGGGTTGTTTAGAATTTTTAGGTAATCTTTGCTCAACTTTAATAATTCATACTTATCTAGGAATCTGTCCATTTCTTCAGCGTTTTCCATCTTACTGGTATAGAGGTTCTTGAAGTAGGTATTGATGATCCTCTGGATTTCTACTACGTCTGTTGTAATTTCATCCTTTTCATTCCTAATTGCATGGATTTGGGCCTTTTCTTTCCTTTTTCTGATAAGGTTGGCTAAGGGTTTGTCAATTTGGTTTATTCTTTCAAAGAAGCAACTCTTGGCTTTATTGGGTTTTTTTGTATCATTCTCTTAGTCTGCACTGCATTGATTTCTGCCCTAATCTTTATCATTTCCTCCCTTGTATGAGCTTTGGGTTTGTCCTGCTCTTCTTTTTCTGGAATCCTGAGGTTCAGCATCAGGTTGTTTATTGGGCTCACTCTGTTTTCCTAATATGAGTGTTCACTGCTATGAATTTCCTTCATAAGACTGCTTTCATTGTGCCCCATAGATTCTGATATGTTGTATTGTCATTGTTGTTTAATTGTAGAAACTGTGTGATTTCTTCTTTGATTTCCTGTGTGACCCATTGGTTATTCAGAAGTGTGTTGTTCAATTTCCATGTGTTTATGAAACTCTTGGGGTTTCTTTAGCTATTGATCTCCAAATTCATCACACTATTGTCTGATAATATACAGGGGATACCTTCAATTCCTTTGCACTTACCTAAACATGTTCTATGAGCAAGTATGTGGACTATTTTGGAGAATGACCCGTGTGCAGCTGAAAAGAATGTGCATTCTGATTTTGTGGGGTGGAGCACTCTGTAAACATCTGTTAAGTTCATTTGTTCAAGAGTTTGATTGAGTTCTAGTATTTCATTACTTATTTTTTGTCTAGTTGATCTATCTATTTGTGACGGTGGGGTATTGAGGTCCTCCACTCCTATTGTATTAGTGCTTATTTGATTTTTCATGTCCATTAATGTTTGTTTTATATAGTTGGGCACACTAGTGTTTGGTGTATATATGTTTATGATTGTCATCTCTTCCTCTTGGATTTTGCCTTTTACAAATATGCAGTGTCCTTTTTTGTCTCTCTTAATCAGTGTGGATTTGAAATCCACTTGATCTGCAAAGAGGATAGGTACTCCTGCTTTTTTTCAGGTTCCTGTTGCATGGAGCATTGTTTTCCACCCTTTAACTTTCAGTCTATGAGGTTTTTTAGGAATTAAGTGTGTTTCTTGTATGCAGCATATTGTTGGATCTTGCTTCTTGACCCATTCTGCCAGTCTATTTCTTTTGATTGGTGAAGTTATTAACATCGAAGGTTATAACTGATACATATTGAATATCATTTTCAAGACTTTTTCTTTCTGTTGGATTCTCCCCCTTTGTGTTTAATTTCTTGTCGTGCCTGACGGATTCAATCTGCTGTGCTTTCTGGGGTTGTGATCCTCCTTGCCTTTTCCTAGGATATTGTCTACAATTTTTTGGAGTGCTGGTTTGGTATTCAATAAGTTCCTATGGTGCTCTTTGTCATGATAGTATCTTATTTCTCCATCAATTTTGAAAGATAGTTTTGCAGGGTACATCAATCTGAGTTGGAGGCTGTTTTTCTTTAGGGATTGCAATATGTCACTCCAAGCTCTTCTTGCCTTGAAGGTTTGCATTGAGAAGCCTGCTATTATTCTGATGGGCTTTCCTTTGTATGTGATTTGTTTCTTTTCTCTCACTGTTTGTATAATTTTGTTCTTCTGTTTGGTTTCTGGAATCTTAACTATTATATGCCTATGTATTGATTTTTTTTTAATCAGGTCTTGTTGGAGCCCTGTATGCCTCACTTATCTGTATGTCAAATTGTTTTCCCCTACTTGGGAAGGTTTCTGCCATCACCTTTGTGAACAGTTTTTTTTTTTATGTCATCTGCAATCTCTCCTGTTTCTTCATTGACTCTGATCAGTCTTATGTTATTCTTCTTTGCATCATCTAGCAGCTGCTGGATGGATTTCTTGCGGTCCTTTACTATTTTTAAGAAATTTTTCTTTTCTTGGACACTAATTGCAATCTTATCTTCTATATCTGAAATTCTGTCCTCACATTGAGTCATTCTGCTGCATAAACTTTCAATGGAGTTTTTAATCTCCTGGAAATCTGTTTGCATCTGTTTTATGGATTCCATTTGTTTCCTATGTTGGGATTCCATCATGTTCCTCAGCTCCTCTCTAGATTTATTAATCATGTCTTGCACTATGGGCACAATCTCTGCTGTTATCTGAGAAATTATCTCTGATTTCATTTTTTTCAGATCCCTTTTTGTTGCTGGTTCAGGGAGTCCAGGTGGTTGAGTATCAGAGTGTTCCATCTTGTTTCCCTTTGGGAATGCTTTAGGTAATCTGAGAGTCTGATTTTGAGACTTGTTTAAGTGTCTCCTCATTTCAATGGGGAGCATGTGTGCTGCTGGCTCCCACATGGCTCACCTCCTTGGCTCTGGGGGTGGTGGTACCCCGGCCCAGCAGGTTCACCTCCCAAGTGTCGGGTATTTTGTCTCAGCAATGACAAAAGTAACTAAGAGTGTCTTTTTTTTTTTTTTTTTTGGTACCGGGGATCAAACTTGGGTCATCGCACTTGCGCAGCAGGCGGCAAAACCACTTAGCTAAATCCTTGGCCCCTAAGAGTGTCTTTTATCATAATAATTTTTATTTAAACATTTATCATATATTCAGATCTGAACCACTGGTGGTATATACATGACTTGTACCACCCAATTGGACAGTCATATGTGTGGTTCAAGCCTGTGAGAATGTGTTACACATGAAAATTGGAGGGGACAAGAGGTCGAGGCCAGCTTTGTCTACATAGTGGGTTTAAGGCCAGCCTGAACTACATAGTAAGACTCTGTCTCAGCAAACAAATAAACAAAGTAAATTTAAGCAAAATATTGATAGTAAAGCATGAAACTATGTCACTTGATTAAAATTTTCAAAAGCTGCATAGAATCTTAATTCTCAACTTGATTTAGATGCTTAACTACTTCCTTCCTCATGTGTGGCATGCCATGTCTCCTTTCACTTTAGCTTTTTTGACAGTAAAATACATGTTTTCATCTGATTTATCTTTCCATTAAAAATAAAATTTGACTATACTCAATTAAAACACACTTCTATACTTTCTTTTATATTTATACTGTATATAAAAAAATCAACAATTGCCTTCATCAAAAACTATTAATGCATAACTTTGACATCAAATGTGTCTTTCCAAAGAACAATGTTTCTTGGCATGTTTATCAACACTTATTTAAGAGAAGGATGGGGGACTGAGGGAGGGAATGAAAACTAATAAAAAGGGCAGGAGATCTGTGTATATGCACCAAGTCTCTATGAGGAATGTGATCATCATGTACCACAATCATATATATTTTTTCATAATATATATATATGAAAAAATATATATGAGAAATATATATATATGAGAAATATATATATATATATGGATGAAGGGGTTTAAGAGGTATAGGGTGAAGAAAGGAGGGAAGGGGGTTTTAAAAAAAGGAATTGAGAAATGTCATGTACATGCACCAACTCCCCATGATGAATGTAATATAATGTGCTACAAACATGTACCAATAAAAAAAAGATGCAGCTGTAGATTCAACCAGACTAATGGGCTACTTTCCTGTACATGATTTATGGACAAATTACAGCAACTCCCTAAAACCACTTTTCCCCAAGTCCACCCTCTCAAAGCCAGATGCTAAAAATGATGGAGTGATTTATGCTCTCTTTAAAAAAAAAATCCATATGTCAAAGTGTAACTGACCCCCAGTGTAACTGTATTTGGAGATACAGCCTCTCAGAGGTAGTTAAGGTTAAATGAGGTCAAAAGGGTAATGAGGTCATAAGAGAGGGGTTATTGATCCAATAAGATTGGTAGCCTTATAAGAGACACTCTCTCTTGTCTCTCTCTCATCTCTCTCATCTCTCTCCTCTCTCCTTCCTGTCTCTCTCTCTCATCACATACACCATGGAAAGGACAGAGGGACAAGGCACCTTTTGCAAGGCAGAGAGAAGCCTCAGGAGAATCTGAGCATGCTAACAACTTGGTCTCAGACTTCAAGCCACTCGGTTGTTGTTCAAGCCATCTAGTTTATGATATTTTATTATGACAGCCTAAAAAGACTAAGACTAAGACTATGATGCCTTCCTCCTCCTCAGCCCTCACAGGCATTATGTCAGCATATCTTTTCTGCCTTCACTTCAAAATATGCTGTGAATCTGGTTACTTCTTGGTCATTTACACCGTTACCAACTGTAACCAAGTTGTCATCCTCAGCTCTTCCCTGAACTCCTGCAAGTAATTCCTTGCTTTGGGGATAAAGTTGAACACATTCCAGGCTTCAGCTCTCACTCCTGCCTCTCTCCCATCTATTACATTAACCAAGTGGCCTTTTCAAAAACTACATCACATCATGTCAGTAATTAGAAATAAATAGTGCCTTTATACTTTATCCTAGGATTTAATCCAAAATCCTGAGCATGGATTCCAAAGCTTTGCCTAATCCATTCCCTGATTAATTCTTTAAACTCCTTGAAGCATCACTCTCTTCACTCATAAACTGGCTACATGGCCTCTCCTAAAATATATGAAACCTTCCCAACTTGGGATCTTTGACCAACATTGTTCATCCAGCTCATTCTTTTTTATCCTTCAAGTCCAGCTGTCATTTCCCTTCCTTGGAGTGGCCTCCCATGGCTTACAAATAAAATTAGAGTTCATCATATTCTTTCTAGTTGAACTGGATGGAAATTTTCATGAAAGTAAGGAAATTATCTTTTTATTTTTCAGTACTAAGGAATGAGCTCAGAGGCACTCTGTCACTGAGCTATATCCCCAGCCTTTTTTATTTTTTTATATTGAGACAGATCTCACTAAATTGCCCAGTCTAGGCTCAAACTTGGAATCTTCCTGCCTCAGTCTCTCAAGTAAATGGGTTTACAGGGATACACCATCTTTCACTGTTGTATTCCCACCACTCAGCTCTGGGTTCAACTAGAATAGGTGCCCACTTGACATGTGTTGACTACTGAATGGGTTCTATGGGGTAGATGTTATTTACTCAGAGTACTTTAATGATACACTTGCTACCACATAGCTAGCAAGGAGACACAGATGGGTAAGACTCAAGATTTAAAGCTCTTAGGACAATAACACCATCTAGCAGACGGTTAGCAAGAGGATGGGAAAGGGTAGGGACATAAAGTATGGAACATACAGGTTTTGAAAAGATTGCTGACCTTTTATTCTCAGGGAGATGTTCCCATCAGAGTGGGGGAGTAAGGCTGTATAAGATGCATATTCAGTATTTAGATTTGTTGAAAAATATCTTGTTTTCATAATATAGACTGTTGAAAGACTGCACTGGTTAGGAAGGGTAACAGAAAATATAATGCTTTTTCTGAGGGGAGACTTTTTGGTTTATTGCAGGGAGACACTTTTGAAGGGTGACTGGAACACTGCATGAGGGTTTGGTATCATTGCCCTGAGCAGAGAAAAGGATCGCAGGCACAGATGGCAAGAATTGCACCAGGACCACACTCACACTAGAGGAAAGTGTGACTCGTGATACAGCAGCAACCCATGGGCTTTGCATTCCTGCTCCCCACGACTCCAGAAGCTGTACTTCCTCCTTTCCCAACTGCAGTCACCCACCCTGACCCCATAGACTGCCCTTCACACAAACCCAGGCTCTAATTACCTCTTGGGCTCCACACGAATCCCAAAACAGTGCCCGCTCAAGCTCCACTTCACCCCCACCACCCCTCAGGCTTCATGCACCTCATAGACCCACACTGTCCCATGAATGGTGAGAATGGTAATTTGTGAATTGCAAGTATGGAAGGTGTGCGTGGGGAGAGTCTGGTGGCAGTCAGAAGGACCCTCTGGCAGAGGTGGCACAGGGCCAGCAGAGGGCATCTGAGAGCCTCTCCTCACAGGCCACCTGAGACTGTATTAGATAGGTGCAGCCTCCCTGCCTGGGTTAAATCCTTGACAAGTAGTGATCCAGTCTAGCCAGCCACTTCCTTTCTAAAAGAAATAAATGACTCTTTTTTTCTTGCCTTCTGCTGCTTGGGATTGAGTTCATTGTGCTCCCTGGTGATCTTTTTTTTTTTTTTTGGTACCAGGGATTGAACTCAGGACCTTGTGCTTGCCAGGCGGGCTCGGTGCCACTGAGCTACATTCCCGGCCCAATGGTGATAATATTTTAAAAATCTGTAAAATAAAGGCTGGTTATCATCATTATTATCATTAATCAGATATATAGGTAACAGGTGATTTTAAGAACAAAGCCCAGAATCTGGAAAAAGGGTGGAAATGGAGACTGAATAGTTTGTTATCACTTCTGGTTTTGCTAGTGTTGTGCTGTGTGATGTTTCAACATGTTTTATTTATGTGTTTTTAGTGCACTGGTTAAAAATTGTCTTTGGGGGGAAAGGTACTTATTTTTCTACAGTAATGTGATACATTTCTGGTGAAATGCATTAAGTCCTTTCTCAAAAGACTGATAGGTAGGAAATAATAGGAACAAATAATAGGAACAACAAAATCACATGACAAAGAAAACAGATAAGGCATGAAGAGACCATTTATCAATATTTTAATCCCTAGTCATTTTTATTTTTTATTTGAGTCAAGGTCTCACCAAATCACTAAGTTGCTCAGGCTGGGCTCAAATTTGCAATCCTCCTGCTTCAGCCCCCCCCCCCCGCCAAGTACCTGGATGTTAAGTGTGCATCACCACACCTGGGTTGTTTGTTCTTTTTTAAAAAGAGCTTCGCTATAGAGGAGATTTATTAGGTCAAAGGATATTAGATCTTGAAGGAATCTTCAAAATTAAACCACCTTCTTATTATTATATATGTGGAATTGAAGACCCAGAGAGCATAATATAATTCCTAACAGATGCATAACTATTCCAGTGAAAGGATGCACCAATTTAATCAATCCCTCATTGACATACATAGCTTTTTCAAATGCTAAAGCAGTCACTACACTAAACATTCATGTTCATAAATCTTTTGTTGAAGTAGTGTCTACCTACTAATCAGTGTGAAATTTTGTAGGTATGAAATGCAATGGTGTAGGCCGGGTTTGAACTCAGTCTCTGGAATTTACTCTGTGCCTTCATATAAGTCACAACCTTTCTGAGCTCTGATTTCCTCATTTTTAAGTGCAGGTAATCATACTACCAACTGCCTAGGGATGTTGAGAAGGTTAAATGAGATAATACATGTAAAATAATTGTTTACTGCCCAGCACATAGCACATCCTAAATCAGCAAGGGTGATTATGATTATTATTATTAATATTATTATTACCACAACCCCTGAAAAAGATTGGTCCCTTAACACAAATAATTTTTATTACTCTTTAAAAAATAGTAACCAGGATTTATGATGTTTTAGGTTCAAAACTTTAATACCCAAATTAGTATTTCTTTTTTCATAACAATTTATCCAGAGGAAAAAATACATTTAAATTATGTGTGGACTGTTGAGCTACTTACCCATGTTCTGGTTATAACTTAATGCTAGCCAAAACAAAAAGACCATAGCTTTTCATTGAAGGTTATTAAATAAAAACCCTTATCCAATTCTTTTCCTATTAAAAAGTGCAGAATGTACGACTTGTAAAATCAACAGAATATCTTCACGACTCCCTGTCAAGCTTTCCAGTATCCTCAAGCTATTCTATCTTGTTTTTCTCTTGCATTGATGGGCTTCCAACTATTTCATATTCCTAATAGGTGTGCTTGAGAGTACAGAGACAGAATCTGCTGCCTCTGAACTTTTGTGTTTAATCTGGGATGACATCCATGAGACACAGTTGGATGGATTTCAGGTTCATATTCTCATCTGAAGATTTGGAAAGTAATCACTGTTCATACCAAAGCCTATACATTTAAGCTTTACTTATGTGTCATCTATACTTATGTGTCACTCCTATTTCTTCAATGGTCATAAAAACAGTAAGTGAGCACTGAAAGGCAGGGTGGGAGGTTCAGTGTTGGATGGTCTATTTCATATATCAGAAGTCAGTGACCAAAATTCATGGTGACCAGAAGCTTTCCAAAAGTCAGTAACTCCTGCTCCACTCAACATTGTGGACTTAGGCATGTAGCAGGACTGTTGGGGTGGATGCGACTGGTTAAGTGAGCCCTTCCTGGACACAGCTTTTGTTGATTTAAGCAACAAACACTGGGAAGTCCTCTTCCATATCTGATACACACAGTGACCTGAATATCTTTTGTCATGGTATATCATTCTTCCAGTGACATTTTACCATAATGTCTCACATGTGTTGTGGTAGCTTCATCAACTTAGCTAAACCAAGTTTCCTGAGATTGCCTTCCTAAGACTGCCTTCCCTATATGGTTCTGAGTTAAGATTCACCAGACAAAAACTTTGTGTAAGAGTTGGGAGGTAGAAGTGAAGAAATGAACACTATGCTCTAAAGTTTGGCATAGGACCAGGTACTAATGCCACTTGTACACACATTGACACTGATCCACTGGCACACTGGTAATATGAGGCAGTAGTGGGCCCTGAAGTGGCTCCAACTCCAACAAGTGTTCATCAACTTCACTGAGTCCTGGGCTGGATTCGTGAGCAGTTCTGTGGTAAAGGATGCTACTATGTCCTTCTCCAGGTTGGTGGCAGTAAGAGACAGATGCAGATTCCATTAAGTTTTCATAGGTTTTAGTCTGTCCTCAAGGATTCAAGTGAATCCTTTCAGGTTCCATATTTTTCTTGCTATTTCCTATATCACACCCACCTCTACTTCCTAACTGTGGGTCCTAAATATCTACAGGGACTTCAGGCCACCATCAAATGCAGAGGCACTAGCTTTCCATTGACTTCTTTCCCAGGCCCCACAATTGCACAAAGTCTAATAGTAATCCCTTCTTAATTTTCACTTTGTTTCTCTAATCAAAACCTACAATGGTGTACAGGTGATTCTCATATCCAAATGTATAATTCAGATACAGGATTATAGACACTATAAAAGCATTTTGATTTTGCAAGAAGAAAGATTTGTACATGACACTGAAGTAACCATATATTACTTTTGTTTTAATTTAATGTCAAACTTCTTCAAATTGTACTCAAAATTTATTGCTAACATTTTCCTTCCTGCCATTTTCTCTGCAATCTATTGAATATGAGCTTTGCCTTACAAAGCACTCTTTTAGTTTATGAGAACCAAGTGTCAGTCTGTTTTATTTCTTGGAACTCTTAACATTTGTTGGGTACTTCATCTCTCTAACTTCGCCCTGTTTTGTTGGCTAGCTTCTCTTCTCTCCACTCCTCAAGGTGTAGGAGTATTTTGCCAGAATTTTATTGTCCAAATCCCAGTTCTTGGAACTCTTGAATTTTCACTCCATCTTCTCTACCTTTATGATCTTTTCTACTCTCAGGGATTCATCTATCATTCCGTCACATTCACTGATTTATAGATTTATACCTTTATCTCTGCTCTCTCTCCTAAATGTCAGGATCATGTTTCTAACAGTTCATTGACTCACACATCACTCTCAAATTCAACATGTGTAAACTGAACTATTTGTTTACCAAAACATGTCCCATGTTCTATAATTTGCATAAGTAGTGTCACTTTTCAGTCACTCGTGCTCAAACCTTCAGTTATTCAACACTTTTCCTTGTAATCAGTCTCTAAATCCTTGAATTCTTTGATTCTTCCTTTTTTTCCCAATTCCCTTGCTAGGCTGTCATTCAGTCATACTTCTATCCTTCCATTATAGCAAATGCTTACTGGGTTCCCAATGTTAGCTCCCACCTCTCTTCCTTATCCCCTGTAGCCTGCGCCACCTTCCCAAAACAAACAGACTTATATAACTTCTTCATTCAGAATACTGTACCTTCTGGTTCCCCATGACATATAGAATAAAACCTGCCAATTTTGTATAACAGGACCACATCCTTATTTCCTTTTCAACATTATGTCCTGCTATACTCCAATCTTCCTTTATCCCACACACAGTCTATTGATCCCCTAAACATTTCTCCATTTCATGGAAAAACCTACACGCTCCTGGCCTAGCGTCTTGACACAAGCCCTTTATGCTTGAGCTATATATTGAATTCCTAACTATCCTCCATATCCAGGCTCAGTTCTCACTCCTAACTGAATAAGTTAGGTAAGAGTCCTGAGTTAGAGTTACTTTTCATCAACATGAGAGTAACAATGCATGTAATAGCTCACATGGATCAAGTATTTACTCTACCAGGCAGTTATTTAATAAAAAAAAGATGAATGTCTTCCAGGATAAAGGCACCTATGAGGCAGTTTGATTATATTTTCTTGTCCATCAAAAGCAGGTTTGCTGACACAATAAGCCCAGACTCTGTCTATCTGTCCTTACTTCTCTTTCTTTCTTTTTTTTTTTTTTTTTTTTTTTTGGTACCAGGGATCAAACTTGAGTCCTTGCGCTTGTGAGGCAGGTGGTGGAACCACTGAGCTAAATCCGTGGCCTTGTCCTTACTTTTCTATTCCAACTTGCTGGTGGAAGAGGGACCATACCCTTTTAAGTCCTGTGAGCAGAACCATCAAGGCAAGATATTGCTTGTCTGTGACTGAAGCAGAGACATTCCACCCTGGCTTAATTGCTTTAAAATGGAGATAATGACAATGGTGGCTGTGCAGGGAAGAATTGGATCAGTTGTGTATATTGTCAAGCATAGATCCCCTGGTTGGGAACTAATCTCAATATTCTGGAAACACACACATCCCAGAGCCTTTTGGAAAAACCCAGTATATAAGAACTGGATGCCAAAGGTGGAAAGTACAAAGAAACTGAAGACACAGAAAGACAAAGCCAAGATGGTGTAGGATGCAATTTACTAGGAACTTACAGACAGAAGAGAGTATTGAACAGCAGCAAGACAGGAGGATCCTCATAAATTGAGGCAGGAGGAAGCAGTTAATAAACTAAGCCAGACAAAGGTGGTCTGCAGCCAACTGGAATGTGCCTGGGTTTTCTAAAAAAGCGAGAGGGCTCTTACTATGTCAGCTAGAAATTGGGTGTGGTGATGCATGACTTGTAATTCCAATACTATTGGAGACTGAGGCAGGAGGTTCTCAAGTTCAAGCAAAGCCTGGGCAACTTATTGATTCAGTGACAGCCTGTCTCAAAGTGAAAGATAAAAAATAGGTGGGACTGTATCTCAGTGCAAAGTCTCTGGATTCAGTTCCCAGTATTGAAAAAAAAAAAGTGAGCTGGTATAGTGGCACACACCTGTAATCCCCGCTAGGGAAACTAAGGCAAGAGGATCACAAATTTGAGGTCAGCCTGAGCAACTTAATGACAGCCTATCTCAAAATTTAAAAAAAAAATTGAAAGGGCTAGGGATACAGATCCATAGTAGAGTGCTCTTGGGTTCAATCCCCAATCCCACCGAAAACAAAAGCAATCCAAACAAACTAAAAACAAAAAACCCTATTAATATGTTAAATATCAGTTAAGAAATAGGGGCTGGCAGAAATCCAGAGGATCATCAATACCTACTTCCAGAATTTATACGCCAATAAGATGGAAAATGCAGAAGAAATGGACAGATTCCTAGATACGTATGAATTACCAAAGTTGAATGAAGAAGACCTAAAAATTCTAAACAATCCAATATCAATCAATGAAATTGAAAATGTAATTAAAAAGTTACCAACTAAGAAAAGCCCAGGTCCTGATGGCTTCACTGCTGAATTCTACAAGACATTTAGAGAGGAACTACTGCCACTACTGTTTAAACTCTTCAATGAAATTGAAAGGGAAGCAATACTCCCAAATTCATTCCTGGAAGCAAGCATCACTTTGATCCCCAAAGCACAGAAAGACCCAACTGAAAAAGAGAACTATAGGCCATTCTCACTAATGAACATAGATGCAAAAATCCTTAATAAAATACTGGAAAATAGAATGCAGAAGATCATCAAGAAGATCATACACCCTGATCAAATGGGACTCATCCCAGGGATGCAGGGATGGTTCAATATACGAAAATCAATCAATGTAACACAGGATATCAATAGAGCCAAGGACAAAAAAACATATGATCATCTCAATAGATGCAGAAAAAGCATTTGACAAAATCCAACACACATTTATGATTTTAAAAAGCGTACAAAAAATTGGAATAGACGACCTCTACCTCAATCTGAGGTAAAAGGCATCTATGAAAAACCAACAGCAAATATCATACTAAATGGTCAAAAACTGAAATTCTTCACACTAAAATCAGGAACAAGACAAGGAGTTCCACTATCACCACTCCTGTTCAATATAGTTTTGGAAACATTAGCCATGGCAATTAGACAAGAGAAAGAAATAAAAGGAATAAAGATAGGAAACGAAGAAGTCAAAGTCATTATTTGAAGATGACATGAAACTCTATATAGAAGACCCCAAGGATGCCACAAAAAGTCTTCTTGACTTAATAACCAAATTCAGTAGAGTAGCTGGTTACAAGGTCAACACACAAAAATCAATAACTTTCCTCTACATGAACAACAGACTCACTGAGACAGCAATAAGGCAAATAATTCCTTTCACAATAGCATCCAAAAAACTGAAATACCTAGGAATCAACCTAACAAAAAAATCAAAGACCTCTTCTCTGAAAACTATAGCACTCTGAAAAGAGAGACTGAAAATGATATCAGAAAATAGAAAGACACACCCTGCTCCATGGTAGGAAGGATCAATACAGTGAAAATGGCCATACTTCCAAAACTGCTATATAGATTCAATGCAATAACAATTTAAATCCCAGTGGCATACTTCACGGACCTTGAGAAAACAATCCACAAATTCATTTGGAACAAGAAGAGACCCAGAATAGCAAAAGCAATTCTAGGTAACAGAGACATGGCAGGGAGTATCACAATCCCCAACCTGCAACTATACTACAAAGCTACGGTGATAAAAACAGCATGGTACTGCCAAAGAAACAGACCTGAGGACCAGTGGAATAGATGAGAAACTGCAGAAACAACTCCAGACACATTCAGCCATCTCATCTTCAACAAAGGAACCAAACACCCTCACTGGAGGAAAGATAGCCTCTTTAATAAATGGTGCTAGAAAAATTGGGTTTCAACTTGCCAAACATTAAAACTAGATATATATCTCTCACCACGCACTAAACTAAAATTGAAATGGATTAAAGATCTAAATATTAAAACAGAAACACTGAACCAGCTGGAACAGAGGCTAAGTAGAACTCTTGAAGACATTGGTGTAGGAAAAGATTTTATGAACAAAACCTCAGTTGCCTGTGAACTAGCACAGTCAACAAGTGGGATCTCTTCTTATTAAAAAGCTTCTGCACAGCAATAGAAACCACCAGCAGTGTGAAGAGACAACCCACAAAGTGGGAAAAAATCTTTGCCTGGTTTTCCTCAGACAAAAGTCTACTATGCTAACAAATGTTTAACCCAAGTGATAAGCATATGGTATTAATTGGACTACTATATTTATATTCCTGAAAATTTGAAAATTATCATAATGAAAAGAAAAAATAAACCTATGTATATGAGGCAATGCTTTCCAGGAGGTGGGTGTGGTCCAGGACAGAGATGGGTAAAGAGATACATACAATCCAGAGGGACAGAAGCATGGAGCTCTGTGGGCAAACACGGGAGTCTTAAAACCAGGCTGATGGTGGGGGGGGGGTCTGGCTGGCTGGGGAATTGCTGATGAGGAAAAGGTGACACTTAAGCTAGTTCTGTTTAAAGTCACTCGATTACAAAAGCAATGCGTGCCCCCTACAACCCATAAGCCAAGCTGGAAGGGGGAGAGGCTGGCACTGTGGGCAGGGCCCCTCTGTACCAGAGGACAGAGTCAAGGGAAAGAACATGGAATACTGAGGAGAAAAGAGTAGTAGAGGACGGAGCGAGAGAGAGAGAGAGAGAGAGAGAGAGAGAGAGAGAGAGAGAGAGAGAGAGAGAGAGCGGCAGGGAGCGTGTGTCTAGAGAGGGGTCATTCGGGGCCTGAACTTTACCCTGAAGACCATGGAGGCCGATTGAAGGATTTAAAGAGGGGACCGACACCCTCACATTTGTGCTTTAAGAGAGTTCAGCCTTTCACCAATCAGGAAGAACAGAGACAGTGGGGACCAGGAAACCTGGGTGACATCAGAGGAGGAGGCGCCTTTGTGTACTGTTTCAACTGCAGAGGAGGCACCCTCTGGTCAGTCATCAGTCAGGAGGGCACAAAATGTGGCTTTGATAAGCATAACTGCAGAAACAGAAAAATAATAATATAAGAAGAAAAATGAGTATGTTGGATAAATACTTTTTAAAAACACATGGCTTACTGGGATGCACCTTCCCAAATCAGGTGCCCATGTCAGTGAGCGGTCAGCCTGAAGGGGGCCCTTTATGGCGCCTCTGAAAGCGCGACACAGAGGCGCCCGCTGGGCATGAGAAGTGCACGAAGGAGCCCGGCCTCGGGCTGCAGCGCCCTGGAAAGCTTGCTTCGCACCGCGTCCCGCAGCCCAGCCCTGAGCAGATCTGGTGCTAGGCTCCTCCTGCAACTATACACAACCAGGACCTTGGGTGTGGCACTTATCACCTGCTCTGTTCCTCCATTTCCTCATCCGTGAGATGTTACTGTGTGCATGGAAGAGCGATAATGAACACGCAGCACTTAGCAGGGTGCCTGGCACAAGGTCAACAAGTGTTGGGAAACTTTGGGCCACTACTGTTTTAAGAACCCTTTTTGTATAACAGCTTTTAAGGAGTAAAACTGGAGTTGAGGCGAGGCTTGCAGAATGATGTCGGCTGTCTTACCACTGGAGTCTGTTTCAGAATCAGAGTCACTGTCACTATCTTCAGAATATTTCTTTACTTTTGATAAGTTCTTCTTTCTCTTTTCTGTGGACTCTCTTTTAAATGACTAGATTTCTTTATGTCTGTAGAAAATACAAATAAAAAATTGACTCCTAAGGAAGAATGTCTGACCATCAATTTTATTGTATTTATCTGTAACTCCAGAAAAAAACCAATCCTATTATTTAACTGTTTATAAACTTATTTTCAAGTCCTTAATCTAAGAAGTCCTATATTCAAAAAACACCTTGTGAGGGCTGGGGATTTAGCTCAGTGGTTCCGGCGCCTGCCTCGCAAGCGAAAGGTCCCGAGTTCGATCCTCGGTACAAAAAAAAAAAAACCTTGTCAACTAGATATTAAAGTAATACTTTCCTTTGGCTCTTCATCCTCTACTGATGTATGTTCATCAGAGCTGCATTTAAAGAAAATGGTAGTAAGAATTAGAAAAGTGACCAGATATGGATCATAGAGTATTAAAACATGGGCTTAAAAATTTTAGTAACAGTATTGATTGTCCAAGAACCATTAAAATCGAGCACTTGATCACCTGTGTTCAAGGGTCTACCAGCCTCATAATAATAAAATAACTTACATATGCATAATGCTTTAGAGTTTACAAAGTGCTATTCAAATAAAGCAGCATGGAAGATTCATATTTTCAGAAGAAACCATGGGGTCAAAGTAGGAAATGATAAGAAAAGATGAAAGAAACTGAAGATCAGAAGGTTGAGGGAACACTTCATGATTTTATTGTAAATGTCTAAAGGACATAAGGCAGAATAACTGATCTGTCTCCCCAGAGCAAGAAGAGCCTAAAAAATTACAGTCTACAGAGATTTTTTCCTGTTGTATAAAATTTGAGAAATGAATATTAAAACTCTACAGTAGTGTAGAAAAGGATTTTCATATTAAACAATCTTTATTAAAATCTGCAATGTATTAAATTCTTTATTCATATTTCCATTATATTTCATGGACTCATAGTAACTGTATCCAAATAGAAGCAAGGGGGGGGGGTAGATATAGGAAACCACTAAAGAATCTGATTTAACTTTACATGGATATACCACCCCAAAATCCCCAATGGCAAATTTACAAAGCAATGTTGATTCATTGTGCCTACTTTGTGAACATAGTCTTGAGACTTGTTTCTTGAGATCTTGTAAATAAATGTTTCATGTAAAAATCAAACTATGGCAGTTTCTAGTTTTAGTTTAAGAAGTTCTTAATTTAAAACAATAAAAGAAGTTTTAAACATTTGATCAATTAGTTAAACATTAAAATTCCAAATATAAATGTATCATTGAATAGTTTAGACTTACAGACTGCTAGTGGCAGCAAATGATTTACAATAATAAATATATACAAAAAGTATCTACAAATAAAATAGTACTGTTATACATGAGCAGTGACCTGGTGAAACATACCAATCATACAGATAATTCAGTCTAATTCATGAAAAGGGAAATTGAGTGATAAAAATTTGAGGTTTAATTCAAATATTTATAATAAATGAAGTACTAATTCTGTTCCTCAGGTCCCATAGGGATAAAAAATCCTACATGACATACATCATGCTTTTTTTTTTTTTTTGGCCAGGTTAATTCATGTGAACAAAAAATAAAAGGTTCACAATTACAGCATGCTTGATGGGTTCCTACTTAAAATAAAACTATAAATGATGTATTTATATTACATTAGTTATCAGTACTGCCCTCTGCCTGTGGCTTTACCTACACATATTAAACAATCTTATTCTCTGGAGATCACAGCAGGGATAATTTGGTTATTGCCTAGGAAAATTACTTTTAGATTTCCCTCCAATTCTACTTCTATAAGTTCAGGTCCCTTGAGCATTTTCCAAAGGTATCTATAAGAACAAATTTCAGATGGTAATGCTTTAGCATCTTGTCACACAATCCAGGTTTACCTGTCAAACACATTGTCTAAACTCAATCTAATGTAGACATGGGAATAGAAGAGGGAAAAAGAAACTTATGAATAACACACTGAAAAGAAGTAAGCAAAAAGAAAAAACACTAATCACTTGAAAGTATTAGATATAGGAAAATGAACTGAATAAAAGAATACTGGTATCTTCATTTTTAAAAATCTATTTGTATTTTCAGGCATGCAATCTTCTCCTGGGTCAGTTAATAAAAACTAATTCCAAATAATACAAATATATTATTTGTTTTAACACTAAACACTTAACAAGAAATCAGCACCACATGTATTAAAATTCTTTTTAAAGAGACTGGCAGCTAAAATTAACTGGCAGTAAGTTTTCATTCTTAGTTATATTTTGTTTTTACAAATTAAGAGGTAGAAAAGTATAAATCATTAAAAAAGAAAAATGTGAGATGCACTTTACAGTTCATTACATAGTAAAATTTTGATAAGACTGCAGATTTACTAAATGTTCTAAAATACTTAAATCTTTTTAAACAATTTACTGTGGTTCAGGATTGTATTGGTCAACTAAGTCTGCCATAATAAAATACTACAGGCTAGATAGCTTAAACAACATAAGTTTATCTGCTCACTATTCTGGAGGCTGTAAGTCCAAGATCAAAGTACCATCGGGTGGATCCTGGCAAAGGCTGTTTCCCTGGCTTTTAGACAGCTGCCTTCACACTGCGTCTTCACATGTCCTTTCCTCTGTGTGCATGAAGAGAGAGAGATCACTAGTGTCTCTTCCTTTGGATAAGGATAACATTACTACTGAACTAGGTCCCATCATTATGACTTCTCATTTAACCTTAATTACCCGTTAAAAGTCCTATCTCCAAATACAGTCCCATTGGAAGTTATACATTCAACACATGAATTTGGTGGGAGGGGAGACAAAACTCATTCTATAATAAAGATTCTTCAGAGAAAGCCCCAAAACTTCAGGAGCTCCCAAATTCCAATTCTCTCTCTTTCTTGCTTAATCTCCTCAAAGATGTAGACATGTAATTTATAACTCAATAGCAGAAATCACTTTTTAATATATATACTTAATATATAATTATGTAAAGTCAAATGCAACAGGTCTGGTTAAGTCCCAGTCTTTCTCTCTCTCTTTCTCTCTCTCTCTCTCTCTCTCTCTCTCTCTCTCTCTCTCTCTCTCTATATATATATATATATATATATATATATATATACTTTTTTTTTTTTTGGTACCAGGGCTTGAACTCAGGACTTTGCGCTTGCGAGGCAGGTGGCAGAACCACTGAGCTAAATCCCCGGGCCTATATTTTAAACTTTAATAAAAAGTTGGAATAAATGAAACTCAATGCTTAAAATGTAATGTTCTGATAATATTATCCAATGGTACAGACTACAGAAAGCCTGAGCAGCCAGGTGAGAATTAGAGCAAAAACAAAACAAAACAGAAGAAAACCAAAATGCAAATCAGGAAGTGATATCAACAAGATGGCAGAATAAGGGTTTCCAGTGCTCATCCACTTAAACAGTTTGAACAACCACCATGCACTTTCAAGGAGCTAAAGAAACCATGTGAGAGATTAACAGCCTCTGAATGGAACACAGAAATAAAAACAGATGCACTGAACTTGCCTCTCAATGAATATAATGCCTTAAATGTTTTTTTTATCTTTAACACATAGTGCATATAAGGTACCTGACATTCAATAAATATTAAATATGAATACTTATACAAAAATAATTATAATTACTTCCCTTCCCGCAGAAAATCTATTTTCCACTCCAATATTCACTGTCAGAGGAAAATTGATTTCACTCTCGCCTTATTTTTAAAGGTCAAATATGAGATCACTTAACAAGACCTTTCTTAAGGTAGCATCATTTGCAGCTTTACGTATCACTTTTCCTACATCCATCCAATTATCTTGTCTTAGAGGAAGGTTTTCTTATTTTAAGACCTGAACCTCAACCTTTGATAACTCCCTACAAAGAACTTCCACTTGCACAGCCACTTGTACAACTTCAAAAAGTTCTGTTCATTCATTCAGTGCTCAATGGTTGAGCACCTACTGCCAGCCGCTGCAAACTGTAATGAACAAAATCGGGTTTCTCTTTTCCACAAGCTCAGTCTAGTGGAGAATAAAAGTATTCTCACAAACGATAACAATAAAAAATAAATGGGATGCATACATCTTTGTCCCTTGACCATGTCCAATACCAGAGGCAGAAGATGAAAGAGGGAGACCTGAGCACCTGAGAGGGAGTCCAAAGATGAGGGTAAATGTAAGGGAGGGAAAGGGAGAATAAAGAAGGGGCTGCCACTGATATATTGAAGAAATGGACGAAAACAGGTACAAAGAAGGTAGATGGAGCAAAATGCAAATGGACAGAGGTGAGAGTCCAAAGGCAAGTGATCGCCCCAGAGCAAAGGTGCAGCAGTCCCACTGGCCTCTGCCACAGGCTGAACTTCCTCTCCTCCTCCAGGATGCCTTGCCTGGGTTTGACTCTCCCATAGCAGTGAAAATAGCTGCTGCAATACACGGAGGAGGCTGAAGCAATGAGGTTGTCCTGCAGCCATGAGCACCACCCTTGATTGAGAATGGGACCACAGGCAGGAGCAGCAGGGCTGGTTTCTGGAGACTTGGGTGAGGCCAGATGACAGCTGAGGCCATGCGAGTCAGCTGAATGAAAGCTACAGTGCAAGCCAGGAGCGGATGACTTTGCTTGGCTTGGGATTCTTTCAGAAACTGGGAAGTTCTCACGACTGGCACCTGAGGCTACCCCCTCAGAACTGCAGAAAAGGATGTGGGAGCTATTGCAGGAACAAAAATAGGGAGCACTTTCACGAGCTTTGTAAGATCTCTGTTGCCATGGCTCTGAAAACCCACCCTATACTTTTTTTTGAATTTAATGTTATTGGTACATTTTAGGTGTACAATATAATGACATTCATCATGGGAAATTTGTGCCTTTACATAGTCTCTCTCAGTTCTTATTTTTCCCCCTTCCCCTGCCCTCCCCACAACCCCTCCATTCCTCCCTATTTACAAAGACTGTGTTTCCATTTTTTCATTTTCTCATATTAATTTCATTTCCTTCTTTCCTTTCCCGCATCCTTCCCAGTTCCCTTTCCCCTTTGCCCCTTTTCTTCCTATTTCAATTATCTATTATATCTTTTAGTCCTTATTTACACTTTCAGTTTCTCACACTAGAGAAACTATTCGGTATTTACACATGTGTGTCCCATTTATTTCACTTAAGAGTATCGCCTCAATGTGCATCCATTTAGTTATAAGTATCTCTAATTTCTCATTTTTTATGGCTGAGTAGTACTCCATTATATTAAAAAGCCCCATGTTTTCTTAATCCAGTCTCCAGTTAATGGGCAATTGGGCTGCTTCCAAGTTTTGGCTATTACAAATAGTGCTGCTATGAACATGGGTGCACATATATCGCGGTGGTATGATTTTTTTAATTCTTTGAGGAAGATCCCCAGCAGGGGAAAAGCTGGGTCAAATGGGACTTCCAGTCCTAGTTCTTTGAGGTATCACCAAACTGATTTCCCCAGTGGTTGCACCAATCGACACTTGCACCAGCAATGGAGCAGGGTTCCTCTTTCCCTGAAGCCTCACCACCATTTCTTCTTGGTTGATTTCATGATAGCAGCCATTCTTTCTGGGCTGAGGTGGAATCTCAGCGTTGTTTTCATTTGCAACTCTCGAATGACCAGTGATGTTGAACATTTTTTCATGTATTTATTTGCTATTTCTACTTCTTTGCCTGAGAAATATCTGTTCATTTCAGATGCCCATTTTTGGATTGGGTCTTCAAATTTGGGAGGTCTGATTTTTTAAAGTTCTTTATAGATTCTGTGAGACCTAAAACCACAAGATGTACTTTGCCCACCTGCTTGTGATAGTGTTCAGCCGTCCCCTGGCAACAGCTACCCCAATGTCCCAGGTGTAACCGTTTGCAGCTTGGGTACGCAAGGCACAACCAATCAGGTTTAATTGCCAATCTAGCACCTTGCTGTAACTACTATAAAAACCCCTGCTGATTTGGAGTCGGGGCTCTCAATCTTGACCCGCTGCGGCGGTGATGGTTGGGAGTCCCTGCTAGAGCTTGAATAAACGACCCTCGTGTGTTTACATCGGAATCGGCTCCTTGGTGGTCTTTGGGGACCTCGAAATCTGGGCACAACAATTCTAGATAGTAGACTTTTGTCTGAGGAACAGCAGGTAAAAATTTTTTCTGATGTTGTGGGTTGTCTCTTCACTCTGTTGGTGGTTTCTCCTGCTGTGCAGAAGCTTTTTAGTAAGAAGAGATCCCACTTGTTGATGGTACTAGTTCACGAGCAACTGAGGTTTTGTTCATAAAATCTTTTCTTACACCAATGTCTTCAAGAGTACTACCTAACCTCTGTTCCAGCCGGTTCAACGTTTCTGTTTTAATATTTAGATCTTTAATCCATTTCAATTTTAGTTTAGTGCATGGTGAGAGATATAGGTGTAGTTTTAATGTTTGGCAAGTTGAAACCCAATTTTTCTAGCACCATTTATTAAAGAGGCTAACTTTCCTCCAGTGAGGTTTTTTGGCACTTTTGTCAAAGATGTGGTGGTTGATTTTGTCTGGAGTTGTTTCTGCATCTTCTAATCTGTTCCCCTGGTCCCCAGGTCTGTTTATTTGCCAGTACCATGCAGTTTTTATCACAGTAGCTTTGTAGTATAGTTTCAAGTTGGGGGTTGTAATACAACCTGCCATGTCTCTGTTACCTAGAATTGCTTTTGCTACTCTGGGTCTCTTCTTGTTCCAAATGATTTTTTGGATTGTTTTTTCAAGGTCTGTGAAGTATGCTGCTGAAATTTCAATTGGGATTGCATTGAATCTATATAGCAGTTTTGGAAGTATGGGTATTTTCACTATGTTTATCCTTCCTACCCAGGAGCAGGAAATGTCCTTCCATTTTCTGCTATCATCTTCAATCTCTCTTTTCAGAGTGCTATAGTTGTCAGAGAAGAGGTCTTTGATTTCTTTTGTTAGGTTGATTCCTAGGTATTTCAGTTTTTTGGATGCTATTGTGAAAAGAATTGTTTGCCATATTTCTCTCTCAGTGAGTCTGTTGTTCATGTACAACAAAGCCATTGCTTTTGGTGTGTTGACCTTGTATCCAGCTACTTTACTGAATTTGCTTATTAAGTCTAGAAGACTTTTGGTGGAGTTCTTGGGGTCTTCTATATAGAGTATCATGTGGTCTGCAAATAATGACAATTTGACTTCTTCATTTCCTATCTTTATTCCTTTTATTTCTTTCTCTTGTCTAGTTGCTGTGGCTAATGTTTCCAAAACTATGTTGAACAGGAATGGTGATGGTGGACATACTTGTCTTGTTCCTGATTTTGGTGTGAAAGATTTCAGTTTTTGACCGTTTAGTATGATATTGGCTGTTGGTTTTTGCATAGATGGCTTTTATCAGATTGAGGCAGAGACTTTTGATTCCAATTTTTTGTAGGGTTTTTATCATAAATGCATGTTGGATTTTGTCAAATGCTTTTTCTGCATCTATTGAGATGATCATATGTTTTTTGTCTTTGGCTCTATTGATATGGTGTTTTACATTTATTGATTTGCATATTTTGAACCATCCCTGCATCCCTGGGATGAATCTTCTTGATGATCTTCTGGATTCTATTTGCCAGTATCTTATTAAGGATTTTTGCATCTATGTTCATTACTGATATTGGCCTATAGTTCTCTTTTTCGGTTTGTGTCTTTCTCTGCTTTGAGGATCAAGGTGATGCTTGTTTACAGGAATGAATTTGGGAGTACTGCTTCCCTTTCAATTTCACTGAAAAGTTTAAAAGGTAGTGGCAGTAGTTCCTCTCTAAATGTCTTGTAGAATTCAGCAGTGAAGCCATCAGGACCTGGGCTTTTCTCAGTTGATAACTTTTTAATTACATTTTCAATTTCATTGATTGATATTGGGTTGTTTAGAATTTTTAGGTAATCTTTGCTCAACTTTAATAATTCATACTTATTTAGGAATCTGTCCATTTCTTCAGCGTTTTCCGTCTTACTGGTATAGAGGTTCTTGAAGTAGGTATTGATGATCCTCTGGATTTCTGCTGCATCTGTTGTATTTTCATTCCTAATTGCATGGATTTGTGCCTTTTCTTTCCTTTTCTGATAAGATTGGCTAAGGGTTTGTCAATTTGGTTTATTCTTTCGAAGAACCAACTCTTGGCTTCATTGGTTTTTTGTATCATTCTCTTAGTCTGCATTGCATTGATTTCTGCCCTAATCTTTATCATTTCCTCCCTTGTATGAGCTTTGGGTTTGTCCTGCTCTTCTTTTTCTAGAAACTTGAGGTTCAGCATCAGGTTGTTTATTGGGCTCACTCTGTTTTCCCAATATGTACATTCACTGCTATGAATTTCCTTCGTAAGACTGCTTTCATTGTGCCCCATAGATTCTGATATGTTGTATTGTCATTGTTGTTTAATTGTAGAAACTGTGTGATTTCTTCTTTGATTTCCTGTGTGACCCATTGGTTATTCAGAAGTGTGTTGTTCAATTTCCATGTGTTTATGAAACTCTTGGGGTTTCTTTAGCTATTGATCTCCAAATTCATCACACTATTGTCTGATAATATACAGGGGATACCTTCAATTCCTTTGCACTTACCTAAACATGTTCTATGAGCAAGTATGTGGACTATTTTGGAGAATGACCCGTGTGCAGCTGAAAAGAATGTGCATTCTGATTTTGTAGGATGGAACACTCTGTAAACATCTGTTAAGTTCATTCGTTCAATAGTTTGATTGAGTTCCAGGATTTTCTTGAATTTTTTTTGTCTAGTTGATCTATCTATTTGTGACAGTGGGGTATTGAGGTCCTCCACTCCTATTGTATTAGTGCTTATTTGATTTTTCACATCTGTTAGTACTTGTTTTATATAGTTGGGCGCACTAGTGTTTGGTGCATATGTTTATGACTGTCATCTCTTCCTCTTGGATTGTTCCCCTTACAAGATGTAGTGTCAGGGGCCGGGGATTTAGCTCAGTGTTTTCGCTGCCTGCTTCGCAAGCACAAGGACCTGAGTTCCATCCCTGGCACCAAAAAAAAAAAAAAAAAAAGATGTGGTGTCCTTCTTTGTCTTTCTTAATCAGTGTTGGTTTGAAATCCACTTGATCTGCAAAGAGCATAGCTATTCCTGCTTTTTTTCAGGTTCCTGTTACATGGAGTATTGTTTTCCACCCTTTAACTTTCAGTCTGAGTTTCTTTTTTAATTAAGTTCATTTCTTATATGCAGCATATTGTTGGATCTTGGTTCTTGACCCATTCTGCCAGTCTGTTTATTTTGATTGGTGAATTGAGACCATTAATATTAATGGTTATAACTGATACGTATTGACTTATCATTGTCATGACTTTTTCTTTTTGTTGGGTTCTCCCCCTTTGTGTTTATTTCGTGTCATGCCTAATGGATTCATTCTGCTTTGCTTTCTGGGGTTGTGATCCTTATTTTCTTTTCCTAGGATATTGGCTAAAAAATTTTTGAGTGCTGGCTTGGTATTCATGAAGTTCCTAAAGTGCTCTTTGTCCTGAAAGTATCTTATTTCTCCATCAATTTTGAAAGATAGTTTTGCAGAGTACATCAATCTGGGTTGGAGGCTGTTTTCCTTTAAGGCTTGGAATACATCACTCCAAGCTCTTCTTGCCTTGTGGGTTTGGGTGGCGAAGTCTGCTGTGATTTTGATGGGCTTTCCTTTGTATGTGATTTGTTTCTTTTCTCTAACTGCTTGTAAAACTTTGTTTTTCTGTTGGGTTTCTGGAATCTTAACAATTATATGCCTATGTGTAGATTTGTTTTGTTTTGTTTTTTGTTTTTTAGTTCTTTTATTGGTACATTTTAGGTATACAATTCATTTACATTTATCATTGGGTGTTTGTACCGGGACATGATGTATCTTGGTTCTTATTTTTTTCCCAATTACCTGTGCGCCCTTCACCCCCTCCATCCTTCCCTATTTACGTAGATTTCATTTCCATTTTTTTTCTTTTCTCATAGTTTTTCCTTTCCCTCTTTTCCTTTCCCCTTTCCCTCCCTTCACTCCTTCATCTTTGGACCTTTTTTCCTATTTCACATTATCAATTATTCATTTTAATCATTTTAGGACACACATGTGTAAATACCAAATAGTTTCTCTAGTGTGAGAAACTGATAGTGTAAAGAAGGGTTAAAATAGATTTTTTTTTTTAATCAAGGCTTGTTGCAGTCCTATATGCCTCACTTATCTGTATGTCAAGTTCTTTTCCCCTATTTGGAAAGTTTTCTGCCATCACTTCTGTGAAGTTTTTTTTTTTAATGTCATCTGCACTCTCTCCTCTTTCATCATTGACTCTGATCAGTCTTATGTTATTCTTCTTTGCATCGTCTAACAGCTGCTGGATTGATTTCTCATGGTCCCTTACAATTTTAAAGCAATTTTTATTTTCCTGCAATCTTATCTTCTATATCTGATATTCTGTTCTCACATTGGCTCATTCTGCTGCATAACCTTTCAATGGAGTTTTTAATCTCCTGGAAATTTGTTTGCATCTGTTTTATGGATTTCATTTGTTTCCTATGTTGGGATTCCATTATCTTCCTAAGGTCCTCTATTTTTTTTTTATCTGTATCCTCTCTAGATTTATTAATCATGTCTTGCACTATGGGCATAATCTCTGCTGTTATCTGAGAAAATATTTCTGATTTCATTTTTTCCAGATCCTATTTTGTTGCCAGTTTAGAAGTCCAGGTGGTTGAGTATCAGTGTTCCATCTCATTTCCCTTTGGGGTTGCTTTAGGTGATCTGGAAGTCTGGTTTTGAGACGTGTTTACATGTCTTCTCATTTCAAGGCGGGGGGACGGCAGTGGTTGTGCTGCTGGTACCTGTGGGGCTCACCTACTCTGAACTGGGAGCTATGGTATGGTGGCCCAGAAGCCACGTCCTCTGCTCTCAGAGTGGTGGTATTGCCCCACCCTATACTTTCGCAGGTAGCTAAAGAAACCATGGAAACTGTTGCTACTCTGTTTACAAAATCCTTCCCCAGGTCTACAAATCCCCCAGCCAAGGCGAAGGGTGAGCATATTGATATAACCAAGCCACCACTGCAATGCATTCTGCTCATCTTTTGATTCCTCACAAGGCTTGCCAGGTCCAAAGTCAACCAGCGACAGTGATTTATAAGCTCCTACTTGAATAACTGAATGGCAAGACAGAAGGCCACAGGATATATTCCATAGTTCCATGGAATGGCCATACCATTCAGAGTCAAGTCTGCTCATGTTTCAGGTGTTTTCTGTGCACGTGTTGCATAGTTTATAATATTGGGTGCTTACCCCCCCCCCCAGGCCTTTGCTAGACAGGAGGCCGCTGCGGGGCACACCACTGTGCCTGCCCACAGCTGACCTCCGGGGCTCCTGTATGCCTGCCAGCTCTCTGAACTGCAGTTTTTTGTCCTTTCTCCTGTGGAACTTGGTCCGGTGTGTGAAAGATGTGCCTAAACGACCAACTGGCTTCAGGGATTCCTTTTTCCCTTTTGGTTTCTGGAAAGATGATCTGTCCACAGTTATTCTGTCCATGCTACATGGAAGTAAGGAACAATTGCAGTGGGAAGAATTCAGCCAGGGGACAGGTGACACTTGCGTGCTGTGGGTCAGCTGGCCTCCAGGTGAGACCAAATCAGAGCTTTGAAATTTAAACTAGCAAAGCTCCACGTGTTTCTGAAGTCAGATTCTAAATTGCATTTGAATTTGTGCTTCTTTGCTTTTCCCCGAGCCAAAGCCCTCAGTTTATATTTCTGGCCACTTCTGCAGGATTCTGGAAAATGCCAGATCCACCCGCCTTCCATAAAACATTTATATATTGTGATTCGGAGTACTTTCTGAAGAGTACTTCATATTTTTTAATTGCCTTGTTTGCCTTCAACTTCTTAATTTTCATGGTTTACATGGGTGTGTGTAGGGGGTGTGTATCTATGTGTGGGTTGGGTTTTTTCCACTGCATGTGTGGGTTGGGTTTTTTCCACTGCATGTGTTGGTTCTATGGACATATGATCCCCACACACTGTGGGAGTGATTGGCCGGGCCTTGTTTTTTGTCTGTGTGTTTGTTCTCTTGAAGAACAGAGTGGTATTTAGGAAATTGCAACATAACACTCTTATCAGCTCATATGAGAGAGCAGATGCCAGCCCTTGACAGTGCTGGTAAGTTGTATCATACATTTTCAAAGAATTGTAAGCATTTCATGCTTTAAAACACCACAAGAGAACATCACACAGAAATTTATTTGGTTTCCTTTGTCTCATGGTGCATATAGCAATACAGACTCCCTCACCCTCACTCCCTGCCACCCTGGCTCTTCCACCCTCATCCTTCTCTCTCGTCACTGAAGGCTGTGAGCTGCTTTCCATGTCATAGAGCTGTGATGTCATTTGGAAGGACTTTCCAGGACAAACGAGTTCTTGGTTAGCGATGTTGCATGTGCAGCAGTGCCATGAGCTGGTGATCTTGTTGGAACCCCTATGTTAGTGTCGGTGCCACCAAGTGCTGCTGTTTGCTGAAGGCTGACACAGGATTTAATCACAAAAATGCTGATTTGAGGACAAAAGGAAAGGTTTCTTTTCACTGCTTAAAGTAGGGTCACTTACTTCCCCTTGCAATCATGTCTAAATTTATTAGTATAGAATCTCTTAGTATACACTGTTAATCATGTCCCCACCTATTTGAATATTATATGGGAAGTGTAATAGTTACAGGCATACAGCCAGGCACATGTGCTGTTAATAACATGAAATTCTCATGTTGAAAAAGAGAAAGAACCACCAAATGTGACCTTGGGCTTAGTTTGGCAGCTGAAATTCTTCGAGGCTACTGACAGGTGACCCTTTAAATCAACCTAGTCTTTGATTGCTATATGCAAGAAAGGTTCCCCTTTCATACTGTTTTTTGGGGGGAGGTGATATTCCCAGAAATACTCATGGTGACACAATAGGGACTCTTTCGTCAGAGCTCCTCCACCACAGACATTAGTAGCTGAGCAACAGCCACATGTAGTGATTGTATCAGCCCACCATTGATAATGGCATTGGACCTAGCTAGCTTATTTCCATCACTACTTTTTTTGGGCTTGCTCTTATGTTTTAAGAGGTGCCAGGGGTACATTTTTGCACTGAAATCTAAAGATGTTTTAAAAACACTTTTCACAAAAATAGTCCTTTGTCATTACATTATTTACTCATGTGTTTGTACATTTTTGTATGTTAATTTATGAATGATTTTTTCAGTAAATACATATTCAAGAACAAAAAGAATTGGATGTTTGTATATGTACATACTGTATATGTAAGATATATAATCTAGTTTTATATATACATATATGAATGACACATCAAATTACATGGTTTTTAAATCTATCTGAAAAAATTTAATGAGGATAAAAAAGACAGAATTCAAAGTATTTTCTAAGCAACTGACAGTGTGTTTATTTTGGGGTTATAAGATTCAGCAAAAATAAAATACAGTAGGCCTTCTTACATCTGAATTCCAAATAAAAAATTTCTAGTATGTCTCCTATAATAATTATTAAGTGACTACTTTCTGTTGAGTGACTCCTTTCTATAGAAGGCAAGGTGAGGGCTGCTGTTGTACCTCCTCCCTTCTCTCCCACCACTTATAAATGTCTAAGGCTTTTCACTTGATGTTTCAGAAAGGGAGGTCAGGCAGTCTATGACATTCAGAAGCTGATGCAGCATTCGCAAGTAGGCATGTTCTTCTCTTGCTGGACATAAACCCACAGAACAACAACCTAAAACCGGGTCATGGGAAACTGACCAAGTAAGACAAAACAAGATACTTTAAGCACAGACAAAAACAAGGTCACCATGCCACTCAGAAAACACTAGATGTCCCCTCTCTTAGTCAAGATAGACAACTGCTATTGCAGTCCCTGTATAACTGACGTGCACAAGCATACAATTGTCCCTGGTTTCCGAGGACATCTGAGTTAGAGTGAATTCCTGCTTTCTAAGACCCTCTCCAAGTTGTCCAGATCTTCTAATAGGTTGTAATATCCTCTTACTGAGGCACTCCACAGTTTCCTAAGTGTGCATTCCCCCTCCTTACAAAGAAATAAACCCAACCTGTCAACTGTGGATATGGTCATTGGTTGAAGGGCACCGACATATTCTATTACCTAGAATGCTCTTCTCCAAATAGTGTCATAACCATTTCTCTTAGTTCTTTTCATTATTTGCTCATACCTCACCTTTTCAGAGGCCAGCCCTAACCACTCCATTTTTATTTTTTCATCTATTTTTCTTTATGACACTTATTACTATCTGATATTGTATTATATATTTAAATTATATATGAATTTTTATTTATGTATCTCCTATTAGGATGCAATTGTAACAAAGACCAAGACTTTGACTTGATGATGACTATATACACAGTGCCTGGCATACAGTAGGTGCTAAACAATATGTACTTGATATGTCCTCAGGAGATGTATGAATGGATGTTGTGTCAGGGTTTATTAACTTAATTCTGTCACACAGTGGTAATCAATCCTGTTGTCTGTTCTTGGTCCTACATTTAAATCGACAGGCTCGCTACAAAATCTCCATACTTAATTCTTTGACTCATTTCTTATTTGGTTTGATTGCATATTGCCAAGTAATTTTTCACAAATAACTCCTGCCTCATTTTTTTTCATATTTGGAGTAAGCTGTCTGTTGCTTTCTTGATGTATTTTATCACTGTGAGCAATTATATGTACTCCCCTTTTCCTGATACGTGGGTTATATATCCCTATACAGTTGACTTTGCAAGGTTTTAAGAAGAAAAGGGCAATTAGCAGCATTTAACAGGTCACTTAAGGAGAGATTTGTTAGGATTGAGCAGAAAAGGTGATAATGATGAAAAAGCAAACATATATTTACCACTTACTGGGTTCTAGATATTTATTTACTCAACATTAAGTAACATTATCTATCATTTACTGGGCCAAGGCAAGCTTTGCAAATAACTTAGTGCTTGAGCTGGGTCTTTATGGAAGACCAGGAAATGGCCAATCAACTGGAGAAGTAAGGTATGGATACAAGAGGAATGATTATTCCAGGTGTGGAGTTCTAGGAACAAATTTGGAGGCAGGAGACAGAGTGGCATATTCTAGAACCTCTAAGCAGTTTGACACTATACATAGTTAATTTAATCCTCAAAACAGTTCTGTGGTAAAGTATTAATGTCCTTATTTCATAGATGAAGAATGAGGTTCAAGATTACTGAGCTAGTAGATGACAGTACTGGAATTCCAACCCACTTACAAATATTCAAGACATTGCTTTTTCTTCTCTACTGGAGTTTGTTCTTCCCTGGTGTGGTGACCTTACCATATCTGTGACTCAGTAAATCAGAGGAAGGATTCTGGGACTGAATAAATATCACTTTCTTATATTTTATCTTTTATCACCAAAATAAATATATATTAAGCATATGCAAGATTCTTGGCTTTTGCGGGGGGGGGGTCTTGCTGTGTAGTTCAGGCTGGCATTGAACTCACTATGCAGCCCAGGCTGGCCTCAAACTTGCAGCAATCCTCCTGCCTCAGCCTCCTGGGTGCGTTTGCCACTACACCTGGCTAGATTCTTGGCATTTTAACACAGGATAGGACAGTTACTGCCCTCATGGAATCCATAATGTTCAAATGTGGCACGCAAACATGGGCAACTTGTCCACAACAGCCAATCAAAAACTTTACAGAAAATGAAACAATTGACATGTCCAAATCCATTTGATACAGGTTCTTCTCTTTTAAATCTACTGGGATGTCTGAAGTGAGGCTACCCTCTCAGATAAGAAGAAAGTAGGTGAAATAACATTTTGCAAAACAGAAAGATAACAAAACTTCCAATGGTCCTGCAGGAAATAATTATGATCATTATGAAGGCCAGTCAAGTTTCCTGGTCTGCTCTGCTTTCCTGCAAATACAGTAAAATTCATTTCTGGTCTTTCATTATAGGTAGCTGTTTAACTTTAGTTTTTCCTGGTTTGGAGGTATGAGGAATAGTGCCAGAAAGGAAGAGAAAGTTGCCTGTGCTTTGAAAGAACAAGTTTTCATCATACCTCAGTTGGGACTCCACTTCTAAAACCCTTCTGGCAATGGGACAAAAAGCAAGGCAATTCTATTGGTGGCCTCACTGGTGTTGATGTAGGTGAAAAGGAAGGTGTGCTCTGTCTTCCAACTTACTGAAAGGTAATAAATTCCGTATAAAGAATGGCTTCTACTACCATGATGGTTTGTATTTTTAAAATATTTTAGTTTCAATTACACTACTGAAAGATAAATAGATTCTAAACTTTCAACTATTTCCTAAATTTCCTACTTTTTTTGCAACTAAGTTTTTAGGAAAGGTAACTCAGAAAAATTGTAATTAATCTCCTGGCTATTTTTTTTAGGTGCTTAGTTAACATAGGACTGGACCATTTAGTATTCAACTGAGAAGACAATACTTGTCCAAACACTAGATTTCTTTCTTAAAAAGTAGTTACTGAACCAGATGAGGTGGCACACACCTGCAATCCTAGCTACTGGAGAGAGGGTGAGGCAGGTGGATCACAAGTTTGAGGCCAGTTTGGTCAATGTAGTGAAACCGTGTCTCAAAATATAAAAAAGAGGGCAAGGATGTAGGTTAGTGGTAGAGTGCCCCTGGGTTCCATCCATAGTACGGGGGGGGGGAAGCAGGGGTTGGGGGGGGTCCGTGTTTTAGTATTGTCTTGTTATCCTAGAGCTCGAATTATCATGAGTTAATAAATTTTATTTCTTCAGATTGTATTTCAAGGTGGTTTATCGCGTAACAGGCTAATAGAACAGAATTCACACTTGTAAAAGAAATGAAATTCATAGTATCCAATAAAAGTTTGTTCTTTTGTCGTTGTTGGTTTTGGTTTTTGGTTTCTTAAGGCAGGGTCTCCCTTTGTAGTTCAGGCTGGCCCTGAACTCACCATGTTCCCCAGACTGGCCTCGAACTCGCGGTGATCCTCCTGCCTCAGCCTCCCGAGTGCTGGGATTACAGGCGAGCGCCACCACGCCCGGCTCCAATAGAAGTTTTTATGAACTTTGATGTATGCGTCTAGCTTCCCTTCCACTCCAACTGCTGGCGACTGCGTTACAGGACCTTTCGTTTTCCTTTTTCCCACCCTCTCGCCGTCGGGAAAGCTGAACGCAGTCAGAGCTTCTGTCTTCCTCCGCCCCCTTGCGGAAAGAGCCGAAGGCGGAACGGGGCGCCGAAGCGAAGCCGCCTAGGGCTCGGGCCCTTCCGGACAGATCCGGGCCGCTCTCGGAAGAGGAGGGCACCTCCGCGCTTCGCCCCCGCGCTGTGCCCTCTGTAGGCGGCGTGGGGCAGCGGTAGTAGTTGGAGGCGGCTGGAGGCTGCAGGCGTGTCGACATCGACCAAGACTGGAGCAACGTTTAAAGGAGCAGCAGGAGCGCCGGGAAATCCGGCTTCTCTCGGCGGAGGACTCCCACCCTTCCTCGGCCGAGGAGGAGCGGCGGCGGCGCCGGACAGCAGGTGAGGCCCCTGCCCTCGGCAGGAGGGGGCTAGGGGGCGCCTGCCTCCTGTCCCCGGCCGCGCCTGCGTTCGCCTCACTTGAACCAGGAAGCGGCTGAGTCTGAGGCTTCGCTCCTCCAGCTCTTTCTTTGTGTGGGTCGGGGAGGGAAGGAGGGGAAGAACCTGGAGGGCCGCGGCGCGGTCCCTTCTGCGTCCGGGGGCGAAGGGCTGCCAATGGGGTAGGCCCTGGGGGCGTGGGGACCCCCACCACAGAGACTCACTTGGCGTTTTCCTTCGCCCCTCTGCCTTCTCTTTTGTGGTCTTTTTTTCTCCACCTAGCCCTTACTTTGATTTGGAGCTTTTCTCCCAGGCCCATCCTCCCCTTCCGTCCCCTTCCCGGGGCATAACAATGCCGCCTGCCTCGCCCCTCCCCAACACCGCACCCTACTGCTCGCCACCTTCTACTTTCTCCCTCACCCCTTATTCACTCTGCTGTTTGTACTTCCATCTGTATTTGCAAGAAGCCGGCTTTTTGCATGAATTGGAATTAAAAGCCTCCGTTACCGCTGGCAGGGTGCAAATGGAGAAGAGAGAGGTGGAGGAAAGGAGATGGGGTTCAGTTGCCGCAGGGAGCCGCGTGTTGGTTTGTTTCACTCCCTGGCGGATGGCTTTTATCTCTTTCAGTCTGTAGCAGCCCCTCCGATCTTGCCCTCGGTCAAGGATTTGTCGTGCAAAGATAGAGAATGGCCTTTTCACAATCGGGTCGCAAATCTTGGGTGAGGGAGGGCTCAGACCGACCTGTATTGACCCAGGGCCCACCCTGACCTGCAGGAGAGGGGGACACCTAAACAAGAAGAAACGAAGTCCCGACATCCTACGTTGAGAAAACCTATTTACAACGACAAAAATCATTCAGAAAACCTGCTTTTCCACTTAAAAGTGACTTCTGTTGAAATCCCCGTATTCTAGAATCTCTGGTTCCTGGCACGTTGTCCAAAGGTCACCCCTTCCGATTGAGTACCTTTATGGTAACCTGCAATTCCTGGTTACTGTTAATATGCAACACCTATCGGATGATGTTTTAAAGCCTTGATTTTTAGACTTTTTGTCGATTTTTGTTATTAAGTACAATTTTTTAAAATTTAAAAGATATTTGAGGTGTTCTGCCTTTTATGTGTATATAACTTTAGGCAGTATGACTGTGATACTCTGGGTAACTTTAAAGGGATATAAACAATTTTTACTAAAGGTACTTATCAAGTGATGGTTAATATGTATTATATAATTTTAATATGTGTGGATGTTTGACAGCTCTGGAATCATTGTGTACAGGATCTCTTCTGTGAAGTGCAAAAAAAAATTGTTTTAAGCCAGTTGTGATGAATGCCTGTAATCTCAGCATTTTGGGAGGCTGGGATAGGAGGATTGCAATTTGAGCCATCCTGGCCAACTTAGCAAGACCCTGTCTCAAAATAAAAACATTTTAGAAAGGGCTGAGGATATAACTTAGATGAGTGCCCTGGGTTCAATCCCCAGTATTGGGAAAAAAGTGGTTTAGGTAATACACAGCATTGCCATTTAATGGCAGCCCCCACACCTTCTAGAGTTATATCTCCCCTGCTCCAAAAAGCTAATGTTTTCATTTTCACTAACATTAGGTGAGAAAAAAGTTCTGATGGCTATGCACATAATTTTTTTTAAAGATAAGGCCTCACTGTGTACTTCAGGCTGGTCTTGAGCTCACTGTGTAGCCCAGGCCACTGGCCTTGAACTGGCAGTGATCCTCCTTCCTCAGCCTCCCGACTGCTGGGATTACAGGTGACCACCACCCTGCCTGGCTTTTTTTTTTTTTTTGCATTAATGGTGATTGAACCCAAGGCTTTCTCACTAAGCCACAACCCCCACCCCCCATTTCTTAAATTTTGAGAGTCTCAGTAAGTTACTAAGTTGCTTAGGCTGGGCAGGAATTTGGGATCGTCCTGGCTTAGCCTACTAGAGTGCTAGGATTACAAGCATGTGCCACTGTGCCTGGCTGTAGTGCACATAATTCTTTACCAACAAAATGAAATGTTTGAGGTTTTCATGCAAATATGCCTTGAGAAGTGGTGTACTTTCCTTTTCCACTGTCATATTTTTTCCATGATAGCCTATGTTGAATTTGTTTGACAGTGTTTAACATTTCACCTCTAGTATAAAGATAGAGAGGTGAGAGAGCTAGGCAAAGGGATGAATATAGGAAAGGGGAAAGAATCATGTTTAATAGTTTATTAAAATGAGACACCTCAATTTAAATAATGGGAAGCTGTCAGTGTTAGTAAATGTCCTTAGGCTGCAGAAAGTAGCTTTTAAATATAATCTTAATGATAGGATTAGTTAAAATTTAGGAAGAATGTGTATTTCAAACTTGAGTATTGAGCATAACAAGCTTTTCTGTGCATTTATGATGAACATTTTCCTTAAAACAATTTTAAGACACTTAAAACTTAATTCTTACCTCTCCTTGAGGTACAGAATTGGTAATAACAAATTGAATTCTCTAATCTTTAAAAGTTGCTTAATGGAGAGTCAGAGGAAGGCAACTGGAAATTGCTGTTCAAATCTGCATAGCAACTTAAAATTCACTTAACTTTTCTCAGGAGGAAGTCATAAGGTCTGACATGTGGTCCAAAAGCCAGCCTATATGAACAGTTTATATAAAAGCAAGAAAGTTATGGCAAATTGCAGTTAAAACTTGAGCTTTTTAATGATTCTGTGGCTTAAATTCTGAATGATAAAGTGCTTTTGTTTTTTCTTTGTAATCCTCCCTTATCCCTTCCTCCTCCTTTTCTCTTATAGGCATGGAGAGTAGAAAACTGATTTCTGCAACCGACATTCAATACTCTGGCAGTCTGCTGAACTCCTTGAACGAGCAACGTGGCCATGGACTCTTTTGTGATGTTACTGTTATTGTGGAAGACCGAAAATTCCGGGCCCACAGGAATATTCTTTCAGCTTCAAGTACATACTTCCATCAGCTCTTCTCAGTTGCTGGGCAAGTTGTTGAACTGAGCTTTATAAGAGCAGAGATTTTTGCAGAAATTCTCAATTATATTTATAGTTCTAAAATTGTCCGTGTTAGAGCAGATTTACTTGATGAGTTAATTAAATCAGGGCAGTTATTAGGAGTGAAGTTTATAGCAGAGCTTGGTGTCCCACTGTCACAAGTTAAAAGCATCTCAAGTACTCCTCAGGATGGTAATGCTGAAACCTTACCTCCTGGTTCTAGTGGCAAAAACCTTGAAATACAAAAATCGAAAGATGAACCCCAGGATAATGGAGCTACTATAATGCCAATTATAACAGAGTCTTTTTCATTATCTGCTGAAGATTATGAAATGAAAAAGATCATTGTTACTGATTCGGATGATGATGATGATGATGATGATGTCATTTTCTGCTCTGAGATTTTGCCTGCAAAGGAGGCTTTGCCGAGTAACAGTGCAGTAACACAGGTCCAGCCTAACCCAGGTCCTGTTGCTATTTCAGATGTTGCACCCTGTGCTAGCAATAACTCTCCCCCTTTAACAAGTATCACACCTACTCAGAAACTTCCCACTCCTGTGAATCAGGCAACTTTGAGCCAGACACAGGGAAGTGAAACATTGCTCGTATCTTCGGCTCCAACACATCTGACTCCCGACATTATTTTGTTAAATCAGGCACCACTTACTACCCCACCAAATGTCAGTTCTTCAGTTCCAAACCATATGTCCTCTTCAATCAATTTAGTTGTGCAGAATCAGCAAACACCAAACAGTGTTGTCTTAACAGGAAATAAAGCCAATGAAGAGGAAGAAGAGGAAATTATAGATGACGATGATGATGACACTATTAGCTCCAGTCCAGACTCAGCAGTCAGTAGTACATCTTTGGTCCCACAGGCTGATACCTCCCAAAATCCCACTTTTGATGGATCATTGATACAGAAGATGCAGATTCCTACACTTCTGCAAGAACCACTTTCCAATTCTTTAAAAATTTCAGATATAATTACTAGAAACACTAATGATACAGGCTTAGGATCAAAACATCTAATGGAGGGCCAGAAGATCATTACTTTAGATACAGCTACTGAAATTGAAGGCTTGTCAACTGGTTGCAAGGTTTATGCAAATATCGGTGAAGATACTTATGACATAGTGATCCCTGTCAAAGATGATCCTGATGAAGGGGAGGCCAGACTTGAGAATGAAATACCAAAAACTTCTGGCAGTGAGTCAACAGGCAAACGTATGAAAGTAAAACATGATGATCATTATGAGTTAATAGTAGATGGAAGGGTCTATTATATCTGCATTGTATGCAAAAGGTCATATGTGTGTCTGACAAGCTTACGGAGACATTTTAACATTCATTCTTGGGAGAAGAAGTACCCATGTCGCTACTGTGAGAAAGTATTTCCTCTTGCAGAATATCGCACGAAGCATGAAATTCATCACACAGGGGAGCGAAGATATCAGTGTTTGGCATGTGGCAAGTCTTTCATCAACTATCAGTTTATGTCTTCACACATAAAGTCAGTTCATAGTCAGGATCCTTCTGGTGACTCAAAGCTTTATCGTTTACATCCATGCAAGTCTTTACAGATCAGACAATATGCCTACCTTTCTGATAGGTCAAGCACTATGCCTGGTATAAAAGATGGCAGTATTGGTTATAAGGTTGATGCTGGAAAAGAACCTCCAGTAGGGACTACATCTACACCTCAGAACAAGCCCGTGACCTGGGAAGACATTTTTATTCAGCAGGAAAATGATTCAATTTTTAAACAGAATGTGACAGATGGCAGTACTGAGTTTGAATTTATAATACCAGAATCTTACTGAACTCCTTTGAAATATCAGAAAGTTTTGGTTTGGATTAATGGGCAGGGATTTTAGAAGACCTGTAAAACCAGTTAAAGTGAAACAAGTCAATTTGATCTGCCACATCTGAAGGTAGTCTAGTTGATTGTGTGTTAATATTTAGAAGCAAATTTTTCTGAAAGTTTGAGTAGAGGTTGAGAACCCCCCCTCCAAGTATATGTTTATATAGTTAGCTTTCAGCTCATTTAAAAGAGGCAAAAGTGAAAAGCTCAGAGAGATAGTTTTCTGAATAGAATTTAAAGCAGTTTGAATGTTCTTTGAAAATAACTGGATTTACTAGCATACCCTAACACATCTTAAAACTTTCCCCTTCCATGTTAGCACTTTATTGCTGATTTTTCAGTTTTCTTAACATTGAGACTATAAATGTGTGTTGTGTCTTATATATGGCATAAAAAGTAAAGAATGTCTAAAATTGTTCTAGGAAATTTCAGAATAAATCTCCACTTGGTTATGTATTCTGCTAGTCCAAATGGATAGTAGCCTCCTGCCTCCCTAACCCAATGAAAATAGCCATGCAGACAAGTCTTTCATATGATGAAGTAGTTTTAGCTAGTTTGAATTAGTCCTTGCTCATATTGCCAAAGTCTGTAAAAGACTTTGGTCACTTTGCAGTGTGATCTCTGTGGGCAAAAACCTAATAGAAAAACAAATCTGTAATGCAGACAGGAGGAGATGAAAAGTTTTGTTGGACTTACTATTCTCTGCTCTTTTGTAATAGAGACAGAATGGAATCAAATGGAGGTTTTCTTTTTGTTCATATTTAAAAATATTCCCATGAAATGTTGCAAACTTTTCAGTCTGAAAGCCACCAAATGAATCTTTATGCATAATCTAATTATGTGTAAATCTTTGTAAATGATAGTCTATAAATGAGACTCCTATGTATTTTGGGTGGAAGGGTACAGGCATATTTTTAAATGTTCATATTTCTTAGACTGTCCAATAGGAAGTTTTCATTTGAAATAGTTGAAATGGTGATCTAGTATTTTCTTTTCAGCAAGGTATTATCCCTTCTAAAATAAATTACATTTTATCTGTAAATCGTTACACTATTAAAGCAGTCGGTAACTACATATGGAGTATTATATAGACTTGTCAATTCCCATTTATTGTGACAACAATAAATGCCACCTTTCTTCCTTTTAGAATGACACATATTTAAACACTTAGAAAATAAAGTTAAAACTTATTCAAATGCTAGTACTAAAAGGAAGCAGGTTGGAACAAATATATAGCCTAGCATCTAAAACAAACTTAGCTTGAACTCCTGTAAGTGATTTTTTGCAAAGGAAAAAAAGTAATAGGTACTGAAAGATTGTTGTGCATAGTTATTAGTCATTCATAACCTTGCTTAAGTATTTCTTAGTTCAAAATAGATATTTCCTTCCTCCTTACCACATATTTTTAAAATAGTCTTAATTCTTGACTTTGAATTAGAGCTTTAATCATAATTTTTCATGTCAAGGTCATTCTTCAGATGGTAAACAAGATTTTAAGATAATGGTGTCAGTGTTTTTTAAATTGGGAGCAGAGAGGATTGGACGTCAGTATTTGCAGTAATACAAAGAAAAGTAATATCCTTTGCTTACCAAGGGGTCAAGTTTTTGTGCATTTATTGTTTTCTATTCTGGGAATCTAAACTAACCATTAGAAGATTTGAAATTACCTTATAACTTAAGGATCCGATCTTTGGAATCACAATATCTTGTCCCTTCCTGTGTAGATATTTTTTTTCTCTGGTACCAGAGATCAAACTCAGGACCTTATGCTTACCACTGAGGCAAGGCATGGCGCCACTGAGCTACATCCCCAGCTCTGTGTAGATGTTGATAACATTCCTTTGACTGTGGGGTGCACTCTGAAATATTCTCAGTGGAAATTTGAGTTTCATTAATGCTATTTCACCAGTTAGACATAATTACTTCTACCAGTGTGAATGATACCAATGCCAGCAGAGCTTCCAGACCTTTCAGGCTCAATTGCTAGATAAATGAATTTGTCATAATAAAACTCAGTAGTTTCTACAAGTCTATTATGACAAATCAAGAATTAATACTATAATGGAAAACTATCCATTCTGAGTAATATTGATATAATTATTTGCTGCTGCTGTGCTGTGTAAATTCTGAATATGGAGTGTTAAACTGTGCCTACTAAAAGTATCTTCTGGAGTTTCTGGGGATAAGGAAACCTGGAAAGTTAAACTGCAATTTTGCCAGAAGACTCTTACTTACATATGTCTCAAGGTCTTCAATTTTTTTTTTCTTCTTTTATCTTTGTTACTGGGAATCCAACCCTGGGGTGCTCTACTACGTTCCAGCCCTTTTTAATTTGAGCAGGTCTTGCTAAGTTGCTCAGGTGGAAGTTGAACTTGGATCCTCCTGTCTCAGCTTCCCCCAGTGCTGGGATTGCAAACATGTGCCAACAGGCTTGGCTAAGTCTTTGTTTTTCTAGAAGTTTGTATACTCAGTTTGGAGTTCATGTGGAATATACCTTTGGGATAAAACTCTTCCTTCCCACTTTCTACTGGATTGAAAATTTGTAGCAAGATGCAATTGAAAACTTCCCATGGTGCTTTTCTGTTTTATACTTAACTTTCCAGCTATTGAACTTTCTTTTTTCTTTCAGGTTGGCTTCAGATTTGCTCTAATGCTAAATTACCCACAGATATGCTAGACAGTAACTGTTTGAAATAGTAAATTTGTTAAAAAAATAACAAAAATATTCAAACTAGGCAAAGATTTTAAAATGCTACGGCAATCTTGCAAGATTTTGAAAAGTATTTTCAATTTAGTGGTAATGGTCCCCCACATACACCCACCATGAGGAAATGATGTCACATTTTTCCATTGTACCAAAAAGATAAAACAGTAAACATTGATGAAGGTATTTTGTATTGTCAGAGCATGCGTATTCTAATGAATTAAATAACAGTACTGGCTTCCTCACCTCTCTCACTCGTATGAAACCTTGTTCATTTCCCCCAATACTGTATTGTTCATGCTTGTACAGTTTTATCTGTCACGACTTTAAGTTCTTTTCTTTAATCATTACCTAATATTCATAGAGCTTCTTATGGCAAAAATAAAATGATTTAATTCTAATCGTTGAGTGCATGTTTTACAAGATTATCTTTCAGGAATTATACAGGCTTTTGTATTCTATTGTTCGCAGTTTTATGAAGAGACTGGAGCTTATTTCTGATGACAGCCTGGCAGAATTTTCCTTTAGGTATTATATGTTGATTAATCATGTCCCAATGTTTCTTGAACCATAATAGTCAAAATGAGATAAATGCTGTCAGTTGCTTTAGTGGGCTTGCTATACTTTTGTAAATACCATGAGGACTCCAGTACGTGGATAAGGAGGATAGTTTTATTAATTTGAAACATCACAAAAGCAGTCTGGGTTCCCAACATGGCAGTGATACAGATTTTAAGCAACATCCAATTTACATAGGTTCTGGATTAATATTTTAATGTTTCATGCCCAGTTCAATATTTTAAAGCAGAATTAGGATTAAAGCTGTAAAATACAAGATGCAGTCAAGATACATATTGGAAATACAAATTCCTTCATTACAGCAAATGTTTTGCAAAAGTAAAGCAGCAAATAGTAATTTTTAAGGTAACATGCACTTTGTATAATTCAATGTAATAAGCTGCTTAAATTAAGTGTTACAAAATCTATACTGTTTCAAGTTATTCTGTAAATAAGAAAAATACATAGAAATGAGTCATAGAATCTTCACACTTTAAGAAATGTAAATGTAGGCTGTACTGTATAATGGTACCTTAAAAATACACATTTACTAAAGCAAAAGGTAAAGTGTAAATGGCAAAAAATATTGAGTATTACAAGTTGATATTTGTATAGTAAGTCAATTGGTTATTAGCCCCTTTCTGATATCCAGTAGAATTTTAATATTCTCAGAACTGTAAAAATAATAGTAATTTTGTATAACACAAAAGAATTATAGTATTTCAGATTTGGAATCTGTATAAGACAACACTCATGATGCTGAAAGTTAAAGTGAATATTTTGCAAACATTTACTGTGAACAATGAGTGCACTTGTGCAAATTGATGATTCTTGATGTCCAGGTGTCTATAAGGTAGATGGGAGCACCAGCATTTGTCTGCTACCTCTAATCCATCAAGTTGGGAGGTAGCAAAATTGGCTGGAAATTTTTCCAGTATGTGTTCTGTGTTTGCAGAACTACCGAATTAGGTAAACTTTTGTAGCCCATGCATTTTTACATTATACAAGTGTAGGATTATCTTTCTTCCTTTTAAAGCAATTCTCAGGTTAGCATGAGATCCCAATGGAAGTGTTGATTCTGAAGTGAAGGCATGGATTCCAAAGTGTTTTAAACTCGGTAGATTGATGATTTAAAGCTATGTATAATTTTTTAAAAAACTAAATACCACAATGTGTCAGATGGATTTTAAATCTACCATAACATTTAGAAATTTGTCACGTTAGCTACATTTGGATGTTTTACAGACTTGAGGCATTGTAACACTTTCATAATCTTGAATTAACACTATCATGATTGGTCTCAACAGAAAAAAAGGACCAGTAAGAGCAGTGGCTTTAAAATACAGATGATTCTTTTGGGGTGAGGTGCAGGGTACGTGCGGTTTGCTGGGGTTGAAGCACAATATTTAAAGATTAAATAGTCACAAAGATTAGTAATTCATATCACGACCCAACCTAATCTAGCATTTTTAAACTCTGATTTTCATCTGTAAGATATCTCCTGCAGCAAATGTGTTTTATAATAACATGTAGTAGAACCTTAGTCTCTTAAATTATCAGATGTATTACTGAAATCTACTTAAAACAGCTCAGATGTTGCTCTGTATGTCAGTGCTTCTGGAACAATCCTGTTTCCCGCTAAAGATGAGAGAATATTGCACTTTTCCCTTTAGAAGGTACCAGTAACAAAAGCTGAGCTGAATAATCACAACAGCCATTTTTATAATACAGAAAAGAAAGAAGTAAGATAATAGGCAGCTTTTTTCTATATCCAGACAAAAAGCAAACAAAATTTTAGCCAGAACTCTGAACTGGAACCATTATTTCGGAGAATTTCCTTAAGGACTGAACATCAGTAGAGAAAGATAGGCCCTTGTAAGCCAAGTACTTTAACCAAGGTGCTAGAGTGGCAATCATGCTAGGGGCCCTGAGGACAACACTCCTTCACATAAAGTGAGACATGTCAGTGATACTTTTGCTTGATACAGAAGTGGAGCACAGGGTAAAATGCAAGTCCAAATATGACAGTCTTCTTGCTGGGCTGGCTCCCTAGCCTTTCTTAGAGAGTGAGCTGCTCTTCTTGAAAGTGCTGGGTTCTGCCTAGTCATCCTTTCTTCCAACTGGTAACAACCTTCATCCCTATCTTTCCCTAGCCTGGCAGGCTGTTGTAAAACTTTATGCATTAAGAGTCACGTTTTAAATTTTGTACCCTACATACTCCACTAAAGCAGAAATACACACAAAAGCCACAATAATCTCAATAGCCAGTGGGTATTCCTCTTTAGGGACTGTAAGGTGGTGGCTTTTCAAAAGGTGGATAGTAGGGTGGAGAGTAACGGGGTGGCGCACTTGAGGACCACATGTAGCTGGGTGAAGGGGAGCCAGACTGGGGCTCGTCCGAAAATCCAGAGGGAGGTGAGGATGGAAAGACACTGGAATGCTGTGTAATAAAAAGAAAACAACACCTTAGGCAGTGAGTTTGTGATTTCCCAAGTAGTCATTACTATCTAAAAAGGAACATGGACCAGGTTTGTTTCCATTTGAAGTAACAGAGCTCTTAAACCTTACAGTATTAATGAGGGACATGGAACAGGTGGTCCCATCTTCTCAGGTTTCAAGCCTTTCTCAGATATCTGGGAATTCTCCTCTTACCCTTTAGTGCTGTGTCTAGTCGGTTACTGAATCCTGTTGCTTCTGATGTGTTGCCCCTGGAGTACAACACTCACTTTCTGTGTTTATAACCCAAACCTTCAATACCACTACCTTGAGCTATGGCAACAGCATCCCAACTAGTCTTCATAAAGGTAGGTGTGGTCTTAAGAACATTTAACACTTGATCCCTGGGAAAGTCTTTGCTCCAAGAATATATCATAGGGAAGTAGTGCAGCGGTCAGGAGCCCATCTCACAGACAAAAAACCAAAATCAGAGAAGTTAAATGGCTTGCTTGGATCTGGAGTCTGACTAAACCCATCATTTCTATTCCATCTGAACTAACTCCCCCATCCCCCCATGCTTAGGTAGGTTGTAGAGCAAAGAGTAACAAAGGCAGAGATAAGAATACCAATGTTAAGAAGAAGAGCAGTGTGGCAGGTTGCAGAGACTGAGAATCCGATCTTTGCACTGTCTAACTTTGAGAAAGGAGCGGATAGGGATTTTTTTAAAATACCAGATGAATTGGCATGTTAGGAGTCATTTGTCCCTCTCTTTCCCTGATCCGTGTCCACCCTTAACTGTAATGATTTTCCTGCTTACGATTTGGTCTGTTTTGTTCATTGTCGTATGTCCCAGAGTTCATAACAGTGTGTGGGTATCAAGATTGATAAATCTTGAATGTGTGAATATAACTTCAGTAGTATGTAAGATAAACTTGACATACTTCTAAAAACTAAAAATCTAAGGCTGAGAATGTAGCTCAGTGGCACAGCGTCTGCCTGGCAAGCGTGAGTCCGAGTTTGATTCCCGGTACCAAAAAACTTAAATAAATAAAAATCTATTCTCAAAGATACAGAAACACCCTATGGGTGCTCTTGCCTTGCTCCAGTAGTGGAATAAGGCTAGAGTGAGAAGGGAACTGCAGGAATAGCTAGAGGCAAGAAACCAGTTTTAAGCTCTCAGAACAAAGATAAGCCAACAAACAGGTTGGAAGAATTACAAATGTTCTGTTGTATCTTAGCTCTAGAGGAGCTGGTATTTTTTTGCAGCCAAAGTGTTCAAGTGCTATTGGGAAAAGGGAGGTAGGTGGACAGGTTGCACTATTACTTTATTCTGCCAGCCATGGTTTGAATAGATCATGTTATTTTTCTGGACCTGTAGCAATCTAGAGTCAGCCTTGACTTGAGGTTTCTCGAACCTGAGACTACTGTAGTCATCTGTTTCTCCTCATCCACAGTCCTGACCTCTGAGATATCCAGGTTTCTAGGTCTTGCTTAAGGCACTGAAATATGTGTCCCTTACCACATAATGTGACTGTAGCTTCAATTTTCCACTCTATGCATTCTTTCACTCCAAGTGAAGGAATGACAGAATCACAGAAACTAGAGAGAGCCTTTAAAGGCAAAATAATTTAGGGCAGTGTGCTCAAGACACGCGAGATGTCTTCCTAAAAACTCAGGTTTTTACCTCTCTCCAAAAAGATACCCCTTGTTAAAACAACAGTACAGTGATATGTTCAGAGAAATATGTTATAGGCAATTCACTGTGCAAACATCACAAAGTGAAACTTGCATAGACTGAGATAGCTACAATGTCACTGGGTGAAATAATCTTATGGGGCGATAGTTGTATATAGTCTGTCATTGAGTTAAACATCATTAAGCAGCACAGACTGTGTAGTAATTTCCTAAGATTCCACCCAGCATCTCCCAAACTCTCCCTTTCTCCTCCTTTCCCTCCCTCCTTCCATCTTTGTTGTTGTTTTTGTTGCTTTCCTCAATTAATAACTCTCTCCTCTTATCTATAGAGGAAAGCAAGACTTCCCAGGGCCACGAATCTCTGTGCCCAGGCATGTGACACAGAGCCCACTGCCCTAAATCCCACTACAGGGATGGTGAGAGGCACCAGGGCAGTTTTTGGTGTTCTAAACCTCAGAAGGGAGAGACAGGTTTCTTGCAGTAGAACTAAAGGCAGTTCTGTGCTGAGAAGCATTAAAAGGCTTCTTGTGGGCAACAGCCGCTGTGGGTGTCAGTTGGACACTTTGATAATAAAAGAGGGTGCAACGGCCCTTAGGTTTTCACTTCTCAGTTTCATGTTTGGGAAGTATTAAAGAGTAAAGGAAGGGAGGTGATTCTTACCTCCGTTTGAGGATAAAACTGGGAGTCTTAAGGGTAAAACTGAAGGGTTCTTGGCAGAGCTAAGGAGTTAACTGGCTGTAGTCCACACACCCTTGGAGTTTGGAGGGGAAATGCCCACAGCACCAGTGCCTTATTTCCTTGCAACAGACAGGAACCTTGGGAAATATTTGACTTTGTCATGGCTAGGGAGCTGGCTTGGTATAGTCTAGTTCCCACCTGAGAGTCTGACTTTATTAATGTGACGGGTAGCTCAGGAGAACAGAGCTTTGAATCTCTGCATACCACAAAGCAAGGAGGGCATCAAAGTAGTCCACAGCTGTGCCTAGTCAGCTCTAGCTTCCTGAGGTGCTTCTCAGAGTCAAGGGTGGCCTACAGGTTGATGGTGCTAAGAGGGGGCATCGCCCTTCAGGGACACAGATGGCTCGCCTCTTCCACCTTGGCTTCCCTCCTCTCCAGCCAATGACTGACCTGCACTGTGTCCCAAGGGTAAAATCCAGGATGAGTTGGTTCTTTGCACTCACCCTCTATTCTACCCCAGAAAGCAAAGGCTGAAAGGTGTAAGAGAAGGGCAGATAAAAAGAAGAGGAAGAGAAAGGAGGGACAGGAACAAGGGAAAGGAGAAGAAAGGAAAAGCTTGGCAAGGGAGGAGAAAAAAATGAAACAGCTGAATGACAGCAGTAACAGCCTTCACAGGGTCTCAGCAGCCTGTGCCATAACTGCCTCCCCCAGGATTAAAGCAATCCTTTTATTAAATGGGCCAACTTATAATGAGTCATTTTTAGTGGTTTAGGTGAAACATAATGTACCTTCATGAGCTTAATGAAGAGTATAAACAAAAGTGCTTGCATTTTGCACTAGCTGAGACTGCATGAGAAACAGAAATCATCAACCTAAAGTGACAGGAATAGTCCTATTTGGAAATGACCAAACTGGGGAAGTCTTTCAGAAGAAAAGTCCAGAAAGGTCAACTTTCTTGTTGTAACTTAAGTGATTTTTCAATCTGAGAAGAGGATGGGGGAACTCTGGCCATTTTTGGCAGGTTTGTTGTCAGGGCTAGTACACATTTACTGACTGCTTTTTATTTATCTGGGGACATAAGCAGATGTTCCTGACCTCTTGGCTTTCTTGGTATTTCCTCCTGTGAAACTATAAGGGAATGGACTTGGGTGAACAAAACAAAGCTCAACTCAAATACTAAGTTCTAATGGGTAACAAATCACTTAAAATCATATCCCTTAAGACTTGTACTATACAAATATAAAGTATCCAACAGGAAATACGAAGCAAAACTTGAGTCTACGGAAAAAACTAGTTGTTCAACCAGCCCCTGAATTGGGGAATGCATAATGGAAGGGACTCCCTTTTCAGGGGACTTAATGATTTAATAAGAAACAATAAATAGACCATTTCTGAGATCATTATTAGGAAACCCATAATTTAAGACTGGAAAAAGTATATATATACATATATGTATATATGTGTGTGTGTGTATATATATATATATCCATCCTAAAATTAACTGGGAAAAATATTTATGGCACTCAGATTTACAGCTCCTCTAAAGAATCCCTTGAGCTAATCCCTGGAATGAGATAGCCCTGGATATAAATCGTTGCCTTCCCCTTACCACCTCTATGACTTTGGGAGAAGTTGCTTAACCTCTCCACACTTCAATCCTCTTGTTTTAAAAAGGGCAATGACTTCCCTCAAAGGACTAAATGACTGAATGGTGATAGATGCAAAGCACTTGGCACAATGCTTGGTGCATAATAAGTGCTCAATGAATAGTAGGTATCATTAAAAAGTAGAGGCTTCTACAGTCCCTGAAGTCCCTGTACTAAGTCCAGTGTATAGGTTTAGACTATGCGGCTAAATCTGGATTCCTCTCTGGATTAGGTATTCTGTTTTTATAGCACCCTAGATAATCTTTTGTTGTTGTTATTTTTTAACTTCCTTGTTACCACTGCTGTCCCCTTGCCCACCCACATCCCTAGACAGATTTCTTTTTTTTTTTTTTTGGTACCGGGGATTGAACTCAGGACCTTGTGCTTGTGAGGCAGGCAGCGGCACCACTGGGCTAAGTCCCCGGCCCCCTAGACAGATTTCTTAATGCAGGGACTGTCTCAATCAACCTCTATATCCACACCTCCTAGAAAAGTGCCTGGCACATGGAAACACAGAGTAAGTATTGATTGAACTGAAACCAAAAGCCTGCGTCATTGGTTGACATTGTTAATCTCATCTTTATTCCTGGGGTAGAGTTTGAATTAGGAATGATGGACAGAGACAAGGATCCATATGTTGAAGAGGAGTTTCCTTAGAGTTGTGGCAACCATCACCAGAGATATTGTTCTCCCTATATAAGGGGTTCATTATAAAGTGCCTGGTGGTACATGTCTGTAGTCCCAGCTACTCAGAAAACTGAGGCAGGAGAATCATTAGAGCCCACAAGGTGTTTTTGTTTTGTTTTGTTTTGTTTCATTTTGTTTTGAGATAGGGTCTCTGTATTCCAGGCTGGCCTTGAACTCACTATGTAGCTCAGGTTGGCCTCAAACTGATGGCAGTCCTCCTGCTTTAGCCTACTGACCGCTGGGATTATAAGTATGTGCCTCCATACCTGGCTCTAAAGCCTGCAAGTTTGAGACCAGCCTGAGTAATACAATGAGACCCCATCTCACAAAAAAGAAAAATAAAGGAGGCCTTTTGGGCTAGACACATATATGGTCCCTCTATCCCACAATGGGTGTTTTTAGTATAGGGGCCCCAAGAGAATGAATGGTGGCCCTTCTTATGTTAGATTCAACATGTTTGAATTCTCTCATAGGATATCTTATTACCTCTATCTTCTTGAATTTATCTGTGCTCTTCTTGAACATATTTGTATTTTCCATCCTATACTGTCTATTTGGGTAACAAGTTACTCAAGTTGTCTGTGTAAACAGTAGGCTTTAAAACAAATTCTAACATATTTTCTAAGCTTTAATGGATATCTCCTTGTATCAGTACTGTATTTTATAGAAGTGAACAAGTCCATGTTCATACCATCTGTATTATTGCATTATAAATCCCTGGACCTCTCCAAACAATACCTAAACCAAATGCAACTACACTTTATTCAATATCATGGAGTTTTAAAGTTTCAATCATTGTGTTAAAATGAAGCTGAAATTAGGCTGCCCAAAGGTTTTATATTGCCAAACTGGCTGGTTAACTGCAAGCACCCCAAATAGTCATGCTTGGTTCTCTTGGTGCATTCATGGGTTCTTAATAGAAGCAAATTCATTATAAATTTCTCTCCCTTAAAAGGTTTTCCCTGTAGTCCCTAAATTTTGAATTAACCAGATTTATTTTATTTTGATTTGTTGTATTGGTACTGGAGATTCAACGCAGGGCCTTTGCACTGAGATACATCCACAGAATTTTTTACTTTTTACTTTGAGACAGGGTCTTGCTAAGTCACTGAGTTGCCCAGGCTGTACTTGAACTTGTACTCCTCCTGCCTCAGCCTCCCAGAGTGCTAGAATTACAGGTGTACACTGCCACATCCAGCTAAATTAACCAGATTTTAGTGTAACCCCACTCTTCTGTGGTCAAAGGTTTATAATCACTGGAATGTCTCCCAGTGGGCCAGATATAGCAGAGTTGGTACCCAGCCTGAGGCATCCTTGGGAGATGTTAGAACCTTTAAGAGGCGGGCCCAGTGAAAAGAAGTTAAGTCAGTGAGAGTGTGCCCTTGAAGGAGATACTGGGACCCTTGACTCTGCCCATTTGTCTTTGTCACTTCCTGGACTCCATGAGATGAATGAAACTCATGCACCCTGCACTCCTGCCATGATGTATGGTACAACTACAGGCCCCAAGCAACAGGGCCAAATGACCATGGACTGAAACCTCTGAAACTGTGAGCCAAAATAAATCCATTGTCCTCTTAAGTTGTTTAACTCAGGTAATTTGTCATAGCTAAGGAAAGCTAGCACAGTCAGTATATAGACCTGAAAGACCATTTCATTTGTTCTCTCAAAGTGCCTAGTTCAGTGTTCTGCCCACAATGAATTCCTAATTTTAATTATGTGCCTTTTTTGGTTCTGTTTTTCTGCACTTAGTCTCAGCTCAAAAAGAAAAGGGAAAGTGCAAATTTGGTAACACTATTTCTGAACTATGTGATAATAGGGCAAAAGGGGAAGGGATGTTATAAAAATAGTTTTTCTATGTTGTCTTAGGAAATCTGAAGAAAGTAAAGGGACTTCCTTATTGCAGGTTTGATTTAAATGCTTGTGTGGCTCAGAATGCTCTTGTGCTAAGAAACAGGGATAGGCCTCTCCTGGTGCAAAGGAATGGATAAAGCCACTGTTGGACAGAGGTCTATGGTAATGTAATAATGAACTGCCATTTCCCAGCCAATTTTTCTCCTCCTTAATATAGTTTAAGACAATTTGGGACACTTTGATCCTACCCTCCTTCTCTTTCTTTTTCTTTTATCTCCCTGTTTCTTCCCCTCTTGTGCCATTCCCAACCTTCCATGTCTCCTATTATTACCTACCTATGTACTCTTTAATTTATTCACTGGTATCCACAGGCTGCTAAAGTCCATCAGCGATAGACAGCCTGGCTACCTCATACATATTATGAAAACAATGGGATGGTACTACCCTTGAATTGAGGGTGAGATCAAGAGACCCTGAGCAAAAGCCAGGGGAATAGAATTATTTCTGTCTCCAAACATACCTGAAAATCATAAGCAGAATAAGGTGGCAGGTGGGGAGGACTATGGTAGTAGGTATTGTATGATGCCACTTGAGGACGAGCATAGTAAGAAACAGTAGGATGAGCATTTTCAACAGAGCAGTTCAGTGCTGGAAGAGTAGGGTTCTGTAGAAAAAACACAAATTAGAAACAACATAAATATTCAGCCTAAGAGAACAGTTAAATAAAGTGTGGTACATCTATACTATGCAATACCCATGCTGCTATTGATAAATGATGATGCAGACCTATATTTAGTAACAGAGAAAATTATCTGGGATATATTGTTAATTTTTTAAAAAGCCACTGGATTAAACTCATATAGCATGAACCCAATTTGTGTGAAAAAGCCTCAAATAATTACAGATATTATATATAATATTATATATACATTTACATAAACAATTACATGTAAATGAAAAGAAATTAATTTTGGAAAGATTCCCAACAAATTATTAATTGTGGTTATCTCTGTGGAAGGGAGTCATACTATGAAGAAAAGAGGGGCTCTTAACCCTCTATTATATATGCAAGAGTTTTTAAAACTAGTATGTATTGTATTATTTCCCCCAACTTTTTAATTTGAAAAACTGAAGCCTATAGAAAATTTTAAATTATTTATGTGATTTTAAAAAAAGAATTAGAAATAAAAAATAAGACCAAAGATGTCAAATAGACAAAGCTGAACAGACCACTGCTCTCTTGCTTTGACAGAATGCATTCAGTCACAAAATAATTTGTAGAAGTTATGAGGATTCTTGCCAAACTTACTAAGGAGTTCTCTAGAAGACAAAAAGGTATTCATTTCTTTTTTAAAAATACATACCTACTTTAATAATCACAACAGGTCAGCTGTTTTTCTGGAGTGTGTTTCAAACAGAGTTGGCATATAATCCACAAATAACAATATTGCTGTGATTTCTAGCTATTTTATTTAAAGGTTCAAAATATACTGTGTTCACAACATAACAGTATTTGTGAATGTTCACCAGTTTTTAATTTATATTCCCTCAAAAACACTCTATACTGGTCATTCATACTAATCTGCATCACTGAAAATAACCAAAGATGATAATTCACAGTTACACCTTTACATAAAAGTTCTAATGGACTCAAAAGGCAGTGGATTCCCTTGCCCTAGAAACCTGCAGGTCAAGTTCTCAACCCTTAAAACTGAGCAAAAATGTCCAGTGCAGTCACTGGAGCCATGTGTTTGGCCTTTCTATTTATAGTCAGGTTTATTTTTTCCCATTAAGTGTATTGGTACATTTTAGGTATAAAATAGTTACATCCATCATTGGGATTTGGTACCTTTACATGATGTATCTTGGTTCTTATTTTTTCCCCATTCCCTGGCCCTCCCTTCACTTTCTCCACCCTTCCCTATTTACCCACACTTTGTTTCCATTTTTTTCCTTTTCTCATATTTTTCTTTTCCATTCTTTCCTTTCCCCTACCCCTCCCACTTCCTCTACTCCTTTAGAACTTTTCTTCCTATTACACAATATCAATTATACATTTTTTTAAAATTACATTATCAAGATTTAGGGGACATTACCACAGATTTTACAGAATTTAAAAGGATATAGAAAGCATATTACAAAAATCTTTTTTGAAATAAATTTGACAACTTCTAAGAAGAACCTTGGAAGATGAATAATGAAACTGATGCTGGAGGAAATATAAAATTTGAATAGGACCTTTTAAAGAAAGTATATTTCTACATGAAAACCTACCTATATGACAACAACAGGCTCATATACATTTTAACTGATAAATTATATCAAACATTTAAAGCAGAAAAAAGAAGGAACACTTCTCCCTTCATTTTAGGAACTCAACATTGTGCTAATCCTAAAACTGGATAAAGATAATAGAAAAGTATGAACATAAATAAAAATTTGTTTAACAAAACAATTAGAAGTCAGATCTGGCAGTATGTAGTAAGTGGTTTTATTATAGGGATGACAGTGTGGGTTCAGCATTGGAACATTCCACCCCCATAAATCATCATTTTAACAGAGAAAAGGAAAAAGCCATATGATCCTATCAGTAGTTGCAGAAAAAGTATTGGACTAAATTCTACAGCTGTTCATGGTGAAAGCTTTCAGGAGACTAGAAGTAGAACAGAACCTTCTCAACAGTTAAAAAACATTTACTCCATATTTCTAGCAAAAACACCTTATATGAATGGAAAAGATACAATGCTTTCTCCCTAAGGTGGGGAACAAGGGCAGATATGCCTACTCTTCATCTATCCATTAAACTTTGAAACATGGGCCCAAACCAAAATAGTCTGGCAATAAAAATAAACAAATAGCATGCAAAGAATTGGCAAGGTAGAAGCAAAATCTTTATATGTAGATGAAATGATCATCTACAGAGAATATACTAAGAAATCTCTAGGAGCCCCTAGAACTTGTATTTCAATTTAGCAAGATTAGAAAACACAAGGTAAACAAAAAAAAGAAAACACAAGGTATATATAAAAATTCAAGTCTATGGATACTTGCTATAAATGAAGAATTGGATATTGAAATTTAAAAGTTATGTAGGAGTACAAAGGACCTGGAAAAGTAAAAAAAAATAACAGTGTTGGAAGACATTTATTACCTAATTTGAAGACTTCCTCTAAAGCTACAGTAATTAAGGCAATGTTGGAGTAAGGAAAGACATATAGATCAATGGAACAAAACAGAAAATCTAGAAATAGAACCACACATATATGGTCCACTGAGTTTTGAAAGATTATTTAACATTAACATTTTATAGAACATAAACTCAACTCAAGAGCACAGGAAAAGATAATGTTGTCAACAAATGATACTAGAATACCTGGTATCCATATGTAAAAAATTAACCTCAACCATTTATTTCCATACACAAAAATAACTTGAGAGGATCCAAGAACCTAAATATGAAAGACTGAAACTATAAAACTTTAAGAAGGAATTATAAGGGAAGATGTTCATGAATTTAGGGAAGGCAAAAATTTCCTAGGATACAAAATACATGATGTATAAAAGAAAAAAATTGATAAATGAGATTCCATCAAAATCTAGAACGTTAAAAGACATCGTTAAGAAAACGAAAAGTAAGCCCTTAATCAGAACATATTTATAATGCATATAACCTATGACCAGAATATATAAACAACTCTTACAGCTCATTAATAGATAACCCAATTAAAAAGTAGACACACGAAGATGATAAATAGCCAGTACAGGACAAGGAAAGGTGTGCAACAATAGAATCAGGAAAATACTAATCGGTACAATAACAAGACTGAATTATACACTCATTAGGGAGATGAAGTTAAAAGTTATAAAAGAACAAATGTCAGCTTAGGTGTGAACCAGTTAGAACTTTCTAATATGGCTAATGTGAATGTACAATGACAAAACTATTTTGGAAAACAATATCAAAATTTCTTGTATTACTGTTTTTTTTCCTTAAATTCTACTATTGGTACATTTTAGGTATACAATACATTTACATTTATCATTGGGAACTTGTACCTTTACATGATGTATCTTGGTTCTTATATTATCCCCATTCCCGGCCCACCTTTCCCTATTTACAAAGACTTTGTTTCCATTTTTTTCCAGTTCTCAAAATTTTTCCTTTCCCTTCTTTCCTTTCCACTGCCCCTCCCACTTCCCCTACCCCTTTGGACCTTTTCTTCTTATTTCACATTATCAATTATTCATTCTAATCATTGGTACATTTTAGGTATACAATATAATGACATTCATCATTGGAGATATGCACCTTTTCATAATCTTGTTTATTTTTCCCCCTTCCCCTGCCCTCACTTCAACCCCTCCACCCCCCTCCATTTACAAAGACTTTGTTTCCATTCTTTTATTCTCTCATATTAATTTCATTTACTTCATTCCTCTCCCCTACCCCTCCCACTTCCCCTTCCCCTTTGCCCCTTTTCTTCCTATTTCACATTATCTATTATATCTTTTAGTCCTTATTTACACTTTCAGTTTCTCACACTAGAGATACTATTCGGTATTTACACATGTGTGTCCCATTTGTTTCACTTAAGAGTATCACCTCAATGTGCATCCATTTAGCTATAAATGTCTCTAATTTCTCATTTTTATGGCTGAGTAGTACTCCATTTTATTTTTTAAAAAACACACATTTTCTTTATCCAGTCTCCAGTGGATGGGCATTTGGGTTGCTTCCAAGTTTTAGCTATTACAAATTGTGCTGCTATGAACATGGGTGCACATATATCACTGTGGTATGAGTCTTTTAACTCTTTGGGGAAGATACCCAGCAGGGGAATAGCTGGGTCAAATGGGACTCTCAGACCTAGTTCTTTGAGGTATCTCCATACTGATTTCCACAGTGGTTGCACCAGTCTACACTCCCACCAGCAGTGAAGCAGTGTTTCTCTTTCCCCACAGCCCCACCAGCATTTGCTATTGGTTGATTTCTTGATAGCAGCCATTCTTTCTGGGGTGAGGTGGAATCTCAGTGTTGTTTTCATTTGCATCTCTCGAATGACCAGTGATGGTCAACATCTCTTCATATGTTTACTTGCCATTTCTATTTCTTTGTCTGAGAAATGTCTGTTCACTTCAGATGCCCATTTTTGGATTGGGTCTTTAAATTTGGGATGTCTGAACTTTTTAAGTTCTTTATAGATTTGAGATAGCAGGCCTTTGTCTGAGGAACAGCAGATGAAGATTTTTTCCCACATTGTGGATTGTCTCTTCACACTGCTGGTGGTTTCTCTTGCTGTGCAGAAGCTTTTTAATAAGAAGGGATCCCACTTGTTGATTGTGCTAGTTCATGGGCAACTGAAGTTTTGTTCATAAAATCTTTTCCTACACCAATGTCTTCAAGAGTTCTACCTAACCTCTGTTACAGCCGGTTCAGCTTTTCTATTTCATATTTAGATCTTTAATCCATTTTGATTTTAGTTTAGTGCATGGGAACAGATACAGGTCTAGTTTTAATCTTTGGCAAGTTGAAACCCAATTTTTCCAGCACCATTTATTAAAGAGGCTATCTTTCCTCCAGTGAGGGTTGTTGGCTCCTTTATCAAAGATGAGGTGGCTCAGTGTGTCTGGAGTTGTTTCTGCATCTTCTAATCTGTTCCACCGGTCCTCCAGTCTGTTACATTGCAGTACCATGCTGTTTTTATCACAGTAGCTTTGTAGTATAGTTTCAAGTTGGGGATTGTGATACCCCCTGCCATGTCTCTGTTACCTAGGATTTCTTTTGCTATTCTGGGTCTCTTCTTGTTCCAAATGAATTTTTGGATTGTTTTCTCAAGGTCCATGAAGTATGCTGCTGGGATCTCAATTGGGATTGGATTGAATCTATATAGCAGTTTTAGAAGTATGGTCATTTTCACTATGTTGATCCTTCCTACCCAGGAGCAGGGGATGTCTTTCCATTTTCTGATATCATTTTCAATCTCTCTTTTCAGAGTGCTATAGTTTTCAGGGAAAAGGGCTTTGATTTCTTTTGTGAGGTTGATTACTAGGTATTTCAGTTTTTTGGATGCTATTGTGAAAGGAATTATTTGCCCTATTTCTATCTCAGTGAGTCTGTTGTTTGTGTACAGGAAAGCTATTGATTTTTGTGTGTTGATCTTGTATCCAGCTACTCTACTGAATTTGGTTATTAAGTCTAGAAGACTTTTGGTGGAGTTCTTGGGGTCTTCTATATAGAGTATCATGTGATCTGCAAATAATGACAATTTGATTTCATTTTCTGCATTTATACCTTTTATTTCTTTCTCCTGTCTAATTGCCGTGGCTGATGTTTCCAAAACTATATTGAACTAGAGTGGTGATAGTGGACATCCTTGTCTTATTCCTGATTTCATTGTGAAGGATTTCAGTTTTTGACCATTTAGTATGATATTGGCTGTTGGTTTTTCATAGATGGCTTTTATCAGATTGAGATAGAGATCGTCTATTTCAATTTTTGTAGGGTGTTTATCACAAATGTGTGTTGGATTTTGTCAAATGCTTTGTCTGCATCTATGGAGATAATCATATGGCTTTTGTCCTTGACTCTATTGATATAGTGTGTTGCTTTGATTTATTTGCATATGTTTGAACCATCCCTGCATCCCTGGGATGAATCCCACTTGGTCAGGGTGTATGATCTTCTTGATGATCTTCTGCATTCTATTTGCCAGTCTCCTATTAAGGATTTTTGCATCTATGTTCATGAGTGAGATTGGCCTACAGTTCTCTTTTTCGATTGGGTCTTTCTCTGCTTTGGGGATCAAGTTGATGCTTGCTTCCAGGAATGAATTTGGGAGTATTGCTTCCCTTTCAGTTTCGTTGAAGAGTTTAAACAGTAGTGGCAGTACTTCCTCTCTAAATGTCTTGTAGAATTCAGCAGTGAAGCCATCAGGACCCGGGCTTTTCTTAGTTGGTAAGTTTTTAATTACATTTTCAATTTCATTGATTGATATTGGATTGTTTAGAATTTTTAGGTCTTCTTCTTTCAACTTTGTTAATTTATATGTATCTAGGAGTCATTCCATTTCTTCTGTGTTTTCCATCTTATTGGCGTATAGGTTTTTGAAGTAGGTATTGATGATCCTCGGGATTCCTGCTGGGTCCATTGTAATTTCACCCTTTCCTTCCTAATTACATGGATTTGGGCCTTTTCTTTCCTTTTTCTGATAAGGTTGGCTAAAGGTTTGTCAATTTGGTTTATTCTTTCAAAGAACCAACTCTTGGCTTCATTAATTTTTTTTTTCATTCTCTTAGTCTCCATTGAATTGATTTCTGCTCTGATCTTTATAATTTCCTCCCTTGTATGAGCTTTGGGTTTGTCCTGCTCTTCTTTTTCTAGAAGGTTGAGGTTCACCATCAAGTTGTTTAATTGGGCTCACTCTGTTTTCCTAGTATGTGTATTCACTGCTATGAATTTCCCTCGTAAGTCCGCTTTCATTGTGTCCCATAGATTCTGATATGTTGTATTGTCATTGTCATTTAATTGAAGGAACTGTCTGATTTCTTCTTTAATTTCCTCTGTGAGCCATTGGTTATTCAGACGTGTGTTGTTCAATATCCATGTGTTTATGAAATTTTTGTGGTTTCTTTTGCTATGGATCTCCAAATTCATCACACTATGGTCTGATAATATACAGGGATAACTTCAATTTCTTTGCAGTTACTTAAACATGTTCTATGAGTGAGTATGTGGTCTATTTTGGAGAATGACCCATGTGTAGCTGAAAAGAATGTTTATTCTGATTTTGTAGGGTGGAACACTCTGTAAACATCTGTTAAGTTCATTTATTCAAGAGTTCAATTGAGTTCTAGTATTTCATTACTCATTTTTTGTCTAGTTAATTTATGTATTTGTGACAGAGGGGTACTGAGTTCCCCCACTACTATTGTATTAGTGCAGATATGACTTTTCATGTCCATTAGTATTTGTTTTATATAGTTGGGCACACTAGTATTTGGTGCATAGATATTTATGATTGTCATCTTTTCCTCTTGGATTGTTCCCTTTACAAGGATGTAGTGTCCTTTTCTGACTCTCTTAATCAGTGTTGGTTTGAAATCCACTTGATCTGCCAAGAGGATAGCTATTCCTCCTTTTTGGGGGGTTGCTGTCACATGTAGTATTGTTTTCCACCCTTTAACTTTCAGTCTATGGTTTCATTTTGAATTAAGTGTGTTTCTTGTACACAGCATATTGTTGGATATTGCTTCTTGACCCATTCTGCCAGTTTATTTCTTTTGATTGCTGAATTGAGACCATTAACATTGATGGGTATAACTGATACATATTGACTTATCATTGTCATGACTTCTTCTTTTTGTTGAATTCTCCCCATTTATATTTAATTTCTTGTCACGCCTGATGTGTTCATTCTTCTGTGCTCCTAGGGTTATGGTCCTCATTGTCTGTTCTTAGGATATTGTCTAAAATTTTTTGGAGTGCTGGTTTGGTATTCATGAAGTTCCTAAGGTGCTCTTTGTCATGAAAGTACCTTATTTCTCCACCAATTTTGAAAGATAGTTTTGCAGGGTACATCAATCTGGGTTGGAATCTGTTTTCCTTTAGGGCTTTAAATACATCACTCCAAGCTCTTCTTGCCTTGAGGGTCTGCATTGAGAAGTCTGCTCTGATTCTGATGGGCTTTCCTTTGTACGTGATTTGTTTCTTTTCTCTAACTGCTTGTAGAACTTTGTTCTTCTGTTGGGTTTCTGTAATCTTAACTATTGTATACCTATGTGTAGATTTTTTTTGATCAAGGCTAGTTGGAGTCCTATGTGCCTCACTTATCTGTATGTCAAGTTCTTTTCCCCTGCTTGGGAAGTTTTCTGCCATTACTTCTGTGAACAGTTTTTTTATGTCCTCTGCACTCTCTCCTGTTTCTTCATTGACTCCAATCAGTCGTCTGTTATTCTTCTTTGCATTGTCTAGCAGCTGTTGGATTGTTTTCTCGTGATCCCTTAGAATTTTGAAGCAATTTTTCTTTTCCTGGTCACTAATTGCAATCTTATCTTGTATATGTGAAATTCCATTCTGCTGTGTAGACTTTCAATGGAGTTTTTAATCTCCTGGAAATCAGTTTGCATCTGTTTTATGGATTCCATTTCTTTCTTATGTTGGGATTCCATCTTGTTCCTCAGCTCCTCTCTAGATTTATTAATCATGTCTTGCACTATGAGCACAATCTCTGCTGTTATCTGAGAAAATATTTCTGATTTCATTTTTTCCAGATCCTGTTTTTTTGCCAGTACACAGTGTCCAAGTATTTGAGTATCAGAGTTTTCCATCTCATTTCCCTTTGGGGTTGCTCTAGGTGATCTGGAAGTCTGGTTTTGAGACTTGTTTATGTGTCTTCTCATTTCGACTGGGGGGGGGGGCTGCTGTTGGCGCCCGTGCGGCTCACCTCCTCTGAGCTAGGAGTGGTGGAACGGCCTGGAAACCCCTTCCTCTGGGCTGGGAGCAGTGGAACAGTGACCTGGAAGCCCCTACTTCTGGGCTGGGAGCCTCTTGTATTATTGTTAGGAACTAACAGTTCTATTCTTAAGTTTTTACTTAAGAAAAATGAAAACACATGTTCACAATAGATTTGTCCATACAGGTTGACTGTCCCTTATCTGAAATTCTTGGGACCAGAAGTGTTTCAGATTTTTGTTTGAAATCCACTAGATCTGCAAAGAGGACAGCTACTCTTGCTTTTTTTTGGGTTCCTGTCACATGGAGTATTGTTTTCCACCCTTTAACTTTCAGTCTATGAATTTCTTTTTAAATTAAGTGTGTTTCTTGTATGCAGAATATTGTTGGACCTTGCTTCTTGACCAATTCTGGCAGTCTATTTCTTTTGATTGGTGAATTGATACCATTAACATTGATGGTTATAATTGATACATATTGAGTTATCATTGTCATGACTTTTTCTTACTGTTGGATTCTCCCCCTTTGCATTTAATTTCTTGTTGTGCCCGATGGATTCATTCTGCTGGGCTTCCTGGGGTTGTGATCCTCATTGTCTTTTTCTAGGATCTGGAAGTCTGGTTTTGAGTCTTGTTTACATGCCTTCTCATTTCAACAGATGCAGCCTACTCTGCCTTTGTTGAGGCAACTTTTTGCTCACTCAGTGGTCTTCAATTCTCAGCAAGCCACAGAGCTGACTTTTCACTCCTGTTCACCAGTACACTAATTCCTGGGTTCAGAAAGGTGGCCATTTGGATCCCTGAGCTGACCTGTTGTCTGGATGGTTTTCTGGCTGGGGCCTTTGCACACTTGGGATGGTATCTAGGTGTGCCTCTGGCTAGGGCCCCTATGTAGCTGTTGTCTGGGCAGGCCTTTGGCTGGGGTCTATGCACCCAAGTTCCTGTTGTGAGCAAGCTTCTGGCTAGGGTCTCATGCACTTGCTGATAGTATCGGGGTGAACCTCTGGCTGTTGCTTGTGTGCCTGTGCAGCTCTTTTCCAGGCAAGCCCTTGGCTTGGGCCAGTGTGCCCCAGCCTCTGGGGTCGGGGTGGAGCCCTGGCTGGGATCTGCTTGCAGCTGCGCTGCTCTGATCCACACTGCTGCTCCCCCAACTAAGGTGGTCTGGTGTGCCTTTATTGCAGAGTTTTTCTTCACTTTTCCAGTGGGCTTTAATTTTCATCAATGGGTCTCAGAAAGGCCCTCTTTCTGTTGTTCACTTCTACTCTATCTTCTCAAGCTCAGAACAATGTTCTTTATGACCCCTGCAGCTCTCTGCAGTGTGGATCCAGGTAATGGCTTGGCACAGCTGGGGGTGGGGTGGGGTGAGTGTGGGCTGGCGCCCACAGGGCTCACCTCCTCAGTGCTCTGGGAGCTATAGTCATGTTAAAACATGAAATGTGACCATATAAATTGCCAAAAGCTAACTCCCATAGCAAAGATAAAATGCAAAAGGACTTGAAGAAGTGTTGAGATTCCAATAGCACAGACTGGATAACCTGAATGCTTAGATTAATTCCTCTATCTTTCTTTAATTAAGAGTTCATTGTTACACAATATTTGAAGCAGTAATCTATATTAGCATGTGGTTAAATCAAAGAGTGCACTTACTACCATGAAATTGGGTCCTATGTCATAGGATTATTTTTACCTTTCTCCCAAAGAATCACTTGCTCTTGAAATAATAGTCTTTTTGAGGCACATTTTGACAAAAACCCATCATATACCCAGCTTAAAAATGAAAGCTCCACTTGGTTATAATAATATATGTACTAGGTAAAGTATGATTTACCAAATAGGCAAGTGTCTTTATCTTGAGGTTGAAGCTGCATTAGAAACTAGACTCCTTATTTACTTAGAAAGAAAAACACTTCATAAAAATATTCAAGAATTAGATCTATAAAAATTACCCATATGAGCCAGGCCTGTTGGCAACAGTTAACAGGATATAGCTCCAGAAGTTAGGGAGAAGACTTCCCTGGAACCCTAGGCTTCTAACTATCCAGGTTTCTGAGTGGAAAATGTGAGGAAGGGAATTAGGGTACCTTAATGATTTTTAGAAATCTCCTTTCAACATGCACAGGCCCTTGAGAGACTCAAACCTTGAATCCCAATGAACTACCATCTTCAGTTTTAGTTACCATCTTTAAAGCAATAGGATATGGGAATAGGGAGGAGAGAGAGAAAGGATGAAAAGAAGCCACTGATAAGTGAGAGTTTCAAGGACAAGTTGTTTTAGGGACTTTGTACATTTTGTTAGGAGTAACTTTCTGTCTCTAAGAGGTTCTGTTTTTTTAAAAAACAATTTTTTCTAATACCCCACAAGCATGCCATAGAGTGCTAACCTTTGAGATAGATACAGAATTATCTACTTGGAGTGGTTTGGCATAGTAGAGTTACAGTAGAGTTAGGACTCGATTTTCACCAGCATTGCACCCCATTAGGGGTGGTCAGGGGTTCATGGTTCCCAGCACTCCCGGAAAAGTATTCATTTCTTATCTACCCTGCATGGCTAGCAGTAAACAGAAACCACAAAACACCAGGTGAATATGTCTCTCTTCCTATTTTTGCAAACAAAACAGTGCAGAAACAACTCTTATCATTTTTACAACTTGGTGCCCTTTGAGGGTTAAGGCTAATCTTGTCCAGGGTGGAGGCCTCCCTACTCTCAACTGGGCCAATGCACATCAAGGAAGTTACCACTGCTCATTAGCTTCCAAGTACTGTAGTACTGTGCCTTGTTCCACATAGGTCAAAATATGGGATAAATGTATTTTCCGTCTTCCATGTCATTGACTGCTCCTCCATTCACGTAGATAATCGAGGGCTGTCTAAAAGATCAACATGTCTTCTTTCTGGTACATATCTACACCACATCAACAGAACAGAAGCTTCCTCCCAAGTAGTGAAAATATGTGGGCAGGCTTTGGCAGTGGCACAGGCAACTGTGTTAGGGTGTTGGCGCGAGAAGCTACCTAACAGCAAGTTTCAACACAGTTCCCTTGCTCTCTTCTTTGCAGTGGGTTACTGTTTACATCTCTAGAGGTTTGAAGAGCTGCAAACCTCAGTTATTATGATGCAGCTCACAGACAACTAGAGAAATGTTTTTCAGCCTTTCTCATGTGTGGGAGAGGGCTGAGATCTTGATCATTCCAAGGGCTGGCTCTCTTTATAGAGGAAGAGCACTTAGAAATGCCCTTTTCTCTTCACCAGAATTCTAAGGAGTTTAACCCCTAAAGAAGTACCAGAAATCATGTTCCCTTGATTTTTTCTTCATTAAAAACATCTCCACCTAGCTCTTGCAAAATGAAACCAGTTCTTTTATACAAATGACCTAAGCCTAACTATAGAAAAACAATCATGCAATGTAAACTATATCTATAAAAATTTTTGCATTTTCAGTGATGCTACAGATCTAGTATTATATTTGAAAGAAAGTTGGCTGTTGTAGAAAAAAACAGAAGAGGGAGATTGAACGAACACAGGGGAAAGGACTGAAGAGAAGAGTTGGGGATAGAAAGGGCAAAAGAGAGAAAGAGGAAGAGGAAGTAAAGCAAAAGGTGAAGAATTGGGCAGGGAAGGGCCAAATATTAGTCTGTTTATGTTTTAAATCAATAATGCTGATTTCACAACAGATTTGATCTCTGTCTGTATTTCTGTACACATGTAATATTGTGCATAGTCATGTGTACATGTGTATTTCTGTTAAAATTCTGGGGCTTAAATTGTGAGACCCTCCTTATTGATCAGTAGCATTCTAGCTCTTATGAAACAAAAGTTACTAGGTAGCACCAGAAGTGGGGAAAGCAATATTGCTTGGACAAAATTGAGTCTATTCTGAGACAATGATGGTATACTTTGGAAAGAGTGCCACTTTTATTCCTCTAGTTTACTCCAAACTAGAGACACCAGTTAGGAGAGTATAGCAAGATATACCCACTATTTCAGGACTCATCTTAAATCCTCATCTGGTCAACAAACACTTCATCAAATGTTGCTTTAAGATCCTTTTTGCCAAGCACCTCTGGTCAGTGAATGAAGACATCCTTTTTCTTTCCAGGATCCTACAGCTCTGGAAATTGTGCCTCCTAGCCAATTCTATTGAAAACTGCCAGCTTACAGCTCTTGGCTCCTGTCCTCACTCCCTGGAAATGGCTTCCATCACCCAGTACCTCTGGGCCTCCCTGCCAACCGCAGGGCATTCTGCTCAGGGAGGAGATATATAAGTTATCAATGACATTTGGACCAAGGATTTATTTTGGCTCACTTGGTTAATGTTTCCAGACTTTCTACATCATTGTCTCATTGTAATGAAGTGTTGTAGGTAATAGTCCTTTCTTGGTGTCCCCATGATACCCCCTCACTAGTGTTCAGCCACCTAATGAATCAAATATCTTTCCCCCGATCTTTGCTTTCATCCTTCATTTAGCCCACTCGCCCTTGATAGCGTTCCTAGGCCTAAACATCTGATAATGCTTGGTACTTCCCTACCTTTACTGTTAAACTCACTTTAAATTTTTAGATTAAAGCAACTAAACAAAGGATAAAACGTTGTTACAACACTTGTAGAACCAGAAAGGGCTAACTAAAAGTTAGGGGAAGCAGGAATAGAGTAGGAAGAACAAAGGCTCTGGCATTCAACAGATCTGGGCTCCAGTCTCAGTTCTACTATTTATATCTTGGCTAATCACTTGACCTCTCTAGGTCTATTTCCTCATCTGTTAAATGGGGGCAGTAATTACCTGACAAGATGGTAATAATGAAGATCGAAGAAAAGCAAATGTGTAAAAGCACTTCAAAGAGAGTAAAGGATCATTACTGTACCTACTGGGAATGACCATCAACCAACTCCTTTTTGCTCTATAGATCACTGATAACAATGAAATGGAGAATTCAGAGATAAACCTATACATCTGTGGTTAACTAATTTTTAATGAAGGGACTAAGACCTAAAATGGGGAAAAAGTGGTCTCTTGAACCAGTGTCCTGGGACAACTGGATATCCACATACAAAAGATTGAAGTTGGACCCTTACCTCACATTGAATGCAAAAATTCAATCAAAATGGGTCAAAGATCTAAGTGTAATACCTGAAAGAATAACACTCTTAAAAGAAAACATCAGAAAAATTTCTCATGATCTTGGATTTGGCAACTGATTCTTAATTGCACAAGAAAGAAAACAAAAAAAGCATAAGCAACAAAAAATAAAATAGATAATTGGGCATCAAAAAACATTACCAAAAAAGTAAAGAGACAACCCATAGAATGGAAAAAATATTTACAAATCATGTATCTGATAAAGGTCTGGCATCTGTAGTATATAAAGAATTCTTAAACTCAACAACAAAAAGACAAACATTTAATTTAAATATGGGAAAATAATTTAAATAGGCATTTCCCCAAAGAAGGTACACAAATTTCCCACAAGTTCACGAAAAGATTATCTGACATCACTGATTATTAGGGAAAAGGAAATCAAAATCACAGCGAGATGCCACTTTGCGCCCATCTTTTATATGTATAGTGTCAGTGAGGATACAGAAAAATAAAAACCTTGTACACTGTTGGTGAGAATATGAAATGATACAATTTGGCTGTTTCTCTAATTGTTAAACATAAAATTGCCATATAACTCAGCAATTCAACTCCTAGGTTTATAGCAAAAAGAACTGGAAACATGTATTCTAACAAACACTTTTTACCCAAGTGTTCATAACAGCATTTTCCCAATAGCTAAAAGGTGGAAACAATTCAAATGTCCATCAACAGATAAAAAATTTAAAAACATAGTGTAACCATACAATAGGATATTATTCAGTCATAAAAAGAGATGAAGCACTGACACATGCTGCAAGGTAGATGAATCTTTATAATTATGGTAAATTAAAGGAGCCAGACACAAAAGTTACATATTGTATTCCATTTATATGAAATATCCACAATAGATAAAACCATAGAAACAGAAAGCAGATTGGTGGATTCTGGGGGATTAGGGCAAGGGGAATAGGCAATAACGGTTTAATGGATACAGGTTTCAGATAATGAAAAAGTTCTAGAGCTAGATAGAGGAGATGATCGGATAACACTCTAAATATGCTAAATGCCACCGAATGGTATATTTTGAAGTAATTGACTTTGTGTTTGTGACTTCCTCCTCAAGTTAAAAAAAAAAATGGCACATTGAAAAAAAAAAAAAACAAAGGTCCTAAGCTAAGGCCAAAAGCTTGACAGTGCTATATTTCTTAGCACAACTTGTCTTTCCAGCTTATAGAAATGTCTTGAAGAAAGGTTGTCTTCCCTAGGTACCTTTTGCTTTCAAGTCTCAATTCCTGCTGACACCATGGAAAAGGACCTTATTAAATCCTTCACATAGAGAAGTTAGTAGCACAAGGTATTAATACCTCTGTGGCATATTAACATTTTTATTTTATTTATTTATTTTTGGTACCAGGAATTGAACTTGGGACCTTGCACTTGCAAGGCAGGCAGCGGCACTACTGAGCTAAAGCCCCGGCTGTACATTTTTATTTTTTAATATATATATTTTGAAAATGGACAAAGAGAGGACAATACCTACTTAAGGAACCAAAAATGACAGAATTTTCTGCATTGTGATTTTTATGAGGTAAACTTGGAGGGGAGGAAACACTTTGAAGGAACCCCATAGAGTCTACCAGGTAGCCACCACCTACTCCATTGTACTCAAGGTTGCTCTACTGCCTAGACCTGAAAAGCTGTAGGGACAAGTTCCTAATCAGTCCTGAGGTCCTGCCTCTTCAACTCCCCACGGGGGAGCTTCTCTTCCAGTCCTTTCACTTGCCCCCTGAGGAAAGTCTCCAAGAAAATGGGAATTATCTTCTCGAAAGAAGCCCTGACCCAGAAACAGCATTTGTACAGTTCTTTCACTAAAATCTCCCTCAGGCCCAAACTTAGAGGAAACCCTTATCCTGCCTAAGGCCCCATCTGTGTTGATGCTTCCCCCACTACTTAGTGCTTGGGCTTTCCAGGTGATGGGAAAGTAGTAGGAATGAGAAATATGTGTATGCGAGAGAGAGAGAGAAAAAAGAGAGAGAAAAAGACTGGGGATGGCAGGAAGGGATTTTCTTTTATGCAGGTTCACCAGCAGGAGCACTTAATACTCCCTGTCAGTCCAGTCTTGCTGGGAACTTGCTGCCCAAAACTAGAGTTTTTTCTTTTCCTGTACATTTCATTTTCCATCACCCATCCTTTTGACAGTCTAGGATCAAATTATAAACTACTTTAAGGTTCTTCTTCCTCAGGGACCCCAAATGACACAGAAACCATTAAAGGTCTAGGATCTGCCTGTCTCATTTCTGGGGTCAAAAGAAAGCCTTTTTAGGCACAAAATATTTCTCTAAGAACCCATGGAACATTCTTATACAGCAGTATTGCTCAATCTTGGCTACAAAACAAAGTTACCTGGGGAGCTTTTTAAAAAATCACTGATGCCTAGGTTTCAGTTGAGACCAGTTAAATAAGAATCTCTGGAGAAGGGGACCAGGCATATAGGCTTTTTGGTTTTGAGGTGTTTCTGTTAAGCACATCAGGTGGTTTGAATATTAAGCTAGGTTGATCACCATAGCTGGAAACTATTGTTTCCATAATTAGAGATCAAAATTTATCAAATTAGCAAATAAATGCTGAGAAATGCTTTAAAAGCAAAGGAAGGAAGGAACCTACTGTTGCAGAGCACATATTGGGTGCTGAATCCTGGTGTGCCTTTGTAGACATACACTCAAAAAAGATTTGGAAGAGAGGAACAGGAACATAGGTAGGCTGAGGTTGAGGCTGAGGTTGAAGACAAGACCTGGCAAGCAGCTTAGCCTAGGGCTGGCTCTTCAAATGCAAAAGAAGAAAGCCTAGATGCTTTTTTTGTAGAAACTCCAGGGTAAAATTCCTGGAGAGGGGGAGACTAGCATTAACCTTATCTACAGCCTCAAAACCTTGTTCCTTCCTTCTCGCCCAAAGACTGTTAGGGAGAAAATAACTAAGAAGGCTTCTACTAAAAGTGTCAGGGGCAGGGGGAGATAAACTGTTTATATAACCAGGGTGATGGAAGAACTGAAAACATCCCTCCCATCTCACCTTCAAAATGTGCCTCAAAAACACAGGTAATGTATGTTAATAAGCGATATTTGCAGATTGATGTTACCTGGTCTCCTCTACATCCTTGAGGCAATTGCTGTGATTCCTCCCAACAAAATATGGGTCTCTATTGCCCTAACCACCTGCCCTTGTTCCCTACTCTCAACAAGAGCCACTATGAAATAGAAAGTCAGTTCCTTCCTTACCATGTCTTTAAAGCCTCCAAGGACTGCAGCAGTGATGATGCCCAGGAACAAGCCGACAATGTTGAGGATGGTGGCAGACCAGAGTAGGTGGTAGAGATGGATGATGTCCTGGCAGCTGCTCACATCAATGTATTCATAGTATCCACCGGTGATCTCCACCCTGCTGCATAGGGAGGAGCACACTGCAGTCAGTACTCTCAGCAGCAAGCCATCCCCCCCAGGAATCTGGTTGCCAGGTAGCTCAGCAAAAAGGCAAGTGGGTAGGTGAGGAACTATTATAATAAGCATCATAACCATGTACTTGCAGAACAAGACACTATAATAAATTAAAGTGTGATTGCTATTTATCTAAAAAAAACCATTTCCTTCCTGTCAGAGAAACACTTGTGATCATCATTAATACTAATCCTAGACAGCATTTATTGACACTATGTACCAGGCATAGTGCTAATTTACATTTTACATATGTGAATTCATTAAATCTATGATGTCCAACCACATGTGGCTATTTAAATTAACATTAAGTAACACTTAAAGTTCAGTTGGTCAGTCTCATTAGACACATTTCAAGTGCCCCATAGCCACATGTGGCTAGTGGTTACTGTACCAGAAAGAACAGATTACAGCATATTTCCATCATCATAGAAAGGTCTATTAGACAGCACTGTAAAACCTTGCATTATTCTGTGAGGTAGATACTGGTCACTATTCACATTTTGCACACGAAGAAAATAAAGCATAGAGTGGTTAAGGAACTTGTCCAGGTCATAAGTGGTAAACACAGAATATGAATTCAGGCTTCAAATATTTCTGTGTCTTCCCTCTAACAAACCCACAAAAAAGTCTCAAAAAACAACTAGAACTGAGTTGCTACACAAAACCATGACTATCACCTCTGTGAAAAGGCCTTCCCTGACTACTCTGTCCAAAGATGTCCCTCACTCAGCCGAGTCATTCTCAATTATATTACCTGCTATGGGCCAGATTGTACCCCTGGACACACACAAATTCATATATTAAAGCCCTAACCTCCAATGTGACTTTCCAGTTGACCATCCATATTCACAGGTTGTGCATCTGTAGATTCAACTAACCATGTGCTGAAAATATTAAAAAGTGGGGGTGGAGCAAGATAGCAACAAGATCATCTGGCGAGCTTTCTTAACAGACACACCAAATTGAACAGCTAGTCATGCACCAAACTATCAGCACAAGAGCTAAGGAAATCAGGAGAGAGACCATACTACAAGCTTTTAGTATAACAAAATGAAATGAGGCATTGAAGAAAGCAGGAAGGAAAGTTTCCTGTATCACTCTTCCCTCAACTCCAAACAGTCCAACATGGAGAGAGGCACCTTTTGCTTGAGGGAGAGAAAATAAAGTCTGAGTCTTAGCCTTAAAAGCTAGTGCCATGCTCATCACAATGAAACTCAGTTCTGAGCAAAGCTCTACCACCTCTACTGCCACGTCAATATCTGTGTACTGAGGCTCCAGAACTGCATTAGGCCAGGAGGCTAAGGACAGCCTCTACCACCTCTCCTCCATCCTAGGACAGCAGAGGAAGGAGCAATACTCCTCCTGCTGGAAAGCAGGACAGGAAAGCTAGCACAGGGGTTTGTCTCAGAGCCCAGTGCCAGGTATTCCATGGTGAGACCAATGACCCAAACAAAACTGAAGGCCTCAAATGTAGGCTAGAGCTCACAGTCTCTAGACCAGCTTCAGCATCAAGCAGAAACCTGTGCACCTGAAAGACAGACCAAAGTTTCAGCCACACCAGTTCTAGCCTTGCAATGGGCCTGGGGAAAACCTGCTCTGCTCCAGAGACAGTGTAGGTCTCTTTGAATGTGAGACTCAGTTGCAACCCAGCTTAGTGTCAGTCTTGGTGACCAAAGGACTACCTCCACCATTTGTCCCCTAACTTCAGACAGCATAGCTATCTCCAGACCAGTGCTCACAGATGGGGATCAAGAACTGCCCCAGTACTGGGGAGAAATCTGTACCCTGGTGGGACAGGTTCATGTTTTGGCCTGCATCACTGCCAGCTGCAGTGTGTACCTAGTGTATCCCTGAGACTGTGCAGATTCTTGCAGCTGCGAGACTCAGGCATGACCCAGTTTAGATCATCCTGAGTGGCCAAGTATCTACTTTAACCAACACTAATCCCAAACTCAGGCAGCATTGTGTGGTGCAAGGCCCCTTCACTGGAGGTAGGACAGGGTAGTAAGCAGACGACTTTGCACTAGAACTTAGTGTGAGGCTAGTGAAACCTAACAGTGGGCAGATCCTAATGTACCCTATCCCCAGGCCTGCCTGTAGACAAGGCCTTTGTAACTGCTGAAGTGCCAGGGAAAGATATCACCCTAGTCAATCAGACTTCTATACCAGTTAGCACTGCCTATGGCTGTTGCATTGGCCCAAGGCCATGAGTTCACTTCAGCAATAGGCACCACATAGCAGTGTCTTAACCCAGTGTCATGCAGGTCCTGGTGGGCTGTGAGACCAGGGTATGACTCAACTTGGGGGATTTGGTGGCCATGAGTGTGACAACAGAACCTGGAACTGGTCTATCCAGTGACTCTGCCCAGAGCCAGGCAGAATCCTGCAGTGTCTGACCACAGGCCTGTAGGTGTGGATGAGGCATCTGGGTCTATCCTGGTCCCAGGGAGAGGACTGTGGATACAGACTGTTCTTTCTAGATACTCTTCTGTTTCTTTTGAAATAATACACCATCAGAATATTTGAGACAAACCTGGGCTTAGGATGCCCTCTAGTACTGAAATAATGACAATATACTGACAGCAGACTCCTGGCAGTCTGCACCTGAGAACAATCTAATGCTGAAATAGTGAAATTAAGTAAAAGTTCAGAGAAAATAAGCCGCTTGCCTAGAATTTCTGCAAAGACACATATTTTTAAAAATTACAGAATAGTAAGACTGGAATGAATTCTTGATCCTTCAAAGCCCAGATAATGTTGCACAATAATAAACATCAGGGGCTGGGGATTTAGCTCGGTGGCACCGTGCCTGCCTTGCAGGCGCAAGTTCCTGAGTTCAATCCCTGGTACCAAAATAATAATAATAATAATAATAATAATAATAATAATAATAATAAGCATCAAAGAGCTTTCAAGAGACCATGAGTTCACCTATATTCAAAGTAACATGCCAGAAACTGACCAGGCAATAATTAGTATGGGGGAACTCTCAGAGAATTTAAAACAGCTAATTTAAGGAAACTTAATGAACCTGGAAGAACACAAATGTTTCAGTACTCTATCAGAGAAACTTAAAGAATTGAAGTAAGTTTTTAAAATCAAACACAAATTCTTGAGCTGAAAAATATGCTCAGTGAAATTAAAAATGCAATAGAAGACATCAATAACAGAATAGATCAAACAGAAGAAATAACTGGTGAGCTTGAATAAAGGCTATTTGAAAATACACAGTTGGAGGAGAAAAGAAATAAAGAGGAATGAGTAAAGCTTATGGGAATTTTGGGACAGTATTAAAAGAGCAAATATTCAGGTTATTGGGGTTCTAAGAAGGACTTGAGAATGTCAAAGGTGTGGAAAGTTTTACTCAATAAAATAGTAAAAAAATTTCCCTAACTTAGAGAATACAAATATCCAGGTAGAGGAAGGTCAAAAGTCACCAGTCAGGCCCTCGCCTCAGTGACTCCCGCACCCGCCGCTGCCGCCGCCACCTGCCCCCTCCACCTCCCGAGGCCGGGGCAGCCTCCTCAGGCCTCCGGGGGGCTGCCCTCCTGCGCATGAGTGGGAGGAGGAGGTGAGAGGCCTGGAGGACACCAACATGAACAACTTGAAATCATCGCAGAAGGATAAAGTTTCACAGTTTATGATCTTCACACAATCTAGTGAAAAACTGCATTCTCAAAATGACTGGAAGTTAGATGTTGCAACACATAATTTTTTCCAAAATCCTGAACTGTATATACAAGACAGTGTAAAAGGATCATTGGACAGGAAGAAGTTAGAACAACTATACAATAGATACAAAGATCCTCAAGATGAAAATAAAATTGGAATAGGTGGTATACAGCAATTCTGTGATGACCTGGCACTTGATCCAGCCAGCATTAGTGTTTTGATCATTGCATGAAAGTTCAGAACAACAATACAGTGTGAGTTCAACAAGCAGGAGTTCATGGATGGCATGACAGAATTAGGATGTGACAGCATAGAAAAGCTAAAGGCTCAAATGCCCAAGATGGAACAAGAATTGAAAGAACCAGGACGATTTAAGGATTTTTACCATTTTACTTTTAATTTTGCAAAGAATCCAGGACAAAAAGGATTAGATGTAGAAATGGCCATTGCCTATTTGAACTTAGTGCTTAATGGAAGATTTAAATTCTTAGACTTATGGAATAAATTTTTGTTGGAACATCATAAACGATCAGTACCAAAAGATACTCGGAATCTTCTTTTAGACCTCAGTACAGTGATTGCAGATGACAGGTCTAATTATGATGAAGAAGGAGCATGGCCTGTTCTCATTGATGACTTTGTGGAATTTGCACGCTCTCAAATTGCTGGGACAAAAAGTACAAGAGTGTAGCACTAAAAGAACCTTCTAGAATGTACATAGTCTGTACAATAAATACACTGGAAAATTGCACAGTCAGTTTCTGCTGGCTGGACTGAACTGAAGATCAATCCTCACTATTCAGACTAAGAGTTGAGACAAAACTTTAAGGATACATTTTGGACCATGTCATATTTCATTCTTCAAATGGTGGTTTGGGCTTGTCTTCTACTCTGGGCCACTCTAAACATTTATAATTCCAATGTTGTGGATTTCATCTTAATATCTGTGGACCTTCCTAGTTTATTCTCCCATAAGTCTTAGAAGCTTTATGGTGATTATTTTGAGGTTTCCACTCTTGCATAAAGCACAATGCTATCTTCATCAGAAAACAGTTTGGCATAAGAATTAAACATAGTGAACATCACAAACAATTTATAAAAATTTCTTAAATATATGCTTTGGGCTAGTTGCAAAGACTATGCTGATAGCACTTCCAATGAGAGTGATATATTTAAGTGTATGGGATCTGGAATGGTGTTTTGGTTTGGAAGGATTTTTTTTTCCTGGCAAATCACATGTATTGTTGACATAAGTAGAATATCCGATGAGAGAAATGTAAAAACAACCATCGTGAAAAAATTTTAGGATAACTTGGTGCCTACTTGAAAAATGTATTGTGTTTTAGACTCTCAGTTTCAAAAAGGTTCCACAGAAATAGTCTGCACTCACCAATGTTTACATGTAATGGTCCTACAGGGAGCTGTTATTTAGCGGATGTCTGCGTAATGTTAGATTCTATTCTTGTCTACATTATGTACCACATAATTGGATTTCATTATGCTTTTGAAATGCTCATATGCCTATCAAATAAGTTAAACTATTTAATTTGTTTTGAATGTTTTTAATTGCTATACAATACAATATCCTAAATTTAGGCTTGAGGGTTTATTTTTGTTTCTGTTTTTGTTTTTCTTCTATTTTGGTCATTACACTATGGAACACAAATGAAATTCTCTTAATTTGTGAAAAGATAGTATGAATTAAATTTTGGAAATGGTTATGATGAGCCATGAAGTTCAATCTGTATAATATAGGTACTGCACTTTCAGACAAGTAGTCCATTTTTGATGACTTTTTATTTTGTTGAAATTGCTTTAACTGCTAATCACTGTGGTTGCCAAATCTTTACTTCGGAGCAAAGATTTTCAAACAAGCATATACTTGATAAAAAATACCAATCTAGCTTCTATTTTTGTGAATTATTTAGTCTCTACTGTTTTTGTTTTACTCACATTAGCTCCATTTTCACATCAAAGCAGAATGCTGTCTTGCATGGAACTTCTCCCCCACCATTTTTGGTTTTTTGGTTTTTAAAATTTTTTTTAATTTTTTTGGTTAGGGAACCCATGAACAGCTTTCTTGCCTAAATTGCTCATTTTTGTTTACTTACTGTCATGTGAAGAAGGGTTAATTGCTATCTTAAACATTTCTGTAAGGCAAGTTAAAAAATGCTGAACTTCAAGTTTTGGATCACCATGGTCTCTACTAGGAACAGAGTTTGCCTAGTATATCCAGGTACTCTTCAGGGCCTAGTATTGATATCAATAAAGCAATGCACTTCAGAATAGCAGTACATTTTATGCTGATGCAGAAGTGATTTCAAGAAACACTGACTTATTAAAATTGCTTTTTATTTACATAATTTTGAAATTAATGAGATATTTTATTAATATTCCAGTCATAACTTTTAATTCAAGAATGTAATTTTACCAAAAGAAAATTTTGAAAATTTCTATTCAGGTTATTGGAATTAGTTATCAAAATTTAAAAAAGGAGAATCCTGCTGTTCTCAGTGTTTCCTGATTTCATTTTTGTACATATAAAGAGGAATTTCCATTATGAAAAGTTTTTAAAAGATAAAAATATATGTACTTTTATTTCCTGTCTTGAAGATTTTGAGTTACAATATTATTTTCAGATTATTTCAAGTATGCTGTGTTTTGAAATGATATCCCATTTTTTTCCCATTATAAATTTTCATAAAATTCTGATATTGGTTGTGGCCTAGTGCCTTGGGTTTTACAGATTTTTCTTTTAAATGCAAGACCTTATCAACAAAATAGTGTGTGTCATCAGTTTGGTACTAAATATTTATAATTACTGTGTAATTATAAACAAAATACATAAAGCTTTGAATATAATTATGTAGCATAAAAGTTAAGGTTGTTCACTATGATGGCATCTTAGAATTAAAGCTATTACTAGGGCTGAAAAGAGAACTAATTGAATGTGTTGTGATTGTTTTAAAGATAAATGTCTGATACAGGGAATATTTTGTACTAAAATACTCACATGTGGCTAGTGAGTGTGTGTGTGTGCATGTGTGTGTGTGTGTGTAAGAGAGTATGTGAGTCTGCCTGTGAGAGGAAAACACACATACGCATACACATAACTTGAATTGCTTTAATTACTAAGCATTTCAGTCTCAATTCCTGTCAACTCCCCATGCTGATTCTTTGTTTCAAGTTGAACCACAGTTTCTTTTTTGCCAAATGTCAGAACAGATATACATTTTAAAATGTAATGCTTTTTAATAGTAAAATGTAAAATGAGAAGTGCCTACATATAAAAATACTTGAGATCAAGGTTCTCTTTAGTGAATATCATCTGCATATTTCTGTAAGTTCAATTGTGTTCCTTACACTCCCTGTCATCCTCCCAACAGAGGCAATAAAAGCTTTGGTGAAATTACCACTAAAAAAAAAAGTCACCAGTCAAATTTAATTCAACCAAGTCTATCTAAAGGCATCTTATAATCAAACTCTCATAAATAAAAGGTAAAGAGAAGATTCTCAAGGTTGCAGGAAGGAAAAAAATGAACACATTGGGTGTTCCAGTTCACCTAACAGCTGACTTTTCAGGAAAAACCTTAGAGGCCAGGAGGGCCAGGGATTTAACTCAGTGGCACCGCACCTGCCTCACAGGTGCAAGGTCCTGAGTTCAATCCCCGGTACCGCAAAACAAACAAACAAACAACACCTTACAGGCCAGGAAAGAGTGACATAAGATTTTTCACAATATTGAAGGAACAATACTGTGAACCAAGAATACTGTGCTAGGCCAAGATAGCCTTTAGAAATGAAGGAAAGGTATAGTAAATATAGTCCCTGGCAAAAAGCTGGCATGCCTATAATCTCAGCACTCTGGAGGCTGAAGCAGGAGGATTGTCACACATTCGGGGCCAGCCTCGGCTATATAGTGAGCACAAGGACAGCCTGAACTACAGAGCAAAACCCTGTCTCAAAAAAAAAAAAAAAAGCCGAGAGACTATATCACTGCCAAACCTCCTATAAGGGGGTTGTTCAAGTGGAAAGAAAGATGTTAATGAGAAGAAAATATAGGTAGCTATACAACTTAGTAGTAACAGTAACTAAACAGAGAAATTCAAAATGTTCTAATATTGTAAACATGGTGTGTGTAAACCATTCATAGATTTAGTATAAATGCCAAAAGGATAAAAATTAAAATTAATATAACTACATTAATATTTTAAAAGATAGGCAATAGAGAAAGATGTAAAATGGATATCAATAATTCAAAATGTAGGGAGGAATGAAGTATGAATGTACAGTTTTCTTATTAGTATATCTTCTCTTTTTTCTTTCTGTTCTTACCCTTATGATCATGTTAAGTTGCTATCATTTCAAAATAGCTTGTTATAATCAAAAGATTTTTTGTAAGCCTCATGACAACAAAACAGAAATCTATAACAGACAAGCTAAAAATAATAAGCAAAGAATTAAACTACACTACCTGAGAAATTGACTTAACCAACAAGGAAAACTGTAAGAGAGGGAAAAAGAAAGGAGCTACAGTACAACAAAACTAGAGAACAAATTATATAATGACTGTCTTAAGACACTGCCTATCAATAATTACCTTGAATATAAATGAATTAAATTCTCCAATTACATGACACAGTGACTGAATGAATAAAAAGGACAAGACACAACTATATGTTGCTTACAAGAAACTCACTTTATCTCTAAAATGAAGGGATAGAATAAGATATTTCATGCAAGCAGAAGCCAAAAGAAAGCAGGAGTATTCATCCTAATATCAGATAAAACAAGAAAGGTCATTATATAATGATAAAGGTGTCAATTTAGCAAAAAGAAGTAATAATGCTAAATATATAAACACCCAATGTTTGAGCACCCAAATATATAAAACAAGTATTAATACTGTAGACTGAAAAGGGAAGATATACTCCAATATAACAATAGCTTGGGACTTTAATACCCCCATTTTGGTAATGGACAGATCAACCATCCAGAAAGTCAACAAAACAAAATCAGAGTTGCAGAGGACTGCAATATTGATTAGGCCAAAGCAGGCTGTAGAGAGTTAATCCCACAATTGGCTTGTTTTGAAAAGCAAGTCCAGCCAAAACCTACATGCCGAGGTCAGAGTAACTTGCACCCAAATTCCATTCCCACAATTAAAACCTTCTTACTAGAAGGGCAGTATTCTAATTACAACCATATATTTTGTCTACTCTGATCCTAATTTGAGGATCCTTTGTCTTGTCCTTTATGAGTCTTGCTTACATTAGTTTCCATAGAAACCACATGATTGTGCATGCTCTCATGTAGTCCTTCCCTTGCACACAACTTGCCTTTACCCCAGTTGATTGCCAATAAAAGTCAGTGCCTGGGGACTGGCCAGTGCCTTTGTCAGTTGCACCAGCATTGGTCATCCTGGTACCCCACTTTCTTTCTCTTAGTTCTGTCTTTTAATTTAATTGGGTTTTTCCCCCCCTCATGCCTGTGTCGTATACTGGGCAGGATACTGGAACCTAACTGCAGGAGTCTCCAGTACAAAGTTAAACTGGTTATTAGGCCAAACAGACCTAACAGACATCTATAGAACACTCCAATCAACAGCTGCCAAATTCACATTTTTCTCATCATCACATGGAACATTCTCTAGAATAGATTATGTGATAGGCCACAAGTCTCAATGAATTTAAAAGGTTGAAATCCTATCATGTATCTATCACAATTCAATAAAGCTAGAAATTAATAACAAGAAGAGCTTTGGAAACTATATAAGTATGTGGAAATTAATTTACTTTTGAACAACTATGGATCAAAGAAGAAATCAAGAAAAAAATTTTTAAATTATTGAAACAAATGAAAACTGACACATTACCAAAATATATGGATGTGGCAAAAATATTATAAGATGGAAATGTATAACCATCAATGCCAACATCAAAAAAGAAGAAAGATCTGATAAATAACCTATCACTGCATCTCAAGAAACTAGAAAAGCAAGAACTGAACCCAAAATTGGTACAATAAAGAAACAATGATCAGAGCAGAAATAAATGAAGTACAGACTTTAAAAAGACTAAAGATTGATGAAGCAAAGCTGTTTTTTAAAAAGATGAACAAAAATAGACAAACTCTTAACTAGACTAAGAAAATGAGAGAGAAGACTCAAAATCAGAGATGAAAAGGGAAATATCACAATTGACTCCACAGAAATACAAAAACATTCTTAGGGATTATTATAAATAACTACATGCCAACAAATTTGATAATCTAGAATAAATGGACAAATTCCTTGGCACATGCACCTTGCCAAGTGTGAGTTATGAAGAAATAGAAAACCTGAATAGACCAATAAAAAGTAACAAGATTGAATTAGTAATTTTAAAAAACTATTAAAGAAAAGCCCAGGACAAGATGGCTTCACTTCTGAATTCTACCAAACATTTAAAGAACAATACCAATTCACTTTAATTTATACCAAAAAGTAGAAGAGGAAAAAATATTTCCATATATATTCTATGAAGCCAGCATAACTCTGATGCCAGCCAGACAAGGACACAACAAAAAGAGAAAAGTACAGGCCACCATCTTTTATGAACATAGATGTAGAGATCCTCAACAAAATAATAGCAAACTGAATCCAACAGCACATTAGAAATATTTTTCACCATGATCAAGTAGGATTCATCCCAGGAATATAAGAATGGTTCGATTTATGCAAATCAATAAACGTGATATATCATATCAACAAAATGAAGAATAAAAACCCCATGGTCATTTCAACTGCTGTGGAGAAAGCATTCAATAAAATTCAACATTGCTTCATGATTTAAAAAAAAAACACTGAACAAATCAGGTATACAAGGAACATACCTCAACATAGTAAAAGTCATTTATAATAAGACAACAGCTAACATATTGAATGGAGAAAAACTAAAAGCTTTCTCTTTAAGATACAGAATTAAAAAAAGGATGCCCACTTTCGCCATTTTTATTTAATGTAATGGTATAATCCTTGCTAGAACAATTAAGCAAGAGAAATAAATAAAAGGCATGCAAATTGGAAAAGAAATCAAATTGCCACTGTTTACAGACCATAAGATCTTACATATAGCAAAATGCCACCAAAAAACTATCAGAATGAATACATGAACTCAGCCAATTTTTAGAATGCAAAATCAATTTACAAAAATCTGTAGTGTTGCTATAATCAATAATATATCTAAAATAGAAATCAGGAAAGCAAACTCATTTATAATAGCTTCAAAAAATAAAATACCTAGGAATAAATTCAACCAAAGAGGTGAAAGATCTCTACTACAATAGAATTATAAAACATCAATGAAAGACATTGAAGAGGATGCAAGAAATGTAGACATCTGATAGCCATGGCTTCAAAGAATCAACGTTGTAAAATGGCCATACTACCCAAAGCAATTTACAGATTCAATGCAGCCTCTATCAAAATAACAATGGAATTCTTCAAAGATACAGAAAATACTAAAAATTTATATGAAACAACAAAAAATTCTCCAAAACAAATAGCTAAGATCATCTTGAGCAAAAATAACAAATTAGAAGACATTATACTACCTGACCTCAAAACATACAATAAAGCTGTAGTAATCAAAGAAGCATGGAACTAAGTATGGTGGCACACATCTGTAATCCCAGTACTTTGCAAGGCTGAGGCAGGAGGATCAAGTTGAATCCAGCCTGGGCAACTTAGCAGAACCTTATCTCTAAATAAAAAACTAAAAAGGGCTGGGGATGTAGCTCGGTGCAAACAACCTGGGTTCAATCTCTAGTACCAAATTGAACAAAACTAAACACACGCAAAAATTTTTTTTTAAAACCCAGCAGGGTATTGGCATAAAAAAAGACACATAGCAAGCAATGAAATAGAATAGCAAGCCTAGAAGCAAACCCAAACATGTACAACCATCTTCAAAAGTGGTGCTAAGTCCATTACATTGGAGGAAAGACAGTCTTTTCAGTAAATACTACTGGAAAAATTGGATGTCCACATGCAGAAGAATGAAGCTAGATCCCTAGCTCTCACCAGTTACAAAGATTAACTCAAACAACTTAAGTAATGAACTGTAAGAAATAAAAATAAGAGAGGAAAGCATGAAGGAAATGCTTCAGAATATTAGAATTGGCAAGGATTTTTTGGACAATACCTTACAGCACAAGAAATGAATGCAAAAATAAACAAATGGTATCACATCAAACAAAAAAGCTTCTGTACAACTAAGGAAACAACAGAGTGAAAAGACAACATACAAAATGGCAGAGAAAATTTGCAATGTATATATCTGGCATAGAACTCCAAAACCTCAAAGGCAAAAAAACTCAAATAACTCAGTTTAGAAATGGGCAATAGAACTGGGAGAGAATGTGTACAGCTATAATCTCAGCACCTGGAAGGCTGATCCAGAAGGATTGCTATGAATTCAAGGCCACTGTGGGCTGAATAATGAGTTCAAGACTCACTTTAATACAGAACAAGACCCATGCTCAAAGACAAAATGACCCCTGCAATGGACAAGAGATCTAAATAGACCAGACTTCCAGATCACCTAAGGCAACCCCAAGGGGCAATGAGATAGAACAGTCTGATACTCAACCACCTGGACTGGCTGAACTGGCAATGAAGGAGGATCTGGAAAAAATGAAATCAAAAATAATTTTTCCAATAATAACAGAGATTGTGTCCATAGTGAAAGACATGATTAATAGCTCTAATGCAGACACAGATTTAAAAAAAAAAAAAGGAGCTGAGGAACATGATGGAATCCCAACATAGGAAACAAGTGGAATCCATAAAACAGATGCAAACAGATTTCCAGGAGATTAAAAACTACATTGAAAGTTTATGCAACACCATGAGCCGATGTGAGGACAGAATATCAGACATAAAAAACATGATTGCAATTAGTGACCAGGAAAAGAAAAATTTCTTAAAAATAGTAAGGGACTATGAGAAATCAATCCAGCAGCTGCTAGATGATACAAAGAAGAATAACATAAGACTGATTGGAGTCAATGAAGAAACAGGAGAGAGTGCAGATGACATAAAAAAAAAAAACTGTTCACAGAAGTAATGGTACGAAACTTCCCAAGCAGGGGAAAAGAATTTGACCTACAGATAAGCGAGGCATATAGGACGCCAACTAGCCATGATCAAAAAAAAATCTGCACCTAGGCATATAATAGTTAAGATTCCAAAAACCCAAGAAGAACAAAATTCTACAAGCAGTTAAAGAAAAGAAACAAATCACATACAAAGGAAAGTCCATCAGAATCACAGCAGACTTAACGCAAACCCTCAAGGCAAGAAGAGCTTGGAGTGACATATTCCAAGCCCTAAAGGAAAACCTCAAACCCAGATTGATGTACCCTGCAAAACTACATTTCAAAATTGATGGAGAAATAAGGTACTTTTATGACAAAGAGCAGCTGAGGAACTTCGTTAATACCAAACCAGCACTCCAAAAAATTTTAAACAATATTCTGGGAAAGACAATGAGAATCATAACCCCAAGAAGACCACCAGAATGAATCCATCAGGCAAGACAAGAAATTAAATGCAAAGGGGGGAGAATCCAATGACAAGAAAAGGTCATGGCAAGGATAAGCCAATATATATCAGTTATAACTATCGATGCTAATGGTCTCAATTCACCAATCCAAAGAAATAGACTGGCAGAATGGGTCAAGAAGCAAGATCCAACAATATACTGCATACAAGAAACATACTTAATTCAAAAAGAAACTCAGACTGAAAGTTAAGGGGTGGAAAATAATACTCCATGTGACAAGAAGCCCCCAAAAAGCAGGAGTAGCTATCCTCTTTGCAGATCAAGTAGATTTCAAACCAACACGAGTTAAGAAAGACAAAGAAGGCCACTATATCCTTATAAATGGAACAATCCAAGAGGAAGAGATGACAATCATAAATATATATGCACCAAATACTAGTGTACCCAAGTATATAAAACAAATACTGACAGATATGAAAAATCAAATAAGCACTAATACAATAGTAGCGGGGAACCTCAATACCCCACTGTCACAAGTTGATAGATCAACTAGACAAAAAACAAGCAACAAAATACTAGATCTCAATCGAACTCTTGAACAAATGAACATAACAGATGTTTACAGAGTGTTCCACCCCACAAAATGAGAGTACATATTCTTTTCAGCTGCACATGGTTCAGTCTTCAAAATAGACCATATACTTGTTCATAGAACATGTTTAAGTAAAAAGGAATTCAAGTTATCCCCTGTATATTATCAGACCATAGTGCAATGAAATTGGAGATCAACAGCCAAAGAAATCACAAAAAATTCACAAACACATAGATATTGAACAACACACTTCTGAATAACGAATGGGTCACAGAGGAAATTAAAAAAGAAATCAGTTTCTACAATTAAATAACAATGCCAATACAAAATATTGGAATCTATGGGACACAATGAAAACAGTCTAATGAGGGAAATTCATAGCAGTGAATACTCATATTAGGAAAACAGAGCAAGCTCAAATAAATAAGCTAATGCTGAACCTCGAGCTTCTAAAAAAGAAAAGCAGGACAAAGCCAAAGCTCATACAAAGGAGGAAATCATAAAGATCAGAGCAGAAATCAATGCAATGAAGACTAAGAGAATGATGCAAAAAATCAATGAAGCCAAGAGTTGGTTCTTCAAAAGAATCAACAAAATTGACAAACCCTTGGCCAACCTCATGAAAAAAAAAAGGAAAGAAAAGAAGCAAATCCATGCAATTAGGAATGAAAAGGGTGAAATTACAACAGACCCAGCAGAAATCCAGTGGATCATCAATACCTACTTCGAGAAACTATATGTCAACAAGATGGAAAACACAGAAGAAATGGGCAGATTTGTAGATACATATGAATTACCAAAGTTGAATGAAGAAGACCTAAAAATTCTAAACAACCCAATATCAATCAATGAAATTGAAAATGTAATTAAAAACTTATCAACTAAGAAAAGCCCAGGCCCTGATGGCTTCACTGCTGAATTCTACAAGACATTTAGAGAGGAACTACTGCCACTACTGTTTAAACTCTTCAATGAAATTGAAAAGGAAACAATACTCTCAAATTCATTCCTGGAAGCAAGCTTCACCTTGATCCCCAAAGCAGAGAAAGACCCAACTGAAAAAGAGAACTATAGGCCAATCTCACTAGTGAACATAGATGTAAAAATCCTTAATAAGATACTGGCAACTAGAATGCAAAAGATCATCAAGAAGATCATACACCCTGATCAAGTAGGACTCATTCCAGGGATGCAGGGATGGTTCAAAATATGCCAATCAATAAATGTAATATACTATATCAATAAAGCCAAGGACAAAAAATATATGATCATCTCAATAAATGCACAAAAACCATTTGACAAATCCAACACGCATTTATCATAAAAGCCCTCCAAAAAGTGGAATAGACAGTCTCTACCTCGATTTGATAAAAACCATCTATGAAAAACAAACAGCCAATATCATACCAAATGGTCAAAACTGAAATACTTCACACTAAAATCAGGAACAAGACAATGATGTCCACTATCACCACTCCTGTTCAATATAGTTTTGGAAACATTAGCCACAGCAACTAGACAAGAGAAAGAAATAAAAGGAATAAAGATAGGAAACGAAGAAGTTAAATTGTCATTATATGCAGATGACATGATACTCTCTATAGAAGACCCCAAGAACTCCACCAAAAGTCCTCTAGACTTCATAACCAAATTCAGTAAAGTAGCAGGACACAAGGTCAACACACCAAAAGCAACAGCTTTTCTGTACACGAACAACATACTCACTGAGAGAGAAATAGGGCAAACAATTCCTTTCACAATAGCATCCAAAAAACTGAAATACCTAGGAATCATCCTAACAAAAAAAAATCAAAGACCTCTTCTCTGAAAACTATAGCACTCTGAAAAAGAGAGATTGAAGAGGATATCAGAAAATGGAAAGACATCCCCTGCTCCTGGGTAGGAAGGATCAACATAGTGAATATGGCCATACTTCCAAAACTGCTATATAGAGTCAATGCAATCTCAATTGAAATTCCAGCAGCATACTTCACGGACCTTAAGAAAACAATCCAAAAATCCATTTGGAACAAGAAGAGACCTAGAATAGCAAAAGCAATTCTAGGCAACAGAGATGTGTCAGGGGGGTATCACTATCCCCAACTTGAAACTATACTACAAAGCTACTGTGATAAAAACAACATGGTACTGGCAAAGAAACAGACCTGAGGACAAGTGGAATAGATTAGAAGATGCAGAAACAACTCCAGACACACTTAGCCACCTCATCTTTGACAAAGGAGCCAAATACCCTCACTGGAGGAAAGATAGCCTCTATAATAAATGGTGCTGGAAAAATCCGGTTTCAACTTGCCAAAGATTAAAACTAGACCTATATCTCTCACCATGCACTAAGCTAAAATCAAAATGGATTAAATACCTAAATATTAAAATAGAAACACTGAGCCTTTTGGAAGGGAGCTTAGGTAGAACTCTTGAAGACATTGGTGTAGGAAAAGATTTTATGAACAAAACCTCAGGTGCCCATGAACTAGCACAAACAATCAACAAGTGGGATCTTTTCTTATTAAAAAGCTTCTGCACAGCAAGAGAAACCACCAATAGAGTGAAGAGACAACACACAATGTGGGAAAAAAGCTTCACCTGCTGTTTCTCACACAAAGGTCTACTATCTAGAATCTATAAAGGACTTAAAAAATCAGATCTCCCACATTTGAAGACCCAGTTCAAAAATGGGCACCTGAAATGAACAGACATTTCTCAGACAAAGAAGTAGAAATAGCAAATGAACATATGAAAAAATGTTCAATATCACTGGTCATTCGAGAGATGCAAATGAAAACCATGCTGAGATTCCACCTCACCCCAGAAAGAATGGCTGCTACCACGAATTCAACCAATAACAAATGCTGCTGGGGCTGTGGGGAAAGAGGAACCCTGCTCCACTGCTGGTGGGAGTGTAGACTGGTGCAAGCACTGTGGAAATCAGTATGGAGATACCTCAAAGTACTAGGAGTGTAAGTCCCATTTTACTCAGCTATTTCCCTGCTGGGTATCTTCCCCAAAGAACTAAAAGAATCATATCACAGTGATACCTGTGCACTCATGTTCATAGCAGCACAGTTTGTAATAGTTAAAACATGGAAGCAGTCCAATTGCCCATCAAGTGAAAACTGTATAAAGAAAATGTGTTTTTTTAATAAAATGGAGTACTACTCATCCATAAAAAATGAGAAATTAGAGATATTTATAGGTAAATGAATGCACATTGAGGTGATACTCTTAAGTGAAATAAATAGGACACACATGTGTAAATACTAAATAGTTTCTCTAGTGTGAGAAACTGAAAGTGTAAATAAGCACTAAAAGTTATAATAGATAATGTGAAATAGGATGAAAAGGGGCAAAGGGGAAGGGGAAGTGGGAGGGGTAGGGGAAAGGAAAGAAGGGAATGGAATTAATATGAGAAAATGAAAAAAATGGAAGCAAAGTCTTTGTAAATAGGGAGGGATGGAGGGGTTGAAAGGAGGGCTGGGGAGTGGGGAAAAAATAAGAACCAAGAGAGATTATGTAAAGGTGAAAATTTCCAATGATGAATGTCACTATAGTGTATACCTAAAATGTATCAACAAAATTAAATTTAAAAAAAAAGGAGCCGATGGACGGTGAGGACCTCAGCCACATGGAGCCCAGCTCCTTTCCTGTGCCCTGCCCCCCCGGGGACTAGCTTAGCTATGCGGGGGCCTGTAGTCTTCCTCTGCCCCTGCCTCTGGCCTCTTAGCTCTGCCACCTCCTGGTTCCACACTACAGAGGCACAGGTGGTCATAAAGCCATTGTCCTGAGCTCTAGAAGATAAAGGAGAAGTGAATAACAGAAAGAGGGCCTCTCTCAGGCTCCTTGATGAAAACTTAAGCCCACTCAGAAAGTGAAGAGAATCTCTGCAACAAAGGCCCACCAGACCACTGTACTTGGTAAGTTGGAGGGATCATCCATGCAGCAGAACCTTGCAGAGTTCAACCCTGCAGGAGGACAGGGAGCTCAACTTGGGACTTGCAGCCAGAAATCTGCCTGAATCTCACGAGTCTGCTACTGGCTTGCTGAGACTCATTGACTTATATTTGCACACTACTGCCCATGTTGCCTATTGTGATAGCAGAGACACACCCTGAAGGAGGCCCTTCATTTTTATTTTTATTTATTTTCAAAATTTTTTTTGCTCTTATTTTTAATTTTTTTCTACTGTTTAAAATATTTTTTTCTCTTCTTTTTTTTATTTTCTCTTTTCTTTCTCTCTCTCACTTGTTCTCTTGCTGTCCCACATTGTTCTTCATCTCCCCTTTTGTTCCTGTTCTGCCCTAATTCAGATTTCTTCTTTATTTTTCTTTTCTTTTCTTCTTCCTTCTCTCAATTGTCATTAGCTTTAAAGGAAAGTAAATACAGTTTGTGTCCTCCCCATTGCTGTTAGGTTGTTCTGTTCTAGTCTTTGTTCTTTCATTCTGTCTTTTCCTCTTGTCTTCAACAGTTTCTTAGCGTTTGCATGATCCTCCTGTGTCCTCTGGCCTCACTGCTAACCTATCCCTATCCTTCTGCCTATCTATCCCTCCCACCCCAACTCCTTCTAACTCCTCATCCTGAAGGGTAAAGTTGATATATTGAAGAGTTTATTCACTATAAATATATGTTGGGTTGGTCCTTGATTTTCATATAATTCACACAGTTAAAGGTGATGGATTAATAACTACCACAAATTGTCATTTTCTAAACTGTCCTTGATGCTATGGTGTTGCTGATTGTATCACCTGGACTAAGGTGTTGTGATTGATCTAATCAGTTATGCTTCCTGGTATAATGAACATAAGATTGCCTCAGAGTCATTAGAGACTCAAAACCTAAAGACCAGCTATATCTGGAAGATACCTCTGAGAAGTAATCATTCCATAAGTGTTCTAAATACAAGCAGCAAAGATACTTACAGTAAGCAGTTTCCAAGTATCAACCCAGGAATTAAACCAAGGACAGTACCAAAAACAAAAAGGAGAAGACATTTAAGCAAGGAATAAACTCAGACTTCCACACCACCAAATGCAAATTCTGAGGGAAAGGAGGTAGAAAAGTCTTATAATTAACCACCTGGACACCCTGAACTGATAGCACAGGAAGTAACAAAACAGATGAATGAGGCTCTAGAAAAATTCAAAACAGAAATGATTTCCCAGATAACTACAGAGATGGTGAGCAGAGTGAAAGACATGATTAGTGGCTCTGGAACAGAAACAGATAAAAAAAAGATGAGCTCAGAACCATGCTGGAAGCCATGAATGCCCAGAATAAGAAAGAAATGGAAACCATGATCGCCCAACATAAGAAAGAAATAGAATTCCTGAAACAGATACAAAGAGATATCCAGGAAATTAAAAACTCCATTGAAAGCATGCACAGCAGATTAAGGGAATCTGAAGATAGAATATCAGATATAGAAGACAGGATTGCAGTTAGTAACCATGAAAACAGAGATTTTTTCAAAATAGAAAGGGACCACAAAAAAATCAATCCAGCTAGATGATGCAAAGAAGAATAACATAAGACTGATAGGGCCGGGGATTTAGCTCAGTGGTTCCAGTGCCTGCCTCACAAGCACAAGGATCCGAGTTCGATCCCCGGTACCAAAAAAAAAAAAAAAAGACTGATAGGAGTCCATGAAAAAGTGGGAGAAAGTATAATTGACATAAAAAAAAACTGTTCATAGAAGTAATAGTAAAAAACTTTCCAGACAGAGGTAGAGAATTGGACATATAGATAAGTGAGGCATATAGAACTCCAACTAGCCACAATCAAAAAAAATCTACACCTAGACATACAATAGTCAAGATCCCAGAAACCCAGCAGAACAAAATCCTACAAGCAGTTAGAGAAAAGCAACAAATCACCTACAAAGGAAAGCCCATCAGAATCACAGCAGACTTCTCAACAAAAACCCTCATGGTCAAGGAGAGCCTGGAGTGAAGTATTTCAAGCCCTAAAAGAAAATAACTTGCAACCTAGACTGTTGTATCCTGCAAAATTACATTTCAAAATCGATAGGGAAGTTAGATACTTCCACGACAAAGAACACCTGAGAAATTTCATGAACACGAAACCAGCACTCCAAGCAATTATAAACAATATCCTAGAAAAAGATAATGAAGGTCACAACTCCCTGAGGCCCAAAAGAGGGAAGCCACTGGGCAAGACAAGAAACTAAAGGGAAAGGGGGAAAAATAAAAAACAAAAGAACCAACAACAGTAAAACATCATGAAAAGGATGAGTCAATATCTATTAACTATAACCATCAATGTTAATGGCCTCAATTCACCAATCAAAAGAAATAGATTGGCATAGTGGATTAAGAAGCAAAGTCCAACGATATGCTGTATATAAGAAAAACACCTAACTCAAAAAAAAATTCATGGACTGAAAGTAAAACGATGGAAAACAGTTCTCCATGTGACAGGAACCCAGAAAAAAGCAGGGATAGCAATCTTATTTGCAGACAAAGTAGATTTCAAACCAAAACTATTTAACAGAGACAAAGATGGTCACTACATCCTTGTGAAGGGAACAATCCAAGGGGAAGAGATGACAATCCTAAATATATATGCACCAAATATGAATGCCCCAACTATACAAAACAAATATTAATGGACATGGAAAACAAAATAAGCACTAATACAATTGTAGTGGGGGACCTCAATACCCCACTATCACAAATAGACAGATGATCTAGACAAAAAAATCAAGAACCAAATTCTAGAACTGAACCAAGCTACTGAACAAATGTACTTAATGCATGTTTACAGAGTGTTCCACACCACAAAATGAGAATATACATTCTTTTCGGCTGCACATGGGTCATTCTCCGAAACAGACCACATGCTAGCTCATAGGACATGTCTAAGTAAATGTAAAAGAATTGAAGTTACTCCCTGTATGTTATCAGACCATAGTGCAATAAAATTGGAGATCAATAGCATAAGAAGTTGCAAAACATCCACAAACACATGGAAATTGAATAACACTCTCCTGAACAACCAATGGGTGACAGAGGAAATTAAAGAAGAAATTAGACAGTTTCTACAAGTAAATGATAATGCCAATACCACATACAGGAATCTAAGGGACACAATGAAAGCAGTTCTATGAGGGAAACTCATAGCAGAGAATGCCTATATTAGGAAAACAGAGAGAGAGCTCAAATAAGCAACCTAATGCTGAAACTCAAGCTCTTAGAAAAGGAAGAGCATGACAAACCCAAAGCTTCTACAAGAGAGGAAATTATAAAGATCAGAGCAGAAATCAATGCAATGGAGACTAAGAGAATGATACAAAAACATCAATGAATCAAAGAGTTGGTTTTTTGAAAGAATAAAAAAATCAATAAACCTTTAGCCAACCTTCTCAAAAAAAGGAAACAAAATGCTCAAATCCATGCAATTAAGAACAAAAAAGGTGAGTCACAACAGATCCAGCAGAAATCCAGAAGATCACCACTGCCTACTTTGAGAACTTGTACTGTAATAAACTGGAAAACACATAAGAAATGGACAAATTCCTAGATATATACGAATTGCCAACGTTAAATGAAGAAGATATAGAAATTCTAAACACCCCAATTACAACGAGTGAAATTGAAAACGTACTTAAAAATTTACCAACAAAGAAAACTCCAGGTCCTGATGGCTTCACTGCTGAATTCTACAAGACATTTAAAGAAGAACTATCACCATTACTCTTTAAACTCATCAAGGAAATTGAAAGGGAAGCAATACTTCCAAATTCTTTCCTGGTAGCAAGTGTTACTTTGATTCCAAAACAGGGAAAGACCCAGTCCAAAAAGAGAACTACAGGCCAATCTCCCTAGTGAACATAGATGCAAAAACCCTCAACAAGAGACTGGCAAACAGAATACAGAGGCTCATCAAGAAGATCATACACCCTGACCAAGTCAGATTTATCCCAGGGATGCAAGGATGGTTCAACATTCATAAATCAATAAATGTAATATACCATATTAACAGAGTCAAGGACAAAAACCATTTGATCATCTCAATAGATGCAGAAAAAGCATTTGACAAAATCCAGCACCCATTCATGATAAAAACCCTACAGAAATTTGGAATAGAAGGTCTTTCTCTCAACCTGATTAAGGCTATCTATGAAAAACCAACAGCCAACGTCATACTAAATGGTCAAAAACTGAAAACTTTCACACCAAAATCAGGAATAAGGCAAGGATGCCAACTATCACCACTCCTGTTCAATATAGTTCTGGAAACATTAGCCACAGCAATTAGAAAAGAGAAAGAAATAAAAGGAATAAAGATAGGCAAGGAAGAAGTGAAACTGTCATTATTTGCTGATGATATGATACTTTACATAGAAGACCCAAAAAAGTCTGCCAAAAGACTTCTAGACTTAATTGACAGATTCAGTAGAGTAGCTGGATACAAGTTCAACACTCAAAAAACAATAGCATTCTTATATACAAATAACAGACTCACTGAGAGATAAATTAGGGAAACAATTCCTTTTACAATAGCATCCAAAAAAATGAAATATCTAGGAATCACTCTAACAAAGGGAGCAAAATACTTCTACACAGAAAACTACAGCACTCTGAATAGAGATCAAAGAGGATATAAGAAAATGGAAAGACATCCCTTGTTCCTGAGTAGGAAGAACCAATATAGTGAAAATGGCCATACTTCCAAAATTACTTTATAGATTTAATACAATGCTGATTGAAATTCCAAGAATATACTTCACAGAACTAGAAAAAACAATCCAAAATTTCATTTGGAACAAGAAGAGATCTAGAATAACAAAAGCAATTCTAGGCAACAGAGACATGGCAGGGGGTATCACAATCCCCAACTTGAAACTATACCACAAAGACACTGTGATAAAAACAGCATGGTACTGGCAAATAAACAGACCCGAGGATCAGTGGAATAGATTAGAAGACACAGAAACAACTCCAGACACACTCAGCTGCCTCATCTTTGACAAAGGAGCCAAGCACCCTCACTGGAGGAAAGATAGCCTATTTAATAAATGGTGTTGGAAAAACTGGATTTCAACCTGCCAAAGATTAAAACTTGACCATATCTATCACTATGCACTAAACTAAGATCAAAGTGGATTAAAGATCTAAATATTAAAACAGGAACACTAAACTTGCTGGAAGATAAGTTAGGTAGAACTCTTGAAGACATTTGCATAGGAAAAGACTTTATGAACAAAACCTCAGTAGCACGGGGACTAGCACAAAGAATCAACAACTGGGATCTCATCTTATTTAAAAGCTTCTGCACTGCAACAGAAAACACCAACAGAGCTAACAGACAACTTACAATGTGGGAAAAAAATTTAGCAGCTGTACCTCAGACAAAGGACTACTTTCTAGAATATATAAAGAACTGAAAAAAATCAGAACCCCCAAATTCAAAGATCCAATTAAAAAATGGGCATCTGAAATGAACAGACATTTCTCAGAGAAAGAAGTAAAAACAGCAACTAAACATATGAAAAAATGTTCAACATTACTGGTAATTCGAGAGATGCAGATGAAAACAACACTGAGATTCCACCTCACCCCGGAAAGAATGGCTGCTATCATGAAATCAACCAATAACAAATGCTGGCAAGGGTCTGGGGAGAAAGGAACCCTTCTCCATTGTTGGTGAGAGTGTAGATTTGTGCAACCACTGTGGAAGTCAGTATGGAGACATCTCAGAGAACTAGGGCTAGAGGTCCCATTTGACCCAGCTATTCCCCTGCTGAGTATCTTCCCAAAAGAGTTAAAAGAACCACACCACAGTGATATATGTGCACTCATGTTTATAGCGGCTAAAGTTTGGAAACAGCCTAAGTGCCCATCAACTGGAAACTAGATAAAGAAACTGTGGGGTATTTTTTATAAAATGGAGAACCACTCAGACATAAAGAATGAGAAACTAGCCGGGGATTTAGCTCAGTGGTTCTGGCGCTTGCCATGCAAGGGCAATGTCCCGAGTTTGATCCCCGATACCAAAAAAAAAAAAAAAAAAAAAAAAAGAGAAACTAGAGACATTTATAGCTAAATGGATGCATATAGAGGCCATATGGTTAAGCAAAATAAATAAGACACACATGTGTAAATACTGAATAGTTTCTCTATTGTGAGAAACTGAAAGTGTAAATAAGGATTAAAATGATTAAAACGAATAATTGACAATTTGAAAGAGGAAGAAAAGGTCCAGAGGGGTGGGGGAAGTGGAAGGGGAAGGGAAAAGGAAAGAAGGTAAAGAAAAAATTATGAGAAAAGGAAAAACTGGTAACAAAGTGTTTGTAAATATGGAAGGGTGGAGAGGGTGAAGGGAGGACAGGGAACGGGGAAAATAAGAACCAAGATTCATCATGTACAGGTACAAGCACCCAATGATAAACATAAACGTATTGTATACCTAAAATGTACCAATAAAAGAATTTAAGAAAAAAGATCTTAAGAATCAGTGTTTCCAAGACCCCTACCAGTTGCCTAGTCCAATATTTTACTTTTCTGGCCAGAAGAAAGTTCTTTTGGTTCCTTTTCAACAATTGTCACTCCCTTTTCATCAGCCCTATGATGGAGTCAGGGGATCCAGATAAGATTAAATCATGTTCCCTGCCTTTTTGGAGCCTATAGTTTAACACAGCACCTCATAAAACCCCTTTATTAATGACAACATTCGTGTAACTTGTTTTAAGAAAGTAAGATGGTGATTATGAAGTTCAGATTGACAAGAAGATAAATTGGGTTTGAGTCTCCACTTTTCAAAACAAGAAAATATATTCACCTGAGGGCTCAGCTAAATGGAATTTATAGTAGGATTTGATATACTCAATCCTTTTCCAGAAACACACTCATTGCAGAAAGAAAGGTGTGTCTGCAAGGAATCACTTTTAGCTCTCTCTGTGGGCCTCTTCTCTCCTCCAAATCTCAGGCCCAGCTCTAGTCAGCTCTCAGCCTCTAACCTAGGAGGTCAAGGTATAGGAAAGAAGAGGGAAGCAGGTGAGAGGAGAGCAGGAAGGAGAGAAGTAAGATGACAAAAGAAGGGGTAGATGAGGGAGGACATAAAAAGAGGGAAAGGTGGAACAGGGGAGGGAGGGATACGGGGAGGTAAGAGAAAAGGTAGCAAAACAACCTCAACTCCCCTTCGGACCTACTGTACATTCCTTTGATCATTTTTGGAAGGATGGGCTCAGGAAGTATAATTATAGCCAGTTCTCAATCATCACTGCTAAGGAGGGAAGTCCCTTACAAGTGTTAGTTATTATTACAAGATGAATAATTAAACCCCTAGATGATCCCTAAAGCTCATTTGAGTCTTTAAATTTCTTTTCCTCCACTGCCAAACCTTTCAAATGAAATGACACTGGTGTTAGCAAAGAAGGTAAAGGGCTAGATGATTTCTTCCTGCCCCTTTTCCTTGCTTCTAGCCTGTTAGGTCTTAATCCTCACACCAGAGAACCCGGAACCCAAATACCAGGAGTAGGAAATACGTGAGAGGAGGAGGCTGGCTCTAGTTCCATCCAGCCCCCTTGCCCAGTTCCTCCTCTACTCCCTCTCTCCCTTGGCCTTGGCTCTCCAGCACTGAGTCTGAAAAAAAATATATGTGCATCGGGAGGCACTGACTGACAATTCCCCGCAGGTGTGTGTGGCGGGGAGATCCTCTCATACTCTGCATCACCTCCTCACATATATTTGTCAATTCCACCTTCTAAATAGCTCTTAAAAGATTTTCTGCTTTCTATGGCCCCCAAACCAACTTAATCTAGTCTCCATTCTATATGGCCTGAATTACTGCTGCGGCCCCCTAAGTAATTCAAATTTAACTAGTTAAGTCTATCCTCCATGCTGTAATTGCCTATGTTATCAAGTCCAAAGACATTCTTAAGGCTAATGGACTGCCCACCATCTGACCTCTGGATACAGCTCTGCCCTCACCTCCTAGCATACCTTCTGTAACTTCCCCTACTCCTCATCTCCAGACAACTCTCAAGCACATCCTCCAACTTCCCCTCCTTTTGCTTTATCTCCTAACTTCCTATCTTTTATGCCTCAGTTTCCACATGACCTCCTCCTTGACACTCACATCCCCCTGCAAAGTTCGACTTTCATTCATTGAGGCTGACAATCCCCACTGCACTCATCATATTACATTGCTCTCAATTATTCATATGTCTGCCTTCTCTACTAGTTTGTGAGCTCCCTGGTGACACTCTCTATATTCCCAGTACCTAAATATGTTTTGAAAGAAAGAATAAATGATGTTTCAGCAATTGAAGGGTTGACAGCCAGAGAATTATCACAAGCCCTGTTCTGCCTCAGGACCTTTGATATTATCTCTGCTTGAATCACTCTTTCCCCAAGTATCTGGTATTTGCGTTGCCCTCTCGCTTCATTTGGGTCTCTGTGCAATGTTTTCTCAAAGAGGCTTTCCCTGGCTATCTATTCTAACATACACACACAAACACACACACACACACACACACACACACTTCATCAATACCTATTTACCTCTCTGGCTTCACTTTGCTTCAGAGCTCTAATCACTACCTGAAGACATAGATAGATAGATAGATAGATAGATAGATAGATAGATAGATAGACAGTGACCATCTCTCCTATTATAATGTAAGCTCTATGTGGCAAGAACTTTTGTTTGTTGTGGCCTAAAACAGGGCCAAGCACAAAGAGGGTGCTCTATGGCTGCTTGTTCAGTGTTGCTGAATTTGGACACAGACGGAACTGGGTTTCGCTCCTACATCTACCATTTTCAAGTTCTGTGTGACCTCGGACAGTTGTTTTTTTTCTCTGAGCTTCATTCTTCTCATCTATAAAATGGGGACAATTCTGCCTATCTCATAGGTAAGAATTAAATGAGATCAAGTAGAGTAAGTCCCCAACTTCCAAATGAGTTCCATTCCAGGAGAACTTGTGTAGGCTGACAAAGTGAGTCTTTTGTTTTTGGTACCGATATCGAACTCAGTACCTTGCTCTTGTGAGGCAGGTGTGGTGCCACTTAGCTACACCCCAGCCCCAAAGTGAGTCTTAATCCAGTACACCTGTGAGGGTTCACAACGCCGAGACTTTCTGTATGTGACAATGCATAGCATCATGCCTGGCACAGAGAAGGCAGGTAATAGCTATCCATTGAAACCTGTTTGGAGAAAAATGTCTTCTTCTTCTCTGAGCCCTACCATATGCCCTTCACCACCCTTGGCTCTGCTGGTGTCCATTCTTCTGTGCCTGCAGCTCAACACTTACTTGCCGCAGTTGTAGAGGTCACAGCAGAAGCAGGTGTTACCCCGGATTCGAGGTGTGCAGAACCCACGGCTGAGGTGAGGGCAGTTCACCTAGGGTACAGAACAGTCGGGGAGATGAGCTAGTGGTGAGTGGGAGGAAGGACCCTCTGAGATTGGAAATGCAAATTAGTGACTGATGAAGATGGTAATGGTGGCTGTGAAATGAACACACTCACACATGAAAGGGATGGAACTGGGCAGGGAGGTGGCCAAGATAGTGTCTGAGGCAAGTCACCGTGTAGCTGCGCTTGTGTTCAGCCTCAGTCATAGCCCTCAGTGCCCCACCCCACCTCTGAAGGGTGGAGATGAAGAGGAGAAAGGATGGGGGGAAGGACAGATGGCAGCACAAATGAACAGTAGGATGTCGAGGGAGGGGAAATCAGGATACAGCAGGAAAGAACAGATGAGAAGGGAGACAGAGGGGCTATCACATGCACTCTGAAGTACAATAATACCTCTCTAGCTGCCTGGGTAAGGTTCCTCATAACCCTCGCGGAAGGAGAATTTTTGGTTGAGGAACTTATGACCTTACATAGGAAAAATAGGGTTAGGGGGTCCAGGGTTACAAGTGCAAGTTACAAGTGCGCCTATGAAAGTCATTAATATTTTTACAGTCACTAAATTAACACAGGAAAGCCATCACAATGAAATCAAGAGAACAGCAATAACATTTAAAACATTTTGAGTTGGCAAAACATTTTTAAAAACTGAAAAAAAAATTCCATGCACAATCTTTCTCAATGGAAAGAAAATTTCCAGGCTCCCTCCCTGATATGAATGCAATAAAGTGTTTGTGTTTGTTTTGCTTTGTTAGTGAGAATATTCACAGAAAACAGGCACTCTTTTCTACACTGGGTGCTTCATCCAAATGTTCACTGCCTTTCTGATTAGTGATTAGTACATACACATTTCTATTCTTCCTTTCTAATCCAAGAATAGTTAGAAAAATGGTTGTGGTTGGTATAGCAAAAAGGAAGCAAGTGGATAGCGGAACCATAATAAAAGTGTTTGCTATGATACCTTGAGAATAGAAATATCACTCTTCCCAACTCCAAGTGGACCATTCACATTGTATTTTATATAAAATGGCTTCCCCTGAAGTTGTGCAATATAGTGGCCATTTTGCCTTCATGTGTCTTCCTTTTCTCTTCCCAATTACAAGTTTATCATTTTTTTCTATTCTGAGGGGGGAGGGGCTGATTTTCAACATGAGGTTATTAGAGTATCAAACTGTCAGGGTTCTTGGAAACATAGGTAGAGTTTTATGTGAAGGACTCCCTGGGTTTGGGAGGAATCATGGTGTACTGACATGAAAGCTCTCCAAAAATGACCCGATGCCACTGCCCATTGCCTCTCATTCTGTCAGAGGTAACATGAAGCAGAAGGAGAGATGTGTGGGCAGGAAAGAGGTACCCTCATGTGCCTACTCAAGCATAATTAGGCTGGCCTCCTGGGGTTGTCATGAGAGGAGCCAGGCTGACAGTCGGCCTCTCCAGAGTCTTCAGGTAGACCAGACCGGTCAGTTACACCCATCTGGCCTCAAGTCTTCCCATGTGTGGAGGTCAGGCTCTCCCTCCCTAGTCCAGACCTAGTGTGTGATGAGGCTCCCATCTTTCTTCCAGCTCGGTACCAAGTCCAGGCAACTGTATCATCATCCACAAAGATCACAAAGATGGGGGAGGGGTTTTCCCTGTGACCTCTGTAGTCTCATTTGTCTCTCTTGGAATCATAGCCACACACCGAAAGGCTTCTGAGTGGGGTCCTAGGGGCAGCCTGTGGCCACAGAACAAGATAAATCAATCAGGTGTCATGATGTTCCAACCTATGAATTGCATAGTACTGTGTTCTGACCCACTGAACAAATCTGCTAAAGACACCTCAAAGTGAACCTTAGATTCATAAAAAGGAGTGAAAGAAATGTGGTTTCAGGTAAAACAGGAGACTTTCTTAGGAGATAAAGACATTCCGCTCATTCTGGCTCACCTCCTCAGCTTCCTTCTGGGATGTTTTCGGGACATAGTGGCACCGGTTAGCATAGAGTGGTTTCAGATCCTGGAAAGGGAAAGATCAAACCAATAGGATTTTGACTTTGGGAAATAAAATAGCAAGCTTTAAAATATTTGAACATACACATACACCACACACCAGAGCAGGCAGTGAGTTAGATTAATTTCTAAAAGTTGCCTGTCTAGGGAGTCTGACAATATAAAGAGCAGACAACAATGTTTGATAACTGCTTCCTATGGGGCTATTTGGTTAATGAGAAATAAGGAAACTGATTCAAGAAATGAGTTTCTTGACATTTTCTTTCTCTTTTTCTTTTACTTCTAGTCTTTGTCTTCTTGCAAACAGTCCCCAGGGAACAAGATTTAAAATTCCAGGTGCTGTGACATTACACTCCCAAACTGAGAAAGCACAGCTCCAACAATGAGGTCTCACTATCACCTGGGGACAGGGCTAGAGCTGTCTGACTTGTACTCCCTGCTGTCGTTTCCACAGCTTTCTCTGGAGGGAGAGCTTAGGACACAAGCCCCTGGAGGAAGGGCAGCTCTGAGAGCGCTGTGGATTTTAACTCAACTGAACTAGGAGCCATTTTCACACACCTATACAGATTAAATACAGCCAGTTAGCTCCAAAAAGACTACTAATGCCCAGAAAACTAACATGCACCTCAAGGACAGTTGATTTACCCTGCTGGCTTAGCCAGCTTCCTGGTGAGCATGGGAACTCTGAGCATGGGGTTGGGGAAGAACTGAGACTCAAGCCAGGGCTGCCAGGAAACCTGCAACTAGGAGATACAATTCACCTTCAAGTGGGGGAACTTCTGCCAAAGGCAGGTTGGGGCAGGACAAGAGTTTATGCAAATTCACCTTAGGGGTTTGGTCCAAGAGCTCAGGCAGAGGGAATTGAATTTTGGCCTCTTCCTTCTGTCTTCACTTGCCATTTCCAATCCTTGTGGGTACTTTTTTTCCCCACACATGTGATTTAGAATTTCCTGTACTAAACACCCAAGGACCTTTTGCCTCTTAGCCAGTGCCTCCATTAAGGACCTAGGACTTTCCATCAGCTACTTCCTTCTGCATGACCCTCCTGGCTGCTCACTGTTTTGAAAGTACTTTGTCCTGTTAGTTCAGCCTGGAATCAGGCTGGAAAGGAATGAGGGTTCTCATGCTCATAGCTGACAGGGTTTATTTTCCATGTTTGGGGAAAGCAGAGTCATTACCATCTTGCTGACGAAGAGTCTTGATATGCTGGTCATAGTTTTCCTAACCTTCCTGAGATTTTTGTTTTTGCTTTTGTTTTGTGTTTTGTTTTGTAGTGTTTTTTTTTTTTTTTGAGACAGGGTCTTGCTATGTAGTTCAGGCTGAACTTGAAATTACTATGTAGCCACAGTTGGCCTCAAACTCAAGAAGATACTCCTGCCTCAGCCTCCAGAGTACTGGGATTACATACTTGTGCACCATACCCAGCTTGACCTTCGTGGTTTTGGAAGAAGCATTCAGCCACCAACTTCCTTAAATGAAGACACATGTGTATGATGATAGCCCATTTACTCCTTCTGGCTGCTATTCTTCATTATGTCCAAGAAGAAGAGCAAGAACAGACAATTGGGAGGTGAGAAAATGTCATTCAGCCAAGGTTTTTGACCTTTTTTGCCTGGCAGGGCCACCAACTTTGGTAAGAGGGATGGAAAGGGAAACTGCTTCATATTGTATGTGCCTCTTAGGGCATGTTTATACCTATTATTGGACTGCATCCACATGCTAATGCTGAAAAGTAAGTTACTCTTCTATACATTTGGAAGAGAAAGAAACTATGGTACAAGAAAGTAAAATTACTTTCCTAGCTAGTTAATGGCCATAGTAGGGAGTGCAGAAAGGTAGGAAATACAGAACCAGAGCAAGAAGAAATGAGATACATATAGGGGAATATGTGAGAGGTTAGGTCCTGAGAGGAAGCTCAGATTCACCCAAAGCCAAAGGAACAGGGCACAATGATATTACAGAACCTCAATAACAGGACAGGCTGGCTCTAATCCACCCAAGCTGTACTAGGGTCCAACTGTGCCTTTCATTTAAGTTGGTCAACAAAAATCACCATAGTTTAACAAAGCCTTCTTCCTCAAATCTCTGGGTGTCAGTGAGGACTGCCAGAAGTCTTAGGGCAGGTACAATGTAAGCAGAAACATTTTCTTAAAGATTACTCTAGCCTCTCCCCAAGTCCCTGAATCAAATACTATAGTGCAAGTCACTAATGCAGGATATACAGAGGGCCTAGACTCAGGGGCAAGTAGGTGGTCATTACAGGAAACCTCCAATAAGCAGAATTTGGATTTTCACCCATTGCCTTTCACTGAAGCTAATAATCAAAAATGTTAGGAGTGTCATGGAGATGCAAACCAAAACCATGAGATACTGATTCATAGCCACTAGGATGGCTAAATCCAAGTAGACCTACTAGACTCAAAAAATCAGTTAACAATGAGGGTGGGATGTAGCTCAGCAGCATCGTGCCTGCCTCACAAGCACAAGGTCCTGAGTTCAATCCCTGGTACTGGAAAAAAAATGAGAATAATGGTGAGATTGTATCAGAACCCTCATACACTGCTGGAGAAAATGTAAAATAGTGCAGCCAGTTTGGAAAACAGCCTGGGAGTTCCTCAAACAATTAAACATAGTTATCATATCTTAGCAATTCTACTCCTGGGTGAAAAGGAAATGGAAATGAAAATATATGTCCATGCAGAAACCTGTACATAAAAGTTTATAGAGGAATTACCCATAATAGCAAAAAGATAGAAACAGTACAAATATCCATCAACTGGTGAGCAGACAAATAAAATGTGATATATTCTCACAAAAGAGCATTATTAGGTCATAAAAAGGAATGAAGCACTGATACTTGCTATAGCATGGATGAACCTTGAGAGCATTAATGTTAAGTGAAAGAAATCAATCACACAAGAACACATGTAGCATGAAAACCAAAGGTCTAGAATAAGGCTATTTATAGCAAAATAAAATAGATTAGTGGTTGCTAAGAGCTGGAGAGGGTGGGAGAATAGGTAGGTGATATGTAAAGGGCATGGAGTTTCTTTTTCAGATGATGAAAATGTACAACTGACTATGATGATGGTTGCATATAATTGTGAATATAATAAAAACTACTGAAAAACTCTAAATGGGTAAGTTATATGTGGTATGAACTATATCTCAATAAAGTTGTTTTCTAAAAAACCGGAGGGAAAGAAGGAAGCCATTTTAGTGCATGAGGCCATTAAAATCTACTGCAGGCTTCTTAGCCACTGGGCCTATGTTGCCATGGAGACTGCCTCAGAGTGAATACTGCTTGTCAAACAAGGATAATAGTGCCTGCCCTACATATCTCACAAGATTGCTATGGGTCTCAAATGAGATAATAGATGTGAGGGCACACTGAAAAGCTAAATGCACTACACAAAACAAGGAATTAGTGTTATTAAGATGGCTCTTGTGGCCCTGCATGTGGTACATGCCTGCAATCTCGGCTACTTGGAAGCTGAGGCAGGAGGATCACAAATTCAAGAATAGCCTAGGTAACTTAGCAAGACACTGTCTCAAAATATGAAAGGGCTGAGGGTGTGGCTCAGTGATAGAGCATTTGCCTAGCATGTGTAAGGCCCTGGCTTTGATCTGTAATACTGACAAAAAAGGATGGCTCTTCCCGAATACAAAATAGCATGCATATTATGATTAACTTGCAACCATGCTACAAAAATAGTTATATAATCATGGAGTAATATGAATAAACAATAAGAATTGCTATGTTAGAGCAGTAGAATTGTGCATGTTAAGAGTTACTGTTGTCATTTGCCCTTTTAAGAAGAAAATATGAAGAAAAAGATGACTGCTCTCAGTGAAATCAGAAGGGGTAGGTCTCATAGAAGGGCTTATATTTATATTTCTAGTCTTGAAAGGAAATCAGGCAAAAAAAAGTCTCTCTTTTCCACTCCTTATTTATCCCCCTGTCCAGAAATCATTTCCTGAGATGCCATTTTAGAGACTGGGTGAGAACACTGATCATACAGGTTCCTTTAACCTTAGCAAACGAGAGACTGACATTTCAGTCCAGAGGAAGGTCTAAGAAGGAGTTGGAATTGAAATAATGATGTCTCAAATCATTCTAACCCAGATTCAACCATACCCATGATACTCCCTCAGGACTTTAACAATTAGCCAGTGATTACATTAGAATAAATCAGCATTTGACCCACAGAAATTCAGATAATACAATTTTGCTCCAATTCAATTATTTTAGGAAACATAACTTTCAAAATTTCACGAGATATTTTCATTTTCAAGATAGGTTCAATTGAAAATAATGACTCTGAATTTGTTGTGGGGACTCAGTAAATTACTGTTGACTCACTCTTGATTTTGGTCTGTGGGCTAGATCAGGGTTACTTTATGATTCCCTAAGCCCTAGGCTCTTGACCCTTCTTCTTCCATTAAAAATATTAACAATTATATTTGTTTTAATTATATTGTATGACTTCATTGATATAAAGAAAAAAATATATTATAGCCTAAAGCTTTTTGAACCTAAAAGTTCATCATTTTTTCTTCTTATTTAAAATGAAATGCTAATATTTTTGTGGAACCCTGAAACCCTAGGCACTGTGTTTATCTTGCTTAATGGAGGAGTTTGCTCTGGGTCAGCAGTCTAGAATAGGGTGAAACAGACAGTACTGAAAAGTGGGCAATGGCTCTTATAGAGAGCCAAATAGGAATACACTTGGTCCTGGTCTTCTCCAGAAAAGAAGCACAGTTTGGGACTTGGAGGCACAGTGGTCCTTTACTCAAGGGATAGCTTCTCCATAGCAGGAAGCCATCGGAAACACAGGGCTAGTGTCTGAACAAAGGCTTTTGGTTTGGGGTTTTCTTCATATCTCCAATCACATTACTACTCTCTAACCACTATTGTAGGAACAGCAAAGCTTGAACGTATGAGGAAAAATGGCTCTGTTCCCATGATATGCTTCTGCTGTTGTTGAAGGGAAAGTCAGCCATTAAAACCTTCAATGCTCCCAGGAAGTCGTATGGCTTCCTGTTCCTCTCTCCTTACCCACAACCCTAGGACCAAGCTATTCCCCTGGCTCCAGTGCCCATGTTTTTCCCTTTCCAAATCTCACATATCAAAGGTCTAACTCTAGCCCTACCACCACTGGGAAGCCTTCCCTGACCACTGCAGTTTAATGTAAAACATTATGGCACCTGGAGTTTGTACCTCCAGCTAAGAACCAGTTTTCTGGATGCCTGTGCATCCATCCATGTTCGCATCCTGACTGTCAGCTCTTGAGAAAGGAGACCCTGCATTTTCTTTCCTGTGTACCACTCAGAGCACTCAGAACAGCACTGAATATCCAGAACACATTCAACAGAGCCTTGCTGTACTGCAGATTTACTTCAATCCAGAGCTGACAATACTTACAATGTGTCTGGCAGCAAAGACCCCGTCAACAATGGCGCAACAGAAAGCTGCAATCACACCAAAGCTGATAAACACAATTGAAGCCACCAGCTGCAGCAGGGAACAAAATAAGAGTATCTGTTAGTCTTCTACTCTTGCTACTTCTGGAGATTAAGTGATCCCAAGATATGGCTAGCCAAAGCAGAACTTTAGCTGCCACCCTCATTGGGAATACTCTTTTCGGTCACGCAGAATGAATGGGAATGGTGGTAGATGAAGGGGGGAGAACAAATGAAGTCCTTTAAAAAAATTTGCAAGGAAAGCTAAGAAATTCACTCTCTGAGTACCAAGAGGAGGTGTGCTGGTATCCAACATGCTGTGCACAGAGGAATTTGGGTAGCCCTTCATTCCTCAGACTCAGAAAAAAATGTTGGCCCTTTGATATCATGTAATCTAACCCTATATTTTTTATGTGGAAGTGAAGGCACAGTGAAGGCAAGTGGTGTGCCTAGGATCTTCATCTAGCCTACAAGAGAGCCTGATGCATATCCACTTCTATTCCAGTATCCTCTGCACTACCTCCCACTGTTAGCAGCACAGCGGACAGTGATGAAGACAAGGGTGATTCTGAGGCTCTGACCAATCCTATATGGCTTTCTTCATCAGTGAAAGAAGGGTACATTCAGCTTACGAAGACTTAAATATCAGGGACATTTTATAAGGGTTGAAGTTTCTGAAAAGGATGAATCCTGTGTGGTATATATGGAAACTTTCAGGTACAAAAAAATGTTTGCTTGAACCAAACTTCCCTGTTCTCTAACCATGTCACATAACAGGAAATTTTCCTAATAATTTGTCTTCTATTACAAAAGTGATACTAAAACCCAGTGTGTGGGAACACAGGTGTTTCAAGGTGTTTGCTACCTGACCCCATCATCATCATCTTTCTTACTTAAGATTTCTTTAGGGGAAAAAAGAGGAAAGAACATGGCATCCAGCTACTCTCCAGGGAGAAGGAAGAAATCAAAGTCAAGGCCACCCTAGGGTTCTCCCACTTCAACAGGCTAGGAGAAAACATTTAATCTCCTTTGGGAGTTGTTCAGAAACCTCTCTCCATAAATCTTACTTAACAGCACTACAGAGAATTGCTAAATAATGGATGAACGATGCCATGAAATTGGCATTATTAGCTGTGCTATGATCAGTCCTACAATTAAAACTCCCCCATTATTCTGAATAATTTAAGACCAAAGTGCAAACACAACTGGCAGGAGCAAGGGGTTGGGGGGAGTCCAGGTGAAATGGAAGAAGAAAACTATTGGAACTCCCCTGAGGATGATTCCCCATATTGCTGGGAGAAAACATATAGTTGGAGTTCTGTGTCCCTGGAGCTATTACATTATCTGATTAAACTTGCTGTTAAATAGACCCCATTATCAGAGTCTAGATGTCGCAGAGACTTGTACTGGGGAAGCCTAATCTGTCCACCATCTGGCCACTTACCAGGGTTCTTGATTTACAAGTTTCTAAAACTGCAATCTGCTTGCAATTTAGTCCATACCTTCTACCCTTCCCCTCCAGGAAAGCTCAGATTGAACCAGGAAATACAACAGCCTGCCCTTTGGGGACCCCATTAGGATAGTTGAACTTTATAAGCTTCATCTTTTTAATATGTTTATCTTTCCTTTCAACCTTAGGACATACTTCGCTTTGAACTATAGGTAATGGAGCTACTTTAGGTTGGTTTCATAACTTTCTTTTTTTTTTTTTGAATCCCAAATACCTTTGTTATCTTAATCAAAGTCCCCTAAGTTGTAATCTCCTAAAAGGCAAGAATCTTGTGCCAACACTTTCCCAAGGATAAAGTCTCACCAATAATTCAGGGCTGCAGTAATGCAAATCACAGAAGCACAGGCATTCCAGGCAAGGACAACAATCTGACTGGACACGGTGAAGCACTCCTTTGGGAGTGAGGAGGAAAGCAAAAGAGCAATATCCAGAATATTCTATCCCCATGGCTTTAGGAGACTAGCTAGGCCAGTGAGGGAGCATCAGGCAAGATGAAAGTCCCATACCAAAGCCTTACTGTAAAACAAATTCCGTGCAGGCTTAGGAGAAAAGGCAAAGTAGCAATTTCTTCTGTGGCCAAATTCTCGGAAACTTAAGAGATCTGTTACTTATCCACATAAATGTTGAGCTTTTTCAGATGAAAAGCTTAACTCTGGAGATAAAAACTTACCATCTGCCGCTTGTTCTCAACAAGGTTTGATCCGATGATTCCAAGGAATGATCCAAAGCCGAGCTGCAAGGCAACATGGCATACATGGAATGTGGAAAGATAGCCTGACAACACAATCATTCCAGCTCCTGGATGTGACTTAGATGATGAAAAGAACTGGAATAGGAATGCTAAACCATGTGCAGTTACTTACACAAATACAGAATATGCAGTAAATGTATTTTTGCTCATCATTTGACAATTTTCCTTTGTAGCAATGAATCACACCTAAAAAAAAAAAAAAAACTCGTACGCTCAAACACTAAAAGTAAAGGTCAACTATTGCTTTCTGGAGCTTGTCTGTTTCAATTTCAATATCCATTACCTAGCATGTGACTGGTGAGTCAGTAAGAAGCATATAATGGTGAAAAGCACACATTACATTCTGATCTTTATCTGTTTTTGAAAAGGACCTTCTGCTCTGATGCATGGTTACAGACTACAAGTTTGCAATAGCAATTTTTGATGCATCTGGTATACTAATCAAACTCAGGAAATACTTTAGAAATCAACAAACACCTTAACCCCCTCGAAAAAAATAAAAAGAAAGAAAGAACTTTTTTGAAAGCCTATATTTGTGGTTGACCCATTGCAATTTATGTTAGCATTTATTCACCTCTTCTTTCATCGCTGCTTCATTTATGGACAGAAAACATTCATTAAAGGGTGAACAGAAATGGCAGTGTAAAACCCTGAAAAACAATTTCCCTGTCTAAGTGGCTGGGATTATGGCTCAGTAGAGCAGATTCCACTGTCCTCTCAGTTTTGCCATTAGTGGACTGAGTCTGCCAGTCTCAGCAAAAAATGATCACTAACCAATAGCTATTGATGGAGATGAAAATGGAAGAGTAAAAAGTGGTGAGAATGGACCAATAAATCTTAACACAAGTTCAGTGATGTAGTTACATTTCTCTTTAGCCTCACTAATAGTCTAGGTTTCTTATCAGCAGCCTTCCTTGACTCACAGGGGCATCTATTTCAGTCCAAGGCTGAAAGCCTTATATCCAGGCTTGGAAATCTAATGAACCCTAGGGCTGGGTTTGGTGGAGCAGTGTAGGACCCTAAGAATGAAAGAGAATGGCTGGGCGAGGTAGTGCCTACCTGTGATACCAGCTATTCAGGAGGCTGAAGGAGGGTGGCAAGTTCAAGGTCAGCCTGGGCAACTTAGCGAGACTCTCTCTCAAACTAAAATAAAATGAAGTTAAAGAGTGGAAATGTAGCTGACTGTTAGAACACTTGCTAGCATGTGCAAGGCCCTGGAGCCAATCCCCAGTACACACACACACACACACACACACACACACACACACACGAAGAAAACAACAATAACAACAAAAGAGAATGAAAGGCAAGAATCAATGCAAATTTCCAAGGACTCCTTCTGCAGAGCCAGCCACTCAGCCAGCACTCTCAGCAATCACTCCTGGGAAGCAGAGGCTGAAATTCATGAAGCTATGTCTCATGCCATCCAAGATCTACTAAGAAGATCTTCATTCAGCACTTCAACTATGTCTGTTTCCCACCTGATTTTATTTCAAATATAATTAAAATGTGTTGCTACAAGGTAAACTAATTAAAATCTGGTTATCACACTAGCCTGGCTTACAACCCCCGCTCTTCTACTTGTCTGTGAAACCTTAAACAGAATGATTAACCTCTCTAAACCTGCTTCCTTTAGGTTTTAAGTGGCCACCTTACAGGACTTTTGTGTGGATTAACCAAGATGATACTTTTAAAGAACTCTGCCCAGAGCCTGGCACACCGTAATTACTCAGTAAACATTACTTATGCTCAAATTATTATTATTATTACTATTTTAAAGACATTTAACTTTTGAGCAACTCTAACTCAATTTGAGCTGGCAAATCCTATCATTGTTTGCTCTGTTTCACAATAAGAGAGTTTCCCTGCTCTATCTTATCTCCCCCTTCAGTGTGTTCCACAGCTTTTATTTTTCAGGAGCAATTCCATGAATAGCCTGTGCTTAGGACACTCTGGGCTACTTGTGGGCATGTGTAGAAATTCAAATGCAGCCTCTTACAAGGAAAATAAGTCTTTTACAAAACAGTTCATTAGCTTCCACAGATATTCACAGAATGTCTTCTGAACCCCAACAGCATTTTTTCCCTGACACAGGAACAAAGACACCAGCTATTTCTGACAATCTCAAATAACTCTCTGATGGCAGTGACTGGAAGAGGTGGGCTGGACCCTTGTAGAACTGACTAGAAAGACATACTCCAGAACAGGAAATCCCAGACCATCCAATTACTTCATCCAAGTTCCCTACCCTCTTCTGTCCCACTCTATTCCATTCCAATCCATTCAGTTTTCCAACATTCACTGAGTACCTTCATGTCAAATGTATAAGAACACATGGCCCCTGCCCTCTAAGAGCTTACAGTTTGCTGAGGGAGAAACAGATTGGGTTAAGGACGACAGGGGAGGTTAAAAACAAAGTGCTGTAGGAATGGAGAATGATTTATTCTGGGTTATATCCCTGGCTCTGCTCCTTATAAACTGTGTGACCTTGGGCTGGTCTTCTAACCACTCTGTGTTTCAGTTTCCTCATCTATAACATGGGCATCATAATAGCTTCTACCACACTGAGCTGCTGTAAGAATTAAATGACATAGAGTATGTAGCATGACTTGCATGAAGTAGGCTGCTAAATAAATGCTTTAAGGTTTCAACGGGGAGAAGACATTTTCATATGGCTCAAAGGATAGGCAGAGCTCAGTAGACAGAGAAATAATATCTATTGAGTCATAACTGGAAGAATTCACTTACCTGAATGACAAGTTGATGAACTCACTGATCACTAAAAGGACTACATTGGAAGCATTTTAAGTTAAAGAAGCACTTGCTCCTCATTTTGGTCAAAGGAATATTCTGGAGTTTGGCAGAGTTAATATCATTCCAATGTGTTAAACAGGAAAATGGTGGACTAGAGAAATGTAAGGACTCATCCATCTATTCTTGGAGCAAGTTAATAGCAGGGCCAGGACCACCCCAATGGGGTGTTCTTTCAGCTATGCCTCACAGCTATTTCAGCTAGTGTTAATGACCAAGTACCAAGGGCCTCATTGTTGCCCCCTAGGGAAGAAGTTCTCTGCAAGGATGGAGGAGTACTACTACTTGGGACAGAGCTAAGGGGCTGGAAATAAAGAAGGGAACCAACAGAGCTTCCTGAAAATGGGCAGCTGTTTCTAATCAACTGTTTTCTCTCCTGAGACTTCAGAAATCTCAGCTCTCTGGTCCCAGATCAAGAACTTCATGGAATCATGCAATGTTCAGACCTTTGGACCTCCATCGTGATTCCCTACTACCTGAACAAATAACCAGTTTGCTGTGTTTTGGCTTCCCTCCACTTTCTGAGGAAAAAAGATAAATAATTAGAAATCAAAGTCAGATTCAAGGGGTCTTCTAGAACTGCACCTCCTTATCTCTGCCTATTTTCATCCACTGCCCCAGACACCCGGGAGTGAGGCTCAAAAAGATTATTCACTTAGTATCATTTGGACACCTATTCTGTGGCAGGCAGTGTTGGATCCGTGGTTTGGAGGCAAGGAATTTGAGTGGGATCTGACACCAAGACCATTGTTCACAATCTCTTTCCATAATCCCGAAATCCACAAAACTCATAAAACCAAAAGGGTTTTCTGGTAACTAACTTGGCAGCAAAGCCTGACCTTGAACTGATGTGATATTTCTTTATAATTATTATCCTACTTCATGTAAAAATTCACATTTTATTTTAGGAATATGAAGATATTTTATTATGGGGTGCTTCTCAAGGCCCCGCTGGAGTAGTACTTACTATATGGTATATATACTGTAAAATACTTCTAAAAACAAAAATAGTCTAAATTCTGAATCATATCTGGCCCAATGATTCAGATAAGAGACTGTGAATCTATATAAACCAAGCCAAATAAGAATATGGGCCAACAGATATCAAAAAGCAAAATATGAGAATTTTTCAAGAACCATGAATAGGAGGAATCTATAGTAAGATACCACTGCAAACCCCAGTAGCTGAGAAATGTTCTTGCTGTGTCTGTATGTTAAGATGAAACAGAATGTGTTTAGATAGACAGCAGGAAGGACGTTTGGGGAGCGGTGCAAATGACTGCTCCAAGGCAGAAAAACCCAAGGCATGTTCAGGAGTCTGTGACAATCTTAGCAAAAGAGAAGTAATGAGAAACCAGGCTGAGGGCATGTGCTGAGCATTCCGAATGGCATGCTAAGGAGGCAACAGGGAGCCAATGGAAGTTAGGAACTTGTGGCATTATAAAAGTCTTATCCAGCAAATTAAGATTGAAGTCTCAACTTTAAAATGTGCTTATTAAGTTAGGAATGTAGATTTTAGAAGCAACTTTGATTTTAGAAACATTTTCAATAAGAAGTGGGAAAAGTTTCTGCCCAACTCACAATATGCTGCCAAAGCTGATTATCCAGAGCTCGTTTATATTTCCTAAGCATTCAAATTATTCAAAACTTTTTTGAAAAACATAAACATTTCTTTCTTTTTTATCAAAAGAATGTTTACATGTGAAGCTGAAGCCACCATGGCCTAGAGAAGGTTTCTAGATTACTGACTGGAATGATCTGTTATCTCTGTCTTCTAATAGTGTACTCTAATTCTGATGTGATTTTCAATCATCTGACTCCCCGCCCTCTAAGAAATGGAGCAGAAAGAAAACTCAGGCCATTATGGACCCTAACAGTGCAGCACCTGAGGAGAGGGTACCAGAACGAAAGGCTTTCCCCACTGATCAGGAAGGCAGCTCCATTTTATGGGTTGCTTGGGAAACATATCTGGAGGCCTTGTTTTGGATCTGAGGTAAGAGGAGGTTTAGAGGGAAGGAACAACCCCCCTCGTGGCTGTTTTCAGATCCATACAAGATCATCTGAAGTTTTCAGATTCGTGCAACAACCAAGGCTCTTGGATTTTTAAGCTTTCAAAGTAGAAAGCTCACCAGAACTCTTCTGGAATGGAATATGTCTTGAACATTCAGGAACAGTAAAAAACTTAAACCAGTTTGTCTTTCTTTGTCAGTTTTAATTTTTTAAAAGCTACAGTTTGGCCTGTACAGATTAGCACATGTTTTAATGATACATGTGTGCCTATGTGTCTTAGAAGGATGATACAGAGTACCAACTTCCAGCTCAAGTAGAGTAGCCAACATGGTATGATAATGTACCTTGCTGTACAAGGACATCTGGTTTGGAAAAATAAAAATGCTCCTACAAAGTCTCACATACATAGAGTTAAGCAAACTGAATTAATTATATTTTAAATGCCAGTAAGCTCAACATTTAAATGAACTGTATAGTAAGTCTGTAAAATAGATTTAATAACTTCTCCCTAATTCATCTGTTTTGAAAATTTAAATTCTCATGTATTGTTAACATGTTTAACCAGAGTCCAATACATCAGAGTTCCGAATAACCTGACATTTTTTTTTGCAGATCTCTACAATGGTAATTTATATTCAAAGAAACCAATTTGACAGTACAGAATCTTAAAATGGCACATTATGTTCCTTCTGGTTTTATTGCTAAGCATATTTTTTATGTTTTAGTTTTCCAGGTGATTGCTGGTCCACCTAAATTAGAGTCTCCTGGGGTATTGCTGAAAATGTAGATTTAGCCAGTGTGGTGGCCCATGCCTGTAATCCCAGCACTTGGGAGGCTGAGCCAGGAAGATGGCTGCAAGTTTGAGGCCAGCCTTGATTACATAATGAACTCAAGGCTAGCCTGAACTACATAGCAAGACCCTGTCTCAAAAATAAATAAATAAAATGTAGATTTAACATGTATTACTTTTCCAACCAAAGATTAGCTCACAAAAAGAAAATTCAGATTCATAGGGACCACGCAGAATCAGAATCTCTTGGGGGACTGAGGAGAGATCTGCATTTTTCAGAAGTTCACCAGGCCATTCTTATTCTCACCTGGGTGGGAACAGCTATTGCCTTAGAGTTTATGTGATAACTCCCTAATAACCAAACTATCCAGTTAGTGCAAGCCCCCCCTTCCCAGACAAGTCTGGATTCTCAGATGTTTACTGTTTAAGAGACAGGAGTCCTAATTGTATTTGTTATAACATGATCTGACCTATAAACTCAAATGGATTTTTCAACTTTTCAATCTTCTCTCTTCTCCCCTTCATTTTCTTTATTAAAACCAATTATAAAGAAACGATCTATAGGAGCTATGAGGAGAAAAAAATTAAAGGTTAAACCATAGGGGCACACTGGTCCACTCAGGATGGCTCTCCTATTAACACTTCCATGGTAGCTTTTTAGTGAAACCCATGCATACAGACACACGCCCCCACTGCTTCAAATTCCAGTGCTAGCTGAACATCAGGTACTTGAATAACAACAATCATGAGCCCTCCTTCCTTTGTTAACGTATTCCAACCTAGCCACCCACAGTCAGATATTTTACAGAGAAGGTTCACAGGCACTGTTCATGAATAGGAATTTGTACTCTTAAATGACATGGAAAATACCTTCCCCTCACCCACAGAGACTGAATCTTGGCTTGAGCATTTGCTCATCAGTCAAAAATATTTCACTAATGCAGTTACCTGAAGCACGCAAAGTCACACAGACCCTATAAATTGCTTTTCTAAGCCACCAAAATGCTCTCTTAACCCCTCTTTTCCTCCCTCCTCCTTTGCTTGTGTTTAAAAATAAAACCCAATTCTGCTGACTGCTGGTTTTCTTGCCTCACCACAGGAAGTGGACTGGGTGTCTTTTCACATCACATGTTTAACAGAGGGCACTGAACACCAACGGGTGTCTGTGGGATGCCTCCCCCCTACTGGGGGGTAGGGGTACCTTGCCTGCCCAAAAGCTAAGGAAGAACTTCCCTAGGCAGCCTTCAGCTCTTGGTTGACACAGCCCAGACAGCCCACACCAGGGCCCAGTTTCGCAAGGGCTACTGAAGAGGATTTTATGGAATAAAATCAGTGACCCAGGCAACAGGCTCCAGGCTCGATCATGTGCAGTGCTAGCTTGTCAAAGGCATCATCTCTAATTCCTTCTCTCCCCTTTACTTCTCCAACCCTCTTCTCTCAAAAGAGAGAGGGAATGGGGACAAAACAACAATAACAAATAATCTTAGCTCTTAGTTGTCTTAATAGAAAGACAGAACTGTCCTAAACTTCCTTCCTGTTCTTTAAAAATTACAACTGGGGAGCCATTTAGTTGATAGTAAAAGTCTGATCCAACCTCCAGAGTTAGGTTTTTGGATTCAATAGCAGTGTCCATGAACCTGAATGGGGGTGGTTTTTGTTCCTGTTTTTGAGACAGGGTTTCCCTGTGTTGCCCAGGCTGGCAAATGAAGTTTTTTTAATCCAGTGAATTTAAACTGTATCCAAAATGGATTGTGTGCACTCCAGATGTGGGTAAAATGAACAACTGGAATATGGCAAGAAACCATTAGAACATCTGTTTCCTATTCATTGTTTATCTAAAATAAGAAAAGCCAGGTGTGGTGGCACACATCTGTCATCCCAGCACTCAAGACGATTGCCATGAGTTCGAGGCCAGCCTGGGATATATAGTGAGTTCAAGGCCAGCCTGAATTGCATAGTGAGACCCTGTCTCAAAAAAGAAATTAAGTGTTACTAATATTCAATAAATGGACCATCACTGGCATCCACTATTAGTGTGAATGTCAGATAATCAAGTGAGCTATCATTTGGGAAGAGGGCAAAGTTCCATGCAGCACAGGTTGATGGTAGGCCATTTTATGTCTTACCTAGACTGTATTTTCTAGTTTTAATTAAAGTAGTTCCAACTAAAGGGACAAGAGGCTTGGAGAGACTCCTGTGAAAATCACGAATTGAAGATGACCTTAATAATGTACACACAAGTGAGCAGCAAGAAAATGGCAAAGTGGTAGAGTCAGTACTTCTAAATCCCAGGGTGAACTTTTTGCCAGGCACACTGGGAGCCTGAACAACAACAAAACAATGACTCCAATGACAGTCAAATCATATCTAATAAGAAACCAGCCAAAAGTATCCACAATGATTTAGTGGGTCATTTGAAATAAGGATTTATAGTCACTATCTTTAACGACAAACTTCACACTAAGTGCATAGGACCCTGTGACATTTTGGTTAGTTTTATGAAATATTAAAAATCACTATTTCATTTTCATCGAATTTTTGTTTTTTGTATAAGTTTTATGAACATGTATTTTTTATAAATGAATAAATATACATGTTTTAGGAGTGTAACTTCTGCACCATTTTCCTGATAGGAACACAGGAGCATTTAGGAGATCAGTGCTATTGGTTACAGAAGGCCAAGCTGCCAGGATCCTTGGATTTCAGGTAAGGTCAGATGACCTCTACGGTGTATAGGAAAGCAGATGACTAGAAAGAAAGGATCTTAGCCTGAAGTTAACACTGCTAATTAGGAACATCTCTTAAACCAGAAAACCAAGGTTCAAGATCACATTAGGGATGGCACTGAGATTCTTGTGAGTCTCAGTTCAAGTTCTTTTCTTAACAGGATCAGGATTCCCTTTCTATATAGATAAAGAATCATGAAGACGAAATTTGAACAAACACTACAAACTCAAACAGAATTGAAAATCATCAAAGTAAAGCCAGAATTTCTGCAGCCAGCAAGCTACAGAGACCTACATAAGCCTTCTATACTTACAATAACTCCTGGGTAATAACCTCCAACAGTCACATTCTGGGTCCTGGTGGTTGCAGCAAGGCCCACCGTGAGAATTAACACGGACACAATAAGCAAAGTCACGGTGACGTAGATGGAATTTCGTTTCCTCCGATTGAAGGCTCCTGAAAGCATAGAGAGAAACTGAAATTGCTCATTTCAGCTAGGGAAAGAAGACACTTTAAAAAAATATTAGGAAGGGTTTTCTTTCCTACACCTACTGGTAACTAGGGTTCTCTCTAGGGAGGGGAATTACGGGGAGACATGGAGCTTCTGTTTTTGCAATCATAGGTGCCTCTTTTATAATAAAAATATATCCAGTTTGAAAATAAACAACAAGAAATTTCACCAGTTACATAAAAAAAAATCTGTGCTTTTGGCATTGTGTAAAAGATGTGTCATACCCACTTAGCAGAGTGTTTTTAGGCCAAATTATAAGGCATATGACAAATGGGAAGAGTATGTGTGGAGATATTAAATAAATATATTTTAAAGCCAATGTGAAACTAAGTAGATTATTTTTATAATCTAGAGATAGGAAATTTCATTTTCAGTGTAAATATCAGAACCAAGCTAGGTACTGGGATTTTTTTTTCATTTATTTCTGACATTTGGCATCTCATGTATAAACTTTAAAATGGTGTGTTGGCAAGATATATCACATAACAAATGTGTGCAATAAAGTAAGTGTTTGGAGGCCATTAGTCCACAAAGATATGTATTGGGGGAGATAGATGGGAAGGATTATAACTTACACACATTTAGGCTTAAGTGAGGGTGACATAAATACAAATGATGAGAAACTCATTCTCCTACTCAGGGCTTATCAGACATGATAGCACAAACCAATATTTTTTTCAAAAATAGGCTTATTAAGTCAGATAGAAAAATGGTATCTCGGCTCAATTTTCAATTTAATATTTTTAAAGGAATGGAGCACCACTCCACACTCTGCAAGCATCTCTCTGGCATTCAGGAAGGGCCCTTCAACAAGAAATACTAGGGGATAGCTACCTCCTGGAGCTTGGAGTGGTCAGGATAATCAAACGGGGAATGGTATGAGAGTCCAGTTCTCTGGAGAGGTATGGAAAGTGAGGAGAGTGAAGAAGTGGTGAGCCTTAGGATGAGGTCACCCACCCAGGTGGCTTGACTGTCATTTCTGGGCTTAAAGATATCTCTTGGGTCTGTTCATTAGACCCAGTCATTCTGGGAGGCCTTGCTGCAGCCTTGGGAATCAGTAGGGGACAGAAGCTACACAGACTGCACCACTACGAGGAAAGGGAGAGGGAAGGAAGGGGAGGAAGAGAGAAAAAACAGGTGAGATCCAGGAGGCCTGGTGGTGATGAGGGCGATGTTTGGCCTTGCAGGACCCTACAGATATCCTCTCCTGTATGAAAGAAAAGTGTCAGAAATTCTACTCCACGTTAGCCCCACCAATGATCTTCTCTTCCCCATCCGATCCCAGACCAAGGCTCCAAGGGAGGTGGGAGGGGCTGGCGGTCTCCCCTGATGTCAGCCTAGAAAGTAAGGGACATGACTCATCAGGGGCACTTCTAATTCAGCATTACTCTAAGACTATTTCACATAGAAATGTAGATGTAGTTTGAGCATCTTAGGCATATAGCAAAGCACCAGTCTAACCCTGAGAGGTGAGGTAAAGAGAATTGGGAAATAAAGCTTCTCTCCAGTGAGACCTGAGTCCAGCCTCTGTGGGGGAAAACATAAAGCCCAGAGACATCTTCGACACCAGGGTCCATTGTATGAGATGGCTATTGGGGATGCAAATGGTAAGCTGATTGATGGTAAACTCGATGAGCAAAGCCAGTGATTCGGACTACCTAGAACCTGCAAGGGAACAGGGGTTAGGTAAACTATTTATTTCATCCATTTACCTGCAGGTAAGTTGTCTTTCCTCTTGATTTCATTTCTAAATGAATCTCTAAACCAGGACCCCTAAGTCTATTTGATAATACATACTTAGTAAGAATGTGGGCAGGTTGCACAGAGGGAGTCTGACATAAAATTACCAATACCACCTTCCATTCTTGTCTTCCTTTCTTCTTTGTCACCTTTGCAGGATCTCTAACCCTCCCATGCCCCAAATTGGCAAAAGAGGGAACATCCAGATACACCAAGAGGGTATCTCATACAGAAAACATGTAACCTTTGAGACTAAATTAGAGGAGAGTATATGTATGCATGGTCTTCCTAATCTATTTGCTTAACCCACACCTCTGCCTTCCCCGCCAACTGACCTTTAATCTTATTCACAGCTCTTGGGTCTTCTTTGCAAATATCACTCTAAATCTCAAAAGCACAAGAGCCAGGTCAGAAACGTGACTCAGCAAACCACATGGTGTCATTCGAAAATCTATTTTTTTCCTCTGCTTTAGAACCTGAATTGAGAATTCAGTCAGTTGAGAAACTCCAAGATCGGACAACCCCACAGGGGCCTTGCCTCCAGATCAGATTTTATTTGGATAAAGTTGCTAAGAAAACTCCCCCATCATTAGGTTAAATCTCTATTCTCTGTCCCCTCACACTTCCATAGTCACCCCTTATTTTACACTATAAGGGCCATAATTACTGTTTTTAAAATGAAGTGACTTCAAGTTGCACTTGAGGAATTAACTATTTTTTTAAAACTCTTGGGTAAATCCTTTCAAAATGAAGAATTACCCCTCAATTTATCTTCAATGTCAATTTGACTTAATAAAATCCACATCTACTTAAACCAAAATATACTTGTAGGTTCTCTGAAGATATAGCCTGGGATCTTAAAAGGCAGGTTATTGTAGCTGCTTAGTACATTTTCCTGGTGGTTGTTTGTAATTAGGATACAACTCAGGGTTTGCCTTAGATGTTCAGGTGAACATATGACCATCTTATTCCTGTTTTGTTTAGTAAATCAACACATCAAAACACAGCCATCATGAGCTAGTTAAAAACAGCAGGTACTTGTAAACAGTGCCTATCACACTTTTAAAACTTTGGAACCACTCAATACTCTTTGAATAAACACGGAACGCCTCAGAATTGTTTCTCTTCTCATTAAAAAAGGTTGTAGAGGGAATTGTGTGAAGAAATATTGCCTATGGTCACAGAATTGATTTTTTAAAAATAGAGTACATTCAAGGGCCCCCTGAACTGAATGCCTTCTGGTCATCTAGTGTCACAACCCCAGTACCTCTTACTACTTCATCTACTTGGTGCCCAGTATATTTCTACATTAAACAAAAATGCCTGCAACCAACAGCAGTGGGAATCTGAAATCTCACTGGCACTGCCTGCACCCCACGCCCCAGCAGCCTCCCTGCAGAACTACTGCAGCCCTCCTACTCTGCAGTGCCCTGCCTCTATCCCAGAATCATGGAGACCAGGATACTTCATAGATCCAGAAGTATCTAGTTATTTGCTGTCTCTACAAGTTTCCCCCTCTTCTGGTCTTTCCCTTCAATCAGAGACCCTAACTTCTTTTCCATCTTTGAATCTGGGTCTCTCCCTTCATTTGCAACCTGCTCAAAATTCATCTCCAAGTTTTCCTCAATCAAGCTCAGTGGAATCACTCATTATTTCATGTCCTTAAGTTCCTAGACACTTTACCCAATTAGTATATTAATTGTAACAGCTACAATTGTAACTGTGGGCCTGGTCTACAACCCATAATGATATCTACCAGTTCCAGGAATATGTATCTGGCAGGAACCAAGACATGGATTGCTTAGAAGATAGAATGTTGTCTCTGCTCACTTGTGTTTTATTTTGTACATGTTCTTGATTATCCCCTCCCAAGAGAGTAAGTAGGGTGTGTAATATTTATAGGTGTGCAGAAGGCCCAGTATCCTGTTCTGTACATCGAGTTGTTGGTGACTGGCAGCTAATTCTCTGAGTCGATCTTTTGAACCGATTAGGATTTGCTTACCTGGTTCAGCTTTATCACACAGGGTGGATCCCAGGAAGTTCCCATCTTGAGCATTCGTGGAAACACTGCCAATCTCCCAAACATTTCCTTAAAAGCACTGAAAGCCATCACCACCATCCTTTTAGTCAGTACTTTGAACGGAGACATCCGAGGCTTTCAGGTGAACTACAAATGTGTTATTTGGGAGGCAAGGAATGCCCTGGTGTAGTAGAGGTGCCTTGGCGCCTGGGGGCAGTGTTGCCAAAATGGAGAGAGGGGTTGCTGGGAGGGAATGGAGGGGCGCAGGAGTCAAATTGCCATCTTCATAATTGCCCAGTGCTTGCTCAGCTATGAGTCTTGGACTAGCCCTTCACAGCCAGGCAGCTAGCAAACGTACAGTGCCGGCACCTTGGGGCAGTGTGTGTTTTAAATTTTATTGTTTTGGCTGCGGTGGTGTCTTGACTGTAAAGAGACTCCCCCTCAAAAAAGTGCTTGGAGGCTGAAACACTAAGCCACCCACTCACTGACCCCCTGCACGCAAGCAAGGGCAGGTGGCGTTGCTAGAGCTAAATGGGAGCAGTTCCTACGTAACGTAGATGCTGATTCAGGCCTGGACTGTGCGGGACCAGTGCCAGGGAACTCCGGGGAGGACTCCCCAGTCCAAACTGAGGAAACCTAGGATTATCGCTACAGTCGGGAATTTGCTTGTGCCATTGGTCAGCGGACTTTAAAAAGCGGACCGCGTGGTGCGTGCCGGTTCAGCGTCTGCGTGAGATCTATGGTTCCTTTACCCCAGCGCCGAGACTGGGCGAAGCCCACTCAGCTTGTTGCGCAGATCTTTTGACAAATGCAAGATTGGCTGGGGTCCCCAGGGAGTCCAAGAAAGAACTCTCTCCGTCTCTTCCCCAACCCACGGAGGGTCAAGTAGCAACCCTGAACGTCCTGGGCCACCTGTCTGCCCACTCTGCGCTGTCTGACGGGCCGAGGCCGGGACGCTTGGTGTGCAGGTGGTTGTCGGCAGGCAGCGGGAATGTCTCTGCGGAACCCTCCCACTCTTCCACCCAGCCTCTCTCGCCCAACAGCCTAGCGCCAGGAAGCCAGGGCCACGCTGGCGCCACAGCTGGCCAAGGTAAGGAGTGCATTCTGGTGTGTGTGTGCGTGCGTGCGAGTGTGTGTGTGTGTGTGTGTGTGTTTGCGCGCGCGCTCGCTCGCGCGCGCGTGAGAGAAAGGAAATCTAGTACCGCTGGGCTCTGGATTCAGACCGAGTTCTTGACCTCTTTGAACCCTGTTGCAAATAACTACGTCCTTAAAAATAAAAAGTAAATTCTTATGCTGAATATGCAAAACCATTGAGAAGGCGGATCTTTCCACCCTCCAGGAGATAATGCTTTCTGGGCCCCCTTCCGTGAATGAATTTTGTTGACACTGAGTCTTTAGCAAGCAATAGGGAGCTCATATAGGAGATTCAATTTTGTCGCCCCTTCCCCTCGAGACGTTCCCGCAAATTCATCGTAGACGACCTGAGCAGACTGGGCGGCAGGAATTCGGGTCGGAGGGATGTTGCAGAATGTAAAATATGTTGGAAAGAGAGAATTCGATTTGGTTGAAGTACATGAGCGGTGAATTTTAAGATTCGGTGGAATCATGGTTTGACCATCCCCTCCCGCTCTCCTGGGCTCCAAATTAATTTCTCCGCCCAAGGAAACCATAGGGCTTGGGAAGGTGCCTAACAGCTGAGGGGCACTGAGTTTGTTTTTTGTTTGTAACTACCGAAAAGCAGCTTCGAGGAGCAGCCAAGTTGGTTCTCGAGGGTAGCAGTCCCTGGGTTTCTGTGGAAAGGTGTAGAAAGGCGCCCCTCCCCCTCCCCTCCACTCGGAGAGGAAAAGCGCGACTTCAGGAGATGCGCGGGCTCGCGCTCGATATTCTTTCTCGCGCTCTCACTCGTCCCCCCCTCCCTCCTTTTCACACTCACGCACATTCCGCGCATTTGGAACGGAATAGGAGTCAAATTTAAGGAATGTTGATCCTGCCGCTGCAGATGGTAGGGCTGGGTTGTCTTGAGCGATTCCTCAGGAATTCCCCTCCCGCCAACCCTCCTCCCCCCTTTACCCCCCCCGCCCATCCCCCAGAGTTGCGCAAACCCCCCATCAGCGAGGTGCAAACCATCCTGCCCCACCATTGCAGCTCTAGAGAGTTGAGAAGGGAGGAGGATCCTGCTTCTTCTAATTATCCTGAGTCGCGAGCTCTTAGAAGTGAAGAGGACTTTGCGAAGAGGGAGCGTCGAATGGAAAGCGAAGGCGCAGGTTGAAGGGAAGTGTTTTGATCCCCAGACAGCTGGGATTAACCACTGGCTGTGAATCTGTAGACACACTCCTACAAACACGAACACACCCGCACTCCGGGACAGAGATACTCCGACGCTAGCTTGGCGCGCGTCGCCCGCGCTGCAGCTGGGCCGCTCCCCTAGGGCTCTGGCCCGCCACCCAGACGTTGGGACGCGCGGACCCCCTAGACCCGCTTCCCGCTCTCTGGCTCTGGTGATGGCAGGGGCGCACGCAGTGTAGAGGGCAGTGCGCTCAGTCCTTGCCGCTGCCGCCGGGAGGAAAGGCGGTTAGACTTACCCATGGAATCGGGCAGGGACATGTCGCTGGACCGCTGCTGAGTCAGGGACTGATGCATGGTGAAAGCTGCCCGGTCGCCCCAGTCCCCGAAGCTGCTTTAAGCGCCCCTGACTCAGGGAGCTCCGCAGACCATCCTACTCCACGGTAGCCTCTCCCGGTCCCTCCGAGAGCTGAGAGAGACTGCCTCTGGTAGAGAGCTGCAGCCCAAGTGCCGCCTCCCCCTCCCTTCCCCTCTTCTCCCTCCCTCCCCCCCTCCCTCCCTCTCCTCCTGGAGGCAGCAGCAGCATTGGCGGTCCGTGCAGGGACGTGCGCTTGCGCAAGACCCCCCTCCCTCGGCCTCCCCATCCTAGTTATCCACCTCCCAGCCTCCTAAGCCAGACTGGGAGCCGTTTTAGCCCCTTGGGGCCAGGGCTGCGAGAAGAAATAGAAGGAAGATTCAGCCTGGGGCCAAAGTGCCTTCTCTGTAATTTGGAAAGAGGGTCTTGGACAATCATCCTGTTGTAGGATTTATAGTTGGGGAGGGGGACAGAGAAGAACACACACACACACACACTTGTGCAGGTCTGGTCTTAGTGCTTCCAGAATGACATAATGGAGCTGGAGATGATCCAGAGAAGGGCCACTCTGTAATCAAGAGGATGGTGGGGGGAGGCTGCCATTTGAAGATAAGATTAAACAAATGCAGACTCTTTAGAACAATGAAGACTGAGAAGGGATGTGACCAGAGTGTATAAAATTATGCAGAAACGGAGAGCGGGAACACAACCTTATTCATCAGATCTCAGAATTCTAGAACTAAGAGCCCCCTAAGAACTGGACAGAAATTCAGCTGAAGCAAACATGACTCTGCACCAGCATCCCAATTTGCATTTCTGTTCAAGGTGCTTTTATATCAGGGATCTCATTTTTTCATCATAGCAGCCATGCAATGGAAGAAGAAGAGTTATCAATGACCCCATTTTATAGATGAAGAAAGTGAGTCTCAGATGAAAATGTCCTGTGTACCACGCAGCTATTAAGCAGCAGAGGTGAGATTTGAACCTAGATCTGTTGGACTCACAGGTTAGCACTCTTCTTGCTCTGGAATGTGGTTCCTTGTCTCCCTAATTCCCCAACAAAACCTAAGCCAAGTCAAATATAAAACTCTCCTGAGAACCAATGAAATGAAGGAGAGTACATGGTTCTTTCCAGATCTGCCTCATTAATCGATTGTGAAGCTTTGCTTCCTTATCCAGGAAGGAAATGGGACCAAAGGCCCTTGCCCTTTCCCACCTTCCAAAGGAAGAAAAGATGCTCCTGAAAGTTAAAAAGGAAGCCTTTTGTGAAGAATTTGGGCACCTCGGGGCACAAGTTCAGTGCTGTTTCGTGTATTATTAGCAGCCCTACACTACAGATGTGGTTTAGAAACCTGTGATATATATCCTAGATAAAGGCAAGATGCCCCTTATTGCAGAAGTATGTGTCTTAAGTATGCTTGGCTTATGGATCAGTCTCCATAAGCCCCCAAAAAGCAGAGAGAAATCCCATATTTATACTTTTGCAGTGACTGTATTTCAGTCCTGTTTACTTATGTCTTCCCCTTCCCATTCTAAATATCTTATATTTAATGTGAACAACTCCTGCAACCAGCACTGATTTCTCAGAAGGGCTTCATAATTACTCCACTTCTGTGAAAGTAGCTTTGAGGAAAAGGGGTTTTAATACAGGCTAGAAAAGAATGTTTAGCACCTTCTTTAGAGATGCTTGGCTCCTGTAGAGCAACCAATAAGCTACAGATCTTAAACGAAGCAAAATAGAAACTTGTTAGTGTACCATGCTGGTTACATTGGGCAGAATGAGGCCTTTTTACTTTAGAAAACAAGGGGGTTGCAGCCTGTTTCTCTCTGTCTTCTTCAAACTAATAATGAGGGCCCTTGCCAGAAGCCTTCAGACCACTAGAAAAAATGTCAGATGGTGTTCTGTCTCTAACAGTTACTCTGGGAATAGCCATAACATTCAGTCACTTCCTTATTTTGATGATCTATTTGACTAGTTACATTTCCATAGTACCTTCCAGATTCCAAATTTGAGAATACAGGCTAAAGGAATCATGTCTACAATATATATAGTATATACACATGTACACACACACATACATATTTAAAATGGTGACCACACAATTATTCGCAATTACACATATGTATACATATCTCAGCAACTGTATCTATGCCCTGGTTACTACCACCTACCTCTCAATTTCCAGGCTTAGTTGACCAAGGACAGGGGAGCTTCAAAATAATAGAGCACCTCAAAGAGTTCAGATTTCCCTAATTGAGGTCAGAGTTGTGCCCACCTTAGGTCAATGCCTAGTATTCAGTACCAGCATCACAAACAGCTCAATCTTCAGCTATGATTAAGGGTGCTATTTCACCATGAAGCATGACTGGTGCCCACTGTCAGCTGGCCATTTTCTTTGGGTACCAGGAAAATAACCACAGCACCAGATACCAAGCACTGGTACTCATCTTTACTGTTTTCTATTTTGTGGTCTGCTTTAGTTATCAAACACTGTGTTTTCCAATACCAATAAGAAATCTTTGGTATTAGGCTTTTAAGTGAATGGAACATCATTTGCTTACCACTCTACTCTTCCTGGATATCTTAGAGGTTTCCAGATTTTCAACACTGTAAATAACACAATGAACTAAACCTTTGCATCTTTTTTTAACCATAGGATACAACAATACAGTGGAATTATTGATTCAAAAGTTCCAAACACATTATTAATTAAAATTTTAATCAACATGGTTATATTAAAATATACATACTGATACATCTCATATATTTATACATATATGATAGTATAGATAACTGCTACCCATAATATTGAAACTGTCCAACATCCCAGATGGCTCCCTTGAGCCCCCTTTCCAGTTACCCTCCTAGAGGTTAGCACTATTCTGATGTGTATTGTCAAGCCCAAATATTTTTTTTGTATTAAATTCTTTTATTGGTACATTGTAGGTATACAACATAATTACATTTCTCATTGGGAATTGTACCTTTACATAATGCATCTTGGTTCTTATTTTTTCCCCATTCCTAGCCCTCCCTTCACGCCCTCCACCCTTCCCTATTTACAAAGACTTTATTTCCACTTTTTCCATTTCTCATCATTTTGCCTTTCCCTTCTTTCCTTTCCCCTGCCCCTCCCACTACCCCTACCCCTTTGGACCTTTTCTTCTTATTTTACATTATCAATTATTCATTCTAATCATTGGTACATTTTAGGTATACAATATAATGACATTCATCATTGGAAATTTGCACCTTTACATAGTCTCTCTTGGTTCTTATTTTTCACCCTTGCCCAGCCCTCCCTTCAACCCCTCCAGTCCTTCCTATTTACAAAGATTTTGTTCCTATTTTTCCATTTTCTCATATTAATTCCATTCCCTTTTATCCTTTCCCCTAGCCCTCCCACTTTTTTCCCCTTTGCCCCTTTTCTTCCTATTTCACATTACCTATTATACATTTAGTCCTTATTTACACTTTCAGTTTCTCACACCAGAGAAACTATTTGGTATTTACACATGTGTGTCCTATTTATTTCACTTAAGAGTATCACCTCAATGTGCATCCACTTAGCTATAAATGTCTCTAATTTCTCATTTTTTATGGCTGAGTAGTACTCCATTTTATTAAAAAACCACATTTTCTTTATCCAGTCTCCAGTTGATGGGCATTTGAAGCCCAAATATTTTTAAGGCTTTTAATATATATTGTCAGGATGTCCTCCAAAATCTTTGTATCAAATCACATTCCCACTGCCAGCATGTGAAAGATCTGGGCCCCCACATCCTCTTAGCTATAGTTTAGTACTGGAAACACACTTAGTTACAGTCAGCAATAGTTAAGGCCAGTCAAGAAGCCAAATTGGAGTTCAGCTGAGCATAAGGCATCCAGCAGGAACCACAGATCTAGGAACCAGAGGCTGAGGGCAGGCCCAACAAGCAACCAATGCTGTGTCACAGTTCACAAGTACCTTAGAAACCTCTAGCTGCTTAAATGTTTTCATTATTGAGTTCATTATTATTCTCTGCTGCACATCCCCAAAGTCTTCCTTATATTTACCTTTCAAATTTTCTATAATGATCACTTAGTTATGCATGGTGCTTACTGAACAACTGCAGAGTACACGATACAGCAAATTATCCTCCAAAACACAATTCTACTCCCCAGAGATAACAAGTTTACAAGTTAGATTGCATTTTTTGCAAATTTTTATTATTTTGAGAGTTAACTATTCCTTTTAAAAAGTAAAGTTTTGAAATAACAAAATGGTAAATGTTTTTATTAAGCACTGTAGCTTATATTTAATAGCTTTCTAATACACCACTTCAAAGTCCACCTTCAATTGATCAAACTAAACAGTAGTTCATTCTTATACAATAAAACTCCCTCTAACTTACATCATGAGAGCTGTTTAGCTATTGCAGACAGGAAATGGAAACTCCATATCTCCTTTCTGATCACTAATATGTGGTGAAAAACATCCAGAGAATTATATGAAAATGAATATAAAAGGATTTTTAATTTCAAAATACATTGATAGGAAACATTAACAAAACATCAAAATGATGTAGATATACATACTTCTACTAAATTCATGATAGGTAAGTTCTGAAGAACAAACAACCTTTTTTCTACTACAGGAACGGAGTAGTTTCTTTTTAAGGTCAAATTATTTTTTGCCATAGAATTTAATATTTCCCTAATTTAAAGACATAAAACAGCAGCAGCAAGCAAAGTACATGAAGTGATGAATATACTAGGGACAATATGATATTTAAAAAGCGAGATAATGCTTCTTTGAATTTTAGAATAAATGTTTATTATGTTTAGATCTAAAATGTCCCCCGAAAGTCTCATATGTTTGGAAGGTGGTTGGACCTTTTTAAAAAATTCATTAAGTTTATTGGTACATTTCAGGTATACATTATGATCACATTCATCATTGGGAATTTGTACCTGGTACCTCTCCTCCTTGAAGTTGCAAATGTTGAGTGTTTTGTCCCAGGGATGGAAAAGTGACCAATACAATGTAACAAGTTAATAATCACAAAATTTTAAGGTTAAAGTGAGATTAATCAATGAGTGAACATAATTAAGGTATTTTATACATATTTATTAAAAGAAAGCATCCATATAGAGAAATTCACCATAATTACTACTTTTATCGGGAAAAATTGTAGGATATAAAGGGGAGTGGCCTTAAGGCCACAATAACTGGTTGGGGATCTTTTGGGAGATCTCTATAGTTAAGATGCCCTGGTTTACCTGCCAGAGATAGCAGTTGGTGGGGTTAGTAGAATAGGATTCAGTTAAGCTAGAATGGTCCTATTTCCTTCCTGTAATTAATTACAGAACTCTGCACATCTTTTTCCCTCATCCTCATCAAAAAATATTCATTAAACACCTAATTAGATGTGGCATTGTCACAGGTGGGAGCGTGTATGTCTAACTGCTTAGTTCAGGTTTAGACTGGAGAGGATTTCTGTGTTTAGTAGTTTCCGGGAATCAGTAGATTTTGCTACCAGTTCAAACTGGTCCACAGAGCCTTTAAAAATGTTTACAGTCTGTGATCCAGTAATTCTACTTCTGGGAATCTGTACTAAGGAAACAGAAATCTGGACTAAGATTTATGTGCAAGGATATCCATGGCAGTGTTATTTATAAGTAAAAAATATTGGGAGAAAAACCCTAAAATGCCCAAAATTAGGAGAATGATTAACTAGACGATACCACAGTCATACGATGCATATGTTATATAGTTATTAAAATCATGTTCTCAAATACTTAGGGACATGGAAATATATATTAATAATAATGAATAAAAAGTAGGCTAAAAACTACATGTATTGCTTGATTCCAATTTTATTTAAAATTGCGTATATAAGCAGAGAAAATGACTAGAAGGAAAATAAAAAGTATTTACTGTATCTTTAGTGAAATTACAGGAGATTGCTTTCCTTTTATACTTTTCTATGTCTTTTAAATATATTAAAGAATGTGTATTATTAAAATTAGCACCTACACCTAAAATTCCATGTAAAACAAGGGTAAATAAACAGGTGAATGTCTGTCTCTGTGTCTCCCTCCCCCCCTCCTTTACACACACACACACACACACACACACACACTCACTCCATTTTCAGTATTCCTTGCCTAAATGCAAGTTTTAGAAAATGTGTCACCTCTCGCAAGGGAATTTGTACTTTTTGTTTGTGAGAAAGGCTTATTGGTGCTAGCAGGTGGGTAAGTACTTTTCCGATCTGGCTCTGTCTATGCCCCTAAAATTATACCAGTAGAGGGCTGTCTACTCTATGGATTGCCTGCAAGGAGCAGCTTTCTGGGAAACTGACCTGTCCAGGAATATAAAAGGAACTGGGGGGGGGGGGGACAAAATGCAAGAGAGATGAAAGCAGCAATTGTGCTTATTAAAGAGGATTCCTTTGAAAGGTTGTATTTTAAGGTGTAAGGTATGTTACCCTTTAAAAGAAATGTGACTGGACCCATAAGAGGTTCTATTGAGAGTGAAATGCACCTAAATGCATGCCCATCACCCAGGTCTGTGCAGGAACTAGAATCTGCTATAGTGAGCAGGAAGTTGTTCAATAAAGGCTAGCTGCCTATAACAAAGCACAATTAAAAAGTAAAATATGCACATAAACCTCGAACTATAAAATGTTGCATAAATTTAAAAGTGAAAATTTTCCCTCCCCATTTTCACTACTTAGAGGTAACCTTGTGAAATGTTTGATATATTTTCTTCTTTTCCTCTGTGTATACATGAAGTGTATGCCTACACATGCACAGTTGTAAACATAGGCCATGAACAAAAATTGAACCAAACTATAAATATTATTCTGTAACTTACTTTTAAAAAATGTAATATTGTCTCATGGACCTATTTTCCATGTACTATATATAGGCTTACCTCATTTTTTAGCTGCTGTATAACATTCTGTCATGTGAATATTTCAGATTTACTTAGCCACCCCTCTGTGATTGGACATTTAATTTAGTTCCAGTGTTTCATAGTTACAAGCAATGATGTGGTAAACATTCCTGTACATGTAGCATAGAATCAATTTAAGGAAAAATCTTCTTTCCATCAGCTGTGCATTACCTAACCATTTGCAATTAGTTTCCTGGGCTCTAGAGAACAGTTTTTAATGGCTATGCCAAATGTTCTATAGCATCCCAAATGGTCCAAGTCATCCTTTCCAATTAAGTTGCAGTCTACTACACACTGCATTTTAAATTACATTATGCTTGAAGGACAGAGCACTGTCTTACATTATTGATACAATGTTATAATGCTCTATCTTCGTATTAATCCCCTGGACTTGAATGATCATGAAGAGAGTGGGCAGCCAGAGGCTGCTGGTACGCATCACCAAGGGGAGCACAAGCATGTGATGGCCCCTCTTTCACCTACACTTAGCATCTCTCCACACTTCTGGCAGGAAGGCATAACTATACATAAGGTAGGCCCTTTATTTGCCACCTAGTATTTGGGGAAAGGAGAATACCTATACTAACATCTGAATGGGTGAAGACCAATGTTTCAGTCCCCTCATATCCCATCTGCTTCCTCTTACCTAGATGCTTATTATCCAACATGCTCTTTGGCTGCCTGCAGCTCCTTTTTTTGATAGTCTGCTTGGAGGTGACCTCCTCAGCCATTGCCTGCTCCCCCTCTCCTATTAAAACATTTCTCTTTTTAGAACTCTCAGCTGCCAGCATTCATTTGTGTTAGCATGGCAGAAAGTGCTTCAGGTTTGATGTCAGAACACTGTTTTCTAGCCCTAGGCCTCTGACCAAACCAATGAATCTCTCTGGGCCTCCATTTTGACATCTGTAAAATGGGGACTATGGTAATATCTTTTGTGCAAGGTAGATGTAAATATGAAATGAGATGACATATGGGGAAGTATGATGAGAACGAGGAGGAAATGCCCTGATTGTAAAGTGCCACTATTATTTATGAATATTTTCTTCCAGATAAACCAGTTTTATTTTATTTTATTTTACCTAAATCAGATTTGCAGAGATGACAGTGGGAGAAGAGTACTTATTATGATGAAAATGTCAGGAAGTAAAGCAGGCCTGTGCGAAAGCTATTTTGAAATGAGAAAACATTTCCAGGCCTTCAAATCCACACATGTAGGGGTTGATGGTATCACTGAGACAGAAGGCTGACCAGAGTCCCTCAGGCCAAATGTCAAAATGGTCTCTGTTGCTCTTTGCCACCTCCAGGGGAGAGGAAGATCTGCTAGAAGGGGCAGGATAGTGTGGATTTCTGTGAGCTGGCCTGAGGATCTGTCCTCTCTGGGGAGATGTGTTCTAGCAACTGTTTGGTGTATTTTTAAAGGTCAGAGAGGCTTTGGCTCTATAGGATGGAGTGGCTGTGACACCTGATTAATGTCTGTGCAGTACTTTCCAGAATGAAATTTAATCAGCAGAATGATTGCAGCAAGCAGCTGCCTGGAGGAAAATGATCCTGTTCTAATGGTGGTATGTTTGATGTGTTGGCATGGTAGTAGGGCACGTACATTATTAGTCCAGCCCAGGGGGCCCCCAACTGGGACACTGGATAAACTAGTAAGGAAATGCAGCCAACGGTAGCAGCCCCTCCATAGTTTCTCTGTGTAGGGTTATCACTGTCAGTTTGTCAGTTCTTCCTTACTCCAAGGACCTTTACGGTTAGCTTCCCTCCCACCCCTGGGGTCTTCCTTGTCAGCTCTTTTAACCCCCTCCTAGCATTATTCATTCCCTATGTCCCCTCAGACACATCACTCTTAGTGCTCTCCTCCACCCCTGCTTTAAGGCCTTCCTTGACAGCTCCCTCCCAACACACTTAGACATACACACATGCATCTCTCCCTCCTCTACCCGCCTAGGTGCTCCCAAAGCTCACATGAAATGAAAAATAGCCTCTCCTCATACAATGACAGGAATCTCCTGGTCCAATTAATCCTTCATGTCCGGTGTTTCTCTCAGAAGCACAGAAGTTATCATACTGACTTGCAGAAATTCTGTAGTCAATATTATGCTCCATAACCTATAGGAAGTGCAGCAGAGATATCTGTGACTGATGTCCCGCCACTCAAATGACATTAGGTGCTTTTCATGCAAACAGACTGTGCTGGCCCTGCCTCACCAGGATCCTTGACATGAGATGTTTTCTCAGTGGTAGAGATAGATGGAGGAGCTAGTCACACTTTCTTGCTGGTCTTTGTTTCCCTAGTTTGAAAAATTTCCACTGAATCCCTCCAGAGATTACCACAGAATCGCCACAGGGATCTGACTAAGGATAAGAGCAGTACTTGGAACCACGAAGTGGAAATGGTAGCCTTTCAGAAATGAAATAAAGCTGAAACAACTCTCTTTAAACTCTAAAGGGTGAAGTCAAGTGTGATGGCACAGACCTGTAATCCCAGCACGTATTCTGAGGCTGAGGCAGGAAGGATTGCTTTGAGTTCAAGGTGAGCCTGAACTACATAGAGAAACTCTGTCTCAAAAAACCAAAAATTAAAAAAAGAACTCTAATGGGCTGAGCAGCCTATTACTCCATAGGTGGTTGAATACTTCAAGATTCCTAAGCTTTGCCTAACATACCACCCCAAGGCCCTATATATGAACTGAGCCTATAATCCATGAAAAACATAAACCTGACTAGTTTTCATGGCCATATTAAGTTGTGTTTGTGGTTAGGAGAGGACTCTAGAAGTCGAATTAAACTAGGGAGTATAGAGATGCTATTAAAATTTTTTTTAAATAAATAGAATAGAACAAACCATCACTGAGTCCTTGCTTTGTCCCAGACCTTGAAATCAATAAAATCCAGTTCCTGATCTCATGGAGCTAACATGAAATGAAGGAGAAAGATTTATAGAAAGACAATTTCAGCAAAAAAAGTTAAATGTCATGGCAAAGGTATGTGGTTGGCTACTGAGAGAGGACTCAGAAGAGGTTCCCAAACAGAAGGGATAGGGAAAGTGATACCTGGTTTACACATTTACCCATTCATCCATCCATTCATTCACTCATTCTCTAGGATGTAAATCCTATGAGATCAGGCTTTTTTATTCATTGTTGCATGCCTAAGCCCAGTATAGTACAGGAGTATTTTAAGAGCTTAATAAATATTCATCAGCTAAGTGCATACATCCTTATTATTTGCCAGACACTGTGTTAAGTACTTGGGATGCATAGGGCATAGGCGATAGAAATGGAAGGATCAAAGATTTCTAGGTACACTATCTGTCTTGAGCGGTGCCATTTACTGAGATGTACAGATGCCTAAAGATGGGGATGGGGGGAAATTTAGGGTGGCGATAATCAAAGAATTCTATTTAGGACATACTAAGTTTGAGGTGTTTGTGGGGCAGAATAATAGAAAGATCAAGCAGGCAGTTGGATTTCTGGACCTGGAGCTCAGAGAAGCCATCTGGCCTACATATATAGATTCGAGAGTCATCAACGTAAGAAAAATCTTTAAATTCATAGCATTGGATGAAATATCTAAGGAGGGAGTAGAGAGAAGAAGTGGAAGAGGATCCATGACCAAACCTTGAGAAACAGCATCATTTAGAGGTTGGATAGAAGTGATATCAAGGGAGACTGAGAAAGTAATGAAATATAAGAAGAATCAGGAGAATGTGGGGTTGTGGAAGACAAAAGAAGAAAGTGTCTCAAAAAGGAGTGAATAGTCAACTAGGCTGAATGATCCTGAATGGTCAAGTTAGATAAGAACTGTAAAAACATGTCCATCCAATTTAATAATGGAGCCAGTTGGTGACCTTGATATGAGCAGTTTCAGTGGAGTGATGGGAAGTGAAAGACCTAATTTTACTGGGGTAAATGGTGACTGTAAGTGGGGAGTTGGGATTGTATGTAGACAAATTTTCAAATTTGACCATGAAGGAGAGCAAAGAAATGGAATAGTAGTAATTATTCAAGGAATGAGGACCACAGAGAGAAGGCATCCCAGGCAGAAAAGACAAGGTGTTGAAAGGCACAGAGGCTGGAAACTTTATGGAGAGTTTAGGGAAATACAAAAATCTCAATATTGATAGAGCAGAGTTCAAAGCAGGTGGTGTTAAAAAATTAAGTTGAACAATAAAATTTATGGAGGGCCTTGTATGCTATGCTATAGTAAGATACTTGGACCATATCATGAAAGCAATGGGAAGACATTGAAGAGTTTTAAGAAAAGGAGTGGTATCTTGTAGAAAGATTACTCTGGGAGCTATGTGAAGCCTGGATTAAAGTAGGGGCTAAAGGGGACAAGATAATCAGTTAGAAGATTGTTGCAATGATGCAGATAAGAAATTTTGGTATCCTGGACTAGGTCAATGGTAGCAGGAATAGAAATGAGTAAAATATATAGAAGGTGAATTCCTCAAAATTTGTTGTTGAGAATAAAGGAGGGAGAATATCTCCCAGAATTCTAGCATGAGTAACTCTGTGGGTAGTGATACTGCTTACTCCACCCAGTCCCTGGCAACCAACAATCTACTTTGTATTTCTATTAATTTGCCTACTATGAATATTTCAACTAAATGGAATTATACGATATGTGACCTTTTATGTTTGGCTTGTTTTCATGGTTCATACGTGTTGCGTGTGTAAGCATTTATTTCATTTTTATAGCTGAAATTTCTGTATGTACTTACAACATTTTGTTTATTAATTCATCAGTTGGTGGACACTTTGGGTTATAATGAATAATTCTATTATGAATATTCATTTACAAGTTTTTGTGTGAGAATATATTTTCAATTCTCTTGGGTATATATCTAGGAGTGGAACAGCTATGGAATATGGTAACTCTATAATTAACATCTTGAAGAACCAACAAGCTGTTTTACAAAGTGACTCTACCATTTTATATTCCAACCAGCAGTCTATGAGGGTTCTAATTTCTATGCATCCTCTCCAGTATCATTATAATCTGCATTTCTTACATTCATTCAAGTGGGTATGACATGATCTCATAGTGGTTTTAATTTGCATTTCCCTAGTGTGATGGTTAATTTATAAGTATAAACTTAATTAGACTAAAGAATATCCAGATAGCTGGTAAAAATTATTTCTGATTGTGTCTTTTAGAGTGATTCTGGAAGAGATTAGCATTCATATCAGTAGTCTGCGTAAAGAAGATCCATGCTTATTAATGTGGGAGGCATCATCTAATCCTCTGAGGACTCAAATAGAACAAAAACATGGAGGAAGAACTAACTCATTGTCTGTATATGCAAGGATATCCATCTTCTCCTGCCTTTGGACATTAGTGTTCCTGGTTCTCAGGCCTTTGCATTTGGGCTCAATTATACCACAGGAGGCTTTCTTGGTTCTTCACTAGTTCTCCAGCTTTCAGACGGTGAACTGTGGGACTTCATGGCCTGCATAATCATGTGAGCCAATTCCTGTAATCAACCTCTCTCATAGATAGATAGATAGATAGATAGATAGATAGATAAATAAACTGTTTATCAATATTAGGTTCATGATTTTCAAAAAGTCTCTCCCATCTTGTAGGTTGTCCATGTTTACTTTATTGATGATGTCCTTTAAAGCATAACATTTAAAAATGTGATGAAGCCTAAATTATGTTTTTCTCATTTCTCACTTGTACTCTTTGGTGTTATACTAAAAATCCATTGCCTAATTCAAGGACACAAGATTAATTCCTATCTTTTCTTCTAAGAGTTTTATAGTTTAACTCATACTTAGGTCTTTGTTTCATTTTTGAATTAGTTTTGTAGATATTATAAGGTATGGGTCCAACTTCATTCTTTTGATGTGGATATACAGTTGTTTCAACACAATTTGTTGAAAATACTATTCTTTCCCATCACTGAATAGTTTGGGCACCCTTATCAAAATCAGTTCACTATAAATATGAGTTTCATTTCTGGATTCTCTATTCTACTTCATTGAGTTATATATCTATTCTTATACTATATTGATTACTTGATTACTGTAACTTTGTAGGTAAATTTCAAAACTGGCTAAGTATGAGGCCTCCATCTTTTTCAGATTATTTTAGTAATTCTGGGACCCTTGCATTTTCACATGAATTTTAGGATTGGCTTGTCAATTTCTATTTTTAAAAAGCAACTGGGATTTTTCACAAGGATTTCATTGGATCTATAGATCATTTTGGGGAGTACTGCCATCTTAACAATACAATTCATTCCAAACAGCAGTGTATGAGGATTCTAATTTCTACACATCCTCTCCAGCATCTACTCTAATACATGAAAAAGGGGTGATTTTCCATTTACTTAGGTCTTTATTTTCTTTCAATGATGCTATGTGGCTGTCAGTGTACAAATCTTGCAATCTTTTTGTTAAATTTATTCATAAATTTTTTTTCTTTTGAAATCTATTATAAATGTAATTATTATGTGTTTAAACAGTACATTGTTTCTCTGGTGTGAGAAACTGAAAGTGTAAGTAAGGACCAAAACGCATAATAGATATTGGTGAATGGGAAGAAAATGTTCAAATGGGAAGGGGAACAAGGTGGGGGGAAGGAAGGGACAAAAAAAAAGAATAGAAGGAATAAATGGAGGGCCAGGGATTTAGCTCAGTGGTTCTGCCGCCTGCCTCGCAAGCGGAAGGACCCGAGTTCGATCCCCGGTACCAAAAAAAAAAGAAGAAGGAATAAATGGAAACAAAACTTCTGTAAATAAGGAGGGGAAGAGGAGTTGAAGGTAGGAGATGGGAATGGGAAAAAAAGAAGAAAGATATATCATGTACAAATTTCCTATGATGAATCTTATCAATACATATATAAAAATGTATCAATACAAAAAATAAATGTCATTATTTTCTCGATTTAATTTTAAGAATGTGCATTTCAAGTGTATAGGAGTACAGATGCTTTTGGTCTATTTTTATCATGTGATTATGCTGAACTAATGTATTAGCTTTAATAGTTTCTTTGTGGTTTCGATAGAATTTTCTACACACAAGATCATGTCAGTTTACGTCTTCTTTTCCAATATGGATATCTTTCATTTATTCTTCTTGCCTAATTACCCTGGCTAGGACCTCAGTATAATCCTGAATAGAAGTGGTGATAGTAGAAATTTCATTATATTGTTCCTGATATTATGGAAAAGTTTTCAGTCTTTCAACATTAAGTATGATGCTAACTGTGTTTTGTAGTTTGGTTTTTGTTTTGTTTTTGGCAGATGCCCTTTTTCTGGTTAAGGAGGCACCCTTCTGTTACTAGTTTGTTTTTGTTTTTGTTTTTGTTTTGGATACCAGGGTTCGAACTCGGGACCTTGCGCTTGCAAGGCAGGCGCCGGAACCACTGAGCTAAATCCCCGGCCCTGTTACTAGTTTTTAACATAAAAGAATGTTGAGATTCATCAAATGCTTATCCTGCCCTTAGTGAGGTGATCATGTTATTTTTTCCTTTATTCTATTAATATGTTGTGTTATACAGATTGATTTTTGTATGCTGAACCAATCTTGCTTTTCCTGTGATAAATACCACTTGATGATGGGCTATAATTTTTTATATAATATTGAATTTGTATGGTGGTATTTTATTGAAGATTTTGAGGAATAAATTCAAAGGGATATTGGTATACAGTTTTATTTTGTTGACTTATCTGTCTTTTGTATCCGAATAATACTTTGCTCATAGAATGAATTGAGAAGTATTCCTTTCTCTTATATTCTTCTGATGAGTTTGTGAAAGACTGGTATTTGTTCTTTAAATTCTTGGTAGAAGTCATGAGTGAAACTTTCTGGTTCTGGGCTCTTTTGTGTGTGGGAATATTTGATTACTGATTTAATCACTTTATTTGTATAAGTCTATTCAGACATTTTATTTCTCCTTGAGTCAGTTTTGGTAATTTATGTCTCTAGAAATTTGTTCATTTCATAGTGGATATTCAATTTGTTATCATACAATTGCTCATAGTGTTCTCTTATACATTTTTCAACTTCTGTAATGCCATTAGTACTTTTTTATTTTTAATTTTAGTAATTTGAGTCTCTTTTCTTGGTCAGTCTCACTAAAATTCTCATTCCTTCTTTCTTTTCCCCCTCCCCCCCTCCCTTGTTCCCCTTCCCATTTGAGCATTTTCTTCCCATTTCCCAATATCTATTATACATTTTGGTCCTTATTTACACTTTCAGTTTCTCACACCAGAGAAACAATGCAGTATTTAAACATGTGTGTCCGATTTATCTCACTTAAAAGTGTGGTCTCAAGGTGCATCCATTTAGCTAGAAATGTCTCAAGCTCATCAGCCTAGCTGAAATTTTGACAATATTATTTTTTGCCTTTCCAAAGAATCAGCATCAGTTTCATTAATTTTCTCAAATATTTTTTCTAACTTCTATTTCATTTTTTCCTCTGTGATCTTTATTATTTCCTTTCTTCTCATGTTTTGGGTTTGCTTTTTCATCCAGTTTCTTAAGGTGGAACTTTGAGTAATTGATTTGTGATTGTTCTTTTTGCATGAAGGCATTTATAGCTATAAATTACCTTATTGGCAATGCTTTAGCTGAATCTCAAGCTTTATATGATGTTTTGTTTTCATTCACCTTAAACTTTTGTCTAAATTTCTTTTTTATATTTTTTTAAAGAAAAGAGGTTTATTTAGGCTCATAGTTCTCCAAGTTTGAGGGGCTACATCTGGTGATGTTCTTCTTGATGGCAGAGGCCTGAGGTGGCACAGGGCATCACATGGAAAGAGATAATAAGCACAACAGAGACCCAGTCAAACTGTCCTTTTTTAAAAAACAAATTTCATATTATTTTTAAATTCAACTCTATGAATGAACAGATTAAGTGTACTGATTCAATAAAGCATATTAAAAGAGTTTATGTATTTCCATCTGTCAGGGATGGCTAAGTTTAACTGGTAAATACTAAAAATCTTGAAAAAAGAATGGAGAATATATAAATAAATAAATAATGAAGATAATGATGCATACATTCTTTTAAGCTTCATAAAATATTTAGCATACAGTAGAGTTTTTCATGCAATGAAATTACTAGACAAATTGGATGTGATATAATTTTTTGGTCCTTTTCTTTTTTTTTAATTTCTTCCCCTCCCCTCTCTCCCATCTCTTGTGATTTCTTCTTTAATCCATTAGTTATTTAGAAATTTGTTATTTAACTTCCACATATTTGTGAATATTCTAAATTTCCATCTGTTACTAATTTATAATTTCATTCTATTGTGGTTGAGGAACATATTTTGTATGATTCCAGTCTTCTTTAATATATTAAGACTCGACTGATGGCTTAGCACATAGCATATTCTAGAGAATGTTCCATGTGCACTTGAGAAGAAGATACAGTTTGTTGTTATGGGGTAGTGTGGTCGGTCTATAGATCTCTGTTATGTCTAGTTGGTTTATATTTTTGTTGAAGTCTTCTCTTTCCTTGTTGATCTACTATCTAATTGTGTCTATCAATTAATGAAAGCGTAGTACTAAAGACTTCAACTTATTACTGAATTGTCTCTTTTTCCCTGTAATTCTATCAATTTTTATTTCATATATATGGGGATCTGTTTCTAGGTGTGTATGTGCTTATAATTGTTATATACTCCTGAATTATTGACCTTTTAAAAATTACAAGATGTCCTTTTTTGTCTCTAGTAATAATTTTTGGATTAAAGTAAATTTTGTCTAATATTGGTATGTCCACTCCAACTCTCTTCTCTCTTTTTCTGTTTTTGTTTTGTTTTGTTTTAAAGAGTAGGAAGAATTTATTGAGAGCAAGATAGCTTCTGTCTAAGAGAGACAGAAGGGGGCCAGGAAAGTGGATTGCCCACTCACCCAACTTCTCAAAGGTGTTTTATGGGACAAAGCCATGAGGTGAAGTGGGTTCTCTGTTTTTTAACCCTTGTTTTGGGGTTTGAACTCAGAGCCCCACACATACTAGGTAAACATTCTTCCACTAAACCACATCATCAGTGCCCTGTCTTTTGGTTACTGTTTTCATGTTATATCTTTTGTCATCTTTTTACTTTCAGTGTAACTGTGTCTCTGAATCTAAAGCATATCTCTTGTAGATAGAATATATAATTGTATATTTTATCCATTCTATCTCTACTTTTTGTTTATACTGCTTAATCTATTTAAATTTAAATAATTAACAAAGATAGGACTTAGGTCTTCCACTTTGCTATTTCTTCTCTATATTATGTCTGTTTTGTTCAATAATCCCTTTATTACTGCCTTATTCTGTGTTAAATGGATTGTTTTTATCTACTATTTTAATTACTTCGTTGTTTATTTTGAGTTTTTTGTCTTGCCTAGGCATTACAATGAACATAACAGCACATAAATATCTAGTTGTAATTAATACCAATTTCACTTCACTATTACACAAGAACTTAGTTCCAAATATAGTTCCTTTCACCCCCTCCTCCTTTAGTACTGCTATGGTCTTACAAATTACATCTTTACACATTGTGTGTGCATTAACACAGATTTGTCATGATTGCTTTATGCAGTTGTCTTCTAAGCCAGAAAAAAAGGAATGTGGTATGAGGTCTATAACCATAATATGTGCTCCCTTTACATGGTAAAGTTGGCCTAACTGCAAATTCTCCTCCCCACTTTGCTCTTTAAAATATTTTTGTGTGGGTTTTTTATGTATGTATTTTCTTTTTAATTAATTTTATTGGTACATTTTAGATATACATAATGATCACATTCATCACAGGGAATTTGCACTTGTACATTATACATCTTGATTCTTCTTTTTTCCTCAACACTCTCCCCTTCCTTCAACCTTATTCCCCTCCTTATTTACAGAAGTTTTCTTTCCATCTTTTCCTGCTGTGATTTTCCTTTTTCTTTTCCCTTCCTTCCTTTCCTCCTCCCCCCTCCTTGTTCCCCTTCCCCTTTGAACTTTTTCTTCCTATTTCCCAATATCTATTATAAATCTTAGTCCTTATACTTTCAGTTTCTCACAACAGAGAAACTATGTGATATTTAACCATGTGTGTCCAATTTATTTCATTTAAGAGTATGGTCTTGAGATGCATTCATTTCCCTATAAATGTCTCAAGTTTATCCTTCTTTATGGCTGAGTAGTACTCCATTGTATAAAAAAACACATCTTCTTTATCCATTTATCCATTGATGTTGACTTGGAGTATTTCTAAGATTTAGCTATTACAAATTGTGCTGTTATGAACATGAGCATGCACATATCACTGTAGTATGAGATCTTTTTAATTCTTTCAAGAAGATACTGAGAAGGGGGATAGCTGGGTCACATGGAACCTAGAGTCCTAGTTTTTTGAGGAATCTCCACACTGATTTCCACCAGTCAGTAGTTGCACCAGTCTAGACTCCCACCAACAGTGGAGAAAGGTTCCTTTTTCCCCCACAGCCCCACCAGGTTGATTTCTTGATAGCAGCCATTCTTTCTGGAGTGAGACGAAATCTCAGTGTTGTTTTAATTTGCATCTCTTGAATGACCAGTGATGTTGAGTATTTTTTCATGTATTTCTTTGCTGTTTGTGCTTCTTCATCTGAGAAGTGTCTCTTCATTTCAGAGGTCCATTTTTGGATCAAATCTTTAGATTTGGGGGACCTGATTTTTTTGTGTGTATTCTTTATATTCTAAATATTCATCCTTTGTCTGAGGAACAACTGGCAAAAAATTTTTCCCACTTTTTGGGTTGTCTCGTCACCCTGGTTTCTTTTGATGTGCAAAAGCTTTTAAATATGATGAGCTCCCAATACATAATGATTACATTCATTGTGGGGAGTTGGTACATGTACATAATACATCTTAATTCTTTTCTCCTCTTCCCTCCAGCCCCCCATTTTGCCATCATTAAATTCATTTATCTTATGAGTCCCTATAAAGTCAATGATCATACATACAGATTAACAGCCAGACTAACAGGCCAAAAAAAACCCCATATAAAAACACATGAAATAATTATATTAAATCAAGGTACACTTTTGGATACATTCTCCATGCTGAATTACAATAACTTTCCTCTCTCTTTTTTCCCATTGTCTGTCTTTTATTTTTCACCTTATTTTTGTATTGAGTTTCTCATATAAGAGAAACTATACAATATTTAAGCTTGCATGGTTTTTTTTGTTTGTTTTTGTTTTTTGTTTGTTTGTACCATGGATCGAACTCAGGACCTTTCGCTTTCGAGGCAGGCGGAAGAACCACTGAGCTAAATCCTCAGCAAGCTTGTGTGTTTGATTTACCTCACTTAACATTATGGGGGTTTTTTTGGTTTTTTTCTTGTATCAAATTCTTTTATTGGTACATTGTAGGTATACAACACAATTACATTATCATTGGGAATTGTACCTTTACATAATGCATCTTGGTTCTTATTTTTTCCCCATTCCTAGCCCTCCCTTCACGCCCTCCACTCTTCCCTATTTACAAAGGCTTTATTTCCATTTTTTCCATTTCTCAGCATTTTTCCTTTCCCTTCTTTCCTTTCCCCTGCCCCTCCCACTACCCCTACCCCTTTGGACCTTTTCTTCCTATTTTACATTATCGATTATTCATTCTAATCATTGGTACATTTTAGGTATACAATATAATGACATTCACCATTGGAAATTTGCACCTTTACATAATCTCTCTTGGTTCTTATTTTTCACCCTTGCCCAGCCCTCCCTTCAACCCCTCCAGTCCTCCCTATTTACAAAGATTTTGTTCCTATTTTTCCATTTTCTCATATTAATTCCATTCCCTTCTACCCTTTCCCCTAGCCCTCCCACTTCCTTCCCCTTTGCCCCTTTTCTTCCTATTTCACATTACCTATTATACATTTAGTCCTTATTTACACTTTCAGTTTCTCACACCAGAGAAACTATCCGGTATTTACCCATACTTAACATTATGGTTTCAAGGTGCATTCATTATCTAACAAATGACTCAAGTTTATCCTTCTTTATGGCAGAGTAGTACTTCATTATATATAAGTACACCACATTTTCTTTATTCATTCATCTGTTGATAGCTGCTTTCAAGGTTTTGCTGTTATAAATTGTGCTGATATAAACATGAGTGTGCATACATCACTGTGGCATGATATCTTTAGCTCTTTGGGGAAGATATCTAGAAGGGGAATAGTTGGGTCAAATGGAGTTTCTAGTTCTAGTTTTTTGAGGAATCTCCATACTCATTTCCATAGTGGTTGTACCAGTTTACATTCTCTCCAACAAACATAAGTGTTCTTCCTCCACCCCTCCCCCAGCCTCACCAGCACTAGTTATTGGTTGATTTCTTGATGATGGCCATTCTTTCTGGAGTGAGATAGAATCTGAATGTTGTTTTTAATTTGCATTTCCCTAATGGGCAGCAATGTGGGATAGTTTTTCATATATTTATTGGATATTTGTACTTCTTTATCTGAGTACATTCATTTTTAGATGCCCATTTTTAAAATTGTGTCTTTAAATTTGAGGGGTCTAAGTTTTTGAGTTCTTTATATATTTAGATATTAGCCTTTTGTCTAAGCAGTAGCAGGCAAAAAATTTCTCATTCTGTAGGTTGTCTCTTCATTTTATTGGGGGTTTCCTTAGCTGTTCAGAAGCTTTTTATTTTGATGTGATCCCATCTGTTGATTCTTGGTATTATTTCTTGTGCAACCAGGGTTCTGTCCAGAAAGTCTTTGCCTACATCTATGCCTTCAAGAGTTTTACCTATTTTGTCTTCCAGCAGGGTAAGTGTTTCTGTGGCTTTTTTGAGAGGGGGGAATGTTATATTGTAATTATTTTAAATGTTTTACTAGTACTTGTTTGCAGTATATAATGATTACAATCACTGTAAGGGATTAGTACATGTACATAACACATTTTAATTCCCTTCTTTTTATGTAGATCTTTGATCCATTTTAATTTTAGTTTAGTGCACAATGAGACATGTGCGTCTAGGTTCAATCTTTGGCATGTTCCCCTCCCCACTTTGCTTCCACAGATAAATTACTCTATCCAAACAGTTGTCCTTGTCACGAGGATCAGGCCGAGTTCCTCTTATCCCTGAGTAGTGACAAAGATACTCTCACTGACCAAACTCTGCTCAGGGTCCCCTGAACTCTTTTCCAACTAGCCCAACATTTTGACCTCCATGTTTATCTCTACATTGTCAAATTTTAACAAGAATCCTGCTAAGTTAGTTTAACTAGAACTTCCCACCTTGATATCTGATCACCTTCCACATCTAATAGGGTGCCACATTTTACACATTAAATCACCCTGTCCTGAATTCAGCAAGAATTTTCACAAAGTCAGTTTAGCCAGAATCCCCCCTTAACCTTGCTGTTTCCTTGTAGTGATTTTCTGTCTATTGACCCACAACATCTTCCTCCCTATAAGTTCCCATTTTCTCATGCTATATTTATAGTTAAGCTGAATCTCTTTCCCACTCTGCAAGACCTCACTGTAGTGGTCCTTACACTTACCATGATAGTACTGAATAGAATAAAATCTGCCTTGCCATCTTCAGCAAATGTCATTGAATAATTTTTTATAACAGTAGTAGGCTTCAGTTCCCTGCCAGCCCATAGAATTATTTTTAAAAGCACTCACATCTTCCCTTGGGAAGCAGGGATAACCTTATCCTTTTGATGCTACAAAACCTGCCTCTCACAGTCTCTAGTTGTTCACTGTTCCAGAGTGCAAACCACTTGTGGCTATGCGTGGCATGTTATGTACCCCTCCTTTAGGCTATAAATATATGTGGCTAATAAACTACTGTTAATCTAATCTGTCCAGTACTGGGTGTTGTGCGTTCAGCTACCCCATGTGAAGAGATGCTCAAAACAGTTAATGTCATGAACAGGGTGGACTAACTATAACCAAGGACACAAGATAAGTTTTAATTAGCTGCTCATAGCTAATTAACTGGCTTCATGATATGGCAAATGCTGCCTGGAACAGAGTTGCTAATTGCTAGTGAACTTGTGGTTTGGCTTATATGACACTGTGTTGTCCTTGCTGTAAAGATGTAACCATCTTTTCCCCCTCTAAATCTCTACTCCTGGGCTGGAGATGTAGCACAGGGGTAGAGTGCTTGCCTAGCATCTGTGAGACCCTAGGTTCAGTCCTCAGTACCACAAAAATGCTCTACTCACAGCAAAAACTGTTGTTTATTATTTATCTCAGTATGATGTGCCATTGGGTTTGACAGATAGTCTCTGAGGCTCCTTCCTATGAAGATGACATAACACAGACAGCACAATACCGCATCTTAATGAGTTAGCATCTGAATTTCGCTTACCAAAGGCAGGACTAGAGTTCTCTGGTCACTGTGTCTAGACTGGTTACCATCCCTGGCTGCTTGCAGCAGCTATGAAAACCTTGCTTGTGATTATGCACCTCTAGGATGGACTGCAGACAGCCCTGTGTGTTATTTGTGAGAAAGAAGGAGACAAGTATAGTAACTCAGTTTCCTAATGGTCATTGTTGTGCAGGCAAGAGCTATCCTTGCTTCTCTCTTGTGATCCTGTTTCCCTTGTTGCTCTTGTGTGTGTTCTCCAGTCTCCAAAGGTATTGACTCCCAAATGTATTGATACACATATCCATGTTGACCTACGGCCTATGCACTGATGATCATTTTAAAATGAAAATGATTTTGGAATGTTGACTTTGTATCCAGCTATGCTACTGAATTTGATTATTAAATCTAGAAGCCTTTTGGTGGAGTTTGGGGGGGTCTTCTATATAGAGTATCATGTCATCTGCAAATAATGATTATTTAACTTCTTCCTTTCCTATCCTTATTCCTTTTATTTCTTTCTCTTGTCTAATTGCTCTGGCTAATGTTTCCAGAACTATATTGAATGAGTGGTGATACTGAACATCCTTGTCCTGTTCCTGATTTTAGAATGAAAGCTTTCAGTTTTTCTCCATTTAGTATGATGTTGGTCGTTGGTTTGTCATAGATGGCCTTTATAAGATTGAGATAAAGACCATCTATTCCCATTTTCTGTAGGGTTTTAAAAATCATGAATGGGTATTGGACTTTGTCAAATGCTTTTTCTGCATCTATTAAGATGATCATGTGATTTTTGTCCTTGGCTTTGTTGATATGGTGTGTTACATTTATTGATTTGCATGTGTTGAAGCATCCCTGCATTCCTGGGATGAATCCTACCTCATTGTAATGTATAATCTTCTTGATGATTTGCTGCATTCTGTTTGCCAGTATCTTATTGAGGATTTTTGCATCTATGTTCATTAGGGAGATTGGCCTGTAGTTCTCTTTTTTACTTGGGTCCTTCTCTGGTTTTGGTATCAGGGTAATACTTGCTTCCAGGAATGAACTCCGGACTATTGCTTTCCTTTCAATTTCATTAAAGAGTTTGAGGAGTTGTGGCATTAGATCTTCTCTAAATTTCAAGTAGAATTCATCATCAAGACCTGGGCTTTTCTTTGTTGGTAGGTTTTAATTACACCTTCAATTTCATTGACTAATATTGAGTTATTTAGCATTTTTATATCTTCTTGATTCAGCTTTGGTAATTCATATGCATCTAGGAATTTGTCTATTTCTTCTGTGTTTTCCATCTTCCATTCTCAAAGTAGGTATTGATGATCTGGATTTCTGCAGGATTTATTGTGATTTCACCCTTTTCATTTCTAATTGCATGGATTTGAGTCCTTTCTTTCCTTTTTTGATAAGGTTGGTTAAGGGTTTGTCAATTTTATTTAATCTTTCAAAGAACCAACTCTTTGATTCATTGATACTGTTTTCTTAGTCAAAATTTCATTCATTTTTTGCTCAGATCTCCATAATTTCCTCCCATGTATGAGCTTTGGGCTTGACTTGCTCTTCTGTTTCTAGAAGCTTGAGGTTCAACATTAGGTTGTTTATTTGAACTCGCTCTGTTTTTCTGATGTGAGAGTACAATGCATTAAATTTCCCTTGTAGAACTGCTTTCGTTGCATCCCATAAGTTCTGGTATGTTGTATTGGCATTATGATTTAATTGTAAAAAACTAATTTCTTCTTTAATTTCATCTGTAATCCATTGGTTGTTCAGGAGGTTGTTATTTGATTTCCATGTGTTTATGTAGTTTTTGTGGTTTCTTTTGACATTGATTTCCAATTTTATTGCACTATGGTTTGATAATATACATGGGATAATTTCAATTCATTTGCATTTACTTAAGCATGTCCTATGCACTAATATATGGTCTATTTTGGAGAATGTTCCATGTGCAGCTGAGAAGAACGTGTATTCTGATATTGTGGAGTAGAACACTTTATAGACATCTACAAGTCCATTTGTTCACAGATTTGGTTCAGCTCTGATAATTCTTTGTTGATTTTTTTGTAGTAGATCTGTCTATTTGTGACAGTGGGGTATTGAGGTCTCCCATTACAAGTGTATTAGTGCTTATTTAATTTTTCATATCCATTAATATTTGTTTTATATATTTGGGTGCACTGGTATTTGGTGCATATATATTTATGACTGTTATCTCTTCCTCTTGGATTGTTCCCTTTACAAGGATGTAGTGACCTTCTTTGTCTTTGTTGATCAATCTTGGCTTGATTGAAGTTCACTTTGTCTGCAAATAGAATAACTACCCCTGCTTTTTTCTGGGGTCTTGTTGGTTAAGTTATTGTTTTCCATCCTTTGACTTTTAGTCTATGAATTTCTGCACACAAATAACAAACTTACTGAGAGAGAAATTAGGGAAACCATGCCTTTCACAACAGCATTGAAAAAAATGAAATACTTAGGAATCAGTCTAACAAAGAAAGTAAAAGATCTTTACATCAAAACTACAGTACCATGAAAAAAGGAGATCAGAAAATGGAAAAATATCTCTTGCTTGAGGGTAGGAATAACCAACATAGCAAAATTGACCATATTCCCAAAATTGTTATACAGTTATAATTCCCAATCAAAATACCAATAACATAACTCAGAGAACTAAAGAAAACATTCCTAAAATTCATTTGGAAACAAAAGAGGCCCAGAATAGCAAAAACAATTCTGGGCAACTAAGGCAAAGCAGGGGCATCACAATGCCTAACTTGAAATTATACTATAGAGCTACTGTGATAAAAACAGCATGGTACTGCCAAAACAACAACAACAACAAAAAACAGACCCAAGGATCAATGGAACAGATTAGAACATGCAGAAACAACTCCATACACACTCAGCCTTCACTGGAAGAAAAACAGCCTCTTTAATAAATGGTGCTGGAAAAACTGGCTTTCCACCTGCCAAAGACTAAAACTAAACCCATGTCTCTCATCATGCACTAAACTAAAATCAAAGTGGATCAAAGATACAAATATGAAAACAGAAATACTGAATCTGCTGGGAGAGAGAATAGGTAGAACTCTCAACATAGGTATAGGCAAAAACTTTATGAACAAAACTCCAATCACATGGGAAATATCATAAAGAACAACTAGGATCTTATTAAAAAACTTTCTCACAGCAAAAGAAATCACCAGCAGAGAGAAAAGACAACCAATAGAGCGGAAAATTTTTTTGCCAGCTGTTCCTCAGACAAAAGACCGATATCTAGAATATATAAAGAACTGAAAAATATCAACACCCCCCAAATTTAAAGACCCAGGCCAAAAATAGTCATCTGAGATGAATACACATTTTTCAGATGAGGAAGTACAAACAGCAAAGAAATATATGAAAAAATGTTTGACATCACTAGTCATTCAAGAGATGAAAATTCAAACAACACTAAGATTCCACCTCACTCCAGAAGGAATGGCTATTATCAAGAAATCAACCAATAACAAATGCTGGTGGGGCTGTGGGGAGAAAGGAACACTTCTCCACTGTTGGTGGGAGTGCAGACTGGTGCAACCACTGTGGAAATCAGTGTGGCGATTCCTCAAAAACCTCGGACTCTAGGTTTCATTTGACCCAGCTATCCCCCTTCTCAGTATCTTCCTAAAAGAGTTAAAAGGATCTCATACTACAGTGATATGTGCACACCCATGTCCATAGCGGCACAGTATGTAATAATTAAATCTTAGAAGCACCCCAAATCTCCATCAATTGATGGAAGGATAAAGAAGATGGTTTTTATACAATGGAGTACTACTCTTCCATTAAGAAGGATAAGTTTGAGACATTTATAGCTAAATGGATTCACCTTGAGACCATACTCTTAAGTGAAATAAATCAGACACACGTGTAAATATCCCATTGTGTGAAAAACTGAAAGTGTAGAAAAAGACCAAAAGGTATAATAGGTAATGTGAAATAGGAAGAAAAAGTTCAAATGAAAAGGAGCACTAGGGGGAGAAAAAGGAGAATGGAAGAAATGGGAAAAGGAAAAAATGAGAAAAGAAAGAGAAAATATAAACAAAGCTTTTGTAAATAAGGAAAGGAAGAAGAGTTAAAGGGAAGGGGGGAATGGGAAAAAATAAGAATTAAGATATATCATGTACAGGTCCAAATTCCATAGGATGAATATGATCATTATGTATATCTAAATTGTACCAATAAACTTGATTAAAAATTTAAAAAATAAAATGAAAATGAGTATTTTCCATTCAATTGCTCTTCCAATGCATAACTCCTAGCCAATGTGCCTAGAATTTGCCTAGTGGTGGTGCTTACCAACACATCAAAGGGCTAATTGTATGGCAACAGGTCTTGATGGATCATCAAGGCCATAGACAAAATTGTCTTACTGTTGTGGACCTTGACCTTGAGAAGATTGACTGGCATTCCTTAGAAGAGGAGGCAGCTACCTTTGAGTCAGTCCACAAAGCCCCTGAACCTGTCCCATAACCACCAAGAAACTAAAAGCAGAGACTTTATATGAATAGAAAGATAAATTAGTATGAGAGAATTTTTATAGAGAGAAAAGAGAGGAAGAAGGAAGTCCATGTTGAGAAAAGATTGTGACAATGGCAGAATTGTGGGCCCGGTGCTCTTTTGCTACATTACTGCTTATGCTTCCACTACAACAAAGAGCTCAACATTTAGGCTTGCAGGGGGAAAATGAAATTGAATAGAGGTCTAAAATTTGATACACTTGGAAATCCAAAACTTACTAAAATTATTTGTATAGCAAAAAGATAAAAGGGCATTGATTGTTTTTTTGCCTTTACAACAAAGATTTTCAATTAATATCAACATTTGCTGAAATTCACCAACTGGCAAAACTTCATAGACTTAACCAATATTGAGGTTCATATTCCAGTTATATCTGGGGACCCATTAAATTTAAGCAAGGTACCCCCTATAATCTTAAGGGAGTTACTGGCTATAAAATAGAGAACAAATAAGTATGCCTCACCTTACCTATCAGAATTACTATTATTATTTTGCATAAATTCTCCAAGGTCATAACACTCATTACCATAAAATATCCTATATCGAGCAGGGACACTTTGTCACAACAAGTAATAAATTAAAGTTAATTTAAATATGGCACTTAAAACTTGGCTCAACTAAATGAGATGTCATGAGTTCCCTAGTCAAAATAGTTAATATGGCCCAATATAACTTAAAACAAGTCCTCCAAGGATTAAAATTTATTATAGAAAGCCAATTTAGTGAAGGGATGATTATCTCCACTTTTTTTCCATTTAGCTTGTCAATTTGGCCTGTTCTCAAACCTAAAATGAGTGAATAGTGCTTCACAGTAGATAACTACAGCCTCAGTGCCATAGTCTCATCCATTTAGGTCCTCATACCCAATACCCCTTATAATTGGAATTACTGTCTCCACCCAATCAGCAAGTAGTAAATATTTTGCTGTTATATATTTGGATAGTATGTTCTGTTCAATGCCTATTTCAACAACTTTGCAGTTGCAGTTTGTCTTCATCTCCTACAGGATATAATATGCCTTTTCTAGGCCTTAGTCTTGCACATTATTTTATTTATTTATTTGTTTGTTTGTTTGTTTATTTTGTACTAGGGATTGAACATGGGACCTTGTGCTTCCAAGGCAGGCAGTGGCACCACTGAGCTAAATCCCTGGCCCCATTGAACATTATTTTTGGAGGCAAGATCCTAACTGCATTCATCTTTCTCTGACTTCCTCCTTTGGGGAGATTCATTTGATAATTTATGAAGGGTATACAAATACAAAGAAGCTCATGAAAGGGGTATAGAACATTGATTCACACATAGTGCAAGGCTCCACCATCTGTTTTAAGTTCCTGAAAATTAATTGGTAAGCCACTCCACCCTGACAGTGCCTAGAAGTAGTTATTGACCCTTTCAACACCTATAGTTTAGTACAAGTCCAACGTTTTTAGTACTTTTTGTATCCTGAAAGCAACGTATTCCTCATTTATAAATTTTACTTAATTTTGCTGATGCTGTTTCTTGCAAATCACTCACCTTGAATGGCACCTTCTCCAATGAAAAGCTCTCAAATATATCCAAATTGAAATCAATGGGCACTCCTGTTAGTGCCTTCACAGACTCCTTTACCATAGAAGCTTTAGCAACCTCCTCTCGGGTGTCCTGGGGTCTCTAGATCACCTGTAATAACCATAATTTGTCTATAGGTTTCCTTCCTTCTCAGCCCTGCACCATTCATTATCAGAGATGCAATTGTTGGCTATTAACTTGCCTCTCCTGAAAATCAAAGCTCGCACACTTCCTGCATCTTTAACTTTCTGTACCTGGCTGCCCATTATGCCTTGGGTCATGGACACACGCACAGGACAGCTCCTGAGGCCTCTTTCCTACAGAATGGAGCCAAATCTGTGCCCTCTAGTAGATCCCATCCACAGGAGGGACTGGCTTCCTCTATCCTCAGTCATTTACCAGATGTATGATTCATCCCAGGCCCTTGGTGACCTGGGTATCTCCTTAGGAGCAACTGAGTGATCAGTAAGAGAACTCAAAATATGTGATGGAGTTCAGTAAAGTGCTGCTGCTTTTAATAACCAGCATATCCCTAAAACAATGGGACTGAGAATCAGCACCACTGGCCACTCTTCAGGCAGTCATCTTTTATGTTGTTGTTGCTGTACTGGGGATTAAATCCTCGGCCTTCACACTGAGCTATGTCCCCAGCCCTTTTATTTTTTTATATTTTTATCTTGAAACAAGGTCTTACCAGGTCGCTAAATTTCCCAGGCTGGACTTGAACTTGCAATCCCACTGCCTCTGTCTCCCAGAGTGCTAGGATTATAGGCATGCAACACTGCACCCAGCTCAGGCAGCCATCTTAACATTGGGATGTCCTGGCCAACAAATGGTCCTATCTGCACATTTTTGGGCCATTGCCTTAAAGTTTCCTCTTTTAGAATAAAAAACCCTGGGAATCTCTTGCCTCATGGATACTCAAAATATAAATCAAAGTTACATATGTCTCTACATATACTAAGGCCTCAATACATGACCTTTCCAAGACACTCTGTATCCCTTTAAGAGTTCCAGACATTACTGACAGTGGCAAAGACACTCATTTCACTTCTCAGAATAATAATGGGCTTGAGGAGAAAGCATTTAATAGAACTTCCACCTCCCTTATAGACCCCAGGCAGCTGTTTTAATTGAAAGCATAATGGGCTCCTCAGAGAATTCTTACTTAATTTGCAAAGTGGAAAATGGACCCTTACTGAGTGTCACTATTGCCACAGCATTGATTAGTCTAAATTCATGTCCCTTGGGGGCTGACGCGAGGAGAATTTTTCAGATATGGAGAACTGATGTCTTAGGACCGAACTCTAAGGAATAGCAATATTTAAGGGTAATTTAGAGAAAGACATAATCAGAAAGCTAGGAGAAATCAGAAAAACCTAGATTTTTAAAATAGAATTGTCCTTTACTGTGGCCATGATTTGAAATCCGGTGTAGTTCCCATCTTTCTTCTTGTCAGTATAGAATACCCAATGTATCTACCTAGCCTAGGAACAGCAGGATGCCATTTTTCATTCCAGGAGAGAGACTTCAGGTCATTTATAAGATCTACTCAGCCCTCTTTTTCACTAATATTTTCAATTGTTTCTCAAATTCTGTCTTCTGTTTGAAGCCTACTGACATGAGTTAAACCAGAAGCAATGTGTATCCTTCATATTGGCTTCCTAAAGATATTCTTGTTTTTCCACCACTGTCTTTATAACTATAAATCTATCAATCTATATCTATATCTATTTCTATCTATAGCCACATCTATATTTTGGTTTGTTCGTATATAATGCAGTTTGAATATGTTCACTCCAAATTTTAGGTAATGTCAATGTGACAGGATTAAGATGTGGGATCTGTAAGAGGTGATTAAGCCTTGAAGGATCTGCCTCATTAGTGGGATTAAAGTTATTATAAAAGAGGCTTCACATAATATTCAACTAGCTTGTTATTCTTCTCTTATTTCATGTGAGGATACAACATTTATCCTCTCTTATCCTTCCACCTTATGCTATGTGAGTATGCATCAAGAAGTCTCCAACCAGGTGCCAGTGCCTCAATTTTGAACTTTCCAGACTCCAGAATCTGTACCTTATAAGTTATCCAGTCTCAGGTATTCTGTTATAGTAAAACAAATTGACACAAATGGACCAAACATTGATCTTAGGGAAAGAAAATTCATTCATTCACCAATAATTGTTTTGTTTTGTTTGTTTATTTGAGACAGGATCTCACTGTGTAGTTCAGGCTGGTCTTGAACTCACTATGTAGTCTAGACGGGCCTCGAACTCATGGCAATCCTCCTACCTCAGCCTCACAAATGCTGGGATTACAAGCGTGTGCCACCACAGCTGGCTCCTACACCAATAATTGTGATGTTAGCTATTGCTCCTTTGTAGTTGCTTTCATCAAGTTGAGAAAGTTCTCTTCCAGTTCACTAAGAGACTTTGATCAGGAGTGGATGATGGGTTTGTCAAATTCTTTTTCTGCAGAACATTTGCCTGTATTTTGGTTTTCCTTCTGACATCTTTATATGATTATGGTATTGTAGGGAACAGGGGAAGGGGACGTTACCAGAACCTCTGCAGTTAGTCCTGGTCTCCTGCGAGCCACGGCAGCACACGGAAAATTACAGGAAAGGTAGAAAAATGAGACTGAGAAGAAGCTGAGCTTTGGGTCTGATCAGTGCTGCTCAGGGCAGCAAAGACAAAAGCCCCCAGTTTACCACACCTTTTATTCAGTACCTCGTAACAAATGACTTGCAGAGAATTCAGTACATCGGGAGAAACAAATGTAACAAATGACTTGCAGAGAGTTCAATAGTTCACATTGGGATAAACAAGGTGTAACAAAAGGCTTGCACAGAGTTCAGTACATCTCGGGTAAACAAGATATTAACAGTCCAAGAACAACGAGGAACTGAGCAGATGTTTGTTCTCCCAGGATGTTTCTTGTCCTGGAGAATCACAGCATCACTGGATCACTGAAGTCTCAGTTGTGACCAGAGGCCAAACTGGAGTTATTCTGTAGCTGGGCTGTAACCAAGAGAACTAGGCTAACCAAATGATTTTTCCCTAGAATTATGTAGCATTGCTCCCAACATGGTATTAGGGTAATACTGGAAAAAAGTTGGGAAGTTACTCAGAATATGGTATAGACAGCCATATAAGGAAATGATAAATATAAAAGAAGTTGTGTTAACTTTCCATCACTGTGACAAAATAGCTGAGCAAATCAGGTTCCAGTCCATGGTCACTTGGCTCCATTGTTTCTGGACCTGTGATGAGACAGAACATCATGGTCTGGAGCAAAACTGCTCACCTCATGGCAGCCAGGAGAGAGGAGGAGGCAGGGACAAAATATAGTCCCCAAGTTCATATCCCCATAACTGCTCCCTTCAACTAGGCCCCATCATCTAAGTTTCCATCACCTTTCCATGTTGTCATCAAATTAAGAATACATCAATGGATTAGTCCATTGATGAAGTTACAGCCCTCATGATCTGATCATCTTCCAAATGCCTCACTGCTAACATTGCAACACTGGGGACCAAGCTTCCAAAACTTGAGCCTTTGTGGGGATACTGTAGAACCAAATCATAACATTCCACTCCTGGCCCCCAATGTCTCATATCTATCTTACAATAAAAAAGGCATTCAGTCCATTTCCAAGAGTTCTCAAAGTCTTAACAGTTCCAGCATTGCTCAAAAGTCTAAGTCCAGCCAAGTATGGTGGTGCATGCCTGTAATCTCAGCACTTGGGAGTTTGAGGCTGGCCTAAACTACACAGTGAGTTCAAGGTCAGACTTACATAGGTACACCCTCTCTCAAAAAAAAAAGTCTAAGTCTAAAGTCTCCTTTGAGACTCTAGGCAACTTTTAGTTGTGAGCCCCTATTAAATAAAAAACAAAGTTACAAATTTCCAAGATACATTGACACAGAGTAAACATTCTGATTCCAAAAGGGAAGAATGGAGGCATAGAAAGGAGAGATGAGACCAAAGCAAGACTGAAACCTAGCAGAACAAACATTAAATTCTGCAGCTCTATGTCTAGCATTTGTGGCACATGGTGGCATGAAGTGAGCTCCAAAGGGCTTGGACAGCCCTGCCACTGTGGCCTTGCTGGTTGCGGCCTGCATGGTTTCTCTCTTGGACTGCCTCTGCTCACTGCCTGCAGTTTTTCTTGGCAGACCTTCCACATTCATGGCTCTCCATTTCACCTTTGATTTCACTCTCACAGCTTCATGCACTGCCCTCTCAGAGATTGACCACAGGGACTCCTACCTGTCATGTACTGCCTGGCCTACAAGCCTTCCTTTAAAATCTTGGTGGAAGCCTTCATGACTCCACAGCTGTTGCATTTTGTATACCCCTCCCCAGCATCATATGGACATGGCCAAGGTCTTCTGTTGACTTGAGCAGTAGCAGGGCCCACTTGAACCATGGCTGTGGCATCCTCTGAGTACCTGGACTGCTAAGCATGGTGAGATGATTTCTGGGGAAACAATTCCCTGGGCATCCCTGTGGAAGGAAGATGCCCCCCCCATCTTCTTAAGGCAGTCTTTTCAATGAATTTTCACTTTTCCATCCTTGAGCCTGCAAAGAATAGGGTCTTGCTGATTCTTGAGATGCCCTCAAAGCATCTTTCCTATTGTCCCAGTGTAAAGTCCTTGACTTATTTTTAATGGCACTAATCTATCTCCTCAGCAACCACACCCTCTTTGGCCCATGACTTTAAACATGCTTCTTTTCTGGCCAAACTGCACATTTTTTCAAATTTTCTTGCTGTGCTTTTTGCTCACAGTTCTCACTGTAAATCTGGCTAAAAGCAGCCAGCAGTACCTATGCCACTGCCTGAATGCTGTGCTGCCTCGAAATTTTCTCAGCCAGATAAACTTGTCCATCCCTTTTAAATTCTGCCTCACACAAAATCTCCGGACATGGACAAAAAGTAGGCGAGTTCTTTTCCAGAATATAACACAAATTGCCTCTAGTCAAATTCCCAATAGAGTCTTCATTCTCATCTGAAACTTCATGAACACAGTCTTTACTGTCTACATTCCTGTCAGCATTCTAGTCTTCTGAACTCACACCAGAATTGCCTATTAAGCTCTGCTTACAGCAATCTAGGGCTTCTCTAGCCCAATTCTCCAAACTTTTCTAAACTCATTTTGCAAACCAATTCCACAAGCTTCTGAACCACATGGTCATGTATAGTCATAGCAATGACTCCAAGTCTTAGTAAAATTTTTTCTATGTTAATTTTCTGTCCCTGTGACAAAAATAACTGAGAATAACAACTTAAAGAAAGCAAGGTTTGTTTTGGCTCATAGTTTAGAGATTTCAATTCATAGCCACTTGGCCCCATTGCTGTGGGCCTATGGCAAGGCAGAGCATCATGGCAGGGAGGACATGGCAGAGCAAATCTAATGGCATCTGGGAATAAAAGAGAGACCCAGAGAGACCAATAGCTGATCAGTCTAAGAAACTAGAAGCCAAAAAACAAGAGGAACCAATAATGCAGCCTTAGTATGAGGCTAAAGACCTGGAATCTCCCTGAGAAGTCATTGGTATGAGTTCATGTTGAATGGCTGAAGAAGTTGGAATCTGATGCCCACAGGTGATGAAAAGAGCAAAAGATGCACCAATAAACAGAATCAAGCTTGCAAGTATTGACTTCTTCCTTCTGCTTTTGTTCCATGTGGGTCTCTAGCCTATTCAGGATGGGTCTTCCCCTCTCTGCTGATTCAAATTCAAATCATCTGTGGAAACATCCTCATAGACACACCTGGACACATCTAGAAGTGTGCTTTACTAATCTCCTAGGTATCTCTAAATTCAATTAAGGGGTAAGGATTTAGCTCAGTGGCACTGCACCCGCCTTGCAAGTGCAAGATCCTGAGTTCGATCCCTGGTACCAGAAAAAAAAAAAATCCAATCAAGTTGACAGTGATGATTAACCATCAGAGAAGTTAAGAGATATTGGCAATAGTAAAAGAAAAAGTCTAATATACAACTTATCGGAGTCTTAGAAAGAGAGATTTGAAAGAGTTGAGAGAATATTTGAAGAGAAAATGTCTGTAAATGTTTCAAAACTGATGAAATGCCTAATTTCAAAGATATAGAAAACGTGTTATATACCAGGAAGAATAACTAAAAATAACTCCACACCTAGGCACAATGTTAAATGCAGACCCTCAGAGATCAAAAGTAGCCAGCAACATTTACTCCAGAGAAGTAAAAATCTGTTCACACACACAAAATCTGTTCATAGATGTTCATAGCAGTGGATTTTTTTTTAAAGTTTAATGTCAGCTAGATGTCCTTCAATGGGAGAATGGTTAAACAAAGTATTGTATATACATACAATGGAATACTACTATTCAGCAATAAACAGGGATGAAGTACTGCTACTGACAACAACTTGAATAAATTTCCTATTATGTTGAGTGATAAAAGCACATTCTGAAAGGTTACATATAATATGATTACATTTATATAATATTCTGAAAATGAGAACATTGTAGAAAGGCAGAACATATTAGAGACAGAGGAAGAGGTGGAAGGGAGGTGGATCTGATTATAAAAGGACAATATGAGCCAGGTATGACTGTAACCCCAGCACTTTGGGATGCTGAGGCAGAAGGATCACAAGTTCAAGCTCAGCACAAGCAACTTAGTGAATCCCTGCCTCCAAAAATGCTTTTAAAGGGCTGGGGATGTAGCTCATTGCAAAGACCCAGAGTATAATCCTCAGTACACACAGAAAAAAATAGGACAATATAAGAAATCCTTTTAGTAGACTATTGGAACTGTTTATTACCTTGCTGGGATAAAATACCCAACACCTACGGCTTAAAGGAAGAGAGGTTTATTTTGGCTCAAAGCAAATTTCAGTCCATGTTTGGCAGGCTTAAACACAGAAATGACATAGTAGAAAGGCCTGCTCACATCATGGTGGCCAGAAAGCAGAGAAGGAAGCTAGGAGCCAGGTCACTTCCCCAGTGACCCACCTATTCTGACCAGACCCCACATCCTAACAGCAAGTCACCTACACCCCCCCGTGATTCAATCACCTTCCAATGCTTCTCAGTGCACGAGGCTTTGGGGGACATTCTCAGTCTAAACCCTAATATTGACTGTGGTGGTAGGTACATGGATACATGGATACACAGATAATAAAACTATATAGCGCTTAACATGCACACACACAGACATATGTACGAAAACCAAATAAAATTAAGAAGGTCTGAATAAAATCAGTGGATTCTATCAACATCAATATCCTGGTTGTAATATTAGAATATTGTTTTTGCAAAATGTTACAATTGGAAAATTAGGCAAAGTATACAAAGTATTGTATTGTTTTTGTAACTATATGTACACTTACAATTACATCAATAAAATTTTTATTTGAAAAAGGTAGCAAGAGCTGGGGATGGTGGCACATGTCTGTAATCCCAGTACTCAGGAGGCTGGGGCAGGAGGATTGCCTTGAGTTCAAGGCCAGCCTGGGCTCCATAGTGAGTTCATGGCCAGCCTACACTGCATGGTGAGACCCTGTCTCAAAAAATAAATAAACAAAATGGTAATGAGAAAAAAGAAAGATCCCCTGTAAAGGAAAGAGACTGTTAGCAATCATAAATCAGCAATGAAAATCAGGAGGCAGTGCAATTATATCCTTAAAGGGCTGATAAATTCTGTTAATTCTAAATTGATAATCAGGAAAACCGTCTTGCATGCATAATGGTGAAATAATAACACATATAAAAACAGAATTCTGAAAATAGAATTATAAAAAATGTTCTTCAAGAAAATAAATTGAATGTTGGTTGTAGTGGTGCATACCTGCAATCCCAGCACTCAAGAGGCTGAGGCAGGATGATCACCAAAGTTTGAGGCCACCCTGACTACATAGTGAGACCCTGTCTCAAACAAAATAAAACAAAACAAAAAGGAAAGAAGGAAAAATAAATTGACTTCAGAAAGAAGATCTAAATCACAAGAAGAAATAGTGAGAGAGAATCGTTAAACGTGGGTAAATCCAAACACAGTAAAACAATAGTGTATAATTTATGGTATAAAAAGAGTACAGTGAAAATACTAGGCAATAATTGCATAAAAATACGTAGTTTTAGCTGGATGCAAAAGCAATGTACAAAAATCATTTGTTTTATTTTGCTTTCACTAAATTAATTCCACAAGTAGGAAGATGAAGTGGGAACCCAAAAATGGAATACAAACAGAAACAAACCAACAATATTTCAAACAACATAACCATTTTAGGGGTTGGGGTAGAGGGAGAAATAACCTAAGAAACTCTTAACAAAGTATTCTGACTAAATACCCTTGAGTTAAAAGCAAAGGAATTGTAAATAAATAGTATACTATAGTTAGTAGGTATATTTTTGTGCAGTGGTATGGGTTAACAATTCTAAAGCTACTTTATGTATATTCTAGAATTGAGCAAATAAGTACCTATAGTGTGGATAATTCAGGACGTTTGGTGCCAGAGAAAAGAGCTACAAAATGGAAAGGAGGGGGAAAAATGGAAAGGAGGAAGGCTAGAATGTACCCTGTGGTGTTGGATTTGAGTCATTTTGATCTTGGTGAAATCATGGCTTTTAAAATATATTACTTGCATATTTTCTGGTTTTGTTAACTGATAAGGCCTAGTTACAATGAGACCCTAATAGCAAGGAACAAATCTAATGCCCAGATCTTGGCTATCTAAATACTCTCCCTCTGTTAAAGGACCAGACAACTTAGAGAAATGGCTGACTGGAGAGTAACCAGGATAAGTATCTTTTAGCACTAGAAAATAAGGAGTTACTCAAAATATGATAGGTTCATTTCACAAAGATACAAAAGCCAGCTTGAAATGATGCCCATTCACCAAATATACATGACAATTTGATGAACAAAATAGATAAATGATAGTAAGGGGCTAAAATCCATAGACTAAAACAAGCTTTCATGAGAATATTCTGAAATAAATAAATCACCCATATGCAACAAACTACCAATTAATAAATGTAGGAGAAAAAAATGAATTAGAAAAATCACTGTTTGGCAAGCATCATAATATTTGTTTCAGGCAAGAATCATGAATGGATGTTAAATCCAGCAGATTAAAAAAAATCTCTGGGGGCCAGGGATTTGGCTCAGTGGCACCCACCTGCCTGGCAAGCTAAAGGTCCTGAGTTCAATGCCTGGTACAGAAAAAATCCAGAAGATAAAATTATGAGGAAAAGGTTATCCACATAGTCTCAAAGTATCTTTCCTCATATATATATATATATATATGTTAATTACAACACAAGATGGATGGTATTAACTGTAATTTATATAACTTTCCAGTAGGAAAATTTGTCAGGGACCTTCTTAACTAATTAACCAAAGTTAAAATTATGAGCAATAGGACAAAGCAGTATTATGTCTCCAATATGATTTATTATAAAGAATACAATATTATTGTTTGTGGTATTTCTGTCAAAAATGCATAACCTAAATCTAATAGTGAGAAATCAACAAAAACTCAAATTGAGAGACAGTGTACAAAATAACTAGTTTGTACTTGCTAAAAAAAAAGTCAGCATCTTTGAGAGATTGAGGAACTGTGAAAGATTAAAAGGAGACTAAAGGGGGAGGTAAGGGCAGGTAATATCCGGAGGGATGGATATGATCAAGTATATGCATCGAACTCCCCAAAATGTGAAATTAGCAGGAAGGGCAGGATAAGGGAAATGACAGAGGGATGAAATAGCTATTTATATGTAAATGAATGTCACATCTATTACTTAATTTCAAATGTTTCTGAAAAATATATATGACAGAGGGCAAGCAAATGTGGGAAAATGTTAACATTTGGGGATTCTGCATGTTGAAACATATAAAGTACATGCTTGTAACTTTTCTATAAGTTTGATATAATTTCAAAATAAAAGGCAAAGAAAAATTCTTAGGAATAAATCTAATAAAAGATTGCAAAAGCTTTATATGGAAAACTACAATGTTTTACCGAGAGACATTAATGATCTATATAGAAGAGATAAACATTAAGCAAACTATAAGATTCATCAAGCTGTTCTAGTCCCTCAAACATAGATTTAGGGCAATCCCAATCAAAATCATGTGTGTGTGTGAAGATTAAAAGCTAATTTTAAAGTGCATATGAAAACAAGATAATAGACATGTTTGGAGAAGCAGAATAAAGTAAGAGGACCTGCTTTACCAAATATAAGGCATCTTTATAAAGCTACAGTAAACAAGACAATGTAATATTGGCATAGGTAGGCAAGCAGACAGATGGAATAGAATTGGAAGCCCTGAAACAAATTCATATATAGGGGGACCTGACTTATGACAGGTATTGTACTTCAGAGAAATGGACGGAGGATTGTATGCTATTTTAAGATGTCTAGTAAAAAGGTGCCAAAATGGAATTAGATATGCAAGAGGTTTATTGGAAGTGAGGTAACACCTGTAAAAAATAAAAAAGGAAGCAGGATTGGGTCACAAGCATACATATGACCCTTACTTCAATTAATACCACAAAGTCAGTTACAGGAGGATTATAAACCTAAATTTGAAGGGCAAAATTGTGTTTTAAAATATAAACAATTATGTTCACAAATGTGGTACAGTGAAGAACCTCTTAGACTGTTCACAAAACCATTAACCATACAGGAAAAAACTTGACAACTTTGACCACATTAAAATTAGTCAATTCACCAAAGCACCATTAAAACAATGAAATATACAGCCATAAAGCATCAGGAGAGAGAGACAGAGAGACAGAGATCTCAAGGTTCTAGGATCTACAACATATGCAGAACTACTGGAAAATGATCTAAAATGGGGGGGTGGGGTGGCCAAAAGTCAGTTACTTCTCAAAAGTGGGACTCCAAAAGGCCAAAAAATATGCAAATGTCCTCAACTTTACCAGAGTAATGCAAATTAACACCATTAAGAGATGTCTGCACACATCCATCAGAACTTTAAAAATTTTTTAAATCTATACAACACCAGTTGTTGGCAGGGATGTGAAGCAAAAGAAACTCTAATACACTGTTATTGGCGATGTCATTTGGTTTAATTACTTTAAAAAATTGACAGTATCTAATAGATTTGAAACTATTGCATTTTCTGGCAATTCCATTTCTAGGTATACACCCAACAGAAATGTGTACATATATTCACCAAAAGACATGTACAAGAATGTTCTTATAGCATTTTAAAATAGCCCTTAAACCAAAAATAACAAAAAAAATGTTGGGGATTTATCTCAGTGGCTCAGCGCCTGCCTGACAAACTCGAGGTCCTGAGTACAATCCCTGATACCAAAAAAAAAAAACCACCTACAAAATAACAAAAAATGTTAATCACCAGTAGAAAGGATTTAAAAATTGTGAGATATTCACACAGTTGAATACTATCCTGCCACAAAAATTAATGAACTACATCTACATCCAACATAAATGAATGAGCCTTATAAACATAATATTGATGAGAAGAAATCATGTACAAAATATTGCATACTGTATGATTCCATGTTACAAAGTTGAAAACCAGGTAAAACTAAATTACCTTGATTGTTTAGGTATTCATACATAGGTAGTAGAACCCTAAAGAAAAGACATTATAAACACAAAATTGAAGATATTAGTTACTTCTGGGAGAGGAAAGGTGAAAATGATCAGGAAGGAATACATGGGAGGAATTCTTTTATATTGTCCAATTCATTTTACTGTAGCAAACTTCACAAATATAGAAAAACTGGAAGAATAATAAAATTAACTCTCATGTACCCTCCAGTTATAATAACAATTGCCAACATTTTGGCATTTTGTTTTATATTTCTCCATGTATATATACAGATACATTTTAACATCTTTATTGAACTACAATTCACATCCCATACTATTCATTCGCTTAAAGTGTACAATTCAGCAGTTTCTAGTATAGTCACAGATATGTGCAACCATCATTATATTCAGTTTTAGAACATTTTCAGCACCTCAAAATAATCCCCTTACTTTTAGCTATCAAATGCCTTCACCCCCACCCTTCCAGCCTTAAGTAAGCACCAATATACTTTGTCTCTGTAGATTCTCTTATTCTGGACATTTCATGTAAGTGGAATCATAATTTGTGGCTATTGTAATAGGCTTCTTCCACTTAGTATAATATTTTCAAGGGTCATACATGTTGTAGAAAGTATCAGTACTTTGATATTAGTCTTCTTGCTGGGGATGTAGCTCAGAAGGACAGCACCTGCTTGGCAAGCACAAGGCCCTGAGTTTAATTCCTGATACAAAACAAAACTTAGTCTTCTTAGGCCTTCAGAAAAGGATATTCATAGACTGGGTGGCTTAAACAACATAAGCTTATTTTCTCACAGTTTTGAAGACTGGAAGTTTATGGTCAATCAAGATGTTATATGTATATGTACCAATTCCCCATGATGATTGCATTAATTATGTATTGCAAACATATACTAACTTTAAAACGTGAGGGGAAAGATGTTGGCAGGGATGGTTTCTGCTGAGGTCTCTCTCCTGATTTTTTCACTGCCTCTTCACATGGATTTTGCTCAATGTGCCTGCAGAGAGAAAGATCTCTAGAGTCTCTGCCTTTTCGTATAAGAACACCTATTTTGTTAGATTAGGGCTCTACCCTTATGACCTCATTGAATCTTAATTATCTTCCTAAAGGCCTTATCTCCAAATATAGACACATTGGGGGTTAGTACTTTAATGTATGAATTTTAGGGGTGACAAAAGTCTATAGTATTTCATTACACATTATACACAGTATTTCATTCCTGTGTATAGCTGGATACTATTCTGTTGTATGTTATATATATCTATTATATATAAAGTATACATCATGGGCCAGGGATTTAGCTCAGTGGTTCCACCACCTGACTCGCAAGCGCAAGGTTCCGAGTTCGATCCCTGGTACAAACCCTCCCCCCCAAAACAAATAAAATATACATCATTATATAAGAGAATATTAATAAGTGTAGGATATGTCATATTCTATTATATATTAATAATATAAAATACTATATAATATCTTCTGTTATATACACATACTGAAAAAAATTAAACATCTATATAAAATATGTATATTCCACATTTGTTTATAAATTGGTCGATCGGCATTTGAGTTGTTTCTATCTTTTGTCTGTTAGGGAAAATGCTGCTGTAAAAAGCCACCTAAGTTTTTATGTGGACATGTATGTTCATTTCTCTTGGTTTACAGACCTAGAAGTGGAATTACTGGCTCATATGGTAATTTTGTTAACCATTAGAGGAACTGCTAGGCTAGTTTCTTTATGCAGGCACAACATGGTCTTGATTACTGTTGCTTTGTAGTAAAATTTGAAATCAGAAAGTGTGAATCTTCTTGTTTTGTTCTTCCGTTTCAGTGATTCTTCTGGCTATTCTGGGTCCTCTACATTTTCCTGAGAATGTTAGCTTCATCTTGTCAATTTCCACAAAGAAGTCAACTGCAATTCTAACAAGGATTGCCTTGTTCCAGAGACCCCTGCAGTTAGGTCCCAGTACCCTACCCAGTATACGATGCAGGCCTGAGAAATAAAACTAAAAGACAGAACCAGGAGAGAGAAAGCAGGGTGCCAGGATGACCAATGCTGGTGCAACCAACAAAGGTGCTGGCCAGTCCCGGGCACTGACTTTTATTGGCAATCAATTGGGGTAAAGGCAAGCTCCATGCAGTTTCTATGGAAATTAATGCAAACAAGGCTCATAAAGGACAAGACAAAGCATTCTTGAATTAGGAACAGAATAGACAAAATATATGATTGTAATTAGAACATTGTCTTTCTAGTCAGAAGGTTTTAGTTGTGGGAACGAAATTTGGGTGTGAGTTACTCTGACCTTGGCATGTAGGCTTTGGCCAGACTCACTTCTATAAACAAGCCAGTTGTGGGGTTAACTCTTTACAGCCTGCTTTGGGCATAATCAATATTACAGTCCTCTGCAGTCTTGATATTTAGATCAACTTGGAGAATATTGCCCTCAAAATTAAAATTCTGATCCATGAACAGGAAGTTTCTCCACTTATTTAGGTTTTTAATTTCTTTCAACAGTGCTTTGTAGTTTTAAGTTTATAAGCCTTGTGGTTCCTTGGTTCATTTATCCTTTTTTTTCAGTACTGAAGATTGAACCTAGGGACTTGAGCATGCTAGGCAAGCACTGTAACACTCAACTACATCCCCAGCTCCCTCCCATCCTTTTTTTTTTTCTGTACTAGGGATTGAACCCAGGAAATTCTCACTGAGCTACTTCTCAAGCCCTTTTTATTTTTTATTTTGAGACAAGGTCTCACTAAGTAGCTCAGGCTGGGCTTGAACTTGCAATACTCCTCCGTCTCCTCCCTCTCCTCTTTCATCTTTTGCTGTGCTGGGATTGAATCCAGGGCCTCATATAAGTTTGGCAAGTGCTCTACAACTGAGCTATTTCCTTAAACTTTTTCTTCGCTTTTAATATAGGTGTTTGCAACTATAAATTTTTCTCTTGATCACTGTGTTGGCTGGATCCCATAAGTTTTGATATATTTGGTCTTCCGTTTCATGCATCTCAAAATATTTTCTAATTTCCTTTGTGATTTATTCTTTGATCCACTGGTTATTTAGGAGTTTGTAACTTCATTTTCACTTACTGATGAATTTATGAAATTTAATTCTGTTGCCAATTTCTAATTTCTGTATAATGTATTTGCAGAAAAATTTTGTATTATTTCTATCCTTTTACATTTATTGAGACTTGATTTTTGGCCTAGCATGATTTCCTCCAGAAAATGTTGTATGTGCACTTGAGAAGAATAGGTATATTGTTGTTGTTTAGTGAAGAGTTTTGTAGCTGTCTATTAGGTCTATGGTGTTGGTCAAGTCTGCCATTTTCTTGTTGTCCTTCTGTCTAGATGTTCTATCCATTATTGAAAATAGAGAATTGAAATCTTCATTAAAATTGTTGATTTTTCTATTTCTCCCTGAAGTTGTGTCACATTGCTTCATTTGTTTTAATGCTCTATGGTTAGGTACATTTGTATTTCTAATTTCTATGTCGTCCTGATGGGCTGACCCTTTTATCGCTATAGAATGTTTCTCCTAATTTCTAGTAATATATTTTGTCTTAAAATCTATTTTGTCTGATGTTGTTTTAGCCACTCCAGCTTTTTTTTAGTTGCTGTTTGCATATCTTGCTCGCTTTTACTTTCAATATATTTATATTTTTGAAACTTATATGTACTCATAAAGTTAACAGCACATATTGAATTTGGTTATTTTAATCCATCCTTGCAACCTCTGCCTGTTGGATGGATTATTTCATACTTAATAATATTATTGACATAGTTGGATTTATATGTGCCACTTTACTTTTTGTTTTCTATACATGTCTCATGTGTTTTTTGTTCCTGTATTCTTCCTTTACTGCTTTTCTGCATTAAATTAATTTTACATGTAGTTTTTAAATATTTTTATGACCTTTATACTTTTTAAGTTATTTTCTTAGTGCCCATTCTAGGGCTCACCAAATATATCTTTATCAGAATCATTTTCAGATTTATACTAACTTATTTCCAGTGAAATAGAGATGCTACTTTTATATAGACTAGTGAATCTTATGACTATGACTATGAAAATCCTTTGTTATATTAAAAGACATTTATCTTCTTACATTATCAATTGAGAGAAGCCAATCTGAAAAGACTATGTACTGTACAATTCCAACTACATGACATTATTGAAAAGGTAAAACTATAGAGATAGCAAAAAGATCAGAAGGGAAAGGGGGATGAATAGGTGGAGCACAGAAGATATGAGGGCAGTGAAACTATTCTATATGATACTATAATAGTGAATACATGTAATTATACATTTGTCAAAACCCGTAGAATGTACAACAAACACCAAGAGTGAATTCTAATGTAAACAATGGGCTTGGGTAATAATGATGAGTCAGTGCAGGTCTATCAATCACGACAAATGTACCCCTAAGGTGGAGGATGTTGATAGTGGGAAGGCTGTGGAGGGAAGCGGACAGTATATGGAACTATCTGTACTTCTTGTTCAGTTTTTATGTGAATCTAAAACTGCTCTAAATAAAGTTTACTAAAATTTTATTACAAGAGCTGGGGATGTAGCCCAGTGGTATAACACTTTCCCAGCATGTGTGAGGCCCCAGGTTCAATCTCCATCATTACAAAAAATCATTGTTATGTACGTCTCACAATTTTTAAGGGGGATTATGTCTGGAGAGAAGTGATTATAGTTACAGTGTTTTTAGATTCTTTCATTTTTTTAGTAGTTGGGTGGTCAAGGTCCAAATTTTGTTTTTCCCATTACAGCATACTTCTTATCTAGAATCAAGTTCAGAATTATTGATTTCTCAAAATTTCCTAAATGTAGTCCTGAGGAATGAACAGCTAGATTCACTGCCTGGGCTAATTTTTAGTTGTCATAGCTTTTTCCTCTTTCTTACTTGTGAGAGTCTTCTTGTGTCACATTTGAAAGTTCCTTTTAATCCTGGTTGCTCCAAAAAAATCAGTTTCTTCCTTTGACCCCCAAGTTACAATAACTAAGAGATAACAACCTCTTCCCCCACCCCTCCACAAAAGTTAATCACCTCCTGTCACTTGTCCCTGGGAATACAGTGACAGAAGCTTTGGCATCATACTTGGAAAGGTTCCTAACTCATGATTAAGAGGATTAAACTGAGAAAGAAGACAAGCTAATGATTAAAGTGAGAGTTAGGGATAATGTTTCTTTGCTTCTATTCCTAGCAGTACTGTACTAGCATGTGATTTGCCCAAATTAACACTTGACTTTCTATCTGTGAAACTAGGGAGATCTGCTCAGACTCACAAATTACTTGAAGGGGGGGGGGGGCTGTTTCTGTTTATACTATAAGGGTGACTGACCACAGAAGTCTGGGAAATTTTATAAATAAAATAACCATGAATCTCCTTGTCAACACCATGCCATTCTACAACATCATTCCTTTTTTAAGCTATTTTTTTAAAGAACAGATTGTTATTACTGAACAGATACAGGCTTTGTTGAGTGGAAGTGAATTATAGGAGAAGTGCAAGCTACAGATCTTGTCTTCAAGGTACTTATGATCCTATCGGAGAGGGTAAATATCCTTTCAAGGAGGAAGAAGGGTAGTAACAGACAGTAGAATATCTCAATAGTTCAGAGTGTGTATCCTTTCTTTATATGCCACAGCCAAGGTTGACCTTTGAGGAAGGAAAGGAAGTTTTACGTAGTAATTAATGGTGGAAAATGAGGACATTCTGTAGTTTCCTTATAAGTGAAGGCTAACAGATTTGCTTTCAAACACCTTTTTGACAAGCTGTGTTTTTGAATGGCTCTGCTAGCCAGGCATGTGGCACACGCCTATAATCCCAGCACTCTGGGAAGATGAGGCAGGAGTACTGCAAGTTCAAACCCAGACTAGGCAACTTGGCAATTTAGTGAGACCCTGTCTCAAAATAAAAATAAATACAAAGTGCTGTGGATGTTGCTCAGTGTAAAGACTCTGGGTTCAATTTCCCATACAACAAAAACAACAATAAAGAATGGCTCTGCTAATGTCAACTGAGATCTGTACTTTCAAGTTGTCAGCAGACTTTAGAAGCATTATTTCCCTGACTCTCCTTTCTATCAACAGTGTTGCTTGCCTGCCTTGGAACACAATAAGATTTCACTCCTTGCACAGTGTTCTACATCCTAGCTGGGCCACAAGTTTAGATTGACCTTTCACCTAGTTAAGGCCCGGAAGTAAAGTTTGACTCCATTAAGGAAAAGTGGTATGAGATGTGATCCTATGTAGACAATGTCACCCAGTGGAGCAGCACAGATCAAATGAATAAAGTGGAGGTAGTTCTCTCTTCCAGATTTTATGCTTTCCTGGTGACTAACAATTTAATGTGATTTATTCATTTAATGTCTGTCTCCCCAACTATAGGGCAAACTCCACAAGAGTGGTGACCATGTCTTTTTCATTCTCTACTGTATCCTTGGCATCTGGGACAGTATATGACAAATCATAAATGTTATATACAAGTATTTGTTAAATGAAAGAATGGTTTAATTAATTAAGTGAAACTTATATCTGGCCAGAATGTGAATAGAAACCAGCAAATGAATAGATATTGTGATAAATAAACTGAGGTCTTTGTTGGGAGCCAGTGAATGACCATTGAAACAAAACAGGAAATATGGAATAGTAAGACCTTCTAGCAATAGTGCTGAGAAAGTGAGATTAGGAATGAATCTCACAGTTATTGAGCAACTTCTTAAATACCTAGTATTTAACAGGTATAAACTCTTTTAATCTTCATAATTCCAGTGGTGGGTACTATTATGATATACATTTTACAAATTTAAAAATTTGAGACTTCCAGGAAGATGGCAGAGTGGTGAACAGCAGATAAATAGCTCTCCAATGTTTGGTGTCCAGACACTGGAATATAGCAATGTGCAGAAGAAAAAGAGGGAAGTGGGTCCCCAGGACCCAGCAAGGATCTGAAGTGAGAACTGAAGCCCATGGGAAGAGCAAGGAGAGAGATTTCAATGAAGAGTAAAGAGTTGGCAAGCAGTGCTTTCTCCCTGAAACCTGACTCACTGTGTGGGAAGGGTGGCTCGAAGCTGCAGATGCACAGCAACTATTGGTGACCCCAGAGGCCTCCACGGAGAAACGCACCAGCAGAATGGAGCAGTAGACACACTGGACCACAGCGGCTGGTGAGTTACTCAGGTTCAGACATCCCCCAGGAAAGGGCAATTAGCAAGTAGCCATCTTGGAGAGGGGCCAACTGAGCTCTGAACTCAGAGCACCTGTCCACTGGCTCCATCAGGGTAACTGAGTTCAAGTGAGCAGGAGGTTAAGGAGCCAAGTTCAAGCCATCAGGGAGCCTAGTTCAAGCTGACAGGAGGCACATGGAGTTTTGCAAGCTAAACAAATGGGGTTCCAGATTCATAGCCAGAAACCAGCCTGAGCTTCAGAACTAAAGGTGTAGGCTTGCTGGGATTATACACTACCCTACCATAAATCTATGGCTGGCATGTTGGGAGTAATCAACATGGATCTGGGCTTTGTGTGCCCAATTTGTCTACCAGTGACAACAGAGACAAGCCTTGAAGTAGACATTTATTTTTCTTCTTTTCTTCTTTTTTTCTTTTCTTGTTTTGTTTTTTCTCAATTGTTTGTTCTTGTTTTTATATAAGTGTGAACATTGTTTCTAGTTTTCTTTTTGTTGTTGTGTTTTTGTTTTTATTTCTTCCTACTCTCTTTCCCTCCTGTCTTCTTCACCAGTTTCCCAAAGATTATGTAATCTTCCTTAGTCCCCAGCCTTGCTTCTAATCTCTTCCTCTTGTTCTATTTCTCTATTTTTCCTTCTGAATCCTTTTAAATGTTCTCCCCTGAGGGTAAAATTGACATACTGAAGGCATATTTACTGTACACAATTTTCTGGTTTGTTTTAGATTTTGTTATATAATCACAAATCTAGTTCATACAGTTAAAGGTGGCAAATTTATAGTTATCACAGTTTGTCATTTTCTAGGTTGTTTGATGCTATTGTTATTGGTGATTGTACTACTTTTTTTAGCCAAGGTGATTGCACTGCTTTTATAACCAAGGTGACATAATTGTGCTAATCAGTTGTTCTTCCTTATATGCCAAGAAGGAGGTCGCCAAAGGGTCATAAACAATGCTACAGTCCATGGAGACTGGATAAATAAGATGTGGTTTTTCTATAAAATGGAGTACTAATCAGCTATAAAGAATGAGAAACTCGAGATATTTATAGCTAAGTGGATGCACATTGAGGCCATACTCTTAAGTGAAATAAATAAGACACACGTGTAAATGTGTAAATAAATAGGACACACATGTACTGAATAGTTTCTTTAGTATGAGAAATTGAGAGTGTAAATAAGGATTAAAAGGATTAATAACTAATAATTGATACTTGGAAATAGGAAAAGGTCCAAACAGATTTAATTCAATCTTGATGAAAATTCCAATAGCATATTTCACAGAATGAGAGAAAACAATCCTAAAATTCATTTGGAACCAAAACAGACCTAGAATAGCAAAAGCAATTCTGGGCAACAAAGGCAAGATAGGGGACATTACAATACCTGATTTAAAATTATACTACAAAGCTATTGTGATAAAAACAGCATGGAAAACAAACAAAAACAGACCCAAGGGGCTGGGGATTTAGCTCAGTGGCACTGCACCTGCCTTGAAACTGCAAATTCCTGATACCAGAGGGGAAAAAAAACCAGACCCAAGGATCAATGGGACAGATTACAAAATGCAGAAGCAACTCCAAACACACTCAGCCACCTTATCTTTGACAAAGGGGTCAAATACCTTCACTGGAAGAAAGACAGCCTCTATAATAAATGGTGCTGGAAAACTGGCTTTCCACATACCAAAGACTAAAACTAAACCCATATCTCTCACGATGCACTAAACTAAAATCAAAGTGGATCAAAGATCCAAATATGAAAACAGAAACACTAAATCTGCTGGAAGATAGAATAGGTAGAACTATTGAAGACATTGGTGTAGGCAAAGATTTTATGAACAAAACCCCAGTCACACAGGAACTATTACAAAGAATCAACAACTGGGATCTCATCTTATTAAAAAGCTTTCGCATAGCAAAAGAAATCACCAATAGAGTGAAGAGACAACCCACACAGTGGGAAAAAAATTTTGCTAGCTGTTTCTCAGAAAAATGACTAATATGTACAATATATAAAGCCCTCAAAAAAATCAGAACCCCCAATTTTAAAGACCCAATACAAAAATGGGCATCTGGGATGCATACACAGTTCTCCGATGAAGAAGTACAAGTGGTAAATAAATATATTAAAAATGTTCAGTATCACTCGTCATTCAGGAGATGCCAATTAAAACAATACTGAAATTCCATCTCACCCAGAAGGGGGCTGCACAGGCACATAGGCTTCAGCAAGAGGCTGACCATAACATCAGCCACAGCCAGGGACCTGCCTAGAAAAGAGCTATGTGGGCAAACAGGCAATACCCAGAGGCTCGCCCTGATACCATTGATAAGTGCGAGGAGACCCTAGCCAAAGCCTGTGCAACAACAGAAACTAGGGTCCACAGCCTCTAACCAAAGGCCCTCCCAGACAATAGCTACATAGGGGCCCCAGTGACAGGCACACCTAGATAACATCCCAAGTGTGCTCAGGCCTCAGCCAGAAGCCCACCTAGAAAACAGGTCAGCTCAGGGATCCAAAAGTCCACAACTCGGAATCCAGGAATTGGTGTACTGGTGAGCAGCAGAGGAAATGCTGCTCGGTGGCTGGCTGAGAATTTAAGACCACTGGGTGAGCAAAAATTCACCTCAACAAAGACACAGCAAGCTGCATCCTTTGAAATAAGAAGACACATAAATAAGTCTCAAAACCAGACTTTCAGATCACCTAAGGGAACTCGAAAGAGCAACAGGATGGAACAATCTGACACTACCACCTGGACTCCCTGAACTGGCAACAAAAGAGGACCTGGAAAAAATGAAAACAGAAATAATTTCTCAAGAAACAGTAGAAATTGTGCCCATACTACAAGAAATGATTAATAAATCTAGAGCAGACACAGATTAAAAAAATAGAGGTAAGGAATATGATGGAATCCCAACATAGGAAATAAATGCAATCAGTAAAACAGATGCAAAAAATTTCCAGGAGATTAAAAACTCCATTGAAAGTTTATGCAACAGCATGAGCCAATGCGAGGATAGAATTTCAGATATAGAAGATAAGATTGCAATTAGTGACCAGGAAAAGAAAAATTTCTTTAAAATAGTAAAGGACCACGAGAAATCAATCCAACAGCTGCTAGACGATGCAAAGAAGAACATCAGAGTGACTGGAGTCAAGGAAGAAACAAGAGAGAGTGCAAATGACATTAAAAAAACTGTTCACAGAAGTGATGGCAGAAAACTTCCCAAATACGGGGAAAGAACTTGACATACAGATAAGTGAGGCATATAGAACTCCAAATAGCCTTGATCAAAATAAATCTACAGATAGGCATATAATAGTTAAGATTACAGAAACCCAACAGAAGAACAAAATTATACAAGCAGTTGGAGAAAAGAAACAAATCACATACAAAAGAAAGCCCATCAGAATCACAGCAGACTTCTCAACACAAACCACTAAGGCAAAAAGAGCTTGGAGTGACGTATTTCAAGCCCTAAAGGTAAACAACCTCCAACCCAGATTGATGTATCCTGCAAAACTATCTTTCAAAATTGATGGAGAAATAAGATACTTTCCTGACAAAGAGCACCTTAGGCACTTCACAAATACCAAACCAGCACTACAAAAAATTTTAAACAATATCGTAGGAAAAGACAGTGAGGATCAGAACCCCAGGAAGCCCTGCAGAATGAATCCATCAGGCATGACAACAAATTAAATGCAAAGGGGGAGAATCCAACAAAAAGAAAAAGTCATGACAAGGATAAGTCAATACATATCAATTATAGCCATCAATGTTAATGGTCTCAATTCACCAATCAAAAGAAATAGTTTGGCAGAATGGGTCAAGAAGCAAGATCCAACAATATGCTGCATACAAGAAACATACTTAATTCAAAAAGAAACTCATAGACAGAAAGTTAAAGGGGGAAAACAATACTCCATGCAACAGGAACCTGAAAAAAAGGAGTAGCTAGCTATGCTCTTTGCGGATCAAGTGGGTTTCAAACCAACACTGATTAAGAGAGTCAAAGAAGGATACTACATCCTTGTTAAAGAAACGATCCAAGAGGAAGAGATGACAATCATTAATATATATGCGCCAAACACTAGTGCGCTCAACTATATAAAACAAATACTGACATGAAAAAATCATATAAGCACTAATACAATAGTAGTAGGAGACCTTAATACCCAACTCTTACAAATAGATAGATGAACTAGACAAAAAATAAACAACAAAATACAAGAACACAATCAAACTCTTGAACAAATGAACTTTTAAAAAAATTTTTATTTTATTGGTAGATTTTAGGTATACATTATAATGACATTCATCATTGGAAATTTGCACCTTTACATACTCTCTCTTGGTTCTTATTTATCCGCCTTCACCTGACCTCCCTTCAACATCTCCATCCCTCACTATTTACAAAGACTTTGTTACCATTATTTTCATTTTCTCATATTAATTCCATTTCCTTCTTTCCTTTCCCCTACCCCTCCCACTTCCCCTTCCACTTTGACCCTTTTCTTCCTGTTTCACATTATCTATTATACCATTTATTCCTTATTTACACTTTAAGTTTCTCACACTAGAGAAACTATTCAGTATTTACACATGAGTCCTATTTATTTCACTTAAAGAGTATCACCTCAATGTGCATCCATTTAGCAATAAATGTCTCTAATTTCTCATTTTTATGGGTGCATAATACATTTTATTTTTTAAAAAATCACATTTTCTTTATCCAGTCTCCAGTTAATGGGCATTTGGGATGGTTCCAAGTTTTAGCTATTGAAAACTGTGCTGCTATGAACATGGGTGCACATATATCACTGTGGTATGATTCTTTTAATTCTTTGGGGAAGATACCCAGCAGGGGAATAGCGGGGTCAAATGGGACTTCCAGTCCCAGTTCTTTGAGGTATCTCCATACTGATTTCCACAGTGGTTGCACCAGTCTACACGCCCAGCAGCAGTGGAGCAGGGTTCCTTTTTCCCCACAGCCTCACCAGCATTTGTTATTGGTTGTTTTCATGATAGCAGCCATTCTTTCTGGGGTGAGGTGGAATCTCAGAGATGTTTGTATTTGCATCTCTCGAATGACCAGTGATGTAGAACATTTTTTCATGTATTTATTTGCTATTTCTACTTCTTTGAGAAATGTCTGTTCATTTCAAATGCCCATTTTTGGATTGGGTCTTTAAATTTGGGAGGTCTGATCTTTTTAAGTTCTTTATAGATTCTAGATAGTAGAACTTTGTCTGAGGGACAGCAGGTGAAGATTTTTTCCCACATTGTGGGTTGTCTCTTCACACTGCTGGTGGTTTCTCTTGCTGTGCAGAAGCTTTTTAATAAGAAGAGATCCCACTTGTTAATTGTGTGTTTCAGCATTTCTATTTTATTATTTAAATCTTTAATCCATTTTGATTTTAGTTTAGTGAATGGAGACAGATATAGGTCTAGTTTTAATCTTTGTCAAGCTGAAACCCAATTTTTCCAGCACCATTTATCAAAGAGGCTATTTTTCCTCGAGTGAGGGTGTTTGGCTCCTTTGTCAAAGATGAGATGGCTGAGTGTGTCTGGCTTTGTTTCTGCATCTTCTAATCTGTTCCAGTGGTCCTCAGGTCTGTTTCTTTGCCAGTACCATGCTGTTTTATCACAGCAGCTTTGTAGTATAGTTTCAAGTTGGGGGCTGTGATTGCCCCCTGACATGGCTTTCTTGCCTAGAATTGCTTTTGCTATTCTGGGTCTCTTCTTGTTCCATAGTTTTTGTTTGTGTGTTTTTGAGGGGTTTTTTGGTACTGGGGATCAAACTCAGGACCTTGCGGTTTCGAGGCAGGCACCAGAACCACTGAGCTAAATCCCCAGCCTCTCCTCTTGTTCCAAATGAATTTTTAGATTGTTTTCTCAAGGTATGTGAAGTATGCTGCTGAAATTTCAATTGTGATTGCATTGCATCTATATACCAGTTTTGGAAGTATGGCCATTTTCACTATGTTGATCCTTCCTACCCAGGAGCAGGGGATGTCTTTCCATTTTCTGATATCGTCTTCAACCTCTGTTTCAGGGTGCAATAGCTTTCAGAAAAGAGGTCTTTGATTGCTTTTGTTAGGTTGATTTCTAGGTATTTCAGTTTTTTGGGTGACATTGTGAAAGGAATTGTTTGCCATATTTCTGGCTCAGTGAGTCTGTTATTCCTGTAGAGGAAAGCTATTGATTTTTGTGATAAACTTGGATCCAGCTACTTTACTGAATTTCGCTATTACGTCTAGAAGACTTTTGGTGGATTTCTTAGGGTCTTCTATATAGAGTATCATGTCATCTGCAAATAACGAAAATTTGACTTCCTCATTTCCAATCTTTATTCCTTTCTCTTGTCTAATTGCCATGACTAATGTTTCCAAAACTAATTTAAACAGGAGTGGTGATAGTGGACATCCTTGTCTTGTTCCTGATTTTAGGGTGAAGGATTTTAGTTTTTAACCATGTAGCGTGATATTGGCTGTTGGTTTTTCATAGATGACTTTTATCAGATTGAGGTAGAGACCGTCTATTCCAATTTTTTGTAGGGCTTTTATCATAAATGCATGTTGGATTTTGTCGAATCCTTTTTCTGCATCAATTGAGATGATCATATGGTTTTTGTACTTGGCTGTATTGATATAGTGTACTACATTTATTGATTTGCATATGTTGAACCATCCCTGCATCCCTGGGATAAATCCCACTTGGTCAGGGTGTATGATCTTCTTGATGATCTTCTGCATTCTATTTCCCAGTATCTTATTAAGGATTTTTGCATCTATGTTCATTAGTGAGATTGGCTTATAGTTCTCTTTTTTGGTTGGGTCTTTTTCTGCTCTGGTGATCAAGGTGATGCTTGCTTCCTGGAATGAATTCAGGAGTATTGCTTCCCTTTCAGTTTCATCGAAGAGTTTAAACAGTAGTGCAGCAGTTCCTCTCTAAATGTCTTGTAGAATTCAGCAGTGAAGCCATCAGGACCTGGGCTTTTCTTAGTTGATAAATTTTTAATTATGTTTTCAACTTCATTGATTGATATTGGCATTCTTTTTGGCTTCACAAGGGTTATTCTCCAAAATAGACCACATGCTAGCTCATACAACATGTCTAAGTAAATGTAAAAGAAATGAAATTACACCCTGTATATTATCAGACCATAGTGCAATAAAATTAGAGATCAATAACATAAGAAACCGCAAAACTCCCACAAACACATTGAACTTGAATAACACCCTCCTGAACAACCAATGGGTAACAGAGGAAATTAAAGAAGGAATTAGACAGTTTCCACAAGTAAATGATAATGCCAGTACAACATACAGGAATCTATGGGATACAATGAAAGCAGTTCTACGTGGGAAATTCATAGCAGTGAATGCCCATATTAGGAAAACAGAGAGAACTCTGATAAATAACCTAATGTAGAACCTCAAGCTCCTAGAAAAAAAAAGAGCATAACAAACCAAAGCTCATACAAGAGAGAAAATTACAAAGATCAGAGCAGAAATCATTGCAGTGGAGACTAAGAGAATGATACAGAATATCAATGAATCAAAGAGTTGGTTTTTTGAAAGAATAAATAAAATTGATAAACTTTTAGCAAACTTTATCAAAAAAAGGAAAGAAAAGGCTCAAATCCATGTGATTAAGAATGAAAAAGGTGAAGTCACGACAGACCCAGCAGAAATCCAGAGTATCATCAATACCTACTTTGACAACCTGTACTCGAATAAAATGGAAAACACAGAAGAAATGGACAGATTCCTAGATACATATGAATTGCCAAAATTAAAGAAGAAGATACAGAAATTCTAAACACCCCAATTAGAATGAGCAAAATTGAAATTGTGATAAAAAATTTACCAATTAAGAAAAGCCCAGGTCCTGATGGCTTCACCGCCAAATTCTAGAAGACATTTAAGGAACTATAGCCATTACTCTTTAAACTCATCAAGGAAATTGAAAGGGAAGCAAGTACCCCAAATTCATTCCTGGAAGCAAGTGTTACTTTGATTGCAAAACCAGAATAAGACCCAACCCAAAAAGAGAATTACAGACCAATCTTCCTAATGAACATAGATGCAAAAGTCCTCAATAAGATACTGGAAAACAGAATACAGAAGGTCATCAAGAAGACCATACACCCTGACCAAGTCGGATTTATCCCAGGGATGCAAAGATGATTCAACATTCAAAAATCAGTAAATGTAATACACTATATTAGCAGAGCCAAGGACAAAAACAATATGATCATCTCAATAGATGCAGAAAAGGCATTTGACAAAATCCAACACCCACTCTTGATTAAAAATGCTACAGAAAACTGGAATAGAAGGCCTTTCTCTCAACCTGATTAAGGCTATTTATGAAAAGCCAACAGCCAGTGTCATACTAAATGGTCAAAAACTGAAAACTTTCACCCAAAATCAGGAACAAGACAAGGATGTCCCCTATCACCACTGCTATTCAATATTTTTCTGGAAACATTAGCCACAGCAATTAGAAAAGAGAAAGAAATAGAAGGAATAAAAATAGGAAAGGAAGAAGTTAAAGTGTTATTATTTGCTGAAAAACTCAGTCAAAAGTCTTCCAGACCTAATTGACAGATTCAGTAGAGTAGCTAGATATAAGGTCAACACTCAAAAAACAATAGCCTTTTAATACACAAATAGCAGATTCATTGAGAGAGAAATTAGGGAAACAATTCCTTTTACAATAGCATCCAAAAAAATGAAATATCTAGGAATCACTCTTAACAAAAGAAGCAAAAGACCTCTACACTGAAAACTACAGCACTTTGAAAAAGGAGATCAAGGAGGATATACGAAATGGAAAGATATCCCTTGTTCCTGGGTAGGAAGGATCAATATAGTGAAAATGGCCATACTTCCAAAACTACTATATAGATTTAATGCAATGCCAATTGAAATTCCAACAATATACTTCACAGAACTAGAGAAAACAATCCAAAAATTCATTTGGAACCAGAAGAGACCTGGAATAGCAAAATCAATTCAAGGCAACAAAGACATGGCTGGGCATATCACAATCCCCAACTTGAAACTATACTACAAAGCTACTGTGATAAAAACAGCATGGTACTGGCAAAGAAACAGACCCAAGGAACAGTGAAATAGATTAGAAGATGCAGAAACAACTCCAGACATACTCAACCAACTCATCTTTGACAAAGGAGCCAACCACCCTCATTGGACAAAAGATAGCCTATTTAATAAATGGTGTTGGAAAAACTGGATTTCAACCTGCCAAAGATTAAAACTAGACCCATGCCTATCACCATGCATTAAACTAAGATCTAAATGGATTAAACATCTAAATATTAAGACAGAAATATTGAACTTGCTGGAAGATAAGTTAGGTATAACTCTTGAAGGCATTGGCATAGGAAAGGACTTTATGAACAAAACCTTAGTAGCATGGGAACTAGCACAAAGAATCAACTGCTGGGATCTCATCTTATTAAAAAGCTTCTGCTCTGCAAGAGAAACCACCAACAGAGCTAAGAGACAACCTACAATATGGGAAAAATTTTTAGCAGCTGTACCTCAGACAAAGGTCTACTATCTAGAATATATAAAGAATTGAAAAAGTCAGACCCCCCCCAAATTCAAAGACCCAATTCAAAAATGGGCATCTGAAATGAACAGACATTTCTCAGAAAGAAGTAAAAGCAGCAAATAAATATATGAAAAAATGTTTAACATCACTGGTCATTCGAGAGATGCAGATGAAAACAACACTGAGATTTCACCTCACCCCAAAAAGAATGGCTGCTATCAAGAAATCAATCAATAACAAATGCTGGTGGTGGTGTGGAGAGAAAGGAACCCTTCTCCATTGTTGGTGGATGTGCAGACTGGTGCAACCACTGTCGAAATCAGTATGGAGATACCTCGAAGAACCAGGGCTAGTGGTCCCATTTAAACCAGCTATTCCCCTACTGGGTATCTTCCCCAAAGAATTAAAAGAATCATACCACAGTGATATATGTGCACCCATGTTTATAGTGGCACAGTTTCTAATAGCTAAAGCTTGGAAATAGCCGAAGTAACCATCAACTGGAAACTGGATAAAGAAGATGTGGATTTTGTTGTAAAATGGAGTACCACTCAGTCATAAAGAATGAGAAACTAGAGACATTTATAGCTAAATGGATGCATATTGAGGCCATACTCTTAAGTGAAATAAATAGGACACACATGTGTAAAAACTGTATAGTTTCTCTAGTGGGAGAAACTGAAAGTGTAAATAAGCATTAAAATGAATAATTGATAATTTGAAATAGGAAAAGGTCCAAAGGTGTATGGGTGGTGAGAAGGGAAGAGGAAAGGGAAGAAGGGAAAGGAAAAATTATGAGAAAAGAAAAAAATGGAAATGAAATCTATGTAGAAAGGGAAGGGTGGAGGGTGTGAAAGGTGCACAGGTAATGGGGAAAAACATAAGAACTAAAATAGATCATGTACAGGTACAAGCACCCAATGATAAATGTAAACGCATTGTGTACCTAAAATGTAACAATAAAATAATTTTTTAAAAAAACCAACAGCCAATATCATACTAAGTGGTCAAAAACTAAAATGCTTCACACTAAAATCAGGAACAAGACAAGGATGTCCACTATCACCACTCCTGCTCAATATAGTTTTTGAAACATTAGCCACAGCAATTAGGCAAGAGAAAGAAATAAAAGTAATAAAGATAGGAAACGAAGAAGTCAAATTTTCATTATTTGCAGATGACATGATACTCTATGAAGAAGACCCTAAGAACTCCACCAAAAGTCTTCTAGATGTACTAACCAAATTCAGTAAAGTAGCTGGATATAAGTTCAACACACCAAAATCAAAAGCTTTTCTATACACCAAAAACAGACTCACTGAGAAAGAAATGGAGCAATCAATTTCTTTCACAATACCATCCGAAAAATTGAAATACCTAGGAATCAACCTAACAAAAGTAATCAAAGGGCCAAGGATTTAGCTCAGTGGTTCCGGCGCCTGCCTCACAAGCACAAGGTCCTGAGTTCAATCCCTGGTACCAAAAAAAGAAACCAAAGAAAACCAAAATGAATCAAAGACCTCTACTCTGAACACTATAGCACTCTGAAAAAAGAGATTGAAGAGGATATCAGGCAATGGAAATACATCCCTTGCTCCTGGGTAGGAAGGATCAACACAGTGAAAATGGCTATACTTCCAAAACTGTTATACAGATTCAATGCAATCCCAATTGAAATCCCAGCAGCATACTTCATGGACCTGGAGAAAGCAATCCAAAAATTCATTTGGAACAAGAAAAGACCTAGAATAGCAAAAGCAATACTAGGGGGGGTATCACAATCCCCAAGTTGAAACTATACTGCAAAGCTACTGTGATAAAACAGCATGGTACTGGCAAAGAAACAGACCTGAGGACCACTGGAACAGATTAGAAGATGCAGAAACAATGCCAGACACACTCAGCCATCTCATCTTCGACAAAGGAGCCAAACACCCTTACTGGAGGAAAGATAGCCTCTTCCATAAATGGTGCTGGAAAAATTGGGTTTCAGCTTGCCAAAGATTAAAACTAGACCTATATCTGTCTCCATGCACTAAACTAAAATCGAAATGGATTAAAGATCTAAATATTAAAACAGAAATACTGAACAATTTGGAACAGAGGTTAGGTAGAACTCTTAAAGACATTAGTGTAGGAAAAGATTTTATGAACAAAACCTCAGTTGCCCATGAACTAGCACAAACAATCAACAAGTGGGATCTCTTCTTACTAAAAAGCTTCTGCACAGCAAGAAAAACCACCAACAGTTTGAAGAGACAACCGACAATGTGGGAAAAAAATCTTCACCTGCTGTCCCTCAGACAAAGGTCTACTATCTAGAATATATAAAGAACTTAAAAAATCAGACCTCCCAAATTTAAAGACCCAATCCAAAAATAGGCATCTGAAATGAACGGACATTTCTCAGACAAAGAAGTAGAAATAGAAAATAAACACATGAAAAAATGTTCAACATCACTGGTCGTTGGAGAGATACAGATGAAAACAAAGCTGAGATTCCACCTCACTCCAGAAAGAATGGCTACTATCAAGAAATCAACCAACCACAAATGCTGGCAAGGATGTGGGGAGAAGGAACCCTGCTCCACTGCTGGTGGGAGTGCAGGCTGGTGCAACCACTGTGGAAATCAGTATGGAGATACCTCAAAGAACTAGGACTGGAATTCCCATTTGTCCCAGCTATTTCCTTGCTGGGGATCTTCCCCAAAGAATTAAAAGAATCATACCACAGTGATATATGTGCACCCATGTTCATAGCTGCACAATTCGTGATAGCTAAATCTTGGAAACAACCCAGTTGCCCATCAACTGGAGACTGGATAAAGAAAATGTGGGGTATTTTATAAAATGGAGTATTACCCATAAAGAATGAGAAACTAGAGACATTCATAGCTAAATGGATACACATTGAAGCGATACTCTTAAGTGAAATAAATAGGACACACGTGTAAATACTGAATAGTTTCTTTAGTGTGAGAAAATGAAAGTGTAAATAAGGACTAAAAGGTATAATAGAAATGTGAAATAAGAAGAAAAGGTACAAAAGGGAAGTGGCAGGGGTAGGGGAAAAGAAAGAATGGAATGGAATTAATATGAGAAAAAGAAAAAATGGAAACAAAGTCTTTGTAGATAGGGAGGGGTGGAGGGGTTGAAATGAGGGCAGGGGCAGGGGGAAAAATAAGAACCAAGATGGATTATGTAAAGTTGCAAATTTCCAATGATGAATGTCATTATATTGCATACCTTAAATGTACCAATATAATTAATAAAAATATTGAAACACAAAAAGCTTTGATAACTTGTTCATGGTCACTATTTTGTGACAATCTCCCAAGTGTCTGTCATGTTTCCTCCTGGCTCATGAGCAGAGATGCTGAGTGATATTGTTTTGGACTTAATTTTTCAAGGATATGTGTACGGCGATCAGCTTTGGAAGATAATGTCTTCCTCTGGAGCAAAAGTCAGGTACATTTACTGCCCGTCTTAAAAGATTCACATTTATTACTCTCAGTGTTGCTGTCCAAAGCATTTGCATGTGCCACCTAGTTTTGTTTGAGTGCCTCCTACAGGACTCAAGAGGAAGAAATGGTAATACATGAAAATGCTTAGATATATTGGCTAACATTGTTGCTATGAGAAATTAAGTCCCTGATCAATGACCCAGGAGTCTCATGTCCTCTCCGAGCATCCATGAAAATGTGGCCAGCTAACTTGTTAGTTAGTAGGTAGATAAAATCTGAGTATTCTCAAGTCTTGATCATCACACAGGTGAAAAGCATCAGAACTGGAAATTGCACTCATGTCTATTTCACTCTAGAACTCACACTCCTTCCTGAGATGGTGTTGCTTCTTGAGTTGTACTCGGGAGTAATTGTTCCATCATATGATGTCGTTTCTCCCTGTACTTCCCCATACCTGTATGTCGCTAGAGCTGAACTCACTTTTCGAGTTTTATGAGTGGGTCCAATTAGTCCAAAAGGAAGAGCTTTTAAATAATCTGATTGTCTTTCACTCTGTCTCCTGGGTTAATGCAAATCCTTAATCTGTTGTCCCATTTTTTCATTTGTGCTATTTTCCCAGGGCTATGGTTCTTGTAATACTCAGTATTTTGCCAAGCAGATTTATATAAATGGAAGGAATACCTAGAGGACACAATTGGAACACCTTAGACACTTCATAAATAACCAGCTAGTTTTAGCTTTTTGTGGGATACTTGCCCAAGTATTCTTGGCCTTGCCAAATTTTACATTAAAAGACATGAGAATTTCTACATGCCTGTTGGGCCACCTCGTTGGTAGGTAGTTCAGATAGTTTGTAATCCTAAATTCACATTTTCATGTACTTCTAACCCCAAATTAATTGTACAAAGCAATTTCAGTAGGAATTTCTAAATTTCTAATCTTGGGAATCCTAAGCATCTCCTTTGTTCATTTAGGTCTTTTGCTCTCATCGTCTATGAACTTTTTATCTTCATGAATATTGGGGTGTTAGGCAATCATTCTCTCAGTTCACAAAAGCTAGAGAAACGGCTGCCAGCATGGGGCTGGAAAAAGCAGAAATATGAGGCCGTGGAGGAGTGAGGCCATTCTCACTTATCATGTCCTCTGAAGACTGCTCTAACAGAAGGCCGGGTGATGTGTCTAGTATTTTCACCAAAATGATTCCGTGCCATTCTCACAACAGCCCTTTGAGGACACCAAGGTCCAAAAAGATTAAGTCAGTAGTCCAACATCACACTATACTCTGGGGCTGGACTTCCTTTCCTTTTCCTGGGTATGTAGCAAATTCACAGGATAGTTTCAAGGAGGTAGAAGAATAGGAGCATTAGGATGGAGCTTCTTTTACTCTGACAGATTCTGGTCATCCTGCCCAGAAGACAAAAGTTCAGGGAACAAAGAGCAAGGTAACATCAGTTTTTTTGGGTTTTTTGTTTTCTTTTGTTTTGTTTTGTTTTTTGTACTGAAGATCCAGACCTTCCCTTTGTGAGACAGGTGGCAGAACCACGGAGCTAAACCCCCAGCGAGGTAATATCAGTCTTAAGCGATGCCATGTCATGCTTCCTTCCACAAAGGTAAAGTGGAAGGGTTATTTAGGTGTCTTAAAGATTGTTATACTGCATAGACCTCCCCATAGCCATCTGCTGTCCTCTCCTTGGACCCAGCAGCAGTTATTGCTCTTATCTAAACAAAGGATGGTTGTTTAACTTCTTCACTTCTGGGAATAGATTTACTAAATTGGGCTCTATTTGAGTTGGAGCCAAAGTTGGTAGAAAGAAAACAGTACAGAAAGGGACTACACAAGTTGAGGTTTCTACTAGCTTGATCCAAGCAAGGAGGACTGAAGATGGGAAAGGGCAGCCCTTGGTACCCAGGCATCTATAAGGTAAGGAAGGTCTTGAAAAAGTGGACACGGGGTCCCTTTTCTTGACTTGTGTGTCTGCTTGAAGAGGCAAGAGACAAGAAAACATTTAGCTTATTCTTATTCCTAGCCTGCCAACTCCTCAGGTGGACAGCAACATGTCCCAGTAATATTTTTTTGGTAGTGTGAACGTGAGGAGTTCTCTAAAAAGTGGGAGCCGCATAGGGAGGGGACACTAATTTAATCCTTTTATCTTAGATAACAGAGGTCCACTTAGGATACCTTAACAAAAGAAAGATTAAGGGGAAGACACACATTGCTTGGGAAATCACTAGATTCCAAAGCAGCTCTAGGGAGCAATATCTTGTTGTCTTCCTCTCCCATAATATTTCTGCTTCCATCTGAAACTTTGGTCTATTCCCTTCTTGGCACTGACTGGAAAATTCCCTCCATGGTCTGTGGAAACAGTTCCACAGGGGGCCAGTCTGATTCTCTTAGCTTGTTGCTACCAACCTGTATTGGTCAGCTTTCTTGTTGCAGAGAAAAAATACCCAACACCCAAACTTAAAGGAGGAGGGGTTTATTTGGCTCACAGTTTTAGACGTTTCAGTCCATGGTCTGCTGGCTCTAAGGCAGGAACATAAAGACCAAAAGTCTTGTTGAAGCAAAACTGCTTGCTTCATGGTGGTCAGGAAGCAGAGCATAGGGTAAAAATGCCAGCAAGAGATACACCTTCCAAAGGCATGCTCCCAGTGACCCACCTTCTGCATATGGGATCCACCTCCTAATGATACACTGTAAACAGCAACAGATTGATTAATCCACTGATGATTAGAGTGTCCCTCAATCCAATCACCTCTTCAGGTGTCTTTTAATCCAATCAAGTTGACAATCAAGATGAACTGGTACATAATCTTATTAGATAGACCTCTTTGTGCCAGGATATCTTATCTATCACCAAATTGTGGAGCTCATTGCTGGTATAGTCAAGGTAACCTACACAACTAATAGAATTTGTCTTTCCAAGCAGGGGGCAGTGAGCAGAGTGTTGGACATGGCAGACACCTTGACTGATTGGTTTAGTACTGATAACTTCCTTCTGAAGATTTAAGTCAGCCTTGGTTAAAACTCACATATTAGATATTCCACTCATGTTGACAGGGTCAGAAAGACAGGGGTCAGTTCTATAAGTGTGTAGAATACACAACAGTCCATGCTGGTGTTTCCCAAGTCATGGCCCTCGATTCCTTGAATCACATTTATCTTAGTACATATTAAACTTCCAAATTTCTGGTCCCATACTTCAGATCAGCGGAATCAGAATTTTGGAATTAGGATCCAGGGATGTATGAGAAACTGAAAGTGTAAATAAGGATCAAAAGGTATAATAGATAATGTGAAATAGGAAGAAAAGGTCCAAAGGGGAAGGGAAAGTGGGAGACATAGGGAAATGGAAAGAAGGGAAAGGAATAAATGAGAGAAAAGGAAAAAATGGAAACAAAGTCTTTGTAAATAGGGAGGGATGGAGGGGTTGAAGGGAGGGCAGCAGAATGGGAAGAAAAAATAAGATCCAAGATATATTATGTAAAGGCACAAATTCCCAATGATGAATGCCATCATATTGTATAGCTAAAATGTACCAGTAAAATTAATATTTAAAAAAAATTAAATGTTAAAAATTGAAAGCAAACTGTGACAAACATCAGGATACCCTTCACCTGGAATTTTTTGTGCACACGCACACAAATACATATGTAAAATACATCTATGCATTTCGCTATAGCATTTTAAATTAAATTGCAATCATGCCACTCTAGAACTAAATACTTCAGAATCTATCTCCTAAGAATAAGAGCATAGTTTCATTTTCTTGCATAATCATATCATTATTACATCTAAGAAATTTAATGTTAATAGGACAGAATAACATTATCTAATATTGAGTGTATATTAAATTTCAATTGCCTTCAAAACACCCTAGCTGTTTGTATTACAGGATTCAATCAAGAATCATGGGTTTCACTGGATAAAGAAGATGTGGTTTTTTCTTTATAAAGTGGAGTACTACTCAGCCATAAAGAACAAGAATCTAGAGACATTTGTAGCTAAATGGATGCACATTGAGGCCATTCTCTTAAGTGAAATAAATAGGACACACATGTCTAAATACCAAATAGTTTCTCTAGTGTGAGAAACTGAAAGTGTAAATAAGGATTAAAACAATTAAAATGAATAATTGATAATCTGAAATAGGAAGAAAAGGTCCAAAGGGGTAGGGAAAGTGGGAAGGGAAGGGGAAAGGAAAGAAGGGAAAGGAAAAATTATGAGAAAAGAAAAAAAGGAAACAAAGTCTATGTAAATAGGGAAAGGTGGAGGGGGTGAAGGGCACACAGGTAATGGGGAAAAAATAAGATCCAAGATACATCATTTACAGGTACAAGCACCCAATGATAAATGTAAACGTATTGTATACCTAAAATGTACCAATAAAAGAATTTAAGCAAAAAAAAATATCATGGGTTTCGTTTGATTGTCTTTTCTTTAGTCTCCTTCAGTCTACATCTGGAACAATATCTTTGGCTCTTTTCCCAGGGACACTGATATTTTTGACAAGTTCAGATCATTTGTGTTGTATACAATCTGGGTTTTTTGGATGTTTTCCTCATTATTACATTCAGATTAAACATGCTGGGCAAGAATACCACAGAAGTAATGTTGTTGAAGCCCCACTGCATCACAGCAGGAGGCCCTATGATTAGTGATGCTAAATTTAATGGCTTAGCTGAGGTGGAGGTCTGCTGGTATTCCTCCTTGTGAAGGTGCATTTTTTCTTTGAAAATACTAAATAATCTTTGGAGCAATACTTTGAGACTTTATGAATATCCCAATCTCCCTGAAATTTTCATTAATGGTTTTAGAATCCACTGATTTAGTTGCCGTCTTGACAAAGAAAAATCCTGAGAAGTCATATGTTCTGGGAGCCACTAAAAGCATCCACATGGGATACACATAATAATAATGACAGCTATCATCTTTTTGAGTGAATTAGGCCAGGAATACTGTATAAATTTATATCATTTGATTCTTATACCAACCTAATGATTTTACAGATGGGGAAACTGAGGCTCAGAGAGGTGAATGTCACACAGCTATTAAGAGTAGGAATTGACATGGAAACAAGCATCACCTTGATCCCCAAAGCAGAGAAAGACCCCACCAAAAAAGAGAACTATAGGCCAATCTCACTAATGAACATAGATGCAAAAATCCTTAATAAGATAATGGCAAACAGAATGCAGAAGATCATCAAGAAGATCAGGCACCCTGACCAAGTGGGATTCATCCCAGGGATGCAGGGATGGTTCAATATATGAAAATCAATTAATGTAATACACTATATCCATAGAGCCAAGGACAGAAACTATATGATTATCTCCATAGATGCAGAAAAAGCATTTGACAAAATCCAACATCCATTTATGATAAAAACCCTACAAAAAATTGAAATAGATGGTCTCTATCTCAAACTGATAGAAGCCATCTATGAAAAACCAACATCCAGTATCATACTAAATGGTCAAAAACTGAAATCCTTCACACTAAAATCAGGAACAAGACAAGGATGTCCACTATCATCACTCTTGTTCAATATAGTTCTGAAAACATTAGCCATGGCAATTAGACAAGAGAAAGGAATAAAGATAGGTAATGAAGAAGTCAAATTGTCATTATTTGCAGATGACATGATACTCTATATAGAAGACCCCAAGAACTCCACCAAAAGTCTTCTAGACTTAATAACCAAATTCAGGAAAGTAGCTGGTTACAAGATCAACACACAAAAATCAATAACTTTCCTCTACACAAATGACAGACTCACTGAGAGAGAAATAGGGTAAACAATTCCTTTCACAACAGCATCCAAAAAACTGAAATACCTAGGAATCATCCTAACGAAAGAAATCAAAGAGCTCTTCTCTGAAAACTATGGCACTCTGAAAAGAGAGATTGAAGAGGATATCAGAAAATGGACAGACATCCCCTGTTCCTGGGTAGGAAGGATTAATATAGTGAAAATGGCCATACTTCCAAAACTGCTATATAGATTTAATGCAATTCCAATTGAGATCCCAGCACCATACTTCATGGACCTTGAGAAAACAATCCAAAAAATCATTTGGAGCAAGAAGAGACCCAGAATAGCAAAAGCAATTCTAGGTAACAGAGACATGGCAGGGGGTATCACAATCCCCAACTTGAAATTATACTACAAAGCTACTGTGATAAAAACAGCATGGTACTGGCAAAGAAACAGACTTGAGGACCAGTGGAACAGATTAGAAGATGCAGAAACAACGCCAGACACACTCAGCCATCTCATCTTCGATAAAGGAGCCAAACACCCTTACTGGAGGAAAGATAGCCTCTTTCATAAATGGTGCTGGAAAAATTGGGTTTCAACTTGCCAAAGATTAAGACTAGACCTATATCTGTCTCCATGCACTAAACTAAAATTGAAGTGGATTAAAGATCTAAATATGAAAATAGAAATGCTGAACCGGCTGTAACAGAGGTTAGGTAGAACTCTTGAAGACATCAATGTAGGAAAAGATTTTATGAACAAAACCTCAGTTGCCCGTGAACTAGCACAAACAATCAACAAGTGGGATCTCTTCTTATTAAACGGCTTCTGCACAGCAAGAGAAACCACCAGCAGTGTGAAGATACAACCCACAATGTGGGAAAAAATCTTCACCTGCTCTTCCTCAGACAAAGGTCTACTATCTCGAATCTATAAAGAACTTAAAAAGATCAGACCTCCCAAATTTAAAGACCCAATCCAAAAATGGGCATCTGAAATGAACAGACATTTCTCAGACAAGGAAGTAGAAATAGCAAATAAACACATGAAAAAATGTTCAACATCACTGGTCATTCGAGAGATACAAATGAAAACAATGCTGAGATTCCACTTCACTCCAGAAAGAATGGCTGCTATCATGAAATCAACCAATAACCAATGCTGGCGGGGCTGTGGGGAAAGAGGAACCCTGCTCCACTGCTGGTGGGAGTGTAGACTGGTGCAAGCACTGTGGAAATCAGTATGGAGATACCTCAAAGAACTAGGACTGGAAGTCCCATTTGACCCCGCTATTCCACTGCTGGGGATCTTCCCCAAAGAATTAAAAGAATCATATCACAGTGATATATGCGTGCCCATGTTCATAGCAGCGCAGTTTGTAATAGCTAAAACTTGGAAACAGCCCAAATGCCCATCAACTGGAGACTGGATAAAGAAAATGTGTTCTTTTTATAAAATGGAGTACTACTCAGCCATAAAAAATGAGAAATTAGAGACATTTATAGCTAAGTGGATGCACATTGAGACAATACTCTTAAGTGAAATAAATAGGACACACATGAATTAATACTGAATAGTTTCTCTGGTGTGAGAAACTGAAAGTGTAAATAAGGACTAAATGTATAATAGGTAATGTGAAATAGGAAGAAAAGGGGCAAAGGGGAAGGAAGTGGGAGGGTTAGGGGAAAGGATAGAAGGGAATGGAATTAATATGAGAAAATGGAAAAATAGGAACAAAATCTTTTTAAATAGGGAGGAATGGAGGGGTTGAAGGGAGGGCTGGGCAAGGGTGAAAAATAAGAACCAAGAGAGACCATGTAAAATTGCAAATTTCCAATGATGAATGTCATTATATTGTATACCTAAAATGTACCAATGATTAGAATGAATACTTGATAATGTAAAATAGGAAGAAAAGGTCCAAAGGGGTGGGGTAGTGGGAGGGGCAGGGGAAAGGAAGGAAGGGAAAGGAAAAATGATGAGAAATGGAAAAAATGGAAATAAAGTCTTTGTAAATAGGGAAGGGTGGTGGGCGTGAAGGGAGGGCTAGGAATGGGGAAAAAATAAGAACCAAGATGCATTATGTAAAGGTACAATTCCCAATGAGAAATGTAATTGTGTTGTATACCTACAATGTACCAATAAAAGAATTTAATTAAAAAAAAGTAGGAATTGAATTCCAATCCACTTCCAATTATAGACCTCAGGCTATTCCCCTTAATAAGCAATAATTCCACTTGACTTCAGAATTCTCTTGCCATTTTCTTTGGAAGAGTTCCAGGCCCACAGCATTTCTGAGAGAAAGGAAGCAGGGACACTGGACTTTCAGAGGCAATGGGGTAGGGGGTGAGATGGTGCAACAGAGAAGTCAGTCGGCATTTCTGTGGTCTTAACAGCAAGTGAGTAACTGAAAAGGCTGCTGATGGAGAGATCTTTAGCTCTTGCTTATGCATTTGCCTCTGATTTAAGAGGCACCTGAGAATCACTGTAATTTCTGACTTGTGCCTGTGAATCCAGGGTGGGCTCAAGTTGGATTAATATCAATTCCTCAGTGTGGGAAAATGCAGGTGCGTGATAATAAACAGGTTTGTAGATTTTGGTGGAAAGGACCAATGTTGTCTAACAGCCCCTTCTGTGCTTGGCACCTTTGACTGACTGTCTTTGGGTTTACAGCTTTCTGTCCAGCCTGCCACAGAGGAAAACTCTACCTCTTAGAATCTAACTGGCTCAAGAAGACCTCTCATATGTTCCCTCCATCCCCAGTAAACAAGACAAAGGCCTTTTAAATATACTCAAATTTTGTGTAGCCCATGGTTTTCTCTATGGTATCGATACTCCCATGTGAATGCACAGTGAAATGCTGCAGTGAAATGAAACAAACTGCAAAAACCAACAACTACAAGACTCTCCTGCTCTGAAGAGACATTTATAATTCAGGGCTCTACTGAACACTTTATCTTTAGTTTCAGGTTGCCCATTTCTTAGTGACTGAGGGGTCAAGAAAACATCTCTGCACCTGTTGCAAAGTTTCATTTATGGCTGGAGACAAACATAGACACATACACACACAGACACACACACACACACACAGAATATCATCCCAATTTTAGCATACGTGCTGTTGAATCAAGTACAGTACAACATATAAAGCACCATCCAAATGTAGCATATGTCCTGATAAAATAAACAGCATCATATATAAACACACAATATTTCAAGGTTGGAAGAGTACTCAGAGGTCATTTAGCAAAGCCTTCCATCCTATGGCTCACTCGCTGGCAGTGGATGTTTAGAGCATCTCTGTCCTGCAATACCAAAGTCTGAGCAGTTCCACTTGCTTCCTGACTTTCCAAGGCAGCTGGTCTTTTTCACCAGCTTTTTAAAACAAAGGTCTTATAAAATAAAGTAAAACCTATCTCTCCTGTACCTTCTAGCCTTTAGGGGCTACCTCCTTCCTTTGGGGTCACTCAAAACAAGACATGTCTTTTACCACACAGGCCCAGGCCTATATTCTAGAGACTTAAATGTCTAGCATCATTGGGACTCTCTCTGCAAAGACTCTTCTTCCCCTCTGACTGCTCCATTTTGATGGGATGTGTTTCCAAGGTTCATTTCCCCAGTCACTGCTGTCCCACCTGTACTGTGCTGCTCCTCCCTGCCCACCAAACAAGCAGTTTCTAGGAAGCTGGACCCTGTGGGTCCACTGCAGTGCCATCACTGTGCTTGCCAAAAGCCATTTGAGACAGCAGGTAAGCAGTGAGAGAGGTGCAGTGGGTTTCTGAGAGGCACCAGTCTAGGTAAGGCAAAAATAGGCTCTCACTTCATAATCTGCTCATCACACACAGTAAGAGACACCCTGACTTATTCAAAGACACCGTGGGTGGTGCAGAAGATGAATAAGCATGATTCATGGCCACTCTGGCACCCGGGGCATGAAGAATAATAAAATCCAAAGAATTGTAGCCGCCTGAGTAGTAAATTAAGAGATCCAGGGCTCAGCTAGACTCTAGACATCAATGTTGCCATGGCAATAAAGGGCTCCAGCATTCAGCAGCTATTACAGAGCAGGCATCTAATAGGCTACTCTATGTCACAGCCAAAGCCCAAGAGGCTAGCAAAGACCAATTAGCATATTCATTTATTACAGGTCTCTGCACACATCTTCTCTTAATTCCAATTAGTTGTTTGTTTTAACCAAGGTCTCTTGCCTGCATTATACTCATTAGTGTCTTTTAGCCCCTGGAAATAGGCTTGAATTTCCACGAGGACCTCACAATTTCCCAAACCTTCATTTTATCCCTAGGGTTCTAGTCTTGTACAGTCACAAACCCATGGCCTTCAGTCCCTTGAAATGAAAGTATCTCTCACTGTACAGCTATACTTTACAGATGGAAACTGCTCAGGAATGTGATGTGCTAAGGATTCTTCCTGAAACCCAGTGAAACAGAGATCTGAGGCCATTATCTAAGATTGTTTTAGTCCAGGAAACTTTCTGGCTTTAGTCAGTAAGCCTGCTGACTACACCTGCTGGCCACTACTCAGAGGGTAACTGTTCTGGAGGGGCAATTTGGAACACTGGGGACCAGACTGGCATCATAAAGTCCAGCAGTGACTGTTCCAGCTTGAAGGATTCCCCTTCAAGGTCCAGCCCAAACCCTGCCTATTCTGGGAAGCCTACCCTGATCATTGTAGCCCCAAGTGAGTTTTCCCTCCTCCTTGCACAGTGAAAAGGACACCCTTTGCTGGGCAGCATCTTTAGGCAGCCCCAGGCCCTACCTTGGCCTGGAGCCCCCTTACCCAGTGACTTCAGAATCCACAGGTCACTATTTCTGGAAGGCACTAGGGTTCTAGAGAATGCTCAACAATGCTTATGTGATTTCAAATGTAAACAATTCTTGAGTCTTACTGCATGTGGTCTCCCTGAGGATCCAGCCAATCTCTGAGTAGGGAAAGTTCACAACTATTCTTCGATGGCCTTAGAGCACACTACCTCTGTACACACACACATTTTTGGAAGTAGCCAACAAGAAGAGATGTCATGAACTAGCCCATCTGATGGTAAAGTCAAAGATTCTCTGAAGGGTGCTACCATCTCTTCTTCCATTGGGAACAGAAGGTCACGAACAGTCTGTAAGATTGTTTCTGTTCCTGGCTGCCATTTTCAGCAACTGCATGATTTTACCAGAGCAGACAACCAAGACAGAAAAAGGACCTATAAAAGCAACTGCTAAAACTTGCATGGGCATGTAGTTTTAGACTTGGGTAATTTGTCTTTGATCTGCTAACATATTCAAAGCCTCTTTCTCCCTCCCCTCTTGCCTTCATAACCACTGCTCCATTTGCATTCTCGTTGGCCTCTTCTCGCTCCATTCTGCTGCAATATAATAAGCATATTGCTTTTTAAATTTTCTTTTTGTTTGTTTCCTGTACTGGGAATCGAACTCAGGACCTTGAGCTTGCCAGGCAGGTGCGGTGCCACTGAATGACATCCCTGGCCCTTGCTTTTTTGTTTTTCAAAATTAGCAGTAATGGTTTCTCCTTTAACTAGAGTTTTTTGAGCATGAACTTATACAGATTTTTAAAAATTCTTTATTGGTACATTTTAGGTATATAACACATTTACATTTCTCATTGGGAACTTCTACCTTTACATGATGCATCTTGGTTCTTATTTTTTCCCCATTCCTAGCCCTCCCTTCACGCCCTCCACCCTTCCCTATTTACAAAGACTTTGTTTCCATTTTTTCCATTTCTCATCATTTTTCCTTTCCCTTCTTTCCTTTCCCCTGCCCCTCCCACTACCCCACCCCTTTGGACCTTTTCTTCCTATTTTGCATTATTGATTATTCATTATAATCATTGGCACATTTTAGGTACACAGTATAATGACATTCATCATTGGAAATTTGCAATTTTACATAGTCTCTCTTGGTTCTTATTTTTCACCCTTGCCCAGCCCTCCCTTCAACCCCTCCATTCCTATTTAAAAAGATTTTGTTCCTATTTTTCCATTTTCTCGTATTAATTCCATTCCCTTCTATCCTTTCCCCCACCCCTCCCACTTCCTTCCCCTTTGCCCCTTTTCTTCCTATTTCACATTACCTATTATACATTTAGTCCTTATTTACACTTTCAGTTTCTCACACCGGAGAAACTATTCGGTATTAATTCATGTGTGTCCTATTTATTTCACTTAAGAGTATTGCCTCAGTGTGCATCCACTTAGCTATAAATGTCTCTAATTTCTCATTTTTTATGGCTGAGTAGTACTCCATTTTATAAAAAGAACACATTTTCTTTATCCAGTCTCCAGTTGATGGGCATTTGGGCTGTTTCCAAGTTTTAGCTATTACAAACTGCGCTGCTATGAACATGGGCACGCATATATCACTGTGATATGATTCTTTTAATTCTTTGGGGAAGATCCCCAGCAGTGGAATAGCGGGGTCAAATGGGACTTCCAGTCCTAGTTCTTTGAGGTATCTCCATACTGATTTCCACAGTGCTTGCACCAGTCTACACTCCCACCAGCAGTGGAGCAGGGTTCCTCTTTCCCCACAGCCCCGCCAGCATTTGTTATTGGTTGATTTCATGATAGCAGCCATTCTTTCTGGAGTGAAGTGGAATCTCAGCATTGTTTTCATTTGTATCTCTCGAATGACCAGTGATGTTGAACATTTTTTCATGTGTTTATTTGCTATTTCTACTTCTTTGTCTGAGAAATGTCTGTTCATTTCAGATGCCCATTTTTGGATTGGGTCTTTAAATTTGGGAGGTCTGATCTTTTTAAGTTCTTTATAGATTCGAGATAGTAGACCTTTGTCTGAGGAAGAGCAGGTGAAGATTTTTTCCCACATTGTGGGTTGTATCTTCACATTGCTGGTGGTTTCTCTTGCTGTGCAGAAGCCGTTTAATAAGAAGAGATCCCACTTGTTGATTGTTTGTGCTAGTTCACGGGCAACTGAGGTTTTGTTCATAAAATCTTTTCCTACATTGATGTCTTCAAGAGTTCTACCTAACCTCTGTTACAGCCGGTTCAGCATTTCTATTTTCATATTTAGATCTTTAATCCACTTCAATTTTAGTTTAGTGCATGGAGACAGATATAGGTCTAGTCTTAATCTTTGGCAAGTTGAAACCCAATTTTTCCAGCACCATTTATGAAAGAGGCTATCTTTCCTCCAGTAAGGGTGTTTGGCTCCTTTATCGAAGATGAGATGGCTGAGTGTGTCTGGCGTTGTTTCTGCATCTTCTAATCTGTTCCACTGGTCCTCAAGTCTGTTTCTTTGCCAGTACCATGCTGTTTTTATCACAGTAGCTTTGTAGTATAATTTCAAGTTGGGGATTGTGATACACCCTGCCATCTCTGTTACTTAGAATTGCTTTTGCTATTCTGGGTCTCTTCTTGTTCCAAATGAATTTTTGGATTGTTTTCTCAAGGTCAATGAAGTATGGTGCTGGGATCTCAATTGGAATTGAATTGAATCTATATAGCAATTTTGGAAGTATGGCCATTTTCACTATGTTGATCCTTCCTACCCAGGAGCAGGGGATGTCTGTCTCTTTTCTGATGTCCTCTTCAATCTCTCTTTTCAGAGTGCTATAGTTTTCAGAGAAGAGGTCTTTGATTTCTTTTGCTAGGTTGATTCCTAGGTATTTCAGTTTTTTGGATGCTATTGTGAAAGGAATTGTTTGCCCTATTGCTGTCTCAGTGAGTCTGTCACTCATGTAGAGGAAAGCTATTGATTTTTGTGTGTTGACCTTGTAACCAGCTACTTGACTGAATTTGGTTATTAAGTCTAGAAGACTTTTAGTGGAGTTCTTGGGTTCTTCTATATAGAGTATCTTGTCATCTGCACATAACGGCAATTTGTCTTCTTCATTTCCTATCTTTATTCCTTTTATTTCTTTCTCTTGTCTAATTGCCATGGCTAATGTTTCCAAAACTATATTGAACAAATGTGGTGATAGTAGATATTCTTGTCTTGTTCGATTTTAGTGTGAAGGATTTCAGTTTTTGACCATTTAGTATGATACTGGATGTTGGTTTTTCATAGATGGCTTTTATCCGTTTGAGATAGAGACCATCTATTCCAATTTTTTGTAGGGTTTTTATCATAAATGGATGTTGGATTTTGTCAAATGCTTTTTCTGTGTCTATAGAGATAATCATATAGTTTCTGTCCTTGGCTCTGTGGATATAGTGTATTACATTGATTGATTTGCATACATTGAACCATCCCTGCATCCCTGGGATGAATCCCACTTGGTCAGGGTGCATGATCTTCTTGATGATCTTCTGGATTCTATTTGCCAGTATCTTATTAAGGATTTTTGCATCTATGTTCATCAGTGAGATTGGCCTATAGTTCTCTTTTTTAGTGGGGTCTTTCTCTGCTTTGGGGATCAAGGTGATGCTGACTTCCAGGAATGAATTTGGGAATATTGCTTCCCTTTCAATTTCATTGAAGAGTTTAAACAGTAGTGGCAGTAGTTCCTCTCTAAATGTCTTGTAGAATTCAGCAATGAAGCCATCAGGACCTGGGCTTTTCTTAGTTGGTAAGTTTTTAATTACATTTTCAATTTCATTGCTTGATATTGGGTTGTTTAGAATTTTTAGGTCTTCTTCATTCAACTTTGGTAATTCATATGTATCTAGGAATCTGTCCATTTCTTGTGTTTTCCATCTTATTGGAGTATAGTTTCTGGAAGTAGGTATTGGTGATCCTCTGGATTTCTGCTGGGTCTGTTGTAATTTCACCTGTTTCATTCCTAATTGCATGGATTTGGGCCTTTTCTTTCCTTTTTCTGATAAGGTTGGCTAAAGGTTTGTCAATTTGGTTTATTCTTTCGAAGAACCAACTCTTGACTTCATTGAGTTTTTGTATCTTTCTCTTAGTCTCCATTGCATTGATTTCTCCTCTGATCTTTATAATTTCCTCCCTTTTATGAGCTTTTGGTTTGTCCTGCTCTTCTTTTTCTAGAAGCTTGAGGTTCAGCATCAGGTTGTTTAATTGGGCTCGCTCTGTTTTCCTAATTTGAGTATTCACTGCTATGAATTTCCCTTATAAGTCTGCTTTCATTATGTCCCATAGATTCTAACATGTTGTATTTTCATTGTCATTTAGTGGAAGGAACTTTCTAATTTCTTCTTTAATTTCCTCTGTGACCCATTGGTTATTCAGTAGTGTGTTGTTCAATTTCCACATGTTTATGAAATTTTTCCAGTTTCTTTTGCTATGGATCTCCAATTTCATCGCACTATGGACTGATATTATACAGGGGATAACTTCAATTCCTTTGCACTTACTTAAACATGTTCTATGTGTGAGTATGTGGTCTATTTTGGAGAATGACCCATGTGCTGCTGAGAAGAATGTATATTCTGATTCTGTGGGGTGGAAGACTCTGTAAACATCTGTTAATTTCATTTGTTCAAGAGTTTGATTGAGTTCTAGTATTTCATTACTTATTTTTTGTCTAGTTGATCTATCTAGTTGTGACAGTGGGGTATTGAGGTCCCCCACTATGATTGTATTAGTGCATATATGACTTTTCATGTCTGTTAGTATTTGTTTTATATAGTTGGGTGCACTAGTGTTTGGTGCATAGATATTTATGATTGCCATCTCTTCCTGTTGGATTGTTCCCTTCACAAGGATGTAATGTCCTTCTTTGTCTCTCTTAATCAGGGTTGGTTTGAAATCCGCTTGATCTGCAAAGAGCATAGCTACTCCCGCTTTTTAGGGGGTTCCCGTCTCATGGAGTATAGTTTTCCACCCTTTAACTTTCAGTCTATGAGTTTCCTTTTGAATTAAGTGTGTTTCTTGTATGCAGCATATTGTTGGATTTTGCTTCTTGACCCATTCTGCCAGTCTATTTCTTTTGATTGGTGAATTGAGACCATTAACATTGATGGTTATAACTGATATGTATTGACTTATCATTGTCATGACCTTTTCTTTTTGTTTTATTCTCCTCTTTTGCATTTAATTTCTTGTCACACCTGATGGGTTCATTCTGCTGTGCTTCCTGGGGTTGTGATCCTCATTGTCTGTTCCTAAGATATTGTCTAAAATTTTTGGAGTGCTAGTTTGGTATTCATGAAGTTCCTAAGGAGCTCTTTGTCATGAAAGTATCTCATTTCTTCATCAATTTTGAAAGATAGTTTTGCAGGGTACATCAATCTGGCTTTGAGGCTGTTTTTCTTTAGGGCTTGGAATATGTCACTCCAAGCTCTTGCCTTAGTGGTTTGTGTTGAGAAGTCTGCTGTGATTCTGATGGGCTTTCCTTGAGTTTCCAGAATCTTAACAATTATATGCCTATGTGTAGATTTATTTTTTTGACCAAGGCTGTTTGGAATCTTATATGCCTCACTTATCTGTATGCCAAGCTCTTTTCCCCTGCTTGGGAAGTTTTCTGCCATTAGTTCTGTGAACAATTTTTTTATGTCATCTGCACTCTCTCCTCTTTCTTCATTGACTCCAATCAGTCTTCTGTTATTCTTTGCATCATCTAGCAGCTGTTGGATTGATTTCTTGTGGCCCCTTACAATTTTGAAGCATTTTTTTTCCTGTTCACTAATTGCAATCTTATTTTCTATATCTGAAATTCTATCCTCACATTGGTTCATTCTGCTTTGTAGACTTTCAGTGGAGTTTTTGATCTCCTGGAAATCTATTTACATCTGTTTTATGGATTCCATTTGTTTCCTATGTTGGGATTCCATCATGTTCCTCAGCTCCTCTCTAGATTTATTAATCATGTCTTGCACTACAAGCACAATCTCTGCTGTTATCTTAGAAATTATTTCTGATTTCATTTTTTCCAGATCCTCTTTTGTTGCCAGTTCAGGGAGTTCAGGTGGTTGAGTATCAGTGTTCCATCTCATTTCCCTTTGGGGTTGCTCTAGGTGATCTGGAAGTCTGGTTTTGAGACTTGTTTACGTGTCTTCTCATTTTGACCCAGGTGTGGGGTGGTGCTGTTGGCGCCCACACGGCTCACTACCTCTGAGCTGGGAGTGGTGGGACAGTGGCTCAGAAGCCCCTTCCTCTGGGCTGGGAGCAGCAGGATGGATGGCAGCCCAGAAGCCTCTTCCTCCAACCTGGGAGCAGTGAAACAGCAGCTCAGAAGCCCCTTCCTCTGGGCCAGGAGCAGTGGGACAGACAGCAGCCCGGAAGCCCCTTTCTCTGAGCTGGGAGCAGTGGAAAAGTGGCTCAGAAGCCCCTTCCTCTGGGCCAGGTGTGGCGGGATGGATGGTGACCTAGAAGCCCCTTCCTCTGGGCTGGGAGCGGTGGGACAGACAGTGGCCAGGAAGCCCCTTCCTCTGGGCTGGGAGCAGTGGAAACGACCTAGATTTTTGTTTTTTACATCCTGTGAGATTTGGTTCTTTTACCCCACCCAATAGCTGACATTCCAGAAGACAGCCTAGACTATAGTCGAAACACACTGCAAATATACTAATATATGTCAAGCCATCAATTCTCAAAATGCAAGGGAATGAGACATTCTGGAGAATGGACATTTTGTTACCAGAGGTCATGTCACTCCAAACTCTCTTTAGTTCCCCTACTCTTGGTGCTTGAAATGTTGCTAAAATGATCATACTCTCTTTTCTGCATTAGTAAGACAAAATCTGTTGATCTACCCTTTGGTTGCTTTTGAGTCTTCCGCGGGCCTCACAATTCTCATATTTAACATCTGGAATCATATAAAACACTGGAGCAGAGAAGGTGTAGACATGGAGCTCAACATCTACCCAGACCAAGTACCCTCTGGGATATATTTTCCTTTCATTAAAATCCAAAGAAAAGTATGAGCTTCACTTTTTTGTAAGTGGCTTCTTTCTCTTCAAAGAAGTGTTTGGGGAGAGACTCTGCTAAGGAGGAGTCCAGATTAGTAACATTATAGTAAATGAAGTTCTTATTTTAAAGTAACCACAATTGAAGCCATTTTCATAAGAATATCCTAGAGTTGTCATTATGATTAAATCTGAGTGATTGTGCTGTTTTTCTTAGTTATGCATCTGTCCAGAACCTCAGTTTCTGCAACATGCTCAGCTATCTGAGTATAATGGAGAAGAAAGTGATTTGTAAATGAAGGATCACAAACTATATCCAGGCCTTTTAGTTATTCAGGCCCCAATGGAGAGAACCAAACAGACCAAAACTGCTACATGATATTTTAAACTGTTTCTACTAATTTTTATTTTGTTGGATCCTATATTGGCTTTGGGAGTTATATATGTCTGGGAAACTGACACTGCAAAGCTCTGGCCTGTTCTCTGCTCTGATGCTAAGGGATAAATATAGATCTCAACCACTGCAGAAATTCGGCCAGGATTCCAAGGGGTGTGTGTATGAGAGGCAGTGACTGATGGGGCCACTCTGACATGTGGGCTAGGAAAAGGCTTCTTTATGTCCACAACTCTCTTTGGAGCAGGGAAGGGTAAGACAAGAACCTTGCCTTTAAAATTAGAAGGCACATTCAACATTTTAAGGTGCTCATGGACTGACACAAATAAGGAATATTGTAGGTGGCTTAATGTGCGGGGGGGAGGATGATGGGGAAAGCAAAGGGAGTTTTTCCTGACACCCTAGATCCTTTTGCATGAGATCAGCCATATGAAAAAAGCAAGTTATTCTTGACCATCTCCCCTCACCCCCAACTCCCACCCACGCCCCGCCCCTTGCATACACTGATATCCAACTCTCAATTGAGAAGAATATGACTTAAGATTTCCATTGGGCCCATTGTATCTTAGGTGCTGGAGAAGGGCAAGGGGTGGAAAGACACACGAATGAGGGTGGGGTGAGTTGCTCATCCTCGTGACCCAGAATATTCCCCCTCCCTGTAATGATGAGCTTGCTTTTCCATAAGGGCTTTCCTTTGATTCGGGGAAGGGGCCAACCAATGAGAAAGGGGCATGTTAGATTATTTTGAGGAAGGGCTCATGCCAGGAGAGTTCACTTTTACCAGGCGCCAAGCATTCCCAGTAACCAGTGTCTCCTGTACCATCAGAAGCTGCAGAAGTCACCTACTTGCTGCCTCTGCATAGTCTTTGCCCACTGAACAGCCATGAGAAGGCAACTCCGGTCCAGGAGGGCTCCAGCCTTTCCTTACGGTTATCGCTACAGACTTGTGAGTCCCAGGGAGCAGAATATTTTGCTTCCCCTTTTTAATGGGATGGGTTGGGGGCTGTGTAGACAGCAGCTTATGGCTGTCTCTCCTTGGGATGAGCAGATACAGTGAAGCTTAGGGAAACCCAGGATTTCAAGAAGGAACACTGACTCCCAGTCCTCCTACATCCTTAACACCTTAAATTGCTGGATGGAGGGAGGAAGTGCTCTTTCCTTTGGAACAAAGAGAAGGGAAGGGGAAGATACCAGAGAATAAGGAGTCTTTTCAAGTTTTTCTTTATTAGGAGTCGAGAAATTGCACAGACCTTTTAGAAGCTGAGGGTAGAGGTTTCATTCTGCTGGCCAGAAATTTAGCTAAGAGAGAAGTGAAGAGGAAGAGGAAATGAAAGGCACTGCCTAGCCAGTTGTCTCAGTCCCTTTGGATGGTAGCTTCTTAGAACCCAGCTGCTCTTTTTCTAAAGCAGAAATCCCAAGCTACAGCTAAAATTGTAAACTCCTTGGTAGGAGCTGGGAGGAATCCTAGACGTCATCATTCCATAACCCCTCATTATGTAAAGAAGGCCGCTTGGGCTCAGAGCACGGAAGTGACTTGCCAGTTAGTGGAGGAGCCGAAGTGAGAATGCAAGTGTCCTCACTTCTAACCTTGTGTTCTTTCCATTGTATTAGCAGTACGAACTCCCTCATCCCCTGGTAAACCACCACCCACTCTACCACCTTGTCCACCACCTCACAGACCCCACACACACACCTTTGGTGTCACTATTTATCTCCTGGATATGTTATTTGATCCAAAAGTTTCTTTACATTTTCTTTGGTATAAATCATTAGAATATGTCACACACAGCACTATTGAGAGCTATTCACAGAGAGGGCTATAATCTGAGGGGGGGAAAACATAATCCATTTTTCTTTGGATATGGCCACTTATATAATCAGGGAATTAAGTGAAGACTGTCAAACACAAAAAGAAAATATGAATTTTTCTAACCCCATGTCAACTACTGAAGGCTTCTCTTAGATTTCTAGACACAATTTGTACAGACTTTCTTTTGATATTCCCAGAGTCCTTTCCAGCTCTCAGAGCTGTCACGGTTGGTAGGACAAATATAACTATTCCTCACTTGGCTTCTTTTCTATGGAATGTTTATAAAGTGTTGTGCATAATTTCAGTTATCTGTCAAGTAATTTGGATTTTAAATGCATCAGAGGATCTTGCTCTTTATAATACTTGATCAAATTTTAAAATTATCATATACTTAATTTCTCTTTAAAAATTAACCAATCACTCAAATGTTTATAGGATATTGTTTAATGTGGGGCACAATTTATCCTTTGTCTCAATGTTTGTTTATATATTTGTTTAAATGTTTATATATTTAGATTGCTCAGGGCCAGGAATTTAGCTTAGTGGTGCAGCTGCCTGCCTCGAAAGTACAAGGTCCTGAGTTCGATCCCTGGTACAAAAAAAAACCCCAAAAAACAAAAAACAGATTGCTCAAAATAAACCCACCCCTGTCCTTCAGACTTCCCTTTTAGGAAAACATAATGACCCCAACTCACACCCACTGCCATATTCCAGCACAATCACACACTATCACATGAGGAAACAAATAAAAACAGAGCCTTGGGGATATGCATTCTCATCACCAAAGGATCCCTAGTAGATTTTGTTAAGTAGTTGCATGAAAGTGCATTTTACATGGATTTAGTTAATAAGAAACTTTCAGGGAAGGCCTCTCTTGCACAATGTGTTTATTCCCCTATCCCTGGAATCAAGGAAAAGGAAAAAAGCTATTTGAGGTTCCTGAAGTAAGACTCGGATGCTATGAGATCTGTGGGGAGAAATTAGCTCTGAGAAAAGATTAATTCTTCCCAGGAGAGTAAGACTTTAATGACAAGCCATTTTTAATAGGATTATCACGAGAGCATGTATCTACAAATAAGATCAGGCTGAGGCCATGGCCAACCTGCAGAGCAGAGGTGGAAGGTGGGCCTAGGCAACAAGGAGAGAAAAGAAAGTTGTTCAGAAAATACAAAGGAAGTATAAATTCCTCCATGATGAAAAGATACATTTCAAATTCTCTGAGATTCTCAAATGCAATAGGTTGTCTATGGGCCATGATGACTACCCACTCTAGTGCACATGACTGCTGAGGCTAAGGTGACAAGTTTTATGACACATTTCTTCAGAGTCCTGCATAAGGTCTTTTAACTCAGGCAGATATCATTGATATTTGGTCAGTAGCCACTGGATACTTAGCTATGGGCTTCACACTATGGATGATCAATAAGAGGCTAGACAAGATAGACTCTTCCATTGGGTGCTCAAAACATAGTTTGGGAGGTCAAATATGTACATAGGTTCACAAAAAAGTTAAACAGATTTAAGAACATGTATTCATCCATTTAACATTGAATGAGAGATGAGGTTTATTTTTCTAAGCCTTACACTGTGGGTCCATATCAGAGTTTAAAAAATATTTGATTATAACCATCTACAATCTCTTGGAAACACAGAAGTTAAGATGTTACTGTGCTTCATAAATCTGCTAAGCCACCTCTAAGCACTTGTGCTCAGTGTAATGGAGGACAAATGTCATTGTCCAGAGTACCAAGAGACATAGGTTCTGAGACTGTCAATTATGTCATGAATTTGCTGCATGGTTTTGGCTAGATCCTATCCCCTCTCTGGGCCTCATAGGGAAAAACAAATCTTGGATATACCTATCAGTTCTAATATGGTGTTTGTGATGTACAGCTGTACATTTGAACAAATTCGAGAGCAATTCAAGTGTGCTTATAATCAAGAGCTACATAGTCCCAAGCAGACTGAATGGTGAGAATAGAGCTTTGTCATTATGTATCACTTTTACTGATTCTGAACATTCCAATTTCATGAACGCCCTATGAAAGGCAGCATTTTTTAGCAGTGTGCCCTCTAAGTGGCCTTTGAGGAACCAGGCAGGGAGGGGACAGCAAGGAGCCTTTGGCATTGAACATTTGACATATCTAACCCTAACAGGTGCACAAGCCCTGCCGCTCTTCAGACTTGGACAGCACAGGGAGAGGAGCATAGCCTTTTTTCTGCTGTGGCAGTGCGCCTTGGAAAACCCCCAAAGAGCAAAGATACAACAGCCCTCCAGCCTGTGTTTGGGAAGCATTTAAAATGCCACTTGAAGTCTGAGTTTTTCTTTTTCCTTTTTTTGTTTAATTTTCTTAGAACCACTCAGAGAAGATTACAGTTTCAAATCTCAAGTAATAGCTGCAATTAGTCAATCAGCAAATATGTGCTGAGCACTTACTACATGCCCAGCTTCTTGCCTAGGGTACAGGGGAAATTAAGGAAGGAATGGTTGGGGTCCTCTGTCCAACCAGCTTAAGGCAAGAAGGGGTTCCAGCTATGGCAGTAGTAGAGAAGCAGAAAATAAACCCCTATCTCTTGCTTCTGTAAAAATGGTAGTCTAAGTTTTGAGAAGGGGTACAATAGTTGGCCTCTCCCTCCAGTACTCATCCTAGACTCTTTTTAGGCACAACTTGGGATAGTGAGGTTGGGCAACTGAGTTAGAACAAAGCAGGCTTGGACTGAGAATTTGCAATCATACATATAAATATCCAAGACTACTCCATCTTCTCAATTCTGCATTGACAGATCAAGTTAAGTGGAAGACCAAGGTCTCAGGACAGAGTAGTGACAAGAGATGTCCTAGCAGAAGAGCCCAAATGCCAGAAGCTGAGAATAAAACTTGTGCAACTATGAAAAGAATACTGATTCAGTATTGGTCAGAGAAAGGATATTTCCTCAAAACAAAACAAAACAAAACAAAACAAAACAAAACAAAACAAAGAAAATCCACCTCTCCTAACAATGATTATGTTTATGAGGAAGTGGAAATTTGAAGCATCTCCAAATATCGAGTTGTTTCCATTTATTTTTGGTTGGTTGGTGGGGTGTGCCCCTGGGCAATTTTTTAAAAAAAGGATTGTGTTTTGTCACCATTCCAGGATGATCAGGATGAAGTGAATCAGAACTACTTAGCAGATGAAGAGGAAGAAGCAGAAGAGGCTCAGGTGTTGGTGGTGCCTGATTTGGAGGAAGAAGAGGAGAAAGAGGAGGAGGAAAGGAGTCAGGGCCAGCCAATAGGCAATGCCTGGTGGCAGAAATTACAGATCATGATCGAATACCTATGGGATCCGGAGAGAAGGATCTCTCTGGCCCAAACAGGTCAGAGTTGGAGTAAGTCCCATTCATCCCAATGCCCTAGTCTGGTGTCCTTTATTTTTTGGCATGGTATCTGTACGTTGGCTGAAAACTTCTCCTAACATTTCACAGAGAAATCCCTGGCCTATGGACTGATCTATCAGAACAAACTCAATAAACAGATGAACAAACTTGAAATCCACTGGGCTCAGTATGCAATGCAGAGAGACAATGAGAATGAATTGAAAAGACAGGATTATTTTTCAAAGTCCCAGCCCTGTCACCTTCTATCCATGTGACTTTTGGGCTTGTCATTTACCTTCTGTTAGCCTCAGTCTCCCCACCTGCCAAATGAGGGAAACAGTACCTGCCTTGCCTCTCTCACAAGATCAGCATCACACTCCAGTATTAAAATTATGAAGTTAAGAGTACTAATCCTAGCAAAAAAGGGCTGGGAATATGGCTCATTGAGAAGGCCTTGGGTTCAATCCCTAGTACTGGGAAAAAATACTATGCAGAAGACTATTTCTAGGATGAGACCCAAGTCCCTGTTAACCCGCAAAGCCTAATCTCTTCATCTAGTAATGTCAGAGAAAGAGCACCAAAAGGCCTGCCCCTGGCCTCAGCTTGTGGATGCTTAATTCTCCTATGTAGACACAAGGGAGTTAGGTTTAAGGGAGTAATTACTAGAGATTAAGACTGGGCCTCTATGTTGCTTGATCAATGGCAGAATTTTTTCCTTAGCTTCCCCTTTTTATACCACATGCTGACACCTCTGTGTGTGTTACTTCACAACCTCTATAACTTCCCCTTCCCAGGATCCTGCCCACTCCTTAAACTATGACTGCTGAGCCTTCTCAGGTTTTTGCCCATAGCAAAGTTCACACTTGCCACACTCTACACAGCCCAGAAAAAAGAACAGCTCCTGGTTTGGAACTCAATCCAAAGGAGGGAAAAAAAATAGAGGATGCCATGGATGAAATGGAGACCCTTAGTGCCAAGGGTATATGTTGCTGAAGTTGATGGCCATGCCTTCCAAGGGCCCCTTTGGCTGATAATTCTCTCTTTCCTAATTAACATTACTAATTCAGCTCAGTGAGGGTGAAACATCTAGCCCTGCTTCCTGAATTTAGGAATAGCAGGTGGAGGACTCTGAACAACTTCCATCTCCTATCACCCTTCCTCTGTTCCCAGCCCCACCCCTCCCCATCCCCCAAACTCTCAACTGGAACAAATGTACCATTTAAAGGATATTCTGACATTCTTGAAGCTGCAGACAAATGTTGAATACTCACTAGGGCTCCAAAAGGAACACAGCTGTTTCTCCATTGCCTAAAGAAGACTGCAAAAACAGGCCTTGAGAAATGAAAGCATGATTCTGGGGTGAGAAGCCATGCAATGGTTAACCGTTGGAACTAAATGGCCAACCATTGGAACTTCACCAACTGAGCTGATCTAAGTTGCTCCTGTGGAGGACAATCCATAGACCAATAAGTGGAGATTAGGGAGGAAGTTTCAAGTACCTGTGGAAGATATGGCAGCAGGGACAATTTCATGATAGGCCATAGTCAGATCACTGGGTAGTAGTTCTAAGGAGGGCCCAGCAATTCAGGCTTCTGTTGAGCTACCCCTTGGCAAAGGGCACACAGTAATATTAATTCCTAGGCTGCCCTCTTTCCTGATGGCTAGGTGCCTACTTGAGCATTACTAATTCTGTCCCAACCTAGACATCAACATGTCCGCCATATTCACCCAGCCTGTTAATACACTCTGGGCTTTTCCTTTGGTAGATGGGCAACCCCTATTCTTAGGAACTATATGTTATTTTATTGGTTACTGACAAGAACCATATGAGGTAGTAATATTATTATCCCCATTTTACAGATGCAGAAACTGAGGCTTAGAGAGGGTAAGTAACTTATCTAAAGACACACAGTAACTAAGTGACAGTGCTGGGATTCAAACGCCAAAGTCCATTCTTTTGCCAGGACAATGTGTCATCTTCATGAATTCCAAAAATGATTACAGCCCTGATGAGTTGAGCCTCAAGACCAGATGGGCTGTCTTGGTGAATCATTGGGAGCATGGGTACTCAGTGTTCTCTCCAAGCCTGGGTAGGGCATTCAGGAGAGAACCCTAGGTTAACCAGAGGAGGGCCCAAGAAAAATATGAACATCTGGAGCAGAAAGGATTCAGAAGGATCAGTGAGTTCAGATGGAGGCCACACTTTTTTGCCTGGGGTGGGAGTGAGATAGACTATCACAGACTCCAGGGAACCTCTCCTAGGTGAGGCTCAAGGAACTTATTGCTAGTGTCATTCTCCTATCTACAACTTCCTGGCTGTACATCTTGGGAAAAAACAAAGAAGATATTGCCAAGGGAATAAACTTGTGTTCCATTGCTTTGTGTCCATGCATGACACTGAAATTTTTGGGTTCCCTATTGGCCAATTCCCAGGATGGAGATGAGGGTGGATGCATGGAGGAGGAAGCACAGGGCATATCTCATTAGGACAGCCAGCACACAATAACCAAGTGCCACAGGCTCACAGGCACTGTTGTTTCTTCTCCAGGGACTCCACCTGAATTAATATGTTGATGTTCCAGGTCTGCTTTAGTTCATCTTATAAAACATAGTTCCATTTCCAGTTGGGTTACTATGAGTTTTTTTCTCTCCCTCGACCTTTTTGGTCATATTTATTTGGTTCATTGTTTAATTGAAAACTTAATATTTGAATTCAGTTTTGAGTACAGCAAAGTTATATCGTTTGCCTAGTTTCTAGTTCACTATTCAGTTGGTCCTGTAGCAATAATAATAATGATGATGCCTGCCATTTATACAATACTTGATATCTGACAGGCTCTATATAATGCTGTTTATATGCATTATTTAATGCTAAGAAGTGAGTACAGTACTGTTATTATTGTTATTTCCCAGATAAAGAAATTGAGGCCCAGTGAAATGAACAGTGTAACAGTGTGTGGAAGATTAAATAGGTAGAAAGTGGTATACTCAAAATAGGGTGTAAGAAAAGACTGAACCGATCCCCAGTACCAAAAAAAAACAAGAAAGAAAAGAAAAAAAGAAAAGGTTGAATTTCAGATATCATTAAGGATATAGGTCATGAGGTAGTTACTGAAAGTGTCATCATCCTACCTGTGATTAATCAGGGGCATAGAAAAGTTCTGTAAATGGGCTGGGGATTTAGCTCAGTGGTTTCGCCGCCTGCTGCACAAGCGCAAGGACCCGAGTTCGATCCCCGGTACCAAAAAAAAAAAAAAAAAGAAAAGTTCTGTAACTTGCCCAAATTCACAGAGAGCAAGTGTTGTTGATTAAGTACTGTTTCCTTCTCCTCCCTTCCCCACCCTGTGTTAGTGTTCTTTGTAAAAAGCAGAACCTCTTAAATTTTGCTGAAAATTAGTACGATTTGAAATACGGAGGGTAAAAACCTCACTTTGCCTTGATTAGCGGCAAGTCCAGTAGAAATTAATCAAAATTCAAATCATAGACTATGCTGTTTGCACTACTTCCAAATACACATAATCACTGGAACCAAGCTGCTAGGACTCTTCAGGGCACCTGCTTTAATGAATAGTGAAGAATGATTTGTACTTAGGACATCAACTGTTGCCCAGAGGACTCTCAAGCAATTTGCCCTCTGCAATACTTTAAACTGCACTCCCCTATAGTCTTGTTCATGATCATCATGTGCTCAGCAAGCCGTTCTAGCACAGATGCTATAAAGATAAACTGCAATCAGACCCCTGACATGATCCTCACCAATTCCTGATTGGTGAAACCTCAATCAGCAAGGACATACTGAATCTGGGGAATTAAAAAAAATCTATCTTGTATTTGAGTTGGTTCTGGTTCATGAGTTCAAGTGGGTAGGCAAGGCTTGTTGGCAGGAACTGACCACTGTCATCTTTGATTGCTCTGCAGGCCTGATTTTATTCATTTACTTCTTCTTCTATGCTTCTCTGGCTGCTGTGATCACCCTCTGCATGTATATGCTATTTCTGACTATCAGCCCTTACATGCCGACCTTCACTGAGCGGGTAAAGACTCCTGGTGAGTGTATCCAAATGGCCTATGTTGTCAGAACTTGCCGGACAGAAATCTGCTTACACAGCTTGTTCAGCCTCAATTAACTTTGGTTCTTCCCGGTAATGACACAGAGATTCAACTATTAAGAGTAAAAGTAAAATGGTACTTAGAAAATTATGGTCCTTTTCATTTTTTGAGCATTTGGGGGGAAATGGTTTCATGGGAATCAAAAGAAAAATTATTCAAGATTCAAAAAGGGGTTAATATATCCAAGACCTGTTTTCATTGCCAGGAGTTATGATCAGACCCTTCGCCCATAGCCTTAACTTCAACTTCAACGTTTCTGAACCTGACACTTGGCAGCATTATGTGATTAGCCTAAATGGCTTTCTCCAAGGTAAGTTCCTCTGAATAGCAGAAAGCTCTCTTGAAAGGCGATGGGTGGGAATTCAAAATTCACCTGGTCCAAAAGTCCTAGTGCTAGAGACCTCAGCCTATCATGGTCTTTCCTTACTTTGCATCCCCCTCAGCACTTTTCATCCAATCCAAACTGCTCTAGTGTGTGATTGCATGTTACCGTGAAAGTACACAAGCCAACTCTGCAACAAGACAGTAACTTCTTTGAGGCAGACAACTTATTTTCTCTTCATGAACACCCTACAGTACATAGATAAGTCCTAAGCACATTTAGGTGGCTCAATGGTGATCCCTAATAAAAGAATATTCTGGAGGATGATAGTGGTGAAAATGTTCTCCAGAGCTGGAAGATTTCTGCCTCCTCTACTGTCTCAAGGTAAGAGAATTCATTTCTTGGAAATTGGCTATCATAAAGGAAGAAAACAGTATCTTTATTTAACATGAATCCAAAAAGGAGTGAGAAGAATAACCTCTGGCTGGCACTCAACATTTTGATCTCAAATATTTTGAAGATACCTTTTCAGAAACAAAGTGGATTTGTGGGAGACCCTTCCACACAGTAAAAGTGGAGGTAGTAGCAGCTTGGTTAAGGTTAAACCCAGAACACACAGGTTCTGTATTTATCCAGCTAGCAAACAGAAACCCCAGTGGGGTTTGCATTTGCTGCACCTTATCTTTGTGGGGGAAAAAAGCAGTTCATACTTATTTGCTGCCCTTCCCTGGCTGAAGTAGGGGCATAAGGATAGCTAGTAGAGTGCATACTGATTTAGAGGGGTAATGATTTCTTATCACATGCCAGGAATTTTTATTTAAATGTGTAAGTTTTGTCACTCAACTTTAACCCTTCATAACAGAATCCATTGTCATCATTTTACAAACTGAGGGTACTGAGGTTCAGAAGGGAAAAGTGACTTGATTAAAAATCTAGCAGCAGAAGTCGTGTTTGAACAGGATGTTTTCATGCCCTTGCTACTCAAAAGTGTTATCCAGGAACCTGCAACATGGGTGTAACCTGGGCGTTTGTTAGAAAGACAGGATCCCAGGCCCCACTCCAGAGGTATTGAATCAGAATCTGCATTTTGACAAAAACTACAGGAGATTTTTATGAACTTGAAAGTTTAAAAAGTGCTGTTTTTCATAACTCTATGCTATTGCCATCTGACCAGGAGTTAGAAACTCAGCTTTATACCAGTAATGCTCAATGTTGTTTTGGGTAAGACTGAGCCTCAGATTCCTCACCTGTAGAATGAGAGGGGCTGGGTTCTTTCTGAATCCATGTAGTTCCAGTTTTGGCTACAAAAATATTTAGGGCATAAGAATCAGCACAATATCTTTTTTTCTTTTGAAATGCTTACGAGCTGTTGCAAATATGTGCATTGCCAAAATCTCTGTTGAGGAAATCCCTCTGAAAAGCAAGTAAATAAAGAAATACCAATTCTGACCTAATGAAGGCGTCAGGGGACATTACAAAAGTCTTGGGTTTTTAGTTCCTAAGAGTAGATAATGTGCCCTGCTTAAAAGGAACACATCTCTGAAATAGACATCCCAGAGTATCAGTTTCACTCCCATGAGGACTGTGATTTTGCAATAAGGGTCATACCCGTGTCACATTATTTTTAAAGGACTACCTCAAGAGAAACAATAAGCACATGATTGCTGCTTCTATTTAGAAACTTATGTGAGCATAGTTCTTATTCTTAAAAAAAATGTTTATAACAAAGAGTTGAATTGAATGTAGCTTTGTCAAAGGAAAAGTAAAGGCATAGCCAATTGGAATGGGATTTAAAATTACCAGTTGCCTCTTCATAATATCACACCCAGGTCACAACCTGTGTAGACATGGATCTAATAGTACATTTTGAGTTTTACCTCTGGTACAGTCTCCTCTGAAAAACTGAGCTACTTCAAACATGAATGCATGGGGACTGGGTCTAACAAGATTAACTGGACTCCGTCACTTGGAACCAAATTGGAAGTAATGAAATCATTTACAGAGCCCATTTTAAAGCATCTAGTAGCTCAAAAAGTAAACACAGAGTGCCCTTTGCTGCTTTCTCCCTGATCTGTGTACCTTGGATACCCATTACATTCCATCTTATGGAAAGGAAAACTAATTCTGAGTATCTCAGGTCTCAGTAGAGAAGATCTCATCCCTTACCCTTTTAGTGGAGACCCTGTAGTTGTTATTTGTTTCTGTCTTTCATCCTAAGTCCCTGCTTTCCAGTGCTGACTTCAGAGTGCTAACTTCAGAGTGCTGACTTCCCTCCGTAAAGGAGGAGGAGCTGGTTTATTTCCTTTTCTTTCTCCTCCACTTCTTCTTCCTACTTCTGCTATTCTTTCACATTTTTTTCTATCCCACAACACATACTTCTCACTCTGTTACACCAAGTGTCTCTGTTGACCTCAGAAGAAGACAGTTTCTAAATTGAACTTAAGGAGATTTAACCTAGGAATTTAGCTTCCTAATATATGCCATGCCTTAACGTGCTTCAATCCATCTTCCAAAATCTACTATGTGCCTATTCTTGTCCCCAAAGTAGAAGGGGAAGCATTCCAGATTTACAGTTTACCATGTATGAAAAGGAACAATGGAAAATAGAAAAAAAATAAGGTGGCCAACTCATGGCCCAGAGATGGATATCTAGAAGTTCTGAGGGAAGGACAAGCAAGAAGTAAGCAACCAAGTGGGTTAAAATGACTAGCCAGGAAGGGTTCCTGGAGGGATGAAAACCCTTGGCACATAGTGGCAGGTCAGGAGTCTCAGGGTAGACTGAGTGGGCTTTCAGAAGGATACAAGCAAGCTGGAGGAAGGAAATCAGGGAGCGAGGACTATTGAAAGCATGGTCTTCCTCTGTAGCACCTTTCTAACATGACCATTTGCCACCCACACATGCTTCAGGTTATAATGACAGTCTTCAAGAGGAAATGAATGTAGACTGTCCCCCGGGGCAGTACTTCATCCAAGATGGCAATGAGGATGAGGACAAGAAGGCCTGCCAATTTAAGCGCTCCTTCCTGAAGAACTGCTCTGGTTTGGAGGACCCTACTTTTGGATACGCTACTGGACAGCCTTGCATCCTCCTAAAGATGAACAGGGTATATTAGCCCTTAATATCTGATGGTGATAAGTGGATGAGCTAGGTAGGAAAACACTCCATTTCTTTTGGGCTCTGATCTTCATACACTGCAGGTTTGGCCATTTTTATCAACAGCTTCAAGAATGCAGACAACCAGCCGAATCTACCAAATCCTTTTTCTCCCTGAACATTCCCTATTGCCATTCTTCCTTCCTGCTCTCAAACCTGCTCCTTGATGGACTTTATTGAGAATGGGGTCCTGAGCTGTTTGGAACAGAGGATTGATGGTGGGGGTGGGTGAGGGACAGTACTTGTATCATTAAAAATACATTTTCCAGCTGGGTGTACTGGCACTCATCTATATTCTCAGCTACTTAGGAGGTTGAGGCAGGAGAATCACAAGTCTGGGGCCAGCCTAGGCAACTTAGTGAGACCCTGTCTCAAAGTAAAAACTAAAATGGGCTGGGGGTGTAGCTCAGTGGTTGAGAACTTAGTATGAAGTTAGTTTCAGCGAGAGAGAGAGAAGAAAGGAAGGGAAGGGAAGAAAAGGAAAGGAAAGGAAAGGGAGAGGAAAGGGAAAGAAAGGAAGAAAACATTTTCCTTCTCTCCTGTCATGGTTTAGGTGTGACAGAGCCTTCCCCAAAAGTTCTCTATATCTTTATGATTATCTTGCTACAGTTTTCCCTGTGCATAAACATCAGGCATAAGTAAGGAATAAGTTGGGCTGTACAACTCAGGAGTTCTATTTTCTGCCGTTTATAACGTTTATTTCTTTCTTTTTATTTATTTATTTGGGAGTGCTGGGGAAGGCCTGGGGCCTTCCTCATGCTACGCTAGCACTAGGCAAGCACTCTAACACTAAGTTACAGTCCTAGTTCTTTTAAGTTTTGTTCTGAGACAGAGTCTCACTAAATTGCTCTGGCTGGCCTTGAAGTTGTGATCCTCCTGCCTTAGTGTCCTGAGTAGCTGGATGGCAGGTGTGTGCCACCAGACCTGGCTTGTTTGTAACATTTCTGAGAGGGCTAAGTAAATGAAATTTATGCCTGAGGAAAGATAACTCAGGGTTGGGGAAGTAAAAAATTCTCAGTCTTACTCTCAAATCTGTTTAAAAAGAAATACTGGTTTTCTTTTGCCAGATTGTAGGCTTTCGTCCTGAGCTTGGAGATCCCGTGAAGGTTTCCTGCAAAGTTCAGGTAAAGTGTCCTTTTGAGTAAGCATTGTTACTACTTCTGTTTCCTGTAAAAAGGCAGTTCATTCCTTCCAATGACTGTACGTTAGAGAAGTGATCATCTTTTTTTCGTAACTATACTTGCCCGTAGTGCCTTCAGAGTTTCCAATGTCCAAAACGTGTGTGTGTGTGTGTGTGTGAAGATTTATACATGTGAAAGCCAAAGACTGAACCTCAGCCAGGGGCCACAGCAGGGAACAATGATGCGCTAAGTCATGAATAGGCACTTTGTTTACACTTTTGCTTTTAGCTCTAATTACTTGTTACTTTGAACTAAACAAACAGCTTTCATTAGAGTCATTAGTCCCTGATTTTAAAACTGAATTTCACATTTTGCTGCAATGACCAGTGGCACTGGGTGTTGCAATAACAAATGACTACAAGGGAAGCATAAACAGAACTCCATTAATATGCTAATTAACTGGAGCATTAATTCCTATCTCATCCGCACCAATTAGCTCCTTTGTAGGAAAAAGCCCTAGATCTGGATTTGCTTCTTAAACAGGCAGTGGCTTCCTCCTGTTCTGTGACATCAACTGTACTCCCCAGCACTGGACTGTTGTTGTCTTGTAAACATGCTAGGCCAGGCAATCCCATTCTCAGGACAGTACTAGAAAGCAAGCTCAGAACTCCAGACTTCATGGTGGCAAATCAGAAAACAGCAAAAGGTAGCATTTATTCAGCTAGTGTTTTACACTGAGCAAAGACTTATTGATCACTTACTAAATAAATACTGCATCCTTTGCTAGGTGTTGGGGTACTGAAACAAATATGACTGTCTCTGAAATCAGAAGGTACAGTGGAAACATTACAGAAAGAAAGCTTAGTTCCTTTCGGGAGATGGTGATGCTGAAGATGAGCTTAAAAACCTTAGGCAATATTTGCTAGGTGAATGAGGTGGAAGGAAATTCATTTTATTCACATGTAGTGTATGTGTGTGTAAATAGTTACTCGCATGAAATGTGACTACCAACTAGTGAAACTGATTCCATAGGCCATTGATGAAAAATAAATCTCATTGGTTTTTAGGAAAATATATAAATAAATCATAAAGACCAACTCAGCCTTAGACTAACTTTTTTTTTTTTCCTGTGCTGGGGATTGAACAAGGGGCCTTGCACATGCTGGGCGAACGCTGTACACTGAGCTAAACTCTCCCCCTTCCCTCTCCCCAGGCTTTAAACTAGTTTATTAATGGATCAAGTTCTGCTTGTAGTTTTCAAAAGGAAGCTGTACCTTGCTGAGAAGTATCCTTTAAAAAAAAAGAAATATTGAGTCTTTACACACTCTATAACAAACAATACTCATAAAATCCACACCCACTTGTGCAAAATCAAGCAGGATGAGGTAATGACTAGAATAAATTATGGAGAGCTCAGTTTATACCAAAAACAATTATAGTCTATATATGTATACATGTACTATACAGTACAGTATACTGTATAGTATATTGACAGAAGTAATCACATGGCCCTAGTGAATAATTCCCTAGGAGTGATGCACTATTTGTCCACATTAGCTTTGTGCTATTTAGGGCAAGCCTAATGCATTAGCAAAATGAGCAGCCCTCTACCTGACAATGTGATAAGAGTAGCCCTGTTTAATCATTTCCATTACCCAAGTCCCTCTTGCTTGTCCTCCTGACTCCAACTACTGTAATTAAACAGTACCAAGAATGTGATCAGAGACATAGGTTGAGGTGAGCCAACTGTAGGTTATATGCCCAAGCGTTAGGTCCCTGTGTATACGATCTGGTTTCCAACAGAACCATGCTTGCAGTGTGCAAATTGTGAAGTGGGATTTAATAAATGTGTTCTAGCTTATACCTGCCTCAGCTCCCGAGTCTACCACTGGGTGTCAGGCCCAGTACGATTCTTTGGAGAAGGGCTACAGTGGTAGACCTTCTTTCTAAAGCAGCATCCTTTGGAACCTTTCTGTCTGGGTCCTGTAAAAGCCAGAACAGAGCTATGGGGTGCTATTCACCTCCTCAGCCCAGGCCTTCTATTTCAGCATTCTGTGAACTGAAAAGCCAAGGAAATGCTCCTCTAGTGATAGGTCAGGGCTGACCTCTGCCACATTCTGCTTTTGTGGTCTTCCTGGAACAGTTGATTGTGAGTCACACAGAGATTTCACCTGGGGCACAAGTCCCTTTAGTCCAGACTCCAACCCACTTTATGACCCAGCATCCTACATATACCTGCTTTTGCTTACAGAGAGGTGATGAAGATGACATCCGATCCATCAATTATTACCCAGAGTCGGCTTCTTTTGACCTCCGTTACTACCCTTACTATGGCAAACTGACTCACGTAAGCTATATCCTCTTCCTTCTTTGATGTCAAAAAGGGCTCAAACACAAAGGAAGGACCACCTGGGATGTTTAAGAATAAGGAAGCAGCAGGTAGTAACAGGTAGATGAATAGATAATGGCCATACCCTGGGTCTCCCTCTACGAATTCCTATTATAACTACATGGCTTTCCTTTTTTTCTTTTTGGTACTGGGGATAGAACTCAGGTCCTTGCGCTTGCACAGCAGGCGGCGAAACCACTGAGCTAAATCCCAGGCCCTACATGGCTTTTCATATGTGAAAGAATCTTGTCTGTAGTCGAGTCTAACTCCCCCTCAGTTTTCAGATGGGAAATTTGGGGTTTGTAGAGGAAAAGTGAGTTTCCCAAAGCCACATAGCTAATTAGTGGCAGCACCAGAAGCAGATAAATTACTATCATTTGTGTTTAACCATGCCCAAATAATCACACTTCCCTGTTTCTCCCAATTGAAGCCTTGGGATGGTGAAGGCTTCATCTCCAGCATATGAACTTGATAGATACTAGTTCTGGTTTGATTCGTGGTCTGATATCCAGAAAATCAAATCATTCTGAGACAGAATTGGTTTCCCTCAGAGGAACATCAGACATTTGACAGTGACTTATGAGAGAAATATGTAAATCCCTCACACTTTCCCTAGGCAGGGAAAATATGTCAGGTTGCTGTGGCCATTGGTGATTTGGCATCATCAGATGTACTCACTTCCCTCTGTGGAGGTTATCTCACCCTGCACTGAATAAGTTTCCCTCCTACCACCTCCCTCTACTTAGATTCATTGTTCTTTCATCTACAGGTTAACTACACTTCCCCTTTGGTGGCAATGCACTTTACAGATGTAGTGAAGAACCAAGCGGTGCCTGTACAGTGCCAACTAAAAGGCAAAGGCATCATAAATGATGTCATCAGTGATCATTTTGTGGGTAGGGTAATCTTCACCTTGAACATAGAAACCTAAGAACTTCAGGAGGCCACTCCTACCAGTTCTGTTTCTGTTTTATCTCATGTTATCCCTGGTAGCACCTGAATCCTTTCTCTTCAATTAAGACACAGTCAAATGGACATTAAAGATGACAGATCATCTTTCCTTGCCTTTGACATGTGTAGGAAGTGATATTGTGGGAGCTGTTTGATTTTTTTAAAGGTATTCTCTCCTGGTGACAGATAATATTAATTCATTTTCCCATTACTTAAAACTAAAAGTCATTCTTGCTGTTAAAAATCTCACTGTAGTATAAACTGATACAATTCACAATAGCCATTCACAATGGTCAGGAGAATGCTTATGATGCTTATAAATCCATCATGTTTTCTAAAGTTTTGTTTTATAGATAAAATTCCTCCCAACCAACCTGATAATCTACCCCTCCCCCCTCCTTTTAAAATCTGCCTGGCAAGATCTTTCCTTGGGATTCATCACTCAGACCAACCCAAGTAGCACCATTGGGCCACTGTACCAATAGCAATGTATAACCCGGGGTGCTAGAGAAACTGGCTGCCTTTTGGAGCAACTAACTACTGATTCAGAGATTAGGTTACCTTCAACTGGGATAGAAAGCAGTGCTAACTAGATATTGTTCTGGAATAGAGACGAAGACCTTCTGTGTTTTGGGAAGGTAGTGCTCACTTCAATTGGGAAGAACACTTAGCATATGGATTGTTGATCCCTTCCTTGCTCTATGGTATAATCACCCAAAGCCAAACATTCCTACAGACAAGTTTGTCTGAGCTTCAGGTGAAGGAGAAAACATGGAAGATCTCCATTGGCTAATTCTTGGTTTTTTGTTTGTTTATTTGTTTGACAGTGGTGTAATATTCTTGGAGACCATCAGGGATAGATATGTTGAAACCCCAGCTACAGCCTTGGGAATTGAAATCAGGGTCTTCCAATTAATATATGGCAAGACAGAGTGCTCCTGCCAGGCCATCTTGAAGCCAAAGCTCATTAGCCAGTTTTGCATTTACTTTAAAAATGACATGGGGCAGATGTTTGTCCAGGTACCTTTGTCTTATCTTTGGCTATGTGACCATTCCATTGCTACTTAACACCTCCACCAGGGGAAGGGCTGGGATAAAGAGAGAAAGCCAGCATGGGTGAATAGATTAGTGTCTCAGGGTCCAAAGCAAGCTTTAATGACAGAAGCACCCAGCATCTGAATCTCCTCTACAGTGCTCACTTCAAAACAGGGAACAGGCAGTTTGGTAGTGAAGACAAATGAGTAGAGAAGTAACTATGATACGGTGTAACGAGAGTTGTAGAACTGGTATGTAGACCATGAGGAAAAATTACCTTCAGCTGAGAAAACAAGAGAGGGAATTTTATTTTCTTTGTTTTTGTGGTACTGGGGCCTTTGCACTGAGCTATATCTCCAGCCCCCTTATTTTTTATTTTGAGGTAGTGTCTCACTAAGTTGTTAAATTGCCTGGGCTGGGCTCAAATTTGCAATCCTACTGCCTCAGCCTTCCAGAGTGCTGTAATTACAGGCGTGTACCACCACGCCTGGCTTCAGAGGAAGTGTCACATGAAAAGCCACAATCATGAAAAGGCCATCATGTGTTTTCGGAACTTTGAGTAGTTCGTGTAACTGGAGTGTAAAGAGCTCAGAGGACTGGCAGAAAGTGTTAGAAAATGGGGCTAGGAGGTGCTCAGAGACTGGATTTTATTCAGTAGGTGAAAAAGAATCTTTAAAGCACTTTAATCAGGGAAGATCTGTGATCACATTTGCATTTTAGAAAGAATAATTTCACAATCATAATGTGAAGGGTGGGCTGGAGAGTGACAAGACGGATGAATGGGAAGAAGAAAGAGTAAAAAATGACCCCAGGTTTTTGAGTTTGGCTAGAATCAGCCAGATGATAATAGTGTTGATAAATACTGGGTATAAGAGGTAAACAGATTTGAAGAGGATATTGCTGAGATCAGCTTTGGACATTTTAGGCCTGTGGTTTCTACTGATCAGACATTGATATGAAAATGTAAATTCATGTTGAGTTGAAGAAAAGGAAAGCTGAGAACAAAAGCAACATTTGGTTAAGCAAATTCATTTTAAAAATTCTTAACAATTTAATCTTGGGAATTTGAGCCACTTATGTAAACACACTATTCCAATGTAATCCCTACCATAGTGTTTTTCTCTTGGCTTTGTGGCAGAAAGGACTGCTGTTGCTCTTTGGAATTTCCTTCTCAGATATCTTTTAAGTTTTATTGACAGAGTAGAGGAAGCCTGACTGCTATTAACAAGTAAAAGAAGATAACACAATAGCAGGCGTGTAAAAAATTTAAAAACAGTGAAACTGTCTTCTCCCAACCAATTTCCTTAACAAATTCAATTATCAAAACTAAACTTTAAAACTGAAAAAGACAGTAACTTAAGATCATTTAAAAATTACCTCAAACAGCCGGGCATGGTGGTACATGCCTGTAATCTCAGCATTTGGGCGGCTGAGGCAGGAGGATTGCTGTGAGTTAAGAGTCCAGCCTGGGCTACATAGTGAGTTCAAGGCCAACCTGAACTATACAGTGAGACCCTGTCTCAAAAATCAAACAAACACACAAAAAATTACCTCAAACAATCAAACTCTCAACATTCGATAGTAAAAGATAATAGCACATTAACTCTGGAAAGGATATTAGAGAGCATTTAGAGAAAATAGTCTGCATTACATCTGACTCCAGGTCCAGTGCTCTTTCTACTCTGAGCTGCTACTTACCAGGAAGTATCATTTTTTTAAATCAATGAATGATATCCCAAATATTTTGAAATGTAAGTCAAATTTTAATAAAAATAGTTGACATTTCACAGGAGTTAAACTACTGGTGCTATATTTTATATATAATACATTATCCTGTTAAATACATTGACAATTCAACAAGGAATTATGAATCTTTTGTCATACAGTGTTTTTCATTCAATGGACTCTATCATGTCCACAACTTCAAAGAAATATTGAAGAACATTAAGGCAGTTTGGGTTGTTGGCTAGGACATGAAAAAAATCACTTTATTATATAGAATTGGATTAATGAATATGTTCATTAATGTTAGATTCTAACTATTCCATGAAATTCTAGTCGATTAACTTAAATAGTCTCCCATACTGTGCCATACCAGGATTTGATTTATATACCATCTGTTGCAATACATTTGATTTTACTTGATTGTCAATGAGAAATACTACTTCCAAATGATTTCATGGTATTGTCCATGCTAGATTTTCCAATCCACTCCTCTGAAATCATTATCCTAAGGTAATATTCCTTAGCATCTATTTATAACTAACATTTATGTTGTCTTGGGGAGTTGTCGACAACAATAAATTGAAATAAAAAAGAAATGTGTGATTTCTTTCTAGGGCGTATCACTGATTTTTCCACAGGAATATTGGGCAGCCACATGGATGGAACACTTGACAATTGACAGCCTATTAGTTGAAGACTGTTTTTCTCCCATCACAACTTTTTTTTTGTTGGTTTTTGTTGTTGTTGTTGTTGTTGTTGTTGTTGTTATTTGGATTTTTTCTTTACACTTGGAGTTTCACACATAGGAAGGTGAAACTGGAAGTAGTTTTGTTTCTGAGCATTTTGTTTTCCTTTTGCAATCTCCATGCTCCAGTCCCTCAGTTAGAATATCTTTCCTTTTCTCATCAAAGTTAGTTTCTGATATAAATTGTTCTGTTTGTTTGTACTGTAGAGTAACACTAAGAGAAACTTTGAGGGGGCGGGGACTGGGAACCCCTGAAACCTTACCGGAAACTTCTGCAGTAGACTCCAGTCTCCTGTCCAGTGTATGATGCAGGCCTGAGAATAAAAAACTAAAAGACAGAACTAAGAGAGACAGAAAGTGGGGCGCCAGGACAACCAATGCCAGTGCAACTGACAAAGGCACTAGCCAATCCAAGCCATTGATTTTTATTGGTAATCACTTCGGGTAAAGGTGAGCTACATGCAAGGGCAGAACTACGTGCGAGGATGTACAGTCATGTGGTTTTTATGGAAATGTAAGCAAGGGTCATAAAATATAAGAAAGCATTTTTTGAATTAGGAACAGAATAGACAAAAATATATGGTTGTAATTAGAACATTGTCCTTCTAGTAAGGAGGTTTCAATTGTGGGAACAGAATTTGGATGAGAGTTACTCTGACCGCTGCACATAGGCTTCAGCTGGACTTACTTCTATAAACAAGCCAATTGTGGGGTTAACTCTTTACAGCCTGAACTCTTTACAGCCTGCTTTGGGCATAATCAATATTGCCATCTCCTACAGGGGGCATAGAACAAAGATCCAGAGAGAAACTCTGCAAGTACTTGATAAAAGCTTGGCTACATGACTTCAGGGCATATCTGCCTACAAACTGTCTCTCAAAGCAAATCTCTCTCTAGTAACAGTTGCAATTAAAGACAAGTATTCCCAGTTCCTTATTCTACTGGTAGGCTAGACTGCAGCAGTAATGCCTTCTTTCCTTGGAGGCTGCCCTGGCCTAAGATCTACTAGATTGATACGATTTGATTGGGGGGAGGGGTGTCTTGTGATCCCAAATATATTTCCTTCATCTGGGTTCTTCATTAGAGTAATTTCTTTACTTCCCCTTAAAATATTCACACATAATAAAGTAATTTAATCAAATCATTCAGAAGTGTTTTCTCTGCAGTACTGGGGAATAAAGCCAAGGTATTTGGACTGAGCTACCTCCTTATCCCTTTTTTATTTTTTATTTTAAGACAGGATCTCACTAATTTGCTCAGGTTAGGTTTGAGCTTATGGTCCTCTGCCTAAGCCTCCCAGAGGCTGGATTACAGGTGTGCACCACTACCACATCCAGCTTTCACTGTGCTGTTATCTAGGCAGAGAGTAGAAATGTGTGTGTGTGTGTTGGAGGTGTATAGGCTGGATGGAAAAGAGAAGGAAAAAGAACTCAAAAGACTACTTCACCAAGTTCTTTAGTTGCAGGCTAGAAGGAAAAAAGGTTGATGGGGGTTTAAAAATGTTTAAGAAAGATATGGTAAGTTCTAAATCTGGCAGTTTACACTCCATAATGTACCCCTTGCAAGCTTCTGGATGGCCATAACACCAACTTTTGTCCCAACAAGAAATAGCACACTTGACAATAATTAGAAGGGGGTTCATTTGCAAAGGGATTATTTATAAAAGCATAAATTTCGGGAACAACAAATAGCTCAGTAATCTAATAAGAGCTGAACTCTTATCATCACTAGACCCTAAAGTACAGGAGTAGGGACTAGTTACCACAATGCAGAAGTGAGTCACGTATAACTGGCTACCTTCAGTGATAACTTAGTTGAAGGACTAAGCTAGCCCAAGGTGATCTTGTGGGAAAAGGAACAGAAAAATAAATACTGGAACCTAATTTTCCTTTTTCCTTCTGATATACTGGTAATTCTCTTGGCCAAACCCAGTCAAAAGCTAGACAGCAAGGAAGACTATTTATGTGGTTCATACAGGTCAGCTTCTCAAGGAAGAAAGCAAGCTGGAAAAGGATGAGAGGTGCCTGGTGGGGCAAATGGAAGATACCTAGCACAGCCATCAAGTGTAGTTTCTGTGGGCAGACCCCTTGGAGCCTGGTACAGTGCTAGAACCATCTCCTGAACTAAGTCCAGTTACTGAGTCAGCTTTATCTTCATATATATTGCTGTCAGGGAGGTTATTCCTCCAGGGAAAACTGAGGAGACACTGCCAAGAAAGAACAAATAGATATAAAGTCCTATTAAATCCTACACCTACTTATGGTTATATCTGAACTTTTAGAATAAAATCTTCAAAGTTTTAATATTAAGTTTAATATTAAGTTCTCCAAAGAACACTCTTTTCCATTGTGTCAACACCTTTCACTTGGATGAAGAAAGTGCGAAAACACACACATGTGCGCACACACAGAGAGAAGCAAGAAGAGAGATCATCTTCATTTATTCTGCTTTGACTTTATCAAATAAAATCTATAATTCAACTCTGCATCAAATGTCTAGCTTTCATAAAACAGTTTTTTCTAGAGAGAAATGACAATCTTCATAAAACAGTTAACTTGAATTAGAAAAATATTTTTACTTCCATCAAGAACAAACATGTTCAGTGAAAATGACATCTTTTCCCTCCTTTTGAGTCTTCTAGCTGATGACATGAGCTGCTATATAGAAAATCCTGAGGAATATAGTAAAAACTATTAGAGCTAATGAACAAGTTCACCAAGGCTACATGATACAATATCAGTACACAAAAAGTTGTTTCTCTATAGCAATGCAAACTTTAAAAATGATATTAAAACAATTTCATGTAAACTAGCGTAAAAGAATAAAATACTTAGGAAAAGTCAACAAAAGAAATGCAAAGCTTATATATTGAAAACTAAATATTTTTGGACTTTTATTAGTACATGTCTGCAGTACATAATGATTACAGTCACTGTAGGGAATTGGTACATGTACATAACACATTCCAATTCTTTTTTCCTCCTTCTCTCCACTCCCCTTTTATTTTTCCAGCATTGGATTCATTTATTTATCTTATAAGACCTTATAGAAAAAAATAAATAAAAAATAAATTTTAAAAAGACCTTATAGAGTTAATTTCCATATACACAGATTGAAAACTAGACTAATAAGCCAAATATCATGTAAAACATATAAGACAATTGTACTAAGTCAAGGTACAGTTTTAGATACATTGTTCATGCTGGATTACAATACCTTTTCTTTTTCTGTTTTTTCCCTGTTATCTATATTCATATCTCTATTTACATAGAGAGAGGGAAGAGAGATAAAGATATAGATACAGATTGAGTTTTTCATATAAAAGAAACCATGTGATAATCTAGTGTGTCTGAGTTATTTCACTTAACATTATGGTCTCAAGGTGCATCCATTTTCCTACAAGTGACTCAAATGTATCCTTCTTTATGGCAATGTAATACTCCATTGTGTATAAACAGCACATTTTCTTTATCCACTCATCTGTTGATGGACATACAGGCACCTTCCAAGATTTAGCTATTACAAATTGTGGTGCTATAAACACGGGTATTCATACATCACTGTGGTATGATGTCTTCAGCTCTTTTGGAAAGTTATCTAGAAGGGGAATAGCGGGATCAAATGGAATTTCCATATTTAGTTTTTTGAGGAATCTTCATACTGATTTACATAGTGGTGGTATCAGTTGACACTCCCACCAAAAATGGAGAAGGGTTCCTTTTTCCCCCACAGCCTCACCAGCATTCGTTATTGGTTGACTTCTTGATGATAACCATTCTTTCTGTGGTGAGATGAACAACTACATACTTTTGAAATCAGCCAAAAATAAAAAGACATTCATGTTCATGGATGATTAGATTAATATTGTTACAGGGCAATACTCACCAAGTTTATCTACAAATTCAAGGCAATCCCTGAGTTTTCCTTCTTGGAAATTGACAAGTTGATCCTAAAGTTCATAGGGAAACAGAAGAGACCCAAATAGCCAAAATGATTTTGGAAAATAATAACAAAGCTGGAAGGTTCATAAGTTCCACTTTTAAAACTTACTCTGAAGCTGAAGTCATGAAATCACTGTGGTACTGTCATAGGAAAGACATATAACTCAATGGAGTAGAATTGAGATTCCAAAAATAAACCTATAATTTATGGCAAATTGATTTTTGAAAAATGTGCTAAGACCATTCAATAGTCAAAAAATAATCTCTTCAACAAATGGTGCTAGAAAGGCCGGGAACTTAGCTCAGTGGTGCTGCCACCTGCCTCCCAAGCACAAGGACCTGAGTTCCATCCTTTATACAAAAAAAACAAAACAAAATAAAAAACAAATGGTGCTAGAACAGGCACTATATAAAAGAATGAATTCAGATCCCTGCTTCATGCCATATACAAAAATTAATTCAAAGTGGACCAAAGATGTAAGTGTAAGAGTTTATATCCTGGTGTGGTAGTATATACTTATAATCCTGATACTCTAGAGGCTAGGGGAGGAAGCCAGCCTGCACTACATTGCAAGACCCTGTCCCATGAAAAAAGTGTATAAAACTTTTAGGAAAAAAATAAACCTAAATCTTTGTGAGTGTGAATTTAAAAATTGTTACTTAAATATGACAAAAAAGTACAAATGACAAAAGAAATCTAGATACATTGGACTTCATCAAAATTAAAAACTTCTTCCAGGTGTTACACCTGTAATCCTAGCACTTGGGAGGTTGTGGCAGGAGGATTTTGTGTTCAAGGCCAGCCTGAGCTACATAGCTATTCCAAGGCTGCCTGGACTACACAGTGAGACCTGGCTTCAAGAAAAAAACAAGTGGGATCTCTTCTTATTAAAAGGCTTCTGCACAGCAAGAGAAACCACCAGCAGTGTGAAGAGACAACCCACAATGTGGGAAAAAATCTTCACCTGCTCTTCCTCAGACAAAGGTCTACTATCTCGAATCTATAAAGAACTTAAAAAGATCAGACCTCCCAAATTTAAAGACCCAATCTAAAAATGGGCATCTGAAATGAACAGACATTTCTCAGACAAAGAAGTAGAAATAGAAAATAAATACATGAAAAAATGTTCAACATCACTGGTCATTCGAGAGAAGCAAATGAAAACAACGCTGAGATTCCACTTCACTCCAGAAAGAATGGCTGCTATCATGAAATCAACCAATAAATGCTGGTGGGGCTGTGGGGAAAGAGGAACCCTGCTCCACTGCTGGTGGGAGTGTAGACTGGTGCAACCACTTCGGAAATCAGTATGGAGATACCTCAAAGAACTAGGACTGGAAGTCCCATTTGACCCCATTATTCCACTGCTGGGGATCTTCCCCAAAGAAGTAAAAGAATCATACCACAGTGATATATGTGCACCCATGTTCATAGCAGCGCAGTTTGTAATAGCTAAAACTTGGAAACAGCCCAAATGCCCATCAACTGGAGACTGGATAAAGAAAATGTGGTTTTTTTATAAAATGGAGTACTACTCAGCCATAAAAAATGAAAAATTAGAGACATTTATAGCTAAGTGGATGCACATTGAGGCGATACTCTTAAGTGAAATAAATAGGACACACATGTGTAAATACTGAATAGTTTCTCTGGTGTGAGAAACTGAAAGTGTAAATAAGGACTAAATGTATAATAGGTAATGTGAAATAGGAAGAAAAGGGGCAAAGGCGAAGGAAGTGGGAGGGCTAGGGGAAAGGATAGAAGGGAATGGGATTAATATGAGAAAATGGAAAAATAGGAACAAAATCTTTGTAAATAGGGAGGACTGGAGGGGTTGAAGGGAGGGCTGTGCAAGGGTGAAAAATAAGAACCAAGAGAGACTATGTAAAGGTGCAAATTTCCAATGATGAATGTCATTATATTGTATACCTAAAATGTACCAATGATTAGAATGAATAATCAATAATGTAAAATAGGAAGAAAAGGACCAACGGGGTAGGGGTAGTGGGAGGGGCAGGGGAAAGGAAAGAAGGGAAAGGAAAAAATGATGAGAAATGGAAAAAATGGAAATAAAGTCTTTGTATATAGGGAAGGGTGGAGGGCGTGAAGGGAGGGCTAGGAATGGGGAAAAAAAAAAAGAACCAAGATGCATCATGTAAAGGTACAAGTTCCCAAAGAGAAATGTAAATGTGTTGTATACCTAAAATCTACCAATAAAAGAATTTAAGAAAAACAAACAAACAAAAATAAAATGAAAAATAAAAATTTCTGTATTTCAGAGTATGCTATCAAGAATGTGAAAATACAATCCACAGAATGGAAGAAAATATTTGTAAATTACATATCCAATAAGGGACTAATATCCAGACTATACAGAACTCTTATAACAACTAACCCAATATCTCCAAAGAAAATACACAAATGGCCAATACGTACATTTAAAATGCTCAACATCATTACTCATTAGAGAACTGTCAATAAAACCACAATAAAGCTTTATGCCTTCAATCCACTTTGAACTGATTTTTGTGTATAGTGTAAGAGAAGGGTTTAATTTCTTTTTTTCTTTTTCTCTTTTTTATTTCCCCACCTCCTCTCCTTCCTCCTCATCCCCTTCCTTGTTTTTCTTCTTTTTTAGTATGTAGACTTCTAGATTTCACAACTCCATTTATTGAAGTTTGTCCTTTCCCTATTATATATTCTTGGTGCTTTTGTCAAAGTTACTTGTTTTAAACAGACATGGGGGCACACACCTACAATCCTAGCATTCTGGGAGGCTGAAGCAAGATGATCATGAGTGTTATGGTTTATTTCTGCATGTCTCCTCCCAAAGCCTCATGTGCTCTTAAGTGGGGCTTTGGGGAGGTGGTTAGATAGTGGGGGTGTGATACTCATCGGTGGAGTAGTCCACTGATGAGTTTACAGCTAAATGTTATATTGGGAAATGAAGCCTGGTTGGAGGAGGTGGGTCACTGGGGGCGTGGCCTGGAAGGGTCTATCTCCCTCCCTCTTCCCTTGATCTCTCTCTGGTACCTGCCACCATGGTATGAGCTCTTTCTCCTCTGCCATGCCCCTTTGCCACATTGCCCTGCCTTGGAGCCAGCTGACTATGGACTGAAATCTCTACAAACTGTGAGACAAAATAAACCTTTCCCTTTTTAGAGTTGTGGGTGTCAGGTATTGTGTCTTAGCAACAAGAAAGTAGCTAAGACAGTAACAAAAATTTAGTTGTCCATCTATGCAAAAATTTTTATTCTGTTTCACTAGTCTTTGTGTGTTTTTATACCAGCACTATACTGTTTTGATTACAAAAGCTTGTAATATAGTTGAAATCAGAGTATGACACCTCTTTGGAGAGTAAATATGGGGGCAACAGAATAGATTCATACTTACCAAGGGTTATTTAGTTACTATTGTCTATGACTTTCCAACCTGCCAGCAAGCGATCCTGACGTGGAACCTTTTGAATGGCATCACCACTGCAGGTGTCCAACTGGCCACTTGGTTATGAGTTGACTACAATAGCCCACTTATATATGAGATATTATAATAGTTTTTTTCAGAGTGATAAACATGTATTTTTTGGTATAGATTAGCTTTTCTAAAAGATAGCATCCTAACACTGCTATCTGAAATTTTACAGAGTATTTGATCAACCATCAGGTTATACCACATAAAATTACATTAGACAAGAGGATGCATTTTACAGTAAAGACATAGAAATTGGTCTATGATGATATGATTTCCTGATTTCATACAGTACACCAACACCCAAAAAACTGGTATTATGATTGAGTAATGAACTTGCCTGCTGAAAGACAGCTTAAGTACCAACTCAAAACCAATATTCTATGTGAGAAGGATCCTTTTCTTCAGAATATAGTGTATTCAGCAAATCAAAAAAATTGTATGTGGTGTATATTCTCAATAAGAAGAAACAAAAGAATAGAAACAGGAATATCCGCACTTACCATCACTATCAGTGACACAGTGACATCCCTGCAGTTTTCTACTTGCTAGAGTCAGAGGTCCTGGCCCTGAAGGGAGCTCACTCTAGCCTAAAGTTTCTCAATCTCATGACTACTGATATATTGGTAGGATAAATCTTTGTTATGAAAGTTGTCCTGTGCATTATAGTATATTTAACAGCATCCCAGGCTTCTCCCCACTGGATGCCAGGAGTACACATCTTCTAATTGTGACAAAAAATGTCTCCAGATATTGACAAATGTTCCTAGGGGGAAAAACTGTTCCAGGTTGAGAACCATTGGAGAAAAAAAGTTCATGTGAATTACAATTTGGGACTGACAACTGGGCATTTTGGTCTCTTTGTGTCCAGGAACAAGGAGGCAAGAAAAGTAACCATCTTATCTTGGTCAGTTGACTTCAGTGGTTGTAAGGAGGTAGAGCTGCTTTTCACAATAGGAACAGGAAGGGATTGTCAGGGTGTCAAGAAGTCTCTGAGCAAAAGCAGCTGCTAAATTGGGTGGCTACTCTGTCAGACATTTGACCAGATAGGTGACAACGAGCCCAAATGAATATACACAGTATATTACTTACATAGACAGCATAAGCAAGATCATCGTAGTTAGCTCCCTACATCCTTAATCCCACAGGACAGCTACATCAGATGACAGATGATATGACTGGTAGGTCACTCTGTTATTGAAGAGCCAATTCTAGACTGCAACTAATCAGTGTCATAGCCTGCAGCTATATACTAAAAAGATCAAGATAGATAGTCCCATGCTTCATTGGAAACAGTTAGGCTGATTAGAACCTGATTTTGGCTTTCTTCCAGAACAAAGGGACACTGATGAGAAATATCCTATGACAGTTCCTTACAAGACTAATTTTTTGGCATATTATTGAAAGGGTATTTTGCCAAGATTTAGAACCTCTAATTGAGCATTGGCTATGTGACCTATACAAATATATGCAAAGTTGCTAGTGTTCCATTGTTGAACTGTTTCCCTACAAAAGTATGTATAAAACCCAAATGATCCATTTGAATATTTTATTTTATTTTTTATTTTGTGAGCCAGAGTCTCGCTATGTAGCCCGGGCTGGCCTCAAACTCACAGTGATTGTCCTGCCTCAGCCTTCTGAGTGCTGGGAATACAGGCATGTGCCACCACACCTGGCTCCATTTGTTTTTTTTTTTTTGTATTAAATTCTTTTATTGGTAGTAGGTATACAACACAATTACATTTCTCATTGGGAATTGTACCTTTATATAATGCATCTTGGTTCTTATTTTTTCCCCATTCCTAGCCCTCCCTTCACGCCCTCCACCCTTCCCTATTTACAAAGACTTTATTTCCATTTTTTCCATTTCTCATCATTTTTTCCTTTCCCTTCTTTCCTTTCCCCTGCCCCTCCCACTACCCCTACCCCGTTGGTCCTTTTCTTCCTATTTTACATTATTGATTATTCATTCTAATCATTGGTACATTTTAGGTATACAATATAATGACATTCATCATTGGAAATTTGCACCTTTACATAGTCTCTCTTGGTTCTTATTTTTCACCCTTGCACAGCCCTCCCTTCAACCCCTCCAGTCCTCCCTATTTACAAAGATTTTGTTCCTATTTTTCCATTTTCTCATATTAATCCCATTCCCTTCTATCCTTTCCCCTAGCCCTCCCACTTCCTTCGCCTTTGCCCCTTTTCTTCCTATTTCACATTACCTATTATACATTTAGTCCTTATTTACACTTTCAGTTTCTCACACCAGAGAAACTATTCAGTATTTACACATGTGTGTCCTATTTATTTCACTTAAGAGTATCGCCTCAATGTGCATCCACTTAGCTATAAATGTCTCTAATTTTTCATTTTTTATGGCTGAGTAGTACTCCATTTTATAAAAAAACCACATTTTCTTTATCCAGTCTCCAGTTGATGGGCATTTGGGCTGTTTCCAAGTTTTAGCTATTACAAACTGCGCTGCTATGAACATGGGTGCACATATATCACTGTGGTATGATTCTTTTACTTCTTTGGGGAAGATCCCCAGCAGTGGAATAATGGGGTCAAATGGGACTTCCAGTCCTAGTTCTTTGAGGTATCTCCATACTGATTTCCGAAGTGGTTGCACCAGTCTACACTCCCACCAGCAGTGGAGCAGGGTTCCTCTTTCCCCACAGCCCCACCAGCATTTATTGGTTGATTTCATGATAGCAGCCATTCTTTCTGGAGTGAAGTGGAATCTCAGCGTTGTTTTCATTTGCTTCTCTCGAATGACCAGTGATGTTGAACATTTTTTCATGTATTTATTTGCTATTTCTACTTCTTTGTCTGAGAAATGTCTGTTCATTTCAGATGCCCATTTTTGGATTGGGTCTTTAAATTTGGGAGGTCTGATCTTTTTAAGTTCTTTATAGATTCGAGATAGTAGACCTTTGTCTGAGGAAGAGCAGGTGAAGATTTTTTCCCACATTGTGGGTTGTCTCTTCACACTGCTGGTGGTTTCTCTTGCTGTGTAGAAGCTTTTTAATAAGAAGAGATCCCATTTGTTGATTGTTTGTGCTAGTTCATGGGCAACTGAGGTTTTGTTCATAAAATCTTTTCCTACACTGATGTCTTCAAGGGTTCTACCTAACCTCTGTTCCAACTGGTTCAGAGTTTCTATTTTAATATTTAGATCTTTAATCCATTTTGATTTTAGTTTAATGCATGGTGAGAGATATAGGTCTAGTTTTAATCTTTGGAAAGTTGAAGCCCAATTTTTCCAGCACCATTTATTAAAGAGGCTATCTTTCTTCCAGTGAGGGTGTTTGACTCCTTTGTTGAAGATGAGATGGCTGAGTGTGTCTGGCATTGTTTCTGCATCTTCTAATCTGTTCCACTGGTCCTCAAGTCTGTTTCTTTGCCAGCACCATGCTGTTTTTATCACAGTAGCTTTGTAGTAGAGTTGCAGGTTGGGGATTGTGATACCCCTGCCATGTCTCTGTTACCTAGAATTGCTTTTGCTATTCTGGGTCTCTTCTTGTTCCAAATGAATTTTTGGATTGTTTTCTCGAGGTCTATGAAGTATGCTGCTGGGATCTCAATTGGAATTGCATTAAATCTATATAGCAGTTTTGGAAGTATGGCCATTTTCACTATATTAATCCTTCCTACCCAGGAGCAGGGGATGTCTTTCCATTTTCTGATATCATCTTCAATCTCTCCTTTCAGAGTGCCATAGTTTTCAGAGAAGAGGTCTTTGATTTCTTTGGTTAGGATGATTCCTAGGTATTTCAGTTTTTTGGATGCTATTGTGAAAGGAATTATTTGGCCTATTTCTCTCTCAGTGAGTCTGTCATTGGTGTAGAGGAAAGCTATTGATTTTTGTGTGTTGACTTTCTAACCAGCTACTTTCCTGAATTTGGTTATTAAGTCTAGAAGACTTTTGGTGGAGTTCTTGGGTCTTCTATATAGAGTATCATGTCATCTGCAAATAATGACAATTTGACTTCTTCATTTCCTGTCTTTATTCCTTTTATTTATTTCTCTTGTCTAATTGCTGTGGCTAATGTTTCCAGAACTATGTTGAACAAGAGTGGTGATAGTGGGCATCCTTGTCTTGTTCCTGATTTTAGTGTGAAGGATTTCAGGTTTTGACCATTTAGTATGATATTGGCTGTTGGTTTTTCATAGATGGCTTCTATCAGCTTGAGGTAGAGACCATCTATTCCAATTTTTTGTAGGGTTTTTATCATAAATGCATGTTGGATTTTGTCAAATGCTTTTTCTGCATCTATGGAGATAATCATATGGTTTTTGTCCTTGGCTCTATTGATATAGTGTATTACATTAATTGATTTTTGTATATTGAACCATCCCTGCATCCCTGGGATGAATCCCACTTTATCAGGGTGTATGATCTTCTTGATGATCTTCTGCATTCTGTTTGCCATTATCTTCTTAAGGATTTTTGCATCTATGTTCATTAGTGAGATTGGCCTATAGTTCTCTTTTTCAGTTGGATCTTTCTCTGCTTTGGGGATCAAGGTGATGCTTGCTTCCAGGAATGAATTTCCATTTGAATATTTCTAGATACTACCTTTCCCAGTTCTGACTATAAATAACCAAGTAAAGCAATCATGGACATGATGATGGAGAATCGTACCCCTAAAGGAGGAATACCTGGGTCATCCCACTAGCGAGGCTACTGAAACAGCAGAGATGCTAAGTGAAGGTAAGGAAAATTTATAGTGGATACTGAAGGCAGAAGATGGTACCAATTGTGAACCAAAGGCTAACTTCTCTAGCTTTGTTGTTTGTTCATTTGTTTGTTTAAGTGCTGGGAACAGATCCCAGGGTCTTATGCATACTAGGCAAGCACCATGTCTCTGAGCCACATCCATAGCCTTTACTACTGGTTTTAATTTATAACACTAATTTCTCACTTCTAAGTTTCTCCTCAGAAAGAAAATCCCTCTGGGGTCTTGTAGAGATGCTCCCCACCTACAAAGAGAGAAATGTATCCAAGTGGTACAAATGATACATTGAGGTAGACGTACAGATAAACTACCAGATCCCATTTCAAGGAAGAACGTGCTGCTTGTCTCTGGAGTGGACACTCAGCAGACAGGACATAGCTGTCAACTTCTTCAGGGTGTGTCTCAGCTGTAGAGTCTTAACCCAAGTTACACTCTTCTTAGCCACATCTAGTAACTGAGTTTGATGTGTGTGACAATTGTGGTATGTCAACCTGAATAGATTAATAAATGCTTCGCAGATTAGTGCAGAATAGTTCTGGGTGTATCTATGGATGATTAACTTGTAAGCCGGTAATCAGAGGAAGGGAAAACCCATGCCAGATGTGGGTGGCACCAACAAATACACTTATTGCTTGGACAGGATAAAAGGGAAAAGAAGAAGCAAGAATCCCCATTTTGGAAGAGCTCCAGTCTTCACCATCACTTTTGGACACTGGTCTCCAGTTTCATCAGCTTGCCAATGCAGATTTGCACCAGCAACTCTACAGTGACTTTCCAGGCCTTCAGCCTTGGATTGGTGCTGTGCCTTTGATACTTCTTGTTCTGTGTCTGCCATCTTCTTGGGCTAAGAAGCTACTGGAAACTCTTGGTCTCCAGTATGCAGATGGCCATCGTGAATTCTTTCACCTCTGATCCTGCAGATGGCTATTGTGAACCTGCCTTTGATTTTTTAAAGCTGCCTAATAAATCCCCTTGCATAATTATACATATATTTTCTATTTATTCTGTTCCTCTAGAGAACCCTAACTAATAGAGATTTTGGTACCAGGAGTGGAGTGGTGCTTACTCTTCTCCTGACATTCCATAAATTAAATATTATAATGTAGATTTAAAAAATCTTAAGTATCAATATTAAGTCTATCAGTGTTATGTTACAAAGAAATAAAGATACTTTAGACATGTGTACATATGCACAAGTATACTAACAAAATAGGGAAGAAATGTTCATGACAATTACAGTCCTCATTCCTGCAACTGGTCATGCAGTCATAGTTGGTATTTATAAATACCTACTTCTACCACTAATTGTGTGTTCCCTTGACCTGCAGCAAGTACCTCAGCAAGTCTTGGTTCTTTACTTGGGAGGGTGACCCATATCTTCATTTCTGAAGGTTCTGGGCCATTTATTATTCTGCCTGGATTGGGTTGTTGTACTTTCCCATTAACCTTAATAATAGCATTGTAATACTAGGAGATTTCCTAAGTTTCAGATGGAAAGGAAGACTCTATTGGAAACTAGACTAGAGCCCATGCATGATTCATTCTGGGAAAAAATAATTTATCTACATTTTGCCCATGGCCTGAGACTTTGTGGAAGACTGGAATTGATGGTAGTGAACTCACTAATCTGGTAGAGGAAATTTCACAGCAGCTCAACATCCAGGCTGTGGCATGGGTACTGTAGCTGCTTTTAACCACATATACAGTAAAAATCAGGAGAGAAGAGGAGAGGTAAATGACTTGAAAATCTTGTAGCTTGGCCAGAAAGGAAGCACCTACAAAGTTGGGGCCATGAAGAGTATGGTTGCAAAGAATATTAGCATTTTAAAAAGCAAATTATTTTGCATCAGTACAATGGAAAAGATAGTTCAAAAGCATCTCACAAATCAGTAAAACCTCACCCATCACACAGTCCAAGGTGTTAAAGTGTAAAACTTTCATTTGTAAAGAGAGCTTATTATGGTTTATATCTAAAATGTCCTCCAATATCTCATGGATTTGGAAGGTAGTTGGATCATGGGGGCACTATACTCATTAGTGGATTCATTCATTGATGAATTCAGTAGTGGAATAGGCTGTTAGGAGGTAGGGCCTGGTTGGAAGAGGTGGGTCACTAGAGGTGTGACCTAGAAGGATGCATTATGTCCCTAGCTTCTCCTTTTCCCTCCTCTCCCCCCTGTTTTTTTTCTCTCTCTCTCCCCTCCTCCTCCTCCTCTTCCTCTTCCAACTCTTCCTCCCTCTCCTCCTTCCTGGCCACCATGAAGTGAGAAGTTTTCCTCTGCCATGCAGTTTCTATCTTGGAGAGAGAACCAACCATGGGCTGAATCCTCTGAAAAACATGAGCCAAAATAAACTTCTCCTCTTTTATGTTGCAGGTGTTGGGTATTGTGTCTCAGCAACAAAAATGCCATCTAATACAGATTTTGATACTGGAAGTGGGGTCACTGCTATAATTGGACCTGACCATATGGTTTAGAAGCCTCTGGGACTTGTTTTGTTTTCAGGAGGAATGTGGAAAAGTTTGGAGATGCCAGCTAGAGAACCCCTAGAATGTTATGAGCAGTGCTTTATGTGCAATACTGGTCAGAGCTTAGAAGACCAGAATGCTGATAGGAATGTGGACAGTAAAGACAAGGATCAAGTGGTTTCACTTGGGAACAAGAGCCCTGTTGTCAGTTCACTTGAGGCCATGTGTGTTATGCTGTGGCAGAAAATTTTTCTACATTTTGCTGATGTCCCAAGACTGTGGGAGACTGAGATTAAAGGTGAATGATTAAACCAATAGGGTAGAGAAAATTCCAAGGCAGCCCAGCATTCATCCTATGGCATGAGTACTTCTGGCTGCTGTTTTCAGGTGTGCTTTTAGCAGATCTACAGCAAGAATCATGAGAAAAAAGAGGAGCTGAATGATTAACAAAGTTTGAAGTTTCACCAGAAAGGAAGTGACTGCAAAGCTGCGGCAAAGGACAGCATGACTGTTGAAAACATTAGCATACTTTGTTAATAATTAAAATGTTTTATGCAAAAAAGGTATAGAATTATTAGGAAATGAGTTGAGAGATAGATTAACAAATGAAAATATATTCCTTTAAGATCATGATACAGAGTGTATTTATCATTGTTATTATTTTTTTCATAAAAAATTATTTGTATATTTATTTTCAAATATATTTTTGTATATTTATTATTTTATATATATATTATTTTTATAGAGAGAATGGCTTTTATATTTTATTAATATATCTACTTGTGTTACATTAAAATAAAAATTAAAAAAGAAGCCAAGTACTTTGTATGAAGAAAAGAAAAAAGATTACTTTTTTCTTGAGCATCACAAGCTCAAGAGTGCAAAACTCTAAATCTTTCATTGAGAAGACTGTCTCTGGGACACCTGCTCATTCAGTTTTGCCTAGGGAAGTATATCCCTGATCTCAGCTATCTAGACACTCAAAAGCTGCAGCAGCCATGGTCTAAGGTGACCCAGCTTCTGCTCAAGCTGGTGGCCAACCTTGGTGTTATCCATTTGGTGTTGGTTTTACAGATATGCACAATGTAAGAGTTGTGGAGTCAAGAATGCTTCCACCCAGATTACAGAAAATGGTCTGGGAGTCAGGAAACAATGTGTGACAGGGTCAGAGTCCCTGGGAGAAGCCCAAAAGAGGAAAGTACGTGAAACAGAGTGAAGTCAAAGATGCAATGGAGACCCAAGGAAGTTGGAGGTGCCAGGAACATGATATATCTGCCAGGAAAAGCCACAAGGAATGAGTGGAGCTAGTCTAAGAGAGAGGCCATGTGAGATGCAACCAGGAAGCCCATAGGGGTGGGACTGACCAATCCCTTTGGAGCTCACATCTCACATAACCTGGCCTGGGTAGCTGGACATATAACTATAGGATTTAATGTTTGTTCTGCTGTGTTTTGGTCTTGCTTTGGTCTGATTTCTATCTATTTCACTGTTTTGGAATTGGAATATTTACTCTGTGCCATTGTATGTTAGAAGTATTTAACTTTCTTTTTGATTTTTACAAGGCTTCGCAGCTGTGTTTGCCTTGAGACTTAGAGGAAACCTTGGACTTGGACGTTTCAAAACTGCTAGAACTGTTAAAATTTGGCAACTATTAGAGATAGACTAAATGAATTTTGAATAATGAGATGGACATGATTCTTTTGGGGACCAGGGGAATAAGCTTGTTTCTAGCTTCTCTCTCCTCTTCCACCTCCACTTCTCTCTCTCTCTCTCTCTCTCTCTCTCTCTCTCTCTCTCTCTCTCTCTCTCTCTCTCTCTCTCTCTCTCCTCTCCCCTCTTTGTCTTTTTTCTCCTTCGTGGTTCCCATGGAGTGAACATTTGAACTTTGCCAAGCTTTCCCACCATACTGTTTCCACCTTGGAACCAGCCTACTGAACCCACTGGAAACTGTGAGCTAAATGAAATCTTCCTCCTGTAAGTTGAGACTATTGGGAATTTTTTCTCAGTGAAAAGAAAGCTGACCAATGCAACATGGAACCACTGACAATATTTTCTCTATAGGTCTTTCTGTTTGGCCTACATCACATTTTAACTTGCCCCTTTTACAGGTGTGGAGCCTTAACAAATATCTTGTACTCTCAACTCCATTTCAGCATGTTTCTGGAGAACCCATAATGCAACACCAAGCATGATTTTCATACCTTTTCTTAGTTTGCTTACGCTGCTATATCAAAATGTCACAGATGGGGTAATTTACAACAAATAGAAACTTATCACAGTGCTGAAGGCTGGAAAATCCTTGATGAAGATGCCAACTTACAGTGTCAGGTGAGGGCCTTCTTGCTCTGACCTCACATGGCAAAAAGCATAAGGGCAAAAGCCCTTAGTAACCCTTTTAAAAAGGCAGAGAATTTTTAACCACCTCCTAAAGGCCTTACTTCTCAATGCTTTTACATTAAGGCTTATGTTTCAATACATGAACTATGGCAGACACAGATTTAGAGGAAAAAGTATATCAAAATACACTACATATATAAAATATGTCAAAATACATTATATGTTCCCCACCCAGCTTTGTGGCCTGTGAGTGAGTGAGGTACCACCCCTGCTCCAGAAGTCCCTCGATCCATACACCTCAGATTATGGTAACCATCCAAGCCAAGGGGTCTCCTTGCTCAAGTTGGTAGATGAAGAAGATAAGTAGATCATTGGTCTCTGCTGGATGTAGGCAGTGAGGCCTGAGTTCAAGCATACTGCTGGACTTAGTCCCAGCACTTTCAGATCCAACCACCTCTAAAAGCCACACACACTGAGCCTGGTTTCTCATCATGGAGGGTGGGGCCTCATGTCCTTCCCAGCCTGTGCTTAAACTTTTCAGGGTTCTATGTCTACCCCACACCCTCTGTAACTGTCTCAAATGGCTGTCTCTCACCTAGTCACTGTGGGAAGGTAACACTGAAAACACTGAAGTGGAGTTGTTCTGTTACTGTCCTAAACAATTACCTCCTTCCAAAATGGCTTCAGATCAAACACTCTCTGGTAATATGGCAGACACTACAGTGAGTTTCTTCTCCAACTCTATCCTGCTATGAAGGAGTTACTTTCAGGGTAAAATCCCATACTGTTTTTGCAGTTTATAATAGCCATGAGATTTTCTTGGGGCTAGTGCTGTTGGCCCAGTTCATTATTGCTCTCTGGAGTTACTGACTCTCCAGGACTTACCTTCTCTCCCAGGGTGTTGGCCTTGTCCACAATCAGGTCAGTCAGTACCTCTGCTGCCCAGTGGCAGGGGGAAACAAAAAATCATTGCCTTCTCATGTTTCTGTTGGTGTGGGTGGGTGTGGGTGGGTGTGGGTGTGTGTTTGGGGGGTTTTTGTGTTTTGTGCTGAGGTTCAGGGTGCTTATAGTGGAAAGACTTTGTTGCTACTGTTAAGACCTTAGTGTATGCTTTTCAGTGATGCACTCTGACCATGGCTAATGCTCAGAGGCCTTTGCCTCTGTCCCAAAATCCAGCCACTTTCATTAATTTTGGAGAGAAGGATGTAGTGTAATTGGCTCAGCACCCAGTTTTCTGAGAATGGATCACAGTATTGTTAATGACCAAATGCAATCTGCATATTGGCATAAAGAGAAAACCAATTACAACAACAATGCCACCAAGACAATAACAATAAAATCAGGAACAGTTATAGCATCAGTGACAAACTGGATATTGACATACCCAAAGAACCAATAATGTAACTCCCTTATCCATGGAAAAGAGATCTATAATTATAGTATAAACACTAAGAAAAACCAAATATTGACATATAGTAAATATCCACAAAATGTAACAACTATACCTCCACTAACAATAGAAAAAATTCAACAGTAATTGCATAGAGTTAACTGTCTAAAGATTAATAAAATTTAATTGTTATATACCAGTAGTAAAGATAAAAGGGTTGAGGAACAGAGGAGTCATAGAAGAAAACTTTGAAAAATGAAGCAAAGGAGGATGAGGACAGAAATCTGTGCTAAAAATCTTACTAAGGAGTAAAAGAAAATTAATAGAATTAGATAAAGGTAACCAAAAAACCCCCAAGAAAATGAAGAAAAAAGAATAAAAAAGAAAAAATTCAAAGGAAAAACAAACCCCCAAACTCCCAAAAGCCAATGAAGAAGAAAGAGAAAAAAAGAAAAATGGAATGGGCAAGAAATGGTGGCGCATGCCTGTAATTCCAACACTGGGGAGGCTGAGGCAGAAGAATTGCCACAAATTCAAGGTCAGCCTGGGCTACATTGTGAGTTCAATGTCAGCCTGGAATAGGTAGAAAGACCCTGTCTCAAAAAAAAAGAAAAAGGAACGAAAGAAACTAAATAAGCAAGCCCCCCGCCTCAAAAAACCAACTTCCTCTCTATTTTTGAATGAGTTGGTTTTTTTCCAGGATCTGTGGTTTGGGGATCCACCAAGCCACAGTTTTCTCCACCTAGATTTACAGCCTGTGGGTTTGTGATGTGGCCCCCACTCCATTCCAGAGGCCCCTCTGTCCATTTACCCCAAGCAGTCACAACTGACCAACCCAAAGAATGTCTTTGCTCATGTTGGTAAATATAATTAGACCTCTGATCCATGCTGGATGTAGGTATCAGGGTCAGGGTTCAAGCAGACCATTGTACTTAATGTTTGCACTTTCAGACCCAGCTGCCTCTGAGAACCACACACACTGTGCCTGGCTTCTCACTACAGAAGATGTGGTCCCATATACTTCCCAGCCGGAGATTAATCTTCTCAGGTGGTCTGTGTCTAACCCACACCTTCTCCACAGCTGTTACATGGCTGTCTCTTACCTAATCACTATGGGAGGGTAACACTGGGAACCTGAAATGAAGTTGTTTAGTAGCTGTTCTGTGACTCACTCTTAAACCATCAACTCCTTCCCAAAAAGGCTCCTGAATAAACACTCTCTGGCAATATGGCAGACATTGCACTGGATTTTTTTCTCCAACTCTAGCCTGCTGTGTGGAAGGAGTCACTTTCAAAGAAAAATCTCATGCTGTTTTTGCAGTTTACAATAGCCATGGGCTTTTCTTGAGACTAGTGCTGCTGATCCAGTCTTTTATTTCTCTGTGATACTCCTGAACCTAAGTTTACCTTGTATCTGTAGACAGGTTCCCCTCCCCAGAAGCTGGGGTGAGCTTGCAGACTGATTTGTTCTTTGCTCTGCACTGTGCTCCATTTCTCCAGCTTCTCTCTAGTTTCTAATCTTCCTGTCAGTTCCCTCCCAATTCCTGGAGATCTACTTCTTTTTTACTCTTTGCCAAGTTGTTATTTTCCAGGTATCTGGAGTGTGGGTTCGGAAAAGGCTGTATTTTGCTGCTGATCACTACTCTGCCATTTTTGTTCCTCATTCCTGATATGTTTTGAAATTAGGGATTGAGATTCTTCCAACTTCATTCTTTTTAAAATTTGCTTGGGCTATTCAGAATAATTCCATTGAATTTTGGGAGGAATTTTACTTTTTCAAAAATTGCCACTGCAATTTTGATAGGGATTGTACTGTGTTTCTATGTTGCTTTGGATAGTTAACAGTCTTCCACACATGAACACAGGATGTCTTTCCATCTATTATTTTCTTTAATTTGTTTCAGCCACATTTTGTGATTTTTAGTATACAAGCCTTTCACCTCTTTGGGTAGGCTTATTTCTAATAATTTTATTTTTATGCTATTATAAATGGAATTGTTTTCTTAATTTCCTTTTCAAATAGTTCATTATTAATGCTCAAAAATGCAATGATCTTTGTATACTTTTGTTGTTATTGCTTTTTGCTTTTGCAGTGCTAAAGAGTGAACTGAGGGCCTTGTGCATGCTAGGCAAATGCTTTACCATTGAGCTATATCCCCAGCTATATCCTGCAACTTTGATGACTTTGTTTATTAGTTCTAACAGGATTTTAATGTAAATTTTAATGTTTTCTACAAGTCAGATCATGTCATCTGGGAACAGAGATAATTTTACTTTTTTTTTACAATTTGAGTGCTTTTTATTTCTTTTTCTTTCATAATTGATCTGGCTAAAACTACCAACACTAAGTTGAGTAGAGGTGGTGAGAGCTTCACACTTACAGGTTCATGCATCATCTTCTCTTGGCCTCCTGGCAGGGACTGCAAACCTGTCACACCACATTTTTTTTTGCCTAGCCTTCCTGGCCTTCTTCTGTAATGTAGGTGGAAGCCTATGTGACCCCATAACTCTTGTATTCTGCATATCTGAAAAATCAGTGCCATGTGAATGGTTTGTGACCAGCTTGAGCAGTAGCTGGGCCCCCTTGGACTATAGCTGCAACAGTTTCTGAGTGTCTTGATGCCTGAAATCAGGATTGTACTTCCTTGGGCAGCCCTGAATGAGCAGATGTCCCAAAGAGTCTATTCTCAAATGAAAATTTTAGTTTTGTACCCTTGAGCCTGCAATAGAGAGTATCTTGCTGATTTCTGGGGTACATTCAAGGTATCTTTCTTCTTGTTCCTGTACAAAGAACTTGGCATCTTTTTAATATTAATCTTTTCAGAAATTATGGCCTCCTTTGCCCCATTTTTGCAGGTACATCCTTTCTGGTGAAACTGCAAAACTTTTAAAATCATTCAGCTCTGCCATTTTCTCCTGATTCTTACTGTAGATCTGGCTAAAAGCAGCCAGCTGTTCCCAAATCACAGCCTGAACACTGGAGTGTCTTGACATTCCTCTGTCAGATTAAGTAGTCCACTTCCCTTAATCTCAGTCTCTTGCAGTCTCAGGATGTGGGCAAAATGCAGACAAATTTTCTGCCAGAGCATAACATGCATGGCTTCTAGTCCAAATGCCAGTGGAGTTCTCATTCCCAACTGAAACCTCCTGAGCCTGGCCTTTACTGTCCACATTCCTATTCTGGTCTTTTGAACTCTATCAAGAATCTCTCATCCATCTTTGCTTACAGCATTCTAAGGCTCCTCTAGTTGGTATCTCCAAAGCTTTCCAAACTCTTCCCATGAGCCAGTTCCAAAGGCTTCTGAACTGTATGTTCAAGTATACTCAAACAACGACCCCACACCTGGTACCAATTTCCTCCATCAGTCACTTTCCCATCACAGAGACAAAATAACTGACATTTGCAACTTCAAGGAGGAGAAGTTTATATTGGGTTTCAGTTTCAGTTGTTTCTGTTTGTGGCCAGCAGGCTGAAAGGCAGAAACAGCCTGGTAAAAGGGCCTTGTGGAAGACAGCTACTCACACCATGGTGGCCAGAAAGCAGAGGGAGAATTGCGGAGGAGTCAGGGATAAGAATACATCATTCCAGGTCATGCCCCTAGTGACCCATGTCTTCTGGGCATGCCCCAACTCAAAATAGCATAATCAGTTTTGAACTCATCAATGGACTAATCCACTGATGAGTAGAGTGCCTCCATACTCCAATCACCTCCCAATAGCTTCATCTCTGATCATGAAACTTTTAGGGGACATTTAGATTTAAGCTGTGACAAACCCCAACTAACGTAATGGTAGGTATTGTAAGGTGGTGGTACCTTTAACAGGTAAAATGAATAGAAGATAATTAGATCACAGAGTCATTATGCTAAGAAGGAATTAATGCCCATTTTGTGGGAGTGAGTTAGGTCTTATGGAGCTTGATAATTTACTGCAAGTAGGCTGTTGGAAAACAAAGCCACTTCACATTTGCCTTCTTTTGCACACATTTCCTTGCTGCTCACACATGCTACCAACATGTGATCCATCCATCATGACATGATGTAGCATGAGGCCCTCATTAAATGTGACTGCTTGAACTTGGACTTTCCAGCCTCCAAATCATGAGCCAAAATAAACTTCTTACTTTATAGAGTATCCAGTCTCAGGTTCTTTGTTTTAGTAACCCAAAATGGACAAAGTACCCCTCCAGAAGACCCTCTTGCTATCTGGGTCACCCTCTGGGATCAGCTAAGTGGAAGAGTTTGTATATTTTGCAGATGCTATTGTCATCATTACATATGACTAGAATTCATTGGAGAGCTATTGATTTTCAACCCTTAAAAAGTATATCTCCTTAGTTGGGTGTGGTAGCATACACCTGTAATCCTATGACTCTGGGAGACTGAGGGAGAAAGATCACAAGTTCAAACCCAGCTTGGGCACCTTAATGAGATCCTGTCTCAAACTGAAAAATATAATTAAAAGGGCTGGGAATGTAGATCACTGTGAAGTTGGTTCAATCTCAAGTGTCACACACACACAAAAATGACATCCCTGAAAAAGAATGGGACTCAAACTGGGTGCAGTGGTGCACATCTGTAATCTCAGCACTCGAGAGCCTGAGGCAGGAGGATTACCATGAGTTCAAGGGCAGCCTAGGCTACATAGTGAGTTCCAGGTCAGTCTAAACTACATAGTGAGACCCTGTCTCAAAAAGCAAAGCAAAGCAAAGCAAAACAAAACAGAGTTGACATTTGCACCATTTTACATTATGCACTGGTTACTCTGGCATCTGTTCTATTCCTTAGAAGTATAAAAATTTTTAAACATACCTCAGAAGCATGAAACATTCACCACTGCAGTTCTGGATCTCAGATCAAAAGTCATTTTCTCAGAGGCCTTTCCTAAATGCCTTATGTACAGGGCATAGTCTCAAACCCCTGTAGACTCCCAATCTCCCACATCAATTTACATATTAACTTAATAGCACATATCATGATTTATAAATACCTTGTTTATTTTTTCATCTATTATTACACCAATGGGATATAAATGACATGATTATGGTCAATAACTTTTCAGTATTTTTCACCACTTTTATCACGTGAACTTACTATGTGTTCAATAACTATCTGCCAAAAGAAGAATAAAACATAAATTTGCTAACCAAGAAAGCAGTATAAATTGGAAACACAGAGTTGTGATAGAGGTAGTATTTAAAATTATAGGCATGAATAAACTCATCCAAGGAGAGCATACAGAATGAAAAGAGGAGTCTGAAGACAAAACTGAGGAAGCAGCAACTTTGGGGCCTTGGGCAAAAAACAAGTAGTTCAAAGAAAATGGGAAGAATAAACCAGAGGCAAAGAGGAACATCAATAGAATTTGATGTTGCAGAAACCAAACAAGAGAGTTTCAGGGAAAGAATGTTCAACAGAACTACGCCTTACTGAAAGACCACTTGAGTGCTAGCTTTCAAAGTATCCACTAGCTTTTGTACTGAGGTAGAGACTGCTGGTGACCTTTAGGATTTTCACTATAGTTTTGAAGTTGAAAACCAAAGTGCAAAAGGTTGAATGGCAAAAGGTGTACAATGCAGACTATTCTGAGAAGAGAACAGGGTGGTATTGAGAAGGGCAAGACCCAGGGTAGAGGAAGAAATGACTTTAAGCATGAAAGGAACTTTAACAGGTTTACTGTATGAGAGTAAACCATCCAGTAGCACAAAAGACAGTAGGTTTGAGATGAAGGAATAGGATCTGTTCAAATTCCAGGGGCAGTGCCATACACCTATAATCCCAGCACTAAGGAGACTGAGGCAGGAATATCTAAGTTGGAAGCCAGACTACAGCACAAGCCCTTATTTCAAACAAACAAACAAACAACAAAACATCATCCCTGAGGAAATGGAATAGTAGGTATATCTAGAGCATGGAGATAGAATTTAGCAAGGAAAACTGAGAGACTTCATAGCTTAACTGCTTGACTTTTTAAAAATTCTTTTATTGGTACATTTTAGGTACACAATACGTTTACATTTATCATTGGGTGCTTGTACCTGTACATGATGTATCTTAGTTCTTATTTTTTTCCCCATTACCTGTGCGCCCTTCACCCTCTCCACCCTTCTCTATTTACATAGATTTCGTTTCCATTTTTTTCTTTTTAAATAATTTTTCCTTTCCCTTCTTCCCTTTCCCCTTCCCTTCCCACCACCTGCACACCTTTGGACCTTTTCCTATTTCAAATTATCAATTATTCATTTTAATCATTTTAATCCTTATTTACACTTTCAGTTTCTCACACTAGAGAAACTATTTGGTATTTACACATGTGTGTCCTATTTATTTCACTTAAGAGTATGGCCTCAATATGATCCATTTAGCTATAAATGTCTCTAGTTTCTCGTTCTTTATGGCTGAGTAGTACTCCATTTTATAGAAAAACCACATCTTTATCCAGTTTCCAGTTGATGGGTACTTGGCCTGTTTCCAAGCTTTAGCTATTACAAACTGTGCCGCTATAAACATGGGTGCACATATATCGCTGTGGTATGATTCTTTTAATTCTTTTGGGAAGATACCCAGCAGGGGAATAGTGGGGTCAAATGGGACCTCTAGTCCTCGTTCTTTGAGGTATCTCCATACTGATTTCCATAGTGGTTGCACCAGTCTGCACTCCCAATAACAATGGAGAAGGGTTTCTTTCTCCCCACACCCCTGCAAGCATTTGTTATTGGTTGATTTCTTGATAGCAGCCATTCTTTCTGGGGTGAGGTGGAATCTCAGTGTTGTTTTCATCTGCACCTCTCGAATGACCAGTGATGTTGAACATTTTTTCATATGTTTATTTGCTGCTTTTACTTGTTTGTCTGAGAAATGTCTGTTCATTTCAGATGCCCATTTTTGAATTGGGTCTTCCAATTTGGGGGGTTTGATTTTTTTTCAGTTCTTTATATATTCTACATAGTAGTCCATTGTATGAGATAAAGCTGCTGAAAATATTTTCCTAGATATTTCACTTTTTTGGATGCTATTCGTAAAAGGATTTGTTTCCCTAATTTCTCTCTGTGAGTCTGCTATTTGTGTATAAGAAGGCTATTGTTTTTTGAGTGTTGACCTTGTATCCAGCTACTCTATTGAATCTGTCAATTAAGTCTAGAAGTCTTTTGGCAGAGTTTTTTGGGTCTTCTACGTAAAGTATCATATCATCAGCAAATAATGACAGTTTAACTTCTTCCTTGCCTAACTTTATTCCTTTATTTCTTTCTCTTTTCTAATTATTTTTTTTCCAGAACTATATTGAACAGGAGTGGTGATAGTGGGCATCCTTGCCTTATTCCTGATTTTAGTGTGAACGTTTTCAGTTTTTGACCATTTAGAATGATGTTGGCTGTTGGTTTTTCATAGATAGCCTTAATCAGGTTGAGATAAAGACCTTCTATTCCAATTTTCTGTAGCCTCTTTATCATGAATGGTGTTGGATTTTGTTGAATGCTTTTTCTGCATCTATTGAGATAATCATATGGTTTTTGTCCTTGGCTCTGTTAATATAGTGTATTATATTTATTGATTTACGTATGTTGAACCATCCCTGGATCCCTGTGATAAATCCGACTTGGTCATGGTGTATGATCTTCCTGATGACCCTCTGTATTCTGTTTGCCAGTATCTTGTTGAGGATTTTTGCATCTATGTTCATTAGGGAGATTGCCCTGTAGTTCTCTTTTGGGGTTGGGTCTTTCCCTGGTTTTGGAATCAAAGTAACACTTGCTTCCAGGAATGAATTTGGAAGTATTGCATCCCTTTCAATTTCAATGATGAGTTTAAAGAGTAATGGAGATAGTTCTTCTTTAAATGTCTTGTAGAATTCAGCACTGAAGCCATCAGGACCTGGGCTTTTCTTTGTTGGTAAATTTTGTATTACATTTTCAATTTCACTCATTGTAATTGGAGTGTTTAGAATTTCTGTATCTTCTTCATTTAACTTTGGCAATTTGTATGTATCTAAGAATCTGTCCATTTCTTCTGTGTTTTCCATTTTATTAGAATACAGGTTCTCAAAGTAGGTATTGATGATACTCTGGATTTCTGCTGGATCTGTTGTGACTTCACCTTTTTCATTTTTAATTGCATGGATTTAAGCCTTTTCTTTCCTTTGTCTGATAAGGTTTGCTAAAGGTTTATCGATTTTATTTATTCTTTCAAAAAATCAACTCTTTGATTCATTGATTTTTTTGTATACTTCTCTTAGTCTCCATTGCATTGATTTCTGCTCTGATCTTTATAATTTCCTCTCTTGTACAAGCTTTGGGTTTGCTATTCTCTTCTTTTTCTAGGAGCTTGAGGTTCTGAATTAGGTTGTTTAACTGAGTTCTCTGTGTTTTCCTAATATGAGCATTAATTGCTTTGAATTTCCCTCCTATAAATGCTTTCATTGTGTCCCATAAATTCCTGTATGTTATGCTGGCATTATCATTTACTTGTAGAAACTGTCTAATTTCTTCAGTTTCCTCTGTGACTCATTGGTTGTTAAGGAGGGTGTTATTCCATTTCCATGTGTTTGTGGCAGTTTTGCAGTTTATGTTATTGATCTCCAATTTTTTTACACTATTGTCTGATAATATACAGGGGGTAACTTCAGTTCTTTTACTTTTACTTAGACATGTCCTATGAGCTAGCATATGGTCTATTTTGGTGAATGACCCATGTGCAGCCGAAAAGAATGTATATTCTCATTTTGTGTGGTGGAACACTGTAAACATGCATTAAGTACATTTGTTCAATAGCTTAATTCAGTTCTGGAATTTCGATGTTAATTTTTTGTCAAGATGATCTGTCTATTTGTGATAGTTGGGTATTGAGGTCCCCCACTACAATTGTATTAGTGCTTATTTGGTTTTTCATGTCCATTAATATTTGCCTTGTATACTTGGGGGCATTTGTATTTGGTGCATATATATTTATGATTGTCATCTCTTTCTCTTGGATTGTTCCCTTCACAAGGATGTAGTGACCATCTTAATCTCTCTTAATTAGTTTCGGTTTGAAATCTATTTTGCCAATAAGATTGCTATCCCTGCTTTTTCCTGTGTTCCTCTCACGTGGAGAACTGTTTTCCATCCTTTTCCTTTCAGTCTATGAATTTCTTTTTGAGTTAGGTGTGTTCTTGTATATAGCATATTGTTGGATTTTGCTTCTTAATCCATTCTGCCAGTCTATTTCTTTTGATTGGTGAATTCAGGCCATTAATATTGATGGTTATAATTGATAGATATTGACTCATCCTTATCATGATGTTTTTACTGTTGTTGGCTCTCTTATTTTTTGTTTTTTCCCCTTTCCCTTTAGTTTCTTGCCTTGCCTAGTGGCTTCCCTCTTTTGGGCCTCAGGGAGTTGTGACCTTCATTATCTTTTTCTAGGATATTGTTTAGAATTATTTGGAGTGCTGGTTTGGTGTTCATGAAATTTCTCAGGTGTTCTTTGTCATGAAAGTACCTAATTTCCCTATCGATTTTGAAAGATAATTTTGCAGGATACAACAGTCTAGGTTGGAAGTTATTTCTTTTAGGGCTTGAAATACTTCACTCCAGGCTGTCCTTCACTTGAGGGTTTGTGTTGAGAAGTCTGCTGTGATTCTGATGGGCTTCCCTTTGTAGGTGATTCATTTCTTTTCTCTAACTGCTTGTATGATTTTATTCTTCTGTTGGGTTTCTGGGATCTTGACTATTATATGTCTAGGTGTAGATTTTTTTTTTATTGTGGCCAGTTGGAGTTCTATATGCCTCACTTATCTGTATGTCCAATTCTCTACCTCTGTCTGGGAAGTTTTCTATCACTTCTGTGAACAGTTTTTTATGTCAATTGTACTTTCTCCTGCTTTTTTGTGGACTCCTACCAGTCTTATGTTATTCTTCTTTGCATCATCTAGCAGCTGCTGGATTGATTTCTTGTGGTCCCTTACTATTTTGAAGAAATCTCTGTTTTCATGGTCATTAACCTCAATCCTGTCTTCTATATCTGATATTCTATCTTCACATTCCCTTAATCTGCTGTGTATACTTTCAATGGAGTTTTTAATCTGGATATCTGTTTGATCTGTTTCATGGATTCCATTTCTTTCTTATGTTGGGCAATCATGGTTTCTGTAAGACCGTGCGTCTCACCAACTGCTCCAAGGAGCTGGCTACAGCGAGGATCACCTGGGAGGGAACACACCAGACAAATTGTGAACTTAAAACAGACCTTTATTAGTCTGGCCAGATGGCACCACCCAAGCACCAAGCTTAGAGAGGCACCCGGCTCAGAGCCTGAGGTCCTTTTATAGGAGATGCTAGAGGGAAGTTGGCAAGCAGAAATACAGAAGTGAAATGCTGAAGGAGGGAATTTTTACAAATTGTTCTTAAGATAACATGTACTGTTATGGAGTTGGGTAAGCACGACGGAACCCTGCACACTCAACAGACCTTCCTGGCACAACAACAAATACATTCCTGGAACTCGATGTTCCCCTGGTGATCTGTAACAGAAGCAGACAAGTTGGGGCCCTATTACAAAATGGAGTAACTGTTGTTCAGTCTCACAGTTTCCATTTCTTTCTTATGCTGGGCATTCATGGCTTCCAGCATGTTTCTGAACTCATTTATTTTTTATCTGTTTCTGTTCTAGAGCCTCTAAACATGTCTTTCACTCTGCTCACCATCTCTGTAGTTATCTGGGAAATTATTTGTGTTTTGAATTTTTCTAGGGCTTATTCATGTGTTTTGTTACTTCCTGTGCTATCAGTTCAGGGTGTCCAGGTGATTATCAGTCTTTTCCACCTCCTTTCCCCCAGAATTTATCCTTGGTGTTGTGTAAGTCTGAGTTTGTGCCTTACTTAAATGTCTTCTCATTTTTGTTTTTGGTACTGTCCTTGGTTTAATTCCTGGGTTAATACTTCAAAATTTCTTATTGTAAGCATCTTTGTTGCTTTTAATTAGAACCCTTATGGAATGCTTGCTTCTCAGAGGAATCTTCCAGATATAGCTGGTCTTCAGGTTTTGAGTCTCTAATGACTCAGGCAATCTCATTTTCATTATACCAGGAAGGACAACTGATTAGATCAATCACAACACCTTAGCTCAAGTGATACAATCAGCAACACCATAGCATCAAGTACATCTTAGAAAATGACAATTTGTGGTAGTTATTAATCTATCACCTTTAATTGTGTGAATTAAATCAAAATCGAGGACCAACCCAATATATGTTTATAGTGAATATACTCTTCAATATAGCAACTTTACCCTTTGGGATGGGGAGTTAGAAGGAGTTGGGGAAGGAGGAGTAGATAGGTAGAAGAATAGGGGAATGTTAGCAGTGAGGCCAGAGGACACAGGCAAGAGAAGGAAAAAGAGAAGAAAAGAAAAATGAAGAAATCTGAATTAGGGCCAGAATAGCAACAAAAAGGGAGATGAAGAACAATGTGGGGCAGGAAGAGAGTGGGTGTGAGAGAAAAAGGAAAAAGTAAAGAAAGAGAAAAAAAAGAAGAGAAAAATAAAAATTTGAAAAAAGTAGGAAAAAAATTAAAAATAAAAGCAATAATAATAATAATTGGGCTGGGGATTTAGCTCAGTGGTTCCGCCACCTGCCTCACAAGTGCAAGGACCCGAGTTCAATCCCCGGTACCAAAAAAATTAAATTAATAATAATAATAGTAATAATAATAATTTTGAAAATAAATAAAAAATAAAAATGAAAATGAGGGGCCTCCTTCAGGGTATGTCTCTGCTGTCACAATAGACAATGTGAGCAGCAGTGTGCAGATACAAGTCAATGAGTCTCAGCAAGCCAGTCGCAGACCTGTGGGATTCAGGCAGCTTTCTGGCTGCAAGTTCCAAGTTGAGCTCCCTGTCCTCCTGCAGGGTTGAACTCTGCAAGGTTCTACTGCAGGTTCCAGCTGCCCTTCCCCTGAAGATAGTCCAGGTTTCCATGGGAGGTGATGATCCCTCCAACTTACCAAGTACGGTGGTCTGGTGTCCCCTGTGCCTTTGTAGTGTGGAACCAGGTAGAGCCACAGCCAGTATGCCAGAGAGGTGGGGGCGGGGGGGGCTGCAGACACCTGCGCGGCTAACAGGGTTGCCGCTGTGGGCATGACAAGTGGCAAGGGGTCCTCACCTTCTGGCTGGTCGCCAGTGGGCATGGCATGGGTTGGACAGAGTGGGGCTCCCGGCGGCCAGGGACCTCTCTCTCCAAAATAATCATTTTTAACACATTAATATATCTATTTCCAGAGGTAGAACTCTTTCTCCAGTTTAATATCATATGCGTGTATATGTTTATATAATTTTTTTGTTTTCAAGAAAAACTAGATTCTATTGAATATGTCATTTAATCTTTATTAGGAACATTTCTCTAATTGTATTGAAATTCACAGGTGTACTCTGGATGGTTTCTATTAATTAATCAAGGACTTGAAGAAAATGACATTATGGAACATTTTCTTTTGCATCTTTGCATTTTATCCTTAACCTCTTTCTTCTATAATGCCAGGTCTTTTTCTGAGAGTTGCTGTTCTTTCAGAACATAAGATACTTTATATTCTAGGAATATTGCTTTTTCCTTTAAATGTTATTCACTCTCACAGCTTTGTGCACTGTCTCCTCAGGGGCACACTGCCTGGCCTCCCAGGCCTTCTTCTGAAACCTGGGTGGAAACTTTCCTGAACCTATAACTCTTATATTCTGCATGCCTGTAAAACCAACATCACAGGGATAATGCTAAGATCTGTTGCCAGCTTGAGCAGTAGCCATGCCCCCTTGAATCATGGCTGCAGAGGGCTCTGCATACCTGGATAGCTGAGCACTGTGAGCCAAATCTCAGAGAATCAATGCCCTAGGCAGCCCTTCTGCATCAGGGTGCCCTGGAACACTCTTCTCAAAGCAAAGCAGTCTTTCATTTCTGCAATATTGAGTTGGCAAAGGGTGAGGCCTTGCTGGTTGCTCACATGCCCTCAAGGCATCCTTCCCAAGTTGTCCTGTTGTAAAGTACTTAGCTTCTTTTTAATGCTAATTTTTTTAGCAACCAAGTGCTTCTTTGCTCCAACTTTGCAGTCCTCAACTTTACCAGATCTCCCTTTCTGGCCAAACTCAAAACTTTTTAAACCATTCAATTGTGCCGTTTGATCTTGATTTTCATTATACATCTGGCTAAAGGGTGTGAGAAGCACCCATGTCACAGCCCAAACACTGGGCTGCCTTGAAATTTCCTCTGCCAGATTAATTCACTGCCTTTATTCTCAGTCTCCTACAAAGTCTTAGGACATGAGCAAAATTGTAGACAAATTTTCTGCTAGAGCATAACACACATGGCCTGTAGTTTAACTGCCAATGGAGTCTTTTTTGCAACTGAAACCTTTGAGCCTGGTCCTTACCATCTGGCTTTTTATCAGCATTCTAGTTTTCTCAGCTCTGACCAGAATTTTGCATCATACTTGGCTTACAGCAAATTAGGGCTGCTTCTCCAGCCAGTATCTCCACAGCTTTCCAAACTCCTCCCAGTAACCAGTTCCAAAAGCTTCTGAACAACATGGTTAGGTAACAGTCAAAGCAACAGCCTCACTTCTCTGGTGCCAAAATCTGTCTTTAGTCACTTTCCAGACTTTAGTCACTGCTGGAATAAATACATGACACCCACAAATCAAAGGAGGAGAGATTTATTTTGGCTCATGTTTTTAGTTCACAGTTGGCTGGATACAAGGCAGAAAGACATGGTAAATGGGCCTGGGCAGAGGAAAACTCACCTCATGGCAGCTGGGAAGCAGAGAGTGATGGGAGGAGCCAGGAAGAGAAATATACCCTTTTGATAATGCTGCCAGTGATCTACCTCTTGCAATCAGACCCCACTTCCTAGCAGGAAGTCAGCTCTACTGCCCCCATAATCCAATCAGCTTTCAAAAGGCCCATTTATGAGCACATGAGGCTAGATATAAACATCTAGATGTAAACCATATAGATATAAACCATAACACTATAGCAATCTTTGGCTAGATTCATTTAAGTTGGCTTTCAATTCTCCCTTAATTCTGGGCTGGGAATATGCCCATAAAGGCATGAAGGTGTTGTAGGACCCTGCTTTGAAGCCAGAGAATGAGGTTCAAATACCTGCTCTGCTATTCACTAGCTGTGAGACATCAAATTACTGAATTCTCCCAAGCCTGCAAAAGTGGTGGCTCCTTCTCCTAACCTCAGGGCTCTGTTCTGTAATGATGTGGTAATGGTTACAAGACAGATCCACTGACAGCCTACTATGTGAGACTTTATGGCTATTACCTGTGATAACTGCTAAGGCCTGGATGTTGTTTGTCCCCTAGATGTTCATGTGTTTGAGGCTTGGTTCCCATGGTGGTAATATTGGGATGTGGTGGTGCCTTTAAGAGGTAGGGCCTAGTGAGAAGTCCTTATATCATTGGAGGCATGACCCTAGAACATAATGCTGGTCTCTTAAGAGTGAGTTCTTGCAAGAGTGAATTGTTATAAAAGCCTCAGCCAGATCCCAGGATCACTCTATGGCTTTCTGTTTCAAGATAGTTCCTCCTCACACAAGTACTCCTGCCATGTGATACATCAACAAGGCCCTCACCAGAGCTAAGAAGATGCCAGTGCCATGCCCTAGAACCCCCAACACTGAGAGCAAAATAAACCTCTTTTATTATGTCAGTGTACCTCAGATATTTCACTGTAGCAATACAAAATGCAATGGATATCGCAGCCATGTAAGATATAGGTATACTTGATACACGTTAATAGTTCAGGAAAGATATTTTACTCCATTTTATAGATGTGCAATTCAATTTTACCCAAAGTCATTCAGTTGGGAGTCGGTGTAGTATGGATTCAAATCCTAACTTGCCTGAGTCAAATGCTATACTCTTTCAACAATAGCACAGTGCCTTACCTTTTACCAATTAATAGAAGTTGACAGGGTCTACCAATACATCAACCCACAGAATTGATAGTAATGGAGGGACTTCGAGTCATAATGGTGGACTGGTAGCAGAAGAGGCTTAGTCACTAGTGTTAGTGCTAGAAAAGGAGGTAGGTAGTATAAGGAGAGGACTGGGCACATGGCTTCTAGGGGGAAAACCTTCAGAGACAGAAATACACAAGACAGAGTAGCATGTAGAACTGACACGTCCCCTGCCCCCACCCCCCCGAACCCCTTGCCATCAACATTTCCACCCCTATTTGTCTCACTCAACTGCAAGTACTAGCATGGACCTGGGCCCTTCCTGTGAGGGCCTCCACACAGCATATGCAAAGATATAAGGATAAAGAGAAGCATCTCTTACGTGTCCCAGGAGGCAACAACACACCAAAAATGTGTGCCTTTGTATCCCTTTGGGGAAGATTTGGGGAAGAGTTGTGTAAGATATGGACCAAGTGACTAATGATCTATGTAAAATAAAGAAATTTTTCTTATAAAATGTTTCAAATGAAGAAAGTGCCCTGATATCTGGTAGAAGTGGAAGCTTTGTCCTTTCATGGGGACAACTCTCAGTTAAGTGCAGAATACAGGAAAGAACCAAGGGGATTCAAAACCCACTCTTTCTGCTTTGTTTTTTCTAAGACAGAGTCTTGCTATGCAGTTCAGGCTGGGCTCAAACTCACAGCAATTCTCCTGCCTCAGCCTCCTAAATGCTGAGATTACAGGTATGTGCCACCACCCCTGACTCAAAACCTACTCTTTTTTTTTTTTTTGGTACCAGGGATCGAACTCCGGTCTTTGCACTTGCGTAGCAGGCAGCAAAACCAGAGCTAAATCCCCAGCCCACATCTTTTAAATTTTATTGAACATGAAGTTAAAGTATCACATTGCCGAGAAAATATTTGGTAACTCTCTGAAATTTCGCCAACTGATTACAGCTGTGTTTGGAGGTCTCTGGGATGCACTGTGTGCTGATAAATATCCTAAGTATAATCAGTCTAAGCAAAACACACGTGCCATTTATTTGTATGTGTATACATACTTCTAGTTATCATTATCCAGTTTTTAGTTACGTTTTGTGCCACCTAGTGAGCAAATTAATCTAACCTTAGTCAAAAGCTCAAAACCCACTCTTAAAAGACCTTTCTAATTGTCAAAGCAACATGGATTCACCATTTATCTTTAAATGCATGTCTTGTGGCATTTTAATGTTCAGAAATATTAAATATTTACAAATTGAAATTTCTTTTCCACCGTCACTTTTATTCTTACATCTTGAGATACATAACCATCTATATTTGATTCTATATCTTTATAGTTTAACTTTCTAATCATTTTAAAATTTATTTTGGTATTATGAGGTAATAACGTAGTATTTAGTATCTCAGCATCATTTTTCAATGTTCCATTCATTCCTCTACTGATCTGAAAAGAACATCCTTATCAAATGCCAAATACACACACATACGTGCGCACACACACAGTGTATGTGTATATACAGTGTTTTGTGCTTTGAACTGTTGGTCTATTCTTATACCCACGTAACATTTGATATATAACACATTTTTTTAAATGCAGTGCAAGTTATCGCTCACAACTCATTTTAATTAATCTAAATAGCCTTTATTTTTAGTTTAAAATTTTTAATTGACACATAATTGTACATACTTATGGAGTACAATGTGAGATTTCATTACATTTCATTATACCATTGGTAGGGGTCTGATCAGGATAACTGGTATATCCATCATTTCTTTGTGTTGGGAATATCCAAAATTCGGAGTACTGCAATGGGATTGGGGCATCATATGGTATTCTAGTTCTAGTTTTTTGAGGACCCTCTCCCATTTCCTGTAATAGCCATACTAATTTATATCTTCACCAACAGTGTATGAGAGTTCTTTCTTCACACCTGGCTGGGTGAGATAGTATTTCACTGAAGATGTGTGTCTATCTTTTTCTAAACTGTTTTTATTGTCACCTGTGCATCTTCTCAATTGAAGCTTTAACATCTAATTCTGTATTCTGTTGAGTCCCAGATGTACTTCCTAAGCTCTGTAACTTCACAATTCATTCTTTTTTTTAAACCAAGTTTTGAGTAGATTTCTGTTCCCTAAAGTTTTATCTCAGCCCTAGTCTCTCCACTTCTTCTTTCTGTAATCTTATCAAACATCTGACATTTATCATCTTTAGGAAGAAGATTCACTAATCTCATTAAGAAGGTATCATTTATTCCTTATTGCATACTTGGTGGTATTAACTTAATCCTCTTTAAAACCCTACAAGGAAGAAAGCAGTGTCATCTGTTGTTTTTTTTTAAAGACAAGGTCTCACACTATGTAGCCCAGGCTGGCCTCGAATTCATGGCGATCCTCCTGCCTCAGCCTCCCGAATGCTGGGATTACAAGCATGTGTCACACACCTGGTCCATCATCTCATTTTATTTTTATTTTTATTTTTTGGTACTGGGGATCGAACTCAGGACCTTGCGCTTGTGATGCAGGCGGCAGAACCGCTGAGCTAAATCCCCAGCCACCATCATCTCATCTTAGAGATAGGAAACCTAGTCTTAGAGATTAAATAACTTGCCCAAAGTCAAAACAGCTGCTGTGTGGTTTAAGAGCCAGGATTCAAGTTCTGTTCTGACATACCTGCCATACTATATTATATAGCACTTAAAAGACGGAAAGTGAAATTGAATATTCTGCTTTAAAATGGAAAATTACAGCAACCACAGACAGAGATTTGTTTTTGGAATTGAAAATAACACATAAACCAGTATGTTGTACTAAAGGAAATGTATAATGACAGTGTGCTTAAAGGCACAGGCTTGGGCTACTGAGATATTAATTGGTCAGTAACAAATGATTAATAGTAGATGATATAACCCATGTACAGCCCTCTCCATTATGCCAGACACATATCAATTCCAGGATGCACATTATTTTTCTTTCCCCTGATACTGGGAATTGAAGTCAGGATCTTGCGCTTGTGAGGCAGGCGCGGTGCCACTGAGCTAAATCCCCAGCCCGCACATTATTTTGTTCACATTTCAACATCTTTGAAATCAGTGGGCTTCTCCTGAGTACAGTTAATTGGCAATGTTTATCCTACAAGTGATGGCATCTTAGATTTACAAAATAAGGAATTAAGTGCTTAATAAACGTTTAGCTATTACACAATATGACCACTCATTCATTCACCAAATATTTATTCTGTGTGAACTATGTGCCAGGTACTGTTCTAGGGACTGGGACAGAGAAGCAAATGCAGCAACTCCTGCTCTCATGAAGTTTACCTTCTTATAGAAGATATACAACACATGAAGCATGGATTAACAAGTAAGGATACAGCATGTACAATGGTGACAAGTGAAATGGAGCAAGGGGAATGAAAAGTGGTAGGAGTGCTTTTTTAATACTTTATTGGTACACTTGAGATATACATAACAACATTCATAAAGAATTTGTACCTGCACATGATATATCTTTTTTCCCACTCCTCTCCCCTCCCTTTGACCGTTCTTCCCCTCTTTATTTACAAAGCTTTGTTTCCATTTCTTCCTTCTTTTTTTTCCTTGTCCCTTCCTCCCTTTCCCCCTCCCTTGTTCCCCTTCCCATCTGGACATTTTCTTCCCATTTCTCAATATCCATTCTACAGTTAGGAGTGTTGTTTCCAGCAGGATGATCAGGGAATGTTCACTGGCAAGGTGACAAAAGGACTTGACTGGGGAGAGGGTGAACCATGGCACAGCAATGGGGCGAATCTTTCCAGGTGGAGGAACAGAAAGCGCCAAGGGCCAGGCCTTGAGATGAGAACACTCTTAGGATCTCTGAAGAATAGCAAAGGGGCCAGTATGGCTGGATGGAGTACAGGAAAGTGGAAGAAAAGGTGGGAGTAGCGCGTGATACATATTGTGGCTGGAAACTATGCACAGCTAAGGATTTCTTGAAACCCTCTCAAAAATTCTGTAGATTTAGGAGTAGGAACAATATATCGGGGCTTGGAACTGCCTAGCAAGAACTGCTGAGGCTGAGACTTCATTGTGCTTAAAACCAAGGGATGACTGAGAGGGTAGGGAATGACATTAATTTAAGGAAAATAATGAGACAGATAGTTCCATTTAGTCTCTTAAACACACTAATGCACAGTCAAAATGATTCATGGTGCAGAAGACTTTGAGGGCAGAATGATAATGATACATGATCAGAATAATTAGATGAGGCTGCCCTGAAAAAAAGTGACATTCAGAGTTTAACACTACTGATGAGATACAATACAAACTTGCCTTTGTTTTGATCTTTCAAAAAGGCATGCTGGCACAACATCTGTCAGCCTCTCAAGTGAGCTGGACAAACTCAAGTTATTTTAAGAATATTGGAGAAAATTTGTAAAGTGATTATATACAGGATAATAGAATACAGAAGTCAGCTTTCTGTCACTATATAATGAAAGGCACATGTTTGAATAAATCTACTGTTTCTTAGAGGAGCAGAATGTATAATGGGTAAGAGGGTGATTTCTGGAGGCAGACTGAGCTGGAGTCAAATGTCAGTTTTTCCACTTACTTCCATGCAACTTTGGTTACATTACTAAAGTCTGTTAGCTCATCTGCATTTGAGAATGATACAGCCCAAACCAGTTGCTGGGAGTATTAAATAAATGTTTGTGAGCATACTACACTATAAGTGCTTGATAAAACTCTATCTGCTTTTTCTGACTAAAAATGCACTGTATACCAAGATATTTTGTTCATTTGGCATACCTCTTGAAACAAAGAGATCCAGGTTTACACTGCCATCAAAGTAAAGACAGGCAGTAAAAAAAAAGGAAGATAAAAACAATTCCTCAGAGTCCTAAAGACCACTAGCATTCAAAGAGTAAACATATTGAATTTTAAAAGATTAACCTTCAAGTTTACTTTCAGCCAACATAGAACCACAGAGTTGTGAAGTATAGTCATTGAAGAAGCTGGCAGAAGAAGGGAAGGTTCTACTGAAACCCCTTCACCAATCTGACAAATGCAAGGTAAGGCAATATTTACTTAATTTAAAGCTATTAAAATTTTAACAATCAGAAAATGAAGCATTATTAAGAAACTACCCAGAGAGCCAATGTTGAATTCTCTTCCACACCAAAAAATCTCTTATGTAAAAAGTAATGTGTTTATGAATGTGTGGTCATTTAGTCCAATCTTGTAACAACTGAGTATTACACAGGTTTGTAAAGAATTTAAAGGACTTCTCAGAAAACAGATGCTCCTCTCCTGCCCCTGCCATGAAGTATGCTTTGCTTAGAATGAACTTGAACAAGTACAGTTCATCCACGGATATATATACTGAAAGTAATTTATTATGAAGTTCTTACATTTATTAGACTTCCATAGTTTTCAACGTTTTCTTGAAATTTTCATGACCACATAGGCCCCCATGTTTGAAGTGTTATACGAAAGGTTTTAATGCCTTCCTAATGATGAGACTTAAGCTGCAGGCCTATAAGATCACAATTCCCATTGACAATTTAAGAGAAAAGATTTTTAAGAACTTAGATATATAAATCAGTTTAAGCTCTTGAGGCTGATCATATTGAATAAAAATGAAGTTAGCCATAGTGGCGTGGAATGTATGATCTTTATTTTTTAAATTCATCACTCTAAAATTATACATATCAGATCAAACAGGAGTACTACAGTATGCTTTATTTTGCAGGTATTAATTAGCTTTCTAAATTGATATACCCAAAACTTTAAGTAGCAGCAAGCATCAGTTCTCCCAAAAAAGCTTAGGTGCAAAATGATTCATTCTATTGAGTTCAAAGTCCTACTGTCTGAGGCACTGTTGTACATCCTAACATAAAATGAACTCCGTGAGCAAAGCTAATTGAACGCTCAATTCAAAGATTATGAACTTCCTGTATTTTATTAGAGTTGAAGCAGCTTGTTTTAATCCCAGTTAACAGTTTGTATTTTAATTCTCCAAGAATTAAACATGTGTTTGCTAGTTTATGTAAGATAAAACCATGATACCTAATAAAGAACTAGTAATATTAGTTCCCTACCCAGAGGTAGAAAACTTTTAAATAAACCAGTAACTTTGAACTTATTTGAATACGCATATACTTGGCAAGGTCATAAGCTGGCTTTTAGAAATTATCTCAAAAGTATATATTGAAATGAAGCCACCATTCTTTATGGTACCATTATTTTGACTATATGCCTTTTACCAAATAGCAAACAGATACTCTCAAAGGAGAATATTTTAAAAGAAAACATTCTTTATATACTACAGCAAATAGAGAATGTGAGTCTGCAAGGCAGAACTACAGAGTTCTAAAGGAGATGTGATTGAGCAATCTGACTTTCTACTCCACTTTGTATAAGATGTGCATATAGACAAGATTGTAAGGAAGGATGTTGACTTTACATTCTTTTTAACAAAATTTTGTAGTACCAGCTATTGGCGAAGAGTTCTGGCATCAGTTAATGACAATACAGTAGTATCTGCACTGTGCTAAGAGGTAGATTGGGACTTAATCCTTGGATTTAACAACAAAGTTTATTTAAAGTTTTAGCTCAATTTTTTTAGATTTAAACTTAAATTTTTAATTCAATGAAAATTTCTGAATTGTACGTCTTTGGGAATTTTTGTTTTTAGTTCAATGTACACATAAAATAAATTGAAAAAATAAGCATTTTTCTTATACTAATGACATCTGGGTCCTATGCAATCACACAGCACCGTGTTTCCAAATAAGAGTACCTCAACAGCTGAAGCAATCCAGTGGACAGAAACACAAGTGCTTCTAATACCTTACTATAAAAGTCACAGCCATAGAGGTCACCACAAGGATATAAGTTTCTATCAAGATCAAGAAATTATACAGAACAATCCCAGTCCAGATTTGGCTAGGCTGTCATCTGACAGATGTGTCAGGGCCAGGAGCCTCTAGAATTAGCATTTGCTACTATGAGAAAAAAAAGTCAGTGCATTAGAGATATCAGTTTGAACTTATTCACACAGGGAATGGGAAAGTGCAGGAGGCACACAGAGCATATAGAAGGATTTTGTAGTGCAGGGAACATTAACTTTCTGAACCAGTTGAGGCTCTGAGGGAAAAAAAAAATTCTGAATCATCACCTTAAAAAATCATAACCCATTCTAAATCAACACCATAAAAAAAGCTGAAGGTCTTCCTACTTCAGCATAAATTTCAAGTCTGAGATAATCAATGTATTACAAACTCTAGAGGAGGGAAAAGGACATTTTTGTTAAAATACAGTAGCAAGTAACAGTAATGGAGAAAACTGCCAGACTTTTGCTATTAAATACAGTATCATGAAATCCTCTTTAAAATGGTGTTGGGGATAGAATGCAGGGGAAGACAAATGCTCTACCACTGAACTGCACTTCCAGCCCTCTTTCTTTTTTAACTACCAGAAAAACACAGATTTCAGTAATTCTCATTAGGAGAAGGGAAAAGGAAGTCTTATTATCAACCAAATTTTATGTTTCTCACTGATAAAAATGAATTCATTATGTTCTTCAATTATTTCTGGAAGCAGGTTAAATCTTTTAACAGCTTTGATTTTGCAAATAACATCAAAGTAGTAAAATACAAGTAATTGCAACGTGTAAAATTATACTTCAGTAGAAATGCTTTCATAATTGGATCCAGAAGCTTAAAATCATTATTTACTTTGAAAAGATGTATTCTAAGCCATAATTATTTTCAATTACATTTTAACAAAGGAAGAAAAATAAAATATAAAAAGTTGGTCCTAATACATTTTTATCTTAAATAAGTGCTACTCGTGCCCAAGTTAGTTATCAACTCACTGAGGTTAGTTTGTGCACCTTAAATAATGTATTGCACAGCATTTTCTGGCTTTTAGTCAAGGAAAACAACTTTTGATTCAAAAAGAAAAAAAAAGAGAAGAGAAACAAAATGCACTAGATTTAACTGATTATACAGACTGATAACCAGTATGACTTTTCCTTCTTCCAATCATATAAGAGATAAACACAACGATTATAAGGAAGCCCAAGGCCACACCCACTGCAACAGGAATAAGAAAGTTGAGGTCAGAGTCAGCAGAACATTCTTCAGCTGTTAGAAAAGAACAGACAGCAAGGAAAGGAAATTAGTAAAGAATGCAATTAGGTAGACACAAGCAAACAAAAACAAGCATTTTTGAAGAGTGTACAAAGTTAGTCTTTTATAACTTTACCCTTATTTTCTTGTTTTCGCAGTATTAACCCAAACATTTCTCAGCAACTGACCATTCTACATCTCTTATTATTAATTCATCTAAAATCACACCAAATTCCTCAGTACAAAAAGCAGAAGGGAGGAATGGGAAAAGGTCCAAAATACAGAATTATGCTCACATAATACCGAAGATTTTTAGGTTTAACTGTCTAATGGCACTGGGGAAAAGGACAATCATCTACACTTAAAACCACTGCCTCTGTATTTTCCCACTCTTCCCTTCAATATCTGTATCTATCGTTACCTTTTTTTTTTTTTTTGGTACCGGGGACTGAACTTGGGTCCTTGTGCTTGCACAGCAGGCGGCGAAACCACTGAGCTAAATCCCGGGCCCCTCATTAACATATTAATAAGAAGTCTCTATAAGTAATAAAATTTAAAAGACTCAGGATCTGGAAAACAGAATAAATCTTTTACACATACATTATGTAGTCATCAGGTTTTATATATATATAACTATTTTCAGCTAAGCAGTGGCTGGGAAGAATAGTAGCAGAATCTAATACATTCCACTGGACTACCAGGAAAGCAGTGTGTGCAGTGTGGATTCTGAGCTCTGAATTCAGGCAGAACTGAACTTAAATCCTGGCTTAAAGTACTAGTTTAAGGACTCTGTCAAGTTATTCAAACTGGGCCTCACTTCCCTCACCTATACAAGGGAGATAATACTTATAAAGGTGTTTAAGGATGAAATATACTTATATCCTAAAGCATCTGATATACATCAAGTGGTAAACAAATGCCCATTCCCTTCGCTTTTCCTCCTGTGTTTGTGATCTCATCAGAGGAAGTTTAGATTCTGAAGTAACATCATAATAGGAGTGCTTCATTATTGAAGAGGCCAATACCAGGCCAAAACATAACACACCAGCTCAAAGTGCCCAACTCTGATCTCATAAATTCAAATTTAAACCACCAGTCGTTTTACTACTGAGTGGTTAGATTTCATTGGCCAATTTTTATCAAAATGCTATTAATAGTTTGTTGCCCACTAGATATATAATCTCAGTAATGTCCCTCCTTCTTCAGTAAAATTATGGAACTAAATTAATATTTAAGGTCTCTTCTAGTAGAAATCTAATGCAATTAGCAAAATGTGGTACAAATTTAGTATGATTTATGACTGAGCCGTACTTGCATTTTTCATCTAAATTTTTGTCTTACTTTGTCATTCGTACAAAATTTGCTGTGTTCTGAAAACATAACATTTATTTCAGTAGCCACACTAGCCTTTGTTGGAAGGATTTATCATATTTTACTTAAACCCCTCAAACAGACACTAAGCTGGATACCAACATACACTGTACTGTTAACTGGTTACAAAAACTCTGATCAGCCAAAATACACATTAAAATGAATTAATAGTCATTTTTTTTGAGACAGGGTTTCACTTTGTAGCTCAGGCTGGCCCTGAACTCACTATGGAGCCCAGGCTAGCCTCGAACTCATGGTGATCCTCCTGCCTCAGCCTCCCGAGTGCTGGGATTACAGATGTGTGCCACCACACCCAGCTGAATCAGTAGTCATTTTAATGTGAAAGTCTTATTAAGCTTCCTTTATATTTATCTATACATTTGATATCTGTGCCTCATTTATACCACGGAATATGTTTCAATAAGGGCTGATTATCCTGTCCATTTTACTGCCAGCAGCTTCTTTCTACACCCCCACCTATGCTTTGCCCCAGCGGAGCTGTCTTGAAGCGAGAGCCTAGTTGCTATGCTTCACTGCCTTCGTCCTCAGATTGCTGTTAGCTACATTTCATAAGTACCAGTCTGATGACAACACTAAATAGATTTTAATGCTCCAGAGATCAACAAGATGAGGTAGAGAAAAAACACAACACAATCTGCCCTAATTAGTTCATAGAATATTACTTTTTCAATGCTAATCAGGCATCCAAAGAGCAAAACATGGGGGAAAAAAGGCAAGTGGTTAGATACGCTTGAAATTTTTTCAGTTTATATTGCTGAAAGATAAACAATTTTTAAAAAAACTCTAATTCTGAAGCCAGTTTAAATTGTATGGCAGCCTCTTGGGCCTGTTTTTTTACCGGGGGTGGGGCAGGATATCACATCCTCAAATACTGATTTCTTTAACTTGAGCAAAGAAATCAGCAAAAGTTATATAACCTTAAAAATGCAGATGGCCCTGAAGACAATCTCTGCTTCACTCCACTGAAAACCAAGTTTGAGCATATTGGATGGGCATTTATGCCACATCAATATTTATTTAATAAGCGATGTGCAAAGGCACAGTGATGCATTTAGATCAGGAGAGTTAGACATTGAAACAGAACACCAGTAGGGAAATAATAATTTATTAATTCCATTAAAACATACCTATATATTTTGTTCTTATAATGGCCATGTTAATAACTTTAAGGCATCTTAGATTAGGATCAAAATTTGCCCAAAGCTTAAGACAGACCATAAAACATTGCACACCGATGTTCTTTTTAACAAATATATCTCGAGGACCAGTAAATATAATTTTTTTCAATTTTAAGCTGATCAGTCAAATGGCAGGCCTGATTTAAGAATTAAACTTTCAACATATCGGTTTTATAAAAAGCAAAGTGTTTCATACATTTACAGGCAAGAAAACCTTGTAATTTGCATATATTCTTATATAATCAATCAGATTGCAGGTTTTAAAATTGCTCATATCCAGCATGATGGCGCTTGAGACCAATAAAATAAGCCAGCAATACTAGAATAAGTACTCCTGCCAAGGCTGCTCCCACCGCTATGGGCACAAGGAAGTTGTCGTCATCTGCACTGCAGTCTTGAGCTAGATGTGGAGAAAGCACAATTGAGAAGAGAAACAATGACAAAATTTCAAATCTATCCATTTTGAGTTAAAATGACAGCACTTCTCAACATGAATATTTTCATTTTTTCACCTAAGTAACAAGTCATTGCCATTTATTAGCAAATGAGATGTTCCACAAAAGTGACTTTCCAAATAACCAAATCATACACTTTTACATACCTAAAAATATGCAGTCATTTTGAGTGAAAGATATATGTGATCACATGCTTCCCAGATCTCTTTTTTTTTCTTGGTACCGAGGATAGAACTCGGGACCTTGCGCTTGCGAGGCAGGCACCAGAACCACTGAGCTAAATCCCTGGCCCTTTCCCAGATTTCTTAAATGGAAGATAATGAATAAATATAATTAGCCTTTCCTTGATGGTTAGGCTGTGAGCTTTCAGAAGCAAAATGTCACAATGTTGAAGCAGCACGGGGCCTAGAATGCTTGTACCTTGTGAAGTATTAATTCACCAAATGTACAATACAAAACACACATAAAAACTCAACACATAGCAATTTGGGGTCATTTAGCACTGGGGGAAAAGATACAAACTGGGCCTGGTGGCATAACTATTGGCCTCAGTCTAGTGTGAAAATCAGACAAGCATACTAGTGGTTATAACTTCAAAATGTATAGTAGGGGCAAGCAATACACAAAGTATCATAAAGCTGTCTCAAAGCCACATTCAGCCTTGTTAACACAAAAATACTTTGAAATGGTGACATTTAAGCTGATTTTTTTAGGTTTGAGTAGGAATTAGCCATGCAAGAAATGGGAGAAGTGCATTTCCAGCGTAAGAAACAAAAATACGGATGGTAAGGAAACATGGACAATGCAAGTCGGCATAGCTAGAACAATGAGTGGGTTGGACAGAAGGCAGAGAAAGTGTACAAGGATTGAATCACAAAAACACTGTATGATCCTAGGTAGTTTGGCCTTATTCTTGATGGGAAAAAAATTCAGCACCAGGATTTTAGCATATATGCTGCCAAAGCAAACACATCACCAGGATTTTAAACAGGATATTTGTTTTAGAAGTTACGGTGGAGAGTAGACTAGAAGTAGTAACTTAGGAGGTGCCTTTATTGCTAGAGTCCAAGGGACCAATAATATGGTCCAGCACTGAGTTAGTGAAGTGCAAATGCAGAAGGAACAGAGTAGAGATACAATTATAAGGCACAATTAACCAAATGAATGTAGAGGCGCAGGAGGAGAGGTAATAGGATGGTTTCTAATTCCACCTTTGAATGATTATATAGATGTTTTCATCATGATGGTAATCCAAAAGGAAAGACATGCACTTCCGTTTTGGTATGTTTGCTGTTACTGCTGGGAGGGGGAGCGGGTGGGAAAGGATACGTGGGTGAGGGACACACTCAGTTTGATTGAGTTTTGGATGCCTATATCCTAACCAAGTGCATACGTGAACCAAAGCAGTAGTTAAAACCATGAGCAAAGGTATTTCTCATTGAGGGCAAGTAGAATCAAAAGAAGACCAGAGGCAAAAGCCCTTAGGAAGGGCCAGTCCTTAGCTCAGTGGTGCCATGCCTGCCTGGTAAGCACAAGGTCCTGAGTTCGATTCCTGGTACTGGAAAGAAAAAAAACACCTTGGGAAATCAACATGTAAGGGATAGACAAAGGAGTAAAAAAAGAAATAGAAAAGGCAGGTAGAAAATGGTGCCACACATTTGTGTAAATACCACACTGTTTCTCTGGTGTGAGAAACAAAGTGGAAATAAAGATCAAAATGTATAATAGATATTGGGAAATGGGAAGAAAATGTTCAAATGAGAAGGGGAACAAGGGAAGGGGGAGGAGGAAAGGAAATAAGGGACAAGAAAAAAAAAGAAGGAAAAAATGGAAACAAAGCTTTTGTAAATAAGGAGGGGAAAACGAGTCAAAAGGGGGGTGGAAAAAAAAGAATCAAGATATATCATGTACAGGTTCAAATTCCCTATGATAAATGATAAATGTTGTCATTATGTTTATCTAAAATGTACCAATAAATGTTTTGCTTCAAAAAAATAAGTATTACATTAAAATGTATGTCACTCCAACACACAAAAAGAAAAGAAAACGGTGCCACAGAAGCTAAGGAAGGGTTCTGATTAGCCTAGAAGACTAGTGTAAAATATGAGAAGCCTAAAAATGTCCACTGGGCTCCAGGCATGGTGGTGCATGCCTGTAATCTCAGCACTCTAGGAAGCTGAGGGAGGAAGATCCCAAGTTTGCATCTACCATCTAGCCTGGGTAAGGTAGTGACTTAAGAGAGACCATGTCTCAAAATTTAAAAAGAAAAAGAAAAAAAGGGCTAGACAGAGCTCAGTGCAAAGGCCTTAAGTTCAATCCTCAGTACCAAAACCAAAAATGTCCACTGAATCTAGCAATATGAAGAGCAGAAGGGTCTGAGTCAAACTGCTGTGGGTTTAGGAATGAATGGGAAGTGATTGGTTAGGACATCAAGAGCTTGGATAGGGAACATACATTCATTTCAAGAAGTTTAGAATGATGTTTTTTAAAGGACAATACAGAGGAACTTAGAAGGACACAGGGACAAGAAAAGATGTCATCTAGGAGGAAGAGATTTAAATATATTTATAGGATGAGTTAAATGTTCATAGGATGAGAGAAAGAGCCACTACGAAATACAGGTTGAAGACGCTGACAAGGTCTCCAAGAAGGTAGGAGGAATGGGATCCCAGAAGCACTCACCAGGAAAACCTGACAATATAGAGGACAAAGAATGGTACAGATGGGTACACACTTGCAGGCAGGGGAGAAGGATGGGTTGTTGAATTGCCACTTCTCACTTCTTCCCATTTCCTTGCTTATTGCCCTCTTTCTCTTCCTAGCTTGCAATCTATTAGTACTGATAAATCAGGTAATTACACTTATTAAAATTTTGTCAAAAATACGAATGAATAGGTTGCAAGGCAATTCTGATTGTGCTTGCATTTAAGAAAAGTGCCAGGCTTTTTTTTCTTTTTCTGATAGCCTCTGGGGCAATAACTGGGAACAAAATGCAATCCTGAAGTTTATAGACTTTTTCGTTTTTGGTACCGGAGACTGAACTCGGGACCACGCACTTGCAAGGCAGTCGCCAGAATCACTGAGCTAAATCCCTGGCCTTTACAGACTTTTTGACATTGACTTGGGCTGCCAACTCAATGATCTTTTTTTTTTTTTTTTGCAGTACCAGGGATCGAACTCAGGACCTTGCGCTTGCAAGGCAGGCAACAGCGCCACTGAGCTAAGTCCCTGGCCCCTTCAATGATCTTTTTTTAACTTGGTTAAGAACCCAGGTAGTTCAGTTCACCAGATGTAATTTGTGATAGATGGTTTTAAAGAGTTCCCAGTTAGCTCCTCCCCTTCAATTTCCCAAATTACCACCCAACCAACAAACCATTAGGTGACAAGTACCTTAAAATATTATGCCTTGGATTTTAAGATCTCTTGGTTTTTAAAAACTTCATTAGTTGTGCTTGCTTCGGCAGCACATATACTAAAAACTTCGTGAATACGATGAATTTCGTATTCCGGCAACAAACTCACATTCCTCTTTCCCAAATTGGGTATTTGACCTAATACTGAAACGACTTTCATAAATACTGCCAATAAGGTTTTCATGTAAGACAAATATTCTCAGAGTAGATCAAAAAGACAATTCCACTAATACAAAGACCTTTATAGATGCTGTCACTTACTTAAAATCTCAATTAGTATATAAAATATTAATCTATAGTAACTTGATTTTATGAATTCAATCTTTAAGAATTATTTAGGTAATAGAAAGAAATTTCGGAAAAACAATTTTAATAGGATCATATCCTGATGGAGAAAGAAAATCTCATTCTATATGTGATTTTGACTTGATGTATCTGCCTAATGTATACTTCTTAATACCATATTGAAAATATTTCTGGGGAAAGGAAAAGTGTTCATGGAAGAGTTTAATAGCCACAGAAGCATAAAAGGTTTTAAAGATTAAAAAGTTTCATGGCCACTGAAATTTCACTGACGTTTCATGTAGATTAAGAATACTATTAACCTTCAATTTTCTGTTCAGAAACTTTTCAAATTCAATTTCCAGTATAAAAAATGGAAAGCTGGGGCTGGGGATTTAGCTCAGTGGTGCTGCCGCCTGCCTCTCAAGCGTTAGGTCCTCAGTTTGATCCCCAGTACCAAAAAAAAAAATTATATTCTTAAATTCTTTTTGGGGGGCGGGGGTACTGGGGATTGAACTCGGGTCCTTGCACTTGTGGAGCAGGCGGCAGCACCTTAACTAAGCTAAATCCCCGACCCACATTCTTAAATTCTTTTAAGAATTAACATCTTACTTATTATATACCTTTTGGATCTACACTCAAACTGAAGCATATCACAGACAACTGAAAAGATGTTTAAAGCTACTCAGTACCACTTACATACGTCTATACCAGTTTCAAGGACAAGATATAGTTATTGATACAGGAGGGTAAAAGAAAATGGGTGGGAGACAGATGAGTCCAAGACAATTTAGCATTATCTACCTAAATAAACATATTAAACGCTATAATCTTAAAAATATGAATCTTGTAACAATTCTGCCTGGAAAAAAATGCAGAAAACTTAAGACAGTGCATTGTACATTGAATGAAAAGAATGTTCTTGATACATAACAAGTAGCTTATAAGAGTCCTTCTAGATATACTCAAATATGTATTTATCTTCTCTAAAATGGAAATTATCACTCAAAGAAATGAGTAGCAGGATTTTAATGTCCCAGCCCCGTGGTATGGTGTGCGCATGCCTGTAATCCCAGCACTTGGAAGGCTGAGGCAGGAGGAGTGCCTCGAGTTCAAGGTCAGCCTGGACTACACATAGAAAGACCCTGTTTCAATCAATCGATAAATAAAGTTAGTTCCAGCCCCTAGATGAAAACAAAAGACCTACAAGATAAGCAACCAGGCCACAGTCATATGGTAGAGGTAATAGCAGTGTTGCGAGCTGTGATGACTTATTTCATTCTTGTGGCTTAACTAGGTGAACCCATAGGAAAATTACTAGGAAGGTTGCTAAGTGTTCTGTCACACTAAGATGACTGGGAAACTGGCTGAAAATTGGAAGGTTCAAGTGTTTTGGGGTGATCTAAAAGAGATGGTACACAATCCTCTTTTGGTCAGATTAATAGCCCAATGTGGATGGCTGCAACATAGAGCTACTATGTATTGATATTAAATATCAGCCTTAACTTTTGAAAAAGGTATATAAAGAGATACTCTGAAACTTTTGCTAAGAAATAAATATCCAAGATCACTGGTTCTCTCACTGGCTATGAATCAGATTTGGAAGGGAAGCTCACAGACACACATATGCATGCATGCATGCGCAAGCGCACGCACACACACACACACACACACCCTACACTTCATCCTAAGTGAAATCTTCTAGGGATGGAGCCTATGAAATCCTGAGAAGTGTATATTTTTCTAACACACTTCCCAGGTAATTCTTATTCTGCAGCCAGCCTCATATCAGTCAAGGCCTATGTATAGGATCCTTATTCCAGATAGTAATACAGGGGCAGAACATTTTAGAAATAATTTAATTCTACCTGTAAGTATTTCAAAAGTTCTTCCTTTTAAAAGAAATTGTCATTATAACTTTAACCAACAGGAAAAAATGTGAGCAAATTTCCTTAAGAAATAAAAGAATCTTTATTGTTTTAGAAGCAATGTTGAGCAAACAGACAAGCAAATATCTAAAGACAGATACCATACATCAACTAGTGGTTTGAACATTTGAGGGGAAAACATGGAAAGCATTTACATGGACCAGTTTTTTAATGGAAATGGTAAAACATGAAAATCACCCAAAACGAAATAGTGTATTACCATCAAGGCACAAATCCAGTAAAACAAAACCAAAAACTACAAAAGGTACAAAGAACACCTGGCTATAGGAAATAATAGTGTAAATAGCAGTATATAAACTGGCCCATGTAAAATACAAAAATATTCACTGAAGTCAGATTTTCTATAAAACAGTGCTTATCAGAGGTATTTTAATATCAATCTGAGATATACTCTAAATGTAGAAACTTTTAGAAACATTAACAGCATTAAGCCAGTGTGACTACTTGTGCTTCCAATTTTTACTTTTAAAAAAAGCTGCTTTGTTTTCACTCAAGAGAAATATGTAAGGCCCACTTTCTTAAAAGCATTATCCATTCTTATAAGATTAATAATTTTACAGTAAAACAGTTTAAAAATATTTTTTAAACATCAACTCATATTTCATCTTTAAGTGTTTTAAGCTGACAATGCAGTTCAATGTAGCTCTAGGAGAGGGGTTAGTGAGGAATCTGATTCTGAGTCAGTAAAGTTTGCAGGCTAAACAGAAAGCAAATTTAATTGGAGAAAATATTTATCACTCCAATATAACTCAAAAGACAGTTACAGACATATACATGTTAGCATGCAATTGCCTATATATGTGCATGCATGTGTGCACACCCGTGTGTGTATCAATGCATTCAACATTAGTATTTTGGAACCCTGATAGTTCCTCATTTTCTAGTGAGTGGGAGGCATATAAACTGCCCTCCCCAAATAACCACAGGAATTTTCCACCTATGGCTATAAATCAATTTTTGTGTGTATATATATATATATATATATATCTTTAAAGTACTTGCTCAGCCTCACCAATATTTATACATATAAAAAAAGATCACCTAGAAGCTATAAGGAATATTTATTATATGTTAACTATCAAGCTGAAATATCTTCCTTTCTTGTATAAAGCATTAGGTGGTACAGAGCAAATGGACAACCGGTGCACCTCTCAGAGCACAAAACTAAATACAAAGTACATGAATTAATAATGACTGTACCATAACAGAAACAGTGTTAAGTTTTGATTAGCACAGAGCCATTTTAATGTGAAAGCCAAATTAATCAATGCTGTAGCAATCAATGCAAACTGGATACCAATAACTTTTTAATGAACTAAAATCAAAATTTTGAGTTATGTGCAAGTTATTTTCTAAGCGTAAGTGCACTTCTTTATCTAGGTTCTAGGACATACTGGCATTTCTAAAAAAAAAAAGAAAGAAACACATTGCCACCAACAAGGAAGACTTGAAGGTTGAAGAGAAATCTTCATTAATTTTAGTACTAAACGTTGAGGCCAATTTATGGGTACAAAGGACTAATGCCCTCAGTTGGCACTGCCTAGCAATTATCTCTAAAGCACCTAAAAAATAGATTGAAATGCCCAGTTGAGATAGTGTTGTCTTGCTATTTATTTATTTGTCTTGCAATTTCAAAGATTGGCATGACCAGTTTTTTAAAAAGGATAAAGCAAGAATAACACCTATTCTAAAATTTAAAAGATTTTTGTATCTTTTGCCATTATGGCCACATTAAACACAAATGTATTGAAAAGCATAAGAAAAACATTCATTGGTAAAAACATATTACTAGGCCCTGTTCAAATCTACTAACATCTCTCTCATAGGTCACATATGCAGCAATGCCAAAGTAGCTAAGTTAACCTGCAAACAAAATCACAATAAAATGCAAAAGGAGCAAGTACAAATCCACTGTAGAATGTTGCCCTAATTCAACCACATGCAGAAAGAAAAATCTTTTCAAAAACATTTTTCCTAAACTATATTTCTACCCAGAATATTTAAATGAAACCACTAAAATATTAATTCAAGGCAGTAAAACAGAACCTCTAATCCAGATGTTTTGCTATGGAAGTAATACTTTTAAATTTCTTGGTTTTAGAAACCAAAAATCAATGGCTAATTTGTAGTCTATGGGTTTTTTTTTTAATTTTTCTATTTTTTTTAATGTTTTAATTTAAATTAGAAATCTCCCAAACCACCCATTCTAAGAGCGAGACTGCAACTAAATGAACATTAAACTGAGTAGTAATGCATGTTGGAACTTGTACTTGCTTTATTATTTTGCAACAGAGATCACATATGGACTAGTGTTACAGAGTTTGATATCCAGCATAACTTTTTCTTCTGCCAATTAGGTAAGCAATCACTATAACGATAATCAAGCCTGAAAGACCAGCACCAACTATAATTGGTATTAGAATGGTGTCATCATCCAGCGAACACTCCTGGGCTGTAGGTGAGAAAAAGTGTGTAACAAATAATGAGTATATTTTTTTAAAATGTCCAAAAATAAAAGATGTTGATTCAAAAGTCAGAAATGCTCTTACAATATCAATTTCAACCAAGACAGCTATATTTTTATGATAAAGTTAATGAAAATTATGGACTATTCTAAAATTAAAATCGTGAAACTTACTTGTCCTTTCATTTATACCTATAAGCACACACTATCTTATATGTCATATAACATCCATACATACATGTGTCTGTGTTTGTGTTTATGGTCCACATCGTTTCCAAATCAGGAGTGATTATCAGAAATGAAGAGAGCTAATCTAACCCATTTAACACATAGCCAGATTAGCCTCTCTGTGGTAGAGTGAATGTCTCTGGGGAAACTGGGGACAGCAGCATATTATGGGATCAGAACAGCTATGCTGGCTCTGGAGTTCCTTTACAGTAAACTACAGGCCAAATCTGACCAAAGAGCTAAAAATTATATTTGTAAAGTTATATTTACAATTTTAAATAGTTGAAGATAAAAACAAAAGAAGAAGAGTATTTTGTGACACGTGAGTTACATGAAATTCAAATTTGATTATCCATAAAGACATTTTTAAGGAACAGTCACACTCATCTATGTGCTCCTTACAGATGTTTCTGTGCTACAATGGCAGAGCTGAATGGTTATGACAGAGATTATATGGGCCCAAAGTCTTTAAAAAAATCAGTTGCTGTCTGGACCTCGTGAGAAAAAAGTTTATAGATTCCCTAACTTAGAATATATGATTTTAGTGGTTGCAACAGTAAAGAAATTGGAACCTCTTTACTAATTTGAATATGTTTACTGTGCTTATCATCAATCTGGTCCAGGCCAGCAGCCCATGGGAACGATTTTTTTGTTTCTAGAGAGCAATCTGATCCAGTAAAATCTAATCAACACCATTCTACCTTACCGGAAGTGTATTTCCTTGCCATATACACTCAAATACTACTGTCTATCGTATTTATAGGTACCATAGCTGAGAACCTAGTTAAAAAAATAGATTATGCATTCAAAATTAGCATTAAATGTTGTATGCCTCTTTAGGTGACACTTTAAATTCAATACACATACAAACCAAAGTTTCAAATTAGACAAAGAGCACAGCTCATCTCGATCACAGCTGATTAGATAAATAGGCCTGAACTGGTAATAATTGCGAATGATTTTAAATTCTAAACACAAATCTGGACCTAAAACGAGGATAATGATGTAGATAAAGATTCTAAAAATAAAGCTATTAAAGGATCAAAATAATTGAAGTACATAAGAAAAACCAACAAAAGGGAAAATTAATTCTTAAAAATACTTTTAAATTTATGATTAACCTCTTTATTCACAAGAATGGCAGGATAAGAGCCTGATTTATTTTGGCCTAATCAAGTCAGACTAGGTACTTAGCACCACCACAGAAACAGCGGAATGGCTCACAGCATATTTACTTTTAAACACAGCTGCTACATTTCCTTTTAAAACACAGAATCAATTGTTTAAAAGATGTGGATGACTGAAATGGCTCTGCTCAGCAAACCTGTGATCTACGAACCTCCAATTCTAAGTACCTAGGACAAGTCACCTAAGGCATTTTATGTATATTTTTTCTTCATGCAAATTTCAATCTTGCAATGCCAAATGTATCTTTTGTATTCATGTGAATACATTACAATAAGACATTCACAAAGGTTTGATTAAAAATCTGATAAATAGCCATGAGTAGACCTTCATTTTTTAAGATTTTTATTATTTTTATTTTTTATTGTTTTTGTTTTGAGACAGGGTCTCACTATGTAGGTTCAGGCTTGTCTTGAACCCACTATATAGCCCAGGCTGGCCTCAAACTCAAGAAGATCCTCCTGCCTCAGCCTCCCAAGTGCTGGGATTCACAGACATGTGCCACCACAAATGGCAGCTCTGAGTAGATCTTCAAAAAGCCCCATTTGCACTAGCATGTGCTTTGAGGAATCTCCAGATCATTTCTCCTGGCAAAAACATAGTTCACGGTATCTGAAGCTTTGCTCCTGATTTCTAGCTTGTATCTCAACAAAATTAGACCAAATCACTTTCATTCAGGTATGAAAATATTTCTAGCAAGAAGATGGACCCAAGAAGGCAGATCCAAGATGTTCAAAATGCCATCTGTCCCTCCAAACCTAGGAGAAGCACCTATGCTTTTAAGTAAGCTCACTTAAACCTGAGGTTGGTTTTCAGATCACAAAAACATCTAGTGTGAGCAAAATGATAAGCCAGAGTTACACAACTCACTCAAGGCTGTGAGAACTCTACAGAGTCAAAGGGTGAATTCTTATTTCTCTATTTCAATGTCTAAATTACCATGATTCAAAGAAAAGCCACCAATTGGTCAATGTACAAACATAAAGTATTAATAAAGTTTACTTGAGCCTTACCTGTAGAATACTTTCCTTCTGTCACATTGAAAGGCTGAACCTTTAGATTGAAGGTATTTATCTGAAATGTTCCAGACACTGAAAGAGTCTGCTCTTTGTTGCACATATAAGAACTTCCCAGGGGGGCATCCCAGTAGCTGAGGTTGTTATTTGCAATGCTGAAAACTTTAGGGAAAAAAAAAACATGTTAGTAATTTCTTATCCCATCAACATCAAAGTAAGACAGTCTTAGGGGTTTCTGGTTTTGTTTTTTGATATTAGGGCTTGAACTCAGGGCCTTCACACTGAGCTACATCACCAGTCCTATTTTTTATTTTTAACTTTGAGATGAGGTCTTATTAAGACATTGCCCACTTACCATCACTAAGTTGGTTCTCTTTTCTACAGATGTTTCTACAATCTAAAAATCAGTCACATCCTCCTCTATTATCTACCATGCTACTGCAAAAGATATAAAACTGTAATTCTTTTCATTTCCTTTTTGTTTTAGTGGTATTGCAGACTGAATTCGGGGGCACTCTGTCACTGACCTACATCCCCAGCCTTTTATATTTTTTTGTTTTGAGACAAGGTCTCTTTAAATTGCTCAAGATGGCCTCAAACTTGCAATCCTCCTGCCTCAGCCTCCTGAGTAACTGGGATTATAGATACAGTATAAACCACCACACCCAGCTACCACAGATCTAAATTATAGATTACACTGTGGTCAAGGCATACTTTTTACATAGCATCTTTTGTCCCATTAAATAAGGCATTGTTTGGTAATAAGATAATTATAGTTTCTATTCCTTCAATATAACCCACTCTTCTCCCTCAGGCCAATGCTTTGCTTACCAGAGCCATTAGCCAAATATATGCTGGCATTCACTTCCTTCAGATAGAATCGGTTTTCATTTTTCTGTTGGAAAAAGAGCTTCCAGTTAATCAACATATCACAATTGTCTACAGGTACCATTAATATCTACAGAAGAAAAGCAATCTAGTACTATTACACAGAAGAGCAAACCACAGATTAGACCTGGGCCAGTCAAATAAACTGCAACTAAGTAAAAGAGAACTCAAAAGGTGATGAAGCCCTTTTCCTCTGCATTTCGCTTCCAACTTTCAGATCCCATGAGTAGTCCTGTGGTTCTTAAATCCTCAGTGATTCATGCCCTGCACTTCATGCCCGCTTGTCACTTCCTGCATCCAGAGTCCACACAACTTCCAGCTCGGCTCACAACAGCCTCGCAACTGGGCTCCCCGCCTTCAGCCCTCCAGCTCTGCTCCTTCTCCTTTCCACTGTTATTATCCCTTTTGTTTGTTTGTTGTATTTATTGTTTTTTCTTGTTGCAATCAACTTAACTTTATTGTTTTACTTTTTTATTGTAGTGCTGGGTATCAAACCTAGGGCTTTGCATACACTGCACTAGGCAAGTACTCTATCACCAAACTTTATCCGCAGCCAACTTTCTTATTTTTTTTATTAACGTGTAATAAGTGCTATGTATAAATGGGGCTCAGTGTAATATTTCAACACATGCATATAGAGTGCCTTGATCAAATCACGGTAACTGGCATTTCCCTCTCATAATTATTTTTATTATTTGTGGTACTAGATAGAGATTGAACCCAGGGTCTTGCACCTGCAGGAAAACTCTCTAGAGCTGACCTGACCCTCAGACCTTTTTATTATTTCTTTTTATTTTGTGACAGGGTTTAAGTTGCCTAGACTGGCCTCAAACATTCGAACCTCTCGTCTCCTTTGTTTTTGTTCTTTTGAGACAGGGTCTTGCTCTGTACTTCAGGCTGGCCTTAAACTCACTATGTAACCCAGGCTGGCCTCAAGCTCAAGGCCATCCTCCTGCCTCAGTCTCCCAAGTACTGGGATTACAGGTGTGCAGGACCATGCCTGGGTCTCCTTATCATTTCTTTATTGTTTAGAGACTTCAAATTCCTCTCTTCGACTTCTTCAGAAAATAGTTATTGTGAACTATCGTCATCCTTATGTTTTGGTACCCCATTATACAACCTCCCTCTACATGCTTTCTGCTCATTATTTTTTGAAGTACTCAACTCATTTGCCAGTCATTCTAATTGTTTGAGTGCTCAGTATGTACAAAGTAATATGTCTAAGTGATCCAGGGAGATTACAAAAGGAGCCAGGCTAGAATCTTGCCCTTGCAGTGTTTGCAATCTACCAGGGAAGATAAGATAAAACACTAATAATCATATTACAAAAAAACTGGCGAGCTATAAAAATTGGTACACAAAAAATTACTTCCAATGAGGGAAGGAGTAAAGTAATGCCAGCTTAGGGATAAGGCCTTTGCATGAAGCAGGATTTGGTTAGGAAAAAAACAGAAAAGGGGTTTTCAAAAAGCCTGCGTGAATAAAGGTAATCAGAAAATAAGCACAATTCCAGTGTTTGAGAACTTCCAAAGTGCCAACCACCATCCTCAAAACTTTCCATAGATGCCAGGGATTTAGCTCAGTGGTTCAGGCACCTGCCTCGAAAGCACAAGGTCCCGAGTTCGATCCCCAGTACCAAAAAAAAAACCAACTTTCTATAGAAGGATTCACTGAATAATTATAATAACCCTATGCTACAGGTGCTGTTAGCATCCCCATTCTAAGATGGAGGAATTCTCACCCAGAGATACTAAAGACCGCTCCCTTGGCTACAGGATTAGTAGTCAGTGAGCTGAAATTTAAGCCCGGGGAAGTGTGGCTGCAGAGTCCTGAACCAGTTATTGCTGTGCTCTGCTACATCACAAGATGTACACAGGAGGCAGGGTGAAGGAAGCAGAATGCTCATCAAGAGGGAGTGAAGAAATGAAGGCTGCAGATGCAGGATGCATCACGTAAGGTAAAAGGAGTCTGCCCTGCCCCGCCTGGAGTTTAGATGTGACCTTGTTGGGAAAACAACCACTGAAGATTACTGAGAAAGAGCTGAACTCTCGGAAGATTAAGATGAGGGAGATGAAGAGGTGAGACTAGGTAGGAGGCTCCTGAAACCAGACCAAAAGCAGGGGGAAATAAAAATGAGGGGCTAGACTCGAGACAAATCTCAGCAGGAAGCAGAGGAGGACTTGCTGACCTTGTCACATCACTCCTCTGCCTAGGCAATGTTTTAGCATCTGAGGCTCTTCATAGCTGGTCCCAACTACAGCCCCGTCCTTCTACTAACTGTGCCACATGCATGGTTCTCCAGCTGGTTTTGAACACGTTCCTTTATCCAAGGGTAACCTGTACTTTTTTATGTACAAATCTGACCTATCCTCGAAGGCCCAGATCAAATGCCACCTCTTCCACACCTCCCCAACTCTCCCTCAGCACTGTGCATGTACCTTCCTCGGGTGCCTCGGGCCCACAGAAATAAGTTCAAAAGCCCGAGTGTGGTGTTCAGTTAGGCCTTGCACAAAAGTACTAATTATTTATTTGTGTGTTTCTATCTTTACCACTAAAGTGTAGGCTCCTTAAGAACACAAGTTTCTTTCTTTATATCCTACCACAATAGCCTGCACATGTAACACTTGAATTCTATAAATTCTCCTAAGGAGCATGTATCAGGACAGGGTTGAAGTTGATGTTGATCCCGATTCTGGTGACATTGCAGGTGTTTCCTGATTTTTTCCAAATTGCCTGAAACATGGTTAAAATGTCACTATTTGGGGTTACATTTAAAATAGGCTGATGGGCAAAATAACTACTGTGATTATTAATATTCAACAGGGGCCAGGGATTTAGCTCAGTAGTTCCGCCACCTGCCTCGAAAGCACAAGGACCCGAGTTCGTTCCCCGGTACCGCCCCCCCCACCAAAAAATTCAATGTTTTCCCATGAGAGTTGAAGAAGCCATGTTCCACTTCAGAGCCTACCACAGCTAGAAAGATCAGACTCAATCACTCAAAAGGAAATACTACTTTCTTCATTTTTTACTGACCATAATTCCTATGTGATTACTTAGGAGAGAATGTGTCTATGAAGGGCTGCTCTAATGTAGGTAAGAGAACAAGTTTTTGTTTTGAGGTGTTTTTTACAGTCAGGGCATGGAACCCAGGGTCTCACAAATACCAGACAAGAGCTTCTGCAATGAGCTACATCCCTAGTCTGGAGAAGACAAGTTTAATTACACATATTTACACCTTTTTTTAAACAGCACTAGGGATAGAACCTGGGGCCTTGCACGTGCTAGACAAGCACTCTACCTTTGAGCTACAGCCTCAGCCTAAATGGACATTTTAAATAACAATTCACTGAGCATATATGAAATATAGCAGAGGAATTATCTGAATGTTAGGAAAAGGAAGATTTTTGTAAACCTTTCTAAAATATAATTGTCTAATATAATCTTCAGTATATGTTCTATACAGAAGGAATTAGTCAAGATATACATTTAGATATAAAATAACATACCTACTTGTCGGGAGCAATGCTACATAATTTTAGGGTAAAATCATTTGTTTACCCTAGTTCTCCTGCCTACAGCCCAGCTATGGAATTCCGAGACACAATTCCATTTTGGCCTCCGGTCACAATTGAGACCTCAATGATCCGGTGATGCTGTGATTCTCCAGGACAAGAAACATCCTGGGAGGAACCAACATCTACTCAGTTCCTCATTGTTCTTCTATTGTTACATCTTGGTTATGCAGGATGTACTGAACTCTCTGCAAGTCATTTGTTACATTTGTTTCTCCCGATGTACTGAGTGCTGAATAAAAGGTGCGGTGGGGGCTTTTGTCTTTGTTGCCCAGAGCAGCACTGACCAGACCCAAAGCTCAGCTTCTTCTCAGTCTCATTTTTCTACCTTCCCTGTAATTCACCTTGTGCTGCCGTGGCTCGCAGGAGACTAGGACTTACTGCATAGGTTCTAGTAATGTCCCCTTTCCCTGTTCCCTACACCTGTTACTTATCAGATCTTGAGACTATTATATCCCCCACCCCTTTTTTGGGTTGAGACAGGGTCTTGCCGTGTAGTTCAGGTTGGCCTTGAACTCACTATGTTTATGTAGCCCAGGCTGATCTTGAACTCACAGCAATCCTCCTGCCTCAGTCTCCCCAGTGCTGGGATTATAAGCATTTGCCACCATCCCCAGCCTACACCATTTTTAAATAAAGTAATCTGATTTAAAAGCAGCACTAGGGCCACGGATTTAGCTCAGTGGTTTCACCACCTGCTACACAAGCGCAAGGACCCAAGTTCGATTCCTGGTACCAAAAAAAAAAAAAAAGCACTGGTTCCTGTCCAATGGTACAAAAGCTCTTAGTTGGAGAACCCCTGTAGTTCATTTTCTCTCCCCTATAGCTATCCCTTATTCTTTGTTCCCATTTGCTATAACATGTACATGTTTCCCCTCACAAAAATGTATGAAGATAACAAATGTTCCCAAAAAGATGGAAGTAAAGGTCCCCAATGATGCATTTTTACTAACAAGAAGAACAGGTATGCTTAACCTATAATATTCTATTTAGGGTTAAGCTTTTGACAGAAACATGAAAAACCTGAATGCTGGCATTATAAATTATCCTGATTTAATAAATTAATACATGTACTTACACAGAGCCTTGTATATAGTAAGTAAGGTCATCCCTCAGTATTGTTTTGTTTTGTTTTGTTTTTTGAGACAAGATCTCACTATGTAGTTCACACTGGCCTTGAACTCACTATGTAGTCCAGGCTGGCCTCAAACTCATGGTGATTCTCCTGCCTCAGCCTCCCAAGTGCTAGGATTATAGATGTGTGCCACCACACCCAGCTCCCTTCATATTTTTGATCCAAGGTTGACTGAATCCATGGATGCAGAACCCACAGATACAGAGGGATGAATGTTCTCAATAAATGTTAGCTATTATTATTACTGACACTAATACAAATGGTATTACTCCTAAAAAGATTAAAATTATTATAATAAACATGAGAGCTGCCTACCCTGTAAGAGAAGAATATTATTACAGAAATTACTTATATGTGGAGATAGCACACAGGTAGTTTTTTAATGTAATTCTTGTTCCTAGAGTCCACATAATGGCAGAATGGCCATTGTTAGTGAATATTAATAAAAGAATCCAGCCTACAGACCACGAAGCAGAGTCTGAGAAATGAACAGGGATCAATGGACTACACTTTACTATTAAGTAGTATTGTAATGGAAAACAAAGCTAAATCCCCACCATCACGCACACGCGCACGCACGCACACACACACACACACACTAGATTTTCAGGTATGTTTTTTCAGAGAATGCATCTAATGTTTAGAAAAATCTGTTACTCACCACAGCAAAGACAAAGTCAAGATACTTAATGATGCTGCTGTTCAGCCTAAGCTGAGCAGTCTGGGGTTGGCAGCTGCCAGTGAAGCCAGTTGAATTGGGGTTGATGTTAATAACTGAAGCAATCTGCAGGGGAAGGAGAGAGGGAAAATCTACATTAACTATGTAAAAGTTGACAGCAAAGCCTTCTACTCTAATAAGGTCAATTTCAATGCAGAACAAAAACTGCTTTGTTTGGAAACTTAAATTCATGGTATCTTACTTTCAAACAAACTTGGCATGGGCCTTCAAGCTATGACTAAGACAACTTAAAAAACAAGAAGAAAGCTTCTTTGGGAATGAGCCAAATGAAAACACACATTTTTACAGAGCATAAGAGCCATCTGTCTAATCATTATGTATATCTAAATTTTACCGATAAACTTAATTGATGATTTAAAAAAAACAAAAACAAAAAACAAGAGCCATCTGTCTAGCTTGTTTCAGTCACAGGATCCTAGAAATGAGATTTAGCTACTGGCACGCCCTCTGGAGTCCTAGTGGAGCACTGCAAGTAGAACCATGGTGGACTTGAGCATGTCTCTATGATCTGAGTCATCAAACAGCTGGGGAAACATAGTTGTGCTGTTCATGTACACCAGCCTACAGTACATTTCAGATTAAAGTGTGTGAAGGAGTTATAGATTTTCATTTTCTGGCAGTGCTAGGGATCAAAGTCAGGGCCTCAAGTATGCTAGGCAAGTGTTTTACCACTGAGATTCATCCCCAGCCTAGGAATTGTATTTTAAACAGAATGAACACAATAAAGCTCAACTACGTGTACTCTGATCTACTGAATGCAAACAGAATCTAAACTCCCAAATGTCCTTTCAACTGCCAGGTTTTATCCGGGCTGAGACAACACCTTACCAGTGACATTAGGTCTTCATGGTTCTCCTAACTCCAAATTAAACAAAATTCAGTAAGTCAACATCAGATCTCCATTTTAAAATGGCATCATTCTAGTAACACTCCTGTTGGGTGGACAGTAGGATATACAGTACCTGGCAAAAATACACAAAGTATGTATGGGTGAAAATGGACAAGCATACCTTATCCTGAGTGATGTTCAGCTGCAGCCCCATGGTAGCCAGCAGGCACGTGGTGTTGCCGTTGCTCACTGAATAGTTTCCAACTTGTGGTTTTTCCTTTGGAGTGGGTGTTGTAGTAGGAGAGGGCACAGTGGTGTGAATGATGGGTGCCACTGTTGTGGAACCTTTGTCTTTCGTACACAGAAATTCTACAACAAGCAAACAAAGGACACAATGAATGAAGGTGGTCTTTTTCTTAATTCATTAGGCCAGGGAAGAGCAAAATATTTTTCACACTAGAAGTCGGAGAGGGTTCACGAGAAAGGAATATCCTCTTAGTGTATTTTAAGCTAAATGAGGCAGAGGTTATTAAACTGCTGCTTCATATCCAGTTTCTGTGACATAGCAGACATGTTCAAGATACACCCAGAGGTTCATCTCCTTACACATGACTGAACCTCTTAAATGCCTTCATTCCAAAGAATTTTACTTGTCTCTGATTGATGTGAAACTTAGAGATTTAAATCTGAAAACATTTAACCCCTACCTCACCCACCTTTTTCCTTCTCACATACAACCACTATAAAGGATACTGTTCACTAGAAAAAAAGTTTGGAGATCATTTATGATGTCAATACAAATGAACCTTTCATTTACATTACCCCTACAGCAAATCATATGCATTTCTACTTCTTAAAAGTGTCAGGATTCCGGGACTAGTGAATGAGAAACTATCACATTTCCATAAAGTTACACAGACGTTGTAAAATCAATTTACAAAAGTAAAGATTAGAACACATCTAATTTCTAAGCTTTGGTCTAGCTACTGGAGGACCTTTTCAAAACGAAGATTAGGTTTTATCAGCTAATGGAAACATTACAAGTGGAGCCTTTTAAAAGACCACTCCACATGTATATCATAAACTTTAAATTACAAGTTTCACAAGAATTGCTATTGTATACAAAAACTTTACAGCTCTGTGGAAGCTACATACAAGCCTTAATCTAGAAATGCTTTCCGATAATGACCTCAATGAACATCACCTGGCATACTCATAAATTAGGACCTAAGTACAGAAAAAAAAGTACATACTTTTTGGGCTGGAGGTTTAGCTCAGTGGTGCCAGCACTTTCCTGGAAAGCACAAGGTCCTGAGTTCAATCCCCAGTTCCGAAAAAAAAAAAAAAGAGCCAGGGATTTAGCTCAGTGGTTCCAGTGCCTGCCTTGCAAGCACAAGGTCCTAAATTTGATCCTCGGTACCAAAAAAAAAAAAAAAAATAAATAAAGAAATACATACTTTTAGGGCCGGGGATTTAGCTCAATGGTGCCACCACCTGCATCACAAATGCAAGGTCCCAAGTTCGATTCCTGGTACAAAACAAAACAAAACAAAACAAAAAAACCCCCATAATTTTAGCACTTACCTTTTCTGCTCACTGTGCCATTCTGGACAAAAGCTTGAACAAGAACATCCCAATAGTGCTGGACAACATGGTTCTCTTCATAAGTTAATAAACTACTGCATCTAAAGATGTCATTCAATGGAATGCTGACTTTCTCAGAATAATGAACAGTAACAATTCCTATAAAACAAGATTAAAAATGGCTCTGTTTCCAAGAAGGCACAAAAAAGTGATAATATAAAAATATAAATGAATGTGTATGCTCTCTCTTCCTCCCTGCCTGCTCCACCCCATGCCCAAAGTGACACAGGTTATAACATCTTGACAAGAACAACAAATTCACTGTGGCTGAAACACAGAGAGCAAGGCGGAAGAAGAAACAGAAGTTAAGCAGAAAAGATGAATTATGGTTGGTTTCATTTTTAAGCATCTTCTATCACCTAAGGATAACGTTGCTTTCTTTGTTACCAATGGAGGGGCTAGCTTCAAATTTATTTTCGTTAGTCCATATTTGCAGTACATAACGATTATATTCCTTATGGGGAGTTGATACTTGTACATAACACATCTTCATTCTTGTGCTTTTTCCTCTCCCTGCCATTAGCTTCAAATTTCAAATAAGACTAGTTACATGATTTATTTTAAGGAAGATATCAAAGAGGCACAGAAGAAAACTTTTCAGGGAAGCCATCTAAGAAGGAAACCAGACAGGAGACCAGTGGCCTGGTTAAGGTGAAAGGTGAGAGGGGTCGGCCTGCACTAAGATAGTGAGGGCAGTGGGAAGAAAGCAAAGAAGTCAAATTGAAAATACCTAAGTCTGAACAAACAGGACTTAGTGACTGTGAATAAGGTAGAAAGAGCAATGAAGTCATCACAGATTTTATAGTAAATCTATTTTTTTTTTTTATTTTTTGGTACCAGGGATCGGACTCGGGACCTTGTGCTTTCGAGGTAGGCAGCAGAACCACTGAGATAAATCCCCAGCCCGTAAATCCTTATTTTTACACTACTATTGTAAAGTAAGTTTTATCAATTCTAATGAGCTTACAGAAACTCCTCCTGGATGGAATTTAAAGAATATTCCATTTCAGAAAATCTTCAGAAGGCAAAAAGCCATTCTGCACCGTTTTGATCAGAATGCCTGTAGAGAAACTTCAAAGGACTATGATCACACATATCTAAATGGCTTAGTTTCTTTTTGAAGTATCAAGAAAGGAAGATACTTTCAAGATCATTAATAGAGGCTTCCTTCTGTACCTGAGTCAGGTAGCAAAGCGGGCATTTAATGCTACCTTGGCAACCCCTAATGGTCAAAGGAATTCTTTTAAACCAATGAACTAGAACATATTCCTAAAACTGTTTCTCACTGTTAACAAAAATGAATAGATATGGAAATTGGCTGAATATAGAAAGATCTCAAAAATAAACAAAGTAAAACAACAAACTGTAGCTGGGCATGAGTGGTGCACACATGTGATCCCAAAACTCCGGGAGACGGAGGCAGACGCAGGAGGCTCACAAGTTCAAGCCTAACCTGGGCGATTTAGTGACTCAGTGACTGTCTCAAAATTTAAAAAAAAAAAAAAAAGCCAGGGATTTAGCTCAGTGGTTTTGCCACCTGCCTCGCAAGTGCAAGGTTCCGAGTTCGATCCCCAGTACCAAAAAAAAAAAAAAGGGAGGAAGGGAGGAAGGAAAAAAGCAGAAGGATGATAGAAAAGAAGGTGGCTGGGGAAATAGCTCAGTTTGAAAGTCTTGGGTTCGATCCTCAGTACCCTCCACCAAAAAAGCTATAAAACATACTGAGTTTACACCCAGAAACTGTGTTTTATCAACCATGTATTTTTTCTTGGTACCAGAGATTGAACTCGGGTCCTTGTGCTTGCGCAGCAGGTGCCAGAACCACTGAGCTAAATCCCCAGCAACCATGTATTGTTTATGAATATGAACATATGTAGTAAAGTCAAACACATGGACAGGAAGGCTATACCTCGAAGTTGTGAGAGTGGTTGCAGGAAAACAAGAGCTGGGAAGTGAGGATAAAAGAGACTTCATTCAGATGGATCTATAAAGGTTTATTTCTTTAAATGATTGACCAAATGATTGACCAAATGATTTAAAATGATTGACCAAATATTAAATGGCATTTATTAATTCTGGGTAATGGGTACTATGAATCTGTTATTCTCTGTACTTTTATTTTTCGAGACAGGGTCTTGCTATGCAGTCCAGGCTGGCCTTGAACTTGCAGCAATCCTTCTGACTCAGCCTTCCAAGTGCTGGGATTACAGGCATGTGCCACCATGCCTGGCATCATATTTTAATCATGGAAACATTTTCAAAAAGGAAACGGGAGCTTCAAAGTTACTTAAATTATCAGATGCTCAAAAGTACTAAAAATATTTATTATCATCAACAGCATTTATTAAGGAAGTCATTTTAAATTCTAAATAGTTTCAAATATTTTATTACATAGAAGCTAGTGATAGAGACCAGGCATGGTGGCACACATCTGTAACCCCAGTACTTGGGAAGCTGAGGCAGGAGGATCGATTCGAGTTCAAGGGCAGCCTGGACTACATAGCAAGACACTGTCTCAAAAACTCCACAAAAAAGAGAGAGAGAGAGGCTAGTAATAGAAAAAATAGTCACCATTCTGTTTAAAACCAAAGAGGGGAAAGAGAAAAGTGTTAACATCATAGCTTTCCTACGCAAAGCCCTCCTGCTTCAAGGGCTGCACAGCTGGTCTGGCCATTTATTCCTTCTCCCCTTGATTACTGTACCAGCCTCTGAAGCTAGCAGCTCAGCCTGCAATCTCCTCACATCCAAATGAACCCTGCAGAATATTCTTCTATAAATGACTCTGCTTTTTAAAATATCACTCTCCGGCTTAAAAGACCTAAAGTGGTTCCCCAGTGCCTACTCCATCAACCTAAATGCCTCTCCTTGACTTCTAAGATACCCTGTAATGTAGACCCACTGCACTTGGCCAACTTTCTTCTGCTCCACACACAGCCTGTTTCAGTTGGGCACCTCTCCCAATACTGCTACACATGCTATGCTTCCCCCTGCTGGAAACACACTGCACAAATTCCTCAGTTTACTGAAATTCTCTACCATTAGCTGAGTTTCAGCTCAAGTGCAACTCCACCAAGTTTTCACACTCTGACTTCACCTTTCTCTGCTCCTAATCAGGACCGGTGGTGAAGACACTTATAAAGAAGGTGCTCTTAGCCCCAGGGAATGGGTCAGACACTATGCCATGTGCAGAACTCACTCTCTATACACTCAATATTTGCCAATTTTCCATATAACTTGAAAACACAATTTACCTTTGTCTTCCCAAATGATTTCTAAGCTCCTTGAAAGTGAGGGGTAAATCTTAGTCTAGTTCTCAAAGACAAAGCAGGGCACAAAGATAAATATGGAAGACAGACAATACCTATTTGATTTAGTTACCCTCTCAAACTAAGAGATTAACAAAGGAATATTAGGATTTGGTTCTCAAGTTTCATGTGAACTCATTCACTTCTTGGTCTTCAAATATGATGTTATGATATACAATTCCAAATAAGTTATTAATCTCCAAGTCTGGGCAACTAATATTGATCTACCTGTAATTCTAGAGTCAAAATGAAACTATCTGTGAGAAGAGGTAAGATATGACAGACATCAATGTTAACCCAATCTCCATAGAGGGGGAAGAAAACAATTACAGCACATCCCTAGTAGAACTAGAATCTGCACTATCCTCACCTTCACAATATTTTACAAGTGCACAATTCAGTTCTGGGAATTACAAGAATAACCTAATTGCCAATGCCTTTCTAAGTTCATTTTGACCTGAAATTGTTTCAAAATGTTGACTTTACTCATTTTAATCATCACTTTTTAGTCAAAATCTTATCTAAATGGTAAAAGGATCTAAAGATGATCTTCTAGCCTTAGGGCTATTAAACTTGTGTACATTTAAAATAATAATTAGGAAAGGACTTTCCCATTTATTCAACACTCTTTGATTGTCCACCATCCAACAAAATAGATAATAACAAGTGCATGAATTCTGTAGCTCAGTGGACTTTGGTTCAAAGGCCTGCTGGTCATGCATTTACTAGATTCGTGACCTTTGAGAACTCCATGTCATCAAATCTCATTCCCCTTGCCTGTAAAACAGATAATATCTGCTTCCCAGGAATGAGATGCCCTAAGTAACACTCTGGATAATAAGTGATACAGAGTAAAGACTCAGCAATGGCAAAATCATTAGTGTGTCCTGCCTCAGCTCTGCATGGGGTCAAGGTAGAAGGGAGGGGAAGCAAATGCATGAAGTTTCCATTCTGATTAGGAAGACAGACATCCATAACGATTTTTAAATTGCTTACACTTTTATTATTAACACAAAGTCAGAGAACATAACACAAATCCAATTCTTAAGATTACCTTTATCTTTAGCACCAGGAAATGTTATGTTATCCTCAGTGTTGTAGGAAAATGAGATGCTGTCAATAAAGTAATTAGGCTCCTGCTTGGTAAAATTCACAATCCAGGAGAAACCAGATCCAAATTGCACAGCTATTTTGGAAACATTGTGGTCATCATCACAAATGCTTCCATTATATGTCACATTGTCATGGTCTGAAATGGTTGCAGTTTTCTAAAAGAAAAAAAAAGTCCAGAGGTGAGGAACAAATAGGCAGTGTCAACCCTTAGCAGGCTAGGTGGTATGCAGCATCAGTCTATATCACCCATTCCCCGAGGCCAGGTCGCCCCAGCCAGGTGTACAGTGTAAATCAGCCTCAGATTCTTCAGCTACACACATACATTTTTTTTTTGAGACAGGGTCTCCCTATGTAGTCCAGGCTGGCCTTGAACTCACTATGTAGCCCTCCTGGAGTGCTGGGATTATAGGTGTGTGCCACCAAAACCAACTACACACATACTTTTTGTATGTCCAAAACAAAAAGAAAAACTGGCCTGAAGGACTGTTTTATAGCTGATGTTCTGATTGTGCTGCAGTGCTGGGATGGAATTTGGGATCTCCTGCATGCTGCAAGTGCTCTAACCCTGAACTACATGTGTAGCTCCTAAGCTAAGTTTTGTTTTTTTTTAAATTAGGATATCAGGAGGACAGATGAGAGTTTGAGGCCAGCCTGGGCTACATAGTGAGCTCAAGGCCAGTCTGAACTGCGCATTGAGACCCTGTCTCAAAAAAAAAAAAAAAAAACCCAACAAAAAAGGCTGTAAGTAAATGAGACCTTAACAAAAAGAAAGTAAGGCAAAAGGAATAAGAGACCCCCCCCCATAAGAAAATTTAATAGCAAGCTATTTTTCAAAGGGCAAGATGTAATGTTAACATGTTCTAAACATGTTACAGAAGTGGTTAGATCTGAATTATCTTGTAGCCTTCAGATCATTTGTCCCTAACCACCTCCAAGAAAATGCGAAAGAACTAATGAATTATAAGAAATATTCATTCCAACACTAAGTAGAATACAGTACCTACAAAAACTATAATGTGTTAAAAATACAGTTTACATGTTAAGTCAGTTAACATGAAATCTTATTTGTACCAATTTATCCAAAGCATAAAAAAGTCAGAATTAAATTCCTACTTATAAAACTCAAAGAAAAATGGTAACTTACATAAGTTTTGTTTGTAGTTTCATAGTGTATTGTGAAATTCATCTGCCATTTTGCATAAAGGCAAGTGGCTTTTTCTGAATTTGTCAAATTAAGTTCCAACGCACAAGACCGGGCAGCCCCTAGAGTTGAAAAAAAAAGATTTTAAAATTATACTGCAAAAACAACATATAAAATAAAAACGAGTTATATCCACCACTGAAGTTCAACCAGCTCTAAAATAAAACAAAGTATTTTTAAATATACTGTATATGGTATCCTAGTAACTGTTTTTCTTTGCAATCTTTAACTGAATCCTATTGATTAAGGAACCAATTTCCTTTCCCAAAAGAATGGTTACTAGACCTGGAATGCTTACATAATGGTACAGACTGGTGACGTTGACGTTCTGCCTCCTGCTAACTACTTCCATTCATCTGTGCTGTTCTAGTTTAGTTTTAGGCAATTAAGAGTTTGCTTTTAGGGGGGGTTCGAAGTAAATTAGTTAAGGGAACACTTAAAAAGGATGTTCCTGGTTCTCTCAAACCAGCTGGCAAAACTATACAAAACTAGTAACAGATCAGATGTTCTACGGTCTCTTTGCTTCAAATCTTGGGACAAATGATGTAACCTAGGACCCACAGATGTCCTTCCAAATGATTTCACTCTGATGGGATCAGATGTGGGAGAGCTCTTCTATCCAAGTGTATCGTGTGACCATCAAAGCAGCACTGCAAAAGCGGTTAGATCCATAAAAGGTTATTCCTAAATGCAAAGTTCATCACTTTGTTTCACTTTAATATCTAACTAACTAGAAAGGCTGAGGAATTTTTTGACATGAAATCAAAATTACTTCCTAAATTCTCAACCTGCTTGCTCCCCTCTTTAGGCAGAGAAACTTTACAGAGACAATGACTTTGGGACTTTTGGGTTAACTTGATTCCAATCTTCTACACTTAAACACAGGAACATTACCAGTAAACTGAAGAGTCCAAGGCCTCAAAATACTAATGGAGAGGTGGGGGGACTATCCCAGCAAACACACCTGGAGCATAAACAATGAGCAAGCACCTAAGGATTTTCTTCACTGTCTCACACTTCACCTGAAGGGGAAGCTATTTCCTGTTAAGATAGCTGCACAGTCTTTAATATCTGAGCAATCCAGTGGCATCTACAGGTAGGGGAATGCAGCAGAATGTAGAGAACAAAGCCTTAAGAAGAATATTCAGCAGGCCTGCCTCAGCAATAGCTTTCAAGCGGAACACAAAAGCCTACCATCACGCTCCACAGCCGCAGCTGCCCTAGCAAGCCCAAATAGTACGGGAAAGCTTGTGATTACTGACTAAATCTATTGGTTGAAGCTCAAAAAGACCTTGTGAGACCTAAGTAGGTTTTACTGCCACTCTTTTCTAAGTACAATATGGAATGGACCTGTCGTACAAATCCAAAGCTACCCTGCAATGATGCAGAGAACTCCAGTCAACTGGAGTTTTGCTTTTTTCATATGCTGTCTCTCTCAGTGTGGCTTAAAGTCCCTAGCTTTTGAGGCATCCTTGTGTCCCTGGGGTATATCCCACTTGGTCAATCATGATGGACCTTTCTGATATGTGGATGAATTTGATTTACCAGTGTTTTATTGAGAATTTTTGCATCTATGCATATTAGAGATACTGGTCTGTAGATTTTTCGTTGTCTCCTTAAAAGTTAAAAGTGGAATTGGGCCAGGGATTTAGCTCAGTGGCACCACGCCTGCCTTGCAAGCACAAGGTTCTGAGTTTGATCCCTGGTACCACAAAAAAAAAAAAAAAGTGGAATGGTGGTTACCACAGGCAGAGGAGAGTAGGCAGAGGGAGAGACGGAGTAGTACTAAATTACAGTTAGATAGAAACAAGAAGCTCTTATATACTATGGCACAGTATAAAAATTTTTCACCATAAAAAAATGATAAATGTTCAAAAGCTGGGTATGGTGGCACACGCCTATAATCCCAGCACTCTGAGAAGCTGAGGCAGGAGGATCACCAGCCTGGGCTACACAGTGAGTTCAAGGCCAGTCTGGACTACATAGCAACACTATTTCCAAAAAAAACCCCAAAAAACAAATGTTTGAAGAGAGATAAGACAATTATATTTGACCTAATTTAAATATTATATAATATATACATGTATCAAAAATCACATTATTTTGTACAATTTTATGTATTTTTTCTTTGTTTGTAGTACTGGGGACTGAGCCCAGGCCTCAAGCATGCTAAGCAAGTGTTTTACCACTGAACTACACTCCTAGCTAACCCTTTTAAAAATTTTATTTTGAGCCAAGTGTGGTGGCCCACACTTGTGATCCCAGCACTCAGGAGGCTGAGAGGCAGGAGAATCACCATGAGCTCAAGACCAGTCTGAATTACATAGTGAGACCCTGTCTCAAAAAAACAAATATTAAGTAAGTATTTTATTTAGAGACAAAATCTTATATAAGTTGCCTAGGTTGGCCTCAAACTCTCCATGTTCCTGCCCTGGCTTCCTGAATATCTGGAATTAATTACAGGCATGTGCCACCATTCCCTAAAAAAATTTTTAAGTTTAAATAAAAAGTTTCAGCATATTCTCCTTGTATTTAACTCTATTAATAAACAAGCAAGAAAAGCCTTTCGTGTATTAATAATTTACTTTCCAAAGATAACAGAGGAGCAGAAGAAAATTGTGTAAAACAATAGTAGGATCAATGTGTTCCAAGGTGGGAGAATTGAAGCTTGCTCAAGCAGAAGGCACAGGCTCTGCGTCATAGGTACCACAGGAAATCAAATTCAAGATAGTCTATCTACTTGGCCTATGGCAAGTACTGAGAAATGCCAGGGGCCCAGTACTTCATTCCAGCCCCTTCAGAGCCTTTCTACCTCCACTGCTGGTCTCCGTGTCCAACTGCACAGGGTTCACTTTCAGTTAAATATCTTTGACCTCAAAAGCAACAATTCCAAAACTAAAATCCACTCTCCTACTTTCCCTCTGACTGAAAGGCAGGGCCAGGCACTCTGGCTCAGCCGATTTGGAAATAGTTTCTACTTCATTCTCTTCATAAAATCCTACTGATTTTTTTTCCTTCAAATTCTCTCTTAAGGGCTAGGGGTCCCGAGTTCAATCCCCAGTACCAAAAAAAACCTTTCTCTTAAATCCAATTCTTGTTTCATTTCTACTTCCAATATACCACACCACCTCTAAATAACTAGTGCTGCCAGATTAGTAGTCCTTAAATACCACTTCCTCTTAAATCCACTCTCTTGTTCAAAAACTTTTACTGGCTCCCAAGTTCCCATATTAAACTTAAATTGCTCCCCCTGACTTTTAAAGTAACCCTTAATCTTATCCCACCCTATTCCTTCAGTCTCTCAAACCACTTTCCCAGAACATACCCTTTAATCTGGCTGTACTTGTTTCTACTGGACCTGAATGTCACATTCTCTTAAACTTCTATCTCTCAGTCCACTCTTCCTAACAGCTGAAATCTACTTTCTACTGACTTTTTAAATGTTCACCTCAAAGATGTCCCTCTTTATGGCTGCCCAAAGTATGAAACACCAACTTGCCAACTGGGTTGCAATGTCTGGTCGATATCACTGCCCACTGACAAAGTTGGCCACCTGCCTTCTCAGCCTCCTTCCAGCAAAGAAGGGAACCTGTGCTAGGCTCTGTCTACCAAAGGTATCCACCCCAGACTTCAAATTTTTGAGACAAGGTCTTACTATGTTGTCCAGGCTGGTCTTGAACTTGTGGACTTAAGTAATCCTCCCATCTCAGCCTCCCAAGCAGCTGGGACTATAACATGTACTATCATGCCCAGCTCATCCCAGTCTTTAATAGGGGGGCTATAATGGAGCCTGAAATGGAAAAAGCACCCCAGGGGCAAGGAAGAAGCCACAGTAGGATCAAGTGCCCAGGCAGCAAGATGGGAGTGGCCAGTGGGGAAAGCTGAAGTTTCCTGTTTGGTGGTGGTAGTGTGGTTCAGTGGCATGACTCTGGGTATGAAATCAGGCATTGAGATATACACCCAGAGTCACCAGTTCTTCTGAGTTATCTAATATACACTTTTATAAAGTAAAAACTTTGTTACGTACCATATACTACATATAGAAAAGTGCACAGCATAACATAAGGGAAATGGGCCAGGGATGTAGTTCAGCAGTACAGTGCCTGCCTGGCAAGTGAGAGGTTCTGAATTCAATTCCTGGTACCTTGCCCCCCCCCCGAAAAGGGAAAAGTGTACACAACATTAAATATACAAATCAAAGAACTGTCATAAATTGACCCCTCTCGTGTCAAGAAATCGAGCATTATAAATACAATCATTGCCGGGGATTTAGCTTAGTGGTTCTGCCACCTGCTTCGCAAGCGCAAGGTCCCGAGTTCAATCCCCAGTACAAAAAAATACAATCATTTCTCAGTATCTGCTGGAGATCAGTTCCAGGACACTCATGGATACCAAAAATCTATAAATGTTCCAGTCTCTTATATAAAATGGCATAGTATTTGCAGATAAGCTATACCCTCCCATATACTTTAAACCATCCCTAGATGACTTGTAATACTTAATAAAATATAAATGCTCTTAGTTATACTGTTTAGGGAATAATAACAAGAAAAGAAAGTCTGTATATATTCAGTATAGAGGCGGTATTTTTCCCTTACATTTTTGACCCACATTTGGTTGAATTTGTGAATGTGGAACTCGTAAAGACTATTTTCCCAAAACCCATCTTACTTCCCCTTCCAGTTATTATTCTCCTCCCAAGGGTAACCACCAAACTGATTTCTAACAGCATAGATTAAATGGAATTATTCTCTATGGTCTCTTTTGTATCTGGCTTCTTTCACTCAATATTATATTTTGTGAGATTCACCCATGTTGTGCGTAATTGCAGTGTATTTATCCTCACTGCTATACAGCTTTTGATTATTGGGTAAATACTAAGCTACATTTATGCTACTGTTGATGGACCAAACTTCTCTTACAAATACAGCTGTAAAGGGTCGGGGATTTAGCTCACTGATTCCACCGCCTGCCTCGCAAGCACAAGGTCCTGAGTTCCATCCCCGATACCCAAATACAGCTGTAAACATTCTTGCACAGATTGGTAAACGTGGTGTGTATATTTCTGTGTCTGTTGGATATATATATCTAGCAATGAAACTGGAGGGTCAAAGGGTATGCAGTATTTCACAATATCTTTTTAATATATTCCCTTTTTAAATCAATGAGATTTTATTCCCCTTACTTGGAAGCAGGGATATTTTTCAGTGACCATTTTTTCCACAAAACTTTCCTTGAATATGAAAGTGCCCAAAGGACACTTCTAAACCGTATTCCCCACATTTCAGTGTATTTTACACTATCCTGAATTATTCAGTTATTTTATGCCAGTAAATCCTGTTTCTCACTGTCAAAAGCTCCAAAACAGCAATTTTCAACTGTTACATCACAACAAACTAGTGTGCCATGGAAAATTACAGTTTACAGTAATTCTTTACTAATAAAAAAGCAAAGTCTAAATGAATGATATATATGGATAGGTTCAAAACTTTCTTCTGATAATGTTTCTGTCTCTCATTTGAATTCCAATATCTCCCTTAATCAGATGATCTTATCTATGCCACAACCCCAGGAGTGTCTTTTATATGAATGTCATCTATCATGAGTGTCACAGTGGAGACCAGGGTCTATTACTTTTCCTCCATCTCCTAGCATTCCTAATAGTGCTGCATACATATTAGATTTTTAATAAATATGGATTGATAATATCATGGTGAAAATGTCCTGCAATAAGGATCTGAAAATAATTTATTCTAATTACAGGAAAACTAGTCCTTCAGGGCTTCCAAATTATGAACCCAACAGCCTTCTGGCTACACCCTAAAACTTCCTGTCAGTTTTCTCAATAAATTTTGACATGGATTTCAAGTTAGGAATAATACTTAGGTAAAAAGTCTTTGAGGATAAGATTTCCATTCTTATTGCTATGCTTGATGTTAGAATAGCCAAACTGTATTTGCTTAAAAGCTTTTATGATATTAAAAAGCCATAGCTGAATCATAACCTAGAGTATATGATACGGAGCTGAGAATTTGTTCTCTAGAGAAAGTCATGCCCCGAAATCAACCTTCTCAAATCCAAGTATCCTCTCAATTCTATTTCCAAAAGGGTCATTTATAGATTCTTATAGAACTCAGAGCTGATTTGTCCAAGCTTAAAGCACTGCAAAAAGTGGGTGGATTTTTGTAAGTCTGTTTGACTCAAAGTCTAGCTGAAAAAATACACTCATCCGGAAACAAAACTGGAGGTGAAAGAAAGAGGGTAAAACTAGTGATAATACAATTTAAAAAAAAAAAATGAGCTGTATCCTGAGTCACGTGGAAGACACCGAATTACCCCACTGCGGACAGGCAGCCACCTGATTCCACATTACCAAGGCACAGAGGACACCAGACCACCAGACCAAGGTACTGAGTCCCACTGTTCCCGGCCCAGAGGTAGGGGATTCTAAGCCGTCGTCCCACTGCTCCTGGTCCAGAGGAAGGGGCTTCCCAGTCACCATCCCTCCCTCTGCTCCCAGCCCAGAGGAAAGGGCTTTTGGGCCACCTTCTGTCCCACTGCTCCTGGCCCAGAGGAAGGGGCTTCCGGGCCACCATCCCTCCCACCACTCCCAGCCCAGAGGGAGGGGCTTCTGAGCCACCATCCCACTGCTCCTGGTCCAGAGGAAGGGGTTTCCCGGCCACCATCCCTCCCACTGCTACCAGCCCACAGGAAAGGGCTTTTGGGTCACCATCCTTACCGCTGCTCCCAGCCGCTGTCCCACCTCACCCAGCTCAGAGGAGGTAATCCGTGCAGGCGCTAACAGCCCCCCACCCCAGTCGAAATGAGAAAACACATAAATAAGTCTCAAAACCAGATTTCCAAATCACCTACAGCAACCCCAAAGGGAAATGAGAGGGAACCCTCTGATACTCAACCACCTGGACCCACTGAACTGGCAACAAAAGGGGATCTGGAAGAAATGAAATCAGAAATAATTTCTCAGATAACAGAAGAAATTGTGCCCTTAGTGCAAGACATGATTAATAAATCTAGAGAGGAGCTCAGGAACATGATGGAATCCCAACATAAGAAACAAATGGAATCCATAAAACAGATGCAAATAGATTTCCAGGACATGAAAAACTCCACTGAAAGTCTACACAGCAGAATGAGCCAGTGTGAGGACAGAATTTCAGATATAGAAGATAAGATTGCAATTAGTGACCAGGAAAAGAAAAATTGCTTCAAAATTATAAGGGAACATGAGAAATCAATCCAGCAGCTGCTAGATGATGCAAAAAAGAATAACATAAGACTGATTGGGCTCAATGAAGAAACAGGAGAGAGTGCAGATGACATAAAAACTCCCTTCACAGAAATAATGGCAGAAAACTTCCCAAGCAGGGGAAAAGAGCTTGACATACAGATAAGTGAGGCATACAGGACTCCAAATAGCTTTCATCAAAAAAAATCTACACATAGGCATATAATTGTGAAGATTCCAGAAACACAACAGAAGAACAAAGTTCTCCAAGCAGTCAGAGAAGAGAAACAAATCACATACAAAGGGAAGCCCATCAGAATCACAGCAGACTTCTCAACACAAACCCTCAAGGCAAGAAGAGCTTGGAGTGACATATTCCAAGCCCTAAAAGAAAACAGCCTCCAACCCAGATTGGTGTACCCTGCAAAACTATCTTTCAAAATGGATGGAGAAATAAGATACTTTCATGACAAAGAGCACCTTAGGAACTTCGTGAATACCAATCCAGCACTCCAAAGAATTTTACACAATATCCTAGGAACAGACATTGAGGATCACAACCCCAGGAAGCAAAGCAGAATGAACCCATCTGGCATGACAAGAAATTAAATGGAAAGGGGGAGAACCCAACAAAAAGAAAAAGTCATGGCAATAACAAGTCAGTACATTTCAGTTATAACCATCAATGTTAATGGTCTCAATTCACCAATCAAAAGAAATAGACTGGCAGAATGGGTCAAGAAGCAAAATCCAACAATATGCTGCACACAAGAAACACACTTAAAAGGAAACTCACAGACTGAAAGTTAAAGGGTGGAAAACTATACTGCATGTGACAGGAACCCGAAAAAAAGCAGGAGTAGCTATCCTCTTGGCAGATCAAGTAGATTTCAAACCAACACTGATTAAGAGAGACGAAGAAGGACACTACATCCTTGTAAAGGGAAGAATCCAAGAGGAAGAGATAACAATCATAAATATCTATGCACCAAACACTAGTGCACCCAACTATATAAAACAAATACTAACGGACATGAAAAGCCACATATGCACTAATACAACTGTAGTGGGGGACCTCAACACACCACTGTCACAAATAGATAGATCAACTAGACTAAGTAATGAAATACTAGAACTCAATCGAACTCTTGAACAAATGAAATTAACAGATGTTTACAGAGTCTTCCACCCCACAAAATCAGAATACACATTCTTCTCAGCTGCACATAGGTCATTCTCCAAAATAGACCACATACTCACACACAGAACATGTTTAAGTAAGTGCAAAGGAATTGAAGTTATCCCCTGTATATTATCAGACCATAGTGCGATGAAATTGGAGATCCATAGCAAAAGAAACTCAAAAAATTTCATAAACACATGGAAATTGAACAACACACTTCGGAATAACCAATGGGTCAGAGGAAATTAAAGAAGAAATCAGACAGTTCCTTCAATTAAATGACAACGACAATACAACATATCAGAATCTATGGGACACAATGAAAGCTGTCTTACGAGGGAAATTCATAGCAGTGAATACGCATATTAGGAAAACAGAACGAGCCCAATTAAACAACCTGATGCTGAACCTCAGGCTTCTAGAAAAAGAAGAGCAGGACAACCCCAAAGCTCATACAAGGGAGGAAATTATAAAGATCAGAGGAGAAATCAATGCAATGGAGACTAAGAGAACGATACAAAAAATCCATTAAGCCAAGAGATGGTTCTTCGAAAGGATCAACAAAATTGACAAACCCTTAGCCAACCTTGTCAGAAAAAGGAAAGAAAAGGCCCAAATCCAAGCAATTCGGAATGAAAAGGGTGAAACTACAACAGACCCAGCAGAAATCCAGAGGATCATCGATACCTACTTCCAGAACCTATACGCCAATAAGATGAAATGGACAGATTCCTAGATACATATGAATTACCAAAGTTGAATGAAGAAGACCTAAAAATTCTGAACAACCCAGTATCAACCAATGAAATTGAAAACATAATTAAAAACTTATCACCTAAGGAAAGCCCGGGCCCTGATGGCTTCACTGCTGAATTCTACAAGACATTTAGAGAGGAACTGCTGCCACTACTGTTTAAACTCTTCAATGAAATTGAAAGGGAAGCAATACTCCCAAATTCATTCCTGGAACCAAGCATCACCTTGATCCCCAAAGCAGAGAAAGACCCAACTGAAAAAGAGAACTATAGGCCAATCTCACTAATGAACATAGATGCAAAAACGCTTAATAAGATACTGGCAAACAGAATGCAGAAGATCATCAAGAAGATCATACACCCTGATAAAGTGGGATTCATCCCAGGGATGCAGGGATGGTTCAATATAGAAAAATCAATCAATGGAATACACTATATCAATAGAGCCAAGGACAAAAACCATTTGATTATCTCCATAGACAAAGAAAAAGCATTTGACAAAATCCAACATGCATTTATGATAAAAACCCTACAAAAAATTGGAATAGATGGTCTCTACCTCAAGCTGATAGAAGCCATCTATGAAAAACCAACAGCCAATATCATACTAAATGGTCAAAAACTGAAATCCTTCACACTAAAATCAGGAACAAGACAAGGATGTCCACTATCACCACTCTTGTTCAATACAGTTCTGGAAACATTAGCCACGGCAATTAGACAAGAGAAAGAAATAAAAGGAATAAAGATAGGAAAAGAAGAAGTCAAATTGTCATTATTTGCAGATGACATGATACTCTATATAGAAGACCCCAAGAACTCCACCAAAAGTCTTCTAGACTTAAAAACCAAATTCAGTCAAGTAGCTTGTTACAATGTCAACACACAAAAATCAATAGCTTTCCTCTACACCAATGACAGACTCACTGAGAGAGAAATAGGCCAAATAATTCCTTTCACAATAGCATCCAAAAAACTGAAATACCTAGGAATCATCCTAACCAAAGAAATCAAAGACTTCTTCTCTGAAAACTATGGCACTCTGAAAAGAGAGATTGAAGATGGTATCAGAAAATGGACAGACATCCCCTGCTCCTGGGTAGGAAGGATTAATATAGTGAAAATGGCCATACTTCCAAAACTGCTATATAGATTTAATGCAATTCCAATTGAGATCCCAGCAGCATACTTCACAGACCTCGAGAAAACAATCCAAAAATTCATTTGGAGCAAGAAGAGACCCAGAATAGCAAAAGCAATTCTAGGTAACAGAGACATGGCAGGGGGTATCACAATCCCCAACCTGCAACTCTACTACAAAGCTACTGTGATAAAAACAGCATGGTACTGGCAAAGAAACAGACTTGAGGACCAGTGGAACAGATTAGAAGATGCAGAAACAACGCCAGACACACTCAGCCATCTCATCTTCGACAAAGGAGCCAAACACCCTCACTGGAGGAAAGATAGCCTCTTTAATAAATGGTGCTGGAAAAATTGGGCTTCAACTTGCCAAAGATTAAAACTAGACCTGTATCTCTCACCACGCACTAAACTAAAATCAAAATGGATTAAAGATCTAAATATTAAAATAGAAACTCTGAACCAGTTGGAACAGAGGTTAGGTAGAACCCTTGAAGACATCGGTGGAGGAAAAGATTTTATGAACAAAACCTCAGTTGCCCGGGAACTAGCACAAACAATCAACAAATGGGATCTCTTCTTATTAAAAGGCTTCTGCACAGCAAGAGAAACCAGCAGCAGTGTGAAGAGACAACCCACAATGTGGGAAAAAATCTTCACCTGCTCTTCCTCAGACATAGGTCTACTATCTCAAATCTATAAAGAACTGAAAAAGATCAGACCTCCCAAATTTAAAGACCCAATCCAAAACTGGGCATCTGAAATGAACAGACATTTCTCAGACAAAGAAGTAGAAACAGAAAATAAATACATGAAAAAATGTTCAACGTCATTGGTCATTCGAGAGATGCAAATGAAAACAACACTGAGATTCCACCTCACCCCAGAAAGAATGGCTGCTATCATGAAATCAACCAATAACAAATGCTGGCAGGGCTGTGGGGAAAGAGGAACCCTGCTCCACTGCTGGTGGGAGTGTAGACTGGTGCAACCACTTCGGAAATCAGTATGGAGATACCTCAAAGAACTAGGACTGGAAATCCCATGTGATCCCTCTATTCCACTGCTGGGGATCTTCCCCAAAGAATTAAAAGAATCATACCACAGTGATATATGTGCACCCATGTTCATAGCAGCCCAGTTTGTAATAGCTAAAACTTGGAAACAGCCCAAATGCCCATCAACTGGAGACTGGATAAAGAAAATGTGGTTTTTTTATAAAATGGAGTACTACTCAGCCATAAAAAATGAGAAATTAGAGACATTTATAGCTAAGTGGATGCACATTGAGACAATACTCTTAAGTGAAATAAACAGGACACACATGTGTAAATACCGAATAGTTTCTCTGGTGTGAGAAACTGAAAGTGTAAATAAGGACTAAATGTATAATAGGTAATGTGAAATAGGAAGAAAGGGGGCAAAGGGGAAGGAAGTGGGAGGGCTAGGGGAAAGGATAGAAGGGAATGGGATTAATATGAGAAAATGGAAAAATAGGAACAAAATTTTTGTAAATAGAGAGGGCTGGAGGGGTTGAAGGGAGGGCTCAGCAAGGGTGAAAAACAAGAACCAAGAGAGACTATGTAAAGGTGCAAATTTCCAATGATGAATGTCATTATATTGTATACCTAAAATGTACCAATGATTAGAATGAATAATCGATAATGTAAAATAGGAAGAAAAGGTCCAAAGGGGTAGGGGTAGTGGGAGAGGCAGGGGAAAGGAAAAAAGGGAAAGGAAAAAATGATGAGAAATGGAAAAAATGGAAATAAAGTCTCTGTAAATAGGGAAGGGTGGAGGGTGTGAAGGGAGGGCTAGGAATGGGGAAAAAATAAGAACCAAGATGCTTTATATAAAGGTACAATTCCCAATGAGAAATGTAATTGTGTTGTATACCTACAATGTACCAATAAAAGAATTTAATACAAAAAAAACAGGATGGAACTATGGACAAATGAGTAAATAAATAAATAATGCACTTATTGCTGGAATTAAAAAAAAATGACCTGGGGGGGGTGGGATAAAATAAAATTTATTAAAGGGACAAAAAAAATGAAAATAGAAGGAAAAACTGGAAACAAAGCTTTTGTACACAGGGGGGGTGTTGGGGGATAGGATAAAATAAAACCTATTAAAAATTAAATAAATAAAATGTAGGGGATGGGATTTTAGACCAAATATTGGATGTTAAGGAATCACTGTTAAGCTTGGTGATAGACCACTGGGTTCACTATACTATTTTCTCTGCTTTTCTGAAAAGTTTTAAAAATTAAATTTACTTTTAGCTATTAAAAAAAAAATTAAAGAAGTAAAAATGAGTATCATACCTTTAAAAAAAATGGAAGCAAAGCTTTTGTATACAGGGACGGAAGGGTTTACAGGAGGGGGGAATGGGATAAAATAAAATTTATTTTAAAAATAATGTTTTAGCAATTTTAAGTCCATAGACACAGATATCAATTTCAGGATAAACCTTACATTTCATAAAAAATTAAGTTAAAAGTTACTTCAGATTTTAGACTACATCAAAATAAAAAGCTATACTATTTTAATAAAAATAGAATACCTTTAAAGTTGGATCCTATAGAAAACTTGACACCAAAACATCATCCATAAATGAAATAATAGAAAATAAACCATATTAAATATAAAACTTTAAAAAAATAAAATTTTAAAAATTAAAAAAAATAAACAATGACCTAAAAAAAGAACATGATTCTCACCTATCCCTGGAGTTGAAGAGCTAGAATTCAAATCAGGCAGCCTCACTTCTAGCTATGAGAGTTTGGGTAGGGTATCTCTGCTGAGAATTGTTCAGTAGTATACATACCTCTAATAGGTTCTGTGAAAGCATATAAGCCCTTCAGAGGTAAAAGAACTTTGCCAAGCAAGTTAGAGATTCCCGTTTACAAGCCTTCCTTCCAGTAAACACAGTACCTAAAAAGATCCCTCTGTTTAGGTGTATGTTTACTTTGACCTTATTAAATTATGGACTCTTGTCAACTTTATTCACTCATAATGTTGGCCAAAAGGCCTTTTTAAAAAACAGGACAGCTGACGCCAGAGATTTAGCTCAGTGGCACTACGCCTGCCTCGCAAGCCCAAGGTCCTGAGTTCAATCCTCAGAACCAAAAAAAAAAAAAAAAAAAAAAACAGGACAGCCAGGTAGCCAGGTGTAGTAGCATACACCTGTAATCCCAGCACTTGGGAGGCTGAGGCAGGAAGACTGCTACAAGCTCAAGGCCAGCCTGGGCTACATGGTGAGTTCAACCCCAACCTAAATTACAGAGCAAGACCCTGTCTCAAGAAAGACAAAAAAAAAGGACATAGAGGCAATAGTACCTATTTACTTTCTTTTCCATTCAGTGATGGTTTCCCCATAGATTAAGGTCAAACTAATTGTTCTTTATTTATTATTCCCAGTATAGGTTTACTCGCTATACTCAGGTGCTTATACAATCACTTTTTGTAAGACTCTTAAAACAGAAAATTAATACAATGATTTTAAGCTACAAATGTTGGGAATGTGGAAAGGAATTAAAAATTAATAAAAATATGATTGTAAGCTACCAAATGTCTTAATTTTTTCAGGTCAGAGAGTGGGTAAGGAAATGAGATTCAATTCCATTCAACTAATGGAAAGTGCTTATTGCTGCGCCCTGTTTGGCAGACCTCCAGAATTCTTTTGCAGTGCACAGTAGGATACCAACAAGTACTGATAAAATATACTTTGGGATCTGAGGGGATTGCTGATGACTTTAATATGAAATTACAATCAAGAAGCTTTTGTCACTACACAAAGAAAAGCAGCCTTCCCACACCAAAGGTCACTTAAGTCAGCTCCAGTGCTGTGAAATAATCCTTGTTTACGAAGTCTATCCAAGGATATAAAGGAAGAAAACTGTATTTGTGTGAAATATTTAAATATTTATAATCCTATCAGATGTGATAATCAATGACTAATAAACTAATGGCAAGCCTGTCCTTTCAAATATTTCCATTATAGTTAGAATAATTATTGACAGAGCGATGTTAACATTCTCTTTTTTCAGATGGCCTCCAAAGAGAGAAATATCGGCTCTTTGTGAAAACCTAACTCTCTTCACCCAGGACTTCCTAGTTCTTCATATTAACCTGTGGGTATAGCTGAGGAAGCACCAGGAATAGACTAGTGTCATTATATGAGATTATACTTCAGTGATTTGGTCTGTAATCACCTGTACTTTTCTCACTGATCTTGCAAGTTCTACACTTGATCTTAGCCAAAATGTTAAGAAGCAACTGCAGTTCTCAATCCAAAGATACATAAGACCTTATAAAACATCACTTAAGTAGGGTTCACAGAAGAAAAAAAAAAAGACCAAGTTGGTCTAGTTCTACATCATATGTCCAATGCCCACCAATGAATGCTCTCGACACAATTCTGCTGATGGTTAATCACGTACCAGGCCCAGTGCCAGTAAGGCCATGGGAAATACGATGGTCTCTGCTCTCCGAGACTAAAAACCATAAGGGAGACTTACCAGGAACCAGGAGAAAAAAAAGAACAGAAAATAGGCTAGTGTAATAACCTAAGACTTTGGGAAAGACAAGATTTATTCTTGTTCCCCCAATGGTCACGTGATCACCTTCCTTCAAACAGCTAAGTCTCTGCCCAAATGTCACCCAACAACAGAAAGCCCTCTGATCCATAATATTAAGACAGGTCATCCCAGAGCCCATCACCCACCCCTCAGCCGCTCGTTCTTCCTCCTTGTTATCTGATTTCTTTACAGTGTTCATCACTGTCTGAAATTCTGTTGTTTAATTTTCCGTCCGTCCCCCCCCCACCCCCGCACCGTGCCATTAAAATGTAAGTTCCAACCCTTGGGACTGGTGGTACATGCCTGTAATCCCAGAAGTTAGGCTGAGGCAGGAGGATTACTGAGACAGGAGTTTGAGTTCAAGGCCAGCCTGAATTATATAATGGGACCCTGTCTCAAACCCTCCCCCCAAAAAGGTAAGTTCCATGAGAGCAGAATCTCATCTGTCCTGTCCACTCCTCTGTTCCTTTCATCAAGTATAGTGAGTGGGACACAACAGACATCAATAACATTTGTGGGAAGGAAGGACTCCCACCAGTGAAGTGTACAGGAGGGATATATAGTTTTTGAGGCAATGTCTCACTATGTAATTCAGGCTGGCCTTGAACTTGAGGTGATCCTCCTGCCACAGCCTCCCGAGTACTGGGATTACAGGCATGTGCCATCACACTGAGCATACCTAGGATATTTATAGGAGATTCTTCTCACACAAAAGAGCCTTAATACTTAAATATACTTTAAAAATTGCCTCATTCAACCAAAAAAACCCAAAAAACAAAAAACAGAAGTAGTTATAGGAATCAACCACAGAATTCTGAAATCCATGATGTCACAAAGGAAACATTAAGCAATGATGCTAGGAAAGGACTTTCACTCCATTGCTTTTCTTATAATGTCTCTAAGTTATATAGTTTTTTTTCTAGAATTTTCTGATTGGTTGTAATTCATTCAAATAAAGGTCAGCACAATTTAATTTCTGTGAAAAAGACCAATACATAGATACTAAGAATTCTTTTCTATACTTAACCCTACAGCAGCTGTATTTTTCCCATGGTGCTGGGCCTCAAACCAAGGGCCTCATGCATGCTAGATAAGTACTCCCTTGAGCCACATCCCCCGCTCTAAAGCAGTTACAGTGGACCCTCAAGTTGACTGGCCTGACATATGGAGCAACTTGGGTTCATTAGGTTAATGGACGATTCATCTGCCTCTTGTTATCGATAGCATGTACCCAGGTAAACATCCAGATCTCAGCTGTATTGACTTACAACTGACTTGAGCTACAACCAGCCCTCAGGAACTGATGGAGTTCGTAAGTCAAGGGTCCATTGTATTTTGAAAAGGCTACTGGTGGAGCTGGGATAGAGTAATAAAATTACAGAGGGGAGTCACAAAATGAAACTTGCACCGCCAGTTCACTGAGGCTAATGAGACTGCATTCAGGATAAACCCTCCCTCACTGGTACCCTCTGCAGGACCCAGGCACAGTACCAGGTACACAGCAGTTACCTGATAAGTACTATTCAATTTGCAATTGAAAAGTAATATGCAAAACCCATTAAACAACTAAAGACCTGCCAAATATTTTTTTTTTTTTGGTATGGGGATCAAACTCAGGACCTTTCGATTTCAAGGCAAGTGGCGGCACCACTCAGCTAAACTCCTAGCCCTAACTTGCTAAATTTTTAGGATGCAAAAGGTACATGGGAGTAATTTGGGCTCCACACTGAACCAAGAGAGCTGTCTGAAAAAAACAGCTGCATAAAACGATAGTTTCTTTTGCATCCTGGAACCTTTTAAAAACTGGATTTAGGGCCAGGGATGTAGCTCAGTGGCACTGTGCCTGCGTCACAAGCGCAAGGTCCTGAGTTCAACACCTGGTACCACAAAAAAAAAAAAAAACAAAACTGGATATAGCTACATTATTAACTTTTACTCCTCCAAATCCTATTCTGAACTTGGAGGTAGAGAGAATCAATCTTGTAATTCTTCCAATAGGAGGAACCTAGTTAGTTCTCATCAATAAATGGCAAGCTAAGATGAGCTAGCTGATGGGCTCTTTTATGTGCTTCTTTTTGCCTATTTTCTGCAGTGAGCAAGCACTGCTTTTGTAAAAACTAAACCAAAAAAAAGCTTTCATTAAAAAAATAATGACATGAAAGCAGATAAGTAGGACAACTATTATTTTTCTCCCTTTCTCTGAGGAGTAACAGTGCTGTGTTTGTGCACTGATTCAATTGGCAGGGAACAACTGGTTAGCAGATGCCTCACTCAGATGTGTTCTAGTCAGATAAGGTGCTTTCCATTGTAAACAGCCCTCTTGGAGTCCTCTGGCCCTCAGTAAGTGCTGCACAGTACAATCAACGCTGGGAACTAAGCATTCCACCAGAGCCTCATGGCCCCATTTCAGAAGCCTGCAGAGGACTTTCCTGCCCTGCCAGGCTAGCTGGACTAGATCATGGATGTGCACACATTTGCAAGTCAGGACCCTTTGATTCTCCTATCCAAGGAGGGCCTCTCAGAGCTTCAGGTTATGAGTTGTATCTATTGGTAGTTACTGTATTCAAAATGAAAACTGAGACATGAGTGCAACACAAGAGCACTAGAGGCATCAGGGTGGTGATGTCATCACACATTATGTGGCTTCTGGCAAACTCCACTGTATGCTGGCAAATGGGTTGGAGTGCAAAGGACAAATACCTTCTTAGTATTGTTCTGGAAAGTTCTGATCTCACAGGTCCCCAGAAAAGGACCTAGAGAATTAGAGGACTGGATAAGCAAGACCTGTTTCAAAACTATGGTCCTCAAGCAGGGGACCTCAAGCTTGACACTACTGACATTTTGAAGTGTATCATTCTTTGTTAAGATGGGCTGTCCTGTACTTGCAAGAAGTTGAGCAGTCTCACTGGCTTCTATCTACTAGATGCCAAGAGCATTCCCCCTCTCCCCCATGTTGTGACAACCAAAAATATCTTCAGATATTCCCAATATCGGCTGGTTGTGGACCAGGGTGCAGCAGGGTACACCAGTATTCTACTGAAATGTGAATTATAAAATACTTACCTCCCATTGCCTCCTCAGGCCCCCAAATATGTCTATTTCCTCCCTCCTCCCACCTAGATCTGTTTTGTTGTTGTTGTTTTGGGTTTTTTTGGTACCAGGGATCGAACTCCGGACGTTGCACTTTCGAGGCAGGCACCAGAACCACTGAGCTAAATCCCGGGCCCTAGATCTGTCCTTTCTGCGCTTTTATTCAGTCACAAACAGCAAGAGCCAGTGGGTAATAAGCACAGGATGAATGAGGTCAGGAAGAGACATTCTGGTCAAAGTTCGCCTTTAGACATTAAAACTGTTAGGGATCCAGTTTACTGGGGCAGAGCACAATGGACGTTCATCCAGCCATTCTTCTAACAAAATAACCCAATCCTTGAAAAGTGATGTACTTCCTCCAGAAAAAAACAGGCAACAGCCAATGTATGGTGGGGAAGAAGAAATCAAGAGACTATGAAGGGAAGGAAGTGTCCTACAAAACTCAGATAAACAACCACCAAAATCTCCCACCTGGAAAACTCTCCCAACTGCAGCACCTGGGGGCTTTTTTGTCAGTATCTGGCTGAAGTAGCAAAACTGATAGAAAATCTATATCGTTGGGCCCGGGATTTAGCTCAGTGGTGGTGCCGCCGCCTGCCACGAAAGCGCCAAGGACCTGAGTTTAATCCCCGGTACCAAAAAAAAAAAAAAAAGAAAGAAAAGAAAAAAAAGAAAGAAAATCTATATCCTCAATACTTCCAAGTCAGATATTCCCAGCCAAAGTTCTCACTCGTTCCTTTAGTCTGCAGAGGTTGAAACCAAGTTTTCTCTCCTGACAACTGTCCCCAGCCACCCTTGGTCCCATCACCCTCAAAACTCTGAGCATCAGGGCTGAGGATTAAGCTCAGGGGATTTAGCTCAGTAGTGCCACCGCCTGCCTCGAAAGCGCAAGATCCTGAGTTCGATCCCCAGTACCCGCCCCTCAAAAAAACCCTCTGAGCAGCAAATTCAAATGCTGCGTCCTTCCTCATCTCATTAATCACCCTTTCTCCACAGACTCAAATCGCTTCCTACCAACAGGGCGCGGCGGCACACGCCTACAATCTCAGCGCTCAGGAGGCTGAGGCAGGAGGACTGCCGTGAGTTCAAAGCCAGCTTCAACTACGTAATGAGACCCTGTCTCAAAAAAAAAAATTCCTTCCCACAACCCCCCCCCAGAAAGCGTAGTGTGGTGGCACATGACTAGTAATCCCACAACTCTCCTGTAATCCCAGCACTCGGGAGGAAGGAAGGCAGGAGGGTAACCGAGAGTTCGCGGCCAGCCTGAACTATAAAACGAGTTCAAGGCCAGTATAGCGAAACCCTGTCTCAAAAAAAAAAAAAAAAAGGAAAAAAGGCATCGTATCGCCGCGCCTCCGGCACTACTGTCCTTAGCCGCCCGCACCCCCGCTCTCCCCGCCGGCGGTTTCACGCAGGTGGTCTTCTTTCCCAATTTTTTCCTCCTCCGGCAGTTTTCCCACCATCTTCGAAACTTGCCTGAAACCAGGAAACCGAGGCGCCCCCAGTGGTGTCGGCCGCCCCGCCCCGCCTGCTCACTCCTCGGCGCGCGCCCCGAGTAACTCCTCGCTCGCCCTCCCACCCGCCGGCCTCCGCCCCGACCGGCCCCGCGCAACTCTCGCGGGCCCTCTCTCCCGCCACCCCTCGCTTAAGCCTTCTTCAGGTCACTGCTCGTCTCCCCGGGGCAGCAACACCTCCCGGAGTCAGCCGCCGAGCCTCTGAAGCCCGGCCCGGACCAGTCTTTCAGGTTGTGTGGCCTCTGAACCAGCGCCCCGGGCCCAGGCTGAGAGTCGAATCCGGAGGGCCCGACAACTCACCCAGGACTAGGCAGAGGAGAACGAGCTCCAAGCGCGGAACAGGGCAGAAGCGGAAGCACAGCATGATTCCGCCGGGCGAACGAGGCGGCGGCGAATGCAGCAATACCAGCGACACAGCTCGCGGGAGCTGAGGCCAGAACTTGGAGGACCACCGACCACAGCGCCGCAAGAGCCAGGAGTAGCCGCTCCGGCCCGAGTCATAAGATCAGGGGCGGAGCTTGGCCTCGCCATCAGCCAATAGGCGCGCTGGAAAGCCGGTCGAGCGGTAGTGATGCGGGGGGGCAGTGGGCGGGGAGACCACGTCCTGGTTTTGTGGTTCACAACCATTATTAAGCTCCTAAGAGATGTGCTCGGAAAGCATTTTCTAAGGCTAAGGAGAGAAGGTGAACTTTTGAAGGCTGTAGATACACTATTTCTGTTCTGGCTCCTTAAGGAAGAGGAGAATAATTTTCTTGACGAAAAATGGTTAGGCATTTCAACGTAATACATACAAAATAATACATGATTATTTGCCAAATGTCGTTGCTACCTAGGCAGTTCAAGCTTAAATGGGCCAGGGAGCTAGGGGGTGGTATGGAGTCACTGACCACCGGAGCAGGCCCGGATCTCCAAGTACGCGAAGTCACAACACTCAATTTATCAGATGGGGAAATAGAACTCAGAAGGAGGAAATATCATTTTTTAAATACAGGAAGGAAAAAGGGGGAGAAATAAAATAGAAGGATAAAGAAAAAAAATAAAGATCATCCACTCAAAGAGAAACCCTGTTGGCCAGGCCTGGTGGCGCATGCCTGTAATTCCAGCACTCAGGAGGCTGAGGCAGGAGGATCTCTGCGACTTTAGGGCTAGCTTGGGCAGCATAGTGAGTTCAAGGCCAGCCTGAATTACATAGTGAGATCTTGGAGAGAGAGAGAGAGAGAGAGAGAGAGACAAAGAGAGAGAGACTTAACATTACATACACACACACATATTTTTCCTACATGCATACACTTAAGTATTCTGTAATGAGTTTGTACTAAACATAGTGTTAGGTATACTTGTCAAGTGAACACAGGAAACCTAAGTCAGCAGATGAAAGCATTTAGAAGCCATATAAGACTCTAGTTGGAATAAAACATTGATTCTCAAGTGTTTCCAAAAGAATCATCTCAGGGTTTATTTGTTGACATACAGATTAGTGTACCTCATTCCCCCAGAGATTTAGAAATACAAAGTGTGTGGAAATCCTACAAATCTGCTTTTGTTTGTTTGTTTGAATTTTAAGACTGAACCTCACTAAATTGCCCAGGCCTGGCTCGAACTTTCGATCCTCCTGCCTTTGCCTCCCAGAATGGCTGGGATTATATGTGTGCATGGCCACATTCTGCTTGCTATTTTCTTGAAACAAACAGCCCAAGTGATTCAAATGCTTTGGTCATGGATCACATTTTAAGAAATGCTAAAATAAAGCTTAAAATCATCCAGTCCAGGAGATCTTAAACTGGGGTCTATAAATGAGCCTGGACAGGGCTTTTGGAGGGTGGGGAGGTTCAGTGAATCCTCAGAAATTACATGCAACATTTTTTTGTTTTTTTGAGACAGTGTCTCACTATGTAGTTCAGGCTGGCCTGCAACTCACAGCAATCCTCCTGCCTCAGCCTCCTGAGTGCTGGGATTACAGGTATGTACCATTATACCCAGCTACATGCAACATTTATGTATGTGTATTTTTCTGGGGGAAGTTTATAGACTTAACCATTCCTCAAATGGGACTTGTAACTCCTCACCCAAGCCCTCATTCCAACCCAAATATTAAGAACCACTGATCTACCCTGCCTATTATTTGCTCTGATGTGACTAACTCCTGAAAGTGAGGCCACATCAATGAATGTTGTCCATCATGGGTGAGAATAAGCCATGAACAAGTGACTTACACAGCACAGGACTGACATACGCTATGATAGATATTTATTAGTCATGCCCCTGGGTGTGGTGGTCTTCAGAGAACACATGACTGAGTTGAGTCCTCAGAAATTGCTCCACCAATCCTTGCTGACGGACTTCAGCCCTTCTCCCTCAACTGGAAGTTGTATAACTTTGATGTTCACCAAAACCCTAAGTTTCCGAAGAAGAGACAGAAGAGTGCAAAGAACATTGAATTGGCAGTTAGAGAAACTGGGTGTGAGATCCCTCTTACTGGTGGTGTGACTTCGGGAAGTCGCTTCATCTCTTTGACCTTGTGTACTTATCTGTAAAGGAATTTTGAGACTGCAGCTGTGTTTCTCATTCCTGGCTGGACACTGGAATCACTTGTAGAGCTTCAAAAGTAGAGACGCCTCTTGGTTCCATCCCTTAAGGTTCTGATTAGGCTGGTCTAGAGTCAGGCCTACAACCCAAGGCAGTATTAATAGGTCAGAAATGGTCCCTCAGGTGGCCTCAGCGTTATAATTCTATGATTCTGTATGGGTAAATACTCATTTATTAAAAATATAAGATACCTGATATGTCCCAATCAACAAATTACTGTCCTTTATCTCTTGCAAATGTCATTATATTTTTAAAAAGAAACACAGCAAAATATGTGTGGCCTTATAAACTAAATCTACCCCCATCAAGTTTTTCCTCAGACAGAAACACTGGGTCTCTCAGCTTCTGGATCACCATGATATGAGCAGCTCTCCTCTGCTATACGTTCCTGCTTTGGAGCCAGCAACTGTTGACTGAAACTGAAAACTTACAATAGGAGGCAGGAGGACCAAAGATAACAGTCCTAAGTGAATAAAAGATGAAAAAGTATACCTGAGAAAATAAGCAAAAGATCTGAACAGAAACCTCACCAAAGAAGATATGCATAAAGGAAGAAAGATTATGAAAAGATGTCCGACATCATATGTCATCAGGAAACTGCAAATTAATGCAACAGTAACCGCGACAATATTAGAATGACTGACATCCAAAACATCAACAACACCAAATGCTGCAGGAAAAACAAGAACTTTCGTTCATTGCTGAGGAAAGGGGACATAAAATGACACAGCTACTCTGAGAAACCAGTTTCTCATAAAGGCAAACATACTCTTACTATCCCAGCAATCACACTCCTTGATATTTCCACAAATAAATAAAATCCTTCAGGAGGTAAATGGCTAAATAATCTGAAATATGCAAACTTTGGAGTCAGTGATTAAAGAAATGAGCTATTAATCCACAAAAAGACATGGAGGCACCCTAAGTGCATATTATTAATTGAATAGAAACAAGCCAGTCTGAAAAGGCTAGATACTGTATTGTTTCAACTAAATAATCTTCTGGAAAATGCAACTATGGAGTCAGTAAAAAGATCAATGACTGGGTCAGGGATGTAGCTCAGTGGTGCTGTGCCTGCCTCGAAAGCACAAGGTCATGAGTTCAATTCCCGGTACAAACAGAAAAAAACTTTACAGTGTTCCACTTATTCCCCCTTCCCCCAACGTGTGGCAATCATTGATCATTGATCTTTTTTTTTTCCAGTACTGGGGATCGAACTGAGGACCTTGAGCTTGTGAGGCAGGCACGGGACCACTGAGGTACATCCCTGGCCCCACCAGAAAGTTTTAAGGCAGTGAAATTATTTTGTGTGATACTGCAGTGGTAGATATGTGACAACAAACATTTCTCAAACTTCAGAATGTGCAGCCCAAAGAGTCAACCCTGATGTCAACTATGGTCAGATTAATTTTTTAAAATGCTGGTTATCTGATCAGGACAGGCACCTTCATGACCCTAGAGGATGTTTGGATGTTGGATATTTTGTCATTATTAGATATTTTGTCAGAATAAATAGGCTAAAAACAATCTTAAATCTTTAGTCTGAGCTTCTAAACTCAAAATTGTTTAATGCTAGCTGGGTGTGATGGTGCATGCCTATAATCCCTGCACTCAGGAGGCTGAGGCAGGAGGGTCGCCACCTGGGTACATAGTGAGTTCTAGGCCAGCCTGGAATACATAGCAAGACCTTGTCTCAAAAAACTGAAAAACAAACCAACAAACAATTGTTTAATGCTTTACCCCTAAAACACTCAGAACTACTGCCTTCCACATACAGCTTCCATTACCCTGACCCAGGCTGAAGGTGCTCTCCTCAGGCTTTGCATGGTAGAGGTAGATGCACAATGGGACTGGAGCCAATGTCCCAGTGACACCCTGAGGTTCCCTCCCATCCTAACTTCACATCTGCTGACTTGATTGTGGATGCTGTTGTATCCAGAGCACTTTCCTGTGCATAACCCCATTCTTGCGCAGTGTACAGAACTCCCCAGCACCCCACCATAGGTAGATTATGACTCTTTTAAGCATCTTTTCAGGTGCGTGACTTTTTGACTGATTACTGCAAACACTTCCCTAAATGCCACCACACCGAATGGTGTAAGAAATAATGACCCTGCTGTTCCCAGTGCAGAGTCTGCAGATGGCTGGCAGAAATGGCACCTCGAAAGCAGAAGGAAAAGGAGGAAGGGGTCCCCATCCTCAAGCCTCAGGTGGCTGAGGGAGAGAATGTATTTGGTGTCTGTCACATCTTTGCATCCTTCAGTGCTACTTCTGTTCATATCACTGATCTTTCTGGCCAGGAAACCATCTGAAGGTGCAGGCTGACTATGACAGATCCTCCCCATATGCTGCCTGTTAGCTGCCCAGGCTAGGGTACAGAGGTGGAAGGGCTTGGGCCTCACACCCTTTGTATAAAACTCGGTGCCACAGCGGGAAACAGGACCGGCAGCCCTGGACCTGCTGCCCAGTCAACCCTCAGAGCCCTTGCTTGCGTGGGCATGGACACCAAATGGATTGAGGATGTCACTCCATCCCTCCAACTGCACCTGCAGGAAGGGAGGTCCATGGACACCTTCTGTGAACAAGACTCCTCAAGTTATTTTCTGTTAATAAATTGTCTTTGAGAGAGAGAGAGACTCTATCAGATTTGCTTAAATGATAATAAAATGTAGGAGCCAGGGAAAGGAAATGAACTTAAAAGTACAGAGATTAAGAAGGGGAAATGATAAGTGCTTAATAAATAAGTAAACAAGTGCCCCTGAGGTACTAGCATCATCTACTTTGTGATCTTTATTTTTTTATTTGTAGTCTCTTTCCTTTCTTCCACTCATCTTCCTCTTAGTTCCTCTTACACTCTCCTTTCTCTTTCTGGCACTTTGAGCTGTGACAGTGCAGTCACCACTCAACCCCATGGAAAGGTCACCATGTGCTCAAGGCGATGCTAGCCCTTGAGGTGGAACTCTCCAGGTAGATGGAGATGTGCCACTTGGAGCAGTGAGTTTCCCAGGCAGGATTCTCCCTATACCCCCACCCTCAGAAAAAAAATCTCATCCAGTCCGCTAAAAGGAAATGATTCTCAACTTTGACTATGCATCACAAGCACCTGGGGAGCTTATTAAAATGAGAGTACTTGAACCTGCTGTGGAGTTTGAGCAGCTGTACAGTAGGATACAAAATCTTGATTTCTAGCAACTTCCAAGGTGTTTCTGGTAATGCTGAACAGGAGACCACACTGAGTAGCAACTTCCCAAACTCTTATCAGTTGTCCCCTAGCCTCTGGAGAATGAGATTAAGAAGTGAGGAAGAGGGGACTATTATTATCTTCTGCAGTATTTAAATTTGTAGAACAAATGGATTGGTTTTCTTTTTTTCTTTCTTTCTTTTTTTTCCAGTACCTGGGATCAAACTTAGGAGCTTGCACTGTCGAGGCAGGCATGGCACCACTGAGCTAAATCCCCAGCCCTGGATTGGTTTTCTAATAATGATTTCTATATTCATTATTGCAAATCACCTAAAAATAATTTTTTCAAAAGTATATGGACTGGGGGTGTAGCTCAGTGATAGAGCACTTAGCTAGCATGGGCGAGTCCCCTGGGTTCCATTCCAGTACCACAAAATATAATAAAAAATAAATAAAAGGAATCACCTTTTCCTCTTCGTTGTTTCCCAGTCTCACACCCCAAAGCAACAACTATCAGCAGCCCTTTTTATATACTTTTAATTTATTTATTTTTCTGGTACCGAGATTCAAACTCAGTACCTTGCACTTGCCAAGCAGTTGATGCACCACTGAGCTACATCCCTGGCCCATTTATATACTTTTTAGAAAAAACTTACACACCAGGACATATATTTATAACCTTTTAAATATTAGTCGGGCATGGTGGTGCATACCTATAATCCCAGCACTCAGAAGGCTGAAACAGGAGGATTGCCTCAAGTTCAAAGCCATCTTGAGCTACATAGTGAGTTCAAGGGCAGCCTGGACTATATAGGAAGACCCCGTCTCAAAAAAAATTAGATAAATGTGAGCATGTTTTTCATACTGTTTAGTGATTTGCTTCTCCCACTTAGTAGCATATATTTTTTTGGTTTTTTGTTGCTGTTATTGTTGTTGTTTGTTTGTTTGAGACAGGGTGAGATAAAAGGGAAAGGCAGTCTGACTGCTGCTTGCTTCTCGCTGCTTTCTGCCAGCCACACCATGAACTGTTTCTCCTCTGCCATGCCCCTCTGCTGTGCTAACCTGCCTTGGAGCCAGCTGAATATGAACTGAAACCTCCACAACCTGTAAGCTGAAATAAACCTTTCTTCCTTTAACTTGTGAGTGTCGACTATTCTGTCCCAGAAATATAAAAAGTAACTAAGACAATTAGTATAAAAATTACATTAAAGAAAGCACCATTTTATCTTGTTTTTATTTATTGATTTAATTTTTATTTCTTTGAGATAGAGTTTTGCTATGTTGCCCAGGGTGACCTAGAACTCCTGGGTCCCAGTGATCCTCCTGCTTCAGCCTCCTGAGTGCTAGAAGTACAGGAGCATGGAACCATTCCCAGCCTATAAATAATAAATAGGGAATTTTAATCAACTATTTAGACTTTATCACTGTTTTTGGAAACTGGAAATGTGCCATAAGACACACTGTTGGTGTGGCCAGAGCAAAGTAGGATCTGGTAGCTTTGATTAATTTTTAAATATTAATTTTATTGTTAGTTTTGCCATACATAATAATCACATTCATCATAGGGAATTTATACCTGTACATAATATATCTTAATTCTTTTTCCCCATTCCCCTCCTTGCTCTTCAATCCTTCTTCCCTTCCCTTTACAAAACTTTGTTTCTATTGTTTTCCTTTCATTCTTTATTTTTTATCTTTTTCCTTCCCTTCCTTTCTCCCTCCCCCCCTCCCTTGTTTCCCTTCCCATTTGAACAATTTCTTCCTACTTCCCAATATCTATCATCCATTTTGGTCTTTATTTACCCTTTGGGTTTCTTACACAAGAGAAACCATACAATTTTCAAACATGTGTGTCCGATTTATTTCACTTAAAATTTTTGAACTAAATTTTTGGAACCCATACAGTATCAGATTATGGTGCCAACTTAGAAAAATCGCTTCATTCCCTTTGTGCATCCGATTACCCTCTTCACATACAAATTAAGACCCTCAGCTTGACTGTGACCCATTCCTATCTTTTGTACTTTATACTTTATATAAATGTAATACATGGCAAATGAAAAACATTGCTAAGCATGAAGAAGAAAATGAAAATAACCTCTAGTCCTACTTCTGCCTAGCATGTTGCTTCCCCCACCTCCTCCAGACTGGCTCCTGCTCCTCCTTCCCACGACAGGACTTTCTCCAAAGAAACCCTGCTTAACTGGATGAGGCTGGGCAAAGGGCCTTGGCCTATGTGCTCCCCTAGCACCCTGGACTCGCCCAAGCCATTGTCTCTTCATGGACCGAGACTCTAAACAGCTGTGAGCTTCTACAGAGCAGAGAATATGAACAAGTTTTTCACCAATATCAGATGTTTGCTGAATTAGTGAATAAACAGAAGATATAAGAATAGTCCTGGTTTTGAAGGCTGTATTACCTCAGCACTGAGCTTCTAGGGTGATCCCCGCTTACTTCCCAGCTTCTTTCCTGACACAGGTTCTGTGTCTCATCGGGGAGAGTGGCAGGATACAAGATTTTTTCCACTAGATCTGCCAGCTTATGCTGACAGTCTTCTGACTTCCCCCTCGACCACTTTCTCCTTGTTTGTCTTTCTCTGTCTCTTTCTTTGTGAGCCTTTCATTGTTTCTCTGTCTCTATCTGTCTCTCTCTCTCTCTCTCTCTCTCTCTCTCTCTCTCTCACACACACACACACACACACACACACACATTTGAGTGCCAACCTTACTCATCCCTCCACTGTGATTTCCATATTCTCTTTTAGCTCAATAGATTATGAAAAAGAATGATCCCAAGACATTATAATTTGCCAAACTGTGAAATAGTGCATTGCTTAAGAAATAATGTCCTATTGTTCCTTTCCTTTGTAGTAGGGTTTGGGGAAAGAAAGGTCAGATTCAGAAATCTTTACCTCCCCCTTTATGACACTGCTGATGATGACAATAGCCTGACTCTACAAGTGTGACTGTAAAGGCTGCAGCCAGCTCTTTGGCACAAGATAGCAGCCACTTGTTGCAGACTCTTGATATGGAATGATAAGACATTTTAGAATGAGAAGACCCTTTGTCTGCTTCAACTCCATCATTTTGCTCATGGAGGTCAAGTTACTTGCCCAAGTAGGCAGCAGAGCTGGGAATAGAACTCTTACCTCTGTGTTCGTTGTCTAATGCTCTATCCTCAGTTGGCTCAAGCCCTGTACTCTAAAAGGCCCCCTTCATTAAAGTTTCATGGCAGTGAGAAAGGCCCAGAAAACACTACAGGCCCTGTTCATTCCTGGTATAGAATGTATTAGATGGAGACCTTAGCACTCTTATGAATTGAAATGTGTGAGTTTCCTAGCAACTTCACTCTTCCAGATGTTATTTATTTCCTTTTCCACTGACTGTTCACTTAAGTATTTGGTGGCTTCATGATGCATTTTAAAGAAGACAGTCCATCCATCCAACTGCTTTATTAAGGGGTTAATAGAAGTTAATAAACACAAGTCATCAAAACACCATGTTGTACACCTCAAATGTATAGGACTTTTGTTTGTCAATTATACTTCAAAAAAGCTGGAAAAAAAGAATCACTTTGTTCTTTTGAAATATATACCAATAAATTACATCATATTATATAATAAATTATACACCATTGTTAATTTTCCTATGTCAGATTGCTATATATGAGCCAGGTGTAGTGCCACATGCCTGTAATCCTAGCACTTGGGAGGCTGAGACAGGATGATCACCATGAGTTTGAGGCCAGTCTAGGCTACATAGCAAGACCCTGCCTCCAAAAAACAACCAAAAGAAGAGGAAGGAGGAGGAGGAGGTGGAGAAGAAGGAAGAAGAGGAGGAGGAGGAGGAGGAGGAGGAGGAGGAGGAGGAGGAGGAGGAGGAGGAGGAGAAAAAGTGGGAGAAGCTGCCTATTGCCTATCACACACACAAAATAAATTTGGCCCACTTGACTCCATCACTTTGCAGACCATATTTTTGAAGCCTCCCAGACACAGGGAGACCCCAGGCAGAGACCTGTAAATGAGGATAGGCCACAGCCAGCCACGACAAGCCTGAGATGTGGATCTCTAGGCCCTGCTGCAGCTTCGCCATAGGTCACATCTAGCATGGTTCTCCCAACTAAGAGTCATTCGTTCCCCTCAGCAAAACAGAACAGGACCACTGGTGTCTTTTTAAAATTATTATTTTTAATTTTCAATTGACACACAATAATTGTACATATTTGGGAGTGCAGTGTGACATTTCAATACATATATACCATGTGTACCGATCAAATCAGGGTAATTAACATTTCCACCTCCTTATCATTTCTTTGTGTTTGGAGCCTTCAAACTCCTCTCTTGCAGTCCTTCACAGAGTATATGCTAGGTTGTTTAAAGTTGTAATCACTCTATTTTACTGAAGAACACTAGAACTGAACTATATAGTAAGTTTAAGGCCAGCCTAAAGTACACAGGGAGACCCTGTCTCAAAAAAAAAAAAGCCATTGCTGGTTGTCAAATTCTGTTATTTGCATCTGAAGTCTTCTGAACTAACAGAATATTCTTTATCTAGGAGGCTGCCCATTTGTTCCACGGTCGATTCAAATCCTGAAATGTTTTCAAGATGCAGCTTGTCAGACTCCAATCTGCCTAGAAAGGGGGACAGCGAGGGCTAACAAAAGAAAGACAATGGGGCCGTGTGTAATTTCATAATACATGGGGTGCTGGGAGGTCAGTGCCTCAGAGTGGGCACAACGACATGCCAAGCTAGCCACTATTTATTGGGTACACACAGTAATCAGAGGGAGCATCGGGTGACTCAGAGGGAGGCCGTAATCCTATGTTGAGGAGGATCTTAGATCTATGAGGACCTGATGTTGACGAGGCTCGTGAGATGAGCAAAGCATTCTCACAATAGTAGGTGGGTCGAGATAGCAGGCTAATAAGGAATTTGTCCCTCCCACAGGTGAAACCTTTCTCAAATGAACCAGGATGTCTTCAGCTGATGTAATCTTCCCCTTGAGCGTCATAGCGTCACTGGACCATTGAGGCCTCAACTTATGACTGGAAGCAAAACAGAGATATGTTTCCACATGCCATAGCTGACTCGAGGGCAAAGAGACTTTGGGCCTTGGTCCTAATCATAATTTAATTATGAAATGATTTTTCTCCCAAAATCATATAGAATGGCTCTCAACAGCAGCTCAAACTCTGAGGTCTATCCCTGCCCACCACAGTCGTCACTTACCTCCTGTTTGATGAACTTCAGAACTAGCATTTCCGAGGTGTGCTGCGGTTTCATAATTCGTCACAATGTTCTTTTGTGTAACTTCTCACTCTGACTTCTGTCAGGTTCTCCAGCTAGACCAAGCTCCTTCAGTCCCTTGCCTTCTCCTGTTTTCCTTACAGTGCTGCCAGCTGTGCCTAGCACTGTGCTGAGCACTGCATCACCCCTCAACCTTCTGCATCTGAAGAATGTGACGGCAGCTGCTACAGGAACGTTAAGTGATAAACAAAAGGCACTTCATTTCTCCCCCTAACAACCGTAAGTCACTTTCTACTCTAGGACAAGTAACTCAAAGTCCAAAGCAAATAGGTGACATTTTATGAGCTAAATGGTTTTTATGAGATGAGTGTTAAGTAGTATTTAACACTCAAATCTATATTGGAGAACATATGAATCAATGTTTCTCAATAATGGCTGCACATTAGAACCACCTGGGGATGTTTCTAACCAACAGATACCAGGGGCCCGCCCCCAGAGAGGCTTAGTTAATGCAAGGAGTTATTTGATGGCAGAATTTTTAGAGGTCTCCAGGTGATCCGAATGTCCAGCCAGGGTTGAGATGCTCCACACTATACGCTGTGTTGAAGTGCTAAACCAGAGCTCTAAAACCCCGCCATCCATCAAGACTGTTGTGGTTTATATAAAACAATTTCTGAGCCCCACTACCAGAGAATTTGCAGGCCTAGGTGGGGACCAGGAATCTACATTTTTAGAAAATAACCCAATGATAAGGTAGGTGTATGTGGTCTGTGGGTGACACTTTGAGAAACTGTTTTAAGTGAACTTTTATCTAGAGAATTCTGTGGTCTACTTTCCTACTTGCTTAAAAATATACTTTTGATAGAAAATTAATCCATTATTATAATCAGATATAGGAAATATAATTATGGTTCTCTGCTCTGAAGAAAAGAAAAAAAGCAAGATTTTTTAAAAGTTAAATTGATTAAAACTGAAGGACAATAGTAATTTCCAATATGCTAGAAGTGAAAATAAATGTGGAAAAGAAAAAGGAAATTTCATTTTAAATGACAGGAACATTTTCCTAAAAATTAAGTGTGCATAGACTTTGCAATTGACCCAAATTTAGGAGGGTAAGTCAAGTGTGAAGATTTGTTACAGGGTAGTTTCTTTAGAAGTAGTTCGCCAATCAAAAGTAGTAAAGGTCCAAATTTCCAATGATGAATGTCATTATATTGTATACCTAAAATGCACCAATAAAATTAATTTTTTACAAAAGTATTCCAGGTTCTTCCTGCTCAAAGAATTGGACAAGGCAAGCCAAATATGGTGCTAAAAAGGGTATTTGAAAAGTGTGGGGTGAAGGGTATGGAAGAAACCAGCTCTGCCAAGTGAACTTGGGCCAAACAAAGAGAAAAAAGAGGGAAAAAGCAAACATAAAAGTACATGCTGTGTTCAGGGGCAGCATGGGCTAATAGCACATACTTCTGAATGATAGCAGCTTTCTCAAGGGAGCTCTGGAGAAGTTCTACACAGGGAGTCTGTCCTAGTTACTTTTCTCTCCTTGCTGAGACAAAATACCCAATGCCAAAACTTAAAGGGGCAAAGGTTTATTTAGATCACAGTTCATAGAGGTTTCAGTCAATAATTTGCTGGCTCCAAGGCAGAGTGGCAGATGGCAGAGGGGCATCACAGAGGAGAAATAGTTCATGGTGCCCACATGGTAGCAAAAGCAACAAGGGACCTAACAGCATCTTTCTGCCCCTTTTATCAAGACTCCCCGGATTAGGGGGGTGTCAAACCAATCTCTCGTATGTTTTGGCACACATCACACAGCTCTAGATTCAGTCACATCTGAAAAAGTCACCTACATCTAAACACAAGCCGAAACAGGGTCCTGGCATTGCCCTGGGGTCTTGTGATTGATAGGTCCTGCTCATTTTCCCAGGCGGCTTTGCCACACCCTATCTCCTATAACAGATTCGGCGTCAAATGCATCAACATTTCCAATTATCTGGAACAGACTTGAATAGTTGGTTCAAACCAGTGAGATTAAACTGCAGAGAGATAAAATCTGGTTTTATTAGTTTTATTGTTAAAATCTATATTAGGGCTGGGATTTAGCTTAGTGGTTCCACCACCTGCCTCTTAAGAGCAAGGACCAGAGTTCGATCCCTGGTACCAAAAAAAAAAAAATCTATTTTACAATGTAAAAGGGAAGAGGCAATATGTGGCAAAAACTCAAGTGAAAAGATGTGCAGGATTTGGTTTGTGACAAACTCAATGTGAGTCAACAATGTGGCTCAAAAAAAAAAAAAGGTGCCAAGTGCCAGCTGGGGCCACTTGGTTGGAAAGTTTGAGTCAAAGAGGGGGACACCGAGTGGACTCTGCCATCAAGTGATGTATGTCGTCTTAGGTTCCATGGCTGCAGAAGGACTTAGCCTCAGGAAGGAGGCTGGATCAGGGGGCTCTGGCAAATCTTCCCATGGAGCCATGCTTGGGCTGTAGAACAGAGGTCTTAGTAGGGTAGCCATCTGCAAATACCCCAGGGCAAACACGGGGAAGAGGAGGGGAGATTTTATTTTATTTTTTTGTACAGGGGATCAAACCCGGGACCTTCTACTTTCGAGGCAGGTGCCGGAACCACTGAACTAAATCCCCGGCCAGGGAAGATGTTTTAAAGTACTCCAGAGAGAAAAGTAGAAAGAGTACTTTGAAATTACAAGGAGCCAGAGTTCACTCAGGATGGGAGAATTTATAATGAGACCTTAAAAAGTAGTAACTCATAGTGACTAGTTCCAAATCCCTAAAAGTGTTCAAAGAGAAGCCAAAAGAGTATTTTCTCAGAAAATATGAGAGGAGTTTCAGCATCAAAAGAAAAGTTAAACCAAATGACTAAGCACTCTACCAACATGGGTCCCATGGCTTTCTGAAATTCCTTGTGCCTTTATATTTGTCAGAGGAAGGAGTTTGCAGTGGACACAAATACAAATGACATTCAACAGTGTTATAAGTGGAAGTACATTCGGTGCCGTCAAAATTTCTTTGATAAATATTTCAGAAACCCTCTGACCTTTTGTTGATCACAAAACAACTAGTGAAGGGTAGGGGGTGTAGCTCAGTGGTGGAGCACTTGCCTAGCAGGATTGAGGCCCTGGCTTCCATCTCCAGCACTGCAAAACAAACAAATGAAAAACAAACAGTCTGGTGAAGACAATCTCCCTAGTCCTTTTCAGAGCTTACTTGGTTGAGTAGGCAGAACAATGCCCCCTCAAAGATGCCTTATCCTAATCTCTAGAAAACAGAAAAATTGAGGTCTCAGGTAGAAAAAAGGTTGCTATCATCTGGCTTTAAAATATGGAAATTAAAAATAAAATAAAACGTGGAAAATATACTAGATGCTTGCGTGAGCCCAGTGTAATTGCAAGGGTCCTCATACAAAGGAAGTGACAGTCAATCCAAGAAAGAGATGTGACAATGAAGCCAGAGGCTAGACTGATTCAACAGAAGACTCCACCCACCATCACTCCCTCGGAAGGAAGATAGAGGAAGAAGCCCTGAGCCCAGGAAAGTGGGCAGGAAGAGAAAAGGCAGAGAAACACCCTCTCCCCTTACCTCCAGCCTCAGAAGGCATGCCTCCTGCTGATGCCTTGGTTTTAGGACTTTGGACCTTCAAAATGATAAGATAATGCCTTTGAGTTGTTTTCAGGCACCAAGTTTCTGATGATTGGATAAAGCAGCAATAGAAAGTGCAGCAAGCCCTGTATGAAAAACTAGCAAAGGTTTAGAGGAAAAAAGGTGGGCCTTTGAGCATTTTGCCACTGAAATTGGCATTTAGAACGTATCTATAGGAAATGCAATTTTTGGTTTATATTTTGGGAGTTGTTTTCTTTGCACTTAACAAAAACGCCAGAATAGGAGCATGTGTGTTTTCGACAGTCTCAGTACTTTCGTTTCTCATCCTCCAGAAACCCGAAGGCTGGGCAATGTTTGCAGGGCAGTTTTGAAGCCCTGGCTACATTTTACAAGTCCTTCTGTGCCCTTCCCTCCCTTCCACTACTCAACCTTTAGTGAGGCAACCTAGAACTGTCCTCACCTGGTAACTTCTTTCCAACTTCACGCAGCTCTTGAGGTCCTCCTCCCTTCCCCTTGCAGACTGGGTGGGCCACACTTGCCCACCTCTTCCCTGGGAGCCATGTATTTAGCCACTGATTTAATTAAGCCATCATCTTGGCCTCTCTCTGTCCACATTAGCTGCCCTGCGGTTCCCAGGTACACTCCCACTTCCCAGGCCTTGACCCTGGCTGTGTCTTTCCCCAGAACAGTCTTCCCTGGGACATCCAGATAGCTAACTCATTTCCTGCAAGTGTTTACGTAACTGTCACGTTCTGAATGACTAGCCTGTTTAATACTGAACCTTCCTCTCCCTACCACATAAATACTCACTTTCAAACTCCCTTTTCCTGCACATTTTTTTCATAGCATTTACCTCCTTCTAACATAAAATATCACTTATTATGCTTCATGCTTAGCATCTGTCTTCCCTCATTAAAATGTCAATGCCACAAGATGTAGGAATTTATGACTTATGTTCACTGATATATCCCGAGGACCAAGAACACAGTGTGATAATAGTTGATACTTATAAATACTGTTGAATGAACAAATTTACTTTCTCTGTGCTTATAGTAGGGCAAGTTCTGAGGCAGAACTATAAAGGAATAAGACAATGTGTGACTTGGACTGCACACATGTTGATTTCATTTTGGCTAGCCAGGGTCTACACACTTGGGAATAAATACTACTTTTAATTTGTCTCAGCTTCCTTCATGATCAGTCCCTTCCTTCCTAACATGAGTTGCTGTTCTAGTGGATACCCATTCTTTCCAAATTTCTCTTCTGCACTCGGCAGGAAGGGAATGAAAGCACTCCTCTCACTGAATCGAGGTACTTAGTTACATATATGTTGTTGAAACACCACAAGAGATGCTTAGAACAATAATTTTGTATTGTTAGTGGGGGTTTTTTTGTTTTGTTTTTTGGTACCGGGGATTGAACTCAGGACGTTGCTCTTTCAAGGCAGGTGGTGGAACCACTGAGCTAAATCCCTGGCCCTGTGTTGTTAGATTTTAAACTTACATTTGTAGGAAAGCCTCAAACAATTCTCAGTCTTCAAAAGAAAAGTTGAAGGTTTTTCTTGTTGTTTTGAGGAAGGGTCTCACCATGTAGTTCAGGCTGGTTTTGAACTCACTATGTAGCCCAGGTTGGCCTCAAGCTTGCAGAAATCTTCCTACCTCAGCCTCCTGAGTGCTGGGATTGCAGGTGTCCTTTTACCTTAAACAAACTCCAACCCCAATAATGAGAATTCAAACTTATAAAAATAGATTGTGCCTGGGAGTGACTATTTGCATTTCAAAGGATGCCTCAGTTCATAGAATTTTACTACAGAGTTATTTTAAACATTTTGCACAATTGAATATTAAAAATTGAACCTAAATGGAGGTACTCTGATAAACTATCCACATTCAGTTCATACAATGACCTATTAAATGGTCATTAAAAGTTATGTTCTTGGGGCTTGGGGTATATAGTTCAGTGGTAGAAAGCTTGTCTAGCATATGGGAAGCCCTAGGTTCCATCTGCCATCCCCAGCCCTACAAAAAAAAAAAAAGTCATGTTTTTAATGAAATTAGAAAATGCAAGCATTACAATGAGGGAAAAGATTGGTTTTTTTGTTCCAGTACCGGGAATCAAACTCAGGACCTTGCACTTGCCAGGCAGTCATGGCACCACTGAGCTACATCCCCAGCCTGATGAGGGAAAAGACTGGAAACAAAATTGTCTAATTAAAAATTTTTAAATCCATAAGAAAAAATACTGGAAGACATCAAATCATTAACAGATTGTTTCCAGAAGTAGATATTACGAGTAATTTCCTTTCTGTCTTTTGAATTGTCTGTACCCATGTTCTATAAAAGGTGTGTATTATTTTTATTATAAAGATTAACTTCTCAAGGGCCAGGGATTTAGCTCAGTGGTTTCACCACCTGCTGTGCAAGTGCAAGGACCTGAGTTCCACGCCGGGTACCAAAAACAAAAAAAAGATTAACTTCTCAAAACCAAAATCAAGGTTTGATTTCTAAAAATTTGATTTGCACAAAGCTATTCAAAATTGCCACTATTAGAGTGTATCTGTGGGGGAGGCAGAGAAATTTCCAGGACAACTAGTTGTCAACTCTTTACCTAATTCTTTTATTTGCTTAAGAATGAGTATATAGGAAGGCTGGGGATTTAGCTCAGTGGCTGTGCCTCCTTCGAAAGGGCAAGGTCCTAACTTAGACTCCAGGTACAAAACAGAGAGAGAGAGAGAGAGAGAGAGAGAGAGAGAGAGAGAGAGAGAGAGAGAATGAGTATATAGGGTTTGTTACACATCATGGTGACTATAGTTAACAATATAGCACAGTGCCTGCCTGGCAACCTGAGGCCCTGAGTTTGATTCTTGGTACCAAAAAAAAGTGTGTAGTTAACAATATATTATATACGTCAAAATTCCTGAGTGGACCTGTGTTCTTACCACACACACACACACACACACACACAAAAAGGCACAGGAGGTAATGCATGTTAGCATTTCAAACGTACACATAGCAAAATATCATGTACACCATAAATATAAACTGTTAGTCATCAATAAATATGTAAGATTTTATTTACCAATAAAACAAATGAAAGAGCTACAGGGGGAGGGAGTCTGTAATAGAGAACTGAAGTAAAAGAGTGAGAAAAACAGCCCTTTTAAGAAAATGTGTGGTAGTTGTTTCTGTTGAATTAGCCAAATGATTATTTAAAATCCTTATTATTTTGCAGGCTTGAAATAAAGTGGGCTAAAATGAAGTGTCTAAATTAGGTTTTTTGAAGTCTAGTCTTGATTTTCGTGCTTGAAACTGAAAAGTCATTTGTTCTCTGTATGGAATGAGACAGTTCTGTTTAAAAGTTCAAAAAGCCTAGCGAGGACTGGGCAAGAAAAGGGAAAGGCGGCGATGACAAACCAACAGATTAAAGCAGGCTGTGTGGAGAAAACGCTGAGTCAGGAGTCGGGGGCATTACGTGAAGACTTTCATAAAAAGGAAAGTTAAGTGGCGGCGCTTCGCCTTTCCTCCGCTTTCCGCCCTCGCTAGGTGTGGCCGCGGGGCTGAAGGGCGCCGGGCTCGGTCTCTTCTGCGGTTTCTTCCCTGGGCGGAACCCTGAAGCGGGGCGTCCGGCCGGACTGGCGCCCCTTGGGCCCGCGGCTTGGGGCTGCGGGATGGAGAGCAGCGAGCTGGCGAGACCCCGGCCTTCGCGGGGCGGCTGCAGCTGCCGGAGGCCGCGCTCGCTGCCAGCGGTCAGGGGGACCTTGCTCCGCAAGGGGACTACTGTACCTTGAGCGAGTGGCTCTGAGGGTGGCCGCCGTCTAGGCGTTGTTCCAGGAGCCTCCTCCTCCTGGGGCCGAGGCTGCAAACGCAGTTTGTTTTCACACTGAGATGCTACTTTATTCTTGGCTTTGGCGCCAAGAGTTGCCTTCAGTCCTTACCAGTTAATTATGGCCTTTACAAGAAAAGAGCAATAAAATGCTGTCCTTTATATCTGAAGTTGGCGCTCCTGCCTTCACTGACAGGAGGTGCTTTGAAGTCTCTGTTCAGCCTACCTGCTAGCCTGGTTTCCCTGCAAGCACAGACCTGTGACCCAGCTAGCGCCTCTCCTGGGTTGGCACCAGGGTCTGCAAGCTGCTGTGGCTCCCTCCAGATGACTCCACCCGACAGAAGGAGACACAGTTGTTGGCCGAGTGTGCACGAGTTGACACTTAAATTGTTCACCTGAAATGTGTCTTTTTTGTGTCAATTATGCCTCAATAAACTGATTTTATTCATTCATTTATTTATTTTTATTATTTTTTGATACCAGAGGTCAAACTCAGGACCTTGTGCTTTGGGGGCAGGCGAGGTGGCACTGGGCTAAATCCCTGGCCCAATAAACTGATTTTAAAGCACATTCCCAGGATTAAATAATAAATGTTGTTAAGTAGCTTATACACCAATACATTTCCTTTCACTGAGTAGTGAAAAAACACACATGTATTTCTCTTGGTGAGTCAACTTATTTGTTGTTGGGGTTTTTTTTGTAATTTGTTGTTTTTTAAATTTTATATATATATATTTTTTTGTTTTCCCCCATTAACTTTATGGGTACATTTTAGGTATACAATACAGTTACATTCATCATTGGGATCTTGTACCATTACATGAGTCTCTTGGTTCTTATTTTTTTTCCCCTTCCCTTGCCCTCCCTTCACCCCCTCCACCCTTCCCTATTTGCAAAGACCTTGTTTCCATTTTTTTCCTCTTCTCATATTTTTTCCTTTCCCTTTTTTCCCTTCCTCTACCCCTCCCAATTCCCCTGCTCTTTTAGACCTTTTCTTCCTGTTACACAATATCAGTTATACATTTTTTTAAATTACAATATTAAGATCTAGGAGACATTACCACAGATTTTACAGAATTTAAAAGGATATAGAAAGCATATTACAAAAATCTTTTTTGAAATAAATTTGACAACTTCTAAGAAGTAACTTAGAAGACAAATTAATGAAACTAACTCTGGAGGAAATATAAAACTTGAATAGCACCTATTAAAGAAAGTATATTCCTAGCTTGAAAACCTACCTATATGACAACAGCAGGCTCATAAACATTTTAACTCATAAATTATATCAAACAAAGCAGAAAAAAGAAGGAACACTTTTCCCCTCATTTTAGGAAATCAACATGGTGCTAATCCTAAAACTGGATAAAGACAATAGAAGAAAAAGTATGAACATAGATAGAAATTTGTTTCACCAAACAAACTCTTAGAAGTCAGCTCTGGTGGTATGTAGAAAGTGGTTTTATTATAGGGATGGCAGTGTTGGTTCAGCATTGGAAGATCCACCCCCAAAAGTAATCATTTTAACAGAGGAAAGGAGAAAGCCATATGATCCTGTCACTAGTTGGAGAGAGAGTATTGGACTAAATTCTACAGCTGTTCATGGTAAAAGCTATCAGGAGACTAGAAGTAGAACAGAACCTTCTCAACAGATCAAAGACATGTACTCCATACTTCCAACAAAAACTCCTTCTATAAATGGAGACGATACAATGCTTTCTCCCTAAAGTGGGGAACAAGGGCATATATGCCTACTCTTCATCTGTCCATTAGACTTTGAAACATAGGTCTAAACCAAAATAGTCTGGCAATAAAATGACACAACTAGGATAGGATTGGCACGGCAGAAGCAAAATCTTTATATGTAGATGAAATGATCATCTACAGAGAAAATACTAAGAAATCACTAGGAGCCCCTAGAACTTGTACTTGAATTTAGCAGGATTAGAAAACACAAGGTATATATAAAAATTCAGGTCTGTGTATACTTGCTATAAATGAAGAACTGGATATTGAAATTTGAAATTTATGTAGGAGTACAAAGGACCCAGAAAAGCCAAAAACAAAAACAAAAACAGTGTTGGAAGATGTTTAGCACCCAATTTTAAGACTTCTTCTAAAGCTACAGTAATCAAGGCAGTGTTGGTGTAAGGAAAGACATATAGATCATTTGAATAAAACAGAGAATCTAGAAATAGAACCACTCATATATGGTCCACTGAGTTTTGAAAGATTATTTAACATTAGCATTTTATAGAATATAAACTTGATTCAAGAGCCGAGGAAGAGATAGTGTCTTCAGCAAATGGCACTAGAACACCTGGTATCCGTATATAAAATATTAACCTCAACCCTTTTTTTCCATACATGAAAATAACTTGAAGGGATCTATGAACCTAAATAAGAAAGCTTAAAAGTGTAAAACTTTAAGAAGAAATTATCAGGGAAAATATTTATGAATTCAGGGTAGGCAAGAACTACCTAGGATACAAAAACCATGATTTATAAAAGAAAAAAATTGATGAGATTCCATCAAAATTTAGAACTTTAAATGACATCATTAAAATGAAAAGTAGTCCTTAAAACAGACCATATTTACAATGCATATAGCCTAAGAGCAGAATATATAAAGAATTCTTAGAGCTCATTAATACACAACCCAATTAAAATGTAGACATAAGAAGATGATAAATAGCCAGTACAGCACAAGGAATGGTGTGCAACTCTAGAATCAGAAAAATACTAATCAGTACAATAATAAGACTGAATTATACACTCATCAGGGAGATGAAGTCAAAAGTTTTAAAAGCCTTGTCATGACTTTTTCTTTTTGTTGGATTCTCCCCCTTTGCGTTTAATTTGTCACGACCAATGGATTCATTCTGCTGGGTTTCCTGGGGTTGTGATCCTCATTGTCTTTTCCTAGGGTATTGTCTAAAATTTTTTGGAGTGCCAGTTTGATATTCATGAAGTTCCTGAGGTGCTCTTTATCATGAAAGCATCTTATTTCTCCATCAATTTTGAAAGATAGTTTTGCAGGGTACATCAATCTGGGTTGGAGGCTGTTTTCCTTTAGGGCTTGAAATACATCACTCCAAGCTCTTCTTGCCTTGAGGGTTTGCATTGAGAAGTCTGCTGTGATTCTGATGGGCTTTCCTTTGTATGTGATTTGTTTCTTTTCTCTCACTGCTTGTAGAATTTTATTCTTCTGTTGGATTTCTGGAATCCTAACTATTATATGCCTATGTGTAGATTTTTTTTGATTAAGGCTAGCTGGAGTCCTATATGACTCACTTATCTGTATGTCAAGTTCTTTTCCCCTGCTTGGGAAGTTTTCTGCCATCACTTCTGTGAAGAGATTTTTTATGTCCTCTGCACTCTCTCCTCTTTCTTCATTGACTCCAATCAGTCTTATGTTATTCTTCTTTGCATCATCTAGCAGCTGCTGGATTGATTTCTCATGTTCCCTTACAATTTTAAAGCAATTTTTCTTTTCCTCCTCACTAATTGCAATCTTATCTTCTATATGTGAAATTCTATCCTCACATTGGTTCATTCTGCTGCGCAGACTTTCGATGGAGTTTTTAATCTCTTGAAAATCTGTTTGCATCTGTTTTATGGATTCCATTTGTTTCCTATGTTGGGATTCCATCATGTTCCTCAGATCCTCTATTTCTTTATCTGTGTCCTCTCTAGATTTATTAATCATGTCTTGCACCATGAGCACAATCTTTGCTGTTATCTGAGTAATTATTTCTGATTTCATTTTTCCCAGATCCTCTTTTGTTGCCAGTTCAGAGAGTCCAGGTGGTTGAGTATCAGAGTGTTCCATCTTGTTTCCCTTTGGGGTTGCTGTAGGTGATCTGGAAGTCTGTTTTTGAGGCTTGTTTATGTGTCTTCTCATTTCCACAGGGGTTGGGGGGGTGCTTCTGGCGCCCACGCGACTCAACTTCTGTGCCCTAGGAGTTTGGGATGGCAGCAGGGGAGCTTCCTTCCGGGTGCTGGGACCAGCTGAGCTTCTCTGCCCTAGGAGCCTGGGATGGAGGCGGGGAGCTTCCTTCTGGGTGCTGGGACTGGCTGAGCTTCACTGCCCTAGGAGCCTGGGATGGAGGCGGGGAGCTTCCTTCTGGGTGCTGGAACCTGCTGAGCTTCACTGCCCTAGGAGCCTGGGATGGAGGTGGAGGGACTGTTTTTTTAATTTTAAAGCTGTGAATCTCTTTTCTTTTTCTTTTTCTTTTTTTTTTGTAGGGGGATTGAACTGAGGACCTTGAGTTTAGGAGGCAAGCACAGTGCCACTAAGCTGAATCCTAGCCCAAAGCCTGAATTTCTATGAATATACTCACATGATTTGACTTGGAAAGTTTCCCCAAAGCCATTAATATTTATTTATTGCTGTGACACCTAACAAAACACAGAGTCATGAAGGAGTATAGAAAAGAGGCAGGAGACAGAAAATTATAATTTTTTTTTGTACCAGGGATTGAACTGAGGGCCTTGCACTTTCAAGGCAGGCGACAGAACAGCTGAGGTAAATCCCCAGGCCAGAAAATTATAATTTAAAAGTCATGCTTTTCGGAAGACGGCAACTTTAGGACACGAAGTTACTCAGGGTTACCCACTGCCGCACTCTCTAGACTTGATCATGCTTCTTTTCTTCTAGGCCCATTACACCCAACCTACCCCCCCTTTTTTAGACAGGATCTGTCTATGTAGCCCAGGCTGGGCTTGAGCCCACAGGAATAAAGATAATGGCTCATTTCACAGGTGAAAGGAAAGCATGTTTCATAGGAGAAGGGCAAGGACACAGTCTATTATATTTCTGCCCTTTCCCTTATAAACTAAGTTAATTTATGGGTTTAAAGTATCTTTAAGGGCTTTTGGCTGGGCATGATGGTGCACATCTGTAATCCCAGCACTCGGTAGACTGAGACAGGAGGATCACTGCAAGTTCGAGGCCAGCCTGGGCTACACAGTGAGTTCAAACAAACAAATAGAAAGAAGAATCATTTGGGAGAAGACTGAACTCTAGGGCCTCAAATGAGGCTGTTGCCTCATAATGAAATTGTGCAGAGCTGGGCGTGGTGATGCACACCTGTAATCTCACCACTCGGGAGTCTGAGGCAGGAGGATCAAAAATTCAAGGCCAGCCTGGGCTACGTAGCTTGACTGTCTCAAGAAAACAAAACCACAAACAAAAAAAGAACTGTAAGTAAGAAGGACTGGGGATGTAGCTCAGTGGTAGAATGCCTCTGGGTTCAATCCCCAGTACAGTACCTCCAAAAAAAACCCCCTAAAAAACAAAACAACAACAAATGAAAAAACCAACAAATGTTTCCAGGAGAATGATTCTTATAAAATTTGATCCTAAGTAAGATCCTTTCATCCTGTACTAGAAGGTGGGTAGGTGGGAAGTCAGTGTCTTCAGAATTTGAAAGCCTCCCAAGCTTCCAGGACTTTTTTTTTTTTTTGGTACCAGGGATCGAACTCAGGACCTTGTGCTTACTCAGTACATGCGGGAACCACTGAGCTAAATCCCCAGCCCTACTTCCAGGACTTTTGATTGTTAAATAAGATAATAATGAATATGAAGGATCAAAACACTACTGATACATAGTACTGTGTAAACTGGGTTACTTATTTTTATTGTGTTATTGTCACTGGTGGTGGAACCATCTGCCTCATATCATTGTAAGCAGAGCATGAGTGAAATGAAGCAAGTTCCTAGCAGAGAATCTGAGACACAAGGCCTAGCTGGTATTAGTTCCCTTTTCCCTTCCCTGGCCCTCCCTTTGAAGTGATCATCTCAGATTCAGCCTGAAACTTCCCCTGCTTCACATCCCCAACTCAATTGGCACAGCCTTTTCTGTGGCTGTGGGGCAGGGTGGGTGAAGCCACATCACCAAGTGCAGCTTGGTGGGGAGAATCATCTAAGCTTGCACTGAGGGGTGCCCCTGGACTCCGTGTACTTAACTGCAGTTACTGAAAGGGCAGGGTGGGGTGTGTGTGTCACAGTTTGGGTTTTGCCAAAGCAGATGCTATGGCGGAATTTGAGGTGCAAGATGCTTCTTTAGAGATCAATCCTGTTGTTACAGAAAATAATACCAGAGATAAAATATGAAATATTGTATTTCCCAACCTGTTAACTGTATGATACTCTTAGTTCTTGTCCTCTGGAAATCGAAGGGTGAGTCCTAGGACCAATGGAGGTTGACAGTAGGAAGATATTTATTGATAGGAAAGTTCCTGAGGGGCAGGAGGGGGACCCACTTTACAGCGGAGTTTTACATGGGTACAATGTAGGCCACAGCCATGAACATCCAGTAAGGTTACAAGTATAGTCACTTAGGTAATGGTGGTCCAGTTGGGAAACAAGTCATGTAGCAAGTGTGGATGGAAAGAACAAAGATTCCCCTAGGAAGTGGTGGGTCCAGAGGTCTCTGGTCACCCACTGGGGTGGCTCATGTCTGTCTAGACTTCAGTAGGCCCAGTATTTGTTCTGTGAGGAAGTATGCAGGTCTGGTCATCTTGTCTGTATCTTGAGTCCTGGTTTTCAGCCCATGTGTCTCCGGTCACCACTGTGGTGTGTTTCACCTTTGTCCTGACCGTCTTGAGGACCTAGCTCTATCTGACTGCCTATAATATTTCTACCTAGCTCATCTATCTATAATACTGTGACAGAAAAAGCTGGGGGGGCAGGTTGGGCAGAGGAAAAGGGACTCCCAGGATCCGCTGGGGTGAGTATTGCATTCCTCGAGCACCTCAGCGGGCAGACAAGGCCAGGCTTTCACCCCCTCTCCTCAGTCCCTGAAAGCAGGCTGCCCCAGGAGGAACAGTACTCAGTGATTGGAAGTGAAGGCCTACTCTGAATGAAGTAGCTGACAGCTGGTGGCTGAGCACACTTTTTACAGGCAAGCAGCAGGTCCTTCCCTGATAGGGATTGAAATAGGAAATTAGGGCATGGCAAAGCTGGCTGGGGAAGTGGACATGACCTGTTAATTACAAGATCCTGGACACATGAGCAGAACAGTTCCCAAAGCCCTGCACATGGACTTCTCGTGAGAACTGGAACAGCTTTTCAATAGGACAGCCTAGCCCTGACATCAGCCAGAGGTGGGGGAATCCCAGCACTGCCTCTCAGGACCCATAGGTAGCAGTTCCAGTGGTTTCCTTGAGATTTGGACAGCTTACAAGGAGAGGTGCAACATGAGGAGCTTGCTATTGTGGCTTTCCTCAGCATAGCTTGCCTTGCTTTCTCCAGGTTGTTCTTTTACCTCATATTTTTCTCTTTTACTCCACCCAAGGTCACTCTGCAGAGCCACTTTGTCGAATAAACTTGGCCACTGTTTTCTGCTTGTTTTGTTCAGTTCTTTGTTTGAGTTGAGAAGAACCTGGAATCTAATTCCAGAGGGAAAGGTGAGCAACCCAGAACCCGGTAACATTTAGTTGGTGAGCTACTTTTAGAACCAGGCTATCCGGTAACAGGATCAGAATGGTGCACTCCTTGGGTCCACTCCATTGGGGATGAACCGAGCTTGCTAAGGTGCATGGCAAACTGTGGACTGTTGAGAAGAGTGAGTTCCATCCATATTAGCATCAAAGTGTGAAGGAAAAGTCCAGCAGCCCTCTCTGGCTCAGGGTAGTGGGGAAAGTGAGACAAAATATCAGCATGCCAGACACCTGTACAGTAAGAGCAGCTGCCACTGAGTTCACTCTCCCTAGAGGGAAGGGGACGAGGGTACTGTCAGATATGCAGTTGACTGAGTTTGCTAAAGCATGGGAGCAGGTCACATTGGGATAGGAGCAGAATATTGGTGGTGACTTGTGAGGACAGGTGAAGGCTGGAGATAGAGCATATCTTAGCCCAGGGCCATCCTGCAACTCTAGGTGGCCTCATCTCTTAAGGGTGCTTCTTTATAAATGCCTGTTGAATGCTTTGATCCCCCCACCCATTCACTGAGCAGAATCTCTGGGATGAACCCTAGGAATCCATCCCCACTGCTTCTTCAAGCTCCAGTTTGAGAATGCAGCAAAGGACATGAATTACATACCCCAAGGCTATGCAGAGTTCCTGCACTGCTGCATACTCTGAGGGAAGAAATGCTACAGTCACAAGACCCTATAGACAGAGATAGCAAACCCAGTGGGAAAAGAACTAACAGTAGCTGGGCATGGAGGCACATGCCTGGAATCCCAGCTATTAGGGAGGCTGAGACAGGAGGATTGAAAGTTCAAGCCCAAGCTGGGCAGCTTGGTGAGGCCCTGCCTCAAAATAAAAAGTACAAAGGCTGGGGGTGTAGCTCAGTAGTAGAGTGCTCCTGGGTTCCGTCTCCAGCACCATCAGAAAGGAAGGAAGTGAAGGAGGGAGTGAGGAAAAACCACTAGCACAGGGCAAGAGGACATGTGTATTGTTCGGTTATTGAATATATTAACTGATTACCATCACATAGAGTGAATCTTCCATAAATATTGAGGAGGTGCAATAAAGAAAGAGCAATCTTCATGGGGCCCCTGTGGGACTGCATAACCTTTGTTCCTTTTTCTCCAGCCCCATTGTGATTAAAATGTGAGTTAATGGATGGAGATGCTTGTTAGTCTAGGGACGCTAGATAGAGATCTGTAACAGACCTAGAGTCCCAGAGTAAACTACTCAACTCTTTGTTTACCCGGAACTGATATTCCAGGCACCACAATTGTTAGAACAAGCTGCAGGTGTCTGCTGACCATCAATATGTGACAGTCGACCACTAACCTTTGTCCCCTTTTCTTTAATTCTATATGTTAACTTCCCCCTCAACCCCCTATAAAAACAGCCTCGGATTCTGAGCCAGTTGCCTCTCTAAGCTATTTTGCTTTGGGAGTGCCATCTGGCCAGACTAATAAAGGTCTGTTTTCCAACTTGTCCGGTGTGTTCCTTCCCGGGTGTTCTTCGCTGTAGTCAGCTCCTTGGAGCGTTTGGTAAGGCTCTTGGTCTTACATTCTGAAGGCACCGCTGGGATTCCTGGGTGTGCTTCACTAGTCAGCTCCTCGGAGCATTTGGTCAGGCCCTCGGTCTTACAGCCCCAAGTAACAGAAATAGTGTGACCTCTTTCTAGTCAGTATCCTGAATGCCCCTGAATTCAGGGGACCCATGAAATTCAATGGGAAAAACAGCTTTATTGTGTGTGGTACTGAGGATTGAACCCAGGGTGTTGGCACTGAGCTACACGTCCAGCTTTTTTTTATTTTTCATTTTGAGACAAGGTCTTGCTAAATTGTCCAAGTGGAAGTCAAATTTACATGCAAGAGTGTCAAATCAGGATTTTTTTTTACCCACATAATGCTAGGCTAACAGTTTTTGTGTATGTTTACCTGAGCGTTACAGGGGATAAAATACATACACTTCATTCTTCTGTTAAGCAAACATATACTTTACGATAATGGAATTGGGTGTGGCTCACAGTAGCTGGGCATAGGGACAACAGGAACCCATCTGTGCATTCACTCACTTTACAGATGAATGACAAGGTGTGTACAAGAGCTCCAAAACAGCAACAGGTGTGCATTTAGGATTCGTTTTTTTTAAAAAGTTTTCTTTTTATTTTTCTGGTTGAAGTAGCCCAATTCAGTACAATGGTACATAAAAAACCAGATTTGCAAGTTTCGGAGGAGGTCGAAAGTGAATCATCACCTTATATAAAGAATAAAGTTACCAAATTAAGAAAAAAAAAAGTGAATCATCAGGTGACTCGTGCATGGATGATCACATTGACCATGTAAGCCAAAGTTCCTGTGACAGTGAAATGGAGCAAGAATTGACCAATATAGACACAGGGAATGAAGACCTACCTGATTCACATGACAAAGAAAACAACAATGTTAGTACATATTTGACTAGTCAAAATGGTACAAAATGGTCATACAACCAAATGGAACAATCCAATGTTAGAACTACATCTGAAAATATTGTGAGGGCCTTGGAAGGGGTGAGACCTATTGGATGAAATGCTAGCACTACCATTCAGTGTTGGAAACTGTTTGTAACAGACAAAATGCCACAAGATGTTGTGAAATATACACATGATGAAATACAAATAAAACTTTCTGTATGCACCAATAACCATACTCAAAAACATGTTTATTATGACATCTCACTAGCTGAACTGAAAGCATTCATAGGTCTGCTGTACTTAGCAAGGCTTTCTCATGATAATCACTGGAATGTAAAAGACTTATGGGTATGAGCTTGAAGTTTACAGAATAACAATGACACTGAGATTTGGTTTCCTTCAAAATTGCCTTAGGACTGGGGGATTTAGCTCAGTGGTTCTGGCACCTGCTTTACAAGTGGAAGGTCCCAAATTTGATCCCGGGTACAAAAAAAAATAATTGCCTGGGGTTTGTTGACCAACCCCCCCCTCCCCACCAAGAAAGAAAAAGAACTGATAATCTGGCTGCTGTCTGCTCATTGTTTGAGAGTTTTGTTTCAAAAGGCCAAGCAATTTACACACCACCTGAATACATGACTACTGATGAACATCTTACAGCATTTCATGGTTGCTATAACTTTAGGCAGTATATTAGGGTGGTATGGTATTTACAGTTGAAAGAAGGGAAAGGAGTGACTCAGCTCCTTTGTTTCTTTTTTCCTCTCCAGTACCAGTAATCAAACTCAGGACCTTACACTTGCCAGGCAGGAGCAGCGCCACTGAGCTATATCCCTGGCTCATCAGCTCCTTGGTTTCTAACCATAAAACCTCAACAAACCTGAAGCCTGAGATGGTAACTTTTTACAACAAAACCAAAAGCAGAGTAGATGTTGTTGATGAGTTATACAGCAACTATGATGTCACTTGAAACACAAAGTGTTGACCAATAGATGTGTTTTACTCAATCCTAAATGTGTGGCATAAATAGCTTGATAGTTTACAAAGAAAATAATAAGGGCAAAATATCACAGAGAAATTTTCTTGGAGGATTGGGACTGGAACTCATAAGAGATCATTTACAACAGAGGAAGAACAAAATGTTTCTGCTCAGGGAACTACACAAAAAACTGGGGAGCACACAAGTGAGCTGACAGTTGAATAGGCAGGTGCAACATCACAGAGGCCTACTACAACAACAGAAAAACAAAAAGATGTTAACTGTGCCCTGCAAGAAAGGACAGGAAAACAAAACATATGTGCTATCAATGTAAGCAATACTTGTGCATGGAACATGCAGTTGTCATGTATGAAGACTGCTTTGGGTGTGACAGTAGAAGCAAAGATTATTTCTTTGGTAAACTTTTATTTGTATTTATATTGTACTTCACATAGGTTTTTATTTCTGATGTTATCTTTTAGGTTTTGTAAGCAAGTAAACAGCTGATGTGAAAATGTTGACATCTATTCTAAGCACTCATTACATATTTGACATTTTATTTTATTGATATCTTATTTTCCTGCACATTGTACAATACAGTAGAAAGCTCCTGACAAAAGAGGAAGACAAGAGAGGTGACAAGGATGGCCTGCCACACAAGAAAGGAAAGCTAAGCACCTATGCTGTCAGTGTAAGCAAGATGTGTGCATGGAACATGCAGTTGTCATGTGTGAAGACTGCCTTGGGTGTAACAGTTGAAGCAAAGATTATTTTTCTTGTAGAATTCTAGTGGTATTTTCATTATAGTTCATTCAGGAATTTTGTGAAAATGTTGACATTTATTCCTAAACCCATAATACATATTAAGAATTTCATACTTTATTGATATTTTGTTCCTTTTAACTACACATTGTATAATATAATAAGAACCTTTTGACAAAACAGCAAGAACAGCAAGATGTTGTTGTGCCCAGATCGCGATGTCCCAAAGACCACCAGGAGACCGTTTCCGATGTAAGCACACGAGGGTCGTTTATTCAAGCTTAAGCAGGGACTCTCAATTGTCACCGACGCAGCGGATCGAGATTGAGAGCCCCAAGCCTCGAGACTAGCAGGGTTTTTATTGAATATACATCAAGCTTTGGTTGTTAGTAGCCAGGTGATTGGTTAATGCTAAATACATATGAAGTGTAGGGTTTTGATTGGTTAGGCTCGGGGGGGTTAAGGGGGTTACGTATAGATTTTTGCAAGGGAGAAGGGGGCAAAGGTTAGGGGCCGACTGTCATAAGCTGATGGTTAGCAGGTCCACTGACTAATGGTCACATCTATCTTTTGTGGGCAGTTAGCCATTAACTGTTTACCTTATAGGTAGTGTGTCCGGAATGTCCTTCCTGAGTACACAGATGGCTGGGTAATAAACTTAGGAATTTTGAGTGGATAAGCACAAGTTTGAGAGAACAAAGGAGACAGCTCCAAAATGGAGTCACTCTGAGAGAACAAAGGAGACAGCTCCAAAATGGAGTCACTCTGGCTCCACATTCCCCCCTTCTCAGGGTGCTGTAGAGGGCCAATCATGGGCCTCTGGGGGTTAATTCTGTCAAATCAATAGGTATTGGCTGGTATTGGGACCTGAGTACCATTAACTGAACAGCGTTAATTCGCTTTTTAATGAACGAAACTAGTCTATTAAGTATGCAAGGTCCAAAGGTTAATAGTAGCAACACGATAAGCAAGGGGCCTAACAGGGTAGAAATTAGGGTAGTGAGCCAAGGGGAAGAATTAAACCAAGATTCGAACCAGGTTTGAGATTGTTCTCTTTCTTGTTTACGTTTGGCGATGTCTTCTCTAACTTTAGCCATGGATTCTTTGACTACTCCTGAATGATCTATATAGAAACAGCATTCTTTACCTAGTGCAACACAGAGTCTTCCTTGTTGAAGGAAAATTAAGTCCAGCCCCCTTCGGTTTTGGAGGACTACCTCTGCTAGTGAAGTTAAAGACTCTTGGAGGTGGGAGATGGAGCTTTCTAGCCTTTTAATATCTATATTTATGGCTGTCCTTAAGTCATTATAATATTTATTGTGTATTAGTAGCGATGAAACTCCCGTTCCTGTCCCAGCTAGTCCTAATCCTAAGAGAACGGTCAAAGTAATGGCCGTTACAGGTTCTCGCTTAACTCTGACCTGGGTTTCAGCCAGGCGGCTGGGGATGTCTTTTTCTGAGTGATATAACAACCGGGGGACTAATTGTACAAGTACACAGAAATCTCGTGTTTGTTTTAACACTAGCCCATGTACACAAGGGGTAAGTCCAGAGGAACAGGCCCACCATCCATCATAAGGGGGAATGAGATATTTAGGCCTAGGTCTAAGGACGGTTTTGTTACAAAGGTGTTGGTGGGAGGCCGGGACACTGCCGACACAAGTTCCTTGCCCAGTTACTGATTGTAGGGTCAGCCTAGCTGTCTCTTTTTGTTGCCATCTACATTGAGTCGGGCTGTCTGACTTAGTGAAATTGTCTAGATAAGCTACTGCTTCATAGTATGGGGGCTTAGTATCATAACATAGCCAGCAGGACTGAGTGAGGTCTGGCCTAGATGCATTTAGGGCTTTAAAGGTGTGAACCATCAGTTTCCAAAGGGGGTCCTGGTCCCGGTTATGATCGACTTTATCAATCTGGGTGATCATTTGAATCAAGGGCGGGGATGTGGGAGCGGAGGTTAAGTCTGATGGCCGTACGGAGGCGTTTGGTTTTGGTGACATAGGCGAGCTTTTTGGGGGAGGGGGCTTAATAGGTCTGAAAGGGGCTATTGGAGCTAGCGCCAAGTTTGGCCCTATCAATTGGGGAGACCCTATGGTGAGCGGCTCTGCCTTCAGTTTTATAGTGAATAACAACCCGGTATCATAACCATCTTGATATAGACGGAGTCCCCAAGTCTGGCCTGTTTCCCATTTAGTGTACCTTTTACCTGAATCCGTGAATGAAAGTCTGACCGGGTTACAGAGGAACCCGGTACAGGGGCCACTAAGAACTAAGAAATTACCACCCTTTTGATTTGTCTGCAGGCCAGGGGGCCCAGGGACTCTTTTTAAAGAAATAAAATCGTCTTTGACAGGCAGGGCCCAGGAGACGGTGCCCGTGGACTCACATCCCCATTTGGCACAATAGAACTGGTCAGGTCCCCCGCACTTGTTTATCTGAGACTGTGTGCGCCTTTCTCTCGGACAAACATAAAAGGGGGTGCTTTGTAGGATGTTTTTATCAAGAGAATGGCTACACCCAGGGTCAAGTCTAGGAGGGGCCATAGGTACTGGAGCCATGGGCAGGGATGTTCTATTAGTATTACATTGGCCTATGCCTTTTTTACATATTGGCTCTCCTCTAGGCCCGATTTTCCAGTTTCCAGTGTTCCAAGTCCCTGTGGCGAGCGAACACAGGTCAAAGTCTAGGTCTGGCCACCAGGTAAGTGGTGGAGCCACTTCAGATGAACTATTAACAATGTTGCCCGTAGACGTACTAATGATCATCCAGGTTAAATTTAAGGGAGCATATGGGTTTTGTCCTCCTAGTGTCGGTGTCAAAAGTACAGTTACCATAATCACGATCGTCGACGACGTAGCTTGAGTTTGAGGGGACTGTCTTGGTCTCTGGACACCTGCCATGATGGAACGAAGTCTTCTAGGACAGTGTGAGGATCTGCAGGGCGAACGTGGGTGTAGTGTACCCACGAAGCAATCCCGTCGACCTTGAGAGCAGTGGGCGTGGTCAGGACTGTGATGTAGGGTCCTTTCCAACGGGGCTCAAGGTCTTTCTGCCGGTGTCTCCGAACGAAGACCCAGTCTCCAGGTCGGTAGCGATGGGGCTCAGGAGGTGGTCCGGTCTGGTATAAGGCTTCTAACTTAGGCCAGATGTCTTTGTGTACACTTTGGAGGCTTTTTAAAGAAAGTAACAACTTTTGGTCATCAAATTCAACAAGTACATTTGAGTGAAGGTTGGGGATAATGGGAGGGGGAATTCCAAACATGATTTCAAAGGGGGTCAACCCCATTTTATAGGGTGAATTGCGCACCCTATAAAGGGCGAAGGGAAGGAGAGTCACCCAGTCACCGCCAGTCTCTAAGGTTAATTTAGTTAAGGTCTCTTTTAAGGTTCTATTCATCCTTTCTACCTGTCCTGAGCTTTGGGGTCTGTATGCACAATGTAATTTCCAATCTGTCCCCAACACCTGTGCTAGGGTTTGACTCACCTTGGAAATGAAGGCGGGTCCATTATCTGATCCTAGCATTACTGGAAAACCGTACCTTGGCAGGATGTCTTCTAGCAGCTTTTTAGTCACACTCTGCGCTGTCTCATGTTTGGTAGGAAACGCTTTTATCCATCCTGAAAAAGTATCTACGAAAACTAACAAGTATTTATAACCGTACTTTCCAGGTTTTACCTCGGTGAAGTCTAATTCCCAATAGGCTCCAGGTCGGTTTCCCCTCAGCCTATTTCCTGGGTTGGCCCTATTGTGGGTGGCATTTGTCAATTGACAGGCTTTGCAGGTAGCAACAATATGTTCAATTGTAGAATTAGCATCACGGATCTTTATTTCAGCATGTCTCAGGAGATCTTGCATTTTCCGAGTGTCCATGTGGGTGGTCCGGTGTATCTTGGAGAGAACTTGTTCTCCCAGTGTCTTAGGCAGGATGACTTTACAATCAGAAGATTTCCACCACCCGTTGAGGCACTGGGGCGTAGGTAATTGTTTTATCCAATTTAAGTCCTTTTCAGTGTACTGGGGCTTTTCTGGGAGGGCTGCACTTCCCGGATCGGGCAGCTGAGTGGCCAGTGTCAGATCAACCTTTAAAGCTATTTTTCGGGCCGTCTGGTCAGCTAGATTATTTCCTCTGGCAATTGGAGTGTCGCCCTTCTGGTGTCCTGGGCAATGGATAATGGCTAATTTTTTCGGTAGCCAGAGGGCTGTTAAGAGGGCAAGGATCTCTTCTTTGTTTTTAATAGTCTTTTCTTCAGCTGTCAAGAGTCCCCTTTCTTTGTAGATGGCCCCATGGACGTGCGCAGTGGCAAAGGCATACCGGCTATCTGTGTATACATTTAACTTTAGGCCCCGTCCTAAAGTTAATGCCTTGGTCAGGGCTATGAGCTCTGCCCGTTGTGCTGAGGTCCCGGTGGGCAATGGTTCTGCCCAAATGACCTCAGTTTCTGTCACCACAGCTGCCCCAGCATACCTGTGGCCCTCACGAACAAAGCTGCTCCCATCAGTGTACCAGGTGTTGTCTGCGTCTGGCCATGGTTGGTCACTCAGATCTGCTCGAATTCCGTGTACCTGGGCCAGGATGTCTGTGCAGTCGTGAAGCGGAGCCTCTAAGTTCGGGTCTGGCAACAGTGTGGCTGGGTTTAAAGCAGCCGGGGCCTGAAAGACAACTCGGGTTGGATTTAGGAGTAAGCTCTGGTAGTGGGTCAGGCGAGCATTACTGAGCCATCGATCCGGAGGCTGTTTTAGGACTCCCTCAATGGCGTGAGGGGTGGTCACGTACAGTTCTTGGCCTAATGTCAACTTGTCAGCGTCTTTGACCATTAGAGCTACTGCTGCAATCATTTTTAGGCACGGGGGCCATCCTGACGCAACTGGATCAAGTCTTTTTGATAAGTACGCCACTGGGCGGCGCCATGGCCCTAGATACTGGATCAGGACGCCCTTAGCGACTCCTTTGTTTTCATCAATGTAAAGGTGGAATGGCTTAGTAATATCAGGCAAGCCCAAGGCTGGTGCCGTCAGCAAGGCTGTTTTAATTTGATCGAAAGATTTTTGTAGCTTTTCTGTCCATTGAAAAGCCTGACTGTCTCTAGTTGCCTCGTAGAGGGGCTTTGCGAGCTCTGCGAACCCTGGTATCCATAGGCGGCAGAAGCCCGCCGATCCCAAGAATTCTCTGACTTTTCGAGGGGAATCTGGTGTGGGTATCTTAAGAACTGTCTCTTTCTTAGCATCCGACAGCCATCTCTGCCCTTCTCTAAGCACGTAGCTTACCTCGGGTTTGCAGATCTGGGCCTTTTTAGCGGACACCCGATACCCCAGCTCTCCTATGACCATCAAGAGTCTCTTGGTTCCATTTAAGCAGTCTTCCTGTGTCTCAGCTGCCACAAGAAGGTCATCTACATATTGTAACAGAGTTAGTTGGGGGTTCTGGAGGCGAAACTCACCCAGGTCTTCATGTAGGGCCTCGTCGAAGATGGTGGGAGAGTTTTTGAATCCTTGAGGTAATCGGGTCCACGTCAGCTGTCCGTTGATGCCTTGCTCTGGATCACTCCATTCAAACGCAAAGATGTTTTGGCTTTTAGGTGCCAGTGGAAGGCTAAAAAAAGCATCTTTGAGATCTAAGACTGTGTACCAGCGATGGCTCGGGGGAAGAGAACTCAATAGGGTGTATGGATTAGGCACTGTGGGGTGAATGTCCATAACCCTCTTGTTTACCTCCCGGAGGTCCTGCACTGGCCGATAGTCATTAGAATGAGGTTTTCGTACTGGCAACAAGGGGGTGTTCCAGGCCGATTGGCAAGGTCTGAGAATCCCCTGAGCAAGTAACCTCCTGATGTGTGGAGTTATTCCTTTCTGGGCCTCCAGGGGCATAGGATATTGGCGAACTCGTACCGGATCTGCTCCAGGTTTTATTTTTATAAACACCGGTGCCCTGTGTATAGCTAGCCCCATGTCTCCAGTTTCCGCCCATGCTTGTGGGAACATGGAGAGCCATTGTTCCATATCAGGATCAGGAGGGGCCCTCTTTTGATGTAGTAGATATTCATCTTCCAGGTTTATGGTTAGTACCTGAATGGGCCTTCCCTCTTGATTAAGGACTTTTGTGCCCCCGGGTTGGAAATGAATTTGAGCCCCTAATTTAGTAAGTAAGTCTCTTCCCAATAAGGGGTAGGGGCAGTCTGGTATAACCATAAATGAGTGGGTTACTTGGCCCACTCCCAAGTCTACTGTTCTTTGGGTTGTCCATGAATACTTTTTCATGCCTGTAGCTCCTTGAACCCAGGAGGTTTTATCAGAAATATGGCCACACGGTTTGAGTAGGACTGAATGTTGAGCCCCTGTATCCACCAGGAACTCAATAGGTCTCCCCTCCACTTTTAGGGTTACCCTGGGCTCGGGGAGGGGTGCCGAACCCCGTCCCCCCTAATCATTTAATTCATCCGCAGCCAGAATAGGGGTCTTGGGGCGTCCTTCTCGCTGTTTCTTTTTAGGACAGTCCCTGGCCCAGTGTCCGTATTCTTTGTAATAAGCACATTGATTTTTTCCCAACTGGGGGCGCTCTCTGCGTCTCTCTTTGTTTTCTCCTTCCATCACAATCTTTTTTAGTCTACGTTCACATTCTTTCTGCTCTCCCGCAGTGGTAGCCAGAAGGATCCGAGCTAAGTTTCGGGTCTGGCGGTCATCAGCTTTTTCTCGTTTCTCCTCTGCGGTTTCTCTATTGTTATACACTTTCTCTGCCACTGCCACTAAGTCCTGAATACTCTTTTCTCCTAACCTATCTACTTTCTGTAACTTTCTCTTAATGTCTGGTGCCGCCTGGTTGACAAAATGTATTATTACAGCTGCCTTTGTCTCAACTGCTTCTGGGTCCATAGGAGTGTACCTACGAAAAGCTTCCTGAATTCTTTCTAGGAAAGCAGCAGGGCTTTCATCTAACTTTTGTTGTACATCCCCTACCTTAGCCAAATTTGTAGGCTTCCTCGCCGCTGCTCTGAGACCTCTTAATAAAGTCTGGCGATAGACTCGAAGTCTCTCCTTACCTTCTGCCGTATTGAAGTCCCAGTTAGGTCGGGACAGAGGAAAAGAAGTGTTGATGGTGTCTGCATTGGTGGTGGGCTGACCACTGTCACCAGGAACCAATTTTCTGGCCTCATTCTGGATTCTCTCTCGTTCCTCAGTGGTGAACAGAACCTGCAGAAGCTGTTGACAGTCATCCCAAGTGGGCTGATGGGTAAACAAAACAGTTTCTAACAGGTTAATCAAATCTCTAGGGTTATCAGAGAAATTGGCATGTTGTCGGCGCCAATTATAAAGATCACTGGTAGCAAAGGGCCAGTAATGATGAGGCTGGTTTCCATGTTCATCAGGGGGCCCTATTGCTCGCAGCGGGCAGACAGTTGAATCTGCCGGTCCTGCCGGCGAGGCGGCGCGCCGGTGACGAGTATTTTGGGCGGGACCATTACGGTTGTCGGCGGCGCCCGGGGCGGGTTCCCCAGCCCCGGCTGGGACTGGGTCACCTCCTCCAGCCTGCTGTGGCGGAAGAGAGGGGAGAGAGTAAGGGGGAGGAAATATAAGATCTTCCTCGGTCCCTCCCTGGAGGACAGGGTAAAGTGGCGCGGTTGGCTTGGTTTCGGGTTGTTTTTCATCCGCGCGCTTTTTAGGAGCCTTTTCTTTGGCCGTCAGGATTAACTCCGGTTGCTGCTGCTGTGAAGGCAAAAAGAGCTTAACCCATGGGGGCGGGTTAGAAACCAGAAATTCCCAAACGGCTATGTAGGGTATCTGATCGGGGGGGAGGATGGCTTTACGAACTCTGCGAATTATCTGCAAATCAAAAGTTCCCTCGGGGGGCCATCCTACCCCGAGGGAGGGCCACTCTGAGCCACAGAGGGTGATGAACTTAGTCTTCTTAATTTTTAAACTTAAGTTATGAGCGCTCTCCCTAACTTCTTTGAAATGGTCTGTTACAAGGGAAAGAGGGGTAGTCACAGTCTGTCCCATCGTCTCGGTCCAAGTCAGCACAAACAGACACACAAACGCAACAGAGAAGCACAAGGTGAGACAAAACCGTCCTCCGCGCGATCGGAGGCAATGCAAATGGGACGACGGCCTCCTGCCGTGCCGCGGGAGCGACCCGCACCGTCCCTCCAGGAGTCTCACTGACCCGTACTCTTGGGGCACTCCGTCCCCACCAGTGGAATCCGGAACGTCTTCCAGGATCCCGGGTCGGCGGCCCTTGCAGCGCGTCCGCCTAGACCGTCTGCCGACCTTCCCAGAAAATAGGCCCAGACTTTACAAGCACAAAGAAAACACTCACCAGCCGGCGTTGACCCTCCGGTACGGGAGTCCTGAAGGTCTTGGGATCCCGGACGAGCCCCCAAATGTTGTGCCCAGATCGCGATGTCCCAAAGACCACCAGGAGACCGTTTCCGATGTAAGCACACGAGGGTCGTTTATTCAAGCTTAAGCAGGGACTCTCAATTGTCACCGACGCAGCGGATCGAGATTGAGAGCCCCGAGCCTCGAGACTAGCAGGGTTTTTATTGAATATACATCAAGCTTTGGTTGTTAGTAGCCAGGTGATTGGTTAATGCTAAATACATATGAAGTGTAGGGTTTTGATTGGTTAGGCTCGGGGGGGTTAAGGGGGTTACGTATAGATTTTTGCAAGGGAGAAGGGGGCAAAGGTTAGGGGCCGACTGTCATAAGCTGATGGTTAGCAGGTCCACTGACTAATGGTCACATCTATCTTTTGTGGGCAGTTAGCCATTAACTGTTTACCTTATAGGTAGTGTGTCCGGAATGTCCTTCCTGAGTACACAGATGGCTGGGTAATAAACTTAGGAATTTTGAGTGGATAAGCACAAGTTTGAGAGAACAAAGGAGACAGCTCCAAAATGGAGTCACTCTGAGAGAACAAAGGAGACAGCTCCAAAATGGAGTCACTCTGGCTCCACAATGTCAAGTGTGTCCTACAAAAAGGCCAGAAAGCAAAGCACATGTGCTGTCAGTGTAAGCGATACGTGTGTGTGTTGAACAAGCTGTTGTCATGTGAAGACTGCCTTAGGTGTGAAAATTGAAGTAAAGATTATTTTTTTTGTAGCGTGCTATTGGTACTTTCATTGCAGTTCATATGGGAATTTATTTCTTTTGTTATTTTTACACTTTGTACACCAAAAAACAGTTGATACTGAAAAACTTGATGCAGGGCTGGGGATTTAGCTCAGTGGTTCCACTGCCTGCCCCGCAAGTGCAAGGACCCGAGTTTGATCCCCAGTACCAAAAACAAAACAAAAAGAAAAAAAAGAAAAATTTGATGCTTTTTTATGAACACTCAATATTAAAAATTTATACTTTATTTTTTGATATTTTTTCTGTTAAGAACTCATTAATATAATAAAACTCACAAATTAAAATTAATAATTCATCAGTAGAAATATTCTAGAGAATGAATGTGGGTATTATACACCCACAACAATGTACCTTTATGACAAAATTGGCACATGCCAATTATTCTCTGATAGGTGTACACCACCACACCCAGTTGGGAAAAATAGAACATCTTTATCTGAACTAATCTCTTGCCAAAACATAAGATCTTAAATTGTGAATATAGGCGATAAACTCCTGCAGAATTAGCAATACCTACTGATGACTTGGTCACCAATATAAATCATGTATATTTTTTATATCACACTGCTACTGTAGGTCTTGAATATGGTTTGTATTCACTGGTAGTTTAAATCTATTACTTTCTAAATCTTCCTTTAGATTAATGTGTAAATAGGGAAACACGTGTATTTTTATATCACGCATTGCTTATTAACTATTTGGTATTTGTATTTTGATATAATTGATTTCCTTTGGAATGTTATGTATTTTATACATTTAAAACCTTATTCTGGGCCGGGGGTTTAGCTCAGTGGTTCCAGCACCTGCCTCGCAAGCACAAGGTCCCGAGGTCAATCCCGGGTACCAAAAAAACCACAAAAAACAAAACCTTACTCTATGCCAGTTTCTGTAGGCTTCATTAAACTCCCAAAAAAGTGCATGACACAAGAAAGTAAAGAACTCCTGTTACCAGGTAGCTCGCCAATTAAACATTACTGGGTTCTGGGTTTTTGCCTCTCCCTCTGGAGTTAGATTTCAGGTTCTTCTCAACTTGAAAAAAAAAAATTGAACAAAATAAGCAAAAAGCAGTGACTAAGTTTATTTGAAAAAGTAAATGAAGAGTAAGGGAGAAACTGGCTCTGCAGAGTGAGTTTGGGCCAAGTAAAAGGAGAAAAAGCAATAAAAAGATACCCTGGAGAAAGCAGGGTGAGATACCACGAAGAAAGCCACAATAGCCAGCCAGAACCATGGTGGTACAAACCTGTAATCCCAGCACTTGGGAGGCTGAGGCAGGACCACATGAGTTCAAGGCCAGCCTGGGATATATGGAGCTTGAGGCCAGTCTAGACCATGTAACGAGACCCTGTCTTAAAAACACCAAAAAAGTTAAATTAAAAGAAAAATAAAATCATACTGAAACAATAAATCCTTTACAAAAATACCAGTGATGCATTAAGATACAGGGCTAAGAAACTGATGAAATTGTAAGAATATATACCAAAAGTAATTGCTCTACTTCTGCCATTTTAAAATACTCTGATCACCAATATTAATAATATATTTGTTGGGCCAGGGATTTAGCTCAGTGGTTCCGGTGCCTGCCTCGCAAGCGCAAGGTCCCGAGTTTGATCCCTGGTACCGCCCCCCCCATATATATATATATATATATATATATATATATATATATATATTTGTTTTAATATGCACAGATGTTATTTTCAGTTTTAAACAAAGGTTTTTACTTTTGACAATGGGTTTTGCATTATAATATATTTTATTGCAATATAATACATCAATTTTGGTTCAACATAAATATTTCCAAACTGATATAATTATTTTTTAAAGCTGTCTTCACTCAAAAGTGTCTTAATGCGGAAAAGAATTTACATGGTCACAGTAACCATAGCATATGGAATATATTAGCTTTGGCAGCAGAAAGCCTGAACTTCAATCCCAGTTCTGCCACTTGGAAGCTTTGTGATTTTAAGTAAAGCTATTCAGTGTCTCTCATATTGTTTCCTCATCTTTGAAGTGGGCACAATAATTGAATTCTCTTGTTTTGTTTTGTTTGTGTGAGACAGGGCCTCGCTATGTTCTTCAGGCTGGCCTTGAACTTGCAACAATTCTCCTGCCTCAGCCTCCCAAGTGTTGAGATTACAGGTGTGCACCCAGCTTCTAGTTGGTTTGTTTTGAGGATAAAATGAGATAACATGTACCAGGCACTTAACATAGTGCCTTGGCATCTAGAACACTCAATAAACAGGTATTTTTAAAAACCATTGTTGCTGTTATTAAGAGGCTATATTCATGACTATTGTCAGGTTTCCTTTATTATTAGTGACTTGTCCTAACATTCGCAGATTGGTTGCCTGACCTTGTTCATCTGTTTGGGTTTTTTTTTGGGGGGGTGTTTTGTTTTGTTTCATTGCTTGGGATTGAACCCAGGGCCTCTTGCGTCATAGGCAAATGCTCTGCCACTGAGCCACACCCCCCACCCTTTATAAAAAAAAAAATCTTTTAAATTTTGAGACACGATCTTGCTAAGTTGCCCAAGCTGGTCTCAAACTTGTGATCCTTCTGCCACAGCCTCCCGAGCAGTGGGAATTACAGGCCTGTGCCACCACATCTGGTTTCTGACCTTGCCTGTCTAGCAAAGGGGTCCCAATGGTCATGAAGAATTGCCAAAATAAGTTGTGGCATAGACCAACATTCTCAGGAATATTTGCCTCAAAATACTGCAGGAATATTGCAAGAATACTACAATATTGCAGAATTCTGCAAGGTGCTGTGCCAGCAAAAGGTTCTGCTGCCAATTAATGTGGAGAAGCTAGTTTTGCCTTGTAAATTCATACCATGTATCACCGCTGCAGAATCTCTAAGTCCCAGAAGTAACACTTTTGTTTAACCCCCATTTTCCAACTTATTTGCTAATATAGCCTTTGTTCTCTCTCCCTTTCTCTCTCTGGTATGTATGCATGTGACACCTCAACACTAATGGGATATGCTATAAAACATGTTTTGGGAGACACAGATCCAGCCTGTCTTCATTTTGGAAATGGGAGACTCCACAGGGAAAATAACTCTCACCCAAGGCCACACAGTAATAGTGGATATGTAGGCCTAGATTCCAGGGTCCCCAGTCCTAGTGCCCTCTTTTTTTGAAGTACTGGAAATCGAACTCAGGACATTGCACTTGCCAAGCAGGTGCAGTGCCACTGAGCTAAATCCCCAGCCCTCTTGTGCCTTTCTTTTAGCAAAGTTTCTTTTTTTTTCGGTACTGGGGATCGAACTCAGGACCTTGTGCTTGCCAGGCAGGCTCTGGAACCACTGAGCTAAATACTCGGCCCAAGCAAAGTTTCTATGTAAGTAGTGACCTTTGTGGACAGAGTTCAACATAGAGTTAACATAGAGTTTATATGGATGAGTAACCTATATGATACATTTGAAAGTTCAGGGATAAGAACATTTTATAATAGCCAGAAATTTTGTATTGCAAAGCCTACAGGTTTTACAGCCTCCTCTCTATCAGGGTTTCTGCTCGTAGGCCTTAGGCAAGGACCTCAGAGCCCACAAATGGAACATGAGCTCTTGAGCTTACACGAGATGACCGCGAGAGGGCGCTCGTTCCTAAACTATCAGTCTAGATTCCTGGAAGCAGGAATGCAGAATCAGCAAGCTACAAGGCTTGCTGGAGAAGAGATAAAACACTGTGACTGGAGGTATGGTAATGTTCAAGATATTAAAGCCATGGATGACAGATAAGAAAAGGAAGCCAAATAAGATTATATAAATATACAAAACTTCTGTTTCATAATCAACAACACTAAGATTTAAAAGAAAAAATGTAACGTGAAGTTTCTAATACGTAGAAATAAAAGGTCAACTTGAAATATATAATGGAGAGCGTGTAATTCATTATATATAACAATTATATACATGCATATAACCTGCACAAATCTATGAAACCACCAAGTCTCCCAAAACCAAAATGTCATGTTCATATTAGAGGAAATAATACGGAAGTGATAATTACTGTTTATTGAGCACATACTATCTGTTAGATATCTTATGCCCAATGTTTAACACTTAAGCCTCATCATTTAACATCGTAGTCACTTGTTCAAGTTCACCTGTTAAATAGAAGAGACAGCCGGGGATTTAGCTCAGTGATTCCGGTGCCTTCCTCGAAAGCATAAGGTCCCAAGTTCGATCCCCAGTACCAAAAAAAAAAAAAAAAAAAAAAAGGAAAAGAAAGAAATAGAGAAGATAGCTGAGGCTCTGGAGGTCCCATGCAGAGCCTGTAGGACTCTGCTGCCTGTCACCCACTTACCTCTCCAGCTTTCTTTTTTTCTTTTCTTCTTTTTGTTTTCAATATTGAAGATAGAACTCAGGGGCAATCTAGCACTGAGCTACAACTCCAGCCCTCTTTCTTTCTCTCTTTCTCCTTTCCTTCTCTCCTTCCTTCCATTTCTTTCCAGACAGGGTCTCACTAAGTGACACAAGCTGGCTTTGAACCTGCAATTCTGCCCGAGAGTCCCAAGTAGCTGAGATTACAAGTGTGTGCACCATGCCCAGCTTCTCCAGCTCTCTTCGTCACTTTCATCACTCAGTTGCTGAGTCTCACTGTGTAGTTCAGGCTGGCCTTGAACTCACTATGTAGCCCAATTGGGCTTGAACTCTGCCAACCCTCCTGACTCAGCCTACTGAGGGCTGAGATTATAGGCACAAGCCATCAGCTCAGCTTCCCCTTCCCCTTCGCCCAGCTCAATCCTACTCTTCCTAACTTGGCTCAGACTTCATTCCCTGAAGAAAGCCTTCTCAGCAGTAACTTCTTTTTGGCACTGGGGATCGAACTTGGGACCTTGCGTTTGTGAGGCAGGCAGCGGAACCACTGAGCTAAATCCCTGGCCCAAGCCTTCTCGGCTCTCCACGCTGGAATTCAGGTGACCTTCCTTCCTGCAGCTGTCACTCCCCCCATCCCACCACTGCCCATTTACAGATTCCTGTGCTTCTGCTAGCCTTGGAGTTTAGGGAGAGCAGAGCCGAGCTCTAACTTGCCCCCGCCACATTTTCAGCTCCGGGCACAAGCCCTGCAAACAGAAATTTCCCTATGCACACGGAAACCCCTCTGCTTGAGACAGTGCACCCTCTCCCTCCTCCCTCTGCCCCTCCTCTGGTCCTAGGAATTGAACCCAGGCCCCTGTGCATGCTGAGTACTTGATCTCACTGAGCTACACCCTCAGGCCAACTCAAGACATTTTGTGGAGTGCAACAAGGCATATGGAAAGTGAGTGTCACCAGCCCTGGTCTCTGGTGCTGGTGGTTCATCAGATATATTTGCTGTGATTTTGCTTAGGTTCGAGTAATTTAATGACTGTTATTATTATATATCTGATATAAAAGCAACAAGGGTGTTGAAATTCCAAATGAGAAGTAACAGGGTTACAATAGAAATTAGAGATAAATAAATATAAAATTCTCAATGTTGCAAAGAAATACACATAAATACTTGAAGATTAGTAAACATTGTGATGGCCAAATACTAGATCCCTAGGTCCTGCAATATGGGAAGAATGCTGTACCTATAAAGGCAAAAAATAAGCAAATGAAAAAAGAACCACACATTTCGTTTCATTTGGTACCAGGGATCAAACTCAGGACCTTGTGCTTTCAACGCAGGCAGCGGAGCTACTGAGCTACATCCCCAGGACAAGAACCATGCACTTGACTGAGAAAATGAGTGTCCTAGGCTCATTTTACAGCTCCTTACTTGGGGTGAGGGCAGTGTCAGAGTGGAGCGTGATGTCCCGGCCCACTTTCCAGAAATCTTTTTTGCAGCCATTCATGACACTACTGCCTTGAGATTCTCTGAAAATTATTATTGTGATAACTTGAATTTAAACATGCATGGCAGGATCAGAGTGAGCAATCTTTATGAAGGAGGGACACATCCTTAAAAAATACAAAGCTAATTTATCCCACTGTGTATCCTTTTGCCCCATTTGTGTAAGATTTTACAAAATATTTTTTAGGTTTTACGAAATATTATCTAGATTTTGTAACATATTTACATCCTATGAGCGCCTATTATACACCAGGCACTTCTGAACAGCATCTCCCTTTTTAAAAAAAAATTTTATACAAGTCTTTATTTACAACTTGTTTAACAACTGTACACTTTTTTGCAGCCCTGAAAACATTTTTTGTACTTGAAAGGGAAAACATAGCTTGACCAAATCTTAACTTTATTCTTCATATACATATACATATATTATATGCATACATATAAACACAATACCATAACAAGTTGGCAATAATCAAATTAAAGTAAAAATATGATTGCAAAATTTTTAAAAAACCCTAAAAATCCATCTTTTGATGGCTCCTTAGACTTTTTGTTATTTGTTACAATTTTTTTTTTTTTGCTGATATTCTCTAACAAGTCATTCACCTCAGAAAAATGGTTGAGAAATAGACCAATTTTAAGAAACAGTAAGTTGTTGGTGAACAGGTAAAAAAATGTGTGCCCACTATTATGTACAATGTTGCTGGATTGGTATTGTGTTTTCAAATGTGAAGTGAGGAATTCAGAGTCCTTGAACAGCGTCTCCCTTAACCCTCCCTCTTCCATGGGAGACAGAGGTTACTATTCTCTCATTCCACAAACTGTGAAGCGAGAGCCCTGAAACGCAAGGGACCCCACAGTCTCACAACGAGGAAGTGTTTGTGCTGCAAACGGAAGCGGAAGCGCCGCTCTATTGGCTCCAGGAGGCTCTTTCCAGTCACCAGGCTGCCTCCTGCAGGTCTGATTTCATCCTCACAGTAATCACAGCAATGAAACTAAGGCCTTGGTGTCCCTCATTTTTTCAGATGAAAACACAGAGGCACAAGAAATGCACTGGGCCCTGCTAGGTAGTGGCAGAGGTAGGAGTAAATCCATGCCTTGTGTCTCCAAGCTCAGTGCTCTTTACAGGTCACTAGAACATTGTTTCTCACTGGTTGGTTAAAGGGGAAGTCGGGCCTTTTTAACTGCCATGGAGTTTGTGCTGGGGTGAGGTGAGGAGGGCCTGGCTTGCTCTGTTGGTGGAATAAGGAAGGGAACGAACAGCAGAGATGTTAGAGGGTATCCTTCAGACAGCCGAGAGATGACACTGGACTGACACCACTTCAGCAAAATATACGTTTCTTCCTTCTTTTTTTTGAGGGTCTTTCTCTGTAGTTCAAGCTGTCCTTGAGCTCACTAGGTAGCACAGGCTAGCCTCGAACTCATGGCAATCCTCCTGCCTGAGCCTCCTATGCGTCACCACGCCCAGTGGCTATATGAAGTTTCTTATCTAATTCTCATTATTAGATATTTGACTTAAAACAAAAATAACAATGTATTATGCAGTTTATAACATTTGTAGAAATATGCAAGGCAACAATATGAGAGTTACCACTTGAATGTGCCCCTTCAAAATTCATGTTGAAGCAATCTGCATTGTGTTGGTTTAAGAGGTCAGACATTTGGGAAAGTAATTAAGTCATGCTTTAGCGCAGATAAGAGGGGTGGCTGAAGCATTCTGGAAGGCTGAAGCAGGAAGATGGCCAGGTTCAAGCCCAGCCTGGGCAAGTTAGCAGCTTAGTGAGACCGTGTCTCAAAATAAAAAATAACGAAGGGGCCAGGGATGCAGCTCAGCGCAAAGGCCCTGGGTTCAATCCCCAGCACCACCACGCGCACACGAGCACATACACAGAAACTCAGGCTGTCTTTGCCCTTACCCTTCTGCCATGTGGAGGCACAGCCTTGCCCTGCCCCCTGCCCATGGAGACAGCAACAAGGTGCTATCTTGGAAGCAATAACGGAGTCCTCAGATGTCAAACCTGTAAGTGCCTTCATCTTTGGGCCCCAACTCATAGAACCGTGAGAAGTCAATTTCTGTTCTTTATAAATTGTCCACTTTGTGGTATTCTATTATAGCTGCACAAACAGACTAAGATAAATTGCATAAAGGTCCAGAGGGGAGAAATGGAAACATACTATTTTTTATTACGTTTACTGGTACATTTTAGGTGTGCATTATGATCACATTCACCATTGGGAATTTGTACCTGTACGTGATATATCTAGGTTCTTGTTTTTCCTCATTTCCCTTCTCTCCCTGTCACCCCTCCCTATTTATAAAAGCTTTGTTTCTGTTTTGCTCCTTTTTTTCTCATCTTTTTTCTTTCCCTTCTTTCCTTTCCTCCACCCCCCTCCCTACTTCCCCTTCCCCTCACTGGTCATTTGAGAGATGCAAATGAAAACCACGCTGAGATTCCATCTCACTCTAGAAAGAATGGCTGCTATCAAGAAATCAACCAATAACAACTGCTGGCGGGGGTGTGGGGAAAGAGGAACCCTGCTCCACTGCTGGTGGGAGTCTAGACTGGTGCAACCTCTGTGGAAATCAGTGTGGAGATTCCTCAAAAATGCATACTATTTTAGTTTTTTGTTTTGGTTTTTTTTCAGCTTTGTTTTTGATTTGCAATGGTAAGGATCAAACCCAGGGTTTTGCACATGCTAGGCAAGAGTTCTACCACTGAGCTACATACCTACCCCTTTCCTATTTTATTTTGAGACAATGTCTCCCTAATTTGCCCAGGTCTATAATTCAAGATCTTCCTGCCTCACCCTCCCAAATAGCTGAGATTACAAGTGTGTGCCACCATACCCAGCTCTCCTATGTGTTTTCTAAAAGTTTCATAGTCTAACTTTTTTTTTTTCGAGTACCGGGGATCAAACTCAGGACCTTGCACTTGCAAGGCAGGCGCAGTGCCACTGAGCTAAATCCTTGGCCACTCATAGTCTAACATTTTACATTTAAGTCCATGATCCATCTTGAGTTTTTTTAAGATGTGAGATTTAGATGGAAGTTCATTTTCTTTTGCCTATGAATGTACAGTTGCCCCATTGGCATTTATTAAAAAGGGTATACCTCCTTCATTAAGTTGCTTTTGTACCCTTGTCAAAATTCAGTTGGAATGCGGGGGATTTAGCTCATTGGTGCTGCCGCCTGCCTCTCAAGTCCAAGGTCCGGAGTTCTATCCCTGGTACTGCAAAAGCAAAAACAAGAACAAACAAACAAACAAAAAAGTTCAGTTAGAATGGTAAATTGTAAGTTTCATATATTTTACCATAATAAAAAAAGAGAGGGCTGGGCGTGGGGGTGCAGGCCTGTAATCCCAGCACTGGGGAGGCTGAGGCAGGAGGATTGCTGTGAATTCCAGGCCAGCCTGGGTGATATAGGGAGTTCAAGGCCGGTACATAGTGCACTATGTAGTGAGACGTCTCAAAAAAAAACCAAAAAGGGAGAGAAAAGGTGAGCATATTTGTGTAGAGCTATTTCTGGGTTCTCCATTGTGTTGCCTTAATCTATGTGTCTCTACCTCTGCTAATATCACGCTGTCTTTATTACTCTAGCATATAGTAGGGCTTAAGAGCAGATATATAATCACAGAATATCCACTTTATTCTTTTTCACAATTGTTTTAGCTATTCTAGAGGCTTTTCCATGTAAAGTTTAGAATAAACTTATCTATGACTATGAAAAACCTTTCTAGGATTTTATAGAAATTGCATTATACCTACAAATTTGTTTGGGGTGAATTGCTATCTTTACTCTGTTGAGTATTCTAATGTTTTGTTTTGTTTTGGTTTTTGGGTGTTTTTGGTACTGGGGATCGAACTCTGGTCCTTGTGGTTGCAAGGCAGGCGGTGGAAACACTGAGCTAAATCCCCAGCCCTCTGTTGAGTATTCTGTTCCATAAGTATGCTATATCTCTCCATTTACTTAAGTCTTCTTTAGTGTCTTTCATCAGTACTTTGTCATTTTTCCCACACAGATTCTGCACGTTTTGTTAAATTTATACCTAAGGATTCTACTTTCTTTGGAGCAATTATAAATGGTATTGCATTTTTACTTTTAGTTTCCACATGTTCATTGTTAACATATAGAAATGTGCTTGATTTTTGCATGTTGAACCTGATTTGTTAATATTTTGTTTGTTTGTTTGGCACCAGTGATTGAACTCAGGACCTCGTGCTTGCCAGGCAGGTGTGGTGCCACTGAGCTACATCCCTGGCCCTGTTTTGTCTTCTTTTATCATAGTCACAGAGTGATATTCTGTGGTGTTAGTGTTCTTTGAGATTGTTCATGCCCAATAGTAGAATAAGATGGCCTAGCTAAGAAGGCCTAGCAGGCCAGATCTGAGCTATCTTCCATTCTCAATATGTAGTCCTTTCTCCTAGGAAGTCTGTGAGATCTGTTGCCATAGTTGGCAGCACCTATTTAACTGTCCCTGACAAGAACTTGCATAAGGCATTGCACATAAGTTTTCGTAAATATTTGCTGATCCATTGGAGTCAAGAGGGCAGGCGGATCTGAGTTTCAGAGGCCCTGAATTCATGACCGTTTGCATGAAATTAAATTAAATTCCTGCCGTCAAGTTGCCCCCTAAACTTTTGTGTACAGGAAGCACATCCGTCTTCACTGCAGACCTAAGGTCAGGAGATAGCTCTCGTCCCGGCTCCTCTGCTAAGCAGAAGGACTCAACACGCCAGTGAAAAGCCCTAGGCTCTTGTTTCCTCACTTGAAAATGGACTTGGACTCAAGTCTATTCCAGCTCTGAAAATTGGGGAGAATGAATTTTCTCTTGCATATCTTCTACCTTTATAGAAAGTGCTGAAAATTACATGGCCCTACATCGTTAGAGAGAAGAATTACTTGACAAATGAACCTATAGGTGAACAGTTTAAAATAAAAATCAACTGAAATTTTATCTCACAGTATGAATTAAAGGGTTAAGTAAAAGTTCCTCAACTTGGAGAAAAAAAGGGGGAATGTTAAATGTACGGCGGAGGGTTTAGCTCAGTGGTGCTGGGCCTGCCTACCAAATGCCAAGATCCTAAGTTCAATCCCCAGGACCGAAAAATAAAAAGAAAAAACAAAGCAAAACAAAACAAACAAAAAGCTGAGCATGGTGGCAGATGCCTGAAATTCCATCACCCAAAAGGCTGAGGTGGGAGGATAGCCAGAAGTTTGAGGACAGCACCGAACTGCTTTGGAAACCTTGTCTTAAGAAAATAAAAAATAAGAAAATAAGGGTTAGGTGTAGATATTCCAAAGACGTCCAGAAAATACACATAAAACAAAATTTCTCTGGGGGAGAAAAGATTTTCAAATTTACAATAAAGTTGAAACCACAAAAAAGAAAATATTGGTAAGTTTCTTTCTTTGCTTTTTTTTTTTCTTCCCATACTGGGGATCGAACTCAGGACCTCCCACTTGCCAGGTAGGCGATGCACCACTGTGCTACATCCTGGGCCTAAATTTGCTAATATTTTGTCAAGTAGCTTTTGTGCCTAAGTTCATGAGAGATATTAGTCCTTAACTTTTTTCTTCCTTTTACATATTTCTCCCCTTTCTATTCTAGGTAGGGGTGGGTGGAGTACTGCCTTTAGTTTTTGAACCAGTTTAGTTGTTTTTGTTTATTTGTTTGTTTGTGCCCCCCCCTTTCCTTTTTATTTTTTTGATATTGGAGACTGAACTCAGGACCTTGCGCTTGTCAGGCAGTTGTGGCACAACTGAGCTACATCCCTGGCCCTGGCCCATACTTTTGTTAGAGCTAGTTTTGGGTTTTTTTGTTTTTTGTTTTTGGTACTGGGGATCGAACTCAGGACCTTGTGCTTATGAGGCAGGGCGCCACTGAGCTAAATCCCCAGCCCGTGGCCCATGCTTTGGTGGGTTTTTTGAGACAAGGTCTCATTATGTAATCCAGGCTGGCCTTGAACTCTCGGGGCAATCTTCCAGCCTCAGCCTCCCGAGTGCTGAGATTTCAGGCGTGCACCACCACACCAGACAAATTTATTGATTTTCTTAAGAACTGGCTTTTTTCTTATTACTTTCCTAGTTCTAATTTTATTGATTTCTGCTATTTCTGATTTTCTTTGCTTGCTTTACTTTACTTTTCTAATTTTTAAGTAGGTATTAAGATTGTTTGAGATATTTCCCCTTTTCTAGAGTATTTGTGTTATAAAATCTTCTCTCTCAACACTGCCTTAGCTTTATCCCACAAACTTTGATGTATTTTATTTATCTGCATTTTTATTCAGTTATGTTTTTAAATTACATTTGAAACTTCCATTTTGACTCATGGATAATGTAGGGGTGAGTTATTTAAAAACCCCCTCTTTTTTGTTTTGTTTGGTTTTGTTTTTGAGATGGGGTCTTGTTATATAGCCCAGGCTGGCCTTGAACTCCCAGTGCTCCTTCTGCCTCAGCCTCTGGAGTGCTAGGATTAAGGCATTTGCCAGCATGCCCAGCCAAACTCTGTATTGCTTCAGTTGTTTTTAAATGTGATGGGGTTTGTGTTATGGCCTAGAACATGGTCTATCTTGGTAAGTGTCCCATGGGAACTTGAAAAAATTAGTATTCTGCTGTTCAGTGGAGTGCCCAATATATGTCAAGCAGATCCTGTTGCTTGATTGTATGCTGACATCTATATCCTTGCCAATTTTCTATTAGTTGCTGAGAATGTGTTGTTGAAATTCTCAAATACTGTGGATTCCCTATTTCTCCTTTTGGCCCTATCAATTTTTGTTTTATGTATTATGAAGCTTTGTTGTTCAATGGGTACACATTTAAGACCGTATAGTATGTCTAAAATTGTTCCTCTTAACATTACGTAGTATCCTTCTTTGTCTAATAGTTTGCTTTACTTTGAAGTCCACTTTAATCTGATATTGACAAAGCCCTTTGCCTTTTTAAAATTACTTTTTGCATGGTACATTTTACCCATCCTTTTATTTTCAGTCTCCTTACATTGTTAGAATGTGGAATGAGGTTTATACACAACAAGTAGTTGAGTCCTGGTTTGTTAATCCCCTTACCAATCTTTGCCTATGAATTGGGGTTATTTACACTGTTCATTTTTGAGGAAATCATTTATATGTTAAGACTTAAGTCTCACTTTATCTTTGCTTCCACTGTTTCTTGTTCCTTTCTTTCTCTTTTCTTCTTTCCACTGGTTACAAGACCATTTATTAGAATTACATTTTGATTTATTTATAGTGTTTTTGAGTGCACTGCTTTGTATAGTTTTCTCAGTTGGTGTCCTGAGTATTAAAATATTCCTATGTGAAAAAATGGAAACAAAGCTTCTGTAGAGAGGGAAGGGAGCTTGGGAGGGGGAATAGGATAAAATACAATAAAATAAAATTTATTTTAAAAAGTGAACAATAAAAATTCCAATTTAGAAACTGAAAAAAAATTCCTATGTGTATTATGTACATACATAGTAAGACACACCTCTCTATAGTATCAAGGTTTTGTTACTTTGAGTGAAGTGTGGAATATTTACCTTCCCACTTTTATTTTATATTTTATTTTTAAAAATTGCAGGGCCAGGGATTTAGCTCAGTGGTTCCGCTGCCTGCTTTGGAAGCAAAAGATCCCAAGTTTGATCTCCCGTACCAAAAACAAAAACAAACAAACAAAAAAACCAACCAAACAAAAAAATTTGCAATACTGGGGGTTGAACTCAGAGCCTTCACACTAAGCTCCATCCCAAGCCCTTTTAAATTTTCAGATAGAGTCTCATTAAGTTGCTAGGTTGCCCAGTCTGGGCTGGAGCTTGCAATGCTTTGATCCTCCTGCCTCAGCCATCTAGATTGCTAAGATTACAGGCATCCAACACCACACATGACTTACACTCCCACTTTTAAATATCATTGTCTTGAATATCAGGTAGTTTTATCATTTTTTATTTCAAATATAACTTATGATTTTGAAAACTCATGAGAACTGTCTACTGTAATTACCCATATTACTTCTATTTTCATAGTTCTTTTTTCATTTCTGGTACTGTAGGATTCCTTCTTGTATAATTTCCCTTCTATTTGAGTGATTTTTCTTTAGCCATTATTTAAGTGTAGTTCTGCTAGGGAAAAATTCATTCATTGAGACAGTGTCTCACTATGTAGTCCAGGCTGGTCTTGAATTCACTATGTAGCCCAGGCTGGCCTCAAACTCGAGGCAATCCTCCTGTCTCAGCCTCCCAAGTGCTGGGATTACAAGTGTGTGCCACCATGCCCAGCTCAGAAAAACTTTTAGTTTTTCTTTGTCTGAGAATGTATTCCTCATTCTTGATGGATATAGAATTTGGGGCTGACAGTTCAGTTCTTTCAGCATTTGGTTATTTTTGCGCCATTTTGTCATAACAAATAATTATGTTATTGAAAAATGACTTCTGGGGGATACAGGCATAGTTCAGGGATAGAGTACTGTCCTAGCAAGTGTGAGGCCCTGGGTTCAATCCTCAGTGCTCTACTGACTGATGATCAGTCAGGTACAGACAGAAACAGCCTGGAGCTGGGAATTTAGCTCAGTGGCACCGTGCCTGCCTCTGAAGCAAAAGGTCCTGAGTTCGATCCCTGGTACTGGGGGTGGGGAGGACAGCATGGAGAGGCACAGGAAAGTGAAAAAGACTGCTTACCCTCCCAAGTTCTAGAAGGCAGGAGGCATGTCACTTGAGACAATGTGAGAGGAGCTCCCAGGGGCAGCTGAACCCAACAGGGAGGGAGCCTAGAGTGCAGATACATGGACAGATGTCTTTATGGAGGGTCAGGGTGTAGGACACAAGACCATAAGGGATTTCACTGAAGGTCACTAGGACCCAGGGGAGGATAGAAAGGGGAACTTGTGGCAGGGAGCAGTCATCATACTGATGTACCAGTCACTTGGGCAGGTTCCTAATTGCAGCACGAACTTCTTTCTGAACTTCATGGCTATGTTAGCCTGTGCTATAACAAAATACCATAGACCGGGTGGCTTATCCAACAAACATTCATCACTTTTCATTCTGGAGGCTAAGTTCAGACCAACCCATTCGGGTCCTCATTCTGGTTTGCAGATGACAACCTTCTTCTTGTGTTCTCACATGGAGAGGGAGAACCCAAGGGGTGGAAGTGGAGAGGGGTAGGGAGAGAGAGAGAGAGAGAGAGGGAGAGAGAGAGAGACTGACTGTGGATTCTCTGGTTATAAGTACACTTGTGGGCCCATCATGAGGATGAGGCCTCATCACCCCTCTGAGGTCTTCCCTCCAAGTAGCATCACATTGAGAGTTATGGGTTCCACATAGAAGTTTGAAGGACACAATCATTCAGTCCATAAAAATGGGTTGAGGTGAGAAATCTATTGTCATTTGAATCGTGTAATTTCTTTCTGGATATTTTCAAGGCTTTTTTTTAGTTTTCAAAAGTATAATTATGACATATCTTTTTTTTGAAGCAAAACATTTATAGGTACATTTTAGATATACATAAAAATAACATTTGGGCCAGGGATTTAGCTCAGTGGTTTCACCACCTGCTGTGCAAGTGCAAGGACCCGAGTTTGATCCCTGGTACCCACCCCCCAAAAATAATAATAATGGAGAAAATAATAACATTCATCATGGGGAATGTGTACCTGTATATGATATATCTTGCTTTTCCCCCCATCCCCCTTTGACCCCTTAGTCCCTCCTTATTTACAAAAGCTTTGTTTCCATTTTTCCATCTATTCTCTTTTCTTAGCCCTTCTTTCCTTTTCCCCTCCCTCCTCCTTGTTCCTCTTCACATTTGAACATTTTCTTCCCATTTCCCAATATCTATTATATTATACATTTTAGTCATTATTCCACTTTTGATTTCTCACATCAGAGAAAAAAATGTAGTATTTAAACATGTGTGTCCGATCTATTTCATTTAAGAGTATGGTATCAAGGTGCATCTATTTAGCTAGAATGATTCAAGCTTATCCCTCTTTATGGCAAAGTAGTACTGCCTTGTATAAAAAACCCACATCTTTTTCCATTTGTCAGTTGATGGGCATTTGGGCTGTTTCCAAGATTTAGCTATTTCAAACTGTGCCACTATAAACATGGGTGCACATATATCACTATAAAATGATGCTTTTAATCCTTTTGGGGAGATACCAAGAAGGGGGATAGCTGGGTCAAAGGGGACCTCTAGGCCTAGATTTTTGAGGAATCTCCACACTGATTTCCACACTGGTTGCACCAGTGTACACTCCTAGAGCAGTGGAGAAGGGTTCCCTTTTCCCCACAGCCCCACCAGCATTCGTTATTGGTTGATTTCTTAATAGTAGCCATTCTTTCTGGAGAGACATGAAATCTCAGCATTGTTTTAATTTGCATCTGTTGAATGACCAATGATGTTGAACATTTTTTCATTTATTTATTTGCTGTTTCTACTTCTTCATCTGAGAAATGTCTATTCATTTCAGATGCCCATTTTTGGATTGAGTCTTTAAAATGGGGGGGGGGATCTGACTTTTTTGAGTTCTTTATATATTCTAGATAATAGTCCTTTGTCTGATGAACAGTTAGTAAAAATTTTTCCCACATTGTGGGTTGTCTCTTCACTCTGTTGGTGTTTTCTTTTAGTATGCAAAAGTTTTTTTTTAATATGATGACATCACAGTTGTTGATTCTACATGATATTTCCTGTGAGATGGAGGTTTTGTTCATAAAGTCTTTGCCTAAACCAATGTCTTTAAGAGTTCTATCTTAGTGATATCAGAAAATGGAAAGACATCCCCTGCTCCTGGGTAGGAACGATCAACATAGTGAAAATGGCCATATTTCTAAAACTGCTATATAGATTCAGTGCAATCCCAATTGAAATCCCAGCAGCACACTTCAAGGACCTTGAGAAAACAATCCAAAAATTCATTTGGAACAAGAAGAGATCCAGAATAGCAAAAGCAATTCTAGGTAACAGAGACATGGCAGGGGGTATCACAACCCCAAACTTGAAACTACACTACAAAGCTACAGTGATAAAACAGCATAGTACTGGCAAAGAAACAGACCTGAGGACCAGTGGAACAGATTAGAAGATGCAGAAACAACTCCAGACACACTCAGCCACCTCATCTTCGACAAAGGAGCCAAACACCCTCACTGGAGGAAAGATAGCCTCTTTAATAAATGGTGCTGGAAAAATTGGGTTTCAACTTGCCAAAGATTAAAACTAAACCTATATCTCTCACCTTGCACTAAACTAAAATCAAAATGGATTAAAGATCTAAATATTAAAACAGAAACACTGAATTGGCTGGAACAGAGGTTAGGTAGAACTCTTGAAGACATTGGTGTAGGAAAAGACTTTATCAACAAAACCTCAGTTGCCTGTGAACTAGCACAAACAATCAACAAGTCGGATCTCTTCTTACTAAAAAGCTTCTGCACAGCAAGAGAAACCACCAGCGGTGTGAAGAGAGAACCCACAATGTGGGAAAAGATTTTCACCTGCTGTTCCTCAGACAAATGTCTACTATCTAGAATCTATAAAGAACTTAAAAAAATCAGACCTCCTAAATTGAAAGACCCAATCCAAAAATGGGTATCTGAAATGAACAGACATTTCTCAGACAAAGAAGTAGAAATAGCAAATAAACATATGAAAAAATGTTCAACATCACTGGTCATTCGAGAGATGCAAATGAAAACAACACTGAGATTGTACCTCACTCCAGAAAGAATGGCTGCTATCATGAAATCAACCAATAACAAATGTTGGTGGGGCTGTGGGGAAAGAGGAACCCTACTCCACTGTTGGTGGGAGTGTAGACTGGTGCAAGCACTGTGGAAATCAGTATGGAGATACCTCAAAGAACTAGGACTGGAAGTTCCATTTGACCCTGTTATTCCCCTGCTGGGGATCTTCCCCAAAGAATTAAAAGAATCATACCACAGTGATATATGTGCACCCATATTCATAGCAGCACAATTTGTAATAGCCATAACTTGGAAGCAGCCCAATTGCCCATCAACTGGAGACTGAATAAAGAAAATGTGTTTTTTTATAAAATGGAGTACTACTCAGCCATAAAAAATGAGAAATTAGAGACATTTATAGCGAAATGGATGCACATTGAGGAGATACTCTTAAGGCGACACATTGAGGCGATACTCTTACATATGTGTAAATACCGTATGTAAATACTGATAGTTTCTCTAGTGTGAGAAACTGAAAGTGTAAGTAAGGACTAAAAGGTATAATAGGTAATGTGAAATAGGAAGAAAAGGGGAAAAGGGGAAGGGGAAGTGGCAGGGGTAGGGGAAAGGAAAGAAGGGAATGGAATTAATATGAGAAAATGAAAAAATGGAAACAAAGTCTTTGTAAATAGGGAGGGATGGAGGGGTTGAAGGGAGGGCAGGGGAATTGGGAAAAAATAAGAACCAAGAGAGATTATGTAAAGGTGCAAATTTCCAATGATGAATGTCATTATATTGTACACCTAAAATGTACCAATAAAATAAATTTTTTTAAAAAAAGAGTTCTATCTTGGGCTGGGGATTTAGCTCAGTGCTTCTACTGCCTGCCTAGAAAGCTCAAGGTCCTTAGTTTGATCTCTGTTACCAAAAAAAAGAGTTCTATCTTGTCTATCTTCTAGCAGATTTAGTGCTTCTGTTTTGATAGTTAGGTCTTTCATCCACTTTGATTTAAGTGCGTGGTGAAAGATATGAGTCTAGTTTTCATCTTTGGCATGTGGAAAGCCAGTTTTTCCAGAACCATTTATTAAAGAGGCTATCTTTCTTCCAGTGAGGGTGTTTGGCCCCCTTTTTCAAAGGTAAGGTAGCTGAGTGTGTTTGGAATTGTTTCTGCATCTTCTAATCTGTTCCATTGATCCTTGGGTCTGTTTTTTTTTTGTTGTTGTTGTTGTTTTGGCAGTACCATGCTGTTTTTATCACAGTAGCTCTGTAGTATAATTTAAAGTTAGAGATTTTGATGTGTCCTGCCTTGCCTTTGTTGTCCACAATTGCTTTTGCCATTCTAGGTCTCCCCTGGTTCCAAATGAATTTTGAGATTGTTTTCTCTAATTCTGTGAGATATGCTATTGGGATTTTCATCGGGATTGCATTAAATCTATATAATAATCTAGAGAGTATCACCATTTTCAGTATGTTGGTTCTTTCTACCCAAGAATAAGGGATATCTTTACATTTTCTCATATCCTCTTTGATCTCGTTTTTCAGAGTACTCTAGTTTTCCATGTAAATGTCTTTTACTTCCTTCATTAAATTGATTCCTAGGTATTTCTTTTCTTTTCTTTTCTTTTTTTTTGGATGCTATTGTGAAAGGTGTTGTTTCCCTAATTTCTGTCTCATTGAGTTTATTTGTGTACAGATATGCTATTGATTTTTGAATGTTGACTTTGAATCCAGCTACACTACTGAATTTGGTTATTAAATCTAGAAGTTTTTGGTGGAGTTTTTGGGGTCTTATGTGTAGAGTATCATGTCATCTGCAAATAATGACAATTTAACTTCTTCTTTTCCTATCCTTATTATTTTATTTCTTTCTCTTGTCTAATTGCTCTGGCTAATGTTTCCAGAATTATATTGAATAAGAGTTATGACAATGGACATCCTTGTCTTGTTCCTGATTTTAGAGTGAAAGCTTTCAGTTTTTGTCCATTTAGTATAATGTTGGCTGATGGTTGGTCATAGATGACTTATCAGATTGCGATAAAGAGCAGCTATTCCCATTTTCTGTAGGGTTTTTATCATGAATGAGTGTTGGACTTTGTCAAATACTTTTTCTGCACCTATTATGATGACCATATGGTTTTTGTCCTTGGCTCTGTCAATATGTTGTATTACATTTATTGACTTGTGTATGTTGAACCATCCTGGCATCCCTGGGATGGATCCTATTTGGTCATGGTGTATGATCTTCTTGATGATTTGCTGCACTGTGTTTGCCAGTGTCTGATTGAGGATTTTTCCATCTATGTTCATTAAGGAGACTGGCCTGTAATTCTCTTTTTTGGTTGGATCACTTTCTGGTTTTGGTATCAGGATAATGCTTGCTAAAAGGAATGAATTTGGGAGTATTGCTTCCCTTTCAATTTCATGAAAGAGTTTGAAAAGTAGGGGCATTAAGTCTTCTCTAAATTTCTTTTAGAGTTCAGCAGTGAATCCATCAGGGCCTTGACTTTTCGTTATTGATAGGTTTTTAATTACATCTTTAGTTTCATTGACTGATATAGAGTTATTAGAAGTTTTACATCCTTTTTACTCAGCTTTGGTAATTCATACATATCTGGGAATCTGTCCATTTCTTCTCTTTTCCATCTTATTGGTTTATAGGTTCTTGAAGTAGGTATTGATGATCTTCTGGATTTCTGCAGGATCTCTTGTAATTTCACACTTTTTATTCCTAATTTCATCGATTTGAGTCTTTCCTTTCTTTTTTTTTAAATAAAGTTGGGTAAGGATTTTTCAATTTTATTTAATCCTTCGAAGAACCAATTTATTGATTCTTTGCATTGTTATCTTCATCTCCATTGCATTAATTTCTGCTTTGATCATTATAATTTCCTCCCTTGTACAAGCTTTGAGATTGACTTCCTCTTCTTTTTTCCAGAAACTTGAGGTTCAACATTGGGCTGTTTATTTGAGCTTGCTCTGTTGTCCTAATATGGGGATTCACCACTATACATTTTCCTTGTAGGACTGCTTTCATTGTGTCTCATAAATTCCAATATGTTGTACTGGCATTATCATTTCATTGTAGAAACTATCTAATTTCTTCTTTAATTTAATCTGGGACCAATTGGTTGTTCAGGAGGGTGTTGTTTAACTTCCAGGTGTTTATGTAGTTTTTGTGGTTTCTTCTGCCATTGATTTCCAGTTTCTTTGCACTGTGATCTGATAACATGCATTGTATAATTTCAATTCCTTTCCATTTACTTAAGCATGGTTTATGAGCGAGTATGTGGTCTATTTTGGAGAATGTCCCATGTGCAGCTGAGAAGAACCTATATTCTGATGTTTCAATCTATGAATTTCTTTTTGAATTAAATATGTTTCTTGTATGCAGCATATTGTTGGTTCTTGTTTCTTGATCCATTTTGCCAGTCTGTTTCTTTTGATTCATGAATTGAGACCATTTACATTGATGGTTATAACTGATACATAGTGACTTATCATTGTTATGTTATTTTCTTGTTGTTGGTTCCCCTTTTTTCCCCTCCATTTATTTGCTTTTGTTGACTAGTGGATTTATACTTGTTGGGCTTCATGGAGTTGTAGTCCTTGTTATCTCTTCTAGAATGTCCTTCAGAACATTTTAGAGTGTTGGTTTGGAGGTCATGAATTTCTTCAGGTGTTCTTTGTCATGGAAGTATCTTATTTCTTCATGATTTTTTTGTACCAGGAATCAAACTCAGGACCTAGTGCTTTCCAGGTAGGTGTGGCACTGCTGAGCTACATCCCCAGCCTTTCTCCAACAATTTTGAAAGATAGTGTGCAGGATACATCAATCTGGGTTGGAGATTGTTTTCTTTTAGGGCTTGAAATACTTCACTCTACTACCACTTGCCTAGCAAGCACAAGGTACCAAGTTTAATCCCCAGTACAAAAAGAAAAGAAAAGAAAAGAAAAAGAAATACTTTACTCTAAGCTTTCCTTGATTTGAGGGTTTGTGTTGAGAAGTCTGCTGTGATTCTGATGGTCTTTCCTGTTTAGGTGATTTGTTTCTTTTTCTAGCAGAATATATTCTGTTCCTGTGTTGAATTTCTGGAATCCTGACTATTATGTGTCTTGGTGTGTATATTTTTTTTGATCATGGGTAATTGGAATTCCATATGCATCAATTATCTGTACATCAAATTCTTTTTCCCTGCTTGGGAAGTTTTCTGCTATGACTTCTGTGAACAGGTTTTTCATGTTTGCTCTATCTCTTGCTCTTTCATTGACTCTAATCAATCTTGTATTATTCTTTGCATCATCTAACAGATGTTGATTGATTTTTCATGGTCTCTTGCTATTTTTCAGGAATCTTTCTTTTCATGGTGGCTAACTGCAATCATGTCTTTTTGGGGTTTTTTGGTACCAGGAATTGAACTCTGGACCTTGTGCTTGCCATGCAGGCATGGTGCCATTGTGCTAAATCCCCAGCCCTGCAATTCTGTCTTCTAAATATATGCTGTCCTCACACTGGCTCAGTCTGCTGCATATACTTTCAATGGAATTTTTAATCTCTTGGATATCTGTTTGAATATGTTTCATGGATTCTATTTCTTTTTTATGTTGGGCATTCATGGTTTTTTATCATTTTCCTAAGCTCCTCTTTTTTTTATCTGTATCTGCTCTAGAGTCACTAACCATGTCTTTTGTCAGGGTCACTATCTCTGTAGTTATCTGAGAAACTATTTCTGCTTTGATTTTTTCTAGAGCCTCATTGATCTGCTTTGTTACTTCTGCTATTTCCACTTCAGAGAGTCCAGATGGGTGGGTTTAGAATTGTTCCACCTCACTGCCCCCTGGGTTTGCCTTTGGTGTGCTGGAAATTTGAGGTTGCATCTTGCTTAATTGTCTTCTCATTTGCTATTTTTTCTTTTTTAGTTGAATTCCTTGCATTGATGTTTGTAAATTGTTTATGGCAAATAGCTTTATTGCTAGTATTTAGAACCCTTAGGAAATGAATACTTCTCAGAGATGTCTTCCAGTTGTAGCTGGCTTTTGGGTTTTGAGTCTGTTGCAAGATCCTACCTCTTCAATTTATTGGGGAGGAGAAGTTGCTGCCTATTTGGCCTACGCCCTAGTTTGGCTTACAGTATTGTTGATGATCCTTAGGCAATCTCAGTCTTGGCACACCAGGAAGAACAAGTGATTAGAACAACTATGTCACCCTGGCTAAAGTAGTACCATCAGCAACAATAATAGCATCAAATACAGCCTAGAAAATGACAAACTGTAGTAACTATTAATTTACCACCTTTAACTGTATAAACTAGATTTGTGGTTCTAAACAAAATCTAAAACAAACCGGAAAATTGTACACAGTAAATATTCCCTCAGTATGGCAATTTTACCCTCAGGGGTGTAAATTTAGAAAGAGAGTAGGGGGAAAATAGAGAAATAGAAGAAGAGGAAGAGATTAGCAGCAAGAGAGAACAAAGGAAGATTACACAAACCTGGAAACTGGTGAAGAAGAGAGGGAAAGAGAGAAGGAAGAAATAAAAACAAGAACTGAACAGAACAGCAACAACAAAAGCTAGAGACAATGTTTATAGTTATATAAAATAATAACAAACAAGGAAAAAAAGAAAATAAGAGAAAAAAGCCCACTTCAAAGCATGTCTCTGTTATCACTGGTAGACAAAGTGGACAGAGAGAATCCAGATCTGTGTTGGTTAATTCCAACAAGCCAGCTGTAGATTTATGGCAAGGTAGTGGATAATCCCAGCAAGCCTGCACCTTCATTTCTGAAGCTCAGGCTGATTTCTGGCTGTGAGTCTGGAACTCATTTTGTTGAGCCTGCAACACCCCTATGTTCCTCCTGCCAGCTTGAACTTGGCTCCTTGACCTCTTGCCAACTTGAACTTGGTTTCACTTCACCCTGATGGAGCCAGCCCACAGCTGCTCTGAGTTCTGAGCTCAGTTGGGCCCTCTCCAAGATGCCTACCGGCCAATTGCCCTCTCCTGGGGATGTCTGAATCCAAATAACTCACTGGCCACTATAGTGTGCTGCATCCACTGCTCTGTTTCACTGATGTGTTTCTTGGTGGAGGCCTCTAGAAACCTGCATCTGCAGGTTTGAGTTGCCCTTCCCACACAGTGAGTCAGGGCTCAGGGAGAAAGTACTGCTTGCCAAGTCCTACTTCTTCATTGAAATCTCTTTCTTTGCTTTCTCTGTGGGTTTCAATTCTTGCTTCAGGTCCTTGTTAGGTCCCAGGGACCCACTTCCTTCCTTCTTCTCTTCCTCATGTTGCTATATTACAGTGTCTGCACACCAAATCTCAGAGAGGCTGTTTCCCTGCTGTTCACTACTCTGCCATCTTCGTTTGTTTGTTTGTTTGTTTGTTTTTGAGACAGGGTCTCACTATGTATTTCAGGCTGCCTTGACCTCACTATGTAGCCCAGGCTGACCTCAAACTTGTGATGATCCTCTTCTCTCAGCCTTCTTAGGGCTGGGATTAAAGGCATGCACCATGACACCTGGTTTAATCATGACATATCTTGACATGGATTTCTTTGGGTTTACTGTAGTTGCGATTCATGTAGCTTTCAAATCTGTAGGTTTGTGTCTCTGGTAAAATTGGGAACATTTTCAGGCATTATTTCTTTTTTTGTGTGTGTGGTACTGGGGTTTGAACCCAGGGCCTTCACAATTCCATCTTTCCTTCTTTCTTTCTCTTTCTTCTTTTTCTGTCTTTTCCTTTCTTTATTTTTATTCTCCGCTCTGCCCCCAATTATAGAGATGGGATCTGAACAAATGGCTAAATTGCCCTGGCTGGGCTTGAACTTGTGATCTATCAGCCTCAGGCTCCTAGAGTGCTGGGATTACAGGCATTCAACACAATACCTGGCTATACATTATTTCTTCAAATAATTTTTTAGTGTCTCTTTTCTTCTTTTTTAAATTTTATTTTATTGGTACATTTTAGGTATACAATATAATGACATTCATCATTGGAAATTTGCACCTTTACATAATCTCTCTTGGTTTTATTTTCCCCCTTCCCCTGCCCTCCCTTCTACCCCTCCATCCATCCCTATTTACAAAGACTTTGTTTCATTTTTTCATTTTCTCATATTAATTCCATTCCCTTCTTTCCTTTCCCCTACCCCTCCCACTTCCACTTCCCCTTTGCCCCTTTTTTTCTGATTATCTATTTCACATTATCTGTTAAACCTTTTAGTCCTTATTTACACTTCCAGTTTCTCACACCAGAGAAACAATTCGGTATTTACACATGTGTGTCCTATTTATTTCACTTAAGAGTATCGCCTCAATGTGCATACATTTAGCTATTAATGTCTCTAATTTCTCATTTTTATGGCTGAGTAGTACTCCATTTTATTAAAAAACCACATTTTCTTTATCCAGTCTCCAGTTGATGGGCATTCGGGCTGTTTCCAAGTTATGGCTATTACAAATTGTGCTTCTATGAACATGGGTGCACATACATCACTGTGGTATGATTCTTTTAATTCTTTGGGGAAGACACCCAGCAGGGAAAGGGCTTGGTCAAATGGAACTTCCAGTCCTACTTCCTTGAGGTATCTCCATACTGATTTCCACAGTGGTTGCACCAGTCTACACTCCCATCAGCAGTGGAGTAGGGTTCTTCTTTCCCCACAGCCCCACTGACATTTGTTATTGGTTGATTTCATGATGGCAGCCATTCTTTCTGGGATGAGGTGGAATCTCAGTGTTGTTTTCATTTGCATCTCCTGAAAGACCAGTGATGTTGAACATTTTTTCATATGTTTATTTGCTGCTTTTACTTCTTTGTCTGAGAAATGTCTGTTCATTTCAGATACCCATTTTTGGATTGGGTCTTTCAATTTAGGAGGTCTGATTTTTTAAAGTTCTTTATAGATTCTAGATAGTAGACACTTGTCTGAGGAACAATAGGTGAAAATTTTTTCCCACATTGTGCGTTCTCTCTTCACTCTGTTGGTGGTTTCTCCTGCTGTGCAGAAGCTTTTTAGTAAGAAGAGATCCGACTTGTTGATTGTTTGTGCTAGTTCACAGGCAACTGAGGTTTTGTTGATAAAGTCTTTTCCTACACCAATGTCTTCAAGAGTTCTACCTAACCTCTGTTCCAGCCAATTCAGTGTTTCTGTTTTAATATTTAGATCTTTAATCCATTTTGATTTTAGTTTAGTGCAAGGTGAGAGATATAGGTTTAGTTTTAATCTTTGGCAAGTTGAAACCCAATTTTTCCAGCACCATTTATTAAAGAGGCTATCTTTCCTCCAGTGAGGGTGTTTGGCTCCTTTGTCGAAGATGAGGTGGCTGAGTGTGTCTGGAGTTGTTTCTGCATCTTCTAATCTGTTCCACTGGTCCTCAGGTCTGTTTCTTTGCCAGTACTATGCTGTTTTATCACTGTAGGTTTGTAGTATAGTTTCAAGTTGGGGGTTGTGATACCCCTGCCATGTCTCTGTTACCTAGAATTGCTTTTGCTATTCTGGATCTCTTCTTGTTCCAAATGAATTTTTGGATTGTTTTCTCAAGGTCCTTGAAGTATGCTGCTGGGATTTCAATTGGGATTGCATTGAATCTATATAGCAGTTTTAGAAGTATGGCCATTTTCACAATGTTGATCGTTCCTACCCAGGAGCAGGGAATGTTTGTCCATTTTCTGATATCATCTTCAATCTCTCTTTTCAGCGTGCAATCGTTTTCAGAGAAGAGGTCTTTGATTTCTTTTTTAAGGTTAATCCGTAGGTATTTCACTTTTTTGGATGCTATTGTGAAAGGAATTGTTTGCTGTATTTCTCTCTCAGTGAGTCTGTTGTTTGTGTACAGAAAAGCTACTGATTTTTGTGTGTTGACCTTGTATCCAGCTACTTTACTGAATTTGGTTATTAAGTCTAGAAGACGTTTGGTAGAGTTCTTGGTTCATATATATAGAGTATCATATCATGTGCAAATAATTACAATTTGACTTCTTCATGTCCTATTTTTGTTCCTTTTATTTCTTTCTCTTGTCTAATTGCCATGGCTAATGTTCCCAAAACTATATTGAACAGGAGTGGTGATAGTGGACATCCTTGTTTTGTTCCTGATTTTAGTGTGAAGATTTTCAGTTTTTGACCATTTAGTATAATATTGGCTGTTGGTTTTTCATAGATGGCTTTTATAATATTGAGAAAGAGACCATCTATTAAAAATTTTATAGGGTTTTCATCACAAATGCATGTTGGATCTTGTGAAATGTTTTTTATGCATCTATTGAGATGATCATATGATTTTTGTCCTTGGCTCTATTGATGTAGTGCATTACATTTATTGATTTGCATATGTTGAACCATCCGTGCACTGCAGGATGAATTCCACTTGATCAGGGTGTATGGTCTTCTTGATCTTCTGCATTCTATTTGCCAGTATCTTATTAAGGATTTTTGCATCTATGTTCATTAGTGAGATTGGCCTATAGTTTTCTTTTTCGGTTGGGTGTTTCTCTGCTTTTGGGATCAAGGTGATGCTTGCTTCCAGGAATGAATTTGGGAGTATTGCTTTCCTTTCAATTTCACTGAAGGTTTTAAACAGGAGTGGCAGTAGTTCCTCTCTGAATGTCTTGTAGAATTCAGTGGTGAAGCCATCAGAACACGGGCTTTTCTTAGTAAGTTTTTAATTACATTTTCAATTTCATTTATTGATATTGGTTTTTTTGAATTTTTAGGTCATCTTTGTTCAACTTTGTTAATTCATACGTATCTAGGAATCTGTCCATTTCTTCTGTGTTTTCCATCTTATTGGCATATAGGTTCTTGAAGTAGGTATTGATGACTCTGGATTTCTGCTGGGTCCATTGCAATTTCAAACTTTTCATTTTTAATTGCATGAATTTGGGCCTTTTCTTTCCTTTTTCTGATAAGGTTGGCTAAGGGTTGGTCAATTTTATTTATTTTTTTGAAGAACTATCTCTTGGCTTCATTGATTTTTTGTATCATTCTCTTAGTCACCATTGCATTGATTTCTGCTCTGATCTTTACAATTTCCTCCCTTTTATGAGCTTTTGGTTTGTCCTGCTCTTCTTTTCTAAAATCTTGAGGTTCAGCATCAGGTTGTTTAATTGGGCTTGCTCTGTTTTCCTAATATGAGTATTCAGTGCTATGAATTTCCCTCATAAGACTGCTTTAATTGTGCCCCATAGATTCTGATATGTTGTATTGCCATTGTCATTTAATTGAAGGAACTGTCTGATTTCTTCTTTAATTTCCTCTGTGACTATTGGTTATTCAGAAGTGTGTTGTTCAATTTCCATGTGTTTATGAAATTTTTGCCATTTCTTTTGCCATTGATCTCCAATTTCATTCCACTATGGTCTGATAATATACAGGGGATAACCTCATTTCCTTTGCATGTACTTAAATATGTTCTAAGAGCAAGTATGTGGTCTATTTTGGAGAATGACCCATGTGCAGCTGAAAAGAATGTGTATTCTTATTTTGTGGGGTGGAACACTCTGTAAACATCTGTTAAGTTCATTTGTACAAGAGTTCAATTGAGTTCTAGTATTTCATTACTTATTTTTTGTCTAGTTGATCTATTTGTTTGTGACAGTGGGGTATTGAGGTCCCCCACTAGTATTGTATTAGTGCATATATGACTTTTCATGTCCATTAGTATTTGTTTCATGTAATTGGGCACACTAGTGTTTGGTGAATAGATATTTATTATTTGTCATCTCTTCCTGTTGGATTGTTCCCTTTACAAGGATGTAGTGTCCTTCTTTGTCTCTCTTAATCAGGGTTGGTTTGAAATCCACTTGATCTGCAAAGAGGATAGCTTCTCCTGCTTTTTTTCTGGGTTCCTGTCACATGGAGTATTGTTTTACACCCTTTAACTTTCAGTGTATGAGTTTCATTTAGAATTAAGTGTGTTTCTTGTATGTAGCATATTGTTGGATCTTGCTTCTTGACCCATTCTGCCAGTCTATTTCTTTTGATTGGTGAGTTGAGACCATTGCCATTGATGGTTATAACTGATATGTATTGACTTATCATTGTCATGACTTTTTCTTTTTGTTGGATTCTTCCCGTTTGCCTTAATTTCTTGTCGTGCCTGATGGATTCATTCTGCAGGGCTTCCTGGGGTTGTGATCCTTGTTGTCTTTTCCTATGATACTGTTTAAAATTTTTTGGAGTGCTATTTTGTTATTCATGGATTTCCTAAGGTGCTCTTTCTTATGAAAGTATCTTATTTCTCCATCAATTTTGAAAGATAGTTTTGCAGGGTACATCAATCTGGGTTGGAGGCTGTTTTTCTTTGTGGCTTGAAATATATCACTCCAAGCTCTTCTTGTCTCAAGGATTTGCATTGAGAAGTTTTCTGTGATTCTGATGGGCTTTCTTTGTATGTGATTTGTTTTTTTTCTCTAACTGCTTGTAGAATTTTGTTCTTCTGTTGAGTTTTTGGAATCTTAACAATTATATGCCTATGTGTAGATTTTTTTTGATCAAGTCTAGTTGGAGTCCTATATGCCTCACTTATCTGTATGTCAAGTTCTTTTCCCACTTGAGACGTTTTCTGCCATTACTTCTGTGAACAGTTTTTTTATGTCTTCTGCACTCACTCCTGTTTCTTTGTTGACTCCGATCAGTCTTCTGTTATTCTTCTTTGCATCATCTAGCAACTGCTGCATTGATTTCTCATGGTCCCTTACAATTTTAAAGCAATTTTTCTTTGCTTGGTCACTAATTGCAATCTTATCTTCTGTATTTGACATTCTATCCTCACATTGGCTCATTGTGCTGTGTAGACTTTCAGTGGAGTTTTTAATCTCCTGGAAATCTGTTTGCATCTGTTTTATACATTCCATTTGTTTCCTATGTTGGGACTCCATCATGTTCCTGAGCTCCTCTCTAGATTTATTAATCATGTCTTGCACTATGGGCACAATCTCTGCTGTTATGTGAGAAATCATTTCTGATTTCATTTTTTCCAGATCCTCTTTTGTTGCCAGTTCAGGAAGTCCAGGTGGTTGAATATCAGAATGTTCCATCTTTTTTCCCTTTGGGGTTGTTGTAGGTGATCTGGAAGTCTGGTTTTGAGGCTTGTTTACATGTCTTCTCATTTTGATGGGAGCAGGGGCAGGGGGTGCTGCTGGCACCCGCGTGGCTCACTTCCTCTGTGCTGGGAGCAGTGGCACATTGACCTGGAAGCTTCCTATGTGCTTGGAGCAATGGTACATTTGCCTGGAAGCCTCCTTGTCTGGCCTGGGAGCAGTGGCATGTCAAGCCAGAAGCCTGCTCTTCTGCGCTTGGAGTGGTGGTATGTTGGCCTGGAAGCCTCCCTGTCTGTGCTGGGAGCCTCTTTCTCTTTTCTTTATCTTTTATGAACTGAAAATTGGTTATATTTTCCAATTGTTGCATTGGCCCCTGAGACTGTTCACTGTTTAAAATTTTATTTTTTTGCCAAGTATGATGGCACACACCTGTAATCCCTGCACTTGGGAGGCTATGGCAGGAGGAGCACTGCAAGTTTGAGGCCAGCCTGGGCTACACAGTGAGTTCAAGATGAGCCTGAACTACAGAGTGAGATCCTGTCTCAAAAAACCAAAAGAAAAAAAATTATTTTCTTGTGGGCTTTGTGACACATGCCTGTAATCCCAGCTACTTAAGAGGCTGAAGCAAGAAGATTTCAAGTTCAACACCAGCCTAGGAAATTTTGGAAGACTGAAAAAATTTAAAAGCCCTTGGATGTAGCTCAGTGGTAGGGCACTTGTCTAATACAGGTGAAACCCTGTGTTCAACCCTCAGTACTGAAAAAAGCTTTCTGTTTCTTTCCAGTGTTCAAATTGAGTGAATTCTGTTGATCGATTGTCCTAAAGTTTGCTTTTATGTTGTTACCTCCTATTTTGCCCATCCACTGAGTTTGTAATTTCTGATTGTATTTTTAAGTTCTAATACTTTGTGTGGCTACTTTTTTGTTGGATTTTTTTTTGTTACCAGGAATGGAACTCAGGACCTTGTGCTTGCCAGGCAGGTGCCACTGAGCTACATCCCCAACCCCTGGCTATTTTTCTTAATAACTGTAGCTTTACGAACAATTTTTTGAAACAAGGTCTTATTAAGTTTCCCATGCTAGTCTCAAGCTGGGATTCTCTTGCCCCAGACTTCCAAGTAGCTAGGATTACAGGTGTGTGCCACAATACCCATCTCATAGTAAATCTTGGTGAGTGAATCAAATCCTCTCATATATGTATGTGTCTTTAAACAATGTATTTATATTTTTAAGAAGTAATTTTAAATATTTACTTTTAATAATTTTAAAAAGTTTGAATCAATGATGTACTTGATGTATCCTCCTGTGCATGTTTTTGCACACCATTAGAGTGTTGATACATATGGCACTAACTCATGCATTTAAACTATGTAACATATTTTATAAATGGATCACAAGTCATTCTGTTGAATATTGTTCATTTTAGTATCTTTTACTAATTATAGATGAGGGCCAGGGACTTAGCTCTGTGGTGTTGTGCCTGCCTCCTGAGTTCAAGGTCCTGAGTTCAATCCCTGGTACCAGAAAAATATACCCTAATTATAGACGATATACAAATAAACATTCTTGTAGATTTCTCTTCATACATAGTGCTATGGTTTAGATGTGGTTTATCCCCCAAGGTTCATGTGCTGGAAGCTTGGCCCCTGATGTACCGCCATTGAAAGTAATGGAAACTTGAAGAGGTGGGTTTTAGCAGGAGGTGATTCAATCATGTGGTTACCTTCCTGGAAGGGAGTTATGCTCATCTTGTAGTAGGTGAGATCTCAAGTGACTGGGTTAGTTCTCACAAATGTGGGTTGTAGAAAGCAAGGCCACCCCATGCACTTGACCCCTTCTGCATGCAACTGGTTTCCTTTCTGCTTCTCTGCCATACTGTAAGGCAGCCAGGGGGTCCTTGCCAAGATCCCTGCCCCATGCTTTTCAGACTTTCTAGCCACCAGAATTATGAGCCAAATAAATTGATGTACATAATTTCCTAGTATCAGATATTGTTATAGCAACCCAAAACTAGACTAATACATATAGTGTAAGAATTTCTCTAGGTTGCAGATCTAAGATTAGTACTGTCATGAGATGTGAGCATCTTTGACTTTACTAATTACCACTACTGCTTCTCAAAGTAGTTGTGCCAATTAGTATTCATACTGTGGATGAGTATCCATTGTTCCACATCACCACCATTTTTTAATGTTGTGCAGCTTTCCCATTTTTCCTAAATGGATGTATGTGAAAGAGTACCTGTTTTACTTTGTATTCTGTTTAAAATGAGATTGACTTCATACATTTAGTGACCATTTGAATTTCTTCTGAGTAGCCTATTCATATTCTTGCTAAATCCCCAGCCCTTTTTTTTTGAGATAGAGTCTTGCTAAGTTGCCTAGGCTGGCCTCAAACTTGCCAGCCACCCAAATAGCTGGGACTACAGGTATGGTGTAGTGGGACTACACCACCACACTCAGCTTCTTTGCTCATTTTTGAGTTACCTAGATTTCTATCTTGATTTATGAAACTTATTTGTATTTTCTGAATATTAATCCTGTGTTGATTATATGCACTATGAATATCTTCTCCCAGTCTGTGTATTGTCTGATTTTTAATAGGGGTTTTTTATTATCTTGCAATTATCTCTACCATGTTATTTTTGTACTTTGTACTAATTGTTTTCTTAAGTTTCTTTCCCACCTTGTTTCCCTGGCTATTTCACTGATCATGTTTATCCCTGTACTGCTTTTTATGTAATATATTTTATTTCTACTCTTTAGGGTCACCCTTAAAGTTTTAAAATTTTAACTTACCTACAGAAAAATTTATTTTTTGGTGTATACTTCTGAGTTTTGATATGCAGAGTTGTGTGACCACCACAATGAAAGTACAGAGCAATTCCATCATCCCCTACAGTTCTCTTACTTTCCTTTTGCAGTCTGCTCCTCCTCCATCCCAACACATGGTAATCATTAATCTGCTTTCCACTTAAGTTTTGACTCCTCCAGAATGTAATATAAATGATATCATGCCATATGTAGCCTTTTGAGTCTAGCTTCTTTCACTTAGCATAATAACAGAGATTTATTCATGTAGTTGAATGTGTCAGTAGTTTGTTCCTTTATACTGCTTAATAGTACTCCATTGACCAGATGTACCATTGTTTATCCATTCACCAGTTGAAGAACATTTGGGTTGTTTCAGGTTTTTGGCAACTATAAATAAAACTACTATAACACTTATCATATAAGCTTTGGTGTTAAAACAAGTTTGCATTCCTACTGGTTAAATACCTAGGAGTGGGATTTCTGGGCAACTTTCACTTTTTGTTCTTGTTTTTTGAGGCAGGGTCTTGCTATGTATTCCAGGCTGACGTTGAACTCACTATGTAATCCAGGCTGGCCTTGAACTCATGGTGATCCTCCTGCCTCAGTCTCTTCAGTGCTGGGATTATAGGCTGTGCCACCACACCTGGCTATCTTTCAATTTTCATATGCACACTTAAGAGTCCAAAGTTAATGTTTATTCTCCTTCTGAACAGATACCTTAATACATTCTGACTCCAAATTCTCCCCTTCCATCTTTCCTATCAGCCTGTCTAACATTTTAGTGCCACTCTTATCACCTCCCCCAACAAAATTAGTCATTTTTATTTTTAGGCAATGCTTATTTAGATAGAGGAACATGTTTCATCAATTACTGCTTCTTGCATCCCACTCCTTTCTTCTAAAAAGCATGTTTTAAAGACCTGTTTTGAAAGAATATCTTAGAAATTAAATGAACAGAATATTCTGAGTGTTACATTAGGACTTGATACCCCTGAAATGCCCATTCTTAGATAAAAGTACCTAATGATCTGGTTTATGCAGGAATTATATACTGTTCTGGAACAATCAACTTTTGTAGTTCCCTTCACTTGTGAAGGAAGTAACCCTCTGTTAATTCCTACATACAAGTAGGACTACCATATGATCCAGCTATACCACTCCTAGGAATACTATATGCAAAAGAAGTAAAGTCAGTATACTATAGAGATACATTCATATACATTTTCATTGTGGCAAATTCACAATAGCCAAGATATGCAATCAGCTAGGTGCTCGTTAATGGATGAATGGATAAAGAAAACGTGGTGTATATGAACAATGAAGTATTATTCAGCCACAATGAAATAATGTCATTTACAGAAAAATGGATAGAACTAGAGATCATCGTGTCAAGTGAAAAACGTCAGAGTGAGAAAGACAAGCACTGCATGTTTTCTCTCATTTGTAGAATCTAGGGGGAAAAGATGACATGAAAGTAGAAGGGGGGCTATTAGGGAAAGTTTGGAAGGGCATAGAGGGGTAATAGAGAGGGTAGATATGATCAAAGTATGGTTCCAATTTTAGTATATGTGCTGCCAAAGCAAGCACAATCAAAGTATTTTATATACATATATGAAAATGCCACAATGAAACCTGTAATTTTATACCATTAGCACACACTAATAAGTATAAAAAAAAGTAGGATGAGAAGGATAATATAGGCCCCATACATTAGAAGATACTTGAGGCTTGCATGCTACTCTTACCTTTGGTTAAAACATTTGACCTGTTTATATCTAGTTTTCTCTTAAAATGATCAAATTGAAAACTATGTTGATTCAAAACCATATTTAAGATTCCTAAATATTTTATAAATAGTTTTGAAAGATAAAAGGGGAACTGTTTCTATAGTGCCTTTCTGCTTTTTAATCAGAACTCTATAATTCAAAGAGAAATCAGAAACACGCTTTTCAAAGATGACAACTCCACAATCTGAATTACTACTCCTAGGACAGAAATCTAATTTCATTTTGTAGGTTCTATTCTAAGCAAATTTGTGATTGTTTTTCTGTGTTGACTTTTTTAAATTCAGAAAATTCCATGTTTCCCTTTTAGGTATGTTAATTATGAAGAATTTCTGACATTATCTTTTTAAAATGCTTTCAGAATATAGTCACATATCAATAATTTAAACAAATCTACAATCAAATGAATAGATGCCTTTGTACTTCATGAAAATTCTGTCTGCCACATATTAAAAAATTTATTAGAGTAAGGAACAAGAAAATGCCTATGCATAGGAGAATATTTACTTTTTTTCCTTAAATTCTTTTATTGGTACATTTTAGGTATACATTTACATTTATCATTGGGTGCTTGTACCTGAACATGATGTGGGTTTTCTTTTTTCCCCATTACCTGTGTGCCCTTCACCCCCTCCACCCTTTCCTATTTACATAGACTTCCTTTCCGTTTTTTTTCTTTTCTCATAATTTTTCCTCTCCCTTCTTTATTTCCTCTTCCCCTCCCACCACCCCTACCCCTTTGGACTTTTTTCCTATTTCAAATTATCAATTATTCATTTTAATCCTTATTTACACTTTCAGTTTCTCACACGAGAGAAACTATTCAGTATTTACCCATGTGTGTCCTATTTATTTCACTTAAGAGTATGGCTTCAATATGCATCCATTTAGCTATAAATGTCTCCAGTTTCTCGTTCTTTATGGCTGAGTAGTACTCCATTTTATTAAAAAAAATTCACATCTTCTTTATCCAGTTTCCAGTTGATGGGCACTTGGGCTGTTTCCAAGCTTTAGCTATTATAAACTGCTGCTATAAACATGAGTGCACATATATCGCTGTGGTATGATTCTTTTAATTCTTTTGGGAAGATACCCAGCAGGGAAATAGCTGGGTCAAATGGGACCTCTAGCCCTAGTTCTTTGAGGTATCTCCATACTGATTTCCACAGTGGTTGCAGCAGTCTACACTCCCACCAATGGAGAAGGGATCCTTTCTCCCCACACCCCGGCCAGCATTTGTTATTGATTTCTTGACAGCAGCCATTCTTTCTGGGGTGAGGTGGAATCTCACCATTGTTTTCATCTGCATTTCTCAAATGACCAATGATGTTGAACATTTTTTCATATGTTTATTTGCTGCCTTTACTTCTTTGTCTGAGAAATGTCTGTTCATTTCAGATGTCCATTTTAAAATGGGTCTTTGAATTTGGGGTGTCTGATTATTTCCAGTTCTTTATACATTCTAGATAGTAGTCCTTTGTCTGAGGTACAGCTAAATTTTTTTTTCCCACATTGCAGGTTGTCTCTTAGCTCTGTTGGTGGTTTCTCTTGCTGTGCAGAAGCTGTTTAATAAGATGAGATCCCAGTTGTTGATTCTTTGTTCTAGTTCCCGTGCTACAGAGGTTTTGTTCATAAAGTCTTTTCCTATGCCGATGTCTTCAAGAGCTCTACCTAACTTGTCTTCCAGCAAGTTTAGTGTTTCTGTTTTAATATTTAGATCTTTAATCCACTTCGATCTTAGTTTAGTACATGGTGATAGGTATGGGTCTAGTTTTAATCTTTGGCAGGTTGAAATCCAGGTTTTCCTACACCATTTATTAAATAGGCTATCTTTCCTCCAATGAGGTTGTCTCCTTTGTCAAAGATGAGGTGGCTGAGTATGTCTGGAGTTGTTTCTGCATCTTCTAATCTATTCCACTGATCTTCGGGTCTGTTTCTTTGCCAGTACCATGCTGATTTTATCGCAGTGGCTTTGTAGTATAGTTTCCAGTTGGGGATTATGACATCCCCTGCCATGTCTCTGTTGCCTACAATTGCTTTTGCTATTCTAGGTCTCTTCTGGTTCCAAATGATTTTTTGGATTGCTTTCACTAGTTCTGTGAAGTATATTGTTGGAATTTCAATTGGCATTGCATTAAATCTATATAGTAGTTTTGGAAGTATGGCCATTTTCACTACATGGGTTCTTCCTATCCAGGAACAAGGGATGTCTTTCCATTTTCTTATATCTTCCTCGATCTCACAGGAGAATATTTAGCATCAGTTCGGTGGCACTGGAGATAGAAACCAGAGACAGGGCCTCCTGAATGCTATGTAATCACTACCTTGGAGCTATACTTCCAGCAGAAGGGATTTTTGATCAAGATAAAACAGGTGGATACCGAAAGCATCTCACATTGACATTTATATTACTTTCAACTTAAGATTGCCACATTGGCTATTTTAGACCGATTAGGAGACATAAGAAAGTTTTCACCTCTTTATTAACTCTTAATTGCCTAGTGTTCCATGTTCGAAGCACCCATAAAAATACAACATAGTGAATTTTTCTCTTCAAATTCCTGTTCTTTGAATTTTTCTAGGTAAAATATATGAATTTCATGCAAAAATTTTTAAAAATTACAATCTTCAGCATAAATGGGTTAACAAGCACGTGATGTATAAAGATGTAGTGTGTTACCATAACATGAAGGAGGAGGGTTGGAGCTGCATAGGAACAGAGGTTTTTTGGTTTTGGGGGGATTTTTTTTTTTTTTTTGGTTTTTTGAGGCAGAGTCTCCCTATGTAGTTCAAGCTGGCCCTGAACTCACTATGTAGCCCAGGCTGCCCTTGGAATCTCAGCGATCCTCCTGCCTCAGCCTCTTGAGTGCTGGGATTACAGGCATGCCTCACCATACCTGGCAGGAACAGTTTTTATTTACTATTGAAGCCAAGTTGTCATTAATTCATACCAGTTTTTGTAAATTTAAAGAGGCAATTGTAATCCTCAGGGTAACCATTAAGAAATAACTAAAAGATACAAAGACAAGGAAGTGAGAAGGGAGTCAAAATGGTATACTACAAAAAAGCAAACACAAAAAGGAGCCCCCAGTGGTGGGAGCTGTGCATGCCTGTAAATGATAGCACTCTAAGAGACTGAGACAGAAGAATCATAAATTTAGTCCAGCCTGGGGAACATAATGATTTAGTGAGACCCTGTCTCAAAGAGGAAGAGACCAGGAATGTTGCATAGTGTGAAGGCCCAGAGTTCAATCTTCAGTACTAAGCAACAAAAACACACACAGGAGGGTGGGGGATTTAGCTTAGTGGTGCCACCGCCTGGCTTGCAAGCGCAAGGTCCTTAGTTTGATCCCCAGTACCAAAAACCCCCCAAAACAAAAACACATAGAGGAGCTGGGCACAGTGGCATATGCCTGTAATCCCGGCCCTTGGGAGGCAGAGGCAGGAGGATTGCTGAGTTGGAGGCCAGCCCGAACTACATAGTGAAACTCCATCTCAAAAACCAACAAAACAAACACACATACACACAAACACACAGAAGAGATGTACTCATCTTTCCCTTACTATCTCCCTTATATACATCAGGCATGCATGCTATTCAGTGTTTTTGGTTTTCTTTTTTGAGACAGGGTCTCACTGTATTGTTCAGATTAGCCCTGAACTATGTAGCCTAGGCTGGCCTCAAACTCATGGCAATCTTCCTTCCTCAGCCTCCTGAGTGCTGGGATTATAGGTGTATCACCATGTCCAGCTATTATATTTGCTGCTGAAGTGAGCACCCATGCCTATTTAGTTTGTTTTTGTACCGTATTTTTTCTGGAGTTTGGTATACCTGTTTTTCTCCTGTTAACCTGTCTTTTGTTACAGAGGTCCACCAAACTAAGAACTTGAAGGTGTTAAGAGAAAATTATCTTTCCTTTAGAGTTTCTGGTGATGAGGATGGGATCTCTGGGATGCTCCATTTATTCTGGACCTGGGGAAAACTGGTGCACGCTGGCAAAGGGTGTGTACCAATGATAGCTTTCTTAAGGTCTGTATGTACAGTGCCTGGTCAAGACAAGTACGCAAAAAACTCTTGTTACTTTCTTTCCAACTTTAGATTAGCAGTAGAAAATCATTTGTAAAAATTCTTTGGGCTGTGATTCTGGTTTTGGGGGGTAACCATTAAATTGATCTCTCCCCTCCTACAAACAGCTGTTGTTTTCCTATTTGTCCCATTTTGCATCCTGAGAGCTCACTGGGCTTTTCAGCAGTCAGGGTGCACAGGTTATCAGGCCTGTGTGTCCAGCCAGCCAACCAGAAGGTTAGGGGTCCCCAGGAACATGGCCAGACAGAAATGTGGGCTGAACACCCTCTGCAGCCAGTGCCCAGCCAAATACTGAGTTCCTAATTCTTTCTTGTAGCTATCTTTAGGAGTGGCTCAGGATCTTGCGAGGTGTGTATCATTGACTCCTCTTGCACAGTCAAACCATGAGGGCTTATTGTTTTTTGTTGAGCTGATTGATTTATGTATGTATTTAGAGGCGGGTTTTTTTGTTTTTGTTTTTTGCGGTACCAGGGATGGAACTCAGGACCTTGCACTTGCGAGGCAGGTGTGGCACCACTGAGCTAAATCCCTGGCCCCGAGGCAGGGTTTTTCTATGTAGCCCTAGCCGGCCTTGAACTCAGATCCTCCTGCTTTAGCCTCCCAAATTTAGTATTACAGATGTGTGCCATCATACCCAGCTATTGATTTAAAAGAAAAAAAAAAGACATTTAGTACTGCTAAGAATATCATGTTCTTTTTGATCGGTGTTCCTCCCATTGGAACCTCTCAGTCAACAGAAATTCTTTTCTTGAACCACTGTAGACTAAATGCTCTACCAATCCTGTCTATCTCCTTGTTGGCACAATTTTGTTAGTAATTTGAAACTTCACTGGCTCCTTCGGGAAACCGAAGATCTCCTTAAAATCTCTTTAAGGCTTCCTTAAGGCCTCTTTCTTCCAATTGCTTCGGCTCCTCCCTCCTTCTGCCTCTCTCAATCTCTAGTCCCCTCCTCAATCACTCAGCAGAAATTTAGTTCACAACCTCCATAAAACTGACCTCTGATAACTGGCAAATATGCCCTGAAGTTCCTTTCAGAGTGCTGGGATTACAGGTGTGCACCACCATGCCTTGCCCCGAAGTTCCTAGGAGATAACTTCCATTCTTTATCCTGCCTTTGTGATGGTGTACATTTGCCATCCTATCTTCTCTAGAGCATGAGGGCTCTTTTAACAAGGCAATCTCACCAGAGGGGGAAATAAGAGCTATTTGGAAACTGGGCAAGTGAAAAATCTCGGCTCTTCCACGAATATTGGTGAAAAGCTTTAGCTATGTGAGCTTCTGTCTTCCAGAAACAATTTAGATCAAGCTATTCTTTTACAAATGAGTATTTTGTATTGTTGTACTTAACACATGGCTAAAGTTTGTTTGCATCTCTGTGTTTATGTATGTATGTTATACACATGTGGTATTTTTCTAACTCTGGGTGTTACTGCAAAGATTAAATTGTAAATGAGCTCTACTTAATTGGCTTAAAGAAAAATACATAAATTAAGTATTCTTTCAGAAAATATAGGAACTCACAAATGCTTTTCAAGATCAAATGACTTGTAATCTTTGATAAATAATACCATTGGTTTAGAAAAAAATAAAAAATGATGTTTTCAGAGTTGTCAGCATAAAATATGTTACAGATATACAACTTTTATTCTCCCTGGGCTTACTAGTCACATAAGCTTGTCTAGATATTCTAAGATAAAAAATTTACAAATTCAACCTAAGAACAAATGTACAAGTAAAAAAACAATATCTGTTACTTCATGTATGTCAAGTATAGTAGTAACACCCCCTCCCAATTATTGAAGAAAACACAAAGGAAAGCAGCAAACAAAGGTACTAAGGGACAAAAGGACATAATACAGAAAATAAATAGAAAATGGCAGAAGCCCTTTCTCATCAGTTAATTATTTTACATGTAAAATAATTAAACTTGCCAATGTCAAAAGACGAGAGGCTGGCATAATGGATTTTAAAATATGATCTAACTATAAACTGGCTACAAGAGACTCATTTAGATCCTAAGACACAAGTATGTTGAAAGAGAAAGGACAGAAAAAGATATATGCAAATAACCAAAAGAAAACAAGGGTAGCTCTACTAATATCAAGTAAAACAGAGACTTTTAAGTAAAAACCTACACTATTACAGGAGATAAGGAATAACAATATGATCAAGAAGATATGACAATCAGAATGCTCTACCCAAAACAGCAAAATATATATTCTTCTCAAGTCTACAAGGAACATTCTCTAGATAAACTATTCACTACAACAGTGGTGGTGAACCTGTGGCACACATGCTGTAGCCAGCTGTTCATCATTGAAAGCTCTAAAAGGTTCACCATCACTGCACTATATCAAACCTTATGACTTGTATCTTGATGTCCTCCTAAAGCCTCATGTGCTCATAGGTTGGGCTTTTCGCAGCTGGCTGGATCTAGAGCGTGTGATAGTGGGATTAAGGATGTGTGGTACTAAATGAGTCCACTGATTGGTTTAGCATAGTTTTAAGTGTGGATAATGGGAAGGTCTACCCTGGATGCAGTAAAAAAAAAGTGTTGAGGGCTGGGGATGTGCCTCAGTGGTACTGTGCTTGCCTAGAAAGTGCAAGGTCCCGAGTTTGATCCCCAGTACCATACACAAAAAAAGTGTTCAGACAGAAATGTATAGCAGTGAATGCCTATACTAGAAAAAAAAAAGTTAACTTTATGCCTTAAAAACAAAATCAAACCAAAAGAACAGTTAAACACAAAGATAGCAGAGAGGTAAAGAACAAGGATTAGAGATAAGTGAAACAGACAACAGAGAAACAATAGAAAAAAATAAAAGTCAAAAATTCATCTTTGAGGAAAAAAATCAACAAAATGACAAAACTTTTGGCTAGACTACAGAAAAAATAAGACTTATATTACTAAAATCAGAATTGAAAGTAAAACCAGATAAGGTGGCACATGTCTGTAATTCCAGTTACTTGGGAGACCGAGGCAAGAGGATCCTAAAGTCTAGTTCAGTCCAGGCTACTACTTGAGACCCTGTCTTAGATATAAATTGAAAAGGGCTGGGGATGTAGTTCAGTGGTAGAGCTCCCTCTAGGTTAGATATCTGGAACCACAAAAAAGATACAAAAATAGGACACTAGTGAACTTACAAAAATAATAAGGATTGATTGCAAAGATTGCTATGAACAATTAATTATACAAATTAGATAACCAAAATGAAAAATGACAAACTCCTAAAAACACACAAATTATCAAAACATGTAAGAAAGAGAAAATCTGAATAGACCTATAAAAGTTCAGAACCAGATGGCTTCATTGGCGAATTCTATAAATATTTAAAGAATGAGTACTAGTTCTTTTCAAAGTCTTCCCCAAAACTGAAAAGGAAAAAACACTTAGTTAAGTCATTTTATGAAGTTAGAATTACCCTGATGTCAAAGCTGGAAAAAAACATCAAAAGAATGCTACAGACCAGTATTATGTAGATGCAAATGTAGATGTAGAATGTAGATGCAAAAATCTTCAAGAAATATTAGCAAACTAAATCCAACATATCAGAAAGATTATATACCATGACCCAGTGTGATGTATACTAAGAATTCAAGAACAGTTCAAATTATGAAAATAAGTCAATGTAATATACATTAATAGAATGCAGGAGAAAAGAAACACGATGATCTTAATTGATGCAGAACAAGCATTTGATAAAATCCAACACCTTTAATGATTAAAAAACACTCAAGAAAACTAAGAATAAAAGGAGATTTCCTTAACACTACAAAAGGCATTTATGAAACGTGCAGTTAACTCATATTCAATGGTGAAAGAATGAAAGCTTCCCCCTCAGATCAAGAACAAGACAAGTATGTCCACATTACCTACTTCTATTCCAAATTGTATTAGAAAGTGCAGTTAGAGACATCAGGCTAGAAAAAGAAATTAAAGGCATCCAAGTTGGAAAAATGTAAACTATCTTTTTAAATGGCAAAGATACATAAACAGAAATCCTTAAAATCCATAAAAATGTATTAGAGCTAGCAAATCCAGCCAAAAATGCAGGATATAAACCAACATGCAAGTATCAGTTGCATAGGGTTGAACACACCGACAATCAAAAGTAAATTTAAAATAAAAACCAATTTCATTCATAAATGTATCAAAGAGTAAAATATTTAGGAATGTATTTAACAAGGGGTACATGGGACATCCAACGAACAATATAAAACTTGAAATTTTTAAAAGATCTAAAAATAGCTATCTTGTGTTCATGGACTGCGAGATTTAATATTAAGGTGACAATATCCCCCAAAGTGATCTATAGATTCAACATAAATTGATCTATAGATTCAGAATCTTAATGAACTTTTTTACAGAAATGGAAAGGCTAGCTGGATGTGGCCCATGTCTATAATCCTGGCACTCCAGAGGCTGAGGCAGAAGGATCATCATGAGTTTGAGGCCAGCTTGGGCTACATAGTGCGTTCAAGGCCAGCCTGAACTACATAGCAAGACCCTGTCTATAAATAAATAAATGAAAAAAGGGAAAGGCTGACTCTAAAATTCATATGGAATTACAAGGGACCCAAAGAGTTAAACAATCTTGAAAAAGAGAAAAATTGAAAGACACACACATCCTGATTTTTAAATTTATTAAAAAGCTACAGTAATAAAAATGGTATAGTACTAGCGTAATAACATATAGACGGATGGAATAGGACTAAGAGTCCAGACACACCCACACAGCAATGATCACCTGATTTAAAACAAAGGCGACAAGACCATGCAATGGGAGAAAGAAGTTTCTTTAACAAATGGTGCTAGGACAATGATATCCACATGGCAAAGAAAGAAGTTGGACCTTTACCTCATGCCATATACAAAAATTAACTCAAATGAGACCAAAACCTAAATGTAAGAAACTATAAAATTCTTACAAGAAAACAAATATAAAAAAAAGAAAAACAGTAAGTCTAAAATTCTAATGAGCTTGAATCTGGCAATGGTATCATAACTGTGACACCAAAAGCACAAGCAACAAAATAGATTAACTGGACTTTATTAAAATTAAAAACTTTTGTGCAAAGGACACTATCAAGTGACTGAAACGACAACATAGTTGGAGAAAATATTAGAGAATCATTCTATCTGAATAAAAAATTCTTACATCTCAACAACAAAAGACAAACCTATTTAAAATACGGCCAAAGAATGTGAAAACTCTTCTCCAAAGAAAATGTACAAATGGCCATTAAAAGCACATGATGAGATGCTCAAGGCACCATTAGTCATCAGGAAATGAAATTCAAAACCACAATGAACTACTGCTTTACCCCACTAGGATGGCTATCATAAAAACAAAACTAGAGGCCAGGGATTTAGCTCAGTGGTCTGCTGCCTTCCTTGCAAGCTCAAGGTCCTGAGTTCGATTCCTGGTACCAAAAAACAAACAAACAAACTAGAAAACAGCAAGTGTTGATGAGGATATGGAAAAACTAGAACCCTTGTACAGTGCTGGTAGAAATGTAAAACGATGCAGCTGCTGTAGAAAAATTGGTAGTTCCTCAGTAAGTTAACACAGAATTACCATGTAACCCAGCTAGTTTCCTCCAGGGTATATTCCCAAATGATCTTAAAACAGGGACTCAAGTATTTGTACACAAATCTTCACAGCAGCACTATAAAAAATAGCCCAAAGATGGAAACAACTCAAATGTCTAAAAACTCATTTGATAAACAAATATTATTCAGCCATAAAAAAAAAATTAAAGCCAGGTATGGTGGTACATGACTGTAATCCACCACACCGGGAGGCTGAGGCAGGAGGATCCCAAGTTTGAGTCCAGCCTGGGCAACTTAGTGACTTAATGAGACCCTGTCAAAACAAAATTTAAAAAGGGCCGGGGGGGGAAGGGGCGGGGACGTACCCCAGTGGTGCTATGCCTGCCTGGCAAGCTCAAGGTCCTGAGTTCAAACCCTGGTACCAAAAAAACCCCAAAAAAACAAAAAAGAAAAAGAATTAAGTACTGATACATCTATAATATGGATAAGCCTTGAAAATGTGCTAAAATGGAAGAAGACACAAAAGGTCACATAATGATTCCATTAATATGAAATATCCAGAATAGGCAAATCTAGAGAGAAACATCAGTGGATTCCAGGACTGGGGGAGAGGGAGGCTGAAAAGTGACTGCTTAATGGCTACTGAGTTTCCTTTTGGGTTGTTCTAAAGTACACAGTGATGATGGCTACACAATATGGTGAATGTGCTGAATGTCTGAATTATACGCTTTAAAATGGTTAGAATGGTAATTTTATATATTTTATTACAATAAAAAATTTAAAAATAAAGATTTTATTACAAGAATTAAGATAAATAAGGACCTGTTGTTTTGTAATTTACAAAATTGTTACGTTCTAATGTGTCTAATACAGTGCATTCATATATTCTGTATCAAATTAAAAAGGTTCTACAAATCAAAAAAGGTTAGATTTTTTTTTTTTGAGACAGGGTCTCACTATGTAGTTCAGGCTGGCCTTGAACTACTGGTGATCTTCCAGCCTCAGCCTCCTGAGTGATGGGATTACAGGTATGTACCACCATGCCTGGCTGGTTGTTCTTTTTTACTATGCTAGACATGACTTCTAAGGATATTAAATATGAAAGGATATTATGTGTCCATTCAAAAGAAGAAATACCATTTCTTCTAACAGCAAGGGGAAAAAAAGGAAAACTGAACAAAATCCTGGATTTTCACTTGTTCACTATTCAAATGTAAAACAATTTTTCTTTTGTAGGCAACTGAAAATATTCATTAATAAAGCATTAGCAAAGGACACCATTTTATAAAGCACAGTTATGTAAATTCCCATTTGTGCTATTCTTTTCTTTTTAATGAACAATTTATTTTAGCAAGTTTTATGTAAACTAGAGAAAAAATATGCTCATAACACTGCCATTTCCAGCATTAAAACATGTTTTTTACCACTTCTAAATGCAAGATTTATAATTACATTTCTCCTTTCTGTACAGCAGTTTCCAGGCTCTGGTTATTCTGTTAATATTGAAAGTTGCTTAAACTGTGGCCCAATTTTCTTATCTGAGAAAGGAGTGGTAAGTGACGATGAGATGGAAATACTAAGCAGCACAACGTGGTGTCACATTCAGTAACTGTCAGCTTTTCATTATCATCTCCCAATTGAGAACTTCAACAGTTTCCTTCACAACTGCTTAATAGGAGTACTGGTTTTTTGAGATAGGGTTTCATGCTTTGAATTGCCTCAGCCTCCTGAGTGCTAGGATTACAGGTGTATGTTCCACGCCCAGCTTAAGAGTATTTTGGAAGTTCAGAACTACATCATTACTCCAACTAATTTACTTTTTAAGGATACATATGATTGGCCTCTCCTATACTTTACTATAGCATTAAGTGTTATGTAAAGTTGAAGTTTCTCTGGGTGTTTTTTAAGCTTTTAATTTCTGTATACAATAAATAGCACTTTAATATATTAAAAAAACATGTCATTAAACAAAAACAGCTAATTAAAAGATCCACGGGTAATAAGCTTAAAAATCAAACTCCTCAAACCTTTAGACACAGATGCCTAAATTGAATAATCTAATTTCCTTAACTGTACACACACATATATGGTAGGAATTTCAAGAGTATGGCAAACATCATGTTAAGACCATTCAGCAGGCTTAGGAATTAAATTCAAAAAACTTGGGAGAAATATCTTCTTGTGACAGTATTGGGCCCAGAATACAAACTATTAACAGAAAACACAGATCAAGTGCCATAATTAAAACATAATTATTCTGCTCTCAACTTAAAGATCTTTACTTTGCAAAACTAGTTGACTTTGAGGACCTGAATGAACAATGTTTTTACTTGTACAAACAAGTGTAAGTTTTCCAAAATGACATTTAGGAATAATTACCTACCTTGAAGATTCTTAGAAATTTTACTCACTTTTTTTTTTACCATACCCTCCCTCAGACTTCTACAGTATCATCTCAAAACTGCTACAAGAATAGCAAAGAGAAATTTTAAAAGTAAAACTGACAAATGTGAATTCGTTAAAGGAAATCATAGGAAGATTTGAAGTTCTGTGGTTTTGTAACTTTCCTACAATATTCAAATTTTAAAGATCTTCCCCAGAAACTCTTTTTTGAATAAAAGTTTTATTGAAGAAAAATAGAACCACCATGTACACAGGGAAAAGAGCATAAAAATTAAACTGATACAGAACTGAAAGTCACAATTATCCAATGTAGTTTGTAACTACTCTTCAGCATCTTAAATAGCTCCTCTTAACTTATTTAATAATCTTGCTAATTTTTCAGCTGAAACAGTATCAAGTTTTCAAAGATTTAAAAAACTTCAAGGGAAGGAACCCCCTTTGAGGATAAGGAAGCTGACATCAAGAGTCTCTTCCTAATAGGACCAACTCCACCTAAAAATTGCTTAAGAGTAACTACTGAGTCTGGCGTAATAGTCTGCAGATGTCAGAGACCATCAGGGAAGAGTTAGAATACTGATGTAGATGGTCCAGTATGGAGAGAGGACAAGCTAGCTGCATTTCCTTGCCAGATGAGCTCCTAATAAGGAAACCAAGGAAAAGCTGAGAAATTATAGGCAATGACTGTTCAAAAAGAATGTGAAAAGAGTTCTAAATACTATATAGTTAGACATCAGTGTGCAAGATGATGCAATTAGAGAGAAACAGGTGACTTTAAGATAGACAGATAAACAGATCGATAAATAGGGTTGGCCACAGGCCCTTGAGAACTCAAGAAAACAATCAATAGGGGACAGGAGAGTCCCAAGTCTCCTCAGTTGAAGATCAGGACCAAGGCATTCTTCTTAAATGGCTCTAAATAGGCAAGGAAATATGAGTTGCAAGAAGCATTAAAGAAGTTCTAATTTTTAAAAAATAAACCAAAAGTTTCTGCATTTCCTACAGGATCAAATCCCTTCAAGGAAAAAGAAACAAGTCAAAGAAAAACCCACTCCTGATTAAGCCTTCTGCTCAGAATATTGATGTGAAGAACAATACTTTTGAAATTTTCTATGTATGAACAATCACAGAACATTCCCCTGAAAAGTAGATGTCCAGTGGCTATGAGAACTCCTAACTTCAAGCAATTTTGAAAGAAATAGAACTTGAAACTCCTCAAAAGTATGTGGAGAAAATGAGGGAAGACCTTTATATCTAGGGTTTTAGAGAATTAGAACAAGAACGATAGTAATGGCTCATTTATCAACAAAGAAGATTTGTGATGCTTCCAAAAGAAAACTCTGGTAGAGAAGAAAGGAATGCTAACAATCTATATTGGTCCAAGTTAAAGCTAGAACTGTCCAAACAACACTTAAAATTTAAAGCATGTTGAAAAATAGTTGATGTATTTTTGTTCCTGTAATAATTTTAAAAACACGTTGATTTTGGTCTCTCTTGCAATTATCACACTGTACTAGTATTTAATATGAAGAGTTGGATTTTCTTTTACCATGTACAATGCTTAGCACAAATGATCAGCAAGTTTTCTATTTTAGCTAGTTTTATAAGTACCTGTTAATCTGCACGGTAAACTCGGGGCTAAGCCATATACATACATCCCATATTCACAAATGCAAAATTTTAGGATGTGAATATATAAGATATTATACAGCAACTGTTACCTTAATTGAAAATTTGTTTCCAAATAATTTTTTTAAAAAACATCCCTTTCAGTGTAAGAGAACACTGCCTAATAAAATATCAATAACTATGACAACTCAATTTTCTTCCAAAGGAAAATCACAAAACAGGTGAACAACCAAGTCCAGGGTGGTTTCTCTATTTGATAAATACATCCAGAACTCTGTACAGTAAATAAAGTTTGCATGCAGTTTTAAGTATCTTCAAATGACACTTTAAGCAAATAAATTTTCTGCTTCATAAGTAATGATGTATAAGAACTCCCTCCCTTTAATAGTCATGGGAACGTCTTCCCTAGTTCCAAAATGGAATCATGAAGACCGGTACTTTCTTAAGAGTTTCTGCACATCATATTAAGTAACATGCAAAGAGTTCGACAACATTCGTCTTAAGGGTAAGTATTACTCTTTAAAATGGGCATGTTAACCACTGAGAAAAAGTCCACTCAACTATTTCCATTATACTGCTTCATTTGGTCATCGGTAGTAAAAAAGAAGTCAAATAACACAGAATCAACAGGTTAGTTTATCCACTGGCTAGTGGATATGATACCAAATGCTTCAAGGCCAACATTCTATGCAATGTAATTATACTGGTTTGGATTTTCTTTATCTCTTTCCATGTAGTCCCGGTCAATTAAGGATTCTATTCTCTTCTTAAGATCAGCAGGCTGTAAGAGAAAGCAAATTTTCAATGGAAAGTTCATAATCATTAGCTCAAGTCCATTTACCATCACCCCATTAAAAGGAACAATTTTGGATTACAGGTTTACTGTATTTAATTTCCTTAACTTAAACAAATTACTTATTTAAATCCCTTTAAGGAAAAAATGGAAACAAAGCTTTTGTACATAGGGAGGGGAGAGGGCTTGAGAAAAAAGGGGGTGGAAGGTATTGTGTACAGGTGCAAATTCCCTATGATGAGTGTTTTCATTATGTATGTCTAAAATGTACCAATAAATGTTTTGCTATAAAAAAGGTCATTTGATTTTAAAAAAGACCCCCCAATTTTAGTGAAAAGAATAATGAAAACAAACCAGGTGAGGAAATATTTTTATTCTATATACCATACATTACTATACCATCACACTCTTGCCACATCATTATACTTTGTTACTTTGCTATTTTAAATAGATCTTCCCAGAACTAGTTACCCTCTGCACAACTGAATACAAGACTAAACTTACCATAACCCCACAGAGGGAACACATACATTATAGTTTAGGGAACAATGATATTTAGTTTTACCAAGATAGTTTGAGAAGGTAAGTATTCTTTTTCTTAGGACAAAGCTAGTTCTCCAAGTTCTCAGTTTCATAAATTTAGTTGAAAGCTGTATAGAAGAGGCTATTGTGTCTTTTGGCGGTAACCAACCCTACACTGTATGGTACATTTTTAGTTTTTCCCCCCTTTTCCTACTTTTATTTGGCCTAAGCTTGCCCTACCCTGCTGTTTTTTTTTTCCTACCTTTAATAAATGTGGAACTTTGCCACCATTAAAAGAACAACTGTCTATGGGCTGGGAATTTAGCTCAGTGGTTCCGTCACCTGCCCTGAAAGCACAAGGTCCTGAGTTCAATCCCCGGTACCAAAAAAAAAACAAACAAACAGATTAAGAAAAGAACAACTGTCTAGAAGAAATCACTATTGAAAAGAATACTACATGAAGTCGGGAGTGCTAATGCACACCTGTAATCCCAATCCTCTGTGAGGCTGAGACAGGAGAATAGCAAGTTTGAGCCCAACCTGGGCAACCTAGTGGGACCCTGTCTCAAAAAAACAAAACTAAAAACAGAAAAACTTTAAAAATGGACAAAAAGACTACTACATCAAAACGGCTTGATAAATGAAGCATCACATCATAGACCACATCTATGTATCTCGGGTTTAATGTAAAATTTAAATGTTTTCTATTTTAAGTGATTTGGACTTCTGAATCTTGTGGTTTAAAAATCAAGAAAGTTTATAGCTTGTCATCATGACTGCACTTTGCTCATGGATGACAAAATCCCACTGTGTGTCTTGTGCATCTAACCTATAAAAAAGGCTATAAATAGTAATCCCTTGGTGTATGCAGGTGATTAGTACCAGAATCCACAGATACCAAAATCCACCAATGCTTAAATCTCATATATAAAATGGTACTGTACCTGCATATAACCTAGGCACGTCCTCCTGTATATTTTAAAATCATCTCTAGATTATAATACCCAATTCAATACAAATAGTTGTTCTATTATGTTGCTTTATGCATTAACCAGGGAATAATGACAAGAAAATATCTGTACATGTTCAATACAGGTGCATTTGTTTTTCAGATGGGGATCTTATTTTGTTGTTCAGGCTGGCCTCAAATTTCTGGGCTCAAGCAATCCTACTTCAGTTTCCTGAATACTGTGGCTACAGATGCCCATCACTGTACGTGGCAAACACAGCTGAATTTTCAATTTGTGGTGCAAAGCCCATGGATATGGAGGGGTGACAGCATATACTCTTGCTTTGAGCATGTTTTGCGCATATGTAAAATGACCACTTCAAGAGGAGAAAAGCCAGGTGCAGCGGATCATACCTATCATTCCAGCTACTAATGAGCCCAAGGTGGGAGGCTCAAGTGTTGCCAGTCTGGGCAACGCAGTAAAATCTTGTCTTGAAAACAAAACCAACACAAAGAAGGAGAAAAGAGGGAAAAGATGGGACAGCAAAAATTTTATCTAGTAATCCCAAGGTTTGAAAATCAAATTATTTTCTTCTCTTAATTATGATGAAAGACCTAGAATAACACCACAATATTTATTACAGTGATCTTCTAGCATCAGGGATCTCTCTGGCTGGAGATGAAATGAGTGTGCTATTGAGTGGTTACTACATGCCAAGTCCAGTGCTAAGTATTTTACATTCATGATCTCATTTAAGCCTCACAATAATCTATGAGGTAAGTACAATTGTTATTTCCATATTACAAAAGAAGAAACAAGTTCAACAGGGTTAAATATTTACCAAAGTTCAAAGCTCTTACGAACTCTTAACAACCAGGAGTCTGGAGTCTATCAAGAGCTTATCAACACAAGGATTTAGAAATAGTCTAAAACTTGTCCAGTACAGTATCACATTGTCTAAGCATCTTTATTACTGGGAATTTACACTGGACCATGTCCATTTAATGACCAATTTCAGTATAACAAAACTATCATTAGACTTTTTAAAAGACACAGCTGGGTACGGTGGTGCAAGCCTGTTATCCCAACACTCAGGAGGCTAATGCAGGAGGATTGCCACTAATTCGAGGCCAGTGTGGAATACATAGCAAGACCCTGTCTGAAAAAATAGAAGAAAAAAAAGACACTAAAGGGAGGTTAGATTTGATCAGTACATGCTGCGTGCATGTGTGAAAATATCACCCTGAACCCCATTAATATGTATGATACATGTTAATAAAAAACTTAAATATTATTTTAAGCTACAGTGGACCCTTGACTTAGAAACACAATTTGTTCATGAAGGCTGGTTGTAACCCAAGTTGGTCAACTGAAGCCTCAGGCTCTTCTACATAGCCTTTAAAGTCTCTCTCCTGTATACAGGCAGATTTCAGAGTCCTTAGAGAGACACTGGCCCAGGATTTCTCAATGAACCCTATACAGGAAAGGATGTTGTCATGTTCCTTCCAGAACTCGTTAAGGGTTAAATCTGTATCTGAGACCATCTGGAAGCACAAGTGGCCAGCATATGAGTCATAACTCAAGACTTTGGTTGTAAGTTAAAAATAAAATTCCAGTTGTAAGCCAAGTTGTTTTTATGTCAGGCAAGTCGTAACTCTGTTTTTTTGTTTTGAGACAGGGTCTTGCTTTGTAGTGTGGGCTGGCCTTGAACTCATGGGGATCCTCCTGCTACAGCCCCAAGTGCTGGGATTACACCACACCTGGCTAAAAGACACTTAATGATGACCAGCTATTTGTACTTTTTTTTTTGCAGCTGTTTTTGTGGTACTGGGGATCAAACCCAGGGACCTCACATATGGTGGAGAAGTGCTCTACTACTAAGCTACAACCTTTCCCATAAAACAGAAGATTTAACTCAACCTAAAAAGAAACCAAATCTGTCAAATACTAAGGTATTTCAAGGAGAAAAGTTCAGAAATATAGATGAACTTGAAAATTTCAAAGACTCATTTAGGGCCGGGGATTTAGCTCAGTGGCACTGCGCCTGCCTTGCAAGCAAAAGGACCTGAATTCAATCCCCAGTATCAAAGACTCATTTAGTCATTAAAACTTTCTGGTATTAAAGGCTTTATAAATTGCTTTCCCCCTTTTTCACAGCTGCCTACATATATCAACAAAGTTTTTGGGTTTTTTTCAATCATGTGCATAAACACGGGAAATCAAAACTTGTCTTTCAAAAGGCCTTAATCTTGAGGCCTTAATCTACATTTTTAAAATTAATGCCTGAAAATGTAATGTATTATTTATAACAAGGGCAATGTGAAAACACTAAAGTACCCACCTTTACCGGAAATTTTAACTGGTTATATACTTCTGAAACAAGGAGATTGTGGCTAAGTGTCTTTCTCATTTTCATAATTCGAACAATTGCAGCATCAATTTGATACTGTCTATCTTGAAATACTCTTTCTGTAGTGCTTGCTTGTTCTTCAACCTAAACACAAATGTTTTAAAGTTAATGCACTGTACCTGAAGTGAAACTTGTATTAGTCACATACATAAACTATATATATATACGTTAGGTACATGATGGTTTTTTTTTGGTACTGGGTATTGAGGAGTGCTGAGCTACATATTCCCAGTCCCTTTTTTTATTTGCAGACAAGCTCTGATAAGTGGGCCAGGGTGCCTCAGCCTCTGGAATCACTGGGATTATAGGCATGTTCCACCACACCCAGCTGGGACATATTATTATTGCTTTCAATGTATTGAAACATCTAAATGGGACCTTATTAAGAACAAACACAACAGAACAAAATTCTACAAACAACAAACAGTTTTTACTCTTTTCCTGATACATTTGTGTATGCCATTTACGAGGAGTTATTGATCAAATTTCTGTATGACAACAGCTTGACTATAATGTAACTGACTCAGGGCACTAATGAGCTAAGCGAACTAGTTAAGAGTCAGTCTTTGAAAATTCATTTTTATTTGGTAATATGTAAATCCAAAATGCATTGTAATATTCCCTCAAAAGTAACAGAAATTTAGGTGTTTGGGAATGAGTTTACCAATCGTGATGCTAAAGTAAAAATGCTAATCTTTAGTAACTAAATCAAAATAGCTTGGACTTTCTGCAGAAGTTTCTTTCTAGTATAGCATAAATGTTTCAGAAGAACAAGGTAATCTTGATGTTATGTGAAAAAGCCAGAAACTTGTTTGAAGATACTGACCCTTTTGGCACATTAAAACTTTTTCTCAAGTATTGCATTAAACTTTGTTGGAACTGAAACCAATCTGTTTCAGGATACTATAGTTGGTTTCCTTAATAAAAGTGTCTTGCAAATTCAAATAACAAAAACAAAATATTGAACTTCACTGTTAATGAAACAAATACTAACTAAATCACTGATTTTTCACCAAGCAAGTTGGCAAAGATTTTAAAAAGAGAATTATTATCTTTAGTGCATGTGAAGGAATAGTAAGAGAAGCACTAAAGCTGCTGGACAGAGGACAAATTGGTCCAGCCTTTCTGGAACACAATAAAGCACTATTTACTAAGACTCTTTAAAATGTTCACAAAGCCATTGACCCTAAAATTCTGCTTCATGAATTTATCATAAGGAAAAGATGAGACAGATTAAGATTTAGGTACAAAGATGATTCTTCAGTCTTATAATATTAAAAGGCATAAATTTAAGTGTCCAACAATGAAGTAACTGAATAAATTACAACAGCCATCTAAAAAAATTCTGTGTAGCTAATTATTATAATTTTTTTTTTTGGTACCGGGGATCGAACTTGGGACCTTGTGCTTCCGAGGGAGGCAGCGGAACCACTGAGTTAAATCCCTGGCCCAACAGCTAATTATTTTGGAAGATTAGTTAGTAACATGAAAACTTTTAAAGACTGAATGTTAAATGAAAAAGGATATAACACAATGCTGAGTATCAACCCAATCATGTGCACTCCCCAACAAAAAGAAACCCATGATTAAATACTGACATATATCCAGATATAGACTCAGAAAATGTTAGTGGTAGTGGTATTATTACAGGTATGAAATCTTTATAAATGTGTACTATGAACATATGTAATTCTAATGCATTAGGACTAGAAGAAAGTGAAAGATTTACCGTTTCTTTCATTTGGATTTGATTGATCTTTATCCTGAAAAGTTTGTGTTTGAAATCATCATTACAAATGAATTTGTCACCATCTTCAATATCTTTGCCCTTTGGATTTTTGGCCAGAACTCTAGCTTTGCCACAGGCTAATGATTGCAATGTTCTCCTTAACTCTCCATCCTCTGAAGAAGAAAAGTCATTCAATTATTTGTTAGCAGCTCACCAGTATGAACAGCTACATTCAAAAAATCTAGCTTCCACCACCATCCCTCTATTAAAATTCTTGTTGGGCCGGGGATCTAGCTCAGTGGTTCCGCTGCCTGCCTAACAAGCACAAGGTCCTGAGTTCAATCCCCAGAACCAAAAAAAAAAAATGCTTGTTTCCGGAGTTAACAAAATAAAGACTTCTTTATCCTACACTGTAGAATGGCATTTCTCCTAGCCATCTTCTAAAAGGCATCAATTATTATTCCATGACATTTCACTTTTCTAGTCCCACATTTCAAGGACACATCCACCAGGTTGCTCTACTATTAATTCCAGTATGTCCACTTTTCCCATAAAACTGTGCTCTTTCCAGTTAATAGTGATACTACTAACCTGGTCAGAAACCCTGGAATCATCTTTTAACTCTTCCTCTCCTTCATTCTTCAAATATCTAGTAGTTGCTTCCTTTTGAGATACCTCTTCTCCATTCTCACTTGGTCTCATTCTAGTTTAAGCACCTTAGCCCTTTATGCCTGAAGGAATCTCTTTTGAGTTGTTTTTATCCAGTACCAGAGATCGAACTCACTGAAGGAATCTCTTTATCCTCTTCAGTTGCCCTGTCTATTGATTTTAGGTAAGCTGTCCAAATATGTTCCTTTCATTTTCACAAATAAGATTTTATAAATGGAGGTTTCCTTTGCTATATTTATCAGGCCCTATTCTCCTTACCTATCAAATTTTGTAGCTCATTATTCTATGCTACAATTAAAATCTTTATGATTCCTGCCTCCACTGTACCCACTCCCACATCCAAGTACTTTCTCACATTAATTCCTTCATCTGCCTTCTCCTCTAACCAAACCTTGGCCCAGTTCAAGTCCCAGTTCCTTCATCAGGGTTTTCCCAATTGTGCCAGTGGAAAATGATCTCGTTTTGCAACTCCTAACATACTTCTGGTTCAGTACCACAGACTGGTACTTACTCGTTTTGAATTATTTCAAATGTCATTTCTCCGACCCCCCGCCTTTCCATTATATTATATTAAGAGTACAGAGGAGCTGGGCATGGTGGTGCATGCTTCTAATCCCAGAACTCTGGGAGGCTGAGGCAACAGGGAAAGTTCCAGCCTAGCCTGTTCAACTTAGTGACTTTTCTCAAAATAAAAAAGGGGCGCGGGCATGGTAGAACATGCCTATAATTCCAGCACTTAGGAGGCTGAGGCAGGATTGCCACGAGTTTGAGGCCAGCCTGGGCTACAAAGTGAGTTCAAGATAGCCTTCTGAACCACATAGCAAGACCCTATCTCAAAAAACCAAAAATAAAAATAAAAAAGGGAGTGGGGATAAATTGCAGTGTAAAGGCCTTGGACTCAACCTCCAGTACTCCCTCCAAATAAGAGAGAAAGATTATTCCTTTGTATCCCCCAGACACTTAGCAGAGTGGTATGCACATAATAATGCTTGTGACATGAATGATTCAATACAAACCTATTCCAGTAGCTTGCTTGATCTCTTCTAAACTGAACTCCTCTCCCTCATTAAACATAAGCAGCACCAGTGTTTGAAAAAGAGAGACCTGGAGTTCTTTTTTACCCTGTTGGAGAAACAGCAGTGTTCAGCTATCTTTTTTTTTAAACACCTAAAAAAATTAATCAAATAATAATTCTCTCACAAGAAAAATATTTTTCAATTAGTGGGTTTAGAAACACAGATTAACATTATCCAGAAAAAAACTACTTGAGGTGGTAATACAGTATATTTTGGTGTAGAGGTTAGGAGTGTCCTACTAAAAATAAGGAGGATTAGTTGACCTTTTAACAGATCTTTTTAAAGCCTTATAATTAAAACAGAACAACAAAGTACTGTTAATAATTCGGCCCTATGTCATTACAGATACTCATCACAAGTAGCAAAAATTTCATTCTTTCAAATGCATTTTTGACTTGTTTGATTCAGATTAGTCACAAAAAGCTGCAGGAGCTTTTTGAAATTAGATATGGGCACTGTTCTCAACTCCCACTCTATTCTTTAGCTCCCAGCAACAAGAAGATTCCTGTCAAGAAGTGGCAGTGTGAATTCTGCACCCACAGGTTGAGGAAAGGTGGGGGAAAGGGGTTATTGTTTTAGATTTTATAGAATGGGCAAACCAATTGTGGAAAAGACCACAATCATAAAATACATATACACAAACCTGTGAAAAACTGTGACAAGTGATCACTACTGTCATGCACAACAGCTTGAACCTTCATGTAAAGAGTTACAACCTCAATATTAAAGATGAAAACTGGGCCAGGGATTTAGCTCAGTGGTTTCGCTGCCTACTGCACAAGCACAAGGACCCGAGTTCGATCCCCAGTACCAAAAAAAAAAGATGAAAACTAATTCTTAAGAATATCCACTTTCTATAATCCCAGCACTGGGGAGGCTGAGGCAGGAGAATTGCCATGAGCTCAAGGCCAACATGGGCTACATAGCTCAAGGCCAGCCTAAACTGCATAGTGAGACCCTGTCTCAAAAAAAGAAAAGAATATCCACTTACCTCTTTAAATTCTGCTTTTAGCACACAGTGTCCTAGGGTTGATTGCCACTGAAGTTTCCTGCCACTATGTTTGCCTAGATAAAATGTCTTGAAAATTTCCTGAAGTTTTACCATCTAAAGTAAATAAAATAAGGTTTATTTAAGCACTATATCCAATACCACACTCATTACTTTTTATACTTACTGCATGTATACCAAATTCTTAAGTTTTAAAGACTATATCCAGTAGATCCACCAATTACTTTGATGTAAGGTGATGATCTCCCAAATACCAAATTTAATAGCCTTTGTCAGTCTTTATACCCTTTGATCTCTCGCACTATTTAATCATCTCCTTTTATGAAATAAGTCACCTTCAGTGGCTTTTATTCCTCTGTACTACACTGGTGACTTTACATTGCTGCTGCTTCTACACAGGTTTCCTTCGCAGGTTCCTCTTCCTATCACCTGTCAAATGTGAACCTTTTTTAAAGTTCTGTCTCTGCCTCTTTTCTTCTTTTCTACTGTGGAAAATCAAATCCCTGGGCTCCCATGATCATCTCCACAGAAGACTCTAGATATCTCCTCCTCTCTGGCCTTAGCCTCTTTTCTATGCTTTGGCCCTGGGCTAGACATTTTCCCAAGAGTTAGGATGGATTTACTCAAGCTGCCATCATTTAGCAATCCTGCTTCCAGGTAAAATACGTGTGAGAAGAATTTTTGACCACTAGGGAGACTGAGAGGTATAATTCGGGAAAAGGAAAGAATAGTTGGGGAAATTAGCACTCAATCTAGAAACCTGGTTTCATTTGTTAAGTACTAAATTGAAATTGGAAATTATAGTAGAAGAATAAAATATTAAAAACCTGGTATTTGTTGCTTAAATGATAAAAAAGAATTATTATTTATATGCCTATTACTAAGGTCCTAAACAGTAAATCTTACCTCTGGTGGCAAATGAACTTCCATAGGCACGTATGTTGGCCAATAACCCATTGTCAGGATATTCACAGTTAATTCAATATTCCCAGGTACATTCTGATTCTGCATATACTATAATAAGATTAACACATACACTGAGATCTTTAAATCAAGCTATATACATTTCATGTCATAATGACTCATTTAGAAGTTATTCATTATGAAAACACATGCAGATACAGACTATCTTGAAATTATAAGCAACTATTAAAAGGACTTCAAAGCTGGGCATGATGGTGCATGCCTGTAATCTCAGCACTCAGGAGGCTGGAGCAGGAGGATCACCACAAGTTCAAGGCCAGCCAGGACTACATAGTGAGTTCAAGACCAGCCTGAATTACATAGTGAGACCCTGTGTCAAAAGACAAAAAAAAAAAAAAAAAAAAAAAAAAAAAAAAAAAAAAAAAAAAAAAAGACAAAAAGGACTTTAAATGAAGCCTACACAAAATGCACCAGAAAAGTACACAGATTAGTATTTTGATACAATGGCACACAAGAATCTCATGACATCATTCTAGGCATTATTGACTCAATTCCTTACATATAACTGGGCTGTTAAAGGATCTTTTCTCCATTCTTTCCCCAATACCCCATACAGTCCAAACCTTTGGAAACCCCTATGTCACTTGAAACACCTTGCAGCAACCCCCATTCCTCACCCTACCAGCCAGCCTGAGTTTCCTGTTTTTTACCTGCTCCAGTGCCTGTCTACAAGGGGTGTTATTTAGTAGGAAAGGAGGAAAAGGAGGAAAGGGCAAACAGACAACCCTTATTTTGTAGCTACTATAAAATATGTGATCCTACTGACCCTAATCAGAGTCTGAGTCTTTCACTTTCCATTTTCTACTTTATCAATATATTGGCGTGAGGAACTCATTCTTAAATCACCGAGAGAAGAATCTAATTTTCTTTATCACCTATAATTGTGTTTTTTAAGACAGGGCTTCACTATGTTGCCCAGGCTGGTGTCAAAGTACTGGGCTTGTGTGATCTCCCTACCTCAGCCTGCGGAGTGCTAGGACTACAAGTGCCCACCAAAGCACCCAGCTATGTTCTTAAATATTTCAAAACAACTTTTCACCTAGCTTTTCATTCCCAATGTCCCCAAAGGCTTCATACAAACACTCCTGCCTCTCCTCTGTCCTCATTTCGAGCTCTGGACGTGCAAATCACCAAGTGATCAGAAGCTGAGGAAAACTGATCCCACTGTCTAACTAGCTCTTCTGGTGCTGTCTTCAGTTCAGTACATTTTATTTCTATTTCTGCGTTATTTTGGGCGTTTATTAAGAATAAATCCTAGGGCCAGGGATTTTGCTCAGTGGTTCCACCGCCTGCCTTGCAAGCATAAGGACCTGAGTTCAGTTCCTGGTACCAAATCAATCAATCAATCAATCAATCAATCAATCAATCCTAAAGTAGGTCAAATATACTTACATTTCACTGGTGCTCTTTCTCTTCTACTCTGAATATCATTTAAGTTGCTATGAAGCATTTACAACAAATAAATGTTTCTATATATCCTCTTCAGTACAAACTGCCACAAGGAGATAACTAAATATATTTAAGTTTAAAGAATTTAAGTAAGAGTTTAACTCACTTTTACCTGTTTGAACTGAATCATGATGTCTTTAGAAAGTTCCATGTCTTTAAACATTCCTTCAAGTTTGCTGGTGAAAGCAGCTCCACATTCTATTAAAGATTTTTACACATTTATAATATTTTAAGGCAGTTAAAAACAAAGAATTTTAAATGGGAAACACAAAACACAAAACTTACTTTAGCATGACACATGATCTGTAACTATTTATAAGAATGCATGCCCTGCTAATTCATCACATGTACATAAAATGACTGACAAAAGAGACAGTCATTTACAAAGTAAAAATTGAACTACCATTTCCCCCTCAGAAATCAAAGAAAAGGAAAAGAGAATGACAACATACCATGTTTAAGTTTGGACAGCATTGACTTTTCAGCATCTACAGATGCACTCTTCCCAACTAACAAGCGCTTGGCTAAATCTTTCTTATAGAAGGCCTCAAAAACATCCTTGCCTATATTAAATAAAAAATACAAAACTCATAATATTCCAATTAAAGTTCTGACAAAATGGCTTTTAAAGTCAATCAGCATTATTACAAGTTGTTTTACTTTACACATTTTATCCACATTTGTTTAAATCCTAGAACACTGGAGTCTATATATCTGTACCAGACATTTCAAAAGTTCTTTTCTGTAAAGAATTAACAGCACATTAACCTTTCTTCAGAAAAGTTTTAGTCACCTGGCGGCTTTAGAGCCAAAATTCAAGAGAATAAAACAAGTAGCAGAAGTTCAGGCTTTTAATAGTGGAAAAGTCAAAGTACAAAGCAATGCTGGGGATTTAGCTCAGTGGCACAGTGCCTGCATGGCAAATGCAAGATCCTGACTTCAATCCCTGGTACAAAAAACAAACAAACAAACCAAACCAAACAAAACAAAAAGTACAAAGTAATTAAGTAACATTCTCTTAAGTATCCCTAATGAATTAAATACAATCTTAAACCTCTAATTCCCAAGTAGTTCCTCTAGGTTACATATACTTGTTAGTTTTTCTGTGAGTGCTTTATCTCAAAAGACAACCACTTTTTTTGTTTGTTTGTTTGCTTTGTTTTCAGACAGAGTCTCACTATGTAGTTCAGACTGGCCTTAAACTCAGTACATAGCCCAGGCTGGCGTCGAACTCATGGTGATTATTCTACCTCAACCTCCCAAGTGCTGGGATTACAGGTGTGCACCACTATGCCCAACGTAAAAGAAAATATTAAAAAGGGCAATAAATACTTACCATAGATAAATCTAAATATGATCATAATTTTATCCAACATTTTCTCAAGTTCTTCATCTGTAGCTTCTTTGTTGCCTGCACGAAGTTTTGAATCTACATACTTAGCTAAAATGTGAGGAAAGTTTGTTGTTTAATGATCATGGGTATCTACAAGGTACTGGGCACTATATATACCCAAACAGAAGTGACAGATACTGAGTTTTTCAGTGCTTCAGAGATACAGATATAGATAGATATATAGATTTTTTTTAAGTCTCCAAAGTTAGGGAGATCAAGTTCAATGCCACCCAGCTAATAAACAGCAGTCTGAACTCAAGCTCAAGTCTTCTGACTTCAGATTGAGTGTTGTCTCCGCTATAAAGGTGTTTGTTAAAATGGAATGTGGCTACGCATAGCCCTGTGTGAGGATAATCAAAGCTGCTGAAAGACATGAGGCATCTTCTGGAGTTTCCATTTTATACTGATGAAAACCATTCTTAGATACTTTCCTATTAAAATAAATCAGATATACTGTAGAATAGAAGGCAAAATTTGTAAAACTTTCAAAGATAAATAGACTTCAACAAAATTTAATCCTTTTGGCAGAGGACCCAAGACCTTTTTAGGGTTCCTCTCCTCTGACATTAACGAGTACATGAGTGGGAAAACCTGAGAGGCACTGCAGTACATGCCACATCTGTACACTAAATGTGCCCAGTTAATTTGATTTTCATGCTGGACGTTTTCCTTTTTCACTGGCAACAGTAATTTCATCCTGCCCTTTATTGTAATCCTAATTGTAAGCCTATAGAACTAATAATCTGCCTCATTTCTAAGTCACTGTAGGCTTGGAAATCAGATAATCAAACTTACTATGGATAAATAGGGTCCAATATTTTGTCTTACAAAGAAAACATGTGGCATATGGGCTTTGAAACATTCTTTATCTGAAAGGACTTTTTTCCCCTTCAATACTGAAGTCTGAGCCAAGGCCTTTACACTGAGCTCCCTAGGCCTTTTTCTTTTTTCTTTGCTTTTTTTTTGAGATATGGTCTAAGTCACTAAATCACCGAGGTTGGGTTAAAATTGTAATCCTTCTCACTCAGCCTCCCAGAATGCTAGAATTACAGGCGTGCACCACTGTGCCTAGCCTGAAGGACTTTCTTAAATCCCCATCCATACTGACACTTTTCAGACATGGTATTACCAGCTAAGCAACCCTTAATAAATGAGGTGCTGGTATAGTACAACCTTGTCAAAAGTTCAGACTGAGAGTGTCTGAATAAAAAAGACAAAATTAAAGAATAGGAAAAACGATTGGAAACATACCTATAAGTTCAGCAGGTTTATTTGGTCTTTTGTTAATGAATGTTTCAAACGCTTCTTTCATAGCATTGATAAATTTTTCATTCTTCAGAAAGCAGATATCAATTATATGGTCAACTTTATCTTTAAAATCTAGCAATTCTTGAACCATAGTCTTATCTTTTTCGGGATTAATAACAATAGTGCTCCCAAATGCCTAAAAACAAAAATTGCCACATTTTACAGGACTTGATTATCTACAACGAAAACAATAGCAAAATCACATTTTAACTTGGCATATGCATTTAAAGATCCTAAAATATTAAGACTGCTTTTGAAGTGAAGAAATGATAACATAGTGTTAAAAGTCAAACTGACACCATTCATCTATAATCACAAAACTAGTAAGGAATGACCAGTACATACACAATATCCTAACAGAGTATTTTTAGAACCTTCTAGATCTTTCTCTCTCATTTATTTATTTATCTGTAGTGCTTGGGATTGAACCTAGGGCCTTCACACCGATCAATAACCTCAGCCCCTTTTTAATTTTGAGACAAGGTCTCACTAAATTGCTCAGGCTGCGCAGAATCCTAAGGCACCGTTTAATGTCATTGTATATTTGCAAGACTAGAATGTGAAGACAAGTCACGGAAGAAAACGCTGCTGCTGAGACTCGAAACCAGTATTTCAGAACTTGAAAACTAGAGAACGGGCCCCCTACTGATCTCACATCCAGAGCGTCCCTAACAATCCTGAGGCTTCTTCGGGAGCTATAGCCATCTAACACTACCTTTTTATTCAAGACCACCTATTATTTTCCCTTGATATCATATGATACTTCTGAATTGAGGTCCTAAATTCTTGACCTGGACCTGGAGTTGGCAATACCTAGTTCTACTTCTCAAACTGGAGTATCGTTCTTCATCTATATATATATGTTTTGAGTAATCCTCCTTCTGTATCTGTTGTGTATTTTTTCTTTGTGTTTAAAGATGTGCAGCACAGTACATGCCTTTCATATCATACAATATGTGACAGGGTGTGCAGCTATGGGGAGGTCTTGGGAAGTTTAAAGCCTCACTTACACCCGTGAAAAATAGCTTCCAAGAAATAACATTCCTGGTGAGAAGGTACAATTCTTATTCTAAAAACTCACTACAGCTTAGATCCATGCTTAGTGTAGTGCTCAGAAACTCGTCACTTTCCTATTATGCACAGTGAGCTAAACATAAAAAGCATTTTGAAACACACACACAAAATAAAAAAAAATAAATTGCTCAGACTGGGCTGTACTTGGAATCCTCCTGCCTCAGCCTCCCAGAGTGCTGGGATTATAGGTGTGGGCTACCACACCCAGCTTTTCCTTATTTTTAGAGAAGTCAGCTTTGATTTCCTTAAAAAATGGCCATTTCACTCCAGAAAGAATGGCTGCTATCAAGAAATCAATCAACAACAAATGCTGGAGGGGCTGTGGGGAAAAAGGAACCCTGCTCCACTGTTGGTGAGAGTGCAGACTGGTGCAATCACTGTGGAAATCAGTGTGGAGATTTCTCAAAAAACTAAACTAGAGGTGGTCCTATTTGACCCAGCTATACCTCTTCTTGGTATCTTCCTGAGAGAATTAAAAGCATCATATCACAGTGATATATACACACCCATGTTTATAGTGGCACAGCTTGAAATAGCTAAATCTTGGAAACTGCCCAAATCCCCATAAACAGATGAATGGATAAAGAAGAGTGGTACTACTGGAGTACTACTCTGCCATAAAGAAGGATGAGCTTCAGACATTTATGGCTAAATGGATGGACCTTGAGACCACACTCCTAAGTGAAATAAACTGGACATATATGTTTAAATACCACATTATTGCTCTGGTGTGAGAAACCAAATGTGGAAATAAGGACTAAAATGTATAATGGATGTTGGGAAATGGGAAGAAAGTGTTCAATCAAATGGGAAGGGGAACAAGGGAGGAGGGAGGGAGAAAGGAAGGGACAAGAAGAAAAGTAAAAGCAGAAAGAAAAAATAGAGCTAAATCTTTTGTACATAGGGAGGGGAGGAGGTTTGAGCGGGGAATGGGATAAAATTAAATTTATTTACAAAAACAAAGGCAATCTAGTTCCAATGTAAAACTGAAGAAAGGAAAGAAATTATGAATTCAAAGAAAAGTACTCTTTCCAAATTCACTCCTTTAAGTTTTGGAACTAGAAATCACATGAGGTATCAATCAGGTTTTATTGCTGATTTGCCACACAGCTATCATTCTCAGGGTGAATCCTCAAAATTCTTGTTACATTTTTTTTTTTAATTCAAGTTTTCCTTACTTAATAAAAATGTCGGGCAACCTATTTGGGACCCCTTCTGTCTCAGGAGCTAATCTTTTTTTTGTTTCCCCACAGGAGCTAATCTTATTTCACATTCCTATTCACCAATAAATTTTCTTACTCTTAAAAAAAATGTAGATGTAACAACAAATGCTTGCTGGTGCTTAGTCTGGCTATACAGATCATAAACCATGAGAGAGATGTCACAGGTAAATTATTAATACCTTTATGTATTCAATCCACTGTTGCAAGAGAACCTGAACTCCACCTCGAACTCTGCTGAAGAGCTGATACAGGAGAGATAAATCTTGAATTCGGTTCTCATCAAGGAGGTTATTTAAACCTGAATTTTGAAACATTTTGGCATTAAGATATAGCAAACAAAAAAAGGTCAGATATTTTAGTAAATTTTAAAATTATTTTGCTACTGGCTTGAACTATGTATGAGTAGTCTATATATGAGTTGTAATGTAGATTTCCTTTGACCTAAACCCAAATAGACAACGATCTTTCTGGGTGAAAACTAAATATAGCTACTTTTGTTGATGATATAAAAAGTTGACTGTAAAAGCCAAGTGCAGTGAACCAATGGCATGCATACCTCAGCAGGCTGTTTGTATCATTGAAACGTCTAAAAGGTTCACTATCACTGGTATTTATGCCATTTATGTGGTAGATCAGATTACAAAGCAATTTATAAAAATTGGTTTACACAAATATACATTTTAAATACCTCACATATATAATATTCATATTATGTATACCATTAGTATACATAGTTGTACTTCACAGAGTACTGAATATGGTCTATGATACATCAGATAAAGAAGTTATCTATGCTGCTTACAGGAACTCCTTGGTGGCAATAAATCAAAAGTCACACATACATAGGTCAAGTTTAAATGAGGCTCTATTGTATTTGATTTTCTGAATGAAATAATGGAACTGCATTAAAGTTCTAAGTATATCCATTTTAAGCCAGGCATGGTGGCACAGCCTGTAATCCCAGCATTCTGGGAGGCTGAACCAGGATGATTGAAAGTTCGAGCCCACCCTGAGCAAGTTAGTGAGACCCTGCCTCAAAATAAAAAATAAAAAAGGGCTGGGGATATAGCTCAGTATGAAGGCCATGGGTTCAATCCCCAGTGCCACAGAAAAAAGAAAAGAAATCCTCAATTTCCATTATTTCTCTTTTTTCTTTTTGGGATGAACCCAGGGCCTTGCTCATATTACATAAGCACTCTACCACTGAGCTATATTCCTAGCCATCCCCCCAACTCAGTTTCTTTATTGTGCCAGTAGATGTCTTTTCTCAGTTCCTGTATCTTTCAGTTAAGGAAACTGGCACTTCCATAAAGTTTACTATGATATATAGGAGGAAAGGGTTGTGTCTATCCTCAGAAATGCAGCCACATGCTTATCAAGATTTTAAAATGGCAATATTAAAAAAAACTTCTTTACTAGTTTGCCACTACCTAAAGTAATCTCTTATTACAAATTGCCAATTACCTTTTTGAAGAATTGCTGTTAAATGTTCACCTAGAAGTTGTTTTTCTACAGTAGCAATTAATGATTTCCTACGAGGAAAAAGTTTAGAATTACTGAATTTGACGTTCCAAAAAATGTTATGCCTCTGAGGATAATATCAAATAGCTCATTTTATGTTAGCTTTAATATTCTTATCCTATGTAAAAATTTAATAATGCTCAAAATTATTCTACTTTATGCCTAGAAGAAAAATAGTGTGCATTTCAGAATTTGATTTACATCATGAAATAAATGTCTCCATGGTCTTGCTGTGGCTAGCTTTTTCGAAGTTTTTCTACTTTTATTAGGAAAGTAAAGAAGTTATTTATGCTGCTTACAGGGACACCTTGGTTGGTAATATTTAGGAAAGTATAGAAACAGTTTCTCCTATGAACACCCATTGAATTTTAATCAGCCTAAAGATTAAGATCGCATCAGCCTCTAATACTATTTTAAAATTATGTCCTGAACACACAACCCATAGTCAAATCCTTGAATAAATCTAATTAGCTAGGGAAAAGAATAACTTTGGGGGGGGTGAGAATAACTTGAAGTCTGCATTATGAAAACAATCATCAAAGTCTAAATAATACCTGAAAATAGCTATTAATATGCCTTAAGTGTTGTAAATGATTTAACAACATTTTAAGACTATTAGGCTGAACATGTAATACTTACTGGGTAGTCTGATCTAAGTAAGTAATAAGTCTGTCTGCTTCTTCATCTAGACGTTTGTTAACATGATGAAGATATTCAGGAACCTACAAAGATAGTTTTTATATTATTGTTTTCCTCCCCATAAATCATTCAGAAAATGTCAAGTCCAAAAGATCCTGGGAGTAGCCCTGTCAAATGTGACAGGGTTGAATCATATGTAAAATTATAGGTAGAGTTTATGATCCAGAATTCTGGCCTTTAAGAAGAAAGAAAAGAAAGGAGCACCTAAGTGAGAGAAGAGCATCATAATATTGGGAAGATAAATACAAAGGGAAGTTTATGTTCTACAAAGTAAGGTTTATTGTAAGAGATAGTGGATTTATTAATCATGAATTTTAAATACCTCTCTTTCTTGCATTAACTTTTGGCCTTCAGCTGCATAGAGCCGGTTAGTTTCTTCCAAAAATCGTTGTTCAAAAGAATCTTGATAAATCTGGAGAAGGGGAAAATTAAGGAGTTCATTTACTTAATAAATATTTGTTGACGTCTTCTATTTGAACAGCGCCATGAATGTGTTTTTTAATTATCAAACTAGGGATGGCAATCAGCTCTATAGGTAGCAAAGTAACTTACTTGCAAATCAGAAAGCATGCTTAAAAGACTTCGGAGTAAACTTCTATCAATTGCTTCACCATTCCTTTCCCTCTCAATCAAGAGAAGGATGCCATCAATTGTCTTATTCTGGACTTTCTGATCACTTATAATATGAGCCCTAAATAACTCCAGTCCCATGTCCCTAAAATATAAAACATATAATCTAAATTAATTGACAATACTGCTTCTGAAGAGCCTTACTTCTTACCTCATATTAATTAGAGCTCCAGGCTTTGAAGCACCAATTGTAAAAGGATAAAATCCACACATAAAAGCATACAAGAAACTCATTCTATCTTTAATGAAAACTGAAGCTGAACACCTGTCTTCCTCCATAACTAAGATTTACTGTATTATCTCCTGTTAGGTTTCTTCCTTGGTCAAATCAGGAGATAAAATTAGTTCCAGTATATGAAATAATTTTCACTGTACTGGTACTGAAAGCTTATTTGGTCATATATTAACTAGCTTCAGTACTCCAAAATCAGTGAACAATGATCACTGCTATAGATATATGCCAGATACATAGTGAGGAAGAATTCACTATTCTATTTCTGTGTATGCAGAATTTTCCATAACATTGTTTAAAGAAAATAAGTAAAATATTTTTTGAGACAGGGTCAAAATTGTGTAGTTCAGGCTGGCCTTGAACTCACTACGTGGCTCAGGCTGGCCTCAAACTCAAGGCAATCCTCCTGCCTAAGCCTCCTGCCTCCTGGGATAACAGAGGTGTATCATCATGCTCAGCAAAAATGAGTAAACTCTTGATGATCAGCAAAATGATTCACTTATAGATACTCTAGAGCACACTTTAATCATTTTGCCTAACAAAAATATGCCCAGGGAAAGTTAGTTACCTTTAATATCAGCACAGGTAAAATATAATTGAGTAGGTAAACTTGCCATAAAAGGCTAGAAGCCAAATGTGAATTTTCAGAATATTCACAGTACTACTTGATCTTTCAGTAGCTTAAGACTATGATTTATAACAAATCTTATTTTAATAAATTTTAATAAATTATTTTATCCCATTCCCCCATAAAGCCCTTTCCCCTCCCTATATACAGAAACTTTGTTTCCATTTTTTCCTTCTATTTTCACTTTTTTTCTTGTCCCTTCCTTCCCTTCTCCCTCCCCCTCCTCCGTTACGTAACAAATCTTCATAATACTTATAATTATTTTTCTCACATCCTTACCAAATGGAGGGTAGCATTGAATTCTGAAGAACGTAAGTTCTATCCAGAAACAAAAAAATGCTTCTGATCATGATCTGTCAATGAAAAAGAAAAAGTAAATCATTTTTATACTTTGTGAAACCAAAATGTTTACTTTTGATAAAATAAGAAGAAAACTGAAGGGTTTTACACTAGATTAGTAGGATGCAACATGCACATAAATACATCTACTTGAGAAGATGCCCATACTATTTTCATTAAGCTATTCTGTTGTCTTATTTTGAGTGGTTTCTAGAAAAGAGATACTCAAAATGGTCCTCTGACTTCTTTGCTACTCGAGAAATAACTCAAAATAAAAACAAGGAATCAAGGGAAAACCCATACAATTCTTCTTTAGTAATAGCACTTAGGGATGAAGCTACATTAAATTGTACCTGTGGCATTTGGGGGGGGGCACTGCCTCTAGCCATACAGGAGGCAATGTATTTTAACACTGTAATTTGCAGAATATAAAGAATAAACTAATACTAGACTTGGGAGAAGGGAAAAGGTGATTTGAACAAACTAAAATACCATCAGGTATCTTCACAAGTAATCATACAGTGAGTGGGGAGCCATCAAGACTTGCTGGGGATGTAACTCAGAAATGAAGTACTTACCTAGCATGCATGAGGTTCTAAGTTCAATTCCCAGAACCACCACCCCCAGACTGAGAGATAAAATATAACTTTTTAATGCAATAATTTTGTTTAGCTGTGACAAAAATAAATATGACTCTAAGATATAAGTCACTTTAAAATGTTGGCTTACCTTAAATTTGCAGGTTTAAAATTTTAAAACTCAACCAAAGTTAGTTTCCAGTTTATTAAGGTAGTCTCCCCATCATAAACCTTTTAAAAATAACATTCCTGCGAGAAGTGGTGATACACACTAGGAATCCCAGCTATTCAGGAGGCTGAGGCAGGAAGATCACAAGTTTAAGTTCTGCCTAGGCAATTTTAAGGAGACTTTGTCTCAAAATAAATAATAAAAAGGGGGTGGGGTGGGAGTTGTAGTTCAATGCTCCCTGAGTTCAAACTTTAGTACCACAAAATAAAACAAAACATAACCAAAAAAATTAACATTCCTATACTTGAAAAAAATTTTCTGACAATGTTTGGCTGAAAGATGATACATTTTCCAGCTTACCATTTGTCTACAATGGTTTTGCCAGCATCTATTGATCTTGTTTAGAAAGAGAACACTATCCAATGAATCCATGAGATATATGTTAAAGATAAAGCACTTAATACAAGTAATATATGCAATGTAAGACACCATTTGTCTTATATATGGAATATACTATACATGAAATGAAACTCAGTAATAACTATTGAAGAAAATGCAATTTCTTAATTGGCAGAAAAAGTTTAGATCCCACTAAACAACACATTTAAGAACAAGTCTTAAATATAATTGAGCACTATACTTTCAATTTATGATTTCCCTCAGATTATCTTTCCTCAAATGGAAATTTGTTAGGACAAAAGAGTAAACACAAAGAAATTTTATTTACATGAATACATGACATGTAGATTTGGACTCTAATTAAAGCTGAAAAGTCTAAAATTTGTCTCTTACTTTAGAAACACAAAGGACAAAAATAACAAATCCACAAAACACATGCATTCTACTTTAAGCTGGGTCCTGGAGGGAGGAAGAAGATAAAAATGTAAGGCTTTTTTAAAAAGGATATTCTCTGAATTGGTGAATTTGTGCTTTGATATGATCTTCACAAATCTGTCTCAGTTGTTTATACAAGTTCGCAGAAATCTTGTAAGAACAGAGATTTTCTACAGCCTGAAAGATTAAACATACACTTTCTTAGAAAGAGGATGGAAGGGTTGCTTCTCAGTTATTTACATAAATTCCCATTATTTTGATATTTCTGCCACATCAGGTCATTAAAATGGGTTATTCATCCGTTTAAGACACAAGCTAAAATGGCAAAATATATATATATATATAGATAGATAGATAGATAGATAGATAGATAGATATGTGGGGGGGTACACTTTTTCATGACCAATGTACTACATAAAAAAATAAGTTAATATATTTATTATTGCTGTATAGGTTAAGGAGGGAAGGAATCAAGCCAAGTTCCACTCTGTGAGGATAATCAATTTGTAACAACTGCTACATATATATTATTGAAAATGTTGGGGCCGGGGATTTAAGTCAGTGGTTCCCCGCCTGCCTCGCAAGTGCAAGGTCCCGAGTTCGATCCCCAGTACCAAAAAAAAAAGAAAATGTTAACTATTTTCACAAGCAGAATTCCATCTCAAGTTTAAAAATAATTTCACCAATTGTTTATGTGTCAGATGGATCAGGCACTCCTACCTCAAATGAATTAAACCTTATTTATACTTCCTTGGGTTTTCAGAAATAGAACAAAGCAGAAATTATTGCTAACAGTATTAAAACAAGTATGGTATAATTAAATACCAAGAAAACTTCTCCAACTCTTCAGTGTATAGAAGTTTTAAAATTTGCACAACTGAATAAACATTAATTACAAAAGAAATGACTGCATTTTTAAAATGAAGTGATAGCTGAATTGGTCTTCTATCATACTCAAGTCCCAAAAGAACAAGCTTTAGATTTCAGTGAGTTACACGTATCAAAATCTTTCAAATTTAAAACAAGCATGGTAAATCTCTGGTGAACTCTGATATAATCTACAATTCCAACTGGGAATAACAAGTATAATACCAAGATTCCTTTTGCACCACAACAGAAGAAAAAAAATCCCATTAAAATGGATTCTAGAGGGGGCATCCAAGTTTTGTTGGCTGGAGATGAATTTTATAAATACATATATAGTTGGATGTCACATTCTCAGTGCGCGTGTCCTGTAAATAAATTAGCAAATGGAAAGCAAGGTTAAAGGAACCTACTTATACCACTGGAGGGAAGTCACTACATCTCATCAGGAAACAGCAAGCCAATTAGATTCAGCAGCTCTGGAGGAATAGGAAAGCTGAGTCTCCTCTGGCCACATTCCATGAGATCTGGGGTTAGGCCACAAATGCCTAAGGGTATGTTAATATTTATTTTATGTGCCTTTCTGTTCACACTGGTCCTCTACGGACTGTCCTCCCTCCTTCAGTATTCCACTCATTGTATTTCAATGTTCTTTTTGAATGCCTGACCCATTTTCTCAGCATTTTTCATTTTCCTGCATAGATTCTGTCACATGACTTAAAAGAGTATACTGCATCTTCTTTGCTTTTCCCACTTCCAGAAGTTCTCTAAATCCTGCTTATCCTATTTCCTTCAGCTGTGCTCTCCTTTCTCCCATAAGTGACATATCTATTTATTCATGACCTATTTATTGTGACATATGTATTTATCTTCTCACACAAGACACATCCACACTAGGTCCCATTTCTTCCAATGAGTTCTCAATTGCCTCAGCTGCCAGTGAATCCAAAAGGACTTGTACCAAACATTTCATAAACACATGGAAATTGAACAACACACTTCTGAATAACCAATGGGTCACAGAGGAAATTAAAGAAGAAAACTGACAGTTTCTTTAATTAAAGGACAGGGACAATACAACATATCGGAATCTATGGGACACAATGAAAGCAGTCTTATGAGGGAAATTCATGGCAGTGAATACTCATATTAGGAAAACAGAACGAGCTCAAATAACAACCTGATGCTGAACCTCAAGCTTCTAGAAAAAGAAAAGCAGGACAAACTCAAAGCTCATACAAGGGAGGAAATTGTAAAGATCAGAGGAGAAATCAATGCAATGGAGACTAAGAGAACGATACAAAAAAATCAATGAAGCCAAGAGTTGGTTCTTCGAAAGAATCAACAGGGCGGCCCGGGGGTTTAGCTCAGTGATTCCGGCGCCGGCCTCAAAAGAATCAACAAAATTGACAAACTTTTAGACAACCTTGTCAGAAAAAGGAAAGAAAAGGCCCAAATCCATGCAATTAGGAATGAAAAGGGTGAAATTACAACAGACCCAGCAGAAATCCAGATGATCATCAATACCTACTTCCAGAACCTATACGCCAATAAGATGGACAACACAGAAGAAATGGACAGATTCCTAGATACGTATGAATTACCAAAGTTGAATGAAGAAGACCTAAAAATTCTAAACAACCCAATATCAATCAATGAAACTGAAAGCATAATTAAAAACTTACCAACTAAGAAAAGCCCGTGTCCTGATGGTTTCCCTGCCAAATTCTACAAGAAATTTAGAGAAGAACTACTGCCACTACTGTTTAAACTCTTCAATGAAACTGAAAAGGAAGCAATACTCCCAAATTCATTCCTGGAAGCAAGCATTACTTTGATCCCCAAAGCAGAGAAAGACCCAACCAAAAAAGAGAACTATAGGCCAATCTCACTCATGAACATAGATGCAAAAATCCTTAATAAAATACTGGCAAATAGAATGCAGATGATCATGAAGAAGATCATACACCCTGACCAAGTGGGATTTACCCAAAGATGCAGGGATGTTTCAACATATGCAAATCAATCAATGTAATACACTATATCAATAGAGCCAAGGACAAAAAACATATGATCATTTCAATAGATGCATAAAAAGCATCTGACAAAATCCAACACTCATTCACGATAAAAACCCTACAAAAAATTGAAATACATGGTCTCTACCTCAATCTGATAAAAGCCATCTATGGAAAATCTACAGCCAATATCATACTGAATGGTCAAAAACTGAAATCTTTCACGCTGAAATCAGGAACAAGACAAGGATGTCCATTATCACCACTCCTGTTCAGTATAGTTTTGGAAACATCAGCCATGGCAATTAGACAAGAGAAAGAAATAAAAGGAATAAAGATAGGAAATGAAGAATTCAAATTGTCGTTATTTGCAGATGACATGATACTCTATATAGAAGACTCCAAGAACTCCACCAAAAGTCTTCTAGACTTAATAACCAAATTCAGTAAAGTAGCTGGATACAAGGTCAACACACAGAAATCAATAGATTTTCTGTACATGAACAACAGACTCACTGAGAAAGAAATACGGCAAACAATTCCTTCAACAGTAGCATCCAAAAAACTGAAGTACCTAGGAATCAGGTCAACAAAAGAAATCAAAGACCTCTTCTCTGAAAATTAAGGCACTCTTAAAAGAGAGATTGAAGATGGTATCAGAAAATGGAAAGACATCCCCTGCTCCTGGGTAGGAAGGATCAACACAGTGAAAATGGCCATACTTCTAAAACTGCTATATAGATTCAGTGCAATCCCAATTGAAATCCCAGCAGCATACTTCAAGGATCTTGAGAAAACAATCCAAAAATTCATTTGGAACAAGAAGAGATCTAGAATAGCAAAAGCAATTCTAGGTAACAGAGACATGGCAGGGGGTATCACAACCCCCAACTTGAATCTATACTACAAAGCTATTGTGATAAAAACAGCATGGTACTGGCAAAGAAACAGACCTGAGGACCAGTGGAACAGATTAGAAGATGCAGAAACAACTCCAGACATACTCAGCCACCTCATCTTTGACAAAGGAGCCAAACACCCTCACTGGAGGAACGATAGCCTCTTTCATAAATGGTGGTGGAAAAATTGGGTTTCAACTTGCCAAAGATTAAAACTAGACCTATATCTCTCACCATGCACTAAACTAAAATAGAAATGGATTAAAGATCTAAATATTAAAACAGAAACGCTGAATTGGCTGGAACAGAGGTTAGGTAAAACTCTTGAAGACATTGGTGTAGGAAAAGTTTTTATGAACAAAACCTCAGTTGCCCGTAAACTAGCACACATAATCAACAACTGGGATCTCTTCTTATTAAAAAGCTTCTGGGCCAGGGATTCAACTCAGTTGTTTTGCCACCTGCTGCGCAAGCGCAAGGACCCGAGTTTGATCCCCAGTACCAAAAAAAAAAAAGGAAAAGCTTCGGCACAGCACGAGAATCCACCAGCAGTGTGAATAGACAACCCACAATGTGGGAAAAAATTTTCACCTGCTGCTCCTCAAAGAAAGGTCTACTATCTAGAATCTATAAAGAATTTTTAAAAAATCAGACCTCCCAAATTTGAAGACCCAATCCAAAAATGGACATCTGAAATGAACAGACATATTTCTCAGACAAAGAAGTAGAAATGCCAAATAAACATATAAAAAAATGTTCAACATCACTGGTCATTCACAGGATGCAGATGAAAACAACACTGAGATTCCACCTCACCCCAGAAAGAATGGATCCTATCAAGAAATCAACCAATAACAAATGCTGGCAGGGGTGTGAGGAAAGAGGAACACTGCTCCACTGCTGGTGGGGGTGTAGACTGGTGCAACCACTGTGGAAATCAGTATGGAGATACCTCAAGGAAATAGGACTGGAAGTCCCATTTGATCCAGCTATTCCCCTGCTCGGTATCTTCCTGAAAGAATTAAAAGAATCATACCACAGAGATATATGTGCACCCATGTTCATAGCAGCACAATTTTTAATAGCTAAAACTTGGAAGCAGCCCAATTGCCCATCAACTGGAGACTGGATAAAGAAAACGTGGGTTTTTTTTATAAAGTGGAGTACTACTCAGCCATAAAAAACGAGAAATTAGAAGCATTTATAGCTAAATGGATGCACATTGAGGCGATACTCTTAAGTGAAATAAATAGGACACACATGTGTAAATACCGAATTGTTTCTCTAATGTAAAAAACTGAAAGTGTAAATAAGGACTAAAAGGTATAATAGATAATGTGAAATAGGACGAAAAGGGGCAAAGGGGCAGGGGAAGTGGGAGAGGTAGGGGAAAGGAAAGAAGGGAATGGAATTAGTATGAGAAAATGGAAAAATGGAAACAAAGTCTTTGTAAATAGGGAGGGTTGGAGGGGTTGAAGGTCGGGCAGAGGAAGGGGGAAAAATAAGAACCAAGAGATTATTTAATGGTGCAAATTTCCAATGATGAATGTCATTATATTGTATACCTAAAACGTACCAATAAAATACGAAAATGTTAAAAAAACAAACAAAAGGACTTGCACCAATCATACCACACTGATTTATCATTAAGTGAAACTATTCATTATTTGATAAATTCTGACTTCTTGACTCTCCTTAGTGTTTGAAAGTAATCATGTGGTCATGTATCCATTAGTTCTTTAATACATTTTGGTCTTGTAAAGCAGATATATTAAGTATTCAAAAAGTAATGTTTGGGACCGGGGATTTAGCTCAGTGGCACAGCACCTGACTCCCAAGTGCAAGGTCCTGAGTTCGATCCCCAGTACCAAAAAAAAAGTAATGTTTAGCCAGGCATGGTGACACACTCCTATAATCCTAGCACCTGGGAGGCTGAGGCAGGAGAATCACCATGAACTCAAGTTCAGCTTGGTCTACATAGTGAGTTCAAGGGCAGCCTGAAGTACAAAAGAAGACCCTGTCTCAAAAACCAAAGCAAAAACAAATATATCTGCAACTGTTATTCACCTAATAGTTTGAGAAAACTGACCAGAAAAATATGCAATTATAATATTATGCTAGGTGCTGAAGTAGGGATAAGCAAAGACATGAGGCCCTTAATCTGGCCTTTAGGGAACTGTAAGTCAGGAAAATTTTTCTGGACAGGAGTAAAGAGTCAGTTACAAAGACCCAGAGGAAAATGGACAAAAAAACTAGTAAGAATAGTGAGATGTAAGCTAGGTCTTCATCAGTGTTTAAATGGAAGGTGGTTCAAGAAGTATAAGATGGGCTCCGTGGTACAGTGCTTGCCTAGCAGGCATAAGGCCCTGAGATCCATCCTCAGTATCCAAAAATAGTTTGAGGCAAGAAAGGCAGGAACATCAAGATGAGTTCTGGGTCAAATTCAAAGGGAACACTCTATTTCTCTAATTTAGCATCAAATACTACATAGTGACACAAACCAAATCTTCCTTCCTCAATAATCTTCCATCAAGTACTTTGCATGTACATATTGTTATGGATAAATGTCATAATAGGTGTAAGTGAAAGGCAAAGGATAGAACTGGATGGTTCATGATCCATTTTCACTTATGTAAAAAATGGGACCAATGAATACAAACATATATAATTATTTTTACATACATGAAACATTTCTGGAAAGATACTAAAAAAACTAATAATGTTCCTCAGCGGAAAACTAGCTAGGGGACTGAAAGACAGGGCAGAGGCGAGACTTTTTCACTACATGCTTGTTATGGCTTGTATCTAGATGCCCCTCTCCAAAGCCTCATGAGCTGATAGGTGGGGGATTTGGGAGTGAGTGGATCATGGATGTGTGATGCTGGATTAGTCCACTAACTGGCTGAGCATAGTTCTGGATGTGGGTGATGGATTTACTGAAGAGAGAAGGCCCACCCTGCGTGTGGGTGGCACCAACCAATAGGCCTGCAGTCTGGATGGAATACAAAGGGAAAGAAGGAAGACTCTCTGCCTCTTGCCTGCCATGCTATGGACTGTGTTTCCTCTGCCATGCCACCCTGTCTTGGAGCCAACCAACTACAGATTGAAACCTCTGCAAACTGTGAGCTAAAATAAACCTTTCCGCCTTAACTTGTGGGTGTCAGGTATTTTGTCCCAGCAATGACAAAGTAACTCAGACAATGCTACACAAGTACTTCTTGGGTTTTCAACCAGATAAATATATTAAGTATTTAAAAAACTTAATATATTTGCTTCCCTAAACAAAAGACTCTTGCCATCTTCTCAACCACCACATACTTCTTAGCTGGGCATCCAAGGCCTGGTCTTACCATTTTAGTCTCTTGTCTGATAATAACCTTCTACAACCCTGCAATCTAAGTACTAAGCCTTCCTTACTTTTTAGCAAAGTTGTTTGGAGTAATCATGTATGCCAAGAAGTTTTCTTTTCAAAATTTTCTAAAACTTTTTGGTCCCAAAGCACATTAAAAAATTTTTCTATGGGCTAGGGATGCAACTCAGTGGTGCCACACCTGCCTGGGAAGCACAAGGTCCTGAGTTCAATTCATGATACCTGAAAAAAAATTTTATATCACAATCCATTGCACATAAGTTTACGAATTGAAACAAATCTTTGCAAAATGAGACATCATTACTATGTGTGACACACTTTGAGATCTACTACATTTCTTTTTTAAAATGCTGAATAAAGGGCTGAGAGTGTAGTTCAGTGACAAAGAGTACTTGCCTAGCACACTGAGGACCTGAATTCAATTCCCAGCACCATAAAAATATATCTGTAGGGCCAGGGATTTAGCTTAGTGTTTTCGCTGCCTGCTGCACAAGCGCAAGGACCCAAGTTCGATCCCCGGTACCAAAAAAAAGTATATATATGTATCTGTATATATACATGCATACATACTAACTACAAACTAATAATTTCATGAACCTACTAGAACATAAGCACCTCAGGGGCAAAGACTAAATGATTTCTGTCGTCACCAAGGCGTCTGGAGCTTTGTACATAGTAAGCAGTCAGTCAAGAAGGAATGAGTGCTTACTAAACACTGCATCCAGTTAGGTGCTTGGATAGAAACAGGAATAAGAAAGTCTTAAATCACTACTTTACGAGTTTGGGATAGGCTCTATTTTACTGTAGATCTCTGAAATGTGCTTTTTGAAACACATTAGTTATTTTACATTTCACTAAATAACACTTTGGAAATCTCTAGAGTTTGGTCTAATATACTTACTGCTAAAATCACCTCAGGTTTCACACATACCTATTTGTATTAAACATACTCTAGATAGTTTTACAAGTCCTTTAAATAAAATTTCTTTTTACTTAAGCTCCCCATTAGTGGCAAATGAGGTATTAAATCCTCTGAAAGCAACCAGATATAAAACATATTCTAGAAAGCTTTTAACCTTTATTACTCCAAATCCCAGGCCCCTCCATCAAATTCCACACACATTAAAAACTTGTTTAGCCAGGTGTTGTGGCGCATGCATGTAATCCCAGCACTCAGGAAGCTGAGGCAGGAGGATCACCACAAGTTTGAGGCCAATCTGGGCTACATAGTGGTGAGTTCAGGGCCAGCTTGAACTACAAAGTGAGATCCTGTCTCAAGAAAAGAAAAAACAAAACTGTTTGAAAAAACACACCCTAGGGCTGGGAATTTAGCTCAGTGCTTCCACCACCTGCCCTGCCACCTGCCTTGCAAATGCAAAGCTCTGAGTTTGATCCCCGGTACCCAAAAAACCCAAAAAACAAAAAAACACACCCTAAATAAAATAAAAAGAAGTAAGTAAAATGCAAAGGTTTACTTAACAGACATTCAGATAGATAGTACATTCCCACCATGGTGCTAAACTCTCATCCTCTGCTTAATGGGTTGGATCTTAATTTTTCAACTCCAAAAAGGGGGGAAAGTATACCAAAAAACTTTTCAAAAATTGATAATAGTAGTAAAATAAGTTATATCTTTTTGCAGAAAAGAAACCAATCATACAATGAAACTTAAATTACTTTTCATTTTCACATCTAATACACAGGTCTTAAGTAGACCTGAAAATCATCAAGGACTAAGAATTTATAATTGCAGTTTTAAAAAATAGCAGTGATAGTATTGACAACAATTCATTAAAAAAGGCGAAACATATAACACATAACAAATTAAGTCTAAAAACATCAACAGGTTGACAGAAGTTAGACTTACAAAGAATCCAACAGCTAGTGACCAACACTGTTAAGAATCTAACTTGCTCTCCTATAACCATTGGCAGCTTAAATAATCAGACTTTACAATGGTAATAACTTATATCGAGATGGATGCACAATTTGCTTCCTGTCCTGTGGTCACCTACTATATAAATGAATCATTAATAGAAAAGTTCATTATTTAAGATTATTTCAGAAAAGGCCAACCAGAGTTCCCATTATTAACAATGGATAAAATTATTTTCATCAGAATTGAAATATGGACTAGCGAGTGGGTAGTGAACCTATAGCATGCGTGCTGCAGCGGGGTGTTATCATTGAAAGCCCAAAAAGGTTTGCCATCACCAGACTAGACTGCCTTCAAAGATAATAGCTAGACATTTATACTAACAATATATGTTATACTCTCATATATCAACTTCTATCAGTTCCAAAAAGGGCAGCTGACTTTAAAACACTATGCAGCTAGTTATACAAAAGCCAAGAACATGAGGGAAATAATCTTACTATTTAAAATATTACTTGGTAAAAAACTCATCTCAAAACAAAACTTCCAACTGTTAAGATACTGAACATAAAAATAGGACATATACCTGAGAAGTGCAGAGGAAAACAGTTCCTAGAGAGTTATTATTTTTCAATTTCACTAATGGTGTCTACTGAAGCATACTTGGAATGTAATCTATTTATCAGCCAGCTGTTCTGGCCTAGTATGGATTTATGATTTTAAAATCTGTGGCTACAGAGCTCCAAAATAAAATGTAATTTTTAAATAGATTTATTTTTATGCCGGGCGTGGGGGTGCATGCCTGTAATCCCAGCACTTGGGAGGCTGAGGCAGGAAGACTGCTGTAAGTTCGAGGTCCCCCTGGGCTACATAGTGAGTTCAAGGCCAACGTGAACTAATAGCAAGACCTTGTCTCAGAAAACTAAAAAAAAAAAAAAAAGATTTATTTTTTAAAGACTCAAGTATTTATTATCATTGATGATAACCTATATGTAGGAGAGACTATGCAAAGTACTTTTTTGCAGTATTTTATTTAAAGCTAAACAACCTGGTCATATAGGTAGTGTTAAGACTCCCTGTTTTGCAAATGAGGAAACCAAGACTTAGAGAAGTAACTTGCAGAAAGTTTTATGATTAGTAGCAGATCTGTAATATAAAGTACGGAAATTAACCAAAATTAGTACATTTAACCATTGGTTTATTTGCAGTCAATCAGTAACAAACAACTTGGTACTCCCAGATACTTGGAAAGTTGAGCCAAGAGGATCATTTGAGACCAGGAGTTCAAGACCAGCCTGAGCAACATAGGGAGACCCTGCCTCAAACAAAAGAACACAAAACAAACCTAACAACAACAAAAAAGCAAACTACCAAAGAAACTAAAGCCAAAATATTAACCACTGCCTCACTCCTCCAAGATTTCAAAGTTGTCAAGAAACAATAATTTTAAGCTGGACATGGAGGGCGCATGCCTGTGATCCCAGCATTTGGGAGGCTGAGGCAGGAGGACTGACACCAGTTGGAGGCCAGCCTGAACTACACAGTAAGTTCAAGACCAGCCTGTAATACATAGTGAGACCTTGTCTCAAAAAAAAAAAAAAAAAGAATTTTAAAACTCAGGTATAACTCTCATTTAAAATTAATATGGGGCCGGGAATTTAGCTCAGTGGCACAGCGCCTGCCTGGAAAGCACAAGGTCCTGAGTTCAAAAGAAAAAAAAAAAAACCTGTAAAAGTGATACAAAGCTGGGCATGGTGGCTCATGACTGTAATCCCAGCACTCTGGAGGCTGAGGCAGGATGGTTGCAAGTTCAAGGCCAGTCTGAACTACATAGTGAGACTCCATCTCCCCCTCAAAAAACAAAAACAAAACAAAAAACAAAAACAAATAAATAAAATTAAAAAGACAGTTTCCTTATTGTAAATGCACTCTGAATAGCATGTTCTTTTCTAGAAACTAAAACGTAATAGACAGTACATACAACCCACCCCAGAGACTTCCATGTTTAAGCTTTAATGCCAAAAAAACAAAATGAATTTTCATGCAAAAAAGTTATGGATGAAGATATGCCAGCAAGTATTTACCTCAGGGAAAGAATGCTGTAAGGGTTTGGAGAACTGTGTCACTACAGATTTTTAAATTACATTTCAGTGAATCAAAAACAAGTACCTGCATTATGAAATAACTTCACCTCCTTATCTTCTTTTTTGAACTTGGACATCTCAAAATAATCTGAGAACAATCCAAAGCAGCATTTATAGCCAGGCATGGTGGCGCACGCCTGTAATCCCAGTATTCGGGAGGCTGAGGCAGGTGGACTGCTGCAAGTTCAAAGCCAGCCTGGGCTACATATTGAGTTCAAGGCCAGCCTGAACTACATAGTGAGACCCTGGCTCAAAAAAACAAAAAACAAAGCAGCATTTATAAAATTATGGTCAAAAACAATAAGACCTAGGCATGGTGGCACATGCCTATAATCCCAGCAATCGGGAGGCTGAGGCAGGAGGATTGCTTCGAGTTGGCTGGGCTACATAGTGAGTTCAAGGCCAGCCTGAACTACATAGCGGAAACCCTGCCTCAAAACAAACAAACACAAAAACCAATAAAAGATCTAGAAACAAATGCTTTTGAATGTGTTATGGCAGAAGCAGTAAAGTAGTATGAAAAATGCAAACAGTGAAAAGTTATAACACTTGTGACTAGGCTAAAGAAATGCAACTGAACAAATAGAAGTAAAACTTCGGAAGCATAAGAAAGTAAAAACAATGCAAGCCATAAACTCTTGAAGCAAAAAGATTTAACAGAATCAATTCGTCAAGGAAAATATTTTCAAATCAAAATCTCAGGAAAGATATTCAAAGGAAAGAGGGTTCATTAACAACAACAATCAACATTTGTTATAAATACTAAATATGTTATTGAAATTAAATAGTTTGTATAACAGCACATCTAAATAAACACCCCATGTACACACAAACGAACATTTCTTTTCCTAAAGTAAAACAATTCAATTGCTTCAAGCACAAGACTACAGCAGCAGGTAAAATGTTGTGTTATTAGTGAGGTAGTACTGGAGGGACAAATAGACTAGGAATTGAGCATTTGAGTTTGACTCCCCATGTTCTGCCAATATAACTCTGGGCAGGTTAGTTAGCTTCTCTGCGACTCAGTCTCCTCATTAATAAAGTATGGATAATTACTATGAATCTACTCAATTTCTGTAATGTTTAAATGAGATAAGAGATGAATCTGCTGTGCAGGTGCTCACACACACTATATGAAGAAAAGGTACTAGACCACATGATCTCTGAAGGCCTTTCCAACTCTAGATCCACAATTCTATGTTTATTCTTGTGCAACTCAGGAGCCACATATGTAATATACTAAGGGAGCCAAATGAGATGGACTTATCCTTACATAACAGCTTACTATTACTGCTACCAGCTGACAATTAAGTAGCACTGTCACTACCTGTTCAGTACTGTTTTGCACTCACTGACTCATTTAATTCTCTCTGCAATAGAAATTGGTCATCTCAACTAATATATTCCAAGTGAGAAAGCTATACTGTACTGTTTCATGAAAAAATTTGACTAATGCTATCATCTTACATTTATATATCATAGTGCTTCATTAAGGTATTTTTCCACAAACATCTTATTTGATTCTTAAGTAACCCTGAAAGGAAGATACAGCAGCTATTATTTCCCCTATTTTAGAGAGGAGGAAACAATAGGGTTTAGTACCTTGTCAAAAATCACAAAAATAACAGCAGTCAAAGTTAGATCCCAAACCTAGTCCACAGTTCATTTATCACAATACTACCTCTGCAACTAAAATACAAAAATTAAAACTACTTATAAATTGAACTAACGTAATTTTTTACAAGGTACTCATCAAGCTACTATACTCAGAAATATTTTTTAATACCAAACTGCTCATTCAATAACAGAAAATAACTGCTTCAACTGGCTGTGTCAAAACACAGTAGGGCAAACTCTCTTGGTAGCAAGTCTAAATCAGTAATTGCTTGACATATTTAATAGAGACCAATTTGTTAAACAAAAGAAACAAATCTGAATCTCATACTAAGTTGCTGGGCTATAACTTGCTGCTAATTTCTAGGCTAAGGTGTGCCTTGTAGACCAAGAGATAGAACAAACATCAAAAGCAAAGAATACAATGGGAAAAAGCTACTAATAAGGATGCAGCATAATAAAAGTTGTGAAGAATACATGCATGTCTTGAGGCCTTTCCTATAGGTGAGTAATGTGTTACTCACCTATATCAAAGCAAGAATTGTCACAATAGAATGACAGGTCACCATAAATCATCTTTCGGATCTATGCTGCAGGATTTCATTAGATAAAGCCTCTATTATACCAGGGTATATAACTGAACCCTTAGCAGAAGGGTCCAATTTGTACCCACAGTTTATCCAAGAGTATGTGGTCTGATTATAAAAGAGTGCACTGATCAATGAAGAAATTATAATGAAAGGAAACCAGAGTGTACTTAAAGACCCATTTCAGAAAGTAAAAACCATATGCATCCCACAATTTATGTGCAGTAAATCAAATCTGGTTATCCACATTAATACATACCTGGTAGAGCTCTTCTAAATTGTACTTAATTGAAGTACTATTCTGAATAGCTTCCACTGCTTCTTTCAGTTTCTGCCATGTTTCATCTGTGTAGTTTTCTGGTAACTTAGGTTTATCTAGATGACATATGAAAGACTGGCATTAGAATAATAGGTAGGATATAGTAAAGTACAATCCATAAAAGAGAACAGCACTGCTATTTTTAGGGTGACTGTGGTATAACTATTATGTCTAAATATTAATGTGACTACTACACTTAAACTCAATATAAATAAAATTCAGAATACTGTTCAAGTCATTTTGATTCATCTACTAAAACTGAAGGTGAAAAAAAACTGAAGGTGAAGTTTTTTAAATCCCCTACTGATTGTATTGCTTCAAACAATAAAAATTAAAGCAAGGCACATGTAATGATCCTGCTCTTATCCTATCATACATAAAACCAAAGTTGACATGAATCTTGTACCTAAGATTTAAAATATTGAGAGCCTACTATGTGCAAAGTATTTTATAAACTTCTTAATCTTCTCAACAATGCCGTGGAGTATTATTATTCCTATTTTATGACTGAGGAAACTGAGGCTGAAACTCAGTTGGTAAGCTTGTCCAAGGTCACCTCGCTAGTCAATGGCAAAGCTGGGATTCTAATCCAGGTCTGTTTAACCCCCAAATTTATGCAGCATCTACAGAAATGGAGAGAAATACCTTAACTCAGGTTTTAAACTGTTTCTAAGCAGAAAAAAATTTTTTTTAATTAAAACATCCAAATGACTCCAAAACCTAGGCAACATTTTCAGAATGAAAAGAAGCCTCTTAATCAAGGCTTTAAACTTCACTGGCCAGCTACGAGTAATCTTTACAAATGAAAGCATCCAAATTTAATAATATGTCTTTACTTTAGGAAGGAGAGAAAAATAAACAAAATCTCTTAAATCAATTTGTAAATGCAATTAGGATCATAGCCCATCTTTTAAAATTTTTTGGCTATTAAATCAATATATCTATAAGTGAAATAATGAACACAGTCAATTACAATTCATATTCACTTTAGAAAGCTATACTATTACACTAGAAAGAATACAACGCTCGAGAACCTGAGGATGGGAGTGATATAAAAAGTTAAAAATAGACAAATACAGTACGATAACTGGTGCTTGAGACAAAACTGAACATATTCCTTATTTCTACACTAAAATTGAAGTATAGAGAATGTAATTTTCTCAAACTAATATTTAGTGACAAGGCACTTACACGGTAAATTACTTTAGTTCATTCATTTACTTCTCCATTTAATGAACATTTTGGCATCTATTATTGGCCAGTTAGGGTGGTAAAGTTAGAAAAATAGAAACACATTCAACAGATAATAGTTTTAAACACTGATTTTTATATTTGCATCCATGAATTCATATTACTGTAAGTCAAGCACATAACTCAAACACAACATAAGCAAATTTTCCTAAGAGCTGTAGATCAATACTCTAAAACCCATTCTGGTGATGAAAAATGTACTAATTGTATCTTTAGTGGTACTTCTGTGTACACAGTATTTTTTCACTTCCAAACTCTACCATTGGAAAGTAATGCAGAGACCCTAAATATTTTTCTCCAAGAGTCTCATGACTATAGTACTCAACATTATAAACCTACTTATAAATTTTATTTGAGCACAGGAAGATCACCAGTGCTACTTGAATTTCTACAGACTGGAGAATGTGGCCTAGAGAAGCAGAAAAATAAAAATCTCAGTAGTGCCAAGGTTCACTATGCACCTGAAATAAATAAAACTCTTTGGAATACAAATTTCCTCACCTGTAAAACCCAGATCAATCATATTGTAGAAGGTCAATGTTATAAGGAATTACAGACGGATAAAACAGGTGGAGAGAGACTTGAAAGTACTGCACAGAAACACCAGGTGTGCGTTTCAGCACAAGTCTACTAATCACCCACGGAAAATGAACCCTCCAGCAAAAAGAGGACCTCTCTCCACCTCACTGATTGTGCATAAAACATCAGGCCACCTCTATACTGTTTAATGCAGTAACATAACCTGCACGTGACTGCTCAAGTGTCAAATCCTTAGTAGGTGATTATGGATAACGGCCTTGGTTACCTTTAAAGTTCTTGATCACTAACTTCTTAGCAGAACCAGGCTTGCTGTTAGCAAAGCTAGAGGCGGTGGTAGAAGATTTGGCTAGGCCGTTTGCATGATGCACCGAAGTCACAGAAGAGATTAATATACTCTTATTTTTAAATTGCTGCTGCTGAGATGTTGCAGCAGTTGGTGATGAGGAGGAGGAGGATGATTCCTCAGCCATCTTCGCATCAAACCCTACAAACTCCAGGGTGTCTTCAAAACGCAGCTTCTTCTGTATTGGTACGTGGCTGGAAGCAGCCACGGAAACCCCCAGGCAGAAGGACGAGGTTGAAGGGGAAGCCGAATCCCTGGGTTGTAAAGGAGTGGAAGAGGTGGGATCAAAGTCTTCTCTCTCGTTACTACTGTTACTGCCGCTACTGCTGCTGCTGTTTAACTTTCTCTTCTTGGCAGAGGTGGGCGGAGTGGTGCTGGTATTAGCATCAGTGGCAGATCTGACCTCTTGAGCAGCAGCAGCAGCAGCAGCTGAGGGATTGGGGGAAGAAAAACCTGTTGGAAACATGAAAATAGCGGGGTCAACAGGCAGAGGAGCATCAAAACCCTACGTTTATATGCCTGCGTGCGTGTAGGAGAGAAAGTGGCAATGCTAGAGGGGGAAGGGAAGAAAGAAGAGAGGAGAAACACAGAGGACGAGCAGGAAAGTGAAGGGGGGAGCACACCGGGGGGAATGGGAAGGTTTGGGAAGGCGGATAGGCTGACACCAAGAGCGAGCAGAACTGGGGGTGGGGGGGGAGCGAATGAGGAGGCAGACAGGTAAACGGCCCTGCCGTCCCCCCTCCCCTGCTGTTCGATCTCTCTTCCCCCTTTCTGCAGGAGCGACTCAGAAGTCTGCGAGGCTGCAGCTCCTCCTCCTTTTCTCCTTCTCTGGGGGGGGGGGGTTTGCTGTGGTTGGGGGAAGGGGGAAGGGGAGGGGGAAAGAACCAGATCTTGTCAATAGCACAAGAGACTAAAGATGGCGCCACTTCCGGTCACGCTGCGCCGAGGGAGGGGCGGTGTCTCTCTCTCCGGGAGTGGGGGGTGAAGGGAAGGACTGCAGTCGCCCGCGGGGCTGAGGAGCCGGCTGACAGTGGGCCGGTGGGAAAGGGACAGCTAAAGCGCCCAGAACGCTCACGTTAGCTCCCAGTCTTGTTTCGTCTTCCCTTCCCTGGCAGCACCCTCGTACCCCGGCCCAGCGGTAGTTCCCACCCCTTCCTTAACGGTCTCGTGGTGAGCTCCGCGCCGCAGCGCCCTTACCGGAAGTGACTGGGCAGACACTTTTCATAGCGCCCAGATCCCGAATCCCCCTGGTCCGCAGGACTTGAGTGGGGGTGGGGGTGGGGGTGGGGGTGGGGGTGGGGGTGGGGGTGGGGGAGGGAATAAAGGGGGGGGTGGAAAGGGGAGGGGGCGGGCCTTGGAGACACCGTCGGAGCGCCTGATTGGAGCTTTCTGGATTTGAGGCGGGCGGGAGGCCTGGGTTGGGGGTGGTGGGAGAAGGAGCTCGAAGGAGCCTGAGGGAGAGGGGAGGAGATGACGGCGAGGGGCGGGGTGAGCTAGCTGGGAAAAAAGAGGAGGAGAGAGGGAAGGAGGGAGTAAAAAGTAAGGGAACAGGAGAATGGAAACTTTGAAAGAGATAAAGGAATAAGGAGGGGTTGCAAGGCGGCGGGAGTAACCCGAAATAGAGGAAAACATAATCCTGCTATTATGCCTGTGCCAGAAGGGAATGTCTCGAAGTTAAAGTAGAAAAGGAGAAGAAAAAGAGCTTAGATAGTAAGAAAAGTTTTTGATTCGGTGGAGCAACAAATTCTCTTTTATGTCAAGGACATTACAGACCTAATACTGAGTAGGGCCTGAATTTTGAGGCCTTTCTCGCTAGTAACAGCTGGAAATCCTTTTACCTTCCTACCAAGAGTATTTTCTAAGATGGCTGGCCAAGAAACAGCCCCCCACCCAGCACCACTCCAAGGATTAGCCTCCCTCAACCCCCACCCATCAGCCATTTACTCAGTAATTTGTAAACCAAACAAAGCTAAGACCCACTTCCTTCTTTTACAAAATCTCCTTTTCTACACTGTCTCAAAGGAGACATTTTAGGAAAATTTGGGAAAGGTCAGTGTTTCCTACCATTGTGTTCCCAGAGCCCAAATTTTGTATTTGATTACTAATTTAAAAAAAAAAAACCTAGAGATTTGGTTGAATTAGCAACAATAAACTTTGTAAATTCCCTGCTGGGAGTTTTTACTGAATCCTAGGGCATTCTCAGAGGGGGAGAATGAAAACTAAATGTTGCCAACCTGTTGATCATTCTAACTATATAAACATTCAACAAACAGGGAAATACATCTTTTGCAAGTAGGAAGGGGCCAAGAGATGAAGGGGGGATGAAAAAAGAATTAAGGTGGGTGAAGTACCTGTACCAACTCCCCAGAGGAATGTGGATCATTAGGTACAACAAACATGTACTAATAAAAATAAAAATTTTTGAAAAACATGTACGCAAACACTTTATATACCAGAAACTATGCCAGGTCCCTGCCTTTGAGAAGCCAGTGAGGGCATATAGTTTAAAAACTAACGTCTGCAATATCTAACAAATGTACAAAGTGCAGTGCAAAGAGGCAAAACAAGACCCCTCCCCCAGGTGGTTCAAGCCCGTAATCCCAGCTAGCACTCAGGAGGCTGAAGAAGGGAGATTGCCTTGAGTTGGAGGCCAACCTGGGCTATATAGTTCAAGGAAGCATGATCTGCATAGTGAGATCCTGCCTCAAAAAATATAAATTTTGCCGCGCCTGCCTGGAAGCGCAAGGTCCTGAGTTCGATCCCTGTTAACAAAAAAATAAAATATTAAAAATAATTTTTAAAAATTCCAAAGACTGGGGTTGGTGGCACACTCCTGTAATCCCAGCACTCCAAGGCTGAGGCAGGAGGATCACAAATTAGAATTCAGTCTGGGTTATTTATCGAGACCTTGTCTCAAAAATGTTTTAGGGCAGGGGATGTAGCTCAGTGGCACCGTGCCTGCCTGGCAAGTGCAAGGTCCTGAGTTCGATTCCCGATACCGAAAAAAAATTTTTTTTTTAATATGAAAAGGGGTGAAGATGAAGCTCAGTAGAAGGCTCTGAGTTCAACTCCCAGTACCTATATATATATATATACATATATATATATATATGTATGTATATATATATATATGTATGTATGTATATATATATATATATATATATATTTGGTACCAGGGATCGAACTCAGGTCCTTGTGTTTGTGCAGCAGGTGGCGAAACCACTGAGCTAAATCCCTGGCCCAAAAGGTCATCTACAGAATTATTATTATTATTATTTTTTTCGTACCGGGGATTGAACTTGGGACCTTCCACTTGTGAGGCAGGAGCCGGAACCACTGAGCTAAATCCCTGGCCCTTAGATTTTTCATAAAAGGCTGAGGAAGCCTAGTATGGTGGCACACATCTGTAATCCTAGCACTCTGGGAGGCTGAGACAGGAGGATTGCAAGTTCCAGCCCAGCTTGCCCAATTTAGCGATTTAGGGAGATCCTGTTTCAAAAAAATAAAAAAAAGGATTAAAAATGTAGCTTAGTGCAAAGGTCCTAGGCTCAATTCCCAGTACTGGAGTAGTACAGAAGAATCAAAAAGATGATTTTTATGCCAGGTCTCAAAGTAGGAGTTGCCAAAAAAAAGGCAAGAGGTTAGGGGAATACATTCTGGGCAGTGGTGACAAGGGCAAAGCAAGATGTTGATAAAGGGCTTGGCCAGTATATGGAAACAGAAAGTGCAGTGAGGCTGGAAAGTAGGATGTCTATTTATGAAGAAGGAAGATGAGGCCCAATAGTGCCTAGCGCACCAAGCCAAGAACTTCAGGACCCATCTTGTAAGCAGTGGTAGATGGCAGTGAGACCAGCAAGCTAGGTTTTCAGAAGGAGGGAAATGACAGACTTGTGACTTGGGTGAAAGCAGCATGCGTGGTATAGCTTCTGGTAGGTAAATAGGTCCTTGCACACCTTTCTAACCTCGTTTAAAAAGGCCCACTTTTATCTTTCTTAAAAAGTCCTTGGAGAGCTGGGCATGGTGGTTCACACCTATAATCCTGGCACTGAGGAGGCAAGAGGATTGCTGCAAACTTTCAAGGCCAGCCTAGGCCATGTAGTGAGTTTAATATTAGCCTGAACTACATAGTGAGACTTTGATTAAAAAATTTTAAAAAGAGTCCTTGATTAAAATGAAAATCTTTCTGGAAAGTTACCACCTTGGGCATTATCAGCCAGTATCTTTGTGCTGTTTAATTACAGCCTGCTGAAAGGAAGGCTTTAATAGAATTTAGGACTCAGAAAAAGAAAAACAGAGGCCTGATAATGGACAGATGAAAGCACTTGTATCTGTTTTGAATATACTATATAATTCTCCCTGCCCAAAATGAGGTAGTAAGCTCAGAAGGCCAAGGAAGATGTTCTAAAACATTAATCCTTTCCTCTTTCTTTTCTTTCTTTCTTTCTTTCTTTCTTTCTTTCTTTCTTTCTTTCTTTTCTTTCTTTCTTGTGTTTCATATTTCACACAATGCTGAACAACTGTGGAAGAATAAAAACTTAATGAATGTTTCATTCAGTGAAAATGAAGAAATGCTGCAGGAGAATTAACTAATTCTCAGGAGGTAATGAACAAGATTGTTTTAGTTCATGTAGTTACATTCCTTTGAATGGTGCATGGAACTGCCACCTAGTTTTCAGTTTACGAATATTAGTGCCACTGAAGGGACTGGACATAAAGACAAGAGAAAACTGCTTTTGCCATACAAAGACAAATTTTTATATGGAACGAAAGGATAACTGATGCCTGTGAGTATTCAACTGCATTCTAGAAATAATAGCTCCCAGGATTACATGGTTATCTAAGCTGTTCATTCATCTGAGTTAACATCTTAGTTCTGTAAGTTCAGACCCTTTGGCTCTTGAGCTCCCTTTGAATGACCCCATAGTGTAATTTACTATTTAAATTCTCCATGAAATATCCTTAAGTGAATTTTGAAGAAAAATAACTTCTTTTTTTCTTAAGTGATTAATAATTATCTTCCTTTTGACATTTTATAGCTTCATTTTATTTTGTGCCAGATTGATCCTCACATATTTAGCAATCTTTTTTTTTTTTTTTTTTTGGTACCAGGGATCGAACTCGGGACCTTGAGCTTGCAAGGCAAGCAGTGGCACCACTGAGCCAAATCCCCAGCCCCATATTTAGCAATCTTAATATAAATAAATAATTTTTATTAGTATATGTTTGTGATACACAATATTTACATTCAGCTTGGAGAATTGGTACATATACATATTGCATCTTGTTCAGTTTTACTCCTTATCCCCCTCCCCTCTCCTCTCCTTCCTTCTCCAGACCCCTTCCAATCTCCAGAGTTTACTTCCCTGTTTCCTACTCTATCTCTGTCTGTCCCTGTCTCTCTCTCTGTCCCTCTCTCTCCTCTCTCCTCTCTCTCTTTCTCATTTTGTTCCTTACATTATTTATATATTGGGTTTCACATATTAGAGAAGCCATACAATATTTAAAATTCTATGTCTGCTGGGTGTGGTACACGCTTGTAATCCCAGCACTCAGGAGGCTGGGGCAGGAGGATTGCTACCAGGTTGAGCCTGGCCTGGGCTACATAGTGAGTTCAAAACCAGCCTAAACTACACAGTGAGACCCTGTCTCAAAAAAAAATTCTATGTCCAATTTACTTCTCTTAGCATTATGGTCTTAAGATCCATCCATAGTGGAGCACAGTGGTACATCCTTGTAATGCCAGGGAGTCTGAGGCAGGAGGATTGTCACAAGTTTGAGGTCTGATTCTCTGGTGGAGTCCAGCTTACTACAATGCTAGTGACAAGTGGGCAAACATGAAGAGAGCTTGGCACCTCAGGAACATGAGTTTCTTTCTTCTTTTTTTTGTCTAAAGTAAAAGCTTTGTTAAAGAACAAAAAAGCACAGAGATTAACTTTTAACAAGAACACTGCCAAATCTGTGTTATCATGTAAAGCATCTTATTCACACTTTTGAGCAACAAATGGAAAAAAAGCATTTCTGAAAGTCTGGTTTTCAGTGCCCCGTGTGTGGCCTGGTAACAGCACACTCATACGGGGGACGGCTTCACCCACATTGTTAAATGCTTTCAGGGTAATCACATAGTGAGAGCTTGGATCCAGATTTTCGATGGTATAATAGTATTGTTTATAGTCCACTTTGATAGTCTGAGCATGAGGACTACCAATGCCATACCAATGGTATAACCTCTCACCACAATGTTCGTACCAAAAAAAAATAATAATAAATTTTTTTTGTGTGTGTATTTTTTTTTTTTGGTACCAGGGATCGAACTCAGGACCTTGTGCTTTTGAGGCAGGCAGCGGAACCACTGAGCTAAATCCCCAGTCCCTTTTTTAATGCTTGTTTCAATGGCAGATCTGTAGCCCTTCAACACAGTAGGCACTCAATAAATGTTTAAGAATGAGTGAATTCAACCCTGGGCTTTGTGACCCCATTTCACGGACCAGGAAGTAGAGGCCTAGGGTCTCACAGTCACACAGTGGGAGGAGGAAGCACCCTGCGAGAGCTGCTTCTCCCACCCCGTCCCAGCCCACAGGTAACTGATCCAGCAGCCTGGTGGTGCGAGGGGCTAGGTAGCCATGGTTATGTGACTTCAGAAGCAGCCTGGACTACATAGCAAGACCCTGTCTCAAAAAAAAATCCATTTTGGGCCAGGGGTTTAGCTCAGTGGTTCTGCCATCTGCTTCAAAAGTGCAAGGTCCCAAGTTTGATCCTTGATCCCCGATACCAAAAAAAATCTATTTTCCTACAAATGAGTCAATTTTATCTTTTTTATGGCTCAATAGTATTCCATTGTGTGTGTGTATATATATATATATCTCATATCCTCTTTATTCATCTGTTGATGGACATTTGGACACTTCCATAATTTAACTATTGTGAAATATGTGGCTACTAACATGAATACGCATATATCACTGTAATATTATGACTTTAATTCTTTTGGGAAGATAGCCAGAAGAGGTATAGCTGGATCAAATAGAATTTCTATTTTTAGTCTTTTGAGGAATCTTCATACTGATTTTCAATAGTGATTGTATTGGTTCGTATTCCCACTGACAATTAGGTTCCTTTTTTCCCATAACACCAGCAGCATTTGTTATTTTTTGAGTCCTTGATAATGGCCGTTTTGCTGGGTGTGGTGATGCATACCTGCAATCCTAGAATTTGGGAGGCTGAGGGAGGAGGATCACTGTGAGTTTAAGGCCAGCCTGGACATAGACCATGTCTCAAAAAAAAAATAACTAAAGAAATAAATAAAATAAAAAGATAATGGCCATTTTTATGGGAGTAAGATAGAATCTCATGTTGTTTTGATATGCATTTCTCTAGTCAAAGATGCTGAACATTTTTTCATGTACATATTGGCCATATGTACTTCTTCTTATGGTAAATGTCTATTCATTTTTTTTTGAAACTTGTGTTTTATTTTCCATCAATCTCATTTCCATTTTGCTTAAGCATCTGCAGAACAAACAGCTCAAGACCACTCAGTGGGGGTTCCTGCCCACTCAGTGGGCTGAGCAGTGCAGGCTGCAGACCAGTCTTCTGTGGCCGGTTGAGTGCTCCAGCCCTCAATAGGGAACTGTGGACTGGGCACAGAGGGCACCTGCACACCCTCCGACCAGTCTGGAACCTCAAGCTGAGTAGCAGTGAACTCTGGAGCTGGTGCAGTCCATTCTCCCTGAAATTCCTCCTTGGTGACACCCTTTTCAGCAGCAGCCTGCTCTTCTTTTTCAATCTCTTCAGGATCCCTGTAGAAGTAGAGATCAGGCATGACCTCCAACGGGTATTCATGGGAGATGGTGCCACTCATGCACAGCTCTTCCCAGGCCAGCATCCATCATATCAGACCCACTGAGTGAGCTCCCTTGTGGTTGCACGGGATGGCAATGTCCACGTACCACAGAGGAGAATCTGTGTTACACAAAGCAATGGTAGGCAGATTGACGTAAGACGCCTCCGTGAGGGGCTGGTGGTCAGCCCTGGGATCCATAACCAACAGAAGATGCAGCTCCCGGAAGCTGCCTGGATCTGGTTAGTGAAGGTCCCAGGAGTGAAGTGGCCAGCGATAGGAGTAGTTCCAGTGGCAGCCGCAAACTTCAGCATAGCTGCTGGCTGATGTTCCTAGAAGATATGATGCTGACATCAGCAGGGTTTTCAGTGGTGACTATGGCTTGTGCTGCCAGCAGAAGCTTTTCCCAGGTCCGCTTCAGATTTATGATGTCGATTTCATCACTTTTCCTTTTGTAGATATACTGTTCCATCTGGAAATCCAGGTTGGTGCCACCTAAGGGGGTTCCTGTGGCAAGGAATTTGTGGACATCCTCCTCCTTCATTTGCAGGACATCAAGGGCTCTGGACATTGTGAAAGTTTCCCTTTAAGTTACGATGGGAATCAAGAACAATGCCGTATGGACCCCTGCCTTGGCAGTGCAGAAAGCAAATGTCTATTCATTTTAATTTCCCATTTTTTATTTGGTCTTTTATTTGTGGAGGTTCTAATTTTTTGTCTTCTTTATATATTCTAGATATTAGTCTTCTCTCTGAGGAGTTCCCATTCTGTAGGTTGTCTCTTCACTCTACTTATTGTTTCCTTTGCTGTGCAGAATCTTTTTAATTTAATTTAATTCTATTTCTTGATTTTTGGTATTGTATCTCATGCAAATGGGATTCTCCTCAGGAAGTCCTTGCCTATGCCTGACTTCAAGAGTTTTACCTATTTTATCTTTCAGAAGATTCAATGTTTCTGCTTTTAGATCTAGATCTTTGCTCCATTTTGATTTTATTTTAGTACTGGGTGAGAGATATGGGTCTAAAGTCATTCTTCTGCATATGGGTAACCAGCTTTCCCTGCATGATGTTTAAAGAGCATATATTACTGTATTGGTCCTTTGTTGAAAATCAGCTGGCTGAAGGTGCTTGGGGTTGTTTCTGCATCTTCTATTCTTTTTTTTTTTTTTGGTACTGGGGTGGGGCTGGCACTCAGGACCTTGCACTTTCGAGGCAGGCACAGTGTCACTGAGCTTAATCCCTGGCCCTGCATCTTCTACTCTATTTCATTGGTTAGTGTGTCTTTTTGTGCCAGCACCATGCTGTATTTATCACTTAGCTTTGTAGTATACTTTGAAATGATAGTGCTTTTTAGTGTATGTGCTGCCGAAGTGAGCACGATAGTGCCTTTTGATTTGCTCTTGTTGCTCAGGATTGCTTTGGTTCTTCTGGATCTTGTCTGGTTTCATATAAAATTTATAATTTTTTATAGTTCTGTGAAAATGCTGCTGGTATTTTGACTGGAATTGCATTAAATCTACATATTTTTTTTTTTGAGACAGGGTCTCACTATGTGGTTCAGGCTGCCCTTGAACTCACGGCAATCTTCTGCCTCAGCTTCCCTGAGTGCTGGTACTACAGGCATGTACCACCATGCCCAGATCATCATTTTTGATAATATGGCCATTTTGACAATATTGGTTCTGCCTATCCAAGAAGAGGGGCTGTCTTTCCATTTTCTTTTTTCTTTTTGAGACAGGGTCTTGCTCTGTAATTCAGGCTAGCCTTGAACTGCCTATGTAGCCCAGGCTGGCCTCAAACTTGTGGTGATCCTCCTGCCTCAGCCTCCTGAGTGCTAGGATTACAGGTGTGTGCCACCACACTTGGCGTCTATTTTCCAATATCCTCTTCAACCTCTTTTTTCAAAACACTCTAATCTTCATTGTAGAGGACTTACTCTCTTGGTTACTTTAATTCCTAAGTATTTAATTTTTTGAGCTACTGTGAATGGAATTGTTTTCCTGATTTCTTTCTTGTTGTGTTCATTGTTGGTACACAGGAACACTTAATTATTGAGTGTTGATTTTGTATTCTATCATTTTGCTGAATTTATTAGCATCCAGATTCTTCTGATAAGTTGTTTGGATCTTCTATGTAAAGGATCATGTCATCTGCAAATAGGAGAGTTTGACTTCTTCCTTTCCTATTTGAATCTCTTTTATTTCTTTCTCTTGCCTGAGTGTTCTGGCTAAAGTTTCAAGTCCTGTATTGAACAGGAGTTGTGAAAGTGGACACACTTGTCTTGTTCCTGATTTTAGAGGAAATGCTTTCAGTTTTTCCCCATTTAATATCATGTTGACAGTGGTTTTGTCATAAATGACTTTCATCAGTTTGAGGTAAGGTCCTTCTATACCTATTTTCTTAACATTTAAAAAAATCATGAATGCATGTTGGATTTTGTTAAAGGCTATTTCTGCATCTATTGAGATGATCATGTGATTTGTATTATTACTTCTGTGTATGTAATGTATTATTACATTTATCAATTTACTTTTGCTTTCTTTTAATTTTTGAGACATGGTCTACTATATAGTTCAGGCTGGCCTCACACTTGCAGCAATTCTCCTGCCTCAGCTTCCTGAGTATTGGGATTGCAGGTATGCACCACCACACGTGGCTGGTTGAGGAATTTTTTGTCTATGTTCATTTTAAAATTTGGCCTGTAGTTTTCTCTTTTTTGTTGAGTCCTTTCTAGTTTTGGTATCAGGATAATGCTAGCTTCAAGGAATGAGTTTGGCAATGCTCCTTTTTCAATTTCATGGAAGAGTTTAGATATGCAATCTTAAAGACTTTTTTGTTTGACATTCACAGTTTGTGGCACAAAACAACTTACATATTAATATATGAGTGAGAATCAGAACTTTGTTTCTTCTTGTGTGTGTTTCTTCTTGAATCCTCACATCAATTTAAAAGAGGCAAAACCTCCCGTACTGTCTTGTGAAATGTCTTTTAAGTCAAGAATCAATTGGGCGGGGGATGTAGCTCAGCAGCACACCACCTGCCTGGCAAGCACAAGGTCCTGAGTATGATCCCCAGTACCAAAAAAAAAAGAATCAACTAATTGCACCAGGCATGGTGGCACACCCTATAATCTCATCACTCTGGAAGACTGAGGCAGGAAGATTAGAATTTTGAGCCCAGTCTGGGCAACTTAGTGAGACTTTGTCTCAAAAAAGGAAGAAGGGGGGGCAGGGGATTTAGCTCACCAGTGCCGCTGCCTGCCTCGAAAGTGAAGGCCCTGAGTTCGATCCCCGGTACCCACCTCCCCCAAAAAGGAAGGAGGGCTAGGGAATGTAAGAATGTCCTACATGTTGGGCTGGGGATGTAGCTCAGCAGCACAGTACCTTCCTGGCAAGCATGAGGTCCTGAGTTTGATTCCCAGTACCAAAAAAAAAAAAGTCTTACATGAGAAGGCCCTGGGTTCAATCCCCAGTGTGTGTGTGTGTGTGTGTGTGTGTGTGTGTGTGTGTGTGTGCGCGCGCGCATGTGCATGCTCATGTGAATATCAACTATTTGGGGATAGCTAAAACGTAAGCATATATTTTATACACCCAAATATTTGCCAACCGAATTAAACACATTCTCAACGTTAAAATATATTTTTCAAGGTTGAACTCACTGAACCCACAATAATCAAGATGTGTAATGCAGAACATCATACAATTATAGCCATCATCAGACTAAACTAGATCAGACACTTAATACATTTTCCATATATAGAATCTTTTATCTTGTGAGTCCAACTCATACCTTAGAAACATTAATTAAACTTTACAGTGTTGTCAGATGAGGTGTAGTTATTATTGGCTTACTTTTAACCAAGCTATTTATAAAGGAAAATATATGCATGAAAGAAGAAATACAAATGAGCACTGTTTTTCCTAATGTCTACTACCCTATTTCTACAGACATTTCCCTAAAAAGGCAGAGTGTACCCTGTTTGCCTTGTTTGATCACTGAGATCCCACAGGGTGCTTGTTTTATGTCCTTTCCAGATATGTCATAGCAGGGCCTTGCCACAGGACAGCCCTCCTGGAAGCCTTGTCCACTGAGTGGAATTTTCCTTAAAAATAGGAGAAAAGCTGGGGATTTAGCTCAGTGGTTTCGCCGCCTGCTGTGCAAGTGCAAGGACCCGAGTTCGATCCCCGGTACCAAAAAAAAAAAAAAGAAGAAGGAGAAAATAGCTTATAATCCTAGCACTCTGTGACGCTGAGACAGGAGGATCATAAGTCTGAACCCAGTCCAGGCAATTTAGCAACTTAGCAAGACCCTGTCTCAAAATGAAGCATAAAATAAAAGGGCTGGAGATGTAGTTCAGTGCAAAGGCCCTGAGTTCAATCCTTAGTACTACCCCCCCACACACACACACAAAGGGAGAGACTACTTGCTCAGGAGACTACCCAATATTGTTTAAGATTATGTCAAGAAAAAATAAGTGGGGTGAGGTGACACACACCTGTAATCCCAGCTACTCTGGAAGCTGAGGCAAGAGGATAACATGTTTGAGGCCAGCCTCAGCAATTTGAGACCCTGCCTCAAAATAAAAATATAAAAAGGCCCAGGGATGTAGCTTACTGGTAGAGTGCTTGCCTAGCACGTGTGAGGGAGGAACAGCTGGGTAAAGTGGTCTATTTTCTGAATCTACTTTTTTATTGGTTATATAGATTAATATGTTTAGTTTTGGCAGATTCATAAATGCACATAACATACTTTGATCATTTTCACCCACCCCCAATAACCCCCTTTGTCAGTATAAAAAAAAGCAAACCATGCCATGCTGAGATTCTATAGATTTATCATAATAAGGGTTTTGTTATGCTATCAACAGCAGTGGACTGCTATGGTATGTCTGAGGAAATGATCCAACAAAAATCAAGCAAAAATGATCAAGCAAAAATAATCCAACCACCAGGCCTGGTGCTGCACACTGTAATCCTAACACTCAGGAGGCTGAAGCAGGAGGATCACCTCAAGTTCAAGGCCAGCCTGGGCTACATAGTGAGATCCTGTCACAAAAAACAAAAACAAAAACAAAAGATAATCCAACTATATGATGTGATTCATCCTTTTCCTATCCTGAGTTTGCTTTATAAGAGCAAGGAACTTAATAACAAATGTTGGGGGCTGGGGATTTAGCACAGTGGTGCTGCTGCCTGCTGCACAAGGTCCCAAGATCCATCCCAGGTACCAAAAAAAAAAAAAGCAGAACAAAACAAATGTTGAACCTATAAGCACTAAGTAAAATGTAAATAGATAACACAAATCTCACACTTAACAAAACCTTTTATCTTCTGTGTAAAATCATCTCATCTACCTAAGACTGACATGGTACATCAGCCATTCGAGCTTGGCCACTTAGCTCAGAGATTTTTATCTGCCTTTCTTGTGCACCATCTGGAAAGCTGACTGAGGGGCTGTTAGGAGCAGGCCATTTCCCCCAGGAGTCTGGGATCGGGGAATCAGACCAGCCACAGATTACTTATCCTTTTGTTACTGCCAAGGACTTGCTTATTATAGAGTCGCTGGGCCTATTTTTAACCTTCTGTTCACTTTATCAGTGGCTCTTATAGGCCCTACATGTCCCCTCCGCAACTCTGCTTTAACCACTTAACAGTTCACCCCGAGCGAGCATCACTTGGGCAGCGCGTTTGTTCATGTACTGACTCCCCAGTGTTGCTCAGGGAGGTGTCATTTCAACCAGTCGATTCTTGTATTGAATACATCGGATAAAATTGTCGTTTTTATATTTCGTGTAATATTATCTTATAAAAATATTTAATTTTTGGCTAACCTGTATTTAAATAATTGGATTGATAAGTAGTTAATGTTTGATCTAATGGCATTTAGTTTTTCACTTTCTCACAAGCAAAAGGCCAATTTAAGTTTACATCTCCTGTTCCAAATCTGACTGCACCATAGAATCACCTGTGGAATTTAAAAAAAATCTTTGCCCGGGGGGTCCAGGGATTTAGCTCAGTGGTGCTGCCGCCAGCCTTGGAAGTCCAAGGTCCGGAGTTTGATCCCTGGTACAAAAAAAAAAAAAATCTTTGCTGGGGCCGGGGATGTAGCTCAGTGGCGCCACGCCTGCCTTACAAGTGCAAGATCCTGAGTTCAATCCCCGGTACCAAGAAAGAAAACTCTTTGCCCAGAACCAAACTTAGCCCCATTCAATCAGAAGCTCTGTGTGTAGGGCTTCAATTATCAGCATCCCCCCCCCCCCCGCCCGGTACCGGGCATCGAACTCCGGACCTTGCACTTGCGAGGCAGACGCAGTGCGGCTGAGTTAAATCCCCGCCCCGAATTATCAGCATTTTAAAAAAATTTGCCCCAGGGCCAAGATTTAGCTCGGCGGCGCCGCACACGCGCGTGCCTCGCAAGCGCAAGGTCCAGAGTTTGATCCTCGGTACTGGAAAAAAAAAAAGTTTGCCGGGTGATTTTACATACTTCCAAGGTTGATAACAAAATTGTAGGTAAAGTAAGTGTGCCTTGTGATTTGAATGGGGCGGACAAGCTCTGGCACTCCCTTTAATGCCTAAAATTTTTTATTCACTCCTTTGGTAAAACATTACCTCCTTTGCATGGAATCCCTTTTTCAAATGTAAGTTAGCCAAGGAGTCCTAGCTCTGCTTAAAGGTTAGTGTTTCTTGGGGGGTGGCTAATACAGAAGTTGTGGAAAGTGTCTGAGGTAAAAAAAACTAGAAGACACTGCAGTGAGGGGTGAGGAAGGTTAAGATCACTAACAGAGAAGGCAAGATTTTTGAGTACATGTTGACCTGACAGTGTTGCCTAGGGTCAATGCTGCTTCTAAGGACTTCATAGTCAGAGTCTAATCAAGACTGACAGTTTATCTCACCTGACAAAAATCACGTGAAAACAAGTTTAACATTTAGAAAAAGAGAGATGTTTAACTTTTCATAATAACCAAAGCAAAAAGCAGACAGTGGTGGTGAACCTATGGCATGTGTGCCACAGCCAGCTATTTGTTATTGAAAGCTCTAAAAGGTTCACCATCACTGGTTTAGAACTATCCATAAATACCCAACTTCTGAATTATCACTTACCACATGGAAATTTTTAATACCAAGTCATCTATTTTTCCTGATTTTATTAAACGTCTTTTATTCCCACCAACAGCATTATTTCTCTTGCCAATTCAATTTAGTCATTCAACAAAAATGTATTGAGGAACTATTCTCAGCAAGGCATGGTTCTGGATGCTGTGAGGGAATACTGAACTGATACAAAATTCCTTTTGATTCCTTTTATTTCAAAGCACGTACACAATCTTAGTTTATCTTCATAATCGCACATGAGATAGGTCAGGTACCATCCCCATTTTGCAGATGAGTAACAGGTTCAGCAAAGGATGTAAACTTTCTTGCCCAAGTCACAAGGCATAGAGACTTTAATCCAGTAATTCACTAATGTCAAATACAGTACCTCTAGGGTCGGGGATTTAGCTCAGTGGTTTCGCCACCTGCTGCGCAAGTGCAAGGACCCGAGTTCGATCCCCGGTACCAAAAAAAAAACCCCCCAAAAACAACAAAAAAACAAATACAGTACCTCTCATATCTTACTGTTTAGTAGATATGTTATAAAATAGTCTCAAAAAATCGACAAGTTTAGAAAAGACTCACCAGAAGAATAAAAAATAAGGATTAAAATAACCCGTTTATTGAGATGAGCCAAATCACAGTGCCCAAAAGGAGACCAAGCTTGCATGCAGTTCAAGCCATCATCCAGAAGGCGTGTCAAAATAGCAGGCAAAACACATTTCAGGTATCAGTTGATTCCTCGACTGGACCCTCAGCCAAGGGCTGATCATCACAGGAGGTAGAAATGAGTTCCTTCTCTCAGCAAAATCTAGGTAAACACTGAACAAACCTTGCCTGAGGGCCTTTTATGATCAAGTCACTGAGTATACAAGACAACCCTTGCCCTCAAACAGTTCTCAATTGACATAGTGGGTGAGGCAGACAATTACAGGGCAGAGTAATAAAGGCTGCTATGGGACAAAGAATTAAGATGTGTGATGTGCATGTACCAACTTCCCATGATTCCTGTAATCATTCTGTACTGCAAACATGTACTAATAAAAAATTAAAATTAAAAAAAGGCTGTTATGGAAATACAAAGGAGGGACTCCTGGCCCAGCCTAGATGGGAGGAATGAGGTGGAGTAGAGGAAGGGGAGGGAGTTAATAACTTCCAGAGAAACAAATTCAACTTAAAGCACTAAGGGTGAGTGGGAATTCTCCAGGCCAGGCAGTGAAAGGGAGCAGGGGACACCAAGAAGGAAGACAGGGAGCACAGTTAAATTGTGAGAATGAGCTGAACTCTACAAGAAATTTAGAGAAGACCTAATGCTGCTACTTCTCAAACTGTTTAATGAAAATGAAAGGGAAGCAATATTCCCAAACTCATTCCTGGGAGCAAGTGTTACCCTAATATCAAAACCAGAGGAGGATCCAACCAAAAAAGAGAACTACAGGGCAATCTACCTAACAAACTAGACACAAAAATCTACTGGGGGAAAAAAAAAAGACACTGGCAAACAGAATGCATCAAATTATCAAGAAGGTTATACACCACGACCATGAAGGATTCATCCCAGGGATTCAGTGATAGTTCAACATAAACAAATCAATAAATGTAATACACCATATTAACAGAACCAAGAACAAAAACCATATGATCAGGCCGGGGATCTAACTCAGTGGTGCTGCCACCTGCCTCGCAAGCACAAGGTCCCGAGTTCGATCCCCGGTACCAAAACAACAAAAACATATGATCATCTCAATAGATGCAGAAAAAGCATTTGACAAAGTCCAACACCCATTTATGATAAAGATCCTACAGAAAATGGGAATAGATGGTCTTTATCTCAATCGAATAAAAGTCATCTATGAGAAACCAACAGCCAACATCATACTAAATGGACAAAAACTGAAAGCTTTCACTCTAAAATCAGGAACAAGACAAGGATGTCCACTATCATCACTTTTATCACTATAGTTCTGGAAACATTAGTCAGAGCAATTAGACAAGAGAAAGAAAAGGAATAAGGATAGGAAAGGAAGAAGTTAAATTATCATTATTTGTGGATGACATGATACTCTATATTGAGGACCCCAAAAACTCCACCAAAAGACTTCTGGGCTTAATAACCAAATTCAGTAAAGTAAAGTAGCTAGATACAAGGTCAACACTCACCTTCCTGTACACGAATAACAAACTCACTGAGAGAAGTTAGGGAAACAACAACTTTTACAATAGCATGCAAAAACAAAAATGAAATACCTAGGAATCAATCTAATGAAGGAAGTAAAAGACCTCTACACTGAAAACTATAGTATTTTGAGAAAGGAGATCAAAGAGACTATCAAAAAATGGAAAGATGGGCCAGGGATTTAGCTTAGTGCTGCCACACCTGCCTCACAAGCACAACGTCCTGATTTCAATCCCCAGTACTGCAAAAAAAAAAAAAAAAAAAAGATATCCCCTGATCTTGGGTAGTAAAAACCAATATACTGACAATGGCCATACTTCCAAAATTGTTATACAGATTTTTTTTTTGGTACCGGGGATCAAACTCAGGACCTTGTGCTTGTGAGGCAGGTGTGGTGCCACTGAGCTAACCCCTGGCCCCATTATACAGATTTAGTGCAATCCTGGTCAAAATTCCAATAGCATATTTCACAGAAGTGGAGAAAACAATCCTAAAATTCATTTGGAACCAGAAGAGACCTAGAATACAAAAGCAATTCTGAGCAACAAAGGCAAAGCAGGGCACATCAAAAAATCCCTGATTTGAAACTAGACTATAAAGCTACTGTGATAAAAACAGCATGGCACTGGGAAAGAAACAGACCTGTGGACCAGTGGAACTGATTTGAAGATGCAGAAACAACTCCAGACACACTCAGCCACCTCATCTTTGACAAAGGAGCCAAACACCCTCACTAGAGGAAAGATAGCCTCTTTAAAAAATGGTGCTGGAAAAATTGGGTTTCAACTTGCCAGAGATTAAAACTAGATCCATATCTATCACCATGTACTTAAATCAAAGTGGATTAAAGACCTAAATATTAAAACAGAAGCAGTAAATCTGCTAGAAGATAGAATAGGTAGAACTCTTTTTTTTTTTTTTTTTTTTTTTTGACAGAGTCTCGCTTTGTGGTGCAGGCTCAACTTGAGCTCACTATGTAACCCAACCTGGCCTCAAACTCTTGGTGATCCTTCTGCCTCAGCCTCCCAAATGCTGGGATTACAGCCATGTGCCACCACACCCAGCTGAACTCCCAAAGACATTGGTGTAGGCAAAGCCTTTATAAACAAAACCCTGATCTCACAGGAACTACCACGAAGAATCAACAACTGGGGTCTCATCTTATTAAAAAGCCTCTGCACTGCAAGAGAACCACCAACAGAGTGAAGAGACAACCAACAGTGTGGGAAAAAATTTTGCCAGCTGTACCTCAGACAAAGGACTACTATCTAGAATATATAAAGAATTGAAAAAAATCAGACCCTCTCAAATTTAAAGACCCAATTCAAAAATGTGCATCTGAAATGAACAGACATTTTTCAGACAAAGAAGTAAAGGCAGCAAATAAACATATGAAAAAATGTTCAACATCACTGGTCATTTGAGAGATGCAGATGAAAACAATGGTGAGATTCCACCTCACCCCAGAAAGAATGGCTGCTATCAAGAAATCAACCAATAACAAATGCTGGTGGGGCTACGTAGAAAAAGCAACCCTACTGCACTGCTGGTGGGAGTGTAGACTGGTGCAACCACTGTGGAAATCATTGTGGAGATTCCTCAAAAAACTAAAACCAGAGGTTCTATTTGACCCAGCTCTTCCCCTTCTTGGTATCTTCCCAAAAGAATTAAAAGCATCATACCACAGCAATATATGCACACACATGTTTATAACACAACAGTTTGTAATAGCTAAATCTTGGAAACAGCCCAAATGTCAAGCAATGGATAAAGAAGTGGTTTTTTTTTTATACAACAGAGTACTACTCTGCCATAAAAAAAGATGTGCTTGAGAAGTTTCTAGCTAAATGGATGCACCTTGAGACCATACTCTTAAGTGAAATAAGTCAGACACACATGTTTAAATACTGCATTGTTTCTCTGGTGTGAGAAACAAAAAGTGGAAATAAGGACTAAAATGTATAATAGATATTGGGAAATGAGAAGAAAATGTTCAAATGATAAGGGGATCATAGGTGGAGGCAGCAGGAAAGGAAATAAGGGGCAAGAAAAAAAAGAAGAGAACCGAAGGGAAAAATGGAAACAAAGCTTTGTAAATAAGATGGGAAGAGGAGTCAAAGGGAGGGAGAGAATGGGAAAAATAGAAGAAGCAAGAAATATCACGTACAGGTACAAACTTTCTATAGCGAATGTGATCATTATGTATATCTAAAATATACCAATAAATGTTTTGCTTCAAATAAACAGAAAACAAAACAAACAAAAATGGTGAGAGTGAGAGTGAATACAGCATATTCAGGAAATTGAGAGGAGACTGGTTATTAGGGGATAGCATCAGTCTTAACCAGATTCCAGACAGCTAAGAAATAAAATCAAGTCAGCATCCTAATCTCAAATCTGGTATAGCAATTCCTATGCCCTTTAGCACCCAATCTTTTAATTTTATTTTTTGGTATAAGGATTGAATTTAGGGGTTTTGCACAGAGCAACATGCCCAGCCCTTTTTCATTTTGAGACAAGGTCTTACTGAGTTGATCAGGCTGGACGTGAACTTGCGATCCTCCTGCCTCAGCCTTCCAGAGTGTTGGGATTGCAGCCATGTGCCATCATGCCCAGCTGGCACCAAATCTTAATTGTATACTCTACATGCCTTTGGAGTTATGGCTATAGATGATACCTCTTGCCTTGAGCCATACTGGTTTAGGAAGTAGACTTACAGGTTGGGCTGGTCCTTAGCTGTAGAAATGGGGAATTCCAAAGGGAGGAGGCCATGCAGCATGGGAAATAAGACAAGGATGTACCTGATAATGTGACCACAACACTGAGCAGTATTACAGGAATTAAATGAATTAATCCAAGGTTTGTGAAACTATAGCCAACAGACAAAACTCAGCCATTTGCCTGTGTGTGCAATTAAAGTTTTATAGGAACACTGCCATAGTTATTTGTCTATATATTTTCTGTGGCTGTTTTTATGCTTAAAAGAAAAAGAAAACAAGTTTAGAGTTGTGACAGAGCATATGACATATGATCATATGATAAAACATTTCTGTCTTTCCCTTTACAGAAAAACATTGCTGATCCTTGCACTTGAATATACTAAGTGCTAAAAATAGAAATTTGGAATATGTTTAGTTGTTGTATGCAAAAAAAAAAAGTATTTAAAACATGTTAAGGATTTTGTATTCCTGGTTTGCACCACCTTTAATGTAGGTATCAAAGGATGGCAAGAAAATATTCTTTGGTAGGAGAATGGCTAAATAAATTGTGGTACAGTCACACAACAAAATACTACATGGAATTGAAAAATAAATAATTACAGCAATAGGCACAAGTCTCAGAAACAATTTTATGCGGAAAAAACAAATCATAGAAACATATAATTTGATAACATTTTTATAAAGCTCAGTAGTAAAAATTTAGGTCTGGGGGTTTAGCTCAGTGGTGCCACCACCTGCCTCACAAGCACAAGATCCTGAGTTCGATTCCTGGTACCAAAAAAAGTAAAAATTTATAGATAGAAAATGTAACAAAACTATTAAAAAAGAGAAATGAAATAATGAACACAACATCCAAGATATGCTGGATATGGTGGCTCATAACTGTAGTCCCAGCACTCTGGGAGGATCACATGTTCCAGCCCAGCCTAGGCAATTTAGTGACTTTGCAAAACCCTGTCTCAAAATTTAAAGAGGCCGGGGGGATGTAGCTTAGTATGAAGGCCTTGGGATCAATCCCAGTACTGCCAGAAAAAAAAAGAAAAAAAAAGGAAAAAAGAAAAAGAAAGGCAGACAGACAGATGACCTGGGATAGGTTGGGAATAGGGAACTTCTTTAGGGGAAATGTGAAATGTGGGGGCAAAATTTTAAGAAAGGTGGGAGAGGAGATTTAGGTAAATTCAAAAGCATTGGTAATGTTATAGTTCTTAAGCTAATGATGGGTTTGTGGATGTTTGTTTTATTATTATGCTCCATAAATTACATGCTGCATATATACTTTTGTATGTATTAAAATTTTATTTAACCATTCCCCTATTTTGAGACATTTGGTTATTTCCATTGTTTTGTAACTGCAAACATGCTACAGTGAGCATGTATAACACAGATTGTTGTGCATGTATAAAAATACAGTATTCCTGAGGATATAATTTAATAAGTACAATTTGGTCAAAGGGAAGGTATATTTAAAAGTTTGATAGATTTCCAGTTACCTTTTAGAAACACTGTACCGAGGGGAAGGGGATGCAAAAAAGAATTAAGATGTGCATGTATCAACAGCAGATACATATATGAAATACTGTTCAACATCACTAGTCATTAAAGAAATGCAAATTAAAACAACACTGAGATTCCACCTCACTCCAGAAAAAATGGCTGCTATCAAGAAATCAATAACAAATGCTGGTTGGCCTGTGGGGGAAAATGGAACCCTTTTCCATTGTTGGTGGGAGTGTAGACTGATGCAACCACTGTGGAAATCAGTGTGGAGATTCCTCAAAAAAACTGAAACTAGAGGTCCCATTTGACCCAGCTATTCTCTTTCGTGGTATCTTCCTGAAAGAGTTAAAAGCATCATACCACAGCGATATATCCACACCCATGTTTATAACAGGACAATTTGTAATAGCTAAATCTTGGAAACAGTCCAGAGGCCCATCAGTAGATGAATGGATAAAGAAAATGTGGTTTTTATATACAATGTAGTACTAGTCTGCCATAAAGAAGGATAAATTTGAGACCTTTTTAGGGAAATGGATGCACCTTAAGAGTATACTTTTATGTGAAATAAATCAGACACACATGTTTAAATATTGCATTGTTTCTCTTGTGTGAGAAAACGAAAGGCTAAGAAAGGACCAAAATGGATGATAGATATTGGGAAGTAGAAAGAAAATGTTCAGATAGTTCGGGGAACAAGGGGAGGGGGGAAGGGGAAAGGAAAGCAGAGACAAGGAAAAAAAAGAAGAGAAGGAAAAATAGAAACAAACATTTTTAAATAAGGAGGGGAAGAGGGGTCAAAGTGGGGGGAATGTGAAAAATAGAAGAAAGATATATCATGTACAAGTACAAATTCCCTATGATGAACATTATTATTATGTATATCTAAAATACACCAATAAAAAAACCCCAAAACAAACAAAAGAAATTGTGAGAGAGAATACAGCATATTCAGGAAATTGATATTATGTACAGGTACAAATTCCTTATGATGAATGTGATCATTATGTATATCAAAAGTGTACCAGCTGGGCGTGGTGGCACATGCCTATGATCCCAGCACCCCTGAAGCAGGAGGATCACTTTGAGTTTGAGGCTAGCCTAGGCTACATCGTGAGTTCAAGGCCAGCCCAAACTGCACGGTGAGACCCTGTCTCAAAACAAACAAACAAAAAACTAAAAAAAAAGGTGTACCAATAAAATTAATTTAAAAAGATAATACATGTACCAATTCCTCACGATGAAGGTAACCATTATGTACTGCAAACATGGACTAATAAAATTAAAAATTTGAAAGAAAAAAACAGGAATCAAAAATAAAGAACAGCAATTAAATAAATTAAAATAAATCAAGTCACTGGACAAGTGTGCTGCCACTAAATGCTATCTATGAAGATACTAGGTAATAGAAAGACTAAAGATAAATGTGAAAAGTCAAACTCTAATCTTATTTCTGCCTCGATCATTCTCAAATAAAATTATGCCTGCACATGTACAGAGACTATTTTAAAAAGATATCCTTAATTATTTTTATTGCATGGCTTGCATAATTAAAATAGGGGATAAAAATTAGGCTACCAAAAAAATGCTGTGCCAATTTATGACCCCATCTTCTGAATAAGTACTGATTGCCACATCCCCTTAGCAATACAAAATTTTACCAAAATGTGAAGTTTTTGCCAAAATGTTACTTGAATACATTCTCCCTGTAAAAACAACAATCCAAGTAAAATGCCCTCTTGACCAGTCACTCCCTAATCTCAATTCTCTTTGGGGAAATTTATTTTACCTTACTACTTTTTATTGTATAATTATACTTGAGGTTCTTAGGAATAATTTCTTAATAATTTACTAATGTTTCCTAGACATATTGGTAATGATTTTTTAAAAAATATTAATACGTTTGCAGTACATAATGATTACATTCATAATGGGGAGTTGGTACATGCATATAACATATCTCAATTCTTTTTACTCCCCCCTCTTTTTCTTTTTACAATTATTTAGACTTAACTATGTGTTTTGTTTGTTTGTTTATTTTCCGGTGCTGGGGATCCACCTCAGAACCTTGAGCTTCCCAGGAAGGCGAGGCGCCGCTGAGCTACATCCTGGCCCTATTAACTGTAAGTTTTACTAGTTTATTTACTCACCATCATCTCCTGAGTTGGCCCCATAGTCACTCTTTTCCTCTGATCCAGGTGAGTGTGACATCTTCTTTTAGGGCTATATTAGAAGACAAAAAATTCACTTTCTTAGTAACCTTCTCCCGTATCTGTATGGTGTTATTGACTCATTGACCCTAGTTTCTCAATCAATTAGATCCCATTTGTTCCATATCTTCAAGAAATTCTCATTGGTCTGCTGATCACACCCTTTCCTGTTATCCTTTGTTTCTTTTTCTTTTTTTCAGGAGAAAAACACATTTGATCAGACTAATAGTGGAAGTCTGACGTGCTTTTTATTTATTTATTTATTTATTTATTTATTTAATTTTTAATTTTTTTTTGTACTGGGGATCGAATTCTGGTCCTTGAGCTTGCGAAGCAGGCAGCGAAACCACTGAGCTAAATCCCGGGCCAGCCCCTGACATGCTTTTTAAAATTACAATGGCTTGAGCCCCCGATAACTTGAATACCAAAAACAAAAACCAAACGAAATCAAAACCACCACTCAGTGTCCTCCAGTTATTTCTGTGGGTTCTTCAAAGTACTACATCTTCAAAGTACTACATCATAGTGAATGAGGTCACAGTGCTATGGTTAAGGATACTTCCGTGATCGCCATTTTGCTGGCCAATTTTATCTACAGATAATTGATTCTAACTTACTTTTACCGAAATTCTTCACATAAATAAAGGCTATAATCTATAAGAGTTTGAAGATGACGAAACAGTAAAATAACAGTAATTTTAATTTGTCTCAAAATGTGGTTTCCCTTAGACAATTGTACCCCCAAACCAGGCCCACTTTTGGAAAGTTTCTAAAGGATACCCTCCCATTTCACAACCTTAGACTGGTGGTTTAGCTTATGGTCACTAGAGGATCGACAGAATTTGTGGTTTGATACCATTCTCTCAGAACTTCAGAGGTGAGGACATTTTCGGAGGGCCTGCTGACATCTCACATCCTGGGTTCAAGCTAACGCCTGCCCAGCGAACCTGGCCAGTTAAGGACGTTCTAGATGATTGACAGTGGATCTGACCAATCCCCTTAGGGGAATGCCAATGACTAACGGGGCACGGTTGGCATCAAAAGCATAAAAAGAAAACTCAAAACTATCTGACAGAGACAGATTTCCCAAAGTAGACCTTATTCTGTCTTTACTAATACCAGGTCAGCCAAGGTTGTTCTGTGCTAAGACTGGCACAATTCTTAAACATACACCACTGTGAAGGAGTGGTCTCCTTACCACTGGTTGGTTGTGAAAGTCCTCATTCTCCAGTAGGCCTCCTCTGACACCACCCCAACGGGAAGAAGGAGAAGCATCGGGTTCCCTAGTGGTCTCCATTGAGGAGGAAGGGCAACGAGGGAAATCTCATTATAAACTTCCAAGGTGGGGAGGAATCGAGGTTCTCTACGCTGCTATTTTTGTTTCTTTTTTGTGGTACTGCGGATTAAACCCAGGGCTTTACGCTGAGTTACATCCCCAGCCCTTTATCTTTTATTTTGAAACAGAGTCTCACTGATTTGCTAAATTGCCCTGGGTGGGCTAGAAATTTCGATCCTCCCTGCTTAAGCCTCCCGGAGTGCTGGAATTACAGGTATGTGTCACCATGCTGTTTGCCTGCTCTGCCGTTTTTGGTGCGGGTAAATTTTTTCTTGGCATCTGGCTAGAGTAGATCAGCTATCTAAAATTTTCTATTTCTAGGTTGCTCTTTTCCTGCCCCATTGTCTAGAAAGAAAATTTTATTGGAATTTTATTTGTCTATGCTATTTTTCACATATACCTTTTCCACTGTTGTAAATGGGATATATGTTTCTGTTCCTGTGTCTGTTATTACTAGAATAAGAGAAAGCTATTGGAATATAATAGAATGATAATTGTAAAATGATGGTGAGTGTATTGGTGTTCATTGTAAAGTTTTAAAATCTTTTCTTGTATATTTGAAAACTGTCATAATAAATGCTGGGAAATAAAACAAAAGGAAGCTATTTTCTTTTTCCTTTTTTTTTTTCAGCATCAGGAATTGAACTCAGGACCTTGAGCTTACCAGGCAGGCGCAGTGCCACTGAGCTACATCCCTGGCTGTATTATTATTTTTTTCTTTTTCCCGTATCAGGAATTGAACTCAGGACCTTGTGCTTGCCCAGCGCCCCAGGTGCTATTTTATAATAGCTCAGAAATAATACTTCAAGGGCCGGAGATATAGCTCAGTGGCACAGCATCTACCTGGCAAAGCACGTGGCCCTGAGTTTGATTCCTGGTACCAAAAAAGAAAAAATAATACCTCAAAACAGGAGAGAAATGAAAGTTATGGGGTTTTGTATATTTATCTTATATCCAGATTGTAATAGGATTATTCTTTGCAAGTGACAGAAATCCAAATTGAATAAGCTAAAGAGGAATATGGAGTTTATTGGTTTATGTAACTGGGAAAGACAAGGAAGTTCTCAGACCCAACTAGAGGGAGAGTTCTCACTCCATCTCTTCATATATCACCTCAGCTTCTTGTTGTAGTACCTCATTCTCTAAGACTCTTCTGCAGGGTGGCTGCCATCTCTGAAGTCACATCCTTACAGTTTGAGATCCTTCTCTACTTCTGATTTGGAAAATTCCAAGAGAAGTCTTATGTGTCTGGTCTGGCTCTTATGCCTACCCCCTTGAACCTGCCAATGGGTCCTGCAGGGGTCCATCCTAAGTTAGGTGCCAAGTCAGCGAGGCTTATGGGGAGGGGATTGCCTGTCCTACTAGGACTATATTCAAAGGACAGTAAAGTAGGAGCTGACTTCCAAAGTCAGATGAGTGCTACTACTGGAAGCAGGGAGGAAGGAATGCTGGGCACATACAAACAGCAGATGTCTGATATATGGACTTGTTAGTTTTATTGTTATAAAGTTGGATTTCTTGGATTCTGAATGCATATAATCATACTATTTGCAAATAACTTTACATTTAATCTTTTGATTTCTTTTAGACTTATACTGTTTATTTCATTTTCTTGTCTTATTACATTTCAGAACCTTCAAAACAACATAATGGACATCTTTTGTGCATTATTTCTGAATTTCAGGGGAAGTGACTTCAATATATTTACTGTTGGCTTTTTGGTATTTACTATATTTAGAAAGTTATTTTTCTTTTTTCTTTTCTTTCTTTCCTTCATTTCTTTTTTTTTTTTTTTTTTGTACTGGGGATCAAACTCGGGTCCTTTCTCTTGCAAGGCAGGTGGCGGAACGATTGAGCTAAATCCCTGGCCCTCCTTCATTTGTTTTTGAGACAGGATCTCACTATGTAGTCCAGGCTGGCCTTGAACTCATTATGTAGTCCAGGTTGGCCTCCAACTCTCTGTGATCCTCTTGTCTCAATCTTCCAAGTGCTGGGATTACAGGTGTGTGTCACCACTCCTGTCTAGAAAGTTAATTCGTTGAACTGTACACTTATGATCTGTCTATACTTTTTTTTAGTGATTGTCCATTTCTGTACATTACTTATCAACTTACAAGTTTCTAAAATATACTAAAAACAAGTAAATAAAAATGAATCACACTTCCTCATTGCCAGGAATGAGCTCAGGGGTGCTGCACTTGCCTGGGAAGCACAAGTCCTGAGTTCAATCCCCAGTACAAAAAAAAAAAGAAAAAAGAAATGAAGGAAAAAGACCTGCATAAAGGCATGCCATTGTGAAATTTCAGAATGCTAGCTTTAAAGGACAAACCTTAAAAGCTTCTACAAGTAGGAAAAAGTAATCCGTTTCATACAAAGGAACAGGAACAGGTATAGGAATGGCATTTGACTTCTCAAAAGAAGTTGTTTAAAATTTTTTACCTTTATTAGCATATATTTGCAGTACAAAATGATTATATTTATCATGGGGAGTTGGTACATGTACATATCACATTTTAATTCTTTTTATGTTCCCTTCCCCTTCCTTCCCTCCCCCTCCCTCCATCTCTTTCAAAAGAAGTTATTTCAGCTGAAGACAACGAGCCATGCCTTCAAAATTCGTAGTGAATATAACTTCCAACATAGAATTCTATATTTAGCTAACCTATTATTGAGTGTTAGGGTAGCATAAAAACAGTTTCATTCATGAAGTGCTCAAACATTTTTCTTCCCGTGCACACACTCTGAGAAAGTGACTAGAGGGCATTCTCCACCAAAACTAGAGAGTAGGCCCAGGCATGGTGGGGCACACCTGTAATCCTAGCACTTGGGAAGTTGAGGCAGGAGGATGGTAAGTTTGAGGCCAGCCTGGCTATGTTGCAAGTTTAAGCCCAGCCTAGACTATATAGCAAGACTGTCTCAAAAATAAACTATAATAAATAAATATGAATAAATAAAACTGGAGAGTAAATCAAGAAAGGGGAAGACATGTTATCTAGGAAGCAGAAGATCTGACTTACTGTACTAATTTTACTGTATAAAATTCTATTGAAAATATGTTGGGAAGTTTGGGAGGACTTAGACATATGTACAAACAGGGCTGCCATACACATGGCCGTGCACTCTGCAATTCACAGGGCATCATAAAACCTAAGCAAATGAAGACATGATTAAACTCAGGAAAAGGAAAAGTTGTTTAAGAAAGGAAATGTAATCATAAATGCTACTTTTCCATCAGTTTATTATTTATACAAAATCATAATGTATACATAATAGTTCATAGGAAAGTTGCTATAACTCTATTGAGAGGATAAGGAGGAGAGAACTGGGTGAAAGATAAGAAAGCCTAAATAAATTATGGTACATCCATGCAATTGAACACTATGCACCCATTAAAAAGAAAGCAATGAATACTATGTACCCATCTGAAAAATGTCTAAGATACATTAGTGGAAAATAAAATAAGAGGTAGCCAAATATCTATTGACTACTCCCATTTTTGTTTAAAAAATATAAATAGATGGCTTTGTCTTTTGGCAAATGATCCAGATTGGCCAGTGCAGTAAATTGTGGGGAAGAGTGTGTGAGTTGGGGGTGGGGTAGGGATTCTAGCAAGGTAGATAGAGGCCTTTTCTCTAGTTGCTGAGGACTATTCTTGAAGAGGCCTAGTGGTTGATGGTATCTGAGAGCTGTGGGGAGGGCATCTGCATTAAAGACCTCTCTTCTTTGTGCTGAGGGTGACTATTTGTGAGAGACAGGCATGGTGATGCATACATGTAATCCCAGAACTCTGAAAGGCTGAGGCAGGACAATTGCAAGTTGAAGTCTACCCTGGGCATTTTAGCCACTTAGTGAGACCTTGTGTCAAAAAAAAAAAAAAAAAAAAAAAAGAGCTGGGGATATAGATCAGTGTCAAGACCCTGAGTTTAATCCTCAGTACCACAAAAAAAAAATTTTAATTAAAAAAAATATAAGGCCCAGTGAGAAGGGCCTAATCTTTTTTTTTCTCTTCCAAGTTTACTCCATCATTATTCCAACCCCTCCTTTTTTTTTTTGCTAAAATTCTTTTATTGGTACATTTTAGGGTATACAATACATTTACATTTATCACTGGGTGCTTGACCTGTATATGGTGTATCTTGGTTCTTATTTTTTCCCCATTCCCTGTGCTCCCCTCACCCCCTCCACCCATCCCTATTTACAAAGACTTTGTTTCCATTTTTTCCTTTTCTCATAATTTTTCCTTTCCCTTCTTGCCTTTCCCCTTCTGCTCCTACTTCCCCTACCACTTTGGACTTTTTCTTCCTATTTCAAATTATCAATTATTCATTTTAATCATTTTAATCCACTTTAAGTTTCTCACACCAGAGAAACTATTCAGTATTTATACATGTGTGTCCTATTTATTTCACTTAAGAGGATGGCCTCAAGGGCTGGGGATTTGGCTCAGTGGTTTTGCTGCCTTCTGTGCAAGCGCAAGGACTCAAGTTCCATCTCTGGTACCCAAAAAAACCCAAAACAAAACAAACAAACAAACAAAAAACCAGTACAGCCTCAACATGCATTCATTTAGCTATAAAGGTCTCTAGTTTCTCATTCTTTATGGCTGAGTAGTACTCCATTTTATAAGAAAATTCCACATCTTCTTTATCCAGTTTCCAGTTGATGGGCACTTGGGCTGTTTCCAAGCTTTAGCTATTACAAACTGCCGCTATAAACATGGGTCCACATATATCGCTGTGGTATGATTCTTTTAATTCTTTTGGGAAGATACACAGCAAGGGAATAGCTCGGTCAAATGGGACCTCTAGTCCTAGTTCTTTGAGGTATCTCCATACTGATTTCCACAGTGGTTGCACCAGTCTACACTCCCACCAACAGTGGAGAAGGGTTCCTTTGTCCCCACACCCCCTCCAGCATTTGTTATTGGTTGATTTCTTGATAGCAGCCATTCTTTCTGGGGTGAGGTGGAATCTCAGTGTTGTTTTCATCTGCATTTCTCAAATGACCAGTGATGTTGAACATTTTTTCATATGTTTATTTGCTGCTTTTGCTTCTTTGTCTGAGAAATGTATGTTTATTACAGATGCCCATTTTTGAATTAGGTCTTTAAATTTAGGGGGTCTGATTTTTTTCAATTCTTTATATATTCTAGATAGTAGTCCTTTGTCTGAGGTACAGCTGCTAAAATTTTTTCCTACATTGTAGATTGTCTCTTAGCTCTGTTGGTGGTTTCTCTTGCAGTGCCAAAGCTTTTTAATGAGATCCCAGTTGTTGATTCTTTGTGCTAGTTCCCGTGCTACTGAGGATTTGTTCATAAAGTCTTTTCCTACACCAATGTCTTCAAGAGTTCTACCCAACTTATCTTCCAGCAAGTTTAGTGTTTCTGTTTTAATATTTAGATCTTCAATCCACTTCAATCTTAGTTTAGTGCATGGTGATAGATATGGGTCTACTTTTAATCTTTGGCAGGTTGAAATCCAGTTTTTCCAACACCATTTATTAAATAGGCTATCTTTCCTCCAATGAGGGTGGTTGGCTCCTTTGTCAAAGATGAGGTGGCTGAGTATGTCTGGAGTTGTTTCTGCATCTTCTAATCTATTCCACTGATCATTGGGTCTGTTTCTTTGCCAGTACCATGCTGTTTTTATCACAGTAGCTTTGTAGTATAGTTTCAAGCTGGGGATTGTGATACTTGCTGCCATGCCTCTGTTACCTAGAATTACTTTTGCTATTCTAGGTCTCTTCTGGTTCCAAATGAATTTTTGGGTTGTTTTCTCTAGTCCTGTGAAATATATTGTTGGAATTTCAATGGGCATTGCATTAAATCTATATAGCAGTTTTGGAAGTATGGCCATTTTCACTATATTGGTTCTTCCTACCCAGGAACAAGGGATATCTTTCCATTTTCTTATATCCTCTTCCATCTCTTTTTTCAGAGTGATGTAGTTTTTTGTGTAGAGGTCTTTTGCTTCCTTTGTGAGAGTGATTCCTAGATATTTCATTTTTTGGATGCTATTATAAAAGGAATTATTTCCTTAATTTCTCTCTCAGTGAGTCCGTTATTTGTGTACAAGAAGGCTAATGATTTTTGAGGGTTGACCTTGCATCCAGCTACTCTACTGAATCTGTCAATTAAGTGTAGAAGTCTTTTGGCAGAGATTTTTGGGTCTTATATGTACAGTATCATATCGTCAGCAAATAATGACAGTTTAACTTCTTCCTTTCCTATCTTTATTTCTTTCTTCTTTCTAACTGCTGTGGCTAATGTTTCCAGAACTATATTGAACAGGAGTGGTGATAATGTGCATCCTTGTCTTGATAATGGGCATCCTGAAAAAAGTTTTCAGTTTTTGACCATTTAGTATGATGTTGGCTGTTGGTGTTTCATAGATAGCCTTAATTAGGTTAAGATAAAGACCTTCTATTCCAATTTTCTGTAGGGATTTTATCATGAATGGGTGTTGGATTTTGTCAAATGCTTTTTCTGCATCTATTGAGATGATCATATGATTTTTGTCCTTGGCTCTGTTAATATAGTGGATTACATTTATTGATTTACATATGTTGAACCATCCTTGCATCCCTGGGATAAATCTGACTTGGTCATGGTGTATGATCTTCTTGATGACCCTCTGTATTCTGTTTGCCAATATCTTGTTGAGGATTTTTGCATCTATGTTCATTAGGCAGATTGGCCTGTAGTTCTCTTCTTTGGTTGGGTCTTTCCTTGCTTTTGGAATCAGAGTAACACTTGCTTCCAGGAATGAATTTGGGAGTATTACTTCCTTTTCAATTTCATTGATGAGTTTAAAGAGTAATGGTAATAGTTCTTCTTTAAATATCTTGTAGAATTCAGCAGTGAATCCATTGGGACCTGGGCTTTTCTTTGTTGGTAAATTTTTAATTATGTTTTCAATTTCACTCAATGTAATTGGGGTGTTTAGAATTTCTATATCTTCATTTAACTTTGGCAATTCATATGTATCTAGGAATCTGTCCATTTCTTCTGTGTTTTCCAATTTATTAGAGTACAGGATCTCAAAGTAAGTATTGATGATCCTCTGGATTTCTGCTGGATCTGTGATGACTTCACCTTTTTTGTTCTTAATTGCATGGATTTGAGCCTTTTCTTTCCTTTTTTTTTGATAAGGTTGGCTAAAGGTTTATCGATTTTATTTATTCTTTCAAAAAACCAACTCTTTGATTTTTTGTATCATTTTCTTAGTCTCCATTGCATTGATTTCTGCTCTGATCTTTATAATTTCCTCTCTATTATGAGCTTTGGGTTTGTCATGCTCTTGTTTTTCTAGGAGTTTGGTGTTCAGCATTAGGATGTTTATTTGAGCTCTCTCTGTTTTCCTAATATGGGCATTCACTGCTATGAATTTCCCATGTAGAACTGCTTTCATTGTGTCCCATAGATTCCTGTATGTTGTACTAGCATTTTCATTTTCTTGTAGAAACTGTCTAATTTCTTCTTTAATGTCCTCTGTGACCCAATGGTTGTTCAGGAGAATGTTATTCAATTTCCATGTCTTTGTAGGGGTTTTGCGGTTTCTTATGCTTATGATCTCCAATTTTATTGCACTATGTCTGATAATATACAGGGGGTAACTTCAATTCTTTTACATTTACTTAAACATGTCCTATGAGTTAGCATGTGGTCTATTTTGGAGAATGACCCTTGTGCAGCTGAAAAGAATATGTATTCTGATTTTGTGGGGTGGAACACTCTGTAAACATCTATTAAGTCTATGTGTTCAATAGCTTGGTTCAGTTCTAGAATTTTGTTGTTGATTTTTTGTCTAGATGATCTGTCTATTTGTGATAGTGGGGTATTGAGGTCCCCCACTACAACTGTATTAGTGCTTATTTGGATTTTCATGTCCATTAATATTTGTTTTGTATAGTTGGGGGCATTTGTATTTGGTGCATATATATTTAGGATTGTCATCTATTCCTCTTGGATTGTTCCCTTCACAAGGATGTAGTGACCATCTTTGTCTCTCTTAATTAGTTTTGGTTTGAAATCTACTTTGTCTGCAAATAAAAAAAATATGGCGCTCTTCACGAATTTGTGTGTCATCCTTGCACAGGGGCCATGCTAATCTTCTCTGTATCTGTATTGTTCCAATTTTACTATAGGTGCTGCCAAAGCGAGCACAGGGCCTAATCTTTAAACTCGAAGTTCCCTAATTGTTGGAACTATGGTTCTGGGCTGCTCTGCTAGGGCTCAGGGAGGTCAGAAGCGTCTCTGTTGGTGTAGTTGAAGGTGTGCAGAGCAGCCTGTAGTCATACTTTAGCAAGTGTCTCTGAGGGTCACTCTGTCCTCTCAGGCTGGTGGGGAGAAGCCCCACAGGGCAGATGCTTGTCTCTGGGTGATGATATGGTTCTCTATCATAGGCTTCTGCAGGATGTGCCCCCCACAGAGTGTTTGTGGGGAAATCAAACTGAGCCAATACTGTGCCAGTCAGCCAAGCCTGTGCCCTAATCCAGAGATGCCATTGTCCACAAAGAAAGACAAACTTTGCTCTAATTGGCTGTCCAAAGTGTGTCTTTTTCTAATTAGTGCACCCCAAGGGGGTACTATTTTTGGCAATATTTCTGCTTGGAGGGTCACATCCTTTTCTAATTTGTCCTTAGGGATCTTGTGTACTAAATCCAGCTTGGATTTCTACTGATATACAGATACTGGGTTTGTAAGTAATATGGGGCCTTTATCAGAAGTCCAGAGGAATTTAGGTGACCCTGGAAAAAGGTTCTCTCTCTCTCTCTGTCTCTCTCTCAGTCTTTCCCTCTCCCTCTCTCCTTTTCTCCCTCTCCCTCCTGCTCTCCCTGTGGCAGGATGGGGGCAGTGCCCAGGAGGAAACCAAAGGCTTTCATACTTGTTAAGCAAGTGCTCTATCACCAAGCTACACCCTCAGGCCTCCCTTTCTTCTTTGAGTGGTCCCTAGCCACTGTCCTTGCCTAAGGCAAATTGACAAAGGGAAAGGAGTTTGGTCAGATTAGATCAAGATGGCAGCCTTAAACCCTTGTGACTTTTTTCTATCTTCTCTTCCCAGATTCCTTAAAAAGAGCAGAAAAGCAAAAACAATGAGTGATATAGTTAAAGCTAAGTGTACTATCAGCAGTTCAGAGTATAAAGAAAGCCCCCAAGGGCCAGGGATTTAGCTCAATGGCTTATGGTCCTGCCTCTCAAGCTCAAGGTCCTGAGTTTGATCCCTGTACCAGAAAAAAAAAAGAAACCCCCAAGGATCAAAATCAGATGGAATCATACTGATAAGAGAGGAGGAGGAGCCCAGTGCAAAATCTGCAAGAGAAAATTACTGGAGCAAATCCAGACAAAATTGAATCTCAGAAAGAATAAATGCACAGAGCAGCCTGGTGGCGCACGCCTGTAATCCAACTGAGGTAGGAGTAAGGCTGAGGCATGAGTTCCAGGCCAGCCTGGGCTGCATAGTGAGTTCAAAGCCGGTCTGAACTACATAGAGAGACCCTGTCTCAAAAAACAAAACAAACAACAGCAAAAACAAAATGAGCAAGGGACACTTGCAAATAATTAATCATATTGAGAAAAGAAAGGCCAATTAGGTTCCTCTGTGACCACCCTGTTTCTCCTTACTTCACTTTAATTCTAAAGTTAAAACAGAATTTCACACTAAATAAAGTGAAATATTTGCCTCCAAAAGTTTGCTAGTATGAGTGTAGGATCCTAAAAAAACAATAAAGCAAAACAAAACAAAAAACCCAGAACAGACCTCTGTATAATATGGACTTACAGAAAAAGTCAAGGAAAAAAAAGAGACACAGTTTTATCTTGAGAAATACACCGAAGTCCTCCAATGCTCGAGTAAAATTATTTTGGCATTTTTTTGGAGAAGAAAATGACTTCTCTCTACCCATCCACCTTAAAGCACAGCCTGACAGGTCAACCAACCCACTTACATGGCTCTCTCTCCCTCAGGAGACAGGCCGGTTCAGAAATGCAGGCCAACAGAGCTGCTAAGGATATTTAGGCAAGCTAGGTTTGCTAAGCAATTTGTCCCTTATTCACTAATCTGTAAGTCAACAAAAGATTTCCAGAAATATTTGGAGAAAATCTGCAGCAGAAAAGAGAAAGACCAAAATGAATAAATTGAACAATTGACCCTGTGTGGGGAAGAGGCAGTAGAGTGTGGGAGTGAAATCATAGAAGCAACAAAACTGATTTCAAATTGTAATTTTCAGACATTCAGAAATATTCAAAACACATTTCAGACATATTCTGAATCTCTTTATTGCTCGACTACATATTACAGCAAAATAAAAAGTGAATCCAAAACAAGAGGAACATGTACAGAATACAAGAAATAATGATGAGTAAAGTAACAATAAGACTTTGAGTTGTACAGATCCTAGCAAAAAGCAGCACTATAAATTTTTTGGAGACAGGCTCTCATTATGTAGCTCTGGGTGGCTTCAAACTTGCAGCAACCCTTCTGCCTCAGCCTCCTGAGTGATGAAGATTGCAGGGGTTTGCCACCATACCCAGCCCAAAAGGAGCCATATTTGAATCAGAGAGAAATAGAATTCAGAGCAAAGAATATTAAAAAGTTAAGTGGATATTTAATATTGATAAAAAAATACACAACCAAGAACATGTGATAGTAGTTGACTTTTATGTATATAATGACTTGAATAAGAGGCATATAAAGCAAAGTCTGTTAGAAATACAAAGAGAATAAATATTTACAAATAACCAATCATAGTGGGAGATTGCCCTCTCCTGCTCTCTTTTCTCTCCCCCTCTTCTCTTATCCTTTTTGTGCCTGCTCTCTTTTCTCCTAACAAATATATAGGTACTACCTAGTACCAGTATGTATCAGGCATTGTATTAGATACTATGATCACAGTAGCTAGCAAAACAACCTTTGTGCCTGTCATGTGAAGCTTGCAGTCTAGTTAGAAAGATAGGCATTATTCCAATGTCCATTAAAATACATGTAAATTAGGCTAGACATGGTGGTGCACACCTGTATCCCTGGCTACTAGGAAGGCTGAAGCATGTAGATGGCAAGTTTGAGGCCAGCTTGGGCAACTTAAGAAAACAGTCTCAAAATTGAAACTACAACAGCCTGGGGATGTGTGGCTCAGAGGCAGAGAGCACTTGCCTAGCATGTGTCCAGTCCCTGGTTTCAATCTCTATTACGGAGGAAAAAATAAAAAAGTAAAATTACAGCTGTGATGAGTGCTCCCCCATGGGAGAGGTACTTTGATCTGTGAAGTTAGGAAAGCTTCCAGGTCAAGCAAAACTTGGTAACTGAGTGAAGAGAGAAACAGCATTCCATGTACAAGGGAGAAAGCATGTGTAAAGGTCCATGGTAGGAGAAGACCCGGGGTTTATGAAGGACAGAAAAGAGACAGTAAGGCTGGAACTCAGACAGCAAGGGGAGAATTTTACAAGGCCAAAGAGGCAGGTATTGGCCAGTGTATGTAGGTCTTCAGGTACTATAGTAATGATTCTATCCTTATCCTAAGAATGATGGAAGTCGTTGAAGAGTTTGAAAGTGAAGAAGACCACACTGACTGTAGAAAATTTTGGATGAGAGGCAAAAGTCAAAGCAGAGGGATCAGTTAGAAGGCTATTACTATACTTCTCATGAGAAAAGAGGGTATCTTAGACAAAGGTGGTGGGAGTAGTAGACGTTGAGTGAAAGCAAGAATGCTTAAAAGATAGTTTGTGGGCATAGCTGACAGGACTTTAGGATGGTTGTTCATGAAGACGAAGGAGAAGACATAGCAAGTACGACTCCCTACTGTCTGGCTTGTGCAAATGGATGTATGATGTTGCTGCTTAATTAAGGAACACTGCAAAAGGACTGGAGTTTTGGTTTTGGAGAGTGGAGGAACAGTTTGGTTTCCAATATATTGAGTTTTAGGTTCATTTGGGACATCCAAGAGGAACTATATAATAAGCATTTGGATAGAAATATTTAAAACTCAGATGAAAGTTGGAGGTATAAATTTCAGAGACACATGAACAAGCAGTAATAGAAGCCCCAGGTATAAATGAGATTTTCTAAAGAGAGATTACCCATCCCCAAACTAGGTAATTTATAAAGAGGTTTATTTTGCTCATGGAAGTCCAAGAGCATGGTACTAGCTTCTGCTTGGGATCTGGTGAAAGACTTCCTGCTGGGCAATGATGTGGCAGAGAGCATCGCTTGGTGAGACAGAGCAAGCTTTGTAACCTGGGTTTCTCTTCCTCCTCTTATAAAGCCACTAATGCAACAGGGAGACTCCACTCTCATGACCTCATGTACTCCTAATTACCATTGAAAGACCCCATATCCAAATTCTATTCTCATATGTGACTCTAGGGAATAAATTTCTGATACATAAAATTTGGAGTACATATTTAAAGCATAACAGGTTATGTCCTTTAAAACTCATGTGTTGGAAATTTAATCTCCAAAGTCATATGTTCATAGTATTTGGTGTGGTCTTCTGGGGAGGTAAGTACGATTAGATAAGGTCATCAGGGGGAAGCACCCCATGTGCCATTAGTAGCTTTATAGGAGGCGGTAGAGAGACCTGTTAGCAAGCTTGTTCTGGGCCATCATGTGATGCCTCCTGCCATGCCATGAGACCGCAGGGAGGCCCTGATCAGATGCTGGCACCTTGATACTGGAGTTACTAGCCTTTAGAACTGTGAGCCAAATAAGCTTCTATTCATTATAAATTACTTGGTCTCAGGTATTTTATTACATTTACCAAAAATTGATGAAGATAGCAGGATGGGATTCAACCCAGGTCAGGGTTTTTCCAAGTGAGTACATGAAAGTGAAATGAGGAAAGGGAATTGAGGCTGTATGGAATGGAATGTTTATGATGATTGACCAGGAAATGCAAATTGGGTAAGGAGGGAACTCAGGAGGTCAGGAAGGTGAGACAGGGAGCAGTTGGTACAATCAATGGATTGGAAGATTGAATAGGAGATCAAAGGATTGTTGAAGTCAGCATACTACAGGGAGTGAGCAATAAAGAAAAGAGGTGGTTGTCTGAGTGGAATACATAAGGTGGGTATGTTGGTGCACCTATATCGTCACAGCTACTAGCGAAGTGGAATAGGAGGATCACTTAAACCCAGGAGTTTGAGGCCAAGCTGGGCAACATAGCGAGACCCTGATTCGAAAACAAAACAAAGAAAAAACAACCCCCTAAATCACACCCCACAAAACTAAACAATGACAGAATAAGATACATAAAAATAAGATTATGATGAGGTTTCAGACGCTGCTAAAGACAAAGTCTAGAGTATGACCATAGGAGAGAGCAGCTGAGATAAGGTAGAAGGCAAGCAAGATCACTAGAAGAATAGACTTCAAGAATTGAGAGAAAAGGGTGTTGGATAGATCAAGTATATGTATATTGAGAGACCCAGTATTTTTGGTAGTATTAGTGTTGGGGTGAGAGTATCCTAGGAGTTATAATTGAGAAAAGAAGGGGAGTGATCCAGAGGTCATTAGGTGACAGCAACAGTGAATGGGCCAGGGGTGGAAAATATATTATCTACTGAAATTCAAAGCAGGGGAGTTTGAGGGAGGGGAATGTTCTAGAAGTGTTAATAAGGAACAAGGAGGACATGTACCCAATCCTGTTGGGGAGCAACCAGCCATCCATTGAAAGGTGTGGGGGAAACAATGACTTCAGGGAAGATCCAGGTTTCTTTTAGAATAAGAAGATGAAGGAAGCACAAAGAAAGGAAGTTGAGAATATAGGAAGTTTTGCTAATGATGAACATGAATTCCAGAAGGTATGGTGGAAAGATTTCAGCAGTTGAACAAACATGGGAGATGAGGACAGGATGACTTCCTAACTGGATAATCTTGGGGCATGTTACATAGCTTCCTTTTCCCTCCGTTTCTTCATCCATAAAATAGAAATATTACTTAGTATCGACTTTATAAGACACTCTGATGGAGTGAAAGTGATAGAGAAGTGCTATTCAATATGAGAGGCCTTGCTTTGCCTCCATATTTTTTTCCACAGAATGTTTTGTTTTGGAAATGTAAGTTTGTGCTGCTGGGCTCCTACCCAATATATCAAAATGGTTTATGACTGTTTGAACTGTGTGACCTTTCAGGAATGTTCTGTTACGCTCTGCCCCCTCACAAGGAGGTTCTGTTAAGCTCTGCCTCCTTTTAGGAACTTTCTGTAACTCTGCCCAGGTAAGCATGCTAACATGGCATGTGTTTCAGGAATGTTCTGTAAGTCGGCCCCCTTGCTTCAGTGACCATGCTTACTTGGCAGGTGTTTCAGAAATGTTCTGTAACTCCACCCCCTGCTTCAGTGAGCATGGTCACATGGCATGTATTTCAAGAATGTACTGTAACTCCACCCCCCACCCCCCCTTCAGTAAGAATGCTCACATGACATGTGTTTCAGGAAGTTTCTGTAACTCCACACCCTGCTTCAGTGAACATGCTCACATGGCATGTGTTTCAGAAAGGTTCTGTGACTCACCCCCCTAGTTCAGTGCTCATGCTCACATGGCATGTGTTTCATGAATGTCCTGCAACTCTGCCCCCCTGCTTCAGTGAGCATGCTTACCTGGTATGTGGTTGAGGAATATTCTGTAAGTGGCCCCCTGATTCAGTGATATGGTCACATGGCATGTGTTTTAGAAATGTTTTGTTCCTCTGCTCCTGTGCTTCAGGAATGTTCTGTAACTCAACCCCTCTAATTCAGAGAGCATGTTCACATGGCCTGTATTGCAAGAATGTTCTTTAGCTCTGCCCTCCTGCTTCAGTGCGCATGACACATGGCCTGTGTTTCAGGAATATTTTGAAACTCCACCCCCCTGATTCAGTGAGCATGCTCACTTGGCATGTGTTTCAGGAATGTTCTGCAACTCCACCCCCCTGATACAGTGAGCATGCGCACATAACCTTTGTTGCAGGAATGTTCTGTAACTCTGCACCCCTACTTCAGTGAGCATGCTGACATGGCCTGTGTTTCAGGAATGTTAAGTAACTCCGCCCCTCTAGTCAGAGAGCATGCTCACATGGCATGCCTTTCAGGAATGTTCTGTAACTCTGCCCCCCAGTTTCAGTCAGCATGCTCTCAGGGCCTGTGTTGCAGGTATGTTGTTTAATTCTGCCCTTCTGCTTCAGCGAGCATGCTCATGTGGCCTGTTTTAGGAATGTGCTGTAACTCCTTCCTCTGTTTCAGTGAGCATGCTAACATATCCTGTGTTTCAGGCATATTTTGAAACTCTGCCCCCCTGCTTCAGTGAGGCTTCTCACATGGCATGCGTTTTACTAATATTCTGTAACTCTGCCCCCCTACTTTAGTGAGCATGCACACATGGCATGTGCTTGAGGAATATTCTGTAACTCACCCCCTGATTCAGTGATATGCACACATGGCATGTGTTTTAGAAATGTTTTGTACATCTGCTTCTGTGCTTCTGGAATGTTCTGTTACTCTGCTCCCCTGCTTCAGTGAGCCTGCTCACATGGCACCTGTATCAAGAATGTTCTGTAACACTGCCCCACTGCTTCATTGAGCATGCTCACATGGCATGTGTCTCAGGAGTGTTTTATAACTCTGCTGCTCTGCTTCCAAACTGTTCTGTAACTCTGCCACCCTGCTTCAGTGAGCATGCTCACATGGCCTGTGTTTCAGGAATATTGTGTACCTCTGCCCCCCTGCTTCAGTAAGCATGCTCTCCTAACTTGTAGATCTCTGTGTAAGGAGGCTCTCCTTTCTGGTAGAGAACCCAGACTCCTCTGATCATGCAGGGGGCTCTCTGGCATAATAAAGCTTTTTTCTCCACCTCTTCAACTGAGCATCGGATTCTTGAATTTTCAAATTAGGAGAGCTGTGACCCAGAGCCACACCACTGAGCTTTGTAAATCTCAGCTGTGCCTTCCGAGTTGTGGCACTTATCTGTGACACTGAGGTGTAACACTTGGGTATAGCACTGAGCTGCTCTGCTCTGCCGCAACAAAAGAACTTTTACCAGTGCTTGACTGAGGGTAAACACTCCCTAAATGTTAGCTAATATTATTGTCATCTTTCTGGGTTGTTTAATCTATAATGTGGAAATATTCATGCATTTCCTTTGAAAAAACTGAGAGGACAGAGCCAGTAAAGAGGGAGATGTTGAAGATATAAAAGAGAAACAGTAATTTGAATAAGATTATTGAAAAGACTCATACATGACTGGGATCTGCAGTGCAGGTAGAAGAATCAGACCTAGATTGGAAGAGGGATATCTTTGTAACAGTAGGAAAGGATGGCTGAAGACATAGTTCTAGTATGGCAGTAGAAAGTAGTGTCCTGTTTTCTAGACCTAATAACCAAATTCAGTAGAGTAGCAGGATACAAGGTCAACACACAAAAATCAATAGCTTTCTGCTACATAAACAATAGCCTCTCTGAGACAGAAATAGGGCAAACAGTTCCTTTCACAACAGCATCCAAAAAACTGAAATACATAGGAGTCAGCCTAACAAAAGAAATCAAAGACCTCTTCTCTGAAAATTATAGCACTCTGAAAAGAGAGATTGAAGATGATATCAGAAAATGGAAAGACATCCCTTGCTCCTGGGTAGGAAGGATCAACATAGTGAAAATGGCCATACTTCTAAAACTGCTATATAGATTCAATGCAATCCCAAGTGAAATCCCAGCAGCATACTTCGTGGACCTTGAGAAAACAATCCAAAAATACATTTGGAACAAGAAGAGACCCAGAATAGCAAAAGCAATTCTAGGTAACAGAGACATGGCAGGGGGTATCACAACCCCCAACTTGAAACTACACTACAAAGCTACTGTGATAAAAACAGCATGGTACTGGCAAAGAAACAGACCTGAGGACCAGTGGAACAGATTAGAAGATGCAGAAACAACTCCAGACACACTCAGCCACCTCATCTTCGATAAAGGAGCCAAACACCCTCACTGGAGGAAAGATAGCCTCTTTAATAAATGGTGGTGGAAAAATTGGGTTTCAACTTGCCAAAGATTAAAACTAGACCTATATCTCTCACCATGCACTAAACTAAAATTGAAATGGATTAAAGATCTAAATATTAAAACAGAAACGCTGAATTGGCTGGAACAGAGGTTAGGTAGAACTCTTGAAGACATTGGTGTAGGAAAAGACTTTATGTGCAAAACCTCAGTTGCCCGTGAACTAGCACAAACAACAAGTGGGATCTCTTCTTATTAAAAGGCTTCTGCACAGCAAGAGAAACCACCAGCAGTGTGAAGAGACAATCCACAATGTGGGAAAAAATCTTCACCTGCTCTTCCTCAGACAAAGGTCTACTATCTAGAATCTATAAAGAACTTTAAAAAGTCAGACCTCCCAAATTCAAAGACCCAATCCAAAAATGGGCATCTGAAATGAACAGACATTTCTCAGACAAAGAAGTAGAAATAGCAAACAAATACATGAAAAAATGTTCAACATCACTGGTCATTCGAGAGATGCAAATGAAAACAACACTGAGATTCCACCTCACCCCAGAAAGAATGGCTGTTATCATGAAATCAACCAATAACAAATGCTGGCAGGGCTGTGGGGAAAGAGGAACACTGCTTCACTGCTGGTGGGAGTGTAGACTGGTGCAACTACTGTGGAAATCAGTATGGAGATACCTCAAAGACTAGGACTGGAAGTCCCATTTGACCCAGCTATTCCCCTGCTGGGTATTTTCCCCAAAGAATTAAAAGAATCATACCACAGTGATATATGTGCACCCATGTTCATAGCAGCACAGTTTGTGATAGCTAAAACTGGGAAGCAGTCCAATTGCTTATCAACTGGAGACTGAATAAAGAAAATGTGGTATTTTTATAAAATGGAGTACTACTGAGCCATAAAGAATAAGAAACTAGAGACATTTATAGCTAAATGGATGCACCTTGAGGCGATAGTCTTAAGTGAAATAAATAGGACACACATGTGTAAATATCGAATAGTTTCTCTAGTGTGAGAAACTGAAAGTGTAAATAAGGACTAAATGTGAAATAGGAAGAAAAGGGGCAAAGGGGAAGGGGAAGAGGAGGGTAGGGGAAAGGAAAGAAGGAAATGGAATTAATAAGAGAAAATGAAAAAATGGAAACAAAGTCTTTGTAAATATGGAGAGATGGAGGTGTTGAAGGGAGGGCAGGGGAAGGGGGAAAAAGAAGAACCAAGAGAGATTATGTAAAGGTGCAAATTTGCAATGATGAATGTCATTATATTGTATACCTAACATGTACCAATAAAAGAAAAGAAAAGAAAATGAAAAGTAGTCCTTAAACAGACCATATTTATAATGTATATACCCTATGACCAGAATATAAAAGAACTCTTACAGCTCATAAAAAAAGAAAAAGATAAAAAAAAGAAAGTAGTGTCCCATCTGGAGACTTCTATCTTATTTTTAGAGTATAAGTTATTTAGAGCTGTTGAGGAGCTGTTGAGGAGCTGGAATTTTGAGAATGGAGAACCTTGGACAGTGTCATTGGGGGTAAATGAATGAGGGAGTTAAAAACATGACAGGAATCCCCAAATGGATTAAAGATCCACTTGAAGTCAATAATCATGAATTCATAGTGGTATCACTGTGTTCAGCTGAGTGACTTTTCTCTTACAGTGATTTATAACCCTAGGGACAAGAGAGGAAAAGCTGTGAACCAGATGCCAATGTCTTTGATGACTGAGTAGACAGCAAAGAGGTGGAATCAAAACGTAATCAAATATCATGAAACTCAGAGAAAGAATGATTGAGGGTATACATGAGAGTGGAGGAGGAATGGTCTCAAAATTGCATTATGACTAGAAAAGGATGTGTACCTCACTTCCTCACTGCAGTACAAGTGGTGTGTTGATATAAATCATTTCATATAGAGGGCTGTAAGAGCAGCAGCATCCTCATGAGGAAATCAGTACAAATTCCCCATGATGAATGTGATCATTATGTACTGCAAACATATACTAATGAAAAAAAAAAGAATGTTAGTGGATATCCAGGGATGAGTTTGAGAGTAGTCAAAGAGTTTATTAATCATGAGATGGCGTCCCAGGAGGCACAGCCAAGTACCTACCTAGAAGTGAAGGTAGAAGTGAGAAGGTCCATGCAGAAGAAGCACAGAGTAATATGGGAATGTGGTTAGAGAAGGAGGAGAAGATGGAGGAGGAGGAGGAGGAATGAAGGGGGAGAAGAACAACAATATCTTAACATAATAATAGTGTAATAGTGGTTGTATGGATTATCTTGTGAAGTCCTCATAACAACCACATGAAGTAGAGCCTTAATTTTATAGATGGTCTGACCCAGAGTTTAAGTAACTTGCCCGTGGTCAAATAGCAAATCATTCAAACTGGGTGCTTACATAGATGGCAATAAGAGAGGAAAACGGAGATGTGAGTGACCCATAGTGTGTTTGACACATTGCAAATTTAGGTAGTTAGTGTTGAAAGTCTTCTGATAATTAGGGGGCTCCCAGGTCTTCAAATTTAGCTCTGTTTCAGAACTGGAAGTGGGAGCTCAGTTTTGTTGGTGTTTCTTATACTATTGCTTGGTATGGGAGGATCCAGGCAATTGGAACGAACAATGCATTTTCTGACTCCTGCTCCGCACAGTGATTGGTGCTGGAGGGAGTGGTGTGAGTCTTAGGTTTGTTCTGTTCTGGTAAGGGGATATAAAGCCAGGCTGTAGTTGCCTCTAAAGTGTAAGGTGAAGAGGCATTTTGTGAGAAATGTGAGCCTACTGGAAGACTTCACAGGCTGTAGATCCTGAGAGATGTGAGGCCCAGCAGGGGTCTGGCAGTGGCCCAATTTTTTCTTGGAGAGAAAGCGGCTTTTCTGGTGTTCAAAGCTGTAGCCTAGCTCCTAGAAAAGCCTTTCTCCTGCACACTCTAAAGGTATTGGGTGCCATGCCTACTGTTGAAGAAGTTTATGAAAAAGAAAAGAACACGTTTTTTTGTAAACTTCCCTGGGCAATATTTTAGAGCCTTTTGTCAAATAAGCCTATAAAACACTTTCAAAATCGTAAGCAAACAAACAGAATTGTTATAATGTTTATTATAGCTAGGTTACTTATTTTAGTAAAATGTATGATGGACATGGGGTTTGTGTGTCCTGTGTTATGTGTGTATTCAGGACCCTGGTGAAATAGGTTGCCTAGGACATTAATGCACAAATTATAGGACAGAAAGCATTTATGTCTAAAACATAAGGGTCCTTTATAAATATTTATTACACGAATAAATGAAGTTTATTTTTAATTTTTGAAGCGGTTTATTTTGAGGCATTTCTTTTATAACAGTATTTTCTGTAGTAATGATTTATTTGAAAGCAAATCCTTTCTCAGGAGCAAACCCTCAAACATAACTTTAGATAAGCAGAATTAATTTTATAATGATAGCACTCATAACACAATATCAAGAAATTCATTGCAGTGAAAATGCGTCTTGTTTATGTGTCTGTGAAGATTATGAATGAAGCTGCACATGCAGATCTGAGTATCTCATTAATACTGATGACCTATCTTGGCCTTTGTCATAATTAAGGTTTGGTTTCCATAATTATCAGTGTATGAAAATAATATATACATATATATGTGTGTGTGTGTGAATTCCGACACATATGGGATTTCTCATAATTTAGAGTATGTATAATTTCTCTTTATTCTGGGGAATCCAACACAGGTCCTGGCACATGCTAAGCAAATACTCTACCAGTGAGCTACATCCCTAGATATGTATAATTTTTACAGAACTAAAAACTATTGCTTTTAGCATCACACATTTTCAGCATAATACTTTTGAGAAAATCTAAAATTAGTAGGCTTCTCAAATTAAAATTTCAAGAAATTAGGAAATCCATCCAGGTGTTATTAATTTCTGGGTCCATAAAGTTAACTTTTATTTGCTAGTGGACTATATACTTATTATGTATAGTATTACCAAATACAGTCCCCAAATTATGACAGTTCAACTTTAGGACTTTTTGACTTTACAACAATGTGGTAACAATATACATTCAGTAGAAATCGTACTTTAAATTTTGATTTTTCCTCCAGGCTAGTGATATTTGGCGTGGTGTTCACTCACTATGCTGGGCAGTGGCAGCAGTGAGTTGTAGCTTCCATTCAGCCATGTGATAATGAAGGGAAACAACTGACATTTTACTATGTTGTCTGTTGCTAAGCTATGATGTTTGTTAGGTGTATTGAATGCACTTTCAATTTAATGATATTTTCAATTTATGGATGGTTTATGGGGTTATAACCCATTGTAGGTTGAGGAACGTCTGTATAAGATTTAATGAAAACCATCTGTTTTCAATCATCTCAAACTACTTAATAATAGCTGTTTATTGCTGTTGTAATGTATTTTTTGTTAAACGGCAGGATCCCAGAGAAATTTGAGAGTTGCCAGGAGAGGAAGGATGTTTGGCAAGATGCATGACAGCTTGGGGTCTGGACTTCAGCTTTGCATGTTCATAAACTCAATATTCTAAATGTTCTAGAGGTGACTGATGCTGGGAATGTGGATTCATGCTAAGGATGTTCACATGAGACTGGTAATGTAAACTAGAATGCCAGTTTATTAATTTACAAAGACATACATAATTGTTCACATTGATTTGATGTGAAAATAGCAAATTCTTTCTCTGAGGGGAGATCTTTGTGGGAAGCCAAATTATAATCTGACGATTATTGATACCATAGAATCAATCAGTCATTGATAGCATAGAGTCAAGGGTTAGTTTGAGCAATTTAAATGCACAGTGCTCCCTTGGGCAGCATGTATAATAAAATTGGAGTATCTGCTCTCTGAAAAGACTGGTGTTTTGTTTTACTACCCCAAAAATGCACATCCGTCTCACCTCTTTAGTGCCTGTTCAGACTTTAAATTTTTTCTATGCTTCATTTGCTGATCACTACCCCACCCCCTTTCCAGCTCCTTTCCACGGAGCTATATCCTCAACTCTTTTTATTTATTTATTTTTTGAGATAGGGTCTTGCTAAGTCGCCGAATTGCTCAGGCTGGGCGCAAAAGATGTGCACCACCACTCCCGGCTTGATTGGCATAATTTTACTTTCTATTAGCCCTCTTTTTAGTATTGTTTTTAAGGCAGGGTCTCACTATGTAGTTCAGACTGGCCTTGAACTCGAGGTGATCCTCCTGCCTCAGCCTCATGAGTGCTGGGATTATAGCCCTGCACTAGCCCTCTTTAAAAAAATTACATAAGTATGTCAGATGTGGTGGCACATACCTGCAATCCCAGCACTCTGGGAGGCTGAAGCAAGGGTATACAAGTTTGAGTCCAGCATGGGAAATGTAGCGATTTAGTGAGACCCTGTCTGAAAACAATTTTTTTTTAAGTTCTGAGGATGTAGCTTAGTGCGGAAAAAATTACATAAGTAAAAAGCATTTCTTCAGCGGTTATCTCTTCAGAGTACATCTAGTAGTGCACGGTTGAAGCCACTTTATCCTTTAAGGAAATTACCTCTCCTGATTTATAGGTCAACTTGTAAGTACCAAGGTGAGGAAGGGGATTGCAACTAGTGATTTTTATTTAGTAATTCTATGGGGGCGCCTTAGTGTGGTCAGTGAATAGGGTTACCAGATAAAAAAGAGGATACTCAATTAAATTCAGATATCGACTATATATTTTTGGTGTAAGTATGTGTAAAATATCGACAAAGCATATTTACATTAAAAACGTATTCACTGTTTATCTGAAATTAAACTTTTACTGGCATCTTCTATTTTTCACTTGCTAAACATGAAAAGCCTACCAGTACACTAACATGAAGCTATGAGGCTTGCCTGGGTTCATGCTGGTCAGTAAGCACTTAATTTATTCGGTTGCCTCAGACAGGAAACAAAAAACATTCTCACCCCAAAATTATTTAGGTTAACAGTAAGTAGCAATTAAGCACGGAATAATTTTGAGCCTTTGAAGAACCCATAACTGACGTAACTGTCAAAAACGCTTCTTTGATTGATTCCCCGCCTCCTCCATTCTTCTCTTCCTGCAACTAGAAAGAATTGCTCTATCACTTCTTCCTTCTCAAGTCCCGCCCTTCAGGCTGCCCCCAATGGAGAGGAATCAGTTACCTAAAAGGAACCGGCAAAAGCGCCTACGTGGAGTTCAGAGGAGCGGAAGTAGTCAGAGTTTACAGAGAGCCATAAAGCGCGGCTGGATTCTTACCTTCCGGATAACGACAACAGCTCTGACTGTCAGTGCCGGCCTTCCTTGTGTAAGGGGATCTGCCGGACCTTTGCTAATTCAATTTCTTTCCCATTCCGGGCCCTTCCCTATCGTCGCCCCCTTCACCTTGGATCATGTTCAAGAAGTAAGGACATGCGGTGGCCTCCATCGGCTGCTCACAAAGGCGGTGGGGATGAGGGTGGGGAAGAGGGTGAGAGCAACGATCCTCTTTCTCTCTCCCCCGCCCCTGCCATCCTGACTCCCTAAGGTTTCCTATAGTACTATGCTGTCACTCGCAACTTGCAACACTTCTTTAAGCTTTCTATCCCTAATCCTCGATCGGATTTTGGTCCCTTTACTCCCATTTTCCTTCTCCTTACCTCCCTTTTCTTTTGCCCCCTCCCGCAATTCTGTCTCCACTCCTAGGGTTCTACCAATCACATCCTTGTACTGTGATTTAGGGGCATATCCTCTTGAGGTGAGAGGGGAGCCCTGCACTCGCTGCCATATGTTTATTAGTTATGAACTGAATAAGGGAAGGCTTGACTTCCTGGGTCATGGGAGTGAAGGAGTCTGGGTGACAGGAAGCAAGCGGCCTGTCATGCCTATTGTCTAGCTGCCAGGTTAACTTTGTCTTGAAAATAACGTGATTACCCCGTAGGTTATTCAGTGTAAGGAAGACAAAATTCCTTGGGATCCTACGTAGTGAGTTTGCCCTCCAGTTTTGGTAGACGCAAAAAGCAAAGGGGGAACATGGGCAAAGGAAGGTGGGTTTTGTGCATGAAATTTCGAGAAAAATAGGGATCTTAGAAGTCATCATCATCATCATCACCACCACATTTTAAAACAATCTCTGGAGATTACATAGCCTAGCGGGATAATTTTTTGTGTTGTGCTTGGGTTGGTCTTTTCAGTCTTAATGCTTGAAGTTTTTTTTTTTGTTTTTTTTTTTAAACAGGTTATATTATTGGTGGGAGTCTATGTTTCTTTGAGTAAGATTTTCCAGGAAAGGCATTTTCTGATTGATTACAGATAATAGTGCAAACTATATCTCATCCTTCCCCGGCTGATGGCCTTTATGAATGACAGTTTTTTGTTTTCGTGGTTCTGGGATTTTATTTTAATAATTGTATTAAAACGTTGGTTCTGTACTAAACAGAATAAAAGGGAAATGGTACTTTTAAAAAACATTTATTTTATAATTAACCATCTAAGTACTTTCTTGGGAATAGATGATTAATCAGAACATTATCTTTTAGGTAGTCTGATACTTCTGTTTAGCAATGCCTTTTTTTTTCTTGCAAAAATCACTTGGCAGATTTGATGAAAAAGAAAATGTGTCCAACTGCATCCAGTTGAAAACCTCAGTTATTAAGGGTATTAAGAATCAGTTGATAGAGCAATTTCCAGGTATTGAACCATGGCTTAATCAAATCATGCCTAAGAAAGATCCTGTCAAAATAGTCCGATGGTAAGTCTTTGTTTTTTTTTTCTATATAGAGCCTAGAGTAGCTGAATAGTAAATGGTAAGGTTGTACTCATTTCATATATGTAGAATTATTTTCGCATTAACTATTGGTAGAGGGCCGGGGATTTAGCTCAGTGGTTCCACTGCCTGCCCTGCAAGCGCAAGGACCTGAGTTCGATCCCGGGTACCAAAAAGAAAAAAAATTAACTATTGGTAGATTAATGATGAGGATAGACACAGAATAACTCTAAAATTTACCAATATTTGCATTTTCAAATATTTTTATATCCATGAAAAATGTGGCTTTGTGTATTGATTATTTTATGAAAAAGTTAGATGTTTTCTTTTTTTTCTTTCTTCTGGAGATAAATATTTTCATTTAAAGTTGTATTTATTTCAGTTTAAATATACTGAATTAACTAGTAACGGAATTAAAGTGATAAAATGTGAAATAAAATTGGTTGTAGCAGGTCATATTTTTCCTTTTTGTTTACTTGGTTGATATGTAGGAAAAACAAAGTAAACAGTGTTTTTGGCCAGGATCTTTACTGAAATTTTAAAAAAATTACTCTATCTCTGTATATTACTCTGTACATGTTTCATGTTGTAAATTTTCAAGGATGTTTCACTTACATTTATTTTTGAAAGAGAATTTCTAACTTGGTACTTTGTGAAATTTGTCTTACAGCCATGAACATATAGAAATCCTTACGGTAAATGGAGAATTACTATTTTTTAGACAAAGAGAAGGGCCTTTTTATCCAACTCTAAGGTTACTTCACAAATGTAAGTCTTATTAGAAATTTGCATTTGAGAGTATAGAAAGATGAAATTGAAAGTGACTTCTGACAGCTAATTTGACATTTATTAGTATTGGGTAATAAGAAATATTAGTCAATGCCCATTTTATGGTAAGTTTAAAAAATGCAAATGCTCTTGTTATGCATTGCAGAAAACCGAAGAAAAAACATTCATTCCATTCAACAAATATTTACTGGACTTGCTATGTGCCAGGCACCAAGCTAGGAACTGAGAATACAATTGGAAGCAAAGACAGACATGCTCCCTGTCCTTATGAAGCTACTAGTCTAGTTGGGAGACTAGACAAGAATTAGATAATTATACAAACATGTATTTATAAACTGTGATAAGGGCTGTGCACATTTTCGTCATTTAAATTTGTATCTAGATTTGCCCAGTGGAGATAATTCCATATATGGGAAAGCATTGGCCAAATGTGGGAGTCTCACTTTATCACTAGTTGAATGCCATGGTCAGATGTTATCAAAACAAATAATGTTTATTTCATACCCACATTTGCAGGTTATTAGATTGAGTATACTACAAAAGAAAATCCCAAGGAAGCTGCAATTACAGTGCACAAGTTTTCAAATGGGAAGTAAAATTTCTGCTTTTCAGTCTGTATTCTAGCCAAGAGACAGAAAGAAAGGGAGTGTCTGACAGGCTCTGTTTGTGGTGGCCATGGTAGTGGTGACTGAATGAATTTGGCTTTTTGCAAACAGGAGATAAATTTTGAATTGCCTGGTGGTCAGGAACAGTAAACCTGTAAGGCAAGTCTTTGAAGAGGTGAAACATTTTATTTTTCACAAAGGAATAATTACATGTATTTGATTAAATGTTGATTTTTATCAGGTTAAAAATACTGATGGAGAGAAATTGAATCCTGATACAATGGGAAAAAATTTTTATGAAAAACTTTCTTAGGACTATTGAGGAAATTTGAATATGTTTTGGCCATAAAATGTTCTTGTAGGGATTGTGTTAGGTTTTTAGGCGTGATGATATTGTGGTTTTAGGAGAATGGCTTTACTCTTAGGAGAAATTTGGTTATTTATGGTGAAGCATTATGTCTGAACTTTCTTTAAAATGCCAGAAGAAAAATGTATGTGTATAAATAGAAAGAGATTGACACAGGAGAATTTTGAGTTTGGTGCTAGCCTGGGCTACACAGTGACACATTGCCTGAACAAATGGGGGGTGGGGGCAAAGGGTTAATAATCAGTTATTAAATTTAAGTAGATATGTCTGGGTATTCAATGAACTATTCTTCCAGTTTTTCTATAAGTTGAGCATTGTCATAATAAATTTGGGGAAAAGGATTTTCCTATTTAATAATATTTTGCCAGGGATCAACCCTTTAGAAGATCTTAGTTAATTATAATGCAAAAAGCAGGATAATGTGGTGGTTTAAAACATGAATTTGGGTTTAGGCAGACCTAGATTCAATTCTGTATTTTTTTTTCTGGTCCCAGGAATCAAACTCAGGACCTTGCACTTGCCAGGCAGACACGGTGCCACTGAGCCAAACCTCTGGCCCTTTGATTCAATTCTTAGTACATGTCATTTTTGGCAAGTTACTTAACCTCTTTAAACTTTGCTTTTTTATCTTTAAAATATGAACACTAGCTTTGCACAGTGGCAGTATCGTAGCCAATGAGGTTTATCCGAGGCATGATTATTGCTAATTAAAATATGAACACTATAATTGTGTTTCTCTCTGGGGTTGTGAGGATGAAATGATATAGTGCACGTAATGTACCTACCACAATGCCTGGACCATAGTAAGTGTTCAGTGTATGACAGCCTTTATAATGGTGTAATAATTATTCAATAAATGTTCACTGCTACTTATTATGATTATGATCATCATCATCAAGAGGCAGATACTAATGAGGATGAAGACCTAGAAACAAATTATGCCCTATGAGTAGTAGATGCATTAATTCAGGTTCCTTTTTTCAGTGAAATGTTTAAATTAATTTGAGGCTGTTTGAATTAATTTGTTATCTTTTGATTTATCTTCCTACTAGTAAGAGGACTAGTGGTAAGGCATTAAAATAAATATTTTACCTGTTATTGTCATTATTTTTAGAGATCTTTGAAAAGCTTAAAAACTTTTTCCCCTAGACCTTGTTTGAAATCCTTCAGAGATTCTTTAATTGTTAAATTATAAATTATTATTGATACAGGCATGCATTTTAAAAAGATTACAAAAGGAGCTGAGTGTGATAGCACACACCTGTAATCCCAGGACTTGGGAGGCTGAGGCAGGAGGATCTCCACAAGTTCTAGGCCAGCTTGGGCTATAGAGCAAGACCCTATCTCAAAAAAAAAATGCACATACATTTTGAAAACACAAATATATAGCTAATTAGTAAGTATTAGTTAGGTATTGTCAGTGTATTGATGTACTTACATTCAAATATTTCCTGTGATGTATATAAATTCCCCCCCGGGGTTGGGCCTGAATCCAAGGGCTTCATACTGAGCTACATCCCCAGATATTTTTATTTTGAAACAGGGTCTCGTTTAGTTGCCTGGGTGGGATTTGAACTTGCAGTCCTTTTGCCTCAGCCTCTCAAAGTGCTGGGAATAGAGGTATACATCACCACACCTAGCCTTTCTTTTTTTGGGGGGTGAGGGGGTGTTAGGGATTGAGTCCAGGGCCTTCTGTATGCTAAGTATACACTCTACTTTTGAGCAAGACTCCTAGCCCCCTTTCTCCTTTTTAAATTGGGCTCTCTGTTTCAGAGTTCATCCTATTACTAATATCTTGCACTGGTAGGATACAGTTGTTATAAATGATAAACCAATACTAATGCATTATTATTATTATTTTATTGATTTATTTATTTTGGTACCAGGGATCGAACTTGGGACCTTGCGCTTGTGAGGCAGGCGGAGGAACCACTGAGCCAAATCCCTGGCCCTATTATTAATGAAAGTCCATATTTTACATTAGGGTTCACTCTTCCTGTTGTATAGTTCTGTGGGTTTTGCCAGACACATAGTGTTGTGTCCACTGGTAGAATATCGTTCAGCATAATTTTATTGCTGTAGATGGGCTCTACCTATTTATCCTTGTCTTTCCCCAAACTCTAACCATTAATCTTTTTGATAGGTTTTTTATTCTGTTTTGTTCACTAAACATTATCTCATGAACATTTCCCAGAGAATTATGTATTCTCCAGAAGAATTTTTTTATAGACTTGCATGACTTTTTTTGTAGACATACTTGTTTTATACATCTTATAGCAGTATATGAGGATGCCAATGTTCCTAGTCATGCTAGCACTGGGTATTACTTTTCTTAAAATATTTACCAGTTTGATGAGTGAAGGTTAGTGTTTTAGTTTTATTTTGCATCTGTCGGAAAGTACTGTAATTTGATCATGTCCTTTGGCTTTTTTGTTGAGTCTCAAGTCTTGTTAATATATGTAATTTATTCTTTCTCTTCTAGATCCTTTTATCCTGCCACACCAGCAGGTTGATAAAGGAGCCATCAAATTTGTACTCAGTGGAGCAAATATTATGTGTCCTGGTTTAACTTCTCCAGGAGCTAAGCTTTATCCTGCTGCAGTAGATACTATTGTTGTATCCTTTCCAAACTCTAACTGCTGAAAAATGTATTCATTGTATTCTTGTCATTACTGGAAGATCCAAGAGAATATTAGATGTACTTCATGCCTTCCTGATTACATCTGAAATAATGGAAAGTAACTTTTTCATCTATTGATACTAAATTGTTTCATTTTGGTAGTTTCATAGGATTTTAAATGAAAACAGGTTATAAAATGGGCATGGTGGTGCATATCTTGTAATTCCAGCCACTCTGGAGTTGGAGGAAGGAGGATGGCAAATTCAAGGCCAGCATGAGCAATTTGATAAGACTGTGTCTCAAAATAAAATAAAAAGCGCTAGAGATGTAGCTCAATGGTCGAGCACTTGCCTAGTATGCACAAAACACTGAGTTCAATCCCTGATACTGAAAAAAAGAGAAAAGAAAGAAATTAAAGTTATAAAGAGTTCCAGCTGCATTGCAGCCCAGTTAAGGCCTGTTATCAGCCTTGGGACACCATCTGAAATTCTTGATTACTAATAGAAGGACTACAGGTGATATGGTTGGCTCAGATTTTTGGACAACAACTTGCCACTTTAATTTGATTCATTCAGATACAGTGGAATAGAAACTCTCAAAAGGGAAAAGAATTTAGGCAGCAGGTATAATTTTTCTGTTCCCAAGCCACAGTTTTATATCAGGAGTGAGAAATATTGGCAATCTCCAACTTTTATTTTAAAAATTATTATTTTTTGTGGTACTGCTGGAGATTTAACTCAGGGCCTTGCACATGCTAGTCAAGTGCTCTATCACTGAGGTATATCTCCGTCTATATTTTATTTTATTTTTTTGCTACTGGGGATCGAACTCAGGAAGTTGTGCTTGCGAGGCAGGCAGCGGAACCACTGAACTAAATCCCTGGCCTATTTTATTTTTATTTTGAGATAGGGTCTTGCTAAGTTACCCAGGCTGAACTTGAAGTTGTGATCCTCCTGTATTGGCCTCCTAAGTAGTTGGGATTACAGGCATGCACTACTGCACCTGACCTAAAAATTCATTTTGTAAGGCTTTTTCCTGGCAGTGGAGATCAAACCCAGGGCATCACATATACTAGGCAAGTGCTCTACTATTTAACTACATTCCTGTCCCTTAAAGTGGTTTTTTAGGTATCTCAGAACATTTTCTCAAAGAGAAATCTCAATATCTCAGGTTTTTTTTTTGTTTTGTTTTTGCCATTCTGGAGACCCAATCCAGGAGCACTCAACCACTAAGCTACACCCTTCCCCTTTTTACTTTTTTCATTTTGGATAAGGTTTTGCTAGGTCTTGCTAAGGTTTCTAGTGAGGTCTTGAATTTGTGATTTTCCTTTCTTGATCTACCAAGGAACTGGGATTATAGGTGTGCACCATCACATCTGGGCCCAAATCTTTTCCTTTGTTTTTTTTTTTTTTTGTATCAGGGATCGAACTCAGAACCTTTCGCTTGTGAGGCAGGCACCGGAGCCACTGAGCTAAACCCAAATCTTTTTTTTTTGTTTGTTTTTTGTATTTTTGAGACAGTGTCTCGCTATGTAGTTCAGGCTGGCCTCAGACTCACTATGTAGTGCAGGCTGGCCTCAAACTCATGCGATTCTCCTGCCTCTGCCTCCTGAGTGCTGGGATTACAGGGGTATGCCGCCATGCCCAGCATCCAAATCATTTTTTTTTTTTTGGTACCGGGGATCAAACTCTGGACCTTGTGCTTGCGAGGCAGGTACCAGAACCACTCAGCTAGATCCCCGGCCCATCCAAATCATTTGTAAGGATCTGTTCAACTCACTATGTAGCTGGATAATTCTGCATTATTTCTATTTCTGCAGTGCTATTTCAGATATGTTCTGGATTGAATAGGTTTTGTGCACTAGTCTAGACAGGAGGCCATGTTCTCCTTTGTCATAGCCAAAGTGGTCATTTGGCTCAGGTTGAGGAAAGGAATGGTACTTGCTTGGATGGGGAAATCACTATGGAGTAGAAATACTTGTGGAGTGGGTTTAAGAGCATGTCTTGTGCTCAAAAGGAGGCCATCTTCTGTAGGAGCAGTTATAGCTAAGGGGTAGGATAAATTGTGTGTTTACATTTTAGGAACAGCTGATGTTAACATCAGTACTAGTTACATAATAGGTGTTCAAATATTTATGGAAAATGAACGGATGAATTGAAGACCAAAGGAGAAAAGTATTCTGTGAGGACAGGTTACTTTTTTAGGTTTATGATTTCTTCAAGTGTTGACTGATGTTTTGGGCTTTCCCTTAAATGGAAAATTTTCCCACTACCTAGACTTTGTTTTTTGTGATGGGTCTTGCTGTGTTGCCCACGGTGGTCTTGAACTCCTGGACTCAAGCCATTCTCTTGCCTCAGCCTTCTGAGTAGCTTGGACTATATAAGGTATGTCTCACCACACCTGACAACTTTTAAAAAATAAAAATAAAATATAAAATATAAAAAATATATTTTTAGCTGGGCATAGTGGTGCACACCTGTAATCAACAACACATTCAGGAGGCTGAGTCAAGAGGATCATGTGTTCAAGCCCATCCTGGGATATATAGCCAATTTAAAGACAACCTGGACTACATAGTGAAACCCTCTTTCAAAAAAATCATTTTTATATTTTGAAATAATTATAGATTTTTCAGGAAATTGCAAAAATAGAACAGAGAGTTCCTGTGTACCCTTGATCCTTACCTTTTAAAATACATATTGCAATGTTTAGGATCCCAGTAGCTCTAAATGAAGAATTGATATTTATTTCACATGTTTTAGTATTTATGTGTAAGGAATTTTATCCTCTTTTTTTCCCCACGATGTATTCTGTTTTTGTTGGGATGGGGTTGTAGTATTAACATTGAAACTTGAAATCAAAATGATTAGACTCATTCATTTAGCATTTATTATTTACATTGTACCTACAGACTCTCGTAGCTCCCTGCTCTCAAAGAGTCAGTGGTCTAGGGGAGGACACAGATCAGTTCAAAGTGGCTAACAAGATATGTGATCATTACTAGACCCCCCTCCCTCCAAGACATTTTGTGAAATACATATTTTTCTTAGCTGTGTGTTTTCAGGCAATCATGGCAGAAGGAAAACAGCATGCTTTATGTGTTGGAGTCATGAAGATGTCTGCAAACGACATGTAAGTCTCACTTTAGGTCCTCTTAGCTTTTGAGATATGAGTAAGCAGTCCAAGAAGTATCAGAATGACAGGTGAAATTTGCTGTCATTCATACCATATCTTATAAATATCTAAGCACCAAGCCTCATTTCTGATTTTTCCCAACAGTTAGGAAGCCATTGAAGCCTAGTTTGTCTTCAGGATTGCATTGTTTCTAAGCACGCTGAAAAGAACCCATTGCTAGGACAGCTGTTTTGTACGTATGTATGTGGTACTTTAGGCATTTTTATGTAGTATAATTTAAATAGAGGGAGAAAACAGTTTGCTGTTAGTTTTTAAAGAAGTGCTAGTTTTTATTTCAGCATTACATAGACTTTGTCTTATATTCTGATCTAGTGGTATAAGAAATGTGGAATATTAGAGAACTACTAAGTATATATTTCCAAAATATCAGCAATATATTTAAAACTTTGGAACCCATTTGATGACCAAAATGAGACCTATAATTTTGTTTCAGGGATAATGTAATACTTTGATGTTTGGCTGACCTGGTAATGTCATTACTCTGCTTGTATAAACCCAGTAGTTATTGTTAAAATCATTTTAAAACATGAACTTGGGGGAAAAAGGAACCCTTCTCCACTGTTGGTGGGAGTGTAGACTGTGGAGATATCCAATCACTGTGGAAATCAGTATAGAGATACCTCAAAAAACTAGGATTAGAGGTCCCATTTGACCCAGCTATCCCCCTGCTGGGTATCTTCCCAAAGAATTAAAAGCATCATACCACAGCAATGTATGTGCACCCATGTTTAGCGGCGGCACAGTTCATAATAGCTAAATCTTGGAAACAACCCAAATGCCTATCAACTGGTGAGTGGATAAAGATATGTGGATTTTTTCTTTATAAAATGGAGTACTACTCAGCCTTAAAGAATGAGAAACTAGAGACAGTTATAGCTAAATGAATTCACATTGAGGTGACACTCTTAAGTAAAATAAATAGGACACACGTGTAAATACCGAATAGTTTCTCTGGTGTAAGTAACTGAAGTGTAAATGAGGACTAAAAGGTATAATAGATAATGTGAAACAGGAAGAAAAGGGGCAAAGGGGAAGGGGATGGGGAAAAGAGGGGTAGGGGAAAGGAAGGGAAAGGTAAAAATATGAGAAAAGGGAAAAAACAAAAACATGGTCTTTCTAAATTGGTAGGAGTGGAGGGGTGGAAGGAAGGGCAGGGAAATGGGGCAAAAAATAAGAACCAAGATACATCATGTAAAGGTACAAATTCCCAATGATGAATGTAAATGTACTGTATACCTAAAATGCACCAATAAACTTAATGGATAAAAAAAAAATGAACTGCCTGGGCATGGTGGCACATGCCTGTAATCCCAGCACTCAGGAGGCAGGAAGATTGCCACCGTAAGTTCGAGGCAAGCCTGTGTTACATAGTGAATTTAAGGCCAGCCTGAATTATATCATAGCAAGACCCTGTTTCAAAATAAAAACAAACAAAAATCCATGAACTAAAGCAGAGAAATGTAACAATATAGACAATAATATAAATGATAGCAATAAATTCCCTACAAGTGACTCAATAATTACAAAATAAAAATGTACTTTGAATCATGTTTACCATGTGTAAACCTATAAAAATATATTTGTGTGTTCTTTTTCTACAGTGAGAAAGTCAACAAAGGAATTGGCATTGAAAATATCCATTATTTAAATGATGGGCTGTGGCATATGAAGACATATAAATGAGCCTCATAAGGAATGCACTTGGGCTAAATATGGATATTGTGCTATAGCTGTGTTTGTGTCTCTGTGTGACAGCATGAAGACAATGCCTCTGTGGTTATGCTGAATAAATTCTATAGATGCTAAAATCCTGTTAGCTTCAAAAATTATTTTTTCTTAAACTTAAGTTAAAATTGGGTAGCAAACTTGGACATTAAAATGTATCTGGTAAGTAAACAGGCAACATAATGTCCTTTCTTAGGCTAATGATACAAGCTAATTTGGTAAATGGACTTGTCCATTTATGGTGGAACTCCAGATAATTTGTCTAATAATTTAATGAAGCTGAAAGCCAGCCTGGGAATTTTATCCCATTATCCCAGGGCACTCAGCAATGCCCTCTTTTGTACATGCTGTGTGTGTGTGTGTGCGTGTGTGTGTGTGCGTGTGTGTGTGTGCGTGTGTGTATCTTGTTTTTTTTTTTAACTTTTCATTATGGAAAGTTCCAAACAGAAGTATAGGGAATAGTATAATGGACTTTTCTTTATCATCACCTAGCTTCAATTTATGGCCGGTCTTCTTTCATCTATACTTCAGTTACTGTTCCCCACCCCCCAGTTACTTTGGTTTTGTTTGGTACCAGGAATCAAACTCAGGGCCTCAGGCTTGCCAGGCAGGTGCTGCTCTGCTGAGCTACATCCCGAGCCTTCTGCAGTTACTTTGAAGCACCTCTCAGCCATCTTGTCATTTCATCTGTAGCTACCTTAATATGTATCTTTAAAAGGCAAGTTCTCTTTAAAAAGTATCTGTCTGTCTGTCTGTCTGTCTGTCTATCTATCTATCTATCTATCTATCTATCTATCCATCCATCCATCCATCCATATTAGTATGATCATACCTGGAAAGTTTAACTTGGTTTTCTTGAATTAGGCACCAAACAAAACCTGTATGTTGAATCTCGTTATTTATCTCTCATAATTTATAAACTCCCCTCTTCCTCCATTTATCCTTTGAATTAGATCTCACTTTTTTGTTTGTTTTTTGGTGCAGTGGATAGAACCCAGGGCCTTGCATGTGCTAGGTAAATGCTGTACTACTAAACTATATCCCCAGCCCTATCCCTTATTTATTTATTTTTTGGGGGGGTGGTGTTTGAGACAGGATCTCACTATGTAGTTCAGAGTCCAGAGTGCTAACCATTACACTATGGAACCTCTACTATGTAGTTCAGGCTGGCCTTGAACTCGTGGCAGTCCTCTTGCCTCAGCCTTCTGGTGCTGGAATTACAGGCATATGTCACCATTTCCAGCTCTAGCCCTATCATTTAATTATTTAAGAAATCTAGTTGTTTTGTCTTGTAAAGTTTCTACACACATTCTGGATTTTGTTGACTATGTCACTGTGAAGCAATTTAGTTTGTTTTTATGCTCCTATATGCCTTGTAGACAGGCTTGATCAGATTAAGTTTGAATTTTTTTAGTGCTTTCTGTTAAGTAAAATCATCATAAAATATGCCTGAACTTCTAGATTTGGGTTCTCATCATATTCCCCAAAGAATATATCTCCTCTTGTGAAGGCCATGGACTTACTTTAGTAAGAAAAGTAATCTGGAGAGTTAAAAAAGCAGTGGTGAATTTACTTAGTGATAAAGGCCTTTCTTCTTAATAACCTTGCTGTTACTGTAGTGTCTCGGCCATCTTTATTTGGTTGTTTACCAATATATGAATTGTGATTTTATTTTTCAGATGGATACAGACATTTATAAGATTGTGATGACCTGTGTTACAGTTAGAAGTTGGTGAGAATGGTGAGGGTGGATAGTGAAAGACATTGTCCGGCTGGCTGTTCTAGCTGGGCCTCCCAGGGTATAACATAGGTGAATATAGATGTGGACCCTGCCCCCGGATTAAGTAATAGTTCCCCATTGACAAACCTGGTAAGACTTGAAGAGTGCCCAGTTAGAATGTAAATTTGTTAATTTATAGCAACAGGTCTAAACAATTAGTAAGCAAAGTTTCTTGGTAAACATGGATAAGAGGAAAGAAAGGTAGATAACTTGGGGTGATATTTCATCTGGGCTGGGGTAAGGCTTGGAGAAGTTTTCCTGCTTTATCATTAATTAAAATGCTTATCTCTGCCAAAATCTTGTCTTTCCTATCCTGTAGAGATGCCCTGATATTTTACTCCCTATATCTTTCAAGTTCTATGTATAATCTTTTCCTCTGGTTATGATAGTTATATTCTACAATTTATCGTACTGCTTTATTACTCATGCTGGGTAGATAGTTTATCAGCAATATATTTAGAAATCATCTCTCAAGAGATCAACAGATACTTGTTTTGTGCCGACTTATTGGTTTCAAATTCATAGGGCCAGGGATTTAGCTCAGTGGTTCTGCCACCTGCTTCGAAAGTGCAAGGACCCAAGTTCGATCCCCAGTACCAAAAAAACAAAAAACAAATTCATATGTCTCCCCATTCGAGGGAGGAGGCACCTCATTTGAGTCTTTATATCTCTTTATATTCTTAAAAAGATATATGTGTCATTTATGTCAAAACTAAGCTTTAGACATTTGTTTATTTTTGTGGTATTGGGAATTGAACTGAGGGCCTTTGGACTATGCTACATCTCCAGCCCTGTTGTTGTTATTATTTTATGTTGAGACAGGTCTTGCTAAATTCATAAATTACTTAGGCTAGACTTGAATTTGTAATCCTCCTGCTTCAGTCTCTGAGAGTGATGGGATTACAGGCATGTGCAACAATACCTGGCTATATATTTATTTTTTTATTATTACTATTATTTTTGCAGTACTGGGGAATTGAACTCAGGGCATTTGCACAAGCTACATCAGCCCTGTATTTTAAAATTTTGAGACAAGGTCTTGCTAAGTTGCCCAGACTGGGCTTAAATTTATGATTCTCCTGGGGCTGGGGATTTAGCTCAGTGGCACTCGCAAGTGCAAGGTCCTGAGTTCGATCCCTGGCACTGCAAAAGAAAAAAAAAAATGATCCTCCTGCCTCAGCCTCTCAGAATGCTGGGATTACAGGTGTGGTGCACCATGTCTGGCTTGCACTTTTATTTCTGATTCTCAGATAATGTTAATTGACCAAGCTTGCTTATGAAGTGAAATGAAAAAGCATATATATATAATCATTAGAGAAGTTAAAACTTTTTATTACCTGGTTTCTGAAATTGGTTATCCTTGTATCTAACCACTCTTACAAGTATACAGAATACTTTTTGAAGATTCACTATCAACATCTGTGCTTATTTTTGTACTGTGCTGAGGTAAACTATGTTGCCTTGGTGATGTGGACTAAATATGGATGTTCTCCACTTCCCCTGGGTCTGTGGCCTCAACTCATCGATTTTAATCAGGGATTTCACTCTACATATGCAAGCCATCTCAGTTTCTAAACATTAGATCATGCATGCAAGCCAATTCAGAGGTTAAATTAGCAGATATATCAGCCCCTTTTGGCATTATGCCACTGTGCCACTTTACTCATATTCCTGAGAGTAGGAATACAGGGAAAACCTGTTTTTTCTCAGGCAGTGTGTTCATTAAGTTTCAAAATTAAATTTGTGTTATATCAACCTTCAGTCTAGCCATTCTTACGTACTGACTCACTTTTACTCAGCCAAGATCAATTCAACTCAGCGAGTATTTGTTATATACTAGGCTCTTGGTGATATGACATAAAGACGAATAATATACAAGGAGGCCCTGTTAAGGAGCTTCCAGGCTAGTGAGTAAAGAAACTTTGCATTTGAAAATACCTGGGTAATGGTGACAGCCCAATACTAATTTATAAATTCAGTAGGAATTTACAGGTGTTTTTCTAATTTCAAATCACACATGAACCAAATATAAAAATATCCCTTAGATTCTATCCAGCATGAGGCTTAAAAAATCCAAATGTCTTGGAGTTTCTTCAGTGTTGCAACTCAGATGGTTGCCCTCTGTCCGGTGCTATAAAGGCCTGACCAGTCCTCATCCAGCTGACTGTTAAAGTGGTTTGGTTATATTCTTTTGGCAGCTACATTTTTTCTCTTTATACTTGTCTTTGGACCCCAAACAAAAGCAGCTGGATTTATCCCAGGGATAGTCATGAACATTTCCAATTTGAGGGATTTGATATTCCCCAAACAGAAGGTCATATGGCATTTGTCAAATAATGATTATATCCAGCCAAGTTCCCACTATACAAATCAGCAACTATAGATGCAGTATTTCTCAGTATAGTTCTTCAGAAAAAGTTATAAGAATAGCAATTTACTAAATTTGCAGAGGCATTTCATTATATATCACCTTTTTTTTTTTGGTACTGGGGATTGAACTTGGGACCTTGTACTTTCAAGACAGGCGCTGGAACCACTGAGTTAAATCCCCGGCCCAATTTCACCTTTTTGTTGTTCATGAGGATATTAATACATCAATTGTATATTAATAGAAATAGGAAATGAATATCTGCCGAAACAAATATAGTAAATATTTTAAATTTGTTTATCTAGGTTCCTAATTTTGAGCATGTATCTCTTAAGGCTCTTCAAGAAACTCAAAATTATTCCAATTTCTAAAGGAGTGTCCACTAAGACAGACCCCCCCACCCCCCAGGATCAAACGAGGCAGACGCGGCACCACTGAGCTAAATCCTCGGCCCTAAGACAAATTTTTAATGAAAGAAAAACAGTGAAAATATATACCTATATCCTATGTCAATGCAACCATCATTTCTGAGGTCTGAAGCAATCAGAAATTTACTCAAGTTACTCAATAACCTATATGAATTAGGCAATTAAAATACCTTAGAATTCCTATAGAACACATGTTTAATATGTAATTAGTCATATTAAGGAAGTAAAAATTAAACTATGTGTAATTGTACTCAATATCAGTCACCAAAATTTCATAAACCATACTTGTCAATATGGAGACTGATATATGCAAATGTATTATACTTTCTATGTGTTTTTTCCTTTGTATGTATGCTGTTATACTTTGTATGGTTGGCGAAATACTGAGTAGATAGCATCAACTATCATATCAATTTGTTTAATATTTTATTAAAATATTTTACTCTTAATATCAACATACATTAAAGGAAGTACTAATGAAGGACCACAATGCCAGCAGATCAAGAGTGAATGAACAAAATGAGGGCCAGTTTTTAAATCAAGATTGAGATTATAGGGTAAGTTTCTCTACAAGGCTACCCATTTAGAGAATATAATTTATGCATAGAAAGAATTAAGGGAGGTGATTCACTGGAATTTTTTCTAATAATTTCATGTTTATTAAGAATAGGTCATGGAGAAGAAAAATAAAAACATGCTATTAATATTTGCCTCTTAGAGTAAAAATTAAAGAACTCTAAATTTTATCACTAGATACTTTGGGAAATAAAAGATGAATTAGTATAGTAATTTCTGTTTAACATCTAACTGATATAAGCAATGGCTATGTGTCACTATAAATATCCAATTCTAATTAAGTGGACTTTTCTGACGATTCATATGTTTGTGAAATACAGCAAATGTAGAAATATTAACAAGTGAGAATTTATGTTTCAAATGACTAAAGATTTGGATTAGGGGAAGGAAGGAAAAGGTGTGTAAACTTGAGAAATAGTTGACAATTGAGCTGCAGGCATCAGTCTTATGTGGAAAACTAATTCAACAGGGTGTGATGTCCAAAATATAGCAGTCTTTTTTTTTTTTTTTTGGTACCGGGGATTGAACTCGGGTCCTTGCACTTTTGGGGCAGGTGGTGGTACCACTGAGCTAAATCCCCAGCCCATATAGCAGACTTCTTAATATCAAAATACACTAAATTGGCTTATCTTTTAAGAAAAAAGTCAATTAAATCACTGAAGCAGTTAAAAATCTCATTTAAAAGAAAGAAAGCATAATTTCCATATCATAATTTTTATTTCTCTTGTTTTTATCAGTTTTGAAATACTTTAGTTTTATCCAGTATGTGAATATAGAGGACTTCAAAGGCATAATAAATTCCCTTCCCTTTCATTGTGAGTGTTCTCAGAACCCCACAATAGGAAAAAAATTACCTAGATTTGAAAGATAACAAAGACTTATTTTATTGTTTTAATTTTTAATCATAAAACTTGATTGTCAGTTAATAAATATTAACTTTCATTTAATCCCCGATAGTAAAATAAGTAATTCTGATTTTCATAAACATGCAAACAAAAGACTAGGTTTTCTAGGTAAGCACTTGCTTTAGAAAGTACGTTTCTCCAAACATATGCCCCCAAATTCAGTTCAATTTTTGCCTCACAGAGAGCCAGGCTGGAGAATCTTCTGAGATGGGCAACTTGCTTTTATTCTTGCCAACTTCTGTTTTGAAAGGGGATGCTTTCTATGTCCCCAAAGTCTGGGGTTGCCCTATGCTGATGCATGGTGAAGCCCTGAGGCTTGGAATCTTGCAAACTAGTGAGAAGATTTCCTGATGAAACTGCATGTTGGTTTGACAGTCTATTAAGGAGCTTAAATTTGAGGCAGCTATTTTTTGTTGTTTTCCAGTGCTGGGGATGGAACCTAGGGCCTTTCCAATGCTAGGCAAGTGGTCTACACCAAGCTACACCCTTAACCCTGAGGCAATTTTGTTTATTTTGGCTTTTTCTTTTTTGGAGGCAAGGTCTCACTGTGTAACTCAGGCTGGCCTCGAACAGCAGCAGTCCTCCTGTCTCAGCCTCCCAAGTGCTGAGATGACAGGTGTGCGCCACCACACCTGCCTTTTTGAGATCAGGTCTCACTATGTAGTGCAGGCTGCCCTTGAGTTCACTCTGTAGCCCAGATGGCTTCAAATTTGCTGTGATCTTCTTGCCTCTCTTCTCAAGTGTTGGGGTTACAGGTTTGCGCCACCATGCCTGGTTTACGCTGAGGCAAATTTTAAAAGCAGCATGTACTTCTGGTTTTGATTTTCTATCCTTAGCCCCTGAAGTTTCTGTTTCTGCATATTGATATTTTAACAAATTTTTAGTTTCTCATGATCTGAAAGACTTTTATGCAGTTCAGGCTGAGCACTGTTTTTATCAGTTCAAATGCTGCTCCATTCAAAATTCATTTTTTCTTTTTTTGGTACCAGGAATCAAACTCAGGGCCTTTCACTTGCCAGGCAGGCGTGGCGCTACTGAGCTAAATCCTTGTCCCTCAAAATTCATCTTTAAAGCCAAACTTCACTCTTTTTACATATCTGGACCAGATTGGTCAGAATGAGGAGAGTCCTTTTAGTCCTGTAGGCTTTGCATAGCTTTTTGTTGTTGTGGTTGGTACCAGGGAGGTACCAGGGATCAAACTTAGGACCTTGCGCTTGCCCGGCAGGCATGGTGCCACTGAGCTACATCCCAGGCCCTCTTCATAGCTTTCTTAGGAGAGTTGACTTATCCAGCATTAGGAAAAAGTATGCTTTTTTGAGACAGGATCTGGCTCTGCAGTTCAGACTGACCTTGAACTCACTATGTAGTCAGGGCTGGCCTCGAACTTGCAGTGATCCTCTTGCCTCAGCCTCCCAAGTGCTGAGATTACAGGCGTGCACCACCATGCCTGGCAGAAAAAGTATACTTTTGTATGACTAACTTCTTTTTCAAATTTGCTTGTGTAAACATTTTATATTTAAGAAAATCTGACTTGAAATATATTTGAATATTAACTAGAAGCACCTTCATTTTAGTGGAATATCTATCTTCTGAATAGGTTTCAAACAGCACATGACTGGAAAATATTTTTCACTGGCATTGCTTTATTCTGTTTTAAAAATAGGGGCTGAAGTGTTATCACAAACTTAGGTGTTTATACTGCACTTATTTGTTATATTTGACTAGGTTAAAATTCTATATTTTATAAAATTCCTGGAAAGGAGCCCACAAAGTAATTCTGCTTTCTTGCTCTTGAATGCAATGGTCTGAGAGGTGGTGTACGACTTCATTAGCCTCTGGGTGTTCTCTCAAGCACCAAAAGCCAGGATGCTTTTACTGGGATGCAGGAGTTGCACTTATGAGGTGTTTTTGCCAATATCAGGAGAAATATCTTGATTAAAGTGTGGAGCAATAAAAAGCATTATCAATGGGCAACTGGGTTCCAGTAATATCTAATTTGCTGTATGAATGTCTGCATAAGAATATTTATAAAAAAGCTGTTTCAGCAAAAGCTGTTTGATCACTTGGCACAGATTAAATGTACAGATGTTATCTTAAATGTACAGATTAAAACTATTGAGTTACCTGGTAAATTTGAATATTCAGTACCAGCTGTTATTTACATCAATATTTTTTTTGTAGAATGGTTTTATTGCTTTTTACCAAGTAAAAAATACACATTACAGAAGCAGCAGCAATTTTAATTACAAGTGAATGTTGACTCTACCCCCACATGACTTATTTTAGTATCAGCAAATAATTTAAATGTATCCAGTAACCTTCAAATAGTTACTCTGGATATTTAGGTGCATGGGGACATCAATATTTTAATATTAAAAAGACTGATGTTTTTAACTGTTTAGAGTGCTAGTTAAACTTCTTTGGATGAGTAAGAGGGAAAGGGAAATAACATTCTCCAAGTGCTTACTATGTGTTGCAAGCTCTACTTACATATCTTGCTTAACCTTTATGGATTCCATGACACAGATTTAATTCTCATTTTACAAATGAGAAAACTAAGACTTAGGGAGGTTATATAACTCACCTGAAGATACATACAGTAGCTAATAAGTGGCAGGACTGGAATTTGAACCTGTATCCACCTGACTGCAAAGCCTGTGTTTTGCAGAAAATTCTCCCTGTGTATTTAACAAAATGCTAATTTCTTTTTTTTTTTTTGAGACAGGGTCTGCTATGCAGTTCAGGCTGACCTTGAACTTACTATGTAGCCCTGAGGCTGGCTTTGACCTTTCAGTGATCCTCCTGCCTCAGCCTCCAAGTGCTGGGATTACAGGTGTGCAGCTCCACACCCAGTTTAAAATGCTAATCTTGGCCCACAGTTGAACCACTGACCATGTCCTTTTTTTTTTTTTTTTGTGGAACCAGGGATCAAACTCAGGACCTTGGGTTTGCCAGGCAGGCACAGCGTCACTGAGCTACATCCTTGACCCCACTGACCATGTGTTATGGGAGAGATGTAAATTGGCAAGCCTCTGCACCGCAGTGGGGAAATGTGGGCAGGATTTGAATGAGATGCCCCAGATGCTTGCAGTGTCTCATTTGTGGTGCTGAGGAAATGGTTTTCTGTTTCCCTCTTCAACAGCAAGGTACACTGGGAGAATTTTTAGCAGTTGACTCAGTTCTGAGATCTGAACTTTTCTTATTAGTCACCTTCAAACAGGTGATTTGTGATCATTTAGAAGCCTTTGCTAGACTTTAGAAAAAGAAACAAGGGGAAGGACTAGTTAAGATGTGGGGTAGTAAAGTGCAAGAGCAGGACTAGCAGCTCATTTGAGGTAGTTAGGGGAAAAGTAGTCACTATGGGGGGGGCATTGAGACAGGGTGTCCTTATGCAGTTAAGGGTGGCCTTGAACTCACTATGTAGCCCAGGGTGGCCTCGAACTTGCAGCAATCCTCCTGCCTCAGCCTCCTGAGTGCTTGCATTACAGGTGTGTACCACCACGCCCAGCTAAAATTAGTGAATATTAAAATTAATGACAGCAGTTTTAGTTGTTATAATTTAAGGGAAAAAGATGAGAGATTTTGCTCCAAATACAATGATTTATTTTGAGGAGGATCCAGTGATTGAACTTGTGCAAGGAGATGGGCTGCTAAAAGTCAGGTTGCAGTTTCTATTGCATTCAAGAAAACCAGAAAAATAAAAACAATTTTTAGGAAGTTTTTCTCCCATTCACCTTTAACCTTGGGGATCCTCACATTTATGAAATTGGTTAGACCTGTGCTGCACATGGTAGCCTTGAGCCAGTACAGTATGTACCTACCAAGCGCTGGAAATGTGACTGGTTTGAATGAGATGTGCTGTAAATACATACTGGATTTAAAAAAATTTTTAAATAAATTTTATTTTATTTTCTCCCACTCCCCCAGTCCCCCCATCCTGGATTTCAAAGAGAATAAAAATGTAAACTTTTCTGTTGACTGCTTGTTAAAATAATAGTTTAGATATATTGGGTTAAATAAAATATATTATTAAGTGATTTCACACGTTTTTATTTTTAATGAGGCCACTAGAAAATTTTAAATTATGCATATAGCTCGCATGTTTAACATGTGGACAACAAAGCTTCCTTCTAGAGATAAGTGCTTTAGAGAAGTAAATACAAGGAGTCTGGCAGGGGGGATTGTTAATGCCAGTATTCAAGTCTTCCAGGAAGCCAGGAAGAATTTTTTGCTCTCCTCCTCAGATGGTACTTGGCTGATGTTTTATTAGAACATTTCCATTTAGTCAATACTTTGGGTACCTAAATGAATGTCTCTTTATCAGGCACTCACTTGGTCAAACCACGTGTAAAGAATTTAAGTCCCACATTTCTTTTTCTTTTTTTTCAAGACAGGGTCTCCTCACTGTGTAGCCCAGGCTGGGCTTGAAGTGCCTCAGCTGGGATTACAGGTGTGTGCCAGCACGCTCACCCAAGTCCTACTCTTTCTGCCAGAGCTTTTGTCAAATTACCAAAGCAATGACATAACTAGTGTGACTAGTCTTGCTTGGAATCCATGAAAACTACCAAAATGAAAATTATGTGGTTTAAAAAACAGGGTTTATGGGCCGGGGATTTAGCTCAGTGGTTTCGCCGCCTGCTGTGCATTTATCAAATCCAGTACAGGACTACCATATTTAATGAACTATGGTTTGGCTTATGCTTCAAAGTTTACACAAAATGATTATTTGACTCCTTGTAAAAAATCATGAGTTGGATTCTTTTTGCTTTCCACAAAGTACCAGGCCTAGTATTGAACTCATAGACATACAAAGAAAATATTAGACTCCACACTAATAAAGGTGGATGTAAAAAATTCATAGACCCCAAATAAGTACTTCATCATTTCACAGTTTCCAAACAAGTTCCTTTCTCATTACTCTTTAAATGTGCTATAGCGTTTTATCTTTGATGATGTTGGAATTGTTGAGAGTGATTATTTTTAAGTTTAAGTGTAGGAGGAGAACTCTTGGGGGGGGTAGAGAAATATTTCTGAATTCTTTGTATGCCAAAAGCAAGCTAACTTCTGTAAATATATATGTGCTCTTCACATGACCACTCAGGCATGGATTGAAGGCACTCAAGTTGGCCTGTACCAAAAGAAGTAATGTTCTTGACAAACAGAGGGGAAATGAGTGATACTAAACTCTTCTTTCAGTAACTTTTATATAGGTGTGCCCTGCTTTAGGAAAACCCAATAGATGAGTTTAAATGCATTATAGAAAAATCTGGGCATTATAAATCAGTTTTGATACACAGAAACATTTTTACTGCATCAAAACAAAAAAGGAAAACATATTTTGCTCTAGATCTAATGTTATAATTTTTGGATTTTTGAGACAGGGTCTTTCTATGTAGTTCAGGCTGGTGTTGAACTCATTATATAGCCCAGCCAGGCCTCAAACTCTTCAATAATCCTGCCTTGGCCTCCCAAGTGCTGGCATTACAGGCATGTGCCACCACACCCAGCCTAACGTTTTAGTTTTGAGAAGGAATTTTCAGCAACTGAAATGCAACTTCTCATGCAAGGAGATAGTCCTGGGCTGCTACATTCAAGACTACCAGAAAAAATATACACAACTTTTAGAACAGTCTCATTTTCTCTCATTTACATCTCCCAGGGGTTGAGAGGTGTTAACTCACACTTCTGTATTGCTTATACCAGTGTTGTCCACTATGGTACCCATTAGCCACATGTAAATTATATTCACAAACACTTTCCATTAGATTTTCATTTATTCTAAATCTCCCTGATTACAGAGTGGAATTAGGGTTAGTGTTTGGCTACTGAATGTATTTTTTTCTACATTAAGCTAACTGGCATATATGGAGATTAACTGTTAATTATGACCACAGTAGTAATATTTTGTTCCTGATTCAGATTTTATCTACCTGACTAGATATACATAAGTTCGAAGTGGCATATTAGTTGAGATATTTTATAACAACACTCGTGTCTAAAAATATAATTAAGAGCATCAATTTAATTTAAATGGCTGTTACTTTAGCACTTATTAGCAAACAATGAAATGTATTCTCTGACACTACTTAGTTATTACAACTTGTATGCAGCATATTGTTGGATTTTGCTTCTTGACCCATTCTGCCAGTCTATTTCTTTTGATTGGTGATTTGAGACCATTAACATTGATGGTTATAACTGAAACGTATTGACTTGTCATTGCCATGACTTTTTCTTTTTGTTGGAGTCTCCCCCTTTACATTTAATTTCTTGTCGTGCCAGATGGGTTCATTCTGCTTTGCTTCCTGGGGTTGTGATCCTCAATGTCTGTTCCTAGGATATTGTGTAAAATTCTTTGGAGTGCTGGTTTGGTATTCACGAAGTTCCTAAGGTGCTCTTTGTCATGAAAGTATCTTATTTCTCCATCCATTTTGAAAGATAGTTTTGCAGGGTACATCAATCTGGGTTGGAGGCTGTTTTCTTTTAGGGCTTGGAATATGTCACTCCAAGCTCTTCTTGCCTTGATGGTTTGTGTTGAGTAGTCTGCTGTGATTCTGATGGGCTTTCCTTTGTATGTGATTTGTTTCTTTTCTCTGCTTGTAGTAGAACTTTGTTCTTCTGTTGAGTTTCTGGAATCTTCACAATTATATGCCTATGTGTAGATTTTTTTTGATCAAGGCTAGCTAGAGTCCTATATGCCTCACTTCTCTATCTGTATGTCAAGCTCTTTTGCCCTGCTTGGGAAGTTTTCTGCCATTATTTCTGTGAAGAGATTTTTTTATGTCATCTGCACTCTCTCCTGTTTCTTCATTGACTCCAATCAGTCTTATGTTATTCTTCTTTGCATCATCTAGCAGCTGCTGGATTGATTTCTCATATTCCCTTATAATTTTGAAGCAATTTTTCTTTTCCTGGTCACTAATTGCAATCTTATCTTCTATATCTGAAATTCTGTCCTCACATTGGCTCACTCTGCTGTGTAGACTTTCAATGGAGTTTTTATTCTCCTGGAAATCTGTTTGCATCCGTTTTATGGATTCCATTATTTTCCTATGTTGAGATTCCATCATGTTCCTGAGCTCCTCTCTAGATTTATTAATCATGTCTTGCACTATAGGCACAATCTCTGCTGTTATGTGAGAAATTATTTCTGATTTCATTTTTTCCAAATCCTGTTTTGTTGCTAGTTCAGGGAGTCCAGGTTGTTGAGTATCAATGTTCCATCTCATTTCCCTTTGGGGTTGCTGTAGGTGATCTGGAAGTCTGGTTTTGAGACTTGTTTACACATCTTCTCATTTTGATGGGGCGGGCAGTGCTGCTGGCACCCACGTGGCTCACCTCCTCTGTGCTGGCAGGGGTGGTACCTTGGCCCGGAACCCTCCTCTTGTGCCACTAACAGCATTTTTGACACTATCGCAATAAATGGACTTGAATTTTGTGGTGTTCCTTTATAGGGACAAAAACTGAGTTAAACTAAAAGAAAGCAGATATGTGAAACCATTAAAAGATGTATTAAATTATGGCTTAATTCTGACTCAATTGGTTTAAGGAACTTTTTATAAGATACATTTTCACAGATTATGCTTATTTCAGAGGAAGTACAAAATTATTTTTAAAGTCTTTTAATTTTTTTGCCTTTTTTCTCAATTTTTCATGTCTAAGGCAAAATTCAGAAAATAGGATGGTCTGCAATAGCTTGAAAGTTGCTAGTGAGGTTGATCATTTTCAGGTCTTTCTGGTACACTTAAGGGAAAGTCTGTTTGAGAAGTTTAGTTTCAAGTTTTTATTTTATACAATTCAAGGCAAAAATGTATGTTCTTTATGCACTACTGCAAGATTCTTGTCTTTAAAAGTTGCTTTTAGAAATAGCTAAAAATGTACAGAAAACAGCTGACACCTTTATTTGGAGTAACTTCTTGATAGATGAAGACTCAAAATGTTTAAATTTAAATTTACTACTTTGAGCATCATTAGCAGCCAGATACTTCTGAGTCTTAAAAAGCAAAATAATTGACTATATCTCAAATATATAAGTTTTAGTGACTTGGTGGTTGGGATGGTTCTTAAAATTGTATATATAATTAAGGCACAGAATTGTCTGTAAAGTCTTGAATTTGGCTAAAAATATAGTGGATGAATATATTGAAATTGTGAGTTATAACTGGACAGTCTCTACAGTTAGAATCTATAACCCTCTTGAAACTGTATACTAGAATGTAACATACTTGATGCCTTCAAAGATTACCTTTCAGTGACTTAGAGGCACCAAGAAGAGTTTAGACTAAGCTTATGCCACTCATTGCTCAAATCATTGGTGTCACTTTGGACATCATTTTTTAAAAAAATCAATAGATCACTCCACAACCAATAGCAAGTATCGATGTATTAAAGGAAATGGATGCACAAAGCCCTGGGCTTGGTCCCTAGCACTACACACTAACATTACACACACATGAAAGAAAAGAAACACATGTTTTAGATTGTAAGGCTGTGTGTGGGTAATGAGTAAAACAAAGTAGGGCAAATCTAATTAAGGAAACTTATTGTTTGCCACAAGTTTTTTGGGTTGGTTTTGTTTTGTTTTTTTTGAGACAGGGTCTCACTATGTAGCTCAGTTTGGCCTTGAGTTCACTATGTACCCCAGGCTGGCCTTGAACTCACAGTGATCCTCCTGCCTCGGCCTCCTGAGTGCTGGGATTACAGGCATGCGCCACTGTGCCCAGCTTCTTTTTCTTTTTGCAGTTAAAAAAGAAGCATAAATCAAGTATTGATTGGGGTTAGTTGACCATTTAGCCAAGGACTTAGTTAAGGTTTTTATGTTTTTGTGGGACAGGATCTTGCAATGTTCCAGACTGGCCTTAAACTTGCTATGTAGCACAAACTAACCTCGAATTCGTGATCCTCCTGCCTCAGCCTCCCTAAGTGCTGAGATTATATTACTATGCCACTATACCTATATTTCTTTGTTGCAGACTATTTTCCCCCCTCAGGTACTGGAATTAAACCCAGAGCCTTTGTACAGAACTGTACCCTTAGCCCTTTGTCAAAATTTATTTTTATTTTGAGACAGGGTTTCGCTACGTCACTAAGTTGCACGGGCATGATCCTCATACCTCAGTCTCCTGTAGTGGCTGAGACACCACCACACCCAGCTCTTCTTAGTTGAAGATTTTTGAAAACTTTATCAGACCCACAGTTCACCATAAATATCTCTGCTTGTGATTTGAGGACAGGAATGCAGTTTAGTAGCACTAATAAACTTAAGGATGAGTGTGATGAGTGAAAGACTGTTATAGGAATTTGCCTTTGAGGTGTCTTTTATTTGCAAACTTCCAAAGAATTAAATATTCATGTTTAAAACCATCAGTCCTACATATCCAGTTTAGGAAGGTGCTTACAAGTCTTTTTATGCTGGCCTCTTTTCTCCCTAGCCACTTTAATTTTGCTGTACTTTTAATCGTGCCATGTGTCAAGATAACATTAGGGCATTTTCTATCACCTTTAAGCACATTTTAATGAAAATACTTTATGTGCCAAATTAAGGTAAATTAGATGAATGAACTATAAATTTGATTTAGTGTTCTAAAAGGCACTATCCCCCAAAAGAAAATGAATAAAGTAAAATGCATTAGCCCCATATAGAAAAATGTATAGCAGTACTAAGGTTGAACAGAGGTACCAAAAAGGTGCTGTTTTGTGTATGATGAGATGTACCTCTCTCCTGCCCTCTAATAGTATGTTTACATTACTGGTTATTGTACAGCTTTAATCATAGTATATACAGTAGTATTAAACTGAAGGCGTGCGTTAAAGGCAGTGTCACACTGTCAACTGATGTGGGCTTTTCCAAACTTATCTGTATATTGTTTATTTGGGGACTTTGTACCCCAAGGGCTGCAGAACACTGCTCTGAGTTTTCAGAGAGGTTTATAAACTTTGGATTTCCCTCTTAAATCACTGCAGCAGTTTCAGATGAATTTGTGTATATTATATTTGTGTATATTTGTTGACACATTTTTCATTTTCAGTGTTAATTTAACGAACTGTTAACTTAAAGAATAATGCAATACTAACCTTTCTTCAGTGATGAGAATAGAAGTATGATTGGAAAATTTGCTGATTGGGCTTTAAATGAGTGATTGTTTTATCTTCTTTAGTATTTCATAGACTTTGTATGATATAGTACACTACTAATAATGCATTCTTTGGTTTCCAAATCTTAACACAAAACACTATGTTAATTGGTAGCAGAAGAACTTTTTAGCCTGATTCCCCCACATACACACACTTTTTTACATGAATTATGCAACTATAAATGGTGTTTTTCATTACTTTGAATGAAGTAAAGCATCTTTTAAACAACACAGCCTAACTTTATGACCATTAAAATAATTTCCTCCAAATTAAAGAAGAAATCAGACAGTTCCTTCAATTAAATGACAATGACAATACAACATATCAGAATCTATGGGACACAATGAAAGCAGTCTTATGAGGGAAATTGATAGCAGTGAATATAAACAACCTGATGCTGAACCTCAAGCTTCTAGAAAAAGAAGAACAGGACAACCCCAGAGCTCATACAAGGGAGGAAATTATAAAGATCAGAGGAGAAATCGATGCAATGGAGACTAAGGGAACAATACAAAAAATCCATGAAGCCAAGAGATGGTTCTTCGAAAGAATCAACAAAATTGACAAACTCTTAGCCAACCTTGTCATAAAAAGGAAAGAAAAGGCCCAAATCCATGCAATTAGGAAGGAAAAGGGTGAAATTACAACAGACCCAGCAGAAATCCAGAGGATCATCAATACCTACTTCCAGAACCTATACGCCAATAAGATGGACAACACAGAAGAAATGGACAGATTCCTAGGTATATATGAATTACCAAAGTCGAACGAAGAAGACCTAAAAATTCTGAACAACCCGATATCAACCAATGAAATTGAAAATGTAATTAAAAACTTATCAACTAAGAAAAGCCTGGGCCCTGATGGCTTCACTGCTGAATTCTACAAGACATTTAGAGAGGAACTGCTGCCACTTCTGTTTAAACTCTTCAATGAAATTGAAAGGGAAGCAATACTCCCAAATTCATTCCTGGAAGCAAGCATCACCTTGATCCCCAAAGCACAGAAAGACCCAACCAAAAAGGAGAACTATAGGCCAATCTCACTAATGAACATAGATGCAAAAATCCTTCATAAGATAATGGCAAACAGAAAGCAGAAGATCATCAAGAAGATCATACACCCTTATCAAGTGGGATTCATCCCAGGGATGCAGGGATGGTTCGATATACGAAAATCAATCAATGTAATACACTATATCAATAGAGCCAAGGACAAAAACCATATGATTATCTCCATAGACGCAGAAAAAGCATTTGACAAAATCCAACATGCATTTATGATAAAAACCCTACAAAAAATTGGAATAGATGGTCTCTACCTCAAACTGATAGAAGCCATCTATGAAAAACCAATAGCCAATATCATACTAAATGGTCAAAAACTGAAATCCTTCACACTAAAATCAGGAACAAGACAAGGATGTCCAAAATAATTTCCTCCAAGCCAGGTGTGGGGGTGCACTCCTGTAGTCCCAGCACTCAGGAGGTTGAGGCAGGAGGATCCCATTGAGTTGGAGGCCAACCTGGACTACATAGTAAGTTCAAGGCTAGCCTGAACTGCATAGCAAGAACTTTTCACCAAAAAAATATTTCACCCAAAGTCTGAGGCAGGATGATTGCAGGTTTGAAGCCACCCTATTTAGAGAGACCCTATCTCAAAAATAGAAATAGTAGAGGATGTAGCTCAGTGCTTCCCGGGTTCAACCTCCAGTAAATACCCCCTATCCCCCCTCCACCCTGCCCCGGGAATATTTCAGAGCTGGGCTGCTGCCACTTCCCTGTAGTCTGCAGTCTCAACTACTCTGGGAGGCTGAGGCAGGTGGTGCACATGAGCTCAAGAGTTTGGGACCAGCCTGGGCAACATAACCAGATTCTGTTTCAAAAAACAAAAAAGCCACAAAAAGTATTTTTAAAATCCAAATTTATCAAAATTACTTATGAGAAATCATAAATCTAGTTTACCAACAGTAGGTGCTTAATATGGGGCTTACTTTGGGGAAAATTTTAAATTGGTCCTCTTAAGCTTATTTTAATCAGCTTTAAAGCAAGAAATTACTTTAGCTAGTGAAAGCTGAAGACCCTTTGATAAAGCAAATCTTTGAGAGCATTTTTTCCTCCAAAAACAAGAGGATGTTATGTCAAGATTTATATTCTCAGATATCTGCAAGTATAAAAAATTTTAAATCCCTGATATTTGTAGGATTGTCTCTGTAAAATTTTGAGTGGTGAGTGTGAGACAAGCAATCTTTTGCTTGGATTCTGATGAAAGAGTTGAAAACCTTTCAAAGAATATGAAAAATTCATTGGAAAGTGTAATGTATGTTCATTTTAAAGACTCTCAATTACCTGAATGGAAGGCATTGTTCTCACACTGGCCAGATAATGGGAGAATTCTGTACCTGAATAATGCTATATTTTAAATCAGGACATCACTTAAGTATTAATGTTATTGTACAGAATTTTGTTTTGGAACTTTTTGGGTTTTGCCTAAATAAACGATATCAATTTTATGAAAAAAAAAGAAAAAAAACAATCTGGAAGGCAGGAAAGTATAGATGTAATGAGACTGACTGTCACAGCTACCTTCTCACTGCTAGTAAAAAATATCCAACACCCACAGGTTAAAGAAGGAAAGGTTTATTCTGGCTCACAGTTTGTAGAAGTTTCAGTCTACAGTTGGCTGGCTCCAAGTCAAGGTGGCATGGAAGAGGAGAAACAGTCCATGGCATAGCAGGGAAGAAACGGCAAGCCTTACTTTACTTTTAATCCATCAAGGCTATAAGCCTATTGATTGATGCCACCCATGCCCAGGGTGGGCCTTCCCATCTTCCACACCTAGAACTATGCTAAACCAAACAGTGAACTAACCAAGTTCACACAAATAATCCAGCAACACACACCCATGATCCAGCCACCTCCCAAAAACTCCACCTATAGTCCATGACACTTTGGGAGGACAGTTAGATATAAGTCATAACACTGGGTTTGAATTGATGTTGAAGATTTGTTAAAAAAAGAAAGTTGAACTTCATTATACTTTTCTATTTTTTTGTTTGAAATTCACCAAAAATTTAAATAATACTTGCCTGACATACAGTGCCTGACATCCCGTAAATAATATGCATTTAGTGGAGGGCAAATGGGTTTGTTAATTTTTTAAAAGGAAGTTCATCTAATAGAATTTTTTTGTTTTTTCTTTTTAGTTCTATTTCTCTTCTCTTTTCCCCTTTGGCATTACCCAAACCCCAATCACCTTGGGCTTTGGATGGTTGATTCTATAAAACTACTCTTTAGTGTTGTTTTTTACCAGTAGGGGAGACAGCCAACCCAACTGGTGCACATTAACTGTGGGTCAAAGCTTGGGTTGCTATAATACACTATAGCTGTGGATTTCTTCTCTAGACTAAAGGAAGACCCAAAACAGAGTCTTATGATATGTGATTACTCAACTAGCCCTGATAGATTCCACTGCAACAGATGAGCCTGTTACTTCTGTAGTTGAATTGATTCCATAGGAATAATTGATGAAGTAGACAATTGAGTGCCAGTGAACTTGTCTACTGAACCCACCATTACACCCAGGAAGAGGGACAGCAAGAACTGAGGCTCAATCAGATTCTGCAAGAATGTCTGCAACCTGGTGGCAACAGACCCTGAGTCTGAGTTAACCCGTTTTGCAGCAGAATGACCATAGGAGTAATTGGAATGTGACCACTCAGACTCTCTAACAAAGAAGCTACTTGGGAATCACATATGCAATGACTCATTGGAATATCTAATAGATGTTCCCAGTGGACATTTTATTGGTTTAAGTATTTGTAGGTTTCTTGAGTTATTTAGTGTAGGGAACAGGGAAAGGGGGAGTCACTAGAATCTCTGCAGTAAGTCCTAGTCTCCTGTGAGCCACGACAGCACAAGGTGAATTAATCAATACATAGAAATGAGACTTAGAGAAGAAGCTGAGCTTTGGCCTGATCCATGCTGCTCTGGGCAGCAAAGACCCCAGACCCCAAGCTTGCCACACATTTATTCAGAACATCAGCAGAAACAAAAGTAGCAAATGACTCAGAGGGCAAGGCAATGATCCTAGACTGTGTTGTGGGAAATATTCTTTGTTTATTTGTTTGTTTTAATGTTTTGGCCCTGATTTTTTTGTACCAGGGATGGACTCAGGACCTTGGGCTTTCAAGGCAGGCACCAGAACCACTGAGCTAAATCCCGGGCCCAAGGTGATGATCCTAAAACAATGAGAAACTATGCAGATAAAGATTTGGTTTCTCCCAGGATATCTCCAACTGGTGTAGTCCTGCCCTGGAGTATCACAGCATCACAGGACCATTGTGGTCTTAGCTGCGACCAGAGGTGAAAATGGAGTTACATCTTGACATGCTGTAGCTGGCCTATAGACAGGAAAACTAGGCCCTAATCATGATTTAATTATGAAATGATTTTTCTCCAAAGTCATATAGAATTGCTCCCAACAATTTAGTAATGTGGGACTATTTTCTTTTCTGGTTTCATGTTTATATTAGGTTGTTACTCTTGTAGAATTGTGCTTTCATTGGCTATGATTTAGTAGATGTCTAAATTGTTTCCCTCATGTAGACAATAGACAGAAGAGAAACTACAAGGACTATCATATAGAAACATTGTAAGGTTGAAACTGTGGATGTTGGTATAAAAAAAAGCAGGGCTTTGGAATTTAGCTCAGTGGCAGAGCGCCTGCCTGGCAAGTGCAAGCTTCTGAGTTTGATTCCTGATACCAAAAAATTAAAATTAAAACAAAAAATCCAGCCAGGCATAGTGGCACATGCCTATGATCCCAGCACTTGGGAGGCTAAGGAGGAGGATCCCCATGAGTTCAAGGTCAGCCTGGGCTACATAGTGAGTTCAAGACCAGCCTGAACTATTAGTGAGACCCTGTCTCCCTCTCTCTCTCTCTCTCCCTCTCTCTCTCTCTCTCTCTCTCTCTCTCTCTCTCTCTCTCTCACACACACACACACACACACACACACACACACAAATAAAGTGAAGCAATTCATGTGGCAAAACTAAAAGACAGAGATGGAAATCACTTAAAGTAAACAATAGAAGTAGCAAATACTAGAACTAGACATACAAAGCTAAAAATTACTCATGAGGCGACAACATGCTACTAAAAATTTCATAATATCACATACTCTCTCCACTTCTCTAGTTCCAAACTGGCAGTAATACCCCCCAAAAAAGGGAGGTGAAAAAAGAAGGGACTCATACAATTTTAAAACACACACACAGCTACAAGTAGAAGAATGGAAAAACAAGGAAAGTGAAGATCACCCCCCCGCAACTCCCCCAAGGCAGAGCAAGGGATCACAAAGGGAGAAGAAAACAAATACCAATAGCAGAAATATATGAAAAGTTCTTAGGGGCCGGGGATTTAGCTCAGTGTTTCTGCCACCTGTCTCACAAGCACAAGGTCCAGAGTTCGATGCCCAGTACCAAAAAAAAAAAAGTTCTTAGAAAGGATGAAGAAAATAGATGAGTTGGAAGAGGAAATGAACTAAAAGTTTACAACAATGACACTCCATATGCCCACAATGAATTTCAGGGAAATAGGAAAAAAAAAAAAAAAAGCAAAACTGGATGAGCTAATCAAGATAGTTCAAAATTTGAATGACAGAATCAACAAGGATACAGAGTCCTCTAAAAGATGTCAGACAAAAATACTTGAAATGAAAAGTATTGAATTCATACATTCTAGAAATGACCAATGTGAAGACAGAGTATCTGATATAGAGAACAAAATCGTGAATTATGAAAAAGAACTCAAAGAAGCCAAAAAGAAAATAAGAGAACAAGAGAAGGCTACCCTGAAACTATTAGATGACAGAAAACAAAAAACTAATCTAAGGCTGACTGGAGTTAGAGAAAAGCTAGAAGACTGCACAGATGGATTCACAAACATGCTTACAGAAATTATCAGAGAAAATTTCCCAAATATAAGAAAAGATTTTAAAGTGCAAGTAAGGGATGCTTATAGAACACTGAATAATTATGATGAAAGGAGAAGTTCACCATGGCATATCCTCATTAAATTCACAGATATCCAGCAAAAAAAACACCCAGAATTTTAAAGGCAGCCAGAGAAAAACAAGAAATCACATCTAAAGGTAAACCAATTAGAATCACAGCAGACTTCTCAGCACAAACCCTGAAGGCCAGAGGAGCTGGGAGTGAAGTATTTCAAGTCTTAAGAGCAAATAACTTCCAACTCAGATTAACTTGCCCAGCAAAGCTATCCTTTAAAATAGATAGAGAAATAAAGTATTTCTATGAAAAAGACCAGTTCAGAAGATATACAAGTGCTAAGCCAGCTCTAGAGAAAATCAAGAATATTCTTGACAGAACAAATTGGACACTGCTAAAAACACAGAGGAAACTAGTGAGGTCAGTGGATAAACAACAACAAAAAACATCAGGAAATGTAAAACAAATGATACACCAACAGATAAAGAAAACAATGATAGTAAATATCCAACACATCTCAGTAATATCTATCAATGTTATCAGCCTCAACTTTCCAATCAAAAGATGCAGACTGGCAGACTGAATCACAAAACAGAATTCAACAGTCTGTTACATTCAAGAAAACCAACTAATCCAGAAAGATATTCACGGACTTAAAATTAAAAGATGGAAAACAATATTTCATGCACCAGGACCCCAAAAACAAGCAGGGATAGTAATATCAGACATGGTAAACTTCAAGTTAAAACTGACTTAAAAAGACAAAGAAAGTCACTACATACTAGTTAAGAGAATAATCCAACAAGAAGAGATAACATGGATAAACACATATCACCTAATACTGGAGCACCTACCTTCATGAAACAAAAACTGCTGAAATTAAAAGATCAAATAAACATTAACACAATAATAGTGGGGGATTTTAACTCTCCACTTTTACAATGAGACAGATCAACTAAACAAAAAGCCAATAAAGAAATTTCAGAGCTGAAATACACCCTTGAACATATGGAATTAATAGTTACAGGGCTAGGGATTTAGCTCAGCAGCACCACACCTGTCTTGTAAGCACAAGGTCCTGAGTTGGATCCCTGGTACAAAAAAGACCAAGTTTTTAAGCCAGGGATTTAGCTCAGTGGTTCTGCTGCTTGCCTCGAAAGCACAAGGTCCTGAGTTCGATCCCCAGTACCAAAAAAAAAATAATTATATGCAGAATATTCCACCCCTCCACAACAAGGTTACATTGTTTTCAGCAGCACATAGTATTTTTTCCAAAATAGATCACATATTAGGCCACAAACCTACTTAAGTAAATATAAAAGAATTTAAATTACCCCATGCATACTATCTGACCACTGTGCAATGAAAATAGAAATCAACAACAGAAGAAAATCTGGAAAAGATAAAAGTGCCTGGAAAATTAACAACATACTCCTAAATAACCAATGGGTCACAGAAGAAATCAAAGAAGATATTAAACATTTTCTGTACATTAATAACATTGTACAACTCAATGAAGTCTTTGGGACACTATGAAAGCAGTTCTAAGAGGAAAATTCATTGCAATGAATGCTCACATTAGGAAAACAGAACATACCCAAATAAATAACCTTATAAGAAATTTTATGATATTAAGAAACAAGAGCAGGGCCAGGGATTTAGCTCAGTGGTTCCGCCACCTGCCTCACAAGCACAAGGTCCTGAGTTCAATTCCCCGATACCCAAAAAAAGAAAGAAAGAAATAGCAACAAATCAGCACTAAAACAAATTAAGGAGGAAAATCATAAAAATGTGAGTGGAAATTAATGAAGTTGAGACTAAAAAAACTAAAACAAATCAACAAATTGAAGAGGTGATTGATTCTTCAAAAGAATAAATGAAATAGACAAACCCTTAGCAAGAGTCACTAAGAGAAAAAGACTCAAAGAAATGCAATTAGAAATGACAAAGATGAAATCACAACAGACTGTCAAAATCCAGAAGATAGTAACTACTTTGAAAAATTTTATTCCAACAAATTAGCAGATTTTGAAGAAAAAGACAGATTCCTAGACATATACAAACTACCAAAACTGACCCAATAAGATATAAATATACTTAGCAACTCAATCACAAGCAATAAAATTGACTCAGTAATAAAGAATCTACCAAGTAAAAAAAGCCCAGGACCTGGTGGATTCATGGCTGAATTCTACAAAACCTTTAAGGATGTTATATCACTAATACTCCTGAAGCTATTCAGAGAAATTGAAAGGGTGCTCCCAAATTCATTTATGGAAGCCAGTATCACCCTGATCCCCAAACCAGATAAAGACTCAACTAAAAACAGAAACTATAGGCCCATCTCTTTAATGAACACAGATGCAAAAATCCTCAACAAGATATTAAAATAGAATGCAGCATATTATCAAAAAACTGATACATGATGATCAAGTAGTTTTCATCCCAGAGATAAAAGGATGGTTCAACATACATAAGTCTATAAATGTAATATATCACATAAATAGTATCACGGTAAAAAAACCACATGATCATATCAATAGTTGCAGAAAAGGCTTTTGACAAAATCCAACACCCCTTCATGATAAAAATACCCTAAAGAAAACAGTTATAGAAGGACTATACCTGAATATGATAAAAGCTATCTATGACAAACCAATAGCCAGAATCCTACTAAACAGGGGAAAACTAAAAGCATTTTCCCTAAAATCAGGAACAAGCCAAGGATGTTCACTATCACCTCTGCTATTCAACATAGTACTTGAAACATTCCAGAGTAATTAGGCAAGAGAAAGAAATAAAAGGGGTTCATATAGGAAAGGAAGAATTCAAATTATCACTATTTGCAGATGACATGATGCTCTACATGGAAGACCCAAAGAACTCCACCAAAAAACTCTTAGAATTAATTACCAATCTCAACAAAGTAGCACAGTACAAGATCAACACACAAAAATCATTACCATTTGTGTATATCAACAATGAATGGGATGAGAAGGAAATTACGAAAACAGTACCATTCACAGTCACTTCAAGAAAAATTAAATACTTAGGAATTAACCTAACCAAAGAAGTGAAAGACCTCTACAAAGAAAACTACAGTACTCTGAAGGAGATTGAAGAGGACATCAGAAAATGGAAAGATGTACCATGCTCCTAGATAGGCAGAACCAATATTGTCAAAATGGCCATACTCCCAAAACGGTTATACAGATTCAATGCAGTCCCAATTAAAATACCAACAGCATACTTTACAGAGCTAGAGAAAACAATCCTGAAATTCATACGGAACCAGAAGAGATCCTGAATAGCAAAAGTAATTTTGGGCATTAAGATCAAAGCAGGCGGCATAGCAATACCATACTTCAAGCTCTGCTACAAAGCAATAGTGATAAAAACACCATGGTACTGGAACAAAAACAGACACATGGATCAATGGAATAGAATCGAGGACAGAGAAACCTCCCCAGACATATTCAACTATTTGATCTTTAACAAAGGATCCAAAAGCATATGTTGGAGGAAAGATAATCTATTTAACAAATGGTATTGGGAAAACTGATTATCTGTAGAAGAATGAAACTGGACTCTTATCTCTCACCATATACTAAATTAAAATCAAAATGGATCAAAAATCTAAACATTAAGACAGAACCATTAAACCTTCTGGAAGACAAAATGGGTAAAACACTTGAAGACATAGGAGTGGGAAAGGATTTTCTAAATAGAACCTCAATTGCACAGGTAATAGCAACTAGAATGAACAGATAGTATTATATCAGAATAAAAAGCTTCTGTACACTAAAAGATCCAATCAATAGAGTGAAAAGACAACTTACAGAATGGGAAAAAATTTTGCCAGCTACTTCTCAGACCGAGGACTAATATCTAGAATATACAAAGAACTTAAAAAAGTAAACCACCTAAAATTAAAGACCCAGTCAAGAAATAGGCTACAGAAATAAACAGACACTTCACAGTGGAAGAAATACAAATGGCCCAACAAATATATGAAAAAAATGTTCAACATCTCTGGCCATTAAATAATGCAAATTAAAACAACACTAAGATTCCATTTTACTCTGGAAAGAATGGCAATCATTAGGAAACCATACAATAGCAAATGTGGACATAGATGTGTCAAAAAACAAACTCTCCTACATTGTTGGTGGGAATGCAACTAGTACAACCATTATGGAAATCAGTATGGAGATTTCTCAAAGAATGTAAAGTAGAAATTCCATATGACCCAGCTATCCCTCTGCTAGGTATCTTCTCCAAAGAGTTAAAGTCATCATACTACATAAATGCTTGCATACCAATGTTTATAGCAGCACAATTTCTAATAGTTAAATCCTGGAAGCAGCCTGTATACCCTTCACCAAATGACTGGATAAATAAAACATGTTATCTATATGTCGGGAGCAATTCTACATAATTTTAGGGAAAAATCATTTGATTAGGCCTAGTTTTCCTGCCTACAGGCCAGCTATGGAATTTTGAAACATAATTCCATTTTGGCCTCTGGTCACAACAGAAACCTCAATGATCTGGTGATGCTATGATGCTCCAGGACAAGATTACACCCTTTGAAGACATCCTGGGAGGAACTAAATCTTCATCTACTCAGTTCCTCATTGTTCTTGGATTGTTACACTTTGTTTATTCCGATGTACTGAACTCTCTGCAAGTCATTTGTTAACATTTGTTTCTCCCGATGTACTGAGTACTGAATAAAAGGTGCGGTAAGCTGGGGGCTTTTGTCTTTGCGGCCCGGAGCAGCACTGATCAGACCCAAAGCTCAGCTTCTTCTCAAAGTCTCATTTTTCTACCTTTCCTGTAAAATACATTAATTTGCCTTGTGCTGCCGTGGCTCGCAGGAGACTAGGACTTACTGCAGAGGTCCTAGTAACGTCCCCTTTCCCTGTTCCCTACATCTATATATAATGGAATGCCACTCGGCTATAAAGAATGACAAATTTGAGGCATTTGTAAGAAAATGGATAAACCTGGAAAATATAATGTTGAGTGAAATAAATCAGACACACAAGCTTGAATACCTTACGGTATGCCTCATTTGAGTGAGGCAAAGTATAAATAAAGAGAATAATAAAGATGGATAGAAAAGGACAAGGGGACAGATTTCATCCAATAGGGAAATGGTCCAAGGGAACAAGGAGAGTGGTAAGGGGAAAGGGAAGGGGAAATGAGCGGAATAAAGATATGCCATATATAGGAACCTGATATCCCCAATCAATGTAAACTACGTAAGCCATAACATGTGCCAAGACAAATAGTATCAACAGGTATGATAAAGGTGATTGGGAGAAGGGAAAAAAAATGGAAACAAAACTTTTGTAAATAAAGAAGAGAAGAGGGGTTGAAAGGAAGGAAGAGGAATGGAAAAATAAGAAGCAGCAAGATATATCATGTACAGATACAAATTCCCTATGATGTGTGTTATCATTATGTATATCTAAAATGTACAAATAAATAAATAATGATCAACAAAACTAAAAAAAGTGATTTGGTAACTAGAGGAGGAAGCAGTAGGTGGAGGAAGGGGGAAAAACATAAAACCAAGCTGTAATATATATACACAACCACTCCCCAAGATGATTGTAAGGTGCATGAATTACAAACATGTATTAATAAAATTAATTTTTAAAAAATTTAAAAAAGATACTGCTTTGAAAAAGAGTATATTCATGATTTTCATATATGCTAATTACCTGTGTTTTGAGCCAGATGGAATGGTGCATGCCAGTTACCCTAGCTATTCAGGAGGCTGGGGCAAAATGATCAAATGTTCCAGGCCAGACTATAAACTTAGCAAGACCCTGTCTCAAAGTAAAAAAGGATGGGGATATAGCTCAGTGGCAGAACTCTTGCCTAGTATGGGCAAGCCCATGTGTTCAAATCACAATACTGAAAAAACCGTTCCTAATTGAATCTATTTTTTGTTTTAGTACATTTGCAGTACATAATGATTACATTCATTGTGGGGACTTGGTACATGTACATAACACATCTTGTTTTTTCATCTCCTTCCCCTTCTTTCCCTCCTCCTTCCATTTCTTGGTTCCCTTCCCTATTGCAATAGATCAATTTTCATGGTTCCTATTAGCTATCTTTTGTTTTGCTCTTTATTTATAGCTTAGGTTATATCAAATCTTATATACCATGTAAGAGAAACCATGTGATATTTAAGCTTCTGTGTCTTGATTTATTTCACCTAAGATTATGGTCTCAAAGTGCATCCATTTTGCTACAAATGATTCAAGTTTATCTTTATGGCAGAGTAACACTCCATTGTGTATAAATACCACATTTTCTGTATCCACTTATCTGTTGATGAACAAATAGACCACTTTTAGGATTTAGCTATTATGAGTTGTGCTGCTGTAAACATAGGTATGCATGTATCATGGCAATATGATGTCTAACTATTTTGGAAAGATACCTAGAAGGGGAATAGCTAGCTGGAATGAAATTTCTTCTTTTAGTGTTTTGAGGAATGCCATACTGATATCCATAGTGGATGTACTAGTTCACATTGCCACTAAAAATATACAGGGGTTCCTTTTACCTTGCAGCCTCACCAGCATTTGGGGTTTTTTTTGTTTCGTTTTGTTTTCTTTTCTTTTCTTTTTTTTTGTATTAAATTCTTTTATTGGTACATTGTAGGTATATAACACAATTACATTTCTCATTGGGAATTGTACCTTTACATAATGCATCTTGGTTCTTATTTTTTCCCCATTCCTAGCCCTCCCTTCACCCCCTCAACCCTTCCCTATTTACAAACACTTTATTTCCATTTTTTCTATTTCTCATCATTTTTTCTTTTCCTCCTTTCCTTTCCCCTGCCCCTCCCACTACCCCTACCCCTTTGGACCTTTTCTTCCTATTTTACATTATCGATTATTCATTCTAATCATTGGTACATTTTAGGTATACAATATAATGACATTCATCATTGGAAATTTGCACGTTTACATAGTCTCTCTTGGTTCTTATTTTTCACCCTTGCCCAGCCCTCCCTTCAACCCATCCAATCCTCCCTATTTACAAATTTAAAGATCCAATCCAAAAATGGGCATCTGAAATGAACAGACATTTCTCAGACAAAGAAGTAGAAATAGCAAATAAATACATGAAAAAAGGTTCAACATCACTGGTCATTCGAGAGATGCAAATGAAAACAACACTGAGATTCCACTTCACTCCAGAAAGAATGGCTGCTATCATGAAATCAACCAATAACAAATGCTGGCAGGGCTGTGGGGAAAGAGGAACCCTGCTCCACTGCTAGTGGGAGTGTAGACTGGTGCAAGCACTGTGGAAATCAGTATGGAGATACCTCAAAGAACTAGGACTGGAAGTCCCATTTGACCCCGCTATTCCACTGCTGGGGATCTTCCCCAAAGAATTAAAAGAATCATACCACAGTAATATATGTGCACCCATGTTCATAGCAGCACAGTTTTTAATAGCTAAAACTTGGAAACAGCCCAAATGCCCATCAACTGGAGACTGGATAAAGAAAATGTGGTTTTTTTATAAAATGGAGTACTACTCAGCCATAAAAAATGAGAAATTAGAGACATTTATAGCTAAGTGGATGCACATTGAGGCGATACTCTTAAGTGAAATAAATAGGACACACATGTGTAAATACCGAATAGTTTCTCTAGTGTGAGAAACTGAAAGTGTAAATAAGGACTAAATGTATAATAGGTAATGTGAAATAGGAAGAAAAGGGGCAAAGGGGAAGGAAGTGGGAGGGCTAGGGGAAAGGATAGAAGGGAATGGGATTAATATGAGAAAATGGAAAAGTAGGAACAAAATCTTTTCTTTTTCATTCTCTCTTCAATGTAGTTTAATGGTGTCTTCTAGGGGCTACAGACATGTGACACTGCCACACGGTGAATGCAGAAGCAGATAAAAACCCCAGCTGCACTCTAAGGTAGACAATATACATCTGCAGGAAAGGAAACACAATGCCACTTTTCTTACTTGCTCTTTTTGTTTGGAAGCATAGTGGCACCTTGGTTCACAAATTTGATTCTTTCCACAATTCTGGCTGCAAACAGAGTTGGATGAAAACCCAGTCAAATTCAATGGTGCTGGCCTGGTAGGGAAATTTGATTGGGTTCTCACCTAGATCAGTTTGTGACCAGAATCACAGAGAGAACCGAGTTTATGAATCAAGGTCGCACTGTATTATCAGAGATGGGTCACGCTGTGCTGCCCAAGCTGGCCCTGAATTACTAGGTTCAAGTGACCCTGCTATCGCAGATCCCCGTGTAGCTAGGGCTACAGGCACATACATCACACCTAGCTTGGAAGCTACTATTCTTAAGCAAATACGTATTTTAGAACTTTGAATTTTGCATATATTTATATATAGCCCATATAAAAGGTTTTGAGCCCAAAAACTTTCCAGCATACACCCACCACCCTGTGAACATTACTGTTTTATGGACCATGTAACCCTTGGCACACTCAATTGAACAGATCATTTGTAAAATAGCTCAAGCTTATTTCCAAGAAAATTTTGTTTTGTTTTGGAGACAAGGTCTCACTATTACATTCAGGCTGGCCTGGAACTCACCGTGATCCTCCTGCCTCATCCTCCCAAATGCTGGGCTCACAGGTGTGCGCCACCCCCCCCACCTAAGAACGGCGATTTAATCTAACTGGAATACTTAAGTCTGACTGGTTTTGTTAAAAATCTAATATACAAAGCACACATCCCTTGATTATGTCAGGGTGTATAGTCAATCTTTTAATGAACACAAAAGTTAACTCTCATATTCTAAGTGAGTGGTAGCAAATGAATGGCTAATCCCAAATGTTAGCTAAAAACAGATCTCCAGTTTTGCGGTGTTGAAGGAAAGAAAATGAACTGGGGTTACTGGAGAGAATTTTTTTTAATTTAGGAAGTATAAAAAGGTGAGTAGGCAGATTAATATTGACATTATCCTAAACTGCACAATTTTACTCCTAAGTGAAAATACAACCTTTATACTGGTGCCAATAAATATCTGAGTAAATCATCCCAGTAGAGTGAACACTGAGAAGGCTCTGAGGTTCAGACACAGCGATGGTGAAAATAGGTCATTATCTTAGTGTTTCTGTCTTGTCTTGAGACAGGGCCTTGCGATGAAGCCTAGGCTGGCCTAGAACCCAATACAGCTGTGCACCACCATACCCAGCTCATCCCAGACTTCCGATTCCATCTGAGGCACAAAACAATTACACTGATGCTTTTAACCTGCAATTGTTTTGTTTTGTTTTTGGTACCGGGGATAGAACTCGGGTCCTTGTGCTTGCGCAGCAGGCGGCGAAACCACTGAGTTAAATCCACGGCCCTGCAATTATAATTTTTAATGTACTGCTATTTAAAAATTCTGAGATAGCTAAAATTTAGATAGATACCTGTCATTTGGAAATGATATTTAAGTAACTAAGTCTGTGAACATTTATGTTAACTTATACCTATGTAGATTCTCTTGTTTGAGGTACAGCCACCTGGTTCCACACTACAAAGACGCAGAGGACACCAGACCACCAGACCACGGTACTGAGCCCCACTGCTCCCGGCCCAGAGGTAGGGGCTTCTGAGGCGCCATCCCACTGCTCCTGGTCCAGAGGAAGGGGCTTCCCAGCCACCATCCCTCCTGCTGCTCCCAGCCCAGAGGAAAGGGCTTTTGGGCCACCATCCCTACCGCTGCTCCCAGCCCCTGTCCCACCTCTCCCAGCTCAGAGGAGGTAATCCGTGCAGGCGCCAACAACACCCACCCCCCAGTCGAAATAAGATTCTCTTGTTTGAGACGGAGTCTCGCTGTGTAGTTCCGGCTGTCCCTGAACTGTGTAGCCCAGGCTGGCCTCAAACTCACAATGATCCTCCTGCCTCAGCCTCCTGAGTCCTGGGATTACAGGTGTGCAGCACCATGGCCAGCCCATATTAAGATTCTAAAAGATACAGTTAATATATGTTATGTTGATTAACTGGTATTTGAAAAGTGTATTTTTTTTTCTAAGTAGCCTTTTGGAAAAAAGTGTGACAAATACAGCTTCCAGTCATATGTTACTTTCCTAACTTGTAATGATTAAAAATCCCCTCATCAGGCCCAGGATGTAGCTCAGTGGTGCTGTGCCTGCCTTGCAAGGACAAGGTCCTGAGTTTGATCCCCGGTACTGAGAAAAAAAAAATCCCCTCATCAGGAGAGAATTAAATATCATTAGGTCAGCTGGGGATTTAGCTCAGTGGCACTCGCCTGCCTGGCAAACACAAGGTTCTGAGTTCGATCTCTGGTACCAAAAAAAATCACTAGATCAAAAGTCTAGGAAATTCGAATTCTCCTTTCTCCCACTTTTGCACGTCCACTTGCAACCATCACGTTTCTGCAGTTTCCAGTCTCTCAGAAACCAACACTAGGAAAGTTCTCCAAAAGGCTCGGCAGTGGGCAGTGTTTCTGAACGATCACAGCATTCCGCAAATCTGCTTCCTCCAGAGTGAGCATCTCATCCAGAGACCTGAGGAAAGGAAGCGCTGTTGCCAGGGAGAAGGGTGAACTGCTCAGAAACTCGTGGTATTTCTCAATGAAGTCTTTGATGTGGCTTATCCTATGAGAAATGTTAAATTTCTAGACGATCCTTTTCCCATTTGCTAGCCATATCTGTATATTAGTGATGGGCTCCGAGTTATTCAGTGAAACAGCGGATAAATTATTTTTACTTTCAACTTCAATAGTCCTTGTTTTAGAAATAATTTTTGGTGTGGCACTTCCAAGTCTGTGGCCCCGCCCTGAGAAGGGGTGGAATGCAGGCTTCATGGACGTACATACTTCATTTTTTTTATTTTCAACTTTAACATCCACCTCCTCATCAAAAATTCCCTGTAATTCTGAAGGCAATTCCCCCTTCTTGATGGCGTTCAGAAACCGCTGACTTGCACCATCAGAATAACTTTTAAAATCATCGTTGACTGTGAATCCATTTTTCCATAATTTTATACTTACATCTACCTGATTCTTCTGTTCAGTGGAGGATAAGCATTTGGCTCCAATCTTCTGAGCTTCTTCAAAAAGGCTGTCAACAAAATATTCACAATTCCTTTGTCGATTATCACTAAGCGGGTGATTGTCAGGTCCTGTTTCACAAACCCATTCTTCTTTTATACTTTCAAGACTATCTACTTCTTTCATTCTCTTGGTGTTACCCACGGCGCGGCCTCGAGGACTGGCCCTCCAGTCCCTCTGGGCCGCGGGGACCGTCGCCACTGCTTGGCGGGAATCACTCCGGATGGCGCGCCGCCCCCAGACCCACGCAGGCTATTCGGTCTCGCGCTGGGGTTATGCCCACCTCCCGAGGCCTCCACAAGGCGCGGACGTGGCACCAGCATTTGTTATTGGTTGACTTCTTGATAATAGCCATTCTTTCTGAAGTAAAATGAAATCTGTGTTGTTTTAATTTGCATTACTCTTAATGGCTAGAGATGTTGAACATTTTTTCATGTATTTATTGGTCATTTGTACTTCTTCTGAGAAGTGTGTATTCATTTCAGTTGCCCATTTTTTATTGGGTCTTTAATTTTTGCAGTTATTCATATATTCTAGATATTAGTCCTCTGTCCAAGGTGTAACTGGTAAAAATGTCTTCCCATTCTGAGTTGGTGAAGACGTTTTTGGTACCAGGGATCAAACCCAGGATCTTGCATTTGCAAGGCAGGCAGCAGAACCACTGAGCTAAATCCCTAGCTGTTTTCCCATTCTGTAAGTTGTCTCTTCACGCTATTGGTTGTTTCTTTTACAGAAAACTTTTAATTTCATATAATCTCATTTATTGATTCTTCATATTATCTCTGTACAATTGGGATTTTGTCCAGGAAGTCCTTGCCTATGCCTATATCTTCAAAAGTTTTACCTATTTTATCTTCCAGAAGACTAAGTGTTTCTGTTTTAACATTTAAATCTTTGCTCCATTGTGATTTTAGTTTAGTACATGGAGAGAAATAGGTCTAGATTCAGTCTTCTGCATGTGGATAGCCAGTTTTCCCAGCACCATTTGGTTAAGAGGTTACCTTTCCTTCAGTGTAAGTTTTTGGCCTATTTGTCAAAGAACAGATAACTGAGTATGCCTGGAGTTGTTTCTGCATCCTCTATTCTGTTCCTTTTTTTTTATTTCAACTTTTCCTTTTTTTTTTCCATTAAGTTTATTGGTACATTTTAGGTGCATCCTCTATTCTGTTCTATTTATTCACACATCTGTTTTTGTGCCAATGTCATGCTGTTTTTATCACTGTAGTTTTGTAATATAACTTCAAGTCTGGCATTGTGCTGCCTCCTGCTTTGCTCTTGTTGCCCAGGATTGCTTTTTCTATTCTGGGTCTCCTCTGATTCCATATTGTTTCCTCTAATTCTGTGAGGGATGCTGCTGGTATTTTGACTGGGTCTCTGTATCAGTTTTGGAAGTATGGCCATTTTGACAATATTGGTTTTATCAAGGAGTAGATGTCTTTCTGGGGCCAGGGATTTAGTTCAGTGGTTCCGCCACCTGCCCCCCAAGTGCAAGGACCTGAGTTCGATCCCTGGTACCAAAAAAAAAAAAAGAAGATATCTTTCCATTTTTTGATGTCATCTTTGATCTCCCTTTTTAGAGTACTGTAGCTTTCATTGTAGAAGTCTTCCACTTCCTTAGGTTAATTCCTAAATATTTAATTTTTCTTGATGCTATTGTAAATGGTATTGTTTTTCTAATGACTTTCTCGGTGAGTTTGTTATTGATGTATAGGAATGCTATTGATTTTTGCACATTGATTTTATATCCTGCTACATTGCTAAATTTGTAGCAGCAGCAAGCCTCCCTTTCCCTTTTATTCCATCCATATTACAAGCCTTGTGGGTGGTGCCACCCCCAACCAGGGTGGGCCTTCCCATTATCCACATCCAGAGCAATGTTAAACCAATCAGTGGACTAATTTAGTACCACACAATCTTAATCCATATACACACACTCTAGATCCAGCTAGCCCCCAAAAGCCCCACCTATGAGCACATGAGGCTTTAGGGGGACATCTACATACAAACCATAACAAGCTACATTGTAGAATATTGTTTTAAAATGCAATCACTTAACTATAAGTCAATCATCTAACTTCATTTAAAATGCCAAGGATGTTTAAGCTCTGCTTTTTAAGTAGTGTGTTTTCAGTTGTTCCCTCATCAACAGTGCTTTTCATATTGAAAATTCCATGGTTTATTGTCTCTTAGCATCTCATAACATTATTTCCAGCTTTGTATACTTTTATATCATTATTTCTAGTTTGGCACTAGAAGAAGAATCATTTTTTCCAGCTTTAAAGAGGTATGTTTAACAAGTAAAACTTGAATGCTGTATATTTAAACTGTATAACATGATTTGATACACATAGACATTGAGGAATGATTGACAGGATGAAGCTAATTAACATATCCATCACCTCACATAGTTACCCTTTTTTTAGAACAAATATTTGTCTCCTTATCACTATCTCTCAGTTTTGAGTACCATTTCTATTAGTGCTTTGGTCCATTTTGGGGAAGAGAGATTGCTTCTTTGCACTGTTTAGAAGGTATTTATAATGATAGTTTTTCTTCTTTTCTCACTCTAATTTCAAAAATCCTTTCATTTCCTGTTCATCAAACTAAAAAATAATCAATGCATGTTAGAACCAGTGAAACACTGTAATAAAAGGATGTACTAAGATAAAGCTGGCCACTATGTCCGCTCTTCCATGGCAGCCCCCCCTCACGCTGTAGGGCATACTTCTTTTCCTACTTTCACTTGGCCCAAACTCACTCTGCAGAGCCTGTTTCTTTTCCTTCCTTTAATAAAACTTTGCTACACTTAAAAAAAGATAAAGCTAATCATCCCCACCTCAACCTCCTCATATAATCAACAGTAAGAGCCTGCTGAGTAGCCTTCCATAATTCTCCTTGCTCAAATCAACAGATCAAACATGTGTACACATATATAAAATATTTGTTTTCACCAAAATATATTATATGCTTATTCTACAGTGTTTTTGCATAATTACATATGTATATATAATTCACATATGTTTTATATATTTAACAAAATAGAATTTTTTTCATATTTTGTTTTGGTCATTTTTTTGTTTTGTTTTTTGTTCTGTTTTGCTTTGTTTTGGTTTTTTTTTTGCAGTACGAGGAATCTAACTCAGGACCTTGCACTTGCAAGGTAGGCATGGTGCCACTGAGCTAAATTCCTGGTCCTGTTTGTTTTGTTTTGTTTGTTTTAGCATACCCAGGATCAAACTTAGGACCTTGGGCTTGCGCTTGCAAGGCTGGCCTTGAACTATGTAGTCTAGGCTGGCCTTGAACTCATGGAGATCCTGCTGCCTCAGCCTCCAGAGTGCTGGGATTACAGGCATGTGCCACCACCCTCGGCTTTTTTTCATATGTTAATGCTTTGCTGAAACCAGACTTCAAAAACTAGCATGCTAATGCATGATTGTAATCCCAGCACTCAGATGGCTGAGGCAGGAGAATCACTGCAAATTTGAGGCCAGCCTGGGTTGCATACTGAGTTCAAGGCCAGCCTGTATGAAAAATAAATGGGGGGGGGGAGCGGTGAGCTGGGGATTTAGCTCAGTGGCGCCATGCACAAGGACCCGAGTTAGATTCCTGGCTTAGTACCGAAAGAAACAAAGCGGGGGGGGGGGGGGGGGGGGGGGGAGGCGACACTTAATATGTTTGTGATCCAAAATTCAGTGAATACTGCTATTGAGTGCCATCCAGTGAAAAGGCAGGCTCCTAAAAACATTACAGTGTGTCCTCATCTACCTTATTCACCAGATGTGGCACCCTGTGACTTCTGGTTCTTCCCCAAAGTCAAAATAACCATGAAAGGTAAAAGTTTTGAATCAACTCACAACATTGAGGCAGCCAGGACAGCACAACTACAGACACAAAAGAAGACTTCCACAACTGCTTCTAAAAATGACAAGAACAACAGGATAAGTGTGTTCGAAGAGAGGAGGAGTATGGGGTCGGGGGGTGGGGTGGATAATGGCAATGTGTCTTTTTTTGCAATAACTTTAAAAAAATATTCTCCGTACTTTTCAATCACACTATATAATTATTTATAAATAATTGTTTAATGTCTTTCTTTCCCAGTAGACTAGAGAAAGAGAGGTCCATGAAGGTGGGGGATTTGTTTTTTGTACCATTTTAAGTCTCAGAATTTATAGTAGTGCTGTCAGGATAATAATTGCCTATAATCCATTTGTTTATTGTTTCAGTGCTCCCAGAAACTTTCAATGTACTTGAACTTGATAACTAATTCAAATACATGTGTTTTTAAGAATTCTGGCCTAAATCGCCATTCTGGCCTAAGTCCTCTTTGTTTTCGGTTTTTTATTGTTGTTTTTGTTTGTTTTGAGACAGGGTCTTGCTATATAGTTCAGGCTGGCCTCGAACTTTCGACAATCCCCCGCCTCAGCCTCCCAAGTGCTGAGATTACAGGCATGCACCACTGAGCCCTGGCTCAGTAACCAGTTATTTCAATAGAACCGAGTGATCGTATATTTTGAATATTTGTGAGAATGTGTACTTTTTAGCAAAAAACTGCCACACGTGAATTTTAAAAGATAGATTACATATTTAGCTGAGAGCTCTTCACTCTTAAATAGGAGACCTAGATTCTAGTATCACTTCTGCATTTATAATCTGCTCGGTGGCTTTTCAAGATTCTTATCCTTTCTGTGCCTGGCTCCTCCTGTAGCTCTAACATTCATTTATAACTCTAAAAATAATTGCCTACTACATATTGGAAATAGCTTAAGCACTAGTGAAACGGGTGCATAACAACGACCAACACTTAATAAATGCTCTCTACGCTTTAACTTTTGCTAAAGGGGTCATGTGCACTACCTCATAAACTGTATGAGCGAGGCGCTACTGTGCTATTTTCCACCTTTACAAAGGAAAGAACTGAGAGCGAGGTTCGGTAACTTTCCGGGGATACCAAAGCATGCGAAGGCAGGATCTGATTCCAGGCAGCGCGGCTTCAACCCCATTCCTGAAACCACTGGGAATCCTTGCTCTCAAAATCAATAACTATTTCAGTGGCTTGAATTTGGGTCCAAGAGTACTTAGGGGAGCACCCTCTTGTGAACAAAATAGTAGAGTCGCAGGGGTACATTAGAGAAACCATTGAAAGACCTATAACAAGCTCAGTTTCCCCAAGAGAAAGCAGAGAAGGGAGAGGTGAAACAGACTCCCAAGTATGCACACACACCTCTCTACATACCCTTGGGTACTGGAGAGCGTGCGGATCACGTCAGCCCGGCGCACTGCTCAGAACTCTGCGTGGGGCGGGGAAAGAGGGCACGCTGCGTCTGCGCGAGCGGAGCAGGATCCTTTGCCCCGCCCCGCCACCTCGGATCAGCTTCCCCGACCTTCCCACCCTTAGCGAGACCAACGAGAGGATTCCGCCTGCATCTAGAACAGCCCACCCAGGCACCTAACCGAGTGGCGCGCTAACGTGAAAGGAGAGCTGTGCACCGCTGCGGTTTCCTGCGCCCGAGCCGTTCTAGACGCGGGTGAGTGTCTAGGCCGTGGTCCCCACCCTAATCGCACCCCGAGCAGCTGGACCACCACACACACCCGGGGCAGGTCTGAGCCCTAGCCCATTCCCAGCATGCTCCACGCGGGATGCCCGGACAGGTGCAAGGGGAGGACTAGAGAGAGGTAGAGGAGGAGGCACTCCCATGGCCCCTCAGTGGGGCTCTCTCTCCCTTCATTTCGACCTCCTCCCTTTGCCATAATCCACCCCACCCACCTTCACCTTCTAAAGAGGTTGAATCTAAAAACTACTTGGGCAGTTTCTGCCTTGTATCCGTGTGAATTTTTTTCTCTTCCATGTACAGCGTTAAGGTCCCCTGTGCTCTGCACAAAATATCCCATTATGTGTACCCCCAGTGTTTCATTTTTTTCCTCCTCTGGTGGAAAAAAAATCTTATAATAATTTGTGCAAATGATTTTATATGAAATTGTAGACTTCAGGGTTTTTGTTTTTTGGGTTTTGGAGTTTTTTTGTTGTTTTTTCTGTGCTGGGAATTGAACGCAGGCCCTTTTGCATGTTAGCCACTCTATCACTGAGCTGCATTTCCAGCCCTTCTTGAATTTTGATCAGTACTTTTGCAGCCAAGAGAAGTATCCTCATCAGAAAGAATCTCAAAGCACACATATGCCGTAGTCAAGTGAAGAGACGTGTGAATTATATATTGGCCGGAGATGAATATGAAATGCCAGAACCTGACAATTCTGTTATTAAAGCAGGCTTGTTTTATATCCCTTCTCTTTTCCTCTTAGAACTATGTTTATTGACCAAGTTCCATGAGTGACAAGAAAACCATCATTCTGCCTCTTTCCCCGCCAACTCAGGAATTACATCTGCTCTGGGTTCTAATCCACTTCTATCACTGACTAGCTTTGTGACTAAGTCAGTTCCTTAACCTCAGAGGTCCTCCATTTCCCTAACCATAAAATGAGAGTAATTATATTAGTTCTTAAGGCCCCTTTCAATTTTAAAAGACAAAGAGAAATTTAAGTAGCTCAGTACTGCTTTTTTTGTGTGTGTGGAAATGACGAAATGAGAAAATTTCCTAGCATAAATGTGTAGCGTACAATTTTTGATCAGCTGTATTTAATGTAAGCTTTTCTGTTAATTTTAACTGAAATAAAGGTATATAGACTTTTCCCTTTTAATTCTTCAAAGAAGAAAATGCCTTTTGAGGAAGTAAAAATGGTCATTAATGGTCTCCAAATACGCCTATATCAACTCATTTTTCATCTTTCATTATGGGTTTTTATTACATCAGTAGTTAGGGTACTGTATTAGAATCCACTTAATCTTAGGAACAGAAATGTAAGTATTAACATATATAATGTTAATTTCATGAAACTTGATTTAGATGTACTCTAAACAACCTAAACACATTAGCAGTCAAATAAAGCAGTAGGTCGAAATATGTCAGCACAGATAACATTACCAATTTGTCAGTAATAGGTGGTTTTATCTATTCAATTTAAAGCCTTCTTATCAAAGTACATTTGTTTTCAGAGGTGTTTAACAGTGCAAACTTGTGATATAAAATGCTTTAAAGAGAATGATGGACAGCCTCCAATGTTGGTTTTATGGGCTAGTGCTTTAATTTAGTACTTGATTAATTAAATCCTTGTAGATGAAATGCAAAAAGAGCCTCCCCAAAGCAAATTCCACTACATAGAGGAGCTTCTGCAAAGTTGCAATTTATACTGGACAGTTTCTCTTGGAAGGTAAAGATTCTTGGCCGGGCATGGTGGCACACACCTGTAATCCCCGCACTTGGGAGGCTGAGGCAGGATTGCAACAAGTTCGAGGCCAGCCTGGGCTACTTAGGGAGTTCAAGACCAGCCTGAACTACATAATGTCAAAGAAAAAGAAAAAAGATTCTGAGAGTGTTTGGTACTATGTGCAACTAGATTTCAAGCTTGGGAACTTTTTTTTTTAACATTTAAGAGAAAACTGTAAATATATAAGGAATACCAAATCAAATTGCTATACTAAGTATTTAAGGGTCTTTGTTTTCTTTATAGGAGAAATGCTTTCTGAAGGCAGTTCATTTTTGAAGGGTGTGATGATTGGAAGCATTTTCTATGCTTTGATTACTGTGCTAGGACACATTAAGATTGGTCATGGAAATAGAATGCACCACCACGAGCATCATCATCTTCAAGCTCCTAATAAAGAAGAGATCTTGAAAATTTCAGAGGATGAACGCATGGAGCTTAGTAGGAGCTTTCGTGTGTACTGCATCATCCTTGTGAAACCCAGAGATGTGAGTCTTTGGGCTGCAGTGAAGGAGACTTGGACCAAACACTGTGACAAAGCAGAGTTCTTCAGTTCTGAAGATGTTAAAGTGTTTGAGTCAATTAATATGGAAACAAATGACATGTGGTTAATGATGAAAAAAGCTTATAAATATGCCTTTGATAAGTATAGTGACCAATACAACTGGTTCTTCCTTGCACGCCCCACTACATTTGCTATTATTGAAAACCTGAAGTATTTTTTGTTAAAAAAGGATCCATCACAACCTTTCTATATAGGCCACACTATAAAATCTGGAGACTTTGAATATGTGAGTGTGGAAGGAGGAATTGTCTTAAGTGTAGAATCATTGAAAAGACTTAACAGCCTTCTGAATACCTCTGAAAAGTGTCCTGAGCAGGGAGGAATGATTTGGAAGATATCTGAAGATAAGCAGCTAGCAGTTTGCCTCAAATATGCTGGAGTATTTGCAGAAAATGCAGAAGATGCTGAAGGAAAAGATGTATTTAATACCAAATCTGTGGGGCTTTTTATTAAAGAGGCAATGACCAATCACCCCGACCAGGTAGTAGAAGGATGCTGTTCTGATATGGCCGTTACGTTTAATGGACTGACTCCTAATCAGATGCATGTGATGATGTATGGGGTGTACCGTCTTAGGGGATTTGGACATACTTTCAATGATGCATTGATTTTCTTACCTCCAAATGGTTCTGACAATGACTAAGAAGTGGAAAAAGAGCATGTATTTCATCACCATATAAGACATGTTGTAATAATTTGTAGTAATGACGACATATCCAACACAGAGGTATATTTCTTTTTCTTTTCTAATCTGGTGGCATTGGTATAATCACACATTAAAGTTTATTAGGGTATTTTATAAATGAAGTGGGTTTTTTTCTTAAAACATAAGAATGTTGGAAATGTTTTAAAAATAATTTGCAAATAAAGCATATAAGTATGTGATAAATTCTAAATTATGAACATTAAAAATCTGAGTGGCACACTTTTGCAGATTGATTAAAACATTTAACATGTCTTTGTAGCTTTTTATTATATACAAATGAATCTCTAGTGGATTTTTTATCAAAGTAAATCTTTAACTCTGTGTTTCCTTTACTCTTAAGGTACATTTATGTTCTAAGCTTCCCCAGGTGCCAATGGATTTGCCTTCACAAAATATGCAGCTGCTGGATGTGGTGGTGCATGTGTGTAATCTCAGCACTGGGGAGACTGAGCCAAGACAATCACTATAAATTTGAGGCCCAGCTGGACTACATAGTGAGTTCAAGGCCAGCTTGAACTACATGGAAAGACCCTCTCTCAAACAAACAAAAATCAACAAAAAACCACAACCAAGCAACTAAAATATTCCTAACCAGTGTTAAAGGAAGTTGAATTCTTTTACTGAGAGAAAAAGTAAAAATTACTTACAAAAGTTAAGTACTTTTCCTAGGATCTAAGTTAATATACACAGTTTTTTTTTAAGTCAGAATACACAATTTCTGTGTAACTTTGTACTTCAGTATGAAGGTACTAAAATTGGAGTGCGGACTATAAAGAATGTAATGTCATTTAACTCTATGGTTTTCAGAGTTAAACTCCAAACTGCAACTTGAATAAAAATGTAGCCATTGAGATTTATTTATTCCTGCTGTGGAAATCTTTTGAGAATTTGTTTTGGCCATTTGGCAGTTTCATTTACCTGAGTTATTTTGTTGAGACAAGGTCTCACTATGTAGTTCATGCTGAGCTTGAACTGTTGTGTAGCCAGGGCTGGCTTGGAACTCTGAGATCCTCCTGCCTCAGCCTCTTGAGTACTGGGATTACAAGCATCCGCTAGCATGCCCGGCTTTAGTCTCTTTTTTTATTGTTCATATTGAGATTTTTCCCATGTTTTTGGTTTGGAGGCTAACCTTGCCATCCAAGCTAGATTGCCATACCATCTGCCTAATTTCAGTAGTTACCAGAATCTTTATCCTGTGGTAGATAAAATTGCTTCTGCACTCATAATGTGTGAAATACTTGGAGCTGACTTGTCCTATAATCTGGTTAGCACATGCTGTATTGAGTCAGATCCTGAGCCCCCTTAGGCTGTGAAACCATGTCATTTTAGATATCAGTATTGCCTGTAACTGGCCGCATGATGCTAATGTCTCCCACAGCTTTAGCAGACCAGAAAAAATTTCCTCAGGCAGCAGGCCTTGGGGTTCAAATTACTGATCCACAGAGTAGTGTGTCAAACCCTTTAATTTCTTTGATCTCTCTCACTGGGACTTTGGTTAAGGTGAAATGTTATTAATTTTGAAGAATAATAAAATCTTTATCAAGCACCCTAATATATGGTCTCAGGTGCAGTTACTACACATGAGTACAGTGATAAACAGTATCTCTTTGACTGTGATACACTGCCCTCAACACTAATATATTAATATTTCTCTATTGCGTCAGCTTTCCCCCAAACACTAATATATTTTCTTCAGTTAATTATCGAAGTTGTACTAACATAACTGTTATCAAATTTGTAATAACTGGCCCTACCGAGGTGCCGAGTCGCGTGGAACACGCCGAATCAGCCTGCACCCTGGCAACAATCCACTGGACCACCCCCCACTCCCCTGTACAGCCACTTGGTTCCACACTACAAAGACACAGAGGACACCAGACCACCAGACCATGGTACTGAGTCCTGCTGCTCCTGGCCCAGAGGTAGGGGCTTCTGAGCCGCTGTCCCATTGCTCCTGGTCCAGAGGAAGGGGCTTCCCGGTCACCATCCCTCCTGCTGCTCCCAGCCCAGAGGAAAGGGCTTTTGGGCCACCACCTGTCCCACTGCTCCTGGACCAGAGGAAGGGGCTTCCGGGCCACCAACCCTCCCACCTCTCCCGGCCCAGAGGTAGGGGCTTCTGAGCCACCATCCCACTGCTCCTGGTCCAGAGGAAGGGGCTTCCCGGCCACCATCCCTCCCACTGCTACCAGCCCACAGGAAAGGGCTTTGGGCCACCATCCCTACCACTGCTCCCGGCCCCTGTCCCACATCTCCCAGCTCAGAGGAGGTAATCCGTGCAGGCACTAACAGCACCCCCCCCCAGTCAAAATGAGAAAACACATAAATAAGTCTCAAAACCAGACTTCCAGATCACCTACAGCAACCCCAAAGGGAAATGAGATGGAACACTCTGATACTCAACCACCTGTACTCCCTGAACTGGCAAAAAAGAGGATCTGAAAAAAATGAAATCAGAAATAATTTCTCAGATAACAGGAGAAATTGTGCCCCTAGTGCAAGACATGATTAATAAATCTAGAGAGGAGCTCAGGAACATGATGGAATCCCAACATAGGAAACAAATGGAATCCATAAAACAGATGCAAATAGATTTCCAGGATGTGAAAAACTCTACTGAAAGTCTACACAGCAGAATGAGCCAATGTGAGGACAGAATTTCAGATATAGAAGATAAGATTGCAATTAGTGACCAGGAAAAGAAAAATTGCTTCAAAATTATAAGGGAATATGAGAAATCAATCCAGCAGCTGCTAGATGATGCAAAGAAGAATAACATAAGACTGATTGGAGTCAATGAAGAAACAGGAGAGAGTGCAGATGACATAAAAAAATCTCTTCACAGAAATAATGGCAGAAAACTTCCCAAGCAGGGCAAAAGAGCTTGACATACAGATAGAGAAGTGAGGCATATAGGACTCTAGCTAGCCTTGATCAAAAAAAATCTACACATAGGCATATAATTGTGAAGATTCCAGAAACTCAACAGAAGAACAAAGTTCTACTACAAGCAGAGAAAAGAAACAAATCACATACAAAGGAAAGGCCATCAGAATCACAGCAGACTTCTCAACGCAAACCCTCAAAGCAAGAGCTTGGAGTGATGTATTTCAAGTCCTAAAGGAAAACAGCCTCCAACCCAGACTGATGTACCCTGCAAAATTATTTTTCAAAATTGATGGAGAAATAAGATACTTTCGTGAGAAAGAGTACCTTAGGAACTTAATGAATATCAAACCGAACAAAGTTCTACAAGCAGGTAGAGAAAAGAAACAAATCACATACAAAGGAAAGGCCATCAGAATCACAGCAGACTTCTCAACGCAAACCCTCAAAGCAAGAAGAGCTTGGAGTGATGTATTTCAAGTCCTAAAGGAAAACAGCCTCCAACCCAGACTGATGTACCCTGAAAAATTATTTTTCAAAATTGATGGAGAAATAAGATACTTTCGTGAGAAAGAGTACCTTAGGAACTTAATGAATATCAAACCAGCACTCCAAAAAATTTTAGACAATATCCTAGGAACAGACATTGAGGATCACAACCCCAGGAAGCCCAGCAGAATGAATCTGTTGGGCGTGAAAAGAAATTAAATGCAAAGGGTGAGAATCCAACAAACTTAAAAAGTCATGACAATAATAAATCAATATGTATGATTTTTAACCATCAATGTTAATGATCTCAACTCACCAATCAAAAGAAATGGACTGGCAGAATGGGTCAAGAAGCAAGATCCAGCGATATGCTGCATACAAGAAACACATTTAATTCAAAAAGAAACTCATAGACTGAAAGTTAAAGTGTGGAAAACAATATTTCATGTGACAGGAACCTGAAAAAAAAAGCAAGAGTAGCCATCCTCTTTCCAGATCTAGTGGATTTCAAATGAAAATCTGAAACACTCTGGTCCCAAGAATTTCAGATAAGGGATCATCAACTTGTCTGTACAAATCTATTGTGAACATGTGTTTTCATTCCTCTCAAGTAAAAACTTAAGAACAGGACTGTTGGTTCTTAACAGTAATACAAGAAATTTCTATATTGTTTTCCAAAATGGTTTTATCATTTTACATTCACATTAGCAGTATTAGAAAGTTCTAACTGGTTCACACCTAAGCTGACATTTGTTCTTTTAAAACTTTTAACTTCATCTCCCTAATGAGTGTATAATTCAATCCTGTTATTGTACTGATTAGTATTTTTCTGATTCTAGTGTTGCACACCTTTCCTTGTGCTGTACTGGCTATTTATCATCTTCTTGTGTCTACTTTTTAATTGGGTTGTCTATTAATGAGCTGTAAGAGCTCTGTATATATTCTGGTCATAGGTTATATGCATTATAAATATGGTCTGTTTAAGGACTAATTTTCATTTTCTTAATGATATCATTTAAAGTTCTAAATTTTGATGGAATTACATTTATCAATTTTTTTCTTTTATACATCATGTTTTTTACATCCTGGGAAATTCTTGCCTACCCTAAATTCATGAACATTTTCCCTTATAATTTCTTCTTAAAGTTATATAGTTTTATTCATTCATATTTAGGTTCATAGATCCTTTCAAATTATTTTTATGTATGGAAATAAAGTGTTAAGGTTAATTTTTTATATGTGGATACCAGGTGTTCTAGTGCCATTTGCTGAAAACACTATCTTTTCCTCTGCTCTTGAATTGGGTTTATGTTCTATAAAATATTAATGTTAAATAATCTTTCAAAACTCAGTGGACCATATATATTTCTAGATTCTCTGTTTTATTCCAATGATCTGTATATCTTTCCTTACACCAACACTGCCTTGAGTACTGTAGCTTTAGAGGAAGTCTTAAAATTAGATAATAAATGTCTTCCAACAAAGTTTTTATTTCTTTTTCTTTTTACTTTTCTAGGTCCTTTGAACTCCTACATAACCTTTAAATTTCAATATCCAATTCTTCATATAGCAAGTATACATAGACCTGAATTTTTATATATACCTTGTGTTTTCTAATCCTGCTAAATTCAAATACAAGTTCTAGGGGCTCCTAGAGATTTCTTAGTATTTTCTCTGTAGATGATCATTTCATCTACATATAAAGATTTTACTTCTACCTTGCCAATCCTATCCTAATTGTGTCATTTTATTGCCAGACTATTTTTGTTTAAGCCTATGTTTCAAAGTTTAATGGACAGATGAAGAGTAGGCATATCTGCCCTTGTGCCCCACCTTAGGGAGAAAGCATTATATCTTCTCCATTCATATAAGGCGTTTTTACTGGAAGTATGGAGTACATGTCTTTGATCTGTTGAGAAGGTTCTGTTCTACTTCTAGTCTCCTGATAGCTTTTACCATGAACAGTTGTAGAATTTAGTCCAGTACTTTTTATCCAACTATGGACAGGATCATATGGCTTTTTCCTTTCCTCTGTTAAATGATGACTTTTGGGGGTGGATCTTCCAATGCTGAACTAGCACTGCCATCCCTGTAATAAAACCACTTTCTACATACTGCCATATGACTTCTAATAATTTGTTTTGTTAAACAAATTTCTATCTATGTTCATACTTTTTTCTTCTATTATCTTTATCCAGTTTTAGGATTAGCACAATGTTGATTTCCTAAAATGAGGGGAGAAGTGTTCCTTTTTGTTCTGCTTTAAATGTTTGATATAATTTATCAATTAAAATGTGAGCCTGTTGTTGTTATATAGGTAGGTTTTCAAGCTAGGAATATACTTTCTTTAGTAGGTGCTATTCAAATTTTATATTTCCTCCAGAGTTAGTTTCATTAATTTGTCTTCCAAGGTACTTCTTAAAAGTTGTCAAATTTATTTTTAAAAAGATTTTTGTAATATGCTTTCTATATCCTTTTAAGTTCTGCAAAATCTGTGGTAATGTCTCCTAGATCTTGATATTGTAATTTTAAAAATGTATAATTGATATTGTGTAATAGGAAGAAAAAGTCTAAAGGAGTAGGGGAAGTGGGGGGGATAGGGGAAAGGAAAGAAGGGAAAAGAAAAAATATGAGAAAAGGAAAAAAATGGAAACAAAGTATTTGCAAATAGGGAAGGGTGGAGGGGGTGAAGGGAGGGCAGGGGAATGGGAAAAAATAAGAACCAAGATACATCATGTACAGGTACAAGATCCCAATGATGAATGTAACTGTATTTTATACCTAAAATGTACCAATAAACTTAATGGGAAAAAATGCTGTTTGTGCACTAATACACCAGTTCCATTCTGAAGGAGCTTCTGATAGCCACTTCTATCATGCTTCTGCATAACCACTATCATTTTAACCTCCCATTTAAAATCTCTACTGAAAATATTTTGGCTATTAAAAATAGGACACACATGTATAAATACCGAATAGTTTCTCTGGTGTGAGAAACTGAAAGTGTAAATAATGTCTAGAAGGTATAATAGATAATGTGAAATAGGAAGAAAAGGGGCAAAGGGGAAGGAAGTGGGAGGGGTAGGGGAAAGGAAAGAAGGAAATGGAATTAATATGAGAAAATGGAAAAATAGGAACAAAATCTTTGTAAATAGGGAGGGATGGAGGGGTTGAAGGGAGGGCTGGGCAAGGGTGAAAAATAAGAAGCAAGAGAGATTATGTAAAGGTGCAAATTTCCAATGGTGAATGTCATTATATTGTATACCTAAAATGTACCAATGATTAGAATGAATAATCAATAATGCAAAATAGGAAGAAAAGGTCCATAGGGGTAGGGGTAGTGGGAGGGGCAGGGGAAAGGAAAGAAGGGAAAGGAAAAATGATGAGAAATGGAAAAAATGGAAATAAGACTTTGTAAATAGGGAAGGGTGGAGGGCGTGAAGGGAGGGCTAGGAATGGGGAAAAAATACGAACCAAGATGCATCATGTAAAGGTACAAGTTCCCAATGAGAAATGTAATTGTGTTGTATACCTAAAATGTACCAATAAAAGAATTTAAGTAAAAAAAATGCAGTCATCTGAGATTGCAGATTAACCTTTTTAATAAAATAAATTTTAAATGAAAATTAAGTTTTTTGGAGATTTGTTGCCTTTCAAGTGCGAGTATTGATATAATTATATTTTATTGTTGAATATACTGTATCAAGTATCTTAAAGGAAAGGCGATTGTTTAAAAAATAATTCATCAAAAATATTTCCTTTTATCCACTGTAATTAGAATCATTACATTTAATCATTCAACAATGGTCCTATTCTTCGCTTGCATTTTGGCAGTGAGATGTGGGGATATTTTTTTAACATGAACAAATTAAGAAGAAATACATATTTGGAAAAATTTAGCTTTTTCTTTTCTTTCTGTCTTTCTTTTTTTTTTTTTGGTGCTGAACATTGAACTTGGGGCTGTACATGCTAAGCATGCATTGAACTTCTTAGCTACACCCCCAACCCAAATTTAACTTTCTGTGGCAAACTTTACTGTTGTCAATTGTGTTTTAACTGAGCAGGTTAATACCATGAGTAGTCTCTATCCCACTGAACAAAAATGGCTTTAAAATAGCAGAAAAAGAACAGCTACTTTTAACCAGAGATAATTTTTTAAAAATTCACATTTTCAGAACAATATGACATACAGAGAATCAGACAATTAGGCTTTAACACAGAGTGCTGTAATAGTTTATGGTGTGATGCCTGGGAAATATTTCTAGAGAGCAACCTGCAGCTTGTATGGGAAGTACCAGTCCACATTTCCAGCCATAAATACAGGAAACAAAGTTCTGCTCACTGCCTCCAAAGAGGTGGGCTCCAGAAGGGCAACCTGTCCCATTTTAGAAACTACATTATGAAAGCAATTCTCAATTCCTAAACTCTATTCTTCCTCAATTGTTTCTCTTCCCAATACATTTTTTTTGGTACTGGGGATCAAACTCAGGAACTTGGACTTGCAAGGCAGGCGCTGGAACCACTGAGCTAAGTCCCCAGACCCCCAATACATTTTTTTGCCAGCCACCCAGGTTCCACAGAGTGAATAGCTTCCATGGGGAGAAAATGCAGGTTTCCATTCTTTCACAGTAAGAAGGGTGTCTTCTAAGAGATACACAGAGGATAAAGGCATTTTATACAGAAGCAATAGAAATTTTATAATTGAAGCAGTGCCACAAATCCGAGGCCACAAATTGATTGGAAGGGACTTTGAAATCAGAAAAGTGTGGCCTAAGGGTTTGTGCAAACTTTATCAGAAAACTGTAGAATTTCAAGCATAGGTAAATTCAAACACTGAAAGATGTGGAAAATTTCCTAAAAGGGAATGATAAAGAGACCTTTCTTGCCTCATAAGTTAAAAATCACAAGACATATTAGACCATTCACATGGGCAGTACTGTACATTATTAATCCCAAACTGATCTTATGACTCTTGTCATAGAACCCAAAACACCACAGAGGGTAAAATATTCCAAGTGGACCAATCACAAAAAGGATCCTAGTGACTCAATTATCCAATTACCTCTGGCTATCAATTTAGTCTAGCCTGGGGCTGCTTCTTACAAGGAGGTGGCCTCCCATGGCTCACAATATGTTTTTCTAAGCTGTCCAGAATGGCCACAGCAATCTGTTGGACATGGGGATCGGTCTGTTCATGTTCTTTGATGTTGTATAAATGTTTCAGTCCTCCGTCTTCAATCAGCATGCTGCAATACCATGAAGGATACTTGCTACAGACATGTTGCATCCTCCAAACTGCCTACACCTGGACTCCCGGTGTTGTGAAACAGCCAAGTAACAGGAAAAAATGGTTAAAGGACCTGTATGCTATCATCTCACATCTGGAGTTGGCCATTTCAAAACAGCTGAATGCAAATCATCGAGAAGAGAATTCCTATAGCTACGGCTCAATGTCCAAGCTTGTTCATCTCTGGATATTAAATGGGCAATAATGCCAGCTGCAATGTAACTCACTTTCACTTCAGCACTGTGTAGGAGACTACTGATGTGGTCTATAAAATCCTTCCACATTAATTCAGAATGCAATTCTTGTACTTCAGCTATATTGTATTTCAGGATAAGAAATGTAAAAAGAGAGGGCTGGGGATATAGTTCAGAGTATAGTGGTTGCCTAGCATGCACAAAACTCCGTGTTGAATCCCCCATACAGACAGAGATAGAGATAGAGATTAGGTTATTCTTTTTCTTTTTCTTTTTCTTTTTCTTTTCTTTTCTTTTCTTTTCTCTCCCTCTCTCCCTCCCTCCCTCCCTCTCTTCCTCTTCTCTCTCTCTCTCTCTCTCTCTCTCTCTCTCTCTCTTTCTTTTTTGGTATCTGAGATCTAACTGAGGACCTTGTGCTTTCGAGGCAGGCACAGCACCACTGAGCTAAATACCCGCCCCCCCCCCCCAGATTATTGTGAAGTACCTCTTGGATATCATATAATTTCATCCATAAACATTTCAAATGTATCTATAAGACAGTAGGGACTTCTCTTTAAAAATGCACAATACCACTAGGACAACTGAAAAAATAACTCCTTAATATTGAAAATCCAGTACGTGTCAAAATTACCAATATGATTATTTTTTATCCTCTAAATTGGAATTCAACCTATGGAAGTTCTTTTTGTAATGTATAGGTTCTCTCTTACTCCCTCTCTGGCTATTAAAAATTTTGAGACAGGGTCTTGCTAAATTGCTAAATTGCCCAGGCTGGGCTTGAATTTACAATTCTCCTGCCTCAACCTCAATAGTGGCTGGGATTATAGGCATGCATTCCCATGCCTGGCCTGTCTCCCTTTTTGACATTTTTTTATTGAAGAAATTTGGTATTATTGTACATTTGCCCACAATCTAGTGCTGACTGCCTCATGCTGCTCCCTCTAACATGTTGTCTTGTGTTTCTTATTCATGGGTAGCTGAATCTAAAGTAGGGTTGCCAGATTTAGCAAATAAAAACACAGAGCTCCCACTTAAACTGAATTTCAGATAAGCAGTGAATGCTTTGTTAGCATAAGTGTATCCTGAATATAGTGCATGGGGCACACGAAACATTGCATGGGAGTTGCTTACACTAAAAAAAGGTGTTGGGCTGGGATATAGCTCAGTGGTAAAGGGCTTGTCTAGCATGTGTGGGGAACCTTAGTTTGACCTCCGTCACCAAAGAAGGAGGAGGAGGAGAATTGCACCTAGGGCCTCACATGTTGAGCATGCACTCTGCTGCTGAAATTCAATTTTAATTGAGCATCCTGATTTTTTAAAAAATTTTTTGAGACAGGGTCTCACTATCTAGTAGTCCAGGCTGGCCTTGAACTAATTACCAGTGTATGGCCCAGCTTAACCCTGAACATTTTTTTGGGAGGAGGGAGGTGTTTTGGTTTTTCTTAAATATGAGACTTTATTATTTTTATCTTTTAACCATCAAAATTTATGATCTCAATCTTTCCTTCTTGCCTTTGTACAGAGTCAAAAGAGAGACATTGGTATTTTAATAAACTTAAAGCTGACTTCAGGAATGTCACCAATAGCATGACCTTTTCAACCAAACCCACCAACCAGAACTTGATGTTTTCCTCAATAAAGTCTAAGCACTCATCATTAGGTCCAAAATATGTGATTTTCTTGCCATTCCTGATCAGCTGGACTCTGACACACTTCCTGATGGCAGAATTTGGCTATTTGATTCCAACTCCTGCTTTTCCTAACACAAATCCCTTTGCATGGGAAAAACCTCCAAAAGGATTGACCTTCAGGTTATGCCCATATGGCCTTTCTTGTCTTGTTTATCATGCCAATTCTGGTCTCGTTGGTGACTACAGAGATCCTTGGTAGTATGAAGACCACAACACTTGCCCGTCCTGCTGGTGGTGTGGGTTGAAGCAGAAAAGCTTTTGTTTTTTAAGACAGTGTCTCATTATGTAGTTTCGCCTGGTCTTGAATTGCCTATGTATCCCAGGCTGGCCTCAAACTCTTGGCAATCCTCCTGCCTCAACCTCTCAAATTTTGGGATTATAGGCATGTGCCACCACACCCAATTTAGCCTTGAACTCTTTAAAAAAATTTTTATTAGTACATGTTTACAGTACAAGAAGTTTACATTCATCTTGGGGAGTAAGCACATGTACATAACACAGCTTATTTCTTTTTTAAAATCCTCTTCCCCTTCTTACCAAACTCCCTTCAGCCTTGAACTCTTGATCTTTCTGCCTCAGCCTCCTAAGTGCTAGCTCTATGGGCATGTGTCACCACATCCAGCTGGGCATCCTGAATTTTATCTGAAAACTGTAACCTTAATCATTCTAAAGACTGTTGGATTCAGGTCCATGTATGTATGCATGTATGCATATATGTATAATTTTTGAGACAGGGCCTTACTATGTATCTCAGGCTAGCCTCAAACTCATGATCCTCCTGCCTCTGTCTCCTGAGTGCTGAGATTACAGGTAAGCACCATGGCATCTGGCATCAAGTTAGGCCAAAACTGCTTCATAGGTGGTGGTATGTTTTCCTGAGAAGCCATGTAACATCTGGTTGTCTCTCTATCTGGAGCTTTCAGGGAGGATCCTAGATCCTTATGCATGCTAGGGAAATGGACTCCCACTGGGCTATATCCCCAGCCCTTCAAGTCATCTTTTTAAGAAAAAAATTAGTGACTAAAAGGTCAGGCTCTGGGGTAGGACAGAGTTGACCTTGAGGTCTGGTTCTGCAACTTCTTAGCTGTGTGATCTGGGACAAATTAATTTACTTCTCTTTGCATTGGTTTCTCTATCTGTAAAAGGAAGCTAATAATAGTACCTATCTCATAGGATTTGTGAGGATTAGATGCATTAAAGTATGTAGAGGGCTACACAACATACAGTAGATGCTCAACAAAAACTAGCTATTTTTTTTAATGAGGCTCTTGAAGAATTATAGCTTTTAAATTTAGGATTTTCCAACATTACACTTTTAAATGCTCCACTCAACAGTTGCTAATTTTTGTGTTATTTATAAAAGTATTAATAAAGGTTTACTGAAGGAACAGCCTGTTTTACTTTGTCTAGCCCTTTACAGTCAACAAAAACCTTCAAATGGATTATTATCAAAGGTTTTTTTGGGGGGGAGGTACCGGGGATTGAACTCGGGACCTTGCGCTTGCGAGGCAGGCACGGGAACCACTGAGTTAAACCCCTGGACCTTTAGATCGATTATTATTTGATCCTCATACGGCTTTGCTATGGTTTCAATGTGTTCTTCCAAAGTTCATGATTTAGAAACTTCCCAGATTCATATGTTAATAGTACTTGGAGGTAGGACCTTTGGAGGACAGGATTTTTTTTGTTGTTCTGGGATTAAACTCAGGACCTTGTGTTTGTGAGGCAAGTGTGGTGGCACTGAGCGAAATCCCTGGCCCTAGGATGGCAATTAAGATTAGATGATCTTATGAAGTTGAGGCCCCTATTATGGCATTAGTGGCTTTATAAGAAGAGAAAGAGCCAGGTATGCTGACACATACCTGCAATCCCAGAATTTTTGGAGGCTGAGACTGGAGGATTGCAATTTTGAGCCCAACTTGGGTAATTTAGTGACTTAGTGAGGCCTTGTTTCAAAATTTAAAAAAAAATTAAAAAATGGCTGGGGATGTAGCTCAGTGTGAAGGTCCTGGGTCAGTCCCCAGCAACACACACACACACATGCACACACACACACATACACACAGAGAGACACAGACAGAGAGACAGAGACAGACAGAGACAGAGAGAGACAGAGAGAGAGAGAGAGAGACAGACACAAGCCAGCGTGTTTGTTGTCTCTTCATATGATGCCCTCTATCATGTTAGGATGTAGCAAGCAGGCCCTCACCAGATGCTGATCAGATGCCAGTGTCACGATCCATGACTTCCCAGCCTCCAGAACTGTGAGTCAAATAAATGTCAATTCTTTACATATTACCCTTTCAGGTATTTTGTTACAGGAACAAAAAATGGAATAAAGACATCACCTTTTAACCAGAGACAGATTTTATCCCTTTCTTTTACATCAGAAAAAACTTGAGCTTAGGGAAGCAACTTGCTCAACATAGCAGAGCTCGAAAGTTACAATAAAGTAGGGATTAAGCCCCAGCCCAAGGGTCTTTTCATGGAAAGCAGGTCTACCCTCTATGCAATGTTTTCATTTGTTTTACAACACTATCTTCTTTTATTTTTTAACTTTTCCACTTCATGTTTCTTTCTCAAACTACTTCCTCATGCTCATCCTTGGTGTTTCTTCACTTTTTCCCAAATGCAGTTGTTTCCCTAGGTCCTAAACTTGGGCCATTTTTATTGCCATATTCTCCTTTTATATCTAATCAATAGCTTCATCTGTTCAAATAGCTTCAATCACTTTCTATGAGAGGATGATTTCCAAATCTGTATTTTTGTCCTCTATCTCTTCCTTGGGTTTTGGATCCAAAATTTCAATTGCCTGAGTTGGGTGAAGTAGTACATGCCAATAATTCCAGCACTTGGTTGACTGAGGCAGTATCATCAGAATTCAAGGCCATCTCAGACTACATAATGAGACCCTGTCTAAAAAAAAATTAAATGGTGATGTCTAAAAAGACTTCAATCACTTGCTTGATGTCTCTATATGTCTTTTTCATACAGAATCTAACATTTGATAAATCTGCTTATTTGGATCCTGCTTTCAATCAATAAGGAACTGATTGAAGAGATTTGATTTCCTGGATATTTGATTACACTAAAGGCTTAATGTTAATTTTTTTAGGTACAATAATTGTATGTGGTTAAGAATATCTTTTAGTCAGGAGGATTGCCGTGAGTTTGAGACGAACCTGGGCTCCATAGTGAGTTCAAGGCTAGCCTGAACTACATAGTGAAATTCTGTCTCAAAAACAAAAGACTATCTTTTAGGAGCACAAACTCAAGGGTTTGTGGATGATATCATATGATGTCTTGGATTTATTTCAAAATAATCCAATGTAGGGAGTGGAGAAATAGTTAAAGATATTCATTATAGAAGATTGGCCATAAGATGATAATTGTTGAATGAGGTAATGGGTACGTGGGGATTTGATATCCTAGTCTATTTTTCTGTGGGTTTGAAAATTTATAAAATAAATACTTAAAAGATTAAATAGGTCCCAAACCAAATTGATTAACCTTGTCAACGTCCTGACAATTGTGTTCCTGAGGCAGGATATTAGGGTGTGGCAGACTGGCTGGGGAAGCAGGCTTGACCTGGTAATTACAAAATCCCAGGACACATGCACAGAAGAGTTCCCAAAGCCCTGCAGGTGTGCTTATCATGAGAACTCAAGTAGGTTTTCTTTTCTTTTTTTGTGGTACCGGGGATTGAACTCAGGACCTTGCGCTTTCGAGTCAGGGGAAGTGCTGCTGAGCTAAATCCCCAGCCCTCGAGTAGGTTTTCAATAGGATGGCCTGCCCCTGATGTCAGCCTGAGGAGGGGAAACACAAAAGGTCAGTTGACATTAAGGGTTTTTTTGACATTGAGATTTTTGCTACTGTGTTCTCTCATGGAAGATCATTCTTGTCCTATAGAGTGTACTTATTTTGCTCCTTTTACTTGGCCCAAACGAACTCTGCAAAACCTGTTTCTTTCCCCAGGTTTATTAAATGTAGAATTTTGCTACATTTGCATTTGTCTTACCAATTCTTTGTTCAAGTCAGAAAATACTTGGAAACTGTTATGTCTCATGAGGGTAGATTTTTATCTAGGGTCTGTAAAGAAATCCTACATCAATAAAAGAATTAGAGATATAAGTTCAGAAGGAGAAACAAAATCACTTTTTTTTCCAAAATAACTTTATTGGAAAGAGAAGAGCAAAATCATTTTATTGGGAAAAGGTGAGAAAAGAAGTAGATAGATAGCTACTTTGTTGGAGTAAGGTAGGGAGTCAGGAGTCAGAACCTGGTGTGGGGGATGTTCTCAGCCCCTATTATTACATGGCAAGAAAGGGGTTATAACTTGATTGGCTATTCTGAGACCACTGATTTGGCCATTGTCCCTTCCATTGCCTAAGTGTACATTCTTGGATAAGCACTTCTGTGGTCTCTTTGTGCTGTCCAGGTGCTTATCTTGTGAGATTTACAGCAGAGTTACATTCAAGGCTGAATTAGTAAAAAGGATACAGGTGCATTTTAGTGTATTAATATGGTGAGAATAATAAAATATCTATGTACTTATATATATGGGTGTGTGAGTGTTTAGGTGTTAGTGTATATTTTATATACTGAGTTTTTATAATATAGTCTTGTAATTATAGGGTAGTTTCTTTAGAAATGGCTCCTCAATCAAAAGTATTCCAGGGTTTTCTTGCCTTGAACAAAGAATTGGAGATGACAAGGCTATAACGATGCCAAAAATTTATTTGAAAACTGTGGGGTAAATGGGTATGGGATAAACCAGCTCTGCAGAGAAAACTTGGGCTGAACAAAGAAAAAAGGAGTAAACGCAAAAAGAAAAGCACATGCCACATTTGGACGTGGCACGGTCTACAATGCAAACTCACACAGGATAGCAGCTTTCGGTGACGGCTGGTCCTTTTTATGCTGTCCGCATCTTGTGTGAGTGAGAAGTTCTACACAAATGGTCCTCATGTTGCTCTGGGATCTGGCAGTTGACAGGTTCTGCTCATTTCCCCAGCCAGGTTTGCCATGCCCTATCTCCTATTTTACTCACCACCCCCCCTTGTTTCTTTTGTGCTTAATTGGAGATGAAGGGAGGAGGAAATTGGGCCTTGGCAAGAAGTGAACCAGGCCAGCCTTATCACTTCTCTTTTTCTTAGCTGCTTTCTCTCTCTAGCAGGGGTTTAACTCTTCATTTGCCAGAAGCCTCATTGAGGCCCTTTAAATTTCCCTGCCTGTCCTCCAACTTTCCCTACAAAACCACCTCTGGAAAGAGACTCCCAGTACCCCATGAATTCACTCTCCTCACTGCTGCCTGCTTAACTCTCCAATGATGTCTCCTTCCCTGAGAGATATTGTTCTCTTCCTTCCAGCATTGCTTTCCTCCAGATTCTCTCAAATCTTGCAATCTCCCTGCTGCCTTCATTCCACCCAGCTGCCATGGTTTGCCAAGGAAGCCTGTGTGTTGGAATAAAGACTGATTTCTCAGTTCCAAAGTTACATTTGAGAGCAGGATTTTGCTGGATGCAGTGGCACAGGCCTGTAATTCCCCCCTACTCCAGAGGCTAAGGCAGGAGGATCACAAGTTCAAGCCCACCTGGGGAATTTAATAAGTTTTGTTTCAAAAATTTAGAAAAAGGGCTAAGGGTGTAGCTCAGCACTCCCTGGGATCAATCTCATGCACTCCCCCCACCGTGGCCTGCTTCGAAAGCAGGACATACTAAGTGTAAGTAAAAAAAGAAACTGAGGGCCGGGGATTTAGCACAGTGGTTCCACCACCTGCCTCAAAAGTCCAAGGTCCTGAGTTCGATCCCCGGTACCAAAAAAATAAATAAATAAATAAATAAAGTGTAAATGAGGACCAAAATGCATAATAGTTATTGTGAAATAATAAGAAATTGTTCAAATAAGTAGAGGAACTAGGGAGGGGGTTGGGGACAAGGAAGGAAGGGAAAGGAAAAGAAAATAAAATGAGAAAAGAAGAAAAAAATGGAAACAGCTTTTGTAAATAAGGAGGGGAAGAGGGGTTGTAGGGAGGGTAGGGGAATGGGATTACAAAAAAGAATCAAGATAGATCATGTACAGGTACAAATTCCCTATGATGAATGTGATCGTTATGTATATCTAAAATGTACCAATAAACTTAATTAATTAAAAAATGTAAAAAAGAAAACTCCAAAATGTTTTAATAAAAATTAATTTGACTATCTAAAAAAAAACAACGAACAACATTTTTTTGGTTTTATTTTGCAGTGTTGGATATGGAACCGAGGGCCTCACATGTGCTAGGCAAGTAAGCTACATTCCTAGCCTAAGAAGTAAATTTAAAGCTTCCTCTTGTCTCCCCATTCAGTGGGAAGGAAGAGGGAAGATCTCTAGACCAGAGGGATGAGTGTCTATATCCAGACAGGGTAGAGTAAATGCTGAAGAAGGAGGTGGGTGGCTATAATTCCAGCAAGCTGGAGGCTTTCTGAGAAACAGTCGTACCCATGGGATTTGTATGCAAGGACTCAACTGATTACAGATAGAAAATATTAGAAGGGCTGGGGTGTAGCTCAGAAGTAGAGCACTAGCCAAGCACACATGAAGAAAAGAATTGAAATGAGAATGCCCTGGGATAAACCATTTAGTGGGCAATTTCTCCTGGACTACATTCACATATTTGAAAGGATTAGATAATTTAGGTGGGACAAATGCTAGTTGCAGCTCAGGGGTGGAGGGGAGAGGGAGCAGTTGGTTGGAGAAATGGAAAATTGGGGGATGTGAGTGCTTTTAGATTTTAATTAGATAAGTGCTACAAAGATGACAGCCTTATTGAAAAATGAATCTGGCTGTATTCCTGGATAAAAATGAATGCTCAGAATTTAGGAATTTTGAAAATTACAAAATAAACAAAATTAAAAGTTATGATTAAGAATGAGAGAATATAATTACTAAAGCTGAGTAATGGATATCATGGAACTTCATCACAATATTCTTTACTGTTACCACTTATATCTAGATCTCCTCCCAAAGTCTCATATATTCGGAGGTTTCTGGATCTAGGGAGTGGATATATGCATTAAGGGTGGGCCATAACTAAATTGGTCCACAGATTGGTTTAGCCTAGTTCTGGGTGTGGATAATGGGAAGGCCTACCCTGGGCGTGATTGGCACTAACCAATAGGCTTGTAGCCTGAATGGAATAAAAAGGAAAGGGAGGCTTGTTGTGCTGTCTCCTGCCTGCCATACCATGAACTCTTTCTCCTCTGCCATGCTTTTCTGCCACACCACCCCGCCTTGAAGCCAGCCAACTATGAACTAAAACATCTACAAACTGTGAGCTGAAATAAATCTTTCCTCCTTTAACTTGTCGGTGTTGAGTATTTTGTCCCAGCCATGAGAAAAGTAACTAAGACACCTACATTTTTGTGTATGTTTGAAAATATCCATAATTAATCTATGGATGCAGTTGCACACACCTTGTCATTCCAGTACTCAGGAGGCTGAGGCCAGAGGCAGGAGCAAATTTGGGGCTAGCTTGGACTACATAGTGAATTCTGGACCAGTCTGGCCTACATAGTAGACCTTGTCTCAAAAAACTTCATAATTAAAAGTTTTTTGTTCCTGTGATAGTGGAGGAACTGTGGTGGCTGACTGTCATGTCAGAAAAGCTAGTGAAGGATTTTGAACTAAAAAAATTATTAGAGGAAATATAATAATTTTATAATGCTTCTCTAGTTAACTGGATTTATTTGAAGGATCAATGGTATGTAGATAAAATATTCTGTGGCTATAGTATAAGATGTCTTCCAAAAGTTTTGACAAGATTTCATAACCACTGTTTTTGTTTCTTTTTTGTACCAGGGATAGAACTTGGGACCTTGTGCTTGTGAAGCAGGCGTTGGAACCACTGAGCTAAATCCCTGGCCCTCATAACCACTGTTTTTAAGGACACAGAGTTACCATAGAATTGTGACCATTTCTCTGAATAGGCATTGCCTTAGATAAAAGAAACTCAAAGTATGCCACCCCATTTTTTGTAGTTCTGGAATGGAACCCAGGGCTTTCACATGAGCTACATCCCCAGCTCATTTTTATTTTTTATTTTTATTTTGAAACAAGGCCTCACTAAGTCATTAAATTCTCCAAGCTGGGCTTGGACTTGTGAGCTTCCTACCTCAGCCTCCTAGAGTACTGAGATTACAGGTGTGCACCACCATGCCTGGCTCCCACCCCAAATATTAATAGAAAGAAAGATACAAGAAACAAAGATAAGGATACAGGAGGTTAAAGAAATAGTTTCGACATTTCAAAAACATGATTTCTTAGAGATAGGATGGAGGGGGTTAATTTTATAAAAAATCTTTACAAAAGATCTGAAGGAAGGAATGTACAATTAAATCTCTACATTGATGATTACCTTAAATTCTTCCTGACAATCAAGAGCTAGTTGATGGAAATAAAGTGTAATGAAATCTCATGATAATGGGGATAGGTAATATTTATTAGTAGCTATGAAGATAGACTCTAGTGTTGCTCTGTGTTACTGCTAAACTACTCAAGAAAAAAAAGTTGCGTGGCAATGCCCTTGGTGTGGAGGCTTATTATTAAATGACCTAGGGATAATTTTCATATGTAAATTTACTCACCTGCAAATGGCACATGGTAGTGGCTGGGATTGATTGTGAGAATTCAGGAGAAAAATTTTTTTCTATCCCTGGAAGCACTAGGAAATTGGACAGTATAGGGAGATTACCTAACACATCCATCTCTCAAGGACAGATTGATTTCAGAACCTCCATGGATACCAGAATCTTTGGATGCTTAAGTCCCTTAAATGTCATAATATTTGCATGTAACCTAGGCACATCTTCCTATATAGTTCAAATTATCTCTAGATTATTTATTATACCCAGTACAATGCAAATAGTTTTTATACTGTATTGTTTAGGGAAGAATCACAAGATAAAAAGCCTGTACATGTTCAGTTCAGAAACAATTTTTCCCAAATTTTTTGATTCCCATTTGGTTGAATCCACAGATGTAGAAACAAAGGATATAGAAGGCTAACTGTATGAACACTCGTAGCCCATCTAGTCAGGGGCTGGGAGACCGTGCAACTAAACTTTGATGGGCAAGAAAAATAATTGACCTTTGGAGGCTTCCTTCTTCTTCTATGGGAAGGGTTAAAAAGTAATAAAAATATTAAAAAGAAACACAAAAGGGAAGGAAAACTTCTCCCAGTAGTAGGAGTGGCAGAGCAACACATTTCTGAGTGAGAACCGAAGAGGCAAGGTCTACTTCTTACAGAATTAGCTAGGGAATGTTCAGGCCTCACAGAAATGTGGAGTTCCTTGTTTCTTTTTTCCTTGGTTTTTTGGGACAAGGTCTCCTTTGTACTGCAGGCTGGCCTTGAACTCACTATGTAGCCCAGGCTGTCCTTGAATTCTCGGTGATCTTCCTGCCTTTGCCGCCTGAGTGCTGGGATTACAGACATGAGCCACCACACCCGGCCCTTGCTCTTGAGTTATTACAAATTTCAAATTAGTGACAGTAGAGCATTGTTATATCTAGATGTCACCCAAGAGCCTCATATGCTCATAGGCAGGGATTTTGGAAGGTGATTGGTTTATGTGGGTTTGTAGCTGACTTGCAGCTGTGAGTAGTTCTCCACTGCCATGCTGTCCTGACTCATAGCCAGCTGACTATGAATTGAAAACTCTACAAACTGTGAGCCCAAATAACCGTTTCTTCCCTTAAACTGTGAATTCAGGGTATTTTGTCCCAGGGACTATATAAGCATTTAACCAAACATGAGCTTTTCTAAGCACGGGGCTCTGTGTGACTGCGCAAACTGATCCAACTCCTGGGGAGCAGGTGTCACGATAGTGAAAATTCACAAGATATAATAGAAACTCCTGAAGAAGAAAATCAAGATTGTCTACAATCCCACCACATATCATTTTGGTGCGTATCAGAAAATTTTCTATGTACATACGTATATATATTCATATAACTTTTATGCTATAGAAATGGTGGACTGAGTGTGTAGCTCACTGCCAGAACACTTCTGTGCAGGGTCCTGCATCCCATCTTCTACACACACACACACACACACACACACGCACACACAGATGTATGTGAAGGACTGAAGTGCAGTTCAGTGCTAGAGCACTTACCTAGCTTCCACAGGCCCTGGATTTCATCCCCAGGACCACCACCACCACCAAAAATCTATACTGTGAATTTTCTTTTAGTAGCCTTTAAGAAAAACTTATTACATTTTATAGAACTTTCCATGCTTGATCATTTCAATCCTACTGTAAAGTGATTCTATGTGACATTTAAACAAAGCCTATAGTTGGGTGTCTAAGGGGTCTTGAGGGTTTTTTTATTATTATTATAAACAATGCACACTGACTAGCAAAATTAAGTGAGGATTGAATGAGTCAATCAGTATAAAGCATTTCACAGAATTGATTTTAATACAGGGGGGAGAGATAGGGATCTATTTTCAATCTTCTACAAGTCAGTACTATTTGTTAAAGAGGCTGTGTTTTCTTTAATGTATATTTTTTGGCTCTTTTGTCCAGAATCAGATGGTTGCAGTTGTGTGGGTTTGTTTGTGTCCTCTTCTGTTTTGTTGGTCTATGTGTCTACTTTTGTGCCAGTACCATGCTGTTTTTGTTACTATGGCTTTGGTCTTTGGAGTATATAGTAACTTGAAGCCATGTATTGTGATGCTTCCAGCGTTGCTCCTGTTGCTTATGCTATTCTGGATCCTTTGTTTTTTCATATAGATTTTAGGATTTTTTTCTGGTTCTGTGAAGAATGTTATTGGAGTTTTGATAGGGATTTTACTGAATCTATAGATTGTTTTTGGTAGTATGATCATTTTAACAACATTAATTCTACACATCCATGAACATGGGTGGCCCTTCCTTCAATTCTTCAATGTTCTACAGTTTTCATTGTAGAGGCCTATTTTTTCTTTGGTTAGGTTGATTCCTAGGTGTTTTATTTTTATTAAACTATTGTGAATGGAATTGTTTTCCTGATTTCTTTCTCAGGTAGTTCATTATGGTATATAAATAAGCTATTGATTTTTTAAAGGTTGATTTTATGTCCTGTGTTTGTGTTATTTTTATATTGTCAAATTGCCCCGTGTGTGGGTTAAACTAATTTATATCCTCCACAGCAGACTGAGAGAGGGCTTAGTCTCAGAGAGGGTTGAATTTTTGCTAATTTTTTTTTTGGTCATACTGAGGATGGAATCCAGGGTCTCAAACATACTGGGAAAGTACTCTACCACTGAGCTACAATCTCAGCTCCATTGCTAATTTTAAAAAATGCCTGTTGTATTTCTTCCTCTGAATGAACTGCTCTTGTCAACTGGCAGTTCTTCTATTGGATTCTTCATGCTTTAAAAATTTTAATTGCTTTCTATATTGTGGCTGTCAGTTTTTTGTAATATGAATATAAAATACTTTTTTCCCCTAGCATTTTGCTTGATGTTTGATGTTTATGTTAACCATACAGATGTTTTAAATTTTATACAGTTAAATTGGTCTACCTCTTTCCCTTAGGATTTCTGTCTTTGCTGTCCAGCTTTAGTCATTTGCTAAAGAACAGGTCTAGAGTTCAATGGTGGTAAAGGCTTTCCTAGGCTAGCTCTACCTATTTCTTCTGACTGTCATCCTGCTGGTGTGTGTGTGTGTGTGTGTATGTGTGTGTGTATGTGTGTGTATGTGTATGTTCAAATTCATTCAATGAAGTTCACAACACTAAAATACTTCGAATGTATTTATGAAGGTAATTTTATTAACATTGAATCTACATGTGAAATCATAAAATGTATTAATGGAGTGTTGTCTAACTTCTTCCAGCCCAAAGAATACTTTTGTCTTTTCATATATTTAGTTTTTATTTCCTTTCTAAGGAGAGTTTTATCTACCAAAACCTCCTCTTTTGTGAAGTCAAGTTGGAGACTAGAGGGTTAAACTTAGAGTTTTAAATGACTTTTTTTTCCATTGGACTGTTTTCTCATATGCAATTTTGTGCAGATACTTGGCTTTTGTCTGGGTCATATATAGTAATACAAACATTATTTTCACCAGGGGAAAGGAGAAAGAAGGTATTATTTATGAGAGCTAGGATCCATACTAGGCATTGTTATTTTAACGATCTTATTTAATCCTGACTCAAACTTGTGTTCAAAGCAGATTTCCTTTGATGCTAAACAAGGCTAAGCCTCGGCATCTCTGCTTGCACAAACCCTTTCATGCCCCTGGAAAAGGTCCTTTGAGTTGATGGGACAATAAAATTTCACAACATTTGTGAAAATAAGTTGTAAAGGCAGTGAATTAAACCTGCTGTGTCCTTTCATTCTTTCTTCCTCTTTTTTTTTTTTTTTTTTTTTTTTTGTGGTACCGGGGATCAAACTCAGGACCTTGTGCTTGCAAGGCAGGCAGCGGAACCACTGAGCTAAGTCCCCGGCTCTTTCTTCCTCTTCATCATGCTTACCTTCAGGTTGAATAGTATTGGAGCAAGAATAAGCATTTCTAGGATCCAATCGAAGAGAAATTAAGTTGTAGATAACATTTGAGGTGAGTGTGATGTATTAATGTGATTTGCTGTCACCTCTTTGTATCCTTATTGCTGGCTGTACTGATGCAGGAATGACTTGTGGGAACACTTCTAGTCAATTCAAAGTTTATTTCAGGTTAGCTACTACATAAAAAAATCGACATTTCCAAATTCTATAAAAGAAATGCTAGAAGTTGGGTAGAGGGTTTGCTAAATTTGACAACAATCCAGAAAATTTACATGGCATTAACTAGTGATGAGTTGTGAGCCTGAGACTTTTTTAAACTCTTAAGGGGTAAACTAAGTTGGTTTTCTTTCTCACTATAAAAATTGAACTACAAAAGGGGCACTAGATGGAGAGCTAATCAAAGGACATATAGCCAACAATATAGAAAAAGAAGGTTGCATAGGGATGTATCAGATATGATGGAAAACACTGTTTTTTCTTGAAAAAAATTTTCTGCTATACTAAGGATTGAACTCAGGACCTTCACACCCAGCTACATTTCCAGCTACATTCCCAGCTCTTTTTATTTTTTATTTTGAGACAGGGTCTCCGTAAGTTGCTTAGTTGCCCAGGCTAGGCTTGAACTTGTGATCCTCCTGCCTCAGCCTCCCAGAGTGTTGGGATTGCAAGTGTATACCACCAGGGCTGGCTTTTTCTTGACTTTTTGGTGTTTGTGGTATTTGTCAGTTTTAAAAACTTGTGGTGGGCTGGAGGTGTAGCTCAGTAGTAGAGCACCTGCCTAGTATGGGTGAGGCTCTGTGTTCTATTATCAGAATTGCAAAATAATTGAATAAAAATAAAACTTGTTTTCTTGTGATTTATTCTTAAATTTTAAATAAATATTCAGGCTTGTACCTAATTTTATATTTTTAACAAAAACAGACTTCACCCAAATGTTATAAAGCTTCAGGTCCCACAAAACCTTAATGTACCACTACCTATGAGATATCGATGGTCATTTGAAGTGTTTTATGTTACAGATCCAAGGTAGTATAATTAGAAATAGAGCCAGCATCCAACTCTAAGTCTGCCTGGCTTCAAAGCTTATGTTTGCTTTACTTTTAAAAACTGTCTTCTTTCAGAAAAAAATTTGCAGTAATCAACCCACAGTATAGAAATAATAGTAATTTACTGAGTCCTCATTAGGTGTCAGGCATTAATATTATTTCATTTAAACTGCACAGTAACTATATAAGCACAATCATCCTCATTTTACAGATAGGAATACTAACATTCAGAGAAGTGATTAAATTACTCAGGCTCATACATCTAATAAGTGGTAAAAGATTTGAACTCATATCTAAAGGAGTCTAAAGCTTCGATTGTGTTACAAATGGCCTGGAGGAAAAACGCTAGAGCCATTACAAAGAAATACCTATTTATTGTTTCTTTCTGTTAACCTCCAAAGAGTACAGAAGAAGACAGTGGTGACTTCTCTGGGGAGGGGAAAATTGTTTTATGTTAAATTGCAAATTATTTTTGAGAGATCCAAGACCCTTTTCCTTCCTTCTCCTTTTTTGGGGCAGTGTTGGGGATGGAACCCAGGGTCTTGCCCTGCCAGTGCTAAATAAATGCTCTACCACTGAGCTATACTCCCAGCCCAGACAGTGCCTTCTCTGATGCAGATGTGGGCAGAGGATTAAGTCTTTTCTCGGATGAAATAAATACCCTAGATGCCTCCTTCTGCAAATCCTAGACAGTGTCCTGTCATTGTCTTTGTCTGCTCCCAGCACCTAGGCTGATCTGGAATGTTCAGTTGTGTTCCTAAAAGAGAGGAGGCCTGAATGTGAACAACTGAGGAACTTTCTGACCTCTTGTTTGGGGGTCATACAGTTGCCAAGGTGGGCCCATAGGCAGCGCTTTGACACTGAAGCAATGCTTTGCTTCCTTCCTTGTTATCACCTCTGCTACCTTTTTCAGCTCTTTAACTGATGTCAGATATGGTTTTTAGGACCTAAGCTGCCACTGTTAGATGCTGTCCCCATGGCATGAATCTGGATCCTGTCATTTCTCACCTAATTTTACAGCTTGGAGAACAAAAGACCTCAGGTCAAGTCTTTCTATGTTCCAATAGGAGATTTCAACCTGGCCCTCTCAGTAGGGCAGGCAGAGGTGGAGTAAGTTATTATTATTATTATTATCATTATTATTATTATTTTGCAGTGCTGGGGATGGAACCCAGAGCCTTGCACTTTACCACTGAGCTACAACCCTAGTTCTGAAATAAGCATTCTGAGGGTCTGTGAAAAAAATGTGAGACAGGAATTGCCTTCTTCAGAGAAAGTATTTTGCAGATATCTTCTCAAGTTCAGAGACTGAGCCTCTATTTCCGTTTCTATTACTTCCCTGGTCACCCTACACAGCCAGTAATTCAGCTCTCTAGCAAAAACAAGATACATTTTCCTCAAAAGATTAGCCAGCCTGAGAGTCCCCTCCTCCTAGGGCAATTACCTGAGGCCGTTATTTGCAATTGTCAACTTTTGTGCTACACATTTGAATTTTTGAATTAGATCCCAAGTCTCATTAGCTGACAGATTCTAATTGGTAAAACCCAATGGTTATATTCTCCTCTGTGTCTTTATGACATAGCATGGTTTCTAAGTCATCAAAATTTGCATCAAGCCCTGCATGGTGGCACACACCTGTCATTCCAGCTACTCTGTAGGCTGAGACAAGGAGGATAATGAGTTTGAGGCCAGCCTGGGGAACTTAGTGAGACCTTGTCTCAAAATTAAAACTAAATTAAAAAAATGGCTGGATACATAGCTCAGTGGTACAGTGCTCTGGAGTTTGATCCCAAGTACTGCAACAAAAACAACAACAAAACTAGCATCAATTATTATTTGTGATGCTGGGGATAGAACCGAGGGTCTCATATATGCTAGGCAAATGCTCAACTAAGCCATATCCCTAGCCCTATTGTTTTTGCAGTACTGGGAATCAAACCCAGGGCCTCACACATGCTAGGCATGCACTGTACCACTGAGCTACATCTCCAGTCCCCTAGCCCTAATTTTTAAAGGCTGTGGAAGTAGTGAAAACACATGATAAAATAGAACTCTGAGCCAAGCAGCTTGACAATCTCTAAAAGTTCAAGTAAGAAGAAGGGCTCAGGTGGTGTTTGTCCAGCGAAAATTTGTTTATTTTGGGGGGGCGTCTCCCAGCAAGGACAGCTTTATTTTGATCAACTACATAGTTGTGCCCTAAGTGTTCTTGCTGACTGCCAAGCTCTGGCATTTTGGACCTACCTTTTCTTCCCCTTCAATGTCTCGGCCCTTTGCATAGCCCTTTCTAGGTTTTTTTGTCTTTTGTATTGGAAATTGAACTCAGGACCTTGCACTTGCCAGGCAGTCGTGGCACCACTGAGCTAAATCCCCAGCCCTGCATATCCCTTTCTAATGTCAGCTCTAATTCTGGCCTGACCACCCAGAATCCAGTCATTGACAGGTTTTACAAACTTTGACCAGTCTTCCAATCAACTCCCGTTGTATCTGTTGAATCTTCCAAATCCCACAAATGTCATTAAATGTTGGACCCTGGCTGTTCAGTGATCCTTCCAGGGCCTATGCCCAATCCCTGATATGATATTTTATATGTCCAACATATTTCATTGAGGTCTAGCTGAACTGGCATTTGTCAAGGAATATTTTCAGGCTGTTTCTCAGGCGATCCAGTAATATAAGGAGCCAATGTTTCTCTCTGCCAAATATAATTATGCCATCTAAACAAATAGGCACCTCCAGGTAATTCTCACAACCAATTCCTTGCTTTCCTTTTTCCTGGTCCTCTTCCTCTTTTCCTTCTCCCTCTTCTTTGCCATGCTGATAATGGAACTCAGGACTCTTCATATGTTAGGAAAGTACTTTACCACTGAGCTACACCCACAGAACACAAATTGCTTTTTCAATCAAATTCTGAAAAGTGTCTGGGGCTTGAAAAATATGTCAGGTAGCCTTTCAAATTGGTTAAACCTCACAGAGTGGGTGAAAGCTATCTTTTCTTTGCCTTAGTCACCAATAGGGACTTAATAATAGCACTTCTTAAACACAGCACTGGAAATCATGGATCGCTTGCCATGCAGTCTAGAGGTTAACCTGAACACAGCTCTTTGTCTCTCTTTGATTTCTCTGAGGTTAAGACATTCCACTGAGTCCTGAGTCTGCCCATGAACTTCCCATCTTTCCCTTTCTGTGTTAATTTGTTCAGCTAAATAGTAGTTCCTTTTTTGTTTTTCAGTACTTGGGATTGAACCCATGCACTCATACATGCTAAGCAAGCACTCTACCACTGACCTACACCTCCAAACTTTTTTATTTTTTAAATTTTGAGGTAAGGTCTTGTTAAATTGCCCAGTCTGGCTTTGAATTTGAGATCTTCCTGCCTCAGTCTCCCAAGTGCTGGGATTACAAGCATGCATCACCACACTCAGAAATTTCTTACTTTTGATATTATCCTAGAGTTGTGCAAGTTGAGCATCACTAGTCTGAACATCTGAAATCTGAGCCACTCTTTTATTCATGATGTTGCAGATCAAACACAGGGTCTCTTGTATGCTAAGCAAGTGCTCTACACTGAGCTACACCCTCTGGCTCCTGAGAATCCCAAACTCTTTGAGCATAGGCATGATGCCACAAGTGGGAAATTCCACACCTGACCTCAGGTTGCAGTCAAAATGTAGGTGCATTGGCCAGATGTGGTGGCACACGCTTGGGAGGCTGAGGAAGGAGGATTGCCTAGAGTTCAAGGCCAGCCTGGAGTACATAGTGAGTTCAAGGCCAGCCTGAACTGCACAGTGAGACCCTGTCTCAAAAACAAAACAAAACAAAACAAAACATGCAGGTGCATTAAAAATACTGCATGCAATCATCTTCAAGCTATGTACATAAGGTGTTTGTGAAAGATAAATGAATTTTGTGCTTAGACATGGGTCTCAACCTTAAGATATCTCATTCTATATAGTCAAGTAACACTTCTGGTCCCAAGTACTTTGGAGAAGGTATACCTGACCCATATAAGTAGCCAACATAGTAGGACACAGGGAAATATGCATAGGACTTCCATATACATTTCTTGTAGCCTTCTATGAATCTCTGGTTCAAAAAAGTAGTAGTATGAAAATTACTAACCAGAAATCAAAAAGACTTTAAAATGTCAGAAACATTTATAAATGCAAAACCATAAATGGAGACATTAGGAGAAGTTGAGAATATAGCTAATGTTCGTTGTTGTAAGGAAGATAGTCTCTCTTAGGGAATACTAAATTTTATTTTATTTTTTTTGCTTAAATTCTTTTATTGGTACATGTTAGGCATACAGTATGTTTACATTTATCATTGGGTGCTTGTACCTGTACATGATGTATCTTGGTTCTTATTTTTTCCCCATTAGGTGTGCACCCTTCACCCCTCCACACTTCCCTATTTACATAGACTTTGTTTCCATTTTTTCTTCTCTCATAATTTGTCCTTTCCATTCTTTCCTTTCCCCATCTCCTCCCACCACCCCTACTCCTTTGGACCTTTTCCTATTTCAAAGTATCAATTATTAGTTATTAATCCTCTTAATCCTTATTTACACTCTCAGTTTCTCACACTAGAGAAACTATTCGGTATTTACACATGTGTGTCCTATGTATTTCACTTAAGAGTATGGCCTCAACATGCATCCATTTAGCTATAAATGACTCTAGTTTCTTGTTCTCTATGGCTGAGTAGTACTCCATTTTATTAAAAAACCACATCTTTATCCAGTTTCCAGTTGATGGGCACTTGGGCTGTTTCCAAGCTTTAGTTATTACAAACTGTGCCGCTATAAACATGGGTACACATATATCTCTGTGGTATGATTCTTTTAATTCTTTTGGGAAAATACCCAGCAGATGAATAGCTGGGTCAAATGGGACCTCCAGCTTTAGTTCTTTAAGGTATCTCCATACTGATTTCCACAGTGGTTGTACCAATCTACACTCCCACCAAAAATGGAGAAGGGTTCCTTTCTCCCCACACCACCACGAGCACTTGTTATTGGTTGATTTCTTGATAGCAGCCATTCTTTCTGGGGTGAGTTGGAATCTGTGTTGTTTTCATCTGCACCTCTTGAATGACCAGTGATGTTGAACATTTTTTCATATGTTTATTTGCTGCTTTTACTTCTTTGTCTGAGAAATGTCTGTTCATTTCAGATGCCCATTTTTGAATTGTGTCTTTGAATTTGGGAGGTGTGATTTTTTTCAGTTCTTTATATATTCTAGATAGTCGCCCTTTGAGTTACAGCTGCTAAAATTTTTTTCCCACATTGTAGGTTGTCTGTTAGCTCTGTTGGTGGTTTCTCTTGCAGTGCAGAAGCTTTTTAATAAGATGAAATCCCAGTTCTTGATTCTGCTAGTTCCCGTGCTATTGAGGTTTTGTTCATAAAGTCTTTTCCTAGGCCAATATCTTTAAGAGTTCAACCTAACTTATCTTCCAGTAAGTTTAGTGTTTCTGTCTTAATATTCAGATCTTTAATCCACTTCGATCTTAGTTTAGTTCAGGGTGATAGATATGGGTCTAGTTTTAATCTCTGGCAGGTTGAAATCCAGGTTTTCCAACACCATTTATTAAATAGGCTATCTTTCCTCCAATGAGGGTGGTTGGCTCCTTTGTCAAAGATGAGGTGGCTGAGTATGTCTGAAGTTGTTTCTGTGTCTTCTAGTCTATTCCACTGATCCTCAGGTCTGTTTCATTGCCAGCACCATGCTGTTTTTATCACAGTAGCTTTGTAGTATAGCTTTAAGTTGGGTATTGTGATACCCCCAGCCATGTCTCTGTTGCCCAGAATTGCTTTTTCTATTCTAGATCTCTTCTGGTTCCAAATGAACTTTTTGGATTATTTTCTCTAGTTCTGTAAAGTATATTGTTGGAATTTCAATTGGCATTGCATTAAACCTATATAGTAGTTTTGGAAGTATGGCCATTTTCAGTATATTGGTTCTTCCTATCCAGGAACAAGGGATGTCTTTCCATTTTCTTATATCCTCCTTGATCTGCTTTTTCAGGGTGCTGTCATTTTCAGTGTAGAAGTCTTTTGCTTCCTTTTTTAGATTGATTCTTAGATATTTCACTTTTTTGGATGCTATTGTAAAAGGAATTGTTTCCCTAATTTCTCTCTCAATGAGTCTGCTATTTGTGTATAAGAAGGCTATTTTTTTTGAGTGTTGACCTTATATCCAGCTACTCTACTGAATCTGTCAATTAAGTCTAGAAGTCTTTTGGTAGAGTTTTTTGTGTCTTCTATGTAAAGTATCATATCATCAGCAAATAATGACAGTTTGATTTCTTACTTTCCTATCTTTATTCCTTTTATTTCTTTCTCTTTTCTAATTGCTGTGGCTAATGTTTCCAGAACTATATTGAACAGGAGTGGTGATAGTGGGCATCCTTGTCTTGTTTCTACTTTATAATGAAAGTTTTCAGTTTTTGACCATTTAGCATGATGTTGGCTGTTGGTTTTTCATAGATAGCCTTAATGAGGTTGAGATAAAGACCTTCTATTCCAATTTTCTGTAGCATTTTTATTATGAATGGGTGTTGGATTTTGTCAAATGCCTTTTCTGCGTCTATTGAGATGATCCTATGCTCTTTGTCCTTGACTCTGTTAATATAGTGTATTACATTTATTGATTTATGAATATTGAACCATCTTTGCATCCCTGGGATAAATGTGACTTGGTCAGGGTGTATGATCTTCTTGATGACCCTCTGTATTCTGTTTGCAGTATCTTGTTGAGGATTTTTGGATCTATGTTCATTAGGGAGATTGACCTGTAGTTCTCTTTTGGGGTTGGGACTTTCCATGCTTTTGGAATCAAAGTAACACCTGCTTCCAGGAATGAATTTGGAAGCCTTGCTTCCCTTTCAATTTCCTTGATGAGGTTAAAGAGTAATGGTGATAGTTCTTCTTTAAATGTCTTGTAGAATTCAGCAGTGAAGCCATCAGGACCTGGGCTTGTCTTTGTTGGTAAATATTTTATTATATTTTCAATTTCACTCATTGTAATTGGGGTGTTTGGAATTTCTATCTCTTCTTCATTTAACTTTGGCAATTCATATGTATCTAGGAATCTGTCCATTTCTTCTGTGTTTTCCATTTTGTTAGAGTACAGGTTCTTGAAATAGGTATTGATGATCCTCTGGATTTCTGCTGGTTCTGTTATGACTTCCCCTTTTACATTCTTAATTGCATGGATTTGAGCCTTTTCTTTCCTTTTATTGATAAGGTTGGCTAAAGGTTTATTGATTTTATTTATTCTTTCAAAAAGCCAACTCTTTGATTCATTTTTTGTATCATTCTCTTAGTCTCCATTGCATTGATTTCTGCTCTGAGCTTTATAATTTCCTCTCTTGTGTGAGCTTTGGGATTGTTATTCTCTTCCTTTTCTAGGAGTTTGAGGTTCTGCATTAGGTTATTTATCTGAGTTCTCTCTGTTTTCCTAATATGGGCATTCACTGCTATGAATTTCCCACGTAGAACTGCTTTCATTGTGCCCCATAGATTCCTGTATGTTGTACTAGCATTTTCATTTACTTGTAGAAACTGTTTAACTTCTTCAGTTTCCTCTGTGACCCATTGGTTGCTCAGGAGGATGTTATTCAATTTCCAGGTGTTTGTGGGAGTTTTGCAGTTTCTCATGTTATTGATCTCCAATTGTATTGCACTATGGTCTGATACTATACAGGGGGTAATTTCAATTCTTTTACATTGAATTAGACATGTCCTATGAGCTAGCATGTGGTCTATTTTGTAGAATGACCCGTGTGCAGCTGAAAAGAATGTGTATTCTGATTTTGTGGGATGGAACACTCTGTAAATATCTATTAAGTCCATTTGTTCAATAGCTTGGTTCAGTTCTTGAATTTTGTTGTTAATTTTTTGTCTAGATGATCTGTCTATTTGTGATAGTGGGGTATGGAGGTCCCCCACTACAACTGTATTAGTGCTTATTTGGATTTTCATGTCCATTAATATTTGTTTTGTATTGTTGGGGGCATTCGTATTTGGTGAATATATATTTAGGTTTGTCATCTCTTTGTCTTGGATTGTTCCCTTCACAAGGATGTAGTGACCATCTTTGTCTCTCTAAATTAGTTTAGACCATCTTTGTCTCTCTAAATCTACTTTGTCTGCAAATAAGATTGCTACCCCTGCTTTTTTCTGGGTTCCTGTCATGTGGAGAGCCATTTTCCATACTTTTACATTCAGTCTATGAATTTCTTTTTGAGTTAGGTGTGTTTCTTGTATACAGCATATTGTTGGATTTTGCTTCTTAATCCATTCTGTCAGTCTACTTCTTTAGATTGGTGAATTGAGGCCATTAACCTTGATATTTACAGTTGATAGATATTGACTCATCCTTGTCATGATGTTTTGCTGTTGTTGGCTCTTATTTCTTTTTCCCGCTTTCCCTTTAGTTTATTTCCTTGCCTGGTGGCTTTCCTCTGTTGAGTCTCATGGAATTGTGACCTTCATTGCCCTTTTCTAGGATATTGCTTAGAATTGTTTGGAGTGCTGGTTTGGTCTTCATGAAATTTCTCAGGTGTTCTTTGTCATGGAAGTATCTAATTTCCCCATCGATTTTGAAAGATAATTTTGCAGGATACAACAGTCTAGGATGGAAGATATTTTCTTTTAGGGCTTGAAATACTTCACTCCAGGCTCTCCTTGAGTTGAGGGTTTGTGTTGAGAAGTGTGCCGTGATTCTGATGGGCTTTCCTTTGTAGGTGATTTGTTTCTTTTCTCTAACTGCTTGTAGGAGTTTGTTCTTCTGTTGAGTTTCTGGAATCTTCGCTATTATATGTCTAGGTGTAGATTTTTTTTTGATCGTGACTAGGTGGAGTCCTATATGCCTCACTTATCTGTATGTCCAATTCTTCACCTCTGTCTGGGTAATTTTCTAGTATTAGTTCTGTGAACAGTTTTTTTTATGTCAATTGTACTTTCTCCTGTTTTTTTGTTGACTCCTATCTGTCTTATGTTATTCTTCTTTGCATCATCCAGCAGCTGCTGAATTGATTTCTCATGGTCCCTTACTATTTTTAAGAAATCTCTGTTTTTATGGTCCTTAACTGCAATCCTGTCTTCTATATCTTGATATTCTAGCTTCAGATTCTCTTAATCTGCTCTGTATGCCTTCACGGAGTTTTTAATCTCCTGAATATCTGTTTGAATCTGTTTCATGGATTCCATTTCTTTCTTAATGGTGGACGATCATGGTTTCCTTTTCTTTCTTATGCTGGGCATTCATGGCTTCCAGCATGATTCTGAGCTCATCTATTTTTTTTTTATCGGTTTCTGCTCTAGAGCCTCTAATCATGTCTTTCACTCTACTCACCATCTCTGTATTTATCTAGGAGATTATTTCTGCTTTGAATTTTTCTAGAGCCTCATGTATCTGCTTTGTTACTTCCTGTGCTATCAGTTCAGGGTGTCCAGGTGGTTGATTATCAGACTTTTCAACCTCCTTTCCCCCAGAATTTGCCTTTTGTGGGGTGGAAGTCTGAGTTTGTGACTTGCTTAAATGTCTTCTCATTTTTGTTTTTGGTACTGTCCTTGGTTTAGTTCCTGGGTTGATATTTTGTAGTTGCTTATTGTAAGTATCTTTGTTGATATATTTAGAACCCTTATGGAATGATTGCTTCTCAGAGGTGTCTTGCAGATATTGCTCGTCTATAGCTTTCGTGTCTCTAATGGCTCTGAGGCTATCTCATTTTCATTATACCAGGAAGGACAACTGATTAGATCAATCACAACACCTTAGCCCAAGTGATACAATCAGCAACACCATAGCATCAAATATATCTTAGAGAATGACAATTTGTGGTAGTTATTATTCTATCACCTTTAAAAATGAAGGGCCTCCTTCAGGGTATGCCTCTGCTATCATAATAGACAACATGGGCAGCAATGTGCAGTTATAAGTCAATGAGTCTCAGTAAGCTAGTCCCAGACCCGTGAGATTCAGGCAGATTTCTGGCTGCAAGTCCCAAGTTGAACTCTCTGTCCGCCTGCAGGTTTGCACTCTGCAAGATTTTATTGCAGGTTTCAGCTGCCTTTCCCCTGAAGAAAGTCCAGGTTCCAATGGGAGCTGATGATCCCTCCAACTTACCAAGCACGGTGGTCTGGTGTGCCTTTATTGCAGAGATGTTTTTCACTTTTCCAGTGGGGTTGTTTTCATGAGGGAGCCTGAGAGAGGCCCTCTCTCTGTTGTTCACTTCTGTAGCTCAGGACAGTGGCTTTTATGTCCCCGTGTGCCTCTGCAGTGTGGAACCAAGTAGCTGCACAGCCAGAAGGCCAGAGGCAGGGGGCACCTGTTGTTGGAGACACCTGAGCCGCCAAGCTGGCAGCGGGTGGGCATGCCTGGGGTGGGGGGATCCTCCTCACCCTGTGTTGGTCTCAAGCTGGGGGAGCAAGCCGGTGGAAGCAGGTCCCCGTCAGGCTGCAACCACTCGGCCCTACCAATACTAAATTTTAAAAGTAGTTAAACTAGGCTGGAATGTAGTTCAATGGCAGAGCACTTGCATGAGTCCTTGGTTTCTATCTTTGGCACTGAAGAAAAAGGTAAAAGTAAAAACAGATAAAGTTTCATTGTTTTCCTTTAGGTCTCCAAAAGATTATCAGTAATCCTATCTTTTTGAGATAATAGTTTTCAACATTTAAGGTGTGTGTTTCAGTCTTTTTCTGTGCATACAGTTAAAACAAACACTTTCGCATTAACTAATAAATATGTTTTCCCTGTCTTTCAAGAATCACTTATGTTGGGCCAGGGATTTAGCTCAGTGGCACAGTGCCTGCCTCGCAAGCGTAAGGTCCTGAGTTTGATCCCCGGTACCAAAAATGAAACAAAGCAAACAGAATCATTTATGCTGAGGGTGGTAGCACACACCTGTAATCCCAACATTCTAGGAGGCTGAGGTAGGAGGATTGCAAGCTGAAGTCCAGTCTGGGCAGCTTAGTGACATAAAACCCTGTCTCAAAATAAAAAAGGGCTAGGTATGTAGCGTAGTACAAAGGCCCTGGGTTTGACCTTCAGTCCTCCAAAGAAATCATTTAGTAATATGATTTAAATGTGTATAATAGACTAGTATATATACACAGATTTAGTAATTTATCTAGTCTCCTATTTTGGACATTTAAGTTATCTTCAAGTTTTTGATATTATAAATAATGCTGCAATCTATATCACTATATAGATACCTTTGTATATGTCTCTGATTACTTGCTTTTTTTGTGTGGTACTGGGGATAGAAGGTATGGGCCTCACACATGCTGGGTAAGTGCTCTACCGCATCTCAGACCTCTTGGTATAAATTCTTAGAAGCAAATTACTGGGTCAAAGATTATGTAAAATTTTAAAGCTTTTGAGGTAATTTAGCTAAATTGCTTGCCCAAAAGTTTGTATCCCTATTCCATCTATTTTTTTTTCCAGAGCGTATTTTGTACTGCTGATGTTAACAACCTGCTGGGTAGATCCAGCCGGCTCTTTGGTGTGAGTATAGGATCGAGGGAAATGGTGGATATACCCTAGTCCCAGGCCCTCAAAAATATTTGGTGACTTCTAATCATTTGTTGCTTTTGCTGTCTGGAACAGGTAAACAACAATCTGCTCAAAATATTGGAGCACTTTAACCTTGGATTGTATCATTAGCATCTAGGAAAGATCAAGGGCTCGAGATAATGGAGTAGGTACATTTTGATAGAGGTGAAGGAACTTGGCAAAGTCTAGAGGCTCTGAAATAGGAAAGAGAAACCACTTGAGATTTCCAGGGTAGACCAGAGAAGAGAGAGAACACTTGGGAGGTTTACCCACTCCACCAGTTTGCTGGAAAGTGAGGCAGTGTCTGGAGCATCAGGGCAGTTGCTGGGGAAGTGGGAGAGAGGAGAACCTTTGTCTGCTCCCCACTTCCTTCTAGTCCTTTTAAGTAGTCAGGATGTTACCTGACCAGGCAGCCTTAATATAAAACATCTAGTGTGTAAACCTCTCCCTGCAGAAATCTGGGCAGGATTATGCTGAATTGAGCTTTTATTTTATTTGAGGAGAGAGGAAGGGCAGGTTTCATCTCTTTCTAAAGAGATGTGTCCTGTCTGAGACTGTTTCCTGTTAAAGCTGGAAAGCCAGCTCTCAATCATTGGTGCTCCTTCTACTCTCTGCCTGAAACAAAAAACGTGGGTGACCACACATGCTCCACAGCTCTCTGGGAGGTCCCCGGCATGGTTACTATTTCATCACCAGATGTAATTAAATAATAAAATATGTAAGCTCTCGAAAATTAGGCAGACTTCTTGAATGACAATGTTATTTCATTTAATCTTCCCAACAATGTTGTATGATAGATCTTTATTATCCCCATTTCACACTTGAGGAAAATGACTTAATTATATTTTACCTTGCTCACCCCAATAGTAAGTTGCAGATCTAGGATCTGCAATTGGATTTGAAATTCCATCTGCCTGATTCTAAACACCTGCTTCTAACTGATGCCCAACTCCAAGCACCTAGTGTAATGTGTCCTCCCGAACCTACTGCATTTCTTCCTTTTTTTTTTTTGTACCAGGGATCGAACTCAGGACCTTGTGCTTGTGAGCCAGGCAGGCGGTGGCACCACTGAGCTAAATCCCTGGCCCTGCATTTCTTCTTCTCCTTTTCCTTCTCCTTCTCCTTCTCCTCCTTCTCCTCCTTCTCCTTCTCCTTCTCCTTCTCCTCCTTCTCCTTCTCCTTCCCCTCCCCTCCCCCTCCCTCTCCCCTCCCCCTTCTCCTCCTCTTTCTTCTTCCTCTTCTTCAACTTCAACAACCTCCTCCTCTGCTGCTGCTGCTGCTGCTGCTTCTTCTTCTTCTTCTTCTTCTTCTTCTTCTTCTTCTTCTTCTTCTTCTTCTTCTTCTTCTTCTTCTTCTTCTCCTCAAGGTGGGGGTTTGATCTCCCACTCTGCCAAAAAAATAAGAGAAAAGGCAAAACTTTTATTAAGGACTACCAGGTTCTATTTTGATTTCCTTGCTAGCTTGGAGACCTAACATCCTAGCATGGTTCCCCTCGTTCCCTTCACTGCAGCCTCTTAGCCCACTACACCCAAAATGCCCCTAAGTACTTTAGAACTTTTACACTTGTCCTCTTAGCCTAGAATGTTCTCCCTCAAGATATCTGCATAACTAGTTCTCTCAGTTCCTTCAGGGCTTAAGTTCAAAATCAACTTTCTAGTGATGCCTTTCACCCCCCTTTCCCCATTTCATGTCTCCCTACTCTGTTTGCTTGCTTGCCTCATTTATTTGTTTATTTTTGCTCCTTAGTACTTTTCACTATGCAACATGACTACTCTTTTGTGGTATTGAGGATTGGACTTAGTGCCTTCACACTGAGCGATATCCACAGCCCTTTTAATTTTTTTTTTAAATTTTGAGACAAAGTTTTGCCAAATTGCTGAAGTTGGCCTGGAGTTTGTGATTCTGCTGCCTCAGTCTCCCAAGTAGCTGAGATTATAGGTGTGTGCCACTGTGTCTGGCTCTGCAGTTTTTCAGTTTTGCACCTTGTTTTTCTCTCCTGCTAAAATGTAAATTATTAAAACTTCCCTTTCTTCTGTTCATTACTGTATGTTTCGGTTACTTTCTTGTCATCAAGACAATATGCAACAGCCACAATTTAAAGGCAGAGGAGAGAGGTTTATTTGGGCTCATGGTTACAGTTTATGGTTGTCAGGCTCCAGGGCAGAATGTCCTGGCAGAGGGCCATAGCAGAGGAAAAGCTGCTCACATCATGGCATCCAGATCCAGGAGGGAGAGGGAGAGGGAGAGACCCTGAGCCTATTCTTGCATTGCATGTCTTAATTTTTAAAAATTCCAGTTTGAATTTCAATCCTTTGTATCAGGAAGGCTTTTCCTACTCCAAGATCTCTTTTTAAAATGTTACCTATCTCAAGGAGAAGCGATGCCTTTTTTTTATCAGAAAGCACATTAGGAAATGTTTTAGTGGAGGAAAATGGGCTGTTAGCTAAGCTCTCCAAACAAAGGACATGTTAAATTAATTCAGTTTCCTTGAGGTAATCGAGAATCAAGGGCAGAAAGCTTTTGGAGAATCAAGGTCAGGAAGGTCCAAAGAAGGATAGGTTAGATCAAGTTTAAATTCTATATTAATACTATAGAGATTTCCTACCTCTAGAAAGCCAACTCTTTAGGGACTGCTCCATTGTTTCACAACCTTCATCTGTATTTTTCCTTGTCTAACAGTTGCCTGTACTGTATTTCTCAAGATTATAGGAAGACTCTATCAAGACCATATATCATGAAGGAGTTCCATCCTGCTCCCAGCAGGCCAAGACAGCAAGTGTAACAAGTCCTTTGACATTCTGGTTTTTCCGTACCTTTTAACAGATACTTATTTGGATTATTAATAAATCTGTAAGATGTAATAATACTATTGAATGCACTAAGCACTTTCCACACATGAGCTTATTAAATTCACCTGAGTCTGAGAAGAAGCTCTGTCCCAGAAAGGCTAACTTTTTCAAAGTCATACAGATAGTAGTGGAACCAGGCTTCAGGTCTCATCTGACTTTGCAATCTGTGTTCATAACCATGTCTGATGGTAGATATAGGTAGATAACGAAAGTGATCCCGATATACAGTGATACCTCGGTTCACCAACACTTCTGTTCATGAACAATTTGGTTCATGAACAGAAACGTTCAACTAAATTTTGCTGCTGTTCTTGAACTCCACATCAGGTGACCAACGTAACTGGGGCCATCTCATGAATGCAGCCATCTCCCCCAGAATCGTGGAATGAACAAACTTCCTGAAGGTACCACTGTTATAGGGGTTCTGAAAAGAGGTTGTAGACTCTATGTCATTATTTTGGTACAGCTGGTTCCTAGAGGGATATCTATTAATGAAACACTACATTTATTATTTATTTGTTACTATTACTTTTTGTGGCACTAAGATTCAAATGCAGGGTCTTGCACGTACTAGCCAAGCACTCTAACACTGAGCTACATCCCCAGCCCCATCACTGTTATTTTTATTTGTAGTATTAACTAATATCTCCATCATTCAGTCAACAAATATTCATTAAAAGCTTCCTATGTGTCAAGAGCCGGGCAAAGTTCTGGGATTATGAAAGTGAGCAAAAAATATACTGTGCCCCTTGCTTTCTTGGTACTAATAATTTTGTAGAGGAAATAGACATTAAATAATCACACCAATGACTATGTTAAGAGTCTATGTTACAGAGTTAAGTGCTCAAAAGAGAAAGCACATGACTCTCTGGGTGCAAATAACAAAACAATCCGAAATGAATGGTGGGGCAAGGTCAGAGAAGGCTTCCCTGAAGAAAGGAGTTAAGGATAAATTGGAATGAACTTGGAGTAGCAGGTGGGAGTGGGAGTTGAAATGTACTTGGAGGGATAGAATTAGCACATATCCTAAGGGTTTGATTTCTAACCTAAAACCAGAGAGAACTCAGTGAAAGATTTCAAGCAAAGTTCTGTAATGATCAGATTTGTATTTTCATAAGATAATTTTAGCTGGCACAGGAATAATGTGTTGGAGAGCAAAAGTAGAAGCCAAGGGGCCAGTTAGTAATTGCCAGGGTGGAACTGTGACTTGGGCTAGAGTGGTGTCAGTGGAGATGGAGATGATTTGTGGAGGTGACAAACTTTTTGGAGGTGGAGCTGATAGAACTTGGTGATGGATTTAATAAGGAGATGTGGGATAGAAGACAGTGCTGTCCTTTAACCTCACAGCCACTCTATGAGGGAAGTGTTATTATTTTTCCTCTTTTAAAAAATTTTTAGATATGCTGCTTTTATTCAAAAGAATAAAATACTTGACAAACTTCAAATCACAAAACTCAAACCAATCAATCCTCTACACCAACTCTGTGAGGTAGGTATCTGCAGTGCCACAGGGATCAGCATGAGTCCTCTCAAATGCTGAGAAGTGTAGGAGTTGTAACCACTGTTAAATGGCTGTAAGAACAATTGGCTCTCTGTCTTGTTCCCCACAGAGCTGCCCAAGTTGTGATCTTCTCCTGGGGTTGGACCATCTGTTTTTGAAACAGTTACAGCATTAAAAAAAATCCAAATAGTTGCTTTGACTTATATGATGTAACTCTGAATCATATAAGTATTACTGTGGTGGTTAAAACACTGATTGACTGTACTTTAAATACTCTTAGATCTCTTCTGCATTTATCACCAGTGATCAGTGAAGATGAACTTATAATTAGGTCTAAAATTCTGAGCTGTCAGAATGTTTACTTTTCAGTTTAATAAAGACCTCAGATCATACAGTGCTTTTGTATGTTACAAAATTTGGTACATATCAACCAAGAAAGCAGTAATAATTCCAGACATTACACAATTATTGTAACCAGAAATTCGACAAATTGGAGCAGAACACATACACAGAAAATAAAGTCCTTTCAGTAAATGATGTTGCTGTAGTCCCACACTAAATTTATCGTGGGTAGAATATGCATTTCCAGTCTGGTGTAATAAGCTCCTACTCATTGAATTTTTCAAACTGATACCTGAGCTGAAATATTTTTCTATAACATACATCACTCTTAAGAGGGTTGGTTTGGAAGCATAGAATTAGGATTCATGAAGTTTCTGATGTGTCATCTTTCTAGACTTTTTTCTCTTAGGAGCACCAAGTGTCTAATTCCAGTGAAGGAATAATGCATTATGAAAGACTTTTAAAGGATTCCAGTTTCTCTCCTGTTTCTCCTTAACATCCTTTATGTCTATCTAACAACCACCAGTTCAATTACTTATTTGCTGTATGACTTCAGGCAAAAGATAAAACTTTCAGCAATACCACTCTGATTTCATCTATGAAAAGGAAGGTAAATGCTATTCCTTCCTCAAAAGATTTCCCTAAGGATAAAATGAAAAGTATGAGGAATTGCTGTAACTACAATGGGCTATATCTAAGCATTACTGTCTCCATGACAAGCACTAGCTGTGTCCTAGGTCCAAATTAGAAAACATAAATTGACATTGCATTCAGAATCTCACTAGCTGATGGCCAAGCTGATTAATGTGGGAAAATTAGCAGGTTTTCTCTTTTTCTTCCTCTGTACACACAATGAGGCTCAGTGACAAATTGATGGATAATATTAGTATCAGTGACTATAGATGACAAAGGCCACACTAACTCTGGGGTATCAACTTACATCCTGCTGTCTTCAGGCAACTAATGAGCAATGCCAAAAGAATGAGAAAGGATCCTGTAATACTTGTACTGACTAGTCTCCAACAGAAAAGTGTAAAGAGGGCATTAGATACTCATGCCATGGTCATCAGAATACAAACACAAACATAAGAGCTTCCCTATGCAAACAAATCGCCTCAGACACATATGCTCATTTTGCACAAGACAGGAATTGGGACTATATGCTGCCATCTAGGAGATAGAACTATAAAACTTTTCTGACAAAGGATAACCACATTTGTCCATTCTGTTGCTAGAGCTAACGAGTAATCTTTCTTGTCAAATTTAAATAGTGTTCCTATTACCTTCCCAAGGGTTTTGGTGCTAATAGACATAGAGGTTCAGTTCCTTCAGAAGCACAGTATCACCCAGGCTTCTAAAACAATGTTCCCTTTATGAGTTATTTTTATTTGTATTCCTATCAAAGGATCAAACTTTTGTGCAAATGTCATAACTATGAACATCAAGTATGCTAACGGGAGATAAATGTCCTCATCTTGTTAATTCTTCTATTGATTTTTTTTTAAACTTTTATTTATTTATTCATTCATTTATTTATTTTTTCCCATACCGGGGATCGAACTCAGGACCTTGTGCTTGTGAGGCAGGTGCGGCACCACTAAGCTAAATCCCCGGCCCTATTGATTATGTTCTTATTGTTTGCTTCTATTTTTGGTACCGGGGATCGAACTCAGGACCTTGCGCTTGCGAGGCAGACAGCAGAACCACTGAGCTAAATCCCTGGCCCTAATTCTTCTATTGATTAAAAAATGTTCCATAAACTAGGATATGCAGTCAAATTATAAAGCTCAAGTTTCTTCATTCAGTTTCAGCTGATAAGAAAGAATTATACCTAAATGGAAAAGCAGAACTGCTCCGAATGCACAAACTTAGCTAGTACTAAAAGAAACACTAACTTTTCTCTAATATTTGATTATAATAAAAATATTTAGATAAGTTTCATAGCAATATATCACTGTATAGGTAGCTAGTAAGGAAGATAAGCTACATTTAACAGTACTATATTACATATCCAATTAATCTAAGTAATTTTGGGGAAAAGAAGATGGCAAATACCACTCTTTTTAGTAATTCTATATTTTTTCCAGAGACTTTATAGACAACATAGAATCAAGATACACTATAGGTTATTGTAATTCTGATCTTAATATTAGAACATGTAAAAATTCCAGTTATATATTGCTAGGCATTTGTCAAATGATAATCTAATGTTTGTCATGTAATAGTTTTAACCTTAGAAGATAATATTTCGATGATTTATACTGACACGAGTCCTTCTGTTTGGTATTATACTTCAATTCAGATATTCTAGTTAAACTCATGTCTTTATTCTTCTGGTTAGCCTCTGAGTTATCACTTCTTGATACATAATAGAGATGTAGATAAGCAACAAAAAGATGACAAAGAAATCATCTAGAAAGCCTAGAATTCCAAACAAGCCTTCAGGTATAAAATCTAGAGGTGATATAAGATAGAAAAAAGCTTCCATTAAACAAAATATTATCCTAAAGCAAAACATCCAGAAAAGACCCCCAACTGAAAACATTTCCCTGAAAGCATGTCTCAGTAAAGTGGGTACATTCATGATTCTTTACATAATAGATCTGGGCTGCCCTGAGAATCCCAATTATAATCATTAACATCTTGATATAATCTTACAACATTCTGAGACTGGTCAGTGTCACCAAATACCGTTGGGAGTAAAGTTACCAATTGTCTACAGATCGGACGACTGATTGCACCAAGCCATGAACCATATCACCAGTAAGCAATAATGCAGGCATCACAAAAACGATGTCCACAGTTCGTTTCAACAGGGAAGGAAGCTTCATGTAAGTAGATTGGACAGTGCATGTCAGTGTAGAACTGCTGTCGAGCAGCAGCAGGTACATCCTGTTCTTTTTGAAGTTGTTCTTGAAGCACCCTTACTAGCTCTTGGTTTTCTGGATGAATGTTCTGATGTACATTTTCCTTCTATAACTGAATCATCATCAAGTTTTAAACTTTGAACTTCACCTTGATATTTGGCCATTCCAGGTCTCTACAACGCAGAGGACACCTCCCAACTCCGGGTGACCGAGAATAGCTCTCTGGGGTCTGCCCCTGCCAGCCTTCCAGGGCCACTGCCAGCTTTATTTCAATTTGGACTGCAGCTCAGGCACTCGCACACTGCGTCGCTTCCGTGCAGCGCAGGCGCACAGTGTGCGGGTGGGGCCACGGGCTTATTTCCCTTCTTTTATAAATAAGGAAACAGACTTGTTACTTCTTTGTAATAGTCCGTAGACTTCAAACGGCCCTCAAGACACCATAATCTGGGAGCTATTGACCATTATATCTTTGTTTTACTTCTGCCATTTTCCCCTTAGTTCCTCGATGTGGCAGTGTCCTTCCAGTCTTATAGCATTTCACAGGAAATACTTTTCTTCTCTCTTTTGGCTGGCTTACCTTGGGGGAACCTCTGATACACAGACTGAATGAAGCTTTCACTTTATCTGTTCTCATAGCACTCTATACATTTACATACATGTGGTGGATCAACTATTGGTCAACGTGTAACGCCCAGTTGAACTGAGTCAGTGGGCGTGGAATACCCGCCTGAGGATTGTTGCCAACGGCATAAAAAGAGAACTGGAGGGGAAGATTGTATGTTGTTGATTTTCTCAGAGTGTGGTTTCCTGATGCAAACTTGGCTGTTCTCATTGTCAGAGGAGCTCGGGTCCTTGCTTTCACCTGGGGATGGCTGCTGCTCTCCTCAGGGGAGCTCTGCTTTTCACCTTCCTGGCTCCAGTGCAGATTTCTCAGCCTGGTAGCCCAATTCTTCACCTCACTGGCGCAGACTTTCTAGCTTCTACCACGGGCCTTTGAGCTTTCCCAGTGCAGATCCTTGATGCGGACTTGCATGAAACATTGCTGTGGGCTCTAGGCCTCTGGCAGGACTCGTGGAGGACATTGCCTTGGGCTCTAGGCCTTTAGCTGGACTTGTGTGGGACATTGCTGTGAGATCGAGGCCCTCGGCTGGATTCTTCGGGTCTTTAGCACGTGGACAGATCTCTTGCACTCCTCTGCATTTAACTTTTGGGTGAATATTATAAAATAATCCTGTAATTTATGTGTCCTGTATTAAATCTATTCCCTTGCAAGCCCTAACTACAGCAATGTATTACAATATTTTTAGGTTCCAAAAGTATTTTATGAAAAATAAAACAATTTCATAACAAAATAATAGAATAACAATAATATACTGTGTATCATAATCTTTTTTTTTTTTTTTTGGTACTGGGGATCGAACTCGGGTCCTCGCGCCATGCAGCAGGCAGTGAAACCACTGAGCTAAATCCCCAGCCCTGTGTATCATAATCTTAAAAGTAGTTACTCAGAGTACAAGACATGGACAAGGACTCTCTTTTACAAAGAAGAAACAAATAATAGCACAAAATTTTCTTTTCAGTGAACTAAGAGAAACTAGTAGTATAAATGAAACAAATTAGCATATATATTAACATATTTTTAAAATAACAGAATAGGTAATTTGGGGAATTATTTGAATTTTTCCCTATTCCCTATTTATTTTCTATGGAAATCAGTGTGAAGCTGAAGGTGCAGTGGCAACCCTGAAGTTTGCAGAAGCCAGGAATGTGAATCATCTGAGGAAAAGTGCAAGGAGGGAGCAGAGCTGCCCAAGAGAGAAGCCATGAGGGCTACAACCACCCGCAGTGCCAGAGGGGGAGGGCCACCCAAGCCCTTTGGAGTTCACATCTTGCCACAGATTGCCTCCAATGCTGCATATGGAACTATGGGACTTAATGTTTGCCTTGATGGAATTTGGACTTGCTTTGGTCCCATTCCTTTATAGCCTATTTGTACCTTTTGGAATGGGAATGTTTATCTTGTGCCATTATATGTTGGAAGTGTTTAACTTTCTTTTCATTTGTACAAGGGCTTACAGGTAAGAGTCTGCCTTAAATCTCAGTGGAAACTTTGGACTTGCACTTTTTAGCAATGCTGAAACTGTTAGGATTTTGGCAACTCTTAGAGATGGACTAAATGCCTTTTGCATAAAGGGATGTGCATGAGCCTTTGGGGAGCAGGGGCAGAATGTTATGGCTTGTGTTTAGCTGTCCCCCAAAGCCTCATTCAGTCATAGGTGGAGCTTTTCAGAGGTGGCTGGATCTAGAGTTTGTGATTGATTCATGGTGCAAGGCTAGGCTCAAGGGCACTAGGATTAAGGGTATGAGTGCTACCCTCCCTAAATGGCCTGGATAAGATATAAGGGATAGAAAGGGGTATGGTGGTTCCTTGTTGCTTTACTACCTTCTGCCTGCCATGAACTATTTCTCCTCTACGATGCCTGTCTGGTAAGCCATCCTGCCTTGCAGCCACCTGGTTATGGACTGAAACCTCTACCAACTGTGAGCTAAATAAACCTTTCCTCCTTTAACTTTGGGTGTTGGGTATTTTGCCTCAGAATGAGAAATGTAACAAATTGTATCTAGTTTCTCTCCCCTTCCCACTCAAACCTTCCCCATCCTCCTCTTTCCCTCCCCCTTCTCCTTCGCAGTCCTGGGGATGGAACCCAGGGCCTGAGCATACTAGGCAAGTGATCTACCAGAGCTATGTCCCCAGTTCCCTATATCTAGTTTCATGTGTGATTATGTTTTGACTGTCTCCTTTAAAAAACTGTAAGTTCCAGGGAAAGGATCTTGTCTGTTTTATCTTCCTATTTCAGTGATCAGCATAGCATTTAAGTAGAGTAAGTGTAGTGATTAATTTCATGTGTCAACTTTATTGGGTTGCCCAGATAGTTGGTAAAACATTATCTCTGCATGTATTAGCGAGGGTATTTCCAGAAGAGTTTAGCATTTGAATTGGAAGACTATATAAAGAAGATAGTCCAGTATAAGTGGGTATCCTCTAATCTGTTGAGGGCCCAAATTTGGAGAAAGGGCAAAATCACTCTGAGTTAGGACTCTATCTTCTCTTGCCCCTGGACATCAGTGCTCTTGGCTCTTAGGACTTTGGACTCAGACTAGGACTTCACCATTGGCTTTCCTGGTTCTCAGGCCTTCAAACTTGGAGTGAGTTACACCACTGGTTTTCCCAGTTATCCAGCTTACTGACAGCAAAACATGGGGCTTTCAGTCTCATGATTGTGTAAGCCAATTTCTATAATCTCTCTCTCCAGAGATATATGTGTTAAGCAAGTAGTTAGACATTAGCGGACCTGAAGGACAAGGTATGTGTGTGGGGATCTAAAATAGCATGCTTTGAAAGTTATACTTCAGTAAAGAAATAAAGATTTCAACGTATAATATATCTACAATCATTTGCTAGGTCTCAGATCTAAAACAATCCCAGACTACAATAATATTTTAAGTTCACACATTATGTATATTCCTTCCAATATCTGGCTACCTCACTGTCTGTTTTCAAAACAAGCCACACAGTGTTCCTGTGTGGCTTGCCCTTCATGCAATGATATCAGAAAGAGGAGCATTCTTTAAAGATTCTCCCTCTTTGGGCTGATACCTGATTTAGATTCTTACATGATTAAGGCCCCTGAGGGAACACTGACCACTTGAAAGGAACAAGGAAGACATTTCCCTAAGAGAAATGTCAATAAACATATATACATGATATAAATAAAACAATAACAACCATCATAGTTTCCCAAATCCCAGGAGTAAAATTTGTGTACATAAAAATGTATCCAAACTCACACTTGGGGAAGATGCTTTCGTGGCACTGGTGGCCTCTGTATCTACTTTACAATACATTCTACCTATACTTCTGCATGGCTGCCTATGTGTTTTAACTAAATTCTTTCCTCAAGGGCACAAAAGAACCAAGGACAAAGGAGTGAAGGGCTGGCTCCTTGCTGTATAAGGACCTGGCTTCCTGGTAACATATTTATATGTTTGTATATATGCATGTATACACAAATACTTGTTATTTCAGTTTCTCTAGAGAACTCTTCCTACTACAATAAGAAGTTATATGCACACCGAATAGTTTCTCTGGTGTGAAAAACTGAAAGTGTAAATAAGGATTAAAATGTAAAATTGATACTGTGAAATAGAAAGAAAAGGTCTAAAGGAGTAGGGGAAGTGGGAGGGGTAGGGAAAAGGAAAGAAGGGAAAAGAAAAAAATGTGAGAAAAGGAAAAAAATGGAAACAAAGTCTTTGTAAATAGAGAAGGGTGGAGGGGGTGAGGGAGGGCAGGGGAATGGGGAAAAAATAAGAACCAAGATACATCACGTAAAGGTACAATTCCCAATGAGAAATGTAATTGTGTTGTATACCTACAATGTACCAATAAAAGAATTTAATAAAAAATTTAAAAAAGATACATCATGTAAAGGTACAAATTCCCAATGATGAATGTAACTGTATTGTATACCTAAAATGTACCAATAAACTTAATGAAAAAAAGAAGTTATATGCATATTGAACAGATAAGTGAAGCTTATTGAGGTTAAGCTAACTTGCCCATTCTTAAATAGCTGTTAAGTGACTGACCCATGATGAATTAAGTATGGCTAACAGAAGAACCCAAGCTCTAACCAAAAGAGTGGATGGTTAGTCTTCTTGTATAATAATTCCTAGGGAACTTATCATCAGTTTTTTCTCTCTTCTCCCCTCCTCTCTGTCCTTCTTCCTCACACCCTTTCTCTTTTTTTCCTCCCAATCTGGAAGGGCTATCAGAGGTCGACTTGTTCATCCTGCACATTTTGTGAACAAGCAAATGGAAACTGGATCAAATCAAAATGCCTACCCAAAGGCTATACTTAGTGGCAGATTTAACAGACAATTTTAGCTCTTGTGGTGGACATCATCCTAACAAAATCAATGGTGAGCTAACTTATTTCAATCTTGTTTATCCAATATCTGTTTGTTATAACTAGATTAGTCCATCACTGACCTGGACATATGGTTCTTGCATTTTTACATCAGAGGCATTGCCTACACTGGAAAGAATTCTTTCTTTCTCAACCAATTTTATTCTTTCCTGAAGCGCCATCTGAGTGCTCATCTCTCCCCTATGGACTTTCCTTGCTCACTGTTAACTCATATAGCAGTCTGCATCACTCATTTAGCCCATAACCATACATTACCATGTGCAGTCAGCCCTTAACATCCATGGGTTCTGAATCTGTGGATTCAACCAAGCATAGGTTGAAAATACTTGAAAAATGATTATATCTGTACTGGATAATGCAGACTTTTTATTATTATTCCATAAATAATACAATAGAACTATTTATACAGTATTTACATTTTTATTATAAGTAATTATTATAAGTACTTTAGAGATGATTTAAAGTATATAGGAGATGTGCATTAAGTTAAATGCAAATACTATGCTATGTTATATAAGAAACTTGAGTATCATAGATTTTTGTTTTTTGTTTTTTTTTTGGTACCAGGGATCGAACTCGGGTCCTTGTGCTTGCGCAGCAGGCAATGAAACCACTGAGCTAAATCCCTGGCCCAGTATCATAGATTTTAATATCTGTGGAGATCCCTGGAACCAATCCCTCACAGATCCCAGGTATGAATACGATTTCAATTAAATTCTCTCAGATTTAACTTTTCTTCCTCAGACTCCTCACCACCCCTAGATCATCAAGAACAGGAACTATATCACATATACATGTCTTTTGTTTTCTTCTGACTCTTAGAAGAGCACTAGACACATGGTAGACATTCAAAGAATAATTCTTCAGCAAATAAATGATATAAACAAAAAAGAATGAAATGGTAAACTCTGCCACCTTGTGGTTATTGGTCTTTAGTGCTGACATTTTTATTGCATTTTTTCAGTGCAGAAATTTTTCAAAAGTGGCACATGGTAAGAAACTAAGGTGATGATGGTAAAGTGGGGAAGATTTCTTTTTCTTTTATTCAGTGTACCAAAAACATGGGTACAGAATTATTATATAAGAGAGAACAGAGATGATGGAAAATCAAAAGCTGAAGTAATACATGTACTGAAGGACTGAGTATAGACTTGGGGAATTTTGATTGGATTTCCTCAGGTGCAATCTCTGCTTTGAACACATTAAATAAAAGAAACTGTCCCAACCTGTTCAACATGAACGTGATTAGAATTCTGACCAGATGACTAACCTACTTATTTAAGGGAATTACTAATAGACCTTTTATAACTATCATCTGAAAAGATGAAAAAGAATTGCTGCCTTTGAGTTAACGGTTCCAGGATCCATCTTAGTTTCGTTGAGCAACCTTGTGCAGATCATACAACTTCTCTTGTCTCAGTTTTCCTATCAATTTACTGCCAATGCTATTATGAAACTCCATGAAACTACAGGCATGAAGTTCTAAGAAAGATTTAAAAAAAATGATATGTATGTATAGTATTTCCATAAAAGAAAAATAAATGTTTATGCTTTCTAATTATTAAGCACTTAAGCATTTATAAAGTAGGTTTGGGCCCATCATCTATTTTCAGACTCATAGCAACCATAAGAGGGAGGCATGGAGGCATTATTATTATAGACAGTTAAGTCAGACAGAAATATTACAGGCAGTCAGATAAGGCTAGGTCCTCGAGAGAGTCAGAGCAAAAGTGAAACACATCACAAGTGTCGCCAGAGACACATCTGCTGGAGACCAGGCCTCAAGATAAAGATGAGATGACCAGGCCTGCATACTTTCTCAAAGGACAAATACCAAGCCTAATGAAGTCTAGATAGACATCAGTCACCCCGTGGGTGACCAGAGACCTATGGGCCCATCATTTCCTAGAAGTCTTTGTTCTTTCCATGCACATTTGTTACGTGACTTGTTTCCCAATTGGACCATTATTACCTAAGCGACTATACTTATTGGTTAATCATAGGTGTAACTGATGTACCCATGTGGGGTTTGCTCTATAAAACTCCTCTGTAAAATGGGGTCCCAGGCTACACATTCAGGGTCCTCCTGTCTCTCAAGAGCTATCCTATCAATAAATATCTTCCTACTCTTAACCTCTGTTGTTCCTAGAATTAATCCTTCAATTTTTGGAGAACACAAGCTTGGAGTATCAGACATCTAACAGGCTGGGAAATGTAATATTTCATATTTCATCTTCTGTATAATATCCTGTATCATTATCACCCACAATTTACAGATGAAACCCAGAGATTCATATTCACAGTCACTTCATGCATGATGGGATCTGCTACATTACATTGAGAAGTGCTTCCACATGTTTTGAGAAGTTAAATTCATTGTCTAAGATCACATAGCTGGTAAGTGGCCGAGTTTGTACCCCAACTCAGATCACCTGACTTTGGGGAACCTGTGCTCCAACAGTAATTTCTTTTTTTTAAATCTGGAGAAATAGCTTTATTTGGACTGAGAGTTGGAGAATGTAAAGGACCCGATATCGTACATTGAGCTAAGGAATAGGGATTAGCTTCTAAAAGAGCAGTCAGAGCTCATCAAAATGGACTCTACTTCCCTGTAGCCTTGCAGTTAATACAATCAATAAAAGGCCTGCTGGGAAATATATTTGCCACTAAATAAATATATATACCTAAATAAATATATTTACCCCAGTGTGCCACCATTACAAAAAAAGTACAGGTTTATTTTTATCATAATGAAATTTCCACACTTTACATATTTTAAACTTATCTTCAGGATTCAGATCAGAGATCTCACCATCTTAAAAAAATAGCTGCCAGCACTCTGGGAGGATGAGGCAGGAGGATTGCAAGTTTGAGCCCAGTTTGGGCAACTTTTAAAATTTTATTTTAAAATAAAAATATTAAAAAAGGAGCTGGGGATGTAGCTCAGTGCAAAGAGCCTGCGTTCAATCTCCAGAACTGAAGAAAAGGAACAAAACCCCTCCAGCTCCCCTGCCACACTTTCAGCTATAAGCAGTGAGAAGATGGCCTTTGCTATCCCATGGCAATGTTCTTTCCATTTTCCAGAGCCAGTCAGGGCTGAACATTAGGATAAAACTCAGGTAGAGTGGGATGGGAGTACAAGGGCTAATTTTCCACACTGTAGGGCACAGCTGAAGCTTGATGGGAGAGCAGATCTGGTGAGACTTGAGGGGAAGGGCCAGGGCCTGTATGCATTCAGAGGCACTGCTGGAAGTGGAAGAATGCTTGCTGTGCTTGTGGTGTGTGTGAATCTTGAACTTTCCTCTGTATATCCTTGTCCATCATCAGTCCTGGTACTGCTATGCCTGGAGCCAAGGGGTTCATAGGAGGTATGCAAGGGGCAGGTGGTGGGTATGGAGGAGGGCAGAGACCTGAGGGTTGGTGTCCAGGATACCTTGGCGGAGGCACAAGATAAGAGGGCCCACCTGAAGGGAAACCTGGATTCCTGGGGGATGGGTTCCTCAGGGAGGAGCACAGGGGCCAGGAGAAAAGGCTGTGTTAACAGGAAATAGATGCAGTGGATGCGCAGAATGGGAACCACCAGGGCACCCGATATCGGGTGGATATAGATTTGGCCCTGGCCGCCAGCATTGGGATTCCACATGTTCAAATGTTGCCCCTGGCCCTTCCACCAGTGTCTGGGCTTGCTCCTTCATTTTTTCCAGTCTCACACCTGTCTTTACATCACTCTAGTCCCTCTCCTGGGAGCTATTTGCATTTGATTGTCCTCTTTTGTGGAATGAATTGCTTTGTTTAAAGATCTTTTGAGGTCTCATGAACAGGTGCACCAAGAAGCACTTGCTGTAGGCTCCAAGCCTATATTCTACTTAACTCAGTGGTTCTCAGCCCTGGTCATACATTAATAATCACCTGGAGAGTTAGAAAAAATTGCCCACGTTTTAGCCCCCAAAACAGAGAAATTAATTCAAAATTTCTGAGGGCAGAATTCAGGAACTTTTTTTCCTTTTTTTTTTTGGTACCGGGGATCGAACTCGGGTCCTTGCACTTGCGCAGCAGGCGGCGAAACCACTGAGCTAAATCCTCGGCCCTTTTTTTTCTTTTTTAAAAAAGCTAATCCTACTATGTAGTCAAAGTCAAGAAGCACACTACTTTAGCAGAAAGGTCTGACCCAACATTCTAACAGTCAATCCAACTTTTTCAGAGACAGGTTCTGGCAAACATCAAGAGCATTCAGTGAGGAAGAGGGAAGGGTAGAAAAGAAACACCTTAGAAATGTCATTTATTGAATCTGATTTTAGTAGTGCAAGTAAGATGAATAGCAGTTGATGGAGGTGAATAATTAGAGCTAAGGAAGGACAAAGAAAGAGAAAGGATGCACATTGAGGCCATACTCTTAAGTGAAATAAATAGGACACACATGTGTAAATACCGAATAGTTTCTCTGCTGTGAGAACCTGAAAGTGTAAATGAGGATCAAAATGTATAATAGCTAATGTGAAATAGGAAGAAAAGGGGCACAGGAGAAGGGGAAGTAGGGAGGGAATGGGGAAAGGAAAGAAGGGAAAGAAAAAATATGAGACAAGGAAAGAGAAAGACATAGATCACACTTTAAGAAAGAGGGATGGCAGCATGTCCTCTTCCTCCCTGGTGTGAGTACCCTGTGGCTAGAAGACCTGGCTGTGGGAACTGCTGATAAAAAGATGTCTTCAGGGAATGCCAAAATTGGGCACCCTGCGCCCAGCTCTAAGGTGACAACTGTTATGCCCGATGGTCAGTTCAAAGTTATCAGCTTGTCTGACTACAAAGGAAAATACAGTGTTCTTCTTTAACCCTCTTGACTTCACCTTTATGTGCCTCACGGAGATAATTACTTTCAGTGACAGGGCAGAAGAATTTAAGAAACTTAACTACTAAGTGATTGGTGCTTCTGTAGATTGTCACTTCTGTCATCTGGCATGGATCAACACACTGGGGAAACAAGGAGGATTGGGACCTATGAACATTCCCTTTGTGTCAGATCCCAAGCGCACCATTGCTCAGGATTATGGGGTCTTAAAGGCTGATGAAGGCATCTCATTCAGAGCCTTTTTATCATTGATGATACGGGTATCCTTTGGCAGATCACAGTAAATGACCTTCCTGTTGGCCGCTCGGTAAATGAGACTCTGAGACTCATTCAGGCCTTCCAGTTCACTGAAAAACATGGAGAAGTGTGCTCAGCTGGGTGGAAACCTGGCAGTGATACTATCAAGCCTGATGTCCAGAAGAGCAAAGTATATTTCTCTAAGCAGAAGTGAGCACTGGGCCATGAGAACAAAAGCTCTTTTGTATATATTTTTCATGCTTTAAACACAGGGTGTATGCAGCAATACATGCCTTTCCTACAGGAGTTGGGAAAACCCTCTCATCTTTTCTTCCACTGGTAATAATGGCCTGAGCTGTGCTGTGGTGTGGACCATCTGATAATGTATGATGCACCAGTAGCAAGGCATCTGCCCATTCAGTGACCTTTTGTAGTGTCTTATTAAATTTGAACTGAGACCTTGAAAAAAAAAAGATAGAGGGATGGCAGATATCTCTTTCTCACCTCATAAAAGCCCACATCATAAATCCCTCTTCAGCCAGGCCTGGTGGTGCAGGCCTGTAATCCCAGCACTTGGGAGGCTGAGACAGTGAGTTCAAGACCAGCCTGAGCTACATAGGGAAACCCTGTCTCAAAAAACCCATGCCACAAACTTCATTCATTCATTAATCAAATATTTACTGAGCATCCACTATGTGCTAGGCACTAGTCTAGGTACTGGGGATATATCACTGAACAAGCTAGATACAGACTTTAGACTCATGGAATTTACACTTTAGTTATGAGTATAAGGCAATGGCTCTGCCATGGTGACCCCGAACAGCTCCATCTAGGCCATACAGTCAAGGTTCAACCACAGTCTGAATTATATCTTGGAGGAATGCCCTGTGACCCTCTCTGAAATATGGCAAAATAAGCAATGTTATGAGAACTGTTACATCCACCTTTCTATCTTGTGGGGGCTACAAGGAGGCAGTTTCTCATCTGCTTCCCTGGTTCCAGTGAAGCATAGAGCTTTCCATGATCACACATATAGCCACTTTTGGTACAGCTGCAGTACATACTGCTTGGCTGTAGTTTAGAGTTTGTTCTTCCACAGCAGAATGACCCACTGCTCGTGTCACCTGTCATCTGGCCTCTGCAATTCAGTGTAATCCTCTGGGATCAGGGACATAATGGTGATCTTGCATTTCCTGCCTGTGTTAGTAATGCACATTATCCATTTGGGCTAGTTGTCTTCTTATTGGCTGAGCCTATGGAAGTGTGGTATGCCAACCCAGTAGCTGCCAAAGCACTGTTGCTTAGGGACTGTTTGCATGATATGGGGATAGACCTATATCAATTAGACAGAAAATCAATATATTTTTACAAATTATGACAAATACAATGAAGCATAAAGTCTCAGCTCCACATGAGCACAGAAATCACCTAAACATTGGGAAGAATGGGCAAGTCTTACAGAAGAATTCCAATTAATAAATAGAAGAAATTAGAAAAATATACCATTAGACATACACCATAATTTTGTGGCAAGATGGACATTAAAAATCAGTGGGAGAGCTCAGTGTGGCCTGTAATGCCAGCATTTGGGAGGCTGAGGTAGGAGGATCATTATGAGTTTGAGACCAGACTGGGCTACAGAGTGAGTTTAAGGCCAACCTGAACTACATGTGACTCTGTCTCAAAAAAGCAAACAAGAAAAAAATCAGTGGGATAAAGTTTGAGAAGAAATAATATATTTGCATATTCTCAAGGTGTCTCCTTCAATATATTTTTTAATTACAAAAGGAGAAAAGTAACTTTTCAGTAGAGAAACTGTTTTGAGTGGTAGCATATGGGAGACTGGTAATAAATGGAGTCCTGGCCCAAGAAGAGGCCACCATGGGTCTGCTGGTTTGATCGTCCTAGCTGGTGGCTATTTTCCTAGTTGTAGAATTCTAATTGAATTGGAAAAACTGTGATGTTGGGAGAACCCTTATATATGTACCTTGACCAGTACACTATTATAGTAGGAAAGGGCAAGTAGAAACCTCAGAAATTTGTCTCCCCCACTTGGTAGCAAGTAAGTAGGTAAATAAAGTTTAAAAGCCATATTGCATCAAAGGAGGAATTACAGAACTTAATGTCCTTGAATATTTATACAATACATTCCCCAGTAGGTAACTAATTCAACAGTGTGGTCTCTGAAAAATACAAATAAATCACAGTTGATGACAATGAAGTATCATGATTTTAACTAAGTACTATTATCAATTGTAACTGCTATGTCAGATGTGGTATTTTCATTAGAGCAGATTAACACAGCTATGCACATAGAGATATGGTTCAAGCGAATATATCCTTTCCATACCCCTTAGAAGATGGAAAAAGGAAGGAAGACATTTCTCCAGCTTCTGAGAGGAGACAGTGCTTGGGGTCAGCTATCTTTAGGGGTTGCCTTGGCTAAAGAAAACTCCCTCACCCAATATCATCCTTCTTCCCAAGGGCAATTCCACCCCAGTGACTAAACAATGTAGGGCTAAAGGCCCAGGTCACTTGACCTAATTTGGGATAACCAGTCATTTTAATTTCAGAGCCTCCTATGGGGCTTGGGCGAGGCCTTCACTGGGGTGGCATCATAGCTTCACTTCTCCCTCTACTTCATCCTCTTTCCTTCACTTTCTTTCCACCAGTGTTGATCTCAAGGGGAGCCCTTGATGAATATCTTGCACACTCGTCTCCCTCTCAAAATCTGTTCCTGGGGAGCCAACCTCTGTGACAGTTGTTGCCACAAAGTGTTCCGAGGAAGCATGTACTATGATAAGATTTTGGACATGACTTATCCTCTGTATGGCTGATATTGAGGACCTTGTTACTTGTGGTAGACGGTGCATGGGTATTCCCAGATGCAAGTAGAAGTACAGTTAAAACATTTAATGGTAGAAGGTAATACATCAGCTGTTGGGCTATATAAAGACATTTGAAGACTATAGGGAGAATAGTGATCTTTTTTCTTTTTTTTTTAGGTCTCACTACCTCGCCCAGTCTGGTCCTGAACTCCAGTGCTCAAGTAATTTTACTGCCTCATCCTCCCAGGTAGCTGGGACTATCGGTGTGCACTACTGCACCTGGCTTGAGTAATCATAAAAGAAATGAAAGTTGCAGCTATTCTGAAATTTGATTGACACTGTGAAAAAAGATAATAAAAAGCTGGAAGTGATTAGTTGGAATTTAAAGTTCAGAGTGAAAAAACCTGCAGTAAGATGAAACACAAAGCTAAGAATCAGGCCTAGGACTGAATCATAACAGAAGTCAAGCTCCAAAGGTGATTAAAATCCTAAGTAAGGCAGGTCTGCTGTGCCAAGGACAGGACTCTGGTTGGGAAAGAATGGGACCCTGACCCATGGGATAGGGACTTCTGGGCCCCAAAGTCTTGAATTTCTAGATTTCTCTGAACCTCTGAGCCTGGAGAAGTAGTCTGCTCCTCCCTGTTAAGAACAGGAAGACTCCATTCACTTGCAGACAATATAGAGGCCTCTTCCTTGCAAGATAATAGACACCTGCACCCCGTCCTCCTGGATGGCAGTTCAATAACCAGAGTTAAATCGCAGGGTAACAATATCCTGGTAAAACTTTAGTATCTAGTCAACATGTACTATCAGGAAGCAGGCATGGAAAAGGATCTGAGAGTACTGAACCAACAGAAGTGGGATGCAATGGATGAAGATAGTTTATAAATACAGGAGTACGCTCCAGGGATATAGAATTTAACACCCTGTCAAGGTCCTGAAAGTTGGCGCAAACACATGGCTAGATGGATCCTAGAAACATGGAAATATGTTGGCTAACTGTTATTCTTTAGATCTAAAATGTCCCCCAAAAGTCTCTTGTGTTCAGAGGTGGGGCTTTTGGAAGGTGATTGGATCATGAGAGATTAATGTATTGATGAGTTCCTAGCTGTATGTGCTGTTAGGATGTGAGGCCTCATTGAAGGTAGGTCACAGGGAGGATGACCTGGAAGGGTGTACTCTTGTCCCTGGCTCCTCCCCTCTCTATCTCCTTCCTGGCTGCTTTGGGTTGAGCAGCTTTCCTCCACCAAGCCCTTCTACCATGGTGTTTATGCCTTGGAGCCACCTAGCTAGGGCCTGAATCCATGAGTCACAATAAACCTTTCCTCCTGTAAATTTTAAGTGTCAGGTACTTTATCCCTGTGATAGGACAGCTGATTAATATACTGACGTTGCAGGTGGAAATGCTAAATTGTTAGTGAGTTGGAAGGCTCAGGGAGGTGGCCATGCTGGTGTGGACATGTGAGGCCAGAAGTTTCATTGGAGTATAATGTTGCATGGAAGGGCTGAGGGGACATATTATTCATCCAGGTCACAATGAGTGTGCTGGTGACAGTGGCACCAGCATCACTGAATTCAGTGTGGCTCTCCCCTGCAGGCTAGGGTAGGCCATAGGAGGGGGAATCACAGAGTTGGGGAAATAATTAGCAAAAGGGAGGATGAGAGAAACCAAGTAATAGAGGCCAGATGGCTCTGCTCAACTGCCAGAATCTAGGTGGATATCAGACATAATGAAGAGTTTGGTCAGAATGGCAGCCAGAGTGACCTCGAGGGAGTTACAGAGGTGGTTAATAGAACGCAGCATGCCTAGAGGCAAAATAATTGGGTAGACAAAAAGGACACCATTCAGTTTGTAAAAGCAAAAGCAAAAAAGCTTGAATGATCAGGATGCTGAGGGAAGTTTCTCCAAAGCAAAGTTATCATCTCTTTCTGAGTTTCCGAACATGAACCAGTTTTCAAACCTGACACTTATAGGATAAAGGGGGTCTAGGTTCCCAAGGATGAAGCACTGTAAAATATCACTTAAAGGACATATAGTGATGATTCCAATAGTCCTCCTTGAAAGGGACCCATGTTCCTTTACTTGTGTAACTGTACACTGAAGAAAGAGAGATACCTAAACGGTTTTTTTTTGGCGGGGGGACTGGGGATGGAACTCAGGACCTTGTGCTTGCAAGGCAAGCTCTGGAACCACTGAGATAAATCCCCAGCCCCTATACCTAAACTTCTGAGATCTGTTGGACTAACTGGCATTGAGGTACAAAAGGTCTTTTCCTCATGACCCTCACATGATGCTGGCTCCTTGATCATGGACTTCTCGGTCTCCAGAACTGAGCCAATAAATTTCTCTTCATTATAAATTACATAGTGTGTGGCATTGTTTTAGTATCACAAAATGGACTAAGATGCCTGTCATCTAAAATGCTCATCTACAATTTCAGGTACTCCCCAAAGTGCTATGAATATTAGTTTTGTTGATTATGATTATATTGCACGAAACTGATAACCTCAGGTAAATCATAAGAGTCCATTTGCATCTCTCAAATGACCAGTGATGTTGAACATTTTTTCATATGTTTATTTGATATTTCTACTTTTTTTGTCTGAGAAATTAGAATCATTTATAGCTAAATGTATGCACATTGAGGCGATACTCTTAAGTGAAATAAATAGGACACATGTGTAAATACCAAATAGTTTCTCTAGTGTGAGAAACTGATAGTGTAAATAAGGACTAAATGGTATAATAGATAATGTGAAATAGGAAGAAAGGGAAGTGAGAGGGGTAGGAGAAAGGAAAGAAGGGAATGGAATTAATAAGAGAAAATGAAAAAATGGAAACAAAGTCTTTGTAAATAGGGAGGGATGGAGGGGTTGAAGGGAGGGCAGGGGAAGGGGGGAAAATAAGAACCAAGATAGATTACATAAAGATACAAATTTCCAATGGTGAATGTCATTATATTGTATACCTAAAATGTACCAATAAAATTTAAAAAAATAGTCCATGAATTCTGGAACTACACAGAGATGATAACAAAAGAGTTATGGATTAGTAAAATGGAAAGATGAAGTATGGGTGGAGAAATTAGTTGAGTTAATGAGAGTAGTGCACATAATCCTTGAGGAAGCAGTTAGATTTAAATAGCATTTAAGAGTGTTTTCACTAGAGGAAAAATAAAATATTTAGGTTAGGTAGGATTGAGTGGCAAAACGAGGTTTCAATGTTCTGGGAACATAAGAGAGTGAAGAGATGAAGCGGGTAACATAAGCAAAGAACTTACAGTATAACATTGGAAGTTACGATGAAAATGGCTAAACTCAACAGGTGCACTTAGGAATGTACTGCTAATGAATATAAAGGCATAGGAATAATTTTTCTCAAATTCATTTCCTGTAGTGTTTTTCTGAAAGAACACTGTGCTCCTTTCTAATCTTATTTTTCTTTGTTTTGATCATCATTCTCCCTGACTTCCTGACTTTGCTGCCAAGATCCTGAAGGCAAAAAGTTGGCGAGAGAGCATGTGATGATCCATGGTTGGACAAGCTGTGTGACTCAAGAGGCCAAATAAAGGTTGGGGCATGGGAGACTTGCCTGGCCATGCCTTTATGCAAATAGGTCAGTTGGTCTGTGTTTTAAAAATGTATCTATTAATGTGATATATGCATTTTGTGATTATTCCTTTCTATGTGCTCCAACAACATGATGCTTTTACTTGCATTATACCACTAATTTATTTTTGACTTGTATTAGAGTTAGCTTATTTAAAATTCTGAGGATGCAAAATGGTAACTGATGGGACATCTCTATTTCATGGATGTGCTTCATTTTGTCTAACACATTCACATTTAAAAAATAGTTTCCAATATTTCAAAAATACAGTGGACCTTTGAGTTCTGACTGGCCTGACATACAAACAACTTGGGTAACTACCGAAATTTTAGTTTTAATTTATGAACAAAGTCTTGAGTTATGACCTGAATGCTGACTGTTTATGCTTCCAAATGGTCTCAGATACAGATTTAACCCTTAAAGCGTTCTGGAAGGACACTGAGTTCTGCCTGTACATAAGAGAGAGATTTTGAAGTCTTCAGTTGACCAACTTGAGTTACAACCAGCCCTCGCAAATGAATTGAGTTTGTAAATCAAGTGTCCACTGTAGGAAAGTTCATAAAAATATGGATTTCTGACTTCTCTTGCAAACATGGAACCTGATGCACAGGGCCTCATTTCTTCAGGGCAATGACTGATGAGCTGAACAGTGACTGCTCTTAATATCAACTTGATATTTAATCTGAAAGTCAGTTACCATTTTTCATGGAATTGTCATTGCTTTTCTTACAGTGACATTAAGAAGGAAGCTATATGTTATCCCATATCTAATTTCTATCGAAGCTGGGGACTGGGTGTGTAGCTCAGTGGGAGAGTTGTTTTTGTAGCATGTATGAGACCCTCGGTTTAATCTTCAGCATTGAAAACAAAACAAAACAAAACAAAACAAAAAAACCAAAATTTAGCATGAGAGAACCTTTGCTTTTCAAGAATTGAAGGATATGGATGGCTTGAAGAATAGGTAAGGTTAGAAATATAGAACTTGGGCAAAATCTTTGAGATGGAAATATGAGAAAGAAGAGGAGGTAGCTAGGTCACTTCCCTTATCAGAAGTCTTACGGGAAGAATCATTTCCTAGGACACACTGTATTACTTCTTTGCCTTCAAATGAAATTTCCATTAAGCACCTACATTATACCAGGCACTGAGGATACCACTGTTATCAGATGCTGGGGTGCCCAGGGGTCCTTTCCAGGCTCTTGTCTTGAATAAATAATGGGACAGGCAACCAAAGAATGTAGAGGCATTGCATTTATTGGAGGCAAAAGTAGGGAGAAAAGAAGAGAGAAGTGTCTGAAGGAAGAGAAGTGCCCTGAAGAAAAGGAAGTACTCTGAAAAGTGAGTGTGGGAAAAGAAAATACGCCCCCCACACAAAGTAGGCCACTGCAAGAAAAAGAAGACAGTGGCCATGACGTCAATGGCCACTATGCTTTTATACTCCCATTCTGACAGCAGATCTGAGGTGTTCTATACAGGCCTTGAAAGCTGTTCTGTGCATGTGTCTTGGCCATGAATGACAGGTCTCTGTGATCGACAGGTCATGCCCAATTGCTCTGCCAATTTGCTATGCTCTAATCTCCTGCCTTATTGGTGAACTGAGGAAACATAGTCTCTATTCTCATGCAGCTCACAGTTATGTGGGAAAGCCAGACATTAACTACTTACCAGTCCAGTTATTTAAATACAGCATGACCAAAACTTGCATATTTTTTCATTAATTTTTATAAGATAATATAAGAAGAAATATAAAAATGACAATTTTGCCAAATTTATTCAATACAAAAATTGACTGGTTGAAATGACACCTACCCAAGTGACACTCGGGCTAATCATTATGTAAACAAATGCATTGCCCAGTTGACACTCAGGGTAAACTAAGTGGCTGATAACTACTATGAGAGAAAATAAGAAGGTGCTGGAAAACAAGCACTAAAGACCTTTTTCCCAATCTAGAAGTTCAGGGAAGCTTTCCTAAGGAAATGACACTTAAGTTGGGGCCCGAAGAAGAGTTAGGTGAAGAGGAAGGGGCACAGTGTTATAGACAGGGGAATAGTTTATACAAATATAGTCAGCTCTCTATATCCAAGAAACCAACCAGCCATGAATAAAAAAATTAAGAGTGTACTAAACATGTATAGACTTTTTCTTGTCATTTTTCTTTAAACAATATATTATAACAATTTACATGGAATTTACATTGTTTTAGGTAGTATAAGGCACCTAGAAATGATTTAACATATACAGGAAGATGTGTATAGGTTATATGTGAGTATTACATCATTTTACATAAGATATCTGAGGGGACTCCTTGAACCAGTCCTCAACAAATACCAACGGGTCACTGTGCTACAAAACAGGCAGTTTGCTACCAGCGTAGATCTGTAAAAGTCAAGTGGCTATGGTTAAAGAGTAGGGAAGAGAATGGCTGATAAATGTTAAAAGCCATAGCATGCAGGTTATTGAAAGGAGTTTGGATCTTCAGGTGAGTGAGTCATCAAATAGTAATTTCGCTTGAACTTTTGTTTCAGCCATCCTATAGTGAGTTCTTGTCCACCAAGGATTATCATTCACATTTTTCTCTGTGGTTAAAGTAGCTAATTGTTTTCCATAAAGGATTTTTTTATTTTTTTCATTCAAAAATAATAATGGAAGCACAAACTTCTGACTGTGATGGACAATGTGCCTTTCATGACATATAATATGTTGAGGTTAAAACACCACTCTCAGCTGGTTGTGGTGGTGCATTCCTATAATCCTAGCACTCTGGGAAGATGAGGCAGGAGGGTTACAATTTTGGGTCCAGCTTGGGCAACCCAACAACTTGCTGAGTCCCTGCCTCAAAATAAAATTTCAAAAAGGGCTGAAGATGTAGCTCACTGTGAAGGCACTGGGTTCACTCCCTAGTACTGCTGAAAGCAAACAAAACAAAACAATCTCCACTCTTCCCTGGCTTATTAGCTCTATTGAAACCAATGGGAGAGGCGAGAGTAGTTTTCACTCGCCACCCCTGAACCCCATGCTGGGGATGGAGTCCAGGATCTCATGCTTGTTAGGCAAATGTTCTACCACAGCAATACCCCCAACCAGAGATAGAGTTTTCAGTCTTTTCAGTTAGTCTTAAAAATTAGAGTACAGTAGTACAAACAAAATCACCTTGTTCATTAAGTCCTATTCATTTGGACTTGAATATTTTTTTATATGCTCCTGCCATTGTAGCCTCACAGCTACTGCCCTAGTTTAGACTCTTATTATTTATGGCTGAACTGTGGTGGCCTCTTTATGCTTCTTACCAATCTTCACACCATTACATAGTGGTCATTATCATCTTTTCTCCTACCATTAGGCCAGCCTAGCCCATCACCATGTTACTCTGTTGTTCAGAAAACCCTAAGAGTTCTCCCATTGCCTACAGCAGGATTTCCAAAATGTAGCACATGACTCTACTCAAATTCATGTATTGCTTTTCATATACATAAAGCATCCCTGGAAGAATATGCAAAGAATTCCTAACACTGATTGCCTTCACTTCTTGGGGCAGGAACAAGTGGCTGGGGCAGTGGTAAGGAGATTTCTCATTATATAATCTTCTGTACCTTTTGAAATCTGGGGTATTAGTTTCTGTAAAATTAAATAGAGTGGTTCAAACTGGGAGTGGTGGCACATGCCTGTAATCCCAGCGCTCTGGGAGGCTGAGGCAAAATAATCATAAGTTCAAGCCTAGTCTGAGCAATTTAGTGACTTAGGGAAACCTTGTCTCAAAATAAAAAGGGCTGGGGATGTAGCTCAGTGAAAAGGCCCTAGGTTCAATCCTCGGTACAAAAAAAAAAGTAGTGTAGTGTAGTTTATGAGTTTTCGTAATTTGCTAGGCCTGCCAGAATCAAACACCACGGACTGCAATGGAACTTAATTTTCTCACAGTTCTACAGACTAGAAGTCAAGATCAAGATGTCAGCAGGGTTGCCTTCTGAGGCCTCTTTCCTTGCTTGCAGATGCCCACCTTCTTGCTGTGTGCTCATGTGTTCTTTCCTTCATGTATGTATGCTCCTGGTGTCTCCTTTGTGTGTCCAGATTTCTTCTTCTTGAAACGACGACAAAGATTAACCCCTCTGCAGACCTCTGGAACTCCTCCTCTGTGCAGCTCCCTCTATAGGGAATGGGAATGGGGATGTTATCAGAGACCTCTGCAGTGGGTCCTGGTCTCCTGTGATGCACTATAACACAAAGCTGAATAAAAGTAAAGACAGAAACAAGATTTAGAGAGAATTGAGTCTTGGGCTGATCAGTGCTGCTCTGGGAAGCAAAGACAAGGGGCACCAAGGGCACCTAGTATTTTATCAACTATAAGCGTGGGAAGGTATGAAAGATATGCTTTGAAGACATTTAGTGGTGCAGTGTGAAGGTCTGGAAGCATCTGGCTGGAGGCATCTGGCGACGGCTGATATGCAGGCAGGGATGTAAAAGGGGAAGGCATTGCTTATCTTGCTTGGAGAGATCAAAGGATGCTGAGACTGGGTTGCAATTAACCAGAGTCTGCTAATACTGGGCAGAGACATCTGCTATATCCCTCTTCTGTGGGAGTTTGTCCCACAAATTAAAGCTGCCTTGGTCTCCCTGAACACTAGTTACCATCTCTTCAACTCAGTGAGACTGCTGGGCCCTGGGTTGCTTTTCTTTGGGCTGCACTCTGGAAATGGCCTCAAGGCAGTAACTTGGTCAATTGTAGGGCTCACTTGGTTTCCAGACACTTGTCCTTACATTTCTCCACTGCTTGTTGACCAATGCTTAAGAAACAGTTCTTTCATATATTTCATAAAACTCAATCCCTGCTACTTCATCTTCATAAGAATTAGAAATTGTATTAATTGAATTTTAACTTTTATTTTGCTTTTCTTAGCTTGCTATGTTTAGTTTTTTAAAAAAATTTTATTTTATTGGTACATTTTAGGTATACAATATAATGACATTCATCATTGGAAATTTGCACTTTTACATAGTCTCTCTTGGTTCTTACTTTTCCCCCTTCCCCTGTCCTCCCTTCAACCCTTCCACCCTTCCCTATATACAAACACTTTGCTCCCATTTGTTCATTTTCTCATATTAATTCCATTCCCTTCTTTCCTTTCCCCTACCCCTCTCACTTCCCCTTCCCCTTTGCCCCTTTTCTTCCTATTTCACATTATCTATTATACCTTTTAGTCCTTATTTACACTTTCAGTTTCTTACGCTAGAGAAACTATTTGGTATTTACACATGTGTGTTCTATTTATTTCACTTAAGAGTATGGCCTCAATGTGGATCCATTTAGCTATAAATGTCTCCAATTTCTCATTTTTTATGGCTGAGTAGTTCTCCATTTTAGAAAAAAAAACACATTTTCTTTATCCAGTCTCCAGTTGATGGGCATTTGGACTGTTTCCAAGTTTTAGCTATCACAAACTGTGCTGCTATGAACATGGGTGCACATATATCACTGTGGTATGATTCTTTTAATTCTTTGGGCAAGATCCCCAGCAGGGGAATAGCTGGGTCAAATGGGACTTCCAGTCCTAGTTCTTTGAGGTATCTCCATACTGATTTCCACAGTGCTTGTACCAGTCTCCACTCCCACCAGCAGTGGAGCAGGGTTCCTCTTTCCCCACAGCCCTCCCAGCATTTGCTATTGGTTGATTTCATGATAGCAGCCATTCTTTCTGGGGTGAGGTGGAATCTCAGCATTGTTTTCATTATGCATTTTAAAATATTATTCTTGAAAGAGATCCATAGGTTTCACCAAACTGTTTAAGGAGTCCAAGGCTCAAAAAAGCTTGACAAACTCAGGTATAGACACTTTGGTTGGTAATGCATTTGAATTCCCTATTCTAACTGATTGCTTTTTCCCTAGGACCATCTCCACTATTGTTTATTGCTTGTTCTTTTGCTTAATACACAGAAAAGAAGCACCTCTCTTCTAAATCCTGTGTGCAAAGCTAACTTGTCAGGGCCTGCTCTTTATTCTCTCTGCCAGAAGGAGAGGCTGGACAACCTTTGCTAGCAACTTCAGAGAACAGATTCAGCCAACTATCACTTATGAGCTGCAGTAGGGCCTGATGGATGACTTTAATATATTTTAGATTTCTACTGCTAAAGTAATTCCTATAATTCTGTTAGTTTCATATTATAATCTATTTTAGCGCCTGAATGCTGAGTAAATATTTAATCTTTGACTGTTGTGGGGGTTTTGGCAAGCCTACTCCTGCCGTTGGCATTGTAAATGAAGAAGCTGGTTGAATTTTATTTTCTACATTTCCTTTTATCAATGTTCCCCTCCCTTCTTTTTAATACTTTCTTGGCCTTCTCCTTCTTTGCACTCAAAGACAATTCCATTTTTTTCTGGGCCCAAACCTCTGCTAGACAACAATAGATAAGTCTATCAGGTCTTACAATCTGATGGTCCCTGTACTAAATTTACTTGTATAAGTGTGAGCTGTAGGAGCACTGCCCAAGTTGACAGGGATGACAGAGCCAGTTTTATGGTAAGTCTCCTGCACCAGAGGTTTTATCTCATTTTTTGCCTCAGCTTCACTCTGCCATCCCCAGTTTCTCTCTGCTACCACTCAGATTTAGGACACTGGACTGTCCTGGACACCTGTCTTGGTCCCTTTGAAGGTGGGGCTTCGACAGCAGGTACCAGCACCCCTGGAGTTTGTTTCATGTGACCCTCAATTTCCATTTCCAGTATTCAATTGTTATTTAATAGACAATTGTTCTCTTCCATTTCTCAAGTCTCTGCCTGCAATGATGTATGTAGGTTCTTTTATTATTCTGAGGGATGCTGCTATTTCTACAGATCATTTGCAAAGGAGAAAAGATTGATATGCTCTGATTCTTCCCTTCTCAGGTTAACAGCTCCTGTCAGTCTCCCAGGTAACTTATCTTCTTAAAAGGGAATACTCTTAAAAATTGAATAATAATGATTTATCATGTCAAAATATCTCAACATTTCTGTTCTTTTCAGGCCCTTAAATGTAAATTCAGGCATGAGAATCCTATCAAAATCAGATAGCTCAGGATTAATTCAGGCCCACCCTAACTTTATTAATATGATAGCTTTCCTTTTTCTCTTCAAGTTTTGCTTTCATGTCTTAGTTCTACATTTCTGCTGGCCCTTCAGACTTGGCAATCTATGTTTGGGGATCTGTATCAACTTGCATCTTGGTATCATGTGGATTCCACTTTTAGAATATTCTCCTTGGCTTCATGTATTGTAACTCTGGGCAAAAATACCTTGGCTCCACTCAGTCCTTGGAATATCCTCTCCCTTAGCCTAACATAAATGCTGAGCTCATTTGCTTTCTAAGGCTGCTAGTGATCTCCTGCATAGAATTATGGATCATGCATCCTACCCTGTAATGCAGCATCTGATGAGGATGTGACAAAGGCTGAACCAACACACTGAACCACCAGCATCCTTGTGCAAAACCATGATTGGAATTGTTGACACTTGTATTTATATGATATAAGCTGTCATTTAAATCATTTTAAGTGGACAACTTAGAGGTATTCATTAAATTCACACTGTTTTGCAACTACAAATATTATTTCTAATTTTTAAATCACCCCAAAGAGAAACTCTGTACCCATCAAGCAATAAATTCCTCTTCTCTTTCTCCCACCTTAGACTCTAGTTACTTCTTATCTATTTTCTGTCTCTATAAATCTGTCTGTTCCGGATCATTTATACAAGTAAAGTCATATGATATTTGTTCTTTTGTGTCTGGCTTATTTGTGTCATGCTCAGCATGTTTTCAGGGTTCATCTTTGTTAAAGCATGTATCCATATGTAATTCATTTTTTATGGATGAAAAATATTGAGCATATGTACTGTGTTTTGTTTATCCATTCACTTGCTGATAGGCACTTAGGTTGATCCCATATCTTGGCTACTGTGAATAATGTTGCTGTAAACATGAGTATATAAGTATTTATTTGTGTTTCTACTATCACTTCTCTTGGGTATGTACTCAAAAAAAGGAATCATTGGATTATATAATTTTTCTATTTTTAACTTTTTTAGGATCTGCCAAACTGCTTTTCACAGTGGCTGCACCATTTTACATTCCCGCCAGCAATGCACAAACATCTCAGTTTCTTCATATCTTCATCATTTGTTATTTTCTGATTTCTAAAATTATAGGCATCCTAGTAGGAGTGAAGATTCTTTGTGATTTTGCTTTATATTTCCCTAATGACTAATTATATGGAGCAACTTTTTATGTACTTATTTGCCATGCATATATCTAATTTGGCAAAATGTCTATTCAAGATCTTTACCATTTTCTCTAATTGTTATGTCTTTAAAAAATTTACACATGATAGGTATACATATTTATGGAGTAGAGTGTGATATTCAACATATATATATATATATATATATATATATATATATATATATGGTGCAAGCTTCTCTCTTCCGTTCCCTATAAAATATATAATAAATTATTGTGAACTATAGTCACCCTACTGTGCTGTAGAACATTAGAACTTATTCCTACTGCATGACTGTATTTTGGTGCCTGTTATCAAAACTCCCTCTATCCCACCCTCTTACTCCTCCTAACCTCTAGTGACCACCATTCTACTCTGTATTTTTGTGAAATCAACTTTTTAAGCTTCTACATATGAATGAGAACATGTGATGTTTGTCTTTCTGTGCCTCCTTTGCTCACTGGAAAGGTGGATTGTTTGTGTTCTTATTGTTGAGTTGTAGGGGTTTGATATGGCTTGTATCTAGATGTGCCCCCAAAGCCTCATGTGCTCATACGTAGAGTTTATGGAGTGACTGGATCATGGGTGTGTGATACTGGATGAGTTCACTGATTGGTTTAGCATAGTTATGGATGTGGATCATGGATTTACTGAAGAGGGTGGCACCAACCAACAGGCTTGTAGCCTGGAAGGAATAAAAAGGGAACGGAGAAGGAAGTCTTACAGCTTCCTGCCTGCTATACCATAGGAGAACTGTTTCTCCTCTGTGCTGCCCCTCTGCCATTCTACCCTGCCTTGGAGCCAGCCAACTATGGACTGAAACCTCTACAAACTGTGAGCCAAAATAAACCCTTCTCCTTTAATTTGTAGGTGTCAGGTATTTTTTCCCAGCAATGAGAAAGTAACTAAGAAAAAGTTCTTTATATATTTTGGATATTAAACCCTTATCTGATTGTGATTTGCAAGTATTTTCTACCTTTCGGTGGGTTGCCTTTTTACTCTTTTGATCATATCCTTTGATACACAAAAGTTTTTAAAATTTTAATGAAGTGAAATTAATGTATATATTTTTTTGTTACATATGCTTTCGGTGTCAGATTTAAGAAATCATGTCAATTCAAGGTCACAAAGATTTGCTCCTATGTTTCTTTCTACACATTTTATATTTTAGCTGTTAAATTTAAATACTTGGTCCATTTTGAGTTAATTTGGTATATATTGTGCTATTTTGGATATGGTTTGAGCATTGCCCAAAGGTTCATGTTCCCAAGGTAGTAGTGTTGGCAGATGGCATGAACCTTTGGCCTCTTGACAAGGCAATACATCATGGTGGGAGTGTGTGGGTGGAGGAAGTAAATTCACCTTCTGGCCAGGAACAAAAGAGAGAGGGAGAAGAAGGGACCAGAATCTCATAATCTCCTTTAAGGGTATGTCCCCAGTGACCTAAAACCTTCCACTAGGCTCCGCCTACTAAAGGCTCTACCACCTCTCACTAGTACCATAGGTTGGGGACCAAGCCTCTAACACATGGGTCCTTGGAGAGCATCCAGACCCAAAGTATAGCACTTGGGGTTTCTTATAGCAACAAAAAGTGACTACAGAAAATTGGTACCAAGGAGTGGTGCCATTAATATAACTATATCTGAAAATATGGATCTAGGTTTGGAATTTGGAATTGGCACAGGTTGGAAGAGTTTTGAGGAGAAGATTAGAAAAAGTCTAGAATACTGTAAGTGGAGTGTTACAGGCAGTTCTGGTGAAGGCTCAGTAGATGAAAATACTACAAAAAGCTAGACTGTCTTAGAGATTGCCTAAGTGGTTGTGACCAGAGTGTGGAGATTTCAAAACAACAAAGCCTTCAGGCTGCAACACGGTTATTCCTGGATGATTTTAGTGAAATTTACAGTGAGATTTTGGGGAATAAAAGGAAGCAACCTGGGAAGATTTGGAAAATTCACAGCCTGGTCATGGATGGAGCAAAGTCAAACCATGTTTGGGACAAGAGGGTGCAGCTGTTAAGTGACATGCAGGCAATGTGCTCTCGAACCTCCCAACTGTGAGCTAACTAAGCCTCTTTTATTCATAAGTAGCTTTCCTCACGTATTTTATTATAGTGATGAAAATGACTAATAGATAGCATAAATTAAAATTGAATGTCATCGAGCGTGGTGGTGCATGCCTGTAATCCCAGGACTTGGGAGGCTGAGGCAGGAGAATTACCATGAGTTTGAGGCCAGCCTGGGGAATATAGTCAGTTCAAGGCTGGCTTGAACTACATGATGAGACCCTGTCTCCAAAACAAAAACAATAAAATTGATTGCTTTTTACATTCTGAATTCTTTAGTTCTCTTGGATCTCTGTCCAAAATTGACTTTATACAATTGTCCCTACCTCAAAAAAAACCCCCAAAAACAAAAACAAAACTGCACCCATACATTCGCTATGCAGTTAGGACCTTGACCCCCCGCTAAGTCTCTGGAACCAGGGGTAAGAGCCATTTAACCTGTACTCTCTGCCAGTGTGTCAGTGTATAAGACGATTGGCCCTCAAGTCTAAGAGAAGGATGTTCTCCTACAGTATTACGCAGGACAACCATGTGCATCATGTACCTAATGAGAGCCAGAATAAAAGGATACAGTAATACAGAATTCAAGAGACTTGAAGAACCAATCATAAATTGTCCACAAAAGACTCATAAGAGCTTAGATCTGACTCTCTCCATTTAGTCAGATAACCTAATTTTTGCCTCATGTTAACTCTTGAGAATAACAACAATAATAAATCCTAATCCTTAGAGGAGCATGACAGGTTACTAAGTAGTTCTCTTTGGCCAGCAAGTATTTTCAGTGCTGCTAGGAGTCTGTCACACCATGCTACTGCAGGTTGACTGTAACACAATATTGAAACTGTGTAGTAGGAGCACGACTTCATCTAATGTGAGAGTGACTGTGGAATGAAAGCCTTGCTATTTTCCCACTCATGCTGTAGAAGACAGCAAATCTCTCTGTTTCTTTACTGATTGAGGCTGTGGCATCTGTTAAGGAAAGCTGGGAATTGCTTCTTTCTTCTCTTCTAATACAATTCAGTGAAATTTCACTGAGCATCTACTCCAAGCCAGGCCTTGCACTGGACATTGGAGATTAAAGGTAAAAAGGGCTTGATGAGCTTCTAGAAAAAGAAGAGCAGGACAACCCCAAAGCTTATACAAGGGAGGGAATTATAAAGATCAGAGGAGAAATCAATGCAATGGAGACTAAGAGAACGATACAAAAAATCCATGAAGCCAAGAGTTGGTTCTTCGAAAGAATCAACAAAATTGACAAACCTTTAGCCAACCTTGTCAGAAAAAGGAAAGAAAAGGCCCAAATCCATGCAATTAGGAAGGAAAAGGGTGAAATTACAACAGACCCAGCAGAAATCCAGAGGATCATCAATACCTACTTCCAGAACCTATACGCCAATAAGATGGACAACACAGAAGAAATGGACAGATTCCTAGATACATATGAATTACCAAAGTTGAACGAAGAAGACCTAAATATTCTGAACAACCCAATATCAACCAAGGAAATTGAAAATGTAATTAAAAACTTATCAACTAAGAAAAGCCTGGGCCCTGATGGCTTCACTGCTGAATTCTACAAGACATTTAGAGAGGAACTGCTGCCACTACTGTTTAAACTCTTCAATGAAATTGAAAGGGAAGCAATACTCCCAAATTCATTCCTGGAAGCAAGCATCACCTTGATCCCCAAAGCAGAGAAAGACCCAACCAAAAAGGAGAACTATAGGCCAATCTCACTAATGAACATAGATGCAAAAATCCTTCATAAGATAATGGCAAACGGAATGCAGAAGATCATCAAGAAGATCATACAACCTGATAAAGTGGGATTCATCCCAGGGATGCAGGGATGGTTCAATATACAAAAATCAATCAATGTAACACACTATATCAATAGAGCCAAAGACAAAAACCATATGATTATCTCCATAGATGCAGAAAAAGCATTTGACAAAATCCAACATGCATTTATGATAAAAACCCTACAAAAAATTGGAATAGATGGTCTCTACCTCAAACTGATAGAAGCCATCTATGAAAAACCAACAGCCAATATCATACTAAATGGTCAAAAACTGAAATCCTTCACACTAAAATCAGGAACTAGACAAGAATGTCCACTATCACCACTCTTGTTCAATATAGTTCTGGAAACATTGGCCACAGCAATTAGACAAGAGAAAGAAATAAAAGGAATAAAGATAGGTAATGAAGAAGTCAAATTATCATTCTTTGCAGATGACATGATACTCTATATAGAAGACCCCAAGAACTCCACCAAAAGCCTTCTAGACTTAATAACCAAATTCAGTCAAGTAGCTGGTTACAAGGTCAACACACAAAAATCAATAGCTTTCCTCTACACAAATGACAGACTCACTGAGAGAGAAACAGGGCAAATAATTCCTTTCACAATAGCATCCAAAAAACTGAAATACCTAGGAATCATCCTAATGAAAGAAATCAAAGACCTCTTCTCTGAAAACTATGACACTCTGAAAAGAGAGATTGAAGATGATATCAGAAAATGGACAGACATCCCCTGCTCCTGGGTAGGAAGGATTAATATAGTGAAAATGGCCATACTTCCAAAACTGCTATATAGATTTAATGCAATTCCAATTGAGATCCCAGCAGCATACTTCATGGACCTTGAGAAAACAATCCAAAAATTCATTTGAAACCAGAAGAGACCTAGAATAGCAAAAGCAATTCTAGGTAACAGAGACATGGCAGGGGGTATCACAATCCCCAACCTTCAACTATACTACAAAGCTACTGTGATAAAAACAGCATGGTACTGGCAAAGAAACAGACTTGAGGACCAGTGGAACAGATTAGAAGATGCAGAAACTATGCCAGACACACTCAGCCATCTCATCTTCGACAAAGGAGCCAAATACCCTCACTGGAGGAAAGATAGCCTCTTTAATAAATGGTGCTGGAAAAATTGGGCTTCAACTTGCCAAAGATTAAAACTAGACCTGTAACTCTCACCATGCACTAAACTAAAATCAAAATGGATTAAAGATCTAAATATTAAAATAGAAACTCTGAACCAGTTGGAACAGAGGTTAGGTAGAACCCTTGAAGACATTGGTGTAGGAAAAGATTTTATGAACAAAACCTCAGTTGCCTGTGAACTAGCACAAACAATCAACAAATGGGATCTCTTCTTATTAAAAGGCTTCTGCACAGCAAGAGAAACCACCAGCAGTGTGAACAGACAACACACAATGTGGGAAAAAATCTTCACCTGCTTTTCCTCAGACAAAGGTCTACTATCTCGAATCTATAAAGAACTTAAAAAGATCAGACCTCCCAAATTGAAAGACCCAATCCAAAAATTGGGCAGCTGAAGTGAACAGACATTTCTCAGACAAAGAAGTAGAAATAGCAAATAAATACATGAAAAAATGTTCTACATCACTGGTCATTCGAGAGAAGCAAATGAAAACAATGTTGAGATTCCACTTCACTCCAGAAAGAATGGCTGCTATCATGAAATCAACCAATAACAAATGCTGGCAGGGCTGTGGGGAAAGAGGAACCCTGCTCCACTGCTGGTGGGAGTGTAGACTGGTGCAACCACTGTGGAAATCAGTACAGAGATACCTCAAAGAACTAGGACTGGAAGTCCCATTTGACCCTGCTATTCCACTGCTGGGGATCTTCCCCAAAGAATTAAAAGAATCATACCACAGTAATATATGTGCACCCATGTTCATAGCAGCACAGTTTGTAATAGCTAAAACTTAGAAACAGCCCAAATGCCCATCAACTGGAGACTGGATAAAGAAAATGTGGTTTTTTAAAAAAATAAAATGGAGTACTAAGCAGCCATAAAAAATGAGAAATTAGAGACATTTATAGCTAAGTGGATGCACATTGAGGTGATACTCTTAAGTGAAATAAATAGGGCACACATGTGTAAATACTGAATAGTTTCTCTGGTGTGAGAAACTGAAAGTGTAAATAAGGACTAAATGTATAATAGGTAATGTGAAATAGGAAGAAAAGGGGCAAAGTGGAAGGAAGTGGGAGGGCTAGGGGAAAGGATAGAAGGGAATGGGATTAATATGAGAAAATGGAAAAATAGGAACAAAATCTTTGTAAATAGGGAGGACTGGAGGGGTTGAAGGGAGGGCTGGGCGAGGGTGAAAAATAAGAACCAAGAGAGAATATGTAAAGGTGCAAATTTCCAATGATGAATGTCATTATATTGTATACCTAAAATGTACCAATGATTAGAATGAATAATGGATAATGTAAAATAGGAAGAAAAGGTCCAAAGGGGTAAGGGTAGTGGGAGGGGCAGGGGAGAGGAAAGAAGGGAAAGGAAAAATGATGAGAAATGGAAAAAATGGAAATAAAGTGTTTGTAAATAGGGAAGGGTGGAGGGCGTGAAGGGAGGGCTAGGAATGGGGAAAAAATAAGAACCAAGATGCATTATGTAAAGGTACAATTCCCAATGAGAAGTGTAATTGTGTTGTATACCTACAATGTACCAATAAAAGAATTTTATTAAAAAAAAGGTCTGTCAATTTTATTTAATCTTTCAAAAAAGCAGCTCTTTGATTCATTGATTTGTTATATAGTTTTCTTAGTCTCAATTGCATTACTTTCTTCTCTGATCCTTATAATTTCCTCCTTCATATGAACTTTGGGCTTGACTTGCTCTTCTTTTTTTAGAAGCTTGAGGTTTAACATTAGGTTATTTATTTGAGCTTGCTCTGTTTTTCTGATGTGGGAGTTTACTGCTATAAATTTCCGTTTTAGGACTGCTTTCATTGCATCCCATAATTCTGTTATGTTGTATTGGCAGTATTTTTTAATTGTAGTAATTGTCTAATTTCTTCTTTAATCTCATCTGTGACCCACTGGTTGTTCAGGAGGGTGTTGTTTAATCTCCATGCATTTATGACATTTTTGTGGTTTCTTTTGCCATTGATTTCCAGTTTCATTGCACTATGGTCTGATAATATAGGCTTGGGATAATTTCAATTGCTTTGTATTTACTTAAGTATGTTCTATGAGCTAGTATGTGATCTACTTTGGAGAACGTCCCATGTGCAGCTGAGAAGAATGTGTGTTCTGATGTTGTGGAGTGGAACACTCTGTATACAACTACTAAGTCCATTTGTTCAAAAATATCATTCAGTTCTGATATTTCTTTGTTGATTTTTTGTCTAGTTGATCTATCTGTGATAGTGGAGCATTGAGCTCCCTCATTACAATTGTATTAGTGCTTATTTGGTTTTTCACGTCTGGGTGCAGTGGACTTTGGTGCATATGTTATATGCTCATTATCTCTTCTTGGAGTTTTCTCTTTACAAGTATATAGTGACCTTCTTTTTCTCTCTTGATCAATCTTGGCTTGAAGTTCATTTTGTCTAAAAATGGAATAGCTATGCTTGCTTTTTTTCTGAGGCCCTGTCACCTGAAGTATTGTTTTCAATCCTTTGTCTTTCAGTCTATGAATTTCTTTTTGAGTTAAATATGTTTCCTGTATGCAGCAAATTGTTGGATCTTGTTTTATGATCCATTCTGCCAGTCTGTTTCTTTTGATTGCTGAATTGAGTCCATTTATATTGATGGTTATAACTGATATGTGTTGGTTTTTCTTATCCTATTGTTTTCCTGTTGTTGATTGCCTGTCTCTTCCATCTCTTTAATTGCTTGCCTTGCCTGATGGCTTCTTTCTTTCTTTCTTTCTTTTAAGAGTAGGAAAAATTTATTGGGAGAAAGAAACCTTCTGCCTCAGAGAGACAGAAGTTTACTGGAAAGTGGGTTGCTCGCCCACCCCACTTTTCAAAGATGTTTTACACAGCAAAGCCATGTGATGAGGCGAGTACAGTGGGACAAAACTATAAGACCCAATGGAAATTTACAACATGGGCATGAGGTGGGGGAAAACCATGACCAGCCAATAAGATTACAAATACAGTTACCCAGGCAATATTGATTAAATGGAGGTCAAATGGGAAAACAAGTCACATAGCAAGTGGTACAAGGATTTTCAGTAAGGGTGCATCAGGGATATTTCCTAGAAAGCCTGGGTTAAGACCCTGGCCCTCCACCCAGGTGATTGATACCTGTTAAGAGTATCAACCACTGCTATTCATTCTACGTGGGTGTGGTAGTTTCTTTCCTTTTACAATGCTGGCCTTCAGTGAATGTGTCTTCACTGTCCTCCATGTTGGCTCCTTGTGCACTGGCCCTGTCTAACTGGCTACAAGATATCTAATTAACTTACCTATCTGCAATATTCCCCCCTCTAAAGAAGTATCCCTAACTGCAGTGAGGGGGCAAAGGGCAAAGTCCGTTCTGGCTACTTCCAGCTGAAGAAGGTCGTAGTTGTGATCAGCAGTTAGAGTTACTCTATAGAGGGTCTATCTAAAGGCCTTTGATAGGCGCCAGGCATTGACATCTTGGTAGCCATATAGCTTTGAGTCTGGAGGAGACAAAGCCAAAGAAACAGTTAAGAATACATGGGGCAGATTGTAAATTCAGCAGGATTGCTATGAATATAGCCAACAAGGGTTTGGTGGCTTCTTTCTATTGGTGTTAGGAATTGTGGCCTTTGTTAGCTCTTTCTAAAATGTCCTTCAAAAAAAGTCCTTCAAAGCATTTTGTTGAGCTGGTTTTGTGGTCATGAATTTCTTCAGTTGTTCTTTGTCATGGAAGTATCTTATTTCTCCATTGATTTTGAAAGATAGTTTTGCAGGGCACATCAATCTGGGTAGGAGGTTGTTTTCTTTCAGGACTTGAAATACTTCACTCCAAGCTTTCCTTGCCTTAATGGTTTGTGTTGAGAAGTCTGCTGTGATTCTGATGAGCTTTCCTTTATATGTTTTTTTTCCTCTAACAGCTTTTAATATTCTATTCTTGTGCTGAGTTTCTGGAATCTTGATTATTATGTGACTTGGTGTAGATCTGTTTTGGTCATGGCTAATTGGAGTTCTATATACCTCATTTATTTGTATGTCAAATTCTTTTTCCATGTTTGTGAAGTTTTCTGCCATTACTTCTGTGAACAATTTTTTTTTTTGCAAAACATTTATTGGTACATTTTAGATATACATAATGGTAACATTCCATATGTGAACAGGTTTTTTATGGCATTTGTGTTTTTCCCTGCTTTCTCATTGAGTCCAATCAATCTTATGTTGTTCTTTTTTCCATCATCTTGCAGATGTTTCATTGATTTTTCATGGTCCCTTGCTATTTTTTTATTAATTATATTGTTTCATTTAAGGTATACAATGTAATGACATTCATCATTGGAAATTTGCACCTCTACATAATCCATCTTGGTTCTTATTTTTCCCCCATCCCCCTGCCCTCCCTTCAACCCCTCCCCCCCTCCCTATCTATAAAGACTGTTTCCATTTTTTTATTTTTCCCTTGCTATTTTTAAGAAATATTTCTTTTCATGGTCACTAACAGCAATCCTGTCTTCTAGATCTGATATTTTGTCCTCACCTTGGTTCAAATGATTGTGCATACTTTCTTTTTTTAATAGCAAAACATTTATTGGTACATTTTAGGCATATATAATTATAGCATTCATCATAGGGAATTTGCACCTGTACATGATACATCCTGCTTTGTTTTTCCCATTCCCCCTCCCTTCAAACCCTCTCCCCTCCCTATGTACAAAAGCTTTGTTTCCATTTGTGTATACTTTCAATGGAGTTTTTAATCTCCTGGATATCTGTTTGAATCTGTTTCATGGATTCTATTTCTTTCCTATGTTGGACATTCATGGTTTCCATCATTCTCCCAAGCTCCTCTTTTTAAAAATCTGTGTCTACTTTATATTCACTGAGCAAATCCTTCATTTGGATCATCATCTCTTTTTTTTTACCTGAGAAATTATTTCTGATCTAATTTTCTCTATAGCATCATACATCTGGCTTTTTTTTTTGTTCTGCTGCTATCATTTCAGAAAATTCAGGTGGGTGGCCTCTAATTTCCTCTATCTAGGTGTCTCCTGGAGATGTCCTGGTTGGGTTGATGGTCTGGAGTTTCATTTTGCTTCTTGTCATTTTCTGCTTTTTAATTTTATTTTTTTTTCTGTTTTGATGCTTGTAAATTTCTTATGGTACATATGTTCATTACTAGAATCAAGGCTTCCCTTGGAGATGTCTTCCACAGAGATATCTTCTAGGTGTAGCTAGCTCTTAGTCTTTGTGTCTGTCCCAAAATTCTACTCCCAGTTTATTAGAGATGAGAAATTGCTATTTGGCTCACCACCTAGTCCTTTGGTAGTGGACTATGGTGATAGTTATAACTCCAGACAATCACCATGTTGTCCTACAAGGGAGAACAACTGATTATAACAAGTATGGCATCCTACTTAAAGTAGAGCATAACAAGAGCATCAAGAACAGCCTAGAAACTGGAAAACTGTGGCATCCATTAATTTGGTACATTTAACTATAGGAACAATATCTACAGTTACATAACAAAATCCAACATAAACCAGGAATTTGTATACATTGAGTTTCCTCTTAGTAGAGTGATTTTTACCTTGTGTGTGTGTGTGTGTGTGTGTGTGTGAAATCTAAGAAGAATATGGGACAAAAGAGAGATATATGATGACAACTATAGTAGAAGCAAGGTTGAAGGACAAAGAATGATCACCCAAACTTTGGGAAACAGAAGAAGACAGGAGAGAAAAAATGAAGGAGAAAGCAAAAGAATATTGAAGGGAACCAGAAAGACTATAGACAATGTTCTCTTCCATGAAAATATCAAAAAATCAAGAAAGACAGTTGAGGAAATAGAGAAACAAGATGAATAACACAAAACAAGCAATAAAATTAAAAACTTAAGCAATCAACCCCCCTAAACTAACCAGACATTTAAATGAAAATGAAACTTTTTTTTGGTACTGGGGATCGAACTTGGGACCTTGCACTTGGGAGACAGGTGGTGGAACCACTGAGCTAAATCCCTGGCCCCATGAAAATGAAACACACAAAGAAACAAAGAGAGAAAAAAAGCAAGAAAAAGAAACTCAATAAAATTCCTCTGGAGCTCACAGTTCTGTGGTAGTGTTCAAGTCAGAGCCCAAATCTGTGCTGTGAAGTCAGCAGTAGGATTAGTGCTGGATGCAGAGTTGATCTTGGCCTCTGGATGTGGGGACTGGGGTCAGTCTTCCACCAGTAGCTTTCTGGATGTCCCTTGGTTGCCCACCCACATCTTCTTACCCTGTTTGTCTCTGTATGGTTCTCCCAGTCGCTGTGGTGCCAACAGCCCAAGGCTGCTCCCTGTCCAGTATACTATTGGCCCCTCCCAGACCTTGGTGGGTGGTCCAAAGCTGCTTCAATCCTGCTTCTGTGGTCTGCGTTCTTCTCTTTGGCTGCTGGTCACAGGGTAGGAGGGGTATACTCTTCCACTTACTGCGTGCTGGCTGTGGTCTCTAACTTTGTTGTTGCTGTTGTACCCAGTGAGAGAGAACCAACCAGAGACCCATATTAAATCCACACAGGAGTTTATTACTGGCCGGGACCCGAGCTGAGCATCGGACTCCAGCCTCGACTGGGGGTTGACAAACATGTTTTATACACCTTTGAGGCCAACAGTTTCTAGGCCCCCCTATGGGATAGAACTAGTAAAGCAAGCAAAAGGTACAGAAGCGGAACGTCCTGCTGTTAGAACATTTGTAAAACAATAGTTGATTAATTGTTGTTTCTAAGAGACTCTCTAAGGGGAGGAGGTTTCTAAGCTTCCTCCTTCTGAGTTCATCTAAAGGGCAGCCAGGTGGGTCAAGCAGCAATATGGAGTCTTGTCTTGCTAACAAGGGTCCTTCAGTTGCTAGAGGTTCCAGTTAGCCAATATAGCACATGAGAAAAAGAAAAAAACAACAAAACCTGGCAGCCTGTCAGGGAGGGAGCAGTTTCCTGGTCACTCACCCCTGTGCATTCCAGTGGAATTTGTTGCCAGGCTGAGGGATCTTCTGTTTGCAGGAAGGCAAAAAGGATGAGTGGCCTTATATCCCAGATCTATCCTGTGTGGGTTGAGTCTGCTACACTTTTGCAGTGTTTTTGGAAAAATCCCAGAATGGTGATTCCTGTCCTGTGAGCAGCATGCCATGCACCAGCAGCAGCACTACTGGTAGCTCTGTGGGCTGGTACACTGTTTTATGAAGTCCTGTGCCTATGCTTTGTTTGATCTACAAGTCTCTTATTTCAGATTGATTTTGGCATCAGGATATATGACCCTTTCTTTCAATTACCTGTGTTTTTAGTTGATTTTCTCTGAGTAGCTCTAATGTGGCTCTTCCTCTATTCAGCCATGTTGAAAGTCTCACCTGTTAATTCTTAAGCATTTAATTTTTCTTGACACTATTGTGAATGGTATTGTTTTTCTAATTTCTTTCTTGGTGAGTTTATTATTTTTGTATAGGAACACTGTTGATTTTTGTGTGTTGACTTTATATTCTGCTATATTGCTGCATTTGGTTATTTATTCTAGGAGTCTGGTGGAATTTTTTGGGTGTTCTATGTATAGAATCATGTTATTTGCAAATAATGACAATTTGATTTCTTCCTTTTCTATACATATCTCTTTTAGTTCTTTCTCTTGCCTCAGTGCTCTGGCTAATGTTTTGAGTACTTTTAAGATCCCGTTCTTATCTTGGACTTCTGGGATTTTGACTATGATGTGTTGTGGAAAAGTTCATTTCTGATCTTTGCTATTTGTGGTTCTACATGCTTTGCTTATCTGTATGTTAAAATTTTCCCCCATATTTGGAAATTTTTCTGCTATTATTTCTGTAAACGGGTTTCTATACCATTTGTGTTTTCTTCTGATTTTTCCCTAATTCCTATTAATGTTAATCTTTGTGTCACCTAGGAATGAGTGGATCCAGTTTTCATGTAGTCTTGCTGTTTTCAAGTCACCTATGAGTATATTGTTACCTGCATCAGCCATTTCTTATAGTTCTGACACTATGGCTTCACACTGGTCACTTCCGCTGCCCATACTTTCAGTAGAAATTTAGCTCCCAGATTTCATTTGGTATGTTAGTTCTTGGGGTGGGGTGGGATGGGGTAGAGGGCTGAGTAACAAATTGAAATATCCTAGGATAGAATATTCCCTCTTTATCTTCTATCTCCTAATTCTCTCCCTCTTCTTTACATTTGAACAAAACCTCTTACTCCAAAACTCTCATCAAAATACATCGTATACTTTGCAAGTACAGAAAAAGAAATTGTGAAAAAAAAAAGAAATTGTGTGGTTCTATGCCTGGATTCTACTATATTCCATTGATCTTTGTGTCTATCCTGACACTTCTCTTGGTTACTGTTGCTTTATAGAAAGCCTTTAAATTATGTGACATGAGTCTTCCAACTTTATTCTTCTTTTTAAAAATAACTTAGATGGGCCAGAGATTTAGCTCAGCGACACCATGCCTGCCTTGCAAGCGCAAGGTCCTGAGTTCAATCCCTGGTACCGAAAACAAAAAACAAAAACCAAAACAACAACAACAACGAGAAAAACAAAAAAACCTCGAAAATAATTTAGGTTTTTCTATTTATTTTGCCTTTTCATATAAGTTTTGAATTAGGTGATTGATTTCTACAAAATATCAGGTTCAGGTTCAATTTTTGTAACACTTCAATTATTAAACACTTGGATTAGGTCATAGGCAATATTTTGCAAAAAGCCCTCTATGTGTTTAATCAATTCTAGTATTGCAATCACTACCCAACAACTCATTAGTATACATAAACATGCAAGAACTTTCACCCATCCATTCTTCAGATTACCAACTTGCTTCTCTTGAACAATAGTACTCATTTCACTGAATGTGAGCAGCACCTTTTCATGCTCATCGTGATTGCATGATGGAATGATTTAATCTCAAATCTAACATATAGATGTTTCCTTGCAAAAAAGTTACAAGTTAAAAGCAAAATGTTTTGGATAATTTACTACTGCATCTTAAGCACTGCCTTAACTTAAGCTCTTTCTCACTGTATTGAGCAGGCCAACAAGGGGAACATAAGGCATGATAGAGACTCTAAAACCTTCAAATAAAAGCACCATGTATGCTTCCCTGCCTTTCTGGAACACACTATGGCTGCACCCTGGAACCTCAAATCTATTTTGAAATCTTGAACATTTCCTTCATCAACTTCTGGAAAAGAAGCTTTGTATCAGAAGTTCTATTGATTTCCAGCCTGTAAAACAGGACTTTAAAATCCCTGACAGTCTCAGTTGCCTGCTAATTTCATAGCTTTTCTAACTGGTGAATTTGTAAGTCAAGTGTTTAGTATCATTCATTATCTTTAACTTACTGTCAAATTTATTTGTGGTCTTTCATGGCTCTAAGAGAGTGTATATTTGATTTGAGGAATCTCAGACCAATGGCTTAACTTTATGTCCATGGAGAAACAATGTCTAAGTTTTGAGAATTTACTCAGTAGACATGAAAACATCAAGCAAATTGAGTCCAGATAGGGTAGGCTATGCTGCTATGCCTCTATTGCTAGAGCCCACAGGCAATGTGGACAGAAGTAGACCAAGATGAAACATACTGCTCTTCAGAGCTCCAGACCTTTAGCAGATATCAACAGCCAGTAAATAGCAGTTCTTCCTAGCCCTCTATTTGACTACCTTAGGTTCTTTAGAGGCAGGATCTAGGTCAGTGCCAAATTCCTGAAGACAATGATGAGATGCTTCCATAGAAGTGCTCTATACAAAGACAATTCTCCAGGGGCTGTTGCTGGAGGGGTGGAGATTTGTGTCTGTGTGATCAGTCTTTGTCAACTACTTAATAGGCTGATAACATCAGCCAGTAGTAGCTTCCTCCCTCAGCTCCCATGTTAATTAGGATTAGGAATGACGGAGCTGCTGTGAACTGTCACAGGAGATTCCTCTTGCATAAGCGGTTATAAACTGAAGACTAGGCATGGTCAGGGAAAACAGGGTGGACCAGGTTGGAGAACCATTGGGAGAAAAGCATCTAAGCAGAAGCATATAGAGGTCCAGATCAGGCTGGAATGGTCAGTACTCAAGGTATTAGTGGGATGAAGAGTGAATTTAGCACTGGAATACCAACCTGGAAAACTAGGTTAGGGCTCCATTCCTGGCCACACAGTGATTTGTTTCTAGTTTTAGGTCTTTATAGCTCTCCAGACTAGAGACTTTGTAATCAAAGTAGAGAGGCTGGAGCTGAAGGCCAAGGGCCCATGGTACCAAGATTTAGAAATCTGCAGAGGAGGATGCTAGGTAGGCAAGTGCAGCCTACTGCATCTCTTCTGGCATATTTCTAAGCAGCACTTATGGCCCAAACAGCATTCTGAAATTTAGGCCTGCTTCTGCCACCTCCTCTCCTTTCTGGACAGCTGGTTATTTAATGATCAACAATGGGATAATTGTTTGGAAATGTTTGGTTGATCAGGCCAAGATTTAAAATTTCTTTGAGGAAAGCATCATGGGATGGATAGAAGTCTGCAATAGATGGCTGGTTGCAAAATGGGAATTAGATGTAGAAGGATCCATTTTTATTAATCTTCAGTTAGGCAGTGATTAGACTTGTGAAGAGAGCTAAGTCCTTAATTGCTCAGTGCCCTAGGAAGTCAATTATTTTAAACTCTCTTCAACAGCTATTCATTAACTGGGAATAAAGAGAAAAATAATTGGAGATGGATTTGCTCAGCTATCTTGTGGCTTGTAGAGTCAATATTCTTGGTTATAAACAAGATCTTGGACAAAAGGAAGTTGGCAGAAAGGGAGACACTCAGAAGCTGCAACAAACTGGGGCATCCTTCATTCCTTTCCTCAACTTTTCCAGCAATCTTTTCACCAGGAGTCTACCCAGCGGTCTTAACCTTAGGTCTACCTGCTGTAGACAGCACCCTGGCATTTGACATGTAATAATTAAGAGTGCTGGTTTGGAGTCATATCTGAGCTAGAATCCCAGCTTGGCTACTTACCACCCATGTGACCTTAAATAAGTTACCTAATCTCTCTAAGTCTCAGTTTCCTCAATTGTAAAGTGGCAGTAATAACAATAATTCCCACATGGTTGTTCAGATAATTATATAAAATTAATGCACTTAAAGTAATGCCTGAAAATAAAAAGCATTAGCAATGAATATTTGTTTCCTTTCATTCTTTCCAATACCAGAAACCTGTGGTAGAAAACCCAACTGTTTTGATATTTTATACATACTTCTTCCTATAAGGCTCTACCAATGAGGGCTTGATGAACCTGTGTTCCCTGCTGATTTTTGCAGCCCCGCAGGCTGTCCCTGACAAGTTCATCTCTATCCTTTCCAATATGGCATCATAGTTTTTTGTTTTTTGGTTTTTTTTTATTAAATTCTTTTATTGGTACATTGTAGGTATACAACACAATTACATTTCTCATTGGGAATTGTACCTTTACATAATGCATCTTGGTTCTTTTTTTTTCCCCATTCCTAGCCCTCCCTTCACCCCCTCCACCCTTCCCTATTTACAAAGACTTTATTTCCATTTTTTCCATTTCTCATCATTTTTCCTTTCCCTTCTTTCCTTTCCCCTGCCCCTCCCACTATCCCTACCCCTTTGGACCTTTTCTTCCTATTTTACATTATCGATTATTCATTCTAATCATTGGTACATTTTAGGTATACAATATAATGACGTTCATTATTGGAAATTTGCACCTTTACATAATCTCTCTTCATTCTTATTTTCACCCTTGGCATCATAGTTTTGAGTGTGGATTCTGGAGTTAGACACATCTGGGCTGTAATCCAATCTCAACTACTTCCTGGTTGTATAACTTTGGGAAAATGATTTAGTCTTTTATGCCTCAATTTCCTCACCTGTAAAATAGGGACAATACTATTAAGTCACCTGATGAGATTATTGGGAGAATTCAATGAGCTGATGCATGCGTAGCACTCAGGATAATGTCTGGTACAGGGTAAATGTTACAAAGAATCGTAGCTATATTATTATCTATACTGTTATGTCTATCTTAGCTTCCATTTTCTCAGAGACCTGATGAGTATCAAGTGTTCATCTGAAAAATCATATAAGCAGATAATAATAGTTTCAATGACCCCCACATGAGACACTGGTAGCTAGTAGCTGGGTATGAGTTCTAAGCTATGCCTTTGAAAAACATGACCCTCCTCCCAAATTTTTGACATTTTTTTGAATTGAGAAGTGATGTCTAGTTCTATCCCCTTGAATCAGGATTTTATGAGTTGATCTGTAATGTGTAGTAGAATATGCCACTTTCTGGGCCTGTACCTGAAGGAACTGGCATCTTCTACTTCCTGTCGGTGTGTGTGTGTGTGTGTGTGTGTGTGTGTGTGTGTGTGTGCATGTGTCTACTTTTGGAACCGTTACATACTGTAAGGAATTCCAAACATCCCGAGGAGAAGTCCCTGTAGAGAAGAACTGAGGCTCTGGCCCTTAGTCGTGGTGGAGCTCCCGACTGATAGCCAACACCACTTGGCCAGTCAATATAAGTGAGCCATCTTAGGGATAGATCTTCTGGCTCGCAGTTGAGCTGCCACAGCAGACACCACATGTAGCAAAACTTAGCCCACTGTGCCAAACTCTGTCTATGTTGTATATCAGTGACTAACATAAATACTGTTGTTTTAAGCTACTATGTTTGGGGTGTTTTGCTAAATAGAAATAATCAGAATAGAGATGATGGGAATCTGGCCAATAGGTGGAGAGAGACCTTTTGGGGCAGGCTGTTCAATACATCGCCAAGTACATCATGTAAATGGTAACTGGTCCTATCCATGTGCACTGGCCTTGGCCTACTTACGTAATGAAATTGTTGTGGGATGTGGTTATTATGGTTAATGGTTCAGTTTCAAAAAATGAAACACCAACACAAAATGTTTTTTTATAATTAAATTCTTTTATTGGTACATTGTAGGTATACAACACAATTACATTTCTCATTGGGAATTGTACCTTTACATAATGCATCTTGGTTCTTATTTCTTCCCCATTCCTAGCCCTCCCTTCACCCCCTCCACACTTCCCTATTTACAAAGACTTTATTTCCATTTTTTTCCATTTCCCATCATTTTTCCTTTCCCTTCTTTCCTTTCCCCTGCCCCTCCCACTACCCCTAGCCCTTTGGACCTTTTCTTCCTATTTTACATTATCCATTATTCATTCTAATCATTGGTACATTTTAGGTATACAATATAATGACATTCATCATTGGAAATTTACACCTTTACATAGTCTCTCTTGGTTCTTATTTTTCACCCTTGCCTAGCCCTCCCTTCAACCCCTCCAGTCCTCCCTATTTACAAAGATTTTGTTCCTATTTTTCCATTTTCTCATATTAATCCCATTCCCTTCTATCCTTTCCTCTAGCCCTCTCACTTCCTTCCCCTCTGCCCCTTTTCTTCCTATTTCACATTACCTATTATACATTTAGTCCTTATTTACACTTTCAGTTTCTCACACCAGAGAAACTATTCGGTATTCATACATGTGTGTCCTGTTTATTTCACTTAAGAGTATTGCCTCAATGTGCATCCACTTAGCTATAAATGTCTCTAATTTCACATTTTTTATGGCTGAGTAGTACTCTATTTTATTAAAAAAACCACATTTTCTTTATCCAGTCTCCAGTTGATGGGCATTTGGGCTGTTTCTAAGTTTTAGCTATTACAAACTGTGCTGGTATGAACATGGGTGCACATATATCACTGTGGTATGATTCTTTTAATTCTTTGGGGAAGATCCCCAGCAGTGGAATAGCTGGGTCAAATGGGACTTCCAGTCCTAGTTCTTTGAGGTATCTTCATACTGATTTCCACAGTGGTTGCACCAGTCTACACTCCCACCAGCAGTGGAGCAGGGTTCCTCTTTCCCCACAGCCCTGCCAGCATTTGTTATTGGTTGATTTCATGATAGCAGCCATTCTTTCTGGAGTGAAGTGGAATCTCAACATTGTTTTCATTTGCTTCTCTAGAATGACCAGTGATGTAGAACATTTTTTCATGTATTTATTTGCTATTTCTACTTCTTTGTCTGAGAAATGTCTGTTCATTTCAGCTGCCCATTTTTGGATTGGGTCTTTCAATTTGGGAGGTCTGATCTTTTTAAGTTCTTTATAAATTCTAGATAGTAGACCTTTGTCTGAGGAAAAGCAGGTGAAGATTTTTTCCCACATTGTGTGTTGTCTGTTCACACTGCTGGTGGTTTCTCTTGCTGTGCAGAAGCCTTTTAATAAGAAGAGATCCCACTTGTTGATTGTTTGTGCTAGTTCATGGGCAACTGAGGTTGTCAACACAAAATGTTTTTGACCAAACATTTGGATGGTATTAAACTAAATATTGACCACTTTTCTGCCAAATCTCTTCTTCCCCTATATCCCATGTTTCAGAAATGATATAATGGTCTATCCAGTTACTTAATACCCATTAATCCTCTCTTTCCCTGACCCCTCACATCCAATTCATTACCTGTAAGTACCATATAGTTCCTCTGGTGTAAGAAACTGAAAGTACAAATAATGATTGAAATGAATAATTAATAATGTAAAATAGGAAGAAAAGGTTCAAAGGGGCAGGGGAAGTGGGAGGGGCAGGGGAAAGGAAAGAAGGGAAAGGAAAATTTATGAGAAAAGGAAAAAATGGAAACAAAGTCTTTGTAAATAGGGAAGGATGGAGGAGGTGAAGGGAGGACAGGAAATGAGGAAAAAATAAGAACCAAGATATATCATGTAAAGGTACAAGTACCCAATGATAAATGTAAATTTATTATATACCTAAAATGTACCAATAAAAGAATTTAAGAAAAAAACTTTTGTTGGCTCTATCTTCCAAAATGTACACCAATTCTGCTCTCTTTTCTCCAATTCCACTGTCACTACCCAAACTATCCTTCTGCATTAGATACACATTTGCATACTTTTTTAGACTCCACTTTCCAAATTGTTCTGCTACCATTCCATGTTTTTGCCATCTCTTCTGAGCTCTCAGAGCTACACAGTAGTCTGAGTTGAAGCCCTACACCAGAATGGCCCTCACATTCTGCACACTGGAACTCTTAGTGGCAAGTTATCGCTCCACTTGCACACTTGAGTAAAATGCCATACCTTAAGTATGGGGTCTGGTTTTGTGAGAAGCTATCAAGGGACCAAATAATGCAATCTGGAATTAAAGAGGGGTCAGAACCCTGACACCTTGATTAATGTATAAACCCTGATTAATGGAAATAAAGAGGCATGAGAACTAGGCAGATAAATTTCTCCTACTTTCTCCTTTCATATACTACCCTAATATGTGTGTATGTGTGTGTGTGTGTGTGTGTGTGTGTGTGTGCTTCAGCCATTCTAGAAAAAGTCCCATGTGCCAAGCAAACAAACCTAGAAGGTGACTTGCAGTTCTGTGAAATAATAGGCAGTGAGATTTGGCTTTGCCTCACACCGATTAACATCTTTCCTTGGTTCATTTACTTTTTTTCTTATCTTTGTTCTCTTGGGCTTGCACAACACCCAGATGATTAGTAATTGAATTCTTTCCTCAGACTGTTTTCTAGAGGATCTTGGTGAAGACATTTGACATTAGAAATAGTTCTAGAAAATAGACTATAAGGAGGGGGGTTTGGCTTTGGCTTGGGCCCTTATTGCTGCAAATGGTGTGGTAATAACACCTGGCGTGAAGTGGCATTACAATTGCTGAATTTTGATCTGTGGTATGTGCTACTTTATTGATGTGACATGTAAATGGAGGGCAAAATATGGGGAGGGCAAATGGCTTTTGTACCTACTTGGTGTACAAACAATATCAATCATAAGGATTTTGGAGTAGAGTGGTTGTTTCTGACTGCAGTAAAAACTCTGACTCTGTGGTAGGCTTAAAGAAGATCCTAATCTTCTGCAGCTGCAGGATAGATTGCATTAAATTTCAGGCTCAGAATCTGATGACAGGGTGGCAGAGCTGTGAAACGGAGTAAATGTATGACCTACAATCTTGCTAGGTTCATTATGTCAAAATCAGAAAGAGGGTGGAACAGAGAGATCTTTGATGTTATTTGGGTGGATGAATCCAAGTATCATGAACTCTCTAATTTCACCAAAATTTTTCTGCTAGCAAAAGTAGCCCCTTTCCCTCAAGAAAGAATAACTCCCTTTCACGAAGATCATGAAATGATTTCACCTGAAGCAGTTGCCTTCTGAAATGGGATTTTTCTCAAGATAGACCTTATTATCTGAAGATTATCTGATAAGTAATCAGAATCATATTTCACTACAGCTTGGACTGAGAAGCACAAACCCTTCTCTAGAATTTTTTTAAATGCTCATTAATATAAGGAGAATTGAAAGAAACTTGCAGTCTCAAAAACATTTGAATTATTTGCACAAAAGAAGCCAGACACAACAAAAATGCATACTGTGTGATTCCATGTATATGATTTCTAAGAACAGGCAATGGAAACCTGTAGAGAAAGAAATCAAAAGGTGATTGCCTCTAGGTGAGCATAAGAGGATTAACTGAAAAGGACATAAGGGAACTTTCTGGGGTGATAGAAATATTGCATATCTAGTTTTAGCAGTTACATGGGTATATGCAACTGTCAAAATTAATGTCCCTATATTTTTATATGTAGATTATGCATCAATTAAAACTAAAAGGTAGTTTACCTTTATGTGGCATGGGCATGCTCACTGTCTTGCCTCAAGGCTATTTTTGTTTGTTTTTTTTTTGGTACTGGGGATCGAACTCAGGACCTTGAGCTTGCAAAGGAGGCAGGTGGCAGAACCACTGAGCTAAATGCCCAGCCCCCTCAGGGCTATTTTTAGCTCTCTTGATTTTTTTTTTTTGGGGTACCAGGGATTGAACTAGGAACCTTGTGCTTTCGAGGCAAGTGGCGGCACCACTGAGTTAAATCCCCAGCCCCTCTCTTGATTTTTATAATATTGTACATATGAACAACTAGATACTCAACAGAATATTACATAACCCAATTTATTGATGAAATACTGATATTTACATTATGAATTTCTACAGGTTGGAGGATCATGAGAATACTTTAAGGTAAAGTTTAAATACTGTATTTGTACCTCTGACTACTAAAAAAGAACTTTAAGGTTGGACATGAGCAGAAGCTAAAAAAAAAGTTATATATATATATATATATATATATATAACTTTTTTTTTTTTGGTACTGGGGATCGAACTCAAGTCCTTCCACTTGCGAGGCAGGCAGCGGAATCACTGAGCTAAATCCCCAGCCCCAGAAGCAATATATTAAGGTACACTGGGCTTAAGCAGATCCAGCAGGCTTGAATAAAATGTAGGAGCAGCTGGCCCAGATAGAGGTCATGTGTTTATGTCTCTGTTGCCCTTCTTTCAACCCACTCCTGTGTTTCATCGTGTTGGGGGGTCCAGGACTAGAAAATACTAGAAGAGGAAAGAATTCAAGCCTGATTCACAGACGAGTTGGCACATTAGGTTGGCATTATATGTTGGAAATGGACTGTTGTCCTAGTGAGTAGGCTTCCCATCACTAAAGCTGATCTAGCATCTGCCAACCTGTATCAGCAGCTCTTGATACAGCACCATTCCCAAGGGAGATAGCCTGGTATCTGGCTGGTCAGATCAACTACTTGGATCCCTTCTATCCTGAAGGGAGCAGTGATTTTTCTTCAGCAGAATGGTTATTTATTGTAGAAAAGGATTTACCCTTTCTACCCACATTGTCTACCCTGGTGCCACTGTCACAGAGCTTACAAAATGCTTGGTAGACTACAACACGTTATTAAAAGCTCAGCTAAGGTTCCAAAAAGAAGAAAAAACCTTGTAGGGTTGGGTGCTATATATTAAATGCCAGGATGTTGTATGTGCCTTGATCCAATGATCAGTATATAATACTGCATGCTGTATACAGTTATGTGCCACAAAGCAACATTTTACTCAATGATGGATGATATAAACGATAGCATTCCCATAAGATTCTAACCGAGCTGAACCTTTCATATCACCTAGTGATGTTGTAGCACATCATATGTTTGTGACAATGCTGGTATACAGAAACCTATTGTGTTGACAGTTGGATAAAAGTATAGGACATAAATCATATACAATACATAGTATAATTATTTTAAAGTGTACTTGTACCTACAAAACTTTTACTGTAGCACACTATGTTGTGTGATGTCGGCAGCAGCCTCATATATTTTGTGTTTACCATGTCTCTGTTGCATCTTTTTTTTGTGCTTGATTTAATCTCATATTGTTTTGTTCATAATAGCTGTAGGAGCAATAAGAAGCACATACCTTCTAGCCTAAGTGTTTAGTGAGTTATATCTTCAAGGTTTGTGTAAGCAAACTCTGTGATGTTTGTACAAAGATGAAATCCCCTAATTACACATTTCTCAGAATTGATTCCCATTGTTAAGTGATACATGATTGTAGCTGGAATACACAGAGCAAGGAATCTGAAAGAGTCAAGAAGTTTGGGAAAAATCGTCTAAGTATCACAGAAAGTGGGAGTTTCTTTCCCATATTGATGGGATAAGACTTGTGAGAGTAGTGGACCATAGTACTGCTATATTGATTACACTGGTGGGAGCCAAAGCTGCAGTGAGTAACAACAAAGGTTCAGACAAAGAACAGTACTGTCAGAAGCATCTGGTGAAAGCTTAATGTAGGTGAGGAGAGTGGAAGCATCAGGTAAATACAAAGTATTTGAAGATTTGGGTACAATAAAAACAGCTAGAGCTCTGCAATCATAGAGACCTAACTCAAAATCCTAGCTCTATACCTGCATGACTTTAGCAAATAGCTTTACCTTTCTTTTAAAAAAAGTTTTATTTACAGTTCTGTTTATAGTACATAATGATTACATTCATCATGAAGAGTTGCTATATGTAAATATCACATCTTAATTCTTTTTATTTCCTCTACTGTTCTTCTCCATTTAATCTCCTTCCATTCCTTGGTCCCCTTCCCTTTTGCAAAAGATTTAATTCTTATTCCCTGTTATCTTTTATTTTTCTCTTTACATTATTTATATTTTGGGCTTCTCATTGTTTATGGCTTGTAACTAGATGTCCCCCCAAAGCCTTATGTGTTCATAGGTGGGGCTTTTTGGAGGTGGCTCGATGTAGGGTGTTTTAATATGGATTAAGGGTGTGTGATAACTAAATTAGTCCATTGAATGGTTTAGCATAGTTCTGGCTGTGGATAATGGGAAGGGCCATCCTTGTGGATGGCACTGCCCAATACGCTTTTAGCTTGATGGAATAAGGAAGAAGGAAAAAGAAAAAGGAAAAGAAAGCTTGGTCCTCACTGCCTCCTGCCTGCCATCCCACAGACTGTTTCTTCTCTGCCATGACCCTATACCATATCACCCTGCCGGGGAGCCAGCTGAATATGGACTGAAACTACTGCAAATTATGAGCAGAAATAAACTTTTTCTCCTTTAATTTGTGGGTATTGGGTACTTTATCCTAGCAATGAGAAGTAACTATATGAAAAGGTTATGTATCTGGTTTATTTCACTTAACATTATGGTCTAAAGGTGCAGCCATTTTCCTACAAATGATTCAAGTTTATCCTTTTTCTTGGCAGAGTAGTACTCCATTGAGTATAAGCACCACTTTTTGTTTATCTGTTGATGGACAGATAGGCTTTTCCAAGATTTATATATTATGAGTTGTGCTGCTATAAAAATGGGTATGCATGTATCACTGTAATATAATATCTTTCACTCTTTGTGGGACACCTAGAAAGGGAAAACCCGAGTTGACTAGAATTACTACCATTATTCTTTGAGGAATCTCCATAGTGATTTTCATAGTGGTTGTACCAGTTTACATTCCCATAAACAATGAAGAAATGTTGCTTTCTCCCACACCACTGTTACCATTTATGATTATTTGATTTCTTCATGCTAACCATTATTTCTGGAGTAAGATGAAACCGCATTGATATATATATATATATATATATATATATATATAGGTACCGGGGATCGAAGTCAGGCCCTTGTGCTTGTGCAGCAGTGGCGAAACCACTGAGCTAAATCCCCGGCCCCTCATTGATATTTTAATGTGAATTTTTCTAATGGCTAGAGATTTTGAACATTTTTTTGTGCATTTTTTTGCCATTTCAACTTTTTTTTATTGGTACATTTTAGGTATACAATATAATGGCATTCATCATTGGAAATTGACATTTTGCATAATCTCTCTTGGTTCTTATCTTTTCCCCATTCCCCTGCCCTTCCTTCAGCCCTTCCATCCCTCCCGATTTACAAAAACTTTGTTTCCAGATTTTCATTTTCTCATGTTAATTCCATTTCCTTCTTTCCTTTCCCCTACCCCTCCCACTTCCCCTTCCCCTTTGCCCCTTTTCTTCCTATTTCACATTATCTATTATACCTTTTAGTCCTTATTTACACTTTCAGTTTCTCACACTAGAGAAACTATTTGGTATTTACATGTGTGTCCTATTTATTTCACTTAAGAGTATGGCCTCAATGTGCACCTATTTAGCTATAAATGTCTCTAATTTGTCATTTTTCTGGGTGAGTAGCACTCCATTTTATAAAAAAACCCATATTTTCTTTTTCTTTTTTTAAAATATTTTTTCCCCATTAACTTCATTGGTACATTTTAGGTAAAAAATACAGTTACATTCATCGTTGGGATCTTGTACCATTACATGAGTCTCTTGGTTCTTTTTTTTTTCTCCTTCCCTTGCCCTCCCTTCACCCCCTCCACCCTTCCCTATTTGCAAAGACCTTGTTTCCATTTTTTTCCCTCTTCTCATATTTTTTCCTTTCCCTTTTTTCCCTTCCCCTACCCCTCCCAATTCCCCTGCTCTTTTAGACCTTTTCTTCCTGTTACACAATATCAGTTATATATTTTTTAAATTACAATATTATGATCTAGGAGACATTACCACAGATTTTACAGAATTTAAGAGGATATAGAAAGCATATTACACAAATCTTCTTTGAAATAAATTTGACAACTTCTAAGAAGTAACTTAGAAGACAAATTAGTGAAACTAACCCTGGAGGAAATATAAAATTTGAATAGCACCTATTAAAGAAAGTATATTCCTAGCTTGAAAACCTACCTATATGACAACAGCAGGCTCATAAACATTTTAACTGATAAATTATATCAAGCATTTAAAGCAGAAAAAAGAAGGAACACTTCTCCCCTCACTTTAGGAAATCAACATTGTGCTAATCCTAAAACTGGATAAAGATAATAGAAGAAAAAAGTATGAACATAGATAGAAATTTGTTTAACAAAACAAATTATTAGAAGTCATATGGCAGTATGTAGAAAGTGGTTTTATTATAGGGATGGTGGTGTTGATTCAGCATTGGAAGATCCACCCCCCAAAAGTCATCATTTAACAGAGGAAAGGAAAAAGCCATATGATCCTGTCCATAGTTGGATAAAAAGTATTGGACTGAATTCTACAGCTGTTCATGGTAAAAGCTATCAGGAGCCTAGAAGTAGAACAGAACCTTCTCAACAGATCAAAGACATGTACTCCATACTTCCAGTAAAAAAGCCTTATATGAATGGAGAAGATATAATGCTTTCTCCCTAAGGTGGGGAACAAGGGCAGATATGCCTACTCTTCATCTGTCCATTAAACTTTGAAACATAGGCTTAAACAAAAATAGTCTGGCAATAAAATGACACAATTAGGATAGGATTGGCAAGGTAGAAGTAAAATCTTTATATGTAGATGAAATGATCATCTACAGAGAAAATACTAAGAAATCTCTAGGAACCCCTAGAACTTGTACTTGAATTTAGCAGGATTAGAAAACACAAGGTATATATAAAAATTCAGGTCTGTGTATACTTGCTATAAATGAAGAATTGGATATTGAAATTTAAAAGTTATGTAGGAGTACAAAGGACCCAGAAAAGCCAAAAACAAAAACAGAAACAGTGCTGGAAGACGTTTAGCACCCAATTTTAAGACTTCTTCTAAAGCTACAGTAATCAAGGCAGTGTTGGTATAAGGAAAGACATATAGATCATTGGAATAAAACAGAGAATCTAGAAATCGAACCACACATATATGGTCCACTGAGTTTTGAAAGATTATTAGCATTTTATAGAACATAAACTCGATTCAAGAGCTGAGGAAGAGAGAGTGTCTTCAGCAAATGGCACTAGAACACCTGGTATCCGTATATAAAAAATTCACCTCAACCCTTTTTTTCCATACATGAAAATAACTTGAAGGGATCTATGAACCTAAATAAGAAAGGCTAAAAGTATAAAACTTTAAGAAGAAATTATAAGGGAAAATATTCATGAATTCAGGGTAGGCAAGAACTACCTAGGATACAAAAAACATGATGTATAAAAGAAAAATTGATAAATGAGATTCCATCAAAATTTAAACTTTAAATGACATCATTAAAATGAAAAGTAGTCCTTAAACAGACTATAGTTACAATACATATAACCTATGACCAGAATATATAAAGAATTCTTAGAGCTCATTAATAGACAACCCTCACTAATTGCAATCTTATCTTCTATATGTGAAATTCTATCCTCACATTGGTTCATTCTGCTGCGCAGACTTTTGATGGAGTTTTTAATCTCTTGGAAATCTGTTTGTATCTGTTTTATGAATTCCATTTGTTTCCTATGTTGGGATTCCATCATGTTCCTCAGATCCTCCATTTTTTTAATCTGTGTCCTCTCTAGATTTATTAATCATGTCTTGCCCTATGGGCCCAATCTCTGGTGTTATCTGAGTAATAATTTCTGATTTCATTTTTCCCAGATCCTCTTTTGTTGCCAGTTCAGGGAGTCCAGGTGGTTGAGTATCTGACTGTGCCATCCCATTTCCCTTTGGGGTTGCTGTAGGTGATCTGGAAGTCTGTTTTTGAGACTTGTTTGTATGTCTTCTCATTCCAAAGGGAGGGAGGAGTTTGTGCTGTTGGTTCACATGCGCAGGTCAACTGCTTGGCGCTGGTGGTATCTCTGCTCCTTGGCACTGGGGATGGTGGTATGGTGGCCAGGAATGCTCACCTCCTTGGCTCCAGGGGCAGGGATGTTCTGGATTTCTGCAGGATTCATTGTGATGTCACCTTTTTTCTTCTTAATCTCATGGAATTGAGTTTTTCTTTCCTTTTTATATGAGTTTGACTAAGGGTTTTGCTATTTTATTTAATATTTCAAAGAACTAAGTCTTTGATTCATTGATTCTTTGTATTGTTTTCTTAGTCTGAATTATACTACTTATTCTCTGATCTTTATAATTTCCCTCCTTGTATGCACTTTCAGTTTAACTTTCTTTTTCTAGAAGCTTGAGATTCAACATTAGGTTATTTATTTGAGCTTGCTATGTTGTCTTAGTGTGGGCACTCACCACTATAAACTTCCTTCATAGTAGTGCTTTCATTGTATCCCATAAGTTCTGATATGTTGTATTGGCCTTATTGTTCAGTTGTAACAACTGTATAATTTCTTCTGTAACCCATTACTTGTTAAGTATCATGTTATTTCATTTCTATACGTTTATGTAGCTTTTGTGATTTGTTTTGCCATTGATTTTCAAATTCACTACACTGTGATTTGATAATATGCATGGGATAATTTCAGTTCCTTTGCATTTACTTAAGCATGCTCTATGAGCTAGTATGTGGTCTATTTTGGAGAAAGTCCTGTGTGCTCCTGAGAAGAATGTGTATTCTATTGTTTGGTGAGACACTCTGTAAATATCTACTAAGTCCATTGTTCAAAAGTTTGGTTCAGTTCTGATATTTCTTTGTTGATTTTTTTGTGCAGTTGATCTGTCTATTTGCAACAATTTGGTATTGAGGTCCCCCACTATAAGTGTAGTAGTGCTTATCTAATTTTTCATATCGGTTAGTGTTTGTTTTATATAGTTGGTTGCTCTGGTATTTGGTACATATATATTTATGATTATTATCTCTTCCTCTTGGATTGTTCCCTTAACAAGGAAATAGTACCTTTCTTTGTCTCTTCTGATCAGTCTTGGCTTGAAATCCACTTTGTCTGTATATAGAATAGCTACCCCTGCTTTTTTTCTCCCTTCTTGTTGAATGAAGCATTGTTCTTCATTCTTTGACTTTATACCTCTTTTGGTTATTTTTTCTGCTCGGTGTTTAAGACCAAGTTAAAGTGAGACCTGTGTCAATCAATAAGAACCTCTTCTTATCTATTAAGGTCAGTTAAGTCTCCCCAGGCCATTACTTTGGAACCATGCGTAGTACCTCTCTGCTTTTCTGTCAGTGTCAGCCATCAGGATGGGTCATGGCCTTGCTTGACCAAGTTGCTTTCAGTGAAAGCATTGGAGATTTTTTTCTTGGTGACCCTCCTTTGGCACATAGTACATTGTCCTCTGGTGTCCAGCAATCTCCCTGTTCAGGAGGTTGAGTGACTTACCAAAGATGTAGGGCCCTGTAGAGAAGGTTCCCTCATGTCCTGGAACTTTGTTGACCTTGAGAGGCCAGGGCCAAAATATTGGCTGTCCTCATAGCCCAGTTACCTTTTAATTTTGGTCTCCAAACTTTAGTTGTTGAACACCCAGAAGAGAAGTTCAATAGCATTAGCATTGTAACAAGAATAATGAACTTAACTATTATAATTTTACCTGAATAACAAGCATTTTGGAATTTAAAATATAGAGAACTGTTACTGTTATCAGTCATGGTTGTTTTTTAGTAGTTGAATTCCTGTAGAATATTAACAGAAAAAGAGCCGCAAATAATATTTTAACATGACAATTATGATGACTTTACATTTATAACACATTTAAATGTCCATCTTGATATAAAATAGCCATTGTTAAAAGTACTCATTTTTTAAAAACTCCAAAAGTTATCTAAATTATTATCTTTTAAAAATAAATAAATATATTATCTTTTGATAGGATACCATCTAAAGAAAATATCTCAGCCCATATATGTATCTGTTGTCATAAATAGCTGGAGTGTATGAAAAGGCAAATACCTGAATAAAAAAGAAGTTATTATCATAAACAAATATTAGAAAACCCGTACAGTCAAAGTACAAATACATTTAGTACACTAGAAAAAATAAAACCTTGTTACTGTTGTTTTTTACAGGATATTTAGTCCTTTGAAAATGACCAGTGTAAGCATACCATAATAACATATTTAGAATTTATCCCTTTGATGACAATTGATATAAACAGTATAATAATATATTTAAGTAATATTTATTGATATAAGTCTTTTATAAGGCTATGAAAACTATTGGGTCAGTCTGTTGTAAGATGAAAACTGTTGAGGTCCCTCTAGTGAACAAAGACTGGAAAATATTTCCATGTGGCCGCTCCTTTGTTCACCAAGGGGAGCATGCCTTGAACTTAATAACCTTTATCTATAAACAAAACAGCTGTACAATTGGACAAAAAACAAAGATATAAGACAATTTATAAAACTAGAGTGCACTCAAATATATTTAGCCCAATGGAATTATAATTTCTTTATAATTTTAGGTTTATAATTATAAGACTATTTAAAACTTTTTGTAAGTCAATTAACAGAGATCTCTTGTAGAATTAAAATCAGAAGGAATGAAACCTCTATTCCTGTAAACTTTTTATAACAAACTTGAAACCAACAAGTAAACATATATATTTCCTTTATAAATCACTTCCGCACACCTTCTTGACATACCTAGGCCTTTTGGTCTTGTTCTGCTAACAACACAAATATATAAAATCCTTTTATATCAAAAATATATCTTTTACTTATAGCTTTTTAAATATTTTGTCTCTGACTCACTATAAACTTTTTATGAGGCAGAGAGTCATACGGTCTCTGTGGCCTCTATCTGCCTAGCCTAGCTGAGAGTCCCATTGTGGGAAATTTTTTGATATAAACATCAGGATTAGAGAAGGAGCCTAAGCATTTTTTAATTCAAGAAAGATCAAAGAAAGAGAATGGCACATGTATTCTAACAATGTTCTCAGTTCCGGCAACCTCTCAGAGAGGCATCTGTGTGACCAGGGCTGATGGTGGAAGGGTGGGATAGCAAGAACGGGCGTGGGGCAGGCAGATGTGAGATGGTGGGGATGGGGTAGGAGGAGGTAAAGGAGTGTCACAAGATGGCGGGGGAGGGGTGTCACAAGATGGCGGATAAGGGCCACTTGGGGAGGTGGAAGGAGACAAAGGAGAGGTACAAGATGGCGGAGGAGGACGGTCACAAGATGGCGGGGGAGAAGAAGCATGGGATGAGGCAGAAGGGTTTAGAGGGTTATAAGGTGGGGGAAGTGTGAGTGGTGAGTGATCAGCTGGATCGAATGTTTTGGAATCAGAAGGAGAGGAATCGGGAAGGGTGGGCAGCAAAGCTCAGGATAGGAGCACTTGAGAAGGAAAGCAGGTTTGACAGAGGGAGGGTTGAGAGCATAGGTAGTAAAAAAGGCTTGTACGTAAGGGATTTCTGACCATTTGCCATTGTGCTGACAGAAGTTGTGTAAATCACACAGTATGTTAAAATCAAAAGTGCCATTTTGGGGCCATGGAAACCCATTATCTAATTTATACTGAGGCCAAACCTGATTGCAATAGAAAACAAGTCTTTTTGGCTTAAAGTCTGGTCCCAACAATCCGAGGGGTTTGAGTTGTGCCAGGAGGCAGCCCAGAGGCATTGAGGGAGGAGGTTTAGATTGTTGGGCCCCCATGTTAGAGCGGGTGAGGAGGAGGCAGCTCCTGGGGAGAAGGACAAAGGGGAGAAGCATCCTTGTCTCCTTTGACAATCTCCGAGTGAGTCTCCCAGAGGGAGAGAATGAGAGGAGGAGGGCCAATGAGACTTCTCCCAGGGGCACAGTCCTGGGCCCAGTGGCCGTGGGGGTATCTCTGACCAAGTGCTTGGATTTCTGAGAAGTCCCTGGAGGGAGAGAGAAAGAGACAGAGAACCCGACAAGAGGGAGGCTGAACTCCCTACTCACCCAGACATTGGTGACCAGTGTGGATGTGTAGCATCAGCAATGGCAAAGGTAGAAAGCCCCAGAGGGTCCTGGCAACAGCAGATAGGGTCCGTCCAATGGAGATGGCCAAAAGGTCAATCAACCCCGTCCTGCAGGGGATCATCCATTAATGGACCATCTACCATCTGAGTCACAGCACCAGAAATGTCAGGTAAAAGGCCAAATACCAAGACCAGACCAGGCCACGACAAGCCTTTATTAGGGGAATAGATCTGCCGGGCTGTCTCTGAACAAAGGAGAGACAAAAACCCATTCTTTGACTTTATTCATTGCTTTTGAGTTAAATGCATTTCTTGTATGCAGTATATTGTTGGATCTTGCTTCTTGATCCATTCTGCCAATTTTCTTTTTGTTGATTGGAGAATTGAGACCATTCACATTGATAGTTATAACTGATATGTATTGACTTATCCTTGTTATATTTATTTTCATGGTGTTGATTCCCTTTCTTTCCCTTCTGTTTAATTGCTTGCCTTGCCTGGTGGAGTCATCTTATTAGGATTATTGGAATTGGTGTCTTCATTGTCTCTTTCTAGAATATCCTTCAGAACTTTTTGGAATTTTGGTTTGGTGATCATGAATTTCTTCAGGTGTCCTTTATCATGGAAATATCTTATTTCTCCATAAATTTTGAAAGATAATTTTGTGGAGTACAACAATTTGGTTTGGAGGTTGTTTTATTTTAAGGCTTGAAATACTTCACTCCAAGCTCTTCTTGACTTAATGGTTTGTGTTGAGAGGTCTTCTGTGATTCTGATGGGCCTTACTTTATAGGTGAGTTGTTTCTTTTCTCTAACAGCTTTTAATCTTATGCTCTTGTATTGAGTTTCTGGAATTTTGACTATTATGTGTCTCTGTGTGGTTTTTTTTTCTAATCACATCTAGTTGGGATTCTATATGTGTCACTTATCTGTATGTCACATTCTTTTCCCATATTTGTGAACTTTTTTGGTATTACTTCTGTGAACAGGTTTTTTATGTTCTTTGTGTTATCTTCTGATTTTTCAATGGTTTCATTTAATCTTATATTATTTTCCTTTGCATCATCTAGCAGCTATTGGATCAATTTTTTTATAGTCCCTTGCTATTTTTAAGGAGTCTTTCATTTGATGATCACCAACCACAACCCTGCCTTCTAAATTTGATATTGTCTTCACACTGGTTGATTCTGCTGCATATACTTTCAATAAAACTTTTAATCTCCTGGATATCTGTTTATATCTGTTTTATGGTATCCAGTTCTTTCCTATGTTGAGCATTCATGGTTTCCTTAAGCTCCTCTGTTTTTTTTTTAATCTGTATCTACTCTTGATTCACTGATCATTTCCTTCATTGTAATCATCATCTCTTTAGTTACCTGTGTAATTATTTCTGATTTTTCTTCACCTATGTTTTTATTCATTTTTATTGTTTTGTTACTTCTACTGCTACTATTTCATAAAATTCAGGTGGGAGGCTTTTGATTTTTTCCACCTCAATGCCTCTGGGTATGCATTGAGTAAATTGGGTGCTTTGTATTGCACCTTGTTTCTATGTTTTTTATTTTAATTTTTAATTTTTTTTTACTGGGGATCAAAGTCAGGACCTCGCACCTGCGAGGCAGGTGGCAGAACCACTGAGCTACATTCCTGGCCCCTATGTTTTTTAATTTTCTATTTTTATTTTTGTTTATTTGTTTTCTGTGCTGAGGCTTGTAAGTTGCTTAATGTGGGTAGTTTTATTACTAGTATCTGGACATCTCTAGGTAACGACTACTTTTCAGATTTGTCTTCACAGTGCAGCTGGCTTCTGGCCTTTGAGTCTCTCTCAGTATCCTACCTCTTCTATTTATTAGGGATGAGAGTCTAACCTCCTCTGTTATCCTTTTGAGTAATTGGAGTGTTTGGTTAATGGTATTCTGCCCCTCACTGCTCCCTGAATTGTCTTTGGGGGGTTTTGAAAGGCAGTGTTTTCCCTTGTCCTCTCATATTTCTATTTTTTGGATTGTTTTGTTTTGGCTGAGGCTTGTGGACACTTATAGTATACAGACTATGTTGCTAATATAGAGGTTTCTTTAGTTAGCCACTTTTCAGTGATGTATTTTGGGTATGACTATCTATAGTCCTTTGCCTCTGTTCCAAAATCTGATCACCTTGGTTAATTTAAGAGGGGAGGATGGAGTGTAATTGGCTCAACACTGAGTCCTCAGGAAATGGACCCTAGTATTGTTAATGTCAGAAACGTAATCTGGGTGTTGGCTTACACACAAAAAAATACCCATTAATGACAAGAGTTATGTGACCAAAATCAAGCAAATCAGCTACAAATACAGCATATCAGCTATAGTAGTATCAAGCAAAGCAGCTACAGCAGTATCATCCAATGCAAATTGGGTATTAACATATCATAAAAGTCAATTTTGTACCACCGTTAATACATTCATGATAGGGCCATACTTTGTATATCTTGCTGCCATGTGGCTTTGATTTGAATTTGATCTTTCTTGTCAACTTGAACCACTGGTCACTGTTGGTACATGCATGACTGTTCCATTAGGTAGTTGTACCATTTCTCAGGGGGATCTTTGGTTATAATAACACAAAGAAAGGTGTTGATTTAGTAGGCTAGATATCATCATATATCAATTCCTTAAGGAAAACATAAAAATGGTATAAAAATTGTAATACAACTTATTTGTGGTACAGCAGTTCTAAATGCATTTTATATACTTCAGCAATGAGGTACTTGTAAGATTTCCCTGTTAAAATTTAGAAAATAATTATTGATAAACTACTCACAAATATAAATAAATGTCTTTTAATTTAATGAAATAAATTTGTTGATAATTATAATAATTTTAATTGTACAAATAGTATTAGTTGATATTTATATTTGGACATAATTATTCAAATTCAAGCAACTAACTAGATTCATTCCATTTATAGAGTTTTTATTAATTTTATTAGTATAAAGAGCAATAAAATTGATTAGATCTGTTTGCATCACCAGTGGTACAAGCTGCCCAATGAGACAGTTAAACATGTACCTACCACAGGTGGTTCAAGCTGGCAGGAATGGAAGTTAGCTGCTCTTTACTACCTAAAATTGTGACTTTTTCCAGGGATACTCCATAGCAGTCATAAGACTTTAAATGAGAGAGGACATTTTGTGTCAAGGACTGGCATTGGAAAGTTTGCTTTTCAATATGATGGATGTTTTGAGCTTCTCCCATTTCTAGTAGTCTCAGTTCTTGGCTCAGGCCTGCAACAAACTGCCCTAGGATCATGGTGCTTTTGTGATATTTGTGGTGACTAAAAAGCATTTTAAAAAAGACTTGCAGTGTATAGTCAGAAAGAAAATGGAAACCACATGGAAAATTTAGCCCATTCCAATATGTTCTTAGTCTCCTATTATACATCCTGCTAGGGCCTCCTTAGCAGATGATGGCTGAGAATATCCTCTTTAGAGTAATAAATTACTGGAACATTAAATGCATCCTTGCAGCTGCACCAGGGCTAGTTAGAGGCCTATTCAAGAAAAGGGCTTATGTGGAGGAGTTTTTTTCCCTCCTTTTAAAAAGCCACCTGTACCATTTTTGTCTTTGTTTTTAAGTGGAAATGATTTTAAGATGTAATTTTCTTTCTCTGCTTGTATTTATGGTGTACAAATAGTTCTTTGTTAATTGAGAAAAAACCCCACACAAACCCAAATGCCAAACCTAATTAAGGCTCTTTAGAAAAAGTGTGCCTCTAACTTTCCAACTTCCTTTCTGAGTTAGTAATTTTGGGGCTGGACAAGATGCAGGTGGGAGGGATTGCTTCATTGACAGCTGCGAATCTTTTACATTCCTGGAAGCGCACCAATTAAGGGCACAGAACTATTGGAGAACTAGGGCTAGTCTTAAAAGAGCATGCACTGTAATCTAAACTGTTTTCCTGTTGATTGTCAAATCTCAAGGGTTCTTTGAGGGTAGGAGAGATAGCTTTGAGGAGAAAATTGGGAATACATCATCTAATCCAGATGTTGAAAACCAGAACTGGAGAAGGAAAAATGTTATAAAATAGGCCTTGAGGGGAAAAAAAATACCTTCTTTTTTTTTTGTACTGGGGATAGAACTTGGGACCTTGCACTAGCAAGGCAGGTGCAGGAACCACTGAGCTAAATCCCCAGCCCAAAAATACCTTCTTTATAAACTAGACCTTGAAGGGGGAAATCTTTTTGTTGTAATCATATCAATTTTAGTTAGATTGATATAATGGGGTTAGCTGTGCAATTTGGTGAGGCCATGATCAGCTATATAGAATCATTTACAGAGTTCCCGGGGGCACCTTCTGTACAATAAAATCATCCCTACTAAGAGGTCATAGAGTCTGATGGTCCTCATCAGTGGTCCTTAACCCTTTTTGGTCAAATACTTGCTTTAGAATCTGGTAAACGGTACTGACCTTTCCCTTCAGAAAAATAAAAGTGTAGGTACAAACACACATCAGCATACCTTTTCATGAGGTTCACAGACTTCTGTGAACTGTGCTGGGTAGTCTTTGGATTGTCAGTGTTTCTCATAGTTCATTTTCAAGAACCACATATTGTATTAGCACTGTGTTCACACAAGGACTATGGTTGAAGTAATTGTCATATGGTTTTGAATGTTTGGAACAAACATGGGTCCAGAAATTACAATGACAGTTCCATGATGACAAATTGAAGCACTGTATCATATATTAAAATCCTTGAGGAAATCACACTCAAAGACTGGAAAGTTGAGTTGTTAAACTTGAGAGCTTGATGGTGGTGGCTTCCTAAATTACCTCTTTGATTGCATTCAGTTCTAGAAAGTGTGGTTGCAAATTCTACTGAAAGACTTTGATATGAGTTTAAACATACCTAATACTGCTGTGTCTATTTCTTTAGTAAAGAAGTGAACAAAATCTGTACCTGTTGAGATAAATTATAATCCTTAGTTTGCACCATAGTTTGGTTTTCTTAAACATCTTCATTATTTTATTTTTGATATTAAACATAGTGATCATCATTAAAATAATATTTGAAATTTCTTCAAGATTTTTGAATATAAAGCTACAAAATATCTCTTGTGCAAGGCACTTAAAATCTGAGAAATGACCTTTAGTGGCATTATCATTTCCATAAAGTCTTACTCCATCCCTTGTGGGGAAACAGTTTCTCTCAACAGCTGGAATGCTCAGTGTGGAAAAGGGGAGGTTATTATTTGCTTTTCATTTCTTTGTAAAGTATGCTGAGAAGACATATCTTTAGGGGCCACAATTTTATTATCATCACATTCTTTATGGTTGTCTTAAACAATGAATCATGATCAGAGCACATATTGCTGATCACTACCTGTTAATGAATTGAGTGGCTTGGCATTGGTGTGAAACATCTATGATTTGCATAACAACATATTTCTGGGCTGTGCTCAAGAATAAGGCTCCTCAGAACTGCTCTTAGTTCTCCTCTGCCAGTCTACATTATGATTGACAAAAGACACTTGTTAACTAAGTTAAATACATTTCTTGTTATGGGGAAAAACTGGATCTCTCTTATATTTCTGGTGGTAGTGGAAATGGTGCAGCCATTCTAGAAAAGAATTGGGCAGCTTCTTATAAAATGAAACATGCAGCTACCATATAGCCCAGAAATTACACTCCTGGGTATTTATTTCAGAGAAATAAAGACATGTTCACACAAAAATGTGTATATAAATATTCACAGCAGCTCTATTTGTGATGGCCCCAATCTGGAAACAATCCAGATATCCTTCAACATGTGAACAGCTAAACAAACTATGGTACAAGCATATCTTGGAATAGTATTCATTGATAATAAGGAATAAATAATTGATACATATAATATCTTGGGTAGAACTAAAAGAATTATATTGAGTAAAAAGAAGGAATCCCAAAATGCTGCATACTATATGATCCCACATGAATAATAGCCTTGAAATGACAAAATTAAAAAAATGAAAACAGATTAGTAGTTACCAGGAGTTAAGAAGTGAGTGGAGGTGAGTGGAGCCTTTCTCATGTTGATGGAACTGTCCTATATCTTGTCTATATCAACTCAATATCTTTGTTTTGATGTTGTACTGTGACATTGCAAGACACTATCATTGGGGAAACTTGGCAGTGTTACATAGTTTCTCTCTGCATTATTTCTTCCAACTGTATGTAAATCATCTATGATTATCCCAGAATAACAAGTTTAATTTAAAAATCTTTTTAAAAGACCCTTTCCTCTGATAGCATAAAATCTCAAGGTTAAAAATAAAAAAGTGGGGCACTTCTGTGTGTGTGTTTGTGTGTGTGCATGTACACCACTCCTGTGCCAAGAATCTGTGCATTGGTGGTTTTTTCTGGCTACAGCAAAACATCTGCTGGCATCCACATGCAATGGTATTTGTCCTTCTAAATTGTGTGTCATAGATAATGTGAATGTCCAATGCTGTTGATTATTATAGGAATTTTGCCAATAGCTTATTCTGCTTCCTTTAAGTCATTTTTTTCATTAATATCATGCCTGGTTTTACAAGCTTCTTGGCAATAAAATGCCTCATACTTGTTTTGCCAAGAGGTCTAATAACTTTGAATGATACTACTATAGCTTTAGTATCTTCTAAGCCTTATTCACAATATACATCAATTTCATACAGCAAAGAATTACCTAATATTTACTCTCAAAAATTCAATTGTTTTATCACAGGTTAACTGTACTTTAATAATTATTTAAAAGCTTCGATGACTTCATGCTGCAATTTGATACATTTTATTACAAATAACACCCAACAGACTGAGGTAAATGGATGGCAGGGCTAATAAAATCAAATTTTCAGATATTTATCTTACTTCATATCTGCATTTTTGGCTGCTTGTGTGATATTTTCACATACGGACCAGCTTATCTGTTCCAGCACATATTGGAATTTGTATTTGCACTGTATTTGTACTGAAGACCTATTCACTGTTTATATTTATGGTGTTTACTGAGATGTAGCACTTTATTTACTACTTTTATTACTACTTGAATATTTAATGAGCCACTTTTTTTTCAGTGCTGGAGAATGAAATCAGGGGCGCTTTACCACATCACCAGCCATTTTCATTTTTTATTTTGAGACAAGTTCTCACTAAATTGCCCAGGCTGGCCTCAAATTTGCAATCCTCCTGCCTCAGCTTCCTGAGTAGCTGAGATTACAGGTGTATACCATCATGCCCAGCTAGTGAGGCATTTTTGAGTGGTTGACTTGGTAAGGGGATATAATGGTACATAATAGTCATAACACAAAATGCAAATTTAGCATAAACAAGAACATGAAAAAGGCACAAATATGTGTTAACAGAGATGAATTGTACCTTAATAAGTGAGTGGTGACCAAGGCAAACACAGTTCTGCTAGTGTATACCAAATATTTAAAGACATAAGGAACACAATTGCAGGAAAGATGATAAGTAGCTTTACATCTCAAATGTGTGGAAGGTATGTGAAGAAATAATCTTATTGCTACCCAAGCTGTGGAAATAGCCTAGATGCTCATCAACAGATGAATAAAGAAAATGTGATATATTTATACAAGGGAATACTACTCAGCCATAAAGAATAAAATCACGTCATTTGCAGGAAAATGAATGGAACTAGAGAACATCATGTCAAGTGAAATATGCCAGACTCAGAAAGTTAAATTCTCTTGTGAGAAACCTAATAAATAAGTACATAAATAAAATAAAGGACAGATGACTGGAAAATAGGAGATAGGGAAGGGAGTCAGAGGAAGTGGGGAGGAAAGAGAGAAGGGGCAATGGGAAAGACAAACATGTTAAATGCATGTATCATTTTACCAAAATGAACCTCACCATACTGTATTACCAACATGTGTTAAAAATATTAACAAGAATAAGTAATCTTATTGCTTCTCTTCTATCACCTGTTAAATTTTTGGGGATTATCAGTGGCCCTAGATGATCTAGGGTCCATGTATCACATTTTATTTTATTTATTTATTTTTGGTACCGGGGGATCGACCTTGCACTTGCGAGGCAGGTGGCAGAACCACTGAGGTAAATCCCCAGCCCCATGTATCACATTTTGTTTTTTTTTGGTACCGGGGATCGAACTGAGGTCCTTGCACTTGCGCAGCAGGCGGTGAAACCACTGAGCTAAATCCCTGGCCCATACATTTTTGAAAACTGTACTTTAGGAGAGAGTATATACTAAACATTAAACACATTTATTATTATGTAAAATTTTGATTCTATTTGAATTAGTAGAACTTGATTGAACTCGATCATCATGTGTCTACTTTGGGTAGGAAATTGTGACAAAGCATGTGTTTTTATTAATAGGAAACAAGGTATGGAACCTTCCATAATCATGGAGTTGTAGCTAAGGTGAGGCTGTCCAGCTTGGTACTACATTTCCCACACTCCCTTGTGGCCTGGTGAGGTCTGTGACAAATTGAATGTGAGCAGAAATGATGTGTACTCTTTGTAGGGCCAGCCCTTAAAAGTGCTCATGTGCTCCTTTTTGATTTTTTCTTGTAGAAACATGGGTGTGTCCATAATACAGCTTCAGTTAGATAGCTGAGACTTTTGCCCTTGAGGAGGGAGCTGACATGTCATGAAAAGAACCCAAATAAATGAATGAATGAATGAACTCAGTAGGTCACTTATGTGCCCAGGATCCTCATATGGAGAGAAATTCCATTGTTCTTTGCTTAATTGTATTTTAAAAAAAATTATAGCAGCTTAGTCCATTAACCTCAATACAGAAAGGGAAACCCTGAAAGTCTGAAAGCCCTTGTTGGTAAGAAGAGTGGCTCTTGGTGGCACAGGACAGGAGAGGGGGAAAAGGGAGTTGGGAGTTGGCACAAGACTACCCACTATGATGACCGTCCACTTGACTTCCAAGGCTGACTTTGGTGATTCTGCTGGGTGTTATCTAAGTCATGAGTCACACAGAAATGTATTTTTTCTATGAGAAAAAACAATTGACTCTGGGGAATTGGTGGCAAATAGTCATCCAGTTTAAGATTAGAAGGAAATGAAACCAAGGAGCCATATCAGGCCCAGGTCATCTCTGGGTCACCTGATGCCAGATCCAGGACAATGGTGTTCTAAAGCTCCCTGAAGCATGCCTGTGGCTCTTGATAATTTTCCTACTTCAGGCATGATCAGTGCTAAGAACTGTTATGGAACTCAGCCTACAAGTTGTGGCTACAATAGTGACTTTAGCTATAGAGGTTTAGGACTAGGAGAAATCTCATTTATTTTCTAGTTCAACCTTCAGTTGATGTAGTGCCTCAGCCACTGCTAGGCACCTTTACCTAAACTAGAAAAAGTGCTCCCTTTTTGGGCCCATCGCCTGGCAAGTATACATGTAACAAATTAAGAAAAGAAAGCATAGCTTGGTGAATGCAGTGCAGTCACGATTTCAGTCTCCACTCACCTCCATGTCTGGGCATCTTTGTGCAGTGAAAGATATACACAACTGTATGTATATGTGGTGGTCTTGCAGAGTACCAGTGATATAGTGAGAATGAAGTAGAAGAGAGAAGAAGCAATTCAAATGTGATGCACTTGCTGGAGGTCCTTATAGGAAAGGGAAAAGGAAACTATTTTGAGAAGCAAAACATAGGCAGCGATTTAGGAGCAATTTTTATAGTACTGGAAGTTGATTTCAGAGTCTACACATTGGGCTATATTCCCAGCCCTTCTTTTATTGTTTTGTTTTGAGACAGACTCATGGTAAGTTGCCCAGGCTTCTCTTGAACTTGCACTCCTCCTGCCTCAGCCTCCCATGGTGCTAGGTTTACAGGGCACACCATCACATTGGCTAGAAGTTTTAAACTTGATATCCAAAGGGCTATCCCTGAATACACAATGTAGTTGTATCTATACATTTGCTAGTGCTGTTTCCCACTGGAAGCATCTTTTCTGGTTATGATTTTTATAAGTGCTCTAAACCTCAGTTTTAGACTTAACTCTCCAAAAAGCCTTCTATGGCCTCTGTAGCTCACAGGAATCCTGCACTCCCTCTTCATTCCCACTGAACTCTGACCTCACCGCACTTAAGATTTTGCTCCATTCTCAGCCCTTCACTTGGCATCCTTGCTTTCTGGGATGGTCTCCTTTTTTGAAGACCTTTGTCTCTTCTCTTGTGTCCACTCTGTACATATAGGAGTTTATTACATGTTTGTATACGTACATTAGTCTCTCCTTACTGGATTCTCTAGGTACAGGGATGGTGGTTTAAATAACAAAACAAAACTCTAATTCTTCTAATTCGAAAGATCCAGAGCTAAACCAGGCATAATCCCAGCTATTCAAGAGGCTGGGTGAGCCAGGAGGATTACAGGTTTAAGGCCATCCTAAGCCATTTTATGAGACTATCTTAAAAAAAAAAGTATGGCTGGGGATGTAGCTCAGTGGCAGCACATTTGCCTAGCATGTGCAAGGCCCTGGGTTCCGTCTCCAGTACCCCCCCCCCCAAGGAATCTATATCCCTATCCTCAACTGGATACAGTGGAGTGTAACAAATGATTACTGAATTTTAAAAAAATGAGTAATCCATGCTCAGAAAGATATCAGTTTGTTTGAATGCCCAAATGATGTTTATTTTCATTCAGAGAGCCTCCAATAGGCTCGTGACAGCAGGCCATGAAGATCATTTGCAACGAATCAACTTAATATCTTTTCCCTGTTCAGACACCATTTTCACAAATCCTTGTAGAAAAAACGCTGGGCCCATTGACTGGTTCCAGTCCAGTTCTGCTACTTTGAGCAAGTTGAATCACAGCTCTGGCTAGCTTTAATTTCCTAACCTGTAAAAATAAAGAAATAGCTTTAAAAGTCTACAATGTTGTAAAACAACATGATAAACAATGTGGCAACTGAGCTGAACTGTGAAGATATATGAATATCTATGGTAATACCTAACTCCTAGCTCAGCCTGAAGCAATTTTTCTTTGGCAATGAAATGTCCACAAGATGTTTTATGTGTCTGATGGCCAGTAAACAGCTGTAGAAAACTTGGGGGAAATATAACTCCCTTTTGGCCTGTGTAATTTTACTTTTGTTGTTAATAGGCCAACCTATCTCATTTCTCTCTTGTAGGAAGTTTATTTGTTCATTTATCTGTTCTATTTGGGGTTGCCATATTTATCAAATAAAAGTCCAATATGATTCCTTCATATACAATATGTTCAATCCTTCACAGGTTGGTCAGTGTAATGGAATGCACTGTAATGAGAACAGCCTTGCTGTCTAAGGTTTGTCTCCTAACTGGAAGCATTAGTAATACCTGGCAGATACCTAGCAATTCAAACTCTGGGCCACATCCTAAACCTTAGAATCTACATTGTTTTTGTTTTCTTTCTTTCTTTCTTTCTTTCTTTCTTTCTTTCTTTCTTTCTTTCTTTCTTTCTTTCTTTCTTTCTTTCCTTCTTTCCTTTCTTCCTTCCTTCCTTCCTTCCTTTCATTTATTTATTTGCAATGCGGGGGGTTGAACTCAGGGCCTTCACACTGAGCTACTTCCCCAGCCTTCTTTCTATCTATGTATCTATGTATCTATGTATCTATGTATCTATGTATCTATGTATCTATCTATCTGATACACAGTCTCACTAATTTGCTCAGGCTATGCTATAAATAGAAATCCTCCTGCCTCAACCTCCCAGAATGCTGGGATTACAGATGTAATCCATATCCAGTTCAGAACCTGCATTTTAATATGATCCCCAGGTGATCATGTGCACATTAAACATATGAGAAACCCTGGGCTAGCTTCTAACTGCCTCCTCCATGTGCTCAAAAGATATCCCTAACCTTTGGAGTAAGGAAAAGGGAGAAGAAGAGTTGCCCCAAATATAAATTATTTAGTTGGTTCTAGTTTATCAAGAAACCAGGGACTATAATTCTTTTGAAGAAATACTGATATTCATAGCAGGACATCTCATAATAGCTAAATCTTGGAAAAAGCCTATATGTTCATCAGCAGATGAATGGATAAATAAAAGTGATATTTATTCACAGTGGAATACTACTCTGCCATAAAGAAAGATAAACTTGAGTCATTTGTAGGAAAGTGGATGCACCTTAAGACCACAATGTTAAGGGAAATAAATCAGACACAGAAGCTTAAATATTGCATGATTTCTCTTATATGATAAACCAAAAATATAAATAAAGAGCAAAGTAAAAGATAGATAATAGGAAGTAGGTAGATAGATGTTTCTGAAGTAGGAAAGGATCAAGAGACAGAGTGAGGGGGAGGAAGGGGAAGAAATGAGGATTAAAAAGGAATTAAAATGTTTTATGTACATGCGCCAACCCCTCACAAAGAATGTAAACATTATGTTCTGCAAACAAGTACTAATTAAAAAAAAAAAAGCCGGGAATTAGACAGAGGTGCTGAGGCCAGAGAAATGCCAGAAGTTGGAATGAATTGAGACCTATAGGTGTAGTTGGTGGTTTCAGGAGTGAAGGCTAGGCTCCTGTGCTGAAGTCCTACCACTTTTTTCATTCATCTAGGTTACAGACTTGGGCTTTATAGAGTGAAGGTTAAGAATGTGGGCTCTGGAGCTAGAAAGCTGAGATTCAATTCTTGGCTGCACCATTTACCAGAGAAGTAGACAGGAATCCAGAGCAAGTGGTAGCTGAAGCCAGAGACACAGCCAGCTGGTCTCAACATGGGAAAACTAGCCACAGTAGGTTCGAGGCACCAGAGTTAGGGCTGGAGAGTCAGCCCCTCATTTGATAATTTTTAATAAATATATTGTCACTTGGAGATCCTTATTTCAGACTTCATTATCAAAGGGCAATTTAGAGTTACATCGCTGCTATATGGTCTCTGGGTAGAGTTTTGTTAAATCTGCTAATTTGTCAGATTAAGCAAGTAAAAATATAGGATGCCTAATTAAATTTGAATTTCAGACAAATAAAGGTTTTGTTTAGTATGTGTATATTCCAAGTACAGTGGTACCTTGGTTCATGAACTTAATTCTTTCCATAATTCTGGTTACAGCCAAATATATGTAACCAGAATCATGGAATAAATTCTGCAATCAGAATCATGGAAAGAATTGAGTTCGTGAACCAAGGTACCACTGTATTGCATCCTAAAATGTATCTGGCAACCCTGTTCCCAGGCCATTATTACTTGGGGCACCATGCTGTTAGCCTGCTTAATAAAGCAAAATGCCTGAGAAAGCCTCCTGCTACTGGGGTGCCCTTAGCATTTAGAGTCAGTTCATTTCCCCTAGCACTGTGAAAGCTCTTAGAAGCTGGCAGAGCCCCTAATGAGCTGAATTCTCTCTCTCTCTCTCTCTCTCTCTCTCTCTCTCTCTCTCTCTCTCTGTAGTGAGTGAAGTATTGCTTTAAATAAGCCCCTGCTGATGTGTGTGTAAAGATGGGGTTGGATAGAACAGCTGGTCTTTCAGTAGCCCCATCCCCCACTTCTCTTTTTCTCCCGTTTATATACCTTGAAAAACCCTATTGCTTTATTCTACTCTAAATGGCTTTTCCCAATAGCCAACCCAAATCTGTCAGTGCTCTTGAAACTTTCAGACTAAAGTCAATTTATACTGATAAATAGAAATGGCAGGACTCAAAGGAAGCCACTGCACGTGGAATATTCAATAGGAAAAAAGAGAAAAAAAGGAGGCTTGCTTAGAGAGCCTTTGCCTATTCACCTGGAAACAAAGAATCCAAATACAGGAATCTGAGAGGACCACCAGGGGCTCACTTGGCTATGTAAATGAGAGGAATGGTGCAGATTCAAGTGAAAGACAAATGGAACCCGAAACAGCGTCACTGTTTGGAAGAAGCGTCTTGGACGAGTGAGCTGAAAGAAGGGGCTGTTTCCCTGCAGATGTTATGTAGACTCCTGTAAGGAAAGTGATTTTTCCATTTGTTCTTTGGAGTTGGACAGGGAGGGCTTATTGTTAAGTGATCTACCTTAGCCTGTTCACAGCACAAATTGGCAATGCGGCTCATTCAAGCCTGAGGCTCCTGAGAAGGATGCAAACTACCCTTTGTACTCACCCCAGGGTCTAGTGTTCAGGGAGTCACTTGAAAGGCACAGACATCTGGATGGTTTTATGGGCTAATAAAAAGGTGGGGGTAGGGTGGGGATAATTTCTGCCCTTCTGTTCCTAGGGAACCCTGGAGCATAGTAAGTCTGAGACAGTTTGAGGCCACCTAAAGTAGACATGAGTGGCTTTTTCCCCCCAGTTTATCCCATCACCGACCCCCCCCCCCATCTCAGATAATGTGAGGACTGGCTTGGCAAAGCATGGCACAGGCAAGGCTCAAGGAGAGAGGCCTGGTGGACCCGAGTCAGACTGCCAGCCAGACTGGAGCTAAAACATGTCAGATCAGGACACCTTGATGTGTGGTTACCACCTACAGTTAGAGCCACAGGAAGTTTAACTGACTTTTGGGCAGCACTATGTAATGCGATATGCCCCACACAGCTGTCAAATCAGGCCTAGGATCTGAGGCCAACCTTAGATCAGCTCCTACTGAGGCACTTTGCAAGGCTGTCTTTTTTTCCTTGGACAGGACAACTCTAGCCTTTGAGGTGGGTCTTCTTAGACTTTCAGGAATAAAGTCATGGGCTAAGATTGAGTGCTTGGGACATTATTAAGCATACGTATGTCTGCTCCACATCACCCAGCTAGTGGATGAAGAGCCAGTGCTAGAAGCTGGGTTTGACTTCAAAGCCCAAGTTTTAAACCACAAAGCTATCATTTTTCAGCTTTTAGCCTCTCAAACATCAACTTCCTGATTTTGACCACATCCTGTACTCTCTATATTATTCTTTCCTTAATATTTTTGAATCATCTTTTTTCTTAAACAAACTTCTATTATGCCAAATAAAATCCACTATTCTATGTAACTAATCTGAACTAATAAAAATGCTGTTGTTATAAACTGAAATTCAATATCAAGTGCTTTAAATAGAAAAAATCTATAATAATAAATCAGTAACTGTTAATTTAAACATTCTTCTGGGTATTACTAGCAATCATCTTGCATCTCACTTCTGATTTGCTTTTACATTTTGGGCAATAACACATTGTTCTAAGCAGTTTATCCATCCTTGGGATTATAACAGGCCTTGAATGTGTGCCTCCCCATTCATATTTTGGAGTCCTAATTCCCAGTGTAATGGTATTGGGAGGGGGGCTTTACAGAGGTAATTAGGTCATGAAGTTCAAGCCCTCAAGAATGGGATTAGTGTCCTTCTAAGAAAGGATAGAAGAGAGATTATTTATTCCTCCACCAAGTGAGGGCAGTCGGAAGGTGGAGTTCTGAAAACCATGAAGGGCACTGTGTTTAGATGTTATTCTAAAGCTTCATGCAGTCATAGATGGGGCTTTTTCAGAGGTGGCTGGATCTAGAGTATGTGATGCTGGAATTGATTCATGGTGCAGTGCTAGGCTCAAGGGCACTAGAATTAAGGGTGTGAGTGCTACCTGCCCTAAGTAGTCTGGAAAAGATAAAGGGGATAGAAAGATGCAGTTAAGGTCCCTTGTTGCTTTGCTACCCTCTGCCATGTGCCACTCTGCCTGGAAGTCAGCCAACTATGGACTGAAACCTCTACAAACTGTAAGCAAATAAACTTTTCCTCCTTTAACTTTAGATATCTGGTATTTTGTCTCAGCAATGGGAGAAAAATAAGACAGGGACCCTCAGTGGAATCTTAACCTTAAACTTCTTAGTCTCCAGAAGTATGAGAAACAACTGTCTGTTGCTTAAGTCACCCAGTCTATGGTATTTTTGTTATAGCAGTCTGAACTAACGAAGACAATGATTATCTAATTCACCTCCCTCCCTCATTCAATTGTAAATAGGATACACAAACTTTCACTTGATATCCTCGTGCCCCAGCTTGAAATTCTTTCATGAGGAAATGGAAAACCTTTTGCTTCTGACTAGAAGCTGCCATTACACATTCATTGCTCTTTGATTTTTTTGGTACTGGGGATCAAACTCGGAACTTTGTGCTTTTGGGGCAGGCAGTGGCACCACTGAGCTAAATCCTGGCCTTGCCCTTTGATATTGTCATAAGTATATAGCCTTTGAGGAATTTTTACTACCACTGGAAACTAGACATAAAGCCACTTGCCCAGATATCCTCTCCTTTGCATTCTTCCTCTTTTTCTACTGTCTTTTAACTAACCTCTTATAAGAAGAGGGACAAAAGAGTGCATAGGTTCTGTTGGTGTATTGATGATATAGGGATGAAATTTATTTATGTGCTTCACCCTGAGAGAAACATAAACCAGATAGTGAGCTTTACCCCACAAGAATCCTTAGTCTTGGGAAGGAAGAGAAAATCCTGAGTGAAAATATGTTTTTCACGGTTTAGCTGCCTTTGAAATAATTTCTGAATCTTTTGAGGAAAAGGAGGTGGGACAGAAGGATGTCTTTAGAACAAAACAAAACAAAGACATCAAAGTCTTAGTAAGACATCAAAGTCTTAGTAGGACATCAGCACAAAAAAACCCTGCTTGGCTATGCCTCTAAAAAAGGGTAACACAAAGGAAAGAGAGGCATTTTTCCCTATCTATGTGGTGTGATCAAATTATATAGTGAGTGTTTAAAAATTATTACAAGAAAAGACACATTACCATTAATCCCCCTCAAAATACTCCCCCTCACTTCAAACACACTTATCCCAAGGTTCATGTCACTTGCTATAGCAAGTTTGGAGGTCCTCTTTCATGAGAGTATAAGGTGTGATTAAAAAAAATACAGTGAATGCTACTGCTGAGTGCCATCCAATGGAAAGGCAGCCTTGTAAAAACACTGTGGTATGTAATCCACTTTATTCACCATATCTGGCACTGCATGACTTCTGGCTCCTTTCCAAAGTAAAAACAATTACAGAAGGTAAATGTTTTGAATCAAATCAGGGCATGACAGCACAACTAAACAAATTCATGAAAAAACTTCCAGAACTGCTTTAGAAAGTGGCCAGAATGGTGGGATAAGTGTATTTGAAGCAAGGGGCTATATTGTGAGGGAGACTAATAACAATACGTTACCTGGACTCCCCACCCCCACTCCTCTGTACAGCCACCTGGTTCCACACTACAAAGACGCAGAGGACACCGGACCACCAGACCATGGTACTGAGTCCCGCTGCTCCCGGCCCAGAGGTAGGGGCTTCTGAGCCGCCATCCCACTGCTCCTGATCCAGAAGAAGGGGATTCCTGGCCACCATCACTTCCACTGCTCCCAGCCGAGAGGAAAGGGCTTTTGGGCCACCATCCCTACCACTGCTCCCGGCCCCTGTCCCACATCTCCCAGCTCAGAGGAGGTAATGCGTGTAGGCGACAACAGTGCCCCCACCAGTCGAAATGAGAAAACACTTAAATAAGTCTCAAAACCAGACTTCCAGATCACCTACAGTAAACCCAAAAGGAAATGAGATGGAACACTCTGACACTCAACCACCTGGACCCACTGAACTGGCAACAAAAGGGGATCTGGAAAAAATGAAATCAGAAATAATTTCTCAGATAACAGGAGAAATTGTGCTCCTAGTGCAAGACATGATTAATAAATCTAGAGAGGAGCTCAGGAACATGATGGAATCCCAACAAAGGAAACAAATGGAATCCATAAAATAGATGCAAATAGATTTCCAGGACATGAAAAGCTCCACTGAAAGTCTACACAGCAGAATGAGCCAATGTGAGGACAGAATTTCTGATATAGAAAATAAGATTGCAATTAATGACCAGGAAAAGAAAAATTGCTTCAAAATTATAAGGGAACATGAGAAATCAATCCAGCAGCTGCTAGATGATGCAAAGAAGAATAACATAAGACTGATTGGAGTCAATGAAGAAACAGGAGAGAGTGCAGATGACATAAAAAATCTCTTCACAGAAATAATGGCAGAAAACTTCCCAAGCAGGGGAAAAGAGCTTGTCATACAGATAAGTGAGGCATATAGGGCTCCAAATAGCCTTGATCAAAAAAAAAAAATCTACACATAGGCATATAATTGTTAAGATTCCAGAAACTCAACAGAAGAACAAAGTTCTACAAGCAGTTAGAGAAAAGAAACAAATCGCATACAAAGGAAAGCCCATCAGAATCACAGCAGACTTCTCAACACAAACCCTCAAGGCAAGAAGAGCTTGGAGTGACATATTCCAAGCCCTAAAAGAAAACAGCCTCCAACCCAGATTGAGGTACCCTGCAAAACTATCTTTCAAAATTGATGGAGAAATAAGATACTTTCATGACAATGAGCACCTTAGGAACTTCATGAATACCAAACCAGTACTCCAAAAATTTTACAAAATATCCTAGGAACAGACATTGAAGATCACAACCACAGAAAGCCCAGCAGAATGAACCCATCTGGCATGAAAAGAAATTAAATGGAAAGGGGGAGAACCCAACAAAAAGAAAAAGTCATGGCAATGACAAGTCAATACGTTTCAGTTATAACCATCAACATTAATGGCCTCAATTCACCAATCAAAAGAAATAGACTGGCAGAATGGGTCAAGAAGCAAAATCCAACAATATGCTGCATACAAGAAACACACTTAATTCAAAAGGAAACTCATAGACTGAAAGTTAAAGGGTGGAAAACAATACTCCATGCGACGGGAACCCGAAAAAAAGCAGGAGTAGCTATCCTCTTGGCAGATCAAGTAGATTTCAAACCAACACTGATTAAGAGAGACGAAGAAGGACACTACATCCTTGTAAAGGGAAGAATCCAAGAGGAAGAGATGACAATCATAAATATCTATGCACCAAACACTAGCACGCCCAGCTATTTAAAACAAATACTAACAGACATGAAAAGTCATATATGCACTAATACAATTGTAGTGGGGGACCTCAACAGCCCACTGTCACAAATAGACCGATCAACTAGACAAAAATAAGTAATGAAATACTAGAAATCAATCAAACTCTTGAACAAAAGAACTTAACAGATGTTTACAGTCTTCCACCCCACAAAATCAGAATGCACATTCTTCTCAGCTGCACATGGGTCATTCTCCAAAATAGACCACATACTCACACATAGAACATGTTTAAGTAAGTGCAAAGGAATTGAAGTTATCCCCTGTATATTATCAGACCATAGTGCTATGAAATTGGCGATCCATAGCAAAAGAAACTCAAAAAATTTCATAAACACATGGAAATTGAACAACACACTTCTGAATAATCAGTGGGTCACAGAGGAAATTAAAGAAGAAATCAGACAGTTCCTCCAATTAAATGACAATGACAATACAACATATCAGAATCTATGGGACACAATGAAAGCAGTCTTATGAGGGAAATTCATAGCAGTGAATACGCATATTAGGAAAACAGAACGAGCCCAATTAAACAACCTGATGATGCACCTCAAGCTTCTAGAAAAAGAAGAACAGGACAACCCCAGAGCTCATACAAGGGAGGAAATTATAAAGATCAGAGGAGAAATCAATGCAATGGAGACTAAGAGAACGATACAAAAAATCCATTAAGCCAAGAGATGGTTCTTCGAAAGGATCAACAAAATTGACAAACCCTTAGCCAACCTTGTCAGGAAAAGGAAAGAAAAGGCCCAAATCCATGCAATTAGGAAGGAAAAGGGTGAAACTACAACAGACCCAGCAGAAATCCAGAGGATCATCAATACCTACTTCCAGAACTTATATGCCAATAAGATGGAAAACACAGAAGAAATGGACAGATTCCTAGATACATATGAATTACCAAAGTTGAACGAAGAAGACCTAAAAATTCTGAACAACTCAATATCAGCCAAGGAAATTGAAAATGTAATTAAAAACTTATCTACTAAGAAAAGCCTGGGCCCTGATGGCTTCACTGCTGAATTCTATAAGACATTTAGAGAAGAACTACTGCCACTACTGTTTAAACTCTTCAATGAAATTGAAAGGGAAGCAATACTCCCAAATTCATTCCTGGAAGCAAGCATCACCTTGATCCCCAAAGCGAGAAAGACCCAACCAAAAAGGAGAACTATAGGCCAATCTCACTAATGAACATAGATGCAAAAATCCTTCATAAGATAATGGCAAACAGAATGCAGAAGATCATCAAGAAGATCATATACTCTGATCAAGTGGGATTCATCCCAGGGATGCAGGGATGGCTCAATATACAAAAATCAATCAATGTAATACACTATATCAATAGAGCCAAGGACAAAAACCATATGATTATCTCCATAGATGCAGAAAAAGCATTTGACAAAATCCAACATGCATTTATGATAAAAACCCTACAAAAACTTGGAATAGATGGTCTCTACCTCAAACTGATAAAACCATCTATGAAAAACCAACAGCCAATATCATACTAAATGGTCAAAAACTGAAATCCTTCACACTAAAATCAGGACCAAGACAAGGATGTCCACTATCACCACTCTTGTTCAATATAGTTCTGGAAACACTAGCCACAGCAATTAGACAAGAGAAAGAAATAAAAGGAATAAAGATAGGAAATGAAGAAGTCAAATTGTCATGATTTGCAGATGACATGATACTCTATATAGAAGACCCCAAGAACTCCACCAAAAGTCTTCTAGACTTAATAACCAAATTGAATAGAGTAGCTGAATACAAGGTCAAAACACAAAAATCAATAGCTTTCCTCTACACAAATGACAGACTCACTGAGAGAGAAATAGGGCAAATAATTCCTTTCACAATAGCATTCAAAAAACTGAAATACCTAGGAATCAACCTAACAAAAGAAATCAAAGACCTCTTCTCTGAAAACTATGACACTCTGAAAAGAGAGATTGAAGATGATATCAGAAAATGGACAGGCATCCCCTGCTCCTGGATAGGAAGGATTAATATAGTGAAAATGGCCATACTTCCAAAACTGCTATATACATTTAATGCAGTTCCAATTGGGATCCCAGCAGCATACTTCATGGACCTTGAGAAAACAATCCAAAAATTCATTTGGAACAAGAAGAGACCCAGAATAGCAAAAGCAATTCTAGGTAACAGAGACATGGCAGGGGGTATCATAATCCCCAACCTGCAAATCTACTACAAAGCTACTATGATAAAAACAGCACGGTATTGGCAAAGAAACAGACCTGAGGACCAGTGGAACAGATTAGAAGATGCAGAAACAGTGCAAGACACACTCAGCCATCTCATCTTCGATAAAGGAGCCAAACACCCTCACTGGAGGAAAGATAGCCTCTTTAATAAATGGTGCTGGAAAAATTGGGCTTCAACTTGCCAAAGATTAAAACTAGACCTGTATCTTTCGACATTCACTAAACTAAAATCAAAATGGATTAAAGATGTAAATATTGAAATACAAACTCTGAACCAGTAGGAACAGAGGTTAGGTAGAACTCTTGAAGACATCGGTGTAGGAAAAGATTTTATGAACAAAACCTCAGTTGCCCGTGAACTAGCACAAACAATCAACAAGTGGGATCTCTTCTTATTAAAAAGCTTCTGCACAGCAAGAGAAACCAGCAGCAGTGTGAAGAGACAACCCACAATGTGGGAAAAAAATCTTCACCTGCTTTTCCTCAGACAAAGGTCTACTATCTTGAATCTATAAAGAACTTAAAAAGATCAGACCTCCCAAATTGAAAGACCCAATCCAAAAATGGGCATCTAAAATGAACAGACCTTTCGCAGACAAAGAAGTAGAAATAGCAAATAAATACATGAAAAAATGTTCAACATCACTGGTCATTCGAGAGATGCAAATGAAAACAACGCTGAGATTTCACCTCACTCCAGAAAGAATGGCTGCTATCATGAAATCAACCAATAACAAATGCTGGCAGGGCTGTGGGGAAAGAGGAACCCTGCTCCACTGCTGGTGGGAGTGTAGACCGGTGCAACCACTGTGGAAATCAGTATGGAGATACCGCAAAGAACTGGGACTGGAAGTCCCATTTGACCTCGCTATTCCACTGCTGGGAATCTTCCCCAAAGAATTAAAAGAATCATATCACAGTGATATATATGCACCCATGTTCATAGCAGCACAGTTTGTGATAGCTAAAACTTGGAAACAGCCCAAATGCGCATCAACTCGAGACTGGATAGAGAAAATGTGGTTTTGTTTATGAAATGGAATAGTGCTCAACCATAAAAAATGAGAAATTAGAGACATTTATAGCTAAGTGGATGCACATTGAGGCGATACTCTTAAGTGAAATAAATAAGACACATGTATATATACCGAATAGTTTCTCTGGTGTGAGAAATTGAAAGTGTAAACAAGGACTAAAATTTATAATAGGTAATGTGAAATAGGAAGAAAAGGGGCAAAGGGGAAGGAATTGGGAGGGCTAGGGGAAAAAATAGAAGGGAATGGGATTAATATGAGGAAATGGAAAAATAGGAACAAAATCTTTGTAAATAGGGAGGAATGGAGGGGTTGAATGGAGGGCTGGGCAAGGGTGAAAAATAAGAAGCAAGAGAGATTATGTAAAGGTGCAAATTTCCAATGATGAATGTCATTATATTGTATACCTAAAATGTACCAATGATTAGAATGAATAATGGATAATGTAAAATAGGAAGAAAAGGTCCAAAGGGGTAGGGGTAGTAGGAGGGGCAGGGGAAAGGAAAGAAGGGAAAGAAAAATGATGAGAAATGGAAAAAATGGAAATAAAGTGTTTGTAAATAGGGAGGGGTGGAGGGGGTGAAGGGAGGGCTAGGAATGGTTAAGAAATAAGAACCAAGATGCATTATGTAAAGGTACAATTCCCAATGAGAAATGTAATTGTGTTGTATACCTACAATGTACCAATAAAAAAATTTAACAAAAAACAAAACAAAACAAAAAAAACAATACGTGACCTGGATTTAGCATCTCCATATTCCCAGTGACTCAACTATAGAAACAGATAGCAGTGCCCAGTGTGCACAAGTTACGTAGGACAACTACCAGGAAATACAAAGGAAGGCAGCAGTAGCAACTCTTGGCAGGAAACAGATGTCTCACTGGGACTCTTATGTTAATAAGGGCTTTTTTTGTTAGAGGCTATATTTTGTGTGAGATAAAGGCAAGAGCTGGTATCATTTGGGATATGATTGGTAATGTCTCTTTTTATACACCTGCAGTGTAGCAAGGCCTGGAGAATCTCAGAGCACACACAGTTCTGGGAAAAACCTTGGGGTAAGGCAGACTATTTCAGTTTCAGATATTCCAGAACAAGATTACATGCTCTTATAATGAAGATAGCCTTCAAAACTATCAGAAAGGCTTTTAAAATATAATACAGGGAAGCAAATCTTGCAATAAAGACATGAGGCATCTTGTCCCATCATTATTGTCAGTTAGCCATTTTACTGTCAGCCATTACTGGAACACGCACACAGTGCAGCAGCAAATGGGTCAGAGTACTTGGAGGCCCACTTCTTGTTCACTAGGGAGATAGAGCTATTAAGGTGATATGTGGGTGAGTTATTGAAGAGGAGGGATGCATTCATGCTACAAAATGGGTCCTTGAAATAGTTTCTTGTGTGATAGCTCAGAAGAAAATCTAAGGACTCCAGTTCTCTCCATGGTGGTAATCACTTGTTATTGTGTGCTGCGGTTAGACTGGAGCAGGGCCTGTCGGTGAGCTGCACGTGGACACAGGTGCTGGAGAGAGGTTGGAGAGGGGGGTGGAAGCTGGACAACTGCTGTCAGGATCAGCAGTGTGGTGGGAGGAAGCAGCTGTGTTTGGGCGGTAGGAATGGGAAGAGAAGGAGCAGAGGTTTGTGAGGGTGTGGTACATCCTGCACTGACAGAACTCACTAGCTCAGCTCCTCCGGGCTGGCCCTGGCTAAGTGGGCCCTGTGCAGCACCTAGGGGAAAAGAAGGTCAGGAAGCTCCTGGGGCCAGAAACACTCAACCAGTGGCATGTTTTCCATGGACAACTTCTTGTGGAAACAGTGCACCAAGTTCACAGACTGGCGACAATTCCAAGTTCTTTTTTGTTTGTAATATTTCAAATTCCTCATTTCCGGTATTGATCAGAAAAAAATCAGGTGGCATCAACTTGCCTACCTCATTTCTGCTTAGGAAAGGATTTTTTCCTGCTGAATTCCATCCTCACAGAAGTTGCAAGGAGCCTCAACTCTCCTCTCTGCTGCTTTCTTCTCCCTCAGCCCTTATAAAGCACACCAGGGAGACATTTTCTTTCCTCATTTCCATGTGAGAAAAAGGAAAGATAATTACAAAAGACCACATTTATTGAAGGCTTTCTATGAGCTGGATACTCACAACAGTCCTGTGATGTAGGCATGAATATTGGCCCCATTTTTCAGATGAGGACACGGAGGGTTATTCACTCCTGATAAATTCCTACACAGTACTGATCACAAACTCTGATCATTTTTATATGTATACCTTTGTCTGCCCCCATAGATTGTACATTCTTGGTGACAGGACTTTTGTCTGTTGTATGTACTGATATATGTGTGTGTGTGTGTGTGTGTGTGTGTGTGTGCGTGTATAGTGCCTAAAACTATGTGAGGTACATCACAGAGACTCAGTAGGTTGTATTTTCTTTCAGGTATAGAATTTGATTTTACCCTACTTACAAGCTAGTGACATGGCCTGTGTCAGAATTGTTGGAAGGAAACACAGGACTCCTGCACTAGAGACAACAGGCTGCACTCTTCACAGCACAACAACCAGCATTAGTGTCAGCGTGTTTGTTCCCTCTCTGTCCCCAAGTCCCATAGGAACAACACAGAGGGACCCAGATGCAGTCTTTGTATGCAGTCAATTTACAGCTGAAAGACAGCACTGAGCTTGGAGAACCCAATATCTCCTTGTAAGCAGGAAGCATGTTAATCTTTGTCCCAGAGGGTGACATTGCCTTACCTCCCAAGATAGCTTGCTGCAGACATAACCAAAACCCTCTGAAATGTCCCTGGTAAAGGGGGTCATGGAGGGATGGAGAAAAGCACTTGGCTAGTTTGTGTGAAGCTATGGATTCAATCCTCAGTACCAAAGAAGGAAAGAAAAAGAAAAAAATGTGATCAGGGCTTTGCATCCTTGACGTACTCTGGAAGAAGTGTAGAAGCACAAGAGATCCAAAGAGGAGTGTCTCCTCAGGTCCTCTCCCACTCACCCCCACTCAGTCACCTCATGTAGAAAAATGGGAATGAGTGTATCTACCTGATATGGTAGCTATGACTATTAAATGACTTACCTGCTCAAATGTAATTTTTTCAGTGACACCTTCCCTGATCATCCTATTTAAATTTGAAGTTGTACTCCCTAGCTTTTCTGAAAATGCTGCTTTATTTTGCTTTACTGCACCTATAATTATTTAATATACTTAATATTTAATTTATTTATTCCTTTTATCTTTCCTACCCCTCACCAGAATGCAATATAGGGATGTCTTTCTTATCATCTATTTTTACCTGGGGCTTGGTCCTCAGAATGAGGAGTCAAAGTTTTACTGGATTGCTCAGGCTGGCCTCAAACTTGCAATCCTCCTGCCTCTGGGTAGCTAGGATTACAGGTGTGCACCACTAAGCCCAGTATTAAAGAAAATTTTACATAAAATGGTACAGTGGAGTTTTGAGTCCTTAGCTATGAATTGAATAGTGGCATCTTTTCTGAAGGAGTGGAATGAGGAGCTTCCCCACTTATGCCATTTCTTTAGTAAAATACCTAGTTAAGCCCTTCTAACCTTCCATCAAACAGTGGAGCATTTGACCTCAGCTTTCCCCAGAAACATGGTCAGGGGGAATGGGGTGTGGGAGGAGCTGAAGGGTAGAAGGGGGCCTGGCTTTCTGAGGAGCTCAGAGTGAGAACAGGGTGTTGAGGGAGAGTCGAAGCACAATTTGCAGGTGATTTCACTGGACCCAACCCACTAGCTACATTGGGGCTGCTTCTAGCAGCTGGGAAGGCAGGCAGTTCTCTGGGAGCCAATGTTTGTTTTCCTTTCTCTTGGGACTTGGGTAGGGAGGGATGCAGAGAAGCAGTCATTGACCGAACAACCTAGTTCATGGCCAAACAGGTTCTTTCGTCTCTGCTCGTCCATCTCCCTAATTTGGGAGCCTCCTCTTGGGGAAAATCTCATTCCCTTTTCTTGGGATAGGAATCAGTGGGTACAGATGCCTCACTGAAAGACATGTGTGCACTTTGTCCTGATCTCAGCTCACTACAAAAGGCCTTTGGATTCATCAAGGAGTTGCAGGAAGTGGAAGAGAACCAAAGAGCACCAGAGAATCATGGTTTAAGCTTCTTTTAAAGTCCAGTTTGGGTGTATTGTGAAAGGGGAGAGGGAAGATTTTCCTTGCTCAAGGGCATCACACAGAGAAAAGAGCTGTGAATCCCCACACCAGACCAATTCTACCGTAAGTACCAAAACAAGGCAAGAGTAGGGCTTGTAATATGCAAATTATTGGGCCCCTTCTCACATGCTCCAAATCAGAACCTCAGAGAAGGGTTTGTCCCACAAGTCAGCAGTTCAACCAAGCTCCCTAGGTAACTTTAACATAAAAGAAAGTTTGAGGACAACTGGGATAAATCCTGGGCCTTGGAGAGTTCCAATCCTGCCTCTACTACTTACCAACTGTGATCTTGGGCAAGCTATTTAACCTCTCTCAGCCTTAGAGTCTTCCTCATAGATTGAAACAATAATAGTACTTCTCATAATGTGGTTGGGAGGATTCAATGAGATGGTATGTATTCAGTTAAAGATGGCAATTAAATTTTTTATTCTATGGGCTGGGGATGTAGCTCAGTGGCACAGTGCCTGCCTGGCAGGTGCAAGGTCCTAGTTCAATCCCTGGTACAAAAAAAAATCTTATTCTACTATACATTTTTCTACTTCCCCTTTTAAATAGAAAATACAAAGGAAAGAAACAATTAATTAAAATATATACTACGTTAAATGTTGATAAGTACAATGGAGAAAAATAAAGTATGGAAGTGGCATAGGGAAAGCCAAGGGGAGTATGTGATGCAATTTGAATTAGAGTGGTCAGGGAACAGGTTACCGAGGAAAGAACAATTAAGAAAGGCCTAACAGAGGTTGCTGGAATGAGCCATACACATATCTGGAGGAAGAGAATTTTTGGTAGAGAGAAGAGCCAGGGCAAAATGCTTAAGTCAGGAGTGTGTTTAGTGTGTTGTAGAAAAACAAGGAGACTTGAGTGGCTGGAGGGAAATGAGTGTGTGTAGAGGAGAAAGGTAGATGAGGTCAGAGAACTCATAGTGGCAGTGGTAGGGCTTAAGGAAGTTGCTTGGGGTGGTGTAGGCCATTGTAAGGAGTAGGACTTTTACTGAGTGAGATGAATAGGCATTGGGTGGATTTGGAGTAGAGTAACTAATGATGTAATCTGACTCACAATGGATCACTCTGCCTGCTGTGGAGAGACTAGACTTTAGAGGAGCAAGGATGGAGGAAAGGCTGTGTTGTGCATAAACAGGTATTCTGACTTGTGTGGATGTTCTTGACCTTTCTCATCCTCTTCCTGGGGGGCCTGGGCGTAGTGGTTTATGAGCCTGGACTTTGTGCCATTCAGATGAAGAAGTAAATCTGATGTGAAAACTTGCCTAATATTTGCAGCTATTACTTCTCTGGATCAAGACACACACACACACACACACACACACGCACACACACACACACACACACACACACACACATGCTCACCACCCCTACGGTAATTTGAATCTCTTTGTCTTGTGCTTCTTATTTCACCTCAGATTTCCCTCTCAACCTATTTCTTGAGGATTCTTTTTTCTTTACTTTAAAATATTAAATTTATTTATTTATTTTTTATTAAATTCTTTTATTGGTACATTGTAGGTATACAACACAATTACATTTCTCATTGGGAATTGTACCTTTACATAATGCATCTTGGTTCTTATTTTTTCCCCATTCCTAGCCCTCCCTTCACCCCCTCCACTCTTCCCTATTTACAAACACTTTATTTCCATTTTTTCCATTTCTCATCATTTTTCCTTTCCCTTCTTTCCTTTCCCCTGCCCCTCCTACTACCCCTACTCCTTTGGACCTTTTCTTCCTATTTTACATTATCCATTATTCATTCTAATCATTGGTACATTTTAGGTATACAGTATACTGACATTCATCATTGGAAATTTGCACCTTTACATAATCTCTCTTGCTTCTTATTTTTCACCCTTGCCCAGCCCTCCCTTCAACCCCTCCATTCCTCCCTATTTACAAAGATTTTGTTCCTATTTTTCCATTTCCTCATATTAATCCCATTCCCTTCTATCCTTTCCCCTAGCCCTCCCACTTCCTTCCCCTTTGCCCCTTTTCTTCCTATTTCACATTACCTATTATACATTTTAGTCCTTATTTATACTTTCAGTTTCTGACACCAGAGAAACTATTCAGTATTTATACATGAGTGTCCTATTTATTTCACTTAATAGTATTGCCATAGATTTAATGCAATTCCAATTGAGATCCCAGCAGCATACTTCATAGACCTTGAGAAAACAATCCAAAAATTCATTTGGAACAAGAAGAGACCTAGAATAGCAAAAGCAATTCTAGGTAACAGAGACATGGCAGGGGGTATCACAATCCCCAACCTGCAACTATACTACAAAGCTACTGTGATAAAAACAGCACAGTACTGGCAAAGAAACAGACCTGAGGACAAGTGGAACAGATTAGAAGATGCAGAAACAATGCAAGACACACTCAGCCATCTCATCTTCGATAAAGGAGCCAAACACCCTCACTGGAGGAAAGATAGCCTCTTTAATAAATGGTGCTGGAAAAATTGGGCTTCAACTTGCCAAAGATTAAAACTAGACCTATATCTCTCGACATGCACTAAACTAAAATCAAAATGGATTAAAGATCTAAATATTAAAATAAAAACTCTGAACCAGTTGGAACAGAGGTTATGTAGAACCCTTGAAGACTTTGGTGTAGGAAAAGATTTTATGAACAAAACCTCAGTTGTCCGTGAACTATTAAATTTATTTTTTAAAAAACCAGCACAGTAAGAACTGCCACACAAATTACTTTTTACTAACAATGACAGGTTTCTTCTCAGTTCAAGTACACATATTTAACTCCAGATCAAAGACCTATAATTCTCTTAAAGCTCTTTACATCCTGAAGTTCTATAAAACTAAGCAGGAAAACATAAACATTAAATGAAAATCAATTTTGCACAAACACATACAATCAAGCAGTTTAAAGTATCACCTGAAATACCTGTATTTCAGAAACAATCCCAAACAACAACACTGAGTCAGAACAAGATTTCCATCATTCCCTGGGGTCTGTCTTGGACAGTCTGTTCTTCACATTTCTGTCACCAAGGCTCGGCAAACAATTAAGGGAAACTTTTTCCAGGCAGGGGCCTTATTTTTGTGCACATTCTTTTTCTTTTTCTAAATTCAGAGTTTTTAAAAACAGAGGCTTCTCCCTTGATACCATGACCTCTAAAATATCAGAGTGGCCATGGTTCTTAAGTGTCTTCCTTCCTCTGGGGAGTCCCACAGGTCTTTGTGCCCCCTCCTCTCACCTGCAGGTCCTCTGTGGTGAGGAGATAGTTTCTGGGGAAACTGAATGAGCTTCATACTTCTACTAGGCAAAAGCGAAGGCCTGGTCCTCTCCTGATGTCCTTTATTTTCCTCTGAATTCAGAGAAAGCTTTTTATACCAGAATGTTTCAACCCACAGCAATAAGACTTTGAGGAATTGAAAATGTGAAAAGTCATTCAGGGACTGGACCTTAAAGAAAGGTGTGTGTGTCACTGTGCACCAGTGGGTTCCTATGTTTAGTTGCCTGAGTGCAGAGGTTTGGCAGCGGTACTAAACTCTGTGCTCTGTGTGCATCTGCAACCCAGAAGGGATAGGTGCCCTAATAGGACACAGCCAAAAATGGAAACCAGGAGCCAGGTGCCGGGACCGGAAAGAAGTGCACTTGTGTTGGTGTCGCTGCCACTGCGTTCCGACAGCACCTTGAATCCTGTGTGAAATATGTTTATCTGTTATCTTGCAAAACATTTTGATCACCAGTCTGAGCCAGAGAAATGAACACAATATTTCAATAGGAAAATTGTACATTTCATAAATATTATATTGTCATAATTGATTCATGTTTCCTGGGTGCTGATAAAATAAAACATCCCATTACAAGCTTCCAGAAGCATTGCTGTAAAAATGAGAGAAGACACAGTGAGACAGACCACACTGGCATCTCTTTCCTTCCGAGGGTACCACCTTTTGGGCCTGGATGGACAGCTGAGGACAAAAGTTTCCTGTGGGCTTGGCAGAGTGGTGTGTCCCTTCTCCAGTGTGACAGGAGGGCCCTATGTTGACAGCCTTTATGCAGCAGCCTCTAGGAATTCTGAGGTGAACACAGCTTCTGCATAGTCTTCACATGCAGCCTGAAGTTCTGCAGCCACAACCCCCAGGGCTTCATCTACCAGCTCTTCAGAAAAGCTTTCAGCTATTAGCCATGGGTTGAAGGAGCCTGTGGCCTCATGAGATATGATCTGGAGGTACTGCTAAAACTGGCTACAGTAGTTACCAATGCTGTGCCTCATGCTGCATGGGACAAACAGGGCAGCCTGGCCTTCTCTCTGCTGGGAGTCTTCTGCAATGTAGGGAAGGGTAATCTCTCTTCTCTCTGATCTCTCTGTTTCTACACTTTCTTCTAGGGAGCTGGCATTGCAGGGCCTTTCTAACATGATGGTAATGGCTGGATCCTTGCCAACTGCTGTCTTTGTGATCCTGATTAGAGGAGGAGGCAGAGGTCTTTCACTTACTGCTGGGGTTTTCTGGTCATTTCTTTCTTCCTGCATCCATAAATGAGGATCCGCATATACAATTTTACTGTATCTTTGGCAAACTGTCTCCTGGTATTTTTTCATTTCCTCCATTTGGAGCATCATGGTCTCCAGATTTGGGCTGTCCTTGCTGTCCCCTAGGATGTGTAAGGTTTCTGACCCCAAGTTCTTATTAGGAGTCATAGCCCAGAGCTCATGAGCAGTATCTTCCAAAAAGTCATTCAGCTGATGAATATTGTTGCATTCAGAATTAACTACAGTATCCTGCTCTGTGGGCTGGGCTGCTGCTGTGTTCAATGATGGATGATCTTTCAAATGAGTATTTGCTTCCACAGAAGAATTAATTCTCTGGGCCTTGACCAAGAGGGGCTTCAAGTGCTCCAGAACTGCTGCCTTCAGAACTGTCTGCTAACTGGGTGGCAGAGACACTTAATTTTTGGATTCTATCCCTTTCTTCACTTTTTAATTTATTCAATTCCTTTGTTCACTTAGAAGTTTCAGCATCAAGCCATTCGAACCTCTGTTTTTGCTGTCTGTCCATTTCTTTGGCTTTTAAGTCTTCTAGTTCCTTCAGTCTTTTAGGAGACTCAGCCTCAAGCCAAGTGATCCTGGCTGCCTCATGCTCAATGGTACCCCTCAGCTGACTTTCCTCTGGAGCACCTTCTTGCTGGAGAGACTTCTTTTGTGGGATCTCTGGGGCTACATTTCACCTTTAGCCATGCAGTGCATTTAGAAGATGCTGGTGGAGAGGTGGGGTTTGAGGGTATCCAAGATGCCCTATGGTCTCTCACAGGCTGTTGGTTCATTTTTAATCTGGATGAAACTGTCGTCTGATGCAACCTATTCTTGCTGTGAGGTTGGCTTGGTCTACTTTTTTCAGCTTTGTGCAGTCCTTGCTGTAGTCTTGCTGGCTCCAGAGCATCTTTCTTTCTAAATGGCACATTCTCCATCTTAGGTTTCTTCTTCATTGCTCCTGTTTTTGCCAGGGCTAATGCCTCATCTTTGAAGTTTACAGTTTGGTCTGGAGTAAGTGGGGCTTCTTCTGGAAGGGCATCCACATCTAACCCATCAAGCTTACTCTCCAACCTCTGGGTCACTGGAAGCTCTGCATCAGGCTGACGCTTATCTACATGGAGATTTTATAAGGATAAACTGAGAGAAATACTACTGAAACCATGCTGGTGGCAATGGTTATCAATCAAACTTGCTGCTCCTCTTCTGAATTCTATTAGTTTTAGAAGCAGAAACATAAGTATCACAACTGATTCCAGAATCCTAACCCTCACATTTATTCATTTCCTGGCCCCTGTGATCCAGCTCTACCTCTGCACTTCCTTCCTTTCTGCTACTACCCAAGCTCCTCTTGAGGATTCTTAGGCACATTTTTTGTTAGTGACCTTGGTTTCCTATCCTGCTTTTTTCCCCCTGCTTTTGACAGAAAAAGACACAACGACTTCTACATTGATGTGAGTGGAGACCTTATTATAGTGACCACCTGTAAAACAGCATCAGGAGGTAGAGATGCTTAATGTGTAAAATGGTCATTGTCTTGGAAAAAATCAATACCATAAATGTGAACTTAATGGGATCCCATGGGGAATGGGAGTCTGGGCAATGTAACATTCTAGTTAATTGAAAGGTAACCCATGTTTCACCCCTGTTTTCCCCTTTTCTCTCTGCTTTAGCTTTGTTTCTGAGTATGAAAATAATAGATTTTTGAGAAGGGGATCTAGGGAAGGAGGGGAAGAGAAGGGGAAGTAAAAAGGATAAAAATGACGAGAATAGTTTTTGATGAGTGCCTATGATGTGGCAGGCACTGTGCCACGTACTTTATGGATAGAATCTTACTCAATTTCTATCACAGTTGTTGGAATAGATGTTGTCATCATCCCCACCTTAAGGGTGAGCAAATTGAGACTTGAGAAATTTAAAAACTCACTCAAGGTGGCACCAGTCTGGCTGGTGCTGAATACGCCGCATCAGCGATCAAGTGTTTTGTCCATCATTGGTTCTATTGTGATGATTCCTAGGCTTCACACTGGCCTTTCCTGGTATCATTCTGGTCCTTTGGGGACATTGCTCAGGGTTAGGAATGGAGGCAGAGAGGAAAGGTCAAGAGCATGGGCTGGGTGATAGCAGCCTTGGAATTAGGTCTATTTTTATTATTTTGTTAAAAAATAAGAGTACCAATGTCAACTTGTTTTCTTGTTATTACGTTCTTTTACTGGACTACAAGAAAGCAATGTTTAGTTAATTGAGCATAGTGTTAAAGCTCCTTAATTTGGTATACTCATTTTCAATTTTTGTAGGATGTAAGGAAACCAACTTTAAGGCAAAAATCTGAAATTCCGACCACTTTAAATAAATACAGTTTCATTCCTTTCAACACATTTAGTAACATGAGCTAATGCTGTGTCAAAGCAAGAACTATTTAATAAATAGATTAAAAACCATTCATTGCTTTATGCAAATGGTCCTTTCATAGTTTAAAATGTCTGAAAATACTTACTTTTTCAAGAAAAATTAAAGCTCTTCTTGTCATTTTGTTTTGGCTACTAATTTGATAAAGAAAGGTGTTTTTAACAGATGAATGTGTACCTTTATTACAGCTCTGGTCTGAATGAGTGCAAAATTTGCATGAGAAGTTATGTGCTAGTTTCCTTCTGCCTCTTTAGATCCTCTCTCCATCCATCACTCTGAACTCTATTGCCCTGCACTAAGGCCTCCTTCTTTTAGTCAGGTTGACATAATGAAGGCATCTCCAACATCTTTTACTGGCTCTGGAGCACCCTGCCTATACCTCTGTAAATACTTCATTTATTAACCTCCACTCATGTACTGGTTAGGGTTCTCTGACCAATATAGGCTTTTAGGACCAGAGGTGTGAGAGTTCACCATGGATGTCTGCATGCTGGAGACCCAGAGGATCCAGTAGCTGCTCAGTCTAAGAAGCTAGAAGCGGAAGAACAAGAATGATCAAGGCTGCCGTACGATTGTTCCCAGTGAAGAGGAAGGAGCTTCCAGGCTGCCGTAACACTACTCCCAGTGCAGAGGAGGGGGCTTCTGGGCTGCCATACCACTGCTCTCAGTGCAGAGGAGGTGAGCCATGAGGGCACGAACAGCACATGCCCCCACCCCCCCTTGAAATGAGAAGACACATAAACAAGTCTCAAAATGAGACTTCCAGATCATCTACAACAACCACAAAGGGAAATGAGGTGGAACACTCTGATACTCAACCACCTGTACTCCCTGAACTGGCGAAAAAGAGGATCTGGAAAAAATGAAATCAGAAATAATTTCTCAGATAATAGCAAAGATTGTGCCCCTAGTGCAAGACATGATTAATAAATCTAGAGAGGAGCTGAGGAGCATGATGGAATTCCAACATAGGAAACAAACGGAATCCATAAAACAGATGCAAACAGATTTCTAGGAGAGTAAAAACTCCACTGAAAGCCTACACAGCAGAATGAACCAATGTGAGGACAGAATTTAAGATATAGAAGATAAGATTGAAATTAGTGACCAGGAAAAGAAAAAATACTTCAAAATTGTAAGGGACCATGAGAAATCAATCCAGCAGCTGCTAGACGATGCAAAGAAGACTAACATAAGACTGGTTGGAATCAACAAAGAAACAGGAGAGATTGCAGATGGCATTAAAAAGCTGTTCACAGAAGTAATGGCAGAAAACTTCCCAAGGAGGGGAAAAGAACTTGACATACAGATAAGTGAGGCATATAGGACTCCAACTAGCCTTGATCAAAAAAAAAATCTACACATAGTCATATAATTGTTTAGATTCCAGAAACCCAACAGAAGAACAAAGTTCTACAAGCAGTTATAAAAAATAAATCACATACAAAGGAAAGCCCATCAGAATCACAGCAGACTTCTCAACACAAACCCTCAAGGCATGGAGAGCTTGGAGTGATCTATTCCAAGCGCTAAAGAAAACAGCCTCCAACCCATATTGATGTACACTGCAAAGCTATTTTTCAAAATTGATGGAGAAATAAGATACTTTCATGACAAAGAGAACCTTAGGAACTTCATGAATACCAAGCCAGCACTCCAAAAAATTTTAGACAGTATCCCAGGAAAAGACAATGAGGATCACAACCCCAGGAAGAACAGCAGGATGTATCCATTGGGCATGACAAGAAATTACATGCAAAGTGAGAGAATCCAACAACAACAACAAAAATTCATGACAAGAATAAGTCAATACATTTCAGTAATAACCATCAATGTTAATGTACTCAATACAAAAATAAAAAGAAATAGACTGGCACAATGGATCAAGAACCAAGATCCAACAATATCCTGCATACAAGAAACACACTTAATTCAAAAATAAACTCATAGGCTGAAAGTTAAAGGGTGGAAAACAGTACTCCATGTGACAGGAACCCCTCCCAAAAGAAGGAGTAGCTATCCTCTTTACAGATGAAGTGGATTTCAAACCAACACTCATTAAGAGCAACAAAGAAGGACACTACATCCTTGTAAAGTGAACAATCCAAGAGGAAGGGATGACAGTCATAAATATATATGCACCAAACACTAGTGCACCCAACTATATAAAACAAATACTAACAGACAGGAAAAGTAATATATGCACTAATACAATAGTAGTGGTGGACCTCAATACCCCACTGTCACAAATAGACCACACTGTCATCAACTAGACAAAAAATAAGTAATGAAATACTAGAACTCAATTGGACTCTTGAACAAATGAAGTTAACAGATGTTTAGAGAGTGTTCCACCCCACAAAATCAGAATACACATTCTTTTCAGCTGCACACAGGTTATTCTCCAACATAGGCTACATACTTACTCATAGAACCTGTTTAAGTAAGTGCAAAGAAATTGAAGTCATGCCCTGTATATTATCAGACCATAGTGCAATGAAATTGGAGATCCATAGCAAAAGAAAGCATAAGAATTTCATAAACACACGGAAATTGAACAACACACTTCTGAATAACTAATGAGTCACAGAGTAAATTAAAGGAGAAATCAGACAGTTCCTACAATTAAATGACAATGATAATACAACATATTGGAATTTATGGGATACAATGAAAGCAGTCTTACGAGGGAAATTCATAGCAGTGAATACACACATTAGGAAAACAGAACAAGCCCAATTAAACAACCTGATGCTGAATCTCAGGCTTCTAGAAAAAGAAGAGCAGGACAAGCCCAAAGCTCAGACAAGGGAGGAAATTATAAAGATCAGAGGAGACTCCATGCAATGGAGACTAAGAGAATGACACAATAAATCAATGAAGCCAAGAGTTGGTTCTTCAAAAGAATCAACAAAATTGACAAACTCTTAGCCAACCTTATCAGAAAAAGGAAAGAAAAGGCCCAAATCCATGCAACTAGGAATGAAAAGGGTGAAATTACAATAGAACCAGCAGAAATTCAGAGGATCATAAATACTTACTTCCAGAACATATATACTAAAAAGACGGAAAACACAGAAACAATGGGCAGATTCCTAGATACATATGAATTACCAAAGTTGAATGATGACCTAAAAACTCTAAACAATCCAATATCAATCAATGAAAGTGAAAACGTAATTAAAAACTTACAAACTCAGAAAAGCCCGGGTCCTGATGGCTTCACTGCTGAATTCTACAAGACATTTAGAGAGGAACTACTGCCACTACAGTTTAAACTCATCAGTGAAATTGAAAGGGAAGCAATACTCCAAAATTCATTCCTGGAAGCAAGCATCACCTTGATCCCCAAAGCAGAGAAAGACCCAACCAAAAAAGAGAACTGTAGGCCAATCTCACCAATGAACATAGATGCAAAAATCCTTAATGAGATGCTGGCAAATAGAATCCAGAAGATCATCAAGAAGATCATACACGCTGATCAAGTGGGATTCATCACAGGGATGTGCAAATCAATCAATGTAATACACTGTATCAAAAAAGCCAAGGACAAAAACTATATGATCATGTCAATAGATGCATAAAATACATTTGACAAAATCCAACATGCATTTATGATAAAAACCCTACAAAAAATTGGAATAGATGGTCTCTACCTCAAACTGATAGAAGCCATCTAGGAAAAACGAATAGCCAATATCATACTAAATGGTCAAAAACTGAAATCTTTCACACTAAAATCAGGAACAAGACAAGGATGTCCTTGATCACCACGCCTGTTCAATATACTTTTGGAGACATTAGCCACGACAATTAGAAAAGAGGAAGAAATAAAAGGAATAAAGACAGGAAATGAAGAAGTCAAATTTTCATTATTTGCAGATGACCTGATACTCTATATAGAAGACACCAAGAACTCCACCAAAAGTCTTCTAGACTTGATAACCAAATTGAATAGTGTAGCTTGATACAAGGTCAACACACAAAAATCAATAGGTTTCCTTTACACAAATGACATACTCACTGAGAGAGAATCAGGGCAAACAATTCCTTTCACAATAGCATCCAAAATACTGAAATGCCTAGGAATCAACCTAATGAAAGAAATCAAAGACCTCTTCCCTGAAAACTATGACACTCTGAAAAAAGAGATTGAAGAGGATATCTTAAAATGGAAAGATATCACCTGCTCCTGGGTAGGAAGGATTAACATAGTGAAAATGACCATAATTCCAAAACTGCTATAAAGATTCAATGCAATCCCAGTTGACATCCAAGCAGCATATTTCATGGACCTTGAAAACACAATCCAAAAATTTATTTGGAACAAGAAGAGACCCAGAATAGCAAAAGCAATTCCAGGCAACAGAGACATGGCAGGAGGTATCACAACCCCAACTTGAAACTATACTACAAAGCTACTGTGATAAAAACAGCATGGTACTGGCAAAGAAACAGACCTGAGGACCAGTAGAATAGATGAGAAGTTGCAGAAACAACTCCAGACACACCCAGCCATCTCCTCTTTGATAAAGGAGCCAAACACCCTCACTGGAGGAAAGATAGCCTCTTTAATAAATGGTGCTGGAAAAATTGGGTTTCAACTTGCCAAAGATTAAAACTAGACCTATATCTCTCACCATTCACTAAATTAAAATCAAAATGGATTAAAGATTTAAATATTAAAATAGAAATGCTGAACTGGCTGGAACCGAGGTTAGGTAGAACTCTTGAATACCTTGGTGTAGGAAAAGATTTTATGAACAAAACCTCAGTTGCCTGTGAACCAGCAAAAACAATGAACAAGTGGGATCTCTTCTTATTAAAAAGCTTCTGCACAGCAAGAGAAATCACCAACACTGTGAAGAGACAACCCACAATGTGGGAAAAAATCTTTACCTGTTGTTCCTCAGACAAAGGTCTACTATCTAGAATCTATAAAGAACTTAAAAAAATCAGACCTCCCAAATTGAAAGACCCAATCCAAAAATGGGCATCTGAAATGGTAGAAATATCAAATAAACATATGGAAAAATGTTTAACATCACTGGTCATTTGAGAGATGCAAATGAAAACAACGCTGAGATTCCACCTCAGTCACGAAAGAATGGCTGCTCTCATGAAATCAACTAATAACCAATGCTGGCATGGCTGTGGGGAAAGAGAAACCCTGCTCCACTGCTGGTGTGAGTGTAGACTGGTGCAACCACTGTGGAAATCAGTATGGAGATATCTCAAAGAACTAGGACTGGAAGTCCCATTTAACCCAGCTATTCCACTGCTGGGGATCTTCCCCAAAGAATTAAAAGAATCATACCACAGTGATATATGTGCACCCATGTTCATAGCAGCACAATTTGTAATAGCTAAAACTTAAAAGCAGACCAAATGCCCATCAACTGGATACTGGATAAAGAAATTTTTTTTTAAAGAAAATGAAGTACTACTCAGCCATAAAAAATGAGAAATTAGAGACATAGCTAAATGGGTGCACATTGAGGTGATACTCTTAAGTGAAATAAATAGGACACATATGTGTAAATACTGAATAGTTTCTCTAGTGTGAGACACTGAAAGTGTAAATAAGGACTAAAGGGTATAATAGATAATGTAAAATAGGAAGAAAAGGGACAAAGGGGAAGGGGAAGTGGGAGGGTTAGGAGAAAGGAAAGAAGGGAATGGAATTAATATTGGAAAATGAAAAAATGGAAACAAAGTGTTTGTAAACAGCAAGGGATAGAGGATTTGAAGGGAGGGCAGGGGAAGGGGGAAAAATAAGAACCAGGAGAGTATGTAAAGGTGCAAATTTCCAATGATGAATATCATTATATTGTATACCTAAAATGTACCAATAAAATAAAATTAAAAAAAAGAATGATCAAGGATACAGTGCCAGTTGGATACTAAAAGCCTGGAAACTCCCTGGAAAGTTGCTGGTATGAGTATCTTTTGAAAAGCTGAAGAAACTGGAGTCCACAGCTGATGTCAGTAGCAAAATACATGACTACTCAAGCAGAATGGAGCTTTTAAAACTCAGGCCAACTTCTTCCTTCTTTCCCTTTTATTCCACTCAGGTTGGTGCAGCCTAAATCAATGTGGGTCTTCCCCCTCAGTTTGCTGGCCTACATACCAGGCATCTCCGGAAACACTCCAGAGATGCACCCAGATCTGTGCTTTACTAATCTGCTAGGTATCTTTTTTTTTTTTAGAGTAGGAAAAATTTATTGAGAGAAGAAAGCTTCTGCCTAAGAGAGACAGAAGGGGGCCTGGAAAGTGGGTTGCCCACCCACCCCACTCTACAAAGATGTTTTATACAGCAAAGCCATGTGATGAGGTGAGTACAATGTGGGACAAAACTATAAGACCCAATGGAAATTTACAAGGTGGACATGAAGTGGGGCAAGACCATGACCAATGAATAAGATTACAAGTACAGTCACCCAGGTAATATTGATTAAATGGAGCTCAAATGGGGGAGCAAGTCACATAGCAAGCATTCAAGGATTTTCAGTAAGGGTGGGGGTCAGGGACATTTCCTGGAAAGGCTGGGTTAAGACCTTGGCCCCCCATGCAGGTGATTGATACCTATTTAGAATATCAATTACTGCTATTCATCCTACATGGGTGTGGTAGTTTCTCTTCTTTTACAATTTTGGCCTTCAGTGAATGTGTCTTCACTGTCCTCCTTGTTGGCTCCTGGAGGGCTGGTCCTGGCTAACTGCACACAAGATATCAAATCAACTTACCTATCTGCAATATTCCCCCCTCTGAAGAAGTACCCTTAACTGCTGTGAGAGGGCAAAAGGTGAAGACCAGTCTGACTACTTCCTGGCTGAAGAGAGTCATAGTTGTGATCAGCAGTTATAGTTACTCTACAGAGTCTAGCTAAAGGCCCTTGGTAGATGCCAGGCATTGTCATCTTGGTAGCCGTGTAGCCTTGAGTCTGGAGGAGACAAAGCCAAAGAAACAGTTAATACATGGGCCAAATTATAAGGTCAGCAGGATTGCTATGAATATAGCCAACAATGGTTTCCACTGGGAGGAAACCTCTCACAAAGCTTCCAAAAAGGGGATAAGGAGAAGGTCCAGGGGGCTTCAGAATCCCAACATAGAAGTCATATTGTATAGTTTACAGTTATGAGCTGTTTACAAGGTTGATCTGGTGAATTCTGGTAAAAGAATTCTAGCACTTTTGTCATTGGTTTTATTACTGGGGATTGAACTCTGGTCCTTGTGCCTGTGCAGCAGGTGGTGAAACCACTGAGATAAATCCCTGGCCCAACAAAACTTTTAAGAAATCAGAGTATGCATAATCTAAGCATGAACACACTAGAATGAAAGGGTAGGTTGGGGAAAGTCACACTTAGATACTGAAATGGTGATTGTAACCTGCTGCCTCTTAGGTTTTTTCTTTGATGGAGATTATCTATAAGTCTGATACTTTGTCATAAGTCTCTCTAGTTTTAACTGTAAGAAGATAAGAGACAATTTGAAGAACAAATTTCACTAAGAAATATAAAACTCTAGCTGAGCACTTATAGATTCTACCATAGTTTTTCCTAATGATCCATAACCATGGTCAGCTACTGTTGTAGCTGGAAACTGCCAGAAGGAGTCAGATATTGGAGCCCCTTTTTATATCTAGCTTTATTACTATGGCATTATTTTATACCTCTTTTGGTTATTCTTTTCTGGTGGGTATTTCAGACCAAGTTAAAGTGAGACCTGTGTCAATCCATATGAACCTCTTGAGATCTATCAAGGTCAGTTAAGTCTCCTTAGGCATTACTTTGGAACCACGCATAGAGCCTCTCAGCTCCTCTGTCAGTGTCAGCCATCAGGATGGGTCATGGCCTTGTTTGACCATGTTGCTTTCAGTGAAAGTATGGGAGATTTTTCCTTCTTTGTGACCCTCCTTTGGCACATAGTATATTTGTCCTCTGGTGCCCAGCAATCTCCCTACTCAGGAGGTTGAGTGACTTACCAAAGATGTAGGATCCTGTAGGAAAGGTTCCTTTGTGTCCTGAATATTTGTTGAGTTTGAGGGGCCAGGGCCAAAATATTGGCTGTCTTCATAGCCCAGTTACCTTTCTAGTTTTGGTCTCCAAACTTTAGTTGTTGAACACCCAGAAGAGAAGATCAATGACATAAGTATTTCAGTCAGAGCAGTGAGCTTAACTATTGTAATAGTTAAAACATCCAGCACTTTTGAAGTATAAAGCACAGTTAGAGGGCTGTTATTTCTTATCAACCATGGTTGTTTTAATAGTTGAATCCTGGCGCTCCTCAAGATGGCGGCCAACAGTGAGGCCAAGTCCGAGGTATTTGAGATGACAGACTTCACCACTGCTTTGAAATGGGAAAGGTTTATTTCTAGAGTTGAAGAAGTCTTAAATTACTGGAAACTGATTGGAAACTCTTTTGGAAGGCCACTTGAAAAGGATATATTTACTTCTGGCACATGGGAAGAGAAATCAGATGAAATTTTCTTTGCTGACTTCAAGTTTTCTATTACTCATCATTATCTTGTACTAGAGTCCACTGATACAGAAGGAAAAGATGAAGTATTAAAAGATGCTATTCCACAATCTATGCAAAATTTGCTGTGTATGAACAATGACTTTCCTCTGAGAGCACATTGTAAGATGGTATGGCTTGCGTGAGTTTGTGGTGATTGCTCCTGCTGCACACAGTGATGCAGTTCTCAGTGAATCTAAGTGCAATTTTCTTCTGAGTTCTGTTTCCATTGCTTTGGGAAACACTGGTTGTCATCCAAATACATCACAAATGGTGAAGAATGTATGTAGGAGAATGTCAAGGTCCTGGTGTCTGAACTGATTTTCAGATGGTTTGTCTTTGAAAAGTGCCAAATCAGTACACTCACTTATCAGGTCTACTGGATATCTTCAAATCAAAGATTGTGAGTTGGCATTGATATTGTCAATCTTATTTGGGATCCAGATAAAAGTAAGACATTTGATAATTTGATCATATAGAAATATTTCTGTATAATATGAATAGTGTAACTATTTAGAAGGCTCTAATTGACTAAACTACTATGCATGTTTAGGGAAACAAAATACCCAATTAGAAAGTCATCTGTTTTGTTTGTTCAGTCTAATAATATTAATTGACCTTGTTCTATCCTTTCCCCTCTAACAAGGATATTGCAAATCTCCGCAGCCTAGAGGGCTTCAGGTGGCTGCTTATTTGGAATACTGACTGAGCTCCTTGGAATCTGAACTCTTTGGGTTTTGAATTGCCCTCTTTTTTTCAAATCTTTGTTTAATTTGATTTTTAAATAGGATGTACTGAATATATATTTGGTGTTCTATTAAAAATTATCACAGAGATAAAGAGGATTGCCTATGCTGCTCTTGGAGAAAAATTAGAGTGTTGGGTACAAAAATTGATATCACCTTATATAAGTGATCAAACTTGATTAACTGATATCAAATAAATTAATGTTTATGCACCAGTTAAAATTAATTAAATCCAAACTGTCATCACGTAACTTCTGATGTAGTACACTTGTGGAGAGCAAAGGGTTGAAACAACCTTGAAAGACCTGTGAGCCTCTTGAGAGTATAATGAACCCTGGATATGAAACTGGCACGAAAACAAGGATGTTGACTTGTAAAGAGAGTAGTAAAAATAGAAAGAATCTGAATGTCTGCAAAGCAAAGAAATAACATCCCCGGAATTGTAAAGATACACTTGACCTTTTCTCTGTAAACTAATTAGTCACCTGATCATGTGGTGAGGAGGGGAGGGGAACTGTGGAAAGGATATAAAAGGGTCAATAAAGTGGGAAGAGGGGTCTCTCCTCCTCTCTCCTTTTTCTTTTCCTTTGAGTCAGTGTTTTTCTTTCTTAATCCTCACCCCTCTGCTCGGGTACTGTTCGACTAGTGATGGCTGGTTCCGTCATACACTGAATAGGATATATGTTCACCTATGTGCCATTCCTGCCAAAACATTCAACATAAATTAAAACATGAGGAAACAATCATGTTTCCAAAGTGAACTCTATTTTACAGAACAACTGGTCTAGACTCCTTAAAATGTTAGTATCATGATAGCTAAAGTAAAGGCTGGGAGCTATTTATATTAAGGGAGATTAATGAGACATGACATCTAAATTCATTGGGTGATTCTTGATTGGATACTTGATCTAAACAAAATAACCATTAAAAACCTGATTTGAGATAAACATGATGTTTTAATTTGGACTGTATATTAGGACATACTATTGATGCTAAACTTTTTGAGTGTGATAACTGTTATGACTGTGTAGGAGGATGTCTGTTCTTAGGAATTACATGCTAAAGTATTTAGAAGTAAACTGTAATGATGCCTACAACTTTTTAGACTTTCAGTCAAAAATAAAATACACTGTCAAATGTGTTTATCTCTGACAAAGTGTTAATGTCTGATGTACTTCCTGAAAATTATATAGGTGTTTATCATACTAGTTTCCCTAACTTCTTGGAGATTTTAATTTGTTATTTTTTTTTTTGGTGGTTTTCTGCAATATACAATATGCTCTAGGTAACACTATCTGTTGAAAAAACATCATACTAGTTTTCTTTTCCTGGAGTGTGTATATGTATTGTTTGGCAGACTCTGTTTATTTTCTGTGTAGAGGCCCTAAACACTGTAGTAGTAGGATTATCAGCATCTAGGTAAATATTTGACATTAAAAAAATAATTCATATGTCATGTTAGGAGACTGAAGTCAAACCTTCATATTAGCCTTCATTCCACTTTTTCAAAATTACTGCTGTTTATGATTATTACCATTAAAAATAGATGCATATATATTAGAACATTTCTTTACATTTGTAATTTTCTTTTTAAAAACTTTTTGGGGCATGAAATCTATAAATATTACTTAATTTTATATGTATTTTTAGAAATTTTTGAGAAAGTCAAATATGTCAATTTTTACTGTTTTCTTTTTCTCTAATATGAAGTCTTTATATGTATTTATAAGATCAAATTCTGGTTTGATGGACATGGCTGGGGGTATCACAGTCCCCAACTCGAAACTATGCTACAAAGCTACTGTGTTAAATACAGCATGGTACTGGCAAAGAAACAGACCTGAGGATCAGTGGAATAGATTAGAAGATGCAAAAACAACTTCAAACATACTCAGCCACCTCATCTTTGACAAGGAGCCAACCACCCTCTTTGGAGGAAAGATAGCTTATTTAATAAATGGTGTTGGAAAAACTGGATTTCAACCTGCCAAAGATTAAAACTAGATCCATACCTATCACCATGCACTAAACTAAGATCAAAGTGGATTAAAGATCTAAATATTAAGACAGAAACACTAAACTTACTGAAAGATAAGTTAGGTAGAACCCTTGAAGACATTGGCATAGGAAAAGACTTTATGAACAAAAACTCAGTAGCATGGGAACTAGCACAAAGAATCAACAACTGGGATCTCATCTTATTAAAAAGCTTCTGCACTGCAAAAGAAACCACCAACAGAGCTAACAGACAACCTACAATGTGGGAAAATTTTTTTAGCAGCTGTACCTCAGACAAAGGACTACTATGTAGAATATATAAAGAACTGAAAAAAATCACACATCCCAAATTCAAAGACCCAATTAAAAAATGGCATCTGAAATGAACAGACATTTCTCAGACAAAGAAGTAAAAGCAGCAAATAAACATATGAAAAAATGTTCAACATCACTGGTCATTTGAGAGATGCAGATGAAAACAACACTGAGATTCCACCTCACCCGAGGAAGAATGGATGCTATCAAGAAATCAATAACAAATGCTGGTGGGGGTGTGAGGAGAAAGGAACACTTCTTCATTGCTGGTAGGAGTGCACACTGGTGCAACCACTGTGGAAATCAGTGTGGAGATACCTCAAAGAACTAGGGCTGGAGGTCCCATTTGACCCAGCTATTCCCCTGCTGGGTATCTTCCCCAAAGAATTAAAAGAATCATACCACAGTGATATATGTCCACCCATGTTTATAGTGGCACAGTTTGTAATAGCTAAAGCTTGGAAACAGATCAAGTGTCCATCAACTGGAAACTGGATAAAGAGGATGTGGTATTTTTATAAAATGGAGTACTACTCAGCCATAAAGAACAAGAAACTAGAGACATATATAGCTAAATAGATGCATATTGTGGCTATACTCTTAAGTGAAATAAATAAGACACACATGTGCAAATACTGAATAGTTTCTCTAGTGTGAGAAACTGAAAGTGTAAATAAGGATTAAAATTATTAAAATGAATAATTGATAATTTGAAATAGGAAAAGGTCCAAAGGTGTAGGGGTGGTGGGAGGGGAAGGGGAAAGGAAAGAAGGGAAAGGAAAAATTATGAGAAAAGAAAAAAATGGAAACAAAATGTAAATAGGGAAGGGTGGAGAGGGTGAAGGGTGCACAGGTAATGGGGAAAAAATAAGAAGCAAGATACATCATGTACAGGTACAAGCACCCAATGATAAATGTAAACGTATTGTATACCTAAAATGTACCAATAAAATAATAAAATATTTTAAAAAATAGTTGAATCCCTGCAGAATGTTACCAGACAAGTTATATATTATAGAGAAACTTAAGATCAAGAGCTACACATAGTATTTTATCATGGCAATCATGATGACATTTTCTTTGTAACACTTACATGTCCATCTTAGTACGGAATAGTCTTTTAGTCAAACAGCTCCATCTGATCACATTTAATGACCTAAAGAAAACTCTTATTTGTTATCCTTTAGTAGGATCCCATCTGAAGAGAACATACATGTTGGCCTATAAATGTACCTTAGTTGTTCATAATGTCTAGTCTCTAATTTTAGTGTGTGACATTGTTTCAACTGTTTGGCGACTGAACGTCCAAGTGTGGTGACACATATAACATACATCACATAAGTTTTTTTTTCTTTTTTTTGAAATAAAATTTTACATGATACATTTATTGGTGTTGTGCCTTTTCTACCACACTAGATTAAATAAACTTTCAAAAGCATGGTTTGGTCACATTCTGGGACGGTTAGTATTTCACTGTTTTTTCTTCCACGTGCCCATTAGTACAAGTATGTCTAACAGACATGCTATAAGGTAAGGGATGGTGACATTCTCTTCTTGCTCATGTGTGCGGCCAATACTCTTACTTTGTGGGTGGACTAAGAACAACAGTACCTACCTAACACTTCCATCTTCCCTAACTATTTGCTTCTGGAAAGGCACTAAAGTACTTGTATTAAACATTCTGTCCAGAGGGATAATACCAAGTTCTCCTTTTCCTCATCTGTAGTTAGTTTCAGGTTCTTGACAGAAAAAGCTGAACTGTTCCAAATTTGCTTCAGTGCATCCACATGTGAGAAAGGAAAGTGAAGTCCACAAGATTCTGTTTCCTCATTTCCCATCATGTGTGTGTGTCTCCTATTCTTTAGAGAATGGTAGACGTAAATCATCTTTTCTTGAGTTTCATTGGATCGATTTTGATCTGGCCCTACTGTGAGGATGGTGTGATCTCTATATGCTGTCCAACCTTGGTAACTTTCCACCTGGTGTTAACAATGCTGTTCCATCTCCTACATAGTAAGGGAGAAGTCTGTGTATAACACAATCCTTCTTCATGTCTGATGAAAGCAGTTCTTTAGTGGCCTCCAGTCATTCTGCAAGAGTCCTCAGAAGGCTACTTAATCTTGTTCAACAGCTGATGTTTCCACCTGCATGAGCAGCTGCCATGGTATTCCACTCTAACTCCATATCTTCCTTTGCAGTATCAAACACAAGCCCTGAAATGGTGTTCAAAAGGAAATCTCCCCATGAATTTTTCTGGTAAGTGCTGATGGTTATCACATAAGTTTTTAAGAAAACTATTATTTGACTGGTTTTCTTATGTTGGCTTGACATGTACCTCTTATCACAAGTAGCTGGAATACAAGAGAAAGGCAGATACCTGAGTCAAAAAGATCATTACCATAAACAATATCCTAGAAGACTTGTATACCCAGAAGGCATGAATATATATACCATGAAATAACAATGAACATCAGTTACATAAAACCCTTTGTCACTTAATTTTGTTTTGTACCAAGAGCATTTTAAATAAAACCTTGTTTTCCCACAGAAAACTTAGACCATGACCAATGTATACATATCACAATGATATGTTTAACAATGTATTTCCCACAAGGCTATGGAAATTATCGGGGTCCCTCTGTGAACAAAGCCTGGAATACATTTTTCCAGGCAGTCACTCCTTTATTTACAAAGGAGAGTCCTGTCCCATAGTTTTCCTAAGCCCAAGAGTCTTTAATTATCTTAACAAATTTTAGATGACCTATGAAAGACAGATCATAACAATTAACACATTATTTTTGACCAGTGAAAAATTCCTGAGTTATTATATATAGACAACAATATGTACTGTATTTGAAAAACTAGTTGACATTATTTGGATAATCTGGCAACCTGGGAGAAGCATGTCTTTAGTGGCATTTATCTATAGTTACAGGCAAACATCTTAAAAAATCCAAAATGCAAAGAGAAAAAAGCTCAAACACAACAGCTGTATGTGTTGTAACAAATTGAACAGACAGACAAACACACACATAAGACAACTTGTTTATAAATAAGAGTGCACTCAGATGTATTTGGCCAAGTTGAATCATAATAACTTTTATAATTTTTAGGTTTATAATTATAAAAAAAGACTAGTCAGAACTTTGTAGATCAATTAACAGAGATCTCTTGTAATAAGAATCGAAAGGAATAAAAATCATCTACACCTGTGAAAGAAAAGATGGTTTTAAGACAAGTCTTATGCTGACAGCTTATCAGATTGCAATACCCAGCTACACAGGCTTCTCATGGTTGATGATAGCCACATATAACTGTTTCTTCTAAAGGGACAATCTGTTAAAGGTAATTTTAAATATCTCCAGTGGTGGTGTGCTCAGGCCAGGTTTGCATGTAGAAGAGACTAAGTGACACTCTTTGGAGCTAAGTATGAATTCCAAATAGTGAGGGAAGAAGGCCTGCCAAGGCTCCAACCAGCTGTGCTGCAGATGTCTACCTATGACAGTTTTTCCCATTTTGAAAAAAAAAAAGGGAAAGAAGGTATCCCTGTCTATCTCTCTTGTTCTGTGCCCAATTGAGTTGTCCCTTAGCCTTTATCTCATCCAGTGGTGGCAGACTAGAGGTGCAAGGAAGTGGCCAGAGCCAGGTTAGCTGTTCTTACCATTCCCTAATTTTGCCTGAGGGCTGAAAGACAGATAAATCTGGACTAAAACTTTTACATTTATTTTCTGAGAGTTTCAGTATTAACCGGTTTTCTATATGGCCCAGAGATGAGTGAAGGTCAGCTTTACTCTGGAAGGATTCCAGGGAGGTGAAAATCACCATTCTGGAAGCTTTGTCTTGAAATCCAGCAGCCACAGAGGTAAGTGAACCAAACACTGTTGAGAACTGTGTATTTCTCAGGGGCAGGGCAGTGGAGAAGGGACAGAAGATTGCCTTTAAGTATGGCACAAGAACTAAATCTTAACCATCTCAGGTGTAGAAGGACAATTAAGATCAGGAGCTTTTCCAGAGTGGATCTACAATCCTTAGCAAAGCAGATATCCAGAGACAAAAGCTATGATTGAGTCCAACTGCATTACCAAGCAGAAAATCAAACCAATAATCAAAGAACCCAAATGGCTGCTTTTTCCCCCTTGAAAGAGAATGAAAGTGTTCTAACTATATTCTTTAGGGCTTACCCTTTTAATGAATTACTCTGAATCTATAATATCTGATTTATGACTTAAATACCCTACAGGCTGTTGAGCAGGTCCCTGATCTTGTAGAAACACTCCCAAAGCCATTAACATACAAACTGAAGCAGTGTCCTGTGGTGGGCACTCAGAAGTGCTTGTTTGAGCTTCTGGAATGTGGTCTGGGAATAAGGTTCCCAGGTGTCTGTCTCTTGGGTTTTTCTATAAGCCAATAGAGGGGTCACACAATCTCACTATATCCTGATATCTGAAGGCCTCAAAAGCCTGTAATTTCTAGGAATCTCCTTAGCTGTTTTAGTCTTGGTCTGTGGAAAGGAAAGAATTGGTTTAATTCTTTCTTCCCCTAGTATTTGGGTTCCCTTATATATAATAAGGCCTAAATATTTTACCTCCAGGCTGCAAAGTTGTGCCTTTGATCTAGAAACATTATAACCCCTGTCTGTTAGAAAATTCTGCAGAGCAGATGTCTTGGCTAGAAAGCTCTTCTGAGGGGACACACAACAGCATACCACTTACATATTGTGAGACTGACTTGGAAAAAATGATAGTATTTTCTTCTATCAAATCATGATCCAGGGATATCCTCATCTTTTTCCTGAAAAATAGTTGACAATTTAACTGAAGGTCTTAGTTCTCATATTTCTTATGTCTTCAAGAATACATGCCTGAAAATGTCTTCTATTTTAGTGTCCTATCTGAATGGCAGGCCAGTGGGGTCCTTGTATATAAACTGTTTGTGTTCCAGTAGGAACCAGTTATTCTCTTGGCTGCCTGTCTTTTGAGCTTCCAAAATTAAGATAATATTTGTCTCTATATGTAGTAGCAACTTGTAATACTATTTGTCTTTAATTAGAAATCAATGTTTGATTTAAGAGCAACATTACATCTTTCTATTCTAGTCCATAGGTCTGAGTAAGTCCTCTAAAGACCTCAATGTTCATATCAGGGTCATCTGACAACTTTCTTAGGTCTCATTTGTCTGTCTTAGATCACTGAGAGAAAAAGACACATGAACACAGGTAGTCCCATATTTGCCATTTACTTCCTGCAAGGGATGCTGTCTTTGAGGGACCTGAACTTAGCTAAGGATGGATACAGCCTCATAGAGATTAATTATGGCTGGCCTAGAAATTCCGCCCTCAGCACCTGGTGATCAAGGCTTAAAGTTGCCTTGGAAATGTTGTTCTCAGGTTCTAAGGGGTGAGGAGTAGCTGCAGGCTTAGAGGTACTGAATGTCTTAAGGGTGAGGTGTTTCTCATTTTTCTATGGCCCACAATTACATTTGAACACAAGAAAGAATTCTTAATGTAAAAAAACTCAACATAAGATGATTTGACCATTTTCTTTCTTTTACAGTGTAATTCTAATTGAGATAGCATCATAGTACTTTCCTGTGTGTACTTGGCTTTAGGAGATAGGCACATCATGCACGGGTGTAGAGAAATACTAAATTGCTCCTTAATATATTCCAAAGGAGTAAGAGGTTCAGATGTGGAGCTCTTAATCTGAAACAAGAGAAACAAATATGGCATCCCATAAATCTTTTTGATTCCTGTGTCCCCTAGGGAATCCCCCAAGGTTTATACCACTCCAGGGTAGGTAGCTACCATCTGGAGAGAGAACCAGAAAATAAAACCAGACTGAACTATCTACCCTTTACCAGTGTGCCATCTTATCTTCCTCAGGAAACTCATATCCTTACTCCAGTAGGTACTCTTAAAGTGCAAGTTACAATTGACTTCAGCCATAACAATAATGTTTAGAGAAGGAAATATTGCTAGAAAACCAAGAGATTTAAACCACTGCTTTCTAGTTCCTTGTCAGAGAGAGGAAAATAAGTCAACAGTCAAATTAGGGCACTTTTCCTGCAAAAGAGATCACCTCTAGAGATGGTAAGTCAAAGATTCTGCCCTGGGCCCTAGGGCAGAGAAAGCTCTGAGATGTTTCTGTTGACTATCCAGTCATTTAGGCAACTTTTATTAGCAACAATACAAGGCAACTCCTTTAAGGTCCATTTTAAATTCACTAAGTATTTGAAACTCATAGATCCTCCTAGCAGCCATAGTCTACATAGTAAAGGAACTCTTATCAACTTCCTATGCATGCATGAAGGAAGAGAAAGGCTGACCAAAATAGTCCCATATTCTAGTTAGCATGTAAAAACACAAATGCAAGTTATTGATTGTTATTTTCCCTAGTGTAAGACAAAATAGTTTTTGGTAGTTGCCTTAGTCTGACCTCCTGGAAGGAGGAGCGGTCTGACTACAAAGGATTCTCAAATGAACTCCTAACAAGTTGGAGAAAAGTTTAAGGGGAGTTTTTAATTCACTAGCAGAGAGAAAAAACCCAAATAAAGCTCAAGCTGGTTAAACATCCAAAAAATCACCATGTAGCACAGTCAAAGTTCCAAAGTCCATAACCTATCAGAAAAGGCATTTTTCTCCCCTACACACATACGTGATGAAGATCATGCCTAGGGGGAGAGAAAATTTGGGTAGTTTTTACTCTATCAAAGATTTAGTTTTCTACATTTGTCTAGAGGTCTGTTTTACTAGTAGCAGAGAAAGCAGTCCAAACCTGTAGCTCAACTCTTAATGGAGGCTTAAGAAAGGGCTCTGATGGCATCATTTCAGATCACTCTGAGACAGAGGATATCTGATGATCACTGACAGAGTTCCCCTTTCACCTCACTGAGGACAAGATAGGGACAAGATGTGGAGATTTTTCTGCTGATTACCCAGACAGGCTGTCAGGAGCTCGTTTCTTCTGAGGGACCTTTGGGTAGCCCTGGCCATGACCCCTTAGTTGTCACCTCAGTTTCCACTAGCTCCATGCAATCAGAAATCTGTCTCCAAAAGGAACCCAATTGCCTATCTGGTCAACATTCCACCTTCCATTGGTGTCAGTGGGAGTGGGGATTCACCAGAGGGCAGCTGGAGAAACCTGTCCTCTGCTTTGAGAGTGGCAGCTGCCCTAAAGGCAATTATTAGCTGGCAGAGTAACTACTGTTTGGTATTCTATAAGGGACAGATAAAAGCCTGAACTGTCTTTATCTGAGATGATTTTATAAGAGATGCATTTTACAACATTTTTAAGCAACTAAGTCCAAATGCAACATATACAAAACAAGAATAAAAAATTATGACAAAAGACAATGCATAAAAAAGCAAGAAATTTGCAAACATTTAAAACACTATTTAAAATTAAGAGACTTTTGAAACAAAAGCCAAAATAAAGGCCAGAATTTATATGAAACAAATGTCCAGAGCCTATGAAACAAAAGTTACAATCTTTGGAGTGAAAAGACCAAAGTTAGAACCTATGAAAGAAAACTCTTACCTCCCACCAGTAATCTCGGTGGGACCTCCATAACGATATAGGGGGAAGAGAAGTAACTCTCAAACCTACTAAATATCCAAAACATGAGTTTGTGTTCTCTAAAATAGAAGAATGAATTCTAGGAACAATGGAGGTTAAGAGTAGGAAAAATTTATTGAGAGAAAGAAATCTTCTGCCTAAGAGAGACAGAAGGGGGACTGGAAAGTGGGCTGTCCCTGCTAGGTTTCTTTTAACCCAATCATGTTGACTATCATGATTAATGGTCACAAACCCTCTTTAAAATACTCATTTGAGTGTGTCCTCTATTTCCTGCTGGGACTCCAATGCACATTTTGAATTATGTCTATATGTTTAATCTATCCTAAAGGTTTGAGACATTGATCTCAGGGCAATATGAGCCTTATACTTATTTTTCAGTTTTAATTTTTTTATTATTACGTGTGTGTGGTACATAATGATCACATTCCTCATGGGGAGGTAGTACATGTACATAACACATCTCCATTCTTTTTAGTCCCCTTCCCTCCCCACCCCTTCTCATCCCCTATAGTGGAGAAACTTAGCCAACATCACATCAACCAAGTGGTAAATGCTAACATCATCAATAATGACGATGCAGTGATATGATGCTGTGGGAAATGTACCACATTACTGCTATGGTAGTCCTTGCAAACAAACAAAGATAACTCTTGAAGAAACACAAGACTAATCCAAACCAGGGGACACTTATATGGTTACTAGCCTGTACTCTTGTGAAATGACAGCTTAAGTTGGGCTTGGTGGCACATGCATATAATCTTAGCACTCAAGAGGATGAAGCAGGAGGATCACTGCAAGCCCAAGGCCAGCCTGGGCTACATAGTGAGTTCAAAGCCAGCCCTGGATACATATTGGAACCAAGGCCAGTGTGAACTATAAAGTGAAACCTGTCTCAAAAAATTAGCAATTTAGTGAGACCCTATCTCAAAATAAAAAAATAAAGTAACATCTGGGGATGTAGCTCAGTGCAAAAGTCCTAGGTTCAACCCCCTCAGTGACCTTGGCATACACCTGTAGTCCCAGTTACTTGGCAGGCTGAGGCAGGGGTATCACAAGTTCGAGGCAAGCCTGTGCAATTTTGCCTGGTATAAGTAAGAGCTCAATAGATGTTATTATTTTTATCAACTATTGCTATGATTTTAATTTATGTTCAAGTATATATTATATCAAGTAAAGTGTTAAGTGACAGCAGCAGCTTGTCTTTCTCTTCTTCCTCCCTCCCCTTCCTGGCCTTGAACTCACTCTGTAACAAATGAGTTTCCCCTCTTCATCCTTCTCTTCTTCTTCTTCCCTTTCTTCTCCATCTCCTTCTTCCCCTTTCCATTCTTGCTTTTTGAGACAGTTTTGCTGTGTAGCCCAGGCTGACCTTGAACTTGGGATCCTCCAGCCTCAGCCTCCCAAGTGCTAGGACAACAGGAGTATGCCACCATACCACTATGTTGGGCTCTGAACTTTTGACTGTTTCTCCAACTTGATTCTTTTTACATTACAGAGCTATTACATCAAGTCTTTTGGAAGGTTGTCCTCCATTTAAACTGTCCAGTTATCATTATCAGTAATCAGCATGAGTTGAGTTTTCTGTCTTACAACTAAAATCATGCTCATGGATGGCCAGAACTTCTTGTTGTTTTTTGTTTGCTTGCTTTAAGTTTTTTGAGACAGTGATCATTATGCAATTCAGGCTGGCCTTGAACTCACATCCTCCTGCCTCAGACTCCCAAGTGCTGGGACCCCAGGCATGCACTATTGCACCTTGCTATTTGTTGCTTTATTTTTTAAATTAATTTTATTGGTACATTTTAGATATACATAATAATAATGTTCATCATATGGAATTTGTACCTATATGTGATATATCTTGCTTCTACTTTTTCTCTTTTCCTCTGCTCCCATCAACCCCTCTTTATTTAAAAAACATTGTTTTCATTTTTTCCTTCCATTCTCTTTTTTCCATTTCCCTTCCTTCCTTTCCCCCTCCCTCTCCCTAGTTACCCTTCTCATTTGAACATTTTCTTCCTATTTCACAATATCTATTATGTATTTTGGTCCTTATTAACATTTTTTTCCCCATTAAGTTTATTGGTACATTTTAGGTATACAGTACAGTTACATTCATCATTGGGATCTTGTACCATTACATGAGTCTCTTGGTTCTTATTTTTTTCCCCTTCCCTTGCCCTCCCTTCACCCCCTCCACCCTTCCCTATTTGCAAAGACCTTGTTTCCATTTTTTTTCCTCTTCTCATATTTTTTCCTTTCCTTTTTTTCCCTTCCCCTACCCCTCCAAATTCCCCTGCTCTTTTAGACCTTTTCTTCCTGTTACACAATATCAGTTATACATTTTTAAAATTATAATATTAAGATCTAGGAGACATTACCACAGATTTTACAGAATTTAAAAGGATATAGAAAGCATATTACAAAAATCTTTTTTGAAATAAATTTGACAACTTCTAAGAAGTACCTTGGAAGACAAATTAATGAAAATAACTCTGGAGGAAATATAAAATTTGAATAGCACCTATTAAAAAAGTATATTCTTAGCATGAAAAACCTACCTATATGACAACAGCAGGCTCATAAACATTTTAACTGATAAATTATATCAAACAATTAAAGCAGAAAAAAGAAGGAACACTTCTCCCCTCATTTTAGGAACTCAACATTGTGCTAATCCTAAAACTGGATAAAGATAATAGAAGAAAAAAGTATGAACATAGATAGAAATTTGTTTAACAAAACAAACTATTGGAAGTCAGATCTGGCAGGATGTAGAAAGTGATTTTGTTATAGGGATGGCAGTGTTGGTTCAGCATTGGAAGATCCACCTCCAAAAGTCATCACTTAAACAGAGGAAAGGAAAAAGCCATATGATCTTGTCACTAGTTGGAGAAAAAGTGTTGGACTAAATTCTACAGATGTTCATGGTAAAAGCTATCAGGAGACTAGAAGTAGAACAGAACCTTCTCAACAGATTAAAGACATGTACTCCATACTTCCAGCAAGAATGCCTTATATAAATGGAGAAGATATAATGCTTTCTCCTTAAGGTGGGGAACCAGGGCAGATATGCTTACTCTTTATCTGTCCATTAAACTTTGAAACCTAGTCCCTGTCCCGGCCCGCGGGTAAGTCAACGGAGACCCTAGAGGGGGAGCGAGGATGAGAGGGGACAGGGGACACGAGAGATGGAGACAAGACAGGTTTCTGATCAAGTCTCGTTTATTGCAGAAGCTGTTACAACATATATACCGTAGGGCTAGAGGGGAGGAGCAAGAGGAGGGTACTGGGGCTACTTCCTTGTTGCCGGGTAGATTTGCAGCAGGCCCGGATATGTCCGTAAAAGGCACTCAAGAGTTCTAGCGGGGGGGGGCAAGGCCCCCCACAGGTCCTCCCTTTAAAATTATAATTTTAGAAAGGCGTCAGGAGAGCCAAGCCTGCGGGGGCTGAGCCTGTCTTGGGTCAGAGCAACACACGTGTCTGCACCGTGCACCTTACCCGTCATCGGTTAACCAGAGAATCAAGGCTCTGGCACCTGTCTTAGGCGGCACACGAGGGCTCTCTCATTGCATGGCACGCTTGCTCAGTTGCCCGTCATTGGCTTGCCAGCCCACTCACCAGGTGGGGCGAGAACACTTCGCCACGGCAAGGACCTAATCGATGGTCCGACATTCGTCCTGGTCAGCCATTGCCAATCTATTATAGTAGACCTGTATGGGCGCTGTTTTTATTGCCTCTATCTGGGCTCTAAGAAAGGCCATGATTTTGTTATAAAGTACGGGCCCTAAAGAAATGAGCAAGAGTAGACCCAATAAGGGTCCCAGCAAAGGGAGGAGATAAGGGAGGAAACCATTGAGGCCAGTCCAGAGGGGATTTTGAGTGAATTTTTGTCGTCATCTGTTTAAATCTTCCTGAAGTTCGCAAATTTTTCCCCTGACGATCCCAGATTTGTTGGCATAAAAACAGCAATGTTCATTTAAGGCTAGACTGTGAATAAGAGAGTTAAGCTACCCTGATTAAGCTTTTGAAGATAACCAATGTGGACATGCTACAATAACATATTCAGAACTTAACCAATATGAACGTTTTGTAACAACATATTTAGTGCTTAAATATCAAGGACAACCAATACAATCAATTTATAACATATTTAGATAATATTCATTGTGATATGTCTCCCATAAGATTATATAATATAAAATTTACTAGGGGGTCCCTTTAATGAATTAAGACCAGAATAATCATTTTCTGGGTGGCCACTTCTATATTCATCAAAGGGAGTTCCCATCTATAATCGTTTTGACAAACAATTAAGAATATATATCTTTTTATTTTATAACTGTTAATTGTAATTTGATTGTTGCGTGTGGGTAACAATGCACGTCACTTTCATAAAATAAATTTCAGTGGTACTTTGATCAATTAACAACCTGGGAAGAAAAGCATGTCTTTAGTTTAATAATATTATCTATAAGTCAATTTAACAATAGGCGAATATCCTTTGAAGAGGAAGGAACATATTGAGCTCAACTGTACAAACACAAACAACAGACAATAGACAAACATATAAGACAGTGTGTAAAATTAGGGTGCACCCAAATATAACTAGCCAAATTGAATTATACTATACTCTTGATGATTATTAGATTGTAATTGTAGGTGCCATTGTTAACTGGTTAAGATTGGACAACGTCAGGTCATCGGCATCATCAGCACACCTATCAACTTGTTTTACTAGGCGTTCTGGGAGCCACCTGGCTGACTTCATTTCCTTGGAGTAAATACACACCGATCCTCAGCCCCAGATAAGTACAGGATCCGGCCCGTGCCATGAGTGGTCCAGGGGGTCTTTCCACATCACCGAGGCAAATTGTCGTTGCGTCTCTGGTTGCCAGAAACGATTGGCTGCAGATAAACCTTTGGCATCCAAATTTAAGAAGTTAAGAATAAATAGTGCATGTGATATCAGATTTCTAGGAGACCCCTTAGTAGGATACCATTCCCCCTTTTTTATTTTGTCTAAAGTAATTTTAAGTGTGAGATTAGCCCTTTCTATAATGCCTTGTCCCTGTGGATTATATGGGATTCCCGTTATATGTGTTATTGTAAATTGTTTGTAAAATTTGGAGAAGCCAGAGCTGATATAGCCAGGACCATTATCTGTTTTAATTTGTTGTGGGCAGCCAAGCACTGAGAAGGCAGTGAGGAGATGAGCAATGACGTGTTTAGTAGCTTCCCCAGATTGCAGGGTGGCAAATATGAATCCACTATATGTATTAATGTTGACATGTATATATTTAAGATTTCCAAATTTAGGGTAATGTGTGATGTCCATTTGCCATAGGGCATTTGGAATCAAGCCACGAGGATTAACTCCCAGATGAGGTGTAGGAAGGTGCAGAGTGCACGTAGGGCAGGCCTTAACAATTTGTCTAGCTTGTTCTCTAGTAAGCTTATACATAAGGCGAAGCGTGTGAGCATTAAGATGATGGAATTGGTGTGCCTTCTGTGCTTGGTCAATCGGACTGGGGGCATCAGTATTTATTGAATAGGCAAAAGCCTGAGGTCTTGTGGCTAGGTCTGCTAAGCGGTTGCCCTCTGCAAGTGGGCCGGGTAGGTTAGAGTGGGCTCGAAGGTGCCCAATGAAAAAGGATTTGGATCGTTTTCTGATTAGATCTTGTAATTGGAGGAAAAGACCACCAGTCTGAGAGGCAAGTTTGATCAGTCCACATGTTTCTAATAAGGGAACAGATTGGGCAATGTAAGCACTGTCAGTAAAGAGATTAAAAGCTCAGGCAGGAAATGCGGTAAAGACCGCTATGACTGCCTGGAGCTCGGTTAACTGGGCCGAAGAGTGGGCGGTTTGGAACTGGACAATGTTATCATCCCACACATAGGCAGCCATTCCAGTGGAAGAACCGTCTGTAAAAACGGGTAGAGCCTCTGGCAGAGGAAAGCAAGAAGTGATCTTCGGGAAAATGAAGTCATGTCTGTTGGCAAAGTCAATAAGTTTGCTGGGAGGATAGTGGTTGTCCAATAACCCTGAATAAGAAGCAAGAGCAATTGGGCAGGAATCGGTGGTTTGTATAAGCCAATCGACCTGGTCCTTAGGGTAGGGTTGGATAATGACATCAGGTTCTTTTCCAAAGTACATCTTTCCATGGTCTCTGCCCAAGATAACTAGGTCTGCAACTGCAACATAATAGGGGTAAAAGACCCGCTTAGGGGAAACTGGGAGATGAACCCACAAAAGGGGAGCGGTTTGCCAAAAGACAGCAGTGGGAGAGAGGGAGGTTTTGCAGATGATATACTGTAAAGGAGAGTTATAATCCATAAAATTAATTGTTTGATTTTGAATGGCTTGTTCCACTGTACTGATGGCTTTGCGCCCCTCGGCAGTGAGCTGTCGAGGTGAAGTAGGGTGGTTATCACCTTGTAGGGTATCATAGAGAGGCTTCAGGTCATGTTTAGTGAGCTTTAAATAGGGCATAAGCCAATTAATGTCTCCTAGCAATTTTTGGAAGTCATTTAAAGTCTTAAGACCGTCCAGCCGCAAGGTAAGCTTTTGGGAGGAAATGTGACGTCCCTTCATCTGAAATCCAAGGTAGTTATAAGGGTCTTTTAGTTGAACCTTATCAGGGGCAATCTGGAGGCCATGAGATTCAAGTGCCCGTCGAAGGTCAGCATAACAAGCTAAAACCTCACTTCCTAATTGCCCCGCTACAAGGATATCATCCATGTAATGGATAATATACATTTGAGGCCAATTGTCTCGGGTGGATTGGAGTGCCGCGGCTACAAATGACTGGCACAGGGTGGGACTATTGGCCATGCCTTGGGGCAGAACCAGCCACTGAAAGCGCTGCATTGGGGTACAGAAATTGGTCGCTGGAAGGCTAAATGCGAAGCGTTTTTGATCAGCAGGATGTAAGGGAATGGTGAAAAAGCAATCCTTTAAATCAATAATAATCTTGTAATACCCAAGGGGAATGGCTACCGGCGAAGGGAGACCAGGTTGTAAAGCTCCCATGAGTACCATGGTTTTATTAACTGCTCTAAGATCTTGTAAGAGTCTCCATTTTTCCGACCGTTTTTTAATGACAAAAATGGGAGTATTCCAAGGGGAGTGGCTAGGAATAATATGGCCAGCATGAAGCTGTTCCTGCACCAACTGTTGAGCTGCTGACAATTTCTCCTTAGAGAGGGGCCACTGATCGACCCACACTGGATCATCTGAGAGCCAGGTAATCTTTTCAGCATGGGCCACAGGAGTGTCAATGGCCCCTATGGAAAATGGCCTAGCCCTGCCCGAGGGGGCCGAGGGACAGGCTCAATGGGGTGAGTAAGGTTTGTAGGGTGTTTCCCCAGTCCCGTTCCTGGAATGTACCCATTTTTAAACATCTGCATAGTGACAATTTCATTGGGGCTGGAAATAATTATCCCCATTTGTGATAGTAAGTCTCTTCCCCATAGATTAATAGGTAACCCTGAAATGATATAAGGTTGAATGGTGCCCTGATTACCATCTTGGTCTCTCCAGGTCAGATCTTTGGCACTTTGTTTAGGATTTTCACTCTGACCTATACCCCCGAGATGGGTGAGGGTGTCTTTTAATGGCCATGCCTGAGGCCAATCCTCTCCCTTTATGATAGTTACATCGGCACCAGTGTCAACCAGCCCAGAAAATTGTCTCCCATCTAACCACAAGGTCACGAGAGGCTTTTGTGCTGAAAGTATCTCTGACCAGTAAACATCAGATGAGCCGAATCCCTGGCTGCCTCGGGCGTTGTTTAGAGCCTTATTAGAGGTAGAGAGAAGGGGAAGGAGTAGCAATTGAGCAAATCTTTGGCCTGATTGAATGGTATTAATAACTTTGGGAGAAGAAACCATAACTTTAATTTCCCCAGAGTAGTCATTATCTATCACTCCTGGGTAAACCAACAGCCCATTTATGGTACTACTGCTTCGGCCTATTACGAGGCCAAAAGTCTCTCTAGGTAAGGGTCCAAAGACTCCTGTGGCGAGGGCCTGGACTCCCATTTCTGGGGTCAATACTGTGTGGGTGGTGGCACTGAGGTCCAATCCGGCACTTCCTTTTGTGGCTCTGATGAGGTCTGAAATGGATTGCTGTTTATTGGAGCAAAATTGAGCGCCCCGTAAATTTGTTTGGAGTTGGGGGCCTGGGGCTGGCCCCCTTTCCCGTTTCCCGAATTCGAATCCTTAAGAGGGGGAAGGGGTCAGCCCTGGGCATCAGTTTTGGATCGGCACTCACTCGCCCAATGCCTCCCCCGATTACATCGGGGGCAGGGCCCGGGGGGCGGAGCATTGGGGCCCTGCATTTTAGTGGTCGGGCATTCTCTAGCAAAATGGCCGGTGGCCCCACACCGGAAACACTTATTGCCGACGTGGCGTTGCAAAAATTGTTTGACTGTGAAGCCTTGCATGGCGGCCGCCATGGCAAGGCCCTGTTGGTAGGCGGCCCCAATCTCAGAACAAAGGCGAATGTAGCCGGAAAGGTCAGTTTTCTTTTTATAGGGGCGGATAGCGGCCTGACAGGCGGCATTGGCGTTCTCAAAAGCAAGCTGTTTAACAAAATCTGTCCCTGTCTCCGCGCTCCCAAAAATCCGGCCTGCCGCCGTGAGAAGGCGGTGGACAAAGTCCGCAAATGGCTCGTCTGGGCCCTGCCGAATGTTAGTGAGGGAGGCACTCACGTCTCCTTTGGAGGGGAGCTTTTTCCAGGCCCTAGTGGCGGCGGTCTGAATCTGGGCATATAACCCCGCATCAAATTGTATTTGTTGGTCGTTGGCGGCGTAGGCCCCCTCCCCAAGGAGCATGTCAAGCACCCATCCATTCCCCGCCTGAGCATTGCGCCTAGCAGTTTCTCGGCAATTTTTAACATATTTAGATTTCCATAATAAATAATCACCTCCTGTAAGGGTGGCGCGGGCCAGAGTCTGCCAATCAATTGGGGTGAGCCAATTTTCTGCCACCGATTCTAAAATAGCCATGGTGTAAGGTGCAGTGGCCCCATATTGAGCTGCAGCCGTTTTAAATTTTTTAATGACCTTAAAATCAAAACCACTGTGGTGTCTTCACGCCTGTCTCTGTGCGTCAGTAGTTTTAGTTACGGGAAAGGCTTCTGCATTTTTAAGTTTCAGGGATACTCCCGACCCGGATGGCACCCTAGGGGCCGCCCCTCTAACGGGGGGTCGTGGCTTAAGTTTGTCTTCTCTACGGACATTTTTATGGGCTTTGCCTGTTCTTAAGCCTTCAAGCTGGGTAATAAGTTCTTGGTGTTCCTTTTCTAACCTTATCTGTTCTTTTAGAAATTCTATTTTGTCCCGGAGTTCCTTTTGGGGATCAACAACAGGACATGCCAGAGTGGGAGTGTCGGGGCCTGAAGAGATATAAGGAGGGGGATATCCGGAGTCGCCCCACAATGCTCCCCCCGCGGGCTCCTCCGACCCGGAGCCCTCTTGGGGCGGATCTGGGGGCGGAGGCGGGCCACGATAGGCTTGAAGGGAGGGATATAGGGGCGGAACCTTCCGCGAGGGTGGGGCTGTCCTAGAGGCGGTGGCGGAAAGCAAGGAAGCAGGGGTTCGGCGAGGCCCTGCCCTACAGGGCTTGGCAGGGTTCGTGGCCGTTTGGGGTTGGTCCGAAGGGACGTCATGTCCGTCGGGGGCGGGATCGTCGTCACTGTCAAAGGACATCAAGTCCTCTTCTTTGTCTGACAAAGAAGTCGTGGTCTCAACGGGCCTGGGCCCCGGCGCCATATTGGCCCGGGAGACTGCGTCAGAATCACTGGCGGGTGTCAGCCCCTTACCATCTCGGAGAGCTACCTCCCCAGCCTGTATAGCCTGCGCCACCAGTGGATCCCTCGCTTTATGAGAAATAATATCATTAATCAAATTCCAATATGAGAACGCCGCAATAGGGACCTTCCCGGGTCCGCAAGTGGCATAATAATCCTGGAGAGCTTCCCCCACCTTTTTCCATCTCTGTTCGTCAATGGTTCCCTCAGCAGGGAACCAGGGACAGAGATCTTTAATATAATCAAAAAATCTTAACAACTGTTTGACTGTAACCTTTACCCCTCGTGCCTGTAATGTCTTCTTGAGACCTTGCACAAACAATTCGTGCTGACTAATGCCCTGTCCCATAATCGCTGCTCAACTTACCGAGGTGCAAAAAGACGGCAGGTCCACGTCAATTGCAAGCCTCTCCCGTGTCGAGTGTGCTCTTTGTTCCTCAATCTTAATCTTAGGGCCCCTGAGCAGCGTCCTTCACTGGATCCCCCGTTCTCTGGCCCCACGTTGGGCGCCACTTGTCCCGGCCCGCGGGTAAGTCAACGGAGACCCTAGAGGGGGAGCGAGGATGAGAGGGGACAGGGGACACGAGAGATGGAGACAAGACAGGTTTCTGATCAAGTCTCGTTTATTGCAGAAGCTGTTACAACATATATACCGTAGGGCTAGAGGGGAGGAGCAAGAGGAGGGTACTGGGGCTACTTCCTTGTTGCCGGGTAGATTTGCAGCAGGCCCGGATATGTCCGTAAAAGGCACTCAAGAGTTCTAGCGGGGGGGGGCAAGGCCCCCCACAAGTCCCCACCAAAATAGTCTGGCAATAAAATGACACAACTAGGGTAGGATTGGCATGGCAGAAGCAAAATCTTTATATGTAGATGAAATGATCATCTACAGAGACTTATTAACATTTTTGGTTTCACACATCAGTGAAACCAAGTGGTATTTGAACATGTGTGTCCAATTTATTTCACTCTCAAGGTGCATCTATTTACCTAGCAATGTCTCAAGTTTCTCCACACTTATTTCCACAGTGGTTGTACCAGTCTACACTTCCACCAACAGTGGAGAAGGATTCCTTTTCCCCCATGGCCCCACCGGCACTTGTCATTGGTTGATTTCTTGGTAATAGCCATTCTTTCTGGAGTGAGATGGAACCTCAGTGTTGTTTTAATTTGCATTTCTTGAATGACCAGTGATGTTGAACATTTTTCATATATTTATTTATTGTTTCTATTTCTTCATCTGAGAAGTATCTATTCATTACAGATGCCTATTTTTGGATGGGGTCTATAAATTTGGGGGGTCTAGTTTTTTGAGTTCTTTATATATTCTAGATATTAGTCCTTTGTCTGAGGAATAGTTGGCAAAAATTTGTTGTCTCTTCATTGGCGATTTTTTTTTTGCTGTGGAGAAGCTTTTTTATATGATGAGATCCTAGTTGCTGATTCTTTTTGATATTTCCTGTGCCATTGGGATTTTGTTCAGAAAGTCTTTGCCTACACCTATGTCTCCAAGTATTCTACCTAACCTACCTTCCAGCAGATTTAGTGTTTCAGTTTTAATATTTAGATTTTTAAATCTATTTTAATTTTAGTTTACTGCATGGTGAAAGAGATGGGTCTAGTTTTAATCTTCAGAATGTGGAAAGCCAGTTTTTCCAACAGCATTTATAAAAGAGGCTTTCTTCCACAGAAGGTGTTTGGTCCCTTTGTCAAAGACAAGGTGGCTGAGTGTGTATGTTTTTTCTGCATCTTCTAATCTGTTCCATTGATCCTCAGGTCTGTTTTTTTGGCCTTTACCTTGATGTTTTTAATCACTGTAGCTTTATAGTGTAATTTCAAGTCAAGGATTGTGATGCCCCTTGCCTTACCCTTGTTGCCCAGTATTACTTTTGCTATTCTAGGTCTCTTCAGGTTCCAAATGAGTTTTAGGATTGTTTTCTCAATTCTTTGAGGTAGTGATTGGTATTTTGATTGGGCTTGCAATAAATCTGTATAACAATTTTGGAAGGATGGCCATTTAAACTATATTAGTTCTTCTTACCCAAGAACAAGGGATATCTTTCCATTTTCTCATATCATTTTCTATCTCCTTTTTCAGAGTACTGTAGCTTTCAATGTAAAGGTCTTTTACTTCTATCATTAGATTGATACCTAAGTATTCCATTTTTGGCATTCTATTGTGAAAGGTGCTGTTTCCCTAATTTCTCTCTCAGTGAGTTTGTTATTCTGTACAGGAATTCTATTGATTTTGTGTTGACTTTGTATCCAGCTACACTATTGAATTTAGTTATTAAATCTAGAAGTCTTATGGAGGAGAGTTTTGGGATCTTCTATGTAGATTATTACGTTATCTGCAAACTATGATAATTTAACTTCTAATCCTATCTTCTCCTATCCTTATTCCTTTTATTTCTTTCTCTTGTCTAATGGCTCTAGCTAATGTTTCCAGAATTATATTGAATAAGAGTGGTGATATTGGACATTTTTTTCCTATTACTGATTTTAGAGTGAAAGCTTTCAGTTCTTGACCATTTAGTATGATGATTGGTTTGTCATAGATGACTTATCAGATTGAGATACATTTGATCTTAGCCAAAAGGCCGAGAAGCAATCTATCAGGCTGAGATAAAGACCATCTAATTCAATTTACTGTAGATTTTGTGTCATGAATGGGATTTGGACTATGCCAGATGCTTTTTCTTCATCTATTGAGATTATTATGTGTTTTTTTGTCCATGGTTCTGTTAATATAGGGTATTATATTTATTGATTTGCATAAATTCAACCATTTCTGTATCCCTGGGATGAATCCTACTTGTTCATGGTGTATAATCTTCTTAATGATTTGCTCTAGCCTGTTTGCCAGTATCTTATTGAGGATTTTTCTCATCAGTGTTCACTAGGGAGATTGACTTTCTTTTGGCTTGGATCTTTCTCTGGTTTTGGTATCAGTGTAATGTTTGTTCTGGGAAATGAGTTTGGGAGTATTTCCTCTCTTTCAATTTCATTAAAGTGTTTGTGGAGTAGTGGCATTAGCTCTTCTCTAAAGTTCTTGTAGAATTCAGCAGTGAATGTGTCATGAGCTAGGCTTTTCTTTGTTGGTAGTTTTAAAATTACATCTTCAATTTCATTGACTGATATTGAGTTATTTAAACTTTTATTTATTTTATTTTTTTGGTACTGGGCATCGAACTTGGATCCTTGTGGTTGCGAGGCAGGTGGTGGGACCACTGAGATAAATCCCCAGCCCTATTCAGACTTTTATATGTTCTTGATTCAGCTTTCCATAAGTATCTAGGAATCTGTCCATTTCTTCTGTGTTTTCCATCTTATTAGAATACAGATTCTCAAAGAAGGTATTACTGATCTAGATCTGAAGGATTCTTCATGATTTCATCCTTTTCATTCCTAATTGCATGGATTTGAGTATTTGGTAAAGTTGGCTAAGTGTTTGTCAACCTTATTTAATCTTTCAAAGAACCAGTTCTTTGTTTCTTTGTATTGTTGTCTTAGTCTCAATTGCATTACTTTCTGCTCTGATCTATATAATTTCCTCCCTCATACAATTTTGGGCTTGACTTGTTATTCTTTTTCTGGAAGCTTGAGCTTCAATATTAGGTTATTTATTTGAGCTCATTCTGTTTTTCTGATGTGGGGATTTACTGTTATAAATTTTCCTCATATTACTGCTTTCATTGTGTCTCATAAATTCTGGTATGTTGTATTGGGATTACTGTTTAATTGTAGAAACTAATTTCTTCTTTAATCTCATATGTGATCCATTGGTTGTTCAGGAGGTTGTTTAATCTCCATGTGTTTATGACATTTTTGTGGTTTCTTTTGCCAATGATTTCCAGTTTCATTGCAATATGGTCTGATTATATATGCATGGGATAATTTCAATTGCTTTGTATTTATTTAAACATGTTTTATGAGCTAGTATGTGGTCTGTTTTGGAGAATGTCCCATGTACAATTGAGAAGAATATGTATTCTGATGTTATGGGGTGGAACACTCTGTAGACATCTATTAAGAGTATTCAAAAGATTGGCTCAGTTTTGATATTTCTTTGTTGATTTTTCATCTAGTTGATCTCTCTATTTGTGACAGTGAGATATTGAGGCTCGTTACAATTGTATTAGTGCTTATTTGATTTTTCATGTCCATTAACATTTGTTTTATATAGTTGTGCGTTCTGGTATTTGGTGCATATATATTTATGATTGTTATCTCTTCCTTTTGGATTGTTCCCTTAACAAGGTTGTAGTGACCTTCTTTGTCTCTCTTGATCAGTCTTGGCTTGAAATCCACTTTGTCTGAAAATAGGATAGCTACCCCTGATTTTTTCTGGTTTCCTGTAGCATGGAGTATTGCTTCCCATTCTTTGACTTGCAGTTTATAAATTTCTTTTAGAGTTAAATGTGTTTCCTGTATGCAGGAAATTGTTGGATCTTGTTTCATGATCCATTCTGCCTGTCTGTTTCATTTTTGTTGAATTGACACCATTTAAATGGATGGTTATAACTGATATGTGTGCTTGTCATGTTATTTTCCTGTTGGAACCTTTTCTTTCTCATCTGTTTAATAACTTTTCTTGCCTGGTGGATTCATTCTTTTGGGGGTCCTGAAGTTGTAGTCTTTGTTATCTCATTCTAAAATGTCCATCAGAGCCTTTTGGAGTGCTGGTTTGGTGGTCATGAATTTTTTCAGTTGTTCTTTGTCATGGAAGTATCTTATGTCACCATCAATCTTGAAAACATAATATTGCAGGGTACATTAATCTGGGTTGGATGTTGTTTTCTTTTAATGCTCGAAGTACTTCATTTAAATCTCTCCTTGACTTAATGGTTTGTGTTGAGAAGTCTGCTGTGATTCTGATGGGCTTTCCCTGGTATGTGATTTGTTTCTTTTCTCTAAATGCTTGTAGAACTTTTTCTTCTGTTGGGTTTCTGGAATATTAACAATTTTATGTCTATGTGTAGATTTTTTTGATCAAGGCTAATTGGAGTCCTATATGCCTCATTATCTGTATGTCAAGTTCTTTTCCCCTGCTTGGGAAGTTTTCTGCCATTACTTTTGTAAACAGTTTTTTTTTTATGTCATCTGCACTCTCTCCTGTGTCTTTGTTGACTCTAATCAGTCTTATATTATTCTTCTTCACATTGTCTAGCAGCTGCTGGATTGATTTCTCATGGCCCCTTACAATTTTAAAGAAATTTTTCTTTTTCTGGTCACTAATTGCAATCTTATCTTCTATTCTGAAATTCTGTCCTCACATTAGCTCCTTTTGCTGTGTAAACTTTCAATGGAGTTTTTGATCTCCTGGAAATCTGTTTGTATCTGTTTTGTGGATTTCATTTGTTTCCTATTTTGGGATTCCATCATGTTCCTCAGCTCTTCTATTTTTTATCTGTGTCCTCTCTAGATTTATTCATCATGTCTTGTACTATGGGCCCAATCTCTGCTGTTATCTGAGAAATGATTTCTGATTTCATTTTTTTCCAGATCCACTTTTGTTACCAGTTCAGGGAGTCCAGGCCATTGAGTATCAGAGTGCTCTATCTCCTTTCTCTTTGGGGTTGCTTTAGGTGATATGGAAGTCTGCTTTTGAGACTTATTTACATGCCTTCTCATTTTGATGGGGGGGGAAGTGCTGTTTGTGCCTGGAGAGCTCACCTCCTCTATGCTGGGAGAAGTGGAACAGTGGCCCAGAAGCCCCTTCCTCTGGGCTGGGAGCAGTAGAATGGCAGCCAGGAAGCCCCTACCTCTGGGCTGGTAGCTGTGGAACGGGCCCAGAAGCCCTTCCTTTGGGCTGGGAGCAGTGTAATGGTGACCCGGAAGCCCCTTCCTCTGGGCTGTCTGTGGTGGAACCTTGGCTCCTATATTTTCAATAGAATTTTAATCTCCTGGATGTCTGACTGAATCTGTTTCATGGATCTATTTCTTTCCTATATTGTGTGTTCTTGGCTTCCACCATTTTCCTAAGCTTCTCTACTTTTTCAAATCTGTATCTTCTTTAGATTTACTAGTCATTCCCTTTATTATGATTGTCATCTCTGAAGTTATCTGAGAAGTTATTTGATTCAATATTTCTAGAGCCTCATTCATTTGGTTTGTTACTTCTACTGTTACCACTTCAGAGAGGTCAGGTGAATAATTTTTGAATTATTTTACCTCATTGTACCCTGGGTTTGCCTTTGGCAAGCTGTAAGTCTGGGGATGCATCTTCCTTCCTTGTCTTCTCATTTTATTTTTTTTTTAACTTTAATTCTTGCATTGATTTTATGAATTTTTTATGGTAGGTATCTGTATTGCCAATATTGAGAACCCTTAGGAAATGAGTACTTCTCAGAGATATCTTCCAGGTGGACCTGGCTTTTGGGTTTTGAGTCTGTTGCAAGATCCAACCTCTTCATTTTATTGGGATGAGAAATTGCTGCCTTTTTGAGCTAGCCCTTGGTTCTCTGGAACTGGCCTATACTATTGTTTATTACCCTCAGACAATCTCAGTCTTGGCTTACAAGGAAGAACAATTGATTAGAACAATTATGTCACCTTGGCTAAAGTAATACAATCAGTAATAATAATAGCACCAAACATATCCTTGAAAATTCCAAACTGTGGCAAATATTAATTTGCCACTTTTAACTGTGTGAACAGGATTTGTAGTTATGTAACCAAATCTAAAACAACGCGGAAAATTGTGCACAGTAAATATCCCTTCAACATGGTTATTTTGTTCCTTAGGGGAGACAACTTAAAAGGGATTGGGGAAAATAGAGTAATAGAAGAAGAGAAAGGGATTAAATGCAAGGCTGGAGGACAAAGAAAGTTTATTAAAACTTTGGAAACTGGTGAAGAAGACAGGAGGGAAAGAAAGAAGGAAGAAACAGAAACAAGAACAGAAGAAATAAAAACAATAAAGTAGAGCAATGTTCTCTCTCAAATAAAAATGAAAACAAATAATCAAGAAAAAGAGAAAAAACATAAAAAAATACATAACTAGGGCCAGGGATTTAGCTCAGTGGTTCCACCGCCTGCCTCGCAAGTGCAAGGACCCAAGTTTGATCCTGGGTACAAAATAAATAAATAAATAATAAATAAATAAATAAATAAATGATAAATGAAATAAAATAGCAAAGAAAGGAAGAGAAACAGAAAAAACATCCACTTCAAGGCATGTCTGTGCTGTCACTGGTTGACAGAGGAAGCAGATAGAACCCAGATCCATGTTGATTGACCCTAGCAAGCCAGCAGTAGAATTATGGTGGTGGTGAATAATCCTAGCAAACCTGGGCCTTTAGTTCCACTAAAGCTCAGGCTGCTTCTGGTTTCTGGCTGTGTGGCTGGGCCCCAAGTTTTTCAGCCAGCAACATTTCAAGTGGCTCCTGCCAGCTTGAACTTGGGGTGCCTTACTCTGACACTTGGAGCTGCTAGAAGGAGCCAACCCACAGCTGCTCTGAGTTCTGATTTCAATTGACCCCTTTCCAAAATCGCTGCCAGCCAATTGCCCTCTCCTGGGAGGCATCTGAATCCACATAACTCATGAGCTACTACAGTCCACAGTGTCTACTGCTCTGTTCCACTGGTGCATTTCTCCGTGGAGGTCTGTGGGGTCACCAGTAATTACTGTACCTCTATAGGTTTGAGCTGCCCCTCCCACACTATGAGCTGGCCTTCAGGGAGAAAGAGCTGCTTGCCACCTCCTTCGCCCTCATTGTGGTCCATCTTCACTCTCCTTGTGGGCTCTAATTCTCACTTCAGATCCTTGCTGGGTCCCGGTGATCCACTTCCTTCTTCCTCCTCTTCCTCATGTTGCTATATTCCAGCATCTGGATTCCAAATGACAGAGAGGCTATTTCCTCTGTTCTTCACTATTCCACCATCTTCCCGAAGTCCTCTGCACTAGTTCCTTTTGTCATTTATTGATCAAGAAGTCAAATGAGAAAACTTAGCTAACTCTGGTTGCTGTTGAATGATAATACCTACTAGACTAGTGTACTTTTTAAAGGGAAATTTCTCAGCTGGTTGTGGACCTGGAATGTGGCTTCCTTTACTGAGCAGAGGTCCAAGCTGCAAACAGCAAAGGTAGTTACAAGGAGGTGGCATACTGGGACACAGCACTTCCAGCTGAAGGCTGCTGGTACTCAGCAGGACATTCTGCATATCCCAAGTCTTCCTGGATGGCCATTCATAGACTGTGTAGATGTGCAGCCACAGGCCAAGCGGTTATATCCATAATACTAATTTGAATGAACGAAGTTCCATGCAAGTCAAGTAATTTGTTAGATAGTGTTAGGGAACACAATTGGCAAAGAATCGCAGATGTAGCTATCAGATTCCTGTGATGTGGGTTTCAGGACTGTGACTATAGGCACATCATGCTGGAACGAGATACTACTAGATTAAAGGGGGGATTGTGGCCTAATTGTTTCCTTATCAAGATCGTCTGGGTACTGGGTCTTGGGAATGGGGTTGTGGCAGGAGTTCCCTATGCACCACTGATAGTCCAAGAAATAGGGTAGAAACATCTGGTTCATTATTTGTTTGGTACCGGGGATCGAACTCAGGACTTAGTGCTTTCAAAGCAGGCAGCGAAACCACTGAACTAAATCCCCAGCCCTGGTTCTTTGTTTTTTTTTTTTTTTTTTTAACATCTGGTTCTGGTAAGGTACATAGAGTCAGGAATGAAACCAATGTGACCCAGAAGAATAGATCATATATTCTCTGAGGGAAAACTACCCTGCTGCTATTCTCTTATTAGTACCTAGACAATGGATTGTTAAGTAGTGGGCATTCTATAAACATTGGAGTGAACAACTGAATGAATACAGGAAAAGGAAAAAACATTCAGACTTTATGCACCATGAAGTTAGAAGGCTATTCTAGGAAGAATGCCAATTCAGGTACCAAGGTCAGTGTTTGGGAATGAGAGTGATAATTTTTCATCCCTGACAAGAAAAAAGAAAAAAGTTCCCAGCTGTGTGGTGCATATAATTCTTTGGATAAGTTGCATTGCCAAAAATAAGGACCGGAACCAATGACCTGCTTTCTCACCACTAATTTTAAACAGAGAAGACTTTGTACAAATAGGGACCAGATTTGATGTAGGTCTTCTTGAGGCTTCAGTAGTTGTTTATAAGTGTTAGGTTATGATCTGTATGTGTGCGCCTCCCCCCCACATTCATGTTGAAATCTAATTTCTAATGTTATAGTCTTAAGAGGTGAGCCTTTGGGTGATGATTAAGTCATGAAAGTGCAGTCCTCATAATGGAATTAGAGTTCTTATGCAAGAGACACAAGAGAGATACCTAGACTCTTCCATCATGTAAGCACACAGCAAGAAGGTGCCATTTATGAGGCAGAGTGTGAGCACTCACTAGATACTGACTGGATTTGACAGCACCTTGATTTTAGAAGTGTAAGAAATACATTTCTATGTATAAACTACCCAGTTTATGGTATTTTGTTATAGCAGCCTGAATGGGTCAAATCAGTCTCTTTTCCTAGAAACACTATGGAATGTCATTTTCAGAAATTCTTGTTTGAAAACACAAGGTAACAGAACATCTAGTAGGAATTGGCGCATTATAGTTCTGTTGACACTTGTATTGCCAAGGCTAATTGTTTACTTAAGAGTGCAATGTAAACATGAAATTTTTGAGGGTTTAGAAGTGAGTGTAGTTAGAGGATCTTTGCTTTATCATTTCTTCTTAGGACTCTTGCAGATTCCCATCTGGCAATGACTGGTGAAGAAGGGAACACCTAAAATCGCACTCTGTACTTTAAGAAGGAAGTTTACAGAATTGCATGCTTTGGATATAGAGATAACTCACTTAGGGAGCCTTTCCAAATTTACAGATACCATCATCCCTACTTCTCCATCCCTATATTGATCACAATCTGTTGGGAATTACCAATTTTAATTTTCCTGTAGTTTGAAACAGACTTACCCCCTCCAGAGATCTGAAATGAGGGGTTACAATGAATTCCAAGAAGATTGAACAATGATTTAGAGGAGATAGAGTCAGTGAGATTTAATGGGTGAACCAGTGGTAATGGTTCAAAAACCATTATCCAAACTGATTGCTTCTTTTCTACCCAACTGAGCTTTTAACATTTCAAGTCAGCCTTGGCCACTAGAGCTGGTGAGAAAGCATCTTCACAGCCCTGCTGAGCACCAGCTGAGAAAAAATGAGGTCATGTCTTTCTTTACACGATTTTAATGTAATCCTCACTAGCGTTTGTGAAAATTGCTTTTTGGTGACTGGAGGGAAGCAAAGAGCACTTGACAGTCTTAACATCTTCATCCCTGACAGCCTCAGTTAAAATAGAAAATTGTTGTAGTGGGAAGATTGGCTTTAGAGACTGACAGAGGGCAGCAGGTTCAAAGCAACCTTGATTAATCCACCTTCTTTAAAAATTGGATGTATAAAACGGCAAAGGTCATAAGGAGACATTTTGTCTCTGGATCCAGTTTATAGAGTGATTGTTGTGTCTCATTCATGCAAAACACTAAATGTGCCATAATTGTGATGGAGTGAAGGGGTTCAGAAAAGGAAAAAGAAAGGTACAAATGGGAGAGAGACAGAAAAGTACAGAGAGTAGGGATGAAAGTGAAAGTGGGAGGGGGCTGGAAAAAAATTGAGGAGAAAGAAATGAAGGGGAAGGAAGACAGTTATAATTTGGTCCCAGCAGTGCATAGACAGACATACAAGGGCATCCTGAGAGCAAGTGCTAGGGAGCAGAGGAACAAAACCTAGATTAAGAGAAAGGAAAAATGCCACAAAATCTAGCTTTTTGCTCTCGGTGGGGGGGGGGGAGAAGGATGACAATCCAAACACTATGTTCAAACAGGAAGGAAGCAGGTCTAATCTTGTGGGTATCTATGGGGCTCTTTGCCTGTGGAAAAGACAGTAGTAGTTCAGGAAAAGAGGGTAGTAGTGCAGCTCTGGAGGAGCAAGGCAGAGAAGATGACAGTGTACATTGCCCATGGGTTTAGTTAGAACAGGATGCTGCCTGGCCTCAAGACGAGCAATGTGAGGATTGGCACCTAATGGAAACAGAAGCTGCCAGGGTCCACAGAGAGGCCACCAGATCAGTTGTCTGTGCTATCTAGGACTTCCTACAAAGTGTTGCTGCTGCATGCACTCCTGTAAAGGAGGCTGCAAGAAGGCTACACTCTGGCACTGAGTGATTTCAGTACGGTTGGCAGTTGTGGGCATTGGACTTCAATAATGCTAGCTCCTATTCCCTCTAGCCTGCTGTGACAGAGGCACAGCCTAAAGACCTCCCATGACTCTCTGGCTGCTTGCCTGAGTTTAGGACAAGGAGAAAACGTCACTTGAGGAGAATGAGTCCAAGAGAAGAAACAGGGGTAGGGTGGAGAAGAAAGGCTGGAAGAATGACAGAAAGCCGGGTGCAGGCGAAAGTTGTAGAATCCTAGATTTAGGAAATTGGAGAAAAAGAAAAGTAGTGAGAAGGAAAAAGAGTCCCCCTTCCTCATCTTCCAAACATTACACTTACTATCAATTTCTGATAAACAGTATTACTCTCTAGTGATGATTTATGGGCAGAATGGTTTTATTGATTTTCAGCTAATTTGACCCAGAGCAAAATTCTTTCACCTTAATGGTAGTGTACTGCACATACCAGCCATAACTACTCCTGAAACTGTAGCTGTTGCTCAGATACTGTCCCATGTGTTGTCTAGGATTTTTCTGGATCATGGTGGTGGTGATTGTTCTGGAGTTTTGAAGACATAAAGTGAATGGTTCCAGGATACTCATTCTTTCACATGCATTAACTAATTTCAATAGGATCCAAGGAAGTGGTTACCAACTCAGCCTGGCCCTGTCTGTGTATGTGAGTCCTCAGTTGCTCTACTGATTGTGATTTTTTAAAAGATCTGGTTTCTCTGGTACCATGCTCTCCAAAGTGATGAGATGTAGCTGGCCTTCCTGACCAGATGTACTAGTTGCTTCCTGCAGAGCCCCGAGGGAGCCAGTTTTCTGTGGTGCTCTATTGCTGTTTTGGAAAGGGCTGAGTATATCCGTGTTCTGTGCTGGTTCTGGCCAGCTGCTTGTAGAAAGCTGTGACTGCCAAACACCACAAATATTTGTCTGAGGCTGTTGTTATCCAGAATTTGTGATGTCAAGAGAGGCAAAATTAATGCTAAAAGCAGGCAGAGTCTCTTGTTGACCTTTGGGATATATGTGGTTGCACTTGATTCATTCTGCATGTTTGGTAACCATCTTGAATTTACTGAAATGCTTAATAACATTTTAAGCTCTTTCCTGGTAGAAGGAAGAGGTTGGTATCCCTCCTATTGGTGGTCAGCAGGCATATTTCTAGGGTTCTGTGGTATATTTCAAAGAATATTGGATTGGGGGTCAGAACACTGGTTCTATCAGGTATAACTTAGTGAACTTGCACATCTGGGTCTGAATTTTTTCATCTGTAAAATGGAAATGTTGGGCTATAGCAGTAACTCAGATTTCCACATACATTGGAATCACCTGGAGGCTTGCTAAATTCCAGATTGTTGGGTCTGTCCCTCCAGAGTTTCCAATTTAGAAGGTGGAGCCTGAGAATTTGCACTTCCATAAATTTCCAGAGGATGCTGTCATGATCTGGGGACCTCACATTGAGAACCACTGGACAGGATGAGCTCACCAAAATGACTTCTTTTTCTGAAATGTTGGCATACTGTAATTGTGTAGACTGTGGAACATGGGGGTAATAGCCAGAGGAAGTGGAAGGTTATTCCTGAGCCCATCTTTCAAGCAGAATTGGGGGTATCCAATGTGTGACCCAAGGGAGCACAGAAAAGTAGTTCCTTTCCCAGCCTGCATGAGCCTAAAACCCTTCCCACAAATACCTTATTTGGCTTATGATCCCTGTTAGAATAGAAATGTTACTTTCATTTACCAGCCATGTAACCTTACCCAAGTGACTTACCTCATAGAACCTCAGTTTTCTCACCTGTAAATTGGAATTATATTATAAACCTACCTCATATGGTTGTTCTGAAGGTGAAATGAGATGTTGTGTCTAAAGTGCCCAGAACAAGATATGGTCCATTGTAAGTGCTCTATAGAGGTTAAGTGATGTTTCTATTTTTGCTAGCTATCTTTTATTTACTCATCCTCTTGACAAATATTTTCTGAGCCCCTACTATGTGCCAGGTACTGGTGTGAATATTAGAGCTATAACACTGAGCAGCATTAATATAATTCTGACCTCTATGGAGCTTACATTTATGTTAGGAGGAGAAAGGCATTAAACGGAGATACATGGCATAAAGTCAAGAAGTGAAATTTGCTGTGACAAGAAATGAGCACAAGATGGTGAATGAGAGTATTATTTCTATTTATAATGTTTTATCGAGAAAATTTTCAGAGAAAGGTTGTAAGAATATCTATATGCTCTTTCCTTAATCCTCTCTCTCTCCTCTCTATTTTTGAACCATATGAGAGTAACATGTATATCATCATGGCCTCAATATTTCAATGAGTATTTTCTAATAATACAGATATTTTCTTACATAGCCATAGTATAGTTATCAACTCCAGTAAATTTAACAAAGTTCACTGAAGGAACCTGACCACTGCCATTCTGAGCAGAACAGAGATCACATGAAACCCCCTGCTCTGTGCTTATGCACTTGCTAGAAATGTATAATCATGGGTTAATAAGGCCCAGTAACCATAGCTACAATCTATGACTCCCATCATTCTTCAGCCCTGTGCTTGCCAAGTAACTGCGACTCCATGTGCATTCTCAAGCCTTGTCCCTAATGGGTAACCATAAATCCTTTTCACTGTACCTCCCCCCCCCTTATACCCATGACCTTATAAAAACCTTGTATCCTGTATGAGAGTAGCTGTTCTGGTCTTTAGTGCCAGAGCAGTCCCTCTCAGATTTGTTCTAAAATAAGCCTGTCTTGTGAGCTTGTACCTCTGTTTCTTTTCCTTTTTCCCAACACTAATGTATTTAAACTCCTCACGTGACAATTTTTTTCAATGGACTAATTTTTTCCACAGCACTTTTTGCCCCTCAAACACAGGATCCAATCTAGAGTCAGACATTGCATTTGGTTGTTGTTTATTTATGTTAACATTTATTTAAATTATGAGTATAAGGTAGACAAGGCAGGGATAATTAGTCCCATTTGACAGAAGAGAAGACTGAGGCCCAAAGACACTGTACCTTGCACTGTCCTAGTTGTAGCTTTTCACTTTCTAAGCCACCTTTCAACTGTACTAAATAATATCTAGCCAAAATTAATTTTGTTCACAGAACCCCTAGTTCATTTCCTTTGCCAGAGGCCTACTTCATAATCCTATTTTGAACATTTGACTCCAACCCCTTTCTTCAATGATTACCAACTCATGGCCAATCTCATTTCATGGGTACACCACACAGCCCTGCTCCTAGATTATTGTGAAGCAGAAAGAAGACACCAAAGGTGCATGTTAAGCTGCCTTGAACACCTTTGCCATTCTGAGGGGTGAAATTTGGAGGATAAAGCAATCAGATTGGGATGTGGTCTTACATTTGTTATTTGGTTTGCAGATGTTGTAATCATACCTGGATTTTATCCTTAGTACAGAGTAATAATATTTGTTATTTCCTTTTCTCATATTTATTCCTTTCCCTTCTTTCCTTTCCCCTCCCCCTCCCCCTTCCCCTTCCTCTTTGGACCTTTTCTTCCTATTTCATATTATCTATTTTACATTTTCATCCTTATTTACACTTTCAGTTTCTCACACTAGAGAAACTATTTGGTATTTACATATGTGTGTCATATTTATTTCACTTAAGAGTATGACCTCAATGTACCAATAAACTTATTGAATAAAAAATAATACTTGTTATTATCTCCTAGCTAAAGATTCTGAGAACAATGAATTTGTCTTATTCGCCTCTTCTTTGATTCCTGTGGCCTTTCCTCTGTGGTCAGGTTAAAGCCCAAATGTCTCAGCCTGGATATATGCTGGTGTAATAGGCAGAGGACTGAACCAGGAACCACAACATCTCAATATTTAATTAGTAGTGTGTCCCTTAGGCTGGGACATTGATAGTTCAGAAGATACATTTCTTCATCTGCCTGCCCTGCCAACTTCATGGTGTATTAGAAGATAAATGAGGTCAGTATTTGAAAGCCTATTAAACTGTAAGACATGCTAATAAATGTAAGGATCCTTATTCAAGGCCCTTCACAGTTTGGCCCTACTACCTTGGTTGAGCTGCATTTTCCAGTATACTCTAATGGAAAATTTCTTTTCCAGCCCAATATATTCATCCATTTATTCATTCATTAAGCAAACATTTACTGAGTGCCTAGGCACTGTGGGACATGGGTACACATTAGAAGCAATTCCTGACTTAAAAGAACAGAATGGCTGGTAAGAGAGACAGGTAAATCAACAGTGACAATATAGTATGTTAGCACCCAAAGAAAGAGGTTAGCTAAAGCTGCTACAGAATAGGATTAGCCCAACTGAGCTGGGGAGGGGATCCAAGAAGGTTTCTTGGAAGAAGTACTAGATGAACTAAGAATTACAGAAAAGTTGGAGTTCACTAAGCATATCTGGGAAGGAGGCATTCTGGGCAGAAGAAACAATAGCAGCAGAGGCACAGAAATATGAAACAACTTGACATGTTAAGGGAAACCACACCAGCTTTGATGGAGCTGGACCACACAGTGCAGTGGAGTTCAGTGATGTAGGTACAAATGTAAACAAAGGTCAAATTAGGAAGATCCTTCAAGTGCAGGACTTTACCCTAAAGGTAATCAGGAACCTTTGAAAGGCTTAACGCTTGGTATATTATCAGGATCTACTGAGCACCCTTTTATTTTTTTCTATTTTGAACAATTCTATTTGTAAGGATACATATTTCATGATGTTTGTTCTTTCTTGGATGTATTCAAAGGAACAAGGAGAAATATTATATTTTGCAAAGTAGAGTATTACTTATTCTATCTTGCAGTTACTGCGTGAGTTCAAGAAAACCTTTTATAAAGTTAAGATACATTATGAGATCTTAACTCCCTTATTTTTCTTATGTCTTGAAACATCGTTTACTGCAAAATCCAAGGAATTATTTCATTATTACTTATCAATTATTCCCATCTATGCTGAAGAGACTAAAATAATAAGAAAATAGAAGAATCATGGGACAACCTAAAAGGATACTACAACTCAGGAATAAATAGTTGTTATTACACTATCATTCAGTTTTTAAAATTGTGTTGCCCAAAGTAATGCATCATCTTTTAAAAATATACTTTAGAAGTCTGCAAAAGCATTGTAGTAGGATTTAAATGAATATAGTTGAAAATGCAGCAGTTTTGCCTTTCCATTGAATAATACAATAGAGGAATATATTTCTAAATTATTAGGTAAGTCAGAAGGTGAAACCAAAGACACAACAGTACTCTAGACTAATGGTGATGTTGAAATTGATCATAGAAATGAAATCTCAAATTGTGAGTCTACAGCTGTCCCAGATACAATTTTTCAAACTCAAGAACTTATGAGTGAACAGTATATTTCCAAAGACCAAAAGGAAATATGGTATTCTTATTTAGTTAATCATTCAACAGAAAGGACTTCATCAGGCAATATTTTGTGACAGGAAGCTAAAACATCCAAAGACAGTATTCTTTAATCTTTTATAACTTCTGCAAAAATTTTACTTAATATAATTCATAATTGAACAAATGCTTAAAAGCACATGTGAATACAATGGTGACTGGAAGGATAAAGATGATGTAGAAATGAAAAAGAAAGCATCATGAATTGGTGTTTATAAATCTAAATATGAAAATATTTTTCAATTATGGAACAAAGAGATGGCTATTTTCTCTCTTCACTAAAATTATGAAACTTGAAAGCTTTAAAAGTTCAAAAGCATTCCATTTTGACAATTTAAACATATAAAGAAGACCCAGAACAACAACAAACTGGAACCTACTTAAAGATGTAATTGAAGTCTGTAATCAGTATTTACAAGATGAATGTACACCGGCTTTCGGTGTGACAGTTGATGAGCAGTTAGTTACAAAGAATGTTGCCCATTTAAGGTAGACTGTAAAAACCAGGAAAAGATCGAATAAACAGTAATTTCTTGTGTCATTTTGGGGGGTGTTGGGGATCAATCTCAGGGTCTCACGCATGCTAGACACATGCTCTACCACTGATATACACCTGTAGCCTTTTCTAAATGCTTATTAAATCATTTAATCAAACTGTTTTACATGATCTCTTTATCCTTCTGTTAATTATCTGCTGTAAAACAATGCTGCAGTTAGTATTGTAAGCCGCCTTCACCCTTAGCCCTCATGTGAGGGCCATAGTGTCATGGTGGTGCAGAACTCCCCCAGGGCTTCTCACCTATGTTGACAGGACTGTTCCTCTCCAGGTGTTTGTTCTCTCTGAGGAAGCCGAGCAGGGTGAGATTGCACTGTGCAGTGGCAGCTAGCCTGCTGGGCTAGAGGCTGCTGTGCTGAGGGAGACTTGGAGACATCCTTGGACATGGTGGAGTCTTCACTAGGTCCACAAGGGCTGAGGCATTTGTATTATTCTGGCTTTTAGTCTCTTTCATATAGAGCACCAGAAGTCTGGCCAGAGGATAACATGCCTCCTGTCCTGCTTAGTGTGTGCTGTCTTGAAACTCACTCAAGGTTTTACTTGAGAATCTAAATAAGACATTTATTTACGTCAGAAATGGTTTCCTTTCATATATCCTTTCTTACTGAACATAAAAATAAGTACACAATATGGACAGGTAACAGGCACCCTCATTTCCACTTTCCACGGTACATATTAATTCAGATGTTCTGCCCACCAGAAAGGGCAGCTGTGTTTTATTCTAGGACTGTGTGGCTGAGGGCCCCACATAGTTAGAAATTTGCATAATTCCTGACCAGTCTTGACAAACGCTGGCCAGAATTCCTGTTTATCAGCTAAAGTGGTGCCACCATGTGGCGGTAGTGTAAAGATGGCTTACAGTTCACTAGGCCTTCCAGCTTTGACGTTTCCTGATTTTTGATGACATTTTCACTTGGAGATTCTTCCTATTTTTGAAATGTTGTAAATAAACTGGTACAAAATGTTTTATATTACAAAATTTCAAATTCTTATATTCCAAATTTATTTAAAATGTGACTAAAAATGGTGGCATGTCAAACAAAAACTGTCTCAAAACTTGCTTTTTAAAATTCAGATAGTATATTTTGAAGCTTCTCTCATCAGCAAATGTAATTTTATGTCTAATTTTAAGATTATTCCAGTATAGTACTCCATCCTGATTCATTGAATGAGTCCCTTACACTGATGGGTATTTTTCCCCAGGGGCAAAGTCTTCCTTCCTTACCTTTCTATTATCAGATTTGTCCTTAGAACCAAGGCCTTGGATAAATTTATGTAGTTCTCAGTGCCAGAGACTTGTATCCAGAGTAAATCAAGCTTCTGCATCTTGGGGACCATCCAGGAAGTGGCAGTCCTGACCAAGGACCCCAAAAGTCACTCAGGTTTTTCTATTGCAAGCACACATGGTCAGTCACTGAACTGGCCTGTCTGGGGCTACAGATTTGGTATTCTGGAAGAATTCAGCAAATTCTGCTGAAACAGAGTTAGAGGTGTAAGCTACTGATTAGAAATTTAACACCTGTGTATTGAAAAGAGAGAAAGTGGGATTGGGCAGAGGAAAAAGCTGCATTTTGGGGCAGTGCCAGGCAAAGCTTGGGCAACCTAGTGAGGAAGCTCTAGAGCTAAGATTGTTCATCAGAGCTGCCCTGTGTAGGGCAGAAATGGTTTGGCCTTCACACCCCCGCCTTGCTCAGTCATTGGATGCTGGTTGCCCCTGGAAGGGCATCATCTCAGGTAAGACAGTTCTCTACACTGAGGCAGACTCTAAGGAACTGACAGCTCCAGGTTGTCTACTGACCTCGCTCTCAAGAGTCAGGCAATAAGTCATACTTTTAGCCACTTAACAGTTTACCAAGTGTCATTCAGGCAGTGGGTTTGTTTACTTACTGACTATCCTGAGGGTTGCTCAGGCAGGTGTCATTTCAACCAGTTGATTCTTGTTTGCAGGAGATACACTCATACATCTGATTGTTTTATTCGACTAATTTTGGCATACTTTTCAAATTTAGAACGTTGTATTCACCTTTGATGTTTGTTTCTAGTGAAGTCTAATAATGAGTTCTGGTTGTTTTCTTTTACTAATTCATGTTTATTTTATTTGTGAAAAATACTCTATAATTTTGTGCTACAATCAATAAAAACTCATCATAACTACATTGGATATAATTTTATACTTCTCCAGAACTCAGTGATATTCTTTTACAATACAAAACAGACATGTTTAGGGCACTGAGACTTAATAGGGAGGAAGTGCCAAAAGATCTGCAAAAGAAAAAACTGAAAAAAGAAGAAATGTTAGCATATCATAGAAGAAAAGTCTGCATTATGAAATGGAAAGACAAAAAAGACATCTCCTTATTGTCAACTATTCATAATATGGAAGTGATAGAACTTGAAAGAAGAAATGAAACTAAAAAAATTCCAGTAGTGGTCAATGATTATAATAATTCTCTAGGTGGTGCTGTCAGAGTTGACTAACATCTAACAAGCTATCCTGTAATTAAAAAGTGAGGGAAATATTATAAAATATATATGCACCCTCTGGTCCAAACAATGTGGAAGTCATTTGTTATTTATTCAAAATAAGGGAGTTTAAAAAGTGGGGTTAGGTCTACTAGACCAAATAACTCAAAAATACAGGATAGTGAAACACCAACCAGGATGTCCATCATCGATATCTTCACCATTACATTTAGTAGGCAGACATTTTATTGAAATTATACCATCCACAGAAAAAAAAAAAAGTCAACGTGACAATATAAAGTGTGTTGTTTAAAGGAAGACAATAATGCAAAAAGAATTCAGAAAGAGACTAGATACTACTGTCCAGATTATAACATTGCATTGTGCATTGAATGTTTTAAGATATACCACACACAGAAAAAGTATTGAATAAATTTTTGTCATTTTTATATTTCCTGTTATCTTATAAAAATTAATGAAAAATATGCAAGTTTTGGTTATCTTGTATTTAAATAATTGGACTGGTATGTGGTTAAATAGGATCTAGGCAGTGCATACCCATGACTACTACATCTGGTCTCTCATCTTCCAGATGCACAGTAAGCTACTCTGGCAGCCTCGGGGATTTTACATGTGAGGTCCAGCTCAGGCTTTGGAGGCTTACAGGCAGAAAGGGCTTGCTGCTGTGTAATGTAAATCTGAGCAGCAAGCCATTATCTGCTGGAACAGATACTAGGCTGAGGACTAAGTTGGGCAGCAGGATGGTTATGTACGTTTGAGGAAGACTGTCCATCTCTTTGTGTTTGTGCTTGTGTGTGTAGTGGGGAGGGGGATTTTATACTATCTCCTATGCCTAAGTGAGGGATGTAGTGGTATTTAGGGAATTCTACTTGAATCAACTATAGCAATGATGATGATAGCCAAATCTGTAATGAAGTATCAGTAATTCAGTCAATTGGGGGGATATGGGAAGCATCTTGGGAACTTGAATTTTTATATATCATAGTAACTCAGACTATCAATAGTATTCTAACTAGAATATCTCTCAAAATTTAAATAGTGAACAATTATGACTTATTATTTATTGGTAATTATTTGTTCACAAAAATCAATTCCCAAAAGTTATTTTATTGGTATATGTTTGTAATACACAATGATTACATTCATTATGGGGAGTTGGTACATGTACATGACACATAATAATTCTTTTTAATCCCCTTTCCTTCTCCTCCCCTCCCCTCCCTCCATCTTTTGGATCTCTTCATATATATATATATTTGTACATATTTGTAGTACATAATGATCATGTTCCTCATAAGGACTCATTACACATTCACAACCCAACACAATCACCCACTTTTAAAAAATCTCCATTTCCCTCCCTTCTCCCTCTGTCTCTTGGTTTCCTTCTTATATGCTAAAGATCTCTTTACATACTATTGTCTATCTTTTATTTTGCTCTTTATTTGTATTTTGTGTTTCTCATATAAGAGAAACAATGTGATATTTAAGCTTGTGTGTCTGATTTATTTCACTTAAGATTATGGTCTCAAGGTGTATACATTTTCCTACAAATGATTCAATTTTATCTTTCTTAATGGCAGAGTAGTAAGTTTACTCCAAGATTTATTAGCTGTATGACCTTGAGCAAGTTGCGTTAGTTCTCCAAAATACCATTTTTCATCTTTACAATGAAAATGATAATAATACCTAATTTGTAGGATGATTATATAAAATAAATGTGATAATGCATATAAAACAGTTAATATAATGCTGTTAATAACATTGATCAATAGATATTAAATGCTGCTATTATTTATGATAACAATATAATAAAATCTGTCTTTATTTACAGCCAATCTGTGCAACCTTAATTAAGTCACATTATCTTTCTCAGCTTGTTTCCTTGTCTATAAAATAGGGACAATAATACTTGTTTCTTAAGGTGGTTATAATGATAAAATGAGATATGAATGAAGATTTATTTTTAAAGTGGAAAATGCTAGATAACGTTATTTATTTATTTATTTGCTTAAAAATTATTCTTCCAAAATAGCAATAATATCAATTCCATTGCTATTTAGGTCAAAGCAATATGGATTATGAATGAATAATAGCTGTCATCCAAAGGCAGCTTTGGATGAAGATATGTATGAATATATGTATAATATTTAATAGGCCCAGTAGGGATATTATTGGGGGAGTTTTACACTGTAGGCTTTAACAAAGTTCTGCTCTTCAGCTAATAAAAATCACTCATCTCAATTGCTAAGAAAACAGACAACAAAGAGATTAGCTATGAGCTTAAAAACTGTCAAATCTGGATCGTTGGGAGAATGGATTCTTATCTTCATCTGGAGGAAACTTTTTGTCTTAGAAGGATTTGGGCATTGAGCTTTGGACAAAAGTCCATCCAACATGAGGATAATCACAATTGTGACCTTCAGACAATCACTAGAAGACTGTGAATACAAATCCTCCTAGTTTTTCTTTAGCATTTTGGGGTTCTAAGAGTTTCCTGTGGGAAATAAACACAACCTTTGAGAGGGTAAGTCAATGACTAGCAGTGATATTCATTTGGAAGTTAAATGTCAGATGATTCATGCCCAAGAAGATGAACTAGGGGCATGTGCAGTCAAGTTGGTATGATTTCATTATTTATTCACATAATTAGCATTTATAACAAAGCCTCCTTAACCAGAAAGATCAAAGAATAGAATTTTCTGACTAACTGTGAGTTGACTGTGTATGCCTGTGACTGTGAAAATGCAACTGTTAAAATTGATTTTCAAATTGAAGTTCTAAAAGCCTGAAGAGGATGTTTGTTCATTAATAGTCTTTTAATCTTCAAAATAGTATTATTAATATTCTTCCTCTTTCCTTTCTCAGGGAAAACTTAAATTTCACAAAATTCATGCCAAATGGGGAAAATCTAGGAATTACATGAATTTTTCACCCTGCACCTCCTATGCATAATGTCTTAAGGATTTTAATGTTTTTTTTTTCTTGGAAGTGTCTAAATTTATTTTATTTTTCTTAAAGTGGGATTTAATTTAAAAAACAAGATACTCAAATCTTATATTATAGACAGGATTTGTAGATATTTCACACTTTGCTTTGTTTGAGTTTTGTTTTGTTTTGTCTGAGATAGGATCTCGTTATATATCCAGGCTGGTTTTGAACATACTATGCAGCCCGGGCTGGCCTTGAACTCAGGGCGATCCTTCTACCTCAGCCTCCCAAGTGCTGGGATTACAGGCATGCACCACCATGGCCAGCTAATACTTTGCAGTTTGAAAGGTGGGATTTTGTATTTATATGCAAGAAAGCATTTTGATTTAAGTGGTTCTTTTTTTTTTTTTTAAATATTTCTGTCTGTATTCTCTTAAGAGCAAAGTGTGTCAAGGGGACTGAGTAGGTTTTTCAGCTGGCTTGCTGGCGGTTAGTCTCTTACTTTTTGGTTAGAATAAAAAGTAGTTTCATGAATTCCACTGTACCTGGAAGCTCTGGCACAGTGTGAAATTCCATACTTTATGGTTCATTATGGCAGTAATCAGTATGTATAATTGCAGGATCAAAGTGATTTTCTCAAGCTTTTTCCCTTTGTTTGAAGCTTTCAGTTTCAGGAAGCTTTTAGAGTGGAAACTTCACTTATGTCTGTCTTCTCCATAGCATTAGTAACCTATTCTGGCATCTTCTCTAAAAACATAGTACTTCAGGGAACAACTTCTTCTCCTTCTTCTTCCCCTTCCCTTTACCCTTCCCCTTCTTCCCTCTCCTCTTCTTCTCCTCCCCCCCGCCCTTCTTTTTGTGATAGGGTTCCACTATGTCTTTCAGGCTGACTTTAACTCACTATGTAGCTCAAGCTGGCCTCAAACTTGTGGCTATCATCCTGCCTCAGTCTCCCGAGTGCTGAGATTATAGGTGTACACCACTACACCTTGCCAGGGAACTTCTTCTTACTATAACTTTTGCTTATTTATTGTCTACTTAGAGAAAAGTATTGTGCAGAACCTTTGGAGAAATGACAACAGGCACCACCACCTAGTTTGGCCCTTCATCAATCCTCACTTCCCTAGTTGAGATGACTATGGCTCACTATTATCTGTGTTCTCTTTTTCCTGAGCACACCACCAGATTGCACTCCCTTGACCATGTCACAATTTTTATCAATGAAATCTGAGCTAAAATGATGAGTACCACTTCTAAGCCTACCACATCAAAAACTCACTTATAACCTTCCACTCATGGTCCTTTCTTTCATCTGTCTGCTGGATGAAAAGGACATAATAGAGGACTCAGAGGACCAAACAGATGGCAGAGCCACATGCTGAAATGAACTTGTGTATCTGAATGTCTGCATGAAACAGAGCTTTTCATCCCCCTGCAATCTATAATCCATATTAGACTATGACATGAGTGAGAAATAACCTGTTAAGCCATTTAATGTTAAGTCACTAAGATTTCTTTTTAAAGCAGTCAATCTACCTTTACTAATAAATGTCAGGCCTGCTTCTCTTTAGAAAGCCAAGGATGAGTGCTTTATCCTTAAAGATAGTAATCTTCTTATTAACTGGTGACCTCAGTGCCTACCATGTCATATGAGCTGGCACAGTTGGATTCCTTTCTACATGAAATGGAAGCAAATGTAGTAGTTATAAATACTAGTCCCCATTACTTATATGTGCTAAAAATGTAACTTATTTTGTTCCTATCTCTGTTTTCAGCTCTAATTTGGCATTTTGGCAGAAAATTTCAGTAATTTTTTTAGTCATTTCAATAAATTCAGAGTTTCCTTAGTGAATTTAGAGTGCCAATCTCCTCTACCCCAGCTGCAGATGGCATCCATGTTTGAGATGTTTCCTCTTTCTACTGTGGTATCCATCTGCTGTTGAGTTCTTCTCGTCCTGATCACCGAGTCTTCAGAATTTCCGGTCTCTTTCAGCATTTCCTTGCTTTTCAGGGTACCTAGGAAGCATCTGACTGTTTTTTATAACTCTCTGGGGGAAGTTCCGTGAAGCTGTCTCGGGCTCATTTGCATAGCTACATCATGTAACTGTTTTATCATGATCTTTTCTCATGTTGTTGAGGGGTAACTTTGCAAGGCTTGCCACTTTAATGAGCTGCACCCAGGATGTTATGCTTTTAAGCCTCAAAGCTGTTAGTTTCTATGACCATCCCCAGTAAGTTGTCTCAGGCCAGTTGGGACCAAAAATTCCCATTAACATAAAATCCTTTTGTTTATCATGTGGTTCATCTTCTCTGTGGAAGGAATTGAAAAAGGGCAAGGATAACAAGAAATAATGGCACGAGAACCACTATGGTTAATATTTTACTATTATCCTGATTCTACAAAGAAATAATTTGCCAGAAAGAATCAAACATAAATAATAAAACTGAGTTAGTTAGGGTGCGTCATCTTAAAATACTCCAACTTGGCATATTGATTATTTGAAGCTGAAATCATTTGAGTAGCTCTAACTACAGAAAAGGCCATTTGGCCTGTCTATTCCTACATGCAATAAGCCAGAAAGATTCTTTCAGGAAGGATGCCCTTCACATAACAAGGCCACAAAATAGCTTTGATTATAGCACACTAGTCATTAGCGCTGCAATGAATCTGAAAAAAAGAAACCCTTATCTTCAATTAACTTCTACATTTCTCCCCACATATATCTTAGTAACATCTCTAGAAATTACTATCCCATTCTAGCCATCCATTTATACTGTAATCTTTCATAACTTTATTGTTCTTTGTCCAAAATGTATAAAATCATCATGCTTTGGTCATTTCTTTAGACTTCACTCTCTCATGAAGACCCCCATATACATGTAAAATTAATAAAACCTTTATATTTTTCTCTTGTTAATCAGCTCTTGTATCATTTTGGTTCCTAGACCCAGCCAAAGAAACCACATAAAAAGTTGGGAAAAGTAGAGGGGATCTCTCTTCTACAATGTCTTGATGTTCTGTTTCTTCACAGGGGCTTTCCCTGCCTGGGCTTTACTCCAGATGAATTAAAGCACAATCTCTTGGTGTGGCAGACAGCAATAGGTATTTATTAAATCTCCCTGGGTTATGTCACTGTGCATCCAAGTTTGAGAACCAGCTCTTTATTTTTTTCAGGTAGAAGCTACATAATTTATAATTCTTTCAGATGGTTATTTTGAGCTCTTTTTATGAGACAACACAACCTCTAAAATACAGTTTATTAAATGATAGTATAAGTATCAAATGTGTAATAATAAAGTACCATAATCTTGGTGAATTTGATGCTGTTAAATATAATTTAAGATGTAGGAATTAGTATATAAAATTCTAATAATTGAAAAAGAAAGGCAAATCTGTTTTAATAGATGCTATGATTTTATGCCTGACATTTTAAACAGTGACATTTTAGAAAGTGATAATTATTCTTATCCATATAAATGTTCTCAAAAAAATCTTGTTTACATATAATAGTATTTGAAGATGAGCCCTAAATTTTATTTTATTTTGCTATGTTTTAAATCTCTTTACTTTTTCAGTGTGTGTTTGCAGTACTTTATAGTAACATTTTTGTAGTGAACTGGTATATGTATATAGCATATCTTGTTCATTTGTGGTCCTTTTTCTCCACCTCTCCACTATCCCACCTTCCTCTAGAGCCCTTTCCTATCTCTAACAAGTCTATATTTTTGTTGCTTACCATTTATCCTTTGTTTAAACTTATTTATTTATATTTTAGGTTTCTCATTTAAGAGAAAATGTGTGATATTTAACTTTCTGTGCCTGGCTTATTTAACTTAACATTATAGACTTAAGTTCCAGCCATTTTCCTGCAAATGGCATGATTTAATTCTTCATATGTGTATGTATATTTTTTTCCTTACCATTCATCTGTTGATGGACATATAGGCTCGCTCAGAACTTAGCTATAATGAATTGCAGTGCTATTATCAGGAGTATGCACGTATCCCTATAGTATGATGTCTTTAATTCTTTCAGAAATATACACAGGAGGGATATAGCTGGATCAAATGGAAACTGTAGTTTTATTTTTTTTTGTAGAATTTCCATAGTGGTTATACTAGTTTTCATTTCCACCAACAATGTGGAAAGGTTCCTTTTTGGCCACATCCTTATCAGCATTTGCTATTTTTTTGTGTTCTTGATGATAGCCATTCTAAGGTAAGATGGAATCTCAGAGTTGTTTTGAATATCTGAAGATGCTGAACACATTTTTATGTACTTACTGGCCATTTGTACTTCTTTTGAGAAGTACTATTCAGATTATTTAACCATTTCTTGATTGGACCATTTGTTTGGGGGGTAATTTTTTTGAGTTCTTTATATATCTGGATATTAGTCCTCGATCAAAAAAGTAGCTGGCAAATTTTTTCCACATACTGTAGGGTGTCTCTTAACTTTCTGTTGATTGTTTCATTTGCTGTACAGAAGCTATTTAATTTCATCAATCCCATTTGTTGATTCTTTGTATTCCTGTGGTACTGGAGTTCTGTTCAAGAAGACTTCTCCTGTGCTTATATGGGAGAACCCACACTTCAAACTGCAAGTCAAGCATCACCTCCTATGAAAAGCATTCCTTGAACAAGCTTTTTCTTTCATTTGCTTCCAGAATACTATCTGTGTCCCTATATCATAATGACCATAATTCTGTATAGAAATTGCTGATTTGCTTCTCTATCTCCTTTATAACATACTAAATATTTTGGGGGCACGGGGTGTGTCTTAAATGACTTTGTGTTCCTAGTACATAGCGTGATGCCTAACACATAATGGGTACAATAAATTAAATGTAAGTTTATGGAATACTGTTGAAAAATTTATAGAGTGCCAGGCATGATGCTAGTAGGTTTTCATGTTGCCTTTCTTAATCCTCACAACAATCCTGTGACATATAGATAATTATCCTTGTGCTAAAAATAAGGAAAAGGAGGATTAGAGAGGTTAAGTGATGCACCCTGTTACACAGACAATAGCAGGTGTAGGATTTAATTCCAGATCTTCTAACTCCAAATTTAGTGTGTTTAATTCTATCTATGGCTGGCAGAAAAGAATACCTGAGAGATGTATGTCACTTATATTTTTTATTGCTTCAAGGCAAATTAATACAAACTTAGCAGCATAAAATACTCATTTGTTAGCTCACAGTTTTCAGAAGTATGTGTGCAGTGTGGCTTGCCTCATTCCTCTGCTTAGAATCTCACAAGGCTGAAATCAAGGTGCCAGCTAGACTGAGTTCTCATCTGGAGAATATGAGGAAAACCCTACTTCCTAGGTCATATAGCACAAGGAATGGTGTGCAACTCTAGAATCAGAAAAATAATAATCAATACAATAACAAGATTGAATTATGCACTCATTAGGGAGATGAAGTTAAAAGTTTTAAAAGCCTTGTCATGACTTTTTCTTTTTGTTGGATTCTCCCCCTTTGCGTTTAATTTGTCAAGCCCAATGGATTCATTCTGCTGGGTTTCCTGGGGTTGTGATCCTCACTGTCTTTTCCCAGGGAATTGTCTAAAATTTTTTGGAGTGCTGGTTTGGTATTCATGAAGTTCCTGAGGTGCTCTTTATCATGAAAGTATCTTATTTCTCCATCAATTTTGAAAGATAGTTTTGGAGGGTACATCAATCTGAATTGGAGGCTGTTTTCCTTTAGGGCTTGAAAGACATCACTCTGAGGGACCAGGGATTTAGCTCAGTGGTTTGGCTGCCTGCTGCGCAAGCACAAGGACCTGAGTTCGATCCCTTGTTCCAAAAAAAAAAAAAAAAAAAGGAATACATCACTCCAAACTCTTCTTGCCTTGAGGGTTTGCATTGAGAAGTCTGCTGTGTTTCTAATGGGCTTTCCTTTGTATGTGATTTGTTTCTTTTCTCTCACTGCTTGTAGAATTTTGTTCTTCTGTGGGATTTCTGGAATCCTATTATATGCCTATGTGTAGATTTTTTTTATTAAGGCTAGCTGGAGTCCTATATGCCTCACTTATCTGTATGTCAAGTTCTTTTCCCCTCCTTGGGAAATTTTCTGCCATCACTTCTGTGAACAGTTTTTTTTATGTCATCTGCACTGTCTCCTCTTTCTTCATTGACTCTAATCAGTCTTATGCTATTCTTCTTTGCATCATCTAACAGCTGCTAGATTGATTTCTCGTGTTCTCTTACAATTTTAAAGCAATTTTTCTTTTCCTGGTCACTAATTGCAATCTTATCTTCTATATCTGAAATTCTATCCTCACATTGGTTCATTTTGCTGCACAGACTTTCGATGGAGTTTTCAATCTCCTGGAAATCTGTTTGCATCTGTTTTATGGATTCCATTTGTTTCCTATGTTGGGATTTCATCATGTTGCTCAGACCTTCTATTTTTTTTAATCTGTGTCCTCTCTAGATTTATTAATCATGTCTTGCACCATGAGCACAATCTTTGCTGTTATCTGAGTAATTATTTCTGATTTCATTTTTCCCAGATCCTCTTTTATTGCCAGTTCAGGGAGTCCAGGTGGTTGAGTATCAGATTTTTCCATCTCATTTCCCTTTGGGGTTGCTGTAGGTGATCCAGAAATCTGTTTTTGAGGCTTGCTTATGTGTCTTCTCATTTTGATGGGGGGTGGTTCTTCTGGCACCCGCGTGGCTCACCTTCTCTGCCCTAGGAGCATGGGATGGAGGTGGGAGAGCTTCCTTCTGGGTGCTGGGACCGGCTCTGCTCTGAATTCTTAATGAGTACAAATTTTGAATCATGCTAAAAGTTTACCTTCCTGTATATTGGCAAAGATTACTGGTATGGAAAAACATGGTATATAGAAGATATCCTGAGTGGTGTATCTACTTTCAGAAAAGCATTAACAAAATAGCACATAAGAACTACAGGAAAACAAATAACATATCACTTATTTATTGAAAAAAGAGATATTTTGCTATCAGTTATAAATAATTAGTACTGAAGTTTAAAATAACTACTACTGCCAGTTTAAGAGAGGATAAGTTTCATCGCAAGGATTATGGGCAAACGTAAAGTATTGAAACTAAAGAATAAAACCAATTTGCTAAATGTGAAGTGGGGCAACCTGGTGTAGTAGAAAAAGCAGCGATTTGGGAGTTGGACAGAATTGGATTCCAATGCAATTTTGTTCTTAGGTATACAGAGCAAATTATTTATCATTTCTGAGCCACAGTTTCCTCAGCTGTAAAATGCATATGATCATTGATTAAAACCTTATTATTATAAAATGAATTTAGGAAAACTAAACATTGATCAAAGGAAAGAATTCTTTATTATCACTGAGGCAAACAAAAACTCCAAAATACATAGGAATATGTTTCCTTATTAATTATACTCCTAATAGCCTGCAGTTATTTTCACAATAAACATTAAATGTTATTTTACACTCCAAAGCCCTTTAGATACTTCTTTTATATTTTTTAAACTGATACTGAAAAAAAATGGATTATCATGTAATGTTCCTCTACATTCATACATTGTATAATGTTCAAACAAGGACAAGCATATCTATCTCCTCAAATATAGAAGTTTCTCTCTGATTCTTGAATTTATTGTCGCTTTCATTGTGGTAGGCAGACTCTGCAGATGGCCCTCAATGTATGCTGTCTCCTAGTGTTCATGGCCTTGAATGTAAACTGGAATGAAGGACTTCTTTCTAAGGAATAGAATAATAGCAAAAGTGTCAGGCCATTATTTTTATCTTTAGTCTGTAAGACTGTGATTTCTATCTTGCTAGCTGACTCTCTTGCTTGCTTTAATGAAACAAGGTACCAGGAGGGAGAGGCCCAGTTTTGGGCAAGAAATGAGGGTGGCCTCCATCGAATGTCCAGGGAAAATTCTTGGTTTGACATCCCATGAGGGCCTGAATCTTGTCAATAACCTCATAAGCAAAGTAGGAAAGGATCATCTCTCCATCAAGCCTTGAGATGAGACCCTATCCTGGCCAAGACCTTAATTATAGTCTGCAAGAGACCCTAAAACAGAGGACCCAGTTAGCTATGCTAACATTTCTGACCCATAAAAATGTGAGATAACAAATGTTTGTTGTTATAAGCTGCTAAATTTTGGAGTAAATTGTTGTGCAATAGGTAACCAAAATGCCTAGAATGGATGTTCTAGTACTATTTCCTAGAAGTTAAAAGAATGACCTCTGCTCGATTTTCAACAGAAAAATCTAACAATGAGACTGTTTATAATTTATTGACTATTTCAGGTGGTATAGTAATAATGCTTTATTATGTTGACATTATTAACTTGTTTCATCCTCATGACAACTCTATGAGGTAGAGTTTATGATCTCATTTTTATAGATAAGGGAAACCAAGTCTCAGAGAGGTTACTTAACTTGTCCAAGAGTGCAACAGACAGCAGCCTGTAGTACTTCAAAGTTGATGCTCTTGATTTGCACAAATAAAACTGACATCTTCATAATATGGTGACTTGAGATGTATTCTAATAAGCTTAGCTCCATGGTTGGAGCATAGTAGCTACTCGATATATGTAACCTATGATTATTGGATCTTAAACTCATGACAAAGAGCTTCTGAATCAGCCCAAAAGCCAGCTCCTCACATTCTGTTGTGGTGCGTGGTATTGCTCATAGCAGTCACAGTGGTCCACACATACTGAATGAGGCCCTACTTCGTCAAATGACCTTAGTAACCCATTCAAGTATATCCTCTAAGGGGCCCCATCCAGCATGTTGTAATGTGCTGAACTAATTTTCATTCTGCTTAGGAGAAATCTCTGAGCCCAGGGGTTCTTGATCCATTCACATATGTTACCCATACCCATATACAGGTGCTGGACTATTTATAATAGTGATTGAATTTGAGGTACTAGTTGTTTTCCAATGATCTGCTGCAGCTGAAATTAAATATTCTTTTCTTTCTTTCTTTCTTTCTTTCTTTCATTCTTTCTTTCTTTCTTTCTCTCTCTTCTGCAAAACTTGATTAACTCTTATTTACAGATGCAATTTTAAATCCAACATATTTTGTAGAACACTTACCCCAATGACAATAACAGAAATGCCTTACAATTGTGTCAGCTTGACTGTTTATAAAACACCTTCAGGTGCATCTAGTTTGATTTCATGATACATTATATATGCCTTATAAGATGAATGACATTCTACCTTGTATTATAGCTATTCATATACATGAGGCAGTGTAGTCTGGTGGAAAAAAATAATAAATTCTGGCATCAGACAGATCTACCACTTCCTTGATATGTGGCTTGAATAAGTCTATGATCTTTGCTAAACTTTTATTTTGCTCATTTCTTTGTTTTTATTTAAAATTAATTTTATTGGTACATTTTAGATATATGATATAATGACATTCAACATTGGAAATTTGCACCTTTACATAATCTCTCCTGGTTCTTATTTTTTCCCCAATTCCCCACCCTCTCTTCAACCCCTCCATCCCTCCCTATTTACAAAGACTTTGTTTCCATTTTTTCATTTTCTCATATTAATTCCATCCCCTTCTTTCCTTTCCCCTAACACACCCATTTCCCCTTCCCCTTTGCCCCTTTTTTTCCTATTTCACATTATCTATTATACCTTTTAGTCCTTATTTACACTTTCAGTTTCTCACACTAGAGAAACTATTCAGTATTTACACGTGTCCTATTTATTTCACTTAAGAGCATTGTCTCAATGTGCATCCATTTAGCTATAAATGTCTCTAATTCCTCATTTTTAAGGGCTGAGTAGTACTCCATTTTATAAAAAAACCCACATTTTCTTTAGCCAGTCTCCAGTTGATTGGCAACTGGGCTGCTTCCAAGTTTTAGCTATTACAAATTGTGCTGCTGACAGAGGAGCCTTCTGGGTTTATGTGCTACAGCTCCCAGCACAGAGGAGCCTTCTGGGTTGATGTGTTACAGTTCCCAGTGCAGAGTAGGAGGCTTCCAGACCAACCTACCACTGCTTCCAGCACAGAGGAACCTTCTGGGTGGACATGCTACAGCTCCCAGTGTAGAGTGGGAGGCTTCTGGGCCAGCCTACTACTGCTCTCAGCACAGAGGAGCCTTTCCGGTCAACATGCTACAGCTCCCAGCAGAGAGGAGCCTTCTGGGTTGACCTGCTACAGCTCCCAGTGCAGAGTAGGAGGGTTCTGGGCCAACCTACCACTGCTCCCAGCACAGAGGAGGCTTCTGGGTTGACCTGCTACAGCTCCAAGTGCAGAGTAGGAGGCTTCTTGGCCAACCTACCACTGCTTCCAGCACAGAGGAGGTGAGCTGTATGGGTGCCACCAGCAACCCCCACCCCGATTGAAATGAGAAGGCACGTAAACAAGTCTCAGACTTCCAGATCACCTACAGCAACCTCAAAGGGAAATGAGATGGAACACTGATACTCAACTACCTGGACTCCCTGAACTAGCAACAAAAGAGGATCTGGAAAAAATGAAATCAGAAATAATTTCTCAGATAACAGCAAAGATTGTGGCCATAGTGCAAGACATGATTAAGAAATCCAGAGAGGACACAGATGAAAAAATGGAGGATATGAGGAACATGATGAAATCCCAACATAGGAAACAAATGGAATCCATAAAACAGATGCAAACAGATTTCCAGGAGATTGAAAACTCCACTGAAGGTCTATGAATCGGAATGAGGCAATATGAGTACAGAATTTCAGACATAGAAGATAAGATTGCAATTAGTGACAAGAAAAGAAAAATTGCTTTAAAATTGTAAGGGACCACGAGAAATCAATCCAGCACCTGCTAGATGATGGAAAGAAGGATAACATAAGACTGATCGGAGTCAATGAAGAAACAGGAGAGGGTGCAGATGACATAAAAAAAACTGTTCACAGAAGTGATGGCAGGAAACTTCCCAAGCAGGGGAAAAGAACTTGATATACAGATAAGTGAGGCATATAGGACTCCAACTAGCCTTGATCAAAGAAAATCTACACATAGGCATATAATTGTTAAGATTCCAGAAACTCAACAGAAGAACAAAGTTCTACAAGCAGTGAGAGAAAAGAAACAAATCACATACAAAGGAAATCCCATCAGAATGACAGTAGACTTCTCAACATAAACCCTCAAGGCAAGAAGAGCGTGGAGTGATGTATTTCAAGCCCTAAAGTAAAACAGCCTCCAACCCAGATTGATGTACTCTGCAAAACTGTCTTTCAAAATTGATGGTGAAGTAAAATACTTTCATGACAAAGAGCACCTTAGGAACTTCATGAATACCAAACCAGCACTCCAAAAAATGTTAGACAAAATCCAAGGAAATGATAATGAGTATCACAACCCCAGGAAGCCCAGCAGAATGATTCCCCTGGGCATGAAAAGATATTAAAAGCAAAGGGGGAGAATGCAACAAAAAAAGGTCATGACAATGACAAGTTAATACATATCAGTTATAACCATTGATATTAATGGTCTCAACTCACCAATCACAAGAAATAGACTGGCAGAATGGGTCAAGAAGCAAGATCCAACAATATGCTGCATACAAGAAACACACTTAATTCAAAAAGAAACTCATAGACTGAAAGTTGAAGGGTGGAAAACAATACTTCATGTGACAGGAACCTGAAAAAAAGCAAGAGTAGCTATCCTCTTGGAAGATCAAGTGGATTTTTCTTTTCCTGGTCACTAAGTGCAATCTGATCTTCTATATCTGAAATTCTGTCCTCATATTGGCTCTTTCTGCTGCATAAACTTTCAATGGCATTTTTAAACTCCTGGAAATCTGTTTGTGTCTGATTTATGGTTTCCATTTGTTTCCTATGTTGGGATTCCACCATGTTCCTCAGTTCTTCAATTTTTTAATGTGTCCTCTCTAGATTTATTAATCATGTCTTGCACTGTGGGTAAAATCTCTGCTGTTATCTGAGAAATTATATCTGATTTCATTTTTTCCAGATCCTCTTTTGTTGCCAGTTCAGGGAATCCAGGTAATTGAGTACTAGATTGTTCCATCTGATTTCCCTTAGATGATCTGGAAGTCTGGTTTTGAGACTTGTTTACATGTCTTCTCATTTCAATGGGGGTGTGTGGTGTGCTGCTGGTGCCCTCTGGGATCACCTCCTTGGTGCTGGGAGTGGCTGTGTTCCTCCTATTTTCCTCATTTCTAAAATGGGCTTAATTATGGTCATCTTACAAGGTTGTTGTGAAGGATGAGATAACATAAACAACAGGGAAGTTAGCAAAAACTCAACTAATATTTTCTAAAAAAAATTACTGTTTGTGTACTGTTTGCTAGTGAAATCTATCTTACTGGTTATTCTATCTCTCAAAAGCCCTTTTATCTTTTTGAAGGACACTCAATACATACTTCTTGAATGGACAAACCTGAAGGCCAGCAGAGAAGGTATTATCCCAGTAGATAGAGGTGATATGGCCTGCCCAGGGCTCCCATCTCTGATAAATGATAGAACTTGAACTTGAATTCTGGTTGTTTGCTTCCCAGTCCAATGAATCTTCACATAGTCTTTTGGGTGGATTTGTGAAATTGACGTGTTGGGTGTAAAATCGCTTATAGAATTCAGACAAGCAAGAGCATAAGCTAGAGTTTCCATTAGGATTCTGGTATCTTTGGGTACACTGGACAGAGGCTTTCCATCCTACTTTCCCACAGGCTATTAAAGAGTCTCCTGGAAAGTCACATACATGCTAGGTCCAATAATAGAGGCTTCATTGTTAGATGGTTGGGGCAAATATAACTTTAGTCTTATTATCCACCATTCAGATTTACCCACTGGACTATTTTTGCAGAGATTTGTGTCTAAATCTCATGTAGAAGAACATTGAAAGAAAAATCAAAATACAAGCAGGAAAAACAGTCGCTTCTCTGAATATCTCTGGGAGCTTTTGGAAGGAGATAAGGCAGCACAGTTTTTAAGCCAACAGAGCTAACTTTATCACATGGGTTTTCTAGGGGAACAGATCTCAACTTTGGCACTTGGAAAGCTTTAGGAGATTAGTGACACAAGGGGCAGTGCATACATTCAGGTGCTACCTGGCCTCCAGTAGTTGGCCCAGCATTTTGCGTCTGGTGCCATTTGGGTTTAAGAGCAGCATCAGGTAGCATCAGTGACTCACTGTATCCCTGGAGGCTTTTGGGAAAGGGGAAGTTGATATCTTTGGTACAAGGATTAATACCTCTTCTTTTATGATGGGTGCTGAAAACAATGATGAGGTGCCTGTAATCTGTTTTCTATAGGTAATGAAGGCCTATGAAGTTCACAAAGGTGAGGAAGTAGGCTTCTTTATGAGTAGACTTGAGACAGCCCTTGGCATTACAAGAAATAAATGGAGGACCTGGAGATACCATAATGATAGCTTTGAGTAGAAAACCAGAGAAATGGTGTTTATAACCATGAATATTCTGCTTTTACCTGTAGGTTGGTGTGGATTGGTGAATTATGGATTATGTTAGTAACCTTACAGGGACAGCCAGGTTGGTCATAATTTACCCTGTAGCCCAGGATACTTCCAGCTCCTGTTCCCCTATATGAAAGGTACTAATTGCTAACGGTAGAATTCTGCCTTCTTCCTGATCCCTGCCTCTTGCTCCAACACCCTACAAGTTCAATACTCTGTACTATCAGGCAGCATTCCTGGAAGTACACAGATTTGAGAGAGGTTACTGAATGCCACCCCAAATCTCCATCTGTTGGATTTGCTCATGCCAATAGTCTAAAACTTCAAAGATGGATTGGATGGAGGTGTAAGGACTATGGAGCTTCTAAGGGTGGGGTAGAGGTGACAGAAGCTGCCCAATATTGACAGCATGTACAGAGACTGCCAGCCCTTATTATTACAACAGGTGGCATTCTGTGCTCCCCTCTTACAAAGTGTTGCCCCTGCAAGGGCTGAAATGGTGTGGTGATACCCTTGATGACAGTGATACAAATTATATCTGTCTAGCTTAAGAGAAATGAAGTAAGCTTCTTTTTCTTTTGATGATCTAATTGCCTTTCTTGTCCTTCAAGGTTAGCCAGAGATGTGGCAAAGGCATTGGGTATGTGTCAAGAATGACGCTACCAGGGGAAGTGGGAGGGGTAGGGGAAAGGAAAGAAGGGAATGGAATTAATATGATAAATGAAAAAAATGGAAACAAAGTCTTTATAAATAGGGAGGGATAGGAGGGGTTGAAGGGAGGGCAAGGGAAGGGGGAAAAATAAGAACCAAGAGACTATGTAAAGGTGCAAATTTCCAATGATGAATGTCATTATACTGTATACCTAAAATGTACCAGTGAAATAAAATAAAAAAAGAATGACACTACCATCACAAACAGTGACAACAGAACACTTATTTAGTGTTCATTCTGTTTAGGATACTATTCTAATACACACACATACACACACACACACACACACACACACACACACACAGAGTTTCCCCGCCCCCCATTCTTCCATCTGCCTTTTCACAGTAGCTTAGAAATTGGGTGAAAGAGTGATGGTCCTCCTCACACAGGCCAAGTGAGATTTGTCAAAGTGTATTTCAAAGGCCAATTGTTCCAGGGAAGTTATATGTTATACAAAAGGAGACACTGGGTTATGCAACACAAGCATATTTCTTCACTACAGGATTTCTCAAAGGGTTGTGTATGGAAATTGTTTAGGAGAGGGAAAAATAATGGATTAAATCTTTAAAATTTCTTAAAGAGAGGCAGTGAAGTACGATGCTACAAATGGGGACCACTGAAGGCAGACTTTCTGGATTCAGAATCCAGCTAGAATCTCTCACTAGCTACTTATGGGGCCTTGGAAAAATCTGTAACATATTATTCCACTTATTCTGTTTAAGGTGCTGTTATAAGGCATATATACATACACACTTTTAAAAAAATTAATTTTATTGGTATATTTTAGGTATACAATATAATGATATTCATCATTGGAAATTCGTACCTTTACATAATCTCTCTTGGTTCTTATTGTTTCCCTATTCCCCTGGCCTCCCTTCAACCCCTTCACCCCTTCCTATCTACAAAGACTTTGTTTCCATTTTTTCCTTTTATCAAATTAATTCCACTCCCTTCTTTCCTTAAACCTACCCCTCCCACTTCCCCTTCCCCTTTGCCCTTTTTCTTCCTTTTTCACATTATCTATTATACCTTTTGATCCTTATTTACACTTTCAGTTTCTCACACCAGAGAAACTATTCAGTATTTACACGTGTGTCCTATTTATTTCACTTAAGAGTATGGCCCCAATGTGAATCCATTTAGCCATAAATGTCTCTGATTTCTCATTCTTTATGGCTGAGTAGTATTTCATTTTATTAAAAAACCCCACATTTTCTTTATCCAGTGTCCAGTTGATGGGCAATTGGGCTGTTTCCAAGTTTTAGCTATTTCAAACTGTGCTGCTAAGAACATGGGTGCACATATATCGCTATGGTATGATACTTTTAATTCCTCTGTGAAGATACCCAGTAGGGAAATAGCTGGGTCAAATGGGGCCTCTAATCCTAGTTCGCTGAGGTATCTCCACACTGATTTCCACAGTGGTTGCACCACTCCACAGTCCCATCAACAGTGAAGAAGCTTTCTTTTTCCCCACAATCCTGCCAGCATATGTTATTGGTTGATTTCATGATAGAAGCCATTCTATCTGGGGTGAGGTGGAATCTCAGCGTTGTTTTCATTTTCATCTCTCAAATGCACAGTGATGTTGAACATTATTTCATATGTTTATTTGCTATCTCTACTTCGTTGTCTGAGAAATGTCTGTTCATTTCAGATGCCCATTTTTGGATTGGATCTTTAAATGTGGGAGGTCTGATTTTTTTAAAGCTCTTTATAGTTTCTAGATAGTAGACCTTGGTTTGAGGAACAGCTGGCAAAATTTTTTTTCCCACTTTGTGGGTTGTCTCTTCACGTTGTTGGTGGTTTCTCTTGCTGTGCAGAAGCTTTTTAATAAGAAGAGATCCCACTTGTTGATTGCTTGTGCTAGTTCATGGGCAACTGAGATTTTGTTCGTGAAGTCTTTCCCTACAGCCAATGTCTTCAAGAGTTCTACCTAACCTCTCTTCCAGCCGGTTCAGTATTTCTGTTTTAATATTTAGATCTTTAATGCATTTTGATTTTAGTTTAGTGCATGGCAAGAGATATAGGTCTAGTTTTAATCTTTGGTAAGTTGAAACCCAATTTTTCTAGCACCATTTATTAAAGAGGCTATCTTTCCTCCAGTGAGAGTGTTTGGCTCCTTTGTCGAAGATGAGATGGCTGAGTGTCTGGAGTTGTTTCTGCATCTTCTAATCAGTTCCACTGATCCTGGTGTCTGTTTCTTTGCCACTACCAGGCTATTTTTTTAAATCACAGTATCTTTGTAGTATAGTTTCAAGTTGGGGATTGCAATACCCGCTAACTTGTCTGTGTTGCCTAGAATTGCTTTTTCTATTCTAGGTCTCTGCTTGTTCCAAATGAATTTTTGGATTGTTTTCTCAAGGTCTATGTAGTATGCTGCTGAAATTTCAACTGGGATGGCATTAAATCTATATAGCAGTTTTGGAAGTATGGTCATTTTCACTATGTTGATTCTTCCCACCCAGGACCAAGGGATGTCTTTCCATTTTCTGATATCCTCTTTGATCTCTTTTATCAGAGTGCTATAGTTTTAAGAGTAGAGGTCTTTGATTCTTTTGCTAAGTTGATCCCTAGGTATTTCATTTTTTAAAATGCTATTGTGAAGGGAGTTGTTTCTCCAGTTCCTTTTCAGTGAGTCTGTTGTTTGTGTACAGGAAAGCTATTGATTTTTGTGTGTTGACCTTGTATCCAGCTACTCTACTGAATTTGGTTAAGTCTAGAAGACTTTTGGTGGAGTTCTTGGGGTCTTCCAGATAGAGTATCATGTCATCTGCAAATAATGACAAGTTGACTTCTTTGTTTCCTATCTTTATTCCTCTTGTTTCTTTCCCTTGTCTAATTGCTGTGGCTAATGTTTCCAAAAGTATATTGAACAGGAGTGGTGATAGTGGACATCCTTGTCTTGTTCCTGATTTTAGGGGTTTTTTTTGTACTAGGGATTGAACTCGGGTCCTTGCGCTTGAGCAGCAGGCAGCGAAACCATTGAGCTAAATCCCCAGCCCAGGATTTCAGTTTTTGGCCATTTAGTATGATATTGGCTGTTGGGTTTTCATAGATGGCTTTTATCAAGTAGAGGTAGAGACCATCTATTTCAATTTTTTGTAGGGTTTATGTCATGAATCCTTGATAGATTTTGTCAAATGTTTTTTCTGCATCTATTGAGATGATCATATGATTTTTGCCCTAGGCTCTATTAAAATAGTGTACTACATTTATCCATTTGCGTATGTTGAACCATCCCTGTATCCCTGGGATGAATCCCACTTGGTCAGGGTGTATGGTCTTCTTGACGATCTTCTGCATTGTATTAGCTGGTATTTTATTAAGGATTTTTGCATCTATATTCATTAATGAGTTTGGCCTATGGTTCTCTTTTTCGGTTGGGTCTTTCTCTGCTTTGGGGATCAAGGTGATGCTTGCTTCCAGGAATTAATTTGGGAGTATTACTTCCCTTTCAATTTCATTGAAGAGTTTAAACAGTAGTGGCAATAGTTCCTCGCTAAATGTCTTGTAGAATTCAGCAGTGAAGGCATCAGGGCCCAGATTTTTCTTAGTTGGCAGGTTTTTTTTTCTTTTTTTTGTCTGGGGGATCGAACTTGTGACCTCACGCTTGTGAGGCAGGTGGCAGAACCACTGAGCTAACTCCCTGCACCTAGTTGGTAAGTTTTAAACTACATTTTCAATTTCATTGATTGATATTGGGTTGTTTAGAATTTTTAGGTCTTCTTCATTCAACTTTGGTAATTCATACGTATCTAGGTATCTGGCCATTTCTTCTGTATTTTCCATCTTATTGGCATATAGTTTCTTGAAGTAGGTATTGATGATCCTCTGGATTTCTGCTGGGTCTGTTTTAATTTCACCCTTTTCATTCCTCCAATTTTTTTTTTTTTTTTGCTATGAGGCATTGAACTTGGAACCTTGTACTTGAGAGGCAGTCTTCAGAACCACTGAGCTAAATCTCCAGCCCATCACCCTTTTTATTCCTAATTGCATGGATTTGGGTCTTTTCTTTTCTTTCCTTTTTTTTTTTTTGGTACCAGGGATCAAACTCAGGACCTTGTACTTGTGAGACAGGAGCCAGTACCACTGAGCTAAATCCCCAGCCCCTTCTTTCCTTTTTTTGATAAAGTTGGCTAAGGGTTTGTCAATTTTGTTTATTCTTTGAAGATCCAACTCTTTGCTTCCTTGATTTTTTGGTATGGTTCTCTTAGTCTCCATTGCATTGATTTCTCCTCTGATCTTTATAATTTCCTCCCTTTTGTGAGCTTTGGGGTTGTCCTGCTCTTCTTTTTCTAGAAGCTTGAGGTTCAGCATCAGGTTTTTTATTTCAGCTCGCTCTGTTTTCTTAATATGAGTATTCAGTGCCATGAATTTCCCTCATAAGACTGCTTTCATTGTGTCCCATTTATTCCGATATGTTCTATTGACATTGTCATTTAATTGTAGAAACTGTCTGATTTCTTCTTTAATTTCCTCTGTGACATTGGTTATTCAGAAGTTTGTCGTTCAGTTTCCATGTGTTTATGAAATTCTTGCAGTTTGTTTTTCTATTGATCTCCAATTTCATCGCACTGTGGTCTGATAATATATAGGGGATAACTTCAATTCCTTTGCACTTACTTAAACATTCTATGAGCAAGTATGTGGACAATTTTGGAGAACAACCCATGTGCAGCTGAAAAGAATGTATATTCTGATTTTGTGGGGTGGAATACTCATAAACATCTGTTAATTTCATTTGTTCAAGAGTTTGATTGAGTTCTAGTATTTTGTTGTTCATTTTCTGTCTAGTGGATCTATCTATTTGTGACAGTTGGGTATTGAAGTCCACCACCAGTATTGTACTAGTGGTTATTTGATTTTTCATGTCCATTAGTATTTTTTTTATATATTCGGGACCACTACCATTTTGTGCATATATATTCATGATTGTCATCTCTTCCTGTTGGATTGTTCCCTTTACCAGGATGTAGTGTCCTTCTTTGTCACTCTTAATCAGTGTTGGTTTGAAATCCATTTGATCTGTAGAGAAGGTTAGCTACTCCTGTGTTTTGGGGGGTTCCTGTCATGTGGAGAATTTTTTCTACCCTTTAACTTTCAGTCTATGAGTTTCTTTTTGAATTAAGTGTGTTTATTTTATGCAGCATACTGTTGGATCTTGCTTCTTGATCCATTCTGCCAGTCTATTTCTTTTGATTTTTGAATTGAGACCATTAACATTGGTGGTTATTACTGATATGTATTGACTTATCCTCGTCATGACTTTTTGTTGTTGTTGTTGGATTCATTCACTTTGCATTTAATTTCTTGTCATGCTGGATGGATCCATTCTGCTGGGCTTCCTGGGGCTGTGATCCTCATGGTCTTTTCCTAGGATGTTGTTAAATAATTTTGGAGTGCTGGTTTGGTATTGATGAAGTTCCTCAGGTGCTCTTTGTCATGAAAATATCTTATTTCTCCATCAATGTTGAAAGATATTTTTGCAGGGTACATCAATCTGGGCTGGAGGCTGTTTTCCCTTAGGCCTTAAAATATGTCCCTCCAAGCTCTTCTTGCCTTGACAGTTTGTGTTGAGATATCTGCTGTAATTCTGTTGGGCTTTCCTTTGTATGTGATTTGTTTGTTTTCTCTAACTGCTTGTAGAATTTTGTTCTTCTGTTGGGTTTCTGGAATCTTAACTGTTATATACCTAGGAGTAGAACTTTTTTTTTCATGGCTAGTTGGAGTCCTACATGCTTCAGTTATCTGTATGTCAATTCTTTCTCCCTGCTTGGGAAGTTTTCTGCCATTACTTCCCTGAACAGTTTTTCTTTTTTTATGTCATCTGGACTCTCTCCTGTTTCTTCATTGACTCCAATCAGTCTTATGTTATTTTTTGCATCATCTAGCAGCTGTTGGATTGACTTCTCGTGGTCTCTCATTATTTTAAAGAGATTTTTCTTTTCCTGGTCACTAATTGCAATCTTATCTTCTATATCTGAAATTGTGCCCTCACATTGGCTACTTCTGCTGGGTAACCTTTCAATGGAGTTTTTAATCTCCAGGATATCTGTTTGCATCTGTTTCATGGATTCCATTTGTTTCCTATGTTGGGATTCCCTTGTGTTCTTTAGCTCCTCTATTTTTTTTATCTGTGTCTGCTCTTGATTTTTTAATCATGTCTTTCACTATGGACACAGTCTCTATTATTATCTGAGAAATTATTTTTGATTTCATTTTTTCCAGATCCTCTTTTGTTGCTAGTTCAGGGAGTCCAGGTGGTTGAGTATCAGAGTATTTCATCTCGTTTCCCTCTGGGGTTGGTGTAGGTGATCTGGAAGTCTGGTTCTGAGGCTTGTTTACGTATCTTCTCATTTCAACAGATGAAGTCTGCTTCACCTTTTTAAGGGGAGTTTTTGCTTACCCAGTGGTCTTAAGTTCTCAGCAAGCCACCAAGAGTTCTTTTCTATGCTGCTCACCACTGTGCCTATTCCTGGTTCCTGGTGGCCTTCTGGATCCCTGCACTGCCCTTTTGTCTGGGTGGGGTTCTGGCTGGGGCCTCTGCACACTTGGGATTGTATTGGGGTGTGCCTCTGCCTGGGGCCTGACTCCCTTTGTAGCTGTTGTCTGGGAGGGCCTTTGGCTGGGGGCTGTGCACCAGAGGCACTGGTGTCTGAGTGGGATTCTGGCTGAGGCTTACATGCACTTACTGAAGGAATCTGGGCAGGTCTCTGGCTGTTGCTTGTGCACCTTTGCAGCTCTTTTCCAGGCAGGCCTTTGGCTGGGGCCTGGGGGCCCATGGTGCTGCAGTTGGGTTGGGCCCCTGGCTAGGACCTGCCTGAACCCATGCTGCTCTGGTACACACTGGCTTCTCACTGGGATCTGTTTGCACTCACCACTGGTATGGGGGAGGGCCTCTGGCTGTTGGTTGTGCACCTGTGTAGTTCTTTTCTAGGCTGGCCTTTGGCTGGAGCCTGTCAGCCCAAGCTCATGGGGTTGGGGTGGGGCCCTGGCTGGGTCCTGCCTGCACCCTTGCCACTCTGGTCCACTCCAGCTTCTCCATACACACATTTTTGATGTCTCTTTAAAGATCTCAGATTATTTTGTTGGAAAGAAAGCTCTCAATTAAAAATTCTGATCCTTTTGGTTAATTGCCCACAGAAGAGAAAAACTGAGTAAGTGTATAATCCATTCACTCTACCTTCAGGTATGCCTCTTTGTCCCAAGGTTTTCTGTATACCTCTAATTTTGATGATAGTTTGGAAACTTGTTAGAATCATCAGCATGCAACTCTATGCCCTGGTTTGAAGAAGGTGGATAAATCTGGGCATTAAGTAACTGGCCCTCAATCTCCGTGAATGACAGTTTACTGTGTTTTTAAAGATCAAGTTCTGCACTTCATTGTGGTGACTGACTCTGATATGCTGAAGGGGAAGGTTAATAATGCCCAGTGGGTTCATTAGCTTTAGCCAAGTCTTTCTTGATGAACTAAAATAGAGCACAGCTATCATCCATATAGCGGCTTTCTCCCTCTGCTCATTAGTTAATGTCAGGGTTTTAATGGTACAGAGCAGAAGGAATGGTGTGTGTGTTTATGTGTCCCCATTTGCCTTTTCCTCTACACTCACCAGCTGAGAGTAATGTATTTCTTTCCACAAAGGGAAATGTGCCTAAATGATAAAAGCTGTGGCCTATAAATTGGGAAACCTTGGTTCTGGAACCACCATTACCTCTGACTTGCTCTATGACCTTGGATTTGTTAGCTAGATTTTTCTGGGCCTTTGTCTCCTTTCCTGTAAAATGGAATGGTCCTGATCTTCCCATCTCAAAGTGTTGTTGAATATATAACAAGATGATATAACTAGTCATGCTTTGAAACTAATCAGTGTTTTGTGGATAGAAGAGATGATTATCTTACCCAACAGAGTCTGATTAGAGATCCTGTGTGTTTTTTCTCACTCCCTGTTTTCTCATACCTTGCTATAATTTTTAAATAGAAGTATAATTTAAATAACTGTAAATTTCACCAAAATAAAACTTAAATTAGCATGTAATATTTTCCAAAGGATCAAAGGAGAAAAGTCCCCTATGATAAAAAGCCTAGGGCAATGTATCTCTTTGGTACCGCAAATGGATCCCTTGCAGAATTAGAACCACATCTCAGAACAGACCAGTAGATGTCAGTATTTGACAAGCACTGGGTTATTCACTGAGGCTCCTGCAATAGCATCTGGCTCCATTTCAGCTAGGAAGTTTCTCTGCAAAGGAGAGGGAGTTTGTGTAACTGAAGTAAAGATTTTGCTTTCTCACTTCTCGCCCTGTCTTGCAGAAAACAGCCTGATGCTCTGGGTAAGTCGCCATTATCTTCACTTTCAGTGATTCCCTTTATAGCTCTGTAGTCTGCTGAGAAGTTTAAAACACAAAATTAAACATGTGCTTAGCTCCCTCAAGGCCACATACTTGTTTTTCTTTACAAAGATGCTTTTCTTTTTCCAGACCATCGTTCTTATCCTATCCTTTGTGTGTTATTAATCAAATCTAACAAGAAAATACTGCTGTTTGGGTCCCAGGTTCCAAAGCTCCAGAAACAAGGTCGGTCTTTCTTTCTTTCTTTCTTTCTTTCTTTCTTTCTTTCTTTCTTTAGAATGACACTCTGATTTTAGATGAAATTGCCATTTTCTAAAAATGGTAGCTATGTGGTGTGCCATTTATAAAAGAAAATATTCACATTATGGCTGTGCTAAACTTCCTCTTTCAGTCCCTTTTCATTTTATACCTTCATTAGGAGTCTTACAGAGGGGCCATGTAATTAGTTTCCAGTTGTGTCTATTGCACTCAGAGAAATTCATCTTTTCCTGGGGAAGATGCCTTCTTGTTATGTTGGTTTCTTATCACATCCTGGATTAGGGAGGATGTATAGAGAAAATTCAGACTTAGGCTGGTGATAAAAATCAACTTAGCCCTCTGAAAAGGCTGCCTGCTTTGGGCTTTTGGAATTAAAACTTGCAGGGTTTCCATTCTGGAACAATTTTTAAGGGGAGGGTAGTAAGTTGTTTTGTGCCCCCATTGCCCTTTACAGGCAGCCAGCTCAGAAGCATTTAGAGAGCATTTTGTGTCTCTCTTCTTGATTTGTTTGCATCCTTTTTGCCCTCTAGTTGGCTGAATGAAGAAGATGGTTTAATGACACAAAGTCAAAGATAGCTGGCTTGGCTGAACTTTCTGGCGACTGGTGGAGGTGGTCCAGATGTGACTACCAGTGCAGAGTAGTGCCCTACTGCAGCACCCTCAGTGGCTGCGGGCCAAGAGCTGGCCCTGTCCTGGGCAGTGAGTCATCAGACATAAGCAGCCTGTGCTTGGAGGTAGACCTGCAATTAGTTTCAAGGTCTTCCTGGATCTGATGCATGTTGGCTACCACTTCAGGGTCTCAACATCCCTGGGCCTCTTTATGACGATGTTCTTAGTCTTGAGCAAAGAAAGGCCCTTCATTTACTTGAAGGCTAAATTTCCATGACCTTGCGCCATCCTAGCTTATTCTCGAGCATTTATTCCCTTCCTAACTCCCAGCGGACCATGTTCTACATGAGGTTTCAGTCTGACACCTTCAGTCTAACACCTTGAACTTCTTCCACTCCTTGTTGCTTCTCCTCTGTTTTACTGCAAGTGAGGTCATTAAGGAAACTAGTTTGCCTTAGCCACCTGCTACCTGTCTGACACTAGGGCAAGGTTCTTTATCTCTCTGAGCCTCAGGTTCTCTGTAAAAAATCATTTCCTATTGTATTTTAATTGGCAAATAACAATTATATTTTATATATTTATGGGGCAATGCCATGTTCTTATGTGTTTACATTGTGGAGTGATTAAATTACACTAATTAACAAATCCAGCATTTCATACATTTCTCATATTTTTGGAGTGAAGAAATTTAAAATCTAGTCTAATCTTTTAGGAATGTAAAAATATAGTCACCATTTAGTGCAATAGATCTCGAACAGTACGTACCTTGCTGTATTTTTGAGGATTAAATGAGATACTATATGTAAAGCAACTAGTACTTTGAAGGAGCAAAGTAATCTATAGCTGCTGCTAATTTGATTGTTATTGCTATTCTACTAATTGCCTGCCTGTTCACTTTTCACTTTCCTCACTTTCATTGTTCAATATTTCTAATGACTTGGTTATCTTTAGTTTTACTTACTATGCATTCCCTCTTATTTTAGCATTTTTTTTGTTTTTTGTGCATCAGCATTAATTTATTTTTTTCCCATTAAATTTATTGGTACATTTTAGGTATACAGTACAGTTACATTCATCGTTGGATCTTGTACCTTTACATGACGTATCTTGGTTCTTATTTTTTCCCCATTCCCTCCCCTCTCTTCACCCCCTCAACCCTTCCCTATTTACAAAGACATTGTTTCCATTTTTTTCCTTTTCTCATGTTTTTTCTTTTCCCTTCTTTTCCCCTACCCCTCCCACTTCCCCTACTCCTTTAGACCTTTTCTTCCTATTACACAATATAAATTTTATGTTTTTAAAAAAATTACAATATCAAGATTTAGAGGACATTACCACAGATTTTGCAGAATTTAAAAGGATATAGAAAGCATATTACAAAAATCTTTCTTGAAATAAATTTTACCACTTCTATGAAGTACCTTGGAAGACAACTTAATGAAACTACCTCTGGAGGAAATATAAAATTTGAATAGCACCTATTAAAGAAAGTATATTCCTAGCTTGAAAACCTACCTATATGACAACAACAGGCTCATTCATATACATTTTAACTGATAAATTATATCAAACATTTAAAGGAGGAAAAAGAAGGAGCACTTCTCCCCTCATTTTAGGAAATCAACATTGTGCTAATCCTAAAACTGAATACAGATAATAGAAGAGAAAAGCATGAACATAAATAAAAATTTGTTTAATGAAACAAACTATTAGAAGTTAGTGGCATTTATATTTTAAATTCTAAAGGTTTTTCTTGTTCTCAGTTTTTTGCTTGTAGTAGTTTGTCCATATCTGATAGATGGAAAAGTCATCTCAAATCATCCAAGAGGAAATAATTAGAATTTTAAAAAACCTCTTTCATTTTCAGAATTATCTATATTCCAGAGTCATATTTTTCATTTTTGTTTATTCCTGTTTGCTCAATTATCTTCCATTCTCTGATTATTGAAATTCTATTTATTTTTTCTAGGTCCAGTTCAGATGCCATATACCCATGTTTGAAAGCAAATATTCCTTCTTTCTTTCACTTCTATAATGGTTGGTTTGCACCTTTTTTTTACATAGCACCGTATATTGTATAGTTAAGTGCTTGTTTTTTGTATCTAAATTTCACTTTCTCCTTGGAATATAAATTCCCAGAGGACAAGGACTGTCCTGTATGTGTTAATTCTTCCGTGAATGCTTAGTATTAGGCTCCTTGCTCCAAGGTATTATTTACAAAGTCCCATGGAAAGACTTTGGGGCACCACCGCAATGTGAAAATCGTGGAATTTAAGAATGTCTTGGTAAAGAGTGCAGCAGTTGGTGGAGGACATGGTGGATCATTTCTAGAAATCTTTGCAAATAGGATATGTCCTCATTGAATTGAGACAAGTGATGTGGAGACTTGCCTGAAGTGAGAGCATCATCAAAATGAACTGTAGTGATTCTGTAAGGACCATGGCTGAGGTCCTGTGAGACCACACTGCTGGAAACACATTTCCCCCTGTAGCAAATGGTCAAAGGCATCAAAGAATCTGAGTGTCAGAAGGGAGCAAGCTAGGCTAGGTTGCAGCAGTGGGTTTAGGCTACAGTGAGGTTTCTTCAGAGGGGATTAATATGTATCTGAATATTTTAAACCTGACTGCTCAACAGGGAAATCTTTTATAACTTATTGTGGCACGAATGAGAAAGTTTCCTTTCTTTCTGCTGGTGGCCTGTCAGTCGTACACATAGCACAAGATGAGGCCAAGGACAAAGCCAGGGCCTGATTCATTCAACTAGTAAAGATGTAATAAGCCACTTCTAGATTTAGACAGTGTAACTTACATAGACAGTGAAAAGAAGAGTGAACCTGAAGTGCCAGCTCCCTGTGGTCCTTGTACACATGAGAAAAATGATGAAATGGAAGTGAAAGGGGCTGGATGAGTGGAATGTGAGTTGTGCAATGGCACGTTGCTAAGGAGCTTATTCCAGGCTTCTGCTAAGCAGTTTTATGTTCTGCAGCATATATATTTTTATGTTTATATTTATCAAATTGATTTATATTTTATACATTTAAATTCACATTTATATGTTATACATCAAAGCAGTTTTATTTTCTGAGGAGGCACAGCAGAAAACCCCATACTTCACCAAAACCCAGAAGTAATGAGAAATGTTGTTATGATAGTCTTCCAGGAGAGGTAGGGAGGAAGTGGGAGATGGCCTCTTGGCAGTATAGGGCTCCAAACATTCATGTTACAGGAGGATCATAAGGCATTCGCCCAAGACATGGGCTGTAGTTCAAGTCTTTGCCTGCATAGTCTATGTAGAAGTGGGTGAGGTCACTAAGGCTGAAAACCAGTCCCCTACAAGGCCTAGTCCTTCTTTGGTGCCCAGTCACCTTTGACTGATAGTAGCTATGGTTTCTGCATAGTAAAAACCTCTGATGAACATCTCCCTTCTCTAGACAGAGTTTAGGTGGTTTCCAATAAAATATTTACAGAATTTGCCTTAGTATTTTTCATGCTGACCATTCTACTTTCTACTCAAATTAGGCTGATTCACTTACTTGCATTCTTTTACAGAATGCTTTTGTCACAAGAAACATCTAAGAAACATCCTGAGCAGGGCTTTGTTTCTGAATCTGGGTCTCCTTGAGCTTGGCACTTCCAGTTTGCTCTTTTTCTCACTTTATTCTGACTATTTGGTTTCTGTAGGTCTTCAGGATTCTGAACACATATAAAGTATCGTTGCACCTGAGGCCTTTCCCTATCCTTTGTTATACATGTTCTTGTGGTTCCTGAATGCTTTTCCCTGTCTTAGGGTGTCAGTTTTTTGTTTGTTATGTTATCAAACTAGGGATTGAATCCAGGGCCTCTACACTGTGCTATATTCCTAGATCTTTTTTCATATTTTATTTTGGGACAGGGTTTTGCTAAATTGCCCAGACTAGGCTTGAACTTGTGTCCTCTTGCCTCAGGCTTCTAGAGTGCTGGAATAACAAGAATGGACCACCATGTCCAGCTAGGTTACTGGTTTTATTTGGCCTTTAAAACTGAGAGCCTGAAGTTTCTTTTATTCTCTTGCCTACTTTCTGTTCCATTGCTCTGCATTGGTCTTGGGTTGACAAATGCTTCTTGATCTCTGACAACCTGCCTGTCCAGGTCCTAGCCTATTGCCTAGTTGAGATTCCATATTTTGGCATATTACTGGCTTTGGGGATCTTGGCTTTGTGCCATAGGTCTTCCTGACTATGTGCTTAGCACTGAAAGAGTCTAAGCTAGCACAGTGAAGTTATAAACCAGGTGTGAGTACCGGCCAAAATCAGTACTGTGATAAGACAAGGTATTATTATATTTACATCATTGATTCAGTACCACACTATGATGTAGTATGCTTTTTCCTGTCAGATGCTGTGGTCAAGGCTGTGGAAAGTTAAATAGAATAAACTCTTGCTCTACTTCCTTGGAGGTCATATCCAGGCAGACAGTACTTACAACAGGGGCATGGTATGAAGAGTCATCTGAGTGCTTCTTTTTCTACTGAGTGAGGGATTTAGTGGTGAATCTTATTAGGGATAGCCATCTTGGGTAATATTTTTATATTCATTAAATTTATTGTTATTATTGTTATTGTGCTGCAGGGCTTGAATCCAGTACCTCACACATTACCAGGCAAGTACTCTATCACCGAGCCTCAACTGCAGCATGTGATAGGAAAAGGAGTACTACATTACAGTACTGGTAGTGAATCAAGAATGCAAATATAGTAATGTCATATTTCAGTACTAGTTTTGTCCAATACTCACACTGACTAAGCCTTCAGCAATGTTTTAAAAAAATATAATCAAAGAATATAGATATGTTCGGGGTGAAGAGTAGAAACACAGTCTATCTAACCTTTCATTTATTCAACAAATATATACCAAGTTATTTTTATGAACTGGGCATTTCCTAGAGCCGTCTGTGAACAAAACACGTTGTTCATGCTCCCATGAAATTCTAGTTGGAGGATGAGAGAGAGAGAGAGATTAAAAAGCAAGCAAAAAATGTCAGACTAAACCAGGTACTGACAAATGTTACAAAGAAAAAAAATTGGCGATGTGCTAGGGTGGATGTGTGCAAAATAAGAATGGCCTATTTGAGAAGGGGGTATGTGATTTATGGAAAGAGCAAGGAGGATACCATTTTAAGTAGAGGGAACAGCTAGTACCGAGGCAATAAGCTGGAAGTCAGCATTCTAGGATGAGGAAATAGAAATAAAGACATAGTAGCTCAGATAATTTTGGTAAAATGTTGTGATAGTAGATGTTAGAAGGGGAGGAGGTAGCACTGTGAGGACTTATCAATTGAACTTCCTCCACCCCCCCCATGTGTATTCAACAGCTTTTGGGCTGTTGACCAGAAACAGAGGAGACTACCTGAAAACAAGGTTTTTGATGTTCATGAGTTAGCAGAGATGATTATGAATCCATTTTTAGGAGGCATGAAGTTTTTGCTCTCTCTCTCTGTCTCTGTCTCTTTCTCTCTCTCCATACTCACCCAGTGAAACAATTTGACAGATCAATTCACACTAAAATGTTAGTGACTGTATTTAATCTCTCCTTTGAGGGTTTGTCTTTTTAAAAGAACTCCAGAAAAGAGTAAATGAAATGACTAAGCCCTGGGCTAGCTAGCCAAAGGAAATATCCCTTTTTAAGTCTGTTAACATCTTTAATAGCTATCTTCAAGATTCATGACAGGGAGCATGCCTGGACATTCAACTAGATTCCTCACTAATATTCCTTCCCTGTACCAGATATTGAAATGTTCCAGATGTGCACAACAGCCTCTGGGGAGCATCTATATATTTCATCTCCTGCTGGAACCCATTTTCTTGAACTTTGGTTTCCTGCCTGAAGACAGAAACAATCCCTACCCTCTTCCTCCCCTCCATAAATTGGAAGGCTGACAAAGAAGATTAAGATCATTGCTATCAAGATTTTATCTGCTGTAAGAAAAAAGAGGAAACCAAGAAATAAAGGCACAGCAAAGCAATAGGTTCTGAGTAGGTAACACGGGAGAAGTTTTTCTTAAATCTTCTTTTCCATGTACCTTCCCACCCACATGTTCTTAGTCAGATTTATTTTTTGCATATCAGTTTCTGAGGATGACAAGAAACTTGCCCTTTTCTTAACCATGGTTTCCAGAAACAGATTATCCTGCACTTAGCTGAGACCTCTTACCAAACCCTTGGAATAAATAATACCCTGGGCTCAAGGAGTGGGTGTTGAATAGAAATGTTATGACTCATAATAGAGTGTCAAAATAGCATTGCTGATGTATGGGTCCCTTATCAATTTTGGTAATGATAATGAGAAGAGCCAGACTTTCTTCTTGCATCAAAATGCTGTAATTTGAGGAGAAGTTCTTGGTTTCTGGATTGTTTGGCATCGCTTTATATTCAAAATCCCATATCTAATGTGGCCCTTCTCAAAGGTGACTTGGGTTTTTTCTAAAAAGGCAGCTGTCCTCAGAAGAGAGGGCCAGACAGACCATTTCTCTAGAGTGAGGCATGCCACAACCTGTGCTGCCTGAATGAAAGGAAAAAAAAAAAGATTGACATTTTCTTGGCTTATATGTTTTCAAACAGGAATAGGGTCAGGATCATGTTTTCTGTAGGGTGGGTTAAGAGATCTCTCATGATATCAAGAAGTTAGGTGAAATTTGCAGGGCTCAGGTCTTTCTTATTTTCTCTCCTTTGCTGGAGGCATAAAAAGTATAGTTCTTTCACAAGGCCCATGGGGCTGAGGGTAGCCTCCCCTTGACCTGATCCTTTCTCTTGGGATATTGCCTCAACTACTACACTCTCAGCGTGGCTTCACTAGTGCAGTCTCCTCATTAATGATGTTTTTGCATTAATGAGTTTCTGTGATATGCCTCTTTGATTACTAATGCCTCATGTAGATGACATTCAAACAACAAATATCCTTCATGTTCATGAAACAAGTGTGTACTTGAAATTAATATGAAATATATTCCTGCTCTTCATGAGTTCAAGAGCCAGTTGAGTAATGAAAAATCCTGGCACACAGAAAAATAGAAGGCAACATAAAATGGACTGCTAGGTAGTGTGATTCGGATTATAGGGACTAGAGGGAAAAAGCAGGGAGAAGTAATGTGGGGTAGCAAGGCCAGAAAAATCCTTGAAGGATAACCAGAATGCAGTTGGGTAAAGAAAAGTGAGGGCATTTGAGAAAGAAGGGCCAGCAAGGGTACAGAGACGGGACTGACTGCAGTGTATGTATGTATGGAGGGAAGGCTGTGACCATCTAGCCAGTCTGATGTTTGAAGTGGAATGCTCTTGTTGAGGAGTTGTGGGACTGGAGGACTAGAAAGGCATGAAGGGGCCAGAGAATGGGCATCTCAGAAGTCAGGCAAGACTTGAGCTCTTTTGATTAGGTTCTTCTGTTTACAACAGATAGAGACACTTCCACATTATCTCAAATAAATAGGTGGCAGGAGATTGTCAAAGAACAATAATGTAGAAAGAGGTTTCAGGGGAATCAGGAATCAAAAATCACAAATAAGAGTGCAGTGGGATCTCATGGGAATTTTACTTGGCTCCATGGATTCTTCAAAGACATCAGTAGCAGGACTTTGAGACTTCACTTTAGTTTTCTGCCATTAACATGACTCAGTTCCATTCTCTTTTCCTACTGACTGGCTTATTTTTTCCCCCCTGGTCAGATTATCCTTTCTATAGTTCCTAGTTTGTATGTTACTCATTGTTTCTGCTTCCTTATTGTTTTAGTTTGCATGACCTATCAAGGCTTCTTTCCTATTTTCCTCTATAGTTCCAACTCTTCGCCATGGATTCTCTCTCTAGGTATCCTTTCAGCTTTAACTCCTGATCCTCTCCTCTCCTCTTTGTTCCCCTCCTCTCCCCTCACCTCCCCTCTCCTGGCCCCCTCTCCTCTCCTCTCTTCTCTTTCCTCTCTTTCTCCCTTCTCCTCTCCTCTCCCTCTTCTCCTATTTTATAGTAAACCCTGAAAGAGAATTTGATTTCCCTCTTAATATTTTTGTACCTGGCTTTATCTGATATTGCTGGATATACTGTAGATTGCTGGCCTTGGGTCAGGGGCCTATACTTGGGCCTTTGAGCTGTGCTTGGTATAGGGGGAGGAGGTAATATCTGAGAAATCACATAAAAGATTGGTTATATATACAAATGGGCAACAAGTACATGAAAAAATGATCATATCACTAACCACTGGGAAATGCAAATCAAAAATCACAATGACATTTCACCTTATACCCATTAGAATGATTACTATAAAAAAGACAAGAGATAACAGTAGAAAATGGAACTCTTGGACACCAATGGAGGAATATAAGTTAGTACTGTCATTTTGGAAAACATTATGGGGGTTCCTCAAAAAATTAAAAATAAAATTATAATGTGATCCAGTAATCCCATATATATTGGATTATATATCCAAAAGAAATGAAATCAATATGCCAGAGAGCTATCTTCACCCCCATCTTCATTGTTGTATTATTCACAATAGCCATAATAAAACTGGTAGGTAAATGAAGAAAATGTATACATATGCCATGCAATATTATTTACCCAGGAAAAAGAAGGAAGCCCTGCCATTTGTGACATGAGTGAACTGGAGGGCATTATGCTAAGTGAAATAAGACAGGTAGAGAAGGACAAACACCCTACGATTTCTCTCATATCTTCCATATAAGAAGTAAAACTCATAGAAACAGTATGACATTGGCTGCCAGGAGCTGGGAGGTGGGAGAGATGGACAAATGTTCAAAGGGTACAAACTTAGAGTTGTAAGATGAACAAGTTCTGAGGCTCTGATGTACAGCATAGGTGGTTATCAATGTGTTAAATAATTTGACCATGATGATCAGTATACAATGTGTATATATATTGTATATAATCATCACAGTGTATAACTTGAATATATCTAAATTTGTCAATGAAAAATTTAAAAGAAAAAGATGGATTGGCTATGGAAGAAATTCTGAATCCTGGATATGAGTTTAGGCAGTCATAATGGGGAGGAAAGAATGGATATAAGTGGCATCTCAAAGAAAAAATTGGCAGGAATCAGTATTTGATTGACTATAAGTAGCGAGAGGGAAATTAATGATAAATCCCATAATTTCAGATCTAGATGACTAGCAGAATGGTATGATAAAAAAGGATTGAGATGGGGGGTTAGTGTAAGGGGAGAGATGAGTTCTATTTTTGCCAACTTGAATATACATCAACTGAATTCTATTGGATGCTGTAGTTTATTTTTTGCTCTGTGACTTTCTTTCTTCCAAAACTTGGATACCCACTTAGTGGCTAGAGTGATGTAAGACAGGGCTGGAAACATGTGGAGAACTTCTCTAAAAAGGTCCACCTTATTAATTTTTTCCTTCACCTGTAAATGGTTAATTGTTCCCATTGAGAATAAGTAAGGAAAGCAGATGTGAGGATGCATTGTCAGTCCTTGTGTGAACCTGACTCTGTTTTGGTTATTGATTTCAACATCTTCAAAAGGAGAAAATGAGTAATAATGTAAATAAATGGAGTTTAAAAAAGGAGATATGGGAGTGAGCATGTTAGATATAAGCTACATATCCATGGCCATTACATACCCATTTTGAGAAAAGCAGTTCAGAGGAACATGCCAAGAATTTGGTGAATACCCAATTAGAACTATTTTAAGTTAAAAAGACTTTGTACAAAGATGACTTACAGGTTTGGAAAAAGAATTTAACAACCAGGCCTTGGAAGGACAGGAACCAGAGCAACCTTGGTGTTGCCTTAGGGACTGTTTCAGTTACTTTTTCATTGCTGGGACAAAATACCTGAAACAAGTTAAAAGAGGGGAGGTTTAGTTTGGCTCACAGTTTGAAGAAGTTTCAGTTCATACTTGGATGACTCCAAGGCAGAGGAGCATAGCTGAGGAGGCTTGCTTATGGCATGGCAGTAAGGAAGCAGAGTAAGCAATCGAGGGAAGAGGAAGGGGATAGACCCTTTTAGGCCACAACCCCAGTGACCCATCTTCTCCCACTAAGTTTTACCTCTCAACATCACAATTAGCTATAAACTCATCAGTGGATTAATCCACTGATAAGTATCATGACCCCATGATCCAATTACCACCCAAAGCCCCACCTATGAGCACATGAGGCTTTGGGAGGAGATCTAGGTATAAGCCATAATAGGGACTAAAATCTAGCACTTCCAAAGCTCTCTCCTTATCTCTGTCATTCTTTCTATGTTGGCCTCATTTTCTTATATTGGATGCAAAATTCTCCATAAGGTTGTGGAGATGGCTATTGCTAGCTCTGCACTCACATCTTCTGACCAGAGGGGAAAGTGTTCCTCCTTGCAAGCACCCATCCAAGAACACTTGGGGAAGAGATTGGATTGGTTTGTTTTGAGTCATGTGACTAATGTCAGACTGTATTTCCTAGGCTGATCGTCTTTCTTTTTTGATACTGGGGATTGAACTCAGGACCTTGTGCTTTCAAGGCAGGCAGTGGAACCATTGAGCTAAATCCTCGGCCTTCCTAGGCTGATCTTTAACTCATAGTCTTCTGCTCGCCTAGAGCTGGAGAGGAAGAAAAAAATGTTTTGCCAAAAGAAGGGGAGAGGCCACATAGACAAGGTCAATGGGGTATATTACTGTGAACCAGATAATAACTCTAATTTTTGTTTTTCTATAAATCTTACATGGAAATAGAAGGTATTGAGAAAACAATGCACATCATTTCAGTGTTGTCACCTACTTTCCCTTCCTAATGTTTGTTCTACCTCACCCCACTCCATGCCATGCTATTTTCCAGCTACACTAAAATTATGTTGATTCCTTAAAAACACTTTGTTGTTTTCTCTAGATTGGTAAGGTATGCTGTTGGTATTTTGATTGGTACTGCATTGAACTGTGTAAGTTTTGGGAGTATGGCCATTGACAATACTGATTCTGCCTATCCAGGAGAAGGGCACATCTTTCCATTTTCTGATGTCCTCTTCAATCTTTTTCAGAGTACTGTAGTTTTCTTTGTACAGGTCTTTCACTTCTTGGTTAATTCTAGGCATTTCATTTTTCTTGAAGCTATTGTGAATGATATTATTTTCATAATTTCCTTCTCATCCTGTTCATTGTGTACACAAATGCTAATGATTTTGTGCTGATTGTGTACCCTGCTACACTGCTGAAGTTTGCTATTAATTCTAAGAGTATTTTGGTAGAGTTCTTTGGGTCTTCTATGTAGAGTATCATGTCATCTGCAAATAATGATAATTTGAGTTCTTCTTTTCCTATGTGTATCCTTTTTATTTTTTTCTCTTGCCTAAATACTCTGGCAAATGTTTCAAGTACTATGTTGAATAGAAGAGGTGATAGTGGACATCCTTATCTTGTTCCTGACTTCAGCGGGAATGCTTTTAGTTTTTCCTCATTTAGTATGATGCTGGCTATTGGTTTGTTATATAGCTTTTACATATTCAGGTATGGTCCTTTTATACCTGTTTTCTTCAGGGTTTTTATCATGATGGGGTGTTGGATTTTGTCAAAAGCCTTTTCTGGATCTATTGATAGGATCATATGTTTGTTTGTTTTCTGTACCGGGGATCGAACTTGGGACCTTGTGCTTGTGAGGCAGATGGCGGAACCACTGAGCTAAATCCCCGGCCCAGGATGGTTTTTGACCTTGGTTCTGCTAATGTGATGTATTACATTTATTGACTTACATATGTTGAAGCATCCTAGCATCTCCAGAATGAAACCTACTTAATCATGACATATGATCTTTTTAATAATGTGCTGCATTTTATTTGCTAGTATCTTGTTGAAGATTTTTGCCTCTATGTTCATTAAAGAGATTACCATATAGTTTTCCTTTTTAGTTGAGTCTTTATCTGGTTTTGGGGTCACAGTGATAATGACTTCCATAAATGTTTTGGAGCACATCATCCCTTTCAATTTCTTTGGAGGCCTTAAGGAGTATTGGTGATATAACATCCTTAAAGTTTTTGTAGAATTCAGCAGTGAATCCATCATGTCCTGGGCTTTTTCATTTGTAGATTCTTTATTACTATGTCAGCTTCATTGCTTGTTATTAGATTGTTAAGCATATTTATGTCTTCTTGGATTAGTTTTGGTAGTTTTCATGTGTTAAGGAATCTGTCCATGTCTTCAAATTTGCTAATTTGTTGAATATAATTTTTTTTGCTTAATTTCTTTTATTGGTACATTTTAGGTATACAATACATTTACATTTATCTTTGGGTTCTTGTACCTGTACATGATGTATCTTGGTTCTTATTTCTTCCCCATTACCTGTGTGCCCTTCCACCCTCCACCCTTTCCTATTTACATAGACTTTCTTTCCATTTTTTTCTTTTCTCATAATTTTTCCTTTCCCCTTCGCCTCACACTTTCCCTACCCCTCTGGACCTTTTCGTCCTATTTCAAATTATCAATTATTGGTTTTAATCCTTATTTACACTTTCAGTTTCTCACACTAGAGAAACTATTTGGTATTTACACGTGTGTCCTATTTATTTCACTTAAGAGTGTGGCCTCAATATGCATCCATTTAGCTATAAATGTCTTTAGTTTGTCATTCTTTATGGCTGAGTAGTACTCCATTTTATAAAAAAACCACATCTTCTTTATCCAGTTTCCAGTTGATAGGCACTTGGGCTGTTTCCAAGCTTTAGCTATTACAAACTGTGCTGCTATAAACATGGGTGCACATATATCACTGTGGTATGATTCTTTGAATTCTTTGGAGAAGATACCCAGCAGGGGAATAGCTGGGTCAAATGGGACCTCTGGTCCTAGTTCTTTGAGGTATCTCCATGCTGATTTCCATTGTTGGAATATAATTTTCAAAGTAGTTACTGTTTTCTACAGTGTCTGTTGTAATTTCATCTTTTTCATTTCTAATTGAATTGATGTGATTCTTTTCTTGCTTTCTCTTGGTAAGTCTGGCTAGGGGCTTATTTATTTTATTCTTTCAATGAACCAGCTCTTCTATTCATTAATTTTTAAAAAAGTCTCAATTTCATTGATAACCACTCATCTTTACAATTTCCATTTGGGGCTGGTTTATTGTTGTTTTTCAAGTATCCTAAGATTTCTCATAAAGTTGTCTATTTGATGGCCATACTTCCAAAACTACTATATAGATTTAATGCAATGCCAATTGAAATTCCATCAATATACTTCACAGAACTAGAGAAAACAATCCAAAAATTCATGTGGAAGCAGAAGAAACCTAGAATAGCAAAAGCAATTCTAGGCAACAGAGACATCTCTGGGGGTATCACAATACCCAACCTGAAAATATACTACAAAGCTACTGTGATAAAAACTGCATGGTACTGGCAAAGGAACAGACCTGAAGATCAGTGCAATAGATTAGAAGATGCAGAAACAACTCCAGACATACTCAGCCACCTCATCTTTGAGAAAGGAGCCAATCGCCCTCATTGGAGAAAAGATAGCTTGTTCAATAAATGGTGTTGGAAAAACTGGATTTCAACCTGCCAAAGATTAAAACTAGACCCATACCTATGACCATGCACTAAACTAAGATAGAAGTGGATTAAAGAGCTAAATATCAAGACAGAAACAGTAAACTTGCTGGAAGATAAGTTAGGTAGGACTCTCAATGACACTGGCATAGGAAAAGACTTTATGAACAAAACTTTAGTAGCACTGGAGTTAACACAAAGAATCAACAACTGGGATCTCATCTTATTAAAAAGCTTCTGCACTGCAAGAGAAACTACCAACAGAGTTAAGAGACAACCTACAATATGGGAAGTAATTTTTAGCAGCTGTACCTCAGACAAAGGTCTACTATCTAGAATATATAAAGAATTGAAAAAAATCAGACCCCCCAAATTCAAAGACCCAATTCAAAAATGGGCATCTGAAATGAACAGACATTTCTCAGACAAAGAAGCAAAAACAGCAAATAAACATATGAAAAAATGTTCAACATCACTGGTCATTCGAGAGATGCAGATGAAAACAACACTGCGATTCCACCTCATCCCACAAAGAATGGCTGCTATGAAGAAATCAACCAATAACAAATGTTGGTGGGGGTGTGAAGAGAAAGGAACCCTTCTCCATTGTTGGTGGGAGTGCAGACTGGTGCAACCACTGTGGAAATCCGTATGGAGATACCTCAAAGAACTAGGACTAGAGGTCCCATTTGACCCAGCTATTCCCCTACTGGGTGTCTTCCCCAAAGAATTAAAAGAATCATACCACAGCGATATATGTCCACCTATGTTTATAGCAGCACAGTTTGTAATAGCTAAGGTTCGGAAACAGCCCAAGTGCCCATCAACTGGAAACTGGATAAAGAAGATGTGGGTTTTTTTTTTTTTATAAAATGGAGTGCTACTTGGCCATAAAGAATGAGAAACTAGAGTCATTTATAGCTAAATGGATGCATATCGAGGCCATACTCTTAAGTGAAATAAATAGGACACACATGTGTAAATACTGAATAGTTTCTCTAGTGTGAGAAACTGAAAGTGGAAATAAGGATGAAAATGATTAAAATGAATAATTGATAATTTGAAATAGGAAAAGGTCCAAAGGGGTAGGAGTGGTGGGAGGGGAAGGGGAAAGGGAAGAAAGGAAAGGAAAAATTATAAGAAAGAAAAAAAAAGTGGAAACAAAGTCTATGTAAATAGGGAAGGGTGGTGGGGGTGAAGGGTGCATAGGTAATGGGGGAAAAATAAGAACTAAGATAGATCATGTTCAGGTACAAACACCCAATGATAAATGTAAATGTATTGTATACCTAAAATGTACCAATTAATATATAAATTAAAAAGTTGTCTATTTGTACTTGCTCTGTTTTCCTCATGTGAGCACTGACCATGATGAATTTTCTTCTTAGAACTGCTTTCATAGTGTCCCAGAGGTTTCAACGAATTGTATCATCATTGTAATTAACTTCCAGAAAATTTTAAATTTCTTCTTTGATTTCTTCTGAGACCCATTAGTTGTTTAGCAGTATAATGTTAATTTTCCAGGAGCTTTTGCCTTTTCAGAAATTTCTTCTGTCATTGATATCTATTTTTGTTGCACAGTGGTCTGATAGTATGTATGGGGTAGTTTCTATTTTTTTATATTTACTTACACAGGCTTTATGAACTATTGTGTGATCTATACTGGGAAAAGTACCATAAGCTGCTGAAAACAATGTGTACTCTGTTGTAGAGGAGTGGAATACTCTCTATATATTCATTAAGTCCATACGTTTAAGGGTGTGATTCAACTCTGAAATTTCTTTATTTTTTTTGTTTAGTTGCTGTATCGTTTTGTGAAAGTTGAGTGCTTAAAATCCCTGACTATGATTGTGTTACTGTTTATTTGATATTTTAATTTCAGCAGTTTTCCTTTTATGAACCTAGGTGCTCCAGTATTCAGTGCATATATATTTATCAATGTTATGTCTTCTTGCTGGATTGTTCCTTTAACTAATATGTAGTGACTTTCTTTGTCTCTTTTAAGCAATTTTAACTTGAAGTTTACCATGTCTGATATTGAATTGCTACCCCTGCTTGTTTTTGGGATTCTGGTACACGAAATGTTGTTTTCCATCCTTCAATTTTTAGTCTATGAATATCTTTTTGGATTAGATGAGTTTCTTGAGCTTCTTGAATGCAACAAACTGTGGATTCTGTTTTTTTGATCCTGTCTGCCAGTCTGTATGTTTTAACTGGAGAGTTGAGGCCATTAACATTGAGAATTATGCTGAGATGTGCTGGTTATTTACTATCATTACTTTCTTTAATTTTTGGTGTACCCTTTGTTTTTCTTTTCTTGATTTTTTTTGTTGCTGCTTATCCATTGATCTCACTGGTTTGTTCTGTGTTTTTAGCTGTGTCCAATCCATTGTTTATGTTGAGAATATTCTTAAATATTTATTCTGAGCTGATTTAGCAAACAATATCTTCTGAGCTAATCTTTTTTATGGAAATATCTTATTTCTCCATCTATTTTGAAGGATAGCTTTGAGGGTAAGTTAATCTGGGTTGCAAATTATTTGCTCTTAGGGCTTGAAATACTTCACTCTTTTCTGGCCTCTAGAGTTTGTGCTGAGAAGTTTGCTGTGATTCTAATTAGTTAAATTTATATGTGATTTTTTAAATTTTTCTCTGGCTGGCTTTAAAATTCTTTTTTTTTTAAAAAAGATAGCTGGCAATTTAATAAGAATATGTCTTGGTGAACTCCTCCTTCCACTGTAATTGTTTAGTGTTCTATAATCATTGCTTACTTTTATTTTAAACTCTTTTCTTATATTTTGGAGATTTACTTCCATAATTTTTGTAAGCACGTTAGTGAATCCTTTTGTGCTGTCTTATAGTTTTTCCTCTAACAATGATTTGCCTTAGATTGGTCTTCTTGTTGTCATCTAGTATCTGATTGACAGTCTTCTCTTTTTTCTTTCTGGCTTCTTTGAGCTCTTTATCATAATTCACTATGTTGTCCACCATATCAGACACTATGTCTTCACATTGGTCATTTCTGCAGTGTATGAATTCTATACAGTTTTTTATTTCAGGTATTTCTGTCTGACATCTTTCTGAGGATTCCATATCCTTGTTGAATCTGTCATTTAAATTTTGAACTGTTTTGGTTAGCTCATCCAGTTTTTTACCCATTTCCCCAAAATTCACTGTGTGAATATTGAGTGAAATTGCTGTGAAATTTTGGTTCATTTCACCTTTGAATTAATATATTTTCTTCATCCTTTCTAAGAACTTTTTATAGACTTCTACTGGCAGGTATTTATTTTCTTCTCCCTTTGTGACCCTTTGATATATGTATTTTAGATAGGGCCTTCTCTTTTTTTTTCTTTCTTTTTTTGGGGGGGGGATTATTGCAGGTTGGAGAGTAGAGAAGTGAGGAGAGTTTGTGGCTTATATGGGTATTTTTAGTAGGATGTTGCCTTCCCACGAATAATTTTTCAGCATTATATGTCCAGTGCTAGTATTTACTCCTTCCGTTATTTACTTTAAGTGATTTTGACACTATCCTTATGTTTTGCCAAAAGAAATACTTCTGTTTATAATAACATCCACAGATTCAGTCTTACAACACTTCTATGACAGTGCTTGCAGTTACTCTTCCCTCCTTTGTCTATTCTTTATGCATACTATGGCAGTTTATTATTTGTGGTTGTTCTGAAATGAGGTAGGTGATATTGGGTTGGGAGAATGGGAGGTGGTTGGATGAGTATTCTTAAGTACTCGATTGCAGTAATTTTAGTTGTGTTGAAGGGTTAGTATTGAGAGTTTTCAGAGGCAAGGGCAAGGGGGTTTACTTTGTGATTGAGGGAAGCTATGTTGTTGTCAGAACTTGCTGATAGGGAAGACAATAAACTAGGTAAGAAGATATAGAAGAGCCAAAGGCTTAGCATGAGGAAGATCAGTGAATAATACTAACGGAGTTAGGAGTGATTGTGAGGGAGCTAAGTATGGCAAATTAAAAAATGTGGGAGGAGGCGTTTACATGTTTGAAAAAAGAATAAAGAATTATGTTAATAATATTGTCTCAGGGGTTTATGGTGAAGAAACTAGCTAGAGAGCTGAGATGAGGGAGAGAACCTAGGCACCTATTAAATCAGAGTTAGTAAAAGAATAAATACATAAAAGTAACAACCCAATAAACACACAGAACCATAAAAGAATACAACATAACCTCACATTACTAAATAAATCAAGAAACATACAGAAACTTAAACCAATAAAATGTCTGATGAGAACACAGATTAAATATTCCAATGAGACATTGAATATGATTCTCAAGTAGCTTCTTTGCCAGAGAGTCTGAGTACTCACAACCCAATAATTCTCCTGATCCTTCCACCACAATACCAGAATTAAATCAGATTGCAGGCCAGGTTTTAGGCATTGTTGCAAAGTCTGATGCAGTCCAAGTTCTTGGGTTAGGAACCCTTGCTGTCCCTCTCTCGGGGTGTGATGCTGGAATTGGCAGACAGTTTCACAGGCACTAAATTGTTCACCGAGTCAGGATTATTCCTATGCAATCAAATCAGCTATGGAAGTAACAGGCTAATCTGTTATAGTGGTATCTATCAGGGCTAGCTGAGAAATAACGTACCATGAGATCCTATTTTGGTCTCCCTTTAGACTAGAGAAGAAATCCACAGCTGTAATGTAAGTATTATAACAACCCAAGTCTTGACTCACAGTTAATATGCACTAAATAAAATGGCTCTGCCTGCTGTACTGGTGAAAAACAGCATTCAACAGTAATTTTATAGAAGCGATTATGTAAAGCTCAGAGAGAGTTGGGGACCAGGTAATGCCAGAGGAGAGAACAGAATGGAAAAAAGAAAAAAAGGAAAAATTAATTCTTTATATATTCTAGATAGTAGTCCTTTGTTTAAGGTATGGCTCCTAATTTTTTTCCCCTATTGTAGGTTGACTGTTAGCTCTGTTGGTGGTTTCTTTTGCAGTGCAGAAGTGTTTTAATAAGATGAGATCCCAGTTGTTAATTCTTCCTGCTAGTTCCCATGCTGCTGAGATTTTTTTCATGAAGTCTTTCCTATGCCAATGTCTTCAAGAGTTCTACCTAACTTATCTTCCAGCAAGTTTAGTGTTTCTGTCTTAATATTTAGATCTTTAATCCACTTTGATCTTAGCTTAGTGCATGGTGATAGGGTCTAGTTTTAATCTTTGGCAGGTTGAAATCCAATTTTTCCAACACCATTTATTAAATAGCCTATCTTTCCTTCAATGATGGTGGTTGGCTCCTTTGCCAAATATGAGGTGGCTGAGTATGTCTGGAGTTGTTTCTGCATCTTCTAATCTATTCCACTGATCTTCAGGTCTATTTCTTTGCCAGTACCATGCTGATTTTATCACAGTAGCTTTGTAGTATAGTTTCAAATTGGGTATCATATAAAATGGAGTACTACTCAGCCATAAAGAATGAAAAACTAGAGTCATTTATAGCTAAATGGATGCATATCGAAGCCATACTCTTAAGTGAAATAAATAGGACACACATGTGTAAATACCGAATAGTTTCTCTAGTGTGAGAAACTGATAGTGTAAACAAGAGTTAAAATGATTAAAATGAATAATTGATAATTTGAAATAGGAAAAAAGGTCCAAAGACGAAGGAGTGAAGGGAGGGGAAGGGGAAAGGAAAAGAGGGAAAGGAAAAACTATGAGAAAAGAAAAAAAATGGAAATGAAATCTATGTAAATAGGGAAGGGTGGAGTGGGTGAAGGGTGCACAGGTAATAGGGAAAAAATAAGAACTAAGATAGATCATATACAGGTACAAGCACCCAATGATAAATGTAAATGAATTGTATACCTAGAATATACCAATGAAAGAACTAACTAACTAACTAAATAAATAAAAAAGGAAAAATTAAGTCCTCGGTTCTGTGGCATGGGAAGGAGGTAATAGAAAGGGGCAAAGAATCCTATTGTTGGTAAGAGTATGTTATTATATATTTAGAAGGGAAAACTGGGTAGAAAATTGGTAGTGAGAAATGGGGATGGGAAAAGATTCTGATTGATATAAGTATTAGAGAAAAAGTTAAAGGAAGACAAAAAGGTTGAAAGGAAAAAAAAGAAAAGTTGATAATGAATGAAACACAGGAGAAAGTCAGGTGAGGAGATATGGATAGCAGGGTAAAAAAAATAAAAACTTAAAAAAAGTTAAATAAAAAAATAATACGATCATATAAAGAATAGTAAAAGAAAGTTTTCTTATTAAGTTTTATCATTAAAGTTTCCTTTCCTCAGCCTTGGGTTAAGGATCAGAGCTCAGGTCAGGATGTGTCTTTAATCGTGTTGGAAGTCTAAGGTGGCAGTCTGCCCATAGAACGGGGTGGAGTGTAGAGATCTGCTTACAGTGGGAACACTGTGTAGCTTGGGCTGAAATTGTGGTAAATAATGCCTAACACAAATTGAACTTTAAAAATACTCCATTAGGGAGACTTCCAGGTTGCCATACCACTGCCTCCACCTCCAAAAAGCAGAATGACCCACAGCGCTGTGGACATGAGCCTAGAGGGCACCAGGAGCACACCCCCCAACCCCGTTTGAAATGAGAAGAGACATAAACAAGTCTCAAAACTAGACTTCCAGATCACCTAAGGGAAATCAGATGGAAGAATCTGGTACTCAATTACCTGGATTCCCTGAACTGGCAACAAAAGAGGATCTGGAAAAAATGAAATCAGATATAATTTCTCAGATAACAGCAGAGATTGTACCCATAGTGCAACACATGATTAATAAATCTGGAGAGGACACAGATAAAAAAAATAGAGGAGCTGAGGAACATGATGGAATCCCAACATAGGAAACAAATGAAATCCATAAAACAGATGCAAACAGATTTCTAGGACATTAAAAACTCCATTGAAAGTTTACACAGCAGAATGAGCCAATGTGAGGATAGAATATCAGATATAGAAGATAAGATTGAAATTAGTGACCAGGAAAAGAAAAAATTGCTTTAAAATAGTAAGGGACCACGAGAAATCAATCCAGGTACAGCCACCTGGTTCCACATTACAAAGGTACAGAGGACACTGGACCACCAGACCATGGTACTGAGTCCCGCCGCTCCTGGCCCAGAGGGCAGAGAAGATCAGCTGGTCCCAGCACCTGGGAGCAAGCTCCCGCGCTGCCATCCCAGGCTCCTAGGGCAGAGAAGGTGAGCCAGTCCCAGCACCCGGAAGGAAGCTCCCTATGGAAGGTGAGCCACGTGGGCACCAGAAGCACCCCCCCCGTGGAAATGAGAAAATACATAAGCAAACCTCAAAAACAGAGTTTCAGATCACCTACAGAAACCCCAAAGGGAAACGAGATGGAAAAATCTGATACTCAACCACCTGGACTCTCTGAACTGGCAATAAAAGAGGATCTGGGAAAAATGAAATCAGAAATAATTACTCAGATAACAGCAAAGATTTTGCTCATGGTGCAAGACATGATTAATAAATCTAGAGAGGACACAGATAAAAAAATAGAGGATCTGAGGAACATGATGGAATCCCAACATACGAAACAAATGGAATCCATAAAACAGATACAAAGAGATTTCCAAGAGATTAAAAACTCCATCAAAAGTCTGTGCAGAAGAATGAACCAATGTGAGGATAGAATTTCACATACAGAAGATAAGATTGCAATTAGTGAGGAGGAAAACAAAAATTGCTTTAAAATTGTAAGGGAACACAAGAAATCAATCTAGCAGATGCTAGATGATGCAAAGAAGAATAACATAAGACTGATTGGAGTCAATAAAGAAAGAGGAGAGAGTGTAGATGACATAAAAATCTGTTCACAGAAGTGATGGCAGAAAACTTCCCAAGGAGGGGAAAAGAACTTGACATACAGATAAGTGAGGCATATAGGACTCCAACTAGCCTTGATCAAAAAAAATCTACACATAGGCATATAATTGTTAAGATTCCAGAAACCCAACAGAAGAACAAAATTCTACAAGCAGTGAGAGAAAAGAAACAAATCACATACAAAGGAAAGCCCATCAGAATGACAGTAGACTTCTCAATGCAAACCCTCAAGGCAAGAAGAGCTTGGAGTGATGTATTTCAAGCCCTAAAGGAAAACAGCCTCCAACCCAGATGGATGTACCCTGCAAAACTATCTTTAAAAATTGATGGAGAAATAAGATACTTTCATGATAAAGAGCACCTCAGGAACTTCATGAATACCAAACCGGCACTCCAAAAAATTTTAGACAATACCCTAGGAAAAGACAGTGAGGATCACAACCCCAGGAAACCCAGCAGAATGAATCCATTGGGCATGACAAATTAAACGCAAAAGGGGGGAATCCAACAATAAGAAAATGTCATGACAAAGGTTTTAAAACTTTTGACCTCATCCCCTAATGAGTGTATAATTCAATCTTATTATTGTACTGATTAGTATTTTTCTGATCCTAGAGTTGCACACCATTCCTTGTGCTATACTGGCTATTTATCATCTTCTTATATCTACATTTTAATTGGGTTGTCTATTAATGAGCTCTAAGAATTCTTTATATATTCTGCTCATAGGTTATATGCATTGTAAATATGGTCTGTTTAAGGTCTACTTTTCATTTTAATGATGTCATTTAAAGTTCTAAATTTTGATGGAATCTCATTTATCAATTTTTTTCTTTTATACATCATTTTTTTTGTATCCTAGGTAGTTCTTGCCTACCCTGAATTCATAAATATTTTCCCTTATAATTTCTTCTTAAAGTTTTATACTTTTAGGCTTTCTTATTTAGGTTCATAGATCCCTTCAAGTTATTTTCATGTATGGAAATAAAGGGTTGAGGTTAATTTTTTATATATGGATACCAGGCATTCTAGTGCCGTTTGCTGAAAACACTATCTCTTCCTCAGCTCTTGAATTGAGTTTATATTCTATAAAATGTTAATGTTAAATAATCTTTCAAAACTCAGTGGACCATGTATGTGTGGTTCTATTTCTAGATACTCTGTTTTATTCAAATGATCTATATGTCTTTCCTTACACCAACACTGCCTTGATTACTGTAGCTTTAGAAGAAGTCTTAAAATTAGGTACTAAACGTCTTTCAAAACTGTTTTTGTAAAAACTTTTCTAGGTCCTTTGCACTCCTACATAACTTTTAAATTTGAATATCCAATTCTTCATTTATAGCAAGTATACACAGACCTGAATTTTTATATATACCTTGTGTTTTCTAATCCTGCTAAATTCAAGTACAAGTTCTAGGGGCTCCTAGAGATTTCTTAGTATTTTCTCTGTAGATGATCATTTCATCGACATATAAAGATTTTGTTTCTGCCATGCCAATCCTATCCTAGTTGTATCATTTTATTGCCAGACTATTTTGGTGGGGGCTAGGTTTCAAAGTTTAATGGACAGATAAAGAGTAAGCATATCTGCCCTTGTTCCCCACCTTAAGGAGACAGCATTGTGTCTTCTCCATTTATATAAGGCATTCTTGCTGGAAGTATGGAGTACATGTCTTTAATCTGTTGAGAAGGTTCTGTTCTACTTCTAGTCTCCTGATAGCTTTTACCATGAACAGCTGTAGAATTTAGTCCAATACTTTTTCTCCAACTAGTGACAGGATCATATGGCTTTTTCCTTTTCTCTGTTTAAATGATGACTTTTGGGGGTGGATCTTCCAATGCTGAACCAACACTGCCATCCCTATAACAAAATCACTTTCTACATCCTGCCAGATCTGACTTCCAATAGTTTGTTTTGTTAAACAGATTTCTATCTATGTTCATACATTTTTCTTCTATTATCTTTATCCAATTTTAGGATTAGCACAATATTGAGTTCCTAAAATGAGGGGAGAAGTGTTCCTTCTTTTTTCTGCTTAATTGTTTGATATAATTTATCAGTTAAAATGTTTATGAGCCTGCTATTGTCATATAGGTAAGTTTTCAAGCTAAGAATATACTTTCTTTAATATATGCTATTCAAATTTTATATTTCCCCCAGAGTTAGTTTCATTAATTTGTCTTCCAAGTTACTTCTTAGAAGTTGTCAAATTTATTTCAAAAAAGATTTTTGTAATATGCTTTCTATATCCTTTTAAATTCTGTAAAATCTGTGTTAATGTCTCCTAAAATAAAAAAGAAATCAATCCAGCAGCTGCTAGATGATGCAAAGAAGAATAATATGACAGATCAGAGTGATTGAAGAAACAGGAGAAAGTGCAGATGACATAAAAAAACTGGGAGTGATAGCAGAAAACTTCCCAAGCAGGGGAAAAGAATTGACATAAGATAAATGAGGCATATAGGACTGCAACTAGCCTTGATCAAAAAGAATCTCCACATAGGCATATAATGGTTAAGATGCCAGAAACTCAATACAAGAGAAAAGTTCTATAAGCAGTTAGAGAAAGGAAACAAATCACATACAAAGGAAAGCCCATCAGAATCACAGCAGACTTCTCAATGCAAAACTTCATGGCAAGAAGAGCTTGGAGTGACATATTTCAAGCCCTAAAGGAAAACAGATTGATGTACCCTGCAAAACTATCTTTCAAAATTGATGGAGAAATAAGATACTTTCATGATAAAGAGCACCTTAGGAACTTCATGAATAACAAACCTGCACTCCAAAAAATTTTAGACAATATCCTAGGAAAAGACAATGAGGATCACAACCCCAGGAAGCCCAGCAGAATGAATCCATCAGGCATGACAAGAAATTAAATGCAAAGAGGGAGAATCCAACAAAAGGAAAAAGTCATGAAAGTGATAACTCAATACGTATCAGTTATAACCATCAATATTAATGTTCTCTATTCACCAGTCCAAAGAAATAGACTAACAGAATGGGTCAAGAAGCAAGATCCAACAATATGCTGCATACAAGAAACACACCTAATTCAAAAAGAAACTCATATACTGAAAGTTAAAGGGGAGACAACAATATTCCATTTGACAGGAACCCCCCAAAAAGCAGGAGTAGCTATCTTCTTTGCTGATCAAGTGGATTTCAAACCAACACTGATTAAGAGACACATAGAAGGGTACCACATCCTTGTAAAGGCAACAATCCAAGAGGAAGAGATGACAGTCATAAATAAATATGCACCATACACTAGTGCACCCAACTATATAAAACAAATACGGACATGAAAAATCAAATAAGCACTAATACAATAGTAGTGGGGGAACCTCAATACACCGCTGTCACAGATAGATCACCTAGACAAAAAATTAGCAACAAAATACTAGAACTCAATCAAAATCTTGAACAAATGAGCTTAACAGATGTTTACAGAATGTTCCACCCCACAAAAAATCAGATATTTCCTACAATTAAATGACAATGCCAATGAAACATATCAGAATCTATGAGTTATAATGAAAGCAGTCTTACAAGGGAAATTCATAGCAGTGAATTCTAATATTAGGAAACAGAGCGAGCTCAATTAAACAACCTGATTCTAAACCTTAAACTTCTAGAAAAAGAAGGGCAGGACAAACCCAAAGCTCATACAAGGGAGGAATTAAAAAGATCAGAGCAGAAATCGATGCAATGGAGGCTAAGAGAATGATTCAAAAAAAACAATGAAGCAAACAGTTGGTTCTTCGAAAGAATAAACATAATTGGGCAACCTTATCAGAAAAAGGAAAGAAAAGGACCAAATCCATGCAATGAGGAATGAAAATGATGAAAATACAGTGGAACCAGCAGACATCCAGAGGATCACCAATACCTGTTTACTATGACTCGTATGACTGCTTTCATTGTGTCACATAGATTCCAATATGTTGTCTTGTCATTTTCAATAAATTGTAGGAACTGTCTGGCTTCTTCTTTAATTTCCTCTGTGACCTACTGGTTGTTCAGAAGGGTGTTGTTCAATTTCCATATGTTTATGAAATTCTTGCAGTTTATTTTGCTATTGATCCCCAATTTCACTACACTATGGTCTGATAATATACAGATGATAACTTCAATTCCTTTGCACTTACTTAACAATGTTATTTTTTAAATTTTTTTAAAAATTAATTTTATTGGTACATTTTAGGTATACAATATAATGACATTCATCATTGGAAATTTGCCCCTTTATATAGTGTCTCTTGGTTTTTCTTTTTTCCCCATTTCCCTGCCTTCCCTTGAACACCTCCATCCCTCCCTATTTACAAAGATGTTGTTTCCATTTTTTCATTTTCTCATATTAATTCCATTCCCTTCTCTATTTTCCCCTACCCCTCCTACTTCCCCTTCCCCTTTTCCCCTTTTCTTCATAGTTCACATTATCTATTATACCTTTTAGTCCTCATTTACACTTTCAGTTTCTCATACTAGAGAAACTATTCAGTATTTACACATGTGTGTCCTATTTATTTCACTTAAGAATATTGCCTCAATGTGCATTCATTTAGTTATGTGTCTCTAGTTTCTCATTCTTTGTGGCTGAGTAGAACGCCATTTTTTTTTTTTGTCCTTAATTTATTTCAGGAAAAGTTGGGTCTTAGAGCAGTTAAGTAGCTTTCCTGGGCCACACAGCTAGTGAAGACCAGCCAGTTTGACCAATGCATATGGGACACTGTGCTGGGTAGCACTTACATTGTGAATTCCATGGAGACAGAAGTGAGGTGGGTGTATTAGCGTACTCCCATATTATTGATGAGGAAACTAGGACCCAGGCCATTAAGTATAAGAGCTTGTCAGTGATCAACTTAGGGGCATTACTGGGACTTGAACTTCAATCTCTGGACCTCATGATCCTTACGCTGTACCACACTGCTTAATGGGACTGACGGACCATAGGGTTTTCTGGCTTTTATGGACTGGCATTTGGTTTCATTCCCTGCTTCATTTAACTCATTCATTCATTTCTCACTTATTTAACAGTCATGTTTTAAACATGTCTAATAAGTGCTAAGGGTGCATCAGAGATGACTAGAAGAGATCTATGACCAGGGTGGTGGGGAAAGTTGTCCTATGTCACACAGCAAAAAGTGGGAAAGCCAGAAATTTGAACCCAGTCAGAAATACGGGTCATCAGACTGTTCTCTGCATACAAAACACACAGACCACAGACAGCAGCCCTGGCTTTTCCTGTCCCCTACTGTGGCCACTATCCTCTGAGCTCAATTTTTTACCTGTTTTAAGCTATTCATTGGATGTCTATAAAAGTACTTTGGGATGAATTGGCCAAAAATCTGTGATCTGATGGAATATCTTTGAGCTTTGGAAGGATGGTAGTGCTTGATACAATTTTCAGACCTGAAGAAATCCATCCAGCTAGTACAGATTATTCCCTGAAAATGACATCTGACAGAGGGCAGAGCTGGGCCTCCAAAGGGTTGGGGACTGTGCCTCAGACCATGTGACTACCGACTGTGGGGAGAGATGCTAGAGTTATAGGCCCTCACGACACTGCCTCCTCCTCACCCTCCAAGCCACCAGGCCTTAGAGTTTTCTCTCCTATATGTCCCTCAAAACCATCTACTTCTCTCAGTCTCTGCTGTTACTACCTAGTCTAAGCTGCCTTTATTCTTTTTTTTTTGTATTAAATTCTTTTATTGGTACATTGTGGGTATACAACACAATTACATTTCTCATTGGGAATTGTACCTTTACATAATGCATCTTGGTTCTTATTTTTTCCCCATTCCTAGCCCTCCCTTCATGCCCTCCACCCTTCCCTATTTACAAACACTTTATTTCCATTTTTTCCATTTCTCATCATTTTTCCTTTCCCTTCTTTCCTTTCCCCTGCCCCTCCCCTCCTACTACCCCTACCCCTTTGGACCTTTTCTTCCTATTTTGCATTATTGATTATTCATTCTAATCATTGGTACATTTTAGGTATACAATATAATGACATTCATCATTGGAAATTTGTACCTTTACATAATCTCTCTTGCTTCTTATTTTTCACCCTTGCCCAGCCCTCCCTTCAACCCCTCCAGTCCTCCCTATTTACAAAGATTTTGTTCCTATTTTTCCATTTTCTCATATTAATCCCATTCCCTTCTATCCTTTCCCCTAGCCCTCCCACTTCCTTCCCCTTTGCCCCTTTTCTTCCTATTTCACATTACCTATTATACATTATAGTCCTTATTTATACTTTCAGTATCTGACACCAGAGAAACTATTCAGTATTTATACATCTGTGTCCTATTTATTTCACTTAAGAGTATTGCCTCAATGTGCTTCCACTTAGCTATAAATGTCTCTAATTTCTCATTTTTTATGGCTGAGTAGTACTCCATTTTATAAAAAAAACCACATTTTCTTTATCCAGTCTCCAGTTGATGGGCATTTGGGCTGTTTCCAAGTTTTAGCTATTACAAACTGTGCTGCTATGAACATGGGTGCACATATAGTGCTGTGGTATGATTCTTTTAATTCTTTGGGGAAGATACCCAGCAGTGGAATATCGGGGTCAAATGGGATTTCCAGTCCTAGTTCTGTGAGGTATCTCCATACTGATTTCCATAGTGGTTGCATCAGTCTACACTCCCACCAGCAGTGGAGCAGAGTTCCTCTTTCCCCACAGCCCTGCCAGCATTTGTTATTGGTTGATTTCATGATAGTAGCCATTCTTTCTGGAGCGAAGTGGAATCTCAGTGTTGATTTCATTTGCATCTCTCGAATGACCAATGACGTTGAACATTTTTTCATGTATTTATTTTCTATTTCTACTTCTTTGTCTGAGAAATGTCTGTTCATTTCAGATGCCCATTTTTGGATTGGGTCTTTAAATTTGGGAGGTCTGATCTTTTTAAGTTCTTTATAGATTCGAGATAGTAGACCTTTGTCTGAGGAAGAGAAGGTGAAGATTTTTTCCCACATTGTGGATTGTCTCTTCACACTGCTGCTGGTTTCTCTTGCTGTGCAGAAGCTTTTTAATAAGAAGAGATCCCATTTGTTGATTGTTTGTGCTAGTTCATGGGCAACTGAGGTTTTGTTCATAAAATCTTTTCCTCCACCGATGTCTTCAAGGGTTCTACTTAACCTCTGTTCCGACTGGTTCAGAGTTTCTATTTAAATATTTAGATCGTTAATCCATTTTGATTTTAGTTTAGTGCATGGTGAGAGATACAAGTCTAGTTTTAATCTTTGGCAAGTTGAAGCCCAATTTTTCCAGCACCATTTATTAAAGAGGCTATCTTTCCTCCAGTGAGAGTGTTTGGCTCCTTTGTCAAAGATGAGATGGCTGAATTAGTCTGGCATTGTTTCTGAATTTTCTAATCTGTTCCACTGGTCCTCAAGCCTATTTCTTTGCCAGTACCATGCTGTTTTTATCACAGTAGCTTTGTAGTAGAGTTGCAGGTTGGGGATTGTGATACCCCCTGCCATGTCTCTGTTACCTGGAATTGCTTTTGCTATTCTGGGTCTCTTCTTATTCCAAATGAATTTTTGGATTGTTTTCTCGAGGTGTATGAAGTATGCTGCTGGGATCTCAATTGGAATTGCATTAAATCTATATAGCAGTTTTGGAAGTATGGCCATTTTCTCTATATTAATCCTTCCTACCCAGGAGCAGGGGATGTCTGTTCATTTTCTGATATCATCTTCAATCTCTCTTTTCAGAGTGCCATAGTTTTCAGAGAAGAGGTCTTTGATTTCTTTTGTTAAGATGATTCCAAGATATTTCAGTTTTTTGGATGCTATTGTGAAAGGAATTATTTGCCCTATTTCTCTCTCAGTGAGTCTGTCATTCATGTAGAGGAAAGCTATTGATTTTTGTGTATTGAACTTGTAACCAGCTCCTTGACTGAATTTGGTTATTAAGTCTAGAAGACTTTTGGTGGAGTAGAACTCCATTTTATAAAAATGCCACATTTTATTTATCCTGTCTCCCGTTGATGGGCATTTTGGCTGTTTCCAAGTTTTAGCTATTACAAATTGTGCTGCTGTGAACATGGGTGCACTTATGTCACTGTGGTATGATACTTTTAATTCTTTGGGAAAGATGCCCAGCAGGGGAATATCTAGGTCAAGTGGAACTTCCAATTCTAGTTCTTTGAGGTGTCTCCATACTGATTTCCACAGTAGTTGCACCAGTCTACACTCCCACCAGCAGTGGAGCAGTGTTTCTCTTTCCCCACAGTCCCACCACCATTTGTTATTGGTTGCATTCATGATAGCAGCCATTCTTTCTAGAATGAGTTGGAATCTCAGTGTTGCTTTCATTTGCATCTCTTATGACCAGTGATGTTGAACATTTTTTCATGTGTTTATTTGCTATTTCTACTTCTTTGTATGAGAAATGCTCATTTTGGGATTGGATCTTTAAATTTAAGAGCTCTGATTTTTTAAGTTCTTTATAAATTCTGGGTAGTAGACCTTTGTCTGAGGAACAGCCAGTGAAAAATTTTTCCCACATTGTAGGTTGTCTCTTCACACTGCTGGTGGATTCTCATGCTCTGCAGAAGCTTTTTAATAAGAAGAGATCCCACTTGTTGATTGTTTGTGCTAGCTCACAGTCAACTGAGGTTTTGTTCATAAAATCTTTTCCTACACCAATGTCTCCAAGAGTTCTACCTAAACTATTCCATCTGGTTCACTGTTTCTGTTTTAATATTTAGATCTGTCACCCGTTTTGATTTTAGTTTAGTGCATGTTGAGAGATACGGGTCTAGTTTTAATTTTTGGCAAGTTGAAACCCAATTTTTCCAGCACCATTTACTAAAGAGGCTATGTTTCCTCCAGTGTGGGTGTTTGGCTCCTTTGTTGAAGATGAGGTGGCTGAGTGTGTCTGGAGTTATTTCTGCATCTTCCAATCAGTTCCATTGGTCCTCAAGTGTGTTTCTTTGGCAGTACCATGCTGTTTTTATCAGGGTATGTTTGTAGTACTTCAGGTTGGGGGTCGTGATACCCCTGCCATGTCTATGTTGCCTGGAATTGATTTTGCTGTTCTAGGTCACTTTTTGTTCCAAATGAATTTTTGGATTGTTTTCTCAAGGTCCATGAAGTATGCTGCTGGGATTCCAATTGGGATTGTATTGAATCTATATAGCAGTTTTGGGAGTAGAGCCATTTTCACTATGGTGATTCTTCCTTCCCTGGAGCAAGGGATGTCATTCCATTTTCTGACATCATCTTTAATCTCTCTTTTCAGAGTGTCATAGTTTTCAGAGAAGGGCCTTTGATTTCTTTCATTAGGTTGATTCCTAGGTATTTCAGTTTCTTGGATGCTATTGTGTAAGGAAATGTTTGCCCTATTTCTCTCTCCGTGAGTCTGTTCCTGTAGAGGAAAGCTATTGGTTTTTCTATGTTGAACCTTGTATCCAGCTACTTTACTGAATTTGGTTATTAAGTCTAGAAGACTTTTGGTGGAATTCTTGGTGTCTTCTGTATAGAGTATCATGACATCTGCAAATAACGACAATTTGACTTCTTCATTTCCTATCTTTATTCCTTTTATTCCTTTCTCTTGTCTAATTGCTGTGGCTAATGTTTCCAAAAGTACATTGAACAGGAGTAGTGATAGTGGACATCCTTGTCTCAGTCCAGATTTTAGTGTGAAGAATTTCAGTTTATGACCATTTAGTATGATATTGGCTATTGGTTTTTCCTAGATGGCTTCTATCAGTTTGAGGTATAGCCCATCTATTCCAATTTTTGTAGGGTTTTTATCATAAATGCATGTTGGATTTTGTCAAATGCTTTTTCTGCATCTATTGAGATGATCATATGGTTTTTGTCCTTGGCTCTATTAATATAGTGTGTTACATTTATTGATTTCTATATGTTGAGCCATCCCTGAATTCCTGGGATGAAACCCACCTGGTCAGGGTGTATGGTCCTCTTGATGATCTTCTGCATTCTATTTGCCAGTATCTTATTAAGGATTTTTGCATCTATGCTCATTATTGAGATTGGCCTATAGTTCTTTTTCAGTTGGGTCTTTCTCTGCTTTGGGGATCAAGGTGATGCTTGCTTCCAGGAGTGAATTGAAGAGTATTTCTTCCCTTTCAATTTCATTGAAGGGTTTAAACAGTAGTGGCAGTAGTTCCTCTCTAAATATCTTGTAGAATTTATCAGGGAAGCCATCAGGACCTGGGATTTTCTAAGTTGGTAAGTTTTTAATTATGTTTTCAATTTCATTGATTGATATTGTGTTGTTTAGAATTTTTATGTCTTCTTTCATAATTCATACGTATCTAGGAATTTGTCCATTTCTTCTGTTTTTTCCATTTTATTGGCATATCAGTTCTCAAAGTATTCATTGTTGACCTCTGGATTTCTGATGGGTCCATTGTAATTTCATCCTTTTCATTCCTAATTGCATGGATTTGGGCCTTTTCTTTCCTTTTTTGATGAAGTTGACTAAGGGTTTGTCAATTTTGTTTATTCTTTTGAAAAACCAACTCTTTCCTTCATTGATTTTTTGTATCATTCCCTTAGTCTCCATTGCAATGATTTCTCTTCTGTTCTTTATAATTTTGTCCCTTGTATGATCTTTGGGTTTGTCCTGCTCTTCTTTTTCTAGAAGCTTGAGGTTCAGCATCAGGTTGTTTAATTGGGCTCACTGTGTTTTTCTAGTATGAGTATTCACTGATATAAATTTCCCTCATAAGACTGCTTTCACTGTGTTGCATAGATTCTGACATGTTTTATTGTCCTTGTCATTTAATTTAGGAACTGTCTGATTTCTTCTTTAATTTTCTCTGTTACCCATTGTTTATTCAGAAGTGTGTTGTTCAACTTCCATGTGTTTATGAAATTTTTGTGGTTTCTTTTGCTATTCATCTTCAATTTCATTGCACTATGGTCTGATAATATACAGGGGATAACTTCAATGCCTTTGCACTTACTTAAACCTGTTCTATGAGTGAGTATGTGGTCTATTTTGGAGAATGACCCATGTGTACCTGAAAAGAATGTGTATTCTTCTTTGCTTCTTGACCTATTCTGCCAGTCTATTTCTTTGGATTGGTGAATTGAGAACATTGACATTGATGGTTATAACTAATACGTATTGAGTTATCACTGTCATGACTTTTTCTTTTTGTTGGATTCTCCCCCTTTGTATTTAATTTCTTGTCGTTCCCAGTGGATTCATTCTTCTGTGCTTCCTGGGGTTGTGTTACTCATCGACTTTTCTAGAATACTGTCTAAAATTTTTTGGAGTACTGGTTTGTTATTTGTGAAGTTCCTGAGGTGCTCTTTGTCATGAAAGTATCTTATTTCTCCATCAATTTTGAAAGATAGTTTTGCAGGGTACATCAATCTGGGTTGGCAGCTGTTTTCCTTTAGGGCTTGAAATACATCACTCCAAGCTCTTCTTGCCTTGAGAGTTTGCATTGAGAAGTCTGCTGTGATTCTGACGGGCTTTCCTTTGTATGTGATTGGTTTCTTTTCTCTCACTGCTTGTAGAATTTTGTTCTTCTGTTGGATTTCTGGAATCCTAACTATTATATGCCGATGTGTAGATTTTCTTTGATTAAGGCTAGCTGGAGTCCTATATGCCTCACTTATCTGTATGTCAAGTTCTTTTCCCCTGCTTGGGAAGTTTTCTGCCATCACTTCTGTAAACAGATTTTTATGTCATCTGTACTCTCTCTTATTTCTTCATTGACTCTGATCTGTCTTATGTTATTCTTCTTTGCAGCATCTAGCAGATGCTGGATTGATTTCTTGTGGTCCCTTACTATTTTAAAGCATTTTTTTTCTTTTCCTGGTCACTGATTGCAATCTTATTTTCTATATCTGATATTCTGTCCTCACATTGGCTCATTCTCCTGTGTAACCTTTTAGTGGAGTTTTTAATATCCTGGAAATCTGTTTGCATCTGTTTTATGGATTTCATTTGTTTTCTATGTTGGGATTCCATCATGTTCCTCAGCGCCTCTATTTTTTTTAATCTATGTCCTCTCCAGATTTATTAATCATGTCTTGCACTATGGCCACAATCTTTGCTGTTATCTGAGAAATTATTTCTTATTTCTTTTTTTCCAGAACCTCTTTTGCTGCCAGTGCAGGGAATCCAGGTGGTTGAATAACAGTTTGTTCCATCTCGTTTCCCTTTGGGGTTGCTTAAAGTGATCTGGAAGTCTGGTTTCAGATTTGTTTATGTGTCTTCTCATTTCAATGGGGGTGGGGTTGTGTGTTGCTGACACCCTCTAGGCTCATGTCCTCAGTGCTGGAGGCAGCTCTGTTCCTCAGTGCTTGGGGCTCTGGTATGGTGGCCCTGAAAGCTCCCCCTCCATGCTGGAGGTGGCTATCCCAAGCACACTTTCAGGAGGATCGGACAGTTGCTTGGAGTGGTGTCATTCACCAGTTGTTGTAGCACACAACATCCACTTCTCTGTTCCATTAGTGTGTTTCTGCCTGTTTGACTGACATTGTGTACTTTCACTCTGGGTCTGTGGATTCCATCTTCCTTTCTCAGGCAATGAGCCAAGAGGTGTAGAGAAAGTGCATGTTGCTTCTTTGCTTTCTCTGCATTGCGGTCTGTCTCTTCAATTTCTCTGAAGGCTCCTGTTTTACTATCATGTCCTTCTTCCTTCCCAGTGATTCAGTTCCCTCCCTTCTTTTATTTTTTTCAACCTCTATAATTTTATTTTTAAGATAATTTTATTGGTACACTTAGATATACATAATTCATCATAGGGAATTTGTACCTGTACATAATGTATCTTGATTCTTTTTTTCCCCCCTCCAGTCCCTTCAATCCCTCTTCTCCTTATTTACAAAAGCTTTGTTTCCATTTTCCCCTTATATTCTCTTTTTTATTTTCCTTTTCTTTCCTTTACCCTTCTCCCTTCCCTTGTTACCCTTCCTATTTGAATCTTTTCTATTTCCCAATATCTATTATATATTTTGGTCCTTATTTACACTTCTGGTTTCTCACACCATAGAAACAATGTGGCACTTAAACATGTATGTCCAACTTATTTCACTTAAGATTATGGTTTCAAGTTGCATTCATTTACCTAGAAAATGCCTCAAGTTTATCCTTCTTTATGGCAGAGTAGTAACCTGTATAAAAAGACCCCACATCTTCTTTATCCATTCTACTCTCTTTTTTTCCCCCAAGTTGTTATTTTCCAGTGTCTGGATTTCAAATATTGGAGAGGCTAATTTGTTGCTGCTTGCAGATCCCCCATCTTTCTGGAAGTTCCCCACAACTCTTATTTACATTATCCAGATATCAACTCAAAACTTTATTTGATGGAGAGGTTTTATGTTGTCATGTTCTTGAGAACAGTTTGGCTTTCTACCATTAGGTATTCTCTTCCATATCCAAATTATCTTTTATGAATAGTAGTTAATCTTTTGCAGTGCCTTTTACTGTAGCAGGAGAAGAGAACTGGTAAAAACTATGAAATGTATTTTTCTCTTCCCTTCCCACTAATCTCTGTGAGAGGACAGGAACATATCCCTAGGAGTTTGAAACATGCCTCCTCCTCAGAATTCAGAAGTGGAAAAATTAGTTTTGAGTTTACAAATAACTTTTACAACTAGTGTTCTACATGGGCCAGGGATTTAGCTCAGTGGTGCTGCTGCATGCCTCGCAAGCACAAGGTCCTGAGTTCGATTGATCCCTGGTATAAAACAAAACAAAAACAAAACCAAAAAACTAGTGTTCTAAAAATACTATTCATTATTTGCTATGAAAAACACTATGTGAAGTCCTTATGTATATTATTTCACTTAGTTATTGTCCTATTTTACACATAAACAAGAGGCTCAGGAAGTAGCTTATCCAAGTTAAGTAGCTTATCCAAAGTCACACAGCTGGTATTTGAACTCAGGTTATTTCAACTATAAATTCCATGAATTTAACCATATACTGTAGCACCTCTCTTGTTAATATTCATTATTCATAATCTATTAAACATTTGGCAATGTGGTAGTGGAAATTCAGACATGAGTCTAAACTTGTTCTCTTGTAGTGTTGCAACCTTGGGCATGCCTATATCATTTAAGTGAATGAATAAATAAAAGAATGGCTAACACATCTTGTAGGAATGTGGTGAAGATTAGATGAAAACATGCCCAGCATATAGCAGATGCTATATGAAAGTATTTTTCCCTCTGTTCTCTACTTCATTTGGTTAGTTTGTGTTTTCCCAAGTATATTACAAATACCTTAAGGACAAGGGCCATGTGTTTGATTTGTTGTCTGCCTCAGAATCATACCTACTCCTAGGCACATTATAGGAGGGTGATTAATTTTTTTTATTGACTTAAAGGAAGTCTTTTGATTAGATTGACTACTGAAAAAATTTGGGAGAGGTTTTTCTCTATTTGGGAAGTAATTAACTAGAAAAGTACCATCTTGATCTTCCTTCTTTGTAGTTTGTGATAGCCGAATAAGCTTGCTTCTAAATGCCTTAACAAATATTTTCCAACTTCTTACTTAGGAGATAAGTAATTCTTGCTCAAAGCATCTCAATTTTACTTATAATTTTCATGTTCTTTCCAAAAACAAGAGATAACTGATTTGAGAATAATGTTGGAATTCTTTGGGTGGTCATTTTTCTTTTTTCTTTTTTTCTTTTTTTCGGTACTGGGGATCGAACTCAGGACCTTGCACTTGTGAGACAGGTGCTGGAACCACTGAGCTAAATCCCTGGCCCTGGTCATTTTTCTTTATGACCACCTTTAGGACATTAAAAACTGTCAGTTCACTCCAATAACTAGTCAAGTTAAAAAATTAGCAGTTCAATCCCTGGTATAAAAAAAATTAGCAAAACTATTTAACTGAATTGTCTATTTGACTCAGATAAAAAGGGCATAAATCTTGGTATTTTAGGTTTTTGTGTGTAGATCACTATTTGAAACCCTTGAAGAGAGATTTAAGAGTCCTGAAAAATAGGGGAAATGGTTCTGTATATGTCTAAAATGAGTGCCTAAAGGAGAAACTAGACAGGATGAGGGAGAGGCAATTTTTAAACAGATAATGACAGAATTTTCTAAAATTGATTAATGCCATGAGTTTTTAGATTCAGAAAGCAGGAGTTCTGAGTAAATTGAACAAAAATAAATATGCTTCTAAATACACCATGGTGAAATTACAGAACACTAAAACAGAGTAGCTCTTCAAATTAACTTGCTCAAGATCACAGTGATTAGTAATTAATGAAGCCAGGAACTATGTTTGTTCACTGTCCTACCCCTAGCACCAATATAATTCTTAGCACCCATTGTATTATAACAGACAATACAAATTATTGTATTAATGAAGAAATAAATGACTGAATAAACTTAGTTTGTGATGCATATCCAGAATGGTTGTATGGACTAAACTGTTCCATTACCTGATAGTGTCTTACTAATAATGAAATTTCTGTCAAATAGGACTAGTTTGTTTCTCTGTGATACCAAACACCTGTGCCTGATTTCCCCTTTCATATATAGTCAGTTTTGTGCTGTATCTGGTGATATGCTGAAGTGGATCTTCTGGTTCCAAGTCCCAGCTCTAAATTACAGCTGAATCCAAATGCTAGCTACTGACTTGTGACTCTTTGGGCCCAGAGGCAATAGGACTCTGAATAAAGAAAATCCCAATTATAATTTAAAAGTATGGATTGGTAACACAAAGGCAACAAATGGCATCTAGAAATTATTCATGTCTTGCATGTTTTCTAGAGGTAGGGGGCTCCCTGATCATGTGATCATAGAGCATTAAGAATCTTAGCACAATTAAATAATCAACATGCTTAAAACACAAAAGCTTCTAAGAGGTAACAGGAAGCTATCTGTCTCTTAGTTCTGAGACCAAACTCAGGGCTAGTGGTAGCTCACTTGTGTATTACAACTGCATTTTACTCTTAATTCAAACCAGATTCCTATTAAAATGGACCCTAAAGAAGCCAAGAAGCCTAAGTGGGTAATCATTCTCTTAAAAATGCAATCCTTTGCTTTCACTTTGGGGATCTTAGGTGGGTTTTTACCATTTTTAAAGTTTTAAAAGAGTATTAAAAAGATGGCAGAGAGCTTGTCTATTTTAGTCCTCAGAATACATAGCCACATCTACAATTTAATCATTGGAATTCTTAGTTTGATAATATAGCTTGGTAGAACTAATGTGCTGTCTACTCTTTAATATGATTCTACCTACTCAGTACCTCTGATATGAGTACTTTACTCAAAGTGATGGGTCTCATCAGTAAAGTAATGGTAAAAGACTAATCATGTGATTGACTTTGTTAATTATTTTCTACATTGAACAAACCAGATTTTTATCCCCAAATTTATATTTAATGTATAAGGAAAGTACCAAATACCTTGGACAATGTTCTTAATCTTCAATATTTGACCTTTAGGAAGAGGTTTGTGGTACCTCAAAGATGAGGTTGCAAGCAAGATCAAACCAGTTTTTAAAATTATTTGTGATGTACCAACCAATTGTTTTGACACTCTTCATTACATCCTCAATAAAACTAGTCTACAAATTGGTCAAACCAGTTGCTCAGACAGTGCAAAAAGTTAAATGATTATACGGCATGACTGTATAAATAATGACATTCTGTTGTCCCCTCTTGATCAGAAATAGGCCATTCAATCATAACAAAAATGATAATAAAAGTATTGTCAACACACACTATTTCTCTCGTTAAAGTATGATTATTTGTCAAGGGTGTAGTTACCTGAGAAATCAATGTAGGTGGGAGGAAAACTGGTAATAATACATTAATCTTTTTCTAAACTAGAAGACTTCAACTAAGCTTGGGCATGATTAGTAAATGTTATTTCTACTATGAATAAACATCCTAATTTTCATACATCATCACATATTTCCTAAGACAAGAGATGGTGATCTTTTGATTTCAGATACTATTCTCAGTCATAATTGTTGTTTACCTAGTGGAACACTTTTCACTACCAGAGCATGAATATTTTGCTTTTTTAGGTATATAACTAAAAGATGAATAAGAGGGAGAATAATTTTCTTTGATTGAAGGAGGTGAAGTTTCTATTAAATGCATGTCTAGACACTCCTTTTTAAACTTCTGTCCCTGCACCATTAATAAATAAATTAATGAGGACTCTTTTCACATATAGTTCTCAACTATAATCATTTGTATGTTTGATTGCAGCTCTTTTGCCTTAATTAGAGTCATTAATGCCTGTCAGCAAATGATAATGTAGGAGAATTTCAAAAATTTATATGCATTCCCACAGTGAAGACCCAACTGCAGTCAGTATTCTTGCATGACAGCAGCTAAAACAAATGGCTAACCTTCCCAGGAGAAGTATAAACAGGTAACTAATTAATGCGTTTACCATTAGCCTCTGTTTAGTCTTCAGTCACAGCATATTCTTTTATTATGTTGGGACACCAAGTACAATGTTGTTATGGAAATGAGATATTTGTACAGTCTCCTTAGATTCATGTGATAGATTGAGTTATTTACCTATTTTTTCTCAGCACTTTCTTAGGTATCAGAGTGTATATGAATGACCTTGGAGAAGGTCCTACTTTATTACCAGCATTCTGGTGTAAATTGCATAATGGATTGGTAGTTTATTTAAATATATGTAATGAAAATCAGTCCTTGGTAAGGACATAAGTTTGGGGGACCAGTTAAAGAGGAAAGGGAAAATAAACTAAAATTTAGGAGTTGCAATATAATGTCTTAGAATTTAAATCAAAATTAGAATTGTGGTGATATAATTAATTAGGAAGTTATTGCTGCCAGAAGACTGAAAAATAGACTTTGATGGTCAATATCCTTCTGTTCTATACACAAAATGGTCAATATCTGTCAAATAAAGATAAGAGTTAAAACAAACTTTTCTTTCTTCCAGTTGGGAATTCTGAAGTCCCTAAATCCTTGGGTAAAAGTGTCAAATAAAAAAATGGGACATCCAAAAAAACCTAATTGTGTGTTACTTGTTGACCATATATGTTATATTATATGTTGATGATAGTTATTCATTTACTTTACAAACATTTCTTGAGCAACTCATTGGGCCAGGTATTATGTTATATGTTTAGGATATATGAGTGGAAAAGAGAAAGCCTTCCCCTCAAGAAACTCAGGAGAAAGACAAATTGACAACACAGTATAGTCATTACAAATAACTAAGATACTATAATAATTGTGTGCCCAGGATAAATACGAGTATAAAGGATGAAAATTTTTGGAAAGCACAAGGAATTTTTCACAGAAAAGGTAACATTTGAACTAAGTCTTAAAAGGTAAGTAGGGATTTTTAGAAGAGGAAGGTAAGGAACAAATATGTCAGGTTGAGGGAAGAGGATGTACAAAAGTAAATGGACATAAGGCAATGTTTACTGTGAGGTATGCTATTGGTATTTTTTTCCCTTAAATTCTTTTATTGGTACATTTTAGGTATACAATATGTTTACATTTGCTTTACTGGTACATGATGTATCTTGGTTCTTATTTTTTTCCCCATTACCTGTGCACCCTTCACCCTCTCCACCCTTCCCTATTTACATAGACTTGTTTCCATTTTTTTTTCTTTTCTCATAATTTTTCCTTTTCCTTTTTCCTTTCCCCTTCCCCTCCCACCACCCCTACCACTTTGGACCTTTTCTTCCTATTTCAAATTATCAATTATCCATTTTAATCATTTTAATTCTTATTTACATTTTCAGTTTCTCACACTAGAGAAAATTCGGTATTTACACATGTGTGTTCTATTTATTTCACTTATGAGTATGGCCTCAATATGCATCCATTTAGCTATAAATGGCTCTAGTTTCTTGTTCTTTATGGCTGAGTAGTACTCCCTTTTATAAAAAAAAAAACCCACATCTTCTTTATCCAGTTTCCAGTTGATGGGCACTTGGGCTGTTTCCAAGCTTTAGCTGTTACAAACTGTGCCACAATAAACATGAGTGCACATATATCACTGTGGTATGATTCCTTTAATTCTTTTGGGAAGATTCCAGCAGGGGAATAGCTGGGTCAAATGGGACCTCTAGTCCTAGTTCTTTGAGGTATCTCCATACTGATTTCCACATTGGTTGCACCAGTCTTCACTCGCACCAACAATAGAGAAGCATTCCTTTCTCCCCACACCCCCGCCAGCATTTCTTATTGGTTGATTTCTTGATAGCAGCCATTCTTTCTGGGGTGAGGTGTAATCTCATTGTGGTTTTCATCTGCATTTCTCAAATGACCAGTGATGTTGAATATTTTTTCCTATGTTTATTTGCTGGTTTTAATTCTTTGTCTGAGAAATGTCTGTTTATTTTAGATACCTATTTTTGGTTTGGGTTTATGAATTTGGGGGGTTCTAATTTTTTTCAGTTCTTTCTGTATTCTAAATAGAAGTCCTCTGTCTAGGGTACAGCTGCTAAAATATTTTTCCCACATTGTAGGTTCTCTCTTAGCTCTGTTGGTGGTTTTTCTTGCAGTGCAGCTTTTTAATAAGATGAGATCCCAGTTGTTGATTCTTTCTGCTAGTTCCTGTGCTACTGAGGTTTTGTTCATAAAGTCTTTTCCTATGCCAATGTCTTCAAGAGTTCTACCTAACTTATCTTCCAGCAAGTTTAGTGTTTCTGTCTTAATATTTATATCTTTAATCCACTTCGATCTTAGTTTAGTGCATGGTGATAGGTATGGGTCTTGTTTTAATCTTTGGCAGGTTGAAATCCAGTCTTTCCAACACCATTTATTAAATAGGCTATCTTTACTCCAATGAGGGCGATTGGCTCCTTTGTCAAAGAAGAGGTGGCTGAGTATGTCTGGAGTTGTTTTTGCATCTTCTAATCTATTCCATTGATCCTCAGGTCTGTTTCTTTGCCAGTACCATGCTGTTTTTATCATAGTAGCTTTGTAGTATAGTTTCAAGTTGGGGATTGTGATACCCCCAGCCATGTCTCTGTTGCCTAGAATTGCTTTTGCTATTCTAGGTTTCTTCTGGTTCCAAATAAAATTTTGGATTGTTTTCTCTAGTTTTGTGAAGTATATTGTTGGAATTTCAATTGGCATTGCATTAAATCTATATAGCAGTTTTGGAAGTATGACCATTTTCACTATATTGGTTCTTCCTACTCATGAACAAGGGATGTCTTTCTATTTTCTTATATTTCCTCAATCCCCTCTTTTAGAGTGCTGAAGTTTTCAGTGTAGAGGTCTTTTGCTTCCTTTGTTAGATTGATTCCTAGATATTTCATTTTTTTTGGATGCTATTGTAAAAGGAATTGTTTCCCTAATTTCTCTCTCAGTGAGTCTGTTATTTGTGTACAAGAAGGCTATTGTTTTTTGACTGTTGACCTTGTATCCAGCTACTCTACTGAATCTGTCAATTGAGTCTAGAAGTATTTTGGCTGAGTTTTTTGGTTCTTCGATGTTAAACATCATTTCATCAGCAAATAATGACAGTTTCACTTCTTCCTTTCCTATCTTTATTCCTTTTATTTCTTTCTCTTTTCTAATTGCTATGGCTAATGTTTCCAGAACAACATTGAACAGGAGTGGTGATAGTGGGCATCCTTGTCTTGTTCCTGATTTTAGCATGAAAGTTTTCAATTTTTGAGCATTTAGTATGATGTTAGCTATTGGTTTTTCATAAATAGCCTTAATCAGGTTGAGAGAAAGGCCTTCTATTCCAATTTTCTGTAGGGTTTTTTATCATGAATGGGTGCTGGATTTTTTCAAATGCCTTTTCTACATCTATTGGATGATCATGTGGTTTTTGTCCTTGACTCTGTAAGTATGGTATATTATATTTATTGATTTTTGAATGTTGAACCATCCTTGCATCCCTGGGATTAATCTGACTTGGACATGGTGTATGATCTTCTTGATGACCATCTATGTTCTGTTTGCCAGTATCTTGTTGAGGATTTTTGCTTCTATGTTCATTAGGGAGACTGGCCTGTAGTTCTCTTTTGGGGTTGGGTCTTTCCCTGGTTTTGGAATCAAAGTAACACTTGCTTCCAGGAATGAATTTGGAAGTATTGCTTCCCTTTCATTTCCTTGATGAGTTTAAAGAGTAATGGCAATAGTTCTTTAAATGTCTTGTAGAATTTAGCAGTGAAGCCATCAGGACCTGGGCTTTTCTTTGTTGGTAAATATTTTATTACATTTCCAATTTCACTCATTATAATTGGGGTGTTTAGAATTTCTATATCTTCTTCATTTAACTTTGGCAATTCGTATGTATCTAGGAATCTGCCCATTTCTTCTGTGTTTTCCATTTTGTTAGAGTACAGTTTCTTGAAATAGGTATTGATGCTCCTCTGGATTTCTGCTGGTTCTGTTTTGACTTCCCCTTTTACATTCTTAATTGCATGGATTTGAGCCTTTTCTTTGCTTTTATTGATAAGGTTGGCTAAAGGTTTATTGATTTTATTTATTCTTTCAAAAAACCAACTCTTTGATTCATTTTTTGTATCATTCTCTTAGTCTCCATTGCATTGATTTCTGCTCTGAGCTTTATAATTTCCTCTCTTGTGTGAGCTTTGGGATTGTTATTCTCTTCTTTTTCTAGGAGCTTGAGGTTCTGAATTAGGTTATTTAACTGAGTTCTCTCTGTTTTCCTAATATGGGCATTCACTGCTATGAATTTCCCACATAGAACTGCTTTCATTGTGTCCCATAGATTCCTGTATGTTGTACTAGCATTTTCATTTACTTGTAGAAACTGTCTAACTTCTTCAATTTCCTCTGTGACCCATTGGTTGTTCAGGAGGATGTTATTCAATTTCCAGGTGTTTGTGGGAGTTTTGCAGTTTCTCATGTTTTTGATCTCCAATTGTATTGCACTATGGTTTGATACTATACAGGGGGTAATTTCAATTCTTTTACATTGACTTAGACATGTCCTATGAGCTAGCATGTGGTCTATTCTGGAGAATGACCCCTGTGCAGCCGAAAAGAATGTGTATTCTGATTTTGTGGGATGGAACACTCTGTAAACATCTATTAAGTCCATTTGTTCAATAGCTTTCTTCAGTTCTAGAATTTCATTGTTAATTTTTTGTCAAGATGATCTGTCTATTTGTGATAGTGGGGTATTGAGGCCCCGCACTTCACTTGTATTAGTGCTTATTTGTTTTTTCATATCCATTAATATTTGTTTTGTATAGTTGGTGGCATTCATATTTGATGCATATATATTTAGGATTGTCATCTCTTCCTCTTGGATTGTTCCCTTCACAAGAATGAAGTGACCATCTTTGTCTCTCTTAATTAGTTTTGGTTTGAAATCTACTTTGTCTGCAAATAAGATTGCTACCCCTGCTTTCTTCTGGGTTCCTGTGGTGTGGAGAACTGTTTTCCATCCTTTCACTTTCAGTCTATGAATTTCTTTTTGTGTTAGATGTGTTTCTTGTATACAGCATGTTGCTTGATTTTGCTTCTTAATCCATTCTGTCAGTCTATTTCTTTTGATTGGTGAATTGAGGCCATTAACCTTGATATTTATAGTTGGTAGACATTGACTCATCCTTGTCATGATGTTTTACTATTGAAGGCTCTTCTATTTCTTATTTTTTCCCCTTTTCCCTTTAGTGTCTTACCTTGCCTGTTGGCTTCCCTATGTTGGGCCTCATGGTGTTGTGACCTTCATTTTCTTTTTCTAGGATATTGCTTAGAATTATTTGGAGTGCTGGTTTGGTGTTCATGAAATTTTTCAGATGCTCTTTGTTTTGAAAGTATCTAATTTCCCCATCGATTTTGAAAGATAATTTTGCAGGATACAACATTCTAGGTAAGAAGTTATTTTCTTTTAGGGCTTAAAATACTTCACTCCAGGCTCTCCTTGATTTGAGGGTTTGTGTTGAGAAGTCTGCCATGATTCTGATGGGCTTTCCTTTGTAGGTGATTTGTTTCTTTTCTCTAACTGCCTGTAGGATTTTATTTTTCTGTTGACTTTCTGGGATCTTTACTGTTATATGTCTAGATGTAGATTTTTTTTGATTGTGGCTAGGTAGAGTTCTATATGCCTCACCTGTCTGTGTGTCCATTTCTCCACCTCTGTCTGGGAAGTTTTCTACTATTACTTCTGTGAACAGTTTTTTTATGTCAATTGTACTTTATCCTGTTTTTTTGTGGACTCTTATCAGTCTTATGTTATTCTTTTTTCATCATCTAGTAGCTGCTAGATTGATTTCTCGTGGTCCCTTACTATTTTTAAGACATCTCTGTTTTCATGGTCCTTAACTGGAATGCTGTCTTCTATATCTGATATTCTATTTTTAGATTCCCTTAATCTGCTCTGCATGGTTTCAATAGAGTTTTTATTCTCCTGAATATTTGTTTGAATCTGTTTCATGGATTCCATTTCTTTCTTATGTTGGGTGATCATGGTTTCCATTTCTTTCTTATGGTGGGCATTCATTGCTTCCAGCATGTTTCTGTGCTCATCTATTTTTTTATCTGTTTCTGTTCTAGATCCTCTAATCATGTCTTTCACTCTGCTTACCATCTCTGTAATTATCTGGGAGATTATTTCTGCTTTGAATTTTTCTAGAGCCTCATTCACCTGTTTTGTTACTTCCTGTGCTATCACTTCAGGGTGTCCAGGTGGTTGATGATCAGACTTTTCCACCTCATTTTCCCCAGAAATTGCCTTTTGTGGGGTGGAAGTCTGATTTTGTGACTTGCTTAAATGTCTTCTCATTTTTGTTTTTGGTACTGTCCTTGGTTTAGTTCCTGGGTTGATACTTTGAAGTTGCTTATTGTAAGTATCTTTGTTGATGTATTTAGAACCCTTATGGAATGACTGCTTCTCAGAGGTGTCTTCCAGATATAGCTGGTCTTTAGGTTTTGAGTCTCTAATGGCTCTGAGGCTGTCTCATTTTCTTTATACTAGGAAAGTTCATTGACTAGATCAATCACAACACCTTAGCCCAAGTGATACAGTCAGCAACACAGTAGCATCAAGTACCTCTTAAAAAATGACAATTTGTGCTAGTTATGAATCTATCACCTTTAACTATGTGAATTAAATCAAAATCAAGGACCAACCCAACATATGTTTATAGTGAATAAACTCTTCAATATAGCAACTTTACCCTTTGGAATGGGGAGTTAGAAGGAGCTGCAGAGGGAGGGATTGGTAGGTAGAAGGATAGGGGAAGGTTAGCAGTCAGGTCAGAGGACACAGGTGAGAGAAGGAAAGAGAAGAAAAGAAAAATAAAAAAGAAATCTGAATTAGGGCCAGAAGAGGAACACAAAGGGAGATGAAGAACAATGTGGGACAGCAAGGGAGTGAGGGAGAGAGAGAGAACAAGAAAAGAGAAAAGAAAGAAAAAAGAGAAAAATGAAAATTTCAGAAGAGTAGAAAAAGAAGATAAAAGCTTAAGAGCAAAAAAATAGTGGTAATTTTGAAAATAATAAATAAAAGATAAAAGTGAAGGGACTCCTTCATGGTATGTCTCTGCTGTCACAATAGACAACGTGGGCAGCAGTGTGCAGTTATAAGTCAATGAGCCTCAGTAAGCCAGTCATAGGCCTGTGAGATTCAGGCAGATTTCTGGCTGCAAGTCCTAAATTGACCTCCCTGACCTCCTGCAGACTTCAACTGTGAAAGGTTCTACTGCAGGTTCCAGCTGCCTTTCCCTTGAAGATAGTCCAGGTTCCAGTGGGAGGTGATGATCCCTCCAACTTACCAAGTACGGTGGTCTGGTGTGCCTTTATTGTAGAGATTCTCTTCACTTTTCCAGTGGGCTTCAGTTTTCATCAGGGAGCCTGAGAGAGTCCCTCTCTCTGTTGTTCACTTCTGCAGCTCAGGACAATGGCCTTTATGTCCCCCTGTGTCTCTGTAGCATGGAACCAGGTAGCTGCCCAGCCAAGAGGCCAGATGTTGGGAGGGGCCCTCTGTTGTTGCAAGCGCCCGTGCAGCCCTGCAGGAAGCTGGTGAGCATGCCCAGGGTGTCCTCACCAGCTCCTGGTAACAAGTGGGCATGGCCTACCAGACAGAGCTGGGCCCAGTCAGCCTGGGGTCTCTGCCCATGCGCCTCTCTACTATTGGTATTTTGATCATCACCAGAATGAGGAGACAGCCCACAGAGTGGGTAAAAATTTTTGCCAGCTGTTCCTTAAAGGACTAATATCTAGAATATATAGAGAGCTCAAGAAATTCATACTCCCCAAATTTAAGTCCCAATCCAAAGATGGACATCTGAAATGAATAGACAATTCTCAGATAAAGAAGTACAAACAGCAAGTAAATATATGAAAAATATTCCATCTCACTGGTCATTGAAAAGATGTATATTAAAACAATGCTGAGATTCCACCTCACTTCAGAAAGAATGATAATTATCAGGAAATCAACCAATAACAAATGATGGTGGGGCCATGGGGAGAAAGGAATACTTTTCCACTGTTGGTGGGAGTGTAGACTGGTGCAACCACTGTGGAAATCAGTGTGGAAGTTCCCAAAAAACTGAAATTAGAGGTTCCATTTAGCCCAGCTATTCCTCTTCTTGGTATCTTCCTACAAGAATTAAAAATATCATACCACAGTGATACATGCACACCTATGTTCATAGTGGCACAGTTTGTAATAGCTAAATCTTGGAAACAGCCCAAATGCCCATCTAGCAATCAATAGATAAAGAAGATGTGGTTTTTTTATACAATGAAGTATTACTCAATCATAAAGAAGGATAAACTTGAGAAATTTGTAGACAAATGGATACACCTTGAGACCATACTCTTAAGTGAAATAAATTGAAACACACATGTATAAATATTGATTTGTTTCTCTGGTGTGAGAAACAGAAAATGTAAATAAGGACTAAAATGTATACTATACTAGATATTATGAAATAGGAAGAAAATGCTCAAATGGGAAGGGGAACTGAGGTGAGGGAGGAAGGAAGAGAAAAGAAAAAAGAAGAAAATAGAAGAAAGAAATGGAAACCAAGCTTTTGTAAATAAGGAGGGAAAGGGGCTGAAAGGAGGGTAGGGGAATGGGAAAATAGAAAAACAAACAATATAACATTACTGGTAATATTTTAGGAATTCTGACAAAAGAAATTCAATGATTCTTGAAATCTTTGTATCATACTAAAAATTATTAGTGGTTGACGAACTGTTCATAGTTTCTTGATAGAGAATCATCTGAAATCCAGAAAGAACAAATAATGCTTAAAAGATGGAACTTCTAAAAATAAATTTTATTTGTAATTAACACATGGGATGAAAGGATACAACCTATCTATTGGACTTGTGGAAAGGGGAAAGGGGTTTGTTACTGAGTTGATAATCAAAACTACTAATCAATTCAGTCAATATACCATAAAATTATTTACTTATAATGGAAAAAATACAATGTTTATAAGAAATATGAAATGACTACAGCATTGTCTGCATAGGAGATAGGCTAACAAGAATAAGGAGACAAGATTGTATACAATGTGTATAAAGGCCATACAAAGTAGAGTTTTACATGACCTACTAAGAGGACTTGAGTTTTATCATGCAGGAGCATTACATAGCCAGGTTGGTTTTCTACTAAGACCTTGGTGGCAGTGTGGAGGATAGACCATAGTTGGGGTAAACTGGAGGTAGGAAGAGTGGGCAGGAGCTTGAAGTAGTCTAGCCTTGAAAGATATGTTATTATGGTGTATGGTTAGCAATATGCAGGTGAAGAAACTGAGACAGAGTTATTACCTAATTCATCAGTCAAATTAGAGTTGATAACTCCCAGGATTTTAGACCTTTTATGACTTACTTTTTTCTTAGACGGCTGCCTTTCCTAGAGTCATAGCAGAACTTCTTTTTCTTTTTCTTACAGGTTTTGATCTAAAACTAAATATAAAGATATGAACTGGGAAATATATATGTTATTTGGTTATTCTTGTTATTCTTTTCATTCAGGAACAGGGCACTTTTTCAGATATTTTCTCCTTAAATCATATATGTCTGATCTCCATGACCAAACATATAATTAAATAGTGATCTACTCAGTTGACAGAGTAGAAAGAGCACTGGATTGGGACTCAGGTGACATAAGTCTAGTCCTAGTTCTTTCATTAAATAGCTGCTTGGGGGCTGGGGATTTAGCTCAGTTGTTCCACTTCCTGCCTTGCAAGTGCAAGGACCCGAGTTCGATCCTCAGTACCAAAAAAAAAAATAGCTGCTTGAGTTTAGGCAGCTGTTTAGCCAATTTGAATCTCAGTATCCTTACTTGTAATATAATAATTCATCTCCAATATTGGGATTATTTCTGAGTCTGTGATTCTTTCTGTGATCTAGACCAATATTGATCCACCAAGCCACTTAGCCAAGAAAGCATCTCTATTGTTTTAATGAAATGTTCAGTGATGTGGGTGTTGGCAGTTCATATTTTAAGAAATTTGTCTCTTTGATATAGTACTTCCCTCTTAATTCTAAGTGTTATCTTCATATTCAACCTACTTTCTTCTTGATATTGACTAACAACTGAGCATTTAAAGATTGTTAAGAAGAAATCTATACATTGGCTTATATCCTTGTGCTCCCTCAAATTAACTGCCCTAGTCAGTAGAAAGGTAAAAAACAACAGCAACGATAACAAACAAATGAAATAGTTATCGACTATCTACTGGCTCCTTGTAGGCAAAGACTAGGTGTCATTTTTCTGGTTCTAGACAACCTCATTCTTGTATCAGAGATATAATGGTCCCGAAATCTTAATTACTATGGTGCTCTTGAGAAAGTTGCTTCATTCTTTTTTTCTGCTTTATCTATCTGTAGAAAAGAGACCGTGATACATGTTTTCTCTTACCTTGACAAAAATATTTCTCATGTGAAAGAGATCATATGAATAAAGAAATTTGAGAAGGAAGAATCTGAAACAAGGATGGTAAATGGGTTTCAATTCATATGTCATTTCTGATTGATTGGCATTAGCCATCTGAGGCTTGGTGTTAATAAACATGTATTTCTGTCTAAGCTCAGTTAGAGAAAGTAACTGCTATTTGTATAAGGTTGGCAGTGGCTGAACACTGCACTTGTGCCAACAGTAGGACAGATATGTTATTGGAGGTGACCACTGGATGTGTAAGTTTCAAGGGGTCTTTGAGTCAAAAAGGAAAGGTGCTTAAATTGGTCCACCGTATGCTATCTTCCAAAAATTGCAGCTTACTTAAATGACCATACAGTGTTTTGACCAGTCCAGTGCAATGTGAAAAAGCTAGTTTTGATTGCCATGGATTCCTCTGGTCAAATGGGAACATTTACACAAGGCTGTTAGATTGCTGAATGATTTCAGTGGCTGTCACTGTTAACTAGATGATCATTAACATTAACTGCAATTTGGAAGGAACATAGAACCTAGTCTACAGGAGACCAGCCAGAGCATTCTTTTGCCTTTGGGTCAGGGTAATACAGGACAACAAAGACTGGGATTTGCTGACCTCATAGTAGAAAAGAGGGAGACAGGGAGAAAGAAGGAAGGGAGAAGAGGAGGAGGGGAAGAGGGGGAAAGAGGGAGAAAAAGAGAGAGGGAGGTTGAGGGAGAAATTTAAGGCAACAGGCAGTAGTTTAGGAAGAACTCCAAGAGGGTAAGTGACTTTGTGGGTCACTTACCTTTTTAACTTCAGGGGATAAAGGCAGAATGCATGTTGCCTACAAGGCCTAAACATCAGTCCATAAGAAAAAGCACATTTTCAAGATAATGACGAGAGAAGGATTTCTTTAAAAACACCCAAAAAATTTTTATTGAACTACAATATACACACATACAGAAGAATGGGCATATTATAAACATGCAGTGTAAAATGTTTCACAAGCTGAAACCAGCAACAAAGGTTATTGGTTTGAATTCATAGGCAGAGTGCAAACTATTTGGGCCTTGTGAATCAGGTAACTTAATTCATCCTAATATGTACCACATTGTGGAGCACTGTGCCTAGGTTTTGAGGAACTGTATAATTGCAACTAAAATTGGATTTGGTTTTAGGTGGATCAAATTCTGGATCTACTACTATGTCACTGTGTTACTTTGGGTGAGTCTTTCCATTTCTCAGTATTAATTTCTTTATCTGAAAAGTGTGGTCAGTGATAATCCCTATATTATCTGTCAGTGTCAAGTGTAGTCACATTTATGAAAGCATTTGTGAAAAATTTAAAATCCCATTTCCCTCTACTTACCATATAGTAAGTTTTTTTTTAAATGAGTAGCACATAAGTTATCTAAAATGTTTGGCAAATAGTGTGAAAGGTAATTTGGCCTGATACACACCTAAGGTGTCTAATATAATTTCTTTCACGAAGACTAAGGTCTTTTACTCTTAACTTCCTCTTTTCATAAAGGGAAAGAAAACTACCCAATGGGAACAAGAATACAAATGAAACAAGGCAGGATCATAGCATCCCATGGTATCATGGTAGGACTATGGTCTGAGATGGTTGGACAAATTTTTCTTTTTATCTGTATCTCCCCTCTGTGGCTCCTGATGCTTATCTCTAATATGTACCTTGTAGTTTAATGTTTTGGTAGTTGCTGGAGATAAGGGTAGTTTTGTGAAAGTGACTGCCACAGTTTATCCATCCTTTCCTGGATTACTTTTTTATTTCATAGTTTGCAAGTTTTGGAAAGCCTACTATACTGTAATACTTGTATAGAATTCACTTACTGTTTTCCTTCTTAAATTTAGTTTACTTTGCCATGGGAAGAGTGCAATTGGCTTCTAGGGGGTCATTGCTTCTTACCTGGAAATAGTCTCTTGGTAAAATTGAGATAAAGGAAGATTTCTAAGTTCTACTGCCCAACCTTTCTCAGCTTCTCCAAGATGTTCTGTGGAACAAAGGTAAATGTGCTTGACTAGTAATTATCCCAGTACACAAGATGCTCCAGAGCCCGAGAAGTCTTTCCTTCCTTATGGTAAAGCAATGAACTGAAGCTACAGTCCTTCATGGATTCTCCATCTAACTGAGCTTATTTTGGGCCAGGAGAAAGTGGCCTACTTACTATGGTGGTTGACAGAACTGAGATAACAGAGAATATAGGACAATTTTTCTCCATAAAATGTCCCTCTGAAGGTAGAAAATTGTCAGCAGGTGGTGCCATCAAAACAGGCTTTGGCTTTCAAAGGTAGCCCTTCATCTCCTGGCCCAATATCTTCTCTTTCCCCTTCTCTCATGCTTCCCTTGATATTTTCACTAGAAGCAGAACAAGTTTTGGCTCTGTAGGATCCCAATTAACCTTGCCTCTAGTGTGAATATAGGTAGACTGTGTTTGGGTGAGTGAAGCTCAAGGGTCTGAGAACTCTGATAAAATATTCTAATAGAGTGAAAGTTCTGCTACTAATCCTGACAATTTCAAGTTAGTAATAATTCAGGACTGACTTGAAAATTACCTGTATTCAGCAGGTTCTTCAAAAAGAAATTTGTTATTAAAACTGTTAAACATACACAGATATAGAGCAGTATAATTAACCTCCATATATTTATCATCCAACTTCATTTATTTACCATTTTCCAATATTAGCAAAGTCCTTCTTCCCTGAAAGTTTAATCTTGGGTTCATGTAGGACTGTTTATTGCCCTTAAGTCCTTAAATTATTTCAGTATAGATACCCCCTTTAATTTGTAAATAATCTGTCATTTCCAAATAATTCCCAATTATTTTTAATAAATCTTTCAGGGTCATTTTAGAAAAGCACTTCCTTAAAGCATTTTGAGTCCAGTTTGAGTTTTTATTTGAGAGTAACAAAAATTTCTTCTAAATTATCCTATGATTTGGATTTTCCTTTGGTTCACACTGACTTCATCTTTACCATCTTCCCTAGATTACATCAACTACCAAACATTGTTGACAAACTTAAGGAAGAAGGGGTTTGCAGCCTTGAATTTTGGGTAATAGATTCTTCTCATGGAGGTATAATCACACAAGGCCAATATTTCAGGATCTGTCACAGAAAAACATTGGCTTGTTTTGTCTGTGAAGAAAAAAAGAATGTGAATGGGGCCTAAATGAGATGCTGATTATCCATTAGCCCTCCAAGAAAAGATCAAGTCATACTGTCCAAATTAAATGAATGTTGATTGTTGAAGTGGATGATTCATTTCCAAAGTACTCGTATTAACAATGTTATTATTTCTCTATCATCTGCCAGACTTATTATGCTTTGTGTAAAGGAAGAATAATATGCTTGAAAGCACTTGAAAGTGCTTGAAGCTTTCCAAGCTCCTAAAAATTTATACACACCTAGTATAAGTGCTTGATCTATCTGAGGCCTATTTCTGGTGCTTCAAGACAATTAATTTCTAGCCTGTAGAAGACAAAATGTGTTCTCCCATCTTTTGTTTTGTTAGCATACTGGGATAAATAAGTTATGAAACAAAGCATTTTATGATAAAATGAGCTTTTCATTGGACTTTTAAAAATGATTCCACTCACTTTCTCTATCATTAGCTGCTGAATCACATTTCTAATAGTGTTAGATTTCTTAAGCCCTCATAAGGGATGAGAGAACTATGGTGGCCTGCATCTCCCATGAAGGACCAATTTTTGAGTTAATCATAACACTTGACTGTGAAACGCATCTACTGATCTCAGGGGAAAGTGCTTCCCACAGTTGTTGGATATGACAGGAGATGTAACAGAAGTCTCTGGGGTCTCAGTTAGTGTGGCTGCAAATCAATTACATTCAGCACTTTCAAACCACTTTCTGTCATATAAGTGAAACAAAATCCCAAAGCTTCTGTGTCAATTGGGCTTTAAAGGGTTCTATAAGACCTTTTTTTGAGGAAGATATATTATTCTCTCATTGCTCCCCTACCTTCTCATCTTCTTATTTGTTTGATACTGGCTGAATCTGGAAGTAGGACAAATGTATCAATAAGAGACATGTAATTTGCTTCTGTTTGAATGTGCGAGTCTTGACATAAGACCAATACTTAGCCAGAATGCTTACAAGTTTTTATTTTGAAAGAGTTTGACTACTACTAACTATTCATTTTGAAGCCATTTTTGACAGACTTTATCTGTTGAGATTTCTCTGAGGGCTCTATCATTTCAATGTGGAAATTGTTTCCTGTCTTAGAAAGATATGACTAGGTATCTAGGCCTAGACAGTTATTTCAGTGACTGAAAAGGGAGAGGGAAGAAATACTGGGGCTGTGATAGTCTTATACTTTTAGTTTTTGGTCTGAAATTCTACTCTAGTTTCTTATCTCCATTTTCTGATAGATCCAGAGAGAGGCTAGGGTTCATAGGAGAATCAGCCCATCCTTCATTCATATAGTGTGTCAGTGTACCTTTGAGGGTAGGGCTGCTTCTCTTAATTTTAGGGACTGTTGTTTTCCTATATATTACATTTCAGTGTAAGTAAGGTTGCTTGCTTCCAAAGAGAGCAATCCAATGCTGTTATTTTGGTTTTCCTCCATGCTGGAGATGTTGGTGTTGTTAATTTTGGGGGTGGTGGTGGTTCAAGGAAGAATGTAAAGAAATCTGGAAGTACCTTTAATGAGATCAAACCCATTTATTTTCTAGGGTTAACATGGAAGGAGAATTTCCACATGAAGTTGACCAGCTGGATCTTAGGCTTCTCATTTTTTTCCCTTTTAAGAATCTCTTATTCTCGTAGGGGACCTGTTATTCTTACATTAACCTGAATCTTATGTTTTCAAAAGTAATTGAGAAACTCAGATTGTGGTTCTAATCTTCCTGTTAACCATTTGTTGGGCCTTGAACAATCCAATCCCCTTTTCCTCAGTTTGCTTATCTGTAAAATTAAGGTGTTAACATAAATTACGTATCTCTAAGAATCTGAAGCTCATGGCTGTCTTTTGTGTTCTAAATTTATGATTCTTTTTATGTCCAGTGGAGGACATCACTGAGTTGCCAAGAGACTAATCTAATAGATACTCTGTGGCATTCACACAAACAGTGAGGGTCCTTTTGAACTTTCTCTATGAGCTGTAAGATATAATAAGCAGAATGAATCATTTCAGGCACCTAACCATGAACCTTGTTTCCTAAAGAGAATAAATAATACATTTTGGAAGGAAAAGGGAAAATGAATTTGGAGCCTAATGATGTGGGTCAAATTTCTTGGGGAATGTCATCCTAGGTGGAATGTCTAAGACCAACACTACCGAGATGGCTAGGAGCTCAAAAATCCTAGTTTCCTTTTGAGTAGCTTCATCTCCAGCAAGTTGGGAAGAGGGAATCTTTACTCTGGGCACATTGGAGTGTTGACATGTGAAATCGCTTGTTGCAGTTGTGAATTAAGTGGAATTGAATTAGAAGATACAGGTTAGGCAACATTCAGAGTTAGCAGCTCCTTCTTTCAAGCTCCCACAGAACATGTTCTGTTCAGGAGCTTTTCCTGCTACCTTGGGGGAGGGATTACTGGGTCAGTGTGTCTTCTTTGTATTCCCTTTGAGCTCCTAGAGCAGTGGTGGCAAGCCTACAGCACATGTGCTGCAGTAGGCTGTTTCTATCATTGAAAGCTCTAAAAGATTTGCTATCAATGTCCTAGAGTTTCTAGAACAGGAGCAAATATCTCAGGCATGTCTGTAACTCTAGCATTTAGTGCAGTAAATTATCTGACTTAGCAATTAAAGTTGCCATATTTGCATTAACATTTGCTTCCACTGTGTGTTGAGCCCTGCACTAAATGCTAGACACATGAGACTTCTCTCTTCTCCATTCTTTTTTCCATGTACCCTATTCCTGGCTGTTTTTATATATTCGTCTATCCCCTGGGTGTCTTCAGCCTTTAGATTAGAAGCTGCAGTATTGTGCTTTCTAGTTACTTTAGTAGTCTGGAGCCTTTCCACTGAGAACTGGAGTGTCAGTTCTCATTGTTCACTTATGACACCGTGAAACTAAATTCATATCTAATAGTTGCATTGGAGACTTGTTACCAATATCTTTCTCTTTCATTTTATAACTTAACTAGGTAGCAGAGTTGATAATTTTTTTCTAATAAGAATGATGTGCTAAGACAAAAATCAACAGGTATGAAAAAGGTGATTGGGGAACCAGAGGAGGAGGGAGAGTGGGAGGGAAGAGGAAGGGGATAAAAAAATCCAAGCTGTAATATGTACATGTAGCCACTCCCCAAGATGATTGTAAACTGAATGAATTTCAAACATGTACAAATAAAATAAAATAAAGTAAAATAAAATGAACAATGATGGTTATTCCAGCCCTGGAATCTTTTGATAATTTTTCTTAATGATTGCATAATATTTGCATTGGTAGATTTACCAATTGTGCTTTGTTGTAGCTGTTGTTTTCCATCCTGTTGGAACAGCTACACTACAAATTCTACTTCTTGTCCCCAAAGAATATGAGCTATCTTTAGCCTGAGTGGCAGTGTAATACCAGCACCCTACAAGGATTGTGAGTTCAAGCCCAGCCTGGGTAACTTAGAAACTTAGTGAAACCCTGTCTCCAAATAAAAAATAGAAGAGAGCTGAGGATGTAACTCAGTGTGAAGGCCCTAGGTTCAATCCCTAGTAGCACAAAAAATGACTTATCCTTTATTGTACATAATAAGTACTAAATTATTTGTGTTTCTGAAATTGTCAAATATTCTAGGTGTAATATTGTTTTTGTTAGAGTATTGAGTACATGCTTGATAAATCCTGAAAGCTCAGTGGCTTAAAGCAATAAAGTTTTCTTCAGGCACTTATCATTTCTCCATATTGTAAATTAGGGATCAAGATTCCTTTCATCTTATGGCAGTGCAACTCTCTACATGGTATTCTCAAAGTTGCTCTAGGGTTTGTTTTCATTATAGTCAGCTAGAAGTTGAAAAGAACATGGAGGATATTGTATAAGAGGTCAGGACTGAAAATATCATATATCACTTTGGTTGTATTCCACTGGGTAAAAATCAATCATATGAATACAACTATAAGGGATACAGTCAAATACGGTCTAGATGTGTACTCAGAAGGAAAGGGAAGCAGGTTTTTATGAATACATATAGTTCATTTTTTAATAACTTTCTTCTTTTTATTAACTTCAGTCTTTTTCATATTTTTATTTTTTGGTACTTGACACTGAACCCAGGGCCTTCACACAGCTATATCTGCCACCCTTTTTTATTTTTTATTTTGAGACGGGGACTCACTAAGTTGCCCTGGTTGGGCTTGAACTTGCAATATTCCTACCTCAGCCTCCCAGAGAGTTGAGATTACAGTTGTGTGCTACCATGCCCATGTGAATACATAGTTTATATAGCAAGCAATACCAGAAAGATTTCTGGAGAGCCAGGCCATTTTTCCTACTCCCGTCTCCATTTCATTGTTTGCAAAGGAGGCACTGGGAAACAGATATATTGCTTCCCACACCTGTTGTCTTTTCAAATGTGTCCTTAACCTCAAGGTGAAAGAAGATAAACTCTAACTAGATTGATTGTAAAAGATGATTGGCACAAAGATCAACCACCATTCACTGAGTGTCATTTTAGGAAATGATAAATCTCTAAAGAAAATCACATTATCTGCAGTTCCCCCTTTTACTTTTCCACATAGGGTTGCCAACAGGTGAGAAAACTGGGCTGTCTCTCTGCTTCCTGATGAAAGGAGACACCTAGTTGTGCCCTGAAGTATCAGTAGGCCAGGTTTGGGACATACCGGTGAATTTATCAAAATTAGAGCTGAGCAAATGAAGCAAGCAACATGTGCCAAATACTTGCCAGGAGCTGGGAATATAGAGTTGAACAAGATGGTTAAAAATAATAATGAAATAACTTTTATTGATACTATTGCAAAATTTAAAAGGCTAAAAACAATAAATGTTGGTAAGGATATTGGGAAATAACAACGCTTGAACAACGTTGATGAGAATAGAGCAAAACTGATGACAACAAAAGTTGTTCCAACTTCATTGGAGAGAAGTTTGGCAATGTCAATTTTTCTCCTTCCCTCCATCCTCCTCTCCTCTCCCCTCCCCTCTGCTCCCCTCCCCTTCCCTTCCCTTTCCTCCCCTCCCCTCCCCTCCTTTCCTCTCCTCCCTTCCTCTCCTCTGTCCCCCCTCTTTCCCCTTTGTTTTTGGCCCTAGGAATGAAACTCAGGGCCTTCACATTGAGCAATATCCCCAGCCCTTTTATTTATTTATTTATTCTTACATTTTGAGACAGAGTCATGCTAAGTTGCCAGGCTGGGCTTGAACTTTGATTCTCTTGCCTCACCCTAATTCACATACCCTAAAATCCAGTAGTTTCATTTCTAGGTCTCCTTACCTGAGTAACACTCACACACATACATAAAAAGACATGTAGTAAAGCACTTTCATCACAACTTTTTTGTGATAGCAAAATCATGGAAACAACCTAAATATTAATCAATTGGGGAATGGTTAAATAAAATGAGGATACATCCATATATTGGGTTACTGTACGACAATTTAAAAGAATTAACTGGATATGTGTATCAACATAGATGTATTTTTTAAAAATTTTGAGTGAAAGAAGCAACAGAATAATGCACATTGACACATGATATTTGAGAAAAGCTATACAAGTTAGTATTATGTAAGGGGCGATCAAATACAGTGAATGTTTAAATTAAAAAAATTTTGAGGCAGGGTCTCTCCCTTTGTAGTTCATGCTGGCCCTGAGCTCACTATGTAGCCTAGGCTGGCCTCAAACTCACAGTGATCCTCTGCCTCAGCCTCCCGAGTGCTGGGATTACAGGCATGCGGCACCAAGCCTGGCTAAATTTAAAAATGTATCACAGTAAAAGACACATTGCCATTAGTCCCTCTCAAAAATATTCCTTCCTCCTTGCTCAGAATACACTTACCCCATCATTCTTGCCACTTTCTGAAGCAAGTGTCTTTCTTAAGTGTCTTTGCAAGATGTGATTGAGATGTGATTAAATCTACCGTGAATGCTGCCGTGGCATGTCATCTAATGGAAAGGCAGTCTCATAAAAACATTATGGTGCATCCTTATCCAACTTATTCACCAGAAAGGGCACTGTGGAACTTCTGGCTCTGCCACAAGGTCAAAATTACCATGGAAGGTAAAAGTTTTAAATCAAGGCAACCACAACAGCACAACTAAAGTCACTCACAAAAGAGGACTTCCAGAACCCTTTGGAAAGTGGCAAGAACAATGGGATAAGTGTGTCTGAGGGAGAGTATTTGTGGGGGATAAATGGCAATGTGTCTTTTACTGTAATAAACTTTTACAAATTTAAACATTCACTGTATTTTTCAATTATACCTCAAGTATTTTATATGGCTGCAGATATTTCTGTTAATGTATAAAAAGACTGGAAGGACACACATCAAACTAATATTAGTGCTAGATTACATTAGGGAAGGGAGGGTACAGGTCAAGAATTTGGCTTTACCTGTAATATTCTATTCTGGAACAATGAACAGTGTATTAAAATTATTTTTAGAGGAAATAAGTAGAGAAAGAATGTACGTAAAAGTGTTAAATATCAGTAATGGTTACTTGTGAATGTTAGAAACATGAATGATTGTTGTATTATTCTTTGTACTTTCTGACGTTTTGAAATTACAAAAAAAACAACTAAACAAACAACTACAAAAGCCCGTTATCCATGACTTCATAGAGCTTGCCCTCTAGTAGAAGAAAGACAGGTAAAGGGGTAAAGAGTGCAGGGTGCTGAGAGAGAGAAAGAGGACAGGCTGCTGTCTTAGAATGAGGGATCTAGTAAAATCTTCCCAGAGAAGATTTTAGGGATAGAAAATCCAGTATTAACTTCCTAAGTCAAGGAACTGCACCCCATGGTTGTCTGGACCAAAGAAAGAACATAGACAACAAGAAGGAGATGAAAAGTAGCATGGTGTATGAAAAAACTCCAATTGGCTTGATTTGTCTTGAGTATAATTTGTCAGGTGTGACGTGGTGTCAAGAAATGAAGTAATACAGGTACATAAGGATTGGAAGGGCTTCATTAAGAAGTCTGAATGTTTTATGATAACAATTACTAAAATATATTGAATTGTTTACCACATGCTATGAGTTGTGCAAAGCTTTGTCCACGTACATATGTAATTTTTCCAGAGTCCATAAGGGGTAGTTAATGATTATTATAATTATTTTAGAGAAATCTGAGGCTCACTAAGAGATCTGGTCTGTATCTGGATAATAAAATAATTTGGTTGATTGAGATATGGAGGTCCCACTGAAGGACATGCCAGAATACTATGTGCACTTAAGAGTTGTTTTCTGGCTAAGGAGAGGAGTATGCACTGAGCTAGTGATTCTTTATTGTTGTTGGTAGTTTAAATTAGTACAAATACTATGGAAATCATTAGTGGTTATATGTACAGATGTTAGATTTTATAAGATTGAGATAAAGACCTATACATATTTTCTTCAGGTTTTTTTTTTATCATCAAAGGATATTGAGTTTTCTTCAAAGACATTTTTGTGTCTTTTGAGATGATCATGTGATTTTTGTCCTTTCTTCTCTTTGTTTATTGATTTGTGTATGCTGAACCACCCCTACATCCCTGGAATGAATCCTACTTAGTCATGATATATGATCTTTTTTCCTTTTTTTTTTTGTTCATTTGTTGGTACATTTTAGGTATACAATTCGTTTACATTTATCACTGGGTGTTTGTACCTGTACATGATATATCATGTACATGGTTCTTATTTTTTCCCCATTACCTGTGCACCCTTCACCTCCTCCACCCTTCCCTATTTACACAGACATCATTTTCATTTTTTTTTCTTTTCTCATAATATTTCCTTTCCCTCTTTTCCCTTCCCCTTTACCTCCCTTCCTCCCTTCATCTTTGGACCTTTTTTCATATTTCAAATTATCAATTATTCATTTTAATCACTTTAACCCTTGTATACACTATCAGTTTCTCACACTAGAGAAACTATTTGGTATTTACACATGTGTGTCCTATTTATTTTACTTAAGAGTATGGCCTCAATATGCATCCATTTAGCTATAAATGACTCTAGTTTTTCATTCTTTATGGCTGAGTAGTACTCCATTTTATAAAAAAACAACAACACATTTTCTTTATCCAGTTTCCAGTTGATGGGCACTTGGGCTGCTTCCAAGCTTTAGCTATTACAAACTGTGCCGCTATGAACATGGGTGCACATATATCTCTGTGGTATGATTCTTTCAATTCTTTTGGGAAGATACCCAGCAGGGGAATAGCTGGGTCAAATGGGACCTCTAGTCCTAGTTCTTTGAGGTATCTCCATATTGATTTCCACAGTGATTGCACCAGTGTGCACTCCCACCAGCAATGGAGAAGGGTTCCTTTCTCCCCACACCCCTGCCAGCATTTGTTATTGGTTGATTTCTTGATAGCAGCCATTCTTTCTGAGGTGAGGTGAAATCTCAGTGTTGTTTTCATCTGCATCTCTCAAATGACCAGTGATGTTGAACATTTTTTCATATATGTGTTTGCTGCTTTTACTTGTTTGTCTGAGAAATGTCTGTTCATTTCAGATGCCCATTTTTGAATTGGGTCTTTGAATTTGGGGGGGTCTGATTTTTTTCAGTTCTTTATATATTCTAGACAGTAGTCCTTTGTCTGAGGTACAGCTGCTAAAATTTTTTTCCCACATTGTAGGTTGTCTGTTAGCTCTGTTGGTGGTTTCTTTTGCAGTGCAGAAGCTTTTTAATAAGATGAGATCCCAGTTGTTGATTCTTTCTGCTAGTTCTCGTGATGCTGAGGTTTTGTTCATGAAGTCTTTTCCTATGCCAATGTCTTCAAGAGTTCTACCTAACTTATCTTCCAACAAGTTTAGTGTTTCTGTCTTAATATTTATATCTTTCATCCATTTCAATCTTAGTTTAGTGCATGGTGATAGATATGGGTCTAGTTTTAATCTTTGGCAGGTTGAAATCCAGTTTTTCCAACACCATTTATTAAATAGGCTATCTTTCGTCCAATGATGGTAGTTGACTCCTTGTCAAAGATGAGGTGGTTGAGTATGTCTGGAGTTGTTTCTGCATCTACTAATCTATTCCACTGATCCTCAGGTCTGTTCCTTTGCCAGTACCATGCTGATTTTATCACAGTAGCTTTACAGTATAGTTTCAAGTTGGGGATTGTGATACCCCCAGCCGTGTCTCTATTGCTTAGAATTGCTTTAGCTATTCTAGGTCTCTTATGGATCCAAATGAATTTTTGGGTTGTTTTCTTTAGTTCTGTGAAGTATATTGTTGGAGTTTCAATCGCCATTGCATTAAAACTATATAGTAGTTTTGGAAGTATGGCCATTTTCACTATATTGGTTCTTCCTACCCCGGAGCAAGGGATGTCTTTCCATTTTCTTGTATCCTCTTCAATCTCTTTTTTCAGAGTGCTGAAGTTTTCAGTGTAGAGGTCTTTTGCTTCCTTTGTTAGATTGATTCCTAGATATTTCATTTTTATATGCTATTGTAGAAGGAATTGTTTCCCTAATCTCTCTATCTCAGTGAGTCTGTTATTTGTGTACAAGAAGGCTATTGTTTTTTGACTGTTGACCTTGTATCCAGCTACTCTACTGAATCTGTCAATTGAGCCTAGAAGTATTTTGGCTGAGTTTTTTGGGTCTTCTCTGTAAAGTATCATATCATCAGCAAATAATGATAGTTTCACTTCTTCCTTTCCTATCTTTATTCCTTTTATTTCTTTCTCTTTTCTAATTGCTATGGCTAATGTTTTCAGAACAATATTGAACAGGAGTGGTGATAGTGGGCATCCTTATCTTGTTCCTGATTTTAGCATGAAAGTTTTCAATTTTTGACCATTTAGTGTGATGTTGGCTATTGGATTTTCATAGATAGCCTTTATCAGGTTGAGATAAAGTCCTATTCCAATTTTCTGTAGGGTTTTTATCATGAATGGGTGCTGGATTTTTTCAAATGCCTTTTCTACATCTATTGGATGATCATGTGGTTTTTGTCCTTGACTCTGTAAGTGTGGTATATTATATTTATTGATTTTTGAATGTTGAACCATCCTTGCATCCCTGGGATTAATCTGACTTGGTCATGGTGTATGATCTTCTTGATGACCATCTATGTTCTGTTTGCCAGTATCTTGTTGAGGATTTTTGCTTCTATGTTCATTAGGGAGACTGGCCTGTAGTTCTCTTTTGGGGTTGGGTCTTTCCCTGGTTTTGGAATCAAAGTAACACTTGCTTCCAGGAATGAATTTGGAAGTATTGCTTCCCTTTCATTTCCTTGATGAGTTTAAAGAGTAATGGCAATAGTTCTTTAAATGTCTTGTAGAATTTAGCAGTGAAGCCATCAGGACCTGGGCTTTTCTTTGTTGGTAAATATTTTATTACATTTCCAATTTCACTCATTATAATTGGGGTGTTTAGAATTTCTATATCTTCTTCATTTAACTTTGGCAATTCGTATGTATCTAGGAATCTGCCCATTTCTTCTGTGTTTTCCATTTTGTTAGAGTACAGTTTCTTGAAATAGGTATTGATGCTCCTCTGGATTTCTGCTGGTTCTGTTTTGATTCCCCTTTTACATTCTTAATTGCATGGATTTGAGCCTTTTCTTTGCTTTTATTGATAAGGTTGGCTAAAGGTTTATTGATTTTATTTATTCTTTCAAAAAACCAACTCTTTGATTCATTTTTTGTATCATTCTCTTAGTCTCCATTGCATTGATTTCTGCTCTGAGCTTTATAATTTCCTCTCTTGTGTGAGCTTTGGGATTGTTATTCTCTTCTTTTTCTAGGAGTTTGAGGTTCTGCATTAGGTTATTTATCTGAGTTCTCTCTGTTTTCCTAATATGGGCATTCACTGCTATGAATTTCCCACATAGAACTGCTTTCATTGTGTCCCATAGATTCCTGTATGTTGTACTAGCATTTTCATTTACTTGTAGAAACTGTCTAACTTCTTCAATTTCCTCTGTGACCCATTGGTTGTTCAGGAGGATGTTATTCAATTTCCAGGTGTTTGTGGGAGTTTTGCAGTTTCTCATGTTTTTGATCTCCAATTGTATTGCACTATGGTTTGATACTATACAGGGGGTAATTTCAATTCTTTTACATTGACTTAGACATGTCCTATGAGCTAGCATGTGGTCTATTCTGGAGAATGACCCCTGTGCAGCCGAAAAGAATGTGTATTCTGATTTTGTGGGATGGAACACTCTGTAAACATCTATTAAGTCCATTTGTTCAATAGCTTTCTTCAGTTCTAGAATTTCATTGTTAATTTTTTGTCAAGATGATCTGTCTATTTGTGATAGTGGGGTATTGAGGCCCCGCACTTCACTTGTATTAGTGCTTATTTGTTTTTTCATATCCATTAATATTTGTTTTGTATAGTTGGTGGCATTCATATTTGATGCATATATATTTAGGATTGTCATCTCTTCCTCTTGGATTGTTCCCTTCACAAGAATGAAGTGACCATCTTTGTCTCTCTTAATTAGTTTTGGTTTGAAATCTACTTTGTCTGCAAATAAGATTGCTACCCCTGCTTTCTTCTGGGTTCCTGTAGTGTGGAGAACTGTTTTCCATCCTTTCACTTTCAGTCTATGAATTTCTTTTTGTGTTAGATGTGTTTCTTGTATACAGCATATTGTTGGATTTTGCTTCTTAATCCATTCTGCCAGGCTATTTCTTTTGATTGGTGAGTTGAGGTCATTAACATTGATTGTTATAAGTGATAGATATTGATTTATCCTTGTCATGATGTTTTACTTTTGTTGGCTCTTCTATTTCTTATTTTTTCCCCTTTTCCTTTTAGTGTCTTACCTTGCCTGTTGGCTTCCCTCTGTTGGGCTTCATGGAGTTTTGGCCTTCATTGGTTTTTTCTAGGATATTGTTTAGAATTGCTCGTAGTGCTGGTTTGGTGTTCATGAAATTTCTCAGGTGTTCTTTGTCGTGGAAGTATCTAATTTCCCCATCAATTTTGAAATATAATTTTGCAAGATACAACAGCCTAGGTTGGAAGTTATTTTCTTTTAGGGCTTGAAATACTTCACTCCAGGCTCTCCTTGACATGAGGGTTTGTTTTGAGAAGTCTGCCATGATTCTGATGGGCTTTCCTTTGTAGGTTATTTGTTTCTTTTCTCTAACTTCTTGTAGGATTTTATTTTTCTGTTGACTTTCTGGGATTGACTATTATATGTCTAGATGTAGATTTTTTTTGATTGTGGCTAGGTAGAGTTCTATATGCCTCACCTATCTGTATGTCCAATTCTCTATCTCTGTCTGGGAAGTTTTCTACTATTACTTCTGTGAACAGTTTTTTTATGTCAATTGTACTTTCTCCTGTTTTTTCATGGACTCCTATCCTTCTTATGTTATTCTTCTTTGCATCATCTAGCAGCTGCTGGATTGATTTCTCATGATCCCTTACTATTTTTAAGACATCCCTGTTTTCATGATCCATAACTGGAATCTTGTCTTCTATATCTGATATTCTATCTTCAGATTCCCTTAATCTGCTCTCCATGGTTTCAATGGAGTTTTTATTCTCCTGAATATTTGTTTGAATCTGTTTCATGGATTCTATTTCTTTCTTATATTGGGCAATCATGGTTTCCATTTCTTTCTTATGCTGTGTATTCATGGCTTCCAGCATGTTTCTGTGCTCATCTGTTTTTTTATCTGTTTCTGTTCTAGTTCCTCTAATCATGTCTTTCACTCTGCTCACCATCTCTGTAGATATCTGGGAGATTATTTCTGCTTTGAATTTTTCTAGAGCCTCATTCACCTGTTTTGTTACTTCCTGTGCTATCACTTCAGGGTGTCCAGGTGGTTGATGATCAGACTTTTCCACCTCATTTTCCCCAGAAATTGCCTTTTGTGGGGTGGAAGTCTGATTTTGTGACTTGCTTAAATGTCTTCTCATTTTTGTTTTTGGTACTGTCCTTGGTTTAGTTCCTGGGTTGATACTTTGAAGTTGCTTATTGTAAGTATCTTTGTTGCTTGTAATTAGTACCCTTATGGAATGACTGCTTCTCAGAGGTGTCTTCCAGATATAGCTGGTCTTTAAGTTTTGAGTTTCTAATGACTCTAAGGCTATCTCATTTTCCTTATACTAGGAAGGATCACTGACTAGATCAATAACAACACCTTAGCCCAAGTCATACAATCAGCAACACCATTGCATCAAGTACATCTTCAAAAATGACATTTTGTGGCACTTATTAATCTATCACCTTTAGCTGTGTGAATTAAATCAAGATGGAGGACCAACCCAACATATAGTGAATAAACTCTTCAATATAACAGCTTTACCCTTCAGGATGGGGAATTAGAAGGGGTTGGGGAGGGAGGGATAGATAGGTAGAAGGATAGGGGAAGGTTACCAGTGAGGCCCGAGTACACAGGAAAGAAGGAAAAAGAGAATATTAGGAAAATCAAGAAGAACTCTGATTGAGGGCTAGAACAGGGACAAAAAGGGAAGATGAATAATGTGGGAGAGCAAGAGAGTGAGTGTAAGAAAGTGAGAGAAAGCAAAGAGAAAAGAAAGAAGAAAAGAAAAGAAAATAAAAGAAAAATAAAGGAGAGAAAAACAAATATTTGCAAAGAGTAGGAAAAAAATTAAAGATAAGAGGAGAAAAAGAAAAGAAAAGAGAAAAAAACCAACCAATAATACTAATTTTGGAAATAAAAAATAAAAATGAAAATGAAGGGCCTTTTTCAGGGTGTGTCTCTGTTGTCATAATAGACAACGTGGGTAGCAGTGTGATCTGTCAATTAGTCTCAGCAAGCCCGTCACAGACCTGTAAGATTCAGGGTGATTTCTGGCTGCAAGTCCCAAGTTGAGCTTCCTGTCCTCCTGTAGGGTTCAACTCTGGAGGGTTGTATTGCAGGTTCCAGTTCCCCTTCCCCTGAAGATAGCCCCCGTCCTGATGGGATGTGATGATGACTCCAACTTACCCAGTACATTGGCCTGGTGGTTCGGTGTCCTCTGTGTCTTTGTAGTGTGGAACCAGGTGGCAGTACAGTGAAGAGGCCAGAGGAGCGGCGGGGTGGTCCAGTGGCTTGCTGCTGGGGTGCTTGTTGGAATGTCATGTTCTGTGCAGCTCAAGACCTTCCTATGGCGTCCGCAGACCTGCCTGACTGAACCGGGCAGGATCGGCTTGTTCCACCTGGCTCACGACCTTCCTATGGCATCCGTAGACCTGCCTGTCTGAGCCAGGCTGGATGGACGTGTTCGGCTAGGCTCGCGACCTTGCTACAGGGTCTGCTGACTTGCCTGTGATGTATGATCTTTTTGATGATTTGCTGCATTGTACTTGTTAGTTTTTTTTGGGGGGGGGCGGTACCAGGGATCGAACTTGGGACCTTGTGTTTGCAAGGCAGGCGGCAGAATCACTGAGCTAAATCCCCGGCCCTGCTTCATTCTATTTGCCAATATCTTATTGATGATTTTTACATGTATGTTCATGAAAGAGATTGGATTGTAGCTCTAGTTTTTGGTTGGATCCTTTTCTGGTTTTGCAATCAGTGTAACAGTTGCTTCTAGGAAAGACTTGAGTACTGCTTCCCTATTGATTTCATTAAAGAGTTCAAGGTATTAGTGTTAGATCTTTTCTAAAGTTCACTTTCAGAGAAACTCTCCACAGTATTTTTGCAGTTTAGTGTAACTATTGGCTTTTCTTGGGGCTTATGCTGCTGGCCCAGTCCACTGTTCCTCCCTGGAGTTGCTGACCCTTTTTGGGCTTACCTAGTGTTAGCAGACAGGTCCCCATTCCCAGGAGCCCGGGTTAGCTTTCCAGAGTGCTTCATCTTTTTCCTTGCATTTTTCTCCTTTTCTCCAATGTCTATGTAGTTTCTAGTTTTCCTGTTAGCTCCCTATCGATTCTCAGAGATCTACTTGTTCTTCTTTTTTTTTTCCACCAAGTTGTTGTTTTCCATGTGGCTATGTTTATTGCTGGTTTCATCCCACCATTTTCAATCCTCTATAGATGCTTTTCATTGGATTTTCTTCTATTTCTATTTTGTAAGGGTTATAATCATAAATAGATGCTGGATTTTGACTAAAAATATTTTGGAATAATTGATGAGTTCATGTGGATTCTCTTCTTTACACTATTGATATGAAAGATTAGATTAATTCATTTTTCAATAATGCCTCTCTCTTGCATTCCTGGAATAAACACCATTCGTTTGTGCTTTATTATTCTTTTTATACTGCAGAATTAAATTTGCTAATACTTTCTTGAAGATTTTTGCATCTGTATTCATGGGGGATAATAGTCTGTAGTTTTCTTTCTTTTTGTATTAGTTTTATTGTTATATCTTTGAAGTATATAATATTTACATTCATTTGCAGCAATTAAATACATAAATTTATAACGATACACTTCAGCCCTCCTTTCCCTCTGTGGTTTCTCCCTATGTCCGTGTGTCACTTGGCTCTGGGGGCTCTGCTCGCTAGTCCTCTCGTAAGCCACATGCTGGCTGCCACCACTGCCATGAGCAGAGCCCTTCTGTTGGCCCTCCTGCACAGGCTGCGACACCTTTCCCCTCTGAATCCCCCCCACCGGTGGAAAGTTAAGTTTGAAAAGGGGGAATGAGGGAAACATGGAGCTGAGAAACTGGACCCCGGCAGGTGTTCAAGAACTTGTCTTGGACAATTGCAAGTCAAATGATGGAAAACTTGAGGGCTTAACAGCTGAATTTGTGAATTTAGAGAGTTCCTCAGTTTAATACATGTATGCCTGATTTTAGTTTCAAGTCTCCCCAAGCTACCTAAATTGAAAAAGCTTGCGCTCGGTGACAATAGAATCCTTGGAAGTCTGGATATGTTAGCAGAAAAACTTCCAAATCTCACACATTTAAACTTAACTGGAAATAAACTGAAAGATATCAGCACCTTGGAACCTTTGAAAAAACTGGATTGTCTGAAAAGCCTGAATCTGTTTAATTGTAAGGTCACCAACCTGAATGACTACTGAGAGAGCATCTTCAAACTCTTGCCCCAACTAAGCTACCTGGATGGCTATGACACAGAGTTCCAGGAAGGCCAGGACTCAGACACAGGGTGGAGGGTGTAGATAAAGAGGAGGAGGATGGAGAAGGAGAAGATGAGGAGGATGAGGAAGTTGAGAATGGTGAGGAGAAGAGTTCAATGAAAAAGAGGATGAAGATGAAGATGTAGAAGGAAGCAAAGATGAAGTCAGTGAGGAAGAACAATGTGGACATGAAAAATTGATGAAAATGAAGAGGATGGGGATGAAGATGAGGACAAAGGGAGGAAGAAAGCAGAAAAGGTGAAAAGAGAGAAATAGATGATGAAGGAGAAGATGATTAAGACCCCAAATAACCTGCAAAAACAGAACTGTTCAGTATTGGTTGGACTGCTCATGGATTTTGTAGCTATTTAAAAAAAATAGGTAGCTGTGATAAAAACTCCAGGACACCTATCCACCCAAAGAGCCAAAGAGTAGTTCCTCTGACATTTCACCTTCCTCCATTTAGGCCCTCTTGGTAATCCATCACCAAGCTTGGGAACATTTTCCCCAACAAAATTTTAAGTGTTGTTAGTATTTTGTGTAAGACTCTCACTATAGCATAGATAGATGTGATTAGTGAGTCAACCATCTGTGGCTACCAGATACACGGAGATTGTAATAGCATTTTTACTTCCTGTACAACAAAAAAGCTTTGTAAATAAAATCTTAAGATTTTGGGTTTGTTTTTTCATGCTTTTCTTTTTAATGATTTTTTAAACAATAGGACATTATAAGTAACAACTGCCCCCAAAAAAGTATCTTTAAGAATTTAAATGAAATATACACGTTACTCTTTGGTAAAAAAAAATACATATATATATATATATATATATATATAAATTTATATACATACACTGTATATATATTTACATATATAATCTGTTGATCAGTTTTATCTCCTTTTACTCCCTTTGTCTTCACCTTTGTCTGATCCCCTTCTCCATTTATCAAAACTCTGCCTTGCTGTTGCCTATTATGTCTCCTTTATTTATTTATTATCTCTCCTTTATTTTACTCATTAGTTTATTTAACCTTTGGGTTTCACATATAAAAAAACTGTATGATATTTTACTTTTCATATCTGACTTATTTTACTTGGCATTATAGATCAAGTTCCATCCATTATCCTGAAAATAATGTAAACCCATTCTTTTTTATGGCTGACAAAATTCCTTTATTTATATACGCAACATTTTCTTTATTCATTCATCTGTTGATAGACATCTATGCAGTTTCCACAGCTCGGCTATTTTGAATTGTGCTGCTGTATATTCCTTTTGGGAATATACTCAGGAGAGGTATAGCTGGAACAAATTGAATTTTTATAAGCTTTATTAGGAATCTCCTTACTGATTTTCATAGCAATTGTACTAGTTTACATTCCCACCAACAATGTAAAAGGGTTCCTTTTTCGACATATCATCACCAGCATTTGTTGTCTTATGTGTTCTTGATGATCACTCTTTTTAAAAATTAATTTTATTGGTACATTTTAGGTATACAATATAATGACATTCATCATTGGGAATTTGTGCCTTTACATAATATATCTTGGTTTTTATTTTTCCCCATTCCCTGCCCTTTCTTCAAGCCCTCCATCCCCTCCCTATTTACAAAGATTTTGTTTCCATTTTTTCCTCTTCTCATATTAATTCCATTCCATTCTTTCCTTTTCCCAAATCTTTCCAATTCTCCTTCCCCTTTGCACCTTTTCTTCCTAGTTTACATTATCTATTATGCCTTTTGATCCTTATTTCCACTTTGAGTTTCTCACACCAGAAAAACTATTTGGTATTTGCACATGTGTGTCATATTTATTTCACTTTAGAGTATGGCCTCAATGTTCATCCATTTAGCTATAAGTGTCTCTAATTTTTCATTCTTTATGGCTGAGTAGCACTCCATTTTATTTTTTAAAAAGCACATTTTTAAAAAATCCAGTCTCCAGTTGATGGACAATATGGCTGGTTCCAAGTTTTAGCTATTACAAAGTGTGCTGCTATTATTGCTGTGATATGATTCTTTTAATTCTTTTGGGAAGATACCAGTAGGGAAATAGCTGTGTCAAATGGGACTTCTAATCCTAATTTACTGAGATATCGCCATACTGATTTCCACACTGGTTGCACCAGTCGACACTCCCACCAACAGCAGAGAAGGGTTCATTTTTCCCCACAGCCCCACCAGCATTTGTTATTGGTTGATTTCATGATAGCAGCCATTCTTTCCAGGGTGAGGTGGAATCTCAGCATTGCTTTCATTTGCATCTCTTGAATGCCCAGTGATGAACATTTTTTCAAATGTTTATTTACTATTTCTACTTCTTTGTCTGAGAAATGTCTGTTCATTTCAGATGCCCATTTTTGGATTGGGTCTTTAAATTTGGGAAGTCTGAGTTTTTTTTAAAGTTCTTTATATATTCTAGGTAGTAGACCTTTGTCTACAGAACAGCTGGTAAAATTTTTTTCCACATTGTGGGTTGTTTCCTCACACTGTTGGTGGTTTCTCTTGCTGGGCAGAAGCTTTTTAATAAGAAGAGATCACACTTGTTCATTGTTTGTGCTAGTTCACAGGCAACTGAGGTATTGTTCATGAAGTCTTTTCCTACAGCCAATGTCTTCAAGAGTTCTACCTAATCTCTGTTCCAGCCAGTTCAGTGTTTCTGTTTTAATATTTAGATATTTAATCCATTTTGACTTTAGTTTAGAGCATGGTGAGAGATATAGGTCTAGTTTTAATCTTTGGCAAGTTGAAGCCCAGTTTTTCCAGCACCATTTATTAAAGAGGCTATCTTTCCTCCAGTGAGGGTGTTTGGCTCCTTTGTAAAAGATGAGGTGGCAGAGTGTGTCTGGAGTTCTTTCTGCATCTTCTAATCTGTTCCACTAGTCCTTGGGTCTGTTTCTTTGCCAGTACCATGCTGTTTTTATCACAGTAGCTTTGTAATATAGTTTCAAATTGGGATGATTGCTTTTCTGATTGGACTATAATGGAATCTCTGAGTTGTTTCATTTTGCATTTCTCCAATGTCTGATCATGTTGAAAGAGCTGGTCCTTGTGGCACATACCTGTAATTCCAGCACTCAGGAGGCTGAGGCAGGAAAATCATGGTGAGTTTGAGGCCAGCCTTGGCTACATAGTGAGTTCCGGGCCAGCCTGAACTACATAGTGAGACCTTGTCTCAAAAGAAAAAAAAGATGCTGGACCTTTTTTTCATGTACTTATTTTCCATTTGTGCTACTTTTGAGAAAAGCTCATTCAGTTTATTTGCTCATTTTTAGTTGGGTCATTTGTTTTTCAGGACTTAATTTTTTTGTGTTGTTTATATATTCTAGATATTAGTCCTCCAGGAGAGGAGTATCTGGAAAAAATTTTATTTCATTGTTTAGATCTTCACATTGTTCATTGTTTCCTTTACAATACAGAAAATTTTTAACTTGATACAATCTTTTTTTGATTATTGTTATTTATCTTGTTTATTGGGGTTCTGTTCAGGAAAACCTTACCTTTGCCTATGGCTCAAATTTGTGTCTATGTTACCTTCCAGCAATTTCAAAGTTTCTGTTGTGATATCTGGGTCTTTGATCTATTTGATTTGATTTTAGTACAGGATGAGAGATATAGTTATTCATTCCTCTGCATGTGGATAACCAGTTTTCCCAGCACAATTTGTTAAAGCAGCTACCTTTTCTCCCATGTATATTTTTGGCCCATTATAAAAAATCAGATGAAAGTATATGGTGTTATTGCTGAATCTTTAAGTCTATCCTATTGGTCTACATGCCCACTTTTGTGCCTGCACTATATGTTTATTAGTATAGCTTCAGAGTACAATGTGAAATTCACAATTATGATGCATCCCACTTTGCTCTTTTTGCTCAAGATTGCCCTGGCTGTGCTGGATCTCTTATGGTTTCACATAAATTTCAGGATTGATATTTCTAGTTGTATGAAGCATGTTGTTGGCATTTTAATAGGGACTGCATTAAGTCTATATTTTGTTCTCCATAATATGACAAGTTTAACAACAATGATTCTTCTTATCCAGAAACAAAAAAATATCTTTCATTTTCTAATATCCTCTTCAGTCTCTTTCTTGGGAATTCTATCATTTTGTTTTAATTTTCTTTTATTGGTATATTTTAGGTATACATTATAATGAAATTCATTATTGGAAATTTGCACCTTTATGTAATCTCTCCTGGTTCTTATTTTTCCCCCTTCCCCTGCCCTCCCTTCAACAACTCCATCCCTCCCTATTTAAAAAGATTTGTTTCCATTTTTTCATTTTCTCATATTAATTCCATTCCCTTCCTTCCTTTCCCCTATCCCTTCCACTTCCCCTTCCCCTTTGGCCCTTTTCTTCCTATTTCACATTATCTATTATACCTTCTAGTCTTTACTTACACTTTCAGTTTCTCACACTAGAGAAACTATTTGGTATTTACACATGTGTGTCCTATTTATTTCACTTAAGAGTATTGCTTCAATGTGCATTCATTTAGCAATAAATGTCTCTAATTTCTCATTTTCTATGGCTGAGTAGTACTCCATTTTATTAAAAAACCATATTTTCCTTATCAAGTTTCCAGTTGATGGGCACATGGGTTATTTCCAAGTTGTACCTATGACAAATTGTGCTGCTATGAACATGGGTGCACATATATCACTGTGGTATGATTCCTTTAATTCTTTTTTTTCCCCATTAAGTTTATTGGTACATTTTAGGTATGCAATACAGTTACATTCATCATTGGGATCTTGTACCTTTACATGATGTACCTTGATTCTTCTTTTTTCCCCATTCCCATGCCTTCCTTTTACCCCCTCCACCCTTCCCTATTTGCAAAAACATTGTTTCCATTTTTTTCCCTTTTCTCATATTTTTTCTTTTCCCTTCTTTCCTTTCCCCTACCACTCCCACTTCCCCTACACCTTTAGACCTTTTCTTCCTATTACACAATATCAATTATACATTTTTAAAATTAAAATATCAAGATCTAGAAGACATTACCACAGATGTTACAGAATTTAAAAGGATATAGAAAGCATATTACAAAAATCATTTTTAAAATAAATTTGACAACTTCTAAGAAGTACCTTGGAAGACAAATTAATGAAACTAACTATGGAGGAAATATAAAATTTGAATAGCACCTACTAAAGAAAGTATATTCCTAGCTTGAAAACCTCCCTATGTGACAACAGGCTCATATACATTTTAATGGATAAATTATATCAAACATTCAAAGCAGAAAAAAGAAGGAACACTTCTCTCATTTTAGGAAATCAACATTGTGTTAATCCTAAAACTGGATAAAGATAATAAAAGAAAAATGTATGAACATAGATAGAAATTTGTTTAACAAAACAAACTATTAGAAGTCAGATCTGGCAGGATGTAGAAAGTGGTTTTTATAGAGATGGCAGTGTTGGTTCAGCATTGGAAGATCCACCCCCAAAAGTCATCCTTTTAACAGAGGAAAGAAAAAAGTCCTATGATCCTGTTACTAGTTGGAGAAAAAGTATTGGACTAAATTCTACAGCTGTTCATGGTAAAAGCTATCAGGAGACAAAAAGTAGAACAGAACCTTCTGAACAGATTAAATACATGTATTTCATACTTCCAGCAAAAACATCTTATATGAATGGAGAAGATATAATGCTTTCTCCCTAAGCACTGGGGAACAAGGGCAGATATGCCTACTCTTTATCTGTCCATTAAACTTTGAAACGTAGGCCCAAACCAAAATAGTCTGGCAGTAAAATGACACAATTAGGATAGGAATGGCAGGGTAGAAGTAAAATCTTTATATGTAGATGAAATGATCATCTACAGAGTAAATACTAAGAAATCTCTAGGAGCCCCTAGAACTTGTATTTGAATTTAACAGGATTAGCAAACACAAGCTATATATAAAAATTCAGGTCTATGTATACTTGCTCTAAATGAAGAATTGGATATTGAAATTTGAAAGTTATGTAGGAGTACAAAGGACCTAGAAAAGTAAAAAGTAAAAGAAAAAAAACTGTGTTGGAAGACATTTAGTACCTAATTTGAAGACTTCCTCTGAATAATCAAGGCAGTGTTGGTGTAAGTAAAGACATATAGATCATTTGAATAAAACAGAGAATCTAGAAATAGAGCCACACATATATGGTCCACTGAGTGTTGAAAGATTATTTAACATTAACATTTTATAGAACATAAACTCAATTCAAGAGCAGAGGAAAAGATAGTGTTTTCAGCAAATGGCACTAGAACACCTGGTATCCATACATGAAAAATTAACCCCAATCCCTTATTTCCATAAATAAAAATAACTTAAAAGTATCTATCAACCTAAATATGAAAGACAAAAACTATAAAACCTTAAGGAGAATTTATAAGGGAAAATATTTATAAATTTAGCGTAGGCAAGAATTTCCTAGGATATAAAAACATGATGTATAAAAGAAAAAGATTGATAAATGAGATTCCATCAAAATTTCAAACTTTAAATGACGTTGTTAAGAAAATGAAAAGTAGTTCTTAAACAGACGGTATTTATAATGCATATAACCTTTGATCAGAATATATAAAGTACTCTTAGAGCTCATTAATAGAAAACCCAATTAAAAAGTAGACACAAGAAGATGATAAATAGCCGTACAGCACAAGGAAAGGTGTGCAACATTAGAATCAGAAAAATACTAATCAGTACCATGACAAGATTGAATTATGCACTCACTAGGGAGATGAAGTTAAAGGTTTTAAAAGAACAAATGTCAGCTTAGGTGTGAACCAGTTAGAACTTTCTAATACTAATGTGAATGTAAAGTGATAAAACCATTTTGGAAAACAATATAGAAATTTCTTATATTACTGTTAAGAACCAACAGTCCTATTCTTAAATTTTCACTTGAGAGGAATGAAAACCCATGCTCACAATAGATTTGTACATACAAGTTGACTATCCTTTATCTGAAATTCTTAGGACCAGAGTGTTTCTGATTTTCATTTGAAATCCACTTGATCTGCAAAGAGGATAGCTACTTCTGTTTTTTTTTTTTTTTCGGGTTCCTGTCATATGGAGTATTGTCTTCCACCTTTTAACTTTTGGACTATGAGTTTCTTTTGAATTAAATGTGTTTCTTGTATGCAGCATATTGTTGGATCTTGTTTCTTGACCCATTCTGCCAGTCTATTTCTTTTGATTGGTGAATTGAGACCATTAACATTGATGCTTATAACTCATATATATTGATTTATCATTGTAATGAGTTTTTTGGTTTGTTGGATTCTCCCCCTTTGTGTTTAATTTCTTGTCGTGCCTGACAGTTTCATTCTGCTGAGCTTCCTGGGATTGTGATCCTGTTATCCTTTCCTAGGATATTGTCTAAAATTTTTTGGAGTGCTGGTTTGGTATTCATGAAGCTTTAAGGTGCACTTTGTCATGAAAGTATTGTATTTGTCTATCAATTTTGAAAAATAATTTTGCAGGTTACATCAGTCTGGGTTGGAGGCTGTTTTATTTCAGGGCTTGAAATACATCACTCCAAGCTCTTCTTGCCTTGAAGGTTTGCATTGAGAAGTCTGCTGTGATTCTGATGGGCTTTCCTTTGTATGTGATTTGTTTCTTTTCTCTAACTGCTTGTAGAATTTTGTTCTGTTGGGTTTCTGGAATCTCAACTATTATATGCCTATGTGTATACTATTTTTTGATCACAGCTACTTGGAGTCCTATATGCCTCATTTATCTGTATGTGAAGTTCTTTTCTCCTGCTTGGAAAGTTTTCTGCCATCACTTCTGTGAACAGTTTTTTTATGTTATCTGCACTCTCTCCTGCTTCTTCATTGACTCCAGTCAGTCTTATGTTATTCTTCTTTGCATCATTAAGCAGCTGCTGGATTGATTTTTCATGGTCCCTTACAGTTGTAAAGCAATTTTTCTCTTCTTGGTCTCTAATTGCAATCTTGTCTTCTATATCTAAAATTCTGTCCACACATTAATTCATTCTGCTGCATAAACTTCCAATGTAGTTTTTAATGACCTTGAAATGTCTATCTGTTTTATGGATTCCATTTGTTTCCTATGTTGGGATTCCATCATGTTCCTCAGCTCCTTTAATTTTTTATCTGTGTCCTCTCTAGATTTATTAATCATGTCTTGCACTATGGGCACAATCTCTATTGTTATCTGAGAAATTATTTCTGATTTCATTTTTTCCAGATCCTCTTTTGTTGCCAGGTCAGGGAATCTAGAGGGTTGAGTACCAGATAGTTCCATCTCATTTCACTTTGGTGTTGTTTTAGGTGATCTGGAAGTCTGGTTTTGATACTTGTTTACATGTCTTCTCATTTCAATTGTGGGGGGATGCTGCTGGCGCCCTTGCAGCTTACCTCTTCAGTGCTGGTGGGGGGAGGGGGTAGTATGACAGCCCAGAGCCTCCTCTTGTGCACTGGGTGCAGCTCACCTCCTCTGTCTCATTCTTCTAATTCTTTTGGGAAGAGACCCAGCAGGGGAATAGCAGGGTCAAATGGGACTTCCAGTCCTAGTTCTTGAGATATGTCCACACTGATTTCCACAGTGGTTGCGCCAGTCTACACCAGCAGTGGAGCAGGGTTTCTCTTGCCCTGCAGCCACACCAGCATTAGTTATTGGTTGATTTCATGATAGCAGCCATTCTTTCTGGAGTGAGGTGTTATCTCAGCATTGTTTTCATTTGCATCTCTCAAATGACCATTGATGTTGAACGTTTATTCATGTATATATTTGCCATTTCTACTTCTGTCTGAAAAATTTCTGTTCATTTCATATGACCATTTTTGGACTGTGGCTTTAAATTTGGGAGCTGTGATTTTTTGAAGTTCTTTAGAGATTCTGCATAGTAGACCTTTGTCTGTGGAACAGCAAGTGACAATCTTTTCCTACATTGTGGGTTGTTTCTTCACACTGCTGGTGGTTTCTTTTACTGTGTAGAAACTTTTTATTTATTTATTTTTGTATATCCTTTTATTGATACATTTTAGTTGTACAATATAATGACATTCATCATTGCAGATATGCACCTTTACATACTCTATTGGTTCTTGTTTCCCCCGCTTCCCCTAACCTCCCTTCAACCCCTCCATCCCTCCCCAGTTACATAGACTTTGTTTCCATTTTTTCATTTTCTCATATTAATTTCATTCCCCTCTTTCCTTTCACCTACCCCTCCCACTTCCCCCTCCCCTTTGCCCCTTTTCTTCCTATTTCACATTATCTATTATACCTTTTAGTCCTTATTTACAATTTCAGTTTCTCACACCAGAGAAACTATTCAGTATTTACACATGTGTGTCCTGTTTATTTCACTTAAGTGTATAGCCTCAATGTGCATCCATTTAGCAATAAATGTCTCTAATTTCTCATTTTTGATGGCTGAGTAGTGCTCCATTTTATAAAAAAAACACACTTTTTTCATCCAGTCCCCAGTTGATGGGCATTTGGGCTGTTTCCAAGTTTTAAGTATTACAAACTGTGCTGCTATGTACATGGGTACACTTGTATCACTCTGGTATGATTCTTTTAATTCTTTGGGGAAGATACCAAGCAGGGGAATAGCTGGGTCAAATGGGACATCCAGTCCTAGTTCTTTGAGGTATCTCCATACTGATTTCCACAGTCGTTGCACCAATCTACACTTCCATCAGCAGTGGAGCAGGGTTCCTCTTTCCCCATAGCTCTGTCAGCATATTTGTTGCTTGATTTCATGATAGCAGCCATTCTTTCTGGAGTGCAGTGGAATCTCAGCCTTGTTTTCATTTGCATCTCTCGAATGACCAGTGATGTTGAACATTTTTTTCATATGTTTATTTGCCATGTCTACTTCTTTATGTGAGAAATGTCTGTTCATTTCAGATGCCCATTTTTGGATTGGGTCTTTAAATTTGGGAGGTCTGATTTTTTTAAGTTCTTTATAGATTCGAGATAGTAGACCTTTGTCTGAGGAAGAGCAGGTGAAGATTTTTTCCCACATTGTGGGTTGTCTCTTCACACTACTGGTGGTTTCTCTTGCTGTGCAGAAGCTTTTTAGTAAGAAGAGATCCCACTTGTTGATTGTTTGTGCTAGTTCACAGGCAACTGAGGTTTTGTTCATAAAGTCTTTTCCTACACCAATGTCTTGAAGAATTCTGCCTAACCTATGTTCCAGCTGGTTCATTCTTTCTGTTTTTATATTTAGATCTTTAATCCATTTCAATTTTAGATTAGTGCATGGTGAGAGATATAGTTCTAGTTTTAGTCCTTGGCAAGTTGAAACCCAATTTCTCTAGCACCATTTATTGAAGAGACCATCTTTTCTCCAGCGAGGGTCTTTGGCTCCTTTGTCAAAGATGAGGTGGCTGAATTTGTCTGGAGTTGTTTCTGCATCTTCTAATCTTTTCCACTGGTCTTAATGTCTGTTTCTTTGCCAGTATCATGCTGTTTTTTTTTTTTATCACAGTAGCTTTGTAGTATAGTTCCAAGTTGGGGATTGTAATACCACCTGCCATGCCTCTGTTACCTAGAATTGATTTTGCTATTCTGGGTCCCTACTTGTTCCAAATGAAGTTTTGGATTATTTTCTCAAGGGCTATGAAGTATGCTGCTGGGATTTCACTTGGGATTGCATTGAATTTATATAGCAATTTTGGAAGTATAGCCATTTTCACAATGTTGATCCTGCCTACCCAGGAACAAGGGATGTCTTTCCAGTTTCTGATATCCCCTTCAATGTCTTTTTTCAAATTGCTATAATTTTCAGAGAAGAGGTCTTTGATTTCTTTTATTAGGTTGATTCCTAGGTATTTCAGTTTGTTGGATGCTATTGTGAAAGGAATTATTTGCCCCATTTCTGTCTCAGTGATTCTGTTGTTTGTGTAGAGGAAAGCTATTGATTTTTGTGTGTTGACCTTGTATGTAGCTACTTTACTGAATTTGCTTATCAAGTCTAGAAGACTTTTGTTGGAGTTCTTGGGGTCTTCTATATAGAGTATCATGTCATCTGCAAATAATGACAATTTGAATTCTTCATTTCCTATCTTTATTCCTTTTATTTCTTTCTCTTGTCTAATTGCTATAGCTAATGTTTCCAAAACTATATTGAACAGGAGTGGTGATCGTGGACATCCTTGACTTGTTCATGATTTTAGCATGAAGGATTTCAGTTTTTGACCATCTAGTATGATATTGGCTGTTGGTTCTTCATAGATGGCTTTTATTAGATTGAGGTAGAGATGGCCTATTCCGATTTTTTATAGGGTTTTTATCATAAATACATGTTTGATTTTGTCTTATGCTTTTTATGCATCTATTGAGATGATCATATGGTTTTTGTCCCTGGCTCTATTGATATATAGTGTATTACATTGATTGATTTGCATATGTTAACGCATCTTTGCCTCACTGGGATGAATCCCACTTGGTCAGGGAGTATGATCTTCTTGATGATCTTCTGCATTCTGTTTGCCAGTATCTTATTGATGATTTTTTTCATCTATGTTCATTAGTGAAATTGGCCTAGAGTTCTCTTTTTCGGTTGGGTGATTCTCTGCTTTGGGGTCAAGGTGATGCTTGCTTCCAGGAATGATTTTGGGAGTATTGTTTCCTTTTCAATTTCGTTGAAGCGTTTAAACAGTAGCGGCAGTAGTTCCTCTCTGCATGTCTTGTAGAATTCAGCAGTGAAGCCATCAGGATCTGGCCTTTTCTTGCTTGGTTAGTTTTTAATTACGTTTTCAATTTCATTGATTGATATTGGCTTGTTTAGAATTTTTAGCTCTTCTTCATTCAACTTCCGGATTTCATACATGTCTAGGAATCTGTCCATTTCTTCTGTGTTTTTCATCTTATTGGTGTATAGGTTCTGGGAGTAGGTATTGATAATTCTCTGGATTTCTGCTGGGCCTATTGTAATTTGACCCTTTTCCTTCCTAATTGCATGGATTTGGGCCTTTTCTTTTCTTTTTCTGATAAGATTGGCTAAGGGTTGGTCAATTTTGTGTATTCTTTCAAAGAATCAACTGTTGGCTTCATTGATTTTTTTTGTATCATTCTCTTAGTCTCCATTGCATTGATTTCTGCCTTTATCTTTATAATTTCCTCGCTTGTATGAGCTTTGGATTTGTCCTGCTCTCCTGTTCGTAGAAGCTTGAGGTTAAGCATCAGGTTGTTTAATTGGGCACGCTCTGTTTTCCTAATATGATTATTCACTGCTATGAATTTCCCTCATAAGACCACTTTCATTGTGTCTCATAGATTCCGATATGTTGTATTGTCATTGTCATTTATTTGAAGGAACTGTCTGATTTCTTCCTTAATTTTCTCTGTGACCCATTGGTTATTCAGAAGTGTGTTGTTCAATTTACATGTGTTTATTAACTTTTTGCAGTTTCCTTTGCTGTTGATCTCCAATTTCATCGCACTATGGTCTGATAATATACAGAGGATAACTTCAATTCCTTTGCACTTGCCTAAATATGTTCTATGAGAGAGTATGTGGTCTATTTTGGAGAATGACCTATGTGCAGCTGAAAAGAATGTATATTCTGATTTTGTGGGTGGAACAGTCTGTAAATATCTGTTAGGTTCATATCTTCAATAGTTTGATATGGTTCTAGTATTTCATTGCTAGTTTTTTGTCTAGTTGATCTATCTATTTTCGACAATGGGGTATTGAGGACCCCCACTACTATTGTATTAGTGCTTATATGGCTTTTCATGTCCATTAGTATTTGTTTTATATGGTTGGGTGCACTAGTGTTTGGTGCATAGATTTTTATGATTGTCATCTCTTCCTCTTGGATCATTCCCTTTACAAGTATTTAGTGTCCTTCTTTGTCTCTCTTGATCAGTGTGGGTTTGAAATCCAGTTGGTCTGCAAAGAGGATTGCTACTTGTGCTTTTTTTTTTGAGATCCCATCGCATAGAGTATTGTTTTCCACCCTTTAACTTTCACTCTATGAGTTTTTTTTTGAATTAAGTGTGTTTCTTGTATGCAGCATATTGTTGGATCTTGCTTCTTGACTCATTCTGCCAGTCTATTTCTTGTGATTGGTGAATTGAGACCATTAACACTGATGGTTATTACTGACATGTATTGAGTTATCATTGTCATGAATTTTTCTTTTTGTTTGATCCTCCCCCCTTGCTTTTAATTTCTTTTCATGCCTGGCGGATTCATTCTGCTGTGCTTCCTGGGGTTGTGATCCTCATTTTCCTTTCCTAGAATTTTGCCTAAAATTTTTTGGAGTGTTGGTTTGGTATTCATGAAGTTCCTAAGGTGCTCTTTGTCATGAAAGTATCTTATTTCACCATGAATTTTGAAAGATAGTTTTGCAGGGTACATCAATCTGGGTTGGAGGTTTTTTTTCCTTTAGGACTTGAAACACATCACTCCAAGCCCTTCTTGCCTTGAGGGTTTGCACTGAGAAGTCTGCTGTGATTCTGATGGGCTTTCCTTTGTATGTGATTTGTTTCTTTTCTCTAACTACTTGTAGAATTTTGTTCTTCTCTTGGTTTCTGGAATCTTAACATCTATATGCCTACATGTAGATTTTTTGATCAAGGCTAGTTGGAGTCCTGTATGCCTCACTTATCTGTATGTCAAATTCTTTTCCCCTGTTTGGGAAGTTTTCTGCCATCACTTCTGTAAACAGTTTGTTTTCATGTCATGTGTACTCTCTCCTATTTCTTCATTGACTCCAAGCAGTCTTATGTTATTCTTCTTTGCATTGTCTAGCAGCTGCTGTACTGATTTCTCATGGTCCCTTAAAATTTTGAAGAATTTTTTCTTTTCCTGGTCACTAATTGCAATCTTATCTTCTATATTTGAAATTCTGTCCTTACATTGGCTCATTCTGTTGTGTAGACTTTCAATGGAGTTTTTCATCTCCTGGGAATGTTTGCATCTATTTTACGGATTCCATTTGTTTCCTCTGTTGGGATTCCATCGTCTTTCTCAGCTCCTCTGTGGATTTATTAATCGTGTCTTGCACTATGAGCATAATCTTTGCTGTTATCTGAGAAATTATTTTTGCTTTTATTTTTTCAAGATCCTCTTTTGTTGCCAGTTCAGGGAGTCCAGGTGTTCCATCTCATTTCCCTTTGAGGTTGCTGTAGGTGATCTGGAAGTTTGGTTTTGAGACTTGTTTACATGTCTTCTCATTTTGATGGGTGTGTGTGTGCGTGAGTGTGTGGTCCTGGCACTTGTGTGGCTCACCTCCTCTATGCTGGGAGTAGTGGTATCATGGCCCAGAAGCCTCCTGTGGACTGGGATCAGTGGTATGGCTGCCTCAAAGCCTCCTCTGTGCTGGGCATGGCAGTATGGTGCCCTTGAAGCCCCATGTTCTCAGCTGGGAGTGGTGCTATGGTTGCCCAGGAGCCTCTTCCTCTGCATTGGCAGTGGTGGTAAGGTGGCCCAGAAGCTCCTCTACACTGGAAGTGGTGGTACAGTGGCCCGGAAGCCCCCGCTGTGCTGGGACTAGTGGTATGGTAGCCCAGAACCCTCCTCCTCTGTGCTGGGAGCCATGGTCTGGTGGCCCAGAAGTCTCCTCCTCTGTGCTGGGAGCGATGGTACAATGGCCCAGGAGCCCCTCCTCTCCCTGGGGTACGGTGCTATGGTGGCCCAGAAGCCTCCTTCTCTGTGCTGGGCGTGGTGGTACAGTGGCCCACCTCTGCACTCTGAGTGGTGGTATTGCAGCCTGGAAGCCCTATCTTCTGCACGGGGAGCAGTGCTATAGTGGCCTGGAAGCCTCCTCCTCTGTGCTGGGAGCGGTGGTATGGCAGCCTGAAAACCCCCTCCTCTGCACAGGGAGTGGTGCTATGGCAGCCCAGAAGCCTCGTCCTCTGCACTCGGAGCGATGGTTTGGCAGCCTGGAAGCCTCCTCCTCTAACCTGGGAGCAGTGGTATGGTGGCCTGGAAGTCTCTTACTCTGAGCTGAGAGTGGTGGTATGGTGGTCTGGATGCCCCCTCCTCTGCATGGGGAGTGGTGCTATGGCATCCTGGAAGCCTCCTCCTCTGAGCTCTATCATTTTTATAACAGATATCTCACCTCCCTAGTTTGGTTCATTCTTAGGTATTTAATTTTTTTGAAACTATTGTGAATAAAATTGTTTTACTGATTCCTTTCTTGGTAGATTCATTATTGGTATACAGGAACACTATTGATTATTTTCTATAGAGTTTTTATCCTGCTATTTTCCTAATTTATTTACCAATTCTAAGTGTCTTCTAATGGAGTAGTTTGGGCTTTATATGTGAAGGTTTATATCATCTACAAATAGAGATAATTTAACTTCTTCCTTCCCTATTCATATTCCTTTTATTTTCTTCTCTTGCATAATTGTTCTGGCTAAAGGTTTGAATGGTATGGTAAGCAATAATGGTGAGTTTTGGCAAACTTGTTGTATTGCTGATTTTAAAGGGAATGCTTCCTTGTTTTTTCCCATTTCATATGATGTTAACTGGGAGTTTGTCATACGACCTTTTTCAGTTTGAAGTTTAGGTCCTTCTGTACCATTTTTTATCTGTATTTTTATCGTGAAATAGTGTTGAATTTTGTCAAAGTATTTTTCTACATCTACTGAGATGATCGTGTGATTGTTATCTTTGAGTCTATTTATTTAACATATTGTACTAATTGATTTACATTTTTTGTAGTATCCTTGCATCCCTGAGATGAATCCCACTTTATCATGATGTATGATTTTTTTAATGACTTGTCCAATTCTGTTTTCAAGTATCGTACTGAGGAGATTTGTATCTCTCTTCATCAAGGACATTGGCTTGTCATGTTTAATTTTTGTTGAAGCTTTATCTGGTTTGGTGTCAGGGAAATGCTGACTTCATGGAATGAATTTGTAAGTGTTCCTTTTTTAATTAAAATTTTATGGAAAAGTTGGAGGACTATTGGCCGTAGTTCTCTATATTTCTGGTAAAATTCAGCAATGTATTCATCAGTCTTTGGCTTTTCTTAGTTGATAGAAATTTTATTACTACCTTGATTTCCTTGTCTGTTAGTCTGTTCTAGGTTTTATATCTTCTTGGTTCAATTTTGGTAAGTCATATGTGACTAGGGATTTATTCACTTCTTCCAGATTTTCAGTTTCTTGGAATATAAGTTTGTAAAATAGTTTCTTATATTCATGTTGATTTCAATGGTATCTGTTGTAATTTGCCTTTTTTATTTCTAATTACATCCATATGGGTCTTCTCTGTCTTTTGATAAGTTTGGCTAAGATTTTATCCATCTTACTTATCCTTTTGAAGAATCAACTCTTTGATTCATATTAATTGCTTCATTCATCTGCTTATTTCTTTCTTCTTTGATCTCTTTAATCATTGTAACTATTTCTTTTAGCTCTTTGTCTGGAAATTCATGCAATTCAGTGCTTGTCAAAATCTGCTTTTGGGGCCTGATGAATTTTGCATGCATCTTGTTGCCTTGTTTATTTCATGATTGCTGTGTCTTTTGTTGTTACTGTTGTTGTTGAGAGTTATAGATCAGTAAGTGTAGAAAGCTCTATCACTTTTTTCGAGACCTTTTTAGTAAGCAAATTTCTCCCCGTGATTGTTTCTTTGGCTTTGGGTATGATTCATTATACAGGTATCTACTCATCCTATTCAACAAACTTTGATCAATTCCTATGACTGCATTGTGAGGAGAGAACAAATACCAGAAATATCAACATCCACAGATCCAACTATGTATCAACATATAATTTAAAACTTGTTTTAAAAGTTCACAACTCTTTCAAGAACCCAGGAAGACATAGGAATAGTACTGATGAAGAGAGAAAAAGGAAGGAAAACAAGAAGAAAAATTAAAAAAAGGAAAGAAGAAAAAACAGATAAGGAAAGAAAAAAAGAGATAGGGATTGAAGATATTTTTATAACTGGAATGGAAGGAGAGTAAAAGAAAGTTTGAGTGATTATTTGTGGGGCAGGAAGAAGGAGGAAAAGGAAAGGAAATATAAATGGAAATTAAGAGAAGTCTCAAGGAGGCTGGATCCAATTCATAAAGTGGTCAAAATAATGTTCAATGACTCCAGGCACAAACACTTGGTGAAGGTCAACCTAATAGGTTATTGTAAGACACTAGCCAAACAAAAGCAATAATTAAATAACACCCCCCCACATATATAGTCTAAAATAAACATATACTCCACATATATATTTTAAAAGAGCAAGAAAGGAAAAAAATTAAAAATAAAAATAAAAATCTATTTTTTATATTCTAAAATAAACATTCACATATATATTCTAAAAGATCAAGGAAGAAAAAATGTTTTTAAAAATAAGAATAAAAAATAAGTAGTGCTGATAGTATTTATATACTAGAAATGAAGAGAGAAGTGAGGGGGAAATTTGAGAGAGTCTGCTTAGGGAAGTACAGAAAGAGAAGGGGGTGGGCGAGAAAGCTTAAATGGTGAGTGATGGAGGATACAGGGACTTTGAGTCCAGTTTATGACCTCCCTGAGAAACTAATTTAGAAAACCCTATGAAACAATTTTTGGCATCAAGAATTTGATGGGACATGGCTAATAGAAGTAAAATCAATAACTCACATTCATATGTTCTTGCTAGCATACATACAACCTCCTATCTCATGCAAAAAGCAACACCAGAAGAAAACAATGAAGAACCAACCCAGTCTGTTTTTTACTGGAGTCTCAATTTGAGCAGATTGCTTTTCCATCTTAGTTCAAATATGGGGAGCCCTTGTAGCACTTGTGTGGGGCTGATCTTTGTGTCTCTGTGGTTGTGGCTGGGAACTTGTTTAGGTCAACTAGTAGTTGAATTAATTCCCCACAAGTGACTTATACTCTTCAATATCTAAGAGTGGAGAAGCTAGAGGGTCCAGAGTGTCCTCTGAGATGGTTTCTCATTTTCTTTGCAGGCAGAGTTCTGCTCATTTTCAACCTACACTTTTGTGGGTATGGGTGGCCAGTGACTGCCTCTCTGTCTTATTTCTAATCACCTTCAAGTGGATTGCAGAGGGGATGAAAGTGCCAGCACTATGCTAATACCCAGCCTGCCACTCTTCCCTACAAATGCTCTCTGAGATTCTTACCCTTTCTTGCCATAAAATACCACGAAGTGGATATTTTTGCAAATAAACAACATTAGATTTTTTTTTCATCCTGACAGAATTACCACAAGGATGCTGCAAAAAAGTAGCTCTTTAAACAGAGTCTTCAAGTGCCCAGTTGCCTGAACAGTGTTGGGCTTGCCTTGCTGACAGGATTCCATGTAGCCCCAGCCACTAGTCCTTCAGCGCTGAGCTCTTGGCCTCCACAGACTCCAGGGCCCTCGTCTTCACTGCCAGCACATCCTTCTCAGTGCCATGCTGCTTCTCATGGTCCAGGTAGCACTTGAAGAACTTCATTTTCTTGGGGGCCAGGCTCAGATGAATAACCCACTCAAAGATATCCTGGACTTCCTTCTGGCTGCCGTGCTTGATAGTCATGCTGATGTACACCAACCAGATGTCTGTGTTCTTTGAAGAGGTGGTCAGCATGTTTTCAAAAATGGCTTTAGCTCACTCTGCATCTCCCAGCTGGAACTCCAGCTGGGCAAACTTGGTGCTCCTTGGCAGGCAGGCATTTGAAAGCTTGCTGCAGCATGTGGATACTGGCCCCAGCCTGGTTCATCCATAGAAGAAAGCATTTTAGCTGAGGCTGTTGGCACATGCTTGTAATCCCACCACTCCAGAGGCTAAGACAGGAGGATCACTGAGAGTTCCAAGCCAGCCTGAACTACACAGCAAGACCCTGTCTCAAAAAACCAGCAACTCAGAACTTTCATGAAATTAGTGCTCAAGAAAATGTTCTCCAGATAACTAAGGTTTGCTATTTTAGTAAACAAACCCTTTCCCCTTCACTATTTCAGACTTTTTAATTGTTTTGTTTCTTTTTATCTTTTATTTTTTTGGGGGTACAGGGATTGAACTCAAGGCCTTGTGCATGCTAGGGACTATTTCTGATTTAAAAAAAAATCATTCTTGTATACCTTCCCGTGTTCTTAAAATAAGGCAAAATTTTTTGAGAGTTTCATGTATCCCACATCAAATGGCCAGACTGTAGAGCTTTCATAAAATATCTTCTGTGGTGGGGGGCTCATGGGAGAGTGTTTTAATCTCCAGCATAAAAAACCCCCAAAACAAACAAAAGTGCCCCCCCCAATTTTTCCTTTTAGTTTTTCTGAAAGCTATCATTTTTCCTGTGACTATCCTACCAATACCTCTCCTCTCATAATTTCTTGACTTGGAAACCAAATCATCATGCTTATTAGCATTACCTATAAAATAAGCACGGAGTGGGCTTGTCTCTTGGGCAAGATTAAAGAGCCTTAGCATCGGATCCTTGAGTGTTAAGACATCTCGGTTCTCAGCTGTGTCCCCCACAAACCGAATCTGTCAAAACTAGGCTTTGCCAATCAAGTCTGATGTTCTTTCAGAGATTCAGAAACCGATTTAGAATATTAAATACCCCAGCTAGAATTTCAAGCAAGCTCAACTCTACAAAACTACGCTCTACCGCAATCTATAAAAAAAGGAAGCAAAAACACCCCAAGTATTTATTGCGGTGTGGATACAGCATAGGAGTATATACTTTATAATAAAGGTGGTTAGTTAAGATGACATTAATTGGCTAGGGCCATAGCTCAGTGGGGAGCACCTGCTGGGTGGTTTGATCTTCACACATGCACCACAAATATGCTTTGTATGACATTTTCAGCTTAAAAACCAAAAATCAGGTTTGCACATGTCTCTTTGGAGATTTTGCTTTTAATAACTTCACATGCGGGCACGGTGGCTCAATGCCTGTAATCCCACCACTCTGGGAGGTTGAGGCAGAAAGAATGCAAGTTGGAGCCAGCCTGGGGAACATGGTGACTTAGCAAGACCCTGTTTTGAAATAAAAATAATAAAAGGAAGGGCTCGGGATGTAGCAGAATGCAAAGGGCCTGGGTTCAACCTTCAGCACCACCAAAATACATAAAAAACACCTCATGATTTGCCTGATAATAACATGGCAGATATAATAATGGGAGAGGTACAGCAACAGGTAAGTATGAGATTTGCGCCAATAAATCATCTTAATTGGGTTCTTTCATTGACAAAGGGAAAAACCAGCAACCATAGTTTTCAAAAAAAGCTGTAATTTGCTTATTTTCTCATTTCTCCATTATGTCCTCATCATCAACAGTGCCTGGCATTCGAATCTGGAGACCCTGCTTTGCCCTCTGCAGAGGTGAGGACTGTCTTCTGCTGGGAGCAGAGCAGCTTTATTTTTATTTTCATCCCACCCTACTCCCCTCAGTTTTAGAACTTTGAAGTCCTGAACCTTTGGGGATTCTGGTTTAAACTGTGCCTCTGCTTCTCCCATTAGTAATTTAGGATTCAGTTTCTTTACCTCTTGCTTCTTCCCAAATTTTATTGCATCAGTTCTCCTTTTTCCCATCATATGGGTTTAAATCTTTTAAATTATCTTTCCATCTGGGTGTGGTGGTACATGCCTTTAATCGCAGCTCTTGAGAGGCTGAGGCAGGAGGATCACGGCAAGTTTTAGACAAGCCAGGGCTATATAGTAAGTTCAAGTCCAGCCTGAACTACATAGCAGGTCCTTTCTCACAAAAACAAAAACAAAAACAAAAAATTTTGACATTTTATGAGGATTTTAGCAGGGAACCAAAAAAAATGCTTGCATTTGATCCAGTATCTTGCTTTTGTTTTGTAACAAGTTCTTACTATGCAATTCTCCTGATTGCAGGCATGTGTTACCATGCTCATCCTGATCTGGCATATTTAAAAACTGAAAATCTGTCACTGAACTCAAACTTGAGTAGTCAATATCTAAGAGGTAGTGATTTCTACTAAAAAATGAAAATGTGAATGAGATCTTTTTAACTTCCTCATCTTTTCTCTATCCTGTTCCCAACCATCAATCTATAAAGCCCGCCCCCTTTCATTACCTTCTTCATGAAAGGGCCATGTTTGATTACGAGGTCAAGAGGGAACAGGCCAATACTGCAAACAGGAAGCAGCCTGCCCTGTTGCTGCCAACAAGGTGGTAGGTTCTGGTGGCCACCCACAGCCACCCTGAGTTTTTGGTGGGACAGCCCTTACCTCCACCTCATATTTCTCCATCCCAGACCTGCACATGGATGGTCGTAAGGCTTTTCAGACTCATGAGGACCCAAGGCAGAGCTCTTACCTTCTCTAACTTTCTCCCTGTGATGCTATCATCGTGCATAGAACCCACACCAGAAACCGGAAGTCAGCCAGCTTCTCTCTTGCATGCATTAAGCATATCCCTGGGTCAGTTTCCTTGCCACTGACCATTGCTGTTGGGCAGTGTCCTCCTCAACCATATCCTCTGCACAGCAGGCAGAATGGCCTACAATGTTAAGGCTGAGGGAGCCTCAAACACCATCTTCAACTTATAAATGAGGACAAAGAGAACATTTCCCAGAACAATAATTGTCGCCTGGAAACAAGAAATACAGTGGATGAAAGCAATCAATACCTCCAGATACTTCATAACATCAATTCTTCAAACACAAGGCTTGAGAAGGCACGCCCCTTTCTCTACTGTATCCCTCAGAAAGGTCATTTGAAACAGACATGGTTATGTCACTAACTTCCCACAGGCTATGGCAGCCACGGGAAAAATTTAGTCCCTGATATTTCCACGTAAGTCAAGTGACCACCTGTCACTTATTCACTCTGAACTTCACTTCAAAAAGCCCAAAGTGCTCCAATGTAAGCCTTCTGCAGCGTTACTTCGGAAAACGGGGTGGGAACTAACCAGGCCAAACGGGGTGGTCTGTGACCAGCTGTTCTTGTGCTCTTTTTCCGTGTTATCCTGATTGAAGTTGGCGAGTAGTAGCTGGCCAGCGCCAGCCTCGCCACTCTGACTCGCGAGGTTCATGGCTGTGCACACGGCGGGTCAGCCCAAGGGGTGGGCGGGCACGTACTTGCGCTCGGGTGGCAGCTAGAGCTGTGCTCAGGTTCAGCACTGGTCCAGCTCGCCACCACTCCCTGCTCCGGGATGGGATGAACCATTGCCTCATTCCAGCCCCACTGTTGTTTGTGCTCCGGGGCTGCCAGCACATTTTAACATCTGAGCCGGCACGGCTGCCCTTACACACGCGGAGATTCCCCCAAACACCGAAGTGGATTTTATCTGCCTGCTACTTTGAAATGGCTGCTGTTTTATATTATAGTCCTTTAATTAACACTGAGAGTTTTCTGACTGAAAGTTCGATCTTCTGGGATCTGGGGGAGGGGTAGAGTCTTTCCACCACGCTTATGACTTTAGTTGACTGTCTCACAGGCCTACTATTTTCCAGGGTCTACTGCAATTATTAGGGCTAGTAGACCGATCCCCCCTCTCACATGGTGGTAGGTTTTTTAATAAAAGAAATGTTGATTTTTTTTTTTTTGTCTGTGTGCTTAGGCAATGAGAGTTACTTAAGATGGCTTCCTTCCCCAACTTTGCTTGAGTCCACCTCCTGCTTATCTAGTGAGGCAGGGACAAAGGAGGTTAGATTAGTTATGATGGTTTCCTGACCTGATTCTGCCTAAATCTGGGGGAGCAGGATGGGTGTTCTGTATCTATTCAATTAGTTGCAGTCAGATTTCCTATCTGCACAGGATGTTTCCTTGTCCTAAGTCAGATCCAGAGCATACAGGAGAATACTATGTCCTTCTCTCACTGCCACTCACTCAGCACTGCAATGCAATGGTTCAGTTAATTTACTTATCATTCTAATTACTAATCTTTCTGGATTTCTTCTGGTTGCTGCCACTCTCAGGATGTGATCTCATAATTCTTGTTATATCCATGTCTCCTCCTAGAGCCCCATACCTGTTGCTTATTATCTTAGAATGGTTCATGTCTCCAGGCTACTTCTAGTCTACCTTTCAGTGTCCTATTCCTCTCTTTTGGAATGAGAACGTCTACCCTGTGCCATTGTATCTTGGAAGTATGTAAATTCTTTTATTTTTATAGGGTCTCACAGCTAAGCTTTTGCCTTGAGTTTCAGATAATACTTTGGACTTGGACTTTTGAGCAGTGCTGGAACAGTTAAGACTTTGGGGACTCTTGGAGATAGACTATGTTATGACTTATATCTAGATGTCCCTCCAAAGCCTCATGCAGTCATAGGTGGAGCTTTTCAGAAGTGGCAGGATCTAGAATGTGTGATGCTGGGATTAAGGCTGTGTGATTACTAAATTAGTGGACTGATTAGTTTGGCATCATTTTGAGTAGGTGTAAGGGTGCCCCACACTGGGTTAAGTGCTACCCATCCTAAGGGTGTATAGCCTGGATACAGTATAAAAGGACAGAAAGAATCTGTCACTTATCTCTTGCTTGCTGCCTTCTGCCTGCCTGCTCTGTGTTGCCCCTCTGCCATGCTACCCTGCCTCAGAGCCAGCCACCTATGAACTGAAACCTTTACAAACTGTGAGCAAAATAAACCTTTCCTCTTTTAACATTGGGTGTCAGGTGATTTGTCTCAGCAATGAGAAAGTAACTTCAGACAGACTAAATGCATTTTGTACTTGTGAGATGGACATGAGCCTTTGGAGCCACAAGTAGATTGTTATAATTTGGATCTGGAGTGTTCCCCAAAGGATTGAGACACAATACTTGACATCCACAACTTAAGGAGGAGAGGTTTATTTTGGATCATGTTTTCAGATCATAGGTGGCTGGCTGTAAGACAAGAAGGCATGGCAGAAGGGCACAGTGGAAGAAAAGCTGCTCACATCATGGCAGCCAAGAAGCAGAAAGAAAAGGGAGGAGCCAGAGATGGAGACATGCCCTTCCGGATCACATCCTCAGTGACCCACCTTTAACCAGGCTTCGCTTCTTAACAGCAAGTCAGCTGTAGCATCCCCCCATAATCACCTTCCAAAAGCCCTGCCTTTGAGTGCATGAGGCTCTGGAAGGGACATTCTTGACCTAAACCATGACAGCTTGGTTGGCAACCTATAGCACTATTGTGAAATGTTGGAAACATTAGAAGATGGGTCCTAGTCAAAGAAAGTGATGTAATTGGGGGCATTCCCTTGAAAGGAATATTGGAACACCTGCGCCCCCCACATCCTGGTCCATATGAGATAAGCGGCTTTCCTGCACCATGTAGTTCCACCATGATGTGCTCCCTCACCACAGGCCAAAATCAACCAGGGCAAGTGATCATAGACTGAAACCTGTAAAACTATGAGCCAAAATAAATCTTTCCTTCTTTTAAGGTGATTTGCTTATGTATTTTGTCACAGTAATGGAAAACTGACTAATATAGAAGCCATTGGTGGATGGTGCTTCAATTGATTGCACTGGGTGATATTTTCTGACTTCTTCCAATGTATTCACCAGTCCTATGTTGCCTGTATTTTCAAGCCATTTGAGAAATGTTCTGTGGGCTTAAGAGCACTTCTCTGGTGAAACTCAGGCTTACCAGTCTCTAAAAACATCTAGAAAATCTAATCTCTTTAAAGTACTGTAACATTGGTTCACTGAATTTCTGTACTGTTTCCAAGTATTTGTGTATTCTTATATATTGTAAATCAAAAATGAAAAATTCCTCTATGGTAGTATTTATCTGTAGCTTTAGTCTTCTCTACAACTTGCCTTTTCATTTCTTCACAGCGTATTTCCTCAGAAAATTGTTTGCATTTGTACTTTCTCTAGGCTCAAACTTCATTGATGGTTTTGAATATGGTATCAAGCAGAGGTTGGGTAAAGACAAGCATATTTTTTTAATAACAACTTTATTAAATTTGGCTTTCACTTGAACAATTTCAAGTGGAAATGTTCTGAGGACTTTAAATAATTATTGACAATAATGACTCTATTATGGGTGGACTGTGTGTTCCTTCATTAAATTTTTTATTGAGAAGCTTCATGAAATTAAGGAATTTGCCTCCCCTCATAGGTTTTTCTTCCTGTGTTCAAGGACATGCTAGGCTCCTCTTTTGTTGCAGCCTTTACTGCCTGTGCTACATTTGCCTGGCAGAAAGCAGCTTCCTGGGTATAGGCTTGAGAGTCTTTCCTTCTTCCTTGAAAGTCTTTTATCTTCTTCATAATAACAACGTTGCTCAAGTGTCCTTGCTTCCTAATTAAGACAGGAATTTCATCAGAGTGCAGAGGATGAAAGATGATAGGCAGTCCCTCAGCACTAGGTCTCTATGTCTGGCTGAAATTTTGCTTGATCCTCTTGCCCTCTTCAATAGCTACCTCACCAGCATCAAGGTCAGTGTCTCTGATAATGCATTCAATCCTGCCACTTGCTCTCTTCCTTCTCCATACTTCATATCACCCACTTCTGGTTGAAAAGGAGACATTTATCTGTCACTTTCATCACACATCTTCAGAGAATCAAGATACATCCTCAGTTAGTTATGCTTGGAAATGGCAACACAGGTGAGAGTAAAAACAAATGTGCCAGGGGCTGGGAATTCAGCTTAGTGGGGCCATTGCCTGCCTGGTAAAAGCAAGGTCCAGAGTTCTATCCCCTGTACCAAAAATAAAGTGCCAGGCTGGGGGTGGATCTCAGTGGTAAAGCACCTGCCTAGCATGGATGGAGCCCTGCGTTCCTTCCCCAGCACCACAAAAAACAAAACAAGCAAAACAACTTCCACAAAGGCAGCAATGTCAGGTGCTATGGAGTTAAAAATGATAGAATGTGACTGAGGCAGCAGTAGCTGCTGCTGAATGAGCAGGACTATGGTGGTCTGGCTGAGGGACAGATCTTGCCTGTACCATGTGGTCTGGATGGCTGCAATCAGGAACAAAAGAAAAGCACCAGGGTAGTGGATTCCATATCAGGCTGGAGCTGGTAATTAAATCTGGCCAAGGCCAGGGATGGTTGAGAAGGTGCAGAGGGGGTCAAGAAAGGCCAAAGACTGCCATGTGCTGGCCGGATTCGGTGTCCAGTCCAACTTCCCCCAGGAAGTTTCTCCAGCATGTGCTGGAGGCCTCTAGCTCAAAACTCATCTGCAGAAAATGTTGATTGCCAGATTTTCTCTTCTTTATCCCCTGCCTCCACTGTCCAGATTTCTTTGGGAGGGATGCTCATCATCCTTCACAGTGTGTAGTGGAGCATGGCTATAATTCTAGCCCTTGGGAGGCTGAGGCAGGAGGACTGCTGCATGTTGGAGGCCAGTATGGCCTACATAGTGAGTCCAAAGCCAGCCTACACTACAAAGTGTGACCCTGGCACAACAGAAATTGTGGAATCCAGTTGTTCACCCCACTTGTATGTGCAAAAGCTGGAAGACTTGTTAGAACACAAATTTCCCCCCACCCTTGGTACCGGGGATTGAACTCAGGACCTTGTGCTTGCTAGGCAGGCGCCACCCCACCGAGCTACACCCCTGGCTAGAACACATATTTCTGAGCTTCCTGGTGTCTGAGAATATTCATTTCTGACAAGCTTCTATGGGAGGCTGTCACTGTTTGTCTGGACACTGTACTTTGAGAAGCAGGGATCTAATCCAATGTCCTCATTTTACAGGTGCCTCTCCTGAGGCAGAATCCCAGTTGGGTCTCCAAATTGGTCATAACACTTATCAGTGTTCTGACTTTGCAAGATTGTGTAGCTTCTCTGTGCCTCAGTTTTATTTTCTAAAAATTAAATTAACCCTGTTATACCTAGGCATGGAGTTGTCTAAATTCCAGAATCAATGCAAATCCTTCATTGTTCAACAACAACCCTCTGACTGGTTGTGGAGCCCTGTATGCTTACCAAGTATTTGAAGCTAAACTCTTTCCTCTGTGTCTGGGTTTACTTATTGTCATCTCTTTTGTCAAGGGGATAGAGAGAGAGAGAGAGAGAGAGAGAGAGAGAAAGACAGAGAGACAGAGAGACAGAGAGAGAGAGAGATTGAGAGATATTAAATTGGAAGAAGAACCAACTATTTTTTTCATCTTTTTGTATCTTTCTCAATTTGCACTTGGCTGTTACATTTGTTAATATTTCTACATATGTTGATTTTCCTTTTTCACATAGAAATTTCCTAATGTTTACTTTTACACACATTTCCATTGTTTTAAAATTCATAAATAACATCTGGAGATAAGAACATTCAATACATATTTTCTTCTTTTTTATGTATATATTTATTGGTACATTTTAGGTATACAATTCATTTACATTTATCATTGGGTGTTTGTACCTGAACATGATGTATCTTAGTTCTTATTTTTTCCCCCATTGCCTGTGCGCCCTTCACCCCCTCCACCCTTCCGTATTTACATAGATTTTGTTTCCATTTTTTATTCTTTCTCATAATTTTTCCTTTCCCTTCTTTCCTTTTCTCTTCCCCTCCTGCCATCCCTGCACTTTGGAACTTTTCCTATTTCAAATTATGAATTATTCATTTTAATAATTTTCAACCTTATTTACACTTTCAGTTTCTCACACTAGAGAAACAATTCGGTATTTACACGTGTGTGTCCTATTTATTTCACTTAAGAGTATGGCTTAATATGCATCCATTTAGCTATAAATGTCTCTAGTTTCTCATTCTTTATGGCTGAGTAGTACTCCCTTTTATAAAAAACCCACATCTTCTTTATCCAGTTTCCAGTTGATGGGCACTTGGGCTGTTTCCAAGCTTTAGCTATTACAAACTGTGCTGCTATGAACATGGGTGCACATATATCACTGTGGTATGATTCTTTTAATTATTTTGGGAAGACACCCAGTAGGGGAATAGCTGGGTCAAATGGGACCTCTAGTCCTAGTACTTTGAGGTGTCTCCATAAGGATTTCCACAATGGTTGCACCAGTCTGCACTCCCACCAAAAAATGGAGAAGGGTTCCTTTCCCTCCACACCCCTGCCAGCATTTGTTATTTGTTGATTTCTTGATAGCAGCCATTCTTTGTGGGGTGAAGTGGAATCTCAGTGTTATTTTCATCTGCATCTCTTGAATGACCAGTGATGTTGAACATTTTTTCATATAATTATTTTCTGTTTTTACTCCTTTGTCTGAGAAATGTCTGTTCATTTTGGATGCCCATATTTGAATTGGGTCTTTGAATTTGAGGAGTCTGATTTTTTTTCAATTCTTTATATATTCTCAACAGTAGACCTTTGTCTGAGGTACAGGTGCTAAAAATTTCTTTCCACATTGTAGGTTGTCTCTTAGCTCTGTTGGTAGTTTCTCTTGCAGTGCAGAAGCTTTTTAATAAGATGAGATCCCAGTTGCTGATTCTTTCTGCTAGTTCCTGTGCTACTGAAGATTTGTTCATAAAGTCTTTTCCTATGCCAATGTCATCAAGAGTTCTACCTAACTTATCTTCCAGCAAGTTTAGTGTTTCTGTCTCAATATTTAGATCTTTAATCCACTTTGATCTTAGTTTAGTGCATGGTGATAGGTATGGGTCTAGTTTTAATCTTTGGCAGGTTGAAATTAAGTTTTCCCAACACCATTTATTAAATAGGTTATCTTTCCTCCAATGAGGGTGGTTGGCTCCTTTGTCAAAGATGAGGTGGCTGAGTATGTCTGAAGTTGTTTCTACATCTTCTCATCTATTCCACTGATCATTGGGTCTGTTTCTTTGCCAGTACCATGCTGTTTTTATCACAGTAGCTTTGTAGTATAGTTTCAAGTTGGGGATTGTGATACCCCCAGAGATGTCTCTGTTGCCTAGAATTGCTTTTGCTATTCTAGGATTCTTCTGCTTCCAAATGAATTTTTGGAATTTTTTCTCTAGTTCTGTGAAGTATATTGTTGGAATTTCAATCAGCATTGCATTAAAACTATATAGTAGTTTTGGAAATATGGCCATTTTCACTATATTTGTCCTTTCTACCCAGGAACAAGAGGTATCATTCCATTTTCCTATATCCTCTTCGATCTCTTTCTTCGGAATGCTGTAGTTTTTAGTGTAGAGGTCTTTTGCTTCCTTTGTTAGGTTGATTCCTAGATATTTTATTTTTTTAGATGCTACTGTAAAAGGAATTATTTCCCGAATTTCTCTTTCAGTGGGTCTGCTATTTGCATATAAGATGGCTATTGTTTTTGAGTGTTGAACTTGTATCCAGCTACTCTACTGAATCTGTCAATTAAGTCTAGAAGACTTTTGACTGAGGTTTTTGGGTCTTCTATGTAAAGTATCATATCATCAGCAAATAATGACAGTTTCACTTCTTCCTTGTCTATCTTTATTCCTTTTATTTCTTTCTCATTTCTAATTGCTATGGCTAATGTTTGCAGAACAATATTGAACAGGAGTGGTGATAGTGGGCATCCTTATCTTGTTCCTGATTTTAGCATGAAAGTTTTCAATTTTTGACCATTTAGTATGATGTTGGCTATTGGATTTTCATAGATAGCCTTTATCAGGTTGAGATAAAGACCTTCTATTCCAATTTTCTGTAGCGTTTTTATCATGAATGGATGTTGGATTTTGTCAAATGACTTTTCTGCCTCTATTGAGATGATCATATGGTTTTTGTCCTTGACTCTGTTAATATAGTGTATTACATTTTTGATTTATGAATGTTTAACCATCCTTGCATTCCTGCGATAAATCTGACTTGGTCAAGGTGTATGATCTTCTTGATGACCCTCTGTATTCTGTTTGCCAATATCTTGAGGATTTTTGCATCTATATCCATTAGGGAGATTAGCCTGTAGTTCTCTTTTGGAGTTGGGTCTTTCCCTGGTTTTGGAATCAAAGTAACACTTGCTTCCAGGAATGAATTTGGAAGTATTGCTTCCCTTTCATTTCCTTGATGAGTTTAAAGAGAAATGGCAATAGTTCTTCTTTAAATGTCTTGTAAAATTCAGCAGTGAAGCCATCAGGACCTGAGCTTTTCTTTGTTGGTAAATATTTTATTACATTTCCAATTTCACTCATTGTAATTGGGGTGTTTAGAATTTCTATATCTTCTTCATTTAACTTTGGCAATTCGTATGTATCTAGGAATCTGCCCATTTCTTCTGTGTTTTCCATTTTGTTAGAGTACAGTTTCTTGAAATAGGTATTGATGATCCTCTGGATTTCTGCTGGTTCTGTTAGGACTTCCCCTTTTACATTCTTAATTGCATGGATTTGAGCTTTTTCTTTGCTTTTATTGATAAGGTTGGCTAAAGGTTTATTGATTTTATTTATTCTTTCAAAAAACCAACTCTGATTCATTAATTTTTTGTATCATTCTCTTAGTCTCCATTGCATTGATTTCTGCTCAGATCTTTATAATTTCCTCTCTTGTACAAGCTTTGGGTTTGTTATGCTCTTCTTTTTCTAGGAGCTTGAAGTTCTGAATTAGGTTATTTAACTGAGTTCTCTCTGTTGTCCTAATATGGGCATTCACTGCTATGAATCTCCCACATAGAACTGCTTTCATTGTGTCCCACAGATTCCTGTGTGTTGTACTGGCATTATCATTTACTTGTAGAAACTGTCTAATTTCTTCTTTAATGTCCTCTGTGACCCATTGGTTGTTCAGGATGGTGTTATTCAATTTCCACATGCTTGTGGGAGTTTTGCAGTTTCTTATGTTATTGATCTCCAATTTTATTCCACTATGTTCTGATAATATACAAGGGATAACTTCAATTCTTTTACATTTACTTAGATATGTCCTATGAGCTAGCATGTGGTCTATTTTTCAGAATGACCCATTTGCAGCTGAAAAGAATGTGTATTCTGATTTTGTGGGGTGGAACACTCTGTAAACATCTATTAGGTTCATTTCTTCAATAGCTTGGTTTAGTTCTAGAGTTTCATTGTTAATGTTTTTTCTAGTTGATCTACTTGTGGTAGAGGGGTGTTGAGGTCCCCCACTACAATTGTATTAGTGCTTATTTGGTTTTTCATATCCATTAATATTTGTTTTGTATAGTTGGGGGCATTCATATTTGGTGCATATATATTTAGGATTGTCATCTCTTCCTCTTGGACTGTTCCCTTCACAAGGATGTAGTGACCATCTTTGTCTCTCTTAATTAGTTTTGGTTTGAAATCTACTTTGTCTGCAAATAAGATTGCTATCCCTGCTTTTTTCTGGGTTCCTGTGGCATGGAGAACTGTTTTCCATCCTTTTACTTTCAATCTATGGATTTCCTTTTGAGTTAGGGGTGTTTCTTGTATACAGCATATTGCTGGGTTTTGCTTCTTAATCCATTGTGTCAGTCTATTTCTTTTGATGGTGAATTGAGGCCATTAACATTTATAGTTATAATTGATAGATATTGACTCATCCTTGTCATGATGTTTTACTGTTGTTGGCTCTTTTATTTCTTATTTTCCCCCCTTTCGCTTTAGTGTCTTACCTTTCATGGTGCCTTCTCTCTGCTGGGCCTCATGGAGTTGTGACCTTCCTTGTCTTTTTCTAGGATATTGCTTAGAATTGTTTGGAGTGCTGGTTTGGTGTTCATGAAATTTCTCAGGTGTTCTTTGTCATGAAAATATCTAATTTCCCCTTTGATTTTGAAAGATAATTTTGCCGGATACAACAGTCTAGGTTGGAAGTTATATTTTTTAGGGCTTGAAATACTTCACTGCAGGCTCTCCTTGATTTGAGGGTTTGTATTGAGAAATCTGCTGTAATTCTGATGAGCTTTCCTTTATAGGTGCTTTGTTTCTTTTCTCTAACTACCTGTAGAATTTTGTTCTTCTGTTGGGTTTCTGGGATCTTGACTATTATATGTCTAGGTGTTGATATTTTTTGGTCATGGCTAGTTGGAGTTCTACATGCCTCACTTATCTGTATGTCCAGTTCTCTATCTCTGTCTGGGAAGTTGTTTACTATTACTTATGTGAACAGTTTTTTATGTCAGTTTTCCTTTTCCTGTTTTTGCATGGACTCCTATCATTTTTTTCTTATTCTTTGCATCATCTAGCAGCTGTTGGATTGATTTCTCATAGTCCCTTACTATCTTTAAGAAATCTCTGATTTCCTGGTCCTTAACTGCAATCTTGTCTTCTATATCTGATATTCTGTCTTCAGATTCTCTTAGTCTGCTCTGCATGCTTTCAATGGAGCTTTTAATCTCTTGAATATCTGTTTGAATCTGTTTCATGGATTCCATTCCTTTCTTATGTTGGGTGATCATGGTTTTCATTTCTTTCTTATGCTGGGCATTCATGGCTTCCAGCATGTTTCTGAACTCATCTATTTTCTTATCTGTTTCTGCTCTAGACCCTCTAATCATGTCTTTCACCCTGCTCACCATCTCTGTATTTATCTGGGAGATTATTTCTGCTTTGAATTTTTCTAGAGCCTCATGCATCTGCTTTGTTACTTCCTGTGGTATCACAGGGTGTCCAGGTGGTTGCTTATCAGACTTTTCCACCTTATTTCCCCCAGAATTTCCCTTTTGTGGTGTGGAAGTCTGCATTTGTGCCTTGCTTAAATGTCCTCTCATTTTTGTTTTTGGTACTGTTCTTGGTTTAATTCCTGGGTTGATATTTCAAAATTGCTTAATGTAGGTATCTTTGTTGCTTGTGTTTAAAACCTTTGTGGAATGATTACTTTTCAGAGGTGTCTTCCAGATATAGCTTGTGTTTGGGTTTTGAGACTCGAATGACTCTGAGGCTATTTTATTTTCCTTATACCAGGAAGGAAAACTAATTAGATCAATCACAACCTTTTAGCCCAAATGACACAATCAGCAATACCATAGCATCAAGCACAGCTTAGGAAATGACAATTTGTGGTAGTTATTAATCTATCACTTTTAACTATGTGAGTTAAATTAAAACTGAGGACCAACTCAACATGAGTTTATAGTGAATAAACTTTTCAATATAGCATCTTTTTCCTTCAGGGTGGGGAGTCAGAAGGATTTAGGGAGGGAGGCACAGGTAGAATGATCAGGAAAGATTAGTGGTGAGACCAGAAAACATAGGAAGATCACACAAACTCTAAGAAATTGTTAAAGGGAAGAGAAAAAGGCAGAATGAAAGAACAAAGATGTGAATAGAATTACCTAACAGAAACAGGGAGGCTAGATACCATATTTACTGTCCTTTAAACCTAATGATAATCTAGAGAAGGAAAAAGAAAAGAAAAGAAAAATAAAGGATAAATCTGAATTCAGTGCAGAAAGGAACAAATGCAGAGATGAAGAGCAATGTGGGACAGTGAGAGAACAAGAGAGAGAGAGAAAAAAGAAAGAAAAGAAAGCAAAGTAAAAATTTGAAAAGAGTAGAAAAAAGTAAAAATTAAGAATTAAAAATAAGAGAATTTTTTTTTCTTTTTTGCAAATAGCAAAAAATAAAAATTATGGGCCTCCTTCAGGGTATGTCTCTGCTGTCACAGTAGGCAACGTAGGAATCTGTGTGCATATACAAGTCAATGAGTCTCAGCAAACCAGCAGCAGACCCATGATATTCAGGCAGATTTCTGGCTGCTAGTCCCAAGTTGAGCTCCCTGTTCTCCTGCAGGGTTGAGCTCTGCAAAGTTCTAATGCAGGTTCCAGTTGCCCTTCCCCTGAAGATAGTGCAGGTTTTGATGGGAGGTAATGGTCCTAGGTGATGATCTCTCCAACTTACCAAGTACGGTGGTGTGGTGTACCTTTATTGTAGAGATTCTCTTTACTTTTCCGCTGAGCTTCAGTTTTCATAGAGGTGCCTGAGAAGCCCTCTTTCTGTTACTAACTTCTGCTCTATCTTGTGGCACTCAGGACAAGGGCCTTTATAATCCCCTGTGCCTCTGTAGTGTGGGACCAGGTAGCAGAAGAGCTGGAAGGCCAGAGGTGGGGGGTGGGGGTGGGACTGGGCCTTGCAGGTGCCCACGTGGCTAAGCGCAGCGCTGGATGGGGATGGGGTTCCAAGCTGTGCCTGGGACCTCATCGTGGCATGGGTGGGGCCCGGGACAGCTAGGGAGCTTCACACTGTTTATCTCACCCGCTTAGGCTGGGTCACATATTTTCTTATTTCAAGTAAGAGCTTTCCCTGTATGCCCTTATTTAGCTGGAGTTATGTTGGTACTTGGTGTCAGGTTTGAATCTCAGTGCAAAATTTCCCCCTAAGTGCTCCACCACTGAGCTACCTCTCTAGCCCAGTTCACATTTTTTAAATAGCTAACTTTTAGTAGCATTTGTGATTAATTCTTTTCCATTTCCTAAATATGGGAGTGCATTTATTAGTACTTTCTAGGAAAATAGATTAGCTGGGAAAGAGACTTGAGTGTACATCCATTCTTTTTCAAATGGGGAATCTGAATCACAGAATAGGTAATTTGTTTTCCCAAGGATGTGGTAGTTAATAAAAACCTTGGACTAAAACCAGATCTCAGATCTCTAATTTGATGTTGAACTACTTCTACTTCATTTGGGTCCAGATCCAGAGACATTTGAGAGGAGAAGGTTAACCACCCACAGACAAAGTGAATAGGCAAGACCTAAGGTCTTTGAATGGTACAGATTAGACTGCACAGGCCCTTGTTTAAATGGACGTAAGGCTCCTGAGGATCGTAAGTGAAGCCTGACCCTTGAGATAAGGAAGGACTAATATTGTCTCTGATCAGAGGACATACCTAGGGTATTTGATGGAAAGCGTATGGTAGGAAGTCACCTAATCATGTACCCCCATTTTCTCAGGCATGCTTATGTTGAGGTTGACTCTATTCTTCCTACTGAGAAACACATACTCCTGAGTATGTTTTTAAAAAACCAAAACAGCATTCATTGTTTCTTTATAGTTTCTATTCATTCATTTGTTCCCTGAGTATATTTAATTATAAATTAAATACTAAAAGTTTGGGGAAGATTAACAAGATGTAAATAATAATTAAAATATGGAAAGGAAAGAGAGAAGGAAGGGAAAATGTAATAATTATATATCTTTACACTGACCTATTGGAGTCCAAGGATATTTCTAATAGACTAGTTTTCAGAGCAACTTCATCTTTTATGCCTTTTGTGCTATCTTCTGATTCTTCATTGAATCCAATTGATCTTATATTAGCCTTCTTTGCATCATCTAGCAGATGTTGGATTGATTTTTCATGGTCCCTTCATATTTTTAAGAAGTCTTTCATTTGATGATCTCCAACCACAACCTTGTCTTTTAGATCTGATATTCTGTCTTCACCTTGGTTGACTCTGCTGCTTTTACTTTCATTAGATTTTTTAATCTCCTGGATTTCTATTTGAGTCTGTTTAGTTCTTTCTAAGCTGGGCATTCATAGTTTGCATGTCATTCTGAAATCCCCCCCCCTTTTATTTTTCGTACCAGGGATCAAACTCAGGACCTTGTGCTTGTGAGGCAGGCAGTGGAACCACTGAGCTAAATCCCTGACCAACTCCTCAAATTTTTAATCTGTATCTACTCTATATTCACTAATCATTTCCATCTTGATGGTCATCATCTCTTCAATTATCTGTTTTGTTTTTGTCAAGAGACTTATTGATCTGTTTTGCTACTTCTGCTGCTACTGTTTCATAAAATTTAGCTGGGTGGGTTTGAGTTCTTCAGCCTCGATGTCCCCTTGATTCTGTTTGGACAAGTTGAGGCTTATCGGCTGTGTCTTGCTTCCATGTTTTCTTGTTTTCCATTCTTTTGTTTATTTATTTTCTGCATTGAGGCTTGTAAATTGTTTAAGGAAAGTAACTTTTTCACTAGTATCTAAACGTCTTTAGGAAATGATTACTTTTCAGAGATATCTCCTAAGTGTAGCTGGCTTTTGAGTCTGTCCCAGGACCTTGCTTCTTCAATTTATTAGGGATGAAGGGTTGCAGCCTGTTTGGCCTAGCAGCCAGTTCTTTGGTTCTGGACTACAGTATAGTTTATGACCCCCAGACAATCTCTATATTGGCATACAAGGAATCAATTGATCACGACAACTATGTCACCTTGGCTAAACCAGTACAATCAATAATAACAATAGTATTAAGCACAGGTTGGCAAATGACAAACAGTGATAACTATCAATTTTCTGCCTTTACCTATAGGTACAAAATTTATAGTTATATAACAAAATCTAAGATAAACCAGAAAATTATATACAGTAAATATCCACTTGGCAGAGTGATTTTACTCTGAGGAGAGAAAATTTAAAAGGGATAAGAGGAAAAACTAGAGAAGTAAAAGAAGAGAAAGAGATTAGCAGCAAGGCTGAAAGACAGAAAAAGATTACCTAAGCCTCGGGAAATGATGAAGGCAGGAAGGACAGAAAGAAGGAAAAAAGAAGAACAAAACAAAACTAAAAAGAATGTTCACACATTAAAAAAAACAATAAAAAATCTCAAGTGAACAGAAAAAAAATAAAAAGAGAAAAAGAAGAAATCTCTCTGTGATTTCAAGCCTGTGATTATCTTCTGGGCCTAAAGTTTTGTGGCAGTGTTCAATTCAGGGCATGACTCTGCTCTTGCTGGTAGACAAAGGAGGCAGTCAGAGCCCAAATCTGAGCTGGATAATCCCAGGAAGCCTGCAGTAGGATTAGGACAGGATGCCGGTTCTGGTACTTTTGAATGCACAGTTTAGGCTGAACCTGGCCAGGGATCATGGGATTGAGGCCTGAGTTGTTTATTCTACAACACTCTGGGTGTTTCTTGCCGGCCTGACCATGGTTCCTTGACCCTGGATGTCTCCCGTGGTTGTTCCTCACCAATTCACTGTGGGAGTTTAACACCAAGAGCCCTGATTTGAAGCCAATCCTTGGCTGCTCTGAGTCCTGGGTTCAGCTGGCCCCTCGCTAAAGTGGGGTCTGACCAAGCACTGTCTCCAGAGGACACTACAGTCACTTGGATTGGAGTCACTCACCAGCTGTTGTAGTGCACAGTATCCACTGCCTCATTACACTGGCTTCTCCCTGGAGGTCTCTGGAGTAACCCACTTTCACTGTATTTCTGTTGATTCAATCAATCTTCCTTTCTTATGTCACAAGCCCAGAGCCAGGGAGAAAGTGATGAGTGCTCCTTTCTTTTGCCCCATTGTGGTGTGTCTCTTCAATTTCTCTGTGGACTCCAATTTTCCCTTCAGAATCTTCCTGAGTCCCGGGGATCACCTCCTCCTTCTAGTCTTCCCCAAGATGTTATTTGCCAGTGTCTGGATTCTGAATCTTGGATTTTGACTTCTTGCTGCTTACCGCTCTGCCCAGCAACTTCATCTTTGCACCACATTTGAGCAGATTATAGTGTTTCCAGAAAACTCTTGTTTCTCCACATGCACAGACTCCTCAGTTACCAATATCTTGTATCAGAATTGTACATTTGTTACAACTGATGAGCCTACATGGACACATCACTATCACTCAGAGTCTATAACTTACATTGAGGTTCATGCTTGGTGTTTTACATTATATGTGTTTTGACAAATATATAACGATGTATATCTATATTTAGAATATCATATGAAATAAATTCAATGTCCTAAAAGTTCTGTCTACTTTGTTTATTCATTTCTGTCTCCTCTCTAAATTTGGGAACCACTGATTTTTGTACTGAGTCCATAGTTTTGCATTTTCTAGAATGTCATATGATTGTAATCATACTATATGTAACCTTTTAAGATTGGCTTCTTTCACTAAATAATGCAATTTGAAGTTTCCTCCATGTCTTTGCATGGCTTGATAGCTCATTTTTTTTAGTGTTTAATAATATTCCATCACCTAGATGTACCATAGTTTATCCATTTAGCTGCCAAACAATATTTTTGTCCCTTCCAAGTTTTGCCCATTATGAATAAAGGTGCTATATTCATCTGGGTAGATGAGTTTTCATCTCATTTGGGTAAATATCATGGAACACAATTTCTAGATGATATGATTAAGAGTGTGTTCTCTTTTGTAAGAAACTCACCAACCATCTTTCTAAGTGGTTGTATCATTTTACATTCCTACCAGCAATATAGTTCTTTTAGTCTCTATTTCATTCATTTGAACTCTAATCTTCTTTCTTTTCTTCTACTAGTTTGGGGTTTACTTATTTTTTTCCTCGCAGACTTTGAATTGTATCATTAGGCTATATATCTGCAATCACTCTGTTTTTCCAATGTAGGCACTCATAGCCATAAACTTTCCTCTCAGGACTACTTTCATTGTTACCCACAATTTCCGGTATGTTGTGTTTCCATTTCCATTTGATTCTAGGAATTTTGAAACCAGTCCTACATTTTTTTCAATGACCCAAATGACAGTTAAAAATATATATTGTACCAAAAATATATATATATATATAGCTCAGTCTGTATGTGTTTGTGTTGTTTCTTTTGCTGTTAATTTCTAGCTTTATTCTGCTAAAACCTAATATGATGGATGCGATTATTTCAATTTTTTTGTGTTTTCTAAGATTTGCTTTATGACCTAGAATGGTATATTATAGGCACATACCACCACACCCAGTACCTTTTTTCTAAATAAAAGACAGGCTAGAAGACTAGATCAAAAACGATGACCCAAATCTTTTTTTTGCCTGTAAGAAACATACTTCACTCTCAAAGACATAGAAAGATTGAAAGTGAAAGGATAAAAAACAAAATTCTATGCAAATGATATTTAAAAGCATCAGGAGCAGATATGCTTATATCCAACAAAACACACTTTTAGAAAAAATTAGTCAGAAGAGACAAAGATCATTACATGTCAGTAAAAGGGACAATCCACCAAGAAAATATAACAGTTGTAAATATATATGCACCAAACATTAGTGAACTTAATTTTATAAAACAAACTCTACTTGACATAAAAGGTACTCATAGATCCCATAAGAATAACAGTGAGTGATGTCAATACTCCATGCTCACCAATAGATAGATAACCAGAAAAAAAAAAAACAACAAAGAAATATCAGAGCTAAACTACACCAGAGGTAAATTGACTTAACAGATGTCCACAGAACATTTTATCCAAAAACGACAGAGCACATACTCTTTTCAGGGACTCACAGACAATTCTCCAAAGTAGATCATATTTCAGAAAATCTTTGACAACTATCCTTCCAACAGAAGCTTAATATCCCAAACATATGAAGAACTCAAGAAACATAACACCAAAAAATTGAAGAGCTCATTCAATAAGTAGACAAATTAATTGAACAAGCACTTTTCCAAAGAAGAAGTACAAATGGCCAATAAGTATAGGAAAAAATGTTCAGCATCTCTAGCCATTAGGGAAATGCAAATCAAAACTATATTGAGATTCTACCTCACTCAAGTCAGAAAGATACAAGGACACAAAAACAATAAATACTGGTGGGGATGCAGAGGAAAAGGAACACTTCTATACTGCTGATGGGATTGCAAATTAGTAGAGCCAGTATGGAAAGCAGTATGGTGGTTACTAAAAACCCTAATACTAGAACTATTGTATGACCAAGATGCACTATTCCTTGCTATATAACCAAAGGAATAGAAGTCAGTATACTATATTGCTGTATACAGATTGCTATATACCTGTGTTTATGGTGACACAATTCACCATAGCTAAGATATGGAGCCAGCCTCAGTGTCCATCAATGATAAATGGATAAAGAAAATGTGGTGTATATATATACACAATGGAGTATTATTCAGCCATACAGAAGAAGGAAATGCCATTTATCATGAAATGGATGGAACTGGAGATCATCATGTTAAGTAAAATAAGCCAGACTCAGAAAGACAAGTATTGAATGTTTCTTTGAATATGTGGAATCTAAAAAAGATGATAGGAAAGTAGAAGAGAGACTACTATTAGACAAGAGGAAGGGAATTAAGATGGTGTAAGGGAGGGTAAAAGGATGGATGGATATGATCAAAATATATGCATGTATAAAATGTCACATTGACGCACAAAATTCTGTAAAATTCACAGACATTAATAAATACATATCAAAAACAAAAATAAAAATAAATACAAATGTAATTTTTAAAGAGTGTGCTTGGATTCTCTTTTTCAACTTGCCAAATAGGAGGTTCCTCTCCAACACTGAGTTGCACATTCAGTTCTGGTGTGCTCTGTTTCAGTTATTTTACTTATTATTGCAAATAGCAATATTTCTAAGGTTCCACATGATCACTGGCTTGGTCAAATTACATTCCAGTGATTTCCTATGACTCCTCTCATTTCTGCATGCAGCTGCATACCTGCTGATTTCGATGAATATCCTGAATCAGTCTGTAACTGCTGTTTGCATCTAGTCTACCATGATGATCATACCATAGTTTTATTAATGCTGAGTTTTAAACATACTTTGTATAGATTGTAAGACAGTCAGATATGTTTTGAAAATGTTTCTTTTCTTCTCATTTTCTTCATAGTGTCTTTCACAAGTCAGATGTTTTTCATCCTAGTGAAATCCAGTTTATCAGTTATTTCTTTTCTTTCATAGATTGTGCCTTTGGTGTTCTCTCTAAAAAGTTATGGCCAAGCCCAAAGTCACGTAGATTTCTTCGTGTGTTTCTCAGTTTTTTTTTTTTTTTTTTTGGTACCGGGATGTTTCTCAGTTTTGTGTTTTACATTTAAGTCTCTGATACAATTTTAAGTTAATTTTTATGAAGGGTGCAATGTCCTAGGTTCATTTTTTTTTACATTTGGATATTGTCACTAATTTATTCTCTCTAGCATGCAACAGCACCATCAATATTATTTTGATAGGAAATAAAATGTTATAACACACAATTATTCAGATATCTTACCGCTTCACAAAAAGCTGGACTGTCCACATGAAACTATAGGACAAACACTTCAGTTCCTAGTCATCACTTCCTTCATAGATCATGTATGGAGCACCTGCCGTATGCTTAGATTTGGTGCCTAAGACCCATGGCTTTCTCTAACTCACAGTCTAGAGGGGAAAGCAGATACTTGGGGAAAAAAACCAAAAGATTTTAAGTTCTAAAATAGGGACAAGTGCAAAGTGCTCTGGGATTTCGGCAGAGAGGATGATTAGTTAGGAGCAGAGGGGAAGGAAGTTGGGTTGGTGACTGGAAGGTGCTTAAGAAGAGACATTTCAGCTAGCCCCTCAAGGATCACTAGCAACTCAACTGACAGTGAAGCGGGGAGGGCAAAGAGGGAGGTAACTTCAGCTAAAGATAATGATATGAAGGGTAGCATGCATGTGCGCGCTCGTGTGTGTCTGTGCGTGAACACCTATCTAGAGAGAAGGAAATGGCTGGAACACTGAGCAAAATGGAAGATGTGCCTGGAAATGAGATTGGAGTCATGAATACCACACTAAGGGTTTGTCACTTACCCTGTCACTGTTTGTGACAACTGAAACAGCTATTACTTTCTTCCATTATTCTCATCCCCCCTTTCCCAGTCCTTTTCGTTCCTCCTCTTTACTGCCTTTCCAAATGGGTCAAATTTAATCACTGAATCATGCATTTATACATTTTCCAAATTTATTGTATACCTCCCAGTGTATCAGTGTTGTGTCCTTTGGAACTGTCAGTTGTACTTGTTCCTTGTTTGACATGTGAAATCCAAAGATAGCAGAATGTTCTATGGTCCTCATCCTTGTGCAGCCTCCCCTATCATTCCTGCATGCTCTAGGGGATTTGGCCAAGGCCTGTGGGAGCTGGACACTCCCATTTCCATACAAATTGATATTCTGATACATTTGCCAAGACTCTTGTTTATACTCATTTTCATTTCCTCCCCAGTTGTCTCAGTGTCAGAGGGGATAAAATAAAACATAATGATAATGGTTGCTGTCAACTATAGCATATAACTATAGCAATGGAATTCCCAACAGGAGCCTCTTCCGTTTGCATGGAGTAGGGCCAGGAACTGAGCTTGCCACAGAACAAGCATTTGTGAAGAAGATCCCAGAGGAGACAGTCAGTTCTTTTCCCATGGATGTGAGTTAGCTCACCAGGTGTTTGGAGTGGGCTCCATGTCCCTGGGAAGGCAAAATAAAGGAGAAAGGAAATAACTGATCAGGTGAGCCTTCAAGAAATACCTGAGACAAAACAGAGGGAGAATGACTCCCAGCTTCCACACTGGGGTTCTCTTTGTGACAAGTATATGACCAAAAGTCCATGGGATGGTGTCCCTAGACTTGGCCATCTGCTTGAGCTGGCCCAGGGCAGAAAACCATTTAAGAGGTAACACTGCCTATCCCTGGTATGCAGTTGATGACTGTCCTTTATTCTACTCATGACTTTTGATTGTCTCTAAGCCAGGAAGTGGCACAACTCAGCATTTCAGTTTTTCTTAGGGAAATGTATTCTCTTTCTCTATCCTACTTCCTCTGTCAATCAACAGAAGTAACCTAGTCCTTTTCCTTTGAAGACCTAAAATTAGGGACAAGCTGGAATGGGTGAAGAACTCAAGACCATACAACCTGAAAATTTAATGGTAGAGATGGCAGGGAACAACCATGGACAACCAATCCAAAACTTGCCTTTACAGATTGGTTCAAGTCACATCTCTAAAAAGCCTTTCTATATCTGCTCCCCACTACCATCCTCACCATAGACTAGCCTGAATTATTATATCAGTGGACATTGTTTAGCTGCCCTGAAAATATAGGCCCTTTAGAAGGAAAGTTCAGCCCTTCTATTTTGTTATCCTTATAGTGCCTGTCACAATGGAAGAATTTGGTAAAGGTTATGTGAAACACATGGGTTTTAAAATAACTGTCCGTAGTAGTGGTATATTTTTCTACCTCCGAGATCTGGAATGTCTACATTTGGCTTCCACATCTTTCTGGTCTTAGAGAAGGGCTATGCTGCCATGTTTTTGTTTGTTTGTTTGTTTTGTTTTGTTTTTGAGACAGGGTCTCCATGTAGTTCAGCTGGCCTTGAACTCACTGTGTAGCCCAGGCTGGCCTCAGACTCACAGTGATCCTCCTGCCTCAGCCTCTCAAGTGCTGGGATTACAAGCATGCACCAGCATACTCGGGGATGCTATGGTTATAGACGTATAAATTCTTTATTTTCAAATAATGTCCTTTAAAGTTGGAATAAAAAACATGTCATTGAAATTAATAAGGAGTGGTCAAGGATTTGCCTTGACCAGAACAGTATTCCTATTGGAAAAGTTCAGATATGTGTTGGCTCAAGGATTATATTTTGGGTTTCAATGATCTTAGTTAAATGTTTTACTTTTTAGTTGCTGTTCCAAGTTTTGCAAAGGCCAGTCACCCCATCAGTCCTATGGGGTCCCACATACTTCTAACTTGAGTGACAGTAACACATAGAGCACTTATACCGAACTCCCTCTTTGTCAAGCCATGGCAGGCCTGGCAGTAGTAGGTGGCCCCCTGGCACATAGAACATTTCTGGAAGATTATTCCAGTCCTCTGGATGGTTAGTGCATCAGGGTCTGGCCCTTTGTCCTAACATCAGTGGGACCCTCTCCGAGTTCTCAGAAAGGTAAATGTGCCTCCAATCATACATACGCTGTGGTTTAAGGACCGAAGTCCCTGTCAAAACTCAACCGTCTTCAGATATCGAGAGCTGTACTTTCATCAGGCAGATGACAAGCTGACCACCCTGAGTTTAGAGGCACTGGAAGGTTCCTTGTCCTCGGGCTCTGGCCTTAAGGTGGAGAACTCCATGCAGATCATCTTCCCATCCCTTCCCCCACCGAAGTCTCTGCTTCATAAGGATTTAGCCCAAAGCAAATCCTCCATGCTGAATCCACAGAGACATGAACCTTTTGCTACCTGGAAGCCTTAAGCCATGAAACCAGCCTCTCCGGCCTCATTGCCAGAGGGACACTCCTCAGATTTACTAGGCCAGAGAGCACCCACCTCCCCAATGATCCCCCACCCTCATTCACAAGGAAGAGGGAAGGCTAAAAGGGCAGAGAGAGAGAGAGGAAGACTCAGGATGAGAAGGCTGCTCTTTATAAGGGGAGGGGCAGTAGCCAAACACATTTTGACTCCTCCTTTTCTATCTTGCCATAGTCTTTTTCCTTGCTGGCACAGCTTCCACTAAGAACTCTCAGAGTGAGGAGTAAAGATGAGGGCCTCCTTTATGCAGCCCAGTCCATCCCTCAACTTGTTTCTTTCCAAGGTGCAGACCACATTAGTGTCCCATCCAGACTCTCTGCAAGGTAGATGCATCTTCCTTTCCACCTGCATCACTTTATTCCACCCCCAGGCGGAGAGAGGGAGAGAGAGAGGGAGGGAGGCAGGGAGGGAGGGAGGGAGAGAGAGAGAGTGGGGGGGGGAGAGAGCGAGAGAGAGAGAGAGAGAGAGAGAGAGAGAGAGAGAGAGAGAGAGAGAGAGATCAGGGTAGCTCTCACCATATCTGCCTGTCACTTTGGGGTTACTTTGTTCAAACAAAAATGTGGGCCTTGATTTATAATTGTACCTTTATATTCTGAGTGGAATTGCTCAGAAAAATTGGCTACTTAGTTTTGCTGATGATAGCATAGTGTGACACAACTAAGAGCATAGTAGATTTTACTTTTTCTCTATAAAACATCTCTTTTTTCTAATAGAATATCTTAGCCTTTGTGATAATGCTAGGGCTCTTTTTTCAGTATTTGGTGTGGAACCATGGACCTCACGCATGCTAGACAAGTGCTCTACTACTGAGCTACATTCCCAGCCCTTTGCTAAATGTTTTACTGACTGGATTTGATTCCCTTTGTATTCCCATAGTGAACAGTCCATTTATGTAGATGCTTTTTATCCAGGTAATCTTGGTATGTTAATTGTTACACGTCTCTTTCCTCTTTGCTCAGGAGTGGACATCTATTAGGTTATTCTCACTCCCAGAACTCTCTATTAATAATGTATTTTCTAGTTTATAAGGCTCTGCTTTTAATTTTTAAAAAAATGTTATTGGTACATTTTAGGTATACAATTCATTTACATTTATCATTGGGTGTTTGTACCTGTACCTGATATATCTTGGTTCTTATTTTTTTCCCGATTACCTGTGCACCCTTTACCCCCTCCACCCTTCCCTATTTACATAGATTTCATTTCCATTTTTTTTCTTTTTTCATAGTTTTTCCTTTCCCTCTTTTCCTTTTCCCTTCCCCTCCCTTCACTCCTTCATCTTTGGACCTTTTTTCCTATTTCAAATTATCAATTATTCATTTTAATCATTTTAACTCTTGTTTACACTATCAGTTTCTCACACTAGAGAAACTATTTGGTATTTACACATGTGTGTCCTATTTATTTCACTTAAGAGTATGGCCTCAATATGCATCCATTTAGCTATAAATGACTCTAGTTCTTTGTTTTTTGTGGCTGAGTAGTACTCCATTTTATAAAAAAACCACATTTTCTTTATCCAGTTTCCAGTTGATGGGCACTTGGGCTGCTTCTAAGCTTTAGCTATTACAAACTGTGCCGCTATGAACATGGGTGCACATATATCACTGTGGTATGATTCTTTTAATTCTTTTGGGAAGATAACCAGTAGGGGAATAGCTGGGTCAAATGGGACCACTAGTCCTAGTTGCTTGAGGTTTCCATACTGACTTCAACAGTGGTTGCACCAGTGTGCACTCCCACCAACAATGGAGAAGGGTTCCTTTCTCCCCACAACACCGCTAGCAATTGTTATTCGTTGATTTCTTGATAGCAGCCATTCTATCTGGGGTAAGGTGGAATCTCAGGGTTGTTTTCATCTGCATCAATCAAATGACGAGTGATGTTGAACATTTTTTCATATATTTTTCTGCTGCTTTTACTTGTTTGTCTGAGAAATGTCTGTTCATTTCAGATGCCCATTTTTGAATTGGGTCTTTGAATTTGGGGGGTCTGATTTTTTTCAATTCTTTATATATTCTAGATAGTAGTCCTTTGTCTGAGGTACAGTGGCTAAAATTTTTATCCCATATTGTATGTTGTCTGTTAGCTCTGTTGGTGGTTTCTTTTGCAGTGCAGAAGCTTTTTAATAAGATGAGATCCCAGTTGTTGATTCTTCTGCTAGTTCCCATGCTGCTGAGGTTTTTTTCATGAAGTCTTTTCCTATGCCAATGTCTTCAAGAGTTCTACCTAGCTTATCTTCCAGAAAGTTTAGTGTTTCTGTCTTAATATTTATATCTTTAATCCACCTAGATCTTAGTTTAGTGCATGGTGATAGGTATTGGTCTAGTTTTGATCTTTGGCAGGTTGAAATCCAGTTTTTCCAACACCATTTATTAAATAGGCTATCTTTCCTCCAGTGATGGTGGTTGGCTCCTTTGTCAAAGATGAGGTGGCTGAGCATGTCTGGAGTTGTTTCCAGATCTTCTAATCTATTCCACTGATCCTCAGGTCTTTTCCTTTGCCAGTACCATGCTGATTTTATCACAGTAGCTTTGTAGCATAGTTTCAAGTTGGAGATTGTGATACCCCCAACCGTGTCTCTGTTGCTTAGAATTGTTTTAGCTATTCTAGGTCTCTTATGGATCCAAATGAATTTTTGAGTTGTTTTCTCTAGTTCTGTGAAGTATATTGTTGGAATTTCAATTGGCATTGCATTGACTCTATATAGTAGTTTTGGAAGTATGGCCATTTTCACTATATTGGTTCTTCCTATCCAGGAGCAAGGGATGTCTTTCCATTTTCTTGTATCCTCTTCGATCTCTTTTTTCAGAGTGCTGTAGTTTTCAGTGTAGAGGTCTTTTGCTTCCTTTGTTAGACTGATTCCTAGATATTTCATTTCTTTTGATGCTATTGTAAAAGGAATTGTTTCCCTAATTTCTCTCTCAGTGAGTCTATTTATTTGTGTACAAGAAGGCTATTGTGTTTTGAGTGTTGACCTTGCATCCAGCTACTCTACTGAATCTGTCAATTAAGTCTAGAAGTCTTCTGGTGGAGTTTCTTGGGTCTTCTATGTAAAGTATCATATCGTCAGCAAATAATGACAGTTTACCTTCTTCTTTTCCTATCTTTATTCCTTTTATTTCTTTCTCTTTTCTAATTGCTGTGGCTAATGTTTCCAGAACAATATTGAACAGGAGTGGTGATAGTGGGCATCCTTGTCTTGTTCCTCATTTTAGCATGAAAGTTTTCAGTTTTTGACCATTTAATATGATGTTGGCTGTTGGCTTTTCATAGATAGCCTTAATCAGGTTAAGATAAAGACCTACTATTCCAATTTTCTGTAGGGTTTTTATCATGAATGGGTGCTGGATTTGTTGAATGCTTTTTCTGCATCTTTTGAGATGATCATATTTTTTTTGTCCTTGGCTCTGTTAATATAGTGTATTCCATTTATTGATTTATATGTGTTGAACCATTCTTGCATCCCTGGGATCAATCTGACTTGGTCATGGTGTATGATCTTCATGGTGATCCTCTGTATTCTGTTTGCCAATATCTTGTTGAGGATTTTTGCATCTATGTTCATTTGGGAGAGTGGCCTGTAGTTCTCTTTTTGGGTTGGGTCTTTCCCTGGTTTTGGAATCAAAGTAACACTTGCTTCTGGGAATGAACTTGGAAGCCTTGCTTCCCTTTCAATTTCCTTGATGAGTTTAACGAGTAATGGTGATAGTTCTTCTTTAATTGTATTGTAGAATTCAGCAGTGAAGCCATCAGGACCTGGACTTTTCTTTGTTGGTAAATATTTTATTACATTTTCAAATTCATTCATTATAATTGGGGTGTTTAGAAGTTCTATATTTTCTTCATTTAACGTTGGCAATTTATATGTATCTTGGAATCTGTCCATATCTTCTGTGTTTTCCATTTTATTAGAGTACAGGTTCTCGAAGTAGGTATTGATGATGCTCTGGATTTCTGCTGGGTCTGTTGTGACTTCACCTTTTTCGTTCTTAATTGCATGCATTTGAGCCTTTTCTTTCCTTTTTTTGGATAAGGTTGGCTAAAGGTTTATTGATACTATTTATTCTTCAAAAAACCAACTTTTGATTCATTAATTTTCTGTATCATTCTCTTAGTCTCCATTGCATCGATTTCTGCTCTGATCCTTATAATTTCCTCTCTTGTATGAGCTTTGGGTTTGTTGTGCTCTTCTTTTTCTAGGAGCTTGAGGTTCTGCATTAGGTTGTTAATTTGAGTTCTCTCTGTTTTCCTAATATAAGCATTCACTGCTATGAATTTCCAGCATAGAACTGCTTTCATTGTGTCCCATAGATTCCTGTATGTTGTACTGGCATTATCACTTACTTGATTCCTTTAATCTGCTGTGGATACTTTCAGTGGAGTTTATAATCTCCTGAATATCTCTTTGAATCTGTTTCATGGATTCCATTTCTTTCTTATGTTGGGCGATCATAGTTTCCATTTCTTTCTTATGCTGGGTATTCATGGCTTTCAGCATGTTTCTGAGCTCATCTATTTTTTTATCTGTTTCTGTTCTAGATCCTCTAATCATGTGTTTCACTCTGCTCACCATCTCTGTAGATATCTGGAAGGTTATTTCTGCTTTGAATTTTTCTAGAGCCTCATTCATCTGTTTTGTTACTTCCTGTGCTATCAGTTCAGGGTATCCAGGTGGTTGGTTATGGGACTTTTCCATCTCATTTTCCCCAGGATTTACCCTTGGTGGGGTGGAAGTCTGAGTTTGTGCCTTGCTTAAATGTCTTCTCATTTTTGTTTTTGGTACTGTCCTTGGTTTAATTCCTGGGTTGATACTTCAAAATTGCTTAATGTAGGTATCTTTGTTGCTTGTGTTTAAAACCCTTGTGGAATGATTGCTTCTCAGAGGTGTCTTTCAGACAGATATAGCTGGTCTTTAAGTTTTGAGTCTCTAATGACTCTAAGGCTATCTCATTTTCCTTATACTAGGAAGGTTCATTGACTAGATCAATAACAACATCTTAGCCCAAGTGATACAATCAGCAACACCATGGCATCAAGTGCATCTTTGAAAATGACATTTTGTGGCACTTATTAATCTATCACCTTTAACTGTGTGAATTAAATCAAGATCGAGGGCCAACCCATCATATAGTGAATAAACTCTTCAATATAACAACTTTACCCTTTGGGATGGGGAATTAGAAGTGGTTGGCGAGGGAGGGACAGATGGGAAGAAGGATAGGGGAAGGTTAGCAGTGTGGCCAGAAGACACAGGTGAGAAGGAAAAAGAGAATAATAGGAAAATGAAGAAGAACTCCAAATGAGGACCAAAACAGGAACAAAAAGGGAAGATGAACAATGTTAGAGAGCAAGAGAGTGAGTGTAAGAGAGAGAGAAAGGAAAGAGAAAAGAAAGAAAAGAGAAAAAAGGAGAGAAAAACAAATATTTGCAAAGAGTAGGGAAAAAATTAAAGATAAGAGGAGCAAAAGAAACGAAAAGAGGAAAAAACAAACTAATAAGACTAATTTTGGGAATTAAAAAAAAACAGTGAAGATGAAGGGCCTATTTCAGGGTATGTCTCTATTGTCACAATAGACAAGGTGGGTAGCAGTGTGCAGATATAAGTCAATGAGTCTCAGCAAGCTAGTCACAGACCCGTGAGATTCAGGGAGATTTCTGTCTCAAGTCCCAAGTTGAGCTCCCTGTCCTCCTGTAGGGTTGAACTGTGCAGAGTTGTATTGCAGGTTCCAGCTGCCCTTCCCCTGAAGATAGACCCGGTCCTGATGGGAGGTGAAAATGACTCCAACTTACCCAGTACAGTGGTCTGGTGGTCTGGTGTCCTCTGCGTCTTTGTAGTGTGGAACCAGGTGGCTGTACAGAGAAGAGGCAGGAGGAGTGTGGGGGGCTGTCCAGTAGATTGCTGCCGGGGTATGGGTTGATTCAGGGTGTGGGTTGATTCAGTGTGTTCCGTGCGACTTGCCACCTTGGTAGAGTCAAGGCTCTGTTTTTAAATGAAGAAGTGAAATTACTTTTTAAATGCCCAGAGGCATATTCTGACAACTCTTCAACTTCTCTGTAGCTTCCTTGATGTTTCCTATATGCCAGACAGATAAAACAAAGTCTGTTCTGTAGTCTATCTCCATCTCTCTGTGAAATGGGGAAGGAAGTCTAATAGGATATTGAGAGCTCAGGCCCGAGGGCTGCCAGAGGAGCACAATGTCCTTTTGAGGCTGTGCTGCGCAGGAAGGGCTCTGTACGTGTGTGCTGCGGAGCTGATGGCTTCCAGTGGGGAACTGCTATGGGGAAAGTGCTACTGGAGAGGTTTTGGATATGAACACCTGGAGAACAAAGCCAGAGGTAGGTTGGAGTGCAAATAGGTGAGTAGACGGGACCTGATAGTCGGTGGCTGTACTCCAGCCTGGCTCAGGGTTTAGGTTGAAATCTGATGGCCAGATGGGAATCCTGGGTCATTTTCAGAAGCAAGGACCACCGAACAAAGTGTTGCATGTAGTGAAGGAAGGAAAGGGGCTCTAGAGCAGATATTTAGCTTGGGCAGACAGATATTTACCCAGGTTCAGAACATGAGTTCAGTTGGGGGCCCATATTTAAATCAACTAATACACCATGTTTATGTAATGATTTATCTTTCCATGACAGTGTACCTTCATAATGACCCCAAATGGCCATTATAGTTGTTAAAATTCTAGGGCTTCTTTTCTCTATTTCTGCTGAAATAGTGTAGGAAGAACTGCTCTTCTTCTCTTTCCCCCTTTGGTGCTACTTTAAAAGTACACAAAATTATAGAACAAACATCCATGTATCTACCATTCAGCTTAACAAATGTAATATCATCAATAGAGTTGAAACTCACTGTGGAACCCTCCCCAATAGATTCCTCCCTTTCCATCCTAAATGTGTTCATCTTTCTGTATGCTACATTTGAATGCAACTCTCACATGCATGCCTTTTCACCTCTATCGGTATCCTCAATCGATGTACAGTGGTCCTTCAGACATTTACCTAGACTTCATATCTGTGGTACCACATTTATATGCTTCTCAACCAGGTTTTTACTTTATGAATTTTTCTTTTGCCAACACCCAACCTTTGTCCCCTGTGTCTCTTCCTCAGCCCAGCCCTGCTCAGTTTGTCTACAACAGTTCCAGGCCTGTGAATTAAGGCTAGTCCTACTTCATATGAGTCTTAGCTGCTTCTCCTATTTCTTTAAACCATCAGTTCTCAAACTTCAGTGGGCATCAGAAACCCCTGGAAGGCTGGTTTAAAACACAGACTGCTAGGACCCAGGGGTTTAGCTGAGTGGTGCTGTGCCTGCCTGGGAAGCGCAAGGTCCTGAGTTTGATTTCCAGCACAGAATTCTGGCTCCATCTGAGTTGCTGATTTACTAGGTGCTGGGTAGAGCCTAAGAATTCTCAAGTAATGTGGTGATGCTATTTTGGGAACTAAACTTTGAGAACCACTGCTCTAACTCAAAGTGTAGGCCCAAGCTCAGCAGCCTCATGTAGCCTCTAGGCAGCCTGGACCACCCATTAAATTTCCTTCAAAGCTTCATTAGAGCAGCACTGTCCAATAGACATCTAGTGCCATACACACATGGCATTGTGTATATGGCAGTAGCCACATTAAACAATAAAAAGAAACTGGCAAAATTTTATTTCTGCTTGTTTTTTTTTTTTTTGTGGTACCGGGGATCGAACTCGGGTCCTTAGCTTGTGAGGCAGGCAGTGGAACCACTGAGCTAAATCCCCAGCCCTGGCAAAATTTTAATACTATTATTTTAACTCAATGTATTATTACATCAATATGTAATTAGTAGAAAAATTATTAATAAGATGTGCTACATTATTTTTCTCACAGCACACCTCAAATCAGACTAGCCACAATCCAAGTGTTCACCAGTCACACTTGGTTAGTGACTAACATAGCTCTAAACATAGCTCTAAAGCCTGGCCCCCATGTCTGTCTTTACAAAAACTGCTCTTAAAAATGCCATTTTATTTTGTGCTAAATATAATAATTTAAAACATGTCTACCTCTGAATGAAAGTAAGGTGCCCAAAACAAAGAGGTAAAAGAGGGATCTGAGTCAAGATTATTTAGCTAAATAAAATCAACACATAACAGTTTATTCACTTAAACTTTCTTTAGCTTTATTAAACATTGTTAAGTATACTTATAATGTATAATAGAAAAAGCAGTTGTCATTGGACATCACTTTTGGGTAATGAACTTGGGAATATTATTTAGCTAACTTTTGGGGCAATGCACTTTGAAATGTTATCAGTATTAAAATTTCCCACGGGCTTCTGATAAGTTCAAAAAGAGTGAACAACAGATTCTTTCTTCTTTTTCATCTTCTTTTTATTCTTAACTGCAGAATGGGAGAAAATGAACAATTATACAGCATTAATCACCACAAATGAATTTCTACATGTAAGAAAGTATTCAGTCCCCTGTATATATCTTCTGCATTTCTGTGCTATATCTCAACAAGTAGAGAACATGTTTTCCTCTCACACCATTAAATATCAGGGTGCTTGTGTAACTGATGGCTTCAATCACCTGATCACACCAACCTTGTCGCTCTCTTACCTGACACTAGAAATCATTGGATTTGTGTGTGTGTGTGTGTGTTGTTGTTGTTGTTGTTGCTGTTTTATTGGAAAGGCTATTCTGGCATTTAAATTAATCTCTGTGACGTTTAAAGCCTGTTCTGGTTGCAGAGATAATATTCTCTTCCCCTTCCAGATGCTTGGTTTTCATATCTACCATATGAGAAAGAGGCCATTATGGAATACATAATTGTGAAAATGCAAAAAGGGAAAAAATACGGCCGGGCACAGTGGCCCATTCCTGTAATTCCAGCACTCAGGAGGCTGAAGCAGGAGGATTGCCATGAGTTCAAGGCCAGCCTGAGTTACATCATGAGCTCAGGGCCAGCCTGACCTACAAAGCAAGACCCCGTCTCAAACAAACAAACAAAAAGTGCTGGGGATTTAGCTCAGTGGTGTCACTGCCTGCCTTGCAAGCACAAGGTCCTGAGTTCAATCGGCAGTACTACAAAAAAAAAAAAAATAAAAAAGAAAGAAAGAAAAGAAAAAAAAGGAAAAGTGTTGATCATTTAAATCTACTCAAAGACAAGATATACCTTAAAAGTTTACCAGTTCAGTGATAGATGACCATACTATGACTTTCTTTTTTTTTTGACTGACCTAAAATATAAAAGTCTAAAACTGAACAAATATTTAGGTATTAACCATTAACTGTGGTCCTAGTTGAAAGTCCTAAGCTTTTGCTATTTGTCATTAGTCACATTCTAAAATTGTCTCCTAGTTAATATGGGAGACTATGTTTCTGTGGCCAAGGAAAGAAGGTCCAGTGAGCACCTGGCCAAGGCACTGTAGCTGCTGCTTCTGGTAGCAGTTTTCTAAACACATATTGGTTTCAGGTACCAGGACTTACACCTGGGGTTTCAAGAGCTGCCATCTGCTGGGTCCAGGTCCTTTTCAGATCCTTCAACTCCTTGTTTAGTGTTTTTAGTTTTTCTTCTGCTTCTTTCTCTTCCTCATATTCGAAATCTTCACTCCAGTTGTTGAACTGATATTGACTTATTGCTTTAGTGAAAAATAATAGAATTTTAGATCAGTTACACATGGAAAAAATAGCCCAATTCATAACCAGTAACGACATCCTACTCTACCGTCAGAAGGAACAGCTAGACTGAAGTAACTACGAAAAGAATATACTTAAATTGGAGGAGGGCCTGACCTCTACTTCTCCATTCGTGGCCAGTATGGAGCAGAGCCAACAACCATGCCTAAGCTAAGGTCACGGCCCATCTCCGCCCTCCTCACACCAGCCTCCCCAAACAGGTCCTCCCTCCCAGCTGCTGTCCCCTCCCCCTAGAGCCCTCAGCTGGTTACTCACTTCTGACATCTGTGATCTGCACTATGAACTCATCTTCCTGCTGCTCTGCTTCTTCCTTTGCCTGCTCTACTGCTGGCTTCTCTTCCTGGTGCCCAGATGACTTTGCAGAACATCATGCCTCCACCCTGTCACCTGTTTGCTGGTGGCACTCCAGGGCTGAGGCATACGCCTACGGCCAGCACAGGCTCAGGCTCAGGCCTAGCCCAGACTCCTGCCCACGCCCTGGTCCTAGCTCTCGTTCTGGTGTGGGGCCATGACACTGGGTGGCGGGGGGTGGGGGTGGGGGGTGGGCACACGGGGGAAGTGGAGCACTGGCAGCTCGCTAGGGCTGGGGCTGAGGTGGGAGGCGGAGAGGGGAGGGTGGGATCGCAGCATGTGGTGGTCCCAGTAGCAGTGGATCAGGACGTGGTCCTTGCAGTAAGCACTCTGCAGGAGCGAGCTGACCAGATCCAGGAACGTGAATTGGAAGTTTGGAAGTTTAGGAGGGGGAACTGCTGAGCATCCAAGACCAGGTTCGCCACTCCCCCCCCCCCCCACTGCCCCGTTCTCTACCAGGTCCCCAACCTCCTCCTCCTCCCCTGCTCTGCCTGCCTGAGGTCCGCACCCTCTTTGGTGTACTCTTCCTTCTCGGGTCCCCGTCCTCCGGGGATCGGGCCTGTCACCTTCTTCTTTTTCGGGGCCTCCCTCTGGCCCTGGAGACCTGTACCTCCACCTCGGGCCCTGTGCACAATCTCCACTGCCACCCTGGGCCCCAAGCCGTCAGGGCCACCCCCCTCCCCTATCTGCGCCAGAGTCGAGCCCCATCCATTTCACCCACCAGCCCACTCTACCGCCCGGCTCACCCAGCTGTCTTTGTCCAAGTGAATCAAATCATCACCCTCTATGACATATGCGATACTAGGTGGTGCCTCACAGGGACTCAGGCTCTGGCTGCTGCACCAACGACCATGAAGATGGCGGCTAGGGCGGCCGCGACCCCGACCACGACTTTGACTGCGACCACGGCCACGCCCACGGCCACGGCCAGGGCCACGGCCACGACCTCGGCCACAACGACCACGACCTCGGCCACGACCAGGACCTCGGCCACGCACAGAGGATAGTTGGCGGGAAGCCATTGACAAGGTGCTGCCGACCTGTTGATGGGAGGCCGTTGGCAGTTGGCCCGAGGGATGGAGGGGAGGGGGTGTCAGAGGCAGAGCCAACTACTGAGGGTACAAGTGTCTTACCTTGGTGGCTGGAGAGGCCCTAAGATGGGAACGGCGGGAGAGCGATCTGGAGACCAACCGTTTCTGAAGATATTTCTGAAGACCTCCGCTAGGTGGGAAAATTACCACTAGCTAGCGGGCGGGGGAGCGGCAGACGCAGTCATGAGTGTCAAAAAGGTCTCTAAACTCATTTGCTGAAAAATGAAGATTGACATTGCCTCTGTCCAATGAATGATCAGGGTTTCTGAGGTTCTAGGATTACCCAGAACCGACTACTGTTTTTTTTTTCTTTTCCTGCATTAGTAACCAGCACTACCATTAGGTCCGCATCAGTTCTGCCCTTTGGATTTTACAATTATCAACAAAAGTACGGTGATCCAATGTGGAGGCAACCCTGGGGCATGTTTATAGCAAGTAGCTCCTCAATTTCTGCCTGCTGAGATCCCATACAAGTAGGGATAGTCATAAAAGATACTGTATAGCTCAGACTTCAAGAGTAGTGAAAACTTCCCAAGAAGAGAGTGAAAAAAATTCTGATGATTTAATGTGGTTAGAGCTACTTCTAAGAGAATGAGTAGACTGAAATGAATGTGTTCAGAAGTGAGCATTGAGGAGGTGGTGATGGGCACCCAAAGGTGTTTAATGAACTCTGCCAAATTCACTTCGTGCCTCCAAAGAATGAAAAAAGAGAGACGTACTTTTTAAAAAAGGGAACCAGTTCATATAAGACTGAAGCATCAAAAAGGTAGGCTTCTTAGGATGTTTTTGAGTCAAAGGAATAAGATGTCTTGTTGATTTCAAGACCTGTTGAATTATTATTTCAAGTGTAATTCTGAAAGTTATGGAGAAATCAACTTTGGTTTTATACTTATTCTGTAAAAAATGTTATATAACACTAAAATTTGTTTTTAAAAACTTTGTACTGGGGCTGGGGATTTACCTCAGTGGTTTCGCCGCCTGCTGCACAAGTGCAAGGACCCGAGTTTGATCCCTAGTACCAACCCCCCCCCCCAAAACAACCAAACAAACAAACAAATAAAACCCATTGTACTATATTGCATGTAGTACATTTAGGAAAGATTTATTTAAATCCCTTCAAGGTGAACAAAGACATTTTTCCTTTTAGCAATTCAATGACATTTCAGAAATTTTATTTTTCTCCTCATCCCATTTTAGGATCAGAGCATGGTATTTTCATGAATTAATTACTGCTTAAAATCTAGAAGCAAGGTAGAAAATCTCATGTCCAAAATCCTTACTGTAAAGACTACAAAACTGAGGCAGAATCCCAATCTGAAGCCTAGAATTGGCATTAATATATGGCTGTGATATGGGGGGAATTATTTATTTATAGGCCTCAGTTTAATCATCTTTAAAGCTACAAAAATTGATTACCTAATTACCTCACAAGGTTGCTCTGAGAATATATGAAATAATGGGATGAAAATACGTTCATATTGTGAAATACTACATGGGTATATTCTTAGATGAATAATAATGTTTCTTAGTCCTTGAATTACTAGAGAGAAATTATCAAATAGTTTCTCTGGGCTTCAGGGAATTCCCTAATCTGGTTCTAGAGGAAAGAGTTTATCCCAGCCACACTAAACTCTCTGGCTAAGTTTATACCCTGCCTTTAGTTATGTCAGTAAGATAGGTAGATGAGATGAGATATGATTACATTTAGAATACTAACCACCTCTTGAAAATATTTTCTTTCTTTGCCATTCTATTCTAAGTTGATTAATGTTTGTAAGTATGCACTTTTTCATTTTTGTTTTAAAAAAAAACCTTGAAGGCTGTGGGATTCGCTCAGAGGTGCCTCGCCTGTCTCACAGGCCCAAGGTCCTGAGTTCGATCCCCAGTACAAAAAAGAAAAACAATGAAAACCTACCAATATTTTCTTTTTTGTAGTTTCAATTTTATTAAGAATTTCAAAATATTTTCCAATCCAGAGAAATTTTTAAAAATATTTTTTATCTGGATGTCTTTGGATTATCTACACCTAACCCTTCTTTGTTTGTTTGTTTTTTTATTTGTTTGTATGTTGTTTTTTAACAGACAAGGTCTCCCTACAAAGCTTCAGGATGGCCTCAAACTCCCTGAGATCTTCTTGAGTCACCTTTTGGGTGATGGAATTAAAGGCATTTGCAAATATGCTCAGCTTTTTCTTTCTTTGTTTGGTTTTGTTTCGTTTTGTTCATTTTATATTTCGGTACTGGGGAACGGACTCGAGATCTTGTGTTTGCCAGGCAATTAGCGCCACTGAGCTAATCCCTCAGCGGTACTCTAAATCCCACTTTTTTTCGCCAAGTTGAGGAACTTTTACTTAAAGCTTCAATCCATAGTGTGAGATAAAATTTCTGTTGATTATTATTTTTAACAGTTCACCCATAGTTTCATTTCTTGAATAATTATTCTCTCTAATGATGTATAGCCATGTAATTTTCAGGACTTCCTATAAAGATAAAAGGTATTCAAGGCAAAATTCATTCTCCCCAATTTTCAGAGCTGGAATAGACTTGAATCCTAGACCAATTTCAAGTGAGAAAACAAGAGACTAGAGCTTTTCGCTGGCGTGTTGATTCCTTGTACTTAATAGGGGAGAAGGGACTATAGCTATCTGCTGATCTTAGGTCTGCAGTGGAGATGAATGTGCTTCCTTTACACAAAAATTTAGGGGGAAACTTAACAGCAGGAATTTAGTGAACAAATCAGGTAAATGGTCATGATTTCAGGGCCTCTGAAACTCAGCTCTGCCTGCCCTCCCGACTCCAATAAATCAGCAAATATTTAGGAAAACTTAAGTGCAATGCCTTATGACAGACCTTGGCAGGGACAGTCAAATAGCTGCTGCCATCTATGACAACGGATCTCGAAATCGTCCAAGAGAAAGGACTATACAGATCCAGCCTGCTAGGCCTTCTTAGCTAGGCCATCTTGTTCTTCTATTGGACATGAATAATCTGAAAGAACACTAACACCACAGAATATTACTCTGTGACTATGATAAAAGAATACAAAACAGGGCCAGGGATGTAGCTCACTGGCTCCATGACTGCCTGGCAAGTGCAAGGTCCTGAGTTTCATCCCCAGTCCAAAAGAAACTTATCAATATTTCCTTTTTTCTGGTTTCATCTTTAATGTAAATGTGAAAATCTCTTCTCATCCAGAGAAATTTAGAATTATGTGTTTTTTGGATGTCTTTGGAATATCTACACCTGATCTTTATTTTTTTATTTTTTATTTTTTTAAGACAAGGTTTCCCAAAGGCTTCAGTGCTGGCCTCAAACTCCAGGTGATCCTCCTGCCTCCACCTTTTGGGTGATGGAATTACAGGCATCTGCCCCCAAGCTCAGCTTTTTGTATGTTCGTTTTGTTTTCTTTTGTGTTTTTTTTTTCATTTTATGTTTCAGTATTGGGAATCAAACAGGGGACCTTATGTTTGCCAGGCAGGCACGGAGCCACTGAGCTAATCCCTCTGCCTTATACTAAACCACCCTTTTTACTCCAAGTTGAGGTTTTTTTTGCTTAACCCTTGAATCCATACTGTGAGATAAAATTTCCTTTGATTTTTATTTTAATCATTTCACCTATATTTTCATTTTTGAGTAGTTCTCTCTAACGATGTATAGCCATGTAATTTTCAGCACCTTCTATAAAGGTAGAAGATAAGCAAAACAAAATTCATTCTCCCCAATTTTCAGAGGTGGAATAGACTTGAATCTAAGGCCCTTTTCAAGTGAGTAAAGAAGAGCCTAGAGTTTTTCACTGGGATGTTGATTCCTTCTGCTTAGTAAAGGAGCCAGGACTAGAGCTACATCCTGACCTTAGGTCTGCAGTGGAGACGGATGTGCTTCTTTTACACAAAAGTTTAGGGGGCAACTTGACAGCGGGAATTTAATGAACAAATGAGGCAAACGGTCATGAATTCAGGGCCTCTGAAACTCAGATCTGCCTACCTTCTTGACTCTAATAAATCAGAAAATAATTACGACAAGTTATGTGCAATGCCTTATGACAGGCCTTGCCAGGGACAGTCAAATAGGTGCTTCCATCTATGGCAACGGATCTCACAAACTTCCTAGAGAGAGTACTATATATTGAGAATGGAAAATAGCTCATATCAGGCCTGCTAGGCCTTCTTTGCTAGGCCGTCTTATTCTACTGTTGGACCTGAACAGTCTCAAAGAACACTAACACCACAGAATATCACTGTGTATGATAAAAGAAGACAAAACAGGGTTGGGGATGTAGCTTACTGGCACCATGTCTGCCTGGCAAGCGCAAGGTCCTGAGTTCCATCCCCAGTCTGGGGGGGGGGAAGAAACATACCAATATTTTCTTTTTTGTGCTTTCAACTTTAATGTAAATATGAAAATCTTTTCTGTCCCAGAGAAATTTGTTTCATGTGTTTTTTCTGGACGTCTTTGGAATATCTACACCTAACCCTTATGTTTTAGTTTTTTTAAAACAAGGTCTCCTTAGGCAGTTCAGTTCTGGCCTCAAATTCCCAGCAATCCTACCACCTCAGCCTTTCAGGTGTTGGAATTACAGGCATCCACCACCATGCTAAGCTTCTTGTTTGTTTGTTTTGTTTTGTTTTGTTTCATTTTATTTTTACATACCAGGGATCGAACTCGGGATCTTGTGTTTGCCAGGCACATAGGGTGCCACCAAACTAATCCTGCTGCCATACACTAAAACCCCTGTTTCCTTCATGTTGAGGAACTTTTACTTAACCCTTTAATCCATACTGTGAGACAAAATTTCTGTTGATTTTCATTTTAAACAGTTCACCTATAGTTCTCATTTGTCATGTAATTCTTGTCTCTATCGATGCATAGCCATGTAATTTTCAGCACGTTCTATAAAGGTAGAAGATTTGCAAGACAAAATTCATTCTCCCCAATTTTCAGAGGTCGAATCCACTTGAATCCAAGGCCATTTTCATGTGAGAAAACAAGAGCCTAGAGCTTTTCACTGGCCTGTTAAGTCCTTCTGCTTAATAGAGGAGCTGGGACTAGAGCTATCTCCTGACCTTAGGTCTGCAGTGGAGATGGATGTGCTTCCTGTACACAAAAGTTTAGGGGGCAACTTGACGGCAGGAATTTAATGAACAAATCAGACAAATGGTCATGAATTCAGGGCCTCTGAAACTCAGATCCGCCTGCCCTCTTGACTCCAAAAAAATCAGCAAATATTTACTAAAACTTATGTGCAATGCTTTATGCCAGACCTTGGCAGGGACAGTCAAATAGGTGCTGCCATCTACAGCAGTGGATCTCACAATCTTCCTAGGAAAAATGACTACATATTGAGAATGGAAGTTAGTTCAAATCTGGCCGGCTAGATTTAATATAGGCCTTCTTAGCTAGGCCATCTCATTCTTCTATTAGACATGAACAACCGCAAAGAACACTAACACCCCAGAATATCACTCTGTGACTATGATAAAAGAAGCAAAACAGGACCTGGGTTGTAGCTCAGTGGCACCACGCCTGCCTGGCATGGGTAAGATACTGAGTTTGATTCTGGTTTTGGGGAAAAAAAAAAAAAGACAAAACAACTACTGTATAATTTTAGTCAAGCAGAGGAAAAAAAGATGGTCTCCAAATACTACACATTTCCCTGTCATGACTAAAATGAGTGTCTACTACTTCCTTTCCCTGTATAACTTTCTCCTGATTTTATTCCTTTTTTCGATGACTGAGAATAACTTTCTTTCTCTACATTGGTTAATTGTATAAGATTCAAATCCAAGTGTTAAATCGTAGCATTTTGTTGATGATATGGTTGTGCCTCTGATGTGTTTGGGAGATGAAAGCTAAGTTTTGAGCATCTTTAAAGTGTTGATAATTTCTTTAGACACCATTATATCACTGATTGGCAGGAGGTATAATTATCTTTAGGTTGAGAGGATAACTTATCAGGAAAAAAATGCCTTAATTTGACAACATATAGAATGGAGTCAGTGTGTATGAGATTGCAGAGGATTATGGCAGTGTTATAGTGTGTTCGCTTTGTGGGTAACTCACACTAGAGACTTTCGGAGGTCAGAGAGTTCACATGTAAGCACCAGGTTGCTATTTCATCACATGGTGTGACTTTGTCTTCTAACATTTTCTTCCCCTGTTTTGCCCACAGGGTCTGAAATTCCTCATCTTAGCATAATTTAATAGGAACTCTCAGAGGCAAGTGCATCTCAAGTTAACATATTGTCACAAACAAAGTTAGTGCCATTAACCAAATATTACTTCAAGGCATAGTCTTAAGGAAATGGGATAGAAATTTTGAAAGGAGACCAGGAGTAGAGAAATAAAGAAAAGAAGTGGAACATGGGTTGTTCCCAGGGAAGTCAGGTCTGTGTGGGGTGTGTTAGTAGGTAATGCTGATTATTAAACACTTGATGATAATGGTGGCATTGGAGAGGGGGGCAGAAGTCCTCCTGACTTCATTCATTGTCTGATAATGAAGAGGAGGGCATTGGGAAGAGTTGAAAGAGCTTAGGATGCACGTGTTGTCCTGTTTTCATACCCTTGCCTCAGGCCAACTTGTATTTAGTGGTACTTGGTACTTTAATATAGAAAAATGAGAAAGATCCTTTCAGATGCCATCCAACAAGGGACTCATGATGTGGGGAGGATAATGTAAGATTATAAATTATGCTATCATAACATGTGGAAAAAGTTAATGCCAGCCAGCTGATATTGGATGACCTTAACGAAACGTAGGAAAAAAAAAAAGATATTTCCCTTTCACTTACTCTGTCATCAAGAATTTAGATATCAGGCCTATGTATAGATGCAACTGTAACAACACTGAGATGAATATGAACCTCTTCAATACCCATGTAATCACTCCACACCTTAAAAGAGAATGTCAGAAATGGAGTTGAAACTCTGTACAGTCTTTCCTGATGCAGGCATAAGTTTCATAAATTTGGTGTTTTGTTCCCATGCACACTTTTACATCACCTACACTTGCTGGAATAACTCATGTTTTGTTAAATATGTTTATATGCTGGATATATAGTATTTTTGCATGTTTTAAAATTGTATATAAACAACTCCATAGTATCTGTATTCTTCTGTAACTGGCTTTGAGACTTACACTTTTCTCCACTACCACCACTCAGTCTTTGCTCAGAGAAATATGTGGTTCAGGATCCAATGAATTCTAGCCCTTGCTACCCTGGTCAGTTTACCTGTAATACATTTAGTCAGTTAAAGTTGATCTTACCTTAGGTGGAGGCTAGTGTATTCCATTGTTGTCTTAAGCCAAAATCCAGTCTTGGGCTCAGTTGTACATGTGGCCTCATGGCAATCCTAGTTTATCACATTGGAAGTCACAGTTTGAAAAGTACTGCTTTACAGCATCTTTTTCCCTTGATAGTTTAGGTCTCAACAATATAGTCCGATATAGGTTTAACAAAACATGAGAAGATAACATTCCTAGTAGGCAGGGTGGCACAAAAACTGCTTAATGTACTTAAGTTCAAATTAAGCTACATTTAAGTAGCTTAAATGTACTTCATGATAAAGTACAAGATGAAGGCAAGACTTTGTTAACATCCAAGCTATAAACTACCTAATTGTGGCTAGATTATTTTAACACAACATAAATGCGTAAAACCTTGGCTTGCAAGCATAATTTGTTCTGGAAACGTGCTTGTAATTCAAAGCACTCGTATATTAAAGTGAATTTCCCCAAAAGAAATAATGGAAACTCAGATGATTCATTCCACTTCCCAAAAATATTCATATAAAATGATTACGATATTGTAATATGATACAAAAATAATAAAATACAAAACATAAAGAAAAATAAACAAATTAACCAGCACTTACCTTTGAAAACCTTCACGGTTGGTGTGAGGGAGACAAGAGAGGAGGGTTATTGTGTAGGACAACTTTCACTATCACTAACAGAATCACTGCTATCTATTGGCTTATTGGAATCTTTGTCTTTTTATGCAACTTTAACAAGGATCCTAATGACATTTGCTTTTTGCCTCCTTTTGAGGATTTTACAGAAATGAGACATTGCATTATCATTAAACAGATTTATCACTCACACTGCTGCAGCCTTATCCAAGTGGCACTTTTCTATAAAAGTTTGCACTGTTTTCCACATTTTATAAATCTCCCTAATATCACTTGACATGAGGGATTCCTCTGCCTTTTTCTCCTCCTTTGCAGATGAGATCTCCTCTGTAACCTCTTGCTGTTGGGTGATGACCACCCACAATCCTCCAGAAAGAGAGAGAGAGAGAGAGAGAGACAGAGAGACAGAGAGAGAGAGAGAGAGAGAGAGACAGAGACTCATTGGGTCACTTGTGATCATATGATGTCTGGTGTCACACACTACTTGTATTGCAAGACATCACTCGTATATCAAGTTAAAACTTATTTGAAACATTTGCTCATCTTGTAGAACACTCACAAAACAAGTTACTTACAATTCAAGATTTATTGTATCTCCAAACAAGCTAATCATTATTGACTATAGTCTTGCTGGGAACTCTTAAACACAGGGGTCAGGATAAAAGTGCTTTGTTTACTAGTTAGTTAAGTGGTTACTTTTCTACATACTACATATGATGAAGGCAGAGGTCATGTAACTGGCTTGAAGGTTACTTAAATTAGTTTCTCAGGATGCCTTTTCTAAACAGTTTTGGGTTACTGTTAATATCTGTTTTACACCTGGAGTCTTATGACTATTACAAAAGTGTTTCATAAAAACCAAACTATGGAAGTAAATAGGATGCAGAATTCTCTATCTGGCTCAATAGAGGTGACCTTTGCAATTCTAAGAGAAGAGCATTGTTTTTAAAACTCCAACAATCATCAGCCAGGTATGGTGGTGCACACCCATAATTCTAGCACTTGAGAGGCTGAGACAGGATTGCTGTGCATTTGAGGCCAGCCTGGGTTGCACAGAATATTCAAGTCCATTGTGCATTACATCTTATTTTAGAAAAAATAATCCTAAAATTCATTTTGACTTAGAAGAGACAGAATAGCAAAAGCAATTCTGAGCAACAAAGGCAAGACAAGGGCCATCACCATCCCTGTGTTGAAATTATATGATAAAGCTACAGTGATAAAAACAGCATGGTATAGGCAAACAAAAAACATTCCTCAGGTCTGATAGAACGGATTAGAGATTCAGAACAACTCCACACACACTCATCCATCTTGTCTTTGACCAAACAACCAAACAACTTCTCTGGAAGAAAGATAGCCTCTTCAATCAATGCCACTGGAAAAACTGGCCTCTGAAAAACTGCTGAAGATTAAAACTAGACTCATCTCATTCAGCATGCACTAAACTAAAATCAAAATGGATTAAAGATCTAACTATTAAAATAGAAACACTAAATCTGCTGGAAAATAGAATATGTAGAACTCTTGAATTCGTAGGTGTAGGAAAAGACTTTATGAACAAAACCCTGATCACAAAGGAAATATTACAAAGAATGAACACCTGGAATCTCATCTTATTAAAAAGGTTTTGCACAGTAAAACAAAATACAAAACATAAAAACAAAAACACCAACAGATTGAAGAGTCAAACCACAGAGTGGGAAAATTTTTTCAGCTGTTCCTCAGACAAAGATCCCTGATCTACTTTTCCCTGCTCTCCCAGAGCCTATAGTAATAATAAACAATCGTGGTGATGATAGCATCTTAACCATAAAGTCCCTTTTGCATGTCAGACACTATACTAAAAGTTTCTGTGAATTATCCTATAAAAATTGATGGCAATAATTCTATGAAAGAGATATTGTTATCCACATTTGGTGAATGAACAAACTTTGATTCAGAGATGTTTATGTATGGCTCATTCAAGAATACTCAACAGAGAGCCAACATTGGTTTCTCACTCTAGATTGCATGGTATTAACCATTAAACCATCATCATTTTCCCTGAACCAGGGGCCATATCAGAGACTGCCTGTTGTCCCTTTAGTTTCACTCTCCTCTTATTTTAACAACAGAAGCCACACAATTTAATAAAGGTGTGAACTTTTCAAAGCTTAAAGCAAAGTCATTGCAATAGATTTGGGAGAAAAGACTAGGTTCTTTAGATCTCCCCATCAAATGTTGTACCATTTCTGAAAAGCCTTGCTAAATAAATAACCAAGGGGAATAGTTTTACAATAACTTTTCTCTTCACACACACACAAACACACACACACACACACACACACACACACACACACACACCACCTCTTAAGTACTTGATATTTTTCTTCTCCATATGGTAAAGTCTCTTAGTTCTCTCTTCAGGTATCAGTTTCATAATTAAGCAGACATCAGTGGCCCACTTTCTAAACACTGATAGCACGTTTGTGTGTCAATAGTTATTTGGGAAGTCAGAAGACTCAAAATATTTTTGTGAAACTTCTATAGTTAAGCACGGGCATTGAAGGTGCTGTCAAAGCCATCTCTGAATTAAGGTAAATTCAAATGACAGAAAATAGACCTGGTATACAATTCCTTTAGTAGTTTCCTTTAAATTCAGCACACTGATTTCTTTTATCTCCCTAAATCATTATGGGCCTGAGAATTTCACCAATCCAGCAACCAAAACAAAGGGAAACTTGCATATGGTAGTCTAATCCTAGATTACATTTCAAGTCAATAATATTAGAGAGCCATAATAAATGGTATTGATGCCATAAACAAAGCACTATGATTTAGATCATCTAATTTAACTGGTAGTTAATGAAAATCTCTTAAACTAAGTTGCTCTACTGTGTTAATTGGAGGTTAAGAAAGAGAAAGAACAATTTTCTTCTCTAATATTAGTTAGATGATCCATGTTTGGAATAGCTAAAAAGTAATTCAGCCTATGATTCCCATGCCAGCACAAAAAGTGTTTTTCTAAAATGGTCAAAACCCAGGAAGACTTGGTTACTTGTAGTCTGAAGTCATATTATGTTTGGTCCTAACAGAAACTTAAAATTCAGGAGCTTTAACATTAAAAATACACTTATTAGCATTTACTGAAATGTTGAAAAATCAAATAACATAGGCCATATTCCCATATGACAAAAAATAGGAAGACAAAAAATAGGAAGACAAATAATATCTGCCCCAATTAATGTGCTCCCAAAAAGATTCCATCAATTTGACCCATTTTTACCACTAAAGTTGTAGAGACAACAAGAACTCCTAGATCATCTTTACACTACAGATCACAATCTTGTTTTTCATCCTGAAATTCTCCATTAAATTAGTAAAATCCTGGGGAGATAGAGTTGGATATCCTGGGTTTCAGCTTCCCTATTTGAAAAAGAATGGGGTGGACACAAATTACTCTCTCACATATCCTACCATTCTAGAAAATATTAACAATCCACACATTGAGAGAAAGGGGAAGAATTAGCAAATAGTGCCTTTGGTTAGCTATTTGGGAAAATAAAGCCAACTGAGATCTGAGTTTCACATCATGCACCAATTCATCTCCAGTTGGAAAAGTATGTACATGACAAAAATTCATCCAAAAAATGAGAAGAAAATATATACTTGTGCATTACTCACCTTTCCTCTCACACACACAATTTAAAGGAGAAGGATTGATTTAACTCACAGTTTCAGAAATTTCAGTTTATGCTTAGCTGGCTCTAAAGCGGGAACAGCATGGTAGAAGAACATGACAAAAGAAAGCTTTTGACCTTGTGATGGCCAGAAACAACAACAACATGAAAATGCAAGCACCAAAGCAAGAGATAAACCCTCTGAATATGTGCCCTAGTGACCCAGATACCCAACAGGGCCTCATGGCTTAACAGCATATTCTGCCATAAACTCATCAATGGGTCAATCCATTGATGAGTACAGCACTCTCATTATCTAATCACTTTTCCAAAGCCCCATGTCTGGGCTGGGGATTTAGCTCAGTGGCACCGTGGTGTCTGTCTCTCAAGTGCAAGGTCCTGAGTTTGATCCCTGGTACAAAAAAAAAAGGACCCATCTCTGAACACACGAGACATCAGGGAGATATTTAAGATCTAAACCATAACAACTTGAATGGCCTTCTCTTAAATTTTTGGAATATAAAAATGAAAAAATGGAAATAGAGCTTTATCAAGTGGGGAGGGGAAGAAGGGTCAAAGGGAGGGGAGAGGAAGGAGACAATAAAATAATTAATATGAGTTATGTACATGCATAAATTCCTTATGATGAATGTGATCATTATGTACTGCAAACTTGTACTAATAAGAAAGTGGAAAAATTCACAAATGAAAATATGAGGAAACTTTCTCTGAAAAATACAGAAAACCAGTATATATAGAAATATTAGCAAACATAACAGGCAAAATGCAGATTGAGAAAGATATAAAAAGATGAAAACAACACTCTGTATCTTATTTCCCATTTGACATCTCCCTCTCTCAGTCCTTAGCAAGACAGAAGACCGTAAGCAACCATATATTCAGTCAGTAGTCAGTGGGAAAGAGTTTAAATTCATAGCTCTGTTAAGCACATTATGATTCCACAACCAGTGAGAGGCTTGTAGTTGAAGGAAATGCAGAACCTAATTGGAGTCATTTGCCGAAAACATTGGTAATCAGAAATAAGGCTTTATTCTGGAGTTCCTCATAGGGAGGGGTGACTAGATTCCCTCCCAAAAGAAATCTGGAGAAAGTGGAGGCAGGGGATAAAGAAGAGAAAATCTGGCAATCAACATTTTCTGCAGATAAGCCCTCCAGGAACAGCTGGAGAAATTTCCTGCGGGAAGTTGGACTGGACATCTAATCCAGCCAGCACATGGCAGTTGTTGGCCTTTCCTGACACACTCTGTACCTTCTCAACCATCCCAGGCCTTGGCCAGATTTAATCACCAGCTCCAACCTGATATGGAATCCACTACCCTGGTGTTTTGCTTTTGTTACTGATTGCAGCCATCCAGACCATATGGTACAGGCAAGATCTGTACCTCAGGCAGACCACCCTAATCCTGCTCATCCAGCAGTAGCTACTGCTGCCTCAGTCGCACTCTATCATTTTTACCTCCATAGCACCTATTATTGCTGCCTTTGTGGAAGGTGTTTTGCTTATTTTGTTTTCTGGGGTGCTGGGGATGGAACTTCATCCATGCTAGGCAGGTGCTTCACCACTGAGATCCACCCCCAGACTGGCACCTTTGTTTTTACTCTCAACTCTGTTGCCATTTCCCAACTGAGGATATATCTAGATTCTCCAAACATGCGTGATGAAAGTAATGGATAAATGGTTCCATTCCAAAGAGAAGTGGGCAGTATGAAGTATGGAGAAGGAAGAGAGCAAGTGGCAGTATTAAATGGATTATCAAAGACACTGACCTTGATGCTGATGAGGTAGCCAAAGAAGAAGGAAAGAGGATCAAGCAAAGTTCTAGCCAGAAGTGGAGACCTAGACATTGCCAGAGAAATGGCACATGGTGCTGAGGAACCCATCATCTTTCATGCTGTGCACTCTGATGGAATTCCTGTCTTAATTAGGGAGGGGGGAAACTTGAGCAATTCATTTACTATGAAGAAGATAAAAGACCTTCAAAGGACAGCAAAAAGTCCTCAGGCCTGTGCCCAAGAAGCATTCTGCCAGGGAGGCTATGGTACAGGCATCAAAGGCTTCAACAAAGGAGGAGATTGCCATCTCCTTGAAGACAAGAAGGAAGAAAAACCTGAGGGGAAGCAAAATCTTTATGTCCATGAAGTTCTCAGGAAATGTATGATTAAGTTGGAGCACTTGCAAACTTCTTTCTATTCTTGTCCAATGCAGTTAGGAAGAAACTTAATGCCTGCAAAGAAATCCAGGTAAAATAAACAAAATACAATGTGAATACCATAAAGCAATTCATGACACTAGATACAATATTGGTGTGATTATCAACTTCTGTTTGGAAAAATACAAAATCATCAATGAAATACATGGATGTGTAGAAGGTAAAATAAGTGGAAATCAGTTGCTGAGGAGGCTGTTATCACAGAAAGGCAAAACTTAATAATATAAAGTCTGAAGGTAAATATTCCCTAAAGGAACTCCTCCTTTGGTAGCAAAACGTTTTAACAGTACATAATTTCTCAGGAAAGTGGTAAAAAAAAGAACCAATTTTAGAGCACCTGAAAAAAGTTGGATCAAAATCTCAGAGGTTGAGAAGATTCAGAATGGCAGGCTAGAACCTCATAGCAGATCATAGCTACTGTTATACCTGGCATCAAGATCCTGGAAAGCAACTACTTAGAAGAAAGAGAAAACAAGCTCTAAGTATTAAGATAGAGGCAATAGGAAAGATAATAGTCACAGAAAAACAGAACAATGAGCTGAAAAGAACAAAGCAGTCTGGATTTCTAACTCTGACTCCCAGGGTGGGGAAGCAATATGACTCTGTAATCACAATGGGGCAACCTTTTGAAAGAAGGCTGGACACTAAGAAGTCCTTCAAACAAAAATGGAAGAGATATCCTTCCCAATGAATGCACAATTCTCAGCATAGAAAAACAACAAGTATGAAAACACAAGGAAACATGACTCCTCCAGATGCCCATAACTTACTGAAAACTGTTTACAAAGATATCAAAGTGGATGAAATGCCAAAGAATTCAAAAGAAAGATTTTTCAGATGATTAATAACTTCATAGAGGATACAAACAAACAGCTGAATGAACTAAGGAATACAACAAAAGATATGAAGTAGAAATTCAACAATGAGATAGAGATTCTGAAGAAGAATCAAACAAAAAACTTGGAAATGAATGCATAATAAGCTAAATTAAAAATTCATTCAGTGGAAAGTCTCACCAGTATAATCAAGCAGAAGACAGAATTTCAGTGCTTGAAGATACAGTTGAAGAATTATTACACCAGACAGTACAAAAGAAAAGCAAAACAAGAAATTATGAGGAAAACACCCAAGAATGCTAGGACACATTTACAAGATGAATCATGAATTTTTCATGTACAGGAGGTTGCCAAGGTTGAGAATAATAGTGTAAAAATCTATTTGACAAAACAATAACAGAAAATTTTCTAAATCTTAGGAAAGATACAGACATCCAGGTAGGGAGACATTTAAAACCCCAAACAAGTACAACCAGAAAAGAAACTTCCCGTGCTACATTATAGTTAAAATGTCAAGAGTACAGATGAAGGCAAGAATATTGAAAGCTGCAAGAGAGAAATGCCAAGTCACATATAGAAGCAAACCCATCAGAATAACTTCAATCTTCTCTGCAGAAACTCTAAAGGCCAGGAGGGAATGGGATGATGTATTTCAAGGCCTGAAAAAATATCAGTAAAACTAAATTACTGTATCCAGCAAAACTATCATTCAAAATTGAAGAAGAATAAAGGACTTTCAAGACAGCCACAAACTAAAGAAATTCCTGGCCAATAAGCCACCACTGCAGAAGATACCTAAGGGAATCTTACTCAAAGATGAAGAGTAGATAAGCTATAGAGAATTAGCAAAGAATCAAATATTAGAAAAACAATCTAGTACATAAATTTCTACAATAAATATCAATGTAAATAGTTTTAATCCTCCAGTTAAAAGACACAGGCTGGAAAATCAGGTTAAAAATAATACCCAAATCCTTGCTGCTTTCAAGAAACACAATTCATTAGCAAAGACATACACAGACTAAAAGTAAAAGGATAGAAAACAATATTTTATGCAAACAGAACCTGAATGCAAACAGGAATAGCTATACTCATATTTAACAAAGCAGACTTCAAAACAAAAAGAGATAAGAGAAAGGTCAGTCCACATTAGTAAAGGCAACAATCCAAAAGAAGTTATTACAATTGTAAATATATATGCACTGAACATTGGTGCACCCAATTTCATAAAACTAATAAGACTTGACATAAAGGGACACATAGTTCACAATACAAAAATAGTGGGTGACCTTAACACTATACTCTCATTGATAGATAGGTCATCTGGACAAAAAAAGCCAACAAAGAAACATCAGAGTTAAACTACACTATAGAGCAAATGGACTTAACGTGTGTCTACAGAGCATTTAATTCAAAAACTACAAGATGCACATGCTTCTCAACAGCTCATGAAACACTTTCCAGAAACAGATCATATTTTAGGCCATAAAGCAAGCCTCACCAAATACAAAACAGTTGAAATAATTTCTCTCATATTATCAGATCATAGTGGAATGAAACTATAAAACAACAAGAAAAGGCTGCCTTCCTCACTTTCTCCTCACTGAGACACAATATTGACATCCACAACTTAAAAGAGGAGAGGTTTATTTTGGCTTACATTTTCAGTCCATGATCAACTGGTTCCAAAGGAGAACTACCACATTGGAAGGAGTTGGGAAAGGAAAGCTGTTCATAGCATGGGAATCAGGAAAGCGAGACAGAAAGGAGGGTCAGGGAAGGAGATACACCATACCAGGTCACACCCACACTAACCCACCTCTTCTGCCAGATCCAACCTCTAAGATCCAACTATCAAGTCAGCTATAGTACCCTAATGATCCGATTACCTTCCCAAAGCCCCATCTCTAAATACATGATGCTACTGAAGGACATTCTTGGTCTAAAGCATAACAGAGAAACTATAAAAGCTCTACAAACACATAGAACAATTCACTTTTGAATGATCAGTGACTCATTGAAGAAATCAAAGAGGAAATTTAAGTGTTCCTAATATCAAATAAAAACAAAAACACAACATACCAGAGTCTCTGAGATACAGCAAAGGCAGTTCTAAGAAGGAAGTTTACAACTATTGTTACTTACATCCAAAAATCAAAGGGGACTCAAATAAATGATCTAATGATGCATCTCAAGGTCTTGAAAAAACAAGAACAGAAGGAAGCTCCCCGCCTCCAGCCCAGGCTCCCAGGGCAGAGAAGCTCAGCTGGTCCCAGCACCCGGAAGGAAGCTCCCCCGCTGCCATCCCAGGCTCCTAGGGCAGAGAAGGTGAGCCGGTCCCAGCACCTGGAAGGAAGCTCCCCCACCGCCATCCCAAGCTCCTAGGGCAGAGAAGGTGAGCTGTGTGGGCGCCAGAAGCACCCCCCACCCCCTTGGAAATGAGAAAACACATAAACAAGCCTCAAAAACAGACTTCCAGATCACCTACAGCAACCTCAAAGGGAAACGAGATGGAACAATCTGATACTCAACCACCTGGACACTCTGAATTGGCAAGAAAAGAGGATCTGGGAAAAATGAAATCAGAAATAATTACTCAGATAACAGCAAAGATTGTGCTCATGGTGCAAGACATGATTAATAAATCTAGAGAGGACGCAGATAAAAAAATAGAGGATTTGAGGAACATGATGGAATCCCAACATAGGAAACAAATGGAATCCATAAAACAGATACAAACAGATTTCCAAGAGATTAAAAACTCCATCGAAAGTCTGTGCAGCAGAATGAACCAATGTGAGGACAGAATTTCAGATATAGAAGATAAGATTGCAATTAGTGACCAGGAAAAGAAAAATTGCTTTAAAATTGTAAGGGAACACGAGAAATCAATCCAGCAGCTGCTAGACGATGCAAAGAAGAATAACATAAGATTGATTGGAGTCAATGAAGAAAGAGGAGAGATTGCAGATGACATAAAAAAAACTGTTCACAGAAGTGATGGCAGAAAACTTCCCAAGGAGGGGAAAAGAACTTGACATACAGATAAGTGAGGCATATACGATTCCAGCTAGCCTTAATAAAAAAAAAATCTACACATAGGCATATAATAGTTAGGATTCCAGAAATCCAACAGAAGAACAAAATTCTACAAGCAGTGAGAGAAAAGAAACAAATCATATACAAAGGAAAGCCCATCAGAATCATAGCAGACTTCTCAATGCAAACCCTTAAGGCAAGAAGATCTTGGAGTGATATATTTCAAGCCCTAAAGGAAAATAGCCTCCAACCCAGATTGATGTACCCTGAAAAACTATCTTTCAAAATTGATGGAGAAATAAGATACTTTCATGATAAAGAGCACCTCAGGAACTTCATGAATACCAAACCAGCACTCCAAAATATTTTAGACAATACCCTAGGAAAAGACAATGAGGATCACAACCCCAGGAAACCCAGCAGAATGAATCCATTGGGCGTGACAAATTAAATGCAAAGGGGGAGAATCCCACAATAAGAAAAAGTCATGACAAGGCTTTTAAAACTTTTAACTTCATCTTCCTAATGAGTGTATAATTCAATCTTATTATTGTACTGATTAGTATTTTTCTGATTCTAGAGTTGCACACCATTCCTTGTGCTATACTGGCTATTTATCATCTTCTTATGTCTACATTTTAATTGGGTTGTCTATTAATGAGCTCTAAGAATTCTTTATATATTCTGCTCATAGGTTATATGCATTGTAAATATGGTCTGTTTAAGGACTACTTTTCATTTTAATGATGTCATTTAAAGTTCTAAATTTTGATGGAATCTCATTTATCAATTTTTTTCTTTTATACATCATGTGTTTTGTATCCTAGGTAGTTCTTGCCTACCCTGAATTCATAAATATTTTCCCTTATAATTTCTTCTTAAAGTTTTATACTTTTAGGCTTTCTTATTTAGGTTCATAGATCCCTTCAAGTTATTTTCATGTATGGAAATAAAGGGTTGAGGTTAATTTTTTATATACGGATACACCAGGTGTTCTAGTGCCGTTTGCTGAAGACAGTATCTCTTCCTCAGCTTTTGAATTGAGTTTATATTCTATAAAATGCTAATGTTAAATAATCTTTCAAAACTCAGTGGACCATATATGAGTGGTTCTATTTCTAGATTCTCTGTTTTATTCAAATGATCTATATGTCTTTCCTTACACCAACACTGCCTTGATTACTGTAGCTTTAGAAGAAGTCTTAAAATTAGGTACTAAATGTCTTCCAACACTGTTTTTGTCTTTTCTGGGTCCTTTGTACTCCTACATAACTTTTAAATTTCAATATCCAGTTCTTCATTTATAGCAAGTATACACAGACCTGAATTTTTATATATACCTTGTGTTTTCTGATCCTGCTAAATTCAAGTACAAGTTCTAGGGACTCCTACAAATTTCTTAGTATTTTCTCTGTAGATGATCATTTCATCTACATATAAAGATTTTGCTTCTGCCATGCCAATCCTATCCTAATTGTGTCATTTTATTGCCAGACTATTTTGATGGGGACTAGGTTTCAAAGTTTAATGGACAGATAAAGAGTAAGCATATCTGCCCTGGTTCCCCACCTTAAGGAGAAAGCATTATATCTTCTCCATTTATATAAGGTGTTCTCGCTGGAAGTATGGAGTATATGTCTTTAATCTGTTGAGAAGTTTCCATTCTACTTCTAGTCTCCTGACAGCTTTTATCATGAACAGCTGTAGAATTTAGTCCAATACTTTTTCTCCTACTAGTGACAGGATCATATGGCTTTTTCCTTTCCTCTGTTAAAATGATGACTTTTGGGGATGGATTTTCCAATGCTGAACCAACACTGCCATCCCTATAAGAAAACCGCTTTCTACATCCTGCCAGATCTGACTTCTAAGAGTTTGTTTTGTTAAACAAATTTCTATCTATGTTCATACTTTTTTCTTCTATTATCTTTATCCAGTTTTAGGATTAGCACAATGTTGATTTCCTAAAATGAGGGGAGAAGTGTTCCTTCTTTTTTCTGCTTTGTTTGATATATATTATCAGTTAAAATGTTTATGAGCCTGCTGTTGTCATATAGGTAGGTTTTCAAGCTAGGAATATACTTTCTTTAATAGGTGCTATTCTAATTTTATATTTCCTCCAGAGTTAACTTCATTAATTTGCCTTCCAAGGTACTTCTTAGAAGTTGTCAAATTTATTTCAAAAACGATTTTTGAAATATGCTTTCTATATCCTTTTAAATTCTGTAAAATCTGTGGTAATGTCTCCTAGATCTTAATATTGTAATTTCAAAAATGTATAACTGATATTGTGTAACAGGAAGAAATGGTCTAAAAGAGCAGGGAAAGTGGGAGGGGTAGGGGAAGGGAAAAAAAGGAAAGGAAAAAATATGAGAAGAGGAAAAAAAATGGAAACAAGGTCTTTGCAAATGGGGAAGGGTGGAGGGGGTGAAGGGAGGGCAAGGGAAGGGAAAAAAAATAAGAACCAAGATACTCATGTAAAGGTACAAGATCCCAATGATGAATGTAACTGTATTTTATACCTAAAATGTACGAATAAAGTTAATAGGGAAAAAAAGAGCTACCATTAGATAACTTCCCAATGGAAAAAAAATAAAAATAAAAAAATAAAGTGAAAAAATACAAGGACAAACAAAACTCAAATCCAATAAAAATTAGTCAAGATCAGAGCTGAAGTTTATATGATTGAGACTAAAAGGTACATAGCATCAATAAAACAGAGTTGGTTCTTTGAAAGATAAAAAGAAAACAATGAAAATCTCTTAGTCCAACTAACCAAAAGAAAGAGAAAAGACTCATATTAATACATTAGAGATGAAAAGGGGGCTGTTAAAACAGACACCACTGAAATCCAAGGGATTATTAGGGACTATTTTTGAAAACCTGCATTATAATAAATTGAATAATATAGAAGAAATGGATAAATTTCTAGACACCTATAACCTACCAAAACTGAACCAAGAAGATATAGAAAAACCTGAAGAGAACAATAACAAACAATGAGATTGAAGCAGTAATAAAACGTCTCCCAACAAAGAAAAGCCTAGGCTCAGATGGGTTCACTGCTGAATTTTCCGGACCTTTATAGAGGAACTAACACCAATGTTCCTCAAACTATTCCATGAAGTGGAAAATGAAGGAATGCTTCCAAACCAATTATTTGAGCCCAACAGCACCATGAGATCAAAACTAGACAGAAACACTACCAAAAGACTAGAGAACATTCTCCTTGATAGCACAGATACAAAAATCCTTAATAAAATACTGAAACTGAAAACAACAACAACAACACATGGAAGAGACCATAGACTATGATCAAGTTGGTTTCATTACAGGGATGCAAGGGTGGTTCAATGTACACAAATAAACTCAATACACCACATAAATACAATCAAAGATAAAAATCACATGATCATGTCAATTTATACAGAAAAAGCATTCAACAAAATTTAGTATGGCTTCATGATGAAAAGCCCTGAAGAATCTAGATGTTGAATGATCATACCTCAGTATTGTAAAGGCCAAGCACAACAAATCTACAGCCAAGGTTAGTCTGAATGAGGCAAAAACTAAAATTCTTTCCTCTGAAATCAAGAATGAGGCAAGGATGTCTAATTGCACCACTTCTATCCCAATATAGGTATTTGAAATTTTAACTAGAGAAATTTGTCAAGAGAAAGAAATAAAAGGGATAAAGGTAAGAAATGAAGAAGTTGAATTATCTTTGTTTGCAAAATGATATACTCCTATACTTAGAAGACCCTAAAGACTCTCTCAGAAGACTTAGAGTTGATAAATAAATTTGTCAAAGTATCAAGATATAAAATTAACATTAAAAATCAATAGATTTTCTATACATCAATGACAGGCGGACTAGCTGATTGAGAAATGACGAAAACAATTCAACTCAATAGCTTCAAAAAAATAAAATACAATACCTAGTGATCAATCTAGCCAAGGAGGTGATGAAACTCTACAGTGAAAATTGCAGAACACTGAAGAAAGAAATTGAAGAAACCACTAGAAGATTGACAGATTCCCATGTTCATGGATTGGCAGGATTAATATTGTTAAGGTGGTCATATTATCAAAAGCAATCTAAAGATGTAATGTAGTCTTCATCAAAGTGCCAACAACATTCTTCACAGGTCCATAAAAAGTTCCTGAAATTCATATGGAATCACAAAAGACCAGAATAGCTAAAACAATTTTAAGCAAAAACTGTAAGGTTAGAGACATCACAATACTCAATTTGAAATTATACTACATAACCATAGTAACAAAACCAGAATGGTACTGACACAAAAATAGACACAAAAACCAATGAAAGAGAATACAGGACACAGAAACAAACCCACACAGGTACAACCATCTGATTCTGGACAAAGGTGGCAAAATAAACATTTGAGAAGGACTACCTATTTAACAAATGGTGCTAGGAGATCTGGATTATCCATATGTAAAGCAATGAAATTAGATTGCTCTATCTCACCCTGAACAAAAATCAATTCAAAACCAATCAAAGACCTAGATTCAAGGCCTGAAACTTTGAAACTGCTAAAAGAAAACACAGGGGACACATTCAAAGCCATAGACACAGAATAGGATTGAATAGTATAGGAAATAATAGTAGAAATCAACAAATGAGACTACATCAAATTAAAAAGTTTCTGTTCATCAAGGGAAACAAATACAGCCTAGAAAATGTGAAAAAATTTTGCCAGCCATTCTTCTGACAGAGGATTAATATCTACAATATATAAAGTACTCAAAAACTTAACACCAAAAAATTAAATAGCATAGTCAATATAAAAGCAAATGCATTGATTATATATTTCTCAAAAGAAGAATTAAGAATGGCCAATAAGAACAGGAAAAATGATCAACATGTACAGCCATTAGGGAAATGTAAATCAAAACTACACTGACAGAGTTTGATTCCAAGTACAAAAAAAACAAAAACAAAAACAACAAAACTACACTGAGATTCCATCTCATCCCAATCAGAATGGGTAGCATCATGAATACAAAAAAAACAATGTGTAAATACCAAATTGTTTCTGTGGTATGAGAAACTGAAAGTGTAAATGAGGACCAAATATATAATAGATATGGTGAAATAGGAAGAAAATGTTCAAAGGGGAAGGGAAACTAGGGTGGGGGTGAGGAAAGAAAAAAGGGAAAGAAAAAAATGAGAAAAGAAGGAAAAAACAGAAACAAAGCTTTTTTAAATAGCGAGAGGTTGGAGGGGTTGAAGGGAGAGAAGGGGAATGCAAAACAATAAGAATCAAGATATATCATGCACAGATACAAATTCCCAATGATGAATGTGATCATAATGCATACCTAAAATGTACCAATAAACTTAATGAATAACAAAAAATAATAAATGCTGGTGAAGACGCAGCTCTCTCTTTTTTTTTTTACAATCTGTATGCAATATTTATCAATTAAAACTGTGTCTTATGGTTTACAAAGATTCTAATTAGCAACAAAAATATAATTGACCTTAAAATCCTCATTGAGACTGAGGCTTCACATTGTCTTCAGAATTCTGAAGTGTGCTCCAGGCAGGGCGCGGGGCTGTGGTACACAGGACTAACACCTGCAAATGTGCAGGACTCAGAGCCTAAAAGGTTACACAGAGCCAAAGATTCTGGTCTCCTTTGGAAGGCTCACTCCCTAGTCCCAATTGTCCCTGTCTCCCAAGTTCCATCTCCAAGGCAAGTCTTCAGTTTATGACCTGGAGAATCTATTCTTGAAGGCTTTAATCATCTTGGCCATCATCAGGGCAATTATCTTCACATCCAATTTTCTAGGATCATAGGAAACAGTACTGCTGACCACTGGTGCCAAATGGGCACTGCTGGCACTGGGGCCATCACAGGCTGGCTCCTCCAGCCTGGAGTTCAAGTTGTTGCTACTGTCAGGAGTGTGGCTGCTTTCTGTGGTGTACAGGCTGGCTTAATCTGTGGCTTGACAGTGGACTTAGCACCTGTGTGCTAGTGGTGCTCAGAAACAACTGTGTCGCCCCTTCTGAGAGAACAGTGGTCTTGGCTCACCTTTACTGTTCAGCTATCATTCTCCACTTTGAAAGTATTCAGGTGTAGGGCTGTGGGTGTGGTTCAGTGGTCAAGTGCTTGCCTTGCATGCACTAGGGTTTGACTTTCTCATGGATAGCTACTCCTCCTGTTTCAAACTTCTCCTGCCTCTGCCAGACATCACAAGGTGGCTTGGCCACAGAGTTAACAAAGGCCATCTTTGGTTGTCTACCTTTGGGCTTATTGGCATGTGTAGATTGGATATACTTTGTTAGAACTTGTAGCTGCAGCTCTCGAGCATCCTGAAGCCACAGATACATCTCCTGCTGTGACTCATACTCTTCTGGTCTTTCCTCTTTAAAGTCGTGGTGACAATGAACTTTCCATAATTGACCTGTTTCTTCAATTAAAACATAATTGTATTCCTCTATGCGATACAGCTGGTCAGGTGTACGCCTCTCCAAAATGGGTTCAAGAACAGAATAGGGGATTCCTCCCCCTTCAAAGATGGAATCAATGTTTTTGAGTACACGGATGCACTGCTGGTGCAAAGTCATCATTTTTGGGAGATAGGCACACTTGGAACTGGAGTATATCTGCATCTTGGAGCTCATTCTTGACGCAGTGAATCCAGCTTCTTCTTCTTGAGGTGAAGAGAGTGCTTTTCACTGTGGCTGCGAGGAGGACATGAATTTAAAGGAAGGAAGTGGGTGGTAATTGGCCTGGATTGTGGATAATGGGAGGTCTGGCAACACTGGCAATGCTTCGGTGGGGACCTTTCTCAGCCTGGCTGAATCAGCTCCAGTTGGCTGCAGCTTTTCAGATTTGTTTTCATTCTCCTTGGGCAATTTCTGAACTGAGTCCAAGTTTTTACTAGTGCTTTTAGAATCACTTTTTTAAAGTTTTTCTTCCCCAGCTGCTGAGGTTGAAGTTTTCACAATCTTCTTTTTCTTGTGGGGCTGGTCATAGCTGAGGTATGATTTAAACGACATGGTGGGCTGATCAATTTCATCATCCATGTCTGCCTACTCTACTTTAGGAAGTGAGCCCAGGGACTTTCTATCCAAATTAGAAGTTTTTACTTTCCCTTCTTGAGCCTTGAGATTGTTAGAAACCTTTTCTCTTGTTTTGGACAGGTCTCCCACCCCTTTTCCTATGTCCAAGCCATGTGCACTTTGCTTGTTTTTGTCTGACTTGGTTTTTTTGGAGTCCTTGTGCTTTGACGTTTTAAGGTGGTTGTCTGAAGCAAACTCCACAGAGGGTAAACACTTCTTTTTGAGGCTACTGCCTTCTCTTCCCTTCTCTTTCCTGACAGCACTAGAGTGCAGTTTCTCCTTGGTGCTGTCCCCTCAGGGCATCCTTTGGTTTTCCTCTCTGGAGAGGGTCTTGTGCAGTTTTTCTGTGCCCAAAGAGGACTTCTCATCACTCTTGGCTTTTCTGGAGCATTTCTCCTTATGGGAAGATTTGTGCTCCTTGTTTGGGTTCACAGTCCCTTTCCCCTGGGGTTTACCCAGGTGTTGGTCTTGGCTGGCCACCAGTCTGTCCTGAAAGGCATTACTGTGGCCTTTTCCAGGTTTCTGATGTGGAACAGTAGGCTCATGGTCCTCCTCTGGGGACCTGTAATGGTCTGTGTACATCTGATGAGGACTGCCAGAGGACAGAGGGGACTGGGCATGGCCATAGTCAGAAGATTCAGGGTCTGAAGAGTACATTAGTGACACTCTGAGACACCTCTTTCTCTCATCTCTCCTCTCATGACTGTGAGACACTTTGTGAGATCTTTCGAGCTCTGGGAGCTTTATGTGTTTTTTCTGTCTGCGTTCAGGGCTATAGGATCAGCTGCCAGAAGCTTTCCAGTTTTCCTGGTAGTCCTCTTCCATCTCCTCCTCCCTCTGAAGAGCTTCCAGAGGGCGCTTTTTTGAATTGCTCCTCTCAAAGTCCTGTTCCTCAGCCTCATTGTTTCTGAGAAATGTTCTTACCATTCGACAGGCAACAGCTTCTTCCACTGGGCCACGAGGTCCCTGGCAAAGCTCCCAACTTGCTCATGCTTTTGAAAGCTATTTACTGTTTTCCCGACCCCAGTCTCTGCAAGAATGTCTAATGTAATAGGTAAGGTGGAGAGTTTCTTCAAATATTTCCATAGCTTCTTGCCAAGTGGGTGATCTTGTGCAAGTCAGTGACCTCTCTGAACCTGAATCACTTCATCACTTGCAGCGAGGAGAACCTGGAGCCCTCCCTGGAAGGCAGGAAAGGCAAGAGGGGTAGGAAGGGTCTCTAACCACAACTTCTGTCCCCACCGCACCCGCTCCTGGACTACAGCTGTGATGGGAGTTCATCTCCCTTGGTCCTTCTTGGGGTCTGGGTTTGCAGCCAGGCGAGCTTGCAGCTTCTCCACAAGTTGGAGTGTCGACTCCTCTTGCCATCACTGTGACTGGCTTGGCCTCCTCGCCGGAACTGTAGAAAAAAAGAAACCTTTCTAAACTGCTTGTGGGAATGCAAATTAGTACTGCCACTATGTAAATTATTATGGAGGTTTCTCTCAAAACTAAAAATAGAGTTACCATTTAAACTAGGTATACTACTGCTTGGTATATACCCCTGTTTATTATGGCACAATTCACAATAGACAAGATATGGAACCAACCTAAGTGTCCATCAACAGATAAATAAAGAAAATGTATACATACCAAGAGTATTGTTGAGTTATAATGAAGAAACTTAACGTCATTTGCAGGAAAATTGAGGGATCTTGATACTATCATGTTGAGCAAAATAAGACAGATAAATATCACACGTTCTTTTTAACTTGTGGAATATAACACAGATGACATGAAAGTAGAAGTGAAACTGTTATTAAACAACAGGAAAGGAATAAGGGGAGAGTAAAAGGTGTAAGCAAGAATTATGAGATGATATCAAAATATAGTGTACTCATTGAAACCTAATATTTTATAAAATCAATATAATAATAATTATGAAAATATTTTGGAAATTTTAAAGTTATATCAGATGCTGGTGAGCTATTGAGTTCCACAGAAGTTCTCTTTGAACCCAAGGAATATTTCTCAAATGAGGTATTGACTAAAACATATAATGAGGTCACAGGTAGAAGATTTTGATGTCTTTCTTTCTCATAGGCCAGATTATAGGCTGCATTGGATGCCAAATATATCGAGTTAAAGGAAGAATGCTCACTTTGAAATGTATTCAACAGCAGAAAAGCAAAAGAAATGGAACTTCTAGAACAGTATACAAAACAACTTCCAATAACTTATTTTCCAATTTTCATTGTACTCTTGAACTGCTTGAGTTTGAAATGCTAAGTGGAATTGTTGTAACTAAAGTTCTCAAAATTCTTTAATTAGGGTTCTTCTGTGAGCATCTGGTCTGAAGACAAGTAATAGACATGGCATGGCAAGACAAATTCATTCCTAAGTATTTGATTTTTTTTGGATGTTATTGTGAAAGGTGTGGTTTTCCTAATTTCTCTCTCAGTGAGTTTGTTATTTGTATACTGGAATGCTATTGATTTTTGTGTTGACTTTGTATACAGCTACACTACTGAGTTTGGTTATTAAATCTAGAAGTCTTATGGAGGAGTTTTTTGTGGTCTTCTATGTAGATTATGTCATCTAAAAACAATGATAATTTAATTTTTTATCCAATCTTTTCCTATCCATATTCCTTTTATTTCTTTCTCTTGTCTACTGGCTCTAGCTAATGTTTCCAGAACTATATTGAATAAGAGTGGTCATAGTGGACATCTTTATCCTATTCCTGATTTTAGAGTGAAAGCTTTCAGTTCTTGACCATTTAGTATGATGATTGGTTTGTTGTAGATGGCTTTTATTAGATTGAGATAAAAAACATCTATTCCAGTTTTCTATAGGGATGGTATCATGAATGGGTGTTCGACTTTCATATTTTTTGAATTCTTTTATTGGTACATTTTAGGTATACAATATAATGACATTCATCATTGGAAATTTGCACCTTTACAAATCTCTCTTGGTTCTCATTTTCCCCTTACCCTGCCCTCCCTTCAACACCTCCATCCCTCCCTATTTACAAAGACTTTGTTTCCATTTTTCCATTTTCTAATATTAATTCCATTCCCTTCTCTTATTTCCCCTACCCCTCCCACTACCCCTTTCCCTTTCCCCCCTTTCTTCCTATTTCACATTATCTATTATACCTTTTAGTCCTTATTTATACTTTCAGTTTCTCACAATAGAGAGACTATTTGGTATTTATACATGTGTGTCCTATTTATTTCACTTAAGAGTATTGCCTCAATGTGCATCCATTTAGCTATAAATGTCTCTAATTTCTCATTTTTTATGGCTGAGTAGTACTCCATTTAAAAAAAAAACACATTTTCTTTATCCAGTCTCCAGCTGATGGACACTTGGGCTGTTTCCAAGTTTTAGCTATTACAAATTGTGCTGCTATGAACATGGATGCCCATATATCACTGTGGTATGATTCTTTTAATTCTTTGAGGAAGATACCCAGCAGGGGAATAGCTGGGTCAAATGGGACTTCCAGTCCTAGTTCTTTGAGGTATCTCCATACTGATTTCCACAGTGGTTGCACCAGCCTACACTCCCACCAGCAGTGGAGCAATGTTCCTCTTTCCCCACTGCCCCGCTAGCATTTGTTATTGGTTGATTTCATGATAGCAGCCATTCTTTCTGGAGTGAGGTGGAATCTCAGCGTTGTTTTCATTTGAATCTCTCGAATGACCAGTGATGGTGAACATTTTTTCATGTATTTATTTGCTATTTCAACTTCTTTGACTGAGAAATGTCTGTTCATTTCAGATGCCCATTTTTGGATTAGGTCTATAAATTTGGGTAGTCTAATCTTTTTAAGTTCTTTATAGATTGGAGATAGTAGGCCTTTGTCTGAGGAATAGCAGGTGAAGATTTTTTCCCACATTGTGGGTTGTCTCTTCACACTGCTGGTGGTTTCTCTTGCTGTGCAGAAGCCTTTTAATAAGAAGAGATCCCACTTGTTAATTGTCTGTGCTAGTTCATGGGCAACTGAGGTTTTGTTCATAAAATCTTTTCCTACACCAATGTCTTCAAGGGTTCTACCTAACCTCTGTTCCAACTGGTTCAGAGTTTCTATTTTAATATTTAGATCGTTAATCCATTTTGATTTTAGTTTAGTGCATGGTGAGAGTTACAGGTCTAGTTTGAATCTTTGGCAAGTTGAAGCCCAATTTTTCCAGCACCATTTATTAAAGAGGCTATCTTTCCTCCAGTGAGGGTATTTGGCTCCTTTGTCAAAGATGAGATGGCTGAGTGTGTCTGGTGTTGTTTCTGCATCTTCTAATCTGTTCCACTGGTCCTCAAGTCTGTTTCTTTGCCAGTACCATGCTGTTTTTATCACAGTAGCTTTGTAGTATAGTTGCAGGTTGGGGATTGTGATACCCCCTGCCATGTCTCTGTTACCTAGAATTTCTTTTGCTATTCTGTGTCTCTTCTTGTTCCAAATGAATTTTTGGATTGTTTTCTCAAGGTCCATGAAGTATGCTGCTGGGATCTCAATTGGAATTGCATTAAATCTATATAGCAGTTTTGGAAGTATGGCCATTTTCACTATATTAATCCTTCCTACCCAGGAGCAGGGGATGTCTGTCCATTTTCTGATATCATCTTCAATCTCTCTTTTCAGAGTGTCATAGTTTTCAGAGAAGAGGTCTTTGATTTCTTTCGTTAGGATGATTCCTAGGTATTTCAGTTTTTTGGATGCTATTGTGAAAGGAATTATTTGCCCTGTTTCTCTCTCAGTGAGTCTGTCATTGGTGTAGAGGAAAGCTATTGATTTTTGTGTGTTGGCCTTGTAACCAGCTACTTGACTGAATTTGGTTATTAAGTCTAGAAGGCTTTTGGTGGAGTTCTTGGGGTCTTCTATATAGAGTATCATGTCATCTGCAAAGAATGATAATTTGACTTCTTCATTACCTATCTTTATTCCTTTTATTTCTTTCTCTTGTCTAATTGCTGTGGCCAATGTTTCCAGAACTATACTGAACAAGAGTGGTGATAGTGGACATTCTTGTCTAGTTCCTGATTTTAGTGTGAAGGATTTCAGTTTTTGACCATTTAGTATGATATTGGCTGTTGGTTTTTCATAGATGGCTTCTATCAGTTTGAGGTAGAGACCATCTATTCCAATTTTTTGTAGGGTTTTTATCATAAATGCATGTTGGATTTTGTCAAATGCTTTTTCTGTATCTTTGGATATAATCATATGGTTTTTGTCCTTGGCTCTATTGATACAGTGTATTACATTGATCAATTTGCCTATGTTGTACCATCCCTACATCCCTGTGATGAATCCCACTTTGTCAGGGCATATGATCTTCTTGATGATCTTCTGGATTCTATTTGCCAGTATCTTATTAAGGATTTTTGCATCTATGATCATTAGTGAGATTGGCCTATAGTTCTCTTTTTTGGTTGGGTCTTTCTGTGCTTTGGGGATCAAGTTGATGCTTGCTTCCAGGAATGAATTTGGGAGTATTGCTTCCCTTTCAATTTCATTGAAGAGTTTCAACAGTAGTGGCAGTAGTTCCTCTCTAAATGTCTTGTAGAATTCAGCAGTGAAGCCATCAGGGCCCGGGCTTTCCTTAGGTGATAAGTTTTTAATTCCTTTTTCAATTTCATTGTTTGATATTGGCTTGTTTAGAATTTTTAGGTCTTCTTCATTAAACTTTGGTAATTCATATGTATCAAGGAATCTGTCCATTTCTTCTGTGTTTTCCATCTTATTGGCAAATAGGTTCTCAAAGTTGGTATTGATGGTAATCCTCTGGATTTCTGCTGAGTCTGTTGTAATTTCATCCTTTTCATTTCTAATTGCATGGATTTGGGCCTTTTCTTTCCTTTTTCTGATAAGGTTGGCTAAGGTTTTGTCAATTTTGTTGATTCTTTCGAAGAACCAACTCTTGGCTTCATTGATTTTTTTGTATCATTCTCTTTGTCTCCATTGCATTGATTTCTGCTTTGATCTTTATAATTTCCTCCCTTGTATGAGTTTTGGGTTTGTCCTGCTCTTCTTTTTCTAGAAGCTTGAGTTTCAGTATCAGGTCGTTTAATTGGGCTCATTTTGTTTTCCTAATATGTGTATTCACTGCTATGAATTTCCCTCATAAAACTGCTTTCATTGTGTCTCATAGATTATGCTATGTTTCATTGTCATTGTCATTTAATTGAAGAAAGTGTCTGATTTCTTCTTTCATTTCCTCTGTGACCCACTGGTTATTCAGAAGTGTGTTGTTCAGTTTCCATGTGTTTATGAAATTTTTCCAGTTTCTTTTGCTGTGGATCTCCAATTTCATCCCACTATGATCTGATAATATACAGGGGATAACTTCAATTCCTTTGCACTTACTTAAACATGTTCTATGTGTGAGTATGTGGTCTATTTTGGAGAATGACCCGTGTGCAGCTGAAAAGTATGTGTATTATGATTTTATGGGGTGGAACACTCTGTAAACATCTATCAAGATCATTTGTTTAAGAGTTTGATTGAGTTCTAGTATTTCATTACTTATATTTTGTCTAGTTGATCTATCTCTTTGTGACAGTGGGGTATTGAGGACCCCCACTACTCTTGTATTAGTGCTTATATGACTTTTCATGTCCATTAGTATTTGTTTTATATAGTTGGGCACACTAGTGTTTGGTGCATAGATATGTATGATTGTTATCTCTTTTTGTTGGATTGTTCCCTTTACAAGGATGTAGTGTTATTTTTTGCCACTCTTTTTCAGTGTTGATTTCAAATCTACTTGATCTGCAGAGGATAGCTACTTCTGCTTTTTTGGGGGTTCCTGTCACATGGAGTATTGTTTTCCACCCTTTAACTTTCAGTCTATGAGTTTCCTTTTGAATTGTGTTTCTTGTGTGCAGCATATTGTTGGATCTTGATTCTTGACCCATTCTGCCAGGCTATTTCTTTTGATTGGTGAATTGAGACCTTTAACGTTGGTGGTTATAACTGATACATATTGAGTCATCATAGTCATGACTTTTTCCTTTTGTAGTATTCTCCCCTTTACATTTAATTTCTTTTCACACCTGATGCATTCATTCTGCTATGCTTCCTGGGGTTGTGATCCTCATTGACTGTTCCTAGGATAATGTCTAAAATATTTTGGAGTGCTGGTTTGGTATTCATGAAGTTGCTAAGGTGCTCTTTGTCATGAAAGTATCTGATTTCTCCATCAATTTTGAGAGATAATTTTGCAGGGTACATCAATCTGGGTTGGAGACTGTTTTCCTTTAGGGCTTGGAATATGTCACTCCAAGGTCTTCTTGCCTTGATGGTTTGTGTTGAGTAGTCTGCTGTGATTCTGATGGGTTTTCCTTTGTATGTGATTGGTTTCTTTCCTCTCATTGCTTGTAGAATTTTGTTCTTCTGTTGGATTTCTGGAATCCTAAGTATTATATGCCTATGTGTAGGTTTTCTTTCATTAAGGCTAGCTGGAGTCCTATATGCCTCACTTATCTGTATGTCAAGTTCTTTTCCCCTCCCCGGGAAGTTTTCTGCCATTATTTCTGTGAAGAGATCTTTTATGTCATCTGCACTCTCTCCTGTTTCTTCATTGACTCCAGTCAACCTTATGTTATTCTTCTGTGCATCATCTAGCAGCTGCTGGATTGATTTCTCATGGTCCCTTACAATTTTGAGGCAATTTTTCTTTTCCTGGTCACTAATTTCAATCTTTTCTTCTATATCTGAAATTCTGTCCTCACATTGGCTCATTCTGCTCTGTAGACTTTCAATGGAGATTTTGGTCTCTGGAAATCAATTTGCATCTGTTTTATGGATTCCATTTGTTTCCTATGTTGGGATTCCATCATGTTCCTCAGGTCCTCTCTAGATTTATTAATCCTTTCTTGCATTATGAGCACAATCTCTGCTCTTATCTGAGAAATTATTTCTGATTTCATTTTTTCCAGATCCTCTTTTGTTGCCGGTTCAGGGAGTATAGGTGTTTGAGTATCAGAGTGTTCCATCTCATTTCCCTTTGGGGTTGCTGTAGGTGATCTGGAAGTCTGGTTTTGAGAGTTGTTTACGTGTCTTCTCATTTCAGCCCCGGGGGAGGGGTGCTGTTGGCTCCCATGTGGCTCACCTCCTTTGACCTGGGAGCAGTGGGATAGTGGCCCAGAAACCCCTTCCTCTGGGCCAGATGCAGTGGGATGGACACCTGTTTGGAAGCCCCTTCCTCTGGGCCTGGAGTGGCGGGACAGATGGAGGCCTGGAAGCCCCTAACTCTGGGCCAGGTGTGGCAGGATGGATGGTGACCTGGAAGTCCTTCCTCTGAACTGGGAGTGGTGAGATGGACAGCAGCCCGGAAGCTCTTACCTCTGGGCTGGGAGGAGTGGGACAGTGGCTCAGAAGCCCCTTTCTCTGGGCCGGGAGTGGTGGGATGGATGTCAGCCCAGAAGCCCCTTCCTCTGAGCCGGGAGTGGTGGGACGGTGGCTCAGAAGCCCCTTACTGGATGTTGGACTTTCTCAAATACATTTTCTGTGTCTATTTAGATGATCATGTTTTTTTTGTCCTTGGCTCTACTGATATGGTTTATTATATTTATTGATTCGCACGTGTTGAACCATCCCTGCATCCCTGTGATGAATCCTACTTGGCTGTGATGTATAAGCTTCTTGACAATTTGCTGAATTCTGTTTGCCAGTATCTTATTGAGGATTTTTGTACCTATATTCATCGGGGAGATTGACCTATAGTTCTTTTTAACAGTTTATTCTTTCTCTGCTTTTGGTTTCAGGGTAACACTTGCTTCCAGGAATGACTTTGGGAGTATTGCTTCCCTTTCAATTTTATTAAAGAGTTTGAGGAGTAATGATATTAGATCTTTTCTAAATTTCGTGTAGAATTCAACAGTGAATTTGTCAAGACCTGAGCTTTTCTTTGTTGGTAGGTTTTTTTTTTTTTGTTACCAGGGATTGAACTCGGGAACTTGCCCTTGTGAGACAGGTGGCAGAACCACTGAGCTAAATCCCTGATCCTTTGTTGGTAGGTTTTAATTTACATTTTCAATTTCAGGGACTGATGTTGAGTTATTTAGCATTGTATATCTTCTTGATTCAGCTTTGGTAATTCATATGTATCTACGAATTTGTCCATTTCATCTCTGTTTTCCATCTTACTAAAATAAAGATTCTCAAAGTAGGTACTGATGATATTCTAGATTTCTGCAGGATCTGTTGTCATTTCACTTTTTTCATTACTACTTTTATGAATTTGAGTGTTTTCTTTTTCTGATAAGGCGGGCTAAGGGTTTATCTATTTTATTCAAACTTTCAAAGAACAAACTCTCTGGTTCATTGATTCTTTGTATCGTTTTCTTGGTCTGAATTGCATTAATTTCTGCTCTGATCTTTATAATTTCCTCCCTCTTACAAGCTTTGGGCTTGACTTCTTCTTTTTCTAGAAGTTTGATGTTCAATATTAGGTTGTTTATTTGAGCTCACTCTTTTTTCCTGATGTGAGAGTTCACTGCTATAAATTTCATTCATATGACTGCTTTAATTGTATCCTATAAGTTTCAGTATGTTGTATTGCTATTATCATTTAATTGTAGAAACTCTGATTTCTTTAATTTCATCTGTGACCTACTGGTTGTTCAGAAGGATGTGATTTTTTTTTTGTATTAAATTCTTTTATTGGTACATTGTAGGTATACAACACAATTACATTTCTCATTGGGAATTGTACCTTTACATAATGTATCTTGGTTCTTATTTTTTCCCCATTCCTAGCCCCCCCCTTCAAGCCCTCCACCCTTCCCTATTTACAAAGACTTTATTTCCATTTTTTCTATTTCTCATCATTTTTCCTTTCCCAGAAGGATGTGATTTAATTTCCATGTGTGTTGTCATTTCTTTAACCCTTGATTTCCAGTTTCATTGCACTGTGGTCTGATAATATACATGGGATAATTTCAACTCTTTTGCATTTACTTACTCATGTTCTATGAGCTAGTATATGGTCTATTTTGGACAACATCTCATGTGCAGCTGAGAAGAATGTGTATTCCGATGTTGTTGGTTGGAATACTCTGTAGATATCTACTAAATCCATTTGTTCACAGATTTGGTTCAATTCTGCAATTTTTTTTGATTGTTTTTTGTCTAGTTGATCTATTTGTGACAGTGGGATATTGAGATCTCCCATTACAACTTTACTAGTGCTTATTTAATTTTTCATGTCTATTAATTTTTGTTTTATATAGTTGGGTATACCAGTATTTATGATTGTTTACCAGTGTTTATGGTTGTTATCTCTTCCTCTTAGATTGTTCCGTTAACAAGGTTGTAGTGACCTTCTTTGTCTCTCTCAATCAGTCTTGGCTTGAAATCCATTTTGTCTGCAAATAGAATAACTACCACTGCCTTTTTCTGGGGTCTTGTCAATTGAAGTATTGTTTTCCATCATTTGATTTTCAGTCAATGAATTTTTTTGAGTTAAATGTGTTTCCTGTATGGAGCAAATTGTTGGATGGTTTTTCTTGATCCATTCTGCCATCTCTTTTTATTGGTGAGTTAAGACCATTTATATTGATGGCTATAACTGATATGTATTGGCTTATCCTTGTCTATTGTTTTCCTGTTCTTGATTCCCTATCTTTCTCTTCTGTTTAATTCCTTGCCTTGTCTGGTGGCTTCTTTCAACTGGTGATCTTGGAATTGTGGTCTTTGTTATCTCTTTCTAAAATATCCCCTGGAATACTTTATAGAGCTGGTTTTGTGGTCATGCATCTTTTCAGTTGTTCTTTGTCAGAGAAGTATCTTATGTCTCCATTGACTTTAAAAGATAGTTTTGCATGATACATCAATCAGGTTGGAGGTTGTTTTCTTTCAGGAGTTGAAATACTTTGCTCCAAGCTCTCCTTGCCTTATGGGTTTGTGTTGAGAAGTCTGCTGTGAGTCTGATGAGCTTTCCTTTATAGGTGATTTATTTCTTTTCTCTAACAGCTTTTAACATTGTGTTCTTGTGCTTAGTTTCTGGAATCTTGATTATTATATATCCTAGTGTAGATTTATTTTGGTCAGGGCTAATTGGATTTCTATGTGTGTCACTTATTTGTATGCCAAATTCTTTTTCCACTCTTAGGAAGTTTTTTGCCACTACTTCTGTGAAAAGTTTTTTTTTAAAATCACATTTGAGTTCTCTCCTGCTTTCTCATTGACTCCAATCAATCTTATGATTTTCTTCTTTGGATCATCTTGCAGATGTTGGATTTATTTTTCATGGCCCCTTGATATTTTTAAGAAATCTGTCTTTTAATGGTTGCTAACCACAATCCTGTCTTCTAGATCTGATATTCTCTCCTTACCTTGTTTTAGACAATTGAGTATACTTTCAATGGAGTTTTTAATCTCCTGGATATCTATTTGAATCCATTTCATGGATTCTATTTCTTTCCTATATTAGGCATTCATGCTTTCCATCAGTCTCCTAAGCTTCACTATTTTTTAAATCTGTGTCTACTCTATATTCACCAAGCAAGTCTTTCATTTTGATCATCATCTCTTTTACCTGAGAAATTGTTTCTGATCTGATATTTTGTATAGCCTTATGAATCTGTTCTTTACTTCTGCTGCTATCATTTCAGAAAACTCAAGTGGGTGACTTCTGATTTCCTCTATCTCATTTTCCCCTAGACTTTTCCTGGGTGAGCTGGAGGTCTGGGGTTGCATTTTTGCTTCTGTGCCTTGTCATTTTCTATTTTTAAATTTTAATTTTTTTTATATTTTGATGCTTGCAAATTTCTTATGGTAAATATGTTTATCACTAGTATTGAGGTTTCCCTAGGAAATGTCTTTCCTCAAAGATGTCTTTTAGGTGTAGCTGGATATTGGTCTTTGTGTCAATCCCAAGATTCTACTGTCCAAATTTATTAGTGATGAGAAGTTGCTTTTTGGCTCAGCACCCAGTCTTTTCATAGTGGACTATGGTACTGGTTATGATCCCAGCCAATCATGATGTTGTTATACAAGGGAGAACAACTATAACTACAACTACAATAGGTATGGAATCCTGGTTAATGTAGTACAATTAGCAGTAACAATAGAATCAAGCACAGCCTAGACACTGACAAACTGTGGTATCTATTAATTTGGTACCTTTAACTGTAGGAGCAAGATATACAGTATATAACAAAATCCAACATAAATCAGGAACTTGTATGCATTGTTTCCTCTTAATAGAGTGATTTTACCCTGTTTGTGGGGGAATCTAGGGAGCATAGTAGACAAAACATAGCGATAAATTAAGATGACTACAGTAAAAGATTGTTATAGAGCAAGGTTGAAGGACAAGGGATGATCAACCAAGCTTTGTGAAACAAGGGAGGACAGGAGAGAAAGAATGAAGGAGAAAGCAAATGAATATGGAAGCTAACCAGAAAAACTAGAGACAATGTTCACACACATGAAAATATCAAAAAATCTAGAAAGACAGTTGAGGAAATAGAGAAACAAGATGAACAAAACAAAACAAGCAATAAAAGTAAAAACCTAAACAACCAAAAAAATCAGACAGATAAATGAAAATGAAACAAACAAACAAACAAACAAATTATTTTTTTTCTTGTGCCCACACTTCTGTGGTAGTCATTCTGATGGACCAGGTATAACTAGCTTTTGTGTTTTGAGTCTGTTGGAAGATCCTACATCTTCAATTAATTGGGAATGAATATTTGTTCCTATTTGGCCTAGCCCCTGGTTCTTTGGTTCTTACTTATAGTATCATTTATGACCCTCAGGCAATCTTAGTCTTGGCATACAAGGAAGAACAACTGATTAGAACAATTATGTCACCTTGGCTAAAGTAAAGTAGTACAATCAGTGATATCAATAGCATCAAGCACAGCCCAGAAAATGACAAACGGTGGTAACTATTAATTTGCTACCTTTAACTGTATGAACAAGATTTGTAGTTATCTAACAAAGTCTAAAAGAAACCTGAAAATTGTATATGGTAAGTATCCCCTCAATATGGTGATTTTACCCTTAGGAGAGAAAATTTAAAAGGGTTAGGAAAAAATAGAGAAATAGAAAAAGAGAAAGAGATTGGAAGCAAAGCAAAGATGATGGACAGAGGAAGATTATGAAAGCTTTGGGAAACTGGTGAAGGTGACAGGAGGGAAAGAAAGAAAGGAGAAACAGAAACAAGAACAGAACAAAGCAACAACAAAACTAGAAACAATGTTCACACTTATATAAAAACAAGAACAGTCAAGAAAAAGAAAGAAAAGAAAAAACTGTTCACTGTAGGACATTTCTCTGCTGTCAGTGGTAGACAAAGAAGGCAGCCAGAGCCCAGGTCCCTGTTGATTGATCCTAGCAAGCCAGTAGTAGAATTACAGTGGGGTAGTGGATAATCCCTGTAAGCCTGTGCCTTCAGCTCCACCGAAGTTCAGGTTGGTTCTTGTTTCTGGCTTTGAGGCTGGGACCTGAGTTGTTCAGTCCAAAACTCTCCAGGTGTTTCCTGCTGGCTTGAACTTGGCTCCCTGACATTTGGTATTTCCCAGGGGTGCACATCACCCCAACAGGGGCTGCTAAATGGAGCCAACCTGGAGCTACTCTGAGTTCTGAGTTGAGTTGGCTTTTTTCCAAAATGGCAACTTGCCAATCACCCTCTCCTAGAGATTCCTGAACTAGAGTGGAATGGAGTCACTCATTGGCCACTGAAGTCTGTAGCATCCACTGCTCCATTCCACTGATGTATTTTTCCATGGAGGCCTCTGGAGTTGCCAGTTGTCACTGTGTCTGCAGGTTTGGGGTGCCCATCCCACACTGTAAGCTTGGGGTAAGAATGAAAGTGCCACTTGCCACTTCCCTCTCCTGTGTTGAGGTCCCTCTCTTCACTCTTCCTATTGGCTCTGATTCTCACTTTAGATCTTTGCTTGGTCCTGGGGACCCACCTCCCTCCTTCTTCTCTTCTTCACATTGCTATATTCTAGTGTCTGGACTTCAAATCTCAGAGAGGGTGTTTGTTTCTCTGCTGCTCAACACTCTACCATCTTCCCAGAAGTTCTATCCCACAGGTCTTGTGTGTACCATTCCTTAACAGCAACAACAGCAACAACAACAAAGATAGCAACAACAATTTTATCTTTGTGTTTCAGTTTGGATAACATCTATTGTTGGGTGTTGAGTTGCATCTTCCTAAAAATATACTGAAGTCTTAGCCTTCAGAACCTTAGAATGTGACCTTATTGGACCTTTACAGAGGTAATAAAGTTCAAATGAGGACATTAGGGTTATACTTAATCTAACATGAATTGTGCCTTTATAAAAAGGAGGAATTTGGGCAGAGACAGAGATAGTTAGAACACCAGGTAAAGATGATGGCAGAGATTTGAATAATGAATCTAAAAGCCAAGAAAAGTGTGCCTAAAACTACTGGCAAGCCAACAGTAACTTGGAAAAAGACATGGAACAGATGCTTCCTCACAACCCTCGTAAGGAATCAAATTTGTTGATACTTTGATTTCAGACTTCTAGACATCAGAACCATGATAAAATACGTTTATGTCATTTAAGTCTGCCAGTTGGTGGTACTTTGTTACAGCATCCCAAGGAAACTGTACATCTATTAGCCTATACTCAAATTTGCTGATTCTTTCCTCAACTGCAACCAATTCGTTGATATGAAAATTGAAGAAATTCTTCATGTCTGTAGATTTTTAACAAACATTTTTGTCTTCACTTGACTCATTTCAATTATTATAACTCTATTGAAATTCCACATCTGTTCATGCATGTAATCTACTATTTTCATTAGCTCATTTAATAATTATAATTATTTTAACATAATAATATCTTCAACATAACATAAAGTAATATTTATTTCAAGTATTGTATGATAGTTATAACACCTGAGCCACCTAGCTTGACTGATTTATCTGTGGACAGTAGACTCTTTTAACTTTTCTGTGTGTCTCCATTTTTTTATTGATGCCGAACATAATATTTAACAGAAGAGTAGAGACTGAAGTAAATATTATTTATATCTGGAAATTGGCTGCTGTTCTTTTGCCAAGCCATTTATACACAGTTGAATCAATGTAGTAAAGAGTTAAAGTGAATTTTGGTTTTGTCATTTATGATTTTATATTTAGGGGATCACATTCTTCAAATTCTAGCTGCTGATATTTTCTACTTAGAATGGTAGCTGAATTGCCAGATAATTTTTTTTCTCAGTGTTCCAATTCTTCCCTCAGGTTCAGTCATCACTAGCTGCCAGAACAGTTCTGTGTCTGTCTTAGTTACTTTCTTGTTGCTGAGACTCAATACCTGACACCCACAACTGTAAGGACGAAAGGTTTACTTTTGCTCACAGTTGTAGAGTTTTCAGTCCATAGTCAGCTGGCTCCAAAGCAGGGCTGCATAGCAGAGGGTCATGGCAGAGGAGGGTTTCTTATGGCATCACAGTGGGAAGCAAAGAGCAATCAGGGGAGGAGGGAGGGAGATACCCTTCAGGCCATGTCACCAGTGACTCACCTCCTCTGACCAGGCTTCACCTCCTAATGTCACATTTAGCTATTAGTTCCCTGATGAGTAACATGCCCTTATGATCCAATGACCTTGCAAAAACCCCACCTATGAGATCATCAGGCTTTGGGAGGGCATCTAGACATAAACCATAACAGTGTCCATTCTCTTTCCTTTCTCATAGTAATAGACTGCTCGTATATATTACTTGGTGCTAGATTAATTGTGTGAGTATTTAAGGCTGGTTCTGCACTGTTTTGGTCCAGTATTAATTCACTCAGTTTACAGTGTTTGTAGCAGCTTCAACTCATGTCTATGAACTCAGTGGAAAAAACTCAGTACAAAATTCAGAGTCTTTGTTCCTCCTCTATCTCATTAATTCCATCCTGGTTGCTCTCATGTGCCCTGAATTCTAGTTATTCTGCCTTCTCATACTCTCCCCTAGGGGCAGTCATGTCTTTGGGAAGTATGTTCTTGAATCAGTGAAGGCTTCATGGAATTTGTCTTACTTGATCTAGGATCTGAAAGATGGGCAAGATTTCTGTAGGTAGAAATCATGGGCAGAGAATTCCAGAGAGGCATTACTAAGAATAAAATATATTCAACATTGGAAGGGACACAGTGTGTCCCTCTAGTGATGTCCTCTGAGCATGGGTAACTATTGGTCTTTGCTGTTTCACTTGAGTCTACCTACCTCTGTTAACTTGGGTTGGGAGGTCGCAGTGTATTTGGCCCAGTACCCAGTATTATAGGAATGCGCCACTGTATTGTTAATGACTCAGAGGCAATCCAGATATTGTCATCCCCCCTAAAAAAGCAATTAATAGCAATGGTTATGTCACCTTGACTATAGTAATGAAATCAGCATAAAATATAACATCGAATGCAAACTATCCACAAAAACTAAGAACCAATAATGTATCACCCTTAACCATAGAAAAGGGATGTATAATTATAGTATGTACACTAAAACAAACCAAAAATTGAGTTACTATTGACCAACAGTAAATGTCTATTAAATGGAACATCTTTACCACCATTAATAATAGAAGAGTATTCAACAGCAAGAGTAATGTTAACTAGCTATCTAGAGATTCATAAAGCTTAGTAGTTATACTAGTAAAGATAGAGGGTGTGGTAAAACAGAGAATGAAATAAAACAATATTTGAGAAACTAGTCAATGAAATATGAGGAAGACAGAAAAGTAACTTATGGGGTCCTATTGAGAAATAAAAGGAAATTAATAGTAGTAGAGAACAGTGGAATGAAAATATGAACAAGAAAAAGAAGAGAAAATATAAACAGAGGGCAAAATACAGGCAATCAGAGATAAGAAGCAAGAGGGAAAAATTTGAAAGGGAAAAAAAGAAAAGCAGAAAAAAATAATTTAAGGAGGAATAAAAAGGACAAAACCCCCCATACCTGCCACAAACCCAATGATGGAAAGATGAAAATAGTAAAAAATAGAAAGACAAAAAAAAGTTGCATCAAAGAAAAAAATTCCTATATTTTTAAATGGGTGGTTCCTTTCCAAGGTCTACAGTCTTGGGATCTGGCCATGATTTTCTGTGCCTAGCTTTAGGGCCTATGGGTTTTGAGGTTCTCTTCCTGAACCAGCAGCCCCTTTGTATGTTAACCCTAGACTGTCGTTACTGTTGAAGTCAATTCTTATCTTTGCTTCTACTGGGAGATGAGAAATGTGATCAGTTCTCTGGTCTCTGTTGGATGTAGGCCTCTGGACGTGAATACAGGTGGACTGTTAGAGTTAATATCAACATTCACAGGTTCTGATTGTTCCCTTCTTTTTCTGGGCATGGTCTTCATCCAGGTTCAGGTCGTATAGTTAGTCCTCCCTTCTGCTACCCCATGCCAAGGGAAAGCAAAATGTAGAGATAGTTTAGGGTTCATGGATGGTCTTGCCCTTGTGTCAGGGGTGCACCTATGTCCTTTGTAGGCCTGCTTGCTCATGTGAGAGGGGTGCTGCAAGTTCAGTGTGGGCCTGATTGCTCACATTTCAGGAGATGTGCCATCAGTCTGGCATGGGCCAGCTTGCCTCCATTGGGGAAGTGGTGCTGCAGTTCCAGTGTGGGCTTGCTTGCTCGCTCCAGGGTACTATTTCAAAAACTTGTACTCCAATTAATTAGAGAAACTGGAAGAAATGGACAGATTCCTAGATATGTGTAAATTAACAAAACCAAAAAAAAATATATAAAAATGGAACAAGCCAATAACAACAATGAATTTGAAGCAGAAATGAAAACACTACCAATGGAAAGAAGCCTAGGAGGGAATACTTCAAAACTCATTCTTCAAAACCAGCATTATTTTGATTCCAAAACCAGACAAGGACTCACATAAAAAAGAGAACTATAAGCCAATTTCATTAATGAACATAGATGGAAAAATCCTCAACAAGGTAGTGGCAAAGAGAATGCAACAAATCATTACAAAGATCATACATCAGGGCTGGGGATTTAGCTCAGTGGTTCCGCCACCTGCCTTGAAAGCACAAGGTCCTGAGTTCAATCCTTGGTACCAAAAAAACCACCAAAAAAACCAAAAAACAAAACAAAGATCATACATCATGGTCAAGTAGACTTTTTCCCAGGGCTGCAAGGATGGTTCAACATATACAAATCAATATATGAAATGTCATATAAAAAGATGCAAGTACAAGGTGACATGATTGTCTCAATAGATGTAGAAAAAGCATTGACATACATTCATGATAAAAATGCTGAAGTAAGTAGACATAGAAGGATCTGATCTCAAATTCATTTAAACAATTTATAATAAACATATTGCCTGCATTACTTAAATGGGGAAAAGCTGAAAATTTTCTTTCTAAAACCATGAATAAACCAAAGATTTCCACCATCACCACTCCTGTTTAATATATTGTAAGTCCCCAACTTACAAACATTTGAGTTGCAAACTTTCACAGGTGTACTATATAAGATTCACTTTGTCAGCTTACAGACGAATCTGACTTACTGACGAATCTCTCCTGGAATGGAACTTGTTCATAAGTCAAGGTCTTACTGCAATACTCAAAACTTTAGCCAGAACAATCAGGCCAGAGAGAGAAATAAAAGGGATGCATATAGAAAAGGAAATGAAACTATCAGTGTTCATAGATGGCATAATCCTTTGCATGAAAGACCCAAAACACTCCACCTAAAGAGCCCTAGAACTAGTAACTACATTCAGCAAGGTAATAGGATACAAAAATCAACACACAAAAGTCAATAGTGTGCTTGTTCACCAATAATAAACCCACTGAATAAGAAATTAGGAAAGCAATACTGATCACAATAGCTTCATGAAAAATTAAATAGTTAGAAATTAACCTAACCATTGAAGTGAAAGACCTCTAAAATTAAAAATACAGTACTCTGAAAGCAGGAGATTGAAGGGGACATCAGAAACTGGAAAGATATATCCTGCTTCTCAATAGAGCAGAATCAATATTGTCAAATGGCCATACTACCAAAAATGATACATAATTTTAGTGCAATCCCAATCAAAATACCATCAGCATTCTTCATAGAACCGGGAAAAAGTATTCTAAAATTCATGTGGAACTAGAAGAGACCCAGAATAGCAAAAACAATCCTGGGGCATATTAGCAAAGCAGAAGTCATAGTACCAGATTTTATATCATATTACAAAGCTACAGTGTTAAAACAGTATTACACTGGCACAAAAATAGATATGACAATTAATAGGACAGAACAAAAGTTGCAGAACTCAAAAATTCAGACCTCCCAAAATAAAAAAAATCAAAATATGAGAAATTGAAATGAGTAGACACATTACAAAATAAGAAATACTGATGACCAATAGATACATGAAAAAGTGTTTAGCATCTTTGACCTTTAGAGAAATGCAAATTAAAAAAAACTGAGTTTCTGTCTTATTCCAGAAAAAAAATGGCTGTCATCAAGACCTCAAAAAACAGCAAATGCTGATGAGTTGTGGGGGAAAAAGGAACCCTTTTATATTGTTTGTGGAAATGTAAACTATTACAATCATTATGGAAATCAGTATGAAAATTTCTTGAAAAACTAAAAATAGCAATTCCATTTGACTCAGCTTTACCTCTTCTGGATATCTTTCCAAAAGAGTTAAAGACATCCTATTACAGTCACATACTCATGTTCATAGTAGTGCAATTTGTTATAGCTAAATCATGGAAGCAGCCTATATGTCCATCAACAGATGAATGGTAAAGAAAATGTGATGCATATATACACATTGGAATGCTATTCAGTCATAAAGAGCAATGAATTTGAGTCATTTGTAGAATAATAGATCCACCTGTGAGTCCACAATACTAAGTGAAATAAATCAAACACAGAAGGTTAAATTTTGGATGGTTTCTCTTATATGACAAATTCAAAATATAAATAATGTAAAGTGCAAAACAAACATGGTATTAAACAGGGAGATATATTTTTTGTGGAGGTGGGATAGAAATATGGGGAAGGGGAGACGGGAGGAAAAAAATAGGAAGGGGAACTAAAAATAATCAACATGTGACATGTAGTATACCAATACCACATGATGAATATATTCATTATTTATTATATATCAAAAACATATACTAATACACATATTTTACAATAAAAATGCTATTAAAGAGTGATTTTAAAATATTTGGCTAAAAGCTGTCAGCCATAACCATGCCACTGCCTGAATGGTGTACTTCCTTGAAATTTCCTCCACCAGATTAATTAATCAATTACCTTTAAACTAATTCTCCTACAAAGTCTCAGGGCATGGACAAAATATAGACAATTTCTTTCCTAGAGTGTAACATGAGTGGTCTGTAGTCTAATTTCTAGTAGTGTCCGCATTTCTACCTGAAACCATATGAGACCATCCTTTTCTGGCTACATTCCTATCAGCATTCTGGTCATCTGAGCTTCTACCAGCATTGTCCACTAAGCTCAGCTTATACCACTGGCTTTTACTAGCTTGTTTCTCTTTCCAAATTAATTTTGCAAATCAATTCCAAAGGCTTGTGAACCGCATGGTCAACAATGAATCCATTTTCCAGTACCAATTCTCAGTGTTATTCAACTTTCTGTCACTGAAAAAGTACCTGAGATAAACACTTTTTAAGGTGAAAAGATTTATTTAGGTTTCAGAGGTTTAAATCTGTGGTCCATTGAATCCATTATTTTTGGGTCACTGACCATGCATAACATGATGGTAGGGAGTCCATGGTGTAGTAAAGCTACTTTCCTCACTGTGGCAAGGAACTGAAAAGATTAAAAACACTGGGCCATCATTCCAGCCTCTCTTTCAAGGGTGTATCCCCAAAGACCTAATTTCTTTCTACTAGGCCCCACCTCCTAAAGATTCTACCATTTCCAATAGTGTCAAAGATTCAAAACAGCCTTCAACATCTGAACTTTGGGGAACATTTAAAATCTAATCCATAATATGTCTTGTTTGGAACCATTTAGTCAGAATGTTTACCCGTTTTTCCATTGAGTTATTTTCTTTTTTGTTATTGAGCTGTAGGCATCTTGATACATTTTGGATATTAACTCTTTATTAGATATATGGCTTATAAACAATTTTTTCTAATCTGTAGATTATCTTTTCATTTTGTTGATTGTTTCCTTTGCTGCGCAGAAGATTTTTAGTTTATCCCAATCTCATTCATCTATTTTTGCTTTTATTGCTCATACATTCAGCTTCATACCCAATAAATTATTGCCAAGCCCAATGTCAGTAAGCTTTTCCACTAATTTTTCTTTTATTAGTTTTCCAGTTTCAGGTCTTATTTTTAAATCATTTACCAAATTTGAGTTAATTTTTGTGCACAGACTGATAAAAGTATTTAATTTTATTCATTTGCATATGAATATCAAGTTTTCCCTATGCCATTTATGGTAGAGACTATCCTTTTCCCATTGTGTATTCTTGGCCTCCATGTTGAAGATTGTTTGACTATATATGTGCATTTCACAGCTCTCTATTATGTTCCATTAGTGTGTCTGTCTTGATTTTTTAATTAAAAAAGAAAAGGACTAGGAAAGTTTTTGTGCAATTGAGGGACTCTGAAGCTTAAGCTTCATTAGCTTCACAAATAATTGCTTCTGACTGAGTTATTAGGACTTCATGCTAGGCTCTGAGAATAAAGAGATGAATAATTTATAACGATGAGTTTTAACACCTAGACTATTGTAAAGCTTACTTTCTGGCCTTCCTTCCTATCTCCTCCAATCTGCTGAGCATTTGACTAGAGGGGTTGTCTTCCTGAGTCACTCTATCACTGTAGTACTCTCCCTTTAAAGCCTCATTTGCTTTCCTTTGCGGCTTTCCATTGCCTGCAGGTGTTCTTATATTTTATCAGCACCAAAATCTGTTGGTGGGAGGAGAATGCTTGTTTAAAATGCAGATTCTGCAACACCCCAAACCTACTGGGATTGGGGCCTAAAATCCTACATTTTAAAATCTCCCCAGATAATTGTGATGCAGATAGGCATACTTCAATAGTAGCTAACATGCTTAGGCCAAAGTTCAATATAGAATGTCATCCTTCTAAGGCCTTGGTCCTGCTGACATTTTCAGTTCCATCCTTATTCATCAATAGAGATCCTCCATTCTTGCTACTGTCCTCCAAATATGCTTTACTCAATCTTGACTTTGTCAAGCCTTTGATCATGTTGTTTGGCTAGAATGCACTTTCTCTTCTCAATGCCTCTCCAAATGGTAGCCATTCCCAACTCCTAGTTCAGGTCTAGTCTTTTTTTGTTGTTGTTGTTGCCTTTTCTAACCAAATAGCCCATAGGGATCATTCCAGGCTCCAAGTTTCTAAAGCACTCATCAGCAAACTCATCGTATTTACTGTATTGTTTCACTTCTTAGACATGTCTGTTAACTAGACCAAAAAAAACTTTGGACCTTCCCTTTTCATGTCCCCAAGAGTCTTGCCTAGTACTTAGCAGGCAGAAAACCAAAGGAAAGGGGGAAGAAAGAGTTTTTATATTCATAATGTACTATATTTATTTTCCTTTATATTCTTATTTAGTAGAGCATAACAAATTCTCAAACAACTGCTTTTCAATGAACAACATGGATTTAGTTCATAAATATTGGTTCTAAAAATACTTTGACTCACATGCTCTTGTCACAGGAAGGTATTCTGTAATATATTAGTGGATACTAGCTGCTGCTTTAGTAAATATTTCAAGAACCAATTTATTCATTGCTAAAATTTTTATTCAAGGTTATATTTTATATTTTGTTGATTTTAATGGAATCTGCTGTCACCAAAGTATGGTCAGCTTTCTGCCGTGGATTCTGTATTCACGGGCTCAATCAACCTCAGATAGAAAATACTTGATAACAATCACATCTGTATTGAACATATGCAATGTTTTCTTGTCATTATTTCAAAAAAATGCAGTTTAACAACTATTTGCATAACATTTATACTGTACTAGGTATTACAAGTAATTTAGAGATGATTTAAGGCATATAGGAGAATATGCATAGGTTATATACTGATATTATGCTATTTTATATAAAAGAGTTGAGAGATTGTGGTATCTATACAAGGTGATACTTGGGATGAGATCTCAGAAACAATTCAATGAATATACCCAGAGATGGCAGTGCATCTAAAGATTGCATTTGGTCTTGCTAATTATTATGCCATAATACTTATTAGAGTTTAAGATGGTCCTGTATGCAGCAAACATGTACTAAAAAAGAGATAAGATGGTCCTAGAGTCAGTCTCCTAGCATGTTCAGACAGGAATGAGTATAAAATCTACATTTTAAAAAGAGGATAAAATTTATGCGTAAGTTAATTAACCACAGTTAGACAAAGAGATTGTAATCTTACTGAAAGTGGAGTTTATGAAAGTTGCATTTTTGTTTTCTATAGAAGAGATAGCATAGTTTCTAGTAGAGTGATTTTCAAAGTGCTTTCTAAGATCTTGGGGGCTCTACAAAGTTTATTTGAGGGCCACTGAAGGTAAGTATCTCCTGGGTAAGGCTGATACTGTAAAGAAAAAGAAATGTTATTTAAATTCAACTTTGTTTCTATTAAAAAAATGGAACCAAACACGGAGCTTATTACCTCAAATTGTGGTCCAGATAGCTTATAACATTAACTGAGGTTACTTGATTTGAGACTATTATTTCTTGTAGGTGAGTCTGCAAGGAAAAAATTCTTTCAACCTGTGTTTATCAAAGAATGTCTTTATTAACATCTATTTTTCAAAGATGGTTGTGAGGGCTATATAATTCTTTGTTGGCTGGTTTTGTTTGTTTTATTTTTTAAAAAATTATTTGTTTATTTTGCTTTGCTGAGGAATTGAATACAGGACATTGCATAGGCTAGGCAAGCACTCTACCACTGAGATACACCCACAGCCCCAGGTTAACAGTTTTGTTTTGAGCACTTTGATGTTTTCTCATTGCCCTCTGTCTGGTTTCCTTGTAAGTGGCACTTGCTTTTTTCTTGCTGCTTTCATGATTTTCTTTGTGGTTTTGGCTTTAAACTTTTTATTACGATGTTCCTTCTTGTGTTTCTGTTTGCCTTTTACTTCTATCATACTTTGAGTTCACTGAGCCTTTCGGATGTGTAAAGTTTTTTTTGTTGTTGTTCAAACGTAGGAACTATTAAACCATTATTTCTTGGAATATTTTTTCTACTTCTTCCTCTCTTCTGCTCGTTTGAAACTCCTGTAATTATGTGTTTGTTCATTTCTTATGATGGACATTATTGGATTGCATAATCTCTACTGGTTTCTTGGTTTTTGCTAATTCTTTTTTTATTTATTAAGTTTATTTGTACATTTTAGGTATACAATATGATGACATTCATCATTGCAAATTTGTATTTTTACATGATATATCTTGGTTCTTATTTTTTTCCCTATTCCTCTGCCCACCCTCCAACCCCTCTCCCCCTCTCTATTTATAATGACTTTGTTTTTGTTTTTTCCTTTTCTCATATTTATTCCTTTCCCTTCTTTCTTTCCTTTACCCTGTGCCTCCCACTTCCCCTTCCCCTTTGGACCTTTTCTTCCTATTTCACATTATCTATTATACATTTTGATCCTTATTTACACTTTCAGTTTCTCACACCAGAGAAACTATTCATAATTTATATGTGTGTACTCTTTATTTCACTTAAGAGTATGGCCTCAATGTCATTCATTTAGCTATAAATGTCTCTAGTTTCTCATTCTTTATGGCTGAGTAGTACTCCATTTGGAAGAGAGGTTAGGTAGAACTCTTGAAGACAATGGTGTAGGAAAAGATTTCATGAACAAAACCTCAGTCGCATGTGAACTAGCACAAAGAAACAACTGGGATCTCATTTTATTAAAAAGCTAAATCTAAAAAAAAAAATAAAAAGCTAATTCTTTATTCTGACATTTCAAATCTACTGTTGAGCACCTCTAGTAAATTTTTCTTTTCCGTTATTGTACCTTTAGATCCAGAATTTCCATTTTATTCTTTTGGATGATTTCTATTTTCTGATTGATATTCTCTAGTTGCTACATTGTCATTTGTATCTTCTTTTACTTATTTAAGCATAATTTCTTTTAGCACTTTGAACATGTTCTTAATGGCTACTTTGAAGTCCATTAAATGTGACATGTGCTTACTCTCACATGCAGTTTCTGCTGTCTGCTTTTCCCCTATACATGGGTCAGATTTTAGAAGGCTTATAATTTTTTTGCTGGAAATGAGACATTTTGAGTAATGTATTGTAACAATTGTGGTTATTGGTGTTTCCACCTGCTCCGTAGGGGACTATTGTACTTATTTGTATGTTTATTTGCCTCATTCCAAGCTGAATTATTTTGGTCGGTTTTATTTTCCCCCCATAGTGTGAAGTCTCTGATATTTCTTAGAGGTGGCAGCTTGGCATATTCACAGTCATATGCAACCACAGTGATAGTTGTTTTGGCAAGGCTCTCTTTATCTCTTTTCCTGATCATACTCCACTATTAAGCTCCATTAATTTCTGGTTGATTATTCTATTGTTTTATAAGTGCTCTGGGACATAATTTTTTCCATAGACTGATCCAATTAAATTCAAATATTTTATGGTGATAGTTTTTGAGTTCGGTGATTTTTTTCCTTGATTAAAATATTGCTTTTCTTAGCTGTTTCTTTCCTTGGTTCTTTCTTGGTTTAGCTCATATCTCAAAGGAACCTATCAGTCTTATTTTACTTCCTTTTCACCAGAACCTTTTTTGTTTTGGGTGTGCCTTGAGGCTTAACCTTTCCCACACTCATCTGCAAATGTCAATTTCTTTGAGAAGAGCTTTCAGCTCTCAGTTATGTGCCCTGCTTCTTGTCATGGACCAAATCACTGAGGCTCAGGAGCTGAAACAGGAGTAGATTTATCTCTATGTGATATCCCTGCTTTTGTAGATGAGTTCTCAATAGCCTGATGCTTGTATGCTGTGGTGTTCCTAGTCCTCTTCTGTTGCTGGACTTTTACTTCATGAATGAACTGATAGAAAGGTGTTTGGGATTCCAGTACTCTTAGCATACCCTGTTCAAAGTAGAGCCTCTGTTCTATGGGTGGGGTCATCCAGAAGGAAGCTCCTACTTCTTTGCAGTACTCATCTTGAACTTAGCTTCAGCCACAGGTAGTTGAAGGCAAGGTGAGAAATGCTTATGTCCTTCTCCTCTAAGTGTGGTACAGTAGCCCTCTGTGTTAGTGAGGTTTCCATCATTGTGACAGAGTATGTGAGAAAAACAAATAAAAGAAGAAAAAGTTTATTGTGGTTCATAGTTTCAGAGGTTTCAGTTTATAGGTCCTAGGCCCCGTTTTATTTTGGGCTTGTGGCAGCATAATACATGGTGAAAAAGGAAGATAGGTGGATTATATCCTGGAGGAAGAATGCAAATGTAGAGAAAGCTGCTTACCTCATTGAGCTGGGAAGGGAAAACAGAGAGGGGAGGGGCTGGTGTCTCAATATCCCCTTCAAGGACATGCCCCTACTAACCTAAAACTTTCTACTAGGTCCTACCTACTAAAGGTTCTACCATCTTCCAATAGCATCATACACACACTGGCAAACAAGATTTTAGCATATAGCCTTTGGGGGACACTACACATTCAAAATAAAGCACCCTCTGACTGAGTTGTGGAGAGGGAAGAGAAACTTTTTTTCATGATTGTGTCCATCTGGACTACTTTCTAACACACTGAGCTGAGCCAGGGAAGAAATGGAAAAGTTGTGATCCAAACACCACAGATTCTTACTGTTCTCACCTAATTTTAGTAGGTTTTCTGGAATAAATGCTTCTTTGTTCACTGTATGCCCTAAGGGGCCACCCCTTCCCTGGCCTCTTCCAGAGAATTGGTTTTAAAAAAATTACCAGTTTTATTGGTGAGTCCAGAAAACTCCTTGTGCTACTATGTCAGAATTGGAATTGGCATCTAATGTTTTCTGAGTATGTCTCTTTGCAAAGAATGTTAGTGTTTTAAGTTTAACATTATTTATACTTATCACAATTTGCCAAGTTTAACATTTTATCAGCTTGAAATGTAGACACCTTTCCTTCATTCAAATTTCTTTACTCTCCCCATTTATAGTACTGTACACTGTAATTGCCTTTATTGTTTCCTCTACATACTTTGAGAACTATATAAGATAATGGTATGAATTTGCTTTAAACATTCAACTTGATTTGGTTGACTCAAGAACAAAAGGAAGGTCAACTCTATTCATGTCAGTTTTTACTCTTCCTATTGTGCATTCTTCCCCCTCGATGTTCCAAGAGGCCTTCTTTTAAAATTTCCTATTGGTTTCATTAATTTTCTTTAGCCATTCTTTTAGGGTAGGTCTACCAGTGACAAACTCCCTTAAATTTTCTTTCAGCTCAGATTTTCTTTTTCCTCTTTTCTTTTTCCTGAAGGATATTTTCATTGTATATAGAGACCATTTGAGTTGTTTTCTCCTGTAAGTAAGGTGTTATTTATTTTGGTACTTTTTAGAGCCTTAAAATTTTTTTATTTTAATAGCACATATTTGAAATACATGAAGTTTGCAAACACCTTAGGGAGTAGGTACATACATATAATACATCTTGATTCTTTATTATTACCCTTTCTCTTCCCACTCACCTCCCTCCCTCCATCTCTAGATCACTTTTTCCATTTTCATTATTTTTGTTACTATTACTACTTTTAGTTCACGTTTACAACATATAATGTTTACATTCATTGTGGGTATTTGGTACATATACATACACATTTTAAACCTTTTTAACTTCCCCATTCCCCTCCCACCCTTCCCTGGCCCTTGGTCTCTTGGACCTTATGCTGTTTGCAAAAGATCTATCTCCCTGTTTCTTTCTATCAATCCTTTGTTTTGCTCTTTATTTATACTTTGCCTTACTCAAATGAGAGATATTGTATGATATTCTGCCCTGTGTGTCAAATTTATTTCACTTAACATTATATTTTCCAGTTATATACATTTTCTGACAAATGTCTTGAATATATCCCTCTTTATTGCTGAGTAGTATTCTATTATGTATAGTAACCACATTTTATTTATCCATTTGTGTGTTGATGGACCTACAGGCTGCTTCCAGGATTTATCTATTATTAGTTGTGCTGCTATAAACATTTGTATGCATGTGTCATTGTAATTTATGTCTTTAGCTCTTTTGGGAAGATACCTAGAAGAGTAATAGCTAGGTAAAATGGAATTTCTAGTTTTGATTCTGTGAAAAATCTTCATACTGATTTTTATAATGGTTATACTAGCTTAAATTCCTCCAATAATGTAGGAGGGTTGCTTTTTTCACCACAAGACTACAATATTTATTATTATTTCATTTCTTGATGATTTCCATTGTTTCTAGTGTAACATAGAATCTCAATGTTGTTTTAATTTGTATTTCTCTACTAGCCAGAGATGTTGAACCTTTTTTATACATTTCTTGGCCATTTGTACTTTTTCTAACAACTGTCTATTCATTTCATTTGCCTATTTTTTGATTGGGTATTTTATTTTAGGGGGTTAAAATTTATTGAATTCTTTATATCCTAGATATTAGTTCTAGATATTAGTCCTCTATCATGAATAGCTGGCAAAATTTTTTTTCCATTCTGTAGGTTAACTCTTCACTCTGTTGATTGTTTCCTTTGCTGTGCAGAAGCTTTAAATTTGATATAATTCTATCTGTTGATTCTTGCTATTATTTTTTGTGCAATTTCTGTTCAGAAATCTTTGACTATTAGTACATGGTGAGGGTTATGTTTCCAGATTCAGTCTTCTGCATGTAGATAGCCAGTTTCCCAGCACCATTTGCTAGAGAGGCTATCTTTCCTTCAATGTATGTCTTTGGCCCCTTTGTCAAGGATCAAATAGCTGAATATGTCTAGGGTGGTTTCTGCATCTTCTATTCTGTTCCATTGATCCGCATGTTTGTTTTTGTGCTAATATCATGTCATTTTTTTTAAATCACTGTAGTCTTACTGTATAACTGGAAGTTATGTATTATGATGCTTTGCTTTTGTTGCCCAGGATGCTTCTGCTATTCTGGATCTCTTTGGGTTCCATTTGAGTTTCAGGATTGTTTTATTTAGTTCTGTGATGAATGCTGTTGGTATTTTGATTGAGATTGTGTTGAATCTACTTATCAGTTTTGAGAATATGGCCATTTTGACAATACTGGTTCTGCCTATCCAGGAACAGGGAACATCTTTCCATTTTCTGATATCCTCTTCAGTCTCCTTTTTCAGAGTACTGTAGTTTTCATTGTAGAAGCCTTTCCCTTCCTTGGTTAGGTTGCTTCCTAGGCATTTAGTTTTTCTTGATGCATTTGTGACTGTTTCCTAATTTCTTTCTTGCTGACTTCATTATTGATATACAAAAATGCTATGGATTTTTGTGTGGTTATTTTGTATTGTGGTACATTGCTGAAACTGGTTATTAATTTGAAGAATTTTTAGTGAAATTCTTTGGGTCTTTTATGTAGAGAATCATGTCATTTGCAAATAATGATAGTTTGGCATCTTCCTTTCCTATAAATATCTGTTTTGTGTTCTTTGTTTGTCTCCAGCTTTAAGGAGTTTGATTATTATGTGTCTTGGAAAGATTTTTTTCCTTAAATTCTATTATTGGTATATTTTGGGTATACAATACATTTACATTTATCACTGGGTACTTGTACCTCTACATGATGTATCGTGATTCTTATTTTTTCCCCATTCCCTGTGCTCCCTTCATCCCCTCCACCCTTCCCTATTTCCAAAGACTTTGTTTCCATTTTTTCCTTTTCTCATAATTTTTCCTGTCCCTTCTTTCCTTTCCCCTTCCCCTCCCACTTCCCCTACCCCATTGGACTTTTTCTTCCTATTTCAAATTATCAATTATTTGTTTTAATAATTTTAATCCTTATTTATGCTCAGTTTCTCACACCAGAGAAACTATTCAGTATTTACACATGTGTGTCCTATTTATTTCACTTAAGAGTATGACCTCAATATGCATCCATTTAACTATAAAGGTCTCTAGTTTCTCGTTCCTTATGGCTGAGTAGTACTCCATTTTATAAAAAAACCCACATCTTGTTTATCCAATTTCCAGTTGATGGACACTTGATCTGTTTCCAAGCTTTAGCTATTACAAACTGTGCCGCTATAAACATGGGTGCACATATATTGCTGTGGTATGATTCTTTTAATTCTTTTGGGAAGATACCCAGCAGGGGAATAGCTGAGTCAAATAGGACCTCTAGTCCTAGTTCTTTGAGGTATCTCCACACTGATTTCCACAGTGGTTGCACCAGTCTGCATGTCCATCAACAATGGTCAAGGCAGAAGATAGAGCAGAAGTGAAGGACAGAGAGGGCCTTTCTGATGCTTCTGCATGACAACTGAAGCCCACTGGGAAAGTGAAGAAAAACTCTTCAATAAAAGAACAATGGACCATCGTGGTTGGGGCTTCTGGAGCACAGTACCACCACTCCCACTGCAGAGAAAGAGGCTTCTGGGACATAGTACCACTGCTCCGAGTGCAGAGGAGGTGAGCTGTGGGGGTGCCAATAGCACACACACACCCAACCCCCCCAACGTCAAAATGAGAAGACACATAAACAACTCTTGAAACCAGACTTCCAGATCACCTACAGCAACCCCAAAGGGAAATGAGATGGGACACTCTGATACTCAACCACCTGGACTCCATGAACTGGCAATAAAAGAGGTTCTGGAAAAAATGAAATAAGAAATAATTTCTTAGATAACAGCAGAGATTGTGCTCTTAGTGCAAAACATGATTAATAAATCTATAGAGGAGCTGAGGAACATGATAGAATCCCCACATAGGAATCAAATGGAATCCATAAAACAGATACAAACAGATTTCCAGGAGATTAAATACTCCACTGAAAGTCGACACAGCAGATTGAGCCACTGTGAGGACAGAATTTCAGATATAAAATATAAAATTGCAATTAGTAACCAGGAAAAGAAAAATTGCTTCAAAATTGTAAGGGACCATGAGAAATAAATCCAGAAGCTGCTAGATGATGCAAAGAAGAATAACATAAGACTGATTGGAGTCAATGAAGAAACAGGAGAGAGTGCAGATGACATAAAAAAACTGTTCACAGAAGTAATGGCAGAAATCTTCCCAAGCAGAGGAAAAGAAACTGACATACAGATAAGTGAGGCATATAGGACTCCAACTACCCTTCATCAAAAAGAATCTACACATAGGCATACAATTGCTAAGGTTCTAGAAACCCAACAGAAGAACAAAGTTCTACAAGCAGTTAGATAAAAGAAACAAATCACATACAAAGGAAAGCCCATCAGAATCACAGCAGACTTCTCAATGCAAACCCTCAAGGCAACAAGAGCTTGGAGTGATGTATTCTAAACCCTAAAGGAAAACAGCCTCCAACCCAGATTGATGTACCCTACAAAACTATCTTTCAAAATTGACGGAGAAATAAGATACTTTGATGATGAAGAGCACCTTTGGAAGTTCATGAATACCAAACCAGTACTCCAAAAAATTTTAGACAATATCCTAGGAAAAGACAATGAGGATAACAGTCCCAGGAAACACAGCAGAATGAATCCATCAGACATGACAAGAAATTAAATGCAAAGGCGGAGAATCCAACAAAAAGAAAAAGTCATGACTATGATAACTCAATATGTATCAGTTATAACCATCAATGTTAATGGTATCAACTCACCAATCAAAAGAAATAGCATGACAGAATGGGTCAAGAAGCTAGATTCAACAATATGTTTCATACAAGAAACACACTTAATTAAAAAAGAAACTCATAGACTGAAACTTAAAAGGGTGGAAAACAGTACTCCATGGGATGGGAACCAGAAAAAAAAAGCAGGAGTAGATATCCTCTTTGCAGATCAAGTGGATTTCTAACCAACACTGATTAAGAGAGACAAAGAAGAACACTACAACCTTGTAAAGAGAACGATGCAACAGGAAGACATGACAATCTTAAATATATATATGCACCAAATGCTAGTGTGCCCAACTATATAAAACAAATACTAATGGACATGGAACGTCATATATTCACTAATACTACAGTAGTGGGAGAACTCAATACCCCACTGTTCCAAATAGATAGATCAACTAGACAAAAAAAAGTAATGAAATAATAGAACTCAATCATACTCTTGAACAAATGAACCTAAAAGATATTTACAGAGTATTTCACTCTGCAAAATCAGAATACAAATTCTTTTCAGCTGCACATGGGTCATACTCAAAAATAGACCACATACTCACACATAGAACATGTTTAAGTAAATGCAAAGGAATTCAAGTTATCCCCTATATATTATCAGACCATAGTGCAATGAAATTGGAGATCAATAGCAAAAGAAACCACAAAAATTTCATAAACACATGGAAATTGAACAACACATTCTGAATAACAAATGGGTCACAAATGAAATTATAGAAGAAATCAGACAGTCCCTTCAATTAAATGACAATGACAGTACAACATATCAGAGACAATGGGACACAATGAAAGCAGTCTTACTAGGGAAATTCATAGCAGTGAATACTCATATTAGAAAACAGAGCGAGCCCAATTAAACAACCTGATGCTGAACCTGAAGCTTCTAGAAAAGGAAGAGCAGGACAAACCCAAAGCTCATACACGGGAGGAAATTATACAGATAAGAATAGAAATAAATTCAATGGAGATGAAGAGAATGATACAAAAAGATAATGAAGCCAAGACTTGCTTCTTCGAAAGAATAAACAAAATTGACAAACCCTTAGCCAATCTTATCAGAAAAAGGAAAGAAAAAGCCCAAATCCATGCAGTTAGGAATGAAAAGGGTGAAATTACAATGGACCCAGAAGAAATCCAAAGGATCATGAATATCTACTTCCAGAACCTATATGCCAATAAGATGGACAACACAGAAGAAATGGACAGATTCCTAGATACATATTAATTACCAAAGTTGAACGAAGATGATGTAAAATTTCAAAATAACCCAGTATCAAATCAATGAAATTGAACACGTAATTAAAAACTTACCAACCAAGAAAAGCCCAGGTCCTGATGGCTTCATTGCTGAGTTCTACAAGACATTTAGAGAGGAGCTACTGCCACTACTGTTTAAACTCTTCAATGAAATTGAAAGGGAAGCAATATTCCCAAATTTATTCCTGGAAGCAAGCATCACCTTGATCACCAAAGCAGAGAAAGACCCAACCGAAAAAGCAAACTATAGGCCAATCTCACTAATGAACATAGATGCAAAAATTCTTAATAAGACACTGGCAAATAGAATGCAGAAGATCATCAAGAAGATCATACACCCTGATCAAGTGGGATTCATCCCAGGGATGCAGGGATGGTTCAATATATGAAAATCAATCAATGTAACACACTATATCAATAGAGCCAAGGACAAAAGTTATATGATCATCTCAATAGATGCAGAAAAAGCATTTGACAAAATCCAACATGCATTTATGATAAAAACCCTACAAAAAATTGGAATAGATGGTCTCTACCTCAAACTGATAAAAGCCTTCTATGAAAAACCAACAGCCAATATCATAATAAATGGTCAAAAGCTGTAATCCTTCACTCTAAAATCAGGAACAAGACAAGGATGTCCACTATCACCATTCCTGTTCAGTATAATTTTGGAAACATTAGCCAGGGCAATTAGACAAGAGAAAGAAATAAAAAGAATAAAGATAGGAAATGAAGAAGTCAAATTGTCATTATTTGCAGATGACATGATGGTCTATATAGAAGACCCCAAGAACTCCACCAAAAGTCTTCAAACCTTAATAACCAAATTCGGTAAAGTAGCTGGATACAAGGTCAACACACAAAAATCAATAACTTTCCTCTACACCAACAACTAACTCAGTGAAAGAGAAGTAGAAAACAGTTACTTTCAGAATAGCATCCAAAAAATTGAAATACCTAGGAATCAACCTAACAAAAGAAATCAAAGATCTCTTCTCTGAAAACTATAGCACTCTTAAAGGAGAGATTGAAGACGATATCAGAAAATGGAAAGATATCCCCTGCTCTTGGGTAGGAAGGATCAACATAGTGAAAATGACCATACTTCCAAAACTGCTGTATTGATTCAGTGCAATCCCAGTTGAATTCCCAGTGGCATACTTCATGGACCTTGAGAAAATAATCCAAAAATTCATTTGGAATAAGAAGAGACCCAGAATAGCAAAAGCAATTCTAGGCAACAGAGACATGGCAGGGGGTATCATAATCCCCAACTTGAAACTATACTACAAAGCTACTGTGATAAAAAGAGCATGGTACTGACATAGAAACAGACCTGAGGACCAGTGAAACAGATTAGAAGATGCAGAAACAACTCCAGACACACTCAGCCATCTCATCTGTGATAAAGGAGTCAAACACCCTCACTGGAGGAAAGGTAGCCTCTTTAATAAATGGTGCTGGAAAAATTGGGTTTTAAGTTGTCAAAGATTAAAACTAGACCTATATTTCTCACCATTCACTAAACTGAATTCGAAATGGATTAAGCTCTAAATATTAAAATAGAAACGCTGAATCAGTTGGAACAGAGGTTAGGTAGAACTCTTGAAGACATTGGTGTAGGAAAAGATTTTATGAACAAAACCTCAGTTGCCCGTGAACTAGCACACACAATCAACAAGTGAATAGAAAGCTTCTGCACAGCAAGAGACACCACCAGCAGTGAGAAGAGACAACCCACAACATGGGAAAAAATCTTCACCTGCTCTTCCTCAGACAAAGGTCTACTATCTTGAATCTGTAAAGAACTTAAAAAAAAATCAGACCTCCCAAATTTAATGACTCAGTTCAAAAATGGGCATCTGAAATGAACAGATATTTCTCAGACAAAGAAGTAGAAATAGCAAATAAATACATGAAAAAATGTTCAACATCTTTGGTCATTCCTGAGATGCAAATGAAAACAATGCTGAGATTCCACCTCACTCCAGAAAGAATGGCTGCTATCATGAAATCAACCAATAATAAATGCTGGCAGGGTTGTGGGGAAAGAGGAACCATGCTCCACTGCTGGTGGGAGTGTAGACTGGAACAACCACTGTGGAAATGACTGTGGAGATGCCTCAAAGAACTAGGACTGGTTGTCCCATTTGACCCCGCTATTCCCCTGCTGGGTATCTTCCCCATAGAATTAAAAGAATCACACTACAATGATATATGTGCATTCATGTTCATAGCAGCACAGTTGGTAATACCTAAAACTTGGAAGCAGACCAGTTTCCCATAAACTGGAGACTGGATAAAGAAAATGTGTTTTTTTAATAAAATGGAGTACTACCCAGCCATAAAAAATGAGAAATTGGAGACATATATGGCTAAATGGATACACATTGTGGCGACACTCCTAAGTGAAGTAAATAAGATGCACCTGTGTAAATAACAAATAGTTTCTGTAGTGTGAGTAACTGAAAGTGTAAATATTACCTAAAAGGTATAATAGATAATGTGAAATAGGAAGAAAAGGGGCAAAGGAGAAGGGGATGTTGGAGTGATAGTGGAAAGGAAAGAAGGGAATGGAATTAATAGAGAAAATGAAAAAATGGAAGCAAAGTCTTTGTAAATAGGGAGAGATGGAGGAGTTGTGGGCAGGGCAGGGGGAGGGGGAAAAATAAGAACCAAGAGAGATTATGTAAAGGGGCAAATTTCCAATGACCAATGTCATTATATTGTATACCTAAAAAGTACCGATAAAATAATATAAAAAAGAAAATAATGGAGAAGGGTTCCTTTCTCCCCACACCCCTGCCAGCATTGGGTATTGGTTGATTTTTTGATAGCAGCCATTCTTTCTGGGGTGAGATGCAATCTCAGTGTTGTTTTCATCTGCATCTCTCGAATGACCAGTGATGTTGAACATTTTTTCATATGTTTATTTGCTGCTTTTACTTCTTTGTCTGAGAAATGTCTGTTCATTTCAGTTGCCCATTTTTGATTTTGGTCTTTGAATTTGGGAGGTTTGATTTTTTAAGTTCTTTATATATTCTAGATAGTAGTTGTTTGTCTGATATACAGCTGCTAAAATTTTTTTCCCACATTGTAGATCGTCTCTTAGTTCTGTTGGTGGTTTCTCTTGCAGTGCAGAAGTTTTTAATAAGATGAGATCCCAGTTGCTGATTCCTTGTGCTAGTTCCCATGCTACTGAGGTTTTGTTCATAAAGTCTTTTCCTCTGCCAGTGTCTTCAAGAGTTCTACCTAACTTATCTTCCAGCAAGTTTAGTGTTTCTGTTTTAATATTTAAATCTTTAATCCACTTTGATCTTAGTTTAATGCATGATGATAGGTATGGGCCTAGTTTTAATCTTTGGCAGGTTGAAATCTAGTTTTTCCAGCACCATTTATTAAAGAGGCTATCTTTCCTCCAATGAGGATGATTGTTTGATTTATCTTGTTTGAGGTTTGCTCAGAGTCTTGAATTTGTAGGGCAAATCTTTCACCAATCTGGGGAATTTTCAGCTATTACTTTTTCTTTTTTATTAGTGCACATGATTTATACAGAAGAATGGTTTTCATTTTGGCATGTTGATTCATGTATATAGCACACTTTGATAATTTCTATCCTTAATTTCTTCAATCTTTTTTGAAAATGACAATATTTAATTCTATATTAAGCCATTAGTTCAAATGCTACTTTTGCTCCACAGTTTTGGCTCCCTTCATGAGACTTTCATGATGCAAATGTTGACTCATTCATTATAGTTCAACAGGTTCTTAAGTATCCTTTCTGCCTAGTCTAGTTCATTTTGATGATAAGATTGGGTAATTTCTATTGTCCTATCTTTAAGTCTACCAATTCTTTCTTTTGTTATTCTCTGTTCTTTTGGGAAAGTCCAGATGGTTTTTCATTTTGGTTGTTGTCTTTTCAGGTCTATAATTTGGTTTTTCATTATATTTTTCTATTTGTTGGTCTTTCTATTTCTTTGCCAAGGCTTTATATTTTTCATTTGTTTTAGCTTTTTCAAAATTGCTTACTGAAGCATTATGATAATAGCTTCAAATTTTCTTCAAATAATTTTGTTATTTGCTTGTGTGTTGTTAACACTTTTTTCTTTTCTTTCTTATGCTGAGATTTTCCTGGTTCTTGTTATGATAAGTGATTATTTTTATTATACTGTGGAAATTTTGGGCATTATATTATAAGAAACTAGATCTTATTTATATCTTCTGCTTGTAGGACTCTTGTAAACACTCTATGTTGGGAATGGCACAAGGCTTATTTGAGAATGGAAGTCCGTGTTTCCCACTGGCCTCCTGTGACTTTCCAGGGTGAGTAGCTAATTATTTCCGGACAGTGATAGAATTTGAGGTCCCCACTGGCCCTCTGATGATACCATTTGTGCTGGAGAGGAAATGTTGCCTAGCTATTGCTTCTCAAATGGCCTCCATGGTCATTATGTAAGGGAACTTATTTACTACTGGGCTAGAGTAAAAGTCCCTATACACTCAATCTTCTCTGTCATCAACTTGATATTTGAGAGGGAGAGAGGGATGAAGTGCCTTGGTACATTTTTGTGAAGAAAGTAGAGGTCTAGGTTTCCCACTTGACCTATGTGATTATAGATTTAATTAGGATTATATTTTTAGGCAGGATGGTATAGATAGAAGGAAGTCAGATGTTGTTATGGTTTATATCTAGATGTCCCTTCAAAGCCTCATGTGCTTGTAAGTGGGACTTTTGGAAGGTGACTAGATCATGGTCATGTGATAACTGGATTAGTCCACTGATTGGTTTAGCAGAGTTGTGGGTGATTAAATTACTGAAAAGGAAGTCTCCAACCTTTGTGTGGGTGGCACCAACCAATAGGCTTATAGCCTGGATGGAATATAAAGGGAAATAAGGTAGGCAGGCTTATGGCTTCCTTCCTGCCACTCCTTGAACTATTTCTCCACTGCTATGCCCATCTGCCATGATGTCTTACCTCAGAACCAACTATTGACTGAAACATCTACAATCTGAGAGCTAAAATAAACCTTTGCTCTTTTAGCTTGTGGGTGTTGGGTATTTTGTTCCAGCAATGAGAAATTAACCAAGGTGTTATTCATCAAGACAATGGGAAATTGACTACAAAGCATTTTAAAGATCTTTTTATTCCTGTTACTTTTCTTCTGTTTTTATTTTTTTTCACTCTGTATTTTTCCTTCTTTTTCTTATTTGTTCTTTTCTGTTAGATTTGTCTAATTTTTTTGGTTTTCTTTTACTCACTTTTCTCATCTTTTCTTTATTTTTCAAATTTTACTTCATTTTCCTCCCCATATCTTTATTAGTATTACTATTAACTTTTAGATATTTAATTAATTCTATGTAGCTATTTAGATATAGCATCAGAACAATTATGTTGGTTAAAACATAGACTACTTTTATCCCTAGGTACGTATGCAACAATCATTCCTGCCTCTCACTTCATTGTATCCCTGACCTCACATAGATAAAGGCAGTCTCTTTATCTCCCTGAAGAAAAGAACTGCTTAAAATGAATAAATTTCCTAGTGCCTATAGGAGAGAGCTTATGTTGAATCTTTTCCTCTAGTTTCTCATTAGATTGTGCCCATTAATGGCTTATGTGATTATCTAAAAAGAAAGGATATGGTATTTACACTAATGTAGAAATAAAAGGAGAAATTGGGAACCCCCAGCATCTGACTTATCCTTGTAGCAAATGAAGACAGCTTTTGAACTTATTCTGGAGTGGTTTTTATTAGAGTGGAAAGAGATACTATGATTAGATTCAAGGTCAATAACAGTAAACTCTAGTGCAAGGCTACAAAAGTGACTGAAATAGTGTCTTAAATGGCAGAGTTTATGACCACACCAAGGTGACCTAAAGGTAAATGTTTTGCCACTTCCCTCAAAAGCAATCCCTATTTCATTGTCCATAGGATTTTTCTTCCCTTCTCTTTCAACGTAAAATGATAGCTTTTGCCATCAGCATCTTAACTCCTGTTGCTCAGGACTCCAGTTAGAAAAGGACAGAAAGCTAGGCATATGGCTGCCTAGAGTTGTACACACTAACTGAATCTACTGAGTAAATATTCGTATATGATATATAATCCATATCTCTGTTAGATAACATCAAATGTCAAATGTTAGATAATGTCAAAGTTCAAGAAGTGAATTTTCAGATTTAAATAGCAAGGAATAAAGAGAGTACAGGACATTGACTCAATAAACTTACTTGGAAATTACATGATTTTATAAAGGTAAATGAGTTTTGAGATTGTACATTAAATAGAATTTCTATTTATCCAGTTGGATTTTTTCCCTTGAATATCATATTATAACTGTTAGTAGCTCCAAAGTTGGAATTAGACTGCACAATTTCAGCTCCTCATTTTCCCATTAACTACATGTGACAGTTTGGCCAAGTTGTCTAACTTTCCAGAGCCTTAGTTTCTTGAGTGGTAAAATGAGCATCATGATAGCACCTCCTTCTTGGCACTATTGTGAGATTTAGATGCAATATAAATGATAAGTGCCTAGAAAAACCTGCCCAATTTAAGCTTCAATACATATTAACAAAAATAATAAACACATTTCAGGAGAATGTGTCTAATAATATGGATGAGTCCTAGCTGCTGCCAGTATATACTGTTTTTTTTTCCCTTCCTTTTTGATCTCTCAGTAAAGTATAGAGTTGGATAGTACTTCAGCTTTTAGGATCTTCATTGTGGTTTAAGTGTCTCAACAGAATTTTGGGGTTATTTTTATTATGAGACTTGTAGAATTGTAAGGTATTTTTTAGAAAGTTAGCCATTAGATAATTATGTACAACAATTTCAGAAATCTAAACCAGGGTTTAAAAATTGGGCAAACTAAATTGCAATGTGTTTGTGATCAAAGTATCACTCTAGGATACTGGTATTCTTCTAGGTCAAACCCTCCTATTTCAATGAGTTTGAGGTATCTTGTGAGAAGGTAGACTGAGAATATATATCTTGGACTGATATGCATGTATACATAATGTATTTCTTACCATTCAGTATTTCCCTTCAGGGAATACTGATATCCATTTACCATTATGTAATAATAGTATATAGAATAACATGTTTATCATAAATATGTCTAAACAAAGCGTGATTAGTTGGCTCATTTTAGCCTTCTTGAACAGAGTATGATAGTTGGTTGTATATTCATATTTGACTATAGTTAGAAAAATAATTTTTCATCTTAAATTTCTAGGAGAAGAGTTATTTGCCTTTTGTATGACTGTTGATGAAATGTTAAAGTTTTATTAACATATATTAAATATGCATATTAATGAGGTTCAGTGTTATATTCCCACACATGCTTACAGTGTGCACTGATTAAATCCAAATTCCCTATTTCTACCCTCCCCCAATACTTTTCCTAATCTGTAGTAGTCATTACTATTTTTCAGTTAACTTTTTTTTGCTTCCACACATGAAAGAGAAGATTCAGTTCTTGTCTTTTTGTGTATGGCTTATTTCACTTCATGTCTTCCAGTTCAATCCATTTTGATGCAAATGATAGGATTTCATTCTTTGAAATGGCTGAATAATACTTCATTGTGTATATGTATCACATTTTCTTTACTTATCTGATGATGAGCAAGAAGAGTAATTCTACATCTTGTCTATTGTAAATAGTGCTATGCTGCAATAAACAAGAGGGTGAAGATATCTCTTTGATATGCTGATTTTAAATCCTTTGGATATATACCCAGAAATGGAATAGCTGGATCATATGGTAGATTTATTTTTGGTTTTTGAAGAACTGCCATACTCTCCTCCATAATAGTTGTACTAATTTAAACTCTCACCAATAGTGTATAAGAGTTCCTTTTTATCTACATCCTTGCCAAAGTTTTTTTGTTTGTGGGTGCTTTTTAAAAATAGTAGCCATTCTAATTTGGGTGGGATGGTCTCTCATTTTAGTTTTGATTTGCATTTCTCTGATGGATAATAGTATTGGGGATGTTTTCATATATTTGTTGGCCATTTGTATTTCTTTTGAGAAGTGTATTCAGATCAGTTGTCAGTTTTTAATTGGATGATTTTTTTATTTTTAAAAAACTTTTTGAGTTCCTTATATATTCTGGGTATTAACCCTTTGTCAGATGAATAACTGACAGATATTTTCTCTCATTCTGTAGGTTGCTTCTTTACTCTGTTTATTATTTCCTTTGCTGTACGGAATTCTTTTAATTTGATATAATCCCATTTGTTAATATTTGCTTTTGTTTCCTGTGTTTTTAGTGTCCTATTAAGCACATTGTCTGTACCAATGTCTTGAAGTGTTTTCTTTAGTAGTTTTACAGTTTCAGGTCCTAACATTTAGGGCTCTCATCAATGTTGAATTGATTTTTGTACAGGTGAGAGATAGAAGTTAATGATAAATTTTTTTTAAAAATTGGAGTAGGGAGAGATGTAACAGATAAAAAATATATTTTAAGCTAGGTGCAGTGGTGTCTGCCTTTAGTGCCTGCTACTTGGGAGGCTGAGGTAAGAGGACTGATTGAGACTGTTTTAGGCCAGCCTGCACAATGTAGTCGGTTCCTGTCTTCCCAGAAAGAAAAATAAATGATCTTAAAACAAATAATATTTATTGAAAAAAACAATGTGTAATTTGCTGAAATGGTAACTTCAAATTAGTCATTTTTGTGTGCCAAATTTGCAGTCACTGAATTAGACTGAAGGATTATATAAAGCATTTTCTTTCAATTTATTTATTCACCAAAATTTTCTGAGTGCATGCTATGTGTCAGATACCTTGCTAAACTTGTTACATAAGTGAAAACTATATGGATAGTGTCTTTGCTTTTGTGAACTTTAATCCAGAGGAGATGGAAAAATGCAAAAAAGTTGAGAAACAAAGAGGTCAACTTTAGGATAAAGATTGTTAAATAATTGCATTCTATAATAAATGAAACAATGTTAGCATGTTTTGGAAGGACTTCTGAGGAGAAGAAACAAGTTAGCTGAGATTTGAGGATAAGAATAAGAGATATTTAAGTAAGACATAAGAAATAAAGAAAATATTTAAAAGATTGGAGAGAAAAGAATTCTAGGAATTAGAATGCATAACAGGGAAGAGCTTGGTGCATGATTACAAGAGAAAGAAGATCAATAACACTTGAGTAAGGAAGATTTTTTTTAAGAGTAAGAAAATTTATAGGGGAATAGGAACAGTACAGTTTGAAATAGCTAAAGCTTGGAAACAACCCAAGTGCCCATCAACTGGAGGCTGGATAAAGAAAATGTGATGTTTTTTAATATATAAAATGGACTACTACTCAGCCATAAAGAACCAGAAACTAGAGACATTTATAGCTAAATGGATGCATATTGAGGCCATCCTCTTAAGTGAAATAAATAGGACACATATATGTAAATACCGAATAGTTTCTCTAGTGTGAGAAACTGAAAGTGTAATTAAGGATACACAAAGATGAAATGGCCTAATAACATATTTCTTGGATTGTGTTTCCATCGCGTGTCATATGACTCTATTGAAATTTAAATTAGGGAGAAGCTTGGCTTATGTGGAGTCTTCTGCTAACTGGAGTTTTTTTCCCAGACCACTATTTGTTCAATGTTAGTTTTGGGGATCTTTCGGAAACAAATCACATACTCTGGTGTCTTTTTGGTGCTTGAGATGTTTTTCTAAGTTATACGGAAAAAAGTTTAAGTGTTTTCAGTTTTGTTTTGGTTGAGTTCTACTGAATTTGAATATTATTGTAGTTTTTTTCCCTTGCATTGTTCCTCTTTGAGTGGTTTTAATTTCTGTATGTGTGTGTGATTAATAATAAAGTTATTTTTAAATTTAAAAAAAGAATAGCTCCTGAGTGACAGGAGGGGTCCCGAATTGGGTGCCCTGTAAAGAAGATCTTAATACTAATAGTTCTTTAAATATTTGGTAGAATTTACTAATGAATCCATCTGATTCTAGAATCTTTTTGAAAAGTTTTGATTAATGATTTACTCTCCTTACTTGTTATAGATGTGTTCAAATTTTCTGTTTCTTCTTGAGTCAGTTTAGTGGTTTAATAATTTATAGGCATAAATCATTCATAATACTACCTTTTTATTTATCTAAAATTTGGAGTTGTGTCACCCTCATGTTTCTTATTTTAGTTATTTAAGTATTCTTTTCTTTAGTATAAGACTTGTCAATTGTGTTGTTTTCAATATCTACCTTTTGGCTTCATTGATTCTCTTTTGCTTTCCATTCTATATTTAATTTATTTCTATTTTAACTTTTATTTACTTCCATCTGCTAGGTTTGGTTTTATTTTTATATTTATTTTAGTTTTATTTCTCTTGTTCCCTAGGGTAGAATATTAGATTATTGTTGTTGAGATACAGCTCCTTTTATAATGTATACAGAGCTATAAATGGCACTGCTTTCACTTCTTATAAGTTTTTGGCAAGTTGTGTTTACATTTTCATTTGTATCAAAGTATTGTCTGACTTGTGAGTTCTTTAACCCATTACCTGTATAAGAGTGTGTTGTTTAATTTTCACATATGTGTGAGCTTTCTAATTTTCATTCTGTTATTGATTTCATTATCTCATTGCAGTCAGATGAAGATAGCTTTGCATATCAGTTCTTAAAATTTATTGGAACTTATTTTATAGCCTGACATATGATCTGTCTTGAAAAATATACTATGTGCACTTGAGAAGATTATATTTTTTGCTATTATTTGAAGTAATGTTCTATATGTTTGTGGGGATATATTTGTTACAGTGCTAAGTTCTCTATTTCTTTATTGCTCTTCTGTTTAGATATAGTATCCACTATTAAAAATGGCATATTGAAGTCTTCAATGATTATTGTAGAAAGGTTTGTTTCTCTTTCCAATTCTGTCATATGTTCTGGGTCTTTCTATTTGTGCATATGTTTATAAATGCTATATTTTCTTGATGAATTGACCCTTTATTAATATATATTGTCTTTTGAAATAATTGACTTAAAATTTGTTTTGTCTGCCACAGTATTAGTATTCCTACTTAAATGACCTTTGCTTATCATTTGTGTGGAATGTATTTTTTCTGTCCTTGTACTTTCAACTTATATGTGTTTTTAGATGGAAACTGTCAGTTATTGACAGAACATACATGAATCATATTTTTTTTTGAGGATTAGGTGACAATTTATTTCATTTTTTTCTTCTCAAGTAGCTGCATTCACTTTCAATGATATTTACTCATTTTATATTTTTATTCACTTCTATATTTAACTGAAAAGAGCATTATAGCCAGAGCTTTTTGTTTGATAAAGGAATAAAAACCTATGCAAACATTCTCAGTTTAAAGCACATGGGAGTTATTGCAAAGATTCAGAGGAACAGTTATTGAAATACAATCAAATTTCATGTGGAATGGAACTCAGAATGGCAAGTCCAAGAACCAAGACTCAGCTCACATGTCTCTAGTATGCTCTCAGCTCTCTATTTCTGCATGAATCTGTTTCTCTCTTTATTGTCCTCCATTCTGCCTTTCCATTAAGTTCTCATAGGGCCCAATACGACACCCACACTAGCCAGTGTGCATGGATCCCCTTGTTTCACTATTATGAAACAAGAAATATTGGCTCAATTGATTTGTTCTTGTCTCTTTATTGATTTCAGGCCAGTAATAGAGGAGGACCCCTGTGAAATTTTGGCTCTAATGACCTGTGGTTCAAATGTGCAGCTGAAGTTGAAGATCTCCTGTGGACAGTGTGGGTCTCTACAAAAACTTGGTAATTCAAATGTAAGTAAGACACTTCACAACACTGCTGCTCCTAAATAATCGATATTTATTGATACATAAGGAATTGCACTTTGTACTTCACTCTATCCTTGTTATAAAGGCAAACAGCTATTTGTTATATCTATAAACTTTGATGATAACAAGGTAATCTGGCAGAGATTGATACTGATACTGTAGTATAATGCCAATGTGGAAACAACCAAGACATTAGTTGTGCAATATTATGCTGTTGTGTTCAGAATTTTACCCACTACACAGTTTTACATGTGGTGATTTACTTTATTTGACTTTATTAGATATTAGCATAATTCCTTACCAGAGTCTACTGTTATTTCATTTCATTACTTGACCACATTTATTGATTTGGACGTTATTGTTGGCAGGATGTATTTCTAGTCACTCTGTGGAACAACAAAGTGAAAGGAAAAGCATTGTTTCTCCGATTCATTTGGTTCTCTCAGAGAGGATAACAATGTTTGGAAACTAATTAGTAATTTTTAGACCATGTGACAGTGGTATAAATGAAATTATATTTAATTTCTGTGGGAATATGAGATTGATGCAGTCATATAGTATAGCAGTTTTCCTTCAAATTCAACAAGGGATTAAAAGACAGAAAACTCACACCCTACCGAGGTCCCCAGTCATGCGGAACACAGGCCGAATCACCCCGCTGCAGACATGCAGGTCTGTGCACGCCCTGCTGAGGTCCTGAGTCGTGCAGAAGACACCGAATCACCCCATTGCAGACAGGCAGCCACCTGATTCCACACTACAAAGACAGAGAGGACACCAGACCACCAGACCAAGGTACTGAGTCCCACTGTTCCCAGCCCAAAGGTAGGGGCTTCTGAGCCGTTGTCCCACTGCTCCTGGTCCAGAGGAAGGGGATTCCCGGTCACCATCCCTCCTGCTGCTCCCAGCCCAGAGGAAAGGGCCTTTGGGCCACCTTCTGTCTCGCTGCTCCTAGCCCACAGGAAGGGGCTTCCAGGCCACCATCCCTCCCACTATTCCCAGCCCAGAGGGAGGGGCTTCTGAGCCACCATCCCACTGCTCCTGGTCCAGAGGAAGGGGTTTCCCGGCCACCATCCATCTGGCTGCTCCCAGCCCACAGGAAAGGGCTTTTGGGTCACCATCCTTACCGCTGCTCCCGGTCCCTGCCCCACCTCACCCAGCTCAGAGGAGGTAATCCGTGCAGGTGCTAACAGCCCCCCACCCCAGTCGAAATGAGAAAACACATAAATAAGTCTCAAAACCAGACTTCTAGATCACCTACAGCAGCCCCAAAGGGAAATGAGATGGAACACTCTGATACTCAACCACCTGGACAAACTGAACTGGCAACAAAAGGGGATCTGGAAAAAATGAAATCAGAAATAATTTCTTAGATAACAGGAGAAATTGTGCCCCTAGTGCAAGACATGATTAATAAATCTAGAGAGGAGCTAAGGAACATGACGGAATCCCAACATAAGAAACAAATGGAATCCATAAAACAGATGCAAATAGATTTCCAGGACATGAAATACTCCACTGAAAGTCTACACAGCAGAATGAGCCAATGTGAGGACAGAATTTCAGATATAGAAGATAAGATTGCAATTAGTGACCAGGAAAAGAAAAATTGCTTCAAAATTATGAGGGAACATGAGAAATCAATCCAGCAGCTGCTAGATGATGCAAAGAAGAATAACATAAGACTGACTGGAGTCAATGAAGAAACAGGAGAGAGTGCAAATGACATGAAAAATCTCTTCACAGAAATAATGGCAGAAAACTTCCCAAGCAGGGGAAAAGAGCTTGACACACAGATAAGTGAGGCATATAGGACTCCAAATAGCTTTGATCAAAAAAAATCTACACATAGGCATATAATTGTTAAGATTCCAGAAACACAACAGAAGAACAAAGTTCTCCAAGCAGTCAGAGAAAAGAAACAAATCACATACAAAGGAAAGCCCATCAGAATCACAGCAGACTTCTCAACACAAACCATCAAGGCAAGAAGAGCTTGGAGTGACATATTCCAAGCCCTAAAAGAAAACAGCCTCCAACCCAGATTGATGTATGCTGCAAAACTATCTTTCAAAATGGATGGAGAAATAAGATACTTTCATGACAAAGAGCACATTAGGAACTTCGTGAATACCAAACCAGCACTCCAAAGAATTTTACACAATATCCTAGGAACAGACATTGAGGATCACAACCCCAGGAAGCAAAGCACAATGAACCCATCTGGCATGACAAGAAATTAAATGTAAAGTGGGAGAACCCAACAAAAGAAAAAGTCATGGCAATGAGAAGTCAATACGTTTCAGTTATAACCATCAATGTTAATGGTCTCAATTCACCAATCAAAAGAAATAGACTGGCAGGATGGGTAAAGAAGCAAAATCCAACAATATGCTGCATACAAGAAACACACTTAATTCAAAAGGAAACTCATAGACTGAAAGTTAAAGGGTGGAAAACAATATTCCATGTGACAGGAACCCGAAAAAAAGCAGGAGTAGCTATCCTCTTGGCAGATCAAGAAGAGAAAAATTTTTTTTTCTTTTTTGGAAATAGCAATAGTAATTATGGGCCTCCTTCAGGGCATGTCTCTGCTGTCACAGTAGGCAATGTATGAATCCGTATGCATATACATGTCAATGAGTCTCAGCAAGCCAGCAGCAGACCAAGCACAGTGGTCTGATTTCCCTTTATTGTAGAGATTCTCTTTACTTTTCTGCTGAGCTTCAGTTTTCATTGAGGAGCCTGAGAAGCCCTCTTTCTGTTGCTGACTTGTGCTCTATCTTGTGGCACTCAGGACAAGAGTCTTTATAATCTCCTGTGCCTCTGTAGTGTGGGACCAGGTAGCAGAAAAGCCAGAAGGCCAGAGGTGCACGGAGGAGGGAGGATTGGACCTTGGAGGCACCCGTGTGGCTAAGTAGACCTCACCATGGTGTGGGTGGGGCCCGGGACGGCCACAGAGCTTCAAGCAGCTTGTCTCACCAGGCCGGTCGCGGCTTCATATGAATCATATTTAACCCATATCACCAATTTGTGTTTTTTAATAGATGAATTTAGCTCACTTATATTTAAAGTGATTTTTAGTATGGAAAAACTTGTGTCTGTCCTTTTACTATTTGTTTTCTCTAATTCTCAAATAATTTTGTTCCTTCATTACTCCAACTTGACATTTTTCCTTACTATAACATTTTGGTGCCATCCTCATGTTCTTTTTCTGTATATATACTTATTGTCATTTGTATTATTTTGGTTACCCTGGGAATTGAAATTAAGTAAGAAGTTGCATATACAGATCTGGGAGACATTAACGCTGGAGAAATAAATTGAATAATAATTGTTATACAGATGGTATTAAAGCTATAGAACTAATGGGTATTTTTGGAAGAGAATATAGCCATAGAAGAACCAAAACTGTAGGTCCAAACCCTGAGAACTTGAAAATCTAACCTCCCTTTTGATGAATAATTTTGTATTTACCTTTTTATTTTTTTTAATTTTTAAAAATTTTTTTGTTCTTTTAAATTAAATTAAAATTAATTTAATTCTTTTAAATTAAATTAAAATTAATTTAATGTTAATTCTTTTATTGGTACATTTTAGGTATACAACACAATTACATTTCTCATTGGGAATTGTACCTTTACATAATGCATCTTGGTTCTTATTTTTTCCCCATTCCTAGCCCTCCCTTCACCCCCTCAACTGTTTCCTATTTACAAAGACTTTATTTCCATTTTTTCCATTTCTCAGCATTTTTCTTTTCCCTTCTTTTGTTCCCCCTGCCCCTCCCACTACCCCTACCCCTTTGGACCTTTTCTTCCTATTTTGGATTATCGATTATTCATTCTAATCATTGGTACATTTTAGGTATACAATATAATGACATTCATCATTGGAAATTTGCACCTTTACATAGTCTCTCTTGGTTCTTGTTTTTCACTCTTGCCCATCCCTCCCTTCAACCCCTCAATTCCCCCTATTTACAAAGATTTTGTTCCTATTTTTCCATTTTCTCATATTAATCCCATTCCCTTCTATCCTTCCTCCATCCCTCCCACTTCCTCCCCCTTTGCCCATTTCCTTCCTATTTCACATTACCTATTATACATTTTAGTCCTTATTTACACTTTCAGTTTCTCATACCAGAGAAACTATTTGCTACTTATACATGTGTGTCCTATTTATTTCACTTAAGAGTATTGCCTCAATGTGTATCCACTTAGCTATAAATGTCTCTAATTTCTCATTTTTTATGGCTGAGTAGTACTCCATTTTGTAAAAGAACCACATTTTCTTTATCCAGTCTCCAGTTGATGGGCATTTGGGCTGTTTCCAAGTTTCAGCTATTACAAACTTTGCTGCTATGAACATGGGCACACATATATCACTGTGGTATGATTCTTTTAATTCTTTGGGGCAGATCCCCAGCAGTGGAATAGTGGGGTCAAATGGGACTTCCAGTCCTAGTTCTTTGAGGTATCTCCATATTGATTTCCACAGTGCTTGCACCAGTCTACACTCCCACCAGCAGTGGAGCAGGGTTCCTCTTTCCCCACAGCCCCGGCAGCATTTGTTATTGGTTGATTTCATGATAGCAGCCATTCTTTCTGGATTGAGGTGGAATCTCAGCATTGTTTTCATTTGCATTGCTTGAATGACCAGTGACGTTGAACACTTTTTCATGTATTTATTTGCTATTTTTACTTCTTTGTCTGAGAAATGTCTGTTCATTTCAGATGCCCATTTTCGCATTGGGTCTTTAAATTTGGGAAGTCTAATCTTTTCAACTACTTTATAGATTCGAGATAGTAGACGCTTGTCTGACAAAAAGCAGGTGAAGATTTTTTCTCACATTGTGGGTTGTCCCTTCACACTGCTGGTGGTTTCTCTTGCTGTGCAGAAGCTTTTTAGTAAGAAGAGATCCCACTTGTTGATTGTTTGTACTAGTTCACGGGCAACTGAGGTTTTATTCATAAAAGTTTTTCCTACACCGATATCTTCAAGAGTTCTACCTAACGTCTGTTCCAACTGGTTCAGAGTTTCTATTTTAATATTTAGATCTTTAATCCATTTCGATTTTAGTTTAGTGCATGGCAAGAGACATAGGTCTAGTTTTAAGCTTTGGCAAGTTGTAGCCCAATTTTTCCAGCACCACTTATTAAAGAGGCTATCTTTCCTCCAGTGAGGGTGTTTGGCTCCTTTATCGAAGATGAGATGGCTGAGTGTGTCTGGCATTGTTTCTGCATCTTCTAATCTGTTCCACTGGTCCTCAGGTCTGTTTCTTTGCCAGTACCATGCTGTTTTTATCACAGTAGTTTTGTAGTATATTTGCAGGTTGGGAATTGTGATACCCTCTGCTATATCTCTGTTACCTACAATTGCTTTTGTTACTCTGGTTCTCTTCTTGTTCCACATGAATTTTTGGATTGTTTTCTCAAGGTCCATGAGGTGTGCTGCTGGGATCTCAATTGGAATTGCATTGAATCCATACAGCAGTTTTGGAAGTATGGATATTGTCACTATATTAATCCTTCCTACCCAGGAGCAGGGGATGTCTGTCCATTTTCTGATATCATCTTCAATCTCTCTTTTCAGAGTGCCATAGTTTTCAGAGAAGAGGTCTTTGATTTCTTTTGTTAGGTTGATTCCTAGGTATTTCAGTTTTTTGGATGCTATTGTGAAAGGAATTATTTGCCCTATTTCTCTCTCAGTGAGTCTGTCATTCATGTAGAGGAAAGCTATTGATTTTTGTGTGTTGACCTTGTAACCAGCTACTTGACTGAATTTGGTTATTAAGTCTAGAAGACTTTTGGTGGAGTTCTTGGGGTCTTCTATATAGAGTATCATGTCATCTGCAAATAATGACAATTTGACTTCTTCATTTCCTATCTTTATTCCTTTTCTTTCTTTCTCTTGTCTAATTGCCATGGCTAATGTTTCCAGAACTATATTGACCAAGAGTGGTGATAGTGGACATCCTTGTCTTGTTGCTGATTTTAGTGTGAAGGATTTCAGTTTTTGACCATTTAGTATGATATTGGCTGTTGGTTTTTCATAGATGGCTTCTATCAGTTTGAGGTAGAGACCATCTATTCCAATTTTTTGTAGGGTTTTTATCATAAATGTATGTTGGATTTTGTCAAATGCTTTTTCTGCATCTATGGAGATAATCATATGGTTTTTGTCCTTGGCTCTATTGATATAGTGTGTTACATTGATTGATTTTCATATATTGAACCATCCCTGCATCCCTGGGATGAATCCCACTTGATCAGGGTGTATGATCTTCTTGATGATCTTCTGCATTCTATTTGCCAGTATCTTATTAAGGATTTTTGCATCTATGTTCATTAGTGAGATTGGCCTATGGTTCTCCTTTTCGGTTGGGTCTTTCTCTGCTTTGGGGATCAAGGTGATGCTTGCATCCAGGAATGAATTTGGGAGTATTGCTTCCCTTTCAGTTTCATTGAAGAATTTCAACAGTAGTGGCAACAGTTTCTCTCTAAATGTCTTGTAGAATTCAGCAGTGAAGCCATCAGGGCCTGGGGTTTTCTTAGGTGATAATTTTTAATTATGTTTTCAATTTCCTTGGTTGATATTGGGTTGTTTAGAATTTTTAGGTCTTCTTCATTCAACTTTGGTAATTCATATGTGTCTAGGAATCTGTCCATTTCTTCTGTGTTGTCCATCTTATGGACGTATCGGTTCTGGCAGTAGGTATTGATGATCCTCTGGATTTCTGCTGGGTCTGTTGTAATTTCATCCTTTTCATTCTTAATTACATTGATTTGGGGCCTTTCTTTCCTTTTTCTGACAAGGTTGGCTAAGAGTTTGTCAATTTTGTTGATTCTTTCAAAGAACCAACCCTTGGCTTCATTGATTTTTTTGAATCATTCTCTTAGTCTCCGTTGCATTGATTTCATCTCTGATCTTTATATTTTTCTCCCTTGTATGAGCTTTGGGGTTGTCCTGCTCTTCTTTTTCTAGAAGCTTGAGGTGTAGCATCAGGTTGTTTAATTGGGCTCGTTCTGTTTTCCTAATATGCATATTCACTGCTATGAATTTCCCTTGTAAGATTACTTTCATTGGTTCCCATAGATTCTGATATGTTGTATTGTCATTGTCATTTAATTGAAGGATCTGTCTGATTTCTTCTTTCATTTCCTCTGTGACCCATTGGTTTTTCAGAAGTGTGTTGTTCATTTTCCATGTGTTTATGAAATTTTTTGAGTTTCTTTTGCTATGGATCTCCCATTTCATCGCACTATGGTCTGATAATATACAGGGGATAACTTCAATTCCTTTGCACTTACTTAAACATGTTCTATCTGTGAGTTTGTGGTCTATTTTGGAGAATGACCCATGTGCAGCTGAGAAGAATGTATATTCTGATTTTGTGGGGAGGAACACTCTGTGAACATCTGTTAAGTTCATTTGTTCAAGAGTTCGATTGAGTTCTAGTATTTCATTACTTATTTTTAGTCTAGTTGATCTATCTATTTGTGACAGTGGGGTGTTGAGGTCCCCCACTACAATTGTATTAGTGCATATATGAGTTTTCATGTCTGTTAGTATTTGTTTTATATAGTTGGGTGCACTAGTGTTTGGTGCATAGATATTTATGATTGTCATCTCTTCCTCTTGGATTCTTCCCTTTACGAGGATGTAGTGTCCTTCTTCATCTTTCTTCATCAGTGTTGATTTGAAATCTACTTGATCTGCAAAGAGGATAGCTACTCCTGCTTTTTTTTTCAGGTTCCTGTCGCATGGAGTATTGTTTTCCATTCTTTAACTTTCAGTCTATGAGTTTCCTTTTGAATTAAGTGTGTTTCTTGTATAAAGCATATTGTTGGATGTTGCTTCCAGACCCATTCTGCCAGTCTATTTCTTTTGATTACTGAATTGAGACCATTAACATTGATGGTTATAGCTGAAATGTATTGACTTGTCATTGCCATGACTTTTTCTTTTGTTGGGTTCTCCCCCTTTACATTTTTCTTGTCATGCCAGATGGGTTCATTGTGCTTTGCTTCCTGGGGTTGTGATCCTCAATGTCTGTTCCTAGGCTATTGTGTAAAATTCTTTGGAGTGCTGGTTTGGTACTCACGACATTCCTGAGGTGCTCTTTGTCATGAAAGTATCTTATTTCTCCATCAATTTTGAAAGATAGTTTTGCAGGGTTCATCAATCTGGGTTGGAAGGTGTTTTCTTTTAGGACTTGGAGCATTTCACTCCAAGATCTTCTTGCCTTCCTGGTTTGCATTGAGAAGTCTGCTGTGATTCTGATGGGCTTTCCTTTGTATGTGATTTTTTTCTTTTCTCTGCTTGTAGAACTTTGTTCTTCTGTTGTGTTTCTGGAATCTTAACAATTATATGCCTATGTGTAGATATTTTTTGATCAAGGCTATTTGGAGTCCTATATGCCTCACTTATCTGTATGTCACATTCTTTTCCCCTTCTTGGGAAGTTTTCTGCCATTACTTCTGTGAAGAGTTTTTTTTATGTCATTTGCACTCTCTCCTGTTTCTTCATTGACTCCAGTCAGTCTTATGTTATTCTTCTTTGCATCGTCTAGCAGCTGCTGGGTTGATTTCTCATATTCCCTTATAATTTTGAAGCAAATTTTCTTTTCCTGGTCATTAATTGCAATCTTATCTTCTATATCTGAAATTCTGTCCTCACATTGGCCCATTCTGCTCTGTAGACTTTCAATGGAGTTTTTCACATCCTGTAAATCTATTTGCATCTGTTTTATGGATTCCGTTTGTTTCCTATGTTGGGATTCCATCATGTTCCTGAGTTCCTCTCTAGATTATTAATCATGCCTTGCACTAGGAGCACAATCTCTCCTGTTATCTGAGAAATTATTTCTGATTTCATTTTTTCCAGATCCCCTTTTGTTGCCAGTTCAGTGTGTCCAGGTGGTTGAGTATCAGAGTGTTCCATCTCCTTTCCCTTTGGGGTTACTGTAGGTGATCTGGAAGTCTGATTTTGAGACTTATTTATGTGTTTTCTCATTTCAATTGGTGTGTTGCCGGAGTTATGTTGGCGCCCCTGAAGATCACCTCCTCTGAGCTGGGAGAGGTGGGACTAGGGCTAGGAGCTGTGGTAGGAATGGTGGCCCAGAAGCCTCTTCCTCTGTGCTGGGAGCAGCAGGAGGGATGGTAGCCTGGAAGCCCCTTCCTCTGGACCAGGAGCAGTAGGACAGCAGCTCCAAAGCCCCTACCTCTGGGCCAGGAGCGGTGGGAGGGATTTTGGCCCAGAAGCCCCTTCCTCTGGGCTGAGAGCAACAGGAGGGATGGTGGCCTGGAAGCCCCTTCCTCTGGACCAGGAGCAGTAGGAAGGCAGCTCAGAAGCCCCTACCTCTGGATCAGGAACAGTGGGGCAGTGGCTCAGATGCCCCTACCTCTGGGCCACGAGAGGTGGGACCCAGTACCATTGTCTGGTGGTCTGGTGTCCTCTGAATCTTTGTAGTGTGGATCCAGGTGGCTGTACAGAGGAGCGGGGGGTTGTCCAGTGGATTGCTGCCAGTGTACAGGCTGATTGGGGGTGTTCTGCGCAATTTGGGACCTCAGTAGGGCGTCCACAGACCTGCCTGTGTGCAGCGGGCCGACCTGGCGCATTGTGTGTGACTCTGTATTTCCCTTAAATCTTGTGACTAGGCAACATAACTACCACTTGGGTTTCTTGTCTTGTTCTCATTGCTGAAAGCATTAAGGTAAGAATTGATTTCCTATGTCTGCTGATCATGAAAACAAGCCGAATTGTTTTATTTTGAAAGTTCTATTTCAAGTTTTTAATTTTCTTGGATATCTCAGTTTACCCATTAATTTCAAAATCATTCATTTTCTTTCCATTTTTCTACTGACCTTAATTTTCTGCTGGATATTATGTCTCTCTAGAAAAAGTAACAGAGTATATACTAGTGTTTGGTAATTCCTTAGATGGAATTGATGAGGGCAAAGATTTGTGCTAACAAAGTCAAAGGCATGCATAAAAACCACATTTATAATATAAGTGAGCTACATGTCTTACTATTTGCCACAGCTTGTTACTCCTGACTTAACCAGCTTTGTATCAAAACCGTATTTTTAAGCACAAGAATTGGGCGAGTGGGGATGCTTCTTATGAAAGGACTACTGTATATTCATATTTTGTTGAAGGAAGGTCAAGACTGTTACATTACTTCTGAATAATGCTTCATTCTGGCCCTTAAAACATTGCTCTGTTTGTCAGAAGCAGATGGATTATGACTAAGTATGTCATGCCTACACTGAAAATTTTTTTAAATGTAATAATAGGAGCCAACTGAACATAGTTTATCACTTGCTTCTTGCCCAAAGATGAATTCCTGTTACGTGCTGTATATAGTCTATTTTATCCTTGTCTCAGCTGCTTGTTACCTGAGAAACATATCTCTTGCAGTTTTACTCCTGATACCTGAGAAGTGGAGCATTGGCAAATTGATATTCTGTAATCTCCATTACAAAAACAAATAGAGAAGATGAGAGGTAGTGTCTGAAAGTTGAGCAGAAGCATTTCCCATCATAGTTGCAGTATAGCTTGAACAACATGGGTAACATGATTCCTACAATTTGAATGGAGCCCCTGCAGAAAATAATTTTCTTTGGATTGTTCCTTCAACCCTGTCTTCTTTTTCTGTCTGATAGATAGAAGCTGGGAAACAAATTCAGCAAACTCCTATAAAACTGAGTTCCTAATCACCTCACCATGGCAACCTCATCATTTATGCAGTGTGTAGTTCTTTTGAGAACCCAGGTGTTTTTTAAAAGGAGCCCACAGAAGCATTCTATGTGGTTTTAACAGACTTCAAGAACAAGTTTTCATGTTATCCTCAGTGTTAGGATAGACTCAGACTAGGCCTTAGATTCCTAGTTCACTAGAAAAAAGTGATGACCTATGATATACATATCAGCCTGGATTCTATTGATAGTATGTGGGGAAATCTGTGAACCCCTCTAAACTGAATACAAAATTTGGTGCATATGTGTTTTTATCCAGAGGAAAGAGAGAGGGTTCAGATCATTCATCAGGTTTTCAGAAAATTTCTTTGCCTGCCTTGTACTTTCAAGAGCTCTTACCTAATTAACCTGTTAAGTAAATCTAGTTTTTGCTACATCTAATTTTTAAACTTCTTTAAAATACTGTAAGCAGAAATTGATTAAAGTAGGAATTTAAGAAAAAAAGTATCCTCAATTAGTATTTAAATCCATAACCCACTTTCTTCTCTATCACAATGGTAAATGACAACCACACACCAATGGTCCCTTTACTAGCCCATAAGATCAACCATACCAAAAGGCATACAGTCTCCATTGGGAAAGCATACTACCCTTAGTTAAAATAATGGCTGGAGAGCCATTGCTATTGCTATTGATTGATGGATTGCTATTGATGTATTGGTGTGACAGTGACTGCAGACCAAATTATGAGTCAGAAAGTAAGGAATGAATATTGCAGGGCTTTACTGCCAGATACTCTGCTACCTATTTACATACACTAAATTTTCACAATCATCTTATGAGGTTACCATTGATATCCTAATTCCAGAAGCTCAAAACAGTGAAATGTTTTGCCAAATGTCTCAGTAAAGTATCAGAACTGAAGACGTGTCCTTGTATTTCTGCCATTGCTTCAGGTCCTATGGGCCTGGAACAAGGAATGAGAAGGACAGCCTAAGGGGGTGTTTGAGACTTTAGAAGTAATTACTTTAGAAGTAATTCACTCTCCATGCTTTTATCAGAGGTAGGTAGTCTGTGCTCTAGGTTGACTCAGAGGCTCCAGAAAGTCTAAGTTGTATTGCTGGGGAGGTCACTGCTCTGTCCTTTGAAACAGCTCTAAGTTTTGATTCTGTTTGTATGTTCTCTAAATAACAATTACAGTAGCCCACACTTAAACCACCTCCTCTGGAATTTGAAGTGCTATAAAAACAGCTAAGAGACAGCACTGTCTAAAGCTACATGAAAGGACTGGAATTTGTCTGATGAACAAAAATTTTGCAATTTTAACACCTTTTACTCCCACAGCAAGCAGAACGTTTTCTTTGTGAAAAAAGCTAGCAAACAAATTCATTTTCAGAATAAAGGTGCCGTTTAAAGCGACAGTGCCAGCAGTTTCGCCCTTGATTTCCTTCTCTTTGCATTTAATGCCATCAAAGGAGAATAGCCAGCTTTCAGATAAATCTTCTTCAAAGCACTGAAATAATTTCTTATTACTTAAGTGGATTAATGTGGGCTTTATCAACAAGCTAATAGACCTGGTATTTCCAAGTGTGATCTACTGAACCCCTAAGATTAGAATTACCTTCATACTTGTGTAAAACACAGATTCCTACTAGACCTACTGCCTCAGAATCACTTGGGTAAAAGGAGGCGTAGGGCTCAGGTACATGCATTTTAACTACTCTTCTGCAGATTATTATGTCCACTAAAGTCTGAAAATCACTGCATTGGAAGGACAAACCACACGATTACCTGAATTTGAGTATTTTTGCTATAATGGCATTTGATTAAAATGAATCCAGTAACTACTTACATTCCTGGAGGATATGCCAAGTGTAATGCAGCTTTTCAATAGTGAATTTGCACATGAAAAAGTTACAAAAATGGTGGATAGGACTGTTACTCTCTTCAGAAAATTGAAGGGTTGGTAGATATATTCTGTGATACTTTAGAGATCAGAACTGGGGTTATACCTTAAAACTGGAGAGGCGAACTTTAAAGGACAAGGGTCTATAGCTAGACTGACCTAACTGGGTTGAGGAAGACACAGACCTAGTTGCAGAGTATAGGAGGAAATTCACAGTGCAACAGAAAGAACAGGTTACCACAAAATATAGAAACAGGGAGCATGTGAGAGCTTAGGCCAGGAATAATTGTGTGTGTGTGTGTGTTTGTGTGTGTGCGCGTGCGTGCACACATGTATCTTTAAGGTGGGCTGAGGCAAGTGAGATGGTAAATTAAAGAGTAAACAATATAGTAAAGGTCTTCTAATTGATATGATTTGGAGTATGAGCAGGAAAGAGAAATGTGAACTCAACAATCCAACAGATTAATTGCTAAACCTGAGAAGGACCTCTCTGAGCAGAACAGAGAAGGTGTCTCTTACAGGTGAAGAGGAATTTTTAGTGTTTTTTGGTGGGGTTTTGATGGGGTAGGTCAGAGAAACAGTGGACTTGTGGCTTGTTGATGTATCCTCTGTACCCTGCTGACATGTACTCTGTGACCTAAGTAAAATAAAACCTACATTTCTCTAAGATGGTAGATGGGTTCATTCAAACTGGCAGGGTCCCTGTCTGGGGTCTATCATTCCAAGCTTTAAAGGGGTATAGAAAAATGGGTCATCATTCTTTTCTTGGCTACTTCCTGCTGAGAGGGGGTGACAAAAATTTTCCTTTTTTATGTTCTGGAGAAGGAGAAGGAAAGCCATTTGGAGGTGTTTTTGAGTTGCCTGGGAGATGGCTGCTCTTTGTTCCTAAAAAAAGGTCTTTGGAATAGATTAATTATACAGGGAATAATAAGCATTAAGGGAACCACGAGGGATAGCAGCCAATGAAGAGGAAGGGGAAAGAGATTATTGGAAGAGCCTTCAAGGAATTTGGAAGCCTGTTCATGAAGGCATTTTACCCCATGTTTAATGAGACTGGATTTGTTGGTGTAAAAGCAGCATTGTTCTTGGAGTAAAGCACATATGTCACCCTGTGAAGCTCCTAGGAGTTTAAAACCTCTGCAGTTTGGAGGACAACTGAAGCCAGGGAGTCTCTTGAAGGTGTCCCAGTTGGCCAGAGACTTCTTTGAGACTCTAGGTGAGTTCTTTTGACAGCTGGTGAACTCTGAAAGAGAGACTTCTAGGGCTCCAACCGCTGTTCCAGATCTTGTGATTATTCCCAGGGTAGCTATTAAGGGGACTAGCTGTATGACACATTGTGCCTTGACATGGATTATGGGGGAGATAGGGATGGGTTGATCAGATGTTAAGGAAAGGGTGGGAGTGAGGAGGGCTAGTGTACAAGTTCTGGTCCATTTAGTAAGTAGGCAAATATATGCCTTGTTTTTGTAAACCTAGAAGGTTCCCATCTCTAGAGAAAGTCATCCCATGAGATCAAATTGGGACAGGAGGAGGAGGTGTGGGGGTGGAAGTAAAATATTGGACTGCCTCCAATTCGTGCCATGTACAGAAGGAGGAGCTAAAAGTTGCAGCTTTCAAGGGGGAAAAGAGTGAGGATGCTTGTAATTTTTATTGGGAAAGTCTCTGCCGTCAGGTATATTGAGGCATTTCCATTTTGAGGCACCTCCATAGTCTAGGGGTGTGTCTTTCAGGGGGTCTTTTTCCCTGTCTTGGAAATATTCAGATGTGGTAGAGTTTAGACTGCCCTGGAAGGAAGTGTACCTAAGGACTCATAAAAGAGTTCCCAGATGGTTAAAGTTGTGGTGATCAGAAAGTTGGAGGAGAGGGATAGTAGTTTTGCAGAAGGAGGGGCCTAAAGAGCCAAGTGGGGTAAACTGATCTTGTTTGATTTGAAAGGTACACAGTGGAGCAGGTTGGGTTAGATGGAGTCCATTTTGGGAAATACCGGTTATGGCCTACTGCAGCAGTTGGTGAGCCTTTAACACCTGTCTGATACCCTTTAGTGTGCCCAGGAGTCTGATGTCTGATCCTTAAGCTAGGGCTGTGCCTTGGTGATTGGCAGTCTTGCTGAAATGTAGCCTTGCAGAAGTGTTTATCCATGTTCCAAGGGGACCAAGGATTATTAAGTCTGCTATCTGGGAAAGAAACATGGAGGCAAACCCAGCAGGGTTGTTGCATGGTTCCATTAAAGATTTGGATGATTTTAGCCATGTCAGAGTGTCAGATTGAGGTATGTAGGAAGGGTCTGTGTTTTTGTGTTAGGGGTTAAGAGGAATATTGGGAAGAAAAAAAGGATTGGAGAAGGAGAACATGGGAAGTAAAGATGGTGATTTGTTCTAGAGAGAAGACTGAGAGGGTTTCTGGGTGCCATAGGTCTTGGATTATGGTATCTAGGGAGGATGAGGGCAAATAATGGGGAAATTTTTCTATTAGGATGGTCAAGAAACAGGCAAAGTTATGAAGAAAGAGGCTCATGGGGCTGTCTAGCTGTGTCTTTAATCTCTTCAGTCACAGGAGGCAGCTTGGTGATCTTCAGGGATGTGCGTCTGGTTGGTGTGCACTGGAAGAGGGGAGCCTTTTTTGGGGAGAAGTGGACCCAGGAGGAATGACCTTTTAATTTTGCTGCTGTTGGGGTGGTCAGGATTACTTGGAAGGGTCTTGTCCATTTTGGTTTTAACCCCTGAGAGGGGATGGGGAACTTTATATACCCAGTCTCCAGGTTGTAGGGATGGAGGAGTGAGGGTGTTTAGGCTGTTGGAGAGTTTGGGGAGGGTGGAGTCGGCATAGTTTCAAATGAGATGCCTAAGATGTTAAGTAAGGAATTTGAAAGGGGGGAAGGTAGATTGAATTGGAGGTAGGGAGTGAGAGACGTTTGTGTAGAATCTAAAAGGGGCTGAGTACAAGAGATTTGCAGGGAAGAGACCCTAGTTTGAAAAGGGATAAGAATAGGAGTTTAGTCCAGCCTAACTGGACCTGAAGAAAAAACTTGGTTTCCTCTATTTAAGAAGATGATTAGCCTTTTTGACCTTACCTGAAGATTGAGATTGATATGGGATGTGGAACTTCCAGGTTATGTTTAGGGAGGAGGCTGCATGTTGGGTGATCTGTGAGGTAAATTCAAGTCCATTATCAGTTTGGATGGAGGTTGGGAGTCTGAAGTGGGGGATGATTTAATTGAGTAGGAAGGATATGTGCTACTGTGGAGGATCTTTTGTTTGATGTGGGAAAGGCCTCTATCCATCCTGAGATGGTGTCAACTAGGACAAGGAGATATCTTTTTTTTTTATCAGAGGCATGTGGGTAAAGTCTATTTGCCAGTCAGTGCTGGGGAGGGGTCCTCAAAATTGATGAGTGAGGAAGCAAGAGGTCTGAGGTTGCTCTGGGTATTGGTGGTTTGGTGTATGGAATACTGGACAATAATCTTTTGTGAGAGGTCCTAAAACTAGAGGTGAGCGTATGTGAGTCTGTAGGAATTGGAGCAGAAGGAATGATCTGGCATGGAACTGGTCATGGAAAGATGAAAGGAATTTGTTTTGCAAGTTTTCAGAAAGGACCAATTTTTCATGGAGAACCACCACTTTTCCTCTTGGGCCCCCTGTTCTTTGAGTGGAGTTATTTCTTAGAGTGAATAGGAAGGCATAAGAGAGAACAAGAAGTAAGGAATGGAGAGAAGGTTGATAGCTGCCTGTTTTGCTACTCTATCAGCCTTGTTATTTCCACAAATGATATCCTGAGATGTTTATCCCATCAGATCTTTTTTGTTTTGGTACCAGGGATCAAACTCAGGTCCTTGCCCCTGTGGGGCAGGCAGCGGAACCACTGAGCTAAATCCCTGGCCCTATCCCATTAGATCTTTGATGGCCCTTGCAAATGAATGATTGCAGCTCTATGGGGTAGAAGAGCTGACTCTAGAAAGTCTTGAATTAGGGGCCAATTTTCTATAAGAGTACTTTTTGCAGTTAGGATCCCCTTTCATGCCAGGTGTGGGCATTTGAGTGTAGGATATTATATGCCTATTTGTAGTTTGTATAAATATTAATGATTTTTCTTTTGTGAGAGTAAGAGTTCTAATAAATGCAATAGTTCTACCTGCTGTAAAGTTGTCCCTGTGGGGAGGGCTGCTGCCTCAGGGAGGTAGGATTGGCTATCATGATGGCTTTCAATGATGGTGTACCCCGCCTGGGAGGGGATGGTCTTTGAAGCACTTCTGTCAATAAACCAGTTGGAGGACTCTGGAATATGTTCCAAGTTTATTTGATGGAAGCAGGTGAGAGTAAATTCAAGGAGTCCAGTGCACTTATGTTCCGAGGTGGAGTCTGGACGGTTACCAACTTGGAGGAGGTTGGCATGTTTTAGGCCACATGGGTGGCAGAAGGTAACGGAGTGTTGTAAGAACTGAGAGTGTAGAACTTGAATTCAGGCCAGAGAGAAAAGGGTCAAAGTCAGAGAGGTTGTATAAAGAGTGTACCTGTAGGTGCTGGTGGAGAGTAATCTTTTGGGCCTCAGGGATAAGGAATGCAGCTGATGCTAAGACCTGTAAATAGAGAGGCCAGCCTTTTATTACAAGGTCTAGCTGTTTGGGTAAATAGGCAACAGGTTGGAGGGAGTCTCCAGCTGGCTGTGTAAGTAGGCCTAATACTTGTCCATTTTTGTTAGCTAGACATGGAAATAAAGGTTTATTGGGATTGGGTAAGGCCAAAGCAAGAGCCTTAAGGAGTTCCCGATTAAGAGCCCAAAAGGAAATAGGAATTAAATCTGTTTCTGGCACTCTTTCTCAGGGATATCTTTGGGAAGATTCATAGAGGGGTTTGCAATAAGTGAGAAATTTGGGACCCAAAGTCTAAAATAGTTAAGAAGCCCCAGGAAGGAAAGAAGATCTCATTTTGGGGTGGGGAAAGAAAGATTGTTAGTAGCCTATTTTCAGGAGTGGGGTAAGCAGTGAGTGGTAGGGGTAAGGTGAAGGCTGAGGTAAGTGACTGCTTGTATCAGCTGGGGTTGTGTTCTAAGACATGGTATCCCTTTTCCCCTAAGAATTTGAGAAGGGAGATAATATGGGATATAAAGTCATTTTTTTTGAGGGGCTGCAAAGCAAAAGATCATTAACATACTGGAGCAGGCAGCTGGAGGTAAAGTTGAGGGATTGGAGGCTCTTCTGTAATGCTTGGCCAAAGAAGTAGGGGTATCCCAAAATCCCTAGGGAAGAACTATCTGTGTGAGTTGTTGGTTGAACAAAGATATGGGGTCTGTCCAGGTAAAGGAGAAAAGTCTTTGGAAATTAGGGCTGAGGGAAATAGTAAAGAAGGTATGTTTGAGGTCTAAAAGTGTAAACTATTGAGTATATAAAGGGATATATGAAAGAAAGGTATAGGGGTTGGGGACCACTGGGTGAGTGGGAAGAACAGCTTCATTTATCCTTCAGAGTTCTTGAACTAATCTGAAGGGAGCCATCAGTTTTTTTTTTGTTTTTTGTTTTTGTTTGTTTGTTTTTACAGAAAAGATGGGAATGTTGTGGGGGCATGGGGTAGGGATGAATATTTTGGCTTTAAGAAGATGATTGGTAATGGGCTGGGGGACAAGATAGCCCTTGGGGCTAAGGGGGTATTGGTTGACTTTGGCAGCTTGAGTGTATTTTGACAGGTTTGTGGTGTGAGGCTGTGGAAGGGTTTTTTGTGTCCCAAACAATAGAGTCAACTTGTGATTTGATGAATTGAATTGAATCACCCCTAGGGGGGATATTATCTCATTAGGGATATGACTGGTAGGATAAGGAAGGGCTCAGAAGGAAGTGATAAAATAGGAAATATATATATATATATATATAATATATATATATATATATATATGGGATAGTGGGGGATTAACGTGAAAGTTATATGGTCTAAAGAACAGTATAAGGGTGGAGACTTGGGTGATAGTTCTATTAGGCCCTTCGTTGCAACAACTAAGATAGAGGAGGGGAGCAAAGGTCTCAGATATTCAATAAGAACAGAGATACTGGCCTCTGAGTTGGCCAGAAAGAAAACCTGTTTTCAGGCCACCACCATTGTTACCCAATGGATCCATTGATGATGTTGTGGAGGGGGCCTTGAGATCCAAGCCACATTAATTGGGAGCTGAATATAAGGGCATGAGTTGTGGCCAGGTCTTCTTCAGCTGTGTCAGGTTTCCTGGAGGGGAGAGAATTCAGGTAATGGGCTAACTTTCCCAGAGGGCAATCCACTTTCCAGTGACCCTACTGTCCAGAGTTAGGACATAGATTTGTAGAAGGTCTCTGATGAGGGCAAGCTTTTACCTAGTGGCCTAGATTGCTGCAGCAAAAACAGTTGCTAGATGGATGTGAGGTGGAGCCTTTGGCAGGTTTGTTGGCTGGGGGTCGAACTAGGGAGGCCAGGATTTGATATTTGGCTTTGGTCTATTTTTCTTTTAGAGTTCTCTGTTCCTCATCCTGGTTTTTGAAAGCTTTAAAGGTAATACCTAAGTGCTCCTTCTTGGTGTTTTGGGTTGTTTTTTTAATTTTTTGAGCTTTTTGTGGATGTATGGATAAGATTGGGAGATATAAGAGGTGTGGAAGAATAAGATCTTTAGGAGAGTTAGGGTGGGTGTTTGTATATTTATCATGGCCATTGTATATTTAATCAAAAGCAGTTCATAGAGAGGGCTGGGTTTTTGTCTGCTCCCCAGTGATTTCAATGAGGCACTTAGTTGACCTGTTTATTTTTTTTCTCCATTCCTGCCAGGAGGCAAGTGATCATATGATCACGATTTGTCCTACCAGATTCACCAAGTTGATATGTCCACTTGGGGTTTTGGGGTTTGGGGTTTTAGCCTTGGCAACCACTTGAGTTGCCTCAGTGTACCTGTTAGGGTGTTGGCAGTGGAGTGCATCAGTAAGGGTGGACAAGAAGATAAGGTAACTATCTCCCCAAGTGAGATTGTACATTGAGTAGGAGAAATTCTTTGTGGTTTTTTGGTACTGGGGATCGAACTTGGGACCTTGCACTTACAAGGCAGGTGGCAGAACCACTGAGCTAAATCCCCAGGAGAAAGTCTTTTCCAAATTTATTAGAACTTTCTGAGAATGATCCTCTTCTTTGTTGGAAATGTTCTAGATCAGTAATTGAGAAAAAAATGTGAATGCAAATGGGGCCTTCCACACCTGCTGTCTCACAAAGGGATATAATGAGATGAGAAGTGGTTTGGGGAGGTATTGGGTGACAAAGAAGTGTGAGAGAATGTCTGAGGGGGAGAAAAGGGCAGGTTTGAGGAGAGGGCTGGGCTGAAGGAGGTGGGTAGCTACCGGATGTTGGAGAAGAGGAGGAGCACCCAGAAAAGAGAGGGGCTGCGGTTTGGGAGAGTTGTGGGTCTGGTTGAGGTTGTTGAGGAAGTGGGAGTTGATAGGGTAAGGGATCATCAGCAGAATGAATTCACCAATGGAAGAGGGTAGAGAGTGGTAAAAGCATGATGTTGTTAGGTCGAAAGTGGGGATAGGAGTTTTTGTGGGGGTAGGAGGTTATTGTTAGGTGAGAAGAATTTGGAGAGAAGAGAGAGTAGGGTAAAGGAAGGTTGCTCATGGAGGGTAAAAAGGGCTTGGATACAAGGAAACTTCGACTATTTGCCATTCCTCTGGAGGAAGTTATCAAGGTCAGAAATTGGATATCAAAAATACCCTCAACTGGCCAACATGACCCATTATGGAGTATATACTTGGGCTACATGGAAGTGGAATAAAAGATTATTTTTACTTTTTGGTTTACTGTCTCCTTTTAGTCTCAAGTTGGAAAGATTATGAAGGAGGTAGGTGAGGGGAATATTTTCCCATGTTTTGCCCATCATGGGTGTGTGTGTGTGTGGGGGTGGTGGTGGTGGTGGCTGGGGTTGGGAAACAGGTTGCCAGGACCCGTGCTTGCTCTCCTGACCTGGGTCTGTAGGTTCCCAGAGTGGGATGTGATTGTCCTGCACACTGAAAGGAAGTGTTCTCCCAGTCAGAGCGCAGGAGGTCCCCCTGTCTGTGGTGTTCTCAAATAGAGAATAGGGAGGAAGGAAAAAGGGTTAGGAAGGAAGAAGGAGGACAGCAGATCAGCTTTCTCTGGATGCCAAGACAAAGTCAAGTGGACCAGAATCTTACCCTCCCAAGAGTGGCAATGTGTTAGCAGCTGGTGGTGGATGTCCTGTTTGAGGTCTGGTAGGATGGTTCCTGGACTGGAGTTTGAGAAAAGGGAGGGTTTTCGGGAAGAGAAGGGAGAGTTGGTTACCCATTTAGGCTGTCAGGGGTTTGAAAGTTGTCTCAGGGGGTTTTTGAAGGCTCACCGAAGTGTAACCTCTGCCAGAGCCTCCCAGTTCCACTGTAGAGGGCAGTCTACCCCATGCAGCCACCTCTTTGGGATGGAAGGAAAATGAAATCAGTAACAGGAGGCTCTTAGAATCTAGGAGTAAGCCCGGGATGAGTTTCCACTCCTCACTGCTTCCTAGGTTGCAAAAGAGCCCGTGCTCTGGACTTCTGCTCTTGGATTTGGGCACCAGATGAATGGAAAAGAAGGATGTGAATGCAACAGTCCAATCAGGTCTATTGCTAAACCTGAGAGGGACCTCTCTGTGCAAGCAGAACAGAGAAAGTGTCTCTTACAGGTTAAGAGGCTTTTCAATAGCGACTTTGGCAGGCTTTTGAGGGGAGTGGGTCGTGGAAACAGTGGGCTTGTGGCTTGCTATTGTGTCCTCTGTGTCTTCTGTAACCTGCTGACATTTCCTCTGTGACCTAAGTAAAACGAAACCTACGATTCTCTAAGACGGCAGGTGGGCTCATTCAAACTGGCAGTGGCTTCATCTCTCTACTCTATCAGTGTAGAGTTAGCTAATCAAAAAAATCAGTTACACCACAGATCCTTGAAAATATATACCTAGACATCTCATTTAAAAGCTTAATTTATCTTTAATTGAAAACAAATAGTTGTGTATCTTTATGCAATAAGCATTTCATTTTAAATTAAAAACTTATTAGAGTTTTCTGTACTATTTATTCCCTACCAAATCTGATGCCCCTAAATATCCTGATATTAGTCATACTGCTATTTCTTTCTGAAAGTGTGAATTTCCACCTGTGCCAATGATTTTGAATTCCACAGATGGAGTTCCTTGAAGTCTGAAGATGAAAAAAACATTTTGATTCTAGATTAGAGCCAAATTTCTGTGGGCAGTTCTAGATGATAATTCTAGCTAGGGAAAGTGTCCTGTCCCCTTTTTAAAATTCCATTTCCCCAGGGAGGAAAAAATGTATATACGGAAAAGTCTACTTACAGATTCCTTTGCCTTTTCTGGTATACATAGAGTAGATTTCTCCCTTGTTTATGGATAAACAAATATACAAAACAATAGACAAACAAGTAAGCAAGCAACCAACTAGGGTTTCTAAATTAAAGGCCTTTAATCAGCAAAGCAGCACATGCCACTCCTTTCCCATTAATGTAACTAGGTGACCTTGGTCTACCTTCTTAAAAACTAGTCATGAAGTATTGGTCTCCTCTGTTGTTGGGAAAAGAACATTTGGATTTCTGATTATACTGAATTTGAACTTATGTCCAACTCCAGAATTCAGTTCTTGGAAGGACTTGAATAAGCATGAATTCTGAGGGTAGATCACTAGATAAGAATTCAATCTAGGTGAATTTAATTTCATTTCTTCTAATCATGGCTTGAACTTCCTGTTTTTGAGGTATTATATCTAAAGGAAAATTTGAAATAGTGTCAGAAAGATATTTTTAAACTTAATTTTACCTTTTTATCACAGTAATATGTACTTAGAAATTGAACTCATCCTACAAGGGACATACGTAAAAGCAACAGTTATTTGCCCTCACTTTCCCTGATTTCTGCTTCCATAGTTATTTCTTCTATTTTTGTTTTTCATATTTCTAAATAATATATTTTATTACCTTTTCTTTATTTCAGCTTTCAGACATTATCTGTTGGCTTCATATTATTTAATATGAAGATTTAGTTATCAAAATTGGTCTCCTCTCATATGTAGACACATTTTTTTCCTCCTATTTTCCCAATGTATTTTGAAATCAACATTTAGTATTTTGTATTATGGCTATGTAAATATTGTTAGCTATGTAGTATATATATTTTCTTCCCTACAAATTTTTCTTTGAAATTAATAATGAACTTATTAATAGTGGCTCAGTGTTCTATGTACTTGTTATAATTCTGCTAGAGTTGTAAGCTCTTAGTAAAGGAAGGCCCAAAAGGTAATTTACCCATTCTATTTCTTTCCTTGAAGATGCGTTCCTAAACCTCCCCATTATCCTGATTCAGTCTGGATTGCTTGGTCTTTCCATCTGCTGAGTGGCTGTCATCCTGGAGTTCCCTCACCATCATCAGGGATCTTGGTTTTTCTTCTGTACTAGTTCTGGATCCTATGGCATCATGTTTTTGGGCTTACTCCCTTCTTTCTGTTGGCATTCATCTTTTATTTCTTGAGACTTTGCATGTCTGCAAATGTCTTTATCTTCATATTTGGCATGAAGTATAGAATTCTAGGTCAAAAAGCATTTTCCCACAGAATTTTGAAAGCATCACACTCCTTTTTACCTTGTAGTGTTGCTGTCAAGAAACTGCTATTCTCTTTAATAACCCATTATATGTCTCAGGTTCTTTTGCTTTGAAAGCTTTTAATGATTTCTCTCCATCCTCAGTGTTTTGAAGTTTCACAATGATGTGTCTTGCTGTATATTGTATCAATCATTGTGCTGGGTCTTCTAAATCTGTGAAGCTATGCCTCTCACATGGAGGACATTCTCTTGAATTATTTCCTTAGTCTCTTTCTCTTTGTTTCCTTCCTTCCCTGAAAACACTGCTGCATGTTGAACATATTGGACTAACCTTGTATTTTATTATTTCCCTTCTATCGCCCATCTCTTTGTCTTTTTGATGTAATTTCTTGGAATGTTTTTTCAACTTTCTTCTAATCCATGCAAACAAATTTACATAGACATAATAAACTAATAAATAAACTTAATATCTAGGAACTTTTTATCTCTGAATTTTCCTATTCCTACAGCATTTTTCTTATTTAATGGATAGATTGGGTTTCCTTAAAGCTAAAGATATTAATTACTAATAGCTTAAGATGTTTTTGTTTTCTCTTTTCTGCATTGTCTGTTTCCTACAAGTTTCTTTTTTGGATCTCGTGTTTCATCTCAGAGGCTGCCTTCAAATGTATGGTGGTGTGCGATTGTATGTTCATATTTAAGAGTGAGGCTTTCAGATGGGCACGGTAGTGGATGCCTGCAATTCTAGCAGGCTGGGAGTCTGATGCACAAGGTTCACAAGGTCAAGCCCAGCCTGGGCAACTTAATGATTTAGTGAGATACCCTGTCACATTATAAAAAGTAAAATTATCTGTGCTCCCGGAATCCAAGGCCTCTTGCATGCTAAGCAAGTGTTCTATCTGCAGGCTGCATCTCTAGCCAGGGAGACACAACTGATCATGATGGAATAATTGATATAAACCTGCTCTTCTGCCATAAATAGCTAGAAAAATGGATACAATATATGAAAGGGCTATTTTACAGATTTTGGACCAGAGACACTACATCATTGTGATTTGTGAGAGAACAGAAATAAACGAGGTGATTCCTATAATCACCTTAGTTTTATGTCTGTGTGTATTTTCCAGATCTCATCACAGGGAAAAGGGTGCCCATTATAGTTTGGAGAATCTGAGAAATTATAGATTGGGGAGTCTAAGGCAACTGAAATTTTCAGTGTAAGGTACATTGAAATTGACTATGGTTGGAGAATTTATGTTTTAGCAGTCAGCAAACATTACAAATAAAATTTGTTTGTATCTATGCCCCCAGTACGCCACTGGGGACATACTTTTTGTCCCAAAGTACACCTTGAATTGGAGAAATGGGACAAAATACAGAGTCCAGAAATTAACCTAGAAGTATATGTTGAATAATTTTTTGACAAAACTGCCATAGTAATTCACTGGAGAAAAAATAGTTTTTATAGAAAATGATAATGGAACAATTGGATCATATGGAAAAAATGAATATTGACCATTGCCACATCATACACAGATTATAGAGATAAACATAAAACTATATTAAGTTTTTAAAAGAATCCACAGGAGAAACTCTTTCTTCTCTTGCACTAAACATAAAGAGAAATTTGGTATTTTGAAAATTAAAATGCAAGTCATAGGGAGAAATATGAACAGCTTTGTTTTAATAAGATAAGCAGCACAATATAAGTGGGGAAAAATTTGAACAGACACCTCACAAAACGATATGAGCTAATAAACACATTAAAATTTGCTTATCATCATTAATTAACAGAAAGATATAAATCAAAAGCACAATGAAATAACACTCTACATTCACTAGGATGGCTAAAATTGTAAAGATTGATTATTATGGCTTGTATCTAGATGTCTCTCCAAAGCCTCATGTGCTCATACATGGGGCTTTTCAGAGCTAGGCCTGTGTTATACTGGGATTAAGGGTGTGTGATATTGAATTAGTCCATTGATTGGAATTAGCATAGTTCTGGGTGTGACTGAATGGATTTATTGAAAACAGAAGCCCCACCCTGGGTGTGGGTGGTACCACCTAAAGGGTTTGTGGCCTGTTTGGGATAAAAGGGAAAGGCAGGCTTGTTTCTGCTGCTGCTCACTGTACCATGGACTGTTTCTTTTCTGCCATGCCACCCTGCTTTGGAACCAGTCTACTATGGACTGAAAATCTGTACAAAGTGTGAGCGGAATTTCCTCCTTTAACTTTGGGTGTCGGGTATTTTGTCTCAGCAACAAAAATGTAACTGACCCTGATGATCCGTAGTTTTGGGGAGGATGTGGAGCCATATCTTATGCATTGCTGGTGTATATATAAAATGGTACAACTACCTTTGAAACTATTTTATCAGTTTTCTTATGAAGGTCAATATACCCTTACCATATTACCTAGCATTTAGGAAGTCTACATCTGTATACATTCCAAATAAAAAGAAATATATGGTCACAAAATAACTTACACACGAAGGTTGACAGTAGTTTTATTTATTACAGTTCCAAACTAAAAATCAGCCAAAATATCTATCAACATTAAAATGAATAAAAAGACATAGCATTATTAATTCAGTAAAGTACTACTCCATAAGAAAAATAACAGAATACTGATACATGCAACCACATGGATTAATTCAAAAACAAGTAGAGTGAAACAAACTAGATAACAAATATATCTATTGTTTCATTCTATTTGGATGAAACAAGAAAAACTTATCTATAGTAACCGGAATAATTCAGTGGTTGACTGAGGCCTATTATGGGGTGGAGATTGACAGCATAGATGCTAGAAGGAACTTTTTCTTGTATGGAAAGTTTCTAAATCTATATTGTAGTATATATAAGTATACACATTTGTAATCATTCTTAAATTCTCACTTAAGTGGGTGTATTTTACACTGAACATCGTACTCCAATAAAATTGATTTTAAAAAGCAGCTGGGCATGGTGGTACAGGGCTATAATCCCAGTCCTCTGGGAGGCTGAGGCAGGAGGATTTCATGGAGGTTTAAGTCAGCCTGGGCAACTTAGCAGCTTAGTGAGACTCTGTCTCAAAACATAAAAACAAGCTAGAGTTGTAGCCCAGTGTGATATCCCTGCTCTAAATCCTTAGCACTGCAAAATAAAATAAAGTAAAACAAAACAAAATGAAAGTGATGCGGATAGGAACTTATTTATGGATAAATGAGGTTTATTTTTTGTGCTCCTTGATGCTGGATAACAAGCTAGTTTTTCACTATGAATCACTAAATATCATTAGGCCTTTCCTAATAACACAACTTTGTTTTATATAAACAACTCCTTTTCTGTGCAGTTATATTTCACTGTTTTTGTAAACATTAATTACATTTTATAATTACAACTATAAGCATAACTGGCCACCAATAAATTTGGGAAAAATTGACTCATCTGAAGCATACAATTCAACTGGTGGGAACTAAAGTGTGAACACATCCTAGACCATAGTCTATGTGTTTTTAGCACATTGAGGGCTAAGTATGTTTTAAAAATTGAAATGAGAGCTTCACTTAATATCATTAGTCAGTGAAGCAGAATTTGGTTAAGAAAGCTAAAAATAGTCCAAGAAGTTACTGATAATCTGGAACAGGTGAATTCAGTAGATCACTGTGTTGCGGGCCTAGGCACTTGTTTGGAGGTCCAGAGAAAGACTTTTGTCCTGAGGTGGGTAACTGGTGTTGGAAAAATAGGATTAAGCTTAAAATTTTCTCTCAATTCAGGAAAGCCTCTTCACAAAATGTATTAGTATTATTATTAAATAAGTATTAAATTGGACATCAGGCAGATCATAGGCAAGCCCCTAAAGAAATTGCAAAGACAAAGAATTCTTATTCCTTTATGTGTATGTTAATGCATTATATGCATGTTAATTAACTATTTTATCCAAAGAAAGATTAAAATTTCTCACATGTTTTTGTCAAGCAGGAAGTCACATCTTGGAGCTCAATTTCCATAGAGAAAGAAGCATCACCCTTTTTGAGCTTACTTTTAAAAGAGATGGTTCCTTTGCCTCCAAGAAAAATGTTCTTGAGATGCAAACCTGGCAAGAAATTCACTTAAAATCTTATTTATAATCCTACATTTTCTGAAAGAATTGCTAAAAGAAAGCAGAAGGGGAGATATTTTTTCCTTCTTTTGCACAAGGAAATTCAATTTTTTCTTTAAATTTGTTTTTACCCTTTCAATTTTCCCTTTCTGTCACAATTTTTAGTAAAAATAGCTTTCTAATTCTCTACATTGCCATTTCTACCTTTCTCTGAACAGTTTGCAGCGGTCTAAATATCTGGCAAGTCCACAGTAAAACACAAAGCAAAGCAGTTATCAGAATTATAATAGGATGAATTTAAAAAGTAGTACAATATCCATGTTGGAGGAATAATCTTTAAGTAAAACATACTAATGATGAATGGTTAAAGCAGGTTCATTAGCAATACACAATTTTTTCTTGTGTGTTAATTTTACAAACTTTTTTGATGTCTTTATTTTTCCTGATTTCAAATGATTAACTATTTGAGTATCACTTTGTAGTTCTTAAATGAAACCCTACCCTCTCCAAGCCTAATGAGTACCTTACCTCTAGAGCTTGATAATCTAAAAAAATTCAACTCAGTTTTCATTGTAAGGCCCCCCAAATCCTCTTAATCTTCATCAGTCATAAGAAGTAACACTGTATTTATAGGGTAAATTAGGTCCTTCAGTAATTGTCTGATTGTACCAAATATAGTACTTTCTCCTAGATGCAAAACACAAAGACACTCGTGGAAGTCACACATTGAAGGGCACAGATTGATTTTCCAGTTTTCAGTACACATAGCTTTAGTAGTTTTATGTCTTAAGGACAAACCCAACCTGTGGGCCATTTTTCACCTCAGACCAAACCAGTAATTATAATATAATAACAGCTAAATCTACACAGATAACAAGCATATGCATCTTTGTTCATCTACTATGCTAGGACTAGAGAACATTTGTATTCCAAAGTTAACAGAGTGATATTAGATCTATCTGCTGTAGTCTACCCATAAATGACTAGATTTCTTTTTGTTAATTAGATGCTCTTCTTTTCTATACCATCCTTACAGTCAAACCACTTAATACATCATTTTTGTATCAAATACAGGGCTTGAATTTCTGGATAACTATTCATTAATTTTACTTTAATATTGCTAAAATAATAACTAATATAGTCTCATTTTTATTTTTTCAATAATCATTACTGTTGGATCTGTAAATCCAGGCCATATCTATACTGGAAGTGCCATTTAGAGCTGACTGGCAACATGACTGTAGGAACTATTGTTGGAAATAGAGATGGAAAGGAAAAAGTGATGTAACAAATAATGTTTATTTTCTAGTAAAATGTGATTATTATAGTAATTGAAATAAGCATGGAACAGGACAGCAAGTCAGCCCTAATAATAGTGCTCATAGGACTATCTCTTTTCTATTGAACTCAGTAATAACAGATCACTCCAGAAAACTAAGCTTCAAGTTGTTTGTAGAAATCTCAGTCTAGTCCTAAGGGTCTGGCTTCATTTGGAAAGCATGAATCCATCTGGTTTTTTGACTTTGATAGAAATATAACTGATCAGCAGCATTTGAAAAAATCTCATCCAGTGTGGTGACAACTCATTTTTACTATACCCTTATGTAAACAAATCAAGCATTTTTTTTGAGATATGGTCAGGTTGGCCTCAAAGTCCTGGTCTGAAACTATTCATCGGCCCTAGTCTCCCAAGTTGCTGGGACTATAAGGCACATGTCGCCATATGTGGCTTAACTGTCCACTTTAGTATGGATGACAGATTTCTTCCAGTAGGTCCTTCAAGGTCCTTTTGACTTTATATCTCAGAATTCTAGGAAAGATAGGGTCTTATTATGTTGCCCAGGCTGGTCTCAAACTCCTGGCCTCAAGGAATCATGCTTCATTCTCCCAAGCAGCTGGGACTACAAGTGTAAATCATCTGCCTGGTGTGTGATAACTTAATGTGCAAGATTGTATAATTCCTAGATGACAGTGGATGCAAAACATTTTCCATTGTCCAATTCATTAAGTCCTGGGATCTTCAAAGTGGGGATTGTGTGCATTTAGAGAGCCATTAGCACTGCTTGATTATAAACTTTTGAAGAGGGGAAGATTTAAGGCCATTCAAACATCATAAACACCATAGCTAGACAAAATTTCCTATCTCCTTAGGGATTAATTCTATGAAGTTTAACTGACATCTGCTCCCTGCTAAGTTCGTTGAGTATAATATTTTTGCGATCACTTTGAAAGTGGCCTGTAAAGAATTCTGCTGGTAAATAAGTCTCTTTTAATATAGAATGTTCTGGCATTCCTGAGGCTTGCACTTCAGCCAGGATGGCAGAAGATCTTGACTCTGGTAGCATGTCTGAGAAGAGGCACAGAGAATGGCCAAACCTGGAAGCTGCCCAACTCCTTCAAAGATAGCCCCCCTACAGGCCTTAGAATTTATGGGTGGATTTTGGTAGCTACTTCATTCCTATTCATCCTTATAACTTTCTCAATATGGGTATGGATTTGCATAAAGATTATAAAGGAATATGAAAGAACTTTAGATTAGGTTGCATTTTACAAGGAGGCACCAAAGGACCTGCTTGCTTTTCATTCTGCCTTGCACTGACAGCTTCATCAAAGAGGACATGAGAATCATTTCGTTTGACATTCCCTGTCAGGAGAGCCTCACTAAAGATTCAGCGATGATTAATGTGGATGGTCTGGTCTATTACCATGTTCTAAATGCAATCCTAACTGTGGAAAATATCACCAATACAGACTCAGCAATATGTCCTTTGGCACAAACAACTCTCAAGAATGTTCTGTGTACCAAGAACCTTTCCCAGATTCTCTGTGATACAGAAGAAATTGCACACAACATGCAGTGTACCTTGGATGATGTCACCAACAACTGGGGAATAAAGGTGGAGGATGTGGTGTGGAAATTAAAGATGTGAAGTTTTCCGTGAAGCTCCAGAGAGCTATGGCTGCCAAGGCAGAAGCATCCTGGGAATCCTGAGCCAAAGTTATTGGAAGTGAAGGAGAAATGAATGTATTCAGAACTCTGGAAGAAGCCTCCATCATTATTACTGAGTCTACTGCAGCCCTTCAGCTTCGATAACTTCAGACACTGACCATTATTGCTGCTGAGCAAAACTCTACAATTGTCTTCCTTCTGCCCATCGATATGTTGCAAGGCATCATGGGAGCAAAACACTGAGCCATGTAGGCCAGTGCTGAGAGGAGCTGTAACATCAAAGGATGAAGTAGGGGACCAAAGTAGCCTTCAGCTTACTAGGAGAGAGTAGGGCAGGGAACCTTGAATAGGGCAGGGAACCTTGAATATCCTCCCTCCCTGTCCTTTTCTCTATGTTGAATATGGAGTTCTTAGAATGTGTAGTGACCATAGAAACAGGTGAAGGAATTATTAACTTGTAAATACTGAGATTGGTAAATTATATAATTTCTTACCCTTTTAAATTTTTGAGCCTTCATATTTTAGATCATTCTATAATAGGTTAAATTCCACTTCTTTCGACTTCCACTGAGGCATTCTGAACCCACAACCAGCAGCCAGGCCAAAGACAAGAATATAGGTTAACAATGCCACATGGCACCTGTGGCTGGGTGAATGTTTTGGAAAAAGTGTAGCCCTTGTGTTACAACCAGCTTCTCTGGGCCATCTGTGCCTTACCTCCAGGGAATCTTAATTAAGGACATTTCCATAATACCCACTTTCTAAATCCAGACCTCACTGCCTAGGAGGTATTTTCTTGTCATACTTATAAAACTAGAGCAAATGGTCAGGATCAAGGAAAAGGATTACCTTTACCATTCAATGAGCTCAGGGAGCTCAGCAAGTACTCCATCCAGAAACTAGAATATAGTCTTTAATTTTCACAGCAGGGCTCTTTCCAAATGTTTTACAAGAGAAACACAAGACAGGAAAAAAGCCTATTCCTAAGTCAGTGGACCAATTAGTATAGGAACCATGGTGGGAAGGAAGTAGAAGGGAGAAGTCCTATGTGAAGTACTAGTAATAACACTGATCTATTACTAGGTGCAAAGTTAGAAATGTATAAGTTAATTACAGAATAAGCAGCACCAATATTGACCAGAAAAGGTAAGGCTAGGGTTATGTGAGGGACAATTATTGAAGCACATGTTTCTTCAGTTTTCATCTCTGAGATGACTCCAGTCTGCCAAGTTTGAGCCATTTGCCAGTTATTAACTAGATTATTAAGTAGTTGTAAGCCATTTGTCACTTATTCCTAAGCTGAGAGTTTTGTTCTTTCGGGTGTTTTTTTTTTTGCTTTTGTTTTTGTTTTTGGTGCTGAGGCTTGAACTACACTCTTGGTCTCACTCTGGGATTTTTTGATTTCTTTGTTTTTGAAATTTGCATCCTCTGGAGTCTCATTCTACAATCCCTCTTCGAATGCTCTGGCTTTTTTCAATAATGACGTTCAGTATCCTCTTCTTTAGCTTCCTTGGCTAGATAAGAGTTATTCTGTTTAGTAACTGTTCATGACTAAGCAGCTAACACTGCAGGTTTTAATTGTTTCTTTTTTGGTCTGGCTTTCTTTAGATTCCCCCAAACTGGGTAGCTACTGCTGAGACTTGACTATCAGTCTTTCCTTGCCATTCCATCATCCTTTTCCCCACATTGATTTTAGATTATTGGTGTCTTAGCACGTTTGGGGTGCTATAAATAAAGGCCCTATACTGGGTAATATATACACTTTAGAAATAAGTTGTTCACAATTCTGAAAGCTGGTAAGTGCAAGACCAAGGTCATACATACAAAAAGAATTCTAACCTTTTTATGTAACATATATTTATGTATATAAAACATTAGTTATATGTTAACTGTATTTATGCAAAGGTAAAACAATTTTTTTGTATCTTTTTGATAAACAAGAGGTTGCATATTAGAGCTAAATGCCCAACGGTAGAGAGATAGGGCGTCATTCTTCTTCACTTTTCAGAGATGGTTCCTTGGCCTTTAAGAATGACATTCTTGGAAAGAAAAGCTGGCAAAGGATCTTATTTAGCTTTGAAAAAGAATTACATGCATTACAAAGAGGCAGAACTAGCATATATAATCAAACTTTCTGAAGGAAATGCTAAAGGAAAATCAGGAAACTTCATTTTAATTTTTGCACCAGTAAAAAAAAAAATTAACAATTTGTATTTATCCTTACACTGGCAAGCACAAGTCAAGGTCAAATTACCCAGATAAAAGTTCAAACATAAGAATAAAAGACTTTCCAAGATTTAGCCATTAAAAACCATGCCACTATAAACATGGGTGCCTATATATTGCTATGCCATGATGCTTTTAATTCTTTTGGTAAGATACCCAGAAGGGGAATAGCTGGGTGAAATGGGACCTCTAGTCCTAGTTTTTTGAGGTATCTACACACTGATTTTCACAGCGGTTGTACCAGTCTACACTCCCACCAAAAATGGAGAAGGGTTCCTTGTTCCTCACAGCCCTGTCAGCATTTCTGGATCACAGCTATTCTTTCTGGAGTGAGATGGAATCTCAGCATTGTTTTAATTTGCATCTTTCAAATGACCAGTGATGTTGAACAGTTTTTCATGTATTTATTTGCCATTTCTACTCCTCCACCTGAGAAGTATGTATTCATCTCAGATGCCCATTTTGGATTGTGTCTTTAAATGGGGGCACTGATTTTTTTAATTCTTTATATGTTCTAGATATTAGTCCTTTGAGAAACCACTGGATAAAATTTTTCCCACTCTATGGGCTGTCTTTTCAATCTGTTAGTGATTTCTTTTGCTGTTAGCAAATGGACCTGGAATATGAGATGAAAGTTATCAGAGAAGGGGCAATGCCCTGTTATAATCTGGGCATATGGTCATAGTTGCAGTAATGAGAGGGATTTAATATTGGTTTTGATATATTTGGGGCAGATCTGCTTAAATATTTATGGTTTATATGGGTTCTAGGATCCACAGCAGAGTTTAGCCTGTAGATGATTCAGATCACATTGCCTCAGCAAGCATAAGAAAGGACAATTTGGGTTAGGAAGAAGGATATCAATACCACTAAGACAGATTTATTCACAAAGGCCTCATTGTTCTTTTTATCACTATATTGAAATTTACTACTTTTACTCAAGTTAAAAAATATATCACAAGAAAAACTAAACATTAGGTTTAATACAATACTTTTGAAAGAAGAATATGCATTTTTCTACAAGTAATATTGCAAATGGCCATTTCTGGGACAATTTACCATAATTGTTAGGGAACAAAGTTGTTAAATCATAGCTATGCTCAGCTGAACCATTTCTCTGTACTATAGTAAAGTACTTGAAATAATTCATAAGAATAAGGCTTAAAATCACTTTACCTAGTGTTTTATAGTCACCTCTCTAAGGAATTCTTTACCATTTTCAAATAGTCTAAAGCTTAACTAGAAGGTGGATAATGCTTACTTTTCCCTCATTATATCATCTGTTCAAAGAACTATTATCATTGGTAATATGATCCATACATATTTGATCTGGATAACAGCCCAAGAAGTGGCTTTGAGAAGTAGTTTGCATCTATGAAAGAAGAAATATTGTTTGTTTGTAAGGCACATATCATTAAATACTCCCCCTAGTTGTATAGATGGAGGGCTCAGAGTCACTTGGTCTTCACTGAACTGGGGTAAAGAGTTGGGATTATGATGGTGAAGTTCTCTGACTCATTGAAGACAGTGGAGGTGAACTCATGAGTAACTATTTCTGCTAGAACAGTACAAGTTTCCTCATGTGGTACAGCTCTTGTGAAAAAGATGTAGTGGTATCCTACTGTATGGCCTTGGTTGCCTAATAAAATGATTTCAGTTTTGGTGAGGCAGTGCTGAGAGCGAAACTTTTCAAAATTGGCATGAGCAACAGGATTTTAAACTCTTATGTAGTAGTCTTTGATATAAGCCTCAAAATCTTTTTGAGACAAATAAATTCTTTTGCACCCTTGGGCAGTTTCACACATGAAGAGAAATCCTCGCCTATGCTTCTCCATTCAAGTCACAAGATTGTTTACCATCTGAACAGGTTTTACCTTCCTCTTTTACATGTAAAATGCCACAGTTTACATGGAAGCATCCAGCTGTAGATTTTAATTGTTAATTCACATTTGTCACAGGAATGGACTGGTGTGTCATCCTTTCCACCTAAAAAGTTTCCCAGTATATCTTTGCTATTTCCCAATAGCTGATCTCTTCTACAAACACATCATTCATTTTCTTTTTTAAAAAAGTCTTTTATTGGTACATTTTAGGTATACAATATGTTTACATATATCATTGGGTGCTTGTAACTGTACATGATGTATCTTGGTTCTTATTTTTTCCCCATTACCTGTGCGCCCTTCACCCCCTCCACCCTTCCTCATTTACATATATTTCATTTCCATTTTTTTCTTTTCTCATAATTTTTCTTTCTCTTCTTTCCTTTCCCTTTCCCCTTCCCCTCCCACCAACCCTACACCTTTGGACCATTTCCTATTTCAAATTATCAATTATTCATTTCAATCATCTTAATCCTTATTTGCACTTTCAGTTTCTCACACTAGAGAAACTATTTGGTATTTACACGTGTGTCTTATTTATTTCACTTAAGAGTATGGCCTAAATATGCATTCATTTAGCTATAAAGGTCTCTAGTTTCTCATTCTTTATGGCTAAGTAGTACTCAATCCTATAAAAAAACCACATCTTTATCCAGTTTCCAGTTGATGGGCACTTGGGCTGTTTCCAAGCTTTAGCTATTACAAACTGTGCTGCTATAAACATGGCTGCACATATATCGTTGTGGTATGATTCTTTTAATTCTTTGGGGAAGATACCCACAGGGGAATAGCTGGGTCAAATGGGACCTCCAGCCCTAGGCCTTTGAGGTATCTCCATACTGATTTTCAAAGTGGTTGTACCAGTCTACACTCCCACCAACAATGGAGAAGGGTTCCTTTCTCTCCACACCCCTGCCAGCATTTGTTATTGGTTGATTTCTTGTTAGCAGCCATTCTTTCTGGGGTGAGGTGGAATCTCAGTGTTGTTTTCATCTGCATCTCTCGAATGATCAGAGATATTGAACATTTTTTCATGTATTTATTTGCTGTTTTTACTTCTTTGCCTGAGAAAGGTCTGTTCATTTCAGATGCCCATTTTTGAATTGGGTCTTTGAATTTTGGGGGGGGTCTGATTTTTTTCAATTCTTTATATAGTCTCAACAGTAGACCTTTCTCTGAGTTACAGCTGCTAAAAATTTTTCCCACATTGCAGATTGTCTCTTAGCTCTGTTGGTGGTTTCTTTTGCAGTGCAGAAGCTTTTTAATAAGATGAGATCCCAGTTGTTGATTCTTTGTGCTAGTTCCCGTGCTACTGAGGTCTTGTTCATAAAGTCTTTTCCTATGATAATGTCTTCAAGAGATCTACCTAACTTATCTTCCAGCAAGTTTAGTGTTTCTCTCTTAATATTTAGATATTTAATCCACTTTGATCTTAGTTTAGTGCATGGTGATAGGTGTGCATCTAGTTTTAATTTTTGGCAGCTTGAAATCCAGTTTTTCCAACACCAATTATTAAATAGGCTATCTTTCTACCAATGAGGGTGGTTGGCTCCTTTGTCAAAGATGAGGTGGCTGAGTAAGTCTGAAGTTGTTTCTGCATCTTGTAATCTATTCCACTGATCCTCAGGTCTGTTTCTTTGCCAGTACTGTGCTGTTTTTATCACAATAGCTTTCTAGTATAGTTTCAAGTTGGGGATTGTGATACCCCCTGCCATGTCTCTGTTGCCTAGAATTGCTTTTGCTATTCTAAGTCTCTTCTGGTTCCACATGAATTTTTGGTTTGTTTTCTCTAGTTCTGTGAAGTATATTGTTGGAATTTCAATTGGGACTAGATTAAATCTATATGGTAGTTTTGGGAGTATGGCCATTTTCACTATATTGGTTCTTCCTGCTCAGGAATCAGGGATGTCTTTCCATTTTCTTATATCCTCCTTGATATCCTTTTTCAGAGTGCTGTAATTTTCAATGTACAGGTCTTTTGCTTCCTTCTTTAGATTCATTCCTAGATATTTCATTTTTTGGGATGCTATTGAAAAAGGAATTATTTCCCCAATTTCTCTCTCAGTGAGTCTGCTCTTTGTGTATGAGAAGGGTATTGTTTTTTTGAGTGTTGACTTATATCCACTACTCTACTGAATCTGTCAATTAGGTCTAGAAGTCTTTTGGCCAAGTTTTTTGGATCTTCTCTGTAAAGTATCATATCATCAGCATATAATGACAGTTTAACTTCTTCCTTTCCTATCTTTATTCCTTTTATTTCTTACTCTTTTCTAATTGATGTGGCTAATGTTTCCAAAATTATATTTAACAGGAGTGGTGATAGTGAACATCCTTGTCTTGTTCCTGATTTTAACATGAAAGTTTTCAGTTTTTGACCATTTAGTATGATGTTGGCTGTTTTTTTTTATTAAATTCTTTTATTGGTACATTGTAGGTATACAACACAATTACATTTCTTATTGGGAATTGTACCTTTACATAATGCATCTTCTTTCTTATATTTTCCCCATTCCTAGCCCTCCCTTCATGCCCTCCAATCTTCCCTATTTACAAAGACTTTATTTCCATTCTTTCCATTTTTCATCATTTTGCCTTTCCCTTCTTTCCTTTCCCCTGCCCCTCCCACTACCCCTACCCCTTTGGACCTTTTCTTCCTATTTTACATTATCGATTATTCATTCTAATCATTGGTACATTTTAGGTATACAATATAATGACATTCATGATTGGAAATGTTTACCTTTACATAGTCTCTCTTGGTTCTTATTTTTCACCCTTGCCCAGCTCTCCCTTCAACTCCTCCATTCCTCCCTATTTACAAAGATTTTGTTCCTATTTTTCCATTTTCTCATATTAACCCCATTCCCTTCTATCCTTTCCCCTTCCTTCCCCTTTGCCCCTTTTCTTCCTATTTCACATTACCTATTATACATTTAGTCCTTATTTACACTTTCAGTTTCTCACACCAGAGAAACTACTCGCTATTTATTCATATGTGTCCTATTTATTTCTCTTAAAAGTATGGCCTCAATGTGCATCCACTTAGCTGTAAATGTCTCTAATTTCTCATTTTTTATGGCTGAGTAGTACTCCAATTTATAAAAAAAACCCCACATTTTCTCTATCCAGTCTCCAGTTGATGGGCATTTGGGCTGTTTCCAAGTTTTAGCTATTACAAACTGTGCTGCTATGAACATGGGTGCACATATATCACTGTGATATGATTCTTTTAGTTCTTTGGGGAAGATCCTCAGCAGTGGAATAGCGGGGTCAAATGGGACTTCCAGTCCTAGTTCTTTGAGGTAATTCCATACTGAATTCCACAGGGGTTGCACCAATCTACACTCCCACCAGCAGTTGAGCAGGGTTCCTCTTTCCCCGCAGCCTGGGCAGCATTTGTTATTGGTTGATTTCATGATAGCAGCCATTCTTTCTGGAGTGAAGTGGAATCTCAGCATTGTTTTCATTTGCATCTCTCGAATGACCAGTGATGTTGAATATTTTTTCATGTATTTATTTGCTATTTCTACTTCCTTGTCTGAGAAATGTCTGTTCTTTTCAGATGCCCATTTTTGGATTGGGTCTTTAAATTTGGGAGGTCTGATCTTTTTCAGTTCTTTATAGATTCAAGATAGTAGACCTTTGTCTGAGGAAGAGCAGGTGAAGATTTTTTCCCACATTGTGGGTTGTCTCTTCACACTGCTGGTGGTTTCTCTTGCTGTGCAGAAGCCTTTCAATAAGAAGAGATCCCACTTGTTGATTGTTTGTACTAGTTCACGGGCAACTGAGGTTTTGTTCATAAAACCTTTTCCTACACCCATGTCTTCAAGGGTTCTACCGAACCTCTGTTCCAACTGGTTCAGAGTTTCTATTTTAATATTTAGATCTTTAATCCATTTTGATTTTAGTTTAGTGCATGGTGAGAGATATAGGTCCAGTTTGAATCTTTGGCAAGTTGAAGCCCAATTTTTCCAGCACCACTTATTAAAGAGGCTATCTTTCCTCCAGTGAGGGTGTTTGGCTCCTTTATCGAAGATGAGATGGCTGAGTGTGTCTGGCATTGTTTCTGCATCTTCTAATCTGTTCCACTGGTCCTCAGGTCTGTTTCTTTGCCAGTGCCATGCTGTTTTTATCACAGAAGCTTTGTAGTATAGTTGCAGGTTGGGGATTGTGATACCCCCTGCCATGTCTGTGTTATCTAGAATTTCTTTTGCTATTCTGGGTCTCTTCTTGTTCCAAATGAATTTTGGGATTGTTTTCTCAAGGTCCATGAAGTATGCTGCTGGGATCTCAATTGGAATTGCATTAAATCTATATAGCAGTTTTGGAAGTATGGCCATTTTCACTATATTAATCCTTCCTACCCAGGAGCAGGGGATGTCTGTCCATTTTCTGATATCATCTTCAATCTCTCTTTTCAGAGTGCCATAGTTTTCAGAGAAGAGGTCTTTGATTTCTTTCATTAGGTTGATTCCTAGGTATTTCAGTTTTTTGGATGCTATTGTGCAAGGAATTATTTGCCCTATTTCTCTCTCAGTGAGTCTGTCATTGGTGTAGAGGAAAGCTATTGATTTTTGTGTGTTGACCTTGTAACCAGCTACTTGACTGAATTTGGTTATTAAGTCTAGTAGACTTTTGGTGGAATTCTTGGGGTCTTCTATATAGAGTATCATGTCATCTGCAAATAATGACAATTTGACTTCTTCATTACCTATCTTTATTCCTTTTATTTCTTTCTCTTGTCAAATTGCCATGGCTAATGTTTCCAGAGCTATATTGAACAAGAGTGCTGATAGTGGACATCCTTGTCTTGTTCCTGATTTTAGTGTGAAGGATTTCAGTTTTTGACCATTTAGTATGATATTGGCTGTTGGTTTTTCGTAGATGGCTTCTATCAGTTTGAGGTAGAGACCATCTATTCCAATTTTTTGTAGGGTTTTTGTCATAAATGCATGTTGGATTTTGTCAAATGCTTTTTCTGCATCTATGGAGATAATCATATGGTTTTTGTCCTTGGCTCTATTGATATAGTGTACTACATTGATTGATTTGCGTATATTGAACCATCCCTGCATCTCTGGGATAAATCCCACCTGATCAGGGTGTATGATCTTTTTGATGATCTTTTGAATTCTGTTTGCCATTATCTTATTAAGGATTTTTGCATCTATGTTCATTAGTGAGATTGGCCTATAGTTCTCTTTTTCGGTTGAGTCTTTCTCTGCTTTGGGGATCAAGGTGATGCTTGCTTCCAGGAATGAATTTGGGAGTATTGCTTCCCTTTCAATTTCATTGAAGAGTTTCAACAGTAGTGGGAGCAGTTCCTCTCTAAATGTCTTATAGAATTCAGCAGTGAAGCCATCAGGGCCCAGGCTTTTCTTACTTGATAAGTTTTTAATTACATTTTCAATTTCATTGGTTGATATTGGGTTGTTCAGAATTTTTAGGTCTTCTTTGTTCAACTTTGGTAACTCATATGTATCTAGGAACCTGTCCATTTCTTCTGTGTTGGCCATCTTATTCGTGTATAGGTTCTGGAAGAAGGTATTGATGATCCTCTGGATTTCTGCTGGGTCTGTTGTAATCTCACCCTTTTCATTCCTAATTGCATGGATTTGGGCCTTTTCTTTCCTTTTTCTGATAAGGTTGGCTAAAGGTTTGTCAATTTTGTTGATTTTTTTGAAGAACCAACTCTTGGCTTCATTGATTTTTTATATCATTCTCTTAGTCTCCATTGCATTGATTTCTCCTCTGATCTTTATAATTTCCTCCCTTGTATGAGCTTTGGGGTTGTCCTGCTCTTCTTTTTCTAGAAGCTTGAGGTTCAGCATCAGGTTGTTTAATTGGGCTTGTTCTATTTTCCTAATATGTGTATTCACTGCTATGAATTTCCCTCATGAGACTGCTTTCATTGTGTCCCATAGATTCCAATATGTTGTATTGTCATTGTCATTTAATTGAAGGAACTGTCTGATTCCTTCTTTCAATTCCTCTGTGACCCATTGGTTATTCAGAAGTGTGTTGTTCAATTTCCACTTGTTTATGAATTTTTTTGAATTTCTTTTGCTATGGATCTCCAATTCCATTGCAGTATCGTCTGATAATATACAGGGGATAACTTCAATTCCTTTGCACTTACTTAAACATGTGCTATGTGTGAATATGTGGTCTATTTTGGAGAATGACCCATGTGCAGCTGAGAAGAATGTGTATTCTGATTTTGTGGGGTAGAAGACTCTGTAAACATCTGTTAAGTTCATTTGTTCAAGAGTTCGATTGAGTTCTAGTATTTCATTACTTATTTTTAGTCTAGTTGATCTATCTATTTGTGACAGTGGGGTGTTGAGGTCCCTCACTACAATTGTATTAGTGCATATATGACTTTTCATGTCCGTTAGTATTTGTTTTATTTAGTTGGGTGCACTAGTGTTTGGTGCATAGATATTTATGATTGTCATCTCTTCCTCTTGGATTCTTCCCTTTACAAGGATGTAGTGTCCTTCTTCATCTCTCTTAATCAGTGTTGGTTTGAAATCTACTTGATCTCCAAAGAGGATAGCTACTCCTGCTTTTTTTGGGGTTCCTGTTGCATGGAGTATTGTTTTCCACCCTTTAACTTTCAGTCTATGAGTTTCCTTTTGAATTAAGTGTGTTTCTTGTATGCAGCATATTGTTGGATTTTGCTTCTTGACCCATTCTGCCAGTCTATTTCTTTTGATTGGTGAATTGAGACCATTAACATTGATGGTTATAACTGAAACGTACTGACTTGTCATTGCCATGACTTTTTCTTTTTATTGGGTTCTCCTCCTTTACATTTAATTTCTTGTCATGCCAGATGGGTTCATTGTGCTTTGCTTCCTGGGGTTGTGATCCTCAATGTCTATTCCTAGGATATTGTGTAAAATTCTTTGGAGTGCTGGATTGGTATTCACGAAGTTCCTAAGGTGCTCTTTGTCATGAAAGTATCTTATTTCTCCATCCATTTTGAAAGATAGTTTTGCAGCATACATCAATCTGGGTTGGAGGCTGTTTTCTTTTAGGGCTTGGAATATATCACTCCAAGCTTTTCTTGCCTTGATGGTTTGTGTTGAGAAGTCTGCTGTGATTCTGATGGGCTTTCCTTTGTATGTGATTTGTTTCTTTTCTCTAACTGCTTGTAGAACTTTGTTCTTCTGTTGTGTTTCTGGAATCTTAACAATTATATGCCTATGTGTAGATATTTTTTGTTCAAGGCTCTTTGGAGTCCTATATGCCTCACTTATCTGTATGTCAAGCTCTTTTCCCCTCCTTGGGAAATTTTCTGCCATTATTTCTGTTAAGAGATTTTTTATATCATCTGCAGTCTCTCCTGTTTCTTCATTGATCCCAATCAGTCTTATGTTATTCTTCCTTGCATCATCTAGCAGCTGCTGGATTGATTTCTCATGTTCTCTCATAATTTTGAAGCAATTTTTCTTTTCCTGGTCACTACTCGCAATCTTATCTTCTATATCTGAAATTCTGTCCTCACATTGGCTCATTCTGCTGTGTAGACTTTCAATTTAGTTTTTCATGTCCTGGAAATCTATTTGCATCTGTTTTATGGATTCCATTTGTTTCTTATGTTGGGATTTCATCATGTTCCTGAGCTCCTCTCTAGATTTATTAATCATGTTTTGCACTAGGGACACAATTTCTCCTGTTATCTGAGAAATTATTTCTGATTTCATTTTTTCCAGATCCCCTTTTGTTGCCAGTTCAGTGGGTCCAGGTGGTTGAGTATCAGAGTGTTCCATCTCATTTCCCTTTGGGGTTGCTGTAGGTGATCTGGAAGCCTGGTTTTGAGACTTATTTATGTGTTTTCTCATTTCGACTGGGGCGGGGGGCTGTTAGCGCCTGCACAGATTACCTCTTCTCAGCTGGGAGAGGTGGGACAGGAGCCAGGAGCAGTGGTAGGGATGGTGACCCAAAAGCCCTTTCTGGCAGGCTGGGAGGAGTGGGAGGGTTAGTGGCTGAGAAGCCCCTTCCTCTGGACCAGGAGCAGTGGGATGGCGGCTTAGAAGCCCCTACCTCTGGGCCGGGAGTGGTGGGAAAGTTGGTGGCCCAGAAGCCCCCTCCTCTGGGCCAGGAGCAGTGGGACAGAAGGTGGCCCAAAAGCCCTTTCCTCTGGGCTGGGAGCAGCAGGAGGGATGGTGACCGGGAAGCACCTTCCTCTGGACCAGGAGCAGTGGGATGGCGGCTCAGAAGCCCCTATCTCTGGGCCAGGAGCAGCGGGAAGCAGTACCTTGGTCTGGTGTTCTGGTGTCCTCTGCGTCTTTGTATTGTTGAACCAGGTGTCTGCCTGTCTGCAGCAGGATGATTCGGCATCTTCCACGCAACTCAGGACCTCGGCAGGGCATGGTCAGACCTGCCTGTCTGCAGCGGGCTGATTCGGCATGTTCCGTGCCACTCGGGACCTCGGTAGGGCATGGGCAGACCTGCCTGTCTGCAGCGGGGTGATTTGGTGTCTTCTGCGCAACTCAGGACATCGGCAGCATGTGCACAGACCTGCCTGTCTGCAGCAGGCTGATTCAGCATGTGTTGCTGTTGGTTTTTCATAGATAGAGTTAATCAGGTTGTGATACAGAGCTTCTATTCCATTTTTCTATAGCATTTTTATCATGAATGGGTGTTGGATTTTGTCAAATACCTTTTCTGCATCTATTGAGATGATCATATGGTTTTTGTCCTTGACTCTGTTAATATAGTGTATTACATTTATTGATTTAGGAATGTTGAACCATCCTTGCATGCCTGGGATGAATCTGACTTGGTCAGGGTGTATGATCTTCTTGACCACCCTCTGTATTCTGTTTGCCAATATCTTATTGAGGATTTTTACATCTATTTTCATTACAGAGATTGGCCTGTAGTTCTCTTTTGGATTTGGGTCTTTCCCTGGTTTTGGATTCAAAGTAACACTTGCTTCCAGGAATGAATTTGGAAGCCTTGCTTCCCTTTCACATTCCTTGATGAGTTGAAAGAGTAATGGTGATAGTTCTTCTTTGACTGTCTTGTAGAATTCAGCAGCAAAGCCATCAGGACCTGGGCTTTTCTTAGTTGTAAATTTTTTTATCACAATTTTAATTTCACTCATTCCAATTGGGGTGTTTAGAATTTCTGTCTTCTTCATTTAACTTTGGCAATTTGCATGTATCTAAGAATCTGTCCATTTCTTCTGTGTTTTCCATTTTATTAGAGTACAGGTTCCCAAAGTAGGTATTGATGATCCTCTGGATTTCTGCAGGGTTTCTTGTGACTTCACCTTTTTCATTCTTAATTGCATGGATTTGAGCCTTTTCTTTCTTTTTTTCGATAAGATTGGGTCAAGGTTTATTGATTTTATTTATTCTTTCCAAAACCCAACTCTTTGATTCATTATTTTTTGTATCATTCTCTTAGTCTCCATTGCATTGCTTTCTGCTCTGAGCTTTATAATTTCCTTTCTAGCATGAGCTTTGGGTTTGTTATCCTCTTCTTTTTCTAGGAGCTTAAGGTTCTGCATTAGGTTATTTATCTGAATTCTCTCTGTTTTCTTAATATGGGGATTCACTGCTATGAATTTCCTTCATAGAAGTGCTTTCATTGTGTCCCATAGATTCCTGTATGTTGTACTAATTATCATTAACTTGTAGAAACTGTGTAATTTCTTCTTTAATTTCCTTTGTGACCCATTGATTGTTCAGGAGGGTGTTATTCAATTTCAATGTGCTTCTGGGAATTTTTCAGCTTCTTATGATAATATACAGGGGTAACTTCAGTTCTTTTACATTTATTTAGACATGTCCTATGAGCTAGCATGTGCTCTATTTTGGAGAATGACCTGAGTGCAGCCAAAAAGAATGTGTATTCTGATTTTGTGGGGTGGAACACTCTGTAAACATCTATTAAGTCCATTTGTTCAATAGCTTGGTTAATTTCTAAAATTTTGTTGTTAATTTTTTGTCTAGATGATCTGTCAATTTGTGATAGTGAGGTATTGAAGCCCCCCACTACAATTGTATTTGTACTTATTTGCTTTTTCATGTCCATTAATATTTGCTTTGTATAGTTGGGGTCATTCGTATTTGATGCATATATATTTAAGATTGTCATCTCTTTCTCTTGGATTTTACCCTTAACAAGGAGATAGAGACCATCTTTATTTTTCTTCATTAGCTTTGGTTTGAAATCTACTTTGCAAATAAGATTGCTATCCCTGCTTTTTTCTGGGTTCCTGTGATGTGGAAAACTGTTTTTCATTCTTTTACTTTCAGTCTATGAATTCCTTTTGAGTTAGGTTTGTTTCTTGTATACAGCATATTGCTGGGTTTTGCCTCTTAATCCATTCTGTCTATTTCTTTTGACTGGTGAATTGAGGCCATTAACATTGAGAGTTATAACTGATAGTTATTGACACAACCTTGTCATGATGGTTTGCTGTTGTTGGCTCTTTCATTTCTTTTTTCCCCCATTAAGTTTATTGGTACATTTTAGGTATAAAATACAGGTACATTCATCACTGGGATCTTGTACCATTACATGAGTGTCTTGATTCTTATTTTTTTCCCCTTCCTCTGCCCTCCCTTCACCCCCTCCACCCTTCCCTATTTGCAAAGAATTGCTTCCATTGTTTTTCTTTTCTCATATTTTTTGTGTTCCCTTCTTTCCTTTCCCCTACCCCTCGCACTTCCCCTGCTCCTTTAGACATTGTCTTCCTATTACACAATATCAATTGTACATTTTTAAAATTACAATATCAAGATCTAGGAGACATTACCACAGATTTTACAGAGTTTGAAATGATACAGAAAGCATATTACAAAAATATTTTTGAAATAAATTTGACATCTTGTAAGAAGTACTTTGGAAGACAAATTAAAGAAACTAACTCTGGAGGAAATATAAAACTTGAATAGCACCTATCAAAGAAAATATATTCCCAGCTTGAAAACTTACGTATATGACAACAACAGGCTAGCATACATTTTAACTGATAAATTATATCAAACATTTAATGCAGAAAAAAGAAGGAACACTTCTCCCTTCATTTTAGAAAATCAACATTGTGCTAATACTAAAACAGGATAAAGATAATAGAAGAACAAAGTATGAACATGGATAGAAATTTGTTTATCAAAACAAACTATTAGCAGTCAGATCTGGCAGTATGTAGAAAGTGGTTTTATTATAGGGATGGTGGTGTTGCTTCAGCATTGGAAGATCCATCCCCCAAAATCATCATTTCAACAGAGGAAAAGAAAAAGCCATATGATCCTATCACTAGCTGGAGAAAAAGTATTTGAGTAAATTCTACAGCTGTTCATGGTAAAAGCTATCAGGAGACTAGAAGTACAGCAGAATCTTCTCAACAGATCAAAGACGTACTCCATACTTCCAGCAAAAACACCTTATATGAATGGAGAAGATACAATGCTTTCTCCCTGAGGTGGGCAACCAGGGCACACAATTAGGATAGAATTGCAAAGGTAGAAGCAAAATATTTATATGTAGATGAAATGATCATCTACAGAGAAAATACTAAGAAATCTCTAGGAGCCCCTGGAACTTGTATTTGAGTTTAGCAGGATTAGAAAACACAAGGTACATATAAAATTCAGGTCTATGTATACTTGCTATAAATGAAGAATTGGATATTGACATTTAAAAGTTGTGTAGGAGTACACAGGACCTAGAAAAGTAAAAAGCAAAAGAAAAAAATAGTGTTGGAAGACATTTAGTATCTAATTTTAGACTTGCTCCAAAGCTACAGTAATCAAGGCAGTGTTGGAGTAAGGAAAGACATATAGATCATTGGAATAAAACAGAATCTAGAAATAGAACCACACATATAAGGTCCACTGAGTTTTGAAAGATTATTTAACATTAACATTTTGTAGAATATGAAGTCAATTCAAGAGCAGAGAAAAGATAGTGTTTTCAGCACATGGCACTAGAACACCTGGTATCTGTATACAAAAAATTAATCTCAACCCTTTATTTCCACCATAAAAATAACTTGAAAGGATCCATGAACCTAAATATGAAAGACTAAAACTATAAAAGTATGAGAAATTATAAGGGAAAGTGTTTATGAATTGAGGGTAAGCAAGAACTTCCTAGGATACAAAAAACATGATGTATAAAAGAAAAAAACTGATAAATAAGATTCCATCAAAATTAAGAACTTTAAATGACATCATTAAACTGAAAACTAGTCCTTAAACAGACCATATTTACAATGCATATAACCTATGACCAGAATATATAAAGACCTCTTACAGCTCATTAATGTACAACCCAATTAAAAAGTAGACACAAGAAGATTGTAAATAGACAGTACAGCACAACGAAAGTCTGCAACACTAGAATCAGAAAAATACTAATCAGTACAATAACAAGATTGTATTATACACTCATTAGGGAGATGAAGTCAAAAGTTTTAAAAGCCTTGTCATGACTTTTTCTTTTTGTTGGATTCTCCCCCTTTATGTTTAATTTGTCATGCCCAACGGATTCATTCTGCTGGGCTTCCTGGGGTTATGAAACTCATTGTATTTTCCTAGGATATTGTCTAAAATTTTTTGGAGTGCTGGTTTGGCATTCATGAAGTTCCTAAGGTGCTCTTTATCATGAAAGTATCCTACTTCTCCATCAACTTTGAAGATAGTTTTGCAGGGTACATCAATCTGGGTTGGAGGCTGTTTTCCTTTAGGGCTTGAAATATGTCACTCCAAGGTCTTCTTGCCTTGATGTTTTGTGTTGAGAAGTCTGCTGTGATTCTGATGGGCTTTCCTTTGTATGTGATTTGTTTCTTTTCTCTCACTGATTGTTGAATTTTGTTCTTCTGTTGGTTTCTGGAATCCTAAGTATTATATGCCTATGTGTAGATTTTTTTTGATCAAGGCTAGCTGGAGTCCTATATGCCTCACTTATCTGTGTATCAAGTTCTTTTTGCCTCCTTGGGAAGTTTTCTGTCATCACTTCTGTGAACAGGTTTTTTATGTCTTCTGCACTCTCTCCTGTTTCTTCATTTACCCCAATCAGTCTTATGTTATTCTTCTTTGCATCATCTATCAGCTGCGGGATTGATTTCTCATGGTCCCTTAAAATTTTCAAGCAATTTTTCTTCTCCTGGTCACTAATTGCAATCTCATCTTCTATATCTGAAATTCTGTTCTCACATTGGATCATTCTGCTGCCTAGACTTTCAATGGAGTTTTTAATCTCCTGGAAATCTGTTTGTATCTGTTTTATGGATTCCATTTATTTCCTATGTTGGGATTCCATCATGTTCCTCAGATTCTCTATTTTTTTTAGTCTGTGTCCTCTCTAGATTTATTAATCATGTCTTGCACTGTGGTCAAAATCTCTGCTGTTATCTGAGAAATTATTTCTGATTTCATTTTTTCCAGATCCTCTTTTGTTGCCAGTTCAGGGAGTCCAAGTGGTTGAGTGTCAGATTCTTCCATCTCATTTCCATTTGGGTTGCTATAGATGATCTGGAAGTCTGTTTTTGTGGCTTGTTTATGTGTCTTCTCATTTACACGGGGTGGCAGTGCTGCTGGCACCCACGTGGCTCATCTTCTCTGCCCTGGGCATGGTGGAATAGCAGCCACAGAGCCTCCTCCTGGGCGCTGGGATTTGCTAACCACCTCTGCCCTTGGAGCGATGGAGTGGCCCTTTTATTTCTTATTTTTTCCCCCTTTCCCTTTAGTTTCTTTCTTGCCTGGTGGCTTCCCTTGGTTGGGCCTCATGGAGTTGTGACCTTCACTGTCTTTTTCTAGAATATTGCTTTGAATGGGTTGGGGTGCTGGTTTGGTGTTCATGAAATTTCTCAGGTGTTCTTTGTCATGGAAGTATCTAATTTCCCCATTGATTTTGAAAGATAATTTTGCAGGATACAACAGTCTAGGTTGGAACTTATTTTCTTTTAGGGCTTGAAATACTTCACTCCAGCTTCTCCTTGATTTGAGGGTTTGTGTTCAGAATTCTGCCATGATTCTGATGGGTTTTCCTTTGTAGGTCATTTGTTTCTTTTCTCTAACTGCCTGTAGAATTTTGTTCTTCTGTTGGGTTTCTGGGATCTTGACTATTATATGTCTAGGTGTAGATTTTCTTTAATCATGGCTAGCTGGAGTTCTATATGCCTCACTTGTCTGTATGTCCAATTCTCGACCTTTGTCTCAGAAGTTTTCTATTACTTCTCTGAAAATTTTTTTATGTCATTTGTACTTTCTCCTGTTTTTTCATGGACTCCTATCAGTCTTATGTTATTCTTCTTTGCATCATCTAGCAGCTTCTGGATTGATTTCTCATGGTCCCTTACTATTTTGAAGTGATCTCTGTTCTCATGGTCCTTAACCACAATCCTGTCTTCTATATCTGATATTCTATCTTCAGTGTCCCTTAATCTGCTCTGCATGCCTTCAATGGAGTTTTTAATCTTCTGATATCTGTTTCAGTCTGTTTCGTGGATTCCTTTTCTTTCTTTTGTTGGGTGATCACTGTTTCCATTTCTTTTGCTGGGCATTCATGGCTTCTAGCATGTTTCTGAGCGCATCTATTTTTTTTATCAGTTTCTGTTCTAGAGCCTCTAATCATGTCTTTCACTCAGCTCATGATTTCTATAGCTATCTGGGGAATTATTTCTGTTTTGAATTTTTCTAGAGCCTCATTCATCTGTTTTGTTACTTCCTGTGCTATCAGGTCAGGATGTCCAGGTGGTTGATTATCAGTCTTTTCCACCTCACTTCCCCCAGAATTTGACTTTTGTGCAGTGGAAGTCTGAGTTTGTGCCTTACTTAAATGTCTTCTAATTTTTGTTTTTGGTACTGTCCTTGGTTTAATTCCTGGGTAGATTCTTTGAAGTTGCTTATTGTAAATATCTTTGTTGATGTACTTAGAACACTTATGGAATGATTGCTTCTCAGAGGTGTCTTCCAGGTATAGCTGGTCTTTAGGTTTTGAGTTTCTAATGGCTCTGAGGCTGTCTCATTTTCATTACACCAGGAAGGACAACTGATTGGATCAATCACAACACCTTAGCCCAAGTGATACAATCAGCAACACCATAGCATCAAGTACATCATTAGAGAATGACAATTTGTTGTAGTTATTAATCTATCCCCTTTAACTGTGTGAATTAAATAAAAATCAAGGACCACCCCAACATATGTTTATAGTGAATAAATTCCAATATAGCAACTTTACCCTTCAGGATGGGGAGTTAGAAGGAGTTGGGGAGGGTGGAATAGGTAAGTAGAAGGATAGGGGAAGGTTAGCAGTGAGACCAGAGGGGCACAGTCAAGAGAAGAAAAGAGTAGAAAAGAAAAATAAAGAAGAAATATGAATTAGGGGCATAACAGGAACACAAAGGGAGATGAAGAACAATGTGGGACAGCAAGGGAGTGAGGGAGAGCAAGAGAGAGAGAAAGAAAAGAGAAAAGAAAGAAAGAGAAAAATAAAAATTTTAAAAGAGTAGCAAAGAAGAAAAAAATTAAAAATAAGAGCAAAAAAATAGTAGTAATTTTTCAAATACCTAATAATTTATAGAAATGAAGGGCCTCCTTCAGGGTATGTCTCTGCTGTCACAATAGACAACGTGGGCAGCAGTGTGCAGTTATAAGTCAGTGAGTCTCAGTAACCCAGTCATAGACTCATGAGATTCAGGCAGATTTCTGGCTGCAAGTCCCAAGTTGTGCTCCCTGTCATCCTGCAGGATTCAGCTGTGCAAGGTTCTACTGCAGGTTCCAGCTGCCTTTCCCCTGAAGATAGTCCAGGTTCCCATTGGTGGTGATGATCCCTTCAACTTACCAAGTACGGTGGTCTGGTGTGCCTTTATTGCAGAGATTCTCTTCTCTTTTCCAGTGGGCTTCAGTTTTCATCAGGGAGCCTGAGAGAGGCCCTCTCTCTGTTGTTCACTTCTGAAGCTCAGGAAAATGGCCTTTATGCTCCCTTGTGCCTCTGTAGTGTGGATCCAAGTAGTGGCTTAGTCTCTGGCTTGGTCTCCTACTTGGTTTCCAGCTCGGTCTCCTGGTCCAAAGTGACATCATTTTTTTTCATTGTAACCAGTGATATTAAACCCTTATCATAGTGTGCTGCCACAGCAACATTCTGCACATACTGCCTCCTACACTACTAATAAACCATGCAAAGTCACATCTTCCCCTGGCTGCTGGTCCATGGTTTGGCTCCCAGTGCACACTGGAAGCAGAAGTGAAATGCATCAAAATGGTAGGAAACATGTATGCACTTTCTCCACCTTAGGAGGTGAAAATGCTCCTAGTTTGATTTCATATTGACTTTTTTCCTACCTCCCTTCCAGTGAGGGAGCCAGGCAGGGGGTGAGACAATATGTAAAGTGTTTCAGTGTTGAGTTTGCTAAGACTGTTCTTATGCTTTAAGAAAAAGTAACCTTTAAGTATGCAAAATGAAATGGATCCTCGTTGTGTGTCGTGGTACATGCCAATAATCCTGACACTTGGGGAGGTTGAGGCAGAAAGATCCCAAGTTCAAGCTCAGTCTGGCAGCTTAGCAACTTAGTTTGTGTTGGGGCAAGGCTGGGCATGTTACTCAGTGCAAAAGTTTCTGGGTTCAATCCCTAGTACTGCAAGAAAAACATAATTGACCCCAAATAGGGGAGGTGGCGCATAGGCACAGTAGTATGTGAAGTCATAAGATCCAGGCAGGTAAAATGGCAAGCTCGCCATTAAAGGCTTTTTATTTTATTTTTCATTAACACACGTTATTCATACTAATGGGATAATGCCTACATCATGCATTGATCATATCCAACCACCCTTCTTCAACACTCCCACCCCACATTCTCTTAGGTACCCTTCCCAGTCTGTAGTAGGTTTTTTGAAGGATAGATACTCTGCTGTTTTAAAGTGAAAGTTCACCCATAATTGAAAACCTTTCAATAGAGACTAGATAGATTCTTGTCAGAAATGTTGTAAATCTGGCTTCTCAGACTTTTCTGCTGAAGTAGTCCTAATGGAAGAGCTCACTTTGTAACTATGGGGTGGGGTGGGGTAGGGGAGTGGGGAGAATTTTAACTACCATTTAAAGCAAAACACTTCATTGACTTCTTATAATTTACCTTTAAATTATATGAGTATAACTTTATTTTAGAATGTCTCTTAATAAAAATACTGCTTTTAATTACTTAGTTAAATTACTTGTATTGTTTTCTCAGATGACTTTGAATAAGATGGAAATCCCAGAAAGATATGTTAGATTGTGTGCCCAAACCTGTTTGAAACATTAATTTATGATCCACTTCATACAATAACTCTCTTCGGAATTACAAGGTCATGCATTAGAACTTGGAAACCCTCTATCTAAACTTAATTTTCAAATAAATACAAAAAAGCATAAAATTGTACATATTTATGGGGTATTGTGTGATATTTAAATACATGCATACATTGTGTAATTCTTAAATCAGGTTAAAGAAAACCTTTTTTATATAGAACCATTTTACAACATTGTTTGTTTATAAGAGTATTTACCTGTGAATGAAAGTTCTAATTAAAAAACCTGAACAAATTAGGGAGGTGATTATTTGCTTTAGAGAATGCCTTCCTACCTCCAAAAAATTATTTTTGGTTCTTTAAATATTATATTTTCTGACTGTATTTGATGTGTACTTATTAACAACTTGGAGGAGAGAACTAAGTAAAATAAAAAGTTAAAGGGCAAATAACCAATAATGATCACTCAATTGTGAATAGAAAGCATATTAGAAATGACCATATTGCCTATAGAAATATAAACCTGGATTTACAGAAATTCTATTTGCACCAAGTTTTTGGAAACTTATGTCTACTGTAAGGTGAGGTATATTCTCTGTATGATAGCATGATTCAATATTGTCCAGAATAAACGTTTTTATCTTCATTTACAAAGAAACTTTGCAAAAGAAGTGATGAACTACCATGCCAAAATAGGCCTAATTTATAATTCAAAAATAATTAAAGAGTAGATCAGGGCAAGAAATTGCCATCATTAAGATGACTATCCATCTCTGCTGAAATGCCAAGGCATAGTCAAAGCTGACCTTCGCCAAACAAAAAGACAAAGTCAGCAGGGATATGGCACCAGGTTGAAAGTGCTACAGAGAAAAGAAAAATAAAAGCCATAAAATCATTTTTGGTGGTTTTACTGAAATTGCTGAAGCATATAGTTAGATTAGGACATTTTTTCAATAACATTTCATGATTAATGTTAGAGATTTGGAGAGATTGAAATAATGGGGAGTCGATAAATGTTCACACTTACTGACATACTTTATGAAAGAAAAACCTATAACCATATGGGACATTTTATTAGAGAATCAACAACAGTGAACCACTGAGGTAGAGTCAAAAGAAAAATGAATAACAAGATCCCTTTTTGATGTTAAAAACAAGCTTATGGCTGGTTGCAAGAAGGAATTAGGGCAGAGGCTTAGACAATAGCTACTCCTGTTTTTCCATTTCATTATTGATAAATTCATAAAAAGTTTAATGTAAATAGTTTTTAATCATGCTGACCTATGACATCATTTTACAACTATTTTATCTTTCTTTTGAGTTCATTATCTATTGGTAATGTCTACTGATACTTGAATTTTTTATTTATTTGGCTCTTTGCTGAATAGGTAATGCTATATAAACAAATACCTAAGTATACAAGGGAATCTAATAATACACAACCTAGTAATGAATCTAGTAATCCACAACCTTCTTTTTGCCAAATAATCCTGTTTGAGATGAACTACTTTACAAAGCTTCCCTGTATTCAAATGGGTGCAGCTGTGCTGAATGAAATTGCAGTGGGTGAACTGAGCATCTCACCTTCTTAACATGTTCACTCTTTTTTATACTCTTCTACAGTGATCATTGAGGCAGTTTAAAAAATACTCCTCACATATATTTTCTAACTTGATGGATAAAATTTTCATAATAAATTATATCATATATCCAAAAGAATAATTGAATACTCATATTCTTACCACCTAGTTCAAGAAATAGGGTATTATCAGTACATTTGAAAGCCCTGCTATACCCTTCACTTGTCAAACCTCTAACAAAAGGAAAATACTATATTGAATTTTGTTCATTTCTTTTTTGCTATTTTAAGTTTGAAGAGTCATACATATGTATATATATTATATATATATACATACATATATGTGCAAAATATTTGATTTCAATTTTTAAAATTTTCTGGGGATAGAATATTTTTAATCCCTTTATTCCTTTAACATATTTTTTAGATACTTTAATGTTACTGTACATGTCAGATTTTATCAACTTTTAGTAGTGTATTCCATCAAATGAAGGTACTATAATTTAACTGTTCTCCTTTTAATGAGTATTTGGTTTGTTCCCAGGTTTTGCAAGTGGTACTATGAAATATACATATCTCTTATACATGTTTAAGAATTACTTAAGGGTATATGTACATGGTTGGAACTAAAGGATTATGAAGAATGAATATATCAATTATCAACAAAGTATAAAACTTTATTATTCCACATCTTCACCAATTCTTCTTACTAACAGACTTTAATTTATTACTAAATTGGTAGTTGTAGAACTCATATCGTTTTTATTTTGTATTTTATTTGTGTTTTATTTTATTTTGTATTTCTTTGATTATAAGTGAAGTTCAGCAGCTCTTCACATGTTTTATAGGCCATTTATAATTCCTTTTTTGACAAATACCTATTGGATTATTTTTTGTCAAACAATTTTTCTTTTACTTATTGACTTGTAGGAGTTTTTTATGTACCTTAAAAACAAATTATTTACCAGTTATGATTTGCAGTCCTCTTTAAGTTTGTAGGTTGTCTTTTTAATTTTCTTTATGGTATCTTTTGACAAATTTTCTAATTTGATGTGTCAAACTCACCAGTCTTTTTTCTCTATGGTTAGTGTTTTAGGTACATATGTTTAAAATATTTCCCCTAACCTAAAGTCAAAAAGGATACTTTAGCTGGGCATGATGGAACATACCTGTAATCCCAGCACTTGAGAGACTGAAGCAAGAGGATTGCCATGAGTTTCAGATTAATCTGGGCTATAAACCTTGAAGGCAAAAGAAGCTTGAAATCAAGAGTTTCAAGCCCTGAAAGAAAACAACTTCCAACCTAGATTGTAATATCTTATAAAAGTATCTTTCTTTTCCTCCATACCTTCTTTATTATTTTTTTGTTAATTTTATTGGCACATTTTAGACATAATTAATGATCACATTCATTGTAGGGAATTTGAACCTGTGCATAATATATCCTGATTCTTCTTTTTTTTCCAATCCCTCCCTCCGACCCCTCTTTCCCTCTTTATTTATAAGAGCTTTGTTTCCATTTTTTCCTTCCATTCTCTTTTTCTCTTTCCTTTTCTTCTTTTCTCCCTCCCCCTCCCTTCCTCCCTTTTCCCATTTGAACATTTGCTTCTCATTTCCCAATACCTATTATACATTTTGGTCCTTATTTACACTTTCAGCTTCTCATGCCAGAGAAACCATGTGATGTTTAAACATGATTTCCAATTTATTTCACTTAAGAGTATGGTCTCAAAGGTGCATTCATTTGTCTATAAATTTCTCAAGTCTATCCTTCTTTATGGCAGAATAGTACTCTGTTGTATAAAAAATTGTTGATGGGCATTTGGGCTGTTTCCAAGATTTAGCTATTACAAACTGTGCCACTATAAACATGGGTGTGCATATATCACTGTGGTATGATGCTTTTAATTCCTTTGGAAATATACCAAGAAGGGGAATACCTGGGTCAAATACAGCCTCTAGGTTTACTTTTTCGAGGACTGTCCACACTGATTTCCACAGTGGGTGCACCAGTCTACACTCGCATCAACAGTGTACAAGGGTTCCTTTTTCCCCACAGCCCCACCAGCATTTATTATTGGTTGATTTCTCGATAATAGCCATTCTTTCTAGAGTGAGAGGAAATCTCAGTGTTGTTCTAATTTGTGTCTTTCAAATGACTGTTGAGTTTGAACACTTTTTTATGTATTTATTTGCTCTTTCTACTTCTTCATCTGAGAAGTGTCTATATATTTCAAATCCCCATTTTTGGATTAGGTCTTTAAATTTGGTGGGGTCTTATTTTTTTACTTCTTTATATATTCTAGACATTAGTCCTTTGAGGAATAACTGGCAAAAAGTTTTCCCATTCTATGGGTTGTCTCTTCACTCTGTTGGTGCTTCTTTTTGCTATGGAAAAGCTTTTTAATGAGATGAGATCCCACTTATTGACTCTTTGTATTATTTCCTGTTTGATCAGAGTTTTGTTCATAAAGTCTTTGCCTATACCTACCCTTCAAGAGTTCTATATATTCTATCTTCCAGCAAATTTAGTGTTTCTATTTTAACATTTAGATCTTCAATCCATTTCAAATTTAGTTTAGTGCATGGTGAGAGATAGGAGTTTAGGTTTAATCTTCACAATGTGAAAAGCCACTTTTGCCAACACCATTTATTAAAGAGGCTCTCTTTCTTCCAGTGAAGGCGTTTGGTCCCTTTGTTGAAGATAAGGTGGGTGAGTGTGTTTGGAGCTGTTTCTGGATCTTCTAATCTGTTCTATTGATCCTTGGGTCTTTTTTTCCCCCAGTACCATGCTGTTTTCATCACAATAGCTTTGTAGTATAATTTCAAGTCAGGTGTTGCGATGGCCCCTGCCTTGCCTTTGTTGTCCAGAATTGTTTTTGCAATTCTAGGGCTCTTCTGGTTCCAAATGAATTTTAGGATTGTTTTCCCTAATCGTGTGAGGTATGCTTAGGAATCAATCTAACAAAGGAAGTAAAAGACATTTACATTGAAAACTACAATACTCTAAAAAAGAAGATTGAAGAGGATATCAGAAAATGGAAAGACATCACCTGCTTTTAGGTAGGAACAACCAATAGAGTGAAAATACCATACTTCCAAAATTATACAGATTTATTGCAATTTCAATCAAAATATGAACAACATAAAATTATGTTTCAAAATGGATGGAGAGATATTTCCATGATAAAGAGCACATAAAGAAATTCATGAGTGAGTACCAAAGAAACATTCCATTTACTTATTTTATTTGTATTATTTAAAATTAATTTTATTTGTAGATTTTAGGTATACAATAGAATGACATTCATCATTCGAAATTTGCACCATTATATAATCTCTCTGAGTTCTTATTTTTTCCCAAGTCCCCTGCCCTCCCTTCAACACTCCATCCCTCCCTATTTATGAAGACTTTGTTTCCATTTTTTCATTTTCTCATATTAATTCCCTTCCCTTCTTTCCTTTCCCCTACCCCTCCCACTTCCCCTTTGCCCCTTTTCTTCCTATTTCACATTATCTCTTATACCTTTTAGGCAATATTTACACTTTCAGTTTCTTACACTACAGAAACTATTTGGTATTTATACATGTGTGTCCTATTTATTTCACTTAAGAGTATTGTCTCAATGTGCATCCATTTAGCTATAAATGTCTCTAATTTCTCTTTTTTTTGGCTGAGTAGTATTCCATTTTATTTTTAAAAAATCACATTTTATCCAGTCTCCAGTTGATGGGAAATTGGGATATTTCCAAGTTTTAGCTATTACAAATTGTGCTGCTATGAACATGGGTGCACATAAATCACTGTGGTATGATTATTTTAATTCTTTGTGGAAGATACCCAGCAGAGGAATAGCTGGGTCAAATGGGACGTCCAGTCCTAGTTCTGTGAGGTATCTCCATACTGATTTCCACAGTGGTTGCACCAGTCCACACTCACACTAGCAGTGGAGAAGTGTTCCTTTTCCCCCACAGTCCTGACAGCAATTGTTATTGGTTGATTTCATGATAGCTCATACTTTCTGGGGTGAGGTGGAATCTCAGCATTGTTTACACTTGCATATCTCTAATGACCAGTGAAGTTGAACATTTTTTCACATGTTTATTTGCTATTTCTACTTCTTTGTCTCAGAAATGTCTATTCATTTCAGATGCCCATTTTTGGATTGGGACTTTAAATTTGGGAGGTCTGATCTTTTAAAGTTCTTTATAGATTTGAGATAGTAGATCTTTGTCTGAGGAAGAGCAGATAAAAATTATTTCCCACATTGTGGGTTGTTTCTTCACACTGCTGGTGGTTTCTCTTGCTGTGCAGAAACTTTTTAAAATGAAGATATCCCACTTGTTGATTATTTGTGCTAGTTTACTGGCAACTGAGGCTTTGTTCATAAAATATTTTCCTTCACCAATATCATCAAGAGTACTGCCTAACCTCTGTTCCAAATTGTTCAGTGTTTCTGTTTTAATATTTAGATATTTCATCCATTTTGAGTTTAGTTTAGGGGATGGTGAGAGATATACATCTAGTTTTAATTTTTGGTAAGTTGAAACTCAATTTTTCCAGCACCATTTATTAAAGAGGCTATCTTTCCTTCAGTGAGGGTGTTTTGCTCCTTTGTCGAAGATGAGGTGGTTGAGTGTGTCTGGAGTTCTTTCTCTGTCTTCTAATCGGTTCCACTGGTCCTCAGGTCTGTTTCTTTGTCATTACCATGCTGTTTTTATTACAGTAGCTTTGTAGTATAGTTTTAAATTGGGAGTTATTATATCCCCTGCCAGGTCTCTGTTGCCTAGAATTGCTTTTGGTATTCTAGGTCTCTTATTGTTCCAAATGAATTTTTGGATTGTTTTCTCGAGGTCAGTGAAGTATGCTGCTGGAATTTCAATTGAGATTGCACTGAATCTATATAGCAGTTTTGGAAGTATGGCCATTTTCACAATATTGATCCTTTCTACCCAGGAGCAAGGGATGTCTTTCCATTTTCTAATGTCCTTTTCAGTCTCTCTTTTCAGAGTGGTATAGTTTTCACAGAAGTGGTCTTTGATTTCTTTTGTTAGGTTGCTGCCTAGGTATTTCAGTATTTTGGATGTTATTGTGAAAGAAATTGTTTGACCTATTTCTCTCTTAGTGAGTCTGTTGTTCGTATCCAGGAAAGCTATTGATTTTGCATGTTGACCTTGTATCCAGCTACTTTACTGAATTTGATTATTATGTCTAGAAGATTTTTGGTAGAGTTGTTGATGTCTTCTATATAGAGAATCATGTCATCTGTAAATAATGACAATATGACTTCATATCCTATCTTTATATCTTTTATTTCTTTCTCTTGTCTAATTGCCATAGCTAATGTTTCCAAAACTATATTGAACAGGAGTGGTAATAGTGGACATCCCTGTCTTGTTCCTGATTTTAGTGTGAAGGATTTTAGTTTTTGACCATTTAGTATGATATTGGCTGTTGGTTTTTCATGGATGGCTTTTATCTGATTGAGGTACAGACCATCTATTCCAATTTTCTGCAGTGTTTTTTTTTTTATCATGAATGCATATTGGATTTTGTCAAATGCTTTTTGTGCATCTATTGAGATGATCATATGGTTTTTGTCCTTGACTCTATTGATTCCATTTATTGATTTGCGTATGTTGAACCATTCCTGCATACCTGGGATGAATCCCACTTGGTCAGGGCGTATGATCTTCTTGATGATCTTCTACATTCTATTTGCCAGTATCTTATTAAGGATTTTTGCATCTATGATCATTAGTGAGATTGGCCTATAGTTCTCTTTTATGTTTGGGTCTTTCCCTGCTTTGTGGATCAAGGTGATGCTTGCTTACAGGACTGAATTTGGGTGTATTAATTCCCTTTCAATTTCACTGAAGATTTTAAACAGTAGTGGCAGTAGTTTCTCTCTAAATGTCTTATAGAATTCAGCAATGAAGCCATCAGGATCTGGGATTTTCTTAGTTGGTAAGTTTTAATTAGGTTTTCAATTTCATTGGTTGACATTGGGTTGTTTAGAATTTTATGGTCTTCTTCGATCAACTTTGTTAGTTCATATGAAACTAGGAATCTACATTTCATTTGTTTTTTCCATCTTATTGGCATATAGGTTCTGGAACTAGGTATTGATGATATTCTGGATTTCTGCTGGGTCTGTTGCAGTTTCACCCTTTTCATTCCTAGTTGCATAGATTTGAGCCTTCTCTTTCCTTTTGTTGATAAGGTTGGCTAAGGCTTTGTCAATTTTGCTTATTTTTTTGAAGAACCAACTCTTTGCTTCATTGACTTTTTGTATCGTTCTCTTCATCTCCATTGCATTGATTTCTGCTCTGATATTTATAATTTCCTCCCTTATATGAGCTTCAAGTTTGTCCTGGTCTTCTTTTTCTAGAAGCTTGAGGTTCAGCATCAGGTTGTGTAACTGAGGCCACTCTGTTATTCTCATGTGAGTATTCACTGCTATAAATTTCCCTCGTAAGACTGCTTTCATTGTACCCCTTAGATTCCGATGTGTTGTATTGTCATTGTCATTTAATTGAAGGAACTGCCTGATTTCTTCTTTTTTTATTAAATTCTTTTATTGGTACATTGTAGGTATACAACACAATTACAATTCTCATTGGGAATTGTACCTTTACATAATGCATCTTGGTTCTTATTTTTTCCCCATTCCTATCCCTCCCTTCACCCCCTCCACCCTTCCTTATTTACAAAGATTTTGTTTCCATTTTTTCCATTTCTCATCATTTTGCCTTTCTCTTCTTTCCTTTCCCCTGCCCCTCCCACTGCCCCTACAGCTTTGGACCTTTTCTTCCTATTTTACATTATCGATTATTCATTCTAATCATTGGTACATTTTAGATATACAATATAATTATACAATATAATGACATTCATCATTGGAAATTTGCACATTTACATAGGCTCTCTTGGTTCTTATTTTTCACCGTTGCCCAGCCCTCCCTTCAACCCCTCCATTCCTCCCCATTTACAAAGATTTTGTTCCTATTTTTCCATTTTCTCATATTAATCCCATTCCCTTCTATCCGTTCCCCTAGCCCTCCCACTTCCTTCCACTTTGCCCCTTTTCTTCCTATTTCACATGACCTATTATACATTTAGTCCTTACTTACACTTTCAGTTTCTCACACCAGAGAAACTATTCAGTATTTATACATGTGTGTCCTATTTATTTCACTTAAGAGTATCGCCTCAATGTTCATCCCCTCAATGTGCATTCACTTAGCTATAAATGTCTCTAATTTCTCATTTTTTATGGCTAAGTAGTACTCCATTTTATTAAAAAACACATTTTCTTTATCCAGTCTCCAGTTGATGGGCATTTGTGCTGTCTCCAAGTTTTAGTTATCACAAACTGTGCTGCTATGAACATGGGTGCACATATATCACTGTGGTATGATTCTTTTAATTCTTTGGGGAAGATACCCAGCAGGGGAATAGTGGGGTCAAATGGGACTTCTAGTCCTAGTTCTTTGAGGTATCTCCATACTGATTTCCACAGTGGTTGCATCAGTCTACACTCCCACCAGCAGTGGAGAAGGGGTCCTCTTTCCCCACAGCCCTGCCAGCATTTGTTATTGGTTGATTTCATGATAGCAGCCATTCTTTCTGGAGTGAAGTGGAATCTCAGCCTTGTTTTCATTTGCATCTCTCGAATGACCAGTGATGTTGAACATTTTTTCATGTATTTATTTGCTATTTCTACTTCTTTGTCTGAGAAATGTCTGTTCATTTCAGATGCCCATTTTTGGATTGGATCTTTAAATTTGGGAGGTCTGATCTTTCTAAGTTCTTTGTAGATTCAAGATAGTAGACCTTTGTGTGAGGAAGAGCAGGTGAAGATTTTTTCCCACATTGTGGGTTGTCTCTTCACACTGCTGGTGGTTTCTCTTGCTGTGCAGAAGCCTTTTAATAAGAAGAGATCCCACTTGTTGATTGTTTGTGCTAGTTCATGGGCAACTGAGGTTTTGTTCATAAAATCTTTTCCTACACCGATGTCTTCAAGGGTTCTACCTAACCTCTGTTCCAACTGGTTCAGAGTTTCTATTTTAATATTTAGATCTTTAATCCATTTTGATTTTAGTTTAGTGCATGGTGAGAGATATAGGTCTAGTTTTGATCTTTGGCAAGTTGAAGCCCAATTTTTCCAGCACCATTTATTAAAGAGGCTATCTTTCCTCCAGTGAGGGTGTTTGGCTCCTTTTTCGAAAATAAGATGGCTGAGTGTGTCTGGCATTGTTTCTGCATCTTCTAACCTGTTCCACTGGTCCTCAGGTCTGTTTCTTTGCCAGCGCCATACCATTTTTATCACAGTAGCTTTGTAGTAGAGTTGCAGGTTGGGGACTGTGATACCCCCTGCCATGTCTGTGTTATCTAGAATTTCTTTTGCTATTCTGTGTCTCTTCTTGTTCCAAATGAATTTTTGGATTGTTTTCTCAAGGTCCATGAAGTATGCTGCTGGGATCTCAATTGGAATTGCATTAAATCTATATAGCAGTTTTGGAAGTATGGCCATTTTTACTATAGTAATCCTTCCTACCCAGGAGCAGGGGATGTCTGTCCATTTTCTGATATCCTCTTCAATCTCTCTTTTCAGAGTGCCATAGTTTCCAGAGAAGAGGTCTTTGCTTTCTTTCATTAGGTTGATTCCTAGGTATTTCAGTTTTTTGGATGCTATTGTGAAAGGAATTATTTGCTCTATTTCTCTCTCAGTGAGTCTTTCATTTGTGTAGAGGAAAGCTATTGATCATCCTTTGATTTTTAGTCTATGAATTTCTGTTGGGGTTACATGCATTTCTTGTATACAGCATAGAGTTAGATCTTGCTTCTTGATCCCATCTGCTAATATGTGTTTAGACACTTGTCATTTGAGAAATGCAAATGAAAACAATGCTGTGATTCCGCTCCACTCCAGAAAGAGTGGCTGCTCTCATGAAATCAACCAATTCCCCAAAGCATTAAAAGAATCATACTACAGTGATATATGTGTGCCCATGTTCATAGCAGCACAGTTTGTGATAGCTAAAACTTGGAAACAGCCCAAATGCCCATTAACTGGAGATTGGATAAAGAAAAATTTTTTGTTTTATAAAATAGAGTACAACTTAGCCTTAAAAAATGAGAAATCAGAGACATTTATAGCTAAGTGGATGCACATTGAGGCAATACTCTTAAGTGAAATAAATAGGACACACATGTGTAAATACCGAATAGTTTCTCTGGTGTGAGAAACTGAAAGTGTAAATAAGGACTAAATGTATAATAGGTAATGTGAAATAGGAAGAAAAGGGGCAAAGTGGAAGGAAGTGGGAGGGCTAGGGGAACGGATAGAAGGGAATGGGATTAATATGAGAAAATGGAAAAATAGGAACAAAGTCTTTGTAAATGGGGAGGAATGGAGGGGTTGAAGGGAGGGCTGGGCAACGGTGAAAAATAAGAACCAAGAGAGACTATGTAAAGGTGCAAATTTCCAATGATGAATGTTGTATTGTATACCTAAAATGTACCAATGATTAGAATGAATAATCGATAATGTAAAATAGGAAGAAAAGGTCCAAAGCTGTAGGGGCAGTGGGGGGGGCAGGGGAAAGGAAAGAAGGGAAAGGTAAAATGATGAGAAATGGAAAGAATGGAAATAAAGTCTTTGTAAATAGGGAAGGGTGGAGGGGGTGAAGGGAGGGCTAGGAATGGGGAAATAATAAGAACCAAGATGCATCATGTAAAGGTACAGTTCCCAATGAGAAATGTAATTGTGTTGTATACCTACAATATACCAATAAAAAAATTAATTAAAAAAATCAAAGGATGGAAATCAATATTCCATCCATAGGGTACCTGAAAACAAGGAGGAATAACTAACCTGCTATCTAAGTGGACTTCAAGAAAAACTGATCAAAAGATACAGAGAAGGACAATATAAGTATAACCATATAAACATGTATTTCCAAACCATGGTGCACTGAACTTCATAAAACAATACTAATAGAGATAAAAGATCAGATAAACATCAATACATAAATATTGTAATCACAGTAGAGTATCTCAGTACCCCAGTGTCACAAAGATAGATCAACTAAACAAAGAAATTAAAAATGAAATATCAGACTTGACTGAAATCTTTGAACAAATAGATGTAAGTGAAATAAATCAGGTACACAAGTTTGAATATCACATCATTGCACTTGTGTGAGAAATCCAAAGTGTATATAAGGAGCAGAATGGGACAGAAATATTAGCAAGAACTTGTGTAAATGGGAAGTGGAACAAGAGATGGGGCAGGGGAGAGAGGATGGGAAAAGGAATTTTAAAAAAATTAAAACAAAAAACCTGGAAATAGAGCTTTTGTAAATATGGAGGGAAGAAGAGTTGGAGGGAAGAAAGGGAAAGAGGACAAAAAAAGGAATTGAGATGTGCTATATACATGTTCACATCCCACATGATGAATGTAATCATTATGTCCTGGAAACATGTACTAACAAAGATAAAACATGGAAAAAATCATGCAGAGTGTCTCAACTAACAACAACAGAATAACATTCTTTTCAGCAGCATGTGTACTTTCTCCAAAATAGATCACATACTAGGTAATAAATTATGCTTAAGTAAATGCAAAAGATTTGAAATTTCATCATGCACATTATCAAATCACAGTGCAATGAAACTAGACATCAGTAGCAAAAGAAACCACATAAACTATGCATACATATGGAAATTAAACAAGATATTCTTGAATAATCAGTGGGTTACAGAAGAAATTAAGGAAGAAATAAGACAGTTCTTAGAATTAAATTGTAATGCCAGTAAAACATACCAGAACTTATGGAACCCAATGAAAGCAGTCCTATGAGGAAAGTTTGTAGCTGTAAATGCCTACATTGGAAAAACAGAAGAGCTCAAATAAACAATCTAATGATGCATCTCACTATCCTAGAAAAACAAGAACAATCCAAAGCCAAGCTTGTTCAAGGAAGCAAATTATAAAGATCACAGTAGAAATCAATGAAATGGAGACTAAAAAAACAATAAAAAGTCAGTGAATCAAAAAGCTAGTTATTTGAAAGAGTAAATAAAATAGAAAAACACTTAGCCAATTTTACCAAAAAAAGGAAAGACACAATTAAATTCAATTAGAAATGAAAAAGGTGAAATCACAATGGACACCACTGAAATTCAAAAAAATATTAGCAACTACTTCACAAATCTATATGCCAAAAATTGGAGCATTCAGAAGAAATGTAGACATTCTTATATACATATGAATAACCAACCTGAACCAAAAAGACTTAAAAAGCTTGACTAATCCAATAACCAGCAATGAAATTGAAGCAGTAGAAAAAAATCCCTACTAACTAAGAAGAGTCCAGGACCCAATGGATTCACTGCTAAGTTCTACAGAAACTTTGGGAAAGATCTAATATCAATATTCCCCAAACTTCTTAATGAAATCAAGAGGGAAGAAGTACTCCCAAAATCATTCATGGAAGCTAGCATTACCCTGAATTCAAAGTAACACAAGGATCCAACCAAAAAAGAGAACTACAGGCTGATCTCTCTAATGAATATACATGCAAAAATCCTCAACAAGATACTGGCAAACAGAATTCAAGGAATCATCAAAAACATCATGCACCATGACCAAGTAGGCTTTGTCTCAGGGATTCAAGGGTGGTTCAACATATGTAAATAAATGAATGTAATTTGTCACATAAACAGAAACAAAGACAAAAATCACAGGATCATCTTACTCGATGCAGAAAAAGCTTTTGACAAAATCCAACATCCAGTTACAATAAAAACTCTAAAGGAAATAGGTATAGAAGGACCTTATCTCAATGTAATGAAAGCCATTTATGACCAAACCCATTGCTTACATCATATTAAATGGGAAAAACTGAAAATTTTCTCTCTAAAATCAGGAGTAAGGAAAGGATGTCCATTATCACCTCCACTGTTCAACATAGTCCTCAAAATATTATCCAGAACAATCAAGAAAGAGAAAGAAGTTAAAGGTATATGAACAGGAAAGGACAAAGTCAAAGTATCAATATTTGCATATGACATGATCCTCTGCTTACAAGATCCAAAATTTCCACCAAAAGACTCTTAGAATTAATAGTCAAATTCAGCAATATAGCAGAATACAAAATCCACTTATAAAATCAATACAATTCCTATACACTAATACTGAACTCAGTGAGAAAGAAATTAGGAAAACAACATCATTCACAATAATATCATGAAAAATTAAGTATTTGGGAATTAACTTAACCAAGGAAGTGCAAGACCTCTACAATGAACATTGCATCACTCTGAGAAAGAAAATCAAGTAAGACATCAGAAAATGGAAAGATATCCTCTGTTCCTGGATAGGCAGAAACAAAATAATCAAAATGACTATACTTCCAAAACTGATATACAGATTTAATCAATTCTAGTCAAAAGAGTAACAACATTTTTCACAGATCTAGAGAATACAATTCTAAAATTCATATGGAACCAGAAGAGACCTGGAATACAAAAAAGCAATCCTGGGTAAAAAAAAGCAAAGCAGGAGGCATCACAATTCCAGATATGAAGTTATACTAAAAAGCTACTGTGATTAAAATATCATGGTGCTGGCACAAAAAACAGGTATATGGATCAGTGAAGCAGAACAGAGGAAGCATAAACAATCCCAGGCACTTTCAGCTATTCAATCTTTGAAAAAGGGGTCAAAAGACATACACTGGAGGAAAGATAGCCTCTTTAAGAAATGGTGCTGGAAAAATTGGATATCCAATGCAGAAGATTGAGTCTAGACCCATATATCTCATCATAACTAAGCTAAAATCAAAATAGATAAAAAATCTAAACATTAAAACAGAAACAGTATTCTGGAAGATAAACTAGATAAAACTCTTAAAGATACAGGCAAAAAATCCTCTAAACAGAGCCCCAATGACAAAAGAAATAATACTGAGTCAACAAAAGAGATCATATCAAATTAAAAAGTCTCTGCACAGCAAAATAATCAACAAACAGTGTGAAAAGTCAACTTACATGATGGGGAAAATTTTTTGCCATCTATTCATCAGACAAAAGACTAACATTTAGAATATATAAGGAACTCAACAAATTAGACTCCCTCAAAAAAAGGGGAACTGAAATGAATTGACACTTCTCAGAAGAAGTGCAAATGGCCAATTGACACATGAAAAAAATGTTGAAGATTGCTGGTCATTATAGGAATGCAAATTAAAACGACATTGAGATATCATCTTACCCCAGAAAGAATTGCCATCATCAAAAAATCAAGTAATAACAAATGCTGTCAAGGATGTGGGGGAAATGAATTCTTCTACATTGTTTGTGGGAATGTAAACTAGTACAACCACTATGGAAATCAGTATGGAGATTCCTCAAAAAATTAAAAACAGAAATTCCATTTATTCTAGCTATGTGCCTTCTAGATATCTTTTCCAAAGAGTTAGAAATAATATTACAGGGATACATCCATTCCCATGTTTATAGCAGCACAAGTCATAATACCTAGATCTTGGAAATAGTGTATATGTCCATCAACAGATGAATGGATAAAGAAAATTTGGTATTTATACCAAAGGAGTACTACTCTGCCATAAATAATTATAAACTTGAGGCATGAATGAGCAACTTGACAATATAATTGTTAAATAAAGTAAGTTAGACACTCAGGCTTAAATATATCATTATTTTTCTTATATGAGAAACTATATATATATGGAAAGGGAGGCAGGGAGAGAACAAAATGGAAGATAAAGAGGAAGTAGGATGTAGTTTAAATAACTCCTCAAATTACCTATTATGTTGCTTCAAAAATACTTTAAAATAAATGCTAATTTGTTTCATTTATACTTCTAATACCATTTGTTCTCATCATTTTTCCTTCCCCTTCTTTCCTTTCCCCTGCCCCTCCCACTACCCCTACCCCTGTGGACCTTTTCTTCCTATTTTACATTATCAATTATTCATTCTAATCATTGGTACATTTTAGGTATACAATATAATGACATTCATCATTGGAAATTTGCGCCTTTACATAGTCTCCCTTGGTTCTTATTTTTCACCCTTGCCCAGCCCTCCCTTCAACCCATCCATTCCTCCTTATTTACAGAGATTTTGTTCCTATTTTTCCATTTTCTCATATTAATCCCACTCCCTTCTATTCTTTCCCCTAGCCCTCCCACTTCCTTCCCCTTTGCCCCTTTTCTTCCTATTTCAATTATCTATTATATCTTTTAGCCCTTATTTACACTTTCAGTTTCTCACACTAGAGAAACTATTTGGTATTTGCACATGTGTGTCCTATTTATTTCACTTAAGAGTATTGCCTCAATGTGCATCCACTTAGCTATAAATGTCTCTAATTTCTCATTTTTTTCATGGCTGAGTAGTACTCCATTTAATAAAAGAACCACATTTTCTCTATCCAGTCTCCAGTTGGTGGGCATTTGGGCTGTTTCCAAGTTTTAGCTATAACAAACTGTGCTGCTATGAACATGGGCGGACATATATCACTCTGGTATGATTCTTTTAATTCTCTTAATTTTTAATAGTGTTTGGTGCATAGATATTTATGATTGTCATCTCTTCCTCTTGAATTCTTCCCTTAACAAGGATGTAGTGTCCTTCTTCGTCTCTCTTAATCAATGTTGCTTTGAAATCTACTTGATCTGCAAAGAGGATAGCTACTCCTGCTTTTTTCGGGTTCCTGTCACATGCAGTATTGTTTTCCACCCTTTAACTTTCAGTTTATGAGTTTCCTTTTGAATTAAGTGTGTTTCTTGTATGAAGCATATTGTTGGATTTTGCTTCTTGACCCATTCTGCCAGTCTATTTCTTTTGATTGGTGATTTGAGAGCATTAACATTGATGGATTCATTCTTCTGGGTTTCCTGGGGTTGTGATCCTCATTGTCTTTTCCTAGGGTATTGTCTAAAATTTTCTGGAGTGCCGGTTAGGTATTCATGAAGTTCCTGAGGTGCTCTTTATCGTCAAAGTATCTTATTTCTCCATCAATTTTGAAAGATAGTTTTGCAGGGTACATCAATCTGGGTTGGAGGCTGTTTTCTTTTAGGGCTTGGAATATGTCTTTCCAAGCTGTTCTTGCCTTGATGGTTTGTATTGAGAAGTCTACTGTCATTCTGATGGGCTTTCCTTTGTATGTGATTTGTTTCTTTTCTCTAACTGCTTGTAGAACTTTGTTCTTCGTTGAGTTTCTGGAATCTTAACAATTATATGGCTATGTGTAGATTTTTTTTGATCAAGGCTCTTTGTAGTCCTATATGCCTCACTTATCTGTATGTCAAGCTCTTTCCCCCTCCTTGGGAAGTTTTCTGCCATTATTTCTGTGAAGAGATCTTTTATGTCATCTGCACTCTCTCCCGTTTCTTCATTGACTCCAATCAGTCTTATGTTATTCTTCTTTGCATCATCTAGCACCTGCTGGATTGATTTCTCATGTTCCCTTATAATTTTGAAGCAATTTTTCTTTTCCTGGTCACTAATTGTAATCTTATCTTCTATATCTGAAATTCTGTCCTCACATTGGCTCATTCTGCTGTGTAGACTTTCAATTTAGTTTTTCATGTCCTGGAAATCTATTTGCATCTGTTTTATGGATTCCATTTGTTTCCTATGTTGGGATTCCATCATGTTCCTGAGCTCCTCTCTAGATTTATTAATCATGTCTTGCACTAGGGGCACAATTTCTCCTGTTATCTGAGAAATTATTTCTGATTTCATTTTTTCCAGATCCCCTTTTGTTGCCAGTTCAGTGGGTCCAGGTGGTTGAGTATCAGAATGTTCTATCTCATTTCCCTTTGGGGTTGTTGTAGGTGATCTGGGGGTCCGGTTTTGAGACTTATTTATGTGTTTTCTCATTTTGACTGGGGTGGGGTGGGGTGTTGGCGCCTGCATTGATTACCTCGTCTGAGCTGGGAGAGGTGGTACAGGGGCTGGGGGTAGCAGTAGGGATGGTGACCCAAAAGCCCTTTCCTGTGGGCTGGGAGCAGTGGGAGGGATGGTGGCCGAGAATCCCCTTCCTCTGGACCAGGAGCAGTGGGATGGTGGCTCAGAAGCCCCTACCTCTGTGCAGGGAGCAGAGGGACTCAGCACTGTGGTCTGGTGGTCCTGTGTCCTCTGCATCTTTGTAGTGTGGAACCAGGTTGCTGTACAGAGGAGCGGTGTGGGGGGGGTCCAGTGGATTGCTGCTGGTGTGTTGGCTGGTTCCATGTGTTCAATGCGACTCGGGACCTCAGTCGGGTGTGCCTACCATTTGTTCATTTTAAATAAAGTTTTGTCTTTTTTTGGATACTTTTTCATAAGAATCTTTTTTTGTTTTAACTTGTACTCTGTGTAGCATTTTGGCCATTCTTTTGACCTCATGATACACAGTATAATATATTAAACATTGTCATTTGCTAATTATTGTTATGAAATTTTGTTTTATTTTTTATAGAAGAGTGTTTTTATATTTTCTTTATTAATATCTACTTTATTACATTAAAATAGAAAACAATGAAAGATTACAAAGTGTCCATCATACAAAAATCTGTCAATGTAATACACCACATTAACCAAATAAAGGGGAAAATCTCCAAGAAAAGTTTACCTGCCTAAATTTATTGGCATGAATGTCCATTATGAGTAGATTATGAGGCATGAGGTTACCATAAGTTTTGTTCCTTTAACATTTGAAATAGACTTCTTAGGCTGAGGATATAGCTCAGTGGTAGAGCACTTACCTACAGGCATGAGTATCTGAGTTTGATCCCCACCATCATAAACAAATAAATAATAATAAAACCAACTTCCTTGGGATCTGAGGAAATGTAGCATTATCATAAAGAGCAATGGTTCTACTTTGAGATGTGCTTCTTTTCAATTTCCTGTCCATTAATTATTAATTAATAAATAATTACTTAATTAAATTTATTATCTTAGTGTTCTGTAGGTCAGAAGTCTAGTAAGGATCTTACTGAACTAAAGTCAAATTGTCATCAGGGTTGTGTTCCTTTTTGGAGGTTTGAGTGAGAATTTGTTTCTTTGCTCATTCAGATTGTTGGCAGAGTTCAATTCCTTGTGGTTGTAGGCCTGAGGCCCTCCTTACCTTGTGGGCTGTTCCCTGTGCTCTTCTCAGCATTCAAGGACTACTTATACTCTTTGGCTCATGTTTCCCTTCCTCCCCGTTGAAAGCCAAAAAAGGTGGATTGAGTCCTTCTTTGTCTTTGAATTGTTTTGCTTGTTCTTCTATCAATCTACTCTGAAATTGAAATGTTTTCTACTTTTAAGGGCTCAATGGTGAAACTGAGCCCACTCAGATAATCCAGAATAATAACTAAGGTCCATAATTTTATTTTTAAAATTTTCTTTTTTAATTAGCATGTAAGAATTGTGCGAATTTATAGGGCAGAGTGTGTTACTTCAGTGTAAATGATCAAATCGAGGTAATTAACATTTTAATCCAAAACCAAACCAAACCAAACCAAACCAAACCAAAAACAAACAAACAAACAAAAACACTTTAATCTTACCATTTCTGTATATTTGGAGGCTTCAAGCTCCTTTCTTCTACTTCATAAAATATGTTTTTATAAACCGTACTCACCCTACTGTGCTGTGGAACACTAGAACTGATTCCTTTCACCTGACTGTGCTTTAGCATCACTTACCCAACCTCCCTGTATTCTCCCTCCCCAATTCCCTTCTTAGCTTCTAGTAATTGCCATTTTATACTCTCCTACTTTGTGATCAACTATTTACAGTTCTATATAGAAAGAACATGCAGTTTTTGTTTTTCTATGCCTGGCTAATTTCACTTAACATAATATCTTTCAGTTCTATCCATTTTGCTGCAAATGTCAAGACTTCATTTTAATAGTTAAATTATATTCTATTCTCTCCCCCTCCTTTCTCCCACTAAACAACACCCCCAGCCCATGATGACTGGCACCTTTATAGAAGAAAGGAAAGGGAGATTTTGACACAGAAGAGAAACATAAGGGAAAAAATGCACTACATGATGATGGAGGCAGAGAGTGGAGTGAGGCAGTTGCCAGCCAAGAAATGCCAAGGATTACTGCCAACTACCAAAAGCTAAGAAGGGACAAGTGAAGATTTGTCTGTAGAGCCCTTAGAAATAGTATGACATTGCCAATACCTTGACTTCAGATGTCCATGACAGTAAGAGAACTAACTTCTGTTATTTACCTAGCTTATAATAGTTTTGTTAAAGCAGCCTAGGAAACTAATACAGCAGTTTACCATGATTTCTCAAATTGTTTTTTCTTTGAAGTAGCATTATCAAACATGCTTTTGTTAGTTTCTGGGATATAAGACATACATTCAAATATTATGTCCCAAGATATAGTGAGTACCCTAAGAAAGGCTTGTTTTGTTTGTCCCCTAAAAATAGTATTAAGATCTACGAATAAAAGTTACTGGGAAATTGATTTGGTAACTTGATTTATGAAATAGAGCTTTCTGACTATCATGCTGGTCCAATAGAAATAAGCAGTGCTTCAATACTGGTACCCCAAACCCTTAGTTGGGGACGTGGGACTCTTTTCTCATGAATATTTTAGATAAATATTCATTTTAAAAAGAATTTTGCTAATGGTAAACTAGGAAAAATAGTCTTTCTTATGGTAATAAATATAAAAGTCAGGACTTGCTTACTTACATGTATATAAGAAAAATACAGAAAGTTCTTATCAACATTTTCTGCATAAAGTTCAAACAGAGATAAAATTTATTTTTACATGGTAGTCTAGTCTGTCTTATAAGGATACATCTAAATCAATCAGCAGAAACAATTTTTTTAAGAAACAAATCATCTGGTATTTATTAAATGTTCTCTGTGATGTAAGAGATAAATAATACTATAACTATCCTACTTAATTTTATACTCTTATTAAGTTGTGTAGTAAGTAGGCATTTATATTGTCATTTTCTAAGATCCATTTTATAACCTTCTTCTTAATAATATTTAGACTTTCCTTCTTGTATCTACTCCTTAACAGGCACTTGCTTCAGGCCATCTGAACAGGGTGAATTTTAATACTCTTGTTTGAAATGCTGGCAAAAATTTCTGTGTGTTCTGGATGTTAATAAGAACACATGTAGTCTTGATTTTAGATGGCAACTAAATTATTGCCAGGAGTAATACCAGTTTTAGGTACCCCTGAGAATGGCAGAACAGAAAGATGTCAGGAAATCGAGTCCTTGAAGACATCACTGTGTTACTAGATGAACCTATGTCTGGATTTCCACTTAGGTGAGCCAGTTTAAATTGGATTTTCTGTTCTTTGCAGCATGAAGTCTTGTCTTATATACACGTATGTTCACAACTCAACTGAATAATGATAATTATAATCAAGTACTAGATATACTAAAAATAAATACTGTACATGGTTGGTTTGTAGAGTGTGGTCTCTAGGACAGCAGTAACAGTGTTACCTCAGAGCTTGTGAGTAATACAAATTACATGGCCTACTCTAGACTCATTGAATCAGAAACTCTGGGGAAAGTGTCTAAGTAATCTATCTTTCCACAAGCCCTCCAGGGGATTCTAGTACATGTTAAAATTTGAAAATGGCTGCTCTAAAAGTTGAGGAACTAGGGGATTAATGTTTATTGAAAGATAGTGGGTAACTTCATTGAGAAGAGAAGATAAAATAATGCCAGAGCAAGGTATACTTTTTAAAAGGAGACCCATAAACTAGAATGAATAAAGAAACAAAAGCAGGAATGAATATGGTCATCATCTGACTAATTGTGACACAAAATAGGAAAGGATTAATATTGTATGGGTGGTGCGGTGGCAGAGAGTTGGTGGTTGAAATTCAGCTTTTATTTTTGTTGTTACTCTCCTTCTATCTGAACTCATTGAAAACCTGAACAATAGCATGTATTTTTAGTATTTTTCATTATAGGCATTGCATATTGAGATCAATTCATAGAAAAGTAATGGTGTATTTTTACTTATATCGGTGTTAGTTAAGCAGGAAGGCCTCCTTCCTGGAATTAAAAAATTGTTTGAAGGGAAATACTTTTATTTTCTGCTCAAAATTTAACATCAGCAATGTGGCAATAGCAATGAGACTTTAACCTGCCCTGGCATTGTGAGATATATTAGGTACAGTTCCTTCTTCCTCCTTTCATTCAATATTTTATGGGAGAAGTTTCCACCTTAAACACTGATGTCATGTCCAAGGTTGTATATCACCTGCCCACGCTGCCTGCTTAGTTTGATAATGTGTGCTTGGATGGAACTGTTTACATTCTACTCTTTTCCCTAAAGCACTATAAGCCATGCATAATGATGCATGCTGTGGAATTATATAATGGAAACTGACTTTGACTCAGAGAAGCTGCTAGAAAATGAGAGACAAGGAATTTACAGCTAAAATGCTAATGGCTACAAAACCCAAGCGTTAGACCTTCAATTTTCTTTTCTGAACTTGTCTAGATTTTATGTTTGTTGTTGTGGTGGTGGTTGTTTTGGGTGTGTGACAGTAAGGCTGAGGGAGAGAAGGATTTTAACTCCAAAATGCAAATAACTTTCCCTTGTTAATAGACAGCTTATTGCTAAGGAGTGGCAGAGCAGTGAATACATATTTCTAAAGCACAGGCACTGCTCAATGTATTTAGTTATTATTTTATTAATCTTAGTAATGGGGCTTCATTTTAGAGAGAATTTAATCTATTGACTTTGATATTGAATGACCTTCATGGGGCAAAGACACCCCCCCCCGGAAAATGCAAATAATGGAAATGGTTTTGGAGTTGAGCCAAAATATCCCAGTGCCAAAAGTGCCAAGCTAAGATTACTTTAAATCTGCTTGCTGCGCAGGTCAGATCGAAGGGTGACTGAGAAAAGCAATAAATTCTCCTCTGTCACTTTGGGAGGACAAGTCAGCCAATGAATCACCTCTTGTTTGTTTAGATAGACTGAGCCATCATTTGACTTGTTTTGAGAGTCTAAAATTTATTTTTTTATTTCTTTGGGGATTGGATAAAGGAATGACTATAGGAAGAGAATGTTCAAATCATAGGACACTAATGAGTTATAAGCCCGGAAGAAGTCATTTTTGGCTTCACACTTTACTTGAAGGCGCAACTTGGAGTTATGCTAGATTGTTCCCTGGTAGGACAGTTTCTGCAGGGAGAATGGTTTCTGCAGATACTGGGTGGTGAAAACTTGGATTTCCAAAGCTTTGTTGGAAAGGTGGTGTGTTTTGATAACCTTAACAGAGACTTCATAATCATTCCAGAACGCCTTAGAGTCTCTGCCCAGTTTTTGTTAGCTCTGGACTGTGAGACTTTGGTTGCTTGAAGAATGAATTTGTATGCTGCTTCCCTTCACCTGGAGGTTTCAAGATCTGGAATGTTTCTAATATGTTCTTTTAAATGCTCCATTTCATTTTCAAACATGAAATGCATCTCTGGCACTTATTGTAAGTTATTTAAAGTTGAAGAAAGATATATAGTCTGACATACCCTGTGGTTCTTTTGTGAAGTATTTTAAGTGAGATAAGGCCCTACTGCAGCCTACTGCACCCATGAGACAGCTGACAGGTGTATATATTGCACATCTACCAAATTTTTGACACTGTGAGAGTGAAGATATAAGGATATTAAACATTCCAGATTATGTCTGCATACAACTGGTTTGCTGACTTCATTATGCTTAATTTATAAAAGTTGCTGCTTGTTGGTTTCTTCAGGACTAATTGCCCAGACTTGTGCTACAGTTCTGCCTCTATTTTTTTAATGTGTGCTTTTGGGTAAGTCTTACCCTGTAAGTTTCAATGATCTCAATTGGAAAATAGGGATAGTACTGATTTTCCTTACTCATAATGTTGTAGGTGTAACTAATAGTCTCAGTTTTTGTCTAAGCTGGTTAATACTCTACTTGTCAGATATGTCTGGGCACTTATGAGACTACCTTTGTAAAAACCGCAATGGCTCTAATGCTTTATTCCTTTTGCCATTTCTTAATTTTATGGCCAAATTCACAAACGAGAGGAATCACCCGCTTGTTCTACTGAAGAGTCAGCCTTTCATATCAGTTAAATAAGGCCTCTACAGCCAAGGTATCAGCCTGTTTTGGATTACTATAACAAAACATCATAAATGTAGTAGCTTGTAGACAACAAAAATTATTTCTCACTTCTGGAAGTTAGGAAGTTCAAAGTCAGGGTGCTTGTGGGTTCATTGATGAGGACTCACTTTCTTGTTCATAGATAATGCCTTCTACCTGCCTCTTCACATGGTAAAAGGTATAAAGGAAAGTGATGTGCACTGGCGAGAACATGTAGTCTCAGTTACTTAGGAGGCTGAGGCAGAAGAATCACTTGAGCCTAGGAGTGCAGGGCCAACCTGGGCAATATAGCGAGACTCCATCTCTTTCACAAAAACAGAAAAGGCAGAGAAGCTCTTGAGCCTCTTGTATAAGGCTGCTACCACTGATAAAGCTCCAGTCATGATCTAATCACTTCTTAGAAGCCTTACCTCCTAACACCATCACATTGGTGATTAGGTCTCGACATATTAATTTTGGAAAACCACAAACATTCAGACGTGAGTATAAAGTTTCATGAAATTTAGTGCTACCCACATGCTACCACGGTCCTGGTCTGAGGGATGCTTGTTAGGAATGTTTAACTGTAGTAACTTTCACTGTATCAAATGCTGATTGCAATTTTTCCCCAAAGCAATGTGTACCATTGTCCCTGAGGGAAATATGAAAAAATAAAACAGATAAATAAATTTCCTTGAAGATCACGAGGAAAACTTGATCATCCCACCTGAACTTCTGCTTATAGAGCCCAGTTTAGTGGGCTCTGACCCACTCACACCCTCCTAGCTTAAGACAGTAAAAACAATAGACTTATGAAATCCATATATTTTCTATTAATCTTCATATCATTCAGTTTTTATATCTTTAGGATGTGAAGACAGTTGAGCACAAGAGCAATTTTATAGGTTTATCAGGTCATTGATGTCATCTGGGGATAGTGTACTTCATTTATACATCATGTGTGAAAAACAGAATCAGACACAAATCACAGAGAAATGCAGTTAATGTTTTATGCATTCATAAATCTGGAGCTGTGACTAACACTGGGACCTCCAATGAAAACCTCTAGCCTTATAAGTCAGCAGCTCTGAGGATTAATTTTACCACACAGACTTTGGGCTGGGAGCTAAAATATATCTACATGCAAATCCAGACCATGGAGGATAACTAAACACATTCCTGCATGGAGATTTGTAAATATATTGTGGCAAAACAACTGCATAAGGGGCCTTTTGATTGTCACTTGCTAGCTGCACACACAATGTGCAGTATTCAGCACAATAAACCTTTTCTTCAAATCAGTTTTCAGAGTTTTAAGATAAATAATTAGTCCTATAAAATTGTGATTAACAGCCATTCAGTCATGTGATTATATAAAGTTGTGTACCTATTTATTTTATAGATGAGGAAACTAAAGCAAAGCCATGTTAAATAAATTGCTCAGGGCCATGAAGCCATAATAATAGACTTGGGCTTTCTAATTCACTGGCTATTTCCCCTTATTCAATCACTCCATCTATCATAAGAACTCAGTAAAAATCATCCATCTCTTTTTGTCTTCTTTACACAGATGGTCATCTTAGATGGCAACATGCACGCCCAATAAGAAATAGGGTTGAAGATGGTTGTGGGAGGAAGACCTCATGTAGTATATGACATGTTCACTTGGAAAAGAATTGGTCAGATTGGAACTTCTTGTGAACTATGCATCAGTACAATAGAAAAAGGTCAGGGTCCTGCTTTCCATCTAATGAACTATTTTTTTTTGGTACAACCACAGTGGATTCCTGGTGAATCTGAACCTTACATGGAGGTAGTTAAACTGGAGAGCCTGTCTTTTCATAAACACTAATGTAAATCTATTCTTCATTTTATTTTATTTATATATATATTTATTTTGCAATATTATAGATTCACATAAAGATATAAAAATAGTATAGATTCTCATGTAACTTTCGAAAGCTTCCTATAAGGTCAATATCTTACATAAAACATAGTGTATTATTAAACCAGTAAGTTAGCATAATACTATTAAGACCACAAACCTCATTAAGATTTCACTACTTTTGACATGTACTCATTTGTGTGTGTGTCCATGCATGTGCATGTATGTGTATGAACTTCCACATAATTTTATCTCTAGGTTTATTCTATTAGTTTAAGGCGCTCATTGTTACTGCAATTAATTCCCACTTGGAGAGGTAGCTTATTGTGACAGAAAGAATATGGGCTTTGGAACTTGACAAGCTTCAGTATTAAGCCTAGCTCAGCTGTTTTCTAGCAGATTGTGTGATGTGATTTTGGAAAAATCCCTTCATCTTTCTTGAGTTCAGTTTTTCCCTCTATAAAATGGGAATAATTTCTTCTAATTCACATGGGGCCTGTAAGGGTTAAATGGGATAATATATATAAAAGTGCTTGGCCTAACAAATACTATTTCTCTTCTTCACTTCTCTTTACTTTAGAAAGGTAGTGTTTTAAGATGATATAGTTCTTTCTACCTATGGATTTTTCTTTAGAAGAGAGGATTTAATGAAAATAACTAAATGCATGAAAGTATTTTGTATCTAAATTAAAATGGAGAGAAATCAATCTTCCATGAAGAAGAAGGATAGTGGCACCAAAGAAAGATGTCAACAATTTTTTTAGTTTTGTTTGGTACTAATCCTGTTTGAGGTGGTCTGTGGGTGGTAAAACACAGATACTTATAATATTCTTATTCTGTGCTTTTACTTTGCCAAACATTACTAATCTAAAATATTTAATAAATGTCACAGTCCTCCCTTTATTTATGTCTTATCAAGAAATTCTTCTGTTATTGTACTTACCATGAATTCAGAATCACTATATTAGCTGGAAATCAGAGGATGCTTTAATTTTCTATACAAATTTTATAATTGACAATTCCTAAGGAGAAAACCTTTAGGCACTTTACTTAGGAGTCCAGTAAATTTTATAAATCCATCTGGTAAGCAACTGACATCTCTACTATGTTAAGTTTTCTAATCCATGAACATGGCATATTTCCCTATGGTTTTAGGTTACGTTCCTCTAGTATTTTGTCATTTATTGTATATTAATTCTTGGTATATTTTGTTAGTTATATTTTTAAGCAGTTGATATTTTGGTGATGATTATACATGGTACCAATTCATTGCTACTGTGTAGAAATGCAATCGACTTTTACATTGTTCTTGTATCCTGGGAACTTGCTAAAGTCTCTTGTTAGTCTAGAAGGTTTTTTAATGTTTCTTTAGTATTTTCTAAATCATAAATCATCATATTATCTGTGAATAGCATCAGTTTTATTCCTTCCTTTCCAATATGCATGTTTTTATTATTATTATTGTCTTATTGCTCTGGCTAGGACCTCTAATATGTTAAATGACATTGATGAGAACAGACTACTTGCTTTCGTCTTTAAGTAAAAACTCTTCAGTTTTTCATCATTAAGTGTGTTAACTAGGTTTTTCAGAGGCCCTGATGTACTCTATCAAGTTTAGGGTGTTCCCTTTGATTCCTAGCTTGCTAAGACTTTATTCATAGATGGATGTTTAAGTTTTTCAAAAACCTTCCCTGCATTGATTAAGATGACAGCAGTTTTCTTTTTTAATCTGTTGATATGGTGAATAGTCTTCATGACTTGAACGTCAAACCAGTATTGCATTTCCAGTATAAATCCCACTTGGTTATGATATGTGAACCTTGTCATATATTCTGAATTTGATTTGATAGTAGTCTTGTTTAGGATTTGTCATCAATATCCATGAGACAGTATATAAGTCATGAGTCTTATCTTCAGCTGGTTTAGTATCAGGATAATGCTGGATGTATTTTTTCCTCTTCTTTGTTTTTGGAAGAATTGCATTAGTCTCTCCCTAATTGTTTAGTAGAATTCACTGAAACCATTTAGGTGGGGAATTTTATTTGTAGGAATGTTTTTTTTGTTTGTGAGTGTGGTGAGGAGGATTGAACCCAGCGGGTATTGCATGCTAAACACATACTTTAACATTTTGTTTCTTTTTTTTTTTGTACCAGGTATCGAACTCGGGTCCTTGCACTTGTGAGGCAGGTAACAGAACTACTGAGCTAAATCCCTGGCCCTCATTTTGGAAATATAAAACTTAAAATTATTAACACATATTAATGGGATTCACTTTGATATTTCCATATATACAAGCATTGTGTGTTGATCATATTCAGCCCCCTTCTTAGTCCCTAATAATTCCTCTTATACCTTCAAGTCGTCTTTTTTTTTTGAAGGTTTGCATTCATGAGAGAAAACATGTGATACTTGTCTTTCTGTATCTGGCTTATTTCCCTTAACATGATGCTCTCCATTTCGTCCATTTTCTTGCAAATGGCAGGATTTCATTCTTCTTTATGACTTAATAATACTCCATTGTGTATACATACTATATTTCCTTCATTCATTTGTTGATGAGCACCTGGGGTGATCTATATGTTACCTATTGTGAATAGTACTGCAATAAACATAGGTATGCAGGTATCTCTATTTTGGGTTGTTAGATCAAAATCTTTATGTACTCTAAACCTTTTTCAGAGTATGAGACTGAAAATAAGTAAATCTAAGAATTAGAAGAAACACGCTTAAATACTTAGGTTGATTTTTAGATATTATCTAATCCTATGCCCATTTTACATAGGAGAAAACTGAGAGAGGAAGAATTAATAGCTTGCCTTACTTCAGACAGCAAGTTATTTCAGACTTGGTGCTAAAACCTAGAGTGGACTGACAATTCTTTGTTTCTGGAGAGAATGCAGATGAAACAGGACAGCTTTCCGGCCTGGAGAGTTTTATCCCAAGGATGACTCCATTTTAAAGTTTTACTCCTTGGAATGGAGTGTCTTCTATATTTGCAATGATCCAATGTTCAGAAAATTGGGCGATTAGAAGTCACAGAGGAAATTAGCAGCTGTTGTTACAAATAAGCACAGAAATTGTTGCCAGATTTCATAAATCTTGGCATATTTGGGAAAATGTCCCAATATGTTACATATGCTCATTCGTCTGTGTAAACCTTTGGTATTAGTGCTTTGTCAATATAAATATGTTTTGCATTATAAGTTGGTCTCACTGCTTTCGTATTTATTATCCTTCAGAACACCAGTATCTCCCTCTTTTCCTGTGCTTTCTTTCCTTCATTTCTCTTATGCTTTCTATTTGCTTTTCCTTTATGTACAAAGTAGTGAAGGGGGTGGGAGAACGTGGTTAAAGCTCTTAAGATTATTCTAGTTCTTCTTTCTATATCTGCCCTCCCTTCCAGCCCAAATGACAAGTACCTTTTGTGCTCTACCTTGGCCAGAATTTTGACATCTAGCCATATCAGTCATACCTCAACGGAGTGAAAAAAATAAGTGCTTTTTTAAAAACTGAAAAACCAGCAAAAAGCAGTTAGAGGACTGCAAACAAAGCCATTATTGCTCTGTAAATAGACCCATTTCAGAGTAGTTTGGTCTGGGTCATTGTGTTACCCCAGGTTGGTAGTGAGTCACTGGGCATGCTGAAGCAGCAACAGACTAATAAGAAAGAAAATGGGATTTAAGGAGTATAGTAAAATTCTGAAATATTTATTTTGTTGGTTTCCTCTAATGTATGAAATCATAATTGTTAACCATTCCTTCAGTGGTGGCAGCACTTTTGAAGCTTATTTTAAATCAGATTAACTATTTGATTTGTTAAATGAAATCTTTTAAAAATTTTATTGGTGTAATTTAGATATACATAGCAATCACATTCATCATAGGGAATTTGTACCTGTACTTGGTATATCTTCATTCCTCTTTTTTTTCTATTCCCTTTCCCTCCCTTCAATCCTTCTTCCCCTTCTTATTTACAAAAGCTTTGTTTCAATTTTTTCCTTCTTTTCTAATTTTTTCTTTTCCCTTCCTTCCTTCCCCCTTCTCCTTCTTTAGTTCCCCTTTCCTTTTGAACAATTTCTTCCTATTTCACATTATCTATTATACATTTTGGTCCTCATTTACATTTTCAGTTTCTCACACCAGAGAGACAAGGCAATATTTACACATGTATGTCCAATTTATTTCACTTAAGAGTATAGTCTCAAGGTACATCCATTTAGGTATAAATGTCTCAAGTTTATCCTTATTGATGGCTGAGTAGTGCTCCATTGTATAAAAAAACACATTTTTTTATCCATTCATTGGTTGATCGGCATTTGGCTTGGTTTCAAGATTTAGCTATTACAAACTGTTCCACTATAAATATGAGTGTGCATGTATCACTGTGGTATGATACTTTTAATTATTTCGGGGAGATACCCAGAAGGTGAATACCTGGAAACCTATTATACACAACAGATGAAAAAAGAACTGCTCTGTTTAAAGCCTTGTCCACAAAGTACAATTTGGGAAACACTAAGTTAAAACACTCAAGACTCTTTTGAAAAGGAGTAACATTAGCTGAGAAATATATCATCTTAGGCTGTTCTCCAATAACACTGTCAGAAAAATTAAATAAGCCACATCTAATTTACTGTATTAACTTCTGGAAGCTAGGTTTTGAGAAGAACATAGAAAATCTGAGGCTCCTTGATAGGATTTCCAGGTTTCAGTGTTGCAACAGTAATTTAACATCAGAGGACTTTAATTCACATTTGCCTCTGCTGCTTAATACCTGTATGACCTTAGACAAACTCTTTGAGGCACAATTTCATTTCTTTTGTACAGTGGGGGAAATAATAGCTAACAGGATTTTAAGAAATATATCCAGGATAGTTTATCAAATACACAAAGCTGTATAATTTTTAATTTATTGATGAATCTAAAAACCATGTGACATGAACCAGAAAATGAAGAAATCAGACACTTAAGGAATAAAGATCTGAGGACACATGATAATAATCATTGAATATTTGGAGGGCTGATACATGGAAGAATTGCATTAGTTTTGTTTGTTCCCAAAGGCAAAACTATGATCAATGTGTGGATATTTCATGGAGGAAAATCTTGGTCAGGATGTGAAGGGCAGAGCATTCTGGTTCCCTATGTAACAGTAAAATGAAAAGTCTCCAAGTCTATTCTCATATATTTTGGATAGGGAAAACAATATATTTTAAAAATTGCCCACATTTTGCTTACAGTGCTTTTGGCAGTCCAGAGAGCTCTATGTTAAACTGGAAAATTAGATAAAATCTGCAATTGCAAAACTTTTGCTAGTTCTTTGTGTTGCTCAGTATATAAGGAAAATAATTTTGTTTATGCAAACACCTTGATGGATCTTTTTGTTACCGATGAAAAGGGTGAGATTCTCAGAGCAAGATGTGAAATGAAAAATTGTATAGAAAACAGCAAAATTGTCCTTTTACATGCAGAAGCTTTGTGGCAGAGATACCTTGAACAAGAAATGGGGAATCTGTGTATTTGTAGTGTGACACTATGCTCAGAGGACAACCACAGGTATGAGATAGGAGGAGGAAGAAATACTAGTTGAGTAGAAAAAAATGTGAACATAAATCTTCACTCTAAGAAACTCTGGGAATACTGGGAAGAGTTTACCTTTCCAGAGAATTTGTGTACTAAGGCCAAAGGTGATGCCAGAAGTCTGAAAGCTTTGTTCATATGGCTTTTTATCTGCCCTGTCCCAGACCATTGCAATGGCACTGGCCTGTCTGTAAGGGTACTTAGATATTAAAACAAATACATTACCACTGGTAATGGTCCCTTCTCTGAAATTAGTCTGGACTACTCTCTGTCCTCTCAACATTACTCTTTTTTTTTTTTTTTTTTTTTGTACCGAGGATCGAACTTGGGACCTTGCGCTAAATCCCAGGCTCAGCCTTACTTTTGACTTTCATGGTTCTCTACTCTCCACTTTGTTCCATATTTTGGCCTCTGACATTTACTTATCTTGGATAAACTATTTCCTTGTTACCTCAGTTCCATATTTTGGGAAAGATCATTCCTCTTTCCTTCTGGTTTAATAACCTTACTGGGAATTACATAATTTCCTTTTCCTGGCTTTGTTGTGCCACAAGACTGTGCTTATTCTTTTACCTCAGTATTCTTGTTAGGAAATGAAGATTTGAAAAAAATTGCCTTCTTTAAATGGTTCAGTTGCTCCATATATTCTGATAACAGAATACATATTCTTTTTTTATCAGTCCATTTTAAAAGTTTTTAATGAACATTAAAGATTCATATACAAAAGCTAACAGAGCAATAAGTCAATGATGAAATACATACAAGGAAATCAGGTGGAAAATAACTCAGTTACAGTTTCTCACCACTGAAACTCTACAGGCTGGTGGCAGCAGGAGGTGGTCAAGGTTCCAGAGACAGAGGGCCATGGGCCAATGGCTGAGAAGGTCATAAAATCGGTTTTGTTTTAACAACTCTTTTTCTTCCTTGGTCATTGTTCATTTAGTGGAGAGATTAGGGTGGGATGGGAAATAAATTCCCCCCCTCAAAAGAAAAGAATTTTTAAGCAATTAAGATTTTCCTTGGGGAAAATACTTGATCTGCTACTCTAACATACTATATGTTTCTGTTATTAAATTTGTCTCCATAAATGCAGCCTATTCTATTTCTTAATGTCAAATCATGCAGTACTTTTCTAATTTCAGAGTAGTAAGAATTATCAAAGGCAATTAAGTTTGGACATAAATGTCCACAGTTTCCTTTTAATGAAAAATGTGCCCTCTGTGATCTTTGTTTCCTATGGTAGTTGCTCAAGTAATAATAATGGAGCATTTCTTAAAATATTTATCTGCTGGGAAATTCTGTATGAAATGACATTCAAAGTATAAAAAACATCATTAGGTAACACTTGGAACAGTTAAAAATATACTTATCTTGTTTGTAAACTATCAGTGTTAAGATACTGAGCATCTGAATGTTAGTCATTGCCTCCTGGTTTTCTATAAAGTTGTTTACTTTATTTGTCAGTGGGACGTATTTGAAACATCTGAAGTTACATATACAAACATCAAGGCAACATTATTTGTATGTATTATTAAGCATGCAAAAGTTTCCTGAAAGATAGTGCCCAAATACGGAGAATTCTTCTGCACTTCGCTGGAAGTATGGCTTCCTTGGAGTGTGGAGCACAGTTGCTTATTTGGGAGAGGCAGCTCCTTTAATCACTGGCTCCCTATTCAAATATGTTGCCCAGTAAACTAAGTTGAAAGTGCCGAACAAGACTGGAAATACAATTCGGGACATCTTGTCAATCTTGCTGATGCTGTTGTAAGTCTTTTTGCTCTCAGCCATCTTCTCTTCGGAAGACTTGACAGAGACCATAGATACATTTGAGGTCCCTGCTGGTGTTTGTTCCTTTGGGATGTTTGGAAGGTGGGTCACCTTTCCAGTAGTGTAAGCATTTGTTGACTTATTTAGTTTGAGCTCACGTTCCTTTTTCTTGATCTTGGCTGCTTCCAAGGCTTTTTTGCCATCCCAAGCCCAGCCTCTCTTTGTAAAATAGTTGACTGTGGCAAACTCAGCGCAGAGAAGACAAATGTGTAGCACGTGGCAATGAACCAGTCCATGGCGGTGGCGTAGGCCACTTTGGGCAGGGAGTTGTGGGCGCTGATGCTGAGTGTTGTCATGGTCAACACTGTGGTCACCCCAAAAACTGTCCTGGCTGGGACAGATTCTCTGTTTAGCCAAAAGGACACCTGGGGCAAGATTACTGTTATTATGCAGGGAAGGTAGGTCTGGATGACAAAGTAGCCAATCTTCCTTTTCAGGTGGAAATGCACCGTCATAATTGTGTTTTCACCTGTGCTGGTGCTGAAGTTCTCAGTACCCACCGTCTGCCCCATGAGGTGGTACTGGTTCAGCCTGGAACCATCTTCTGCCACTACCACAGACTTGGTGGAGCCATTGGTCCAGACATAGATGACTTCAGAGTTAAGGTATGCATAGCTGCCAAATTTCAGGGGGCAAGCGTGGGCATCCATTGGGAAGTCTTCAAGTTGCATGGGGCACTCAGCGGAGATTGTCAAGCGCATGGTGTAGAGCAGGGTGCCGTCGTCCTCCAGCCGCAGCAGCTAGTTGGGTGTGGTCATGTTGTGCGCGATGGACTTCTTCCCGTTGTGGAAGAAGGTGTCCGGGGGTCCAGGTCTTGCTGGCCAGCAGGTTGTTGAGGGGGAGGCGCTGCATGGGCCCCTTGAACCGCAGCCGCTTGTCCTTCCAGCTCTGTCGGAAGAACACGTCGATGGTGTATTCCATCTCCGTGTCTGACACCGGGCCAAAGCTGGTGATGTAGATGTCCGTCCGCACCTGAGTGATCCGCTCTCCCAGCCCCGGCCGCAATCTGTTGTCATAGCCATCCAGGAGCCCATCCAGGATCCTGGTGATTATGGTAATGTTGTCATTGGTCTCATCTTTTACAGAACTGGTTGGCATTTGTGACAAGCCAAAGTGACTGGATAAGTTCATGGAAATACAAAAGAGAAGGAGGTTTTTGATCATGATAAAGCTAGAGAACATTCCATTGTCCATTTCCAGTAAGAATGATGGTTGAAGCAGATCAATTTGGAAGAATCGCTGTTCTCTCCAACTTAATCTTGAAGCTTTGTGAAATATTGGCCTCTCATTCACAGCCAACACGCGATTCCTTGTGCTGCAAGATGCGGGACCACTAGCGTCAGCGCGGCACCTGGTCTGGCCACGCTGCACTCCTGGCACCCTGCCCTCTGCTGCGGTGGCTCCCGCAGTCGCCCGGGAATGTTTGTGCTGCGGCCGCCCGTGGCGCCCTACCTGCTCGCCACCTCCCTCCGGGTGGTACGCCCCGGGCTCAGGCGCCTGAGCAGCATGGAGCCGGCGAGGTCTCCGCTCCTGCCCGGCCGAGCCATTGGCGAGGCGCCTCCTCCTCCCGGCCGAATACATATTCTTTTGCTGATACATCTTGTGTAAGATCTTAAGTCTTAAGATAAAACCTGTGCCTTTATTTCTACTTTTGTACAGTACCTACCTAAACTAACTATGCTCTTCCCACAACCTGAGAAATCCTTTTGATAACAAGTCTATATGTGGTTAAGTAGTGGTAAATACACAGTGCATATCTACTATTTATAATTGCTGCTGTCGAAATATTTGAAAGTAATGTGATGATGGTTATAGATTTATGTTGTTAATTTTATATATATATATATATATATATATATGTATATATATAGTATTGCTTCCTGCCTATTATGTATCTTTCACTTATTGAGTGCAGAAAGAATACTTTCAACCTGAATGCTAGCTGTTATCCTTTTGTATCTCTAGATCTCTTCAGAATCCTACATTGTCTCCTTGGAGACTGGACTGGTATTTTGAGATTGTATCAATGGGCTCCTTTCCCCTTTGGCTTTGTATTGGTTTAGTCAGTGGAGGTAATGACAGAAATTTGGAAGGTGGGGAGAAAGAGACATGGAGACATTTATTATGGGCTCTCTGATGTGGTTTGGAATTGGCTTTGTTTCTCTATTGAAGGTCTCAGATGTCTGATGAGTCTTTCATAAAGTTTTCTTTTTAATTATTATTATTTACATATTAATTGGTACATTTTAGGTATACAATACATTTACATTTATCATTGGGTGTTTGTACCTGAACATGATGTATCTTAGTTCTTCTTTTTTCCCCCATTACCTATGCACCCTTCACCCCCAACACCCTTCCCTATTTACATAGACTTTGTTTCCATTTTTTTTCTTTCTCATAATTTCTACTTTCCCTTCTTCCCTTTCTCCCTCCCCTCCCGCCACCCCTACCCCTTTGAACCTTTTCCTATTTAAAATTATCAATTATTCATTTTAATCATTTTCATCCTTATTTACACTTTCAGTTTCTCACACTACAGATACTATTGGTATTTACACATGTGTGTCTTATTTATTTCACTTAAGAGTATGGCCTCAATATACATCCATTTAGCTATAAATGACTCTAGTTTCTCATTCTTTATGGCTGAGTAGTACCCCATTTTATAAAAAACCCACATCTTCTTTATCCAGTTTCCAGTTGATGGGCACTTGGGCTGTTTCCAAACCTTGGCTATTGCAAACTGTGCCGCTATGAACATAGGTGCCCATATATCGCTGTGGTACAATTCTTTTAATTCTTTGGGGAAGATACCCAGTAGGGGAATAGCTGGGTCAAATGGGACCTCTAGTCTAGTTCTTTGAGGTATCTCCATATGGATTTCCAGAGTGGTTGCATCAGTCTGCACTTCCACCAACAATGGAGAAGGGTTCCTTTCTCTCCACACCCCTGCCAACATTTGTTATTGGTTGATTTCTTGATAGCAGCCATTCTTTGTGGGGTGAGGTGGAATCACAGTGTTGTTTTCATCTGCATCTCTTGAATGACCAGTGATGTTGAACATTTTTTCATATATTTATTAGCTGTTTTTACTTCTTTTTCTGAGAAATGTCTGATCATTTCAGGTGCCCATTTTTGAATTGGATCTTTGAATTTGGGGGGTCTGATTTTTTTTCAATTCTTTATATATTCTAGATAGTGGACCTTTCTCTGAGTTACAGCTGCTAAAAATTTCTTCCCATATTGTAGGTTGTCTCTTAGCTCTGTTGGTAGTTTCTCTTGCAGTGCAGAAGCTTTTTAATAAGATGAAATCCCAATTGTTGATTCTTTGTGTTAGCTCCCATGCTACTGAAGTTTTGTTCATAAAGTCTTTTCCTATGCCAATGTCATTGAGAGTTCTACCTAACTTATCTTCCAGGAAGTTTACTGTTTCTGTCTTGATATTTAGCTCTTTAATGCACTTTGATCTTAGTTTAGTGCACAGTGATAGGAATGGGTCTAGTTTTAATCTTTGGCAGGTTGAAATCCAGTTTTTCCAACACCATTTATTGAACAGGCTATCTTTTCTCCAATGAGGGTGGTTGGCTCCTTTGTCAAAGATGAGGTGGCTGAGTATGTCTGGAGTTGTTTCTGAATCTTCTAATCTATTCCACTGATCTTCGGGTCTGTTTCTTTGCCAGTACCATGCTGTTTTTTTCACAGTGGCTTTGTGGTATATTTTCAATTTGGGGATTGTGATACCCCCTGCTATGTCTCTGTTGCCTAGAATTGCTTTTACTATTCTAGGTTTCTTCTACTTCCAAATGAATTTTTGGATTATTTTCTCTAGTTCTGTGAAGTATATTGTTGGAATTTCAATCGGTATTGCATTAAATCTATATAGTAGTTTCGGAAGTATGGCCATTTTCACTATATTGATTCTTCCTACCCAGGAACCCATATCTTTCCATTTTCTTATTTCCTCTTTGATCTCCTTCTTCAGAGTGCAGCAGTTTTCAATGTAGAGGTCTTTTTCTTCCTTTGTTAGATTGATTCCTAGATATTTCATTTTTTTAAGATGCTCTTCTAAAAGGAATTATTTCCCGAATTTCTCTCTCAATGGGTCTGCTATTTGCATATAAGAAGGCTATTGTTTTTCAGTGTTGACCTTACATCCAGCTACTCTACTGAATCTGTCAATTATGACTAGAAGACTTTTGACTGAGTTTTTTGGGTGTTCTATACAAAGTATCATATCATCAGCAAATGACAGTTTCACTTCTTCCTTTTCTATCTTTATTCCTTTTATTTCTTTCTCTTGTCTAATTGCTTTGGCTAATGTTTCCAGAATATTGAACAGGAGTGGTGATAGTGGGCATCCTTGTCTTGTTCCTGATTTTAGTGTGAAAATTTTTAGTTTTTGACCATTTAGTATGATGTTGGCTGTTGTTTTTTCATAGATAGCCTTAATCAGGTTGAGATAAAGACCTTCTGTTCCAATTTTCTGTAGCATTTTTATCATGAATGGTTGTTGGATTTTGTCAAATGCCTTTTCTGCATCTATTGAGATGATCATATGGTTTTTGTCCTTGACTCTGTTAATATAGTGTATTACATTTATTGATTTACAGATGTTGAACCATCCTTGCATCCCTGGGAACAATCCAACTTGGTCAGTGTGTATGATCTTCTTGATGACACTCTGGATTCTGTTTGCCAGTATCTTGTTGAGGATTTTTGCATCTCTGTTCATTAGGGAGATTGGCCTGTAGTTCTCTTTTTGGGTTGGGTCTTTCCCTGGTTTTGGAATCAAAGTAACACTTGTTTCCAGGAAAGAATTTTGAAGCCTTGCTTCCCTTTCAATTTCCTTGATGAATTTAAAGAGTAATGGTGATAGTTCTTTTTTAAATGTCTTGTAGAATTCAGCAGTGAACCCATCAGAATCTGTGCTTTTCTTTGTTGGTAAATTTTTTATTACAGTTTCAACTTCACTCATTGTTATTGGGGTGTTTAGAATTTCTATATCTTCTTCATTTAACTTTGGCAATTCGTATGTATCTAGGAATCTGTCCATTTCTTCTGTGTTTTCCATTTTATTAGAGTACAGATTCTCAAAGTAGGTATTGATGATCCTCTGAATTTCTGTTGGATATGTTGTGGCTTCACCTTTTTCATTCTTAATTGCATGGATTTGAGCCTTTTCTTTCCTTTTTTTGATAAGGTTGGCTAAAGGTTTATTGATTTTATTTATTCTTTCAAAAAACCAGCTCTTCGATTCAATGATTTTTTTGTATCATTCTCTTAGTCTCCATTGCACTGATTTCTTCTTGGATCTTTATAATTTCCTTTCTTGTATGAGCTTTGTGTTTTTATTCTCTTCTTTTTCTAAGAGCTTGAGGTTCTGAATTAGGTTATTTAACTGAGTTCTCTCTGTTGTCCTAATATAGGCATTCACTGCTATGAATTTCCCATGTAGAATTGCTTTCATTGTGTCCCACAGATTCCTGTATGTTGTACTGGCTTTATCACTTACTTGTAGAAACTGTGTAATTTCTTCTTTAATTTCCTCTGTGACCCATTGGTTGTTCAGGAGAGTGTTATTCAATTTCCATGTGTTTGTGGGTGTTGTGCGGTTTCTTACGTTATTGATCTCCAATTGTATTGCACTATGGTCTGATAATATACAGGGGATAACTTGAATTCTTTTACATTTACTTAGATTTGCCCTATGAGCTAGTATGTGATCTATTTTGGAGAATGACCCATATGCAGCTAAAAAGAATGTGTATTCTGATTTTGTGGGGTGGAAGACTCTGTAAACATCTATTAAGTCCATTTGTTCAATAGCTTGCTTCAGTTCTAGAATTTCATTTTTAATTTTTTTCCTAGATGATCTGTCTATTTGTGATAGTGGGGTATTGAGGTCCTCCACTATGATTATGTTGTTGTTTATTTGTTTTTTCATGTCCATTTATATTTGTTTTGTATAGTTGGGGGCATTCATATTTGGTGCATATATATTTAGGATTGTCATCTCTTCCTCTTGGATTGTTCCCTTCACAAAGATGTAGTAACCATCTTCGTCTCTCTTAATTAGTTTTAGTTTGATATCTACTTTGTCTGCAAATAAGATTGCTATCCCTGCTTTTTTCTGGGTTCCTGTTGCATGGAGAACTGTTTTCCATCCTTTTCCTTTCAGTCTATGAATTTCCTTTTGAGTTAGGTGTATTTCTTGTATACAGCATATTGTTGCATTTTCCTTTTTAATCCACTCTGCCAGTCTATTTCTTTTGATTGGTGAATTGAGGCCATTAAAATTGAGAGTTATATTTGATAGATATTGATTTATCCTTGTCATGATGTTTTACTTTTGTTGGTTCTTTTATTTCTTATTTTTCCCCCTTTCCCTTTAGTGCCTTACCTTGAGTGGTGTCTTCTCTCTGTTGGCCCCCATGGAGTTGTGACTTTCATTGTCTTTTTCTAGGATATTGCATAAAATTTTTGGAGTGCTGGTTTGGTGTTCATGAAATTTCTCAGGTGTTCTTTGTCATGAAAGTATCTAATTTCCCCATCGATTTTGAAAGATAATTTTACTGGATACAACCATCTAAGTTGGAAGTTATTTTCTTTTAGGGCTTGAGATACTTCTCTCCAGGCTCTCCTTGATTTGAGGGTCTGTGTTGAGAAATCTGCCGTGATTCTGATGGGCTTTCCTTTATAGGTGATGAGTTTCTTTTCTCTAACTGCCTGTAGAATTTTGTTCTTCTGTTAGGTTTCTGGGATCTTGACTATTATATGTCTAGGTGTAGATTTTTTTTGATTGTGGCTGGGTGAAGTTCGATATGCCTCACTTATCTGTGTGTCCAATTCTCCACCTCTTTTTGGGAAGTTTTCTACTATTACTTCTGTGAACAATTTTTTATGTCAATTGTACTTTCTCCTGTTTTTTCATGGGCTCCTATTAGTCTTATGTTATTCTTCTTTGCATCATCTAGCAGTTGTTGGATTGATTTCTCATGGTCCCTTACTATCCTTAAGAAATCTCTGTTTTCATGGTCCTTAACTGCTATCCTGTCTTCTATATCTGATATTCTGTCTTCAGATTCTCTTAGTCTGCTCTGCATGCTTTCAATGGAGTTTTTAATCTCCTGAATATCTGTTTGAATCTGTTTCATGGTTTCCATTTCTTTCTTAAGCTGTGCATTCATGGCTTCCACCATGTTTCTGATCTCATCTATTTTCTTTTCTGTTTCTGCTCTAGAGCCTCTAATCATGTCTTTCACTCTACTCACCATCTCTGTATTTATCTGGGAGATTATTTCTGCTTTGAATTTTTCTAGCGCCTCATGTATCTGCTTTGTTACTTCCTGTGCTATCAGTTCAGGGTGCCCAGGTGGTTGATTATCCGATTTTTTCACCTCATTTCCCCCAGAATTTCCTTTTTGTGGCATGGAAGCCTGTGTTTGTTCCTTGCTTAAATGTCTTCTCATTTTTGTGTTTGGTACTGTCCTTGGTTTTATTTGTGGGTTGATATTTCAAAATTGCTTAATGTAGGTATCTTTGTTGCTTGTGTTTAAAACCCTTGTGAAATGATTGCTTTTCAGAGGTGTCTTCCAGATATGGCTTGTGTTTAGGTTTTGAGGCTCTAATGACTCTGAGGCTATTTTATTTTCCTTATACAAGGAAGGAAAACTGATTAGATCAATTGCAACATGTTAGACCAAATGTTACAATCAGCAATACCATAGCATCAATTGCAGCTTAGAAAATGACAATTTGTGATAGTTATTAATCTATCAGATTTAACTATGTGAATTATAATCCCCTGTGCCTCTGTAATGTGGGACCAGGTAGCAGAAGAGCCGGAAGGCATTGGGGGGAGGGGAAGGAATGGAACTGGGCCTTGCAGGCACCCTCGCGGCTAAGTGGAGTGCCAGATGGAGGCGGGGCTCCAAGGTGCTCCCAGGACCTCACCGTGCCATGGGCAGGAACAGGTACCTCTCATAAAGTTCTTTATACCTTCTGTTTACTCCTTTCTATGCTGCTCCTTCAAGGAAGGATGATGTTAAAGGTTGGTGATCTCTACTTTGTCTTTCCTCATTGATATTCCTTAACATTAAAGAAGCTCTTTGAAAAAAAATGTACCCCCTTATTAGAATATGTTTGCATCTGTAGAAAATATTCCCTAGAAGAAGAATGAATTTGTTGTTTCCTTGGGCACATTTGTTAAGTAAGTGACACTGTGACGTTGTTATTCAACTATCATTGACTCTATCTCTGGGCTTTTCTCACCTCTCATTGTGGTCACCTAGGAATTGGGAATTGGGAATTGGTGGCATATATAGCCAAAATTCACTACTATAGGGCTTAGGCGAGTTAGTGGCCAGCCACCTCAGTGGTTTGCTTATGTTGGGGCTAAGAAAGCCACGGCCAATATTTCATCCTGTGAGAATCACATAGGTAATAATTCTTCAAAAATAACTTAGTAGCTGCATTTTTGTTGAAAATTAATATTCTTGAAGTCCAGTCAGGGCAGTATGGTGAGTTGGATCATGCAATAAAGGTTTCAATCTATTGATGTTGGGTCAGTAGTGTCCATTTTAACTGGGAAGAGCAATGATATTGTCTCCAATGGGAGCAAAGGTATAACTCAACACACCAAACAGACTCTACATAAAGTCTTCCCAAAGATATATATATATATATGAAGGTGTGTGTGTGTGTGTGTGTGTGTGTGTGTGTGATATTTTGCTGAATTTAAAACTCAATCAGTAATGATCTCACTTTTCATTTCTGGTACAGCTTTAACTCACTTTCTCATTAATAATATCTAATTCTCTTTGGTCATTATTAAAATATTTTGTAGATATTTATATTTTATTGTAGTTACTTCAAATTTTTTAGTAATGAAAAATGTTTAAAGTAAAAAGGAATGTATGTTTCCTGAAGGATGTATATTTCTACCATCACTCCAAATTTTTAAGTTTCCCATGCCCTTAAATTCTTTCTAGTTGTCATGTCTCCCATTACAAGACTCTTATAAATACTTGGGGGAAGACTTTAAAGAGGTGCCCACAAGTGCATAAACAAAACAAGAGGGACAATTTGCCCTCTGAAATCAACACACGGATCAGGTATATCTATACAAGCACTTGAAAGAAAAGATCCCAAGACAAGAACTAGAGTCATAGTATATTAGTACATCTAGAAAAGACAATATCAATAGGAAGAGGGTATGGTCAATCCAGTAAGCATAGAAAAAAGAAATTCACTCAAGACTGCTGTGGTGAAGAGGGAGCTTGACTCAATATATATCTAGTATGCTGACCTATTATTGTGAGCATCACAGTAAGATGGATGCATCAGGCTACCCTAATGCCTTTACATATTTGATCCATTTGATTTCCCTTGTTATAATTTCAAGCTCATCAAGTAAATCTTTTGAGTATAATGTGCCTTGCCATCACCATAACTACAGGGGGAAAATACACTGTGTGAACTACGAATAATCTGATGCCTGTGATAGTTCATTATCCTGGGGAGCTTAAGTAGTGTGCATACATTGCTGAGAGGTGGTTTTACACTCAATTAGCTGATAATATCTGGTTTGGGAGGTTACAAGAGAGTGCCAAGCCCAGGACCATGGTAAGTTCACCAAAGTAATGAATGCCTTCCTGTGAGGCATCTTAGAAGCCAGCATGTAGGCTATTTTTCCTAATGCAATACTATGTAGCTGAGAATAAGCATGTTTTTTTTTTTCTTTTTTTTTTTGGTACCGGGGATTGAACTTGTGACCTTGCGCTTGTGAGGCAGGCATCAGAACCACTGAGCTTAATCCCTGGCCCCAGCATGTTTTGAATTTATAAAATGATAGAGATTCTAACAGTCTATTAGCTAAGATTTGTCTACTAAGGATATGATATGTTTAGACTTCATCATAATCCTATGGTAAAATATGATCATGCTAACTCTTTTCTACTATCTAATGAAATTTATGATCTGTTAAAAAGAATATATGTAACATGTTTGAAAGTTATTTATCACAGTAAAAGAAACCTGTCTGAACCACAAGACTAGCAAATTATCAGTGCAGTTAAAATTCCTTCATTCTTCCCTTATCCATACCACAGCTGTGTCTAAAAGGTAACTCCTGTCCTGAATTCTACATTTAGTATTTCTCTGAAATTCTTTATTGCTCTGCAATATATGTAGATATTCCTAAACATTCTTACTAGTTATTTGCTCATTTGGGGGTTCATAAGAACTGTATCATGCTATATGAATTATTCTGGGATATGATTTTTTCACTTTAAATTGTGTTCCAATATTGTTCTATGTTGTGGCATATACCTACAATTGACTTGTTTTTATTTTTTTATAATATTTGATTAGATGACTATGTCACAATTTGTTAATTATGCTAGTGAACATTTAGAGTGTTCCTGTCAATACTGTTAGAAGTATGAGACATTCTATAGATCAAATACCTAGGAGTAGAATTAATGCACAGTTGGGTATGCATGTCTTCAAGTTTAGCAGATAATGACAAGATTTTTTAATTATCAAATTGTATAAGATATTTATATTTCCACCAGAAATATCTGAGAGTTCCAATTGTACCATGTTCTTGCCAATGCCTGGTATCACAACCCTCTCACTTCTTCAATTTGCCGTATCATGTTAAATTATTGTGATTTCACATTTCATTTTTTGGTTACTAATGAGTGTCACTATTTTTCATATATTTATTGGCCATTCTGGTTTCCTCTTCTTTGAAATGTGTGTTTGTGTCTTTTCCTCATTTTTAAATTGGATAGTGTTTTAAATTTGTTTTCAGGAACTATTGATATCATCTTCATATTGGTTATATGTATTTCAGATATCTTTATCTGGTTTGTAGTTTGTCTTTTTTACTTTCCTTATGTGACATTTTATCATCAGAATTTCTTAATTTAATGTGTTCATATTTATCAATCTTCCTTTGTGGTTTATACTTTTTAAGTCTTGTTTAAGACATATTTTTCTGACACATTATAATTTAACACCCGAAGTACCACATCCTGAACTCCTACTGGCCTGATATCTTGATCTTGGTAACCATTTCCTTCACCATAAATCTGGAAGTACATGTAGGTATGTAATAAATGTGCTGACAAACCTGCAACAACTGCCACATTACAATTTCCATGTTTTTCTCCCATTCCTCTCTCCCCTTCAGGCAATAGCTACTGCCCCTGAAGTAGTTTACTGGAGTCTTACTGGAATTTGTCTCTGGGTCATCTTTCAGAATATTGTCAGTATCTATGCCTAGAATGCCATTTTCCAAAGGTACCTCTGTTTGAGAGGGATGCTGGGCTCTCCATGAAGATAAGGGAGAATGTGTCTCTCTAGACATGTACTATGACCCTTAGGCACCAAAGCTACATTGCTTGTATCAAAGGTCTCTTAACAAAAACAAAACCCCAACTAAAAACTGAAACAAATAAAACCCTAACAAAGTCCACGCTCATTTTTATAGTCACAACTAAAGATTCAGTCATAATACTACTTTGATTCACACATGATCTTGTGATAGTTTTCTTCTTACCCTTAGTTTGCATAAAGATTCATAAATAAATTTCTTACTCAACCATGAGCGACTATTTTTGCTTCAAAGCCAGAAAAGTTAACCTATGCAGTCAATTCATCTGTCTCTCACAAACTTTATTCTAGCACGAAGTGAAGAAACGATCAGATTTATATATTCTCCTTGGAATGGTTTTATTCTCCCAGTTTCCTAGGAGCAAATGTTTGGACATAAAGACCTACTTGGAATTTCTATGAACAAAAGATAGTTTTCAGAGACAATCCAGTTTACATCCATTTTAAAATATTCTCTAACTTATCATAGTTCAGCTAAAGATATGTCTAATTTATTAATCAGTACAGTTGAAATTTCTTTGTTCAAAATTAATTTTATTGGTACATTTTAGGTATACAATATAATGACATTCATCACTGGAAATTTGCACCTTTGCATAATCTCTCTTGGTTCTAATTTTTCCCCCATTCCCTGCCCTCCCTTTACCCTCTCCATTCCTCCCTATTTACAAAGACTTTGTTTCCATTTTTTCCTTTTCTCATATTAATTCCATTCCCTTCTTTCCTTTCTCCTACCCCTCCCATTTCCCCTTTGCCCCTTTTCTTCCTATTTCACATTGTCTATTATACCTTTTAGTCCTTATTTTCACTATCAGTTTCCTACACTAGAGAAACTATTTGGTATTTACACATGTGTGTCCTATTTATTTCAGTTAAGAGTATTGTCTCAATGTGCATCCATTTAGCTATAAATGTCTCTAATTTCTCATTTTTTATGGCTGAGTAGTACTCCATTTTATTTTTAAAAATCACATTTTATCCAGTCTCCAGTTGATGGGCAATTGGGCTATTTCCAAGTTTTAGCTATTACAAATTGTGCCACTATGAACATGGGTGCACATAAATCACTGTGGTATGATTATTTTAATTCTTTGTGGAAGATACCCAGCAGAGGAATAGCTGGGTCAAATGGGACTACCAGTCCTACTTTGAGGTATCTCCGTACTGATTTCCACAGTGGTTGCACCAGTTCACACTCCCACTAGCAGTGGAGCAGAGTTCCTTTTTCCCCACAGTCCTGACAACAATTGTTATTGGTTGATTTCATGATAGCTCATACTTTCTGGGGTGAGGTGGAATCTCAGCATTATTTACATTTGCATATCTCTAATGACCAGTGATGTTGAACATTTTTTCATGTATTTATTTGCTATTTCTACTTCTTTGTGTGAGAAATGTCTGTTCATTTCAGATGCCCGTTTTTGGATTGGGTCTTGAAATTTGAGAGGTCTGATTTTTAAAAGTTCTTTATAGATTCTAGATAGTAGACCTTTGTCTGGAAAACAGGAGGTGAAAATTTTTTCCCACACTGTGCGTTGTCTCTTCACACTGTTGGTGGTTTCTCTTGCTGTACAGAAGCTTTCAATAAGAAGAGATTCCATTGGGCCGGGGATTTAGCTCAGTGGTTTTGCCGCCTGCTGTGCAAGCGCAAGGACCCGAGTTCAACCCCCAGTACCAAAAAAAAAAAAAAAAAAAAAAAGAAGAGATCCCACTTGTTGATTGTTTGTGCTAGTTCATGGGCAACTGAGGTTTTGTTCATAAAATCTTTTCCTACGCCAATGTCTTTCAGAGATCTACCTAACCTCTCTTCCAGGCAATTTAGTGTTCCTATTTTAATATTTAGATCTTTAATCCATTTTGATTTTAGTTTAATGCATGGTGAGAGCTATAGGTCTACCTTTAATCTTTGGCAATTTGAAACCCAGTTCTTCTATCACCACTTATTTTTTAATTTTTTTATTTTTTGGTACTGGGGATCGAACTCCAGTCCTTGAGCTTGTGAGGCAGGCGACAGAACCACTGAGCTAAATCCCCCCCGGTTAGCATCACTTATTAAAGAGGCTATCTTTCCTCCAGTCAGGGTGTTTGAATCCTTTGTCGAAGATGAAGTGGCTGAGTGTGCCTGGAGTTGTTTCTGCATCTTCTAAAATGGAACAAAACATTTTGTGGGAAAAAAGGAAAATAAATCACGGAGGCAAAGCAAGGTTTAATCAAGGGCCTGTCTTACTGTGCATTATTGCTCTATCAATTTTTCCTGGATTTTTGGTCACAGTTATGGAAAGCAGACTAACACTTTCCTTTTTATTTTCTATTTTTACTTATTTGGGTTTTCTCTTTCTTTTAGTTGAATAAGAGTTTGTCAGTTTTGTTTATCTTTTCAAAGAACCAACTGTTTCATCACTTCTTGTAGTATTCTTTTATTTTCTATTTTATTTATTTCTAGTGTTTTATTACTTCTTTTCTTCCACAGATTTTAGACTTGTTTTCTTGTTTTGCTGAGGTCTTGAGAGATGTCAGTGTTATTTATTTGAAATTTTTCTGTATTTCTAATATTGGAACTCATAGTGACAATCTTCCCTATTGTGAAAGCTTTCATTGTGTCCCATATGTTCTGGTAGATATGTTTCTATTTTCCTATGATTATAGGGCCTTTTAAACTTCCTCCCTGACTTCTTCAATGACCCACTGGTCATTCAGAAGTGTATCATTCAATCTTCATCTTAAGTCCATTTGATCTACAGTATAGTTTAACTGTGATATTTTTTGAAATTTATGGTTTTGATAATCTATATATTAGTGAGAGTAGGGTGTTGAAGTCACACACTATTACTGTATTGCGGTTAATCCCTCTATGTCCTATAGTATTTGTTTTATAAAACTGTGTGATTGATGTTTGGTACAAATATATTTACAATTATTATACCTTCTTAATGGGCTATTCTTTTATTAGTATATATAACAACCTTCTTTGTCTCCTTTGACCAGTTTTGGTTTGAAGTCCATTTTCTTGGGTATGAATATCACTACTCCTGCTTGCTTTCAGTTTCCATTTGATTGGAGTATCATTTGCTATCTTTTTTTTTTTCATTCTGTGTATGTTTTTGTACATCAGATGAGTTTCCTCATTGCATTTTTGTGAATGAATAATATTCCATTTTATATATGCATAGTTGATCTGATAATTTAGAGATTCTGTATTTAACAATTTTCAGACTCACTAAAATTTACCCATAACCCTGATATCAATAACAATGATGCTTTTGCAATCATTCTCAGTGACAGTTTTCAGCAGAGTTGCAAAAAACATTTGAATATTTAAAGGCACATTGTCCCAGCTCAGGTTAAGCAAGGTGATATTCTGCCTTTTAGTTTTAGCTCTTATATTTTAGACATGTCCCTTTTATAGTCTAGTGCTGTTAGTAGGGTGCTGGGGGTGGCTATGGAATCCTTCTAGAGATTCTTTCCTGTTTCTTGTTGCCCTGTACAAACAATGGACAAGACAGGTATAAAAGGTAGTGCAGTTTTACATTTATTAAAGGTAGGAAAAGAAATATGCTCTGTAGAGTGAGTGTGAACCAATTAAAGTTAGAGAAAGAAGTACATTCAAGGCGCTGAAGAAAGAGAGCACAGTGGCAACACAGTTAATACCATCCATCTTTTGTATCCCCCATTCCAACATCAGATCTAGGCCATACTAACAGAAACTTGTTTGATTTCATGTCAGAAGAATTAAAGAAAGGGGAAAGGGAAGAAGGGAAAGGAAAAATCATGAGAAAGAAAAAAAATGGAAAAAAAGTCTATGTAAATAGGGAAGAGTGGAGGGGGTGAAGGGCGCATAGGTAATGGGGGAAAAATAAGAACTAAGATACATCATGTTCAGGTACAAGCACCCAATGATAAATGTAAACATATTGTATAGCTAAAAAGTACATATATATATATATGAATTACAGATAATATTTTATGGTTGATCCAGGTGCAGGTGATGGGAACTCTTTTTCTGCACATGTGTCCTGGATTTCCACAATTGGCAGGTCATACCCACTTGCCCAGCTGGGTGGCCATGCCCTATTCTTATGCCTCAGTACCATCATTTTTGCATTTTTGTGCTTTTAGTGTTGATTTTGCTGTTTAAAATAGCTCACAAGCACAGTGTTCATGTGGTATGCAATGTGCCTTGTGAAGAAAACACATGTATAATATCAACTTTGTTTTAGTAAATTATAGTGGTATTACTTGTGAATTTAACATTATTGAATCACTGATATGTTCAATAAGAAACACACAAAATGTGATTACATATTGATTGGACATGATCCCCCAGAGGATCACAGAAATCTAACCTGAATTTCCTCTACGATCAATGGTTCAGTACTCATTAATTTGGTGAACACGATTTTATAGATAATATGCACCATGCATAATGAAAACAGATTGTACCACATTCTGCCTGCCCATTCAACTGTTGATGGACACATAGGTTGCTTCTACCTTTTGTCTATTATGCTCTAATGTAAATTGTTGTGTAAATATCTGATTGAGACCTTGTTTTCAGTTCTTTTGGGAAAATATCTAGTACTGAAATTTCTAGGTCATATGGTAACTTGTATATTTAACTTTTGAGGAACCTCCAAAGCACCATTTCACATATTCACCAGCAATGCACAAAGGTTTCTGTTTTTCCATATCTTGAACAAAAGTTACTGTTTTCCTTTACATTTTTAATTATACCATTCTACTATGCCTGAAGTGGTACCTCTGATTAGTTTGTTTTCATTTGCATTTTCCTAATGACTAATAATAATACACATCTTTTCACATATTTATTAGACATGTATACTTTGGAGAAAAGAATACTTGTATACTTTGTCCATTTTATATTTTTTGTTATGGTTGTTGAGTTACAGGAGTTCTTTTTATAGTTTGAATATTAAACCCTATCAGATATGGGATTTGCAAATATATTTTAATCTGTTGTTGAATCCCTCTGTTGATATTTTCATTTCAGTTATGTATTTTTCAGCTCTAGTATTTCTGTTTGGCACTTTTTTCTATTTTCTATCTCTGTTGAAATTCTTTTTGTTCAAGTATTGTACTCCTGACCTTGGTGAGCATCTTTATGATTCTTCTTTTGAATTTTATGTTGGATAAATCACATATTTCCATTTCACTATGGACAGTTTCTGGAGATGTATCTTGATCTTTTCTGTGGAACATATTTTCCTGTGTCATTTTCCTTCACTTTCTGTGTTGTTTTCTATAAATTAGATAAGACAACTACCTTTCTTTGTCTTGTTAGACTAGCTGCAAGTAAGAGTTGGACCTCATCAATAAGCTCAGTCAGACATTCGATATACCTCCTAAATCTTTTTGCCTGTCCAAGCCAGTTTTTGTTCATAGTACTTCCCAAGAGGCTAGAGTATGCCAAGTGCTGTCATTGCCCTGAGATATGCAAGAAAGAAGCCAGTTCCTCAAGAGACAGCTGGAGAAATTGGAGTGTTAGGTATGTATGCCAGTTCCTTCTATCCCCAAGGAGAAGCCAAGACTGGTTTATTTCCCAGTCTCCCTGCACTAAGTTGGGCAGAGGATCTGTGGCAAAAACCTGCACGGACATACAGACTGCATACTGAGCCTTGGGGATAGCTGTTGAAAGTAAGCCCGTTTACACACCATCTTTTTGATGTGTGTGTTCTACAGAGACTCCAAAATGTAGAGCCTTGTCAATTCTCAGAGCTAGATGATTTAGGAGTAAGATCCTTAGGTTGGAGCTACAAAAGTTAGGATGCTCACTGAAGTGCAAACTTCTTTTAGGGAGGTTATGCAGACCTTCACTTATCACTGGAGTTATTCAAGAGAGAAGGCACTCACATTCCTATTCAGACCTATGAAAATCGAAAGTTTATCTACTCCACTCCCTCCCAGAGGGAGGCTAGGTGGACCTTCAAGCAGAAATGAGCAGACAACCTCCCTTCATGAGAAATTGGAAGCTGGGATTGCTAGCCCATTCCCTTTGGGACTATAGTTGCTGGAAGCTATTGTGAGTTCATTAAAAATCACTGCTTTGTTGTCTGTGGTCTAGGGAAACCTGAAAATTATGATTTCCTCTTCTTTTCAGAGCTGGGTGATTTTAGAGCCAAATCCTGTGGGGCAACTCTAAAATTTGGGATGCTACATGTGTGGCCCAATCTTTTCTTCCTCAAAGATAAAGTGGATATTGCAGATTCCTTCTCAGTTTTGTGGTTTGGGCTTGGAATGGGGATTATGAATGAATGTTTCTCAGTTTTCCCTACACATTACAATGTGGGTAATTCCTCAGGTGTCCAGTGTACATGATTCTCTCAATTTGTATCCAGCTTTCTCTAGGAGAAAATTGATTCATGTGTATATGTTTACTTGTTGCTTCCAGGATGGGAAGGAAAGTCAGGAGTCTTCTATTCTGCTGTCTTGCTGATGTCACAAAGACAGTGGATTTAAAGTCATTATATAGTAAGTCTAATGTCTGGGCTTCCTCAAAGATGCCTTCATTTGATATCATTTCCCCCTGTTAATTGGTGATATATCCATTGCATGCTCCATAATTTTTGTTGTTAAAAACTTGATATTTTGAACATTACAATGTGGCAGCTATCAGATTTCTCCTTCTTTCTGGGTTTTATTGTTTCTTTTTATCATAGGTTATTGTTTTTGTTTGTTTATTGCCTTTCCAATGAATTTTTATAAAGACAACATGTTTGTTTTGTGTAGTCATGAAAGTTTCTGTTAGCTTAGTATTTAGTTAGTGATTTGACAGATAATTTTCAAATCTCTTGAGCCAAGAAAATGTCATAGTCTTCAAAGTTGGGCATTTAGTGTGTTGGAACAAGCCTTTAACACTCAAAGGTGATAGTTTACAACTCTGCTGTACCTTCATATCCTGCTTGTGTGGAATTTGAATGTCACCCAGAGGTGAGGGCTTACAGACTTCTTAGGACTTTTCTGAGTATGATCCCAGTCCTGGATATATCCATGGCCTTCTAAATTTCCAAGAATATGTAGGAGCTTTTTAAAGCCCTTATTCTCCCAAATCATCTTATTTCCCAACTTTTTCTGCTTGGCTTTCCATTGTGTCTTTTGCTTGCCCAACTAATATCCATTATTTCAGACAGAAGTTAGTTAATTTACCTTTAAATGTTCTTAACAAACACCCACCCTCCATGTACTCATTTCTCTATCCTCAGAGATGGCAAGCTATTTGTATTGGTGCTTCAGTGAATCACTTGTGAGGTTGAAACATTGAGAACATAGTTCATTCTTCTCCATCTTGTGGAGAAACCCACACTAGGCTGATGTCTTTAAGATACCTGCTAAGGTTGTGATCCAGGGATGGAGTAATTAAAATACCTTGAAGTTCTTTTACTTTAAAGTTCTATTACTGGTTTTTTTCCTCATTGACGTGTTCTTTTGGTTGCTATAAACTTTGAATATTTTCTGGAGTTTGTTAACATTCATTCTGACAGGTTTGTCAGTAGTCTTTGGTGTTTTGTGTAAGTATGGGCCCTTGTGGCTCCCTATTATACTATTTACATAATTTTCAGTGATGTCAACTCTACTACATGCATTTATTGCAATAAATATTTTGTTATAGCCTGAGCTAAACAGATTCTAAGCAGTCTCAAAGTTGCTGAATTGTACCTGAGCACAGGTCGCGTTACTCAAAGCTAAAAAGTCATCTAACTTCTAGTGGAAGGACTTTCCTCTATATTAACATTATCTTCATAGCCAGCTACAATGACTCTAAGTACAAGTTAAAACTAGGGAATTCATCTGTATTTTAATTTCTGATTATTAATAAATAGATTTCTTTCACAATGGTTTATTTTACAGAGAGCTGTTCCTGAGTTACCAAAATTTACTAACCATTTACCCTCATTCTAACAATATATGTTTTTGAGGCAGGAGACTATATTTTTCTCAAACTACATATATATTTATTGGTACATTTTCGGTATACAATATAATGACATTCATCATTGGAAATGTGCACCTTTACATACTCTCTTGGTTCTTAATTTTTCCCCCAACCCTGCCCTCCCTTCAAACCTGCCATCCCTGCCTATTTACAAAGATTTTGTTTCCTTTTTTTCATTTGCTCATATTAATTCCATTCCCTTCTTTGCTTTCCCCTACCCCTCCCACTTCCCCTTCCCCTTTGTCCTTTTCTTCCTATTTCACATTATCTATTATACCTTTTAGTCCTTATTTACACTTTCAGTTTCCCACATTAGAGAAACTATTTGGTATTTACACATGTGTGTCCTATTTATTTCACTTGAGTATCGCCTCAGTGTGCCTCCATTTAGAAATAAATGTCTCTAATTTGTCATTTTATGGCTGAGTAGTACTGCATTATATAAAAACCCCCACATTTTCTTATCTAGTCTCCAGTTCATGGGCATTTGGGCTGTTTCCAAGTTTTAGCTATCACAAACTGTGCTGCTATGAACATGGGTGCACATATATCACTGTGGTATGATTCTTTTAATTCTTTGGGGAAGATCCCCAGCAGGGGAATACTGGGTCAAATAGGACTTCCAGTCCTAGTTCTTTGAGGTATCTCCATACTGATTTCCACAGTGCTTGCACCAGTCTACACTCCCACCAGCAGTGGAGCAGGGTTCCTCTTTCCCCACAGCCCTGCCAGCATTTGTTATTGGTTGATTTCATGATAGCAGCCCTTCTTTCTGGAGTGAGGTAGAATCTCAGCTTTGTTTTCATTTGCATCTCTCGAATGACCAGTGATGTTGAACATTTTTCCATGTTTATTTACAATTTCTACTTCTTTGTGTGAGAAATGTCTGTTCATTTCAGATGCTCATTTTTGGATTTAGTCTTTAAATTTGAGAGGTCTGATTTTGTTAAGTTCTTTATAGATTTGAGATAGTAGACCTTTGTCTGAGGGACAGCAGGTGAAGATTTTTTCCCACATTGTGGGTTGTCTCTTCACACTGCTGGTGGTTTCTCTTGCTGTGCAGAAGCTTTTTAATAAGAAGAGATCCCACTTGTTGATTGTTTGTGCTAGTTCATGGGCAACTGAGGTTTTGTTCATAAAATCTTTTCCTATACCAATGTCTTCAAGAGTTCTACCTAAACTCTCTTCCAGCCGGTTCAGCGATTCTGTTTTAATATTTAGATCTTTAATCCATTTCAATTTTAGTTGAGTGCATGGTAAAAGATATAGGTCTAGTTTTAATCTTTGGCAAGTGGAAACCCAGTTTCTCCAGCACCATTTATTAAAGAGGCTATCTTTCCTCCAGTGAGGGTGTTTGCCTCCTTTTTCAAAGATGAGGTGGCTGAGTGTGTCTGGAGTTCTTTCTGCATCATCTAATCTGTTGCACTGGTCCTCAGGTATGTTTCATTGGCAGTACCATACTGTTTTTATCACAGTAGCTTTGTAGTATAGTTTCAAGTTGGGCATTGTGATACCCCCTGCTATGTCTCTGTTACCTAGAATTGCTTTTGCTATTCTGGGTCTCTTCTTGATCCAAATGAAGTTTTGGATTGTTTTCTCAAGGTCCATGAAGTATGCTGCTGGGATTTCAATTGGGGTTGCATTGAATCTATATAGCAGTTTTGGAAGTATGGCCATTTTCACTATGTTGATCCTTCCTACCCAGGAGCAATGGATGTCTTTCCATTTTTTGATATGGTGTTCAATCTCTCTTTTCAATGTGGTATATTTTTCAGAGAAGAGGCCTTTTATTTCTTTCATTAGGTCAATTCCTAGGTATTTCAGTTTTTTAGATGCTATTGTGAAAGAATTATTTGCCCCATTTCTGTCTCAGTGAGTCTGTTGTTTGTGTAGAGGAAAGCTATTGATTTTTGTGTGTTGACCTTGTATCCAGCTACTTTACTGAATTTGGTTATTAAGTCTAGAAGACTTTTGGTGGAATTCTTGGGGTCTTCTATATAGAGCATCATGTCATCTGCAAATAATGACAATTTGACTTCTTCATTTCTATTTTTTTAACTTATATATTTATTGGTACATTTTAGGTATTCAGTACATTTAAATTTATTATTGGGTGTTTGTACCTGAACATGATGTATCTTAGTTCTTATTTTTTCTCCCATTACCTGTGCACCCTTCACCCATGAGTACTACTCAGCCATAAAGACACAGAAACTAGAGACATTTATAGCTAAATGGATGCATATTGAGGCCATCCTCGTAAGTGAAATAAATAGGACACACATGTGTAAATACTGAATAGTTTCTCTTCATTTCTATTTTTATTCCTTTTGTTTCTTTCACTTGTCTAATTTCCGTGGCTAATGTTTCCAAAACTCTATTGAACAGGAGTGTTGATAGTGGACATCCTTGTCTTTTTCCTGATTTTAGTGTGAAGGATTTTAGCTTTTGACCATTTAGCATGTATTGGCTGTTGGTTTTTCATAGATAGATTTTATCAGATCGAAGTAGAGATCATCTATTCCAATTGTTTGTAGGGTTTTTATCATGAATGTGTGTAGTATTTTGTCAAATGCTTTTTCTGCATCTGTTGAGATGATCATATGTTTTTTGTCCTTGGCTCTATTGATATAGTGTATTACATTGATTGATTTGTGTAAGTTGTACCATTCCTGCATGCCTGGGATGAATCCCACTTGGTCAGGGTGTATGAACTTCTTGATGATCTTCTGCATTCTATTTGCCAGTATCTTATTAAGGATTTTTGCATCTATGTTCATTAGTGAGATTGGCCTATAGTTCTCTTTTTCGGTTGGGTATTTCTCTGCTTTGGGGATCAAGGTGATGCTTGCTTCCAGGAATGAATTTGGGAGTATTGCTTCCCTTTCAATTTCATTGAAGAGTTTCAACAGTAGTGGGAGCAGTTTCTCTCTAAATGTCTTGTAGAATTCTGTGGTAAATCCATCAGGACCTAGGCTTTTCTTAGTTGGTAAGTTTTTAATTGCATTTTCAATTCCATTGGTTGATATTGGGTTGTTCAGAATTTTTAGGTCTTCTTCGTTCAACTTTGGTAATTCCTACGTATCTAAGAATCTGTCCCTTTCTTCTGTGTTTTCTGTCTTATTAGTGTATAGGTTCTCAAAGTAGGTATTGATGATCCTCTCGATTTCTGCTGGGTCCATTGTAATTTCATCCTTTTCATTCCTAATTGCATGGATTTGGGCCTTTTCTTTCCTTTTTCTGATAAGGTTGGTTAAGGGTTTTTCAATTTTGTTTTTCTTTCAAAGAATCAACTCTTGGCTTCATTGATTTTTTTGTATTGTTTTCTTAGTGTCCATTGCATTGATTTCTGCCCTGATCTTTATAATTTCCTCCTTTCTATGGGCTTTAGGTTTGTCCTGCTCTTTTTCTAGAAGCTTGAGGTTCCGCATCAGGTTGTTTAATTGGGCTCACTCTATTTTCCTAATATGAGTATTTACTGCTAGGTATTTCCCTTATAAGACTGCTTGCATTGTGTCCCATAGATTCCAAGATGTTGTATTGTCATTGTCATTTAATTGAAGGAACTGTTTGATTTCTTCTTTAATTTCCTGTTACCCATTCGTTATTCAGAAGTGTGTAGTTCAGTTTCCATGTGCGTGTGAAATTTTTGCAGTTTCTTTTGCTATTGATCTCCAATTTCATTGCACTATGGTCTGATAACATACAGGGGATAAATTCGATTCCTTTGCACTTACCTAAATATATTCTATGAGCGAGTATGTGGTCTATTTTGGAGAAAGACCCGTGTGCATCTGAAAAGAATGTTGTATTCTGATTTTGTGGGTGGAACACTCTGTAAACGTCTGTTAAGTTCATTTGTTCAAGAGTTTGATTGAGTTCTAGTATTTTGTTGCTTGTTTTTTGTCTAGTTGATCTATCTATTTGTGGGGTATTGACATCCCCCATTACTATTGTATTAGTGGTTATGTGATTTTTCATATCCATTAGTATTTGTTTTATATAGTTGGGTGCACTAATGTTTGGTGCTGAGACATTTATGATTTTCATCTCTTCCTCTTGGATTGTTCCCTTTACAAGGATGTAGTGTCCTTCTTTGTCTCTCTTCATCAGTGTGAGTTTGAAATCCACTTGGTCTACCAAGAGGATAGCTACTCCTGCTTTTTTTCAGGTTCCTGTCACATGGAGTATTGTTTTCCATCCTTTAACTTTCAGTCTATGAGTTTCTTTTTGAATTAAGTGTGTTTCTTGTATGCAGCATATTGTTGGATCTTGCTTCTTGATCGATTCTGCCATTGTATATAACTTCTCGTGTGTGTGTGTGTGTGTGTGTGTGTGTGTGTTGCATTTCATTTTCTTGGTGCCTTTCATGAAGAACTGATTTGAGTATTTTTCATGAAAAAGTAATAGCAAAAAAAGTGAAAGCTCACATAATCATTGTTAGAAACTTGGAATATGGTTTGAGTGCAGACATTCTGGTAACATCTACCCTAAAGACTAAGGATGATCCTTACAATAAAATGTTCTATTTTGTTATTAATATGGTTGGTGACACTTCTATCTTGTAATTCATTTGAATGCCTTATAACTCTGGATGGAGCTTCCTAGCCTCTTGTTACTCCTGCAATCTATGGGAGACAAATGGATATCAACATTGGTGATTTTTTCTCTGCTATCAGCCAAAGGGCTGAAGAGTGTATAGAGTAATCTTCTACACTGTGGCAGTTTGCCTGAGGCTGGTTCAAGACAACTGAACCATCATAATACTACTAATAAAAAATTAGTATTAGTTATCAAGCCATCCTGGCTGACAATCACATTTTTGCATTATTTCTAAATCATGTAACAGTGCTATTATTATGTCTACTCTTTATGTAAGAATCTTGAGACACACAGAGTGTGGAGTTAATTTGACCTAGCTCACACAGCAAATGGTTCAAGTTAGGTCTTCTGAATGCAAAATTCTCTCTCTTCATGCTGTGCCTCAATGCTTTTCAATTTTTATTGGTACTGTATATGGTTCCTTTTCTGTTTCTCTTATAGTATTATTTAAACATCTAGTTCTATCCAAGCACTGTACTTGCCATCTATTATTATTGAGAAAATAGCCCCACAAGGTAAATATTAGTACTCTAGTTTTAAAGATAAGATAATTCTCCTTTGTGCCATGCTGTTTCTAATTTTTGATCCTCTTTAACCCTTGGTGTAGTTACCCTTGAGCCATGCTCTAAACTGCCTTCCCTTCACCATCCTCATCGTAATGTCCCAGGTCCACGTTCCTGGCAGTGCCATCATCTTTCTCCTATATGCCTGATGGGTGTTAATGATTTCCTATGCTACATTTCTGGCTTAGTAGCACTCCCTTAGCCACACACAGGCTTACTGCTCACTGTAAATACATGTGGATTTCCCAAGCTTGGTCTTCCTCAGATGTGATGGAAATCCACTGTTTGTGTAAGTTACCTGGGCCCACATCATATCACCTCTAGGGGACTCATAGACCAGGGGAGCCAACACAAACAGATATTCTGATGCTCATGCTGCTTGCTGTGCTGTAAGAAATAAAGTCCTTTATCTTTGACTCAGGAGATTTTAATCTCCTGTGAGCATCCATTAAACAGTATGACTTACCTTATTAGGTTCAGGTAAAATAAAATCCTAGCACCTTCACAGATTCTGAGAAATATTTTTCCTGGGGTTTTTCAGTTTAGTTGATAGGAGCCAGCTCAATAATCATCTCTGTATTCTGCTGATGACTCTAGGGGTCCCTCTGGAGACCTCTGGAGTTCTCTGTGCTACTTTCTCTTCTCCAGGACTCTGTCCTGCAAACTCTACTCTCCTTGTTTTCCCTGTTCTTTGAGTTACTTCTCTACTCAGAAAATTCCCTCAGCTTCTCCTTCATTCATTCTTTTTGCACTGTATCCTGGAATCTCTTTCCAGACAATAAGTTGGTGCAATCATTTGTTTAAGGGGTCACTGTCAGTTGTTGCTTATGTACTATGTCTTGAAACTCTTACTTCTTATTGTATCTAATTTTTGTATTTTAAATAAGAAGATGATCTGTTCACCATTCACATCTTGGTCAGAAATGGAAGTTGAATTTTTGTCTTTTAAAGTGGAGTTATTATATGGAAACAAGTGGAAGAAATGAGTAAGTAACTCAGATTAATAAGGTTGGCCATCAATATGTCTAATTCCTCATACTCCTCTTCTTCCCCAAAATGGGTGATAATAATCTATTTTTTTTCCTGTGGCTTTAGACATTTTATGGCTTAGAATTATTTTTACAGGATTTTTAGTGAACTATCCTCTACTCTCACCTCTAGTAGTTTACTAGCTACTATAACCTATGAAGGACTAAAAGTTTTATAAAAAAAAGATTAGAATCACATTTTTACTGGCAACTGTTCTTCCCCAGCACTACAATTATATCAGTAGAAAAATTGTGATTTTTCTCTTGTTGAGTCGCTTACAGTTTTTGCATTTTTAGTGCCATACCTCAGGCAGAGGGTCTCATTTCTTTCAATCTGATTATTACACCCATCCCCCAGACGATCTGTACATTTTTACTGTTCACATTAAAGTTGGAATAACTTAAAAATAAATAATAACAAAACAAATCTGACCATGTCACTTTCATCCCTCAAAGTGTTTTTTTCTTTGAATGTAGAATGATGTCTAGCTTCCTTTACTTAAATTTTTAAATTTATTCTACATAACAGTCTCTATCACAGTCAGTATTATAATCTACAATGACACTATTGTGATGTGCTCTTGATTGACTTGAAAGACCCCCTGAAAGATTAGTAAAGCATTCTTTACTAATCTTTACTTCATTAAATTGGGGACTATATCTGGTCCCTGATCCCTTCCTCTATGGTGTTCTTCCTCTGTGCTCTGCTTCCTAGACACCATAAAAGGTGCAGTTTTGCTCCAATGTGCCCTTCTGCCATGATGTTCCGGCATTAGAGACAGCCTACCAAGGATTGAAAACCCTGAAATTGTGAGCCAAATAAACCCTTTCTCCTTTAAATTGTGTATGCCAGACATTCTGTCTAAGCAGCAGGAAAGCTAGCTAATACACACTCTAAACACAAACCAATTGAGACAACTCTGCCTTTAAAAAAATATACATTCAACTTTGTTCCACCTTAGTGTCTTTGCTTATCCTGTTTCTTTTTGGAAGAATATCCCATTTGGCCTGGTTTCAAAGACATTTCTTAACTAATAACTATGTAATAAGACTTCTTCAGAAGGCTCCACTTGGAATTAATTCTTTCGTCCCTTATTTTCCCATAGCACATTGTTTGCACCTACATTAGAACACTGATCAGATTCTCCTTTGGTTTACTTGAGTAAATGTCTGTCTCCCTTAGTGGACTGTGATTCCCGCAGGTCAGGTACTGCTTATTTCTGTCCATATTCATCATAGCATCCATCTCAGGATCTTACAAACAACGTGTACTGAATAAATATTTGTTGGATTGAACTTGGTTACATAAGGAAATTTATTTGGCACATAGGAATAAATCAATAGTGCTTTCATTCACTAATATCTGGAAACTGGTCTGAGCTCAGTGAAACTTCATTATATAATTTATCTTTGTGGTCTATGAAGACTCTACTCTTCTTTTGTAATCTACCTACATTTAGAATTGTTATTCTGTCCCCTGAATGAATGCATAGACCACTACTTCTTTGCACCTTTAGTAGACAATGCCCTTTGACAGTGGCTTCCAACCTGGTATGTCCCTGATTTATCTATGGTAGTATTTTTTTTTTTAAACAATGCATTTCCCTAGATTCCACCCCAGAACCACTGCTGCTGCTTTGGAATTAATGTGTTTAACAGGCACCCGGCACTTGATGATACTTCAGTGCAGTGAACTTTCAGGCCTACTCCATAATGAGTCCAGGTTCTTCTATCCAACTTTATCTACTGAATCGCCTGCCTCTGGGACCCAGCTTTCAGCTAGTTAACACTTTGAAAACTGGTCTGATTTACATTATTTTTTAAATCTAGTTTTTAGCTCACACATAAAAATGTAATAAATTGTATATATGACTAAGTACTGTGTAATGTTTTCATACATGTGTACATCGTTAATATTTAAATCAGTTTTTTTGTGCCAGAAATCGAACTCAGGACCTTGCGCTTGGCAGGCAGGCATGGCTCCACTGAGCTACATCCCCGGCCCTTAAATCAGCTTTACACATATCTATCTTCTCAACATTCATCATTTTATTGTGATGAAAATTTTCAAAATCGTTTCTTCCAGTTTTTTGAAATGTTCAGTACATTTTTGTTTCCTATAATTGTCCTATGTGCAACAGCACAGTAGAACTTCTTGTTCCTATGTAACTGTAACTCAGCATCTGTTGATCACTGCCTTTCCAACTCTCTTTGGCCTGATTTACTTCATAATGCTCTCTCAATAAGTTATTAGTGTCTTCTCTCAAGGGCATTTTCTTTTTACATTAAAATATTTAATGGATTATTTTAGAACAGTGTTAGATTCACACATAATTGAAAGGAAGCATTTTAAATAGGTAATAGGACACTCCTGAAATGTGGAAAATTTTGAGTGTAAGTAATGGCTATATTTAGAGATTTTCAGTAGGAATAAGAATTGACCCCTTTAAATAAAAATAATTTTTAAATTACTGTGGGAGACAGGTAAGAATTACAGAAAATGTAGGCTTTTGCTATATTATTTCCCTGTCAATTGATAAAGCATTAAGAAAGGAAGAGAATAGGATTGGAGGATATAGAGAGCAATATCTCAAAGCAAGTTACAGGGAAAACAGTGAAAATAAGTAAAAAAATAAAATCAAAGTCCCAAGAGATTTTGATTGCTTTCTCTTCAAGGACAACTAGTTTGCAAATGGTTGGGAATGAATCAGAGCCAGGAATTTGAGAACCATTTAAAACATTTCCTAAAAGAGGGAAAATGTAGTTCAGAAGGTTCCTAATAGGATACAGAGGAAATTGGTGTTGAAGAAGTTTAATTTCAGTTAATATAAAAGGATACTCTGTGCTGGTTCAAAGTTCCTATTTCTTTAATTTTCACCAGCTTTGAATGAATTTTTTAAATTTTTCATTTTTATTAGTACATGTTTGCAGTACATAATGATTACATTCCTTGTGAGGAGTTAGTACATGTATATAACATATATTATTTAATTTTTCCTCTTGTTCCCTTCCTCTTCCTTTCTCTTCCCTCCATCTCTTTAAATCTTAATCTATTACTACATTTGTCAGGATTTTTGGTAGAGAATATATATAAATATCAACATTCTTATATGAAATTCTCATTTTGTAGGAAAAAGCATGTTCATATCTGCTAATACATACTAGACATTTCAGATCTGTGCTGACCATGCCTATGGTCTATGTATAAAAGACTTATAGTACTCTAGTCTCTTCAGATATATTTGATCATCCACTCCATCAAAAAGATATGCATTATAATGTATGTGTACATACAGTGTATTACATATCAAAGTGGCATAATAAAATTTGAATATCACAGTAGCTTTGTAGTATAGTTTCAAGTTGGGGATTGTGATACCCCCTATCTTGTCTTTATTGCTTAGTATTGCTATTGCTATTCTAGGTCTCTTCTTGTTCCAAATGAAGTTTTGGATTATTTTCTCCAGGTCTGTGAAGTATGCTGCTGGGATTTCAATTGGGATTACATTGAATTTATATAGCAGTTTTGGAAGTATGTTTTTTTAATATAAAATGGAATATTACTCAGCCATAAAGAATGAGAAACTAGAGACATTTATAGCTGAGTGGATGCACATTGAGGCGATATTCTTAAGTGAAATAAATAGGACACACATGTGTAAATACCAAATAGTTTCTCTAGTGTGAGAAACTGAAAGTATAAATAAGGACTAAAAGATATAATAGATAATTGAAATAGGGAGAAAAGGGGCAAAGGGGAAGGGGAACTGGGAAGGATGTGGGAAAGGAAAGAAGGGAATGGAATTAATATGAGAAAAGGAAAAAATGGAAACAAAGTCTTTGTAAACAGGGAGGGATGGAGAGGTTGAAGGGAGGACAGGGGAAGGGGGAAAATATAAGAATCAAGATGGATTATGAAAAGGTGCAAATTTCCATTGATGAATGCCATTATATTGTATACCTAAAATGTACCAATAAAATTAATAAAAAATTTGAACATCATAAACATTATTATTTGGATATGACATGTCCTCCATAAGGCTCATTGTGTTCAAGACTTATTTTCTGATGGGCTTCTGGGAAGTGGATGGGTCATGGGTGTTCTAACTCCATTAAGTAGAGAAATCCATTGATGAAATCTTAATTTGATGTCCTTCTTCGGAGGTGATGGAAACAGGAGATGGGGCTTAGTTTAAGGGAGTGAGTCACGGGGGCCTCGTTGGACAACCTTGGAGACTACACCTGAGCCAGACCCCTTCCTCTCTGTTTGTTTCCCTTTTCTCTCCACTTCCTGGCTATCATGAGGTGATCAGCCTTGCTTAAGCATGGCCTTCTGTGAAGAGGTTTCTGCCTCACCACAGGCTTAAAAACAATGGAAATGGGTAACCATGGACTGAAATTGCTGAAACTATGATCCAAAATAATCTGTTCCTACTTTAAATTGTATATGTCACGTGTTTTGTCATAATGCTACAAAGATGACTTACAAAAATATACAGAAATAAATATACAACTAGATTATATATGTAGAAATTTTAATATTTTCTTTACAAACTCCAATGGGTTGTTTTTATTTCATGACATTCCTATAAGCCCCTTTGGATACCATTGGTTTTTCCTTCTGGTTCTCATACTTGGGTTGAACAATAAAATCAGTTTAGTGTTTTCAAAAAGCAAGTAGATTGTGGTGTCCTACACTAGGTTTATTGATTTGGAATCTCCATGGCTATTTTTAGGAGCCTATCTTCTGAAAAAGTTCATACAGGGAATTCTGAAACCCAGGTGAGATTGGGAAATATTGATCTAACACCAAATATTGATCATCACACCTTGTCATATCCAAATGTTTATGGTGTTCATCTGGTGGTATTTGTTCTCTAGGACTATGATTCTCAACTTTGGTCACACACTGGAATCACTTGGGGAGCTTTAAAGATACTATTGTCTGGGTCATATACCCACAGATTTATAATTTAGTTGCTTTGAGGTGTAGCCCAGGTTTTGGGGTTTTTAATGTTTGCTAAGTAAATCTGCTGTGAAGCTAAGGTTGAGAACCATTGCTGTAGGGGGTAAAACAGGCTCTGAGAAATTATATCAGTAGCATTTCCATTATAAGTTTCACATTAACTATCTTAAGCCAAAAGGAATTTGTTGGTTTGTATAACATACCTAAGTGGCATCTGATTTCAAATATGACTGAATTTAGGAGCTAAGGCATGCAATCAGGGATGTTAATCCTTCTTTCCATTTCTTGGCTCCTTTCTCCTTTATGCCTACATTCTTGGATAAACTTTCCCCATATGCCTGGAAATATTGCCACAATAGCTCCAGGTTTTTATAGTCCTTAGAGATTACAGTGTAGAGAATGAAAAATCTTGTTCACTCCTGTAGTTTATATATCATCTCTTAGAGGAAACTCTCATTATTCCAGTTTGCTTCAGCCACATATCACTGAACTAGCCGTAGTGCCTAGTATCAATCTAAACAAAAATACCAGAGAGAGATTCACCAAAGAATAATGAAATTTAATTGGCAATAGAGTTGTAATGGTAATAGTAAAACATTGCAATTGAAATACTTAGGCCATAGTAAACTCTTGATGTATTCAAGGAGATTGAGGCACATGGTGGCATACACCTTTAATCCCAACACTGTGAGGAACTGAAGCAGGAAGATTGCAAATTTGAGTCCAAATTGAGCAGTTTAGCAAATTAGCAAGACACTGCTTCAAAATAAAAAATAAACAGATCTTGGGATATAGCTGAGTGTGAAGTCTCCTTCTAGGTAGAATTCCCAGTACTACCACCACCACCACCACCACGAAAAAAAAAAAAAAAAGAAAGAAAAGAAAAGAGATTGAGGCAAGGGGAAGTTTTCAAAGACAAATATGAAGAGGATTACAATCTGAGGTTTTACAGACAGTAGCTTGGCAGATTGTTTAGTAGTATTTTGTTATTGTTTTGCTTTTTGGATAGGGTTGCAGTGGCTTCTGTGCAGGTGTGTGGCTCTGGCTGAGTCTTTTGGGACAGTTTCTGCCAGGAAATCCTATATAAGAAACCTTTCTTCATAATCTCCTAGCTTTATCTACATGTTTTTGGTGGTTTGTTAGGGTTCATGTAAGTGACTCCATTTTGATTCTGAACAACTTTCACGTTTCAGTCTAGGAATATAGAGTATGATGGCTCACATACCAAGCTGAGTGCTCCAAGGGTGGAGAGTTTGAATTGGTTTCATTTAAACCACCTAGAATGGAGTTTTCATAGGAAGAGGGACTTAATTGCAAAAAGAAGAAAAAGAATATTATGTTTGGCAGATGATATCACTATGGAACTAGATTTTCCACATTTTGTATTGTTTTGATAATGCTAATGGTATTACTTAGCATATTTATGCAGTCATATCTCTCTAAGACAAAAAGAATATCTAATGGTGAACACTATTTAAAGCTGGTTTTGCTTGGAATCAACTTGTAGATTCTTATATGAGCTAACAAACAATTTTCCTTTCTAATGTGTCAACTGAATCCTACTTTATGAATTGGCTAATTGTTCTTCCCTGCTGCGGATATTAGCTGTTAAAATCTTAGATGAAACTGAACTCATTTAGGTGAGAGACAGTGTGTTTGATGAAAATCTTAGGGCCCACAAGTCAGTCATCCAATTGTTTTAACAGTCAGCTGAGGGGAAATTTTTTTTTGGCTGTTGATTTGCATATCAATAAGACATTGTTCTTTCTACAGTACTCCAAGTAGTAAAAAAAAAAAACTATTAGAATTCTGATATTGTCAGAATTTACATTATGTGAGAGCTCAACTCAGAGCCCCTCTCTAAGACAGTGAAATGTATTCACAGTTGAAGCTCTGGGCTTGAAAATCTGCTTGTCAATTGGGAAAAGCACGTTCAGAGTCAGCTTCTTTTTCCATGGAATCAAGTAACAGAAAAATAAATTCAGAGTAAATGGAATTTCAAGCTTGTGCAAGTCACTGGCAAAATCATCCTTGGGTCATGTAGGATGGGCGTTCTGTTCAGAGGAAAATTGTCTAGAGGGGAAACATTTTATTTTTATCTCTTTCTCTTATTTACCCAATTTGAAGTTCTGATTTTATAATGCTGATACTTTGTGGAGAGATGTACTGGGAAGGAGGACATTTTGACTCCATCAAGGAGATCAGGTGAGCTATTACAGCATTTTAAAATGAGAGATTTATTCTTTTGGGAAGATACCCAGCAGGGGGATAGCTGGGTCGAATGGGACCTCTAAGCATAGTTCTTTGAGGTATCTCCATACTGATTTCCACAGTGGTTGCACCAGTCTGCACTCCCACCAACAATGGAGAATGGTTACTTTCTCCCCAAACCCCTGCCAGCATTTGTTATTAGATGATTTCTTGATAGCAGCCATTCTTTCTGGGGTGAGGTGGAATCTCAGTGTTGTTTTCATCTGCATCTCTCAAATAACCAGTGATGTTGAATATTTTTTCATTTATTTATTTGCTGCCTTTACATGTTTATAGTGGCACAGTTTGTAATAGCAAAAGCTTGGAAACAGCCCAAGGGCCCATCAGCTGGAAACTGGATAAAGAAGATGTGTTTTTTTTATAAAATGGAGTACTACTGAGCCATAAAGAATGAGAAACTAGAGACATTTATAGCTAAATGGATGCATATTGAGGCCACACTCTCAAGTGAAATAAATAGGACACACATGTGTAAATACCGAATAGTTTCTCTAGTGTGAGAAACTGAAAGTGTAGTTAAGGATACACACTGATGAAATTGCCTAATAACTTATTTCTTGGATTGTGTTTCCATCATGTGTCATATGACTATCAAAATATAAATTAAGGAGAAGTTTGGCTTATGTGGAGTCTGCTAAGTAACTGGAGTTTTTTTCCAGATCATTATTTGTTCAATGTTGCTTTTAGGGATCTTTCTGAAACAAATCACATCCTCTGGTGTCTTGTTGGTGCTTGAGATGCTTTTTTAAGTTATATGGAAAAATGTTTAAGTGCTTTTCAGTTTTGTTTTGGTTGAGTTCTACTGTATTTGAATATTATTGCAGTTTTTATCCCCTTGCATTGTTCGTCTTTGAATGGTTTTAATTTTTTGTATGTGTGTTGATAATAAAGTTATTTTAAAAATTTATAAAAATGAGAGATTTATGCAGATTTTGAACACTCACCCCAAAGTCACTTACATGAGAAGACAGAAGAGCATATTAAAATCAAATTCTTATCTGAAGCGACTACTAATTATGCATGTTGGGAAAATGGTAACATAGACAACGTTTACCTTAATGGATAAATTACCTCAATTTTTAACCCCCTCTTTCTGTCCTCTACCACCTTTCCCTCTTTATTTTCCCCTTCCCTCTTTACTTCCCTCCCTCCTTCCCACTATGAAGTCAACAAATCACAGGCCCTAATCACAAAATAATATTGGGCTCATTCCACTGTGGTCAAAGCATGGCTGTTATGGTTTGAATATGAAATGTCTTCCAAAAGCTCAAGTTTTAAAGGCTTGATCCCCAATGAAGTAATGTTCAGAGGTAAGACTTTTGCAAAGTGATTAGATTATGAAGGCTTTAAATTCCTCAATAGGTAAATCCATTGTTGGATTAATAATTTGATGACATATTTGAGAGGTGATGAAAAATTAGGAGATGGGGTCTACTTGAATGGACTTAGTTGTGGGGGAGTGTGTCCTTGGGGATCTTGGGGATCTGGGGATCTTAGGGATCTAGGTCATGGTCATGTGGCGAGATGTTGACCAGAGGTGACACATCTGAATGGAGATACAGGGTCCAGCTCTTGCCTCTTAAACTCTCAGCCTGAAAGGGGAGACAGGGTAAAACGGTCTTCAAGCGAACTGATATCAGGCCTAAATTCCTTCCTGGAAGCTGTACTGGAGAATCTGACTCCTTGCTTTTTCAGCTTTTGGAGACCACCTACATTCCTTAGCTCATGGCCCCTTCATTCATCTTCAAAGCCAGCAGTGGCAGGCCAAGTCTTTCTCATGTCCCATCACTCTGACTTCCTTTTCTGCCCTCCTCTTTTACTTTTAAATACCTTTGTCACTACCTGGATCCACCTGGATAATCCAGACTGATCTCCCTAAAGCTAGATTATTAGCAACCTTGACTTTATCTGCAGCACTGATTCCCTTTTGCCACTGGGCCTAACATATACACAGGTTTAGGGGATTAGAATGTGGATATCTTTTGTGAGAAGACATTTTTCTGCTGCTACACAAGTCAAGTGTTCTTGGATTTTATTCTATTTATTGCTTGTCCTGAAGCCCTGACAATCATCTAGGAATGTTAGTTTGTAAAGATCTTGGAGTAAAATGGATACACCTTACTAGGAGCAAAAGTTCTGGGTTGGAAAACAGATTTTTTACTCTTGACCTATTTGAACTTGGACAAGTCATTTAAACTCTTGGAGTCTCAGCTTCCTCATATATAACCTTTCTTTCCCTTCCTCTATCAAAACATAAGTTTTCTATACCCTTTTAAAAAAGCCTCAATTAAGTAAAGTTAATATGTAAAATCAATTCAATTTAAGGTGTTAATAAGTGGTAATGGATTTATTCATCATCACTTCCTTTTTTCTCACTCTTCCTACATATACACTGTCAAGTAGCATTTATATATAAGTAAGATGAATGTTAACCTAAATGAAATTGTTTTATTTAGTTGTACAATAAAGGTAAATGGAGAAGGCTAATGCCTATCTCTCTTTTTTAAAATTCTTTTATTGGTACATTTTAGATATACAACACAATTACATTTCTCATTGGGAATTGTAGCTTTACATAATGCATCTTGGTTCTTATTTTTCCCCTTCCTAGCCCTCCCTTCATGCCCTCCAACCTTCCCTATTTACAAAGACTTTATTTCCATTTTTTCCATTTCTCATCATTTTTCCTTTCCCTTCTTTCCTTTCCCCTGCCCCTCCCAGTACCCCTACCCCTTTGGACCTTTTCTTCCTATTTTGCATTATCAATTATTCATTCTAATCATTGGCACATTTTAGGTATACAATATAATGACATTCATCATCAGAAATTTGCACCTTTACATAATCTCTCTTGGTTCTTATTTTTCACCCTTGCCCAGCCCTCCCCTCAACCCCTCCATTCCTCCCTATTTACAAAGATTTTGTTCCTATTTTTCCATTTTCTCATATTAATCCCATTTCCTTCTATCCTTTCCCCTAGTCCTCCCACTTCCTTCCCCTTTGCCCCTTTTCTTCCTATTTCACATTACCTATTATACATTTTAGTCCTTATTTGCACTTTCAGTTTCTCACACCAGAAAAACTATTCGGTATTTATACATGTGTGTCCTATTTGTTTCACTTAAGAGTATCGCCTCAATGTGCATTCACTTAGCTATAGCTGTCATTAATTTCTCATTTTTATGACTGAGTAGTACTCCATTTTATAAAAAAACCACATTTTCTTTATCCAGTCTCCAGTTGATGGGCATTTGGGCTCTTTCCAAGTTTTAGCTATCACAAACTGTGCTGCTATGAACATGGGTACACATATATCACTGTGGTATGATGCTTTTAATTCTTTGGGGATGATAACCAGCAGGGGAATAGCGGGGTCAAATGGGACTTCCAGTCCTAGTTCTTTGAGGTATCTCCATACTGATTTCCACAGTGGTTGCACCAGTCTACACTCCCACCAGCAGTGGAGCAGGGTTCCGCTTTCCCCACAGCCCGGCCAGCATTTGTTATTGGTTGATTTCATGAAAGCAGCCATTCTTTCTGGAGTGAGGAGGAATCTCAGCATTATTTTCATTTGCATCTCTCGAATGACCAGTGATGTTGAACATTTTTTCATGTATTTATTTGCTATTTCTACTTCTTTGTCTGAGAAATGTCTGTTCAGTTCAGATGACCAGTTTCGGATTGAGTCTTTAAATTTGGGAGGTCTGATCTTTTTAAGTTCTTTATAGATTCGAGATAGTAGACCTTTGTCTGAGGAAGAGCAGGTGAAGATTTCTTCCCACATTGTGGGTTGTCTCTTCACATTGTGGGTGATTTCTCTTGCTGTGCAGAAGCTTTTTAATAAGAAGAGATCCCACTTTTTGATTGTTTGTACTAGTTCATGGGCAACTGAGGTTTTGTTCATAAAATCTTTTCCTACACCGATGTCTTCAAGAGTTCTACCTAACCTCTGTTCAAACTGGTTCAGAGTTTCTATTTTAATATTTAGATCTTTAATTCATTTTGATTTTAGTTTAGTGCACAGCAAGAGATATAGGTATAATTTTAATCTTTGGCAAGTTGAAGCCCAATTTTTCCAGCACCATTTCTTAAAGAGGCTATCTTTCCTCCAGTGAGGGTGTTTGGCTCCTTTGTCAAAGATGAGATGGCTGAGTGTGTCTGGCGTGGTTTCTGCATCTTCTAATCTGTTCCACTGGTCCTCAAGTCTGTTTCTTTGCCAGTACCATGCTGTTTTTATCACAGGAGATTTGTAGTAGAGTTGCAGGTTGGGGATTGTGATACCCCCTGCCATGTCTCTGTTACCTAGAATTGCTTTTACTATTCTGTGTCTCTTCTTGTTCCAAATGAATTTTTGGATTGTTTTCTCAAGGTCCATGAAGTAGGCTGCTGGGATCTCAATTGGAATTGCATTAAATCTATATAGGAGTTTTGGAAGTATGTCCATTTTCACTATATTAATCCTTCCTACCCAGGAGCAGGGGATGTCTGTCCATTTTCTGATATCATCTTCAATCTCTCTTTTCAGAGTGCCATAGTTTTCAGAGAAGAGGTCTTTGATTTCTTTCATTAGGTTGATTCCTAGGTATTTCAGTTTTTTGGATGCTATTGTGAAAGGAATTATTTGCCCTATTTCTCTCTCAGTGAGTCTGTCATTGGTGTAGAGGAAAGCTATTGATTTTTGTGTGTTGACCTTGTAACCAGCTACTTGACTGAATTTGGTTATTAAGTCTAGAAGACTTTTGGTGGAGTTCTTGGGGTCTTCTATATAGAGTATCATATCATCTGCAATTAATGACAATTTGACTTCTTCATTTCCTATCTTTATTCCTTTTATTTCTTTCTCTTGTCTAATTGCCGTGGCTAATGTTTCCAGAACTATATTGAACAAGAGTGGTGATAGTGGACATCCTTGTCTTGTTCCTGATTTTAGTGTGAAGGATTTCAGTTTTTGACCATTTAGAATGATATTGGCTGTTGAGTTTTCAAAGATGGCTTTTATCAGTTTGAGGTAGAGACCATCTATTCCAATTTTTTGTAGGGTTTTTATCATCAATGCATGTTGGATTTTGTCAAGTGCTTTTTCTGCATCTATGGAGATAATCATATGGTTTTTGTCCTTGGCTTTATTGATATAGTGTATTCCATTGATTGATTTTTGTATATTGAACCATCCCTGCATCCCTGGGATGAATCCCACTTGATCAGGTTGTATGATCTTCTTGATGATCTTCTGCATTCTGTTTGCCATTATCTTATGAAGGATTTTTGCATCTATGTTCATTAGTGAGATTGGCCTATAGTTCTCTTTTTCGGTTGGGTCTTTCTCTGCTTTGGGGATCAAGGTGATACTTGCTTCCAGGAATGAATTTGGGAGTATTGCTTCCCTTTCAATTTCATTGAAGAGTTTCAACAGTAGTGGCAGCAGTTCCTCTCTATATGTCTTGTAGAATTCAGCAGTGAAGCCATCAGGGCCCAGGCTTTTCTTACTTGATAAGTTTTTAATTACATTTTCAATTTCATTGGTTGATATTGGGTTGTTCAGAATTTTTAGGTCTTCTTTGTTCAACTTTGGTAATTCATATGTATCTAGGAATCTGTCCATTTCTTCTTTGTTGTCCATTTTATTGGCATATAGGTTCTGGAAGTAGGTATTGATGATCCTCTGGATTTCTGCTGGGTCTGTTGTAATTTCACCCTTTTCATTCCTGATTGCATGGATTTGGGCCTTTTCTTTCCCTTTTCTGACAAGGTTGGCTAAGGGTTTGTCAATTTTGTTGATTCTTTCAAAGAACCAACTCTTGGCTTCATTGATTTTTTGTACCATTCTCTTAGTCTCCATTGCATTGATTTCTCCTCTGATCTTTATAATTTCCTCCCTTGTATGAGCTTTGCGGTGGTCCTGTTCTTCTTTTTCTAGAAACTTGAGGTTCAGCATGAGGTTGTTTAATTGGGCTTGTTCCATTTTCCTAATATGATTATTCACTGCTATGAATTTCCCTCATAAGACTGCTTTCATTGTGTCCCATAGATTCCGATTTGTTGTATTGTCATTGTCATTTAATTGAAGGAACTGTCTGATTCCTTCTTTCATTTCCTCTGTGACCCATTGGTTATTCAGAAGTGTGTTGTTCAATTTCCATGTGTTTATGAAATTTTTTGAGTTTCTTTTGCTATGGATCTCCAATTTCATTGCACTATGTTCTGATAATATACAGGGGATAACTTCAATTCCTTTGCACTTACTTAAACATGTTCTATGTGTGAGTATGTGTTCTATTTTGGAAAATGACCCATGTGCAGCTGAGAAGAATGTGTATTCTGATTTTGTGGGGTGGAAGACTCTGTAAACATCTGTAAAGTTCATTGGTTCAAGAGTTCGATTGAGTTCTAGTATTTCATTACTTATTTTTAGTCTAGTTGATCTATCTGTGACAGTGAGGTGTTGAGGTCCCCCACTACAATTGTATTAGTGCATATGTGACTTTTCCTGTCTGTTAGTATTTGTTTTATATAGTTGGGTGCACTAGTGTTTGGTGCATAGATATTTATGATTGTCATCTCTTCCTCTTGGATTCTTCCCTTTACAAGGATGTAGTGTCCTTCTTCATCTCTCTTAATCAGTGTTGGTTTGAAATCTACTTGATCTCCAAAGAGGATAGCTACTCCTGCTTTTCTTTGGGTTCCTGTCACATGGAGTATTGTTTTCCACCCTTTAACTTTCAGTCTATGAGTTTCCTTTTGAATTAAGTGTGTTTCTTGTATAAAGCATATTGTTGGATTTTGCTTCTTGACCCATTCTGTCAGTCTATTTCTTTTGATTGGTGAATTGAGACCATTAACATTGATGGTTATAACTGAAACATATTGACTTGTCATTGTCATGACTTTTTCTTTTTGTTGGGTTCTCCCCCTTTACATTTAATTTCTTTTCATGCTAGATGGGTTCATTCTGCCTTGCTTCCTGAGGTTGTGATCCTCAATGTCTATTCCTAGGATATTGTGTAAAATTCTTTGGAGTGCTGGTTTGGTATTCACGAAGTTCCTAAGATGTTCTTTGTCATGAAAATATCTTATTTCTCCATCCATTTTGAAAGATAGTTTTGCAGCATACATCAATCTGGGTTGGAGGCTGTTTTCTTTTAGGGCTTGGAATATGTCACTCCAAGCTCTTCTTGCCTTGATGGTTTGTGTTGTGAAACCTGCTGTGATTCTGATGGGCTTTCCTTTGTATGTGATTTGTTTCTTTTCTCTAACTACTTGTAGAACTTTGTTCTTCTGTTGAGTTTCTGGAATCTTAACAATTATATGCCTATGTGTAGATTTTTTTTGATCAAGGCTCTTTGGAGTCCTATGTGCCTCACTTATCTGTATGTCAAGCTCTTTTCCACTGCTTGGGAAGTTTCCTGCCATTATTTCTGTGAAGATGCTTTTTATGTCATCTCCACTCTCTCCTGTTTCTTCATTGATCCCAATCAGTCTTATGTTATTCTTCTTTGCATCATCTAGCAACTGCTGGATTGATTTCTCATGTTCCCTTATAATTTTGAAGCAATTTTTCTTTTCCTGGTCACTAATTGCAATCTTATCTTCTATATCTGAAATTCTGTCCTCACTTTGGATCATTCTGCTGTGTAGACTTTCAATTTAGTTTCTCATGTCCTGGAAATCTATTTGCATCTGTTTTATGGATTCCATTTGTTTCCTATGTTGGGATTCCATCATGTTCCTGAGCTTCTCTCTAGATTTATTAATCATGTCTTGCAGTAGGGGCACAATTTCTCCTGTTATCTGAGAAATTATTTCTGATTTCATTTTTTCCAGATCCCCTTTTGTTGCCAGTTCAGTGGGTCCAGGTGGTTGAGTATCAGAGTGTTCCATCTCATTTCCCTTTGGGGTTGCTGTAGGTGATCTGGAAGTCTGGTTTTGAGACTTATTTACCTGTTTTCTCATTTTGACTGGTGATGGTGGGGTTGTTGCCGCCTGCATGGCTTACCTCCTCTGACCTGGGATAGGTGGGACAGGAGCTGGGAGTAGCAGTAGGGATGGTGGCCCAAGAGCCCTTTCCTGTGGGCTGGGAGCAATGAGAGGGATGGTGGCTGGGAAGCCCCCTGCTCTGTACCAGGAGCAGTGCGACAGTGGCTCAGAAGCCCCTACTTCTGGGCCGCGAGCAGCTGGAGGGATGGTGGACCAGAAGCCCCTTCCTCTGGACCAGGAGCAGTGGGATGGTGGCTCAGAAGCCCCTACCTCTGGGCTGGGAGTGGCGGGACTCACTACCGTGATCTGGTGGTCCTGTGTCCTCTGCATTTTTGTAGTGTGGAACCAGGTGGCTGTACAGAGGAGTGGGTGTGGCGAGGTGTCCCTGATGCCTATCTCTTAAAGTTGTGTTCTTTCCTGAACATTTTAGAAGAAGCTTTCTGTAGCATGGCCAGAAGGGCTAGTTTACCTAGGATAGTTCTAATTTTTGCTGCTGTTGTTTTACCCTCAAATTTCCTGGTTTGGATGATATATTATATGGCTGGATATCTATTTGGGATTTATTTGTCAATGCCTTGTGTGTGCTTATAAAATTTTTCTTTTCTATCTTGTAACTTTATGAAAGCAGGATCACTTTAATTACTCTTTATGATTTATTCTTGTTTAAGTAGCCTAGAATCTTTATACCATGGCTTGAGTAGCTATTTGTGACTACTATGTTACATATTTCACATACCAGCCATCTTTATTCTCCCAGTAAAATTTTTAGACCATATGTTATGAACTGCACTGTGTTTGCCCCAAAATCCATATGCTGAAGCCCTAACTCTCAATTTGACTATATATGTAGATGAGCCTTTTAAAGTGGAAATTAAGATTAAATGAAGTCACAAGGCTGGAACCCCATTTTAGTAAGACTGGTGTCATAAAAAAGGAGAGTTATCAGGAATGTGCCAGGAGAGAGAAAAGCCCATGTTAGGACACAGCACAAAGATGACCATCTGCAAGGATAGATGGGAGGCCTCAAGTGAAACCTAAACTGCCAACAGCTTGATTTTGGACTTCTAGCCTTCTGAAATGTGAGAAATATATTTCTCTTGTTTAAGTCATCCAGTTTATAGGGTTATGACAGCCCTAACAGACAAATCCGCTGTCAGTATAAGAATCAGGTAGTGATTTTGTTCAAAAAAATATACTATCCTGAGTGCTATTCCAGACTTAATTATAATTTATATGGTGGTACTTAAGGAAGATGTATGTTTTCCTAGGAAGTTTCTCATGCACAGTAAATTTAAGAGGCACTGAATTAGAGATGCAGTGCTAAAGATATTTTTTTCTTATAGGTCTATATCATGTCAGTTCTTTGTTCCTTCTTTCTCTGTTTAAGGACTTTTTATCTAGGTAGAAAGATTAAAGATTTTTTTTACTATATTGGATTTTAAATGAAAATTGTAGAAAACCTAAAGATTATAGGAATTATATATATTAAGATAAAGAGGTGAAGAAATATTTTAGTGGAAAATTAGAATCAAAAATAATCTAGAATTGTGGCTTTTCTATAAAATGCAGTACTACTCAGCCATAAAAAACAAGAAATTAGAGACATTTATAGCTAAATGGATGCACATTGAGGCCATACACTTAAGAGAAGTAAATAAGGTTCAAATGGTATAATTGATAATGTGAACTAGGAAGAAAAGGTCTAAAGGAGTTGGGGAAGTGGGAAGGGTAGGGGAAAGGAAAGAAGAGAAAAGAAAAAAATACGAGAAAAGGAAAAAATGGAAGCAAAGTCTCTGTAAATAGGGAAGGGTTCAGGAGGTGAAGGGAGGGCAGGGAAACTGGAAAAAATAAGAATTGAAATAAGTCATGTAAAGGTACAAAATCCCAATGATAAATGTAACTGTATTTTATACCTAAAATGTACCAATAAACTTAATTAAAAAAACAATGTCATTAAGAAACCCATTAAGGTGGGGTTCAACTATTGCTTCTTCATTTTCTGAGGTTAGTGAACAATGCTTGGAAATAACACTATGTTCCTTTCCTTGGGACTGTTAGGATCGTTGGCTTTTAGGTGTCTAGGAGGAGTGCCTTTGATTCCACCTTTGACCGTATACTGTATCTTAAATACTGATCCACTTACTCTTCAGAAATTTAAACACTTTTCAAAAGAGGTAGCTGAGGGACAAGTAAGCTAAGTAGCATTAACTCAATTGAAGCAGCCTACTAGTATTCTATAAAGCTTGAGATATTAATGCCAAAAATGTTAGGTGCAAACTAACTGTCAGTTCTAATTATAATTAGCATGAATCCCTGCCAATTCCATTCTTGTGGAAGGGCAAAGCCTCCCTTTAAACCCTACAATTTCAGGTTTCCTACAAATAATTCACTTGTACAAAGCATTTCATTTTAAATTTATTGGTGTATGGATTTCTAAGAAATAGAGATTTGGTTCCTGTCCATTGCACCATGAGGTCCTGGGAGCAGCTTGGAGCCCCACTTTCATCTGGAGCTTCTTTCCGCATGTCAGCCAAGCAGCCTGAGGCTCCTCGGCTGTGTTCCAGTTCTTGTCCACAGCACGATGAGGTCCCGGGAGCCGCTTGGAGCCTCGCCTTTATCCGGTGCTCCGCTTAGCTGCGCGGGTGCCTGCAAGGCCCAATTCCACCTCCTCCCCCACCTTCCGGCTCTTCTGCTACCTGGTCCCTCACTACAGAGGCACAGGGGATTATACTTCACATAGTTAAATGTGATAGATTAATAGCTACCACAAATTGCCATTTTCTAAGCTACGTTTGATGCTATGGTATTGCTGATTGTAACATTTGGCCTAACATGTTACAATTGATCTAATCAGTTTTCCTTCCTTGTATAAGGAAAATAAAATAGCCTCAGAGTCATTAGAGCCTCAAAACCTAAACACAAGCCATATCTGGAAGACACCTCTGAAAAGCAATCATTCCACAAGGGTTTTAAACACAAGCAACAAAGATAACTACATTAAGCAATTTTGAAATATCAACCCACAAATAAAACCAAGGACAGTACCAAAAACAAAAATGAGAAGACATTTAAGCAAGGCACAAACACAGGCTTCCATGCCACAAAAAGGAAATTCTGGGGGAAATGAGGTGGAAAAGTCTGATAATCAACCACCTGGACACCCTGAACTGATAGCACAGGAAGTAACAAAGCAGATGCATGAGTCTTTAGAAAAATTCAAAGCAGAAATAATCTCCCAGATAAATACAGAGATGGTGAGTAGAGTGAAAGACATGATTAGAGGCTCTAGAGCAGAAACAGACAAGAAAATAGATAAGATATAGAGATTTTACTGAACCTTTTTAGAGGATAGGAATAATTTATATTGTACCAATGCAAATGACAAGCATTGCAATAACATACACTAGGGGCATCACCATTCTTAACCATATATTGTTGTCACAACCATACAGTTTCATTAACCTGTCTTCTAAATCCAGTGTCTTTCTACCTTGCTAGTTCCTTTCATATTCTCTCATATTTTAAGATCAAAAGAACAAATTCCTTTCCCACTACATTCAGAGCAATTAATTTTCCACCCTAAGACTTGGTGCTCAGACGTTTCCCAGGTGGTTTTTTTGGGTGAGGCTGTTGAAGAGGAAGGATGATTGAAAAGGATCAGTTCTATCCTTCTACTTTAGTCATTTACCAAGGTAGGCTTCCAATCCAAGGCAATATTATTCTTGAAGTTCTAGTGACCAAATTTATCTCTATCTCATTTCATAAAAATATTATTGAAGTTACTACCAGGGAACAGACATGGCTATGGCATGACTAAATAGAAAGAGTCCTATACCAAGAGTGAAAAGGAGAAATATAGTTCACTTTTACTGAACTTGTCCTTTATGTCCAAAGAAAAGTTGTTTGTTTTATGGATATTTTCTTATTTGATTCTCAAAATAACCATGTTAGGCAGGCCACTGTTAGGTCCATCTAACAGATGAGAGAAATGAACACATGAGTTTAAGTGATTTAAAGAGTAAAAAGAAAATCTAGTATTTAAATTTAGATTTCCTGACTCTTAACTGCATGAGGTGTGATTAACAAATATTGTGAATGTTTAAATTTAAAAAAAGGGTTAAAGTAAAAGACTTGTTGCCCTTAACCACATCAAAATACACCCAATAACTTTAAACACACTTCTCCCATTGTCCTTGCCACTTTCTGAAGAAGTCCTGATAGTCCTCTTTCATGAATGTCTTTGCTGAATGTGAAAAAAAATACAGTGAATACTGCTGCTGAATGCTGTCCAATGGAAAGGCAGGCTTGTAGAAACATTACTGTGAACCCTCATCTATCCTGTTCACTAGATCTGGCACCATGTGACTTCTGGCTCTTCCAAAAAGTGACCATGAAAGGTAAACATTTTGAATCAATTCAGGATATTGAGGCAGTCATTCCAATAGCCCAAGTAAAAACACTGACAAAAGAAGACTTCCAGAACTGTTTCAGAAAGTAGCAAGAACAATGGGATAAGTGTATTCAAAGTGAAGGGGAGTATTTTGAGGAGGATTAATGGTAATGTGTCTTTTACTATAATTAATAAATTTAAAAAATATAAACATTCACTATAGTTTTCAATCGCATTTCATGTGTATTTTTCACTATGCACTTTGACTATCCCTAATCTGAAATCTAAACTGTTCCAAAATCTGTAATGCTCTAAAACAGAAAATATTTTGAGGAACACGATTTGGATTTTGGAGTACTTTGGATATTGGGTTTTTTGATTTTTCACATTAAGGGTACTCACCAGTAAAGTCTGTGCCAATATTCGTAGATCTAGAAATCTCTGAAATTTCAAACACTTCTAGTCCCAAGAATTAAGGAGTACCCAAACTGTAACAACATATGCTTCTGACTGAAAGTCCTGGATCCACAGTTCTACAAGTGGCTTGTGTGCCCTTGGGAAAATCATGTTCCTGCTCTGAGTTTTAGTTCCTCATCTATAAAACAGAAAGGGGTTAAATGATTGATGAAGGCCATTTAACTCTAGACAATATGGCATCCTATGACCTTATACCACTTGGCAAATGAAACTGGAAACTATTTTAGTATGCCTTGCTTAAGGAAGGCAGGCCTTCACTACAATCTGCATCCTGCATTTTTACTGTCTTTCTTCTCAAGTTGATTACTTGTTATGTGCTATTTACTTGAGGTTGACTAGATATTAAACATGTACTGTCCAGAATTCTTTAAAAAATAGTATTAATTTTCTTTACATTCCATGTTCTTATTTTTATAATCCTTAAAATATTAATGAGTCATACGGCAACACTGCTTTTGGTTATAAAGAAGCAGTATAAGGAATCAGCAAGTCTCATTTCTTTAATCTTATCTATCAGTCTCAAATTGTGAATGCTATTTCTTACACTAAGTGCCATGGCCTAGAATCTTTCCATCTCTTTCCGTGATTGCTGGCTGTGGTGGTGAGGAAGGGAGAGCTAAAGGCAAAGATACCCATTGCCATGATAAATACGTAGAACAGGCTGCATCAGTACACTGGCCAATGTGGAGATGATTGTGTGGTTGTAGGAAGCCTATATGTAGTGAAAAGATGTCATTGTATAAAATATTATTGGATCATGGATTTAGTTGCTAGTCTTGGCTAAATTGTTATCCATATGCAAAAAGAGACATAAGAGAATGACATACAAGATCCTGTTTGATTTGTTGGGTAAATGCAGTAAGATAAAGGTTTATTGGGTGAGATGATAGGGTTTGTTCTTACTGTGTAGAATTGAATTACTTGTGGGCCGGGGATTTAGCTCAGTGGTTCCTGCACCTGCCTCACAAGCGCAAGGTCCCAAGTTTGATCCCTGGTACCAAAAAAAAAAAAAAAGAATTGAATTACTTGTGCTAAACTGTTGTTGCTTGGCTCATCTTCTTCTTCAAAAAAAATAAAAATGACAATACATTTATGCTTGCAGTACTTTATATACATTATGTAATATCACATCACAACAACTCTTGATAGCTAAAATGTTGTTCAAATTCTATAAATGAGGAACATGAGACTCAGTGAAGTTAAGTAATTTTCGAAACACCGTATGTCTATGAACTATCTGAACCAAAACATAAACCTCACACTTTCCTCTTCTTTTTTCTGTTCTTTTCTCCTTTATCTACACTGTTTTCACTGTTACTCTTTGCACCTTGAATATCTAGTAAACATTTTGTTTAATCTTTTGTTATATAGCTTCCAGGAGTATTCATCCAAGACAGTTAATACCCAAGGGCAAAATAAAACCAAACAGTGGTGGCACGGAAGACGCCGAATCACCCCTCTGCAGACAGGCAGACACCTGGTTCCACATTACAAAGACGCAGAGGACACTAGACCACCAGACCAAGGAACTGAATCCTGCTGCTCCCGGCCCAGAGGTAGGGGCTTCCTGGTCACCATCATTCCCGCTGCTCCCAGCCCAGAGGAAAGGGCTTTTGGGCCACCATCCCTCCCGCTGCTCCTGGCCCAGAGGTAGGGGCTTCTGAGCTGCCATCCCACTGCTCCTGGTCCAGAGGAAGGGGCTTCCCGGCCACCATCCCTCCCACTGCTCCCAGCCCACAGGAAAGGGCTTTGGGGCCAACATCCCTACCACTGCTCCTGGCCCCTGTCGCACCTCTCCCAGGTCAGAGGAGGTAATTCTTGCAGGCTCTAACAGCCCCCCATCCCAGTTGAAATGAGAAAACACATAAATAAGTCTCAAAACCACACTTCCAGATCACCTACAGCAACCCCAAAGGGAAATGAGATGGAACACTCTGATACTCAACCACCTGGACCCACTGAACTGGCAACAAAAGGGGATCTGGAAAAAATGAAATCAGAAATAATTTCTCAGATAACAGGAGAAATTGTGCCCCTACTGCAAGACATGATTAATAAATCTAGAGAGGAGCTCAGGAACATGATGGAATCCCAACATAGGAAACAAATGGAATCCATAAAACAGATGCAAATAGATTTACAGGATGTGAAAAACTCTACTGAAAGTCTACACAGCAGAATGACCCAAAGTGAGGACAGAATTTCAGATATAGAAGATAAGATTGCAATTAGTGACCAGGAAAAGAAAAATTGCTTCAAAATTATAAGGGAACATGAGAAATCAATCCAGCAGTTGCTAGATGATGCAAAGAAGAATAACATAAGACTGATTGGGATCAATGAAGAAACAGGAGAGAGTGGAGATGACATAAAAAAATCTCTTCACAGAAATAATGGCAGAAAACTTCCCAAGGAGGGGAAAAGAACTTGATATACAGATAAGTGAGGCACATAGGACTCCAAAGAGCCTTGATCAAAAAAAATCTACACATAGGCATATAATTGTTAAGATTCCAGAAACTCAACAGAAGAACAAAGTTCTACAAGTAGTTAGAGAAAAGAAACAAATCACATACAAAGGAAAGCCCATCAGAATCACAGCAGGTTTCACAACACAAACCATCAAGGCAAGAAGAGCTTGGAGTGACATATTCCAAGCCCTAAAAGAAACAGCCTCCAACCCAGATTGATGTACTCTGCAAAACTATCTTTCAAAATGGATGGAGAAATAAGATACTTTCATGACAAAGAGCACCTTAGGAACTTCGTGAATACCAAACCAGCACTCCAAAGAATTTTACACAATAGCCTAGGAACAGGCATTGAGGATCACAACCCCAGGAAGCAAAGCACAATGAACCCATCTGGCATGACAAGAAATTAAATGTAAAGGAGGAGAACCCAACAAAAAGAAAAAGTCATGGCAATGACAAGTCAATATGTTTCAGTTATAACCATCAATGTTAATGGTCTCAATTCACCAATCAAAAGAAATAGACTGGCAGAATGGGTCAAGAAGCAAAATCCAACAATATGCTGCATACAAGAAACACACTTAATTCAAAAGGAAACTCATAGACTGAAAGTTAAAGGATGGAAAACAATACTCCATGTGTCAGGAACCTGAAAAAAAGCAGGAGTAGCTATCCTCTTTGGAGATCAAGTAGATTTCAAACCAACACTGATTAAGAGAGATGAAGAAGGACACTACATCCTTGTAAAGGGAAGAATCCAAGAGGAAGAGATGACAATCATAAATATCTATGCACCAAACACTAGTGCACCCAACTATATAAAACAAACACTAACAGACAGGAAAAGTCATATATGCACTAATACAATTGTAGTGGAGGACCTCAACACCTCACTGTCACAGATAGATCAACTAGACTAAAAATAAGTAATGAAATACTAGAACTCAATCGAACTCTTGAACCAATGAACTTTACAGATGTTTACAGAGTCTTCCACCCCACAAAATCAGAATACACATTCTTCTCAGCTGCACATGGGTCATTCTCCAAAATAGACCACATACTCACACATAGAACATGTTTAAGTAAGTGCAAAGGAATTGAAGTTATCCCCTGTATATTATCAGACCATAGTGTGATAAAATTGGAGATCCATAGCAAAAGAAACTGCAAAAATTTCATAAACACATGGAAATTGAACAACACACTTCTGAATAACCAATGGGTCACAGAGGAAATGAAAGAAGGAATCAGACAGTTCCTTCAATTAAATGACAATGACAATACAACATATCAGTATCTATGGGACACAATGAAAGCAGTCTTACGAGGGAAATTCATAGCAGTGAATACACATATTAGGAAAATAGAACAAGCCCAATTAAACAACCTCATGCTGAACCTCAAGTTTCTAGAAAAAGAAGAGCAGGACCACCCCAAAGCTCATACAAGGGAGGAAATTATAAAGATCAGAGGAGAAATCAATGCAATGGAGACTAAGAGAACGATACAAAAAATCAATGAAGCCAAGAGTTGGTTCTTCAAAAGAATCAACAAAATTGACAAACCCTTAGCCAACCTTGTCAGAAAAAGGAAAGAAAAGGCCCAAATCCATGCAATCAGGAATGAAAAGGGTGAAATTACAACAGACCCAGCAGAAATCCAGAGGATCATCAATACCTACTTCCAGAACCTATATGCCAATAAAATGGACAACAAAGAAGAAATGGACAGATTCCTAGATACATATGAATTACCAAAGTTGAACAAAGAAGACCTAAAAATTCTGAACAACCCAATATCAACCAATGAAATTGAAAATGTAATTAAAAACTTATCAAGTAAGAAAAGCCTGGGCCCTGATGGCTTCACTGCTGAATTCTACAAGACATATAGAGAGGAACTGCTGCCACTACTGTTGAAACTCTTCAATGAAATTGAAAGGGAAGCAATACTCCCAAATTCATTCCTGGAAGCAAGTATCACCTTGATCCCCAAAGCAGAGAAAGACCCAACCGAAAAAGAGAACTATAGGCCAATCTCACTAATGAACATAGATGCAAAAATCCTTCATAAGATAATGGCAAACAGAATGCAGAAGATCATCAAGAAGATCATACAACCTGATCAAGTGGGATTCATCCCAGGGATGCAGGGATGGTTCAATATACAAAAATCAATCAATGGAATACACTATATCAATAAAGCCAAGGACAAAAACCATATGATTATCTCCATAGATGCAGAAAAAGCACTTGACAAAATCCAACATGCATTGATGATAAAAACCCTACAAAAAATTGGAATAAATGGTCTCTACCTCAAACTGATAGAAACCATCTATGAATAACCAACAGCCAATATCATACTAAATGGTCAAAAACTGAAATCCTTCACACTAAAATCAGGAACAAGACAAGGATGTCCACTATCACCACTCTTGTTCAATATAGTTCTGGAAACATTAGCCACAGCAATTAGACAAGAGAAAGAAATAAAAGGAATAAAGATAGGTAATGAAGAAGTCAAATTGTCATTATTTGCAGATGACATGATACTCTATATAGAAGACCCCAAGACCTCCACCAAAAGTCTACTAGACTTTATAACCAAATTCAGTCAAGTAGCTGGTTACAAGGTCAACACACAAAAATCAATAGCTTTCCTCTACACCAATGACAGACTCACTGAGAGAGAAACAGGGCAAATAATTCCTTTCACAATAGCATCCAAAAAACTGAAATGCCTAGGAATCATCCTAATGAAAGAAATCAAAGACCTCTTCTCTGAAAACTATGGCATTCTGAAAAGAGAGACTGAAGGTGATATCAGAAAATGGACAGACATCCCCTGCTCCTGGGTAGGAAGGATTAATATAGTGAAAATGGCCATACTTCCAAAACTGCTATATAGATTTAATGCAATTCCAATTGAGATCCCAGCAGCATACTTCATGGACCTTGAGAAAACAATCCACAAATTCATTTTGATCAAGAACAGACCCAGAATAGCAAAAGCAATTCTAGATAACAGAGACATGGCAGGTGGTATCACAATCCCCAACCTGCAACTATACTACAAATCTCCTGTGATAAAAACAGCATGGTACTGGCAAAGAAACAGACCTGAGGACCAGTGGAATAGATTAGAAGATGCTGAAACAATGCCAGACACATCTCATCTTTGACAAAGGAGCCAAACACCCTCACTGGAGGAAAGATAGCCTCTTTAATAAATGGTGCTGGAAAAATTGGGCTTCAACTTGCCAAAGATTCAAACTAGACCTATATCTCTCACCATGCACTAAACTAAAATCAAAATGGATTAAAGATCTAAATATTAAAATAGAAACTCTGAACCAGTTGGAAAAGAGGTTAGGTAGAACCCTTGAAGACATCGGTGGAGGAAAAATTTTATGAACAAAAGCTCAGTTGCCCATGAACTAGCAGAAACAATTAACAAGTGGGATCTCTTGTTATTAAAAGGCTTCTGCACAGCAAGAGAAACCACCAGCAGTGTGAAGAGAAAACCCACAATGTGGGAAAATATCTTCACCTGCTCTTCCTCAGACAAAGGTCTACTATCTTGAATCTATAAAGAACTTAAAAAGATCAGACCTCCCAAATTTAAAGACCCAATTCAAAAATGGACATCTGAAGGGAACAGACATTTCAAAGGAAAGAAGTAGAAATAGAAAATAAATACATGAAAAAATGTTGAACATCACTGGTCATTCAAGAGATGCAAATGAAAACACCGCTGAGATTCCACTTCACTCCAGAAAGAATGGCTGCTATCATGAAATCAACCAATAACAAATGCTGGCAGGGCTGTGGGGAAAGAGGAACCCTGCTCCACTGCTGGTGGGAGTGTAGACTGGTGCAACCACTGTGGAAATCAGTATGGAGATACCTCAAAGAACTAGGACTGGAAGTCCCATTTGACCCCATTATTCCACTGCTGGGGATCTGCCCCAAAGAATTAAAAGAATCATACCACAGTGATATATGTGTGCCCATGTTCATAGCAGCACAGTTTGTAATAGCTAAAACTTAGAAACAGCCCAAATGCCCATCAACTGGAGACTGGATAAAGAAAATGTGGTTTTGTTTATGAAATGGAGTAGTACTCAGCCATAAATAATGAGAAATTAGAGACATTTATAGCTAAGTGGATGCACATTGAGGCGATACTCTTAAGTGAAATAAATAGGACACACATGTGTAAATACAGAATAGTTTTTCTAGTGTGAGAAACTGAAAGTGTAAATAAGGACTAAATGCATAATAGGTAATGTGAAATAGGAAGAAAAAGGGCAAATGGGAAAGAAGTGGGATGGCTAGGGGAAAGGATAGAAGGGAATGGGATTAATATGAGAAAATGAAAAAATAGGAACAAAATCTTTGTAAATAGGGAGGACTGGAGGGGTTGAAGGGAGGGCTGGGCAAGGGTGAAAAATAAGAACCAAAAGAGACTATGTAAAGGTGCAAATTTCCAATGATGAATGTCATTATATTGTATACCTAAAATGTACCAATGATTCGAATGAATAATTGATAATGTAAAATAGGAAGAAAAGGTCCAAAGGGGTAGGGGTACTGGGAGGGGCAGGGGAAAGGAAAAATGAGGAGAAATGGAAAAAATGGAAATAAAGTCTTTGTAAATAAGGAAGGGTGGAGGGGGTGAAGGGAGGGCTAGGAAGGGGAAAAAATAAGAACCAAGATGCATTATGTAAAGGTACAATTCCCAATGAGAAATGTAATTGTGTTGTATACTTACAATGTACCAATAAAAGAATTTAATTAAAAAAACAAACAAACAGTAGGCTGATTAATCAGTCAAGTAATTAAGTACTCACTGGCTGCCACTATGTACAGGCACTGAGGATTCAGGATTACAGAGACACCAGAATAACACTTATGGTGATTAAGCTTGATTGTATCAACTTGTTTAGCTTGGGAGTTGCCCAGGGGATTGGTGGGCTGCTCTTTGGAGTGTGTGTGGGTGGATCATGACCTTGGGTACTAAATATGTCCTTTGTGCCTTCCCCTCTGCTGCTGCTTCCCTGTGCTCTGCTTCCTGTCCACCATGAACTAAGCAGCTTTCCTCCACCATACCCTTCTGCCATGATGCCTGCTGATAATGGACAACATTCCCTTAAAACCTGAGCCAAATTAAGTCTCTCCTTTACATTGTGGATGTCCAGTATTGTGTCTAGCAGTGGGAAAGCTGATTAATATACTTACCTTTGAGAAACACATAATCTAATCGCTTGAACTGCACGAAGTGATGGCCAGTAGCTATGTATGATGATATAAATTAAAATTAAAATGAAATACAATTAAAATTAATTCAGTTTCCTACTCATGCTAAGCACATTTCTAATGCTCAACCACCACATGCAACTAGTGTCTACTGTATTAGACAATACAGATATAGAACACTTACCTTATGTAAGAAAATTCGATTACACAATACTTACACAATTAATCAATAAATATGTCGAGTGAAAAGACATATAAGATGTTTAAAAGTACTTAACAAGTGGTCTAGTTTTGGAGCCTTTTCTAAGGAAAGACATTTGAATTGAACTTTCAATCAGAAATAACCAAGCAAATATTACCATCCAGAGATACTCTCTGTTGTGAGATAATGTGACTCCCATAGAGTGACAGCCGTGCAGTTGATTTGCTGCATTAGTCTAGATGCAAAGGCACCTATCTTCCACTCAGAGTGGATATTACTTTGTGTAAAAGCAAGAGAGAACATAATAGAAGAAGGTAGAGACCTGTTTCACATCTTTGTCTGTTAATGTTGGGATGGTAGAATGTGGGCCAATGAATTTCTGGAAGAGAGGACCTGCATGCATTTTTGTGCTTTGTATAATAGTTACATATTTTCTTTTGAAATATTATGGGGAGATTCCAGCCTAGGTCTCACTGTTTGTGCTGGGTGTGTGTGCTGTGTTAGGAGCTACTTGCTCCATGAGTCTTACTACCCTGCACTGGGGAAGATATGGATATTTAGATACACATCTATATGTAGTAAGTTAAGTTCAGGTTCACAACCTGGCCAAGATACAACCCATGTGGCAATTGACCTATCCTAATTTAATTTCCATACAGAATGGATCTTCCTCTCCCATCATCCCCTCCTTCTCTTCCTCTGTCACCTACCATTATCACCTGCCATATATTTATTCTCCAGAAGTCCTAGGAAGAATCTCCACAGTTATACACATCCCAAGTCAAGCCTTAATTCTTTCTCAGACAAAAGCACCATGTTAAAGTGTGGGAAGGCCAGGCTGTTTTCTCCAGTGTCAATGTCATGCACTAAGAATGTTTTGTGTTTTACTTTCTAATAAAGTATCAAGATGGAAACAAAGTTTCCAAAAATGAGTTTAACTTGACTGATAGATTACATGATATCGCCACAAATGACTGTCAGTAAAAATTGCCAATAAGAACTGTCTACTGGTATCACAGAAAGTGGGCCAAAAACAGTCCCAGCCATCTATATTAGTATCATGTGGATCCCCTGATCTTGGGAATGGAAATGACTTAGTTTTCAAACTCTTCCCAGTTTTGAACTTTGAGAAACAACTGTGTCAGCCCCTGCATATCTACCAGCTGCTTCTCTCATTTGTATATTGAAATGCTTTTTATAATGCATTGTGTTCCTACTGTTTGTTTTAGGGAGAATTTGTTTCTAAAGATCATATTCTCTATAAAAAGTACTGCTTCCTTTTTGATTTAGAATCCTGCTTGCAGTCACCTCTCAGAGATCTTGACTCAGTGCTTATGGCTGGAATCCAAGTTCTGTCCCTCTCAGTTTTCGTCTCATGTTTTGAGATTTGTCAGAGCCATTCTGTATTTGATTTATCTTCTGCCAGGATGGTGGCTCTGAAGTCAATCTGTGTGCCAAGTGCTTCTGAAATGGCCTTTACAAACCAGATAATTTAATTTCTCCATTTTCAGAAAGTAAAGAACAAGTCACGTTATTAAGTGGAAATGAGCCTATTTGGTGCTGAGAAGAGGCTAACATTATGGCCCTAAGTCTGAAGAAGAAGCTCAGCTTGTCCCTGATGTTTCATTCTACTTAAAATCTCCACACAACACTCCTACCCTCTACTGCTGCCGAAATCCTCAGACACAGACATGTACTTCTACCTCTTCAAGTTCATGAGTTTTTTGAGGCCCAGTTTATCTCCTCTATGGTTTTTTTCTCTGATTAGGAAACCTGGATTTTTTTCCTTCTTCTATACCATCTACTGTCTGTGTCACACAATTTAACATTCACTTACCTATACTAGCTATGTACTCTCCTCTATAATTATGGAGCAAATTTTGTGAGGGCTTAGCTCATGTCTTATAATTCTTCCCCTGGTGATTGTTTTATTCATTTATCTATTCAACAAATATTTATTGTGCATTCACTTCATTTAGGTCCTGTGCTGGGCACTAGAGCTACAAAGATAAATAAGGTAAAAAGATGAATAAGACATGACCCCTGTGCTCAGGAGTACCCAGTCTAATAGGGAAGGTAAACAAAATGTATATAAGTTCAATAATGTATTATAGGTTTCAAGAAAGAAATCAAAGTAGGGTATAAGGAAAACATAACGGAAGAAGTCAGGGCCAGTTCTACTTGAAGGAGGCAGGAATAGCTTCATAAGGGAGATGATGACTGAGCCTTGTTTTCAGAGCTTAGTTCATATTTACTTGGTAGAAAAGAGTGAGAGGTGCATTCCAAACAGTGAAAGCAACAGAAGAAAAGACAGGCTTGAAAAAGTATTAAACAGTGGAGTCACAGAAAGTGATTTAGTGTGACTGGAAGACAGTTGGGTGGAAGTGAATGGGATAATAAGTGAGATATAGCATTGGAGTGGTATTAGGAACCAGATTATGGAGGACTTCATTGTGTTAAGGACAATAAACCTTAGGCCACAGGCACGAGCCATTAAATAATTGTGTATAGAGTAGTTACACAATCTGATTTATGATTGAAAGAGATTAATAGATAGCAAAGAGTTCAATTGGGAGACTTTTATAGAAGCTAAGGAATGGGAAAGGTCAGAGACACTGAAAAGAAGAAGGCTAGGGTGAATCCCTGATTTCAGGTTTCGACCACTGGATGGGTGGTGATATCATTTATGGAGGCAAAAAACAGAAAAGGAAATCCTCTCCCCTCCTGTAAACCCAAGCAGGTCCACAGAAGGTACTCAATACATGCACAATATTTATTTAATTTTTCTGTGTTAAGAAAGAGCAGAAGGTCTTACCTTGTCTTGGTGACCTGCCTTAGGTTATAGAAGATTCTTTCTGCAGTGATAGGGAAGTCTCATGCGTCTTTTTTTGCTGCTACCATATGATTTCTCTTTGCTGCCATGATCTATCTTTCCATTTCTATGTATCTGGTGCAGGTCCTGGACTCATGACTGAACTTGCCTTTTTTTTAGTGCTGCACATCTCTGATCCTTGTCCTTATGTATGACTTATTAATGGTAATTGCATTTGAGCGGTGACTTGGAGTTTGCCAGGTATTTTCAAATGTATTATTCCCTTTGATCCTTACTACATTGAAATAGAGAAGTAAGTTTAATTTTCCCTGTTTCACCTACAAAGGAATTTAGGCAGTGGTGACGTGACCTGTCAGAGATCATATAGCTGGTAAGTGTTATAACTGTGACTGTCTCCACATCCAGTGTACTTTAATTGTGTAGTCTTGATCCTTGCCTCACTCTCTGTTAGTCAAGTGGTTCTAGCCTCTCTAATTTCTACCCTCTTCTTTGTTCTGACTCCCAGTGCTTATCTATGCCTCAAGTCCACTGTGAACCTCTCCTGTGAGCAGCAATCTCACGTGGTTAGACCTATACCTTGCCCTGTATTTCCAGTTCTACATTGGCTCTTACTCAGGTATCTTACTCTGTCTTAAAATCCATCTACCCACAGTCCTGACAATGGCAAAACAGGACTTACAGAGCGATTTGTGACACCAGCACTTTTTTCCCCCAAGAACATAGTGGGACACCCACTGTCAGTCTATTGGATAAAAACCTGACCTGAAGACGTCTTGGCCTTTGGACTGTGTTACTTAAAACTATTTAATCTGATAATATGAGCAATAAGAGAAGAAAGGGAATGAGCAAGGAAAGTTTCCCAAACCACAGCTTGCCTCCTCTCCAACACAGGTCTTGTTTAAGGTTGCCAGTGAGCTCCCTTGTATAAGCCTGTCTCTTTGTGATTACATGCATCTCCTGACTCAAATATTTGGGAGTGGGCATTTTGGGCCATTTAGCATTCATATAATAGCAGCAAACAATTTTCAGGATCATACAGATGGTTGGTAGATGCCTTTATATCAACACTGAAGTAGTTTAATGGTTCACCCCATGTAAGTCAGGGCTGCCTAAGCTTTCTTAGCACTTTAGTGTTTATAGCTGAGCAGCAAGTACAGTACTTGTGGAACATTTCCTGCATAACAGAGATGCTATAAACAAACTCCTTGCTCTTGAGCCTTGGCCATCTGGTTGAGAAGAGATATTTTACATTTGCTCTGCTATGACTGAGCAGAATACAACAGAATTGTAAGTCCATGCTAAGAGTTTGGAACAGGAAATGAGGATATGGGCCAACTTACTTGAGGGTTGAAGCAGCTCCCTTAAAAGATGACATTAGATCTGAGCCTTAAAGAATGGGTAAAAATTGGAATGCAGAATGTATGAGTTAGCATTGGTGCTGATATTCTGGGATGGCAAAATGGCAAGATAGAAACCCCATATTTAATTGTTTTTCAAACAGCATCTCTCTCCATCTCTGGTGACAAGTTCAGGAAGGGACCTGTAAAAGCAGGCTTTCTTAACTATGCCACTGTAGGTTCCCCAATTCTACAGTTTGGTTCTTTTGCATCATAATTTTAGACTTTGTTGTGAACCTAGCCCAGGAGGCTCCTTTCTCAAGTCAGGTTTAACTCCAAGTGAAAACTGAATTTGTACTTTTGAGATATTTGCCCTAAGAAGGCTGCACTGCTAAAACACAGCCTAGAATAGAAAAGTTAACTTTGTCTAACTCTGAGATGCAATTTTCTCTGTTCTTCCTTGGCAAAGATGATGCTGTGACTGGGGAGTCTTTTTAGAGTGACAGATCTGTGTAGGCTGAAGTCCCAGTTTGATCGCGAGGGGGTGGAAGATGGAAATTTCTTTTTTTCCCCTCTATGATGGATTCTAATGCAGGCAAGTATATGCTCTGGAGGCTGTTGTTAGATGCATGATGTATGCCTTGTTTCTCAGTGGAACATCATGGAGCAAACAGCATTTGAAGCATGTTTTTGCAAGTGGGGCAGAGGCAGGATGTGCTAATCAGGGGAAATAAAAATGTGTTAGGATAGAACAAGTTTGTTGGAGCTGTGGTCTAAAGAAATGTTGCATCTGATATGAAACTCAATTGCCTCACCCAGTTTTTCACTTTTCTCAAAGGTTTTCCTAGATGCTATGATAGAATGAGGTAAGACATTCATCTCTTAATTTGGGTCATAGGGGAGGTCTGTTAAAAATGGGCAGTGATAGTTGGCCTGGACAACCTTGAGCTTGGCAACATATACCTATTAATTTCACACCTTCCTTTTCTTTTTTGTTCTTATTCCCTCTTAGAATTCTCCCCTGGGAAATCTAGAATCCTCCTCTATCAAGTCTACTGGAACTTCAGTGAGTGACTTACACTGCGGGGCGGGGGGCGCATGCTAGAGATACAGCAGTGCTACAGTAGTGGCTCATTTAAAGGTCTCTGTTGTAAGACAAGTAGGCGGTTCAAGTGTAATGTCCTGAGGGTATAGCAAATTTTCCTTCAGCATAGGTCAATGCCCAAGGTTAGGAATTGATTGGTGGATTAAAGCAGTGGTCCTCTTTGAAGCCTACCTGTTCTTTGAACAGACAAGGTGAAGACATATGAAGGGCTAGAAAATTAATGAAAATAGAGATTAAGAAAAGTTATCTCAAAGGCTTGTTTAGAGTGGGTTCTATGAGAAGAAATTAGTATTTTATAGGTTAAAGAATGAAAAGTAACATTAATTGAACTTTTACTATATGCCAAATATTTTATATAAAGTTCTCATTTAATTCTCATGATAAGCCTATGGTGTAGGTAATTTCATTATTCATATTTTACATACAGATAAAATGAGATTCCATTTTCTAAGGCCAAAGAATTGGTAAACGATTGAACCATGAATGATTGATTGATTAGTTGATTTTTATCATGCTAAACACACAGAATTAGTTATTTTAACTAATTTGCACCAGGATTTAGTTTTAATTTTATTTTAGTGGTTAAAAACACAGAATGTAAAATTTACCACCTGAGTCATTACTAAATGTACAGTTCAGTAGTAGTAAGTGTATTTATATTAGGACATGATCAGTTTTATAATTTTTTCATCTTGCCAAACTGAAACTCAATTCCTATTACATAGCAACTCACCTATTTTTCCTCCCCTCCTCCCAGTTCTTGGTAATCATCGTTTTACTTGTTTGTATGAATTTGACTACTTTAGGTACCTCATATAAGTAGAATTGTGCAGTATTTGTGTTTCTGCTTCTGACTTATTTCACTTAACATAATGAGGGTTTCATCCATATTATATCATGTGTCAGAATTTTCTTCCTTTTAAGACTGAAAAACAGCCAGCCTTAAAATAACAATGTATACATGCATGTGCCACAATTTGTTACTCTACTCATCGATTGATGAATACTTTTTTTTTTAGCTTTTAGCTATGATGAATGATTCTGCTGAGAATATGGAAATAATAGCATCTTTTAGAGACTCCTCAGTAGTACTTTTCTGACAAAACTATTGGATGGATTTATCCTAAGTACAATTCTGTTTTCAAATTTTAGTTTTCAATTATATATTGTTAGTATTTAGAATTTAGGCTGATGTTTTTGTATGTTGACTTTCTATTTTGCAGCCTTATTTAGCCTACTTATTAGTCCTAAGAGTTTTGTTTATAGATTGTAGTTTTCTTTAGGTAGGCATGTTGTCATAAGAGGTAATTTAATTTTTTCCTTTCAAATTGGTATACAATTTATTTATTTTCCTTGCCTGATTGCAACAGCTAGGAATAGTAAACCAAGGCATTCTTACTTTAGTCTTAATCTTAGAGGGAAAGCATTTTGTCCTGCCATTAGGCATAATATTGGCTGTAGGTTTTGTAGATTACCCTTATTGGGTTGAAGAAATTACCTTTTATTCCTTGTTTGGTAAGTATTATGGTTGAGATATAAACTGTCCCAAAAAGTTTCATGTGTTCAGAGGTGGGGCATTTGGAAGGTGATTGGCTCATGGAGGCTAATCCACTGATGAGTATAGTGTGTTAATCCCCAGTGAGTTCATAACCTGCTGTGGTTAACCCACAGTGGGCTAATCCCCAGTGAGTTCATAGGCAAATGTGCTGTTAGGAGGTGGAGCCTGATTGGAAGAATTTGGTCACTGGGGGCTCCTCCCTTCACTTTCTCTGCTTCCTGACTGTCGTGAGGTGAGAAGCTTTCCTCTTCCATGCCCTTTCACCATGATGTTTCTGCCTTGAAGCCAGCTGACCATAGATTCACTTACTGAAGAACCATGAACCAGATTAAAACTGTTTAAGTTGTGGGTGTTAGGTATTGCGTCTCAACAGTAAGAAAGCTGGCCAATACACTGAATTTTTAAAAGTATATGTTGATAACAAATTTTGTCAAGTAATTTTTCTGCATCCATGCTTGTAGTAATGTGATTTTTCTTGTTTAAACTGTTTGATATGTTGGATGCATTGGACGATTGTGAATATCCATCCCAAATTGCATTCTTGGTGTAAAACTCATTTGATTATACAGTATTATTATTTTTACATAGTGCCTGATTCAATCTATTAATACTTTATGGAAGACTTTTACATTTATATTTATGAGCAACATTGGTTTGTAATTTTCTGTTCTTGTACTATTGTCTGGTTTTGCTATCAAGGTAATGCTGGCCTTATGAAATAATTTGGGAAATGTTCCTTCTTCCACTGTTTCTAAGAGGAGGTTGTATAGAATTGGTATTACTTCTTCTTAAAATGTTGGGTAGAATTTTCCAGTGAATCTTTATGTGCCTGGAGATATTATTTTTGGAAAGTTTTTAAGTTATAAATTCACTTTCTTTAAGAGGACTATTTTTCTATCTTCATTTTGAATGAATTTTGATAGTTTGTTTTGATTTTTTTAAGGGATTGGTTTATCTAAGCTATTGAATTAAGGTACATAGAGTTGTTTATGGTATAGCTTTGTTATACTTTTAATGTCTGTAAGTCCTGTATTAATATGTCCTTTAATTTCTAGTAATTGTATTTATATGTTTGCTAACTTATTTCCTGTTAATCTTGCTCAAATTTTATCAATCTTACTGATCTTTATAGTATTATCAAAATAGATCATGAATTAGCAGTTAATTGAATCATGATCAGGTCTTCTAAGCAGAAACTATACATTTGGGAAAGAATTTAAATGGGATATAATATGTTCATGGTCTAGAAGATGTAGTATTATAAATACATCTTAGATTTTTTTTAGAATGGAAATTGATAAGCTGTTTCTAAAATTTATATGTAAATACAAATCCCCTAATTAGTTAAGAAAAAATCTTGAAGAAGAACAAACTTATAGACTGTAAACTACCAAATATCAAGAGTTATACTGTTTTTTTGGGCTCTACTAAAACAAAGTGTCTTATTTGTTAAGGATGGAGAAATAGACCAATGGAACAGAATACAGGGCTCTGAAAAAATCTTATACATATATGGAATTTTGGTATGTGAAAGAGATGGAATAGAGATCACCAAGATAAGGAGAAACTGTTAAGTAAATGAAACAGGAAACATTGTTTATTCAATGTCAATTTCTATCTGTTATATTATACATAAAAATAACTCCAGAAGAATAAGTTGAATATCAAAAGCATCACTAAATCCTTTTGATAAAAAAAAAATCAGTGGACTTCTTTTTCATCATAAAGTAGCAAGCTGTTTCTTAAACATAACACAAAGCACAACCAGAAAAACCTAAGTCTGATAAAATTAATTGCATTTAATTACAAATTTCTATTAATGAGAGTATTGCTTACTGAAAGTGAAAGTGCAAGATACAAACTCTGAGAAGATATTTGTAGCACAGTATCAAGATCATAATAGTTATATTCTGGAAGGAGCCTATATGCCCATTAACAGATAAATAGATAAAGAAAATGTGGTATTTACACACAGTGGAGTAGTACTCTGGCATAAAGAAGGATAAACTTGAGTCATTTGTTGGAAACTTGTACCCTGAAACCATAATTTGAAGTGAAATAAATCATACATACAAGCTTAAATATTGCAGTTTCCCTTTTATGAGAAAACCAAAATATAAATAAAGAGTAAAAAGATAGATAATAGGAATTAGGGCAATAGATCTTTCCAAAATGGAAGGGGATCGAGAGGTGGGGGAATAGAGAGCGAGTGAAGAGGAAAGGAATAAAAAAATAATTTAGATTATTATGTATATGTGTCAGCTCCCCACAAGGAAGGTGATCATTATTTACTTCAAATATGTACTAATAAAAACTATAAACAAAACAGAAATGTAAATAATGTAACAGGAAAATTCACAAAAGACAGTAATTTTATAGATAAGAAAATAAATGAGTCTAATAAGATGAGTTACTTGACCTCATTGATGATTAAGGAAATTCAAATCAAGGAGTGAAGTAATACTTTATACCAATCATTGAAGAGTGATCGCGAAGTTTGACATTGGTAAATTTTGAATATGAGGAAAAACAGTATCATCTGTATGTTGGTGACGGAATTATAAATTGGTACAATTACTTTAGGAAATAACAGCATGATTTTTAAAGTTGGATATTCACATTGACTTATACCTAGCAATTGAAGTTCTAGATATATTCCTAAGAGAAATGTTAGCAACTATAAATCAGGGGCTAGCCACAAATATTCACATCATCATTTATTACAGCAGCAAAAGTAGAAATAACTCAACTCCTATCAACAGAAGAGTGGGTAAATGATAGTATATTGACATAAATATTAATAATATAACATGGGATAAAAAATTAAAGTCCTAAAAGATACTCTATATAGACTCACAGCTTTTATAAATGTGTAAGTCCAACCATAAACAAATATTATATTGCTAAAATGTAGGCATATACCCAATAAAATTAAAAAGGAGATGATAAATGTAAAACTCAGGAAGATTGTTTCTAAGAGTGAGGTAAGAAGATGGAATTTGGAAGGGCAGGTATGTGTAGGTTACTCATAAAGTTCTAGGTTTCAGATTGGATTAGTGATATCATAGGATTTATTATTAAAATACTAAGTGAAAAAGCATATAAATAAATGAGTACCATTCACAGACCTATTGGGATTGTGAATTTGACTAAAGATCAATTTTTGTGTACCTAAAATAACTCAAACAAAGGGACCTCAAAAATTGAGTTTAAGCAGTAATTCTGTTTCCATACAAAATTTCCACTTGTTTGCAAGTGAGATGTGAAATTAACTATTCTCAATGTATTTTACTTTAGCTTTGAAAAAAGCCTGGAGAGCTAACTAGAAACATAGCTATTACTAAAATTATTAATAATTACAGTGACTTGAAGTTAGTTGAAGTGTGCACTGCTGATTGGCTAGTGACTAATTTAGGCATGATAGCAGGTAAACAAATGTAAATGTTTTGAGAACCCTGGAGCCACTCTTTGTAATTCAAATGTGTGATTTGTGTAAATGAAGTGGTGGTTTTGTTTTTAAAGTGTCCCACAGCTCCTCTGGCTCAGGGAAGCAAAACTGGCATCCAACTTGTTGAATATATGTATAAATTTTCTGTTTTTCTGAGAAGTATTTTTCTGACATGTATATAGACACCAAAAATTTAATTTGAATTTTTTATTTGTAGTGAAAACAGAAAAACTGCATTCCAGCTTTTTTCTATCAATTTAAAATGGACTTTTCTTCAAAAAATTTAATATTAAGACAAAATGTTCATGAAAAGTTTTCTGAAAGTTACATAGTTCCTGAAGGAAAATCATTGTAGGGCCAAGAACGTTAGCATCACTTGGGAGCTTGTAAGACATGGCGACTCTCAGGCCACATTCCATATTTACTCTATGAAAATTTGCAGTTAACAGGATTCCCTAGGTGTTGTATATGCACATAGAAGTCTGAGAATCAGTGGTTTAGGAGGGATTCTTACCTGAAGTTCAACCATGGTTGGATCTTAGGAAGTCCTTGCACTCACTGAAACTTTATGCAAAATTTTGACTTTGAGGAAATGTGCATTTTTCTGGAATACACCATATATTTCACTCCTAGACCCAGATAGACCATTGAAATGTTGTGTAGTTGGTCCCCAAACTCTTGCTGGCTGTTTCCCAGACTGTGCTGTAGCTTTCTGCTTCCTTTACTTGCATTGAGAAGCACTGTGAAAGTGTAAGATTGGACCTAGGCACAATTGAGACCACTGAGGCAGGCAAAGTCTAAACAACATGCAATGAGTTTATTGTCATCTGGGTGCAGATAGGCCAAGGGCGAGAAAGCCATTGGCACTGAGAGAAGGGTGCTCATGGTTGATATAGGGCGTTTTAGGTGGGGGAGGGGGCACTGCTCAAGAGGGTGGAAAATTTTAGAGTCCCATGGGTGATGTGCCTGGGGCTGGCTGATAAACAGGGTGGTGGTGAGAGCAGCAGGGCAGCTGCTGGCTTCTCCTTAGCTCTGTGCTCCTGTGGATGCGGGTAGCGGGTCTGCTTGGGCAGGGGTCTGACTTGGGGGATCTGTCAGAAAGCTGCTGTTGAAATCCATCATATTTTGTTTAATGGTAGATATGGCTGAGAATATTATACACTGCACAAGTAGCTCCAATACCTGATTGGGCAGCAGAATCATCTGAGGTGTTTGTAAGCCACAGATCTGAAGTACTTCCTGGTAATATGTGTATTTATCAAGCACTGTTGGTGGTTTTGTTGAAGCATGTTGATAGCATAGTTTCACTACCTTGTTAATGTCTTTTTATTAGAAGCTACAGGAATTTTTTCCCTCCAGCCTTATCATAAGGGAAAGCTTTATTTCTTCTGGGAAAATGTCAGGGAATAGTACAAGTACCGTATGTAAACTTTGTGTATATCCCCCTTTTCTTTAACTTACAAAATGCACATGTGTAACATACTTTTGAAAACTGTCCCTTTATATAATTTTGTGTTCTAACATTACCTCTGCCTGCATTTTAGTCTTGATTTTTCTGTCACCTTCATCTATTTCACTCAAGTGGGTTTGTGTAATTTTTAAGTTTCTTGAACTTCTTTTTGAATGAGATAGGCTACAAATAAAATATAAACAAATATTTAAATGATGTATTTATTGGATCTATATAAACTTGTTCACTGTTAAAATTTTTACTTGGAAGAAGAAAAGTGGATTTTCTGTAAAATAACTTGTTTTCTTATACTGTGTTTGGTTTTGAAAGCTATCTTAAGTTTTGCAATTGAGAATTTATATTCAAACATTATGTTTGAAGTAGTAATCAAAACTTCAGTGAAATATGACTCCACACTTACTAGGATTGCTGTAAGAAGAAAAAGATAGACAATAATAAGTGTGACCAAGAGTGTAGGCAAGTTGCAACCCTCATATTACTATTGGAAATGTAAACTTATACAGGTGTCTAGAAAAATCTGGCAGTTCCCTAAAAAATAACCATATGACCAAGCAATTCTCTGAGGTATATAATCAAGACAAATAGAAATATTTCCACATAAAAATTTATGCATAAATACTCATGAGATTATTATTCATAATACCCCCAAAGTGGAAAATATCACAAATGTTCATCAATTTGTAAATGGATAAACAAAATATTTATTCACAAAATGAAATATTAGTTGAACATAAAAAAGAATGAAGTGGCTGTACATGCTACAAGATGGGTGAAATTTGAAAACATCATGCCAAGTAAAAGAAGCTAGACAAAAAGGTTCAAAAGGTAAATATATAGGCAGAAAGTATATTAGTGTTTCACAGGAGCTGGTATTTCTTTTAGAAATGATGAAAACGTTTTGGAATTAGATAATGATGATAGAAGCCCAATTCTGTGAATATATTAAAATCCATAAAATTGTAGAGATCAAAAAAGTGAATAGTATGCTATGTAAATTACATTTCAATAAATGTATTTAAAAATAGTCATATACAACCTTTACTCTATGAAACATGCCTTCTGCTATTACTCATTATTACCCACATTATTCTTTCTCCAATGGTCACTAGGGTTTGAACCTTTTTAAATGTCATAAATAACATTTATTAACTCAATTAGTGTTCTCATTTTTGATTGAAGGCACAAGTATTATCAATAACAATTTTTTAATATCATGTTACAGCATAGCCAGCATTTCCAAACTGAACTGATGTAATTGATGCCAAAGATAAGAACTTGATTTTTTTTGAAAATTGACAGTGTTTGTTGGGGAAATATATGATATACAGTAGACTTCTAGAAGCAGTGAAAGAGACCACAGACTTTGATTATGATGTACTGGTATGCACCTCTGGGTGTTAGAAACCCCTTAAGTTCTAAACCTCTGGCTTAAGCAGTTATTCTAAATTCAGGATGATGAACTCTGACTTTGTTCATGACAAACATTTTTCTTTGATAGCCTCTATTTTCACATCTTTAATATAGAAAGAGTAAGTTTCTTTACCTTACAGAATTATTATTAAATTCACATGATAAATAGTGACTATATACCTACAAGTTCCAGATACTTTTCATAGATGAACATGACTTAATTTTATCATAAAATAACTCTATGAAGTGAGTACCTTTTTTGTCCATTTTATCAATGAGCATCACATTTCGTATTTAAGATCATACATCCAAACTGGGATTTAAACTTTATTTCTTTGATGTCAGTGCCCAAGTTAAAAGCCAATAGTCTATATTATTTAGTATGGACCTTTATGTTCTGCAATAAACAACCTTGAAACTACTGGGTTAAAGTAGTAAAGCTTCATTTCTTATCCTTTGTCTTAGTTACTTTTCTCTCTTTGCTGAGACAAAACACCGAATACCTAAAGATAAAGGAGAAAAGATTAATTTCGCTCACAGTTTGTAGAGGTTTCAGTCCATAATTGGCTGGCTCCAAGGCAGAGTGGCACATCGGTGAGAGGTGTTGGAGAGGAGAAACAGTTCATGGCACCCACGTGGTAGCAAAAGCAACAAGGGACCTTAACAGTGTCTTCCTACCTCTTTTATGTTATTCAGACTACTTAGGGCAGGTAGCAGTCACACCTTTAATCCTAGTGCTCTCAGGCCTAGCATTGCACCACGAATCACACACTCTAGATTCAGCCACCTCCAAAACAGCCCCACTTCATTTGCGTGAGGCTTTGGGAGGACATCAAAACACAAGCCATAACATCCTTGCTACAGAGTTTTGATTGCTTGATGACATAATTTATGCTATCACCACTTGAAGACCCAGGTTGACAGAGTAAAGTAACTGCCATCACTGGTATTGCTAGTCAACTTGACAGAGAGGAGAGCATGTGATGCATTGTACACAGGTTCTTAAAGCTTCTACCTAAAAAGTGCCATATATCACTTACACTCATGGATTATTGACTAAAACTAGTCACATGGTCATACCTAAAGCATGCGCGCACATGTGTGGGGTGTGTGTGTGTGTGTGTGTGTGTGTGTGTGCACGCGCCATGGGGTTGGAGGTGTTGCAGTGAATGCAATTCCATTATATACTGGGAAGGACAAAAACGTAACTATTTGGCAAATAGTAATTATGACTGTCACAGCATTTTTCAAATATGTTCATCAATATAAAACTATTATGACTATGAATGGTATTCCTAAGAGGCAATGAGGTAGGTTTATATTTGTTGGCATGGCACACTCTATACATTAGATTCTGAGTTGTTTTAATTGATAGATCTTAATGTAGATTTGGAAGTAAAAAAATGACACTAAAAGGAATGAAGATATAACAAATGGGGTTGTGTGTAAGTTGAAATGAGTATTTTAAGTACTTATAGAGGTTTGCTATGCCTCATGAGCCTGGCAGATTTGAGAGACAATCAGTATGTCATAATGCTTAACATAGCCCTTTATAATTTTCAAGGTGTTCCTATGGAATTAAATAAAGTAATGCTTGTGAAAGAGCTTTCTACAAACTTCAAATACTTTGCAGATGTAACATAAATGTAACTTATTGCACATCATCTCATTTGATCCTTGCATTACCCTCTGAGTAGACTCAATACTGTGTGTTGTTTTCATTTATAGTTCAGGAAGCTCAGAAGTATTACACTATTATCTATGGCTATTTGGTTAGTAAACACAGAACTCAGACTAGAAACCTGCAATGTGTCTCCTAGGCCAGCCCTTTATCCACTGCACAGTGTTACCTCTGAAGCTAAATTCTTGGCTGTAACTTAAATGCACCAAATAAATTAAAAGAAACCCAGTTGAAAAAGACAAAAGGAACATTTTCAATTTCGCAAGACATAGTTAGCATTGTGCAGGCAAACAAGTCAAGGAAACAAAATGCACTGCCTTCTGATAAGGAGCTCTTAAAAGGCCTGAAGCTTTCAAAGTTCTAACATTAATGGTGAGAAAATGGTCTTTCTAAGGGGCCAATTAGAGGCTTGCAAGCCTGATGCATTTTGCAGAATGTCGGAGCTCAAGGAAGCTGAGGAAAGGTAGTTATGTCTGTCTTGAAGAATTGTGCAAAGTGGGTTAGCATTGCTTCCATTTTTTTTTTTTTTTTGTGAAAGAGAATGCCTTTCTAATTTTAGCATCCTTTATGAAGTGGATTGTCTTTTGTGTGAAGTGAAGCTTTTCTCAGTGCTCATTTTGAGAGGTGCCTGTGAAATCATTTTATGTCCTGTTTGGAAAAGAAAGACAATGTAGTGGAGGTGAAAAATGAGTTTATGTAAGAAGTTATCTTCCCCAGAAGAGGTAGTGTAAAAATAGGGATCCACAGTCATACTTATTACTTTTGCCCTATGTTATAGATATGTGTGTTATCAGTTCAATGCAGATACTGGAATCCTTCAACTGTAATGTATCTCCTGATGTTATAGAGTAGAGACTATTTATTTAGAAGATTGTTCAAGAAGGACAAAAACTTCTTAACTCTTGAAGGGTGTTGGGTTTTTCCTCAGCTTCTCAATAGTTCCATTGTAATTTATTTTGCAAATTCCAGTTTTCAGAGCATTAAAATGAATAAGACAATCTTTTTATTTGTTAGCCAATGTTTTAAAAATTTGGCAATATATCAAGTATTCTAAATGTATTCCAAGAGGGTGGATAAAGGACATGAAAATCTCTTTATAGGCTGGCGATTATGTGTATCTGTATTTAAGTAACTGAGATTGGATTACGTCCTCAAAAGTTGTTTTGCAAATTTCATTTTAATAGAAGAATTTATATGTATTTTAAATTAAAAATTCTATCTAGAAAGATAAAGGGTTAGGGTAATCTAGGATTTAAGTCTATAAAATCATCTAGTGGTGTTGCCAAATCCTAGAAAGCTAGAGTGAGATAAGAATTGAAGGTGGTCTTGTCAGGACCAAAGTCAGTGGTATTCTTCTGCATGGGATGTATACATAAGACTTCTATTATCTCTAGAGAAACTGCAAATGTAAGGAGGGAAAAGAAGAATCCTAATGAATATGTGCCATATATGGTCACATTTAATCCAAACAAACTACTGTGGAGAGTCCGTATCTTATAGAGGAAACAGGAAGGCTCAGAAGTTTGGTAATGGCCTTAAGGTGCCTATAATTAAAAACAAATAGAATTTAAACCCAAGTATATGATACTATCAAACCTGTGCTCATCTTATTATACCTATGTAGGTTCAGGAAAGCTCTAGATAATGAATTAATTAACACATTTGTGTAGCATTATTATTATTATTATTATTTTATTTTTTAATTTTTTAATTTTTTGGTTCTGGGGATTGAACTCGGGTCCTTGAGCTTGCGCAGCAGGTGGCGAAACCACTGAGCTAAATCCCTGGCCATGTATAGCATTATTAAGAGAAACCAAAGGTATCACATCTTTCCTTAACTTTTGAGATGGCTACCACGGATAATAGGCTTTCTCACCTTGGGGGTGAGAGATAGAATTTGAAGTTAGAAAGACCACATGGCTGAGGTTGCATTCATGCCAGGCTCCTTTGTAGATCAGTTTACAGTAGCTGCCATTGAGTTAGATAACCCCTATGGCCCAGTCAACTAATGCCAGAGTGATCTGGTGCAAGGTATTATGGCTTTGGGACATACGTGACTTATAAAAACTCTTCTGGTTACTTTGTGGATCTATGCTTGTAACAGGCATACAAGGTGGTGTGCTGTATTGGTGAATGTACTCATGGGACCTCTTTAGGACAGTTTGGCATTTGCTGGTATTGGCCAAGCTGCTTTTATTTATTTATTTATTTTTGGTACTGGGGATCAAACTCGGGTCCTTGCTCTTGCAAGGCAGGCAGCGGAACCACTGAGCTACATCCCCGGCCCCCCAAGCTGCTTTTAGATCTCAAATTTTCCATGGTACGTTTCTTACTACTCTAGCAGAATTCTATAGACTTAGTGAGTTATGTAGAACATATACTTATATGTCTCATAGTTATGGAGGCTGGGAAATTCAAGATCAAGAGGTCACATCTGGCAAGGACCTTTTGCTGCATCATAACATGTCAAATGGTAAAGAAGCATGTGAATATGTAAGAATGAGAACACAAGCATCTGAAATCACCCCTTATAACAAGCCTATTTTCCCAATAACCCACCCTTAATTATATTAATGGATTATATCCATTCATGAGAGCAGAGCTCATAGGATCTAGTTACTGCTTGATAGGCCTCACCTAATAAAACTTTTGTATTGAAGACTAAGTTTCCAGCACATAAACTTTGGGAGACACATTCAAACTGCAAAAATGTCCCTTGAGATCTGGCTTAAATGTAATTCTTCCATTCAATTAATATTTTTGATATATTCTCTTGTTTGTTTCTTGTCTCTCCTCTTGAAAACACAATCTTCATGAGAGTAGAGCGTTTGTTTGACTTGGTTATTGTGATAACACCCTACTCCTAGAAAAGGTGCTTTGCATTAAGAAGGTGAGAGAAGGGGCCGGGGATTTAGCTCAGTGGTTTCGCCGCCCACTGCGCAAGTGCAAGGATCCGAGTTCGATCCCCAGTACGGAAAAAAAAAAGGTCAGTAAATATTCAGAAGGTCAGTAAACAAAAACTGTAGACCCTATTCGTGGTAATCTTTCATTATTAGTAAAATATGCTATCTCCCACATTTCAGGAAAAATAGAAAGTATTAGACAGGAATTTCTTGAACTTTCATTTCTCAACTCACAAACTTGCCTTTGTTTCCATATTTTCCTATACCTCTATGGTTACAGCAGAATTGTCCCTTTTACTGTGATGAGGTTCATGACACACTACCCTAAAATATGACACCTTGACTGTTTCAAGTGGAAGGCATTTTTGAAATGGCGAGTACAGGGAGGATTTTATTTTACCTTTCTTGAAGTGGGTCATAAGAGCCTCATGTGAGAGATGCCTTCCTTATATCTGGAATAAAGGAGAATCCTTACATTTGAAGATACAGGTACACTGATAGAAATGTAAATGAACAGGGCTTGCTGTTTCTCTCATTTTACTATCCTTAGCTCATAACTTTTTTTGTCTTATCACATTTTCCACAACTCTGCATTCTTTATCAAATCTAGCATAAAATACTCAGTTTTAACTGTGTCTTTGGGTCTTTATTTCCTTATGAAGGCTCTCACTCCATGAAAAGCTTATGGTAAACACATCTGTATGCTTTTTACTCCTTAATGTGTTGTGGGTTTTATTGTTGCTATATGGGATCCAGCCAAGAACTTAAAAGGATAAAGGAAGAAGATTTTTTCTGCTCTTATAGAAAGGCTAAGCTTCAGTCTAAGGTGAAGTTCTCCATTTATGGTTCATATGCCATCACTTCCTATCATTTCAGGAACTTGTATGTTAGTTAAGAAAAGAAAAACCTAGCAATGGAGTGGCTTAATACAGGATATTTGTTTCTTGCTCAGATCATATCTACTGGGAAACATGAGGTGCGAGCAGGAATTGTTTTGTTCCTTGCCTACTCAGACTAATGGAGACTCTTTTTTCTTCACCATGGAGTTGTCAATGTTACCATGAGCATATATATACACCTAGGAGATGATAGGAGGGAGAGAAGATAATGTTTAGAAAATTTGTATGGGCCAGATTTGGAAATGATATTTCTCAGTTCTAGGTTCTTAGGACCAGAACCCAGAAACAAGGTTACTTATAGCCCCGCAAGAATGTGGAAAATGCAGCCATTTTGCATGCTCAGAAGGAAAAATAATGGTGAATATTTAGATATTCTCTTTGTTTCTATGTAGTTTGGACTCTACTATGTTTTTACTTTCACCTTCTGAATTAACACATCCCCATTAGATTTTTAAAGCATGCTTAATTTCTCTCAGCTTTTAAGACAAACAACGAAATCTTTACTTCTGATTCTGTGGTAGTTTCCTAGGGGCTGTCTTAAGAAAGTGCCACAAACTAAGTAGCTTAAAGCAGCAAAAAGTTATTCGGTCACAATTCTGAAGAGCAGAAGACTGAAATCAAGGAGCCTATCTGGGAGAATCCTTTCATCCTTCTTCCCAGTTTTCTGAGGTGGCCTTTGATCCTTTGCATTCTTTGCCATGCCATTGTGTCACTTTGATCTCTCCTTTTGTTTTTCTGTGCCTCTTTATCTACATCTTCACATGGTGTTTCCCCCCCTTCTTTAAAGATCACCATCTGTATTATCAGGGTTCTCCAGAGAGACAGAACCGATAAGATACTACATAGATATAGCAGTGGGTAATTAATTCACATGGTTATGGTGGCTGACAGTCCCATGGCAGATTGTCTGTAAGCTGGAGACTCTAGGACTCTGGTAATGTCATTCAGGCCAAGTCCAAACCCTGAGAATCAGGGAAGCCAGTGGATGTAACCCTTGCTTGGAGGCTGCAAGACTCAAATGCCAGGAAGCAGGCAGCTGGTATAAATCCTGGACTCCCAAGGCTGGCGAGTTTGGAATTTTAATGTTCAAGATTGGAGATGAGTAAATCCTAGCTTTTGGAGTGGTAGGACACCAATTAATCTGTATTTGTTCTCTCTGAGCCCCTTAGCTGATTGGATGGTACCTGCCTACATAGGCCAGGTCTTCACCTCATCTACTCAGACTCATGTAATAACTTCCTCTGGAAACACCTTTACAGACATACTCAAAATAATACTTTTTAGGGTTTTATGTTATTTTGATCAAACTGACACCTAAAATTAACCATCACACCAACATATTGGATTAAGGGACCACCCTACTACATTATGATCTCATCTTCATTAATCACATCTGCAAAGATCATACTTCCAAATCAGATCACATTATGAGGTAATAGGAGTTAGGACTCATATCTTTTTTGGTGGACCATAACCCTTTCTAGTAATTGTCCTCTTTTATCCTTCTCCTGTTAACAGTTATATTTGCTGAGTGAGATATGTACTTAATATCTACACTTGTACTCCTTAATGTACTTAAGCTGCTATTATCATTACTTTAAACCTATTCTTACTAACTTCCTTGCACAATTTTCAGTGGAGACATCTGTTTTTATTTATTAGCCATTAGAAGGATTGGACATTACTGGCCTCTTGCTTCCCAAAATGTTTTTTCTTTTGCTTTGGTGACACTTCTCCATGCTTGTCTCCTGCTCCTTGGAACTCTCTCTACTGTTGCTTACTCTTCTCTTTTTTTTTTCCTTCTAAGCCTCTTTTGCCATCTTGATGGCTTTAGTTATTATATATATGCAGATAATTTTGAAATTTCTATCTTCAATCCCTTCTTTCTGAGTGTCATGCTTAAGTGTCTTCCCTAAAAGTTTTATTTGGCTGTCTCACAGGCAGCTCAAAGCTGAACTCATCTTCATTTTACACCTTAAATCTTTTATTTTTTTGTTTCTCAATGAAGGATAGCAGCATCCACAGAATTACTTACATCAAAAAGATGGGAATTATTATTATTATTATTCATTAAATTTATTGGTACATGTTAGGTATACATAATGATCACATTCATCATAGGGAATTTGTACCTGTACATGATATATCTTGGTTCTTGTTTTTCTCCCCATTCCCCTTACCTCCCTTCCACCAGGAGTTATTATTTTCCCCTCCCTTTCCTCAACACCAAGCTTTCCGAATTACTTTTGGCTCCTGAATTTCTCTACTGGTTGCCTAGTTTGAGGCGTGGAGTATGGAGTGAAGAGTAATTGCTAATACATGTACAGTTTCTTTTGGAACTGATGAAACTCTTCTGAAATTACATAGTAGTGATGGTTGCACAGCCTACTGAAAGTGCTAAAAAATACTGAATTGTATATTTTGTGAAATTTTTGGTATGTGACCTACAATTCAAGAAAGATACTTTAAAAAATTACTGTATTTCAAAATGCCTAAGGCACAAAATAGCATATGATATTGTAGATTGTTCTACTAGTGAAAGAACATACTTAAGTGATTTTCTGCTAATTTGTAACTAAGGTGGACTCTGTCCTTTCCACTTCACTTTGCTGACTATTGCACTGATTTACTTCATTTAAATGATGATTTTTCTCAGTTGTTATCACTTTTCTCTTCATTTTAATAATGATGACAAAACAGTTCATATTTATTGCAGGTTTATCATATGTCAAGCAATTGAAGTTTTCATTTAGCCTTTACAAGAATTTAATGAGTCAGGTACTATTGTCTCTATTTTCCAGATGAGAAAATATGTTCAGATAGGTTATATGATTTTCTAAGATCAAGCAGATAGAAATTGAGAGACAGAGTTTGTGCTGTATTCCAATCCAAGGCTGTCTGATTTTAAAGTATCACTTCTCCCCCTTTTCTTCTCTTCCTCTTTTTTGTTTCTTAATCGCCCTTCTCCTCTTCCCCTGTCTTCTCATATATAATTTATATTGACATGAAAGGGCAATATATGTAGCAGCTTTGAGAATCCAGGTACTGCTGAAAGTACAAAGTACCAAAAGGCAAGTTTAACCCTTTCCAAAAAATCTCTTCCCAAAGGATGCTACTGTTAGAAGTTTCTAGTGATTTTTTACAGAACCCATTTTCCTTTTTATTTCTTTTTTTAAATTAAATTCTTTTATTGGTACATTGTAGGTATACAACACAATTACATTTCTCATTGGGAATTATACCTTTACATAATGCATCTTCGTTCTTATTTTTTTCCCATTCCTAGCCCTCCCTTCACGCCCTCCACCCTTCCCTATTTACAAAGACTTTATTTCCATTTTTTCCATTTCTCCTCATTTTTCCTTTCCCTTCTTTCCTTTCCCCTGCCCCTCCCAGTACCCCTACCCCTTTGGACCTTTTCTTCCTATTTTGCATTGTTGATTATTCATTCTACTCATTGGTACATTTTAGGTATACAATATAATGACATTCATCATTGGAAATTTGCACCTTTACATAGTCTCTCTTGGTTCTTATTTTTCATCCTTGCCCAGCTCTCCCTTCAACCCATCCATTCCTCCCTATTTACAAAGATTTTGTTCCTATTTTTCCATTTTCTCGTATTAATCCCATACTCTTCTATCCTTTCCTCTAGCCCTCCCACTTCCTTCCTCTTTGCCCCTTTTCTTCCTATTTCACATTACCTATTATACATTTAGTTCTTGTTTACACTTTCAGTTTCTCACACCAGAGAAACTATTTGGAATTTATTCATGTGTGTCCTATTTATTTCACTTAAGAGTATCCCCTCAATGTGCATCCACATAGCTATAAATGTCACTAATTTCTCATTTTTTATGGCTGAGTAGTACTCCATTAAAAAAAAAACACATTTTCTTTATCCAGTCTCCAGTTGATGGGCATTTGGGCTGTTTCCAAGTTTTAGCTATTACAAACTGTGCTGCTATGAACATGGGTACACATATATCACTGTGGTATGATTCTTTTAATTCTTTGGGGAAGATCCCCAGCAGGGGAATAGCGGGGTCAAATGGGACTTCCAGTCCTAGTTCTTTGAGGTATCTCCATATTGATTTCCACAGTGCTTGCACCAGTCTACACTCCCACCAGGAGTGGAGCAGGGTTCCTATTTCCCCACAGCCCTTCCAGCATTTGTTTTTGGTTGATTTCATGATAGCAACCATTCTTTCTGGAGTGAAGTGGAATCTCAGCCTTGTTTTCATTTGCATCTCTCGAATGACCAGTGATGTTGAACCTTTTTTCATGTATTTATTTGCTATTTCTACTTCTTTGTCTGAGAAATGTCTGTTCATTTCAGATGCCCATTTTTGGATTGGGTCTTTAAATTTGGGAGGTCTGATCTTTTTAAGTTCTTTATAGATTCGAGATAGTAGACCTTTGTCTGAGGAAGATCAGGTGAAGATTTTTTCCCACATTGTGGGTTGCTTCTTCACACTGCTGGTGGTGTCTCTTGTTGTGCAGAAACCTTTTAATAAGAAGAGATCCCACTTTTTGATTGTTTGTACTAGTTCATGGGCAACTGAGGTTTTGTTCATAAAATCTTTTCCTACACTGATGTCTTCAAGGGTTCTACCTAACCTCTGTTCCAACTGGTTCAGAGTTTCTATTTTTATATTTAGATCTTTAATCCATTTTGATTTTAGTTTAGTTCATGGTGAGAGATACACGTCTAGTTTTAATCTTTGGCAAGTTGAAGCCCAATTTTTCCAACACCATTTATTAAAGAGGGAATCTTTCCTCCAGTGAGTGTGTTTGACACCTTTATCAAAGATGAGATGGCTGAGTGTGTCTGGCATAGTTTCTGCATCTTCTAATCTGTTCCACTGGTCCTCAAGTCTGTTTCTTTGCCAGTAACATGCTGTTTTTATCACAGTAGCATTGTAGTAGAGTTGCAGGTTGGGGATTGTGATACCACCTGCTATGTCTCTGTTACCTAGGATTTCTTTTGCTATTCTGGGTCTCTTCTTGTTCCAAATGAATTTTTGGATTGTTTTCACAAGGTCCATGAAGTATGCTGCTGGGATCTCAATTGGAATTGCATTAAATCTATATAGCAGTTTTGGAAGTATGGCCATTTTCACTATATTAATCCTTCCTACCCAGGATCAGGGGATGTCTGTCCATTTTCTGATATCATCTTCAATCTCTCTTTTCAGGTTGCCATAATTTTCAGAGAAGAGGTCTTTGATTTCTTTTGTTAGGTTGATTCCTAGGTATTTCAGTTTTTTGGATGCTATTGTGAAAGGAATTATTTGCCCTATTTCTCTCTCAGTGAGTCTGTCACTGGTGTAGAGGAAAGCTATTGATTTTTGTGTGTTGACTTTGTAACCAGCTACTTGACTGCATTTGGTTATTAAGTCTAGAAGACTTTTGGTGGAGGTCTTGGGGTCTTCTATATAGAGTATCATGTCATCTGCAAATAATGACAATTTGACTTCTTCGTTACCTATCTTTATTCCTTTTATTTCTTTCTCTTGTCTAATTGCTGTGGCTAATGTTTCCAGAACTATATTGAACAAGAGTGGTGATAGTGGACATCCTTGTCTTGTTCCTGATTTTAGTGTGAAGGATTTCAGTTTTTGACCATTACGTATGATATTGGCTGTTGGTTTTTCATAGATGGCTTCTATCAGTTTGAGGTAGAGATAATCTATTCCAATTTTCTTTAGGTTTTTTTTTTTTTATCATAGATGCATGTTGATTTTTGTCAAATGCTTTTTCTGCATCTATTGAAATGATCATATGGTTTTTGTCCTTGGCTCTATTGATATAGTGTATTCCATTGATTGATTTGCATAAGTCGAACCATCCCTGCATCCCTGGGATGAATCCCACTTGATCAGGGTGTATGATCTTCTTGATGATATTCTGCATTCTGCTTGCCATTATCTTATGAAGGATTTTTGCATCTATGTTCATTAGTGAGATTGGCCTATAGTTCTCTTTTTCGGTTGGTTCTTTCTCTGCTTTGGGGATCAAGGTGATGCTTGCTTCCAGGAATGAATTTGGGAGTATTGCTTCCCTTTCAATTTCATTGAAGAGTTTCAATAGTAGTGGCAGCAGTTCCTCTCTAAATGTCTTGTAGAAATCAGCAGTGAAGCCATCAGGCTTTTCTTAGTTGACAAGTTTTTCATTACATTTTCAATTTCATTGGTTGATATTGGGTAGTTCAGAATTTTTAGGTCTTCTTTGTTCAACTTTGGTAATTCATATGTATCTAGGAATCTGTCCATTTCTTCTTTGTTGTCCATCTTATTGGCATATAAGTTCTGGAAGTAGGTATTGATGATCCTCTGGATTTCTGCTGGGTCTGTTGTAATTTCACCCTTTTACTTCCTAATTGCATGGATTTGGGCCTTTTCTTTCCTTTTTCCGACAAGGTTGGCTAAAGGTTTGTCAATTTTGTTGATTCTTTTGAAGAACCAACTCTTGGCCTCTTTGATTTTTTGTATCGTTCTCTTAGTCTCCATTGCATTGATTTCTCTTCTGATCTTTATAATTTCCTCCCTTGTATGAGCTTTGGGGTTGTCCTGCTCTTCTTTTTCTAGAAGCTTGATGTTCAGCCTGAGGTTGTTTAATTGGGCTCGTTCTGTTTTCCTAATATGTGTATTCACTGCTGTGAATTTCCCTCATAAGACTGCTTTCATTGTGTCCCATGGATTCTTATATGTTGTATTGTCATTGTCATTTAATTGAAGGGACTGTCTGATTCCTTCTTTCATTTCCTCTGTGACCCATTGGATATTCAGAAGTGTGTTGTTCAATTTACACGTGTTTATGAAACTTTTGCAGTTTCTTTTGCTATGGATCTCCAATATCATCACACTATGGTCTGATAATATACAGGGGATAACTTCAATTCCTTTGCACTTACTTAAACATGTTCTATGTGTGAGTATGTGGTCTATTTTGGAGAATGACCCATGTGCAGCTGAGAAGAATGTGTATTCTGATTTTGTGGGGTGGAAGACTCTGTAAACATCTATTAAGTTCATTTGTTCAAGAGTTCGCTTGAGTTCTAGTATTTCATTACTTATTTTTAGTCTAGTTGATCTATCTATTTGTGACAGTGGGGTGTTGAGGTCCCCCACTACAGTTGTATTAGTGCATATATGACTTTTTCTGTCCATTAGTATTTGTTTTATATAGTTGGGTGCACTAGTGTTTGGCGCATAGATATTTATGATTGTCATCTCTTCCTCTTGGATTCTTCCCTTTACAAGGATGTAGTGTCCTTCTTCATCTCTCTTAATCAGTGTTGGTTTGAAATCTACTTGATCTGCAAAGAGGATAGCTACTCCTGCTTTTCTTTGGGTTCCTGTCACATGGAGTATTGTTTTCCACCCTTTAACTTTCAGTCTATGAGTTTCCTTTTGAATTAAGTGTGTTTCTTGTATGCAGCATATTGTTGGATTTTGCTTCTTGACCCATTCTGCCAGTCTATTTCTTTTGATTGGTGAATTGAGACCATTAACATTGATGGTTATAACCGAAATGTATTGACTTGTCATTGCCATGACTTTTTCTTTTTGTTGGGTTCTCCTCCTTTACATTTAATTTCTTGTCATGCCAGATGGGTTCATTGTGCTTTGCTTCCTGGGGTTGTGATCCTCAATGTCTGTTCCTAGGCTATTGTGTAAAATTCTTTGGAGTGCTGGTTTGGTATTCACGAAGTTCCTAAGGTGCTGTTTGTCATGAAAGTATCTTATTTCTCCATCCATTTTGCAAGAAAGTTTTGCAGAGTACATCAATCTGGGTTGGAGGCTGTTTTCTTTTAGGGCTTGGAATATGTCACTCCAAGCTCTTCTTGCCTTAATGGTTTGTGTTGAGAAGTCTGCTGTGATTCTGATGGGCTTTCCTTTGTATGTGATTTGTTTCTTTTCTCTAACTACTTGTAGAACTTTGTTCTTCTGTTGAGTTTCTGGAATCTTAACAATTATATGCCTATGTGTAGATTTTTTTTGATCAAGGCTCTTTGGAGTCCTATGTGCCTCACTTATCTGTATGTCAAGCTCTTTTCCCCTCCTTGGGAAGTTTTCTGCCATTATTTCTGTGAAGAGATTTTTTATGTCATCTCCACTCTCTCCTGTTTCTTCATTGATCCCAATCAGTCTTATGTTATTGTTCTTTGCATCATCTAGCAGCTGCTGGATTGATTTCTCATGTTCCCTTATAATTTTGAAGCAATTTTTCTTTTCCTGGTCACTAATTGCAATCTTATCTTCTATATCTGAAATTCTGTCCTCACTTTGGATCATTCTGCTGTGTAGACTTTCAGTAGAGTTTTTCACGTCCTGGAAATCTATTTGTATCTGTTTTATGGATTCTGTTTGTTTCCTATGTTGGGATTCCATCATGTTCCTGATCTTCTCTCTAGATTTATTAATCATGTCTTGCAGTAGGGGCACAATTTCTCCTGTTATCTGAGAAATTATTTCTGATTTCATTTTTTCCAGATTCCCTTTTGTTGCCAGTTCAGTGGGTCCAGGTTGTTGAGTAACAGAGTGTTCCATCTCATTTCCCTTTGGGGTTGCTGTAGGTGATCTGGAAGTGTGGTTTTGAGACTTATTTATGTGTTTTCTCATTTCAACTGGGATGGGGGGCTGTTAGAGCCTGCAAGAATTACCTCCTCTGACCTGGGAGAGGTGGGACAGGGGCCTGGAGCAGCGGTAGGGATGTTGGCCCCAAAGCCCTTTCCTGTGGGCCGGGAGCAGCTGGAGGGATGGTGGACCGGAAGCCCCTTCCTCTGGACCAGGAGCAGTGGGATGGCAGCTCAGAATCCCCTACCTCTGGGCCAGGAGCAGCGGGAGGGATGGTGACCTGGAAGCCCCTTTCTCTGGGCCAGGAGCGGAGGGAGAAAAGGTGGCCCAAAAGCCCTTTCCTCTGGGCTGGGAGCAGTGGGAGTGATGGTGACCGGGAAGTCCCTTCCTGTGGACCAGGAGCAGTGCGACGGCAGCTCAGAAGCCCCTACCTCTGGGCCAGGAGCAGCGGGGCTCAGTACCTTGTTCTGGTGGTCTGGTGTCCTCTGCTTCTTTGTAGTGTGGATCCAGGTGTCTGCCTTTCTTCAGAGGGGTGATTTGGCGTGCTCCGTGCGACTCAGGACCTCAGTAGGGCATGCAGATACCTGCCTGTCTGCATCGGGTTGATTTGGCATGTTCTGTGGGACTCAGGACCTTGGTAGGGCATGGGCAGACCTGCCTGTCTGCAGTGGGGTGATTCGGCATCTCTTCCTTTTTATTTCTAAAGTAATATTCCGTGGTATGGATATAACTCAGTTTGTTTAATCATTTATCCATTGAAGAAATCTAGGAAGATTCAGTTTGTGGCCATTACAAATAAAGCTGCTATAAACATTCATGTACAAGTTCATACGTTTTCACTTCTCTGGGACAAATGCCCAGGAGAGCAATTCCTAAGTCGTACAGTACTTGCATTATTAAATTTTAAGAAGCTGCCAAGCTTTTCCAGGGTAGCTCTCCATTTAATATTTCCATAAGCAATGTAAATTATCCAGTTATTCTTGTTGTCTCTGGCATTTGTCATTGTCATTATTTTTTAATTTAGTCATTCTTTCAAGTATATACTGCTATCATGTTGTGGTTTTAATTTTCATTTCTATGATGCTTAATTATTTTGGACATACTTTCATGTGCTTATTTGTCATCTGTATATCCTCTTAGGGAAATGTATCTTTATGTCTTTAGCCTATTTGCTAATTGGATTGTTTCTTTGCTTTTACTGTATATATATATACTATGTATATTGTATATATATAACATATATATTGTATATATAATATATATTGTATATACAATATATATTGTATATATAACATATATATTGTATATATAATATATAGTGTATATATGATATATATAATATATAGTATATATAATATATATATATGAATGATACTAGTTCATTAACAGATATGTTGTTATTTTCACCTATATTAGTAGGCCATTATCAGATATGTCCTATTTCATTAGTATCATTTCTCATGAAAACCTATCCTTAGACTATTGAATTGCTAAATTTCTTTTTTGGTGGTGGTGGTACTGAGGATAGAATCCTGGGCTTTTGCACTGAGCTACATCCCCAGGCCTTTTTATTTTTTATTTTGAGACAAGGTCTTGCTAAGTTCTCCAAACTGGGCATGAATTTGTGATCCACGTCCCTCAGCCTCCCAGAGTGTTGGGATTACAGGCATGTACCACCATTCCTGGCATGATTGTTTTCGTACTTTTTCCAAAAGCCCAATTGGACATATTATTGTGGATGTATTTCTAGATTCTCTATTCTGCTTCATTTATTTGTGTGTATATATTTCCTCCAGTACATTTTCTTGATTACTGTTGTTATATAGTATGATTTACTATTGTGCAAACATGTTTTCCCATTTTATGTTTATGAGTGCTTACTCTAGTTTCTTTAGCTTTCTTTTTATTTTTATTCATTAAGTTTATTGGTACATTTTAGGTATACCTTATGATCACATTTATTATTGGGAATTTATAACTGTACATGATATATCTTGGTTCTTATTTTTTCCCATTCCCCTTTCCCTCCCTTCAACCCCTCCCTCCCTCCTATTTACATAAGCTTATCTTTCTATACAAATTTCAAAATAATCTTGTCTAATCACAAAAATGTCTCCGTGGAACTTTACTACAAATCAAGATAAACCTTGCTAAAGACTAAATTGCATTCTTCTCCAGTTCCTACTTGAAGCCCTAACCCCCAGTGAGATTGGAGATAGTCTCTAGGAAATAACTGAAGTTAAATAAAGTCATAGTAAGAAGATCTTTCTCACGCTTCCTCTACCTCTGCCATGTGAAGGCACAGTAAGAAGGTGGCTATCTGCAGCCAAAGAAGAGAGCCTTCACCAGACACTAACCCTATTAGCACCTTGATCTTGGATATCTAGCCCAAGTATACGGTATTTTGTGAAGGCAGCTTGAGAGAACTCATGAATTGGTTTAGGGACAATTGGTTTTCAGCATATAAATCATGTATGTGTTTTGTTATTTGTTATACACCTAAATATTTAATTTCTAAGCAATTATAGTTGGCATTGTATTTTTAGCTTCAGTTTTCACATGTTCATTATTAGTATATATCCTAGAATCTTGCTGAAAACTTGGGTTAGGGCTAGGTGTCTTCAGGAGATTCATGGGAATTTTTTTCAGGAGACTCTTTGCAGATAACAATTATGTCATCTGCAAATAGAGATGGTTTTATTTCTTCCCCTATAATCTGTGTGTGTTTTAGTTTCTTTTTTTCACCTCATTGCACTGCCTACTACTTCTAGAACTATGCTGATTAATATGGGTGCCAGAAGACATAATTGTCTTGTTCCCTATATTCAGAGGAAACCAATGTTATAATTTTTACTTCAAGTTGAATTGTGTACTACTAAAATTTGGAATGTCACTACATTTGGCGATAAGGTCTTTAAAGAGGAAAATAAGTTAAAATGAGGCCTTTAGAGTGAGCCATAATCCAAAATGACTGAAGTCCTTAGAAAAAGGAATTTTAGATTGATAGGTGTAGAAGGAAAATTGTGTAAAGATACAGGAGAAGACAGATATTTACAGGTGAAGGAGAGAGTTCTTAGAAGAAACCAACCCTGCTGAAACTTCAATTTCTATCTTTTGGCCACCAAGTCTTTGGGGTTTGTTATGGCAGTCCTAATAAATTAATGTAAACCTTAAAACATAACTTAGAAAACTCAATAGAAGAAGTAAAACATTTTGTTATGCATATTTTTATCTTTTCCATTGTTTTTCTTTCTCCTTCATGTTCTAAGATTTCCTCGATTATCCTTTTCTTTCTGTTTAGAAAATTTACTTTAGCTATTCTTTTAGAGTAGGTTTATTGATGATAAATTCTTTTAGTTTTTCTTCATCTGAAAATGTATTGGTTCCTCTTTTTTCCTTGATGAATTATCTTCAGTGAATATAGAATTCTTGGTTGACAGTTATTTTTTTCAGCACTTGAAAAATGTGGCCTCTTTTTGACCTTCAGGGTTTCTGGTGAGTAATTCACTGCCTTGTGGCCTATAGGCACTGCCTCTTTTTTCTCTTAAAGCTTTTAAGATTTTTTTTCTATGTATTTTTAGAAGACTGACCAAGATATATCTTTGTCTGGTTATCTGTGGGTTCATGTTGTTTGTAGTTTGCTTGGCTTCTTTACCTACAAATCTATAGGATTGTCATTTGTCAAAGTTTAACAGTTTCAGCATTTATTTCTCTGAGTACTTTTTCAGCCCTCTTCTGTTTTTGCTGTCCTTCCAGAACTCCCATTCTATGACTGTAAGATAACTTAGTTAAGCTTCATAGATCCCTGAAGGTTGGTTCATTTTGGTTGATTTGTTCGATCTAATATTCTTTTACTAAAAATTTGGGGAATTTTTATTATTTTGTCTTCCAGCTCACTGATTCTTTTTTCTTTATTCTATCGAACCTATCTACTGAGTTTTAAATTTTGATTATTTTATTTTTTTATTTTAAAATTTCCACTTAGTTTTTTGTTATATCCTCTATCTACTGTGACTTTTTACATTTTTACTTCTATCTGTTGTGTTCATAATTCCTCTTTGAAACATTTTATGATGCACTTCTTTAGATGGACTTTTTGTAGATAATGCTGACATTTTGTCATCTCAGAGTTGATGTCTGTTGATTGCTTTTTCTATTCTAGTTACATTTTTGTTGTTTTTGTATAATTTTAAAAATGAAAATCTGGATATTTGGGATATTGTTACAAAACCCTGGATTTCGTGGAAACCTTCCATTTTAGTTAGCTGTTTCAGACATTGGTTTGGTAAGAGAAGTGAGGATGTGCCCTTGGTATTTAGAGTTTGAATTGGAAGTCCGAATTTCCCACTCTGCTCCTGTTGACATTTGAGGGGAGAGATGTGGCATGCCTCCTTACAACTGGTAATGGAAGTACAGTTTTTGATTTCCACTGATACTACAAAAGAGAAGTGGACTATTATTGTACCTATGTGACATTCTCTGACCACTGTGATGAGTGTTGAGTCATCTTGCTACAGCTCAGTGACAATAGAAATGTAGATTTCATACTTGGCCTTGCTGGTATGGATATAGGTAGGTTTTGAGCCACCCTATTTCCTATGGAGTGAGACTGAAATAAAGAAGTCATTGCCTAAAATTTTTCTCCCTCGCTAGGCTGTCCTTTTCCTCGTCCTTAATTAGAGACAGCAGGCACTTTTTATCTGTCTTTTATTTTGCTGGCTTATTTAGTAATAAATTCAGGAATTCACTTCTTTGCTGTTCATTGGGCCCCAAATTTCCTGACTAGTCTGGATTCTTCTCTGTCATAGTCATACATTTGTTTTAGATACAATGCCCAGGAGATTTACTTGTATTTAGTGGGAAAAAATAGCAAGACATATGTCTACCTCATTTTTCTCAAAGCTGATGTCTGTTCCAGAACCTTTCTATTTCAGCCATTAGAATTTATTTTATTTAATTTTGGGTGCTGAGGATCAAACCCAGGGCCTTGCGCATATGACACAAGTGCTCTATCAGTGAGTTACACCCCATCCCTTTTATATTTTTAACTCATCAATATGAAATATTTCATTTGAATTTAAGGAAAAAGGTAAGGAGAGGACCCTTCTTACATTGCAAATAATTACCCAGTTGATGCAAAATCATTTATTGAATAATGTTTCTTCTTACGTTTTTCTTTTTTTATTTTATTTACTTTTTTATTAGTACATGCTTACAGTACATAATATTTACATTCCTTTGGAGGAGTTGGTACATGTACAAAACACATCGCAAGCCCCCTTTTTATCACCTTTCCCTCTCCCCACCTCCATCTTGATCCCTTTTCATTTAAGAAAGATCTGTCTCCTTGTTCTTATTATCTATCTTTTATTTTGATCTTCACTTGTATTTTGGGTTTCTCATGTAAGATAAACCAGGCAATATTTAAGCTTGTGTGTCTGATTTATTTCATTTAACATATTGTCCCCAGGAGCACCAATTTTTGTACAAATGACACAAATTTATCATTCTTTATGGCAGAGTAGTAATCTATTATGTGTAAATACTACATTTTCTCTATCCATTCATCTGTTGATAGATATATAGGCTACTTCTAAGATTTAGCTCTTTTATTTTTTTTCTGCATCTTCTAATCTGTTCCACTGGTCCTCAGGTCTGTTTCTTGCCAGTACCATGCTGTTTTTATCACAGTAGCTTTGTAGTATAGTTTCAAGTTGGGTGTTGTGATGTCCCTTGCCATGTCTCTGTTTCCTAGAATTGCTTTTGCTATTCTAGGTCTCTTCTTGTTCCAAATGAATTTTTGGATTGTTTTCTCAAGGTCCATGAAGCATGCTGCTGGAATTTCAATTGGGATTGCATTGAATCTATATAGCAGTTTTGGAGGTATGGCCATTTTCACTATGTTGATCCTTCCTACCCAGGAGCAAGGGATGTCTTTCCATTTTTTGATATCATCTTCAGTCTCTCTTTTCAGAGTGCTACAGTTTTCAGTGATGGGGTCTTTGATTTCTTTTGTTAGGTTGATTCCTAGCTATTTCATTTTTTTGGATGCTATTGTTAAAGGAATTTTTTGCCCTATTTCTCAGTGAGTTTGTTGTCGGTGTAGAGGAAAGCTATTGATTTTTGCATGTTGACCTTTTATCCAGCTACTTTACTGAATTTGGTTATTAACTCTAGAAGATTTTTTGTGAACTTCATGGGGTCTTCTATATAGGGTATCATGTCATCTGCAAATAATGACAATTTGACTTCTTCATTTCCTATTTTTATTCCTTTTATTTCGTTCTCTTGTCTAATTGCCGTGGCTAATGTTTCCAAAACTATATTGAACAGGAATGGTGATAGTGGCCATCCATGTCTTGTTCTTGGTTTTAGTGTGAAGGATTTCAGCTTTTGATCATTTAGTATGATATTGGGTGTTGGTTTTTCATGAATGGCTTTTATCAGATTGAGATAGAGACCGTCTATTCTAATTTTTTGTAGGGTTTTTCTCATGAATGCGTGTTTGATTTTGTCAATTGCTTTTTCTTTATCTATTGAGATGATCATATTGTTTTTGTCCTTGGCTCTGTTGATATAGTGTATTACATTGATTGATTTGGGTATGTTGAACCATCCCTGCATCCCTGGGATGAATCCCAATTGGTCAGGGTGTATGATATTCTTAATGATCTTCTCCATTCTATTTGCCAGTATCTTATTAAGGATTTTTTCATCTATTTTCCTTAGTGAGATTGGCCTATAGTTCTCTTTTTTGGTTGCGTCCTTCTCTGCTTTGGGGATCAAGGTGGTGCTTGCTTCCAGGAATGAATTTGGTAGTATTGCTTCCCTTTCATTTTCAGTGAAGAGTTTAAAGTGGAGTGGCAGTAGTTCCTCTCTAAATGTCTTGTGGAATTCATCAGTGAAGCCATCAAGACCCGGGCATTTCTTAGTTGGTAAGTTTTTAATTGCGTTTTCAATGTCTTTGATTGATATTGGGTTGTTTAGAATTGTTAAGTCTTCTTCATTCAACTTTGGTAATTGATATGTGTCTAGGAATCTGTCCATTTCTTCTGTGTTTTCCATCTTGTTGGCATATAAGTTCTCCAAGTAGGTATTGATGATCCTCTGGATTTCTGCTGGGTCCATTGTAATTTTACCCTTTTCATTCCTAATTGGATGGATTTGGGCCTTTTCTTTTCTTTTTCTGATAAGGTTGGCTAAGGGTTTGCCAATTTTGTTTACTTTTTTGAAGAAGCAACTCTTGTCTTCATTGATTTTTTTGTATTGTTTTCTTAGTCTCGATTGCATTGATTTCTGCCCTGATATTTATAATTTCCTCCTTTTTATAGGCTTTGGATTCATCCTGCTCTTCTTTTTCTAGAAGCTTGAGGTTCAGCATCAGCTTGTTTAGTTGGGCTTGCTCTGTTTTCCTAATATGACTTTTTACTGCTACGAATTTCCCTCATAAGACTGCTTTCATTGTGTCACATATATTGCAATATGTTGTATTGTCACTGTCTTTTAATTGTAGGAACTGTCTTATTTCTTCTTTAATTTCCTCTGTGACCCATTGTTTATTCAGAAGTATGTTGTTCATTTTCCATGTTTTTATGTAATTTTTGCAGTTTCTTTTGCTATTGATATCCAATTTCATTGCACTTTTCCTTAGCATTTACCTAAACATGTTCTAGGAGCGAGTATGTGTTCTATTTTGGATACCGACCCATGTGCAGCTGAAAAGAATGTGTATTCTGATTTTATGGGGTGGAACACTCTGTAAACATCTGTTAAGTTCACTTGTTAAAGAGTTTGATTGAGTTCTAGTATTTCATTGCTTGTTTTTTGTCTAGTTGATCTATCTATTTGGGACAATGGGGTATTGAGTTCCCCACTACCATTGTATGAGTGCTTATATGATTTTTCATGTCCATTAGTATTTGTTTTATATAGTTGGTTGCACTAGTGTTTGTTGAATAGACATTTATGATTGTTATCTCTCCCTCTTGGATTGTTCCCTTTACAAGGATATAGTGTCCTTCTTTGTCTCCCTTAATCAGTGTGGGTTTGAAGTCCACTTGGTCTGCAAAAAGGATAGCTACTTCTGCATTTTTTCAGGTTCCTGTAACACGGAGTATTGTTTTCCATCCTTTAACTTTCAGTCTATGAGTTTCTTTTTGAATTAAGTATGTTTCTTGTATGTAGCATATTGTTGAATTTTGCTTCTTGACCAATTCTGCCAGTCTACTTCTTTTGATTGGTGAGTTGAGATCACTAACATTGATGATTATAACTCATACATATTAAGTTATCATTGTCATGACTTTTTTTTTTGTTTTATTTTCCCCCTTTGCTTTTAATTTCTTGTCGTCCCCAGTGGATTCATTCTGCTGGCCTTCCTTGGGTTGTGATCATCGTTGTCTTTTCCTAGAATTTTGTCTAAAATTGTTTGGAGTGCTGGTTTGGTATTCATGAACTTCCTAAAGTTCTCTTTATCATGAAAGTATCTTATGTCTCCATCAATTTTGAAAGATAATTTTGCAGGGTACATCAGTCTGGGTTGGAGTTTGTTTTCTTTTAGGGCTTGAAATACGTCACTCCAAGCTCTTCTTGCCTTGAGGGTTTGTGTTGAGAAGTCTGCTGTGATTCTGATGGGCTTTCCTTGGTATGTGATTTGTTTCTTTTCTCTAACTGCTTGTAAAACTTTGTTTTTCTGTTGGGTTTCTGGAATCTTCAAAATTATATGACTATGTGTAGATTCTTTTTGATCAAGGCTAGTTGGAGTCCTATATTCCTCACTTATCTGTATGTCAAATTCTTTTCCCCTGTTTGGGAAGTTTCCTGCCATCACTTCTGTGAACAGTTTTTTTTATGTCTTCTGCACTCTCTTGTGTTTCTTCATTGACTCTGGTCAGTCTTATGTTATTCTTCTTTGCCTCGTCTAGCAGCTGCTGGATTGATTTCTCATGGTCTCTTACTATTTTAAAGAAATTTTTCTTTTCCTGGACACTAATTGCAATATTATTTTATATATCTGACATTCTGTCCTCACATTGGCTCATTCTGCTGTGTAAACTTTCAATGGAGTTTTTAATCTGGAAATCTATTTGAATGTCTTTTATGGATTCCATTTGTTTCCTATTTTGGGATTCCATCATGTTCCTCAGCTTCTGTATTTCTTTTATCAGTGACCACTCTAGACTTATTAATCATGTCTTGCACTATGGGCATAATGTCTGCTGTTATCTGGGAAATTATTTCTGATTTCATTTTTCCCAGATCCTCTTTTGTTGCCAGTTCAGGGAGTCCAGGTGGTTGAGTATCAGAGTGTTTCATCTCGTTTCCCTTTTGGGTTGCTCTAGGTGATGTGGAAGTCTGGTTCTGAGGCTTGTTTATGTGTCTTCTCAATTCGACCAGGGGTGTGGATTGCTGCTGGTGCTTGCGTGGTCACCTCCTCAGTGCTGGGAGCTTTGGCATGCCTACCTGGAAGTCTCCTCTGTGCTGGGAGCTTTGGCATGCCTACCTGGAAGCCTCCTCTGTGCTGGGAGCTGTGGCACACCTCCCGATTTCTTCTTTAATTTCCTCTGTGACCCATTCATTATTCAGAAGTGTGTTGTTTAATTTCCATGTTTATGAAATTCTTGCAATTCCTTTTGCTATTGATCTCCAATTTCACTGCACTATGGTCTGATAACATACAGGGAATAACTTCAATTCTTTTGTACTTACTTAAACATGGTCTATGAGTGAGTATGTGGTCTCTTTTGGAGAATGACCTGTGTGCAGCTGAAAAGAATGTGTATTCTGATTTTGTAGGGTGGAACACTCTATAAACATCTGTTAAGTTCATTTGTTCAAGAGTTTGATTGAGTTTTAGTATTTTGTTGTTTATTTTTTATCTAGTTGATCTATTTGTGATCATGAATTGAGGTCCCCCATTACCACTGTATTACTGCTTATTTGATTTTTCATGTCCCTTTGTATTTGTTTTTTATAGTTGGGTGCATTATGTTTGGTGCATATATATATTTATGATCATCATCTCTTCCGCTTGGATTGTTCCCTTCACAAGGAGGTAGTGTCCTTCTTTGTCTCTCTTAATCAGTGTGGTTTTGAAATCCACCTGATCTGCAAAGAGGATAGCGACTCCTGTTTTGTTGGGGGTTCTTTCGCATGGATTACTGTTTTCCATCCTTTAACTTTCAGTATATGAGTTTCTTTTTGAATTGCATTTCTTGTATGCAGCATATTGTTGGATCTTCCTTCTTGATTCATTCTGCCAGTCTATTTCTTTTGATTAGTGAATTGAGAACATTAACATTAATGGTTATAACTGATATATATATATATATATATATATATATATATATATATATATATAGACTTATCTTTGTCATGACTTTTTCATTTTTTAGATTCTCCCCCTTTGTATTTATTTTTTTTTCATGCCTGATGGATTCATTCTGCTGGGCTTCCTGGCATTGAGATCCTCAATGTCTTTTCTGAGAGTATTTTTAAAAATTCTTTGGAGTGCTTGTTTGGTATTTATGAAGTTTCTCAGGTGCTCTTTGTCATGAAAGTATCTTATTTCTCCATCAATTTTGAAAGATAGTTTTGTAGGGTACATCAATCTAGGTTGGAGGTTGTTTTCTCTTAGGGCTTCAAATACTTTACTCCAAGCACTTCTTGCCTTGATGGTTTGTGTTGAGAAGTCTGCTGTGATTCTGATAGTCTTTCCTTTGTATGTGATTTGTTTCTTTTCTCTAACTGTTTGCCGAATTTTGTTCTTCTGTTGGGTTTCTGGCATCTTAACTATTATGTGCCTATGTATAGATTTTTTTTGATCAAGGCTATTTGGAGTCCTATATGCCTCACTTATCTGTATGTCAATTTCTTTTCCCCTGCTTGGGAAGTTTTCTGCCATCACTACTCTGAATAGTTTTTTTTTAATGCCATCTGCACTCTCTTCTGTTTCTTCATTGACTCTGGTCAGTCTTATGTTATTCTTCTTTGCATCATCTAGCAGCTACTCTATTGATTTCTCATGATCCCTTACTATTTTGAAGAAATTTTTCTTTTCCTGGTTACTAATTGCAATCTTATCTCCTATATCTAAAATTTGTCCTCACATTGGCTCTTTGTCCTGTGTAAACTTTCAATGGAGTTTCTAATCTCCTGGAAATCTGTTTCCATCTGTTTTATGGATTCCATTTGTTTTCTATGTTGGGGTTTCATCATGTTCCTCAGTTCCTCTATTTTTTTAATCTGTGTCTGCTCTAGATTTATTAATCATGCCTTGCACTATGGGCACAATCTCTGCTGTTATCTGAGAAATTATTCCTAATTTCATTTTTTCCAGATCTTCTTTTGTTGGCAGCTCAGGGAGTCCAGGTGATTGAGTATCAGAATGTTCCATCTCATTTCCCTTGGGGTTGCCTTAGGTGATCTCGTAGACTGATTTTGAGACTTGTTTATGAGTCTTCTCATTTCAACAGGTGCACCCTGATGTGCCTTTGTTGAGGCAACGTTTTGCTCATCCAGTGGTCTTCAATTCTCAGCAAGTCACTGAGCAGCCTTTTCTCTGGTGTTCACCAGTACACTAATTCCTGGGTTCAGAATGGTGGCCTTCTGGACCCCTGAGCTGACTTGTTGTCTGGGCGGCCTTCTGGCTGGCATCTGTGCACACATGGGATGTTATCTAGTCATGCCTCTGGCTAGGGCCTGCCCGTCTATGTAGCTGTTGTCCAGGAATGCCTTTGGTTGGGAGCTGTGTACCTCAGTCTCTGGTGTCTGAGCAGGCTTCTTGCCAGCATCTCCGCATACTTACCAATGTTATGGGGGGAAGCCACTGGTTGTTGCTTCTGTGCCTGTGCAGCTGTTTTCCAGGTGGGCTCTTGGCTTGGTCCTGTGTACCCAAGAGGTGTGGTTTGGGGCATGGCCCTGGCTGGACCTGCCTGAGGCCACACCACTCTGGTCCACACTGTTGCTCACTGGGATCTGTGTGCATTTACAGATGGTATCGAGATGGGCTTCTGGTTGTTGCTTCTGCACCCGTGCAGCTCTTTTCTGGGTGGGCCTTTTTCTTCAACCTGTGTGCTGAAGCCACTGGACTTGGGGTGGGGCCCTGGATGGATCTGCCTGCAGCTACACTGCTCTTTCATCGATTCTTTGTATTGTGTTTGTGTGTGTATGTGTTTTTTTTGTCTCAATTTCACTGATTTTTGCTTTGATCTTTACAACTTCCTTCCTTGTACTGTCTCTGGCTTTGGATTGTTATTCTCTAAGACCCTGAATATTGTTTCATTATTTATTGGGCTTGGTCTGTTTTTGTGATGTGAGAATTCATAGGTATAAATTTCCTTCTTAGGGCTTCTTTCATTATGTCCCATAAGTTCTGTTATATTGTTACTGGCATCATTGTTTTGTTCTAGGAATTGTCTTATTTATTCCTTGATTTATTCTCTAACCCATGTTTATTTAAGAATGTATTTTTAGTTTCCAAGCATTTCTATAATTTCTGTGTTTTCTTTTGCTACTGATTTCTAGTTTCATTGTGCTATTATTCTTTGATAATATCAGTGGCACAATTTTAATTCTTTTGTATTTACATAAGCTTGCTTGATTGGCTAGAATGCTGTTTAGTTTGGAGAAAGTTCTTTGTTCTGCTGTGAATTATGTGTGCTTTGTTGTTGGAAGGAACCCTGTAGATATCTATTAAGTATATTTTTTTGAAGGTTGGGTACAATGCTGATATTTCTTTGTTGATTTGTTTTTGCTTACTTGTTTTATTTTTAGTAGTGTGGTATTGAGTTCCCTTAGTACAATTTTGTCTATGACTAATAGGTCTTTTATGTCCAGTAGAACTTGCTTTATCAAGTTGGGTGTGCCATTGTTTGGCTTATATATGTTAATAATTTTTATCTCTTCTTGTTGGATTGTCCCCTTAACCAATATGTAATGACTTTCTTTTTTTTTTTTTTTTTTTCATACCAGGGATTGAGCTTGGGACCTTGTGCTTGTGAGGTAGGTGGCAGAACCCCTGAGCTAAATCCTCGGCCCTCTTTCTTTGCCTCTTTTGATCAGATTTTGCTTGAAGTCCACTTTATCTGAATATAGGATATTTTGGATTTCCATTGCATAGAATATTGTTTTCCATCTTTTGATTTTTAGTCTATGCATTTCTTTATGGGTTAAATGTGTTTTTTGTATAGAACATACTATTGGATTTTGTTTCTTGATCTGTTCTGTCAATCTGTTTCTTTTGATTTGGGAATTGAGCCTATTCACATTGAATATTATGACTATAGGTATTGACTTATTCATGTCATTGCCTTCTTTTCCTGTTGCTGCTTGTGTTTCTTTCCTTGCTACCTAACTGTCCACCATACCTGTTATATTCATGACATCAGAACTTTTGTCATTGTTAGCTTTATTGTCTATTTCTAGGATGTCCTTGAGATTTTTGGAGCCCTTGATCATTAATTTCTTTAAGTGTATTTTACCATGGAAATACTTTATTTCTCCATTAATTTTGAAAGATATAGTCTTGCAGGACATATCACCCTGTTTTGGAAATAGTTTTCTTTTAGGTAGGGATTGAAACACTTTATCCAATGTCTCCTGGCCTTTAAGATTTGTGTTGAGAAGTCTGCTCTAATTCTAATGGATTTATCTTTATAAGTAATTTATTGCTTTTCTCTAACCACTTTTATGATTCTGTTCCTGTGCTGGACTTCTGCCATTCAGACTATGATGTGTTGTGGAGAGTTTCTTTTCTGATCATGGGTATTTTGGGTTCTATATGCTCCCTTTTTATTGTATGTTAAATTGTTTGCCCTTATTTGAAAGCTTTTTGCTGCTATTTCATTAAACAGTTTTTTAAATGAGCTTTGTGCTGTTTTCTGATTTTTTTACTAAATCCAATTAATCTTAGATTAAGCTTATTTGCCTCATTTAAAAGCTCTTGAATTCATTTTTCATATTCCCTTATTCTTAGGTATCTTTAATTAATTGATCATCAACAACAGCCCTGTCTTCTAGTTCTGACACTCTGTCCTCACATTGGTTACTTCTGCTGCCCAGAGCTTTGGTAGAATTTTTGACCTCCTGAGTTTCTATTAGGAACATTTTTACAACTCTAATTGTTTTCTATGCTGGTCAGTCATGTTTTGCATACATTGTTTAGCTCTGTTAGCTTTTTAGTAGTGTCTTCTGTAGACCTGCTGATCACTTTGTTTATTTGGCCCATTATCTGTTTTCTTATATTTTCATTGAGTTTTCAAAAAGCCTTATGATCTGTTTTGCCACCTTCTCTGCTATCTTTTTGAATAATGTACCTTTGTGGATTTGATTTCCTCCCCTTTGATACCCCAATGGATCAGCTTTGGGGGAGTTTGGAGGTTTTGGAGGCATTTTGTTGCCATGCCTTCTCATGTTTTTATTTGTTTGTTTTGTGTTGAGGGTTGCAGGTTGATTATATTGGCAAGCCTTGTTGCTAGTATGGAAACATCTTTCATTAATGTCTACTTTTCAGTGGTACCCTCTGGGCATCGCTAACTGTTGGCCTTTGCCTCTGTCCCTGGATCCAGCCACTTCTGTTTATTTGTGTAGCCTAGTACCCAGTTCTTCAGGTATGGGCTGAAATATTTTTAACGACTTCAAGTCAATGCATATATTGACTTCCCCAAAAAACCAATTCATAGCACCAACCATGTCATCTTGGCTATAGCAATAAAGTCAGGAGCAATAATAGCATCAGAGAAACTGGATATTGACAAATCCTAAGGACCAATAATGTATCACACTTACCCATAGAAAAGAGGTCTATAATTATATTATGAACAATAAGACAAACAAAATATTAACTCTCTTATTGACCAACAATATCTCCTAAATGGAACAACTTTATCTTTACTAACAGTAGAATACTTCTGAACAGTAATAGCATATATTTAACTAGCTATCTAGAAACTCATAAAGTTTAATAGTTATGCTAGTAAAGATAGATGGGGTGGGGAACCAGAGAATGCAAAAAGTAAAATTTGAAAAATTATTCAATACAATATGAAAGGGAGGTGAGAAAAGTGAGATAGGGCATCCTATTGAGAAGTAAAAGGAAATTAATAGTAATAGAAAATAGTAGCAGTAAAGATTGAACAAGAAAAAAAAGGAAAACAAAGCAAAATACAGGAAATGAAATGTAACAAAGGTAGGGAAAAAAGTTGAATGGGGAAAAGAGAGAAAATATACTATAGCATACAATAAAGATAAAAAAATTAAAATCCCACCCCCAAAACAAACCAGTAAGAAAAAGAGAAAAATAATTAAATATATAAACATTTTGAAAATACAGTGGCACCTAGGTTCATGAACTTAATTTGTTTTATGATTTGGGAGAAGATGGCAGCATTTGTGTTTGTGTGGAGAAGATGGCTGTGGTTCTGTCTATCACCTGATGTGGAGTTTGTGAACAGCACCAGGGTCTGAGTAATTTTCTACCTCTCCACTTCTTATCTTTTTTATTGTTATTACATGTCCTATCCATTGACAGTAATGGATATTTCAGCCTCGAGATATATTCTGAATATATCTATTTATCTCCATATCCACTGTCACAACTTCATTTCAAGCCACCATTTTTTCTTTAACTTCATGTTCATTATATAGTGAGCAGTTAACTGGTTTTCTTGATTCTACTACCATTGCTCCCTTTCAATCCATTTCCATTCAGCAGTCAGTGTATCAGAGTAATCTATTAAACATAGATATGCCCATAGAACTATTCTTTTAAGTCTTCTTTCATATACTGTATATAATATAATCTTTTTTTTCTCTTTGGAGTATTGGAGATCAAACCCAGGACCTTGCATATGTGCTAGGTAAATGCTCTATCACTGAATTATATTCCTAGCCCTTAACATTATCTTCTTTGTGTAGTATACAAGACTTTCAATTATATGGCTTATCTCTAATTTGGCTATGCTCCAGACTAAATCACTCTCTACTGTAGGTTTAACAATAATTATTATGATAATAACACTAACCAATAGCACTAGCAGTTACCAATTATCAGCCGTTTTCAATACACCAGCTTTGTAAACATATTATCTTTAATTCTTTTTCTTTTTTTCTTTTCAAGTATCACAATGTTTATTGATAGATACAAGTATATAAAATCAGGTCATGAACATGACTTGATAAATTAAGTAGACTTAATTTCAATACTATAATAAGAGGGACCAATTTAAATTCTCACCATTTGCTTCACACCCACAAAAACCACTTCAAGGGCATTAATGATCTCTCAAAACTGATCAGTGTTTGGCAAGTAAACCATGTTTCTTTTAGAAAGACTTGTGCACTTGCCCAGGCTCAAGGATGTTAAAATCTAGCACATAAAGCCCATTACTAGAGGTAGAAATACAGGCAATATACTATTAGGGCAACAACCATCAATTCCTAATTCTTTTTCTTTTCTTTCTTTCTTTCTTTTTTTGAGACAATGTCTTGCTCTATAGTTTAGGCTGGCCTTGAACTCACTATGTAGCCCAGGTAGGCCTCAAACTAGAGGTGATTCTCCTGTATCAGCCTCTAGAGTGCTGGAATTCCAGGCATGTGCTACCACGCCTAGCTATTATCTCTAATTCTTAAAACCATCTTTCTGCTTAGTTAAATTTGGAAATACTTTGTTATTATAAACTATGAATTGTGATACTGGCTATTGGTTTGATATAAAATGTATTGTTTACTAAGTTAAGTGACTATCTTTATGCTTGAAAGTTTAATAACATTTTTGAGGGATACAACATAGAATTCAATAAATGGCTTTTTATATCCATTAAGATTATATCTCAGTCCATTTTGACTGGTATAGCAAAATTCCTTTTACTATGAAATTTGTGAATAATAAAAATTTACTTCTCAGAGTTCTGTAGGCTGAGAAGTCTAACATCAAGATACCAATTTATTCAGTGTCCAGTAAATGTTTGCTTTCTGCTTCTCATGTAATATCTTCTTGTTGTGCCCTCATATGGTGGAAAGACAACATAGCTCCCTTGTACTTCTTTTATATGGCACTAATCCTGTCCTAAAGAGATCATCTCCTAAAAACCTCATATCTTAATATTATCACATAGTAACTTAAAGTTCAACATATGAATATTGGGGGATGCATTCAGAATATAACAGACAATTATATAGATACTTTTTCATTGCTTTGTCAATGTGGAGTGCGTTATCACTGCAGACTGCTGATATTAAAGGATTTTACATTTGAAGAATTAACCCTACTTGGTACTATGGTATTTTAATCTTTTAAAATACTGTTGGATTTAATTGATGAATATTTTTATTTAGCATTTAGTTACAATCATAACTGCAGGTCAATAACATTCATGTATGCGTGCATGTTCACATATGCATATGTGACAGCTTTATCTGTTTTGTAACAGAGTTCTATCACCTTCATAAAATAAGTTGGTAAGCTTACTCCAATATTTTTTATAATTACTTGTTTAATATCTGTCTTCTCCATTAGATCATCTCATCTATGAAGGCATGAAACATGCTATGGATAACCCTAGCATGGTTTTTGGCACCTTATAATTAATATATAACTATTTGCTGAATATTTGCATGAATCGTCTTTTTTTCTTTTCTTTTCTTTTTTTTTTTTTTTTTTTTTTTTTGGTACTGGGGATCGAACTTGGGTCCTTGAGCTTGCGCAGCAGGCAGTGAAACCACTGAGCTAAATCCCCAGCCTGAATCCTTATTTTATATAGATGGGAAGCTGAGGCTCAGGGTATTTAAGCAAGTTGCTCAGGGTCATAACGTCAATATGTGGCACAGCTGGTCCTAGATAGCTAAAACTAATTTAAATAGAATTTAATGGCCCAGATTTGGGTAGAAAGATTGGGCGCATGGATTGGAAACTTGAAAGTTTGTGATTAGAGCTTCAAAAATAGAAAATCAAATTTCAACGTGGTCTTCTCCTATCTTGTTGAAGACTCACGGACCCCATTCTGACTCCAGAGTCTGTGTAACTTCTGTTCTATTATATTCCCTCTCCAAGTACCTCCAATTCCTCATGTATGAATGGTGATTTCATACTGTATTGCCCAAACTGGGACAATTTTGGGAATGAGGCAGGCCACTGTTAATAATTATTACTGGGTTTGGAACTGTCTTGGGCAAATTGGGTCTGTCTCGGGCACCAGAATATGTTTTTCCTATCTATACATACATGATATATTGTTTCTCACACACACACCTTTGCTCATACTCTGCTCTCTACCTGAAGTGCCATTTATCTTCCTTTTTCTAGCCCACACTTACCGATTTTTCAAATGCTTCTTGTTCTCAGAAGCTTTGTCAGGTTCGTTTTCCCTTAGAGTCAGTCAAGTCTTTTATATTTTATGTGTTCTGCACTCCGTGATTATTCCATTCTAGCATTTTTCATATTCTCCAGTAACTATGTGTGTTTAATGGTCTCTATCTTCTGATAGGCTGTGAGTGCCCTGATGTCAGGGACCATGTCTTTTTTCCCCTGGCGCCTGGCAGTGCTTGGCTCATTGTAAGTACTCTCTAATTGTTTGTTGAATCCATGAGTGCGTGAACAGATGAATGAATGAACAGCAAAATAAAATTGTGCTTCCCATATCAGAAAACTGCTACCTTTTGTGAAGGGAACAGGGCAGGAAAACATGTTGATGCTTTCCACTTGATGTACATGGCTTAGATATCTCCACTGTCAATCCTTTAGGAAACATAAGGGCAGAAACAGATGGCTTCACTGTGCTGTGAGGCGTGCTAAAAGGTGAACAATACAACTTCCACTGGTGTGCTACACTTCCTGGAATGTTGCCTTTGCAGCCATTCCTTTGGGGTAAATACTGTCTCCAGATGGCAACTCCTAAAATGTCCATATGTTATCTGAGAGGGGTAGCCACTAAATTGCTACACTTTTGCCTACACATTTAGATTTTTCTGGGAATGATATATTGTATATGGAATCTGTGTATTTGGGTAGGTGTAGGGGAGGTCTGGTTTTGGAATTTTCCTTATGTATAATTATTTTGTTACCCATATGATTAATATATGTCTTCTCTACTACACTGTAAACTCCATAAAGGCAGAGATATGCCTTCTTTGGTTTACTTAGTACCCAACATAGTATTATATATATTGATCTCTATATAGTAGATATTCGGTAATATTTGTTGACTAATCCTGGATTCGTGTAATACTGTGCACATAATTAGGCCTTACATCATTACTTGTTTATTGATATGTCATCAGAGGCCATTTTTATGCAACCTCACTAGACCTGAAGAACATTAAATCTTTGGCTCAGCCTGCCTAGGGTAGCACCAAACATGACCACTGCACAATTTGTATTACCAACTGGAACCTTAAATTGTTTTGCCTCCACAAGCTCATTAATTAGTAGTGTATGTGTACAGACCAAAACCTTAGGGCATCTGGGTCCATAAGGAGTCACAACTTTCCCACTCAGTCTTCATGTTATGATTTTCAAATATTGCTAACTCTTGCTAATTCCTCTTTTCCACTTTCATGGAATTGGGATCAATTGTCTGTACCCTCAGATTCTGGCTATGGTTTTCCATTACAAGACTGGATTATAATTTCCAGCTTAAAGTGTGAGCTTCTTATTGCTAAGTACCTTATTTTATTGATTGATATACTTCTTATGCTGATGGCAATACTTGGCATAGAATAGGTGTTCAATAAATGCTCACCGAATAAATGAATGAACGAATTAATAGATGGAGGGATGGATGAATGATGAAGCCCTTTCAAAAGAAGGCACCATTGCACTCTCTCTCTCTCTCTGTTATCCTGGGGTATAGCAGTAATAGCTACCCCATCATTTAGTATTTGCATAGTCTGTGTCAACCAGTGTGGTAAGCACTTTAAGAACTTTCTTCTACAGGGCTGGGGATTTAGCTCAGTGGTTCCGGTGCCTGCCCCGGAAGCTCAAGGACCAGAGTTCCATCCCTGGTACCAAAAACAAACAAACAAACAAACAAAAAGAACTTTCTTCTAGTTTACATGTTGATGCCTATGAAGTAGGTAGTAATGACTCTATTTTACAGATTGCTAAACTGAGGTTCAGGCCTCATAGTTTGTGGTGGAAAAAAACCCATATTGGTCTGATTCCATAACCTCCATACCTCCATACTTTACATTTTGTTTTATGAGAGGAAACTTCACAGGTGGCAATAGGGTGGGAATTTTGAGGGCACAGATGGGCCAAGGAGGTGGTGTGGGTACTAAAGACAGACTCCATCGCCTAACAGTTCTGTTGCCCTTTGAGCGTGAAATACTGCTATACTCAAAAGAATCAGGCTGTCCATTTCTGAGAGGTCTCTATGGCTCAGTAAGCCCAGAGGATGGAGATGACAGAGAAGATGAATAGGCATCAATCAGCTGTCCAGGGAGGTGGCTCTATTGCATACCACATGGTCTGTGCATGTGAACCAACATGCTGGGAGTTAGTATTATACAGAATTTTAGATGAGAGAATTAGTTAATCAATTTGGAATTATATGCTTTGTTCCCATAGAGAAGAATATCAGATTAATTCATGTGTGAAATTTAATCTCTTTCACTTTCTCTGTTCTCCCTCATTTCTTATTGGTCTGTCAATTTCTTTATGTGTCTGTCTCTGTCTCTCTCAGCAATAAGTTTTTTGTGTGTGATATTGTGGATTAAACCCAGGTCCTTTGCACTGAGCTGCATCCCCAGGCCTTTAAATTTTTCTTTTTTATATGCATTTTGGACAGGGTCTTGCAAAGTTGCTAAATTGCCCAAGCTGAATTTGAACTTGTGATCCTCCTGCATTAACTTCCCAAATGCTAGAATTACAGGGATGTGCCCCACGACTGACTTCTCAGCAATAAATCTTTTGAAATCTCTTTTTGGCAATTTATTGCATTTTGGAGCAATCGGGGCATTTGAATGGAAGGTGTACCAAAATACAAAAGGAATTGTGTTGAATTAAAAAAAAATCTCTGAATCTCAAAGGAAATGCTGAAATATGGAGAGATCAACTCACACACCTGGCTTGTACCAGGTTTGGTTGGCTTAGAAGTGGTGGATATATGGGTTTACCTGGCATATTATGAATATTCCAGCCTCTTGCTTTGTACTCAGGATGTTGGAGGCTTCATTTGGCTATAATACATTTCAAGACAAATGGGTCTTGCCTCTACTGTGGGTGGAATTGTAGGTAGTTGTTTATTCATTTTATGAAAAAATAAGATAAAATTTCACAAATAAATAATAAGAAAATAACAATAGTTAATACATTGTATATCATTATTTCAAAGTAGTTACTCAGAGTACAAGGTAGTGACTTCAAGTCCAAAGACAAATACCCGGTGCAATGAGTTCACCGACCAGGACTGATGGTAAACTTTTAAGGTCTTGAAGGTGTTTTGAAACCCAGTAGGAACTTGCTTTTTCAAAGGGACCACCAAAGAGGAAAACGGTTGAAATTACAGGGGAGCGTCCATGTACTTTTTCGAAGTTTTGAATCCCTAAAAGCATTGTGTGCATGAAAACCAGCTGCATTACTGCCAATATATTTCTTGTGATCCAACCTGGTCAGCTTATGCTCAACCTATTCATTCTTGTCATTACATCTTTGTTTATGTTGTTCCTTTTGTGTCTTTGTTTACACTGTACTGTTTGCATGGATTATCTTTCCTACTCCTAAGTTTTCACTCTTCTTGTTTTCTTTTTCTCCTCTTTTTTCACTTTCTTTTTCTTCCCTTTCTACTTTTTCCCCTCCTACTGCTCTGAATAAACATAAAACACCGATGATAGTAAAACAGTAGCTTCCATTAACTACTGATTACTTAAAGAGTTACTATAAATTCTTGTACATACCAAACAGAAGTTACCAGGTGATCTGTTTTTAGAATTTTTTTTTTATTTTACAACCTCATTTACAAAAAGTCTAGTTCTCAGATGTTGCTTAAATGATTTCCACTCATCAGCAATAAAGGATATTCTAAGAGAATTAAACAAAAAATAAAATTTAGGTGTAATGGAGAAGAATGTATAGATAATGTATAAGAAGCATGCACAGGTGGCTACCCTATAAAAAGTGATAGACACTGTGCAGTGTTCTTTAACCGTCATTATCTTGATTAATCCTCGTAACAACTCAAAGAGGAAAAAATTATTGTTATCTTTACTTTAAAACATGTAGGCCATGAGTTCAGAAAGGTTAAGTTACTTCTCAAAGTCATGTAGCTAAAAAATTATGGAGCTGGAATTTGAACTCATGTAAATTTTATTCCAAACCCACTTTACATACTTCCCTGGCACTCCTCAACATCCAGCTCTGTACTTTATAAAATATATATGAAACAAACCTCTAGAACTCTAATTTAGTAAGTTGGCTTATAATCTGAACTCATACCACTCTAAACTACTCAATCTAGTTGTAAAACTTGAGCATGTACTATCACAAATAATCTTCTAATCACTTCGCATGTATAAGCTTGATCTTTACTTCTAGACTTAAGCCTTCTTTTAAATACAGTATTGAGCATATAGTAGGTACATAGGACATATAATTTTTCTTGTAAAAAAAGCCAGAATGTGGTTTTTGTAGCAGAAATTCTAGGAACAAGTGGTGAAAACAGCTTGATACAGTCTGAAAAATCTAATCAAATAAGTTTTCTATGGACTAGTTTGGGTGTACAGGAAAGGTGAAAGAAGAAAATGCAAGAAGGATATTTTGGCTCATTTTCTTCCTCACTGATAGACAATTTGGTGCTGTAAACATAGCTGTCTCATACACAAGTGTGTTGACTGTGTTGGCTGAATCATTCAATTAAAATTATATCATGATCATTAATGTTGGCTCTCTACATCACATTCTGTATGCTATAATTCATAGAAGAGTATGTTTATTTAAATCCTTGCTTTCTTCTTTTGTTTTCTTGGTGTCTGTGTGGGTGGGAGGTACAAAATTTTTTTATCTGAGAGAATGGAACAAATTTAATAACTTAAGGGAATATTTTGGTACCTCTTAGAGAAAAGGTAAAGACAACTTCAACATGCATACTCTGCGCTGGTGACCAAAGAAATCATTCCATGGCAATGGGGAACTTAGCTTAAGAATTAGCTCTTATTATCATTGTTTCCCAGGATACTTGTCAAAGAAATATTCTGCCATGCCAGATTCGAGGGGTTACCATCTTGTGAAACTTGGTAAACTAGTCACACAGTTCTTTAATGGATTTCTCCTGCTCATTCAGTTAATGATCTCAATAATCTTACAAGTGCGGGTCATTTTGTTAAAGGCGAATTTGGGCAGTTCTGATAGTGACTGATTCATACCCTTTACCGAGTGTAATCCACATTCCAGTGCATTCAGCCTGCTGTCCAAGTGGTCTCAGTCTCCTTTCTTTATCTTTTGAAGGAAAATTTGGTCACTTTCATTGGTGCTATAGCTTCATCAGTTTCTCAGCATATTCCCTGTGCTCATGCCATTAGTGAAGAAAAAATTTTGGTAAAGTTCTTCAGAGCCCCATTGTTGTAGTGTAGACCTGGACAGGTAGATATAGGAAGCCTAGAGCTCTAGATTGATTTGGCAATTGATGGCAGCCTCTAAGTTTTGATAGTAGTTGTGGCACACCTGAGAGGGGGGCGCAGTTATGGCAGCTGGCTAAGAGGCAGTGTTGCAGGGAGTCTTGGAGCCAACTAAAGGTACTGTAATATGGTGTCAAAGGACTGACTCTCAGATGGCCAGAGTGGGAGTTCAGCATGTTCTGTCCAAGCAATGACTCTCAGTTGAGAATATTTGTCCCTCTCATCTTTAACTCGGGTTATCATTTCAGATGTACTTTATCTTCACTAGAAAACAGTTTATTTTGTGTTAACTTTAAATTTTTATTTTGCTCACTTATCTGTCAATTACAGATGACTTCTTTAAGAAAACATACATCCACAAAACATTGAAATGAAGAAATGATTATTTGTATTATGAAGTCATTTACCTGAAAATTTCTACCTACAGTTTGTCTCATATATATTAAGTAGGATTATATCTATAAAATTTCCACTCAGATTTTGTGTGTATATTTTCAATTTATATATAAAATATATAAAATTTTTAATAAACAAATATATTAAGTGAAGGGAGCTATAAATTAATTAGTAAGACCCCAGTTGCGGTCTGGTATTTAAAACAATCTTTTAGAAAGGACCTTTAGAGAAAGCTTTGTTTTCCTTTTGTAGTAACAGAAGCAGAACTCAGGGTCTCAAGGCCTCGTACTGACTGACATCCCCAGCTTTTTTTTCTTTTTCAGACAGGATCTCCCTAAGTTGTTCAGCCTAGCCTTGAATTTGTAATCCTTTGGTCTCATCCTTCTAACTAGCTGGGATTATAGGCCTCTACCATTCTATCCAGCAGGAGAAACCTTTTTGAAATATTTATTGACCTCTGTCCCTTGGAATTTTGCTCCATTGAATTTTCATAAATTAGAGATTGCCTCTGTACTAGATTTTCTCAGCTTTGGTATTATTAATATTTTGGATGTGATAATTCTTTGTTTTTTATATTTTATTTCCTGTTTATATCCACCATCCTGGTGGATATTGTACATAATCAGCTGTGCGTTTACACTGTGGAGGATTTCAAACAAAAGCTAAAGCATTAGAGTTTTTTAAAAAATATTTTAATCAAATTTCCTCATATCAACATATTCACTTATATGTGTATTCTTGGTCACTCACCACTTTTCATTTATTTTAATTGACAGAAATTGTATATATTGATGGTATGCAACATCATGTTTTGAAATACATATACATTGTAGAATTGCAAAATCAAGCTTATTAACATACATTATTTCATACACTTATTTTTGTGGATAGAAAACTTAAAATCTACTTAGAAAATTTTAAACTTTATTTTTATTAATATGCATTGTACATATTAATGACATCTTGAATTATGAGTTATATTTTAATAAATGCATACATACAACGCACATCCATCAAATCCATCCCTCCTTTAGCTCTTAGCAATTTTTATGTATATAATACATTGTTATCAACCAGAGTCACATGTTGTACAATAGATTTTTATTAGTAGGCTTTCCCCTTGTTGGATCACAAAACCCAACTCCCACAATCTAAATGAGAGTTTTAATTTGGCTTGTGGTTTCTGCAGATTTAGTTCATGGTTAGCTGGCTCCTAGGCAAAAAAATCATAGAGGAAAGTTGAGGCAGAGTAGAGCTGCTTTGATTGTGGTAATGCATAGGCACAAAAGGGGAACAGTGCCAGAGAGGAAGGGGTGAGGGACCAGATATGATATACAAGGTTATGCCTTGATGATTCACCCAGACACACTAAGAAGCATACTTTACCAATCCCCTTGGTGGCTCCCAAGCCAATCAAGTTGACAATCCAACTTGACCATCACAAAATCTTTTGAATTTAGTCCTCCTAATTTAAATCTTGCAGTTTTTGCCAACATCACTAATCACTTTTTTTGAAAATTAAATTCTTTTATTGGTACATTGTAGGTATACAACACAATTACATTTCTCATTGGGAATTGTGTCTTTACAATAATGCATCTTGGTTCTTATTTTTTCCCCATTCCTAGCCCTCCCTTCACAGCCTCCACCCTTCCCTAATTACAAAGACTTTATTTCCATTTTTTCCATTTCTCATCATTTTGCCTTTCCCTTCTTTCCTTTCCCCTGCCCCTCCCACTACCCCTACCCCTTTGGACCTTTTCTTCCTATTTTACATTATCGATTATTCATCCTAAGCATTGGTACATTTTAGGTATACAATATAATGACATCCATCATTGGAAATTTGCACCTTTACATAGTCTCTCTTGGTTCTTATTTTTCACCCTTGCCCAGCCCTCCCTTCAACCCCTCCATTCCTCCCTATTTACAAAGATTTTGTACCTATTTTTCCATTTTCTCATATTAATCCCATTCCCTTCTATCGTTTCCCCTAAACCTGCCACTTCCTTCCCCTTTGCCGCTTTTCTTCCTATTTCACATTACCTATTATACATTTAGTTCTTATTTACACTTTCAGTTTCTCACACCAGAGAAACTATTCGGTATTTATTCATGTGTGTCCTATTTATTTCACTTAAGAGTATGGCCTCAATGTGCATCCACTTAGCTATAAATGTCTCTAATTTCTCATTATTTATGGCTGAGTACTACTCCATTTCATAAACAAAACCACATTTTCTTTATCCAGTCTCCAGTTGATGGGCATTTGGGCTGTTTCCAAGTTTTAGCCATTACAAACTGTGCTGCTATGAACATGGGTGCACATATATCACTGCGATATGATTCTTTTAATTCTTTGGGGAAGATACCCAGCAGGGGAATAGCGGGGTCAAATGGGACTTCCAGTCCTAGTTCTTTGAGGTATCTCCATACTGATTTCCACAGTGCTTGCACCAGTCTACACTCCCACCAGCAGTGGAGCAGGGTTCCTCTTTCCCCACAGCCCCGCCAGCATTTGTTATTGGTTGATTTCATGATAGCAGCCATTCTTTCTGGAGTGAGGTGGAATCTCAGCATTGTTTTCATTTGCATCTCTCGAATGACCAGTGATGTTGAACATTTTTTCATGTATTTATTTGCTATTTCTACTTCTTTGTCTGAGAAATGTCTGTTCATTTCAGATACCCATTTTTGGATTGGGTCTTTAAATTTGGGAGGTCTGATCTTTTTAAGTTCTTTATAGATTCGAGATAGTAGAACTTTGTCTGAGGAAGAGCAGGTGAAGATTTTTTCCCATATTGTGGGTTGTCTCTTCACACTGCTGGTGGTTTCTCTTGCTGTGCAGAAGCCTTTTAATAAGAAGAGTTCCCACTTGTTGATTGTTTGTGCTAGTTCACGGGCAGCTGAGGTTTTGTGCCAATGAAAATATTTCTCTTTGACAGATTGAATCTGATGTGTGTTCAGGCAGGGACCATCTTTTCTGACTCTAGGGTGAATAAGATGGTAGATTCTATTTCAGTGGTTTTATGAAAAATAATGCAGTTTTAGTTGAGCTTGGTACACTCAGAGCTTGTTCACTCAGCCTAAAGAGTGAAGTTAATTCCAAAATCTTGGTGTGTTCTGGGTGGGAAGTCATACAAAATTTCCAGGTATAAACTTGGGGTATTTTGCAGGTCAAGAATAGACTAAAAACATAAACCCAGGCTTTTTCCTCAGCTTAATAGCAAGGGACATTGAAAGCCTATAATTTGATATCTTGTTTTTGACCTTGGGTATGATTATTCTTTACAAATGGACAGTAACAGGTCTCTGATCAGCCATGGTTTAAAGGAGCATAGATGGCTGGAAAGCCTGTATCAGGGAAGATAATTCTATATTTCTTTATCAGTCAGAAAGACTATATTTCTGTCTAGAGTCACTACAGCATAGTGGTTAAGGCTACAGGCTGTCAAATTCTACCTGTGGTATTTATTAGTTATTAGTTATATGATCCTTAGCAAATTACTTAATATTTTAAAGCCTCAGTTTCCAGTTTGAACACCTGAGATGTTTTAACAGTATTTATTTCAACAGAATTTCTTTTTGGGGGACTAAGTCAAATAGTGTACATGAAGTATGTAGTATGTTAAGTAGGTATTAGCTATTACTAGTATTGCCTGCCTATTTTGTTAGCCTATTTACTAGTGGAGAACAAACAAGGACATAAATAAGTTACAACCTAAAGCAGAAAGTGATTTATCGTGAAAGGAGGAATGATGAAATGCTTTAGTAGTTCAGAAGAGTAATGGGAGTCATTCTGGGTGAAGAATCAGAAAAAGAATCATAGAAGAAGTGACATCTAAGCTGAGCCTTGAAAGAAGGATAGAATTAAGGCATGTAATAATGAGAACACTCTTTTTAGAGTCAGCAGTAAATGCCTACTTCGATTGAACTGCAAATGATGACTCATCCTCTTCATCATCCTAGTAATATGCACAAAGGTAATCCATAATGAGAACGTCATTTCCTCTGAAGAACATAGAAGGGCAGTCTTATTTCCTGGAGCAATAATAGGGGCACTAAGTTCCAAGTTATACTGTATAGTCAACATTCAATTAGATGAGGATTCATGAACTCTGCAAGTATAACGTACATTTGTATTAGGCATCTACTGTGCCTCGATATTGTGTGGTGCTCTGGGGGTACATCTCTGGAAGAATTTGTGATCACATTCGGAAACAATGACAGAAATGCACTAAATAATATAAAGTAGTATAGAATCCAATATTCAGATGTGTAGTATAAACACTAATAAGAGTTCTGAAAAAAGATTAATCAGTAGTACCTGGAATGATTTTGGAAAGAAGGTTTCACAGGGGGATAAGAACTTGAGCTGTGTTTTGTATTGGTGTATTGGAGAAGAGGGGAGAACATTTGAAAGGGGGAAATTCATATAGCAAAACTGCAGAGGTATTAATTGATGAATGAATGAATAAAAAAGTCATTTAATTCATGGATTAAAATTTCAGTAATGTCTGCATCTTCTCAGTTGAGTGATATTTACAGAGATGTGTTTGGATGTGTTTTGCTCTAATGCTCCCACACCAGATGATTTACAAAATACACATATAATTGCAGTACTTTCTCAAATTCCTGCTGTTGCTGATGCTTTTCACTATCCAGGAACTATGCATGCATGAGCTAAATGAAATGTCATGCCATTGACAGGAATAATTCTCCCTTTCTAGACATTCTTGAGGAAAACTTGGCTCATTTCAAAAGGGAGTCATTCAAAGTCAGAACATTCTCTGACTCTTCTTCCTTCTTTCCCTTCAGTGCCTGAACCCCACTGATTTTTAGGAAGATGCACTGGTTGTCATGGTAAAAACTACACTAATTGGCTTCTTCTAGTTGATGTTCTGTCAAGCTAACTGCCCCACTGAGGATTTGGAATAGACCACTTAAATTTTTGTTTCTTAAAGAAATGTTCCCAGCAAGTCAGCTGCCTCAGCAGAAAATGGAAGGTATTTGAAGTGTTCAATATGTTATCCAAATATTTCACCCATCATGGGGCCAGATGTGTGCAGCTTCACTTTCATTTGGTATCTTCTTTCTATGGAGAGTTCTGATGGAAACTCAGCTGGAGATTTTTAACTGTGTTAAGTGGATTTGGGGGAATTTGTCAAGAATGAAAGCTCTCTCCACCTCCATCCCAGGCTCCTAGGGCAGAGAAGCTCAGCCAGTCTTAGCACCCAGAAGGAAGCTCCCCCGCTGCCATCCCAGGCTCCTAGGGCAGAGAAGGTGAGCCAGTCCCAGCACCTGGAAGGAAGCTCCCCTGCCACCATCCCAATCTCCTAGGGCAGAGAAGGTGAGCCAGTCCCAGCACCCAGAAGGAAGCTCCCCGCCTCCATCCCAGGCTCCTAGGGCAGAGAAGGTGAGCCAGTCCCAGCACCTGGAAGGAAGCTCCCCTGCTGCCATCCCAAGCTCCTAGGGCAGGGAAGGTGAACCATGTGGGCACCAGAAGCACCCTCCGCCCCATGGAAATGAGAAGACACATAAACAAGTCTCAAAAACAGACTTCCAGATCACCTACAGCAACCCCAAAGGGAAACGAGATAGAACAATCTGATACTCAACCTCCTGGACACTCTGAACTGGCAACAAAAGAGGATCTGGGAAAAATGAAATCAGAAATAATCACTCAGATAACAGCAAAGATTTTGTTCATGGTGCAAGACATGATTAATAAATCTAGAGAGGACACAGATAAAAAAATAGAGGATCTGAGGAACATGATGGAATCCCAACATAGGAAACAAATGGAATCCATAAAACAGATACAAACAGATTTCCAAGAGATTAAAAACTCCATCGAAAGTCTGCGCAGCAGAATGAACCAATGTGAGGACAGAATTTCAGATATAGAAGATAAGATTGCAATTAGTGACCAGGAAAAGAAAAATCTCTTTAAAATTGTAAGGGAACATGAGAAATCAATCCAGCAGCTGCTAGATGATGCAAAGAAGAATAACATAAGACTGATTGGAGTCAATGAAGAAAGAGGAGAGAGTGCAGATGACATAAAAAAACTGTTCACAGAAGTGATGACAGAAAACTTCCCAAGGAGGCAAAAAGAACTTGACATACAGATAAGTGAGGCATATAGGACTCCAACTAGCCTTAATCAAAAAAAAAATCTACACATAGGCATATAGTAGTTAGGATTCCAGAAATCCAACAGAAGAATAAAATTCTACAAGCAGTGAGAGAAAAGAAACAAATCACATACAAAGGAAAGCCCATCAGAATCACAGCAGACTTCTCAATGAAAACCCTCAAGGCAAGAAGAGCATGGAGTGATGTATTTCAAGCCCTAAAGGAAAACAGCCTCCAACCCAGATTGATGTACCCTGAAAAACTATCTTTCAAAATTGATGGAGAAATAAGATACTTTCATGATAAAGAGCACCTCAGGAACTTCATGAATACCAAACCGGCACTCCAAAAACTTTTAGATAATAGCCTAGGAAAAGACAATGAGGATCACAACCCCAGGAAACCCAGCAGGATGAATCCATTGGGTGTGACAAATTAAATGCAAAGGGGGAGAATCCAACAAAAAGAAAAAGTCATGACAAGGCTTTTAAAACTTTTAACTTCACCTCCCTAATGAGTGTATAATTCAATCTTATTATTGTACTGATTAGTATTTTTCTGATTCTAGAGTTGCACACCATTCCTTGTGCTATACTGGCTATTTATCATCTTCTTATGTCTACATTTTAATTGGGTTGTCTATTAATGAGCTCTAAGAATTCTTTATATATTCTGGTCATAGGCTATATGCATTGTAAATATGGTCTGTTTAAGGACTACTTTTTATTTTATGTCATTTAAAGTTCTAAATTTTGATGGAATCTCATTTATCAATTTTTTTCTTTTATACATCATGTTTTTTGTATCCTAGGTAGTTCTTGCCTACCCTGAATTCATAAATATTTTCCCTTATAATTTCTTCTTAAAGTTTTATACTTTTAGGCTTTCTTACTTAGGTTCATAGATCCCTTCAAGTTATTTTCATGTATGGAAAAAAGAGTTGAGGTTAATTTTTTTATATACAGATACCAGGTGTTCTAGTGCCATTTCCTGAAAACACTATCTCTTCCTTGGCTCTTGAATTGAGTTTATATTCTATAAAATGCTAATGTTAAACAATCTTTCAAAATTCAGTGGACCATATATGAGTGGTTCTATTTCTAGATTCTCTGTTTTATTCCAATGATCTGTATGTCTTTCCTGACACCAACACTGCCTTGATTACTGCAGCTTTAGAAGAAGTCTTAAAATTAGGTACTAAACATCTTCCAACACTGTTTTTGTTTTTGTTTTTAACTTTTCTAGGTCCTTTGTACTCCTACATAACTTTTAAATTTCAATATCAAATTCTTCATTTATAGCAAGTATACACAGACCTGAATTTTTGTATATGCCTTGTGTTTTCTAATCCTGCTAAATTCAAATACAAGTTCTAGGGACTCCTAGAGATTTCTTAGTATTTTCTCTGTAGATGATCATTTCATCTACATATGAAGAGTTTGCTTCTGCCATGCCAATCCTATCCTAGTTGTGTCATTTTATTGCCAGACTATTTTGGTGGGGACTAGGCTTCAAAGTTTAATGGACAGATAAAGAGTAAGCATATCTGTCCTTGTTCCCCACCCTAAGGAGAAAGCATTGTATCTTCTCCATTCATATAAGGCATTCTGGCTGGAAGTATGGAGTACATGTCTTTAATCTGTTGAGAAGGTTCTGTTCTACTTCTAGTCTCCTGATAGCTTTTACCATGAACAGCTGTAGAATTTAGTCCAATACTTTTTCTCCAACTAGTGACAGGATCATATGGCTTTTTCCTTTCCTCTGTTAAAATGATGATTTTTGGGGGTGGATCTTCCAATGTTGAACCAACACTGCCATCCCTATAACAAAACCACTTTCTACATCCTGCCAGATCTGACTTCTAACAGTTTGTTTTGTTAAACAAATTTCTATTGATTTTCACACATTTTTCTTTTATTATCTTTATCCAGTTTTAGGATTAGCACAATGTTGAGTTCTTAAAATGAGGGGAGAAGTGTTCCTTCTTTTTTCTTCTTTAATTGTTTGATATAATTTATCAGTTAAAATGTTTATGATCCTGCTGTTGTCATATAGGTAGGTTTTCAAGCTAGGAATATACTTTCTTTAATAAGTGCTATTCAAATTTTATATTTCCTCCATAGTTAGTTTCATTAATTTGTCTTCCAAGTTACTTCTTAGAAGTTGTCAAATTTATTTCAAAAAAGAGTTTTGTAATATGCTTTCTATATCCTTTTAAATTCTGTAAAATCTGTGGTAATGTCTCCTAGGTCTTAATATTTTAATTTAAAAAATGTATAACTGATATTGTGTAACAGGAAGAAAAGGCCTAAAAGAGCAGGGGAATTGGGAGGGGTAGGGGAAGGGAAAAAAGGGAAAGGAAAAAATATGAGAAGAGGAAAAAAATGGAAACAAGGTCTTTGCAAATAGGGAAGGGTGGAGGGGGTGAAGGGAGGGCAAGGGAAGGGGAAAATAAATAAGAACCAAGAGACTCATGTAATGGTACAAGATCCCAATGATGAATGTAACTGTATTTTATACCTAAAATGTACCAATAAAGTTAATGGAAAAAGAAAAAGAATGAAAGCTTGTGGGCAGATCATTATTTGAGGAGACCAGAGTCCAGATCATGGTTGGTCTGAAGCAAATTGAAATAGTTCTCTGTTTGTTATCTTCTTGCCTTATTTTCCCCATTGCTGCATGGAACTAAGTAAGAAAAATGAAAAAAAAAATAAAAGAGAAAGCAAAAAGAATGATGGCATCAAACCTTGTAATTTCCCCCTAAGGTGTGGTCTCAGCTGAGTGTCCTTCAAACTTAATCCCCACTAGATTGATAGTACTAAGATGTGGGGCCTTTTGATAAGTGATTAAATCATGAGGTTTCTGTCTTCATGTATGGCTTAATGTCTTATGAAAGGGATTATGAAAGGAACTATCATAAGAGTTTTGCCCTTGTATACCTTCTGCCAGAGGTTGTAGCAACAGGGCACCATCTTGAGCGATCAGACCCCTCATCAGACACTGAATCTGCCAATGCTTTGATCTTAGACTTACTAACCTCCAGAACTGTAACAAATTCATTTCTATTCTTTATAAATTACCCACTCCAAGGTATTTTGTTACAGCAGCACAAAGGTATGTTCTCATCTAGCCTTTCAAGTCAAAATGCAGCTATCTAGTGTATCTTGCCGGGGCAATTTTCCCTGTGAACTTTTAGGAAAATCTAAAGTATTGTTTTTATGGTTTTGAATTGCTTAATATATCACTTATACAATGTATCATTTGAAATTACCCCTGAGAACCATTGGAGTAGTTATGTTGGTATTTTTTATGTGAGAACAGGTAAATGTGTGCCATCATCTACCTTACTTTTGTCCTAGAACTTGGTAGTAATGACATATTGAGAAGTTGTGACCATCCTGTTTATCTCTATGTCTTAGTCTTCCCACTGAAGAAAGGATTTGTGAGGCTGCTGCCCCTTACTTTGGAGGATATCTAAGTGGTATAATAGTAGAGGTTCCTGGCAATCTTATATTTCCTGCAATACTTTTCAGGATGTCACAAACTCACTGGAAAACTATCTATCCCATGTATCCCTTTAAATCAATTTCTCACTGTCATTGATCCTGTGAGGGGGAGGAAGGAGGAGAAACACTAGAAAAGAAAGAGTCCAATGGATGGTTGAGACTGGAAAACAGCTTACCTCACACTGGTGGTAGGGATGAAAATTATAATCATCGTCATCAGGAAGTGATGCCCAATTAAGTGCCTAATTGGGCATGATGTTGTACTTACATATCTTCATAGACCTAGTCAGTTTCTGCCTAGAGCCTAAGGCAAACACACTGTCATAGAGACTGTGTTGGTGTATGGGAATATGGTAAACTAGGGCAAAATGTGCGGCCCATATCAAACACAGGCTAAAGATCACTTCATTTGTGGATGAAAGGAATATAAGAGGCATGATATTATAAACATAAAGGGAAAGGGAACATGAATATTGTTTTTGCTTTATTATTTCTCACATGTTTACAAATGTTTCAGCTCTTTTCTACTTCCAGAAGTAATGCAACAGAATCTTTGGTGATAACACATCACAAACATTGCTCAGACAACAAAAATCATTATTCTTGGAAATAGCAATGGAGAGATGAGGAATAAGTGGGAACTGACAGCAAAACATCTCTGAGATATGGCTTTAGAAGGCATTATAGACTGAAAGAGCATAAATATATGTTAAAATTTATTGAGTTACTAAGTTCCAGGTACTGTGTGAAGCATTCTATGTCAGTTACTTTAATTCTGATAACAACCATTGCATAGTTGAAATGGAAAGAGAGAGAACATAAAGGTTTTCAAAGTCATGCAGCTGTACACATTATCTACCCTACATACACACTGTACTAAATTTCTACTGTATATATATTTTTTACTTCCCATTGGACACTCACTCTCTGTGAAAAAAGTGGATGCAATTTGTTGAGGACTCCATTTCATTGGGCTCTGGTTAATGGAGGTTTGACTCTTTCACGGAGGTTGCAGATGACTCAGTTGAGGCACATTAGCCCTTTAATTTCTACCAACTAATCCCATCTCATGGTAGTTGGTTGGGTTGGTGAAGATTGAATAGGTTAATATTAATACATCAAAGAAACTTGCACCTAAGTTAACTAAAACCATTTAAAGGGCCAGGAACTCTGCTGAATTCAAGTTGTTCTTATTAAATCTCTTCCTTTCCAACAATCCCCCCAGGTGACCAGCCTTAATGGCTTATTTACATAGCATTCTTTGATTTGAAAGGGAAAAATAGCTTTGCAGCATATAGGATGAAGGTGAATTCTCCCTAGCTGTACTTCCTACAGTTTGCCATTACGTGTTTCCATAGAAACAGAATTGTAGCTTGAACTAAAAATTCTTAAATTTGCTTTCCTTTTTGTGTTGTTTGAAACTTGTGCTAACTTTACTAAAACGGAAGGAGAGATTCCTGGCTTTCCATTGTACTGGGTATGAAGTCTCTATGATTTGAGGGGAAAGAGGGCAGCCGGAACATTTTAATGTTGGAGTTACATTAGCCTTTGATATCAGTGAAGGGCGATACCTGAGTGTATGAATCCCTTTCCAACCCTTTTTTCAACAGTCTTCCCAAACGCTTCAGCAATCTTGCCTCAAGGCTTAGAATTCTTTTGGAAGCAAGAAAGTAGTTAAGAGTATGAGCTCTAAAGTTAGAAAAATTTGGGTTTGACTTCTGGCCCTGCTACTATTAGCTTATGTAAGTTTAGGCAAGCAACTTAAGCACTCTGATTGTCCCATCCTCCTCTGTAAAATGAAGGACAGACAATACTGATAAATTCTTCAGAGGACTATTGCGAAGATTAAATAAGTTAATCCATCCTTAGTGCAATGCCTGAAACACTGCAAACATTCAATAAATGATAGCTTTAGAAAAGTTATTTCTCTTCCCCCTGAACCCTCTCTACTTCCTCCTAATTCGAAACACTGTTCAAGGCCTTTTTCTTGAACATGATCTCCTGTTGCTTACTGTGATGTTACACTGCTTCAAAAAAGTGCTTGACATTTTTGAGTTGGTTTACCATTGGATTCTAGTTCTTTTATTACAAATATGTGTTGTCTCCCAGATCAGCTGTATTGTAATCACCTGAGGGCCCTCTTGGGTTCTTACCTAGCACAATGCTGAGTGCCCAGGAAATACTAATTAAATATTTGTGAGAATAAGACTGGAGTCTGGGATTTAGTAATTTATTCAGAGGTTGTTTGGATTTGACTTTTTTTATTAGTACATGTTTGTAGTGCATAACAATTACATTCCTCATGGGGAGTTGGTACATGTGCATAATACATCTTCAATTCGTTTTCTGTCCCCCTCCCTCCTTACCCTCTTCATCCATCTCTTGATCCTCTGGCTTTTTTCTGTACATGTTTGCAGTGCATAATGTTTCCATTCCTTGTGTGGAATTGGTACACATACATAATACATCTTAATTCCTTTTTCATCCTCATTTGATTCCTTCCCTTTCCCCTCCCTCCTTCTCTTGATCCCCTTCCTATTTGAGAAAGATTTAACTCCCTACTTCCAATTACCTAACTTTTATTTTGCTCTTTATTTATATTTAGGTTTCTCATATAAGAAAAATCATGTGATATATAAGCTTGTATGTCTGATTTATTTCACTTTACGTAATGGACTCAAGGTGCAACCATTTTCCTACAAATGACTTATCTTTATCTTTATGGGACAGTAGCACTCTATTGTGTATAAATATCACATTTCATGGGCCTATATGTTGTTTCCAAGATTTAACTATTATAAATTGTGCTGCTATGAACATGGGTGCACATGTATCACTGTAATATGATGCCTTTAACACTTGCAGGAAAATACCGATAAGGGGAATACCTGGGAAAATGGAATTTCTGGTTTTATTTTTTTCAGGTTATCCATGCTAATTTCCATAATGGTTGTACTAGTCTAAATTCCCACCAGCAATGTAGAAGAGTTCCTTTTCCCTATGCGGGCTTGCCAGAATTTATTATTACTTGATTTTTTTATGATGGCCATGCTTGTCTAGTCTTGTCTCTTTCAATCCTTCCCCTACATATCTATCATTGATCTTCCTAAACATAAATCTGATTGTCTAATCCCCTTCTTGAAACCCTCAATGTTCCTTATTTACCTGAGCATCAAATCCAGATTCCTTGTCATAATTACTGGGTTCTTTATGATCTGTCTCTTGCCATGAGCAGTTGTGTCATTTCTTATTTTCTTCCTCATACACTATGATACTTTTGAATGACTTTCAAATCTTTCTATCTCTTCATTAACCCTTATCCCCTACTACATTCTGATACACCTAAATAGTTGCTTATTGTCCTTACCTATGCAAATTACCCTGCCTAGGATAATGTTTCCACCTTTCTTTGCTAATTTATGTTCATACTTCTGAGACACAACACAAAGAGCACCTCTTTTAAAGCCTTTAACAACATCATATGGGGATGAGTTTCTCCTCTGAGTTCCATGGCACCTGTGCTTCCCTTTGTGTCATCACATGACACATTATATTAAAATTATCTATTTACATGTCTATCTTAACTGCTAGATTGAGAGATCCTTGAGGATGGGACTAAAGACACTTGAAATATTTCCAATGAGTGATACAGAGAAGGTAAAGGTAATGTCTTTAAGAAGCAACAGTGTTTTGAGCATTCTTCCTGTTCAGTAGATATCTGCTTTCTCAGTGAATTATATATTTCTGAGTTGTCCATGCAATGACTTGCCAAACTCCTGACTCTATGAAATATATGTATTTTAAGTGGATGTCTATAAGTGTTTAACCTTCAGGGGACAATGGAATTTTAGGTACTGAGACAGGCTGGCCTTGACCCTTATGCCACATAGGTTTAGGCAGCATTCTATTAAGCCTGTGATTAATTAGGGTCAACATGGACCCCAGTGCTCACTGATTACCATAGTGATCTGTTAGCATTCAGTTAATTTGTCTCTTAAGAAAACAAGTTTGTTGATACTGGATCTTTAGCTAGAATTATGAACTTCTTGAGGGCAGAGATTATCTCCAACTTGGCTGTGGTTTCCCAGAGAACTTTATACAATGGGAGAAACTCAGGTTTGGTGGGATTTTTGGCCATATCTCCTAATTGATGAGAAGTTTCTCTTCTTGCATTATGTCTAAACCAGAGTAGAAGGCAACATTTGATATATCTCATCCAAAATTGGTTGTCCTGTGCCTCAAATCTCAGAATACTATCTTAGCTATAAACCTATGGCTTAAAGAAAAGCCAATGCAAGGGAAGTGAACTATGGATAGAGAACAGTTTGGACCATCAAACTTGGCTGTTTTCAACACACTATCATTTCTCAGAAATTTCAAATAATTCTTACTGAAAAATGAGAAAAAAATGAAGGCATCACATCTTATAGTATCCAGAGGAAAATGTGCTTTAAGTAGCAAGATGCAGTCTGTTCTTATTGGAAAAATGCCAGGCTGATGGAAAAGGTTTTCTCAAACCATCTGTCAGTTATTAGATCAGTCTGTGTTTAACCCCTTCTGTGCCATTATAAAACAATTCACTAATCTAGAAAATCATGGAATCAAGTGCTGTGGGAGGTAAAGCATAGCACCTGCCTACAAGGGGCTTAAAATTTAATAGTAGAGTAAAGAGACATACACAGTTATGTATAAAGCAGAGGAATATACTAAGTGTTATAAGGGAGCTACTAAATGTGGTAGAAGCATCCGTGCAAAGGTTACTCTTGTGTAGGGGCTGGGGAAGTCTCCCTGGAGGCATCTGAAAGTAGCAGGAAAAGGCAGGAATTGTGTACTTTCTGGGTACAGGGACTAGAATGCTGAATCCCATATTGGTGGCAAAGTTTGGGACAGGTCCATTCAATGGGAATAGCCTGATATAGGAGTACTGTATAGGATATGGAAATAACAGTATATAAGGATTTTACAGATTGTTTGTGGGTCAGATAAGGAGGCATTTGACTATCAGATAAGGAGATAGACATAATTTTATAGACAGTAAGTAAGTTGTCAGTGTCTTGCTCAAAGCTGTGCTTTAGGAGGATTATTTGGGCATCATAGACAGTATGGGTTAAGTGCTGAGTTATTTTCTCTAACCTCAGGGGAGGAAGAAATGGATCCATAGCTTCTGCTATTCAAGATGTGATGCATTGAGTTTTGCAGATTTAGAGCTATATTTTGCTTTTATTAGTTGCTAGTAGATTGATAGCCCCAAGGCCACTGCTCAGGCCAGGAAAGCTAGTATGGCTGGGAAGAGAGGTTACATTTTTCTTCTGGACTTTGAACTTTGTGGGTTTTGTGTTAAACCTGTTTCAGCTTTCCAATGTCATATTGATGTTCTTTTATTGGGGAAGTATGTATATACTTATGTATGTCTCTGTATGGTTTTTCTTTTTGGAGGAGGACAACATTTATAACTCACTTTTTTCTAGCTTTCTTTTTTGAGAGGGATTCCATTTGTTTATTGTACATTAGGCACTCTGTGAGTATGATTGTGGACTCCTCTCCCATATAAATTGATTTTTCTGTTTCTTATGAAATAAAACAGCTGGAGGTTTGGATAGTGGTGAGGAAGATGTGGAATTACATCTGAAATATCTCTGCTTTTATTCCACAAGTATTTTCTGACTTAGTGCTACCAAGATGCTAGTACTATGGGGTACATTTTTGGCAGAAGTTGCCCTCCTTTATGACCTACTCTAATATTCACCTGGAGAGGAATCTAGATGCATTGGAACGGAGACTGGATAGCTGCCTATCCTTAGGTGACTCAGGTACATGTTCAGGCTTAAAGACTACTCAAGTAACAAGAGATTAAAACCTGAGAAATGGAATTTTCAATGAATAAAAGATGAAAGATGATAGATCACAAAGTTTTTGAAAGGAGCCTTAAAAAGTCTAGAAAACTTCGAATTTTGTTCTTTGTTCTTTGAATTTTGCAAGCTAAGAATTTTTGAGTCAAAGAAGAGAAATTTGTAGCAGAAGGACTTTTCCAATTCTGGACAGTCTTTCTCCTTCCTTCCTATATAATCTGACCCATTCCTCAAGGCTCATTTCCTCCCATGAGATCTATGACCACTCCAGTCAATGAAGGGCTTTTGGTTTTCAGAGCAGCCTTCACTTCCTGATTGTCCTTTTCCTTTGCTATTGATCCTTCGGGCCTCTTTGGTTATCAGCTTACCCACAGTGGTGACTTCACCCTTGGATTAGGATTTATTTACTTTATGCTTGTTGATGTTGTCTATCCAACTAGTCTCTATGCTCCTTGGGGCCAATCCTATAGCATCTAGCACCATATTAGTCACCCAGTAGGAGCATAGTAAATGCTTGCAGAATATATGAAAGGATATCACAGGGCATGATATAGTTTTGTTTGACAACCAGAAATACCAAAGCTATGCTGAGGGATAAAGGGTAAAGTGAACCCAAAACAAATGCTTATATTCACTAAAACACTCAAGTGTTTTAAAATGAAGTATATAGTGTTCCTTGCTTTCCAATAGCTTTTGGAGAATTGCAGCAAGCCAAAATTCTTTATTTTCATTTATGTGAAACAAACCCATTTCCATAACTCACCTTTCATTTTCAGCATTTTCAATTCCAACTATGATTCAGGCTTGGTTTATTTCTGGCAGCATGTCATCTTTTAACTGGGAAGTGAAAAGAACTTGGAACAATGACTTTCAAACTTCCCTAGTGCTATAATAGTCCCTCTTAAGTGCTGAAGGATAGTCCTGTGTGCATTTGGTGATTACATCATCCATTTTACTGGCCCTGTCATGGGATCCTTTTCTTCTCTTTGGTTTTTGATAACTGGCACTGATTTTATTTGTGAAAATGCATCTTACCCATTAATCCCTTCCCCCTCATTCTTTCTTTGAAGCCAAGATTTCCTGATTTTAAGAGTGTGGGGGGCCGGGGGTAGGTGGGAACTGATGCCTGCCTGGGCATTTTAAGTACCAGCATCAACATTATTTCTATGTTTTTTGTTCTGCCACTGAAGATGCCTCAGCCCACACATAACTAGTTCTTATTCTCTTCCAGTTCCCCTGCCCACACCATCTTCCTGTTTCCCCTCAGATGCCTGCCCCCCTTCTCAGAGGCCACTTTCGTTCACAGTTTCAGAATAGTTTCATTCATCGCTGTCACAGTCCTTGTCAATGGCAAACTCTTTCATTTTATCTGTGGCCACCAGTAAATGAGTTTGCATTTAATATTTTAAAGAATTTTCTTTGTTTCTGACATTTCTCCACCCACTGATACTTGCACTTATGTGGCATGCTGTCACTATATATATATACATATATATATATACATATATATACATATATATATTTTTTTGCCAGTTGGTTGGCAGGAACCAGTCTCCTCTAGAAAACATGAGAGAATCATCTTGTCACTTGGGAAATCTGTATAATCTTCATCTGACATTGGTTACAAGTGCTCACTTTCTTCTTTGGGTGAGAAAGACAGACATAAGAAGGAACATTTTAAGAATTTGACAGAGGCTACTGAAAGTTTCCAGTGATCAGGTTGGACACTGGAAAATTATGGATTTGAGTTTTTGCTTTATTGTCAGTTCTGTGCAAATTACTGTTTACCTGTGTCCTCTTTTGTGCTATGGGAATAATATTAATCTCTAAATTTGCCTGAGAGGAAGTAATAAATACCATATTTTGAAAGTATAGAATATCAATAACAATAATCTTGCTTGCTGAAAGCTTACTATATTCAAGGGTACTAAGTGATTTGACCACATGATGTCTATTCCTAAGTACAACATTGAATAACTTTGGTCTCAGAAGTATTTAGTATCTTGCTCAAGATTGTGTATGTTGTAAGGATTAGAACAAGAATTTAAATATAAATCTGTATGATTCCAGACTTCACACTCATGATGACTATGTTAAACCAGATCAAAGTGGGACTGATAACAAATGGGTATTCATAGTGATTTGTGTCTCCTTTTGCCTTGCTTCCTTTCTGGATTCCACTGTCATTGCTCTATGTGTGGGTAATGATCCCTGGTTTTGATCAGCTCAGCAATTTACCTCTGCATGCCTTTTGCCCATATTTGTAAAATGGAGAGGATAAGACATGATAACAGACTCTATCTTATAGGTTTGTTAACCTTAATGAGTTAACACTTATAAAGTACTTTTGTTTACACAGGATAAGCCCTCACTGAGTGTTAGCTATTGTCATCAACAGCCATAGCATTATTTCCCTACAGTGCTTCTTCTCAGCCAGATCTGTTCTATCTGGCTGGTTAACCATGTTCCTTATTAAAATACTAATAAAACCTTCCTTACTCCACATTTTCTTTTCTGGGGGTTTCTAGTCTGTACCTCCTAAAGTAACTGATCCTTCCAAGATAAATTAACTCAGTCTGTATATTAGTAGCATATAATTTACTCTTGACTAGAGTTTCTCATAACATCATTCTTTAACCCCCAAAGTGGAATCATTTACTGTGAATTTTAAGTCATGTTGCTCTGAACATGAAGGGAATGAGGAGTGTAGTGGGTTGTGGTGTAGTGATCTATAGCATATTTTCTTTAAATAAAGCAGTGCCACTTTTGTCTCTTTAATGCATATATGTAGCTTCCTGATAGCATTTTTAATTAAATTATTATAATGACAAACACATACTTAGTACTTACTTTTCACCAGTCCTTATTCTCAACATGTGACATTATCTCATTCAACCCTGACAACAACATGTGAGGGAGAGGTTATCATCCTCATTTCACATCAGTTAAAGCATAGAAAATTTAAGTAAGTTGCTTAAAGCTACACAGCTAGTAAGAGAACTGGAATTTGAGCTCAGGATGTACTCTTAACTACTTCACTCTATTGCCTGTATTTGAAGAAAAGGTTGTGCTGAAATTCCTGTAAATTTCAAAACCAAGGAATTTTAATATTGAAAATTTCAGGTACTGATTTATGGTGAGAATGTTGAGTGTTGCCCTGAGATTGTAATTTTTATCTTTTAAACTTTTATTATTTTTTGAAATTGTTTCAGTGCTTCATTTATTCCTTAGCAACAAAACCTATAATTTTAAAACATTGCCTTGCCACCAAGTGGTAGAAAATTACACGGCACATGGCTTACAATGTTTGAAGCAGAAATAAAAATACCAACATATGTGTTTTTTTTCAAAATTACTACCTTTGTTAACATAAGAAAGTCTTAAATTACATGAATCTCAAAATTTTAAGAACTTCCTATACAACAAAATGAAAGTATCTGATATATATTGTCTGTAAAAACCATGTTGTACAAGATGGTTGAAAGAAATAAGATTTCTTCTATATTTTTCCATTGGTCTACACATACATTTTTGTACTAGGACCATGCTGTTTTTATTATTGTATCTTTGTAGTATAATTTGAAATCCAGGATTGTAACACTCCCTGCTTTGCTCTTTTTGCTTAGAATTGCTTTGGCTATTTGAAGTTGCTTCTGGTTCCACATAAATTTTAAGATTTTTTTCTAGTTCTGTGAGGAATGATGTTGGTATTTTGATTGGAATTGCATGAAATTTGTATATCATTTTTGGTGATATGATTACCAAATACTGATTTTGTCTTTCCAGGAACAGAGATGTCTTTCCATTTTCTAATGTCCTTTTTAATCTCTTTCTTCAGAGTACTATAATTTTTGTTATAGAGGTATTTTATCTCCATGCACATTTAACCATCTGATTTTTGATAAAGGAGCTAAAAAACAAATGCTGGAGAAATATCCTTTCTAACAAATGGTGCTTGGAAAGCTAGTTATCCTCATGTAAAAAAAGAGATCCAAGAGCATATCTCTCACTCTGTAATCAAATCAAAGTAGATAAAAGACCTAGATATGAAAACAAAAACACTAGATTTGCTGGAAGATAAATTAAGTAAAACGATTGAGGACATAAGCGTAGTCAAGGACTTCCTCAATAGAACCCCAATTGCACAAGAAATAATTTCAAGAATTAACAAATGGCATTATATTTTATTGACAAGCTTCAGCATGAGAAACAACCAAAAGAGTGAAGAGACAATCCACAGAATGGAAAAAATTTTTCTAGCTACTCCTCCGATAAAGGACTGTTATCTAGAATATATAAAAAATTTAAAAAGCATTAGACTTCAAAAAACAAAGGGCCCAATAAAAATGGGCAATTGAAATTAATAGAGAATTCTCAGAAGAAGTACAAATGGCCAATATGTGAAAAATTTTCAGCACCTTTTAGTACTAGAGAAATGCAGAGCAAAACAACACTGAGATTCCATGTTACTCTAGTAAGAATGGATATCATCAAGGACTCAAAACACAACAAATGATGGGGAAGATTTGGGGAAAAAGGAATCCTTATACACTGTTGGTGAGAATGTAAACTAGAATCACTACTATGGAAATCACTAGGGAGACTACAAAACTCTAAAAAAAGAAATTCCATTTGACACATCTCTTCCTCTTCTAGATGTCTTCCTAAAAGAGTTAAAGACATCTTATTATAGTGATATATACATACCCATGTTTATAACAGCACAACTCATAATAGCTAAATTATGGAAGTGGCCTATGTGCCCACCAATAGATGAATGGGTAAAGAAAACATATATGTACACAGTAGAATACTACTTAATCATAAGAAAGAATAAATTTAAGTCATTCATAAAAATGAATGAATCTTGAGATTATAATGTTAATTAATCAGACACAAAAGGTTAAATATTGCATGGTTTCTCTTATAAACCTAAAATATTAATAATTTAGATAAAAATAAAGAAGAAATGATAGGAAACATGATTGAAGACTTTCAGAGATGGGGAAGGAGATATGAGGAAAAGGGGAAGAGGGGAGGGAAAGGACTGAAAGGGGATCTAAAATTTAATTAATGTAATTGTCATGTATCAAAAACATATGCTAATAAACTAAATAAAAGGTTCATTTCACCTAAGAGAGACATATAGAACTATGTTTAAATATTTGAGCATGAAATAACTATTATGAAGAAGTAAAACTAGACTTGCTCTCTTTGGACTGAAGGGCTGAGCTAGAGTCAATATATAAAATTTATAAAGGAAGTAAATGTTGGCTCATTATAAAGTGAAGATTTTTATAAGGCGCTTCATGAAACAAAATTCATTTCACATGTTTTACTATGAGTATACTATACTTGGAGAAAATAAGATTTTGTGACAGAGAGTCTTCATAGCTATCTTTTCTGCCTTATTGATGGTGTTCTTCCAAATCTTTAAAATTACTTTTAGAAGAAAGTAGTCTCTTCTGAACACACCATTTGTTAAAGGCTTATTGCTATTGGTTCAGGTCTGTTTTGTTTTACTTTGAATCCCTGCTCCTCAGAAAACCTGCAACTGTCCACCATTGTTATTTCTCTGGTAAATGAGTAAACGTTCTCCTTTCAGGTAGTGTATATTCTACTCTGCCCTCAGATTTAACATGGAAAACCCAAAAGGCTTAATCTTTAAACCTGTCAGAACACTAAAATCCCACATTCCCCCATCAGGAAAATGGAAAGCATCTGTCTTATTCTCTTTGCTAGTTGAACAAGCTTTCTGAAGTCCCAGTGTTTTCCCTGAGCAATTACTTTAAAATGGAGACAAGATTATAAAGTGACAGAATGTTGTAAAACAGAAAATGTAACAGAATTTGAACTTTTTAAAATGAAAGAGTGGACTATGGTTTCTATTTTTTCCCTTTAGACTCAGGCAAAAGGTTTTATTACTATCCTGGGAAGAACAGTTCTGTTAAATAAAGAACTCTTGGTTCCACAAGGACAACAAACTCTTGTAAGTGGTCTCAAAATATGTTCTTCAAGATAGTAGTGACACACAGTTGAGGCTCAAGGTGATATTTCACATGTTATCTCTCCTAGTAATGTCAAATATTCACTCAATTTAAAATTTGTCAAATTTCAGTATCTGTGACAGATAGAAGAACACTTTGATGAAATGCTTGGGAAAAGATGATAGATGTGTCAGATTGGAAACAAGTGAGATTTTAAACAATTTAAGAAATCACTCTTGGAAGTATATGTCTCTTGGTTGAAGAATCTTTAGTATGCTGCAGGATTATATTTTATTAGGAACCGAGCCAGCTCCTCCCCCACACTATTCTCCTAAATATTTCTCTTCAGACTCACCTTAGAGAGAAGAGACATGTCATCATTTTTTGACTAATCATATTAATGAGGCATGAATAATAAAGAGAAATTAATCTCACCAAGCATATTCCATTTTATTGAGAGTTCAACCTGAGTATAAACCTTTATCAGAGCAATGAAACAAAAGTCGATGTTTTCTTATTTGGAGAACATACCGTTTGTTTCCCTGCTTACCATTTAGTCTGGGAGCTAGAGGAGCCACAAGCATATCATGGAAGAAGATTGAGGCCTAACTAATATCTGATTGTCTCAGCCTCTTCTGGATACATGAGAAATAACTAAAGAATCCACAGAGAGCCGCATTAAGGGAGATGCCTATATTTTTATCACTAGTTCCAAACTGAGGATTGGAAAATAGAGGAGGTGTAGTTCTAACAGCAGCTAGAAGTCATATTCCACTTTTTACATGAGTCAGTTGAGAGAATCCAGCTGCTTCTGAACTACTTTCCTTTTTGTTTGTCCTGGTGATAAAGAAACCACTATTGGGGCTGGGGATTTAGCTCAGTGGTTTCGCCACCTGCTGCTCAAGTGCAAGGACCCAAGTTCGATCCCCGGTACAAAAAAAAAAAAAAAGAAACCACTATTAACCTGAATCCTGGGATATGGGAAGAAAGAAGGCATGAAGGGTTTTGGTTTGTGGGATTTTGGGGGCTTGCTTGTAAAATCTGTTTTCTTTCTCTTGTTTGGGTGAAATTATTTCTGAAACATCAGAATAAGAATAAATGCTATGTCTTGAAACCCAACTGGGTTAGTGCTCACCTATAGATGTGTGCTCAGTAGATTATATATATGTTATCCTGATTATAACAATGAGGAACCTGAAATTCAGAGAGCTTAGGTAAATTTTCCAAGGCTGCATAGCAGGAAAATAGAACAACCAGGGTCTGAAACCAAAATTTTTTGCTCTTGCTCTGTCCTCTTTGTCACTTGAGGATCATACTAAGCCTTAGGACTCCATTTTGTTGTCAGCATGAGAGTACCTAGAATTTTGCAGTCCTAGGTAATGTCATACATTTTTGTGTAATGTGTGATGTGCTACAATTTCAAATTGTGATGGACATAGTGGAAATGTTCCTAAGAAGTTTAAATGGGAATATCAGTAGAATTATTTTAGACTTTGCTTGTGAAGCTGTTATAAAAATCCTGTTACTGATTTTTAAAAAATAAAGCAGTGTTTTCATAAGTTTGCTTTATATCTATTTAACAGTTTAAGATAGACCAGATCAACACACACAAATTGTATAGCTCTTCAATTTATCGTAGTGGGGTTTGAACTTTATTTCAGACTACAATCACAAAGTGCCAAGAAACTGAAGGAAAGAAGGACAAAATTCTGGGAGAGGCTGGTCAGTAATGTAAGAAGTACAGTTTATCTGTTTTCCCTTAATGAGAAGTGGCAGGTGAAGTAGCTTTCGGTGTGTTCTGGATTTCTCAGAAATACTATGGGGATTCTGATTGTAATTCAATTAGGTCAGGCCCATAAAGCATCTTGTGTTTAAAAATACAGTTCAGAGTGTCTGAGTAGGATATACTGGGTGAAGAGAATGTTTCAGATCTGTTTTTTTTTGTACCGGAGATCAAACTCGGGTCCTTGTGCTTGCACAACAGGCAGCGAAACCACTGAACTAAATCCCCGGCACAGATCTGGTTTGTATGAGAAATTCTTGAATGTAATACTTTAGCAAAACTGTAGAAAGTCACCCCATCTTTGCTGTAGTCATACATTTAGTAGTTACCTTTGGCAATCGTGGATCAAGGCCTTACTTGACTGCCTTAATAGTAACTGTAGGAAATTCAGGTTTTTATTTTGGTTCCTATGTGTGCAACATATCTTATTTCTTTTTTCATCTCCTTCCCCTTGCTTCATTCCCTCCTCCTGCTGTCTCTTGGTCCTCTTACATTTTGCAAAAGATCTTTCTCCTTATCTTCAATTATCTGTCTTTCATTTTGGTCTTTATTTATATTTTGTATTTCTCATATAAGAGAAACCATCAGTATACCATTGGTAAGGGAGAACAGACCCCAGCCACTAACCCACAAGGACAACAGCAGTGTGGGTGCCCAGGACCCAACCAGGGCCCTGCCGAGACACCAACAGATTGGGCACACAGACCCCAGCCAAAGACCCACCTGGAAAACAGCTGCGCTGGTGTGCAGGCTACAGCCAGAAGCCTGACAACATACTATCGGTAAGTAGAATGCCACCCCAGCCAAAAGCCCACTCAGAAACCAGTGACTTGGCTTCATAGCACCCAGCCAAAGGCCACTCAAGACAAAAACTATACAGGGAGGGAGGCCCCAGCCAGAGGGATGCCCAGATAGCATCCTAAATGTGCACAGGGCCCAGCCAGAACCCCTCCCAGAAAACAGCACAGTGCAGGGATCCAGAAAGCCACCATTCTGAACCCAGGAATTGGCACTGTGGTGAGCAGCAGAGAGATCAGGGTGCATCTATTGAAATGAGAAGACACTTAAACAAGTCTCAAAACCAGAATTCGAGGTCACCTAAGGCAACTCCAAGGGGCACCTAGAGGGAACAATCTGATACTCAACCACCTGGACACCCTGAACTGGAAAAAGAGGATCTGGAAAAAATGAAATCAGAAATAATTTCTCAGATAACAATGAGATTGTGTCCATAGTGCAAGACATGATTAATAACTCTAGAGCAGACACAGATAAAAAAATAGAGGAGCTGAGGAACAGGATGGAATCCCAACATAGGAAACAAATGGAATCCATAAAACAGATGCAAACAGATTTCCAGAAGATTAAAAGCTCCATTGAAAGTTTACCCAGTAGAATGAGTCGATGTGAGAACAGAATATCAGATATAGAAGACAGGATCACAATTAGTGACCAGGAAAAGAAAATTTTCTTAAAAATAGTAAGGTACCATTAGAAATCACTCCAGCAGCTGCTAGATGATGGAAAGAAGACTAACATAAGACTGATTGGAGGCAATTAAGTATCCAGAGGAAGTGTAAATGACATAAAAAATGTTCATAGAGGTAATGGCAGAAAACTTCCCAAGCAGGGGAAAATAATTTGACATACAGATAAGTGAAGCATATAGGACATCAACTAGCCATGATCAAAAAAATCTACACCTAGGCATATAATAGTTAACATTCCAGAAACCCAACTGAATAACAAAATTCTACAAGCAGCTAGAGAAAAGAAACAAATCACATACAAAGGAAAGCCCATCAGAATCACAGCAGACTTCTCAACAAAACACTCAAGGCAAGAAGAGCTTAGAGTGATGTATTTCAAGCCCTAAAGGAAAACAGCCTCCAACCCAGATTGATGTACCCTGCAAAACTATCTTTCAAAATTGATGGAGAAATAAGATACTTACAGGACAAAGAGCACCTGAGGAATTTCATGAATACCAAGCCAGCACTCCAAAATTTTTTTTAAAATATCCTAGGAAAATACAATGAGTTTCATAACCCCAGGAAGTCCAGCTTAATGAATCCATCAGTCAAGACAAGAAATTAAATCCAAAGGGGGAAAATGTAACAACAGGAAAAGGTCATGATAAAGATAAGTCAATACATATCATCTATAACCATCAATGTTAATGGTCTCAATTCACCAATCCAAATAAATAGAGTGGCAGAAAGGTTCAAGAAGCAAGATCCAACAATATGCTGCATATAAGAAACACACTTAATTTAAAAAGGAGCTCATAGACTGATAGTTAAAGGGTAGAAAAGAATACTCCATGTGATAGGAACCCAAAAACATGCAGGAGTAGCTATCTTTGCCAATCTAATGGATTTCAAACCAACACTGATTAAGAGAGACAAAGAAGGACACTACATCCTTGTAAAAGGAAAAATCCAAGAGGAAGAGATGACAATCATAAATATACAACCAAATACTAGTGTACCTGATTATATAAAATAAACATTAACAGACATGAAAAATCAAATAAGCATTAATACAATAGCAGTGGACAGATTTCTATATATCTATAAATTACCAAAGTTGAACGAAGAAGACCTAAATATACTAAACAATCCCATATCAATCAACAAAATTGAAAATGTGATTAAAAAGCTTACCAACTAAAAAAGCCTGGGTTCTGATGGCTTCACTGCTGAATTCTACAAGATATTGAGAGAACTATTGCCACTAATGTTTTTATACTTCAATGAAATTGAAAGGAAAGCAATATTCCCAAATTCATTCCTGGAAGCAAGCATCACCTTAATACCAAAGGTAGAGAAAGACCCAATCAAGAAAGAGAGCTATAGCCCAATCTCCCTTGTGAACATAGATTCCAAAATCCTTAATAAGTTACTGGTAAACGGAATGCAGAAGGTCATCAAGAAGATCATACACCCTGACCAAGTGGGATTTATCCCAGAGATGTAGGGATGGTTCAACATACACAAATCAATAAATGTAATACACTATATTAATAGATCTAAGGACAAAAACCATATGACCATCTCAATAGATGTAGAAAAAACATTGGACAAATCCAACACACATTCATGATAAAAACCCTGCAAAAAATTGGAATAGACTCTACCTCAATATTGAATATTTATTTTCATGTATTTATGTACCATTTGCACTTCTGTGAAATCTCTAATCATTTAACTTGTCTATTTTCTCATTAGATCTTTTATTTTGAGGAATCTACACTTTTCAGTTCTTTATTTATCCTAGATATTAGTCCTCTGTTCAAGGAAGAGCCAGAAAAATTCATTTGCATCCTGTATGTGTCTCTATACTCTATTGGTCATTTTCTTTGCTGTGAAGAAGCTTTTAAATCTGGTGTGATCCTTTTTGTTCATTCTTGATATTATTTCTTGTAAATTGGGTTCTCTTCGTACATTACTTGCCCACGCTTGTATCTGTGTTTTACCTATTTTGACTTACAGAAGATTGTGTTTAATATTTATATATTTGATCCAAAAATTAAATATTTAGCAATTAACCTAACCATGGCAGTGAAAGACCTCTGTAAAAAAACTATATACTCTAAAAAAGGAGATTGAAGGGGACATTAGAAATGAAATTTTTTTTTATAAAATTAGAAAAAAATGGAAAATTATCCCCTATTCCTAGATAGGCAGAACCAGTATTGTCAAAATGGCCCTACTTCCAAAGTTACTATGCAGATTTAATATAATACCAATCAAATTTACAATAGCATTTCTCACAGAACTAGAAAAAACAATTCTAAAATTAATATTCATCCAGAAAACATGTAGATTAGCAAAAACAATCCTGGACAACAAGAGCAAAGCAGGAGGCATCACAATCTTGGATTTCAAGTTATATTACAAAGCTATAGTTATAAAAACTGTATGGTTTTGGCAAAATAACAGATATGTGGATCAACTGAACAGAATAGAGGAGGCAGAAACAACCCGAGACAGATTTAGCTATCTGATCTTTAACAAAGGAGCCAAAAATATATGCTGGAGGAAAGATAGCCTCTTCAACAAAGGATGCTGAGAAAAATGGCTACCCACATGCAGAAGGTTCAATCTAGACTCATATTTCACCATGTACTAAACCATTTGTTTTAAGGGAGGTAAAAGCTCATCATTCTTCAAAGCAATCCACTTATAAAGAAACAAAAGTACATTTGAATTTATTCAAATATATTAGTTGTTTATGAGAGCCAGGCATCTAGCAAACTACAGTGTGTGAGCCAATTCTGGGTACAACTTCTCTTTATTGAAAAAATTCATAGCCATACATTTTTGTATTAGCTATTGCTACTTGCATACTACAGTGATAGAGTGAAAAATTTGTGAGAAACCATGTAGCCTGCAAAGCCTAAAATATTTACTAACTCTCTGGCTCTTTACAGAAAAACTTTACTGATTCTTGCTATATAGTCTTTTATAGATGGGTCCATTCTGAGATAGCATTCATTTGGTAATCCTTGTAATAAAAGATTGCATTATTTCTTACCCCTAACTTTAACCTCTTCCAGATATTTTTCTAAATTTCTCACATGCAGACTATATATATTCAGGAATTGATATTGTCTGTAATCTAATTATATAGGTGAGAAAATTGAGGTTTGGAGAACTTAACTACCTCAATATATTCATAAGAGGTACTAAGAGATTGACTAAATGTTCAAAGTCATGCAGTTATGGTGGAGCCAAAATTTAAACCTAGATTTCTTCTTTATTCTATTATATACATAACATAATACTGTTTTTATAAATATGCAATTATGTGGCATTATATACATTTATAATATTGTGGTACCATCGTTACTGCCTACCCAAGACTTTTATATCATTCCCAACAAAAATTCTTATTAAACAATAACTCCTTTTTTCCTCACCCAATCCTTGATAACCTTTATGGTTCTTTGTATCATTATCAGTTTGCCACCACTGGATACCTATACAAGTAAGGCATGATATTTTCTCTCAGTGTCTCAATTATTTGAGTATGAATAATGTCTTTAAATCTATACATGTTGTAGCACATATTAAAATATTATTACATTTTATGGCCAAATAGTCCACATTATGTATTACAGGTCAATTATTCATTGCTCTGTTAATGGATACTTAGGTTGTGCCCATCTTTAGCTATTATAAACATTTCTGTACAAATATTTGTCAAAATACCTGTTTTCAGTTCTTTTGGGTATGTAGCTAGCAGTGGAATTGTGGGAAAATATGATAATTCTGTTTAACCGTTTGAGAAAATGTTTTCACAGTGGTTATACTATATTACCTTCCTACCAGCAATAAAGCCGAGTTAAAATTTCTCCATATTTTCACCCATACTTATTTTCAGTTGTTTTATCCATGGCAAGGGGTGGGTAAAGTGGTATCTCATTGCACTTTTGATTTCTATTTTCCTGATGATTAGTCAGGTTGAACCTATTTTCATGTATTATAGACAATTTTTATACCTGGTTTGGAAAAATGTCTATTTAAGTTCTTCATCCATTTTTTAATCAGTTTTTATTGTTGATGGTGAATTTTAGTTTTCTATATTCTGGGTGTTAATCCCTTAACAAATATATGATACAAATATGTCCTATTCAATAGATTTTTCATTCTGTTTATAGTGTGTGTTGACAGACAAATGTTTTAATTTATATATTTTTTTCTTCCCTTGCTTGTGCTTTTGGTGTCGGATCCATGAAGTTGTTACCAAATCCAATATTATGAATATTTCCCCAGTGTTTTCTTCTTCTAGTTTATAGTTTTAGCTTTTCAATTTAGATCTCTGATGCATTTTGAGTTAATTTTGGATATAGTCCAATGTCCAATTTTATTTTTTCTGCATGTGGATAGCCAGTGTTTCCTTCATTTGTTGAAAAGACTAACCCATCCCTATTTACTGGTCTTGGCACCCTGATTAAAACAAATTGGCCATAAATACAATGATTTATTTCTGGTCTTTATGGTCCATTGGCCTATATGTCTGATCTGATGCCATTCATAATGATTTAATTATTTTAGCTTAGTAGAAAGTTTACTAGTCAGGAGCTGTGAGTCTTCCACCTTTGTTCTTTTTCAAGATTGTATTGGTTATTTAGGACCCTTTGAAATTTTATGTGAATTTGAGGGTCAGCTTTTCTATTTCTGCAAAAAGCATTCTTCATATTTTCATAGTGATTGCACTAAATGTATAGATTACTTTGGATACTATTTTCATCTTAACAATGGTAAGTCTTTCTATCCATGAACATGTGTGTCTTTCTTATTATTTTCATGTACATTAATTTCTGTAAGCAATTTTTTTGAAATTTTTATTAGGATTTATCCAAGGGATGTAGGGATGGTTCAACATACACAAATCAATAAATGGAATATACTGTACTAACAGAGGCAAGGACAAAAGCCATATGATCACTCAGAAAAAGCATTTGACAAAATCCACAAAATTGGAATAGATGGTCTTTATTTCAACCTGATATAAGCCATATATGAAAAACCAACAGGCAGCATCATATTAAATGGTCAAAATCTGAAACCCTTCATGCTAAAATCAGAAACAAGACAAGGGTGTCCACCATCACCACTCCTGTTCAGTATAGTTCTGGAAGCATTAGCCACAAAATCAAACAAGGGAAAGAAATTAAATTGTCATTATTTGCAGATGACACAATACTCTATATAGAAGAGCCTAAAAACTCCACCAAAATTTTTCTAGACTTAATAACCAAATTCAGTAGAGTAGCTGGATACAAGATCAACACACAAAAATCAATAGCCTCCTTGTACATGAACAACACACTCATTGCAAAAGGAATTAGAGAAAAAACTTCTTTCACAATAGCATCCAAAAAAAAGAAAGAAAGAAAGAAAGAAAGAAAGACCTAGGAATCAACCTAAGGAAAAAAGTAAAAGACTGCTACTCTGAAAACTACAGGACTCTAAAAAAAGATCAAAGAGGATATCAGAAAATTGAAAGACATCCCTTGTTCTTGGGAAGGAAGAACCAAAATAGTGAAAATGGCCATACTTCCAACACTACTGTATAGAGTCAATGGAATCCCAATTGAAATTCCAACAGAATATTTCATAGAACAAGAGAAAACAATAAAAAAATTCATTTGGAACCAGAAGGGCAAAAAAATTCTAGGCAACAAAGACAAAGTAAGGGGTATCACTATCCCCAACTCGAAACTATGCTACAAAGCTACTGTGGTAAAAAAACACCATGGTACTGGCAAAGAAACAGATCCAAGGATCAATGGAACAGATTAGAAGATGCAGAAACAACTCCAGACATATTCATCCACTTTGTCTTTGACAAAGGAGCCAAAACCCCTCACTAGAGGAAAAACAGCCTTTTTAATAAGTGGTGCTAGAAAACCTGGGTTTCAACTTGTGAAAGATTAAAACTAGACCCATATCTCTCACCATGCACTAAACTAAAATCAAAATGTATCAAAGGTCTAAATATTAAAACAGAAACACTAAACCTTCTAGAAGATAGGCTACGTAGAACTCTTGAAGACATTGGTGTAAAAAAAGACTTTATGAACAATACCTCAGTCACACGTGAACTAGCCCAAGGAATCATCAACTGGGATTTCATCTTATTAAAAAGCTTCTGCACAGCAAGAGAAGCTACCAACAGAGTGAAGAGACAACCCATAATGTGGGAAAAAATTTTACCAGCTGTTTCCCAGACAAAGGTCTCATATCTAGAATATATAATGAATTTTAAAAAATCAGACCCCTCAAAATTAAAGACCCTATCCAAAAATGGGCATCTGAAATGAACAGACATTTTTCAGATGAAGAAATAGAAGTAGCAAATGAACATATGAAAAAATGTTCAACATCACTGGTCATTCGAGATATGCAAATTAAAACAACACTGAGATTCCACCTCTCCCCATATAGAATGTCTGCTATAAAGAAATTGATCATTAGCAGATGCTGGTGGGGCTGTGGGAGAAAGGAACCCTCCCCTACTTTTGGTGGGAGTGTAGACTGGTGCAACCACTGTGGAAATCAGTATGGAGATTCCTCAAGAACTAGAATTAGAAGTCCCATTTGATCCAGCTATTCCCCTGCTGACTATCTTCCCACCAGAATTAAAAGCATCATGCCACAGTGATATATGTGTGCCTATATTTGTAATGTCACAGTTTGTAATAGTTAAGTCTTAGAAACAGCCAAAATGCCTATCAACTGGAGACTGACGGGATAAAGATTTTTTTTTTTCAAAATGGAGTACTACTCAGCCAAAAGAAGGATAAACTGTGAAAACATTTATAGCTAAATGGATGCACATTGAGGCCATACTCTTAAGTGAAATAAATAGGACACACATGTGTAAATACCGAATTATTTCTCTGGTGTGAGAAACTGAAAGTGTAAATGAGGACCAAAACGTATAATAGATAATGTGAAATAAGAAGAAAATCTTCAAAGGGAAAGGCGATCTGGGGTGTGGTGGGGGAAGAAAAGAAGGGAAAGAAAAAAATGAGAAAAGAGGGGAAAAACAGAAACAAAGCTTTTGTAAATAGGAAGGGGTGGAGGACAGAAAGGGTGGTAGGGAGGGAAGGGGAATGGGAAAAAACGAGAACCAAGATATGTCGTGTACAGGTACAAAATTCCAATGATGAATGTCATCATAATGTATACCGAAAATATACCAACAAACTCAATGAATAAAAAAATAATTTTATCTCTTTGATTAGATGTATACCTATTCATTTTATTTGCTTTCGTAAATAATGTACTTTACAAATTTTTTATTGTTCCTTGCTATTGTATAAGAATGTCATTGACTATTGCATGTTGTTATTGTAGTGAATAACTATAGTAAATTTGTTTTCTAGCTCTAATAGCTTTTTGGGGGATTCTTTAGAATTTTCTGTGTATTGAAAAATATCATCTACTTGTAGAGTTTTACCTCTTCCAACTTTGGATACCTTCATATCTTTTTCTCATCTAATCATTATAGATAGAAATATAAGGACTGTTATGAATAGCAGTGTAAAAGTGGGTATCCTTATTTTGTTCCTAATTGTAGGTAGGTTTCTAGGTTTTAATCACTGAGTATAGTGTTCATTGTCTTTCTTCATGGTATCCTATATGATATTGAGGAATTTGGATATTTACATTCATGACTCTCACAAAATTTCTATGATTATTTCTTCAAATAGTCATACTTCCCATTTCTTTCTTTCAGTTTAGGATTTTCACAATGCATGTGCACATTTCCTTTATAGAGTCCCAGAGATCTCTTAGGCTCTGTTAACTTTCCTTTATCATTTCTTCCTTTCTGATTTTTAGATTTATAATCTCAAGTGTCCTGTATTCAGGTTTGCTGATTCTTTCTTCTGCTTATTTGAATATATGTTTGTACCCCTCATGTGATTTTACATTTGAGATACTTTAATTTCCAATTCCATAGTTTAATTTTGGTTGTTTTGTGACCTTTTAAAAAATGATATTCTTATTTTGTTTGTTCAGTAATTTCTTATTTTTGTCCATGTCCCCTCTTAGCTCCTTCAGCATTTTAATAGTTGTTTTGAAGTCTTTGTGTAGTAATTTCAACATCTAGGCTTCCTCAGGTATGTTATTTTTTGATTAATTGTGTTCCTTTGAATGATTCATGCTTTATGACTTTGTATTGTGGATAACTGTTCATTAATCTTATAAAATATGAATGGAAGTCAGATGACCTTATCCAAGGATTTCAGGTTATTATTATTTGTAATTATAGCATGTCTGTGTGCTGTAGATCAGCCTACTATAAAAACTTAGAGTCTTTTTATTTCTTTAGTGTGCCTGCAGTTTTCCTTGGGTATGCTTGGTGGTTTTCTAAATTTCCCCCATATATGCGGTTGTTACTTTTCTTTATTTTAGTACATATTTTGCTAGTGCATATTAATTACACATAATAGTGAGTTTGGCTTGACATATTCATATATGCGTATAACATCCTTTGATTATTTTTATCTTCCATTACTCCTCTTCTCTCCCTCATCCTGTGGTCCCATTCCTCTTCCCTTCTCTGACAATCTCTTTTCTACTTTCCTGGAATTTCCTTTTAAGATTATTTTTTGTGTCCCATATATGGAGAAAACTTGTGATATTTGACATTCTGAGTCTAGCTTATTTTGTTTAACATAATTTCCAATTGCATCCATTTCCCTGGAAAAGACATAACTTTGTCCTTCTTTGTGGCTGAATAATATTTTATGTTAACCAGCTTTCCTGCAGTTGGGATCAAATACTTGATACCCACAACTTAAATTAGGAGAGATTTATTTGGCTAAATCGATTCAGATGAATGGCTGGTTCCAAGACAGGGACATCATGGTGGAAGGGCATGGTGGAATAAAGCTGCTCAGTTCAAGGTAACCAGAAGTTAGAGCAGGGGAATAGTACCAGAAAGATCTGACAGACAAGAATACACCCCAATGCCATGCCCTCATGACCCACCTAGACATACCCAGAAGTGATTTTACCAATCTCTTGAGAGGATTCCAAGCCAACCAAGCTGACAATCCACCTTACCATCACATCTTACCCCTTGTAACCTTGATAGCTAAACACATATCTACTGTATATATGCCACATTTTCTTTATCCATTAGTCTGCTGATGGACACCTAGGCTGCTTCCACTGCTTTGCTGCTTTGAATCACTCTGCAATAAACATGATTTTTTAGGTATCACTATAACATGCTGAACTTTAATTATTTGAGGAATACACCAAGAGATGATGTGATAGTTAAACTGGACCATCAACTTGACTGTCTTGAGCACTTACTAGGATATTACTAAAGTACACTTCTGAGTTTGTCTGGATGATTCATTTGGGGCATCACCCTGAGGTCTATATCTGGTCCCTATCCCCTACCCTCTGATACTCTTTTCAGTCCACTCTGCTTTCCCACCAACATGGAGTGAGAAGCTTTGCTTCCCTGCACCATTCTACCATGGTGGTCCTGTCATCGAGTCAGCCAAACCTGTACTAAATCCTCTGAAACTGTGAACCAAGTAAAGCCCTCCTCTTTTAAATTACAGGTGTCAGATATTTCATCCAGTGATGGGAAAGCTGAACAATTCAAGTGGTTTACATTGATCAAATGGTAGCTCTATTTTTAGTTTTTGAGGAACATCCATAGTGATTCCTACAGTGGCTACACTAATTTAGATTCCCACCAACTGGATAGAAGGATTCCTTTTCCCTTAATTGTTTTCAGAATTGATGATAGTCATTCTGACTGGGGTAAGATGGAATGCCAATGTAGTTTTGATCGGTCTGTCTATCTATCTATCTATCCATCATGGTGCCTCAGTTTATGAATTTATGATTTTCAGAAAGACAGCTGCATTTGTGTTTGTGTGGGGAAGACAGCCATTCCGTGGTCATGTTTGTCACCTGATGTGAAGTTTGTGAATAGAAGCAAAGTTTCGCTGAATGCTTTTGTTTGCAAACTGAGTTGTTTCCAAACAGAAGCAATTGTGAACTGAGGTATTGTGTACATTTATACTTCTCTTTTTTAGAGAAGTGTCTGTTTAATTTGTTTGCCCTTTTATTGATTGTGTTACTTGATTTCTTCTGGAGTTACTTTTTTGAGTTCTTTATATATTCTAGATATTAGTCCTCTATCAGAAGATTAGCTGGCAATGAGTTTCTTCCATTTTGTAGGAGTTGCTTTATTCTGTTGATGATTCCTTTGTTGTGCAGAAGCTTTATAATTTGTTGTAGCCTCATTTTTTACTATTGATACAATTTCCTGAGTTTCTGTAATCTTATTCCTGAGTTTCTGTGCCTATCACTTCATGTGTTTATCCTTTGTTTTCTTCTAGCAGCTTCAATGTTTCAGATCTTATTGCTAGATCTTTGATCCATTTTGAATTGATTTTTTTATACAAGATGTGATATAGGGTTATAGTTTTAATCTTCTACATATGGATATTCATTTTTTTAGAACCATTTGAAGAGACATTTTCTTTTTTCCAACATGTGTTTTTGGTCCCTTTGTCAAAAATTAGATGACTGGATGTGACTGGGTTTGTTTCTGTGTCGTCTATTCTATTCCATTATTCTATGTGTTTATTTTTGTGATGGAACTATGATGTTTTTATTACTATGGGTTTGTAGCATATTTTCTTTTTGAGTATTATAATTGCTCCAGTATTTCCTTTTTTTGTTGAGAATTACTTCTGGGTATTTTCTGATTCCATATGAATTTTAGGTTAGTTTCTCTGGCTCTCTGAAGAATGTCTTTGATATTGCTGTGGATTGAATTGAATCTGTATATCACTTTCAATAATATGACCATTTTAGCAACATTAGTTCTGCCAATCCATGAACATGGAGGGGAGGGAGTATCTTTTCATCTTCCAAAGTCTTCTTCTATTTATTATTTTCAGTGTTAAAGTAATTTTCACTGTAGGGGTCTTTTCCTTAATTGGTTGGGCTTATTCTAAGGTTTTAAAAATTGAGGCTATTGTGAATAAAATGGTTTTTCTCATTTTCTTTCAAGCTGGTCATTATTGATATATAGAAAAGCTATTGATTTTTGTAGGTTGATTTTGTATCTTGCCCTTTGCTGAATTTATAAGAGTTAAAAGTTTTTAGTGTCTTTTAACATAAAGATCCCTATCTGCAAATAGGGATAATTTGACTTCTTTCTGTTTGTATACATTTATTTATCTTTCTTTCCTAATTGTTCTGGCTAAAATTTCGAGTACTGTGTTGAACAGGAGAAATAAGAGTGGACAGATTTACCTTATTCCTAATTTTAGAAGAAATGCTTTTGATTGATTTTCTCATTAAGTATGATGTTGACTGTAGGTTTGTGATTTATACCTTTTATTGTATTGAAGTAGATTCTTCCATACTTAGATTCTTAATGTTTTTATAACATCAAGGCATATTAAATTTTGTCAAAAGCTTTTTCTGCATCTCTTGAGATGATCATGTAGTTTTATCTTTTATTCTATTTTCATGGTGTATTATATTTATTGATTTATATGTGTTGAACCATCCTTGAAACTCTGTACTAAAACCAATTTAGTCATAGTGTAATACCTTTTAATAGGCTATTGAATTCTCTTTGCAAGAATCTTATTGGGGATTTTTCCATTTATTTTTATAGAGGTAATGGTGTGTGGTTTTCTTTTTTGGTTGAGGATTCGCCCAGTTTTGTTAACTTTCCCTTTCTATTTTATGGAATAATTTAAGGAGCATTGTTTTTGTCTTATAATTTCTTATTTTTTTCTTTTTTTCTGTTTGAATGTAATAATTCATCTTCTTTATATACAAGCCCTGAGGTTTTATCTTCAGTTTGATCATCCTACTGGTTATGAATTACTTTGGCTTTATTTGGCATATTGAGCTTTGTGTTTCTATGATTTTTGTTTGACTATTTTTCCAAATCTGTTTATTAAAATATTCTTTTGCATCCTTAATTGTCTTCCTTATTTCATTCAGTCATTTATTTGTATCCTCTTTAAGTTTGTTGACCATTTTATAGCCATTCTCTTGAATTTTTTGTCTAGTATTTCATCCCCTTCAGTATCATTTGGATTAGGCACTATGGAAGTACTGACTTTTGTTTTTGGTACAAGGGATTGAACTTGGGACCTTGTGCTTGTGAGGCATGCAGCAGAACCACTGAGCTAAATCCCTGGCCAGTACTGACCTTTCAAAGAGTCATCTTGTTTTGGTTTTTCATATTTTCTAGGTTTCTATGTTGAGATTTACGTTTCATTTGGGATGATATTCTCTTAAGCTTTTATGTATGGACCTTCTTAGGGGGCAGAATTCTCTTGAAAATGTGCCTTAGGGTGTCAGTCTGTTTTGTAGTGTTCAGTTTAGTTCTACTTAGATTTTGTTATTTATTTTTTCTGTAGCTTTAAACATTTTTTTGGTTTGCAATTAGTGGGAACTGATATAGAGTACACTGTGTCAGAGCCTAAGTGACTTGATTTCTTTGTAAATCTTACAAGAGTTTGGTTCCTTTGGTACTTTAATCAGGTGTACTTGAATAGAGGAGTATGCAGATCTAGATCCTCTGTGGATCCTTTCTGGTTTTGTTATTGTAGGTACAATTTGAAATATGCACGCTGTGCTGGAATTCTTTATCAGTGTGTCAATAAAGTATTGTTTATCTCTGATGTTGCTATGGGATACATGTCCAGAAGCAAGGCTTCTATCCTCTTCTCACCATTCCTACTTGGGCCCTACTCATGGGCTGGTAGCTTTTACTTTATTGTTAAGGTTGAAATATCCATCAAGGATTGAGTGGGACTAGGTTGTGGTTGAAATAAATAAGGTGCAATTTCTCTCAGTTGGTTTGGGGGTATAAGTCAGTGGTACACTGCTCTCCCAACATGCCTGTAGTGCCTGGCTTTGTCACCAGACAGGGTCCAAGAAGGTCTCCAAAGCTCAGATAAGGAACTTAACCCACCCTACCCATAGAATATGTTTGCAGGTTTGCTGATTCTCATGGAAATATAATTTTTAGGACTAGTCAGTAAGAGGCACTGGATGGATTTTATTCAGTAGAAATTCAAAAGTACACACTCAAAGAAATAGAGTACAGACCTTTGAGAGAGAAAGAGAGACAAGCATTATTTTTGGAACTGGAAAGGTTTAGGCTTCTCTTCTGGGAGTGGAAACCCTGGGAAAAGGTGGTCTACTCTATAGAAGGTACTGGCCCATATTACAGGGATGAGGCCAGTTTTTTTTGATGGATAATTTAAGCATTCTTTGAATTCTTACAACCTGTTCCTATTCTGGACTTTCTCAATTAAGCCAAAATATGGACTTTCAGTATTCCTGAGGAATTTGTAGGATGATGGTTCTGAAATAAAAGGAGCCTAAATTTAACAAAGGAAAGATGATGTGGATTGCCCGGGGTAATTTTGACTGGGTCTAGGAACTTGTAGCCTTCTTAAAAGTACAATTTTTAGTTAGGATTTCCTTATCTCTTTTCTACTTATCTTTTATTTTTTCTATCTCACCTCAACTTGATCCCCAACCCTGTTCAGAGGGAAGATAACAACAGTGGCAATCCACACATATTAAAAAACCCTATCTAGCAATGCAAAAAAACCCCCAAAACCACAGCACCAATAATAAGAAGGAATATAATATACAGTACACTAAAATGTTAAGGATTAATAAGACAAAGTATAACAGAGCAAATCGATAATAGAAAAGAAAAAAGGAGGAAAATAGCCAAAGTGATATATAAAAGAGGGAGAAAAAGAGGCAAATAAGGAGAAAGATGTAAAAAAAAGGGAAAAATGGTGAAGAGAAGAAAAGAAGTAGTAAGAAAATATCCAATTAGAGGAGGAAGCGGAGGAATAGAAGAACAAAATAAATTAAATGTAAGAAAAAATAAATGAAAAACAAAAAATATGGATTATTGGACATAAAATAGAGGGAGAAAAAGGTATGAAATATAGACCGAAAACAAAAACCAGAAACTTAAAATTCTACCCAGAGATTCCTTCTGTTTAAGGAATTTGGCTTGAATATTCAGGATCAATTCTGTTTGCTTCCTCTCAGTTTGTAACAGACCGGTTAGGGCAGTTTAAGCTGTGAGTGGCATACTGTTTCTCACTAGAGAAACTGAGATAACATTGGCTGCACCCTGGGGTTTAGTTCTGGGGACAGCTTTTGTGTGCATCCAGGGTCATGGCAGTCCACTGGGTAGCAGCCAGGGGCCCTTGTCTCCAAGGCAACCTCTGCAGTATCCAAAGCATGTGAGAAAGGTGCACATCTGTTCTATTTCCTCTGTCTGGATGCCTATCAGCATGGTAAATGACCAAGTGGCTGGCAGGAGCCCTTTTCACTGCTGTGGACTTGGCAGCTTCAGGACTATGCAGGGCAAGTGTTTAGCCTCTCCTGAAGTCCTCAGTCTGCATGGCCAGTGGCATCTTTTGTGTTCAGACCACAGTCCTTTTCAGTGCCTGTACCTTTTTGCAGAGCACTTTATTTCACTGCATGTGCCTTTATACAGAGTGCTTTTAAGTTCCTGTACCTTAGGAGCTGTAAGCTGTCCCAGTGGGGCACAATCCTCATCCTAGATGAGTTTATACAGTGGATCTGTGGGACATGGCAAGTGGCCAAATGGCAGCATGGCTGTAAATTCCGAGATGCCTCAGAGGTTGGGGGAAAAATTAAGCCACTAAAATCTGCACTGGAGAAGTGGCCAAGAGGACAGAGTGCTCTGTAATCATATTTCTCAAATGCACATTGTTCTCCAGAATACCGTGTTCATTTCTAGTTACTGAGGGCATGGCCATCTGCACTCTCCACTTCCCTTTCTGTCACAGCTTATGCTCCCTGCTGCTAAAATGTTCCAGTGAGATCCTGTGTGTTCTATACTCCTCTCAGCCAACACGGACTCCTGTGGCCTTCTCCAGGAGAGTGGCGCAGTATGGTATTCACTGGGAAACCAAATTATGATCATTTTAAGCCTTCTATTGCCAGGGGAATTTGTGCCTAGTAATAGGACTCCTCTCAAGATCCTTCTGGGTATAGTCCTCTGATAGTTTTCCCATTCCATTGCCAGGTGATTGTGCAGGTGGAGTCACTTTCAGACCTAATTTTCTAGCTGGGAGAAAAGCTTGTGCAGGCTTTCCCCACTTTATAAGCTCCCTCCCCACTTTATAAGCTCTTTCCCCCACTTTATAAGCTTTCCCCACTTACAGAAGCAACAGCAAGCTTATAATATCTGGGGATGCTAGAATTGGCCACTTACCTTATGCTTGTGGTTTTGTGATCACTGTCTCTATGCTAGGAAACTAAGGTTGAAGTTAGGAATTAGTCCTCCATATCTTTTCTGCATTGCTCTTACTGATTTTCATCCTATTTGTTTCCTTGCACTTGTTTGCTGGTTCCCAGGACTCTTCCTCACTTTCTTCCCATGAAAAATAGTTTCTCCATTGTTGGGTTGAATCTTCTCAATTGCTGAGTGTTACAAAATTTGATTCCATTTCAACATTTTCCCCTGGATCACCGTGGCTCTTGAAAACGGCTTCACCAAGCGTGGTTTACTGTACTGGTGGCTAGCTTCCATACCAGCACCTCAGGAGAGTGTAACTCCCAAAGAGAACAGGAAACCCCAATATTTAGAGAACTAGGTCCTTATTGCCTATATTAGCACAAAGAAACCACTGCAGAAATTCAGGTTTCCACTCTACAGCTATCTCCCTGTGGCCTGGGCTGGGTAGGGTGGAGGACATTGGTAGCTGCTACCATGCTCATGGCCTAAATAAATTGAACTGCAAATGATCAGGCAAGCTCTCCTTTGGAAACCACACATGTTCAGACAGACTCTACATTTTCAAAATTGTAACTTGAAATTTCTGTAGTATAAATGTTGTCCAGTTGGAGGGAGGGATTACTTGTTCTTTGTATTGTACCATCTTCCCCGAGGTTACTCTCCAGGCATCTTTTTCTTTTTTCCATACCAGGGATTGAATTTAGGTCCTCCTGCATACTAGGCAAGATTTTTACCACTGAGTTTTTGATGAATTGTTACTTTTATGTAGAATATTGTTTTTAATGGTACATATTAGTGACACAGAATAATGAGATTTGATTTGGTAAACTGACACATTCATATACCATATTATGATTATTTTTATTATCCTATTACCCTCCTTTCCTATTCCCTTTTCTTTTTCTCCATCTTTAAAAGTCTACATTCTAGTTTCTTGTCATCTTTATTTATTTATTTTTACATTGATTATGTAAGAAAAATTTCAATAGTTAACCTGCAAAGACTAGCTTATTTTGCTTAACATGATGTTCTCCTGTTGCACCCATTTTCCTGCACAATTAACAGTTTTATTCTTTATGCCTTCATAATACATTTTATTTTATTTTTTATTGATACATATTTGCGGTTCCTAATGTTTCCATTCCCTGTGGGGTGTTGGTACATGTGCACAGTACATCTTAATTCCTTTTTCATCGCTTTCCCTTTCCTCCCTCCCCCTGAGGAATGCATTTTAAATAATCATATTTTAGTTATCCATTCATCTGTTGATAGGCCTCTAGGCCACTTTTATAGCTTAGCTATTGTGAATTGTGTCACTATAACATGGTCATGCATGTATCACTATGGTACGCCGTCTTTAATACTTCAAGGAATACATCAAATAGTGGTACAGCTGGATCAAATGGTATATTTATTGTTAGGTTTCTGAGGAATCTCCATACTTATTTCAATAGCAGTTGTACTAGTTTATATTCCCACCAACATTATAGGATGGTTTCTTTTTTCCCCACATCTTCATCATGATTTATTATTTTCTGTATTCTCGATAGCCAGTTGAACTGGAGCAAAATGAAATCTCAGTGTAATCCCTAATGGCAAAGGTGTTGAACATTTTTAAATATTTTTATTGGCCATTTGTACTTCTTCTTTTGAGAATTCTCTGTTTAATTCATTTGCCAGTTAATGATTGAGTTATTTGCTTTTTTGATGTTAAATTTTTTTGAGTTCTTTATGTACTCTTTATATGAGCCTTCTGTCAGAAAAGCAGCTAACAAAAGGATTTTCTTCCATTATGTATGTTGTCTTTTCTCTATGTTGATTATTTCCTTTGCTGTGAAGAAGCTTTTTAAAAATTTGATATATTCCCATTTGTTGATTCTTACTATTATTTCCAGTGCTATTGGGTTCCTATTCAAAAAGTCTTTGCCTGTGCCTATGGCTTCAAGAATTTCCCCTGTTTTTTTTTTCAGTAGTTTCCAAGTTTCTAATCTCATATTTATGTCTTTGATGCAATTTGATTATATTCTAGAACAGGGAGAGAGATAAAGGTCTATTTTCAATCTTCTGAATGTAGATATCCTATTTACTCAGCACTATTACAGGCTGTTTTTTGTCCAGTGTTTTTTATCCTCTTTGTCAGAAATCAAATAGATGAGCTACTTGCGTTTCTTCAAATTCTTTCTTTTAATAATATGTCTCTTATCAATTTGGCAGAATATTCTTCTGTCCAGTTTTCTGTTCTATTCCATTGATCTACATGTATGTTTTTGTACTGGTATCATGCTTTTTACATTTTTAAAATGTCGTTGTAGTATAATTTGAAATCAGATATTTATGATGACTCTTGAATTGCTTTTTCTTAGGACTGCTTTTGATATTTTGGGTCTTTTGTGCTTCCATATGAATTTTAGGATTATTTTTCTAGATCTATGAAGATTTTTATTAGAATTTTAATAGGGATTGCATTAAATGTGTAGATTGCTTTTGTACTGATCAGCTTTTCCATTGCTGGCCATAATACCTCACACCTCCAATTTAAAGGAAGAAAGGTTGACTTTGGCTCACATTTTCAGGGGATTCTGTGCATTGTCATCTGGCTCCAAAGCAGAAACATCATGTTGGAAGGATGTTGCAGAGCAGAGAAACTTAATCCGTGGTGGCCAGAAAGCAGAGCAGGAGAATAGTGTCAGAGAGGAATGGTGAGGGACCAGACATAGACAACAAGGCCACAACTCCATGATCCACTCAGACACACCCAGAAGTATGATTCACCAATTCTGGGTAGATTCCAAAGCAAATCAAGATGTCACTACACCCTAACTGCCACAGCTTTTGATAATATGGTTATTTAAACAATATTAGCTATAAATCTAAATACAAGACAGGTCTTTCCATTTTGTAATGACCTCTTTAATCTCTTTCTTCAGTGTCATATAATTTTCATTATAGAGGGCTTTTACCTTCTTGGTAAGGTTGATTCATAGGATTTTTTTTTAACTGTTATAAATGTGATTGTTTTTCTAATTTCTTTCTTAATGTGTTTATTATTGGTGTACAGGAAAGCTATTGATTTTGTATGTGTTTTTTGTATCCTGATAGTTTGCTGAATTTGTCAGAGTTAAAAGTGTTCTGGTGGAGTTTTTGGTTCTCTTACATAAAGGATCAAGTTACCTGCAAATAGGGATAATTGGCTTTTTCCTTTCTTATTTATATTTCTTTTCATTTATTTCTCTTGCCTAATTGCTCTGGCTAAAATTTCAAGTAGTATATTTAACAGGAATAGTGAGAATGAACATCCTTGTCTTATTCCTGATTTTAGAAGAATTGCTTTCAGTTTTTCCCCATTCAATATGATGCTGCCTGTGTTTCTCATATATGGCTTTTATCAATTTGACAGAAGATCTTCAGTTTTCTTCAGGGTTTTTTTTTGAAGCAAAATTTATTGATACATTTAAGATATACATAACGATAACATTCATCATAGGAAATTTGTACATGTACATATCTTGCTGCTTCTTTTTTCCTATTCCCCTTCCTCCATTTCCCCCCTCTTTATCTCATTATTTACAAAAGTTCTGTTTCCATTTTTCCTTCTACTATCTTTTCTTTCTTATCCCTTCTTTTTATAAGGTAAAATTTATTTTTTGCAAAACATTTATTGGTACATTTTAGATATACATAATGATAACATTCATCATAGGGAATATGTACCTATACATGATATATCTTGCTTCATTTTTTTCCCATTCGGTCCTCCCTTTGACCCCTCTTCCTCTGCTTATTTACAAAAAATTTGTTTCCATTTTTTCCTTCTACTCTCTCTTTTTGGCCCTTACTTTCTTTCTCCCTCCCCCTCCCTAGTTCTCCTTCTCCTTTGAACACTTTCTTCCCATTTCCTAATATCTATTCTACACTTTGATCCTTATTTCCATTTTTGGTTTCTCACACCAGAGAAACAATTAGGTATTTAAACATGTATGTCCTATTTTTCTCACTTAATAGTATGGTCTCAATGTCCATCCATTTAGCTAGAAATGTTTCAAGCTTATCTTTATGGTAGAGTAGTACTCCATTGTATATATATAAAAAAACTATCAATTCATCAGTTGATGGGCATTTGGGCTATTTCCTAAGTTTAGCTTTTAAAACTGTGCCACTATAAACATGGGTGTGCGTATATCCCTGTGGCACTATGCTTTAACTCTTTGGGAAGATACCAAAAAAGGGAATAGCTAGGTCAAATGCAACCTCTAGTTTTAAGTTTTTGAGGAATCTCCACATTGATTTCCACAAAGGTTGCACTAGTCTACATTCCCACCAACAGTAGGGAGGGTTCACTTTCCCCCACAGCCTTGCCAGCATGTAATTGGTTGATTTCTTGATAACAGCCATTTTTTCTGGAGTAAGATGGAATCTCAGCTTTGTTTTAATTTGCATCTCTCAAATGACCAGTGATGTTGAACATTTTTTCACATATTTATTTGCTGTTTCTACTTCATCTGAGAAGTGTCTATATATTTCAGATTCCCATTTTGGATTGGGTCTTTAAATTTGGTGGGGTCTAATTTTTTTAGTTCTTTATATATTGTAGATAGTAGTCCTTTGTCTGAGGAAGAGCTGGCAAAATTTTCTTCTTACACTGTGTGTTATCTCTTCACTCTGTTGGTGGTTTCTCCTGTTGTATGTACAAAAGCTTTTTAATAAGATGAGTTCCCAGTTTTTGATTCTTCGTGATAGTTCCTATGTGATCAGGGTTTTGTTTTTAAAGTTTGCCTACATCAATGTCTTTGAGAGTTCTACCTATTCTATCTTCCAGCAGACTTAGTGTTTCTGTTTTAATATTTAAATCTTTGATCCATTTCAATTTTAGTTTAGTGCATGGTGAAAGATACAGGTCAAGTTTTAATCTTCAGCAAGTAGAAAGCCAGTCTTTCCAGCTCCATTTATTAAAGAGGCTATAAAGACCTCTACATTGAAAACTACAGTATTCTGAAAAAGGAGATAGAAGATGATATCAAAAATGGAAAAATATCCCTTCTTCTTGGGTAGAAAGAACCAATATAATAAAAGGGATTATAGTTTCAAAATTGTTTTACAGATTAATGCAATCCAAATCAAAATTCTTCAAGGTTTTTAATATGAAGGGATACTGAGTTTTATCAAAGGCTTTTTCTGTGTCTATTGAGATGACCATGTGGTTTTTGTTCTTGGTTCTATTTTTATGGTGCATTATATTTATTGATTTACATGTATTGAACCATCTTTGAAACCATGGGATGAAACTAGTCATGGTACAGTATCTTTTCAATGTGTTTTTGAGTTCTGTTTGCAGGAATTTTATCAAGGACTTTTACATCTATCTTTTTGAAGGATATTGTTCTGTTTTCTTTGTTGTTGTTGTTGTTGAATCCTCATTCAGTTTTGGTATCAGTATAATGTTACTTTGTAGAAAGAATTTGGAAGCATTCCTTCTCTTTTATTATCATGAATCTTTTGAATATAACTGATGTTAGTTCTTTAAAGGCCCAGTAAAATCAGCAATAAATCCATTGGGTCTTTTCAATCTCATTGCTTGCTATTAGTCTGTAGATTTTTATATCTTCTTGATTGAAATTATAGGTTATATGTATCAAGGGATTTATCTATTTTTTCTGCATTTTCCAATTTATTGTAATATATGCTTTTGGAATAGTTTCTAATAATTCTCTGGAGTTTTAGTAATTTCTGTTTTAAATTTACTGATTTCAACCCTGTTTTTATTAACTTGGGTTTTTTCTCTCTTTTGGTAAATGCAGCTAAAGTTTTTCCAATATTGTTTATTTTTTCTGGGAACCAATTCTTAGATTCATTGATCCTTTGTATTTTTCTTTTTGTCTCTATTTTATTACTGTTCACTGTGATCTTTATTATTTCTTTCATACTACTGAGTTTGTGGGTTTCTTGTTTTTCTAGAACTTCAGTTTATGTATTTGGATTGCTATGGCTTTCTGATGCAGGCACTAATACCTATATACTTCCCTATTAGAACTGCTTATATTATGTGGCACAGATTTTGATATGTTGTGTTTTCATTATCATTTGACATGAGGAACTTTCAAATTTCTCCCTTGACATATTCCATTGTAATCTGATAGGATGAATAAGATTTTTTCAATTTTTTTGGTATTCATTAAAGTTTGATTTATAGCCTAAAATATTGTCTATTTGGGGTAATGTTCTGTGGGTTGGTGAAAAGAAAATGTATTCTTCTTTTGTTGGATTCAACTCTGGAGAAGTTTGATAAGCACATTTGATCTATAGTGTAGTTTAAATCTGATGTTTCTCTGATGATTTTTTGGTCTAGTTAACCTATGTATTTGTGTATTGAAATTTCTCACTATGATTGTATTGGAGTCTATCTCACCCTTTATGTCAAGTACTGTTCATTTACTAGAACTGGGAGCCATAACTTTTGTTGTATACATATTTACAGTTGGTATTCTTTCTTGGTTAGTTATTACCTTTACCAATATCTAGTGACCTTTGTCTCTTCTGACTTATTTGAGTTTGAAATCTGCTTTGTTGGATATAAGTATAGCTGTACCTGCTTGCCTCCAGGCTCCAGCTCCTTGGAGTACCATTCTGCTAATTTGTGCATTTTAATTGGAGATGTAAGACCATTTGTATTGGGATTACTTTGGAAATGTATGTACCAATTCCTGTTATTTTGTTGTTTTCTAGATTTTGTTGTTTTCTAGATTATTTTGTTGTTTTCTAGATTTTCTTGATTTTCATTTATTTATCTATTGTCCCTATGAGATTCATAATTTTCTTTTTTTTCTGTGGCTGTGATTATGTTCTTCTTCTGTGTTTAGACTTTCTTTAAGAAGTCCATGGAATGCTGTTCCAGTGATCATGATTTTTTTTTTAGTTTATACTTATATAGGAAGAAGGTCTTAATTTTTTTCTTCCATTTTGAAGGATAGCTTTTTGGGATATGGCCATCTAGTTTGGGAAGCACTTTCTTTTAGTTCTTGAAATACAGCATTCTAAGTCCCTGATGCTTATAGTTTAAGTTGAGAAATCTTCTGTTCTTCTGTTGGTTTTGTCATTGTAAGTGATTTGATCTTTTTCTCTAACTACTTTTAATATATTTGTTTTTGTTCTGAGTTTCTGGAAATTTGACTAAGATATTGCCATGGAGAGGTTTTTTTTCTGTTCATGTCTATTTGCGGTTCTAAATGTCTCCAATATCTGAGTGTCCATTTTATTCCCCAGAGTTTAGAAATTTTCTGATGTAATTTCAGTGAATAGATATTCTGTACCATTACCCTTTATTTTATCCTTCTCCTTGAGGCAAGTGAGGCTGAAATTTGATCTTTTACAGTTATCTAAAAGCTCTTACATAACCTCTTCATCACTTATTTTTTCATTATCACTGCCCAAATGTTCTAATACATCTATTGTCTTCAAGTAATAATATTATTTTTTTTTGATTGATCTTTGCTACAGCAGAGATTTTCAATTGAGTTTTTCAGTTGACTAATTAAGGCTTTCATGTCCAAGATTTGCATTTGGCTCTTTTTCCAAACCTTTATCTCTTCAGTAAAGTGGTCTTTCATATCCTGTATTGTCTCAACTGATTATTTGAATCTTCTTTGAGCTCATCAATAGCATTAATAATTGCTTCATGCAGCTGCTTATTTTTATCTTGTTTGATCTCATTTATCATTTTATCTATCAGTTTTAAAAATTCTTTGCTAGAAATCCAAAACCCATTCATGATAAAAACCCCACAGAAAATTGGAATTTATCTTTAAAAATTGGAATTGGTCTTTATCTCAACCTGATTAAGGCTATCTATGAAAAATAACAGCCAACATCATAGTAAATGGTCAAAAACTGAAAACTTTCACACTAAAATCAGGAACAAGACAAGGATGCCCACTATCACAATCCTGTTCAATATGGTTCTGGAAACATTAGCCACAGCAATTACACAAGAGAAAGAAATAAAAGGAATAAAGATAGGAAAGGAAGAAGTGAAACTATCATTATTTGCTGATGATGTGATGCTTTATATAGAAGACCCAAAAAACTCTACCAAAAGATTTCTGGACTTAATTGACAGATTCAGTAGAGTAGCTGGATATAAGGTCAACCCTCAAAAAACAATAGCCTTCTTATACACAAATAGCAGACTCATTGAGAGAGAAATTAGGGAAACAATTCCTTTTACAATAGCATCCAAAAAAATAAAATATCTAGGAATCAATCTAACAAAGGAAGCAAATGACCTCTATGCTGGAAACTACAGCACCCTGAAAAAGGAGATCGAGGAGGATATAAGAAAATGGAAAGACATCCCCTGTTCCTGGGTCGGAAGAATCAATATAGTAAAAATGGTCATACTTCCAAAACTGCTATACAGATTTATTGCAATGCCAATTAAAATTCCAACAATATACTTCACAGAGCTAGAGAAAAAAATCCAAAAATTCATTTGGAACCAGAGGAGACCTAGAATAGCAAAAGCAATTCTGGGCAACAGAGACATGGCTGGGGGTATCACAATACCCAACTTGAGGCTATTCTACAAAGCTACTGTGATAAAAACAGCATGGTACTGGAAAAGAAACATACCTGAGGATCAGTGGAATAGATTAGAAGATGCAAAAACAACTTCAGACATACTCAGCCACCTCATCTTTGACAAAGGAGCCAACCACCCTCATTGGAAGAAAGATAGCCTATTTAATAAATGGTGCTGGAAAAACTGGATTTCAACCTGTCAGAGATTAACACTAGACCTATATCTATCACCATGCACTAAACTGAGATCTAAGTGGATTTAAGATCTAAATATTAAGACAGAAACACTAAACTTGCTGGAAGATAAGTTAGGTAGATCTCTTGAAGACATTGGCATAGGAAAAGACTTTATGAACAAAACCTCAGTAGCACGGGAACTAGCAGAAAGAATCAACAACTGGGATTTCATCTTATTGAAAAGATTTTGCACTGTAAGAGAAACCACCAACAGAGCTAAGAGACAACCTACAATGTGAGAAAAAATTTAGCAGCTGTAACTCACACAAAGGGCTACTGTCTAGAATATATGAAGAACTGAAAAAAATCAGACCCCCCAAATTCAAAGACCCAATTCAAAAATGGACATCTGGAATGAAGAGACATTTCTCAGACAAAGAAGTAAAAGCAGCAAATAAACATATGAAAAAATGTTCAACATCACTGGTCATTCGAGAGATGCAGATGAAAACAACACTGAGATTCCACCTCACCCCAGAAAGAATGGCTGCTGTCAAGAAATCAACCAATAACAAATGCTGGCAGGTGTGTGGAGACAAAGGAACCCTCCTTCATTGTTGGTGGGAGTGCAGACTGGTGCAACCACTATGGAAATCAGTATGGAGATACCTCAAAGAACTAGGGCTGGAGGTTCCATTTGACCCAGCTATTCCCCTGCTGGGTATTTTCCCAAAAGAATTAAAAGAATCATACCACAGTGATATATGTGCAGCCATGTTTATAGCGGCACAGTTTGTAATAGCTAAAGCTTGGAAACAGCCCAAGTGCCCATCAACTGGAAACTAGATAAAGAAGATGTGGGTTTTTTTTTAATGAAATGGAGTACTCCTCAGCCATAAAGAACAATAAACTAGAGTCATTTATAGCTAAATGGATGTATATTGAGGCCATACTCTTAAGTGAAATAAATAAGACACACATGTGTAAATACCGAATAGTTTCTCTAGTGTGAGGAACTGAGAGTGTAAATAGGCCTAAAAGGATTAATAACTAATAATTGATACTTTGAAATAGGAAAAGGTCCAAAAGGGTAGGGGTGGTGGGAGGGGAAGGGGAAAGGAAAGAATGGAAAGGAAATATTATGAGAAAAGAAAAAGAATGGAAATGAACTATGTAAATAGAGAAGGGTTTAGGGGTGAAGGGCGCACAGATAATGGGGAAAAATGAGAACCAAGATACATCATGTACAGGTACAAGCACCCAAAGATAAATGTAAATGTATTGTATACCTAAAATGTACCAATAAAAGAATTTAAGAAAAAAAAATTCTTTGCTGGGAATTGCATCTTTTCTTTGTCTATATGATTACTTTTGAAGACTTATGCATTTTTGAAGACACTGTGTTCCCTTGTTTTCTGATTTTCATGTTGAAGTTACAGATCACTTGGAATGGATATGTGCATGATTGTTGTGTGGAAATATTTTTGGTAAGTGACTTTTTCTTTGTGATGTGCCCTTGGCTATGGTTGCATTACAGAGTGAAAGTATCCTAGTACTTTTAAAGCATGGTGCAAAGTACTAGGTTCAATTTCTAGCACTGCTTTTCAAGGAGAGAATAACTACAAGTAATATGAGGGTCTAAACACCAACTGTATAGTAACAGATAATATAAAACTAGTTTAGAAAGTTCTGTATTATTGAATTAACCTAGGAAAGAAAGAGAGCTATAATGTAAGACAGGCTAAAAAAAATTAAATAGGTTTTATGCTAATATTTATATATAAGAAAGGGGGGAGAGGAGAGATTTGGGAAAATATGACAGGAGAAAGAAAGAATGAAGAGAAGGAATGGGAATATAAAGGGAAAATTAGAGAAAATACAGGAAGATTGAGTCCTGTTAATGAAGTAACAGAAACAAAGTTAGGAAAGCCTATGAAAAAAACCCTTGGTATGAGAGAATATGCCAAACAAGTTAGGACAGTATAGAAGCAAAAGCAATAACTAACACTTGTACGTACTTACATACCCCTCCCCATACACAAATAAAGCAAGAAAGCAAACAAAGAAAGAAGAAATCAAGTCTGATATTCTTTCTTATGATGGTATTTATACTGAAGAAAATTATTTCCCTCTAGACTTGTTTTATAATGCCTGATAAAAAGGCAATATGAAAATCTTGTTTTTTATTTATTCCAATTTCTTATTTTCCACTTCTTTCCAAGTAGGACAAGCCATTTAAGTCAGTCTGGAGGATACCTTCCACTCCTTTGTAGTTATAGATGAGTATTTGGGCAAGTTCACCAGTAGTGGTACTGGCTGACACCTGCCAACTCAGTGTCCTCTGTATTTGGGAATGAGAGTACTGGAGAAACTCTGGCTGTCCAATAGATCTCTCGCTCACATAGTCAATGAGAAGATCTATACTGTGAGCCAAAGCTCTATGGATTACTAGATTGTCTGAGTTAATAAAAATTGTGTAAAGAATAGGGGAAGTGGGAGGGGAAGGGGCAAGGAAAGAAGGGAAAAGAAAAAGTATGGGAAATAGGAAGACATGGAAATGAAGTCTTTGTAAATAGGAAAGGGTGGACTGGGTGAAAGGAGGGCAGGGGAATGGGGAAAAAATAAGAACGAAGACACATCATGTACAAGATCCTGATGATGAATGTAACTGTATTATAGATCTAAAATGTACCAATAAACTAAATGGAAAAAAAAATGTTGCTGAGGCAAAATACCCAACACCCCAAGTTAAAATGGAAAAGGTTTATTTAGCTCACAGTTTGTAGAAGCCTTAGCCCATAATCAGCTGACTCCAAGGAAGGGTAGCACATGGCAGAAAAATTTCTATTACATAGTGCTATCATGGTTGTCATAATATTGAAACACAACTTATTATTCAAATGTTTGTGGTGATGCTGACATAAAGAAACCCACTGCTCTGCCTGGCCTATAAAAATACATGGAGGGCTGGAGATGTAGCTTAGTGGCAGAATGCTTGACTAGCATGCTCAGGCCCTTGGTTTGATCCCCAACACCTTCCCCTCCACACACAGTAGTATATACAGAATGTAATAATGGGTAATAGACAACTATATCACCTGTCTGTTTATTTGTTACACTATATTTTAATTGTTATTTTAGAGCATATACCTTCTACTTACAAAAAAAGGTAAACTTTAGAATAGCCTCAGGCAGGGCCCTCAGCAAATGTTCCAAAAGAAGACATTGCAACTATAGGAGATGACAGCTCCATGCATGTTATTGTCCTTGAAGACCTTCCAGAGGAATGATACATGGAGGAGGAAGGCAGTGATATTGAGGACCCTGCTTTAGGTCCAGCTAGGTTAATATGTGTGTTTGTGTCTGGTTTCAACAAAGTTTAAAAGTAAATAAAATAATGTTTTATTTAAAACAGAAAACCAGAAAAATGCTAATAGAATAGGGATATAAAGAAAAAATATTTTGTACAGTTGGGCAACATTTTTAAGCTAATTTCTATTATAAAAGTTAAAATATTAAAAGTTTATAAAATGAAAAAGTTGTAAGTATCCACATTTATTATTGAAGACAGAATTTTATAATAAATCTAGTGTAACCTAAGTGTAGAGTAGTTATGAGATTTACAGAACTGTACAGTAATATTCTATGTCTTCTCATTCACTTTCCACTTATTCACTGGCCCACCCAGAGCAACTTACATCCTGCAAGCTCCATTCATAATAAGTACCCTATAGAAAGGCATCATTTTAATCTTTTAAAATCATATTTTAATATACTTTTATGTCTATATATTTTTACATACACAAATACTATTTTATTACAATTGTCTACAGTATTCAGTAAAGTAACATGTTGTACAAGTTTGTAACCTAGGAACAATAGGCTATGCCATATAATCTAAGTGTATAGAAGGCTATACCATCTAGGTTTATGCAAGTGCACTCTATGATGTTTACATAATGACAAAATTGCCTTACAACACAATTCTCAGAACATATCCTCTTTATTAAATGGTGTATGACTAAATGTCTGGCTTCATAGTGAATGCACATATGTGTTAGATGAACAAGACTAATATGCATATAACAATTAAAGAATAAATAAAATTGTATCTTTGGCATTTATCATCTTTTACCTCAGTTTATAGCCATCTGTGTATCCTATATCTTGTCTCTGAACTTTGAATGTTGAGGCCACACATGAGTCATAAATTTTTGATACTAACACATAGCATACACAGAATGTGTTCAGTATATTTTGGTGGAAGAATAAACCAGTGAACTATAATTCAGTGTCTCAAGTAAAAACTTAGGAATCATCTCTAAGACCTTGCTTTTGTACCCTTCATTTCCACTTCATCAACAAAATTGTTTGTTATAGCTCTAATACATATTCAACATCTACTCTTCTTCATGTTGATTTTTATAATCTTGGACCAAGTTACCATCATCCCTAACCTTGACTTCTTCAATAGCCTTATAATTAGTTTTCTCCCTTTCATTCTTGTTTATAATCTTTTCATGATAGCTAGAACTATCTTGTGAATGTTTGCATCAGATGTTGCCACTGTCCTGCTCAAAATTTTCTAATAACTTCCTAATGTATTTAGGACTCCTTACCATGATTTGAACACCCGCCATCTCTCTAAACTCATCTCTTACTACTTTCCTTCACTGACACTCCAGCTACATTATCATTCTTTCACTTTGGAACCATAAATAGTTCATTTGCATTTGAAGATTTTCACGCTATAGTTCCTTCTGCCTGGGATGCTGCTCTGCTGATATTCATATGACAGAAAGGCAGTAGCTCAAACATCACTTCCTCATTGAGGTCATTCATGACCTCTCAATCTCAATTAGCCATGCCAATTAAATCTATTACTGCACCCTATCTTTTGTCTCTTAATATTTATCATTATTTTATATATATTGTTTTTGGAATTACTTGGTTTATTTGTTCCTTACATGTGTCCCTTTTCAATAAAATATAATCTCCATGACAGCAGGAACTTTATTTATCTTGTTCAGTGGTACATGACCATCTTAGTCTAAGTTCCAGCAAATCTTGTTGATTGAGGACCTTGCTTGTTCCTGTGGCTGAGTGGAAGTTCTTGAAGATGGTTGCACCAACAAACCAAGTGAAAGAGCACTCTAAAAATCACTGATGAAATATATATATATACACACATATATATACACATATATATATACAAATAAAGATGACAGAAATTTCCTTGATACCTAGAGATAATATTTGATATGCAGTAGGGTGTCAATTAATATTAATTGAATAGATGGCTGCTTAGTGAACTAGCATGCATTGAAAATTTCTTACATCATAGCCAATGTTGTCATGAATTAAGTTCTTCAGGAAACAGAATCTGAGATGGCATTTAGACATTTAAGATATAAATTTTGTAGTACCCTTGGGTTCAACACCTTTGGAATGGAGAGGAAGGAAACAGGAATGGGGAGAGGGAGAAGTTGAGCTATAAACTCAACTGTTAACTTGCCAACCCCATAGGAAAACCTGGAGCTAAAAATGACCTTCATAATTTTCCTGTGTTTGGCCAGAGTGACCTTGACCGAATCAGTCACTGGATATGGGCTGTCCCAAGAAGGATCTCAACTTTGGACATAGTGTCTCTCTGCAGTTGAGAAAATCTCTGAAGGGGATAGTGGCTGAAAGATGTCTCCAGCAACTGGAACAAGTATTTCATTGGAGGAAGATCTGAGCAGAACAAAACAGTGTTCATCACAGTCTACCCACAGTACTGCCCAAATACAATTCTCCCAACATTTAAGTTGGAGATCCCCAAGGATTCTGTGAACCTGCTTCCTGGGAGGAAACTTAGAAAAGTAGGCTTAGTGGGGAAGAATTACAGATCCCACAACAATACGACACACCTGATACTAATTATTTTCTTTCTTCATTATCAATTCTAGATTCCACTCAACCTCAGTAAGCATTTCTGCTGGTCTTGGTTGCTTACCTGGTGACCCACACCTTCCTTCCAAAGAGGGGTGTGTTTGGTAGATTCTCAATGTATTCAACATTTGTGTATTCTTTTTGAGCACTCTAGAGCTTTTTAATTTTTAAACTTTTTTTTATTAGTACTACATCTTTGGCATACATTTTGATCACATCATCATAGGAAATTTGTACCTGTACATAATATATCTTAATTCTTTTTTCTCCATTTCCCTCCTCTTTCTAAATCACTATGAAGTGCCTCAGTTCTTAGCTTAGTCCATTCTTGCCCTCTATCCCTCTATGGGGGAGAGGAAAATCACTTCACAGTGTTTTCTTCACAATATGGTAGCAGGTGCAGTATTTGGAATTGAAAAACTAAATGTGCCATTGAAACAAATTGAAAGTTGATGAATTTTTTATAGAAATATTTTCAGGTGTTGAAAGAAAGCTGCCCATGGCCCCTTTCCCAGCATAATATGGCAAGAAGAAAATATCCAAAGTCTCAACTAGCATTTTCAAAATCTAATTTGATCAAAATCAAATTTAATTTAAGGCTTTATTTAAACTCTGAACTTAAAGTGGAAGGCCTCAAAAAGACTATCATTTAACATGTTTTTAAATTTCTAAAAGTTAACTACACTTGGTCTCTGATAACTTTTTGTTATTTGAAAATTATGTCTGTTCTATCATAAAATTTTCCATCTCTATTTAGAAATTAATAAGTGTGTAGTCTTTTGGTGATTTATAGAAAGCTCTTTCTCTTAGTTCCTGGGTGCCAGCATTACCAGGAGCTTAAGTTCAGCCATAAGAACAGCTATGGAAATTAATCAGCAAGTTTTTGTTGTTAGAACACAAAAGGAAAAGTAGGCCTAATGACACTCAGAGATCACCCAAAGGCAGATTGTATAAAATCACATATGCATTGTCTTTGTGTAGGGTCCATGCTTTCCTAACCTCTCCAAGGAAAACTAAGTAGTAGTATGTCACTCATCCCAAACTCAACGCACCTTACTTTACTAGACATTGGGTACCTGGATTTCAAAATTCCTGGTTCATATTATTCCTCTTTTCTTATACCCATTCATTCCCTCTTCATGAATAATAGTACCTACAAGTATTGAGTGCTTCCTATGACCTAGACACTTTTCCAAATTTTTATATGTATTGACTCATTTAATCCTCACAGCAACTTTATAAGGTAAGTAGCAATATTAGCCTCATTTTACAGATGTACCAACTGTAGTATAGATTGGTTGCATAACTTCCTTAGGACCATTTATTCACTCACCAAATATGCACTGCACACTTTCTTTTTGTTAGTGCATATTTACAGTACCTGGACCTTACAGTTATATTGGGGAGTGGGTACATGTACATAACACAGCACGTTTCTTTAATTCCCTTTCCTTTCCCACCCACCTGCCTCTCTTCTTCTCTAAATCCTTTCTCCATTTTCATGGAGTGGCAGTGACAGAAACAAAAAGATGAAGTAGGGAGTTATTGTAATAATTTGTGTAAGGAATGATGGTAGCTTAGATCAGTATGGAAGTGGTAGAGATCTTGAGAAGTAGTTGAATTTTAGAAATACTATGGATTTCAGGACAGCAGGATTTGCTAAGTAAATATGGGATATGAAAGAAAAATAGGAATTGATGACAGCACTAAGTTTTTTGGTGTGAAAAATTGGAATGAAGTTTCCAACAATAGATATAGTAGAATTAATGAGAGGAGCAGACTTGGGAGGGAAGGCTAGAGATTGGTTTGGATTGTGTTAAATTTTAGGGACCTGTTAGGTAGCCAAGCAAGAATTGTTAGGAAACAATTGCACGTGTGTATCTGAGGTTCAGAGGGAGTGCACTTGGTTTGATTATAAACTTATGAGGCATCAGTAGTTGGTATTATCTCAGGCAGACATATTCCAATGTCTATATTTTTAATCACTACCAGATACATTTCTTGTGACAGATTATATTATGTACTCTTCCCATACAGATTTTTCTATGTCCCTTGCCCTCAGATAAGATCAGAATCATTGGGTAAAGCTCTACTAATGGCACAAAAGTAGAAATGTTAGGCCCTGTTAAAATCCTGTGGGGGAATGTTCACAGGACTTAATAACATATACCATATGGCTTCTGAAAAACAATGCAGAAGTGTTTAGACTATTAAGTGTGGTATCAAAATATTGTTTATCCCAGTAGTCCTTTTAAATTACCTTTGATCTCTTGGATTACTCTCTTGGCACGTGTGTGTGTGTGTGTGTGTGTGTGTGTATGTGTGTGTGTGCGCCTGTGTGGAATTGGGAGGATTGGTTGCTGATGCTGTGGTCCTAATCCCTACTTGTTTTTAATGTATCCAAATGCCACAGAAAGTCCTTCATTCGTAGTTTATGTCGATGCATGAAGGTTATTCAGATACATATGCACTGGCGGGTAATGGAATGTCAATCTCAGCAGATACCAATTAGAAACTCCTAGGCCAACAGAGTTTCAAAGCATCCAATCTTGCATAATATAAAATTGTAATCAGCTGATTACACCAGAGAGCAATCCATACTACTTCTGAAGAAATCATTGGTTACACAATCCCTGCAGTCCCCAGAAGAGAATAATAATAAGAATATTGCTGTTTTTAAAATAATTGCTAATCAGAACTGGCTTTATGCATAACAAGAGTTGAGGGAAATAAGGAAAGGCAACTTCCTTCTTCCTAAGTGTCTCCTCTGTGGTTCACTTGGTGCCCACATTTCTGTCATTTTCATGACTTGAATTGTTGGTGTATTGCTGCCTTTGGGAATTGAATTGACTTTGTAAATAATCCTGGAAGGGGCAACACTTTACATTATTAGTTATTACCACAATTTGTGGGGATTGTTGTTGTTATTTAATCAGGTGCGTTTTGGAAAATAGACATAAAAAGCCTGAGGAAATGTGACCCTGGATATGGACTTATTCTGGAATAAGCAGAATGTATCTTAGTGCTTTTTTTCCCAGGGAGCCTGGATGTTCATATTCCTTGTCACCAATAGCACAAAAGGCAACACATATGATAAAAGCGCAAGGTTTTTATCCTTCAGTTCACTGATTATAGATGAGGCTCAGAAATCTTCGTGTTGAAAAGTACCTCAAAGGACCTGTGTGGTTTAAGCATAACTATTTGAGAAACTGGATTCGATAATTTCTAAAGTCATTACCAGCTCTAAAAATTCTTTCTGGTAGTTTTACTTCTCCTCTGTTTGGGAATGAGAAGAAATAATTTTTTTGTACTTTTGTTTGCCCTGTTCTTTTCCTTTTTCTTTGTTCATAGTCTTCTCAGCTCATGTTCTCCCCATGTCTCACTAACTCATTTAAAAGATAACACTTTGGACCAGGGGGATTATGAACAATTGCATAAATACTGACTGAAAACATTGTGTGGGATCCCTGGGGGAACAGAGACATCTAAGCACTGAGACCTGGTTTTGTTGTATTCAGCTAGTGATATGTGACATATGGGACACGTGTTTTTATAGAGATACAAACTGCAGGGAGGTCACAGATAAACAGGAGAGAAATTAAGGGGCTTTTGATGGGTAAATGTGAAATGTCCCTTTTTAATCCAGCATCTCACTTGGGACCTATTGGATACCATAAGTAATTGGAAGAGCTAAAAGGACATGACAGAGAGAAATTCTGTTCAGATCAAATTTTAAGGTGACAATTTAAGCCAGCTGTAGATACAGTTGTTCTCAGTCTAACTAAAACTAGCATCTACTGGAAAGAATAACAAGGCTTAAACCACATAATAGAGTAATTACACCCAAATCTCTGAAGGAGAGTATAGGCATCAGCTTCTTTTAAAATATACCAGGTGATTGTAATGTGCAGTCAAGATTGAGAACCACTGCCATAGGAGCTTTCTTGTAGAAATGAGAAATAAGACTTAAACACCTGGTCTTCTGACAAGTTCCTGAATGACTTGCCAACACTGTCCAGTAGGGTAGGCTTGAGAGAGTCTACATGCAGTCTCCAGTTGGCCCTAGTACTCCTCAACTGTGAGTTCCAGCTTCTCTTACAGAGCATGTGCTTATGATGCCAACTTTCCTCTATACATCCAGACTCCCTTATCTGTGTCTTCTCTTTCTTTGGACTCAGTTCTTCACACTAAGTGGTGATAGGGAGCTCTCAGAATGTCTGCATGAGATGGACTTGATTTAAAGAAATCAAGTTAAGCTTTGCCTTTATTGTAGCTGGAGACTTTGAGGCCACTCAGTGATATTGTCTCAATTTTAGCTTTTGAATATTCTACCCCTTGCAGCAACAAAAAAATCATATACGTGAAATGGAAATTTTCTCTGATTTAGCTGGAGTTTCAATTAATTTTCTTCTTTCAGTTCTAGTTACCTACTGAGAACATTTTGGTCTGTATTGATTGCTCTAGATTTATATGTTGCTAGTGAATATGTTTCTTTCAACCTTATCTTTGCAAACAACAATCTGTCACATGCTCAGTTTCTTTGCTTACTCACAGCTGTGCAGTGGTCACAAGATTTTCCTTTCTTTCTTTTTTCTTTTTTGGTACCGGGCATCGAACTCGGAACCTTGCCCTTGCCAGGCAGGCGCTGGAAACACTGAGCTAAATCCCCGGCTCTTCCTTTCTTTTTTATAAAGATTATGTAAACACTTTATAGTTTACAATGAGCTTTTCAATCCATTCTTTGATCCTGCAGTAATGCTGCGCAGCAGGGGTGACATGAGCTATTAGTATTATTTTAAAGATGAGGAGACTAAGGTACAAAGAAGTCACTTGCCCCAGGTTTATGCATTCAGGACTAAAAACCAATTTTATGCTTAGTACGATTATATATTTTTAGCTTGTTTCCTTTTTGATTACTACCTGTCTGCTCTACCTTTGGTATGCAAAGTGACTTGAACAGAAGTTCATCTGTATATCCTTAAACACTAAATTAGTGCATAACATTTAGTAAATGCTTTTGTTAAATCCTGAAAGAAACCAGTCTTCTCATCTCAGGTCCTGTGGTCTTTTTAATCCCTGTGTCCACTCTTCTTTTCTTAGTATTCAAACAGATAGAAAAATGTGTGAATAGTTATGTAACTAGCATTTAGTGGAGTGCTAGGACCAGGACCTAGTTTGCTTAATTCCTACCAGGGTACATTTACATTGCCTTCTTTATGGACAGTGGAAGACCCAATGCTATGATATGACACATTTTAGAAACATACATGTCAAATGATGACTTGGATATTCTTAAGGTAACTGATAAAACTAACTTTCCAAAAAGCTGTGAGACATGTTTATTTTCTTTGCCTATACATTCACCTCCCTCTTTTTCTGAGTCAGAGGCTAGGTACTTAATGCTTTCAGGTTGTCAGTAACTTCACCATGGGTCCCCCCATTCTAGCATGCTACCTAGTGTTCAGAATCTTTTCATATCTTTTTTCTTTTATCAAAGTTTCTCTGCCTTTTGACCATTCATAGTGCAGTTTTCAGTTGCTAGCTGGAAGATCACCTCACTTCTCTGAGCCTCAAATTTCTTACCAAATAACAAGGATAATAATATATCCTTCTTACCTATGCCATTTGTGTGGTATGAACATACAGATGTGAAATGGGTAGGTATAAAGCATTTTCTAAACATGTGGTGAGGGTGTTAGTTTTTTCCCTAGGAAATGGTTTGAGCCTTAGATAATGGTTTGGATTAATTCCTATGATGGAAATTTAAAGACTCTTGGCAGATCTGTGAGAGACAGATTTTTATTCAGGGGTGGGAGAAAGAGAAACTTTTATGACTTGACTGTTGACTTTGTAGCATGGGTCCTCTTAACTTTTTGTTCATCCTATGTAACTGCTACTTCTGCAGAGTCACAAGTTGATTAGGACTACAATATCTTGTGATAATTAGTTTTTGACCTAAAATGATTTGAACTCATCCAAGCTAGTTGAAGTCTATTTGGTTCACTTCCAGAAAGTTTTAGACCATAGCTCTTCCATACTGTAGATCAGTAGGTAACAGCTCTCTGCTTCACTAATGTTGAATTTGGAGAAACTATTCCTCTGCCTTCTGGTGTTCCATAACTAAGGGAATGATGCCAGTGAGGTGAAAGGTGAAGGTTAGATAGTGCACAGAAGCCTGCCCTTGAGAAAGCTGGGGCCAAACAGGAGGGTGTACTATTCATATGTAATCTTGCCACATTGTGTTATTACTGAGGTCCTTTTGCCAAAATATGTCAACAAATGCCTTTTGGACAGTTGTGAGACACAGAGGTTGATGTCTTTCCAGGCATTTTCCTGACAGAACTGTCACTCCTGAAAATTACACAGTACAGATTGAAACTAAGATTATAGGTTTAAACAGATCTTGCCTCTCTCTGACTAGGGACAGCCTAAGCAATGCCCAGAAGCTAAATTTGGTCTCAATTACTATGAAAATTGAAAGTAATGCATTGCAATTAAGAGTCTGAAAACAGCCTTTAATTTAGATTCCATAAAACATTGATGGGTTGGGAGAGTATGATACTGAGGTCTCATGGGGTCTGTATTAAAGATGAGTAGAGGCTTTTTAAAGCTTTTTGCTGGTTTGAATGTGATATGATGGCCCTGGAAATCTGAAGGCAATGAGATTGGTTGATTATTCCAGGCCCTGTTAAATGTGGCAGTAAACATTTTTGTAACAAGAGTTACTGCTTAGAAAGGTTGGGATCCTAGATAGATAAGGTGGCTTCTGTACACATGCAGCTTACAAATAAAGGAGCAAAAGAAATGCCATCTAAGAAAGAAGGATATTGTGAAAAGACCAAGGATGTTAATAAAGAAATAGAAAAATAAAATGCCTTACTTGGAATGTAAAGACAGAAAGAATTGTCCAATGTCAAGATACAGTGCACATGGAAAACATAGAATGTTATCCTGAAATTCCCAACTCAAAGTATTCCAGTCTCATAAAAAAATAGAATAAATCCTAGAAATAACAAATTCTCCCTAACTTGGAAGAGCCATAGCTAGAAGGGAAAGCAGAACACCGTGATGTAGAAAACATCGTGTTATAACAGGGACTAGACTAAGTCTGGTCATGGGCATAGAAGCTTCACTGAATAAAGAGAGGAAATGGAGACAAGGATCTTTTGCCAAAATTGCTTATGACCCTGGCTTCTTTTCTATTACTTTTAGATCACTGAACTTGAAACAAGCTATGTATGTTTGGAGGTGTGACTGTGATATTTATAGGTTTTGAATGGTGTATGTGTGTGTGTGTTTGGAGATGCAGAAAAAAGAGCATTAGAAATATGTAAAATTACCCTGAGATAATCACTTTTAGGATACCCTTACTTTAATGTGACTTACTTTGTGTATACACATATATGTAATTTTCACAAATGACATCATACTCTAATGCTTTCTTTATTGATAAGTACATCTTTGTGGGAACTGGTTCTCTCCTCTTCTCTTTTTTTTCTTATTTATACTTTCTCAAGATAATGTAACTCAGCAGACTAGTGTATATCCTTCTATACATTTCTCTAGTTGCATTTTATCAGATTCACGCTTCTTGGGAATTATTTTACAAAACTGATTATTATTGTGTAAATTTTCTGTGTCTTTTATTCAATAACCAATAGAGTACTTTGTGAATTTGGTGAAACTTCCACAATTCTCTTAATGGTTAGCATAGTAATTCATGACACGAACATCCCATGGTTCATTTAGTAATTTCTATATTGATGACCATTCACTGTATTTCTAGTTTGTTGCCATCATCCTTGATGCTGCAGCAATTATTTTCATATTATTTTGAAACACATTAAATTGTAGTTTCGTAGGTCAGAAATTGTTAACTATAAACAAAAATGTATAATACTAGCAGGCATAAAATAAATTACCTGCAATAGAGACCAAGTTTGAGACTGCAAAAAGTAAAATTGGCAACTTTTAATTCTACCTTAAAGTATTCTAGAGTGCAGGAAAAAAGAACAGAGAGATAAAAATAAGAAAATCAATAATAAATATTATCAGTCAGTGAAAGAGAACCAACACAGAACTAATCTATGTATTTTAAGAGAAAAGAACAAATATAATAGACATAATAATAGGAGAAAACACATCCAAAGTTAAATAGCTGAATCTCTGGATGAAAAGGGATTACCTAGTACTAGTCAAACTAAAAAGATATGACTGACAGCTGTGTATTCCTAGTAATGTTTTGAAATTCAAAAATAGAGAAAAAGATTTCAAAAATCCAGTCAAAAAACCAAACACAACAACAACAACAGAACAAAAGCAGGTTACTTCTAAAGAAAAAAAAGATAGCATCAGAATCTTCTGTACTATTAAATGTCATAAGATAAGGGAGTAGCATTTATCTTTTGGTAGAAAAAATATTTTGACCAAGTAGATCTTTACCATGATAGTGCCACCTAAAAGTCCTTTCAGAACTTCAGGAGTTCAGAAGTATACCTTCTACAGAACCCTTAGAATAAAGAGCAGGGAATAACTAAAAATAAGTACTGGAAGGAACTGGAGAACAAAAAATTAAGACTTTAAAATTCAGACTATGGTATAAAAAGATTGATATGTGTATAATATTCATTTACATATAAAATTAGTTTGAATGTTGTAGGTAAAGTTATAAAATAAAATGCAAATATCATTTATAATTCTTAAAAGTAAACAGTGCATTTTGAAAATAGCAAGTGCAAAACTAATCTAAAATTCCATACTATACCATCATTATCGGCTAGATTGGGTGACGGTGTAAGGAAACATAGGAACTGCTAGTAGATACAGTTTCAAAGAGAAAACGAAATTCAGTTATTTTAAATTTAGGGGTAACTACTTGCAGAATAAAAATCATAAAAATGTACTTTCTAAATGACTATAGCAGGAAAAAATATGGGAGAAAGAGAGACAAAGGAAGAGAGCGTGATTCAAAAATAGCAACAGAAGTAAGACCAACCAATGCCAATATGCCAATAAATATGTGTGAGTTAAACATTCCTATTATAGGGCAAATATTCTAAGCTGGAATTAGAAAACAAGGCTTAACTATAATTTGTAGTTTATAAAGGACACATTGGAAAATGACTCTTAAAGTTGAAGGGCAGAGATCCTAGGAAGTGCATGTCCCATTTCCCCTAGCACATGCTACCCTCTGGGCCCTGTAACAACCAGGAGGACCTAGGAGCATGCGCCCTACCCACAACCAATATGCTACCCACCAGAGACCACGGCTAGAACCAGGAGGACCTGGGTTCTGCACACCCTGCATGCTCCAGCTTCAATCCCCGGGTTTTCACAACAGAGTTGACAACCAACATCCTGGTTGATCTTTTTTGACCTGATCAAAAAAGAGACTAACATCCAAGAGGAGAGTTTTGTTTCAGGACCAAAGTTATACCATTCCATAGAGACCTGGTGAGAGACAGCTGTAGCAGATAGGCTTGGAGGTGAGTGCTAAATAAGGATCTACTGGGATTCCCCTGGGAGGCCTAGACTCAGACCAGGAGGATCATGGACTTGCATTTTGTTGTGGGAGGCCAGGTTCAGGAGAAGTAATTTTCAGGGGGGTGGGTAGTCCTGAAGAAGGCAAATAGTGTAGGGATATGTTTGAGCTCTGACACTGCTGCCAAATCCAGCAGAAATCAGTGCTCTGAATTACTATAGGTCAATGAAGGGGGAGGTGGGTAACTGTCTTCACTAAAATCAGTGTCCTTTTTGTATTGGTAAAGGGCTGTTCATGAGTGGTTCCTAAGGTTTGTCAATACTGTAACCCATTGATATTTGATGCAATTGTTGTTGAATTTACCACCATAGTCAAGGTAATACAGTAGTGATTACCAATCGGTTTTCTATCTATACCAATAGCTGGATTACTGGGCAGGGGGTGTTATAAACAATACAGTAGCTTGCTCTCAAAGAATGGGAACTGGGCCAAAGAATTTGCAAACTCTAGCACAATAAACAAACAAACAAGCAAACAAAACAAAGCCTCAGATACATGAAAAGACAAGGCAACAAAATGTCTCCAAAATTCCCAATTGCCAATTCCCCCCAAATCAGTACAGGGACAGTGAGAGAGAGGACATCATAAGCTACACAGCAGCAATGTCTGAAATGGTACCAATAGAAGTAAAACAGTTTTATAAGATGCTTAGCAAATACATTTACATTTATCATTGGGTGTTTGTACCTGAACATGATGTATCTTAGTTCTTATTTTTTCCCCCATTACCTATGCGCCCTTCACCCTGACCACACTTCCGTATTTACATAGACTTTGTTTCCATTTTTTTTCTTTCTCATAATTTTTCCTTTCCCTTCTTACCTTTCCCCTTCCCCTCCCACCACCCCTACCCCTTTGGACCTTTTCCCATTTCAAATTATCAATTATTCATTTTAATCATTTTCATCCTTATTTACACTTTCGGTTTCTCACACTAGAGATACTATTCAGTATGTACACATGTGTGTCCTATTTATTTCACTTAAGAGTATGGCCTCAATATGCATCCATTTAGCTATAAATGACTCTAGTTTCTCATTCTTTATGGCTGAGTAGTACTCCATTTTATAAAAAGTCCACATCTTCTTTATCTAGTTTCCAGTTGATGGGCACTTGGGCTGTTTCCAAATGTAAATGTATTGTATACCTAAAATGTACCAATGAATATATAAATTTAAAAAAGATGCTTAGCAAATTCAAAGAATATATAACTAATCACATAATGACCATAATGAAACAAATGATCAGCATGTCTAGAGGACTCTAATAACAGTTAGTGGAATTAAAAGAAAGAGGTACAAAACATGAATGCCCAGCATAGAAAATAATGGCAGTCCATAAGAAAGTTCCAAACAGAAATCCAGGTGATTAAAAACATGATTGAAAGTATATGTAGCAGAAGCAACCAATGTGAAGACAGAGCGTCAGACCTAGATTTTTTTTTTTGGTATCAGGGATCGAACTCAGGACCTTGCGCTTGCAAGGCAAGCACCTGAACCACTGAGCTAAATCCCCAGCTCAAGACCTAGATTTTAAAAGTGTGGTCAGTGACCATTTAATGAGAGATACCTTAAAAACAACAAGGAAAGAGGAAAAATGGATCCAAAAGCTCATGGATGACTCATAGTGGATGAATATAAGAGTAACTGGAATTAGTGAAAAATCAGAAGACAGTACAAAGAGCATAAAAATCCTGTTTACAAAAGCAATAGAAAACTTTCCAGACATGGAAAAAGAATTAAATATGCAGATAAACAAAACATATAGAATCTTGAATAGAAATGATCAGAAAAAAAAATACTCCACATCACATAATAATTAAAATATCAGAAATATAACACAAGAACAGAATCTTAAAGGCTTCTAGAAAAAAGTAACGCATCACCTACAAAGGAAAACCCATTAGAATTACAACAGGTTTCTCAACACCAACCTTAAAGGCAAGGATGGGATGGAATGAAATGTTTCAAGCTCTTAAAATAACAACTTCCAACAGATTGTCATGTCCTGTATAATTATCTTTCTAAATTGATAGAGAATTAAGATGCATTGATGATAAAGAAAATCTAAAGAAATTCATGAGATCCAAACCAACACTCCAAGAAATTCTCAAGGATATCCTAGAAAGAGACACTGAAGCTAAAAATGCCACTGTCCAAAAAAATGAATGTATCAGGTATAGACAGCAATTAAGTAGAAGGAAAAGAAAGCAACACAGCAACAGGAAACTAATACTATGACAGAAATAAGTCAATACCTATCCGTTTTGACCAGCAGTGTAAATGGACTCAACTCCCCAATTCAAAACAGATTAGTAGACCATTTCAAGAAATGAAATCCAGAGCCACCCCTAGCATTGAGGAGGTGAGCCGCATCCAGTGCCAAGGGGTAGCCTTCCAGGCTGCTGTACCACCTCACACAGCATTGAGGACAAGAGCCACCCCAAGGGTGGAGGAGCAGAGCTTCTCCCAGCACTGATGAGGAGCCTTCTGGGCCACTGTACCACCCCCACCAGCATCGAGGAGCAGAGCTCCACCAGCACCTAGGAGATGATCTATGTGGGTGCCAGCAGCACAAACCTACCCTCCCTTGAAATGAGAAGACAGGTAAACAAGTCACAAAACCAGACTTCCAGATAACCTAAAGCAACCCCAAAGGGAAACAAGATGGAAGAATCTGATACTCAACCACCTGGACTCCCTGGACTGGCAATAAAAGAGGATCTGGAAAAAATGAAATCAGAAATAATTTCTCCCATAACAGCAAAGATTGTGCCCATAGTGCAAGACATGACTAATAAATCTAGAGAGGACACAGATGAAAAAAAAATAGAGGATCTGAGGAACATGATGGAATCCCAACATAGGAAACAAATGGAACCCATAAAACAGATGCAAACAGATTTACAGGAGATTAAAAACTCCATTGAAAGTCTATATAGCAGAATGAACCAATGTGAGGACAGAATTTCAGATATAGAAGATAAAATTGCAATCAGTGACCAGGAAAAGAAAAATTGCTTTAAAATTGTAAGGGACCATGTGAAAGCAGTCCAGCAGCTGCTAGATGATGCAAAGAAGAATCACATAAGACTGATTGGAATCAATGAAGCAGCAGGAGAGAGTGCAGATGATATTAAAAAAACTGTTCACAGAAGTGATGGCAGAAAACTTCCTAAGCAGGGAAAAAGAACTTCACATACAGATAAATGAGACATATAGGACTCCAATTACCCTTGATAAAAAAAAATCTACACATAGGCCTATAATAATTAGGATTCCAGAAACCCAACAGAAGAACAAAATTCTACAAGCAGTCATAGAAAAGAAACAAATCACAAATAAAGGAAAGCTCATTAGAATCACAGCAGACTTCTCAATGCAAACCTTCAAGGCAAGAAGAGCTGGGAGTGAAGTATTTCAAACCCTAAAGGAAAAGAGCCTCCAACCCAGATTGATGTACCCTGCCAAACTATCTTTAAAAATTGATGGAGAAATAAGATACTTTCATGACAAAGAGAACCTGAGGAACTTCATAAATACGAAACAAGCACTCCAAAGAATTTTTAAAAATATCCTTGGAAAAGGCAATGAGGACCACAACCCCAGGAAGCCCAGCAGAATGCGTCCATGGGACACAACAAGAAATTAAACACAAAGGGATAGAATCCAACAAAAAGAAAAAGTCATGACAATGATAAGCCAATATGTATCAGTTATAACCTTCAATGTTAACAGTCTCAATTCACCAATCAAAAGAAATAGACTGGCAGAATAGGTCAAGAAGCAAGATCCAACAATATGCTGCACACAAGTAACACACTTAATTCAAAAAGAAACTCATAGACAGATAGTTAAAGGGTAGAAAAGAATATGCCATGCGAACCATGGAACCATGGAACCTCCCCAAAAAAGCAGGAGTAGCTATCCTCTTTGCACGTCAAGTGGATTTCAAACCAACACTGATTAAGAGAGACAAAGAAGAACACTATACCCTTGTAAAGGCAACAATCTAAGAGGAAAGAGATGACAATCTTAAATATATATGCATCAAACACTAGCATGCCCAACTCTATAAAACAAATACTAATGGACATGAAAAATCAAATAAGCACTAATACAATAGTAGTGGGGGACCTCAATACCCCACTATCACAAATAGATAGATCAACTAGACAAAAAATAAGCAACAAAACACTAGAACTAAATCAAACTCTTGAACAAATTAACTTAACAGATGTTTACAGAGTGTTCCACCCACAAACTCATAATACACACTCTTTTTAGCTGCTCATGGGTTGTTCTCCAAAATGGACCACATACTTGTTCATAGAACATGTTTAGGTAAGTGCAAAGGAAATGAAGTTATCCCCTGTATATTATAATACTATAGTGTGATGAAATGGGAGATCAATAGCAAAAAAACCCACAAGAATTTCATAACCACATCAAAATTGAACAACACACTTCTGAATAACCAATGGGTCACAGAGGGAATTAAAGAAGAAATCAGACAGTTCCTTCAATTAAATGCCAATGCCGATACAACATATCAGAATCTGTGTGACGCAATGAAAGCAGTCATATGAGGGAAATTCATAGCAGTGAATACACATATTAGGAAAATAGAACAAGCCCAATTAAACAACCTGATGGTGAACCTCAAGTTTCTAGAAAAAGAAGAGCAGGACAACACCAAAGCTCATACAAGGGAGGAAATTATAAAGATCAGAGGAGAAAACAATGCAATGGAGACTAAGAGAACGATACAAAAAATCCATGAAGCCAAGAGTTGGTTCTTTGAAAGAATCAACAAAATTGACAAACCCTTAGTGAACCTTATCAGAAAAAGGAAAGAAAAGGCCCAAATCCATGCAATTAGGAATGAAAAGGATGAAATTACAACAGACCCAGCAGAAATCCAGAGGATCATCAATACCTACTTCCATAACCTATACGCCAATAAGATGGACAACACAGAAGAAATGGACAGATTCCTAGATACATAGGAATGACCAAAGTTGAATGAAGAAGTCCTAAAAATTCTAAACAACCTAATATCAATCAATGAAATTGAAAATGTAATTAAAAACTTATCAACTAAGAAAATCCCAGTCCTGATGGCTTCCCTGCTGAATTCTACAAGACCTTTAGAGAGGAACTGCTGCCACTACTGTTGAAACTCTTCAATGAAATTGAAAGGGAAGCAATACTCCCAAATTTATTCCTGGAAGCAAGCATCACCTTGATCCCCAAAGCAGAGAAAAACCCAACTGAAAAAGAGAACTATAGGCCAATCTCACTAATGAACATAGATGCAAAAATCCTTAATAAGATATTGGCAAATAGAATGCAGAAGATCATCAAGAAGATCATACACCCTGACCAAGTGGGATTCATCCCAGGGATACAGGGATGGTTCAACATATGCAAATCAATCAATGTAATACACTATATCAACAGAGCCAAGGACAAAAACCATATGATTATCTCCATAGATGCAGAAAAATCATTTGACAAAATCCAGCACCCATTCATGAGAAAAATCCTACAAAAAATTGGATTAGACAGTCTCTACCTCAATCTGATAAAAGCCATCTATGAAAAACCAACAGCCAATATCATGTTAAATGGTCAAAAGCTGAAATCCTTCACAGTAAAAATCAGGAACAAGACAAGGATGTCCACTATCAACACTCTCATTCAATATAGTTCTGGAAACATTAGCCATGGCAATTAGACAAGAGAAAGAAATAAAAGGAATAAAAATAGGAAATGAAGAAGTCAAATTGTCATTATTTGCAGATGACATGATACTCTGTATAGAAGACCCCAAGAATGCCAACGAAAGTCTTCTAGACTTAATAACCAAATTCATTAAAGTAGCTAGATATAAGGTCAACACACAAAAATCAATAGCTTTCCTCTACACGAACAACAGACTCACTGACAGAGAAATAGTCAAACAATTCCTTTCACAATAGCATGCAAAAAAATGACATGACTAGGAATCACCCTAACAAAAGAAATCAAAGCCCTCTTCCCTGAAAACTATAGGACTCTGAAAAGAGAGATTGAAGATGTTATCAAAAAATGGAAAGACATCCCTTGCTCCTGTGTAGGAAGAATCAACATAGTGAAAATGGTTATACTTTCCAAACTGCCATATAGATTCAATGCAATCCCAATTGAAATTCAAGCAGCGTAACTCAAGGACCTTGAGAAAACAATCCAAAAATTCATTTGGAACAAGAAGAGACCCAGAATAACAAAAGCAATACTAGGTTACAGAGACATGGCAGGGGGTATCACAATCCCTAACTTGCAACTATACTACAAAGCTACTGTGATAAAAACAGCATGGAACTGGCAAAGAAACAGACCTGAGGACCAGCGGAAAAGATTAGAAGATGCAGAAACACCTCCAGACACACTCAGACACCTCATTTTCGATAAAGGAGCCAAACACCCTCACTGGAGGAAAGATAGTCTCTTTAATAAATGGTGCTGGATAAATTGGGATTGCACTTGCCAAAGATTAAAACTAGACCTATATCTCTTGCCATGCACTAAAGTAAAATCGAAATGGATTAAAGATCTAAATATAAAAACAGAAAGGCTGAACTTGCTGGAATAGAGGTTAGGCAGAACTCTTGAAGACACTGGTGTAGGGAAAGATTTTATGAACAAAACCTATGTTGCCCATGAAGTAGCACAAATAATCAACAAGTGGGATCTCTTCTTATTAAAAAGCTTCTGCACAGCAAGAGAAACCTCCAACAGTGTAAAGAGACAACCCTACACAGGGAAAAAATTTTCACCTACTGTTCTTCAGACAAAGCTCTACTATCTACAATCTATTAAGAACTTAAAAAAAAATTAGACCCAGCAAATTTGAAGACTCAACCCAACAATGGTCATCTAAAAGGAACAGTTATTTCTCAGACAAAGAAGTAGAATTAGCAAATAAACATATGAAAAAATGTTAAACATCATTCGCCATTTGAGAGATGCAGATGAAAACAACACTGAGGTTTCACCTCACCTCAGAAACAATGGCTGCTATCATGAAATCAACCAATAACAAATGTTGGCAGGGCTAGTGGGAAAGAGAAACCCTGCTCCATTGCTGGTGGGAGTGTGGACTGGTGCAACCACTGTGGAAATCAGTATGGAGATACCTCAAAGAACTAGGTCTGGAAGTCCCATTCAACCCATCTTTTCCCCTGCTGAGTATCTTCCCAAAAGAATTTAAAGAATCATACCACAGCAATATATGTGCACCCATGTTCATAGCAGCACAATTTGTAATAGCTAAAACTTGGAAGCAGCCCAATTGCCCATCAACTGGAGACTGGAAAAAGAAAATGTGTGTTCTTTTTTTTTTTATATAAAATGGAGTACTACTCAATCATTAAAAATGAGAAATTAGAGATATTTATAGCTAAATGGATGCACATTGCAGCAATAGTCTTATGTGAGATAAATAGCACACACATGTGTAAATACTGAATATTTTCTCTAGTGTGAGAAACTGAAAGTATAAATAAGGAGTAAAAGGTATAATAGGTAATGTGACATAGGAAGAAAAGGGGCAAAGGGGATGGGGAAGTTAGAGGGGTAGGGGAAAGGAACAAAGGTAATGGAATTAATATGAGCAAATAAAAAAAGAAAACAAAGTCTTTGTAAATAGGGAGGAATGGAGTGGTTGAAGGGATGAGAGGGGAATGGGGGAAAAAAATAAGAACCAAGATAGATTATATAAAGGTCCAAATTTCCAATGATGAATGTCATTATTTTGTATACCTAAAATGTACCAGTAAAATTAATTAAAAAATAAAATCCAATGGTGTGCTGTATACAAGAAACATATTTAGCAGAAAAAGAAATTAATAGACTAAAAATAAAAGGGTGAAATACAGTGTTCCATGCAATGGGAACCCTCCCAAAAAGCCAAAGTAGCTATCCTATTTTTAAACAAAGCAGATTTTATGCCAAAGCTGATCAAAAGAGACATTACATATTGGTTATTAAAACTATTCAACAGGAAAAGATAGCAGTTACAAGCATATGTACACCAAACCACTGTGCAATCAACTTCATAAAACAAACTCTAATGGAGACAAAAGATCAAATAAAGATTAATAGAATTATAGTGGGGGATCACAATACTCAATATTACAAATAGAGAGAACAACTAAACAAAAAATCAAAAAAGGAAATTTCCAAGTCAAATCAAACCTTTAAACAAATGGACTTAATAGATATATACAGAGTATTCTACCCAACAAAAACAGGATACATTTTCTTTTCAAATGCACATGGTACTTTCTCCACATATTAGTAAACAAAGCATGCCTAAGCAAATGCAAAATAATTAAAATTTTATCATGCATATTATCAGATCATAATGCAATGAAACTGGAAATCAACAGCAAAAGAAACCACAGAAACTGTGCAAAGATATGGAATTGAACAGTACACTCTTGAGAAATGAATGAGTCACAGAGGAAATTAAGGAGGATATCCTAGAATTAAATGATAATGCCAGTACAACATACCTGAATTTATGGGACACAATGAAAGTAGTCCTTTTAGTGAATTTTTCAGTGGTGAATGCCCACATCACAAAAATAGAACAAATGTTAGTAAATAACCTAAAGATGCATTGCAAGGTCCTAGAAACAACCCAAACTTGGATCTTATACCAGGAAGGAAATTATAAAGATCAGAGCAAAAAGTAATGAAATGAAGACTAAAAAATCAATACAAAAATCAATGAATTGAAGACCTGGTTCACTGAAAGTATAAATAAAATAGACAAATCCTTAGCCATTCTTAACAAGAAAAGGAAAGTAAAGACAAAAATTATTGTAATTAGAAATGAAAAAGGTAAGATTCCAGTGGACTCTACCAAAAACTCAGAAAATTATTACCAATTATTTCACAAACACATAGGTCAAATAATTGGAGAACTCAGAAGACATCGATAGATTACTAGATACATGTGAATTGCCAAAACCAAACCAAGAAGACTTAAAAATCTTGAACAATCCAATAAGAAGCAATGAATTTGAAGTTGTAGTAAAAACTACCAACTTAAGTCCAGGGCCTGGTGGATCCACAGCCAAATTCTACAAGAACTTAGGGGTTGACCCAATACCAATACTCCTCAAAATTTTAATGAAATTAAGAAGGAAGTAGTACATCCAAAATCACTCTGGGAAGCTAACATAAATTTGATCCCAATACCAGACAAGGATCCAACCAAATAACAGAAGTATCAGCTAATTTCTCTAATGAACATTGATGCAAAATCATTAATAAGATACGGGCAAACAGTATGCAACAACTCATCAAGAAGATCATACACTGTGGCCAAATAGGCTTCATCTCAGGGATGCAAGGATGGTTCAATACACACAAATCAATAAATGTAATTTATCTCATAAATAGAAGCAAGGACAAAAATCACATGATCACCTCAATAGATGCAGAAAAAGCCTTTGACAAAATTAAACATCCACATGATGATCTCAACCTGATGAAAGCCATTTATGACCAACTTACTCCCAATATCATATTAAATGGGAAAAAGAAAAATCAAGAACAAGACAAATATGTTCATTATTACTACTCCTGTTCAAGATAGAACTCAAAATATTAGCCAGACTATTTAAGCAAGAGAAAAAATTAAAAGGGATACATCTAGGAAAGGGCAAAGTCAAAATATCATTATTTGCAGATTTCATGATCCTTTAGTCATAAAACCAAAAAAAATTGTGCCAAAAGACTCCTAGAATTGATAACCATATTCAGAAGTGTAGCAGGATACAAAATGAACACACACAAATCAGTAGCATTCCTTTACACATTCAATAATGAACTCACTGAAAAAATAATTAGGAAAACCATACCATTCAAAATAACATCAAAAATTTAAATACTTAGGTATTAACATTAGTAAGGAAGTGAAAAATCTGATCTCTACAATGTAAATTATATCAGACTGAAAAAAGAAATCAAGGAGGACATTAGCAAATGGAAAAATATCCTGGACAGGCAGAACCAACAAAATCAAAATGGTTACAGTTTCAAAACTTATATACAGATTTAATGCAATCCCAATCAAAATGCCAACATCATTTCTCACAGAGCTAGTAAAAACAATCAAAATCTATACAGAACAATAAGAGATCCAGAATTGCAAAAGCAATCCTGGGTAACTAAGGCAAAGTAGGTGGCATCACAATCCTGGACTTGAAATTACAGTGATATAAACAACATAGTACTGGTACCAAAACAGACATGGGGATCAGTGGCATAGAACTGAAGAAGCAGAAACAACCCCAGGCCCATACAGCTATTTGAACTGTGACAACGGAATCAAAAACATACATTGGAGGAAAGATAATAAGTGATGCTGGGAAAATTGGATATCCTTAGTCAGAAGATTGAGTCTAGGGTCATATATCTCTCCATGCAGTAAACTAAAATCAAAATAGGTCAAAGATCTAAATGTTAAAACAGAAACACTTAACCTGCTGAAAGATAAAATAGGTAAAACTTTTGAAGTCATAGGCATAGGCAAAAACTTTTAGGACAGAATGCATGCAGGTCGCACAGGAAATAGTACCAAGAAACAACAAATGGGATCATATCAAATTAAAAAGCGTTTGCGCAGGCAAAAATACAACAAACAGTATGAAAAGACAACCCACAGAATGGAAAAAAATTTGCCAGCTATTGCTCTAATCAACAATAACATCAAGTATATACAAATAAATAAAAGGCAGGGGATTTAGCTCAGTGGTTCCACCGCCTGCCCTACAAGCTCAAGGACCTGAGTTTGATCTCTGTTACCAAAAAAAAAAAGAATATACAAATAAATAAAAAATTAGACTCCACAAATAAAAGACCCAATCAAAAAAATGGGCAACCAAAATGAATAGATACTTCTCAGAAGAAGTATAAATGGCCCATAAATACATGAAAAAATGTTTAGCATTGCTTGCAATTAGAGAAATGCAAATTAAAACATTAATGAGATTCCATTATACCCCCAAAAGAATCACCATCATGGAGAAATCAAATAATAACAAATGCCAGCAAGGCTGCGGGAAAAAGGAACCTTTCTACATTGTTGGTGAGACTGTAAACTAGTACAACTGCTATAGAAGTCAGTATGGTGAGTCCTCAAAAATTAAAACTAGATATTCCATTTTCCCCCAGCTATTCCCTTTCTAGGTATCTTCCTGAAAGTGTTAAAAGGGATAATAGTACATGCATATCCATGTTTACAGCAGGACAGCTCATAATGGCTAAATTTTAGAAACAGTGTATATGTCCATCAACAAATAAATGGCTAAGGAAAACATATTCATTCACAATGAAGTATTACTCTGCCATAAAAAGGATAAACGAATCATTTGTAGGAAAATGGGTACACCACCTTGAGACCATAATGTTAAGTAAATCTGACACATATACAAGCTTAAATATTGCCTGATGTCCCTTATATGACAAATCTGAAATATATAAATAGCAAAATAAAAGATAGATAATGGAAAGTTGGGAGATCTTCCTCAAATGGGAAGTGGATCAAGAGATGGAGGGGAGGGGAGGAAGAGGAGGGAAAGGTACTGCAAAATAAATTAAGATGTATTATGTACAGGAACCAACTCCACACAAGGAAAGTAAACATCATGTACTGCAAGCATGTGCTAATAACAATAAAATAAAATAAATTAATATAAATAGTTGACTACTGGCAAATACAAGGAGAAACTAATAGAGGCTGATAATCAAAGGGAACTTTAGCAAAGCTTTTTCTCTAAGACAAGAAAAGTAAAATACATAAAGCCACATAAAAGATCTGATTAGTTCAATTACTAAAGTTGAATTACTTCATATTAAGGTCTTTACTCTAATAAAATCTACCTTATTTGGTAGCGATCATGGGACATTAAAATATAATCATATATTTCCCACAATATAGACTCCAATTGCAAATACCAGTTGTGGTATATCATTCTGTTATATTTCCAATTAATAACAGATGTACAAAGGGGATCTTTCCTTATACTTAGAAAATGCAGAATACCTTTTGAAATAATTGTTGGGTTGAGGAAGAAAACAAAAGCTACAGTTCTAGAATACTTAGAAAAATAACCATCCCAATGCACCAAATGTCCAAACCTCTTGCTTATCTTTAAGGAGAGGAAAATGCATAGCTTTATAAAAATTTTCTTGTTAAATGTTCAACTTTGAAAGCAGAACAACAATATAAGGATAAGAAAGAAATTAATACAGCTAGAAGCATTACATGTTTGCAGTACATAAAGATTACATTCCTCATGGGAAGTTGGTACATGTACATAAGACATCTTCATTCTTTATTGATATCCTTTGCATTCCCTCTATTTCCCTCCCTCTCTCTCCATCTCTTAGTTACCTTACAATAAGAAACCATAGAAGAAACCCAAAATATAAATGAAGAGCCAGATAAAAGATGGAAAATAGGAAATGGGGAGATAGATCTTTTACAAAAGGATTTCATATTGTGTGGTTTCTCTTATATGAGAACCCAAAATATAAATAAAGAACATTTTATATTTTCTGAAGATTTGGTAGACAGATGTTACTTTACATTCTTCTAATGTTGAATATTTTGCTCCGGAGATGTGATGCCAGCCTACTACAAGTATGTTGCCTTGTCGATGTCACTTTTTTTCTTTCTTTTTTCCCCTTTGGCTAGATGCCTAAAAGATTGTTTTTCTTGAAATCTAGTTATTTTACTAAGATATATTTTAGTGTCATTGTTTATAAATTGTCTTGGGTTATAATTTTTTTCAATTTATACATTTAGTTTTCTTGTTTGATTATTTCTGGGAATATTCAGGCTATTTTTGTTGTATTCTTTATGTTCTTCAGTTATGTTTATATTGGATCCCCTTTGTCTATTTGTCTACTTTTATATTTAGAGTGTTATTTTGAAACTTTAAAAAACTCTATAATCATTAATATTTTTGTTTTATGTTTGTGAAATCCTGTACACCAAATATCTTCCAATGAAGTTTCCTCAGTATCAGTTTTTCATGATATTAATTAAAATTTGGTTCTAATTTTTTCTTTGCTTGTCTCCGTTAGTTCAAGTAAGCAGTCTCATTTTTATCCATATTAGTTCAAATCATCAAGTTGTTACATAAAATATAATTTATTGATTTCTTTTCTTTTTTTCTTAGTCCTGAGGATTAAACTTGGCCTCATGAATGCAAGCCACACTCCAGCCCCTTACATTTCTTATTGAGAGTATATTTATTGCCTCTGCAAAGCTTTGTCTAACTCCCAAATGCAATTCTTACAGCCTTAATTGCCTTTCTGATTATAGCACTTGCCACACAGTTTTGAAGATTCTTCTGGAAACTACAGTCTATGCTTTGGGAAGTCAGGAACTATGTTGATTATTCTTGTTCAATGATGCAACCCCAGCATCTGGCCTATAAAAACCCTGATGTTTATGCCCTAAATTGCCTGGAAGGGTTTCAAGAAGAAGTGCATCACCAAAAAGAACACAGTCTCATGAGTTGCTAATTATGGACATGCATTGAATCCTTTGGGTGATGCATATTTTTTTCAGTTGTTCAGCTGTTTGACTTCAAATTCAGTTAGATGAACACTTCAGGAGTATATTCTTTCCTCTCATGTTTTTCCACCTTCCACTTTCTATGCTTTTGTCCATCAACAAGTATCTGGCTTTCTCCAGTGTTCAAAGTCATGGACTTTTATCAGGGAGACTTGAGGAAGCTTTCATAGAATAGTTGATGGCTTAGTTTTCTTTGGGCATAGGCTTAAGTCTATCATTCTCTCTCCTTTTATTTTTTTAGCACATCTTATTTTTTTTTCATCCCCTACCCCTCCCATCCCTCCTTGCTCCTTCCGTCTCTTGGTCTCTTTCCTCCATCTCCTGTTCCCCTTCTCAACTTTCAATTATTTATCTTTTATTTTTCTATTTATTTAAGTTATTCCCCATCTAGGTGTTTTCTCAAAAGAGTTAAAGTCATCATATTGCAGTGATACATTCATACCCATGTTTATAACAGCACAATTTATAATAGTTAAATCTTGGAAACAGCCCGTATACCCATCAACAGATGAATGGATTTAAAAATAAGGTATTTATACACAATGGAGCACTACTGTGCCATAAAAAGTTATATACTTGAGGCATTTGTAGGTAAATGTATACACTCTGAGACCATAATATTAAGTGAAATAAATCAGACACACAAGCATAAATATCATTTGCTTCTGAGGGATGCATCTATATGAAGAATTTTTCTCTTGTTAATATTGATTGCCCATTATTTTGCTAAGAAACACTCTCACCACTAGAGATGCTAATAAAGAAGGTATGGGGCTGAGGAATGAAAATTATGCTCTGTTAGTTTTATGGAGTACTCAGTAATTATTTTATGAGAGTGAAACAATGAATTGTGTAACTAGGGTTAATGCTTTTTATCTATACAAGCATACCTCAGAGATATTGTGAGTTCATTTTCAGGTTGCTACAATGCAGTAGGCATCACAATAAAGTGAGTCACATGAACGATTTGGTTTCTAAGTGTATAAAAGAATTACGTTTATTCTACACTGTACTCTATTAAATGTGTAATAGCATTATGTCTAAAAACCAATTACACATCTTAATTAAATATAATATATTGCTAAAAAATACCAACAATCTTCTGAAAAATATCACTGAAGACTTATTCAATGCAGTTTTGCCGCAAACCCTCAGTATATAAAAACATCATCTGCAAAGTGCAATGAAATGAGGCATGCTTGTGTGTGTGCATGAGTGCATATGATTTTCAAATATTCTCCTTTGTTGTATAAAAAATTTGAAGTAAGAAGCTAAATGAATTTTGTTTCCAATTTTAAAAGTTAAAAGTTATAGAAAAGAAATTTAATTGGGGGTTATTATTGTCATTCTGCCCACATCTTGTACGGTGTGACTTGATAGACTGAAAAAAGCTTCTTTCCAATATGATCTTCTTTTTTTCTTTCCATTTTTAAATTTCATGAAATAACAAAGCAAAAATTCACAAAAAATAATAGCAATAATCATACTTAATGCATTGTGTATCATTATCTCCAAAGTAGTCACTCAGAGTACAGGATATCAACAAGAGATTTTCTCTTACAAAGAAGAAGCAAACATATTAGCACTAAACTTTATTTTCAATGAACTAAGAGATACTAGTAATATAAATGAAACAAATTAGCACACATTAAAATATTTTTTAAACAATGAAATAGGTAATTTGGGGAACCCATCTGAACCTCCCCCACTTTCTATTTATTTATCTTCCATTCTGTTCTCATTTACATATATATTCTTTGAGTTTCTCACATAAGAGAAATTATGCGATATTTAAGCTCCCGTGTCTGACTTAGTTTACTTAATGTTATGTTTTCACTTCATACTTGCCTATGCACCTACATTTCCACCATTCTTTACCTAGGCTTTAAGTCATTTGAATGATTACCAGAGATTTAACTCAGATCATTTGACATACAAATATGAGGATGTGGTATCCTATTGAATTCCTTTGGGCGGTTAATTATCTGTTTAGCTTCTTTATTTAGCAAAGTCCTTTGTGCAAGATAGAAAAGGAAAAACATCTACAGGATAAATTTTCTGAGGTTATGGATGTACCTCGCTAGAGGAAGCACAAGTACAGTGGGACGGTACAGGCAAACAATCCAGTCTGTGAAGTTATAGCCTGACTTGATGTAGATATCCCTGATTGTTTTTAGTAGTTTCAGCATGTTGGGATTTTTTTACCCATTCTGGTGTAATCAATGCTTTGCCTCTTTAAGGCATTTTGTTGCTTTGTTGCTTTTGAGAAATCTGACAGCAAAAAGAGAAACACAACAACAACAACAACAACAACAAAGCAAATGAGACTGGAAGGTCTTACATTTGGGATGAAAAGCTCTGCTTTTTAGCTACAAGGACATGCAAAACACATGTGGCTACAAGCACATGGGGCTAAACAAGTATCCGTTCTTAGACTGACATTAAGGTCCTAAATTCCATCAATTATCAACAATTCTCTAATTTTCTACCTTTAGTCTTTCCTATGTTTGTGCTTTGCAAGGAATTACCCACTTTGTTCGGGGAAGCTTTGCCTAGGTGATGATGAGATACAAACATTCATAATTTTTCACTTTCTTGAACTCTACTTTGGAGAACCTGTTAATTGTAACTTCCAGCATTCATACATATTTTAAAAAAATAGAATATTTTCTTCCTAACTTCTACAAATACTAATGTGTTTTAGGATCTTAATCAAATTTCATAATTTCCCTGAAGCCTTTCATGATTCCCCAGTGTTGTTTTGAGTTTTGAAGCTGGCTGAATTTGAACACAAGCTTTGTTATTATAAGAAATGTGACATTAGGCAAGTTACTTAAAATCTTTGTGCCTCAGAATCCTCATCTGTAAAATGGGAATAAGAATTAATATTTGATCAATTCGGCTTTTATGTGGATAAAGTGAGTTAACACATGTAAAATGTTGTGAACATTTCTTGTCACATAGAACAGTATTTGCTTGGTAATTATTAGATATTACTTTTATTATGTCTTACAAAATACACTTTGATATATTTTAGTTGGATTTTTTGTGGCTTAATTATCTTTTTAAGTGACCTTGGATTAATGTGGCATAGTTAAAAAAGTATAAATTCTGGATCCAGATAGCCTAAATTTGATTTCCAGCTTTGCAATTTACTAGTCCTCTAATCTTGGACAAATTACATATTTAACCTTATTTAGTCTTGATTTCATCATTGTATAATGGAGATAATGACATCAACCCACTGCACAGAGCCTTTGTGAGGGTTAAATGAGATGACAGGTCTAGAGTACCAGGCACACAGTAGATACCACATAAAAGGAGTTATTATTGTTGTACATTTTAGTATTCATAGTGCCTATTCCCAGATTAGACACTCATAATACATTTGCTAAATGGTCCAGAAGTAAATTTTTCTGCTTTTTCATTTATCCATCTTTTGTGTTATTCAGAAACAGAATGAACTCGAAAGGGGTAACTGTATCTTCAAAATTTTTTTGTAGCAGGTTCAATGAAAACTTTTTCTTTTTTCTTTTTATTAGCTTATGTTTGTAGCATATAATGGTTTACACTCATCTTTGGGAGTTAGTACATGTATATATCACATTTGAACTCTTAGTTTTAACTCTAGGTTCAGTATTTTTCCTATCCATCAAGCTGTCCCTTTTTGTTATGTTACATCTGGAAATGTTAATGATCATGAATAATACATGTATCTACCATTTGTTAATTTCTTACTATGTGCTATATGTGTGCTAAATGCATAACATAAATTATCCTTAGCCTTAGTTCATCTAGTGCTACATTCTCTCCCTAAGTAATCTTATCCATTATCTTGGCTTCATATATAGCATATATGTCGATGACTACTCAATTCTTAAACATTGCTCTGAGCTCTGTCATTAAGCTCAGTAGACACCCATATATTTAGCTGAAAACTTGACACTTGCATTTGAATATTCTATAGGCAAAAGAAACAAAAACTTTTCAAAACTGAACTGTCTCTTATGGCCTCCCCTACTGCAGTCCCATTGCTTATTTTTTTAAATTAATTTTATTGGTACATTATAGGTATATAATATAATGACATTCATCATTGGAAATTTGCACCTTTACATAATCCATCTTGGTTCTTATTTTTTCCCCATTCCCCTGTCCTCCCTTCAACCCCTCCACCCTTCCCTATATACAAAGACTTTGTTTCCATTTTTTCTTTTTCTCATATTAATTTCATTCCCTTTTTTCTTTTCCCCTACCCCTCCCACTTCCTCTTCCCCTTTACCCCTTTTCTTCCTATTTCACATTATCTATTATACCTTTTACTCCTTATTTACACTTTCATTTTCTCACACTAGAGAAACTATTCGGTATTTACATGTGTGTCCTATTTATTTCACTTAAGAGTATCGCCTTAATGTGCATTCATTTAGCTATAAATGTCTCTAGTTTCTCGTTCTTTATGGCTGAGTAGTACTCCATTTTATTTTTAAAAAAATCCACATTTCCTTTATCCAGTCTCTAGTTGATGGGTAACTGGGCTACTTCCAAGTTTTAGCTATTACAAATTGTGCTGCTATGAACGTGGGTGCACATATATCACTGTGGTATGATTCTTGTAATTTTTGGGGGAAGATACCCACAGGGTAATAGCTGAGTCAAATGGGACTTCCCTTTTGTGCCTCCCATCACCATGAATGATACAAGCAAGTATTTAGTTACACTTCGATTTATAGCCTCAGCAAGTTCTGATAGTTTTTTCTTCAAAAATGAATATTAAATCTATTTTTTTCACATCACACCATATTTGAAACCACCATCAGAGTCTCTGGAGATTATAATAGCTTATTCATTTGGTCTCACCTCTTACACACAATTGTCTATACTGGGGATAGATTTTTTCACCTTTTGAATTAAGTGTGATGTACATACAGTAATATGTACAAAACGAGTTAATCTTAAATTCATGGCTTGATGAATTTTTTTCCATACGAATATACTCATGTAGGCATTCCCCACATGAAGATATAATACATTTCTAGCCTCTCAGATTTTCTTGGAATTCCCTCTCAGAGGTAACTGTTATTTTGCAGTTAGATTTTTAAAAACGATCATTTGAAGGAAAGGAAAGAAATAAATTTGGAACTGTAGCTAATGATATGCATATTGAAGTATTTAGGATTAAATATGTTAATAACCACAAATTACTTTGCTAATATTTTTGTTATGAAAAATTATTCTTTCATAGAATGGCTTTTATATTTCTTTATTAATGTCTGGTTGTGTTATATTAAAAATATTAAAAGAAAATAAATTAAAGAGAAATATACAAGAAAATGGACTAGATGCATACAAGGATAGATACATATATGATAAACAAGTCAGATAAATGTTTTGTTTCCTTAAATTCTTTTATTGGTACATTTTAGGTATACAATATGTCTACATTTATCTTTGGGTGCTTGTAGCTGTACGTGATGTATCTTGGTTTTCATTTTTCTCCCATTACCTGTGTGCCCTTCACCCCCTCCACCCTTCCCTATTTACACAGACTTCATTTCCATTTTTTAAATTTTCTCATAATTTTTCCTTTCCCTTCTTTCCTTTCCCCATCCCCTCCCACCACCCCTACCCCTTTGGACCTTTAGATAAATGTTAACCGTAGATTGCTTTTTAAAATTTTGATTAGACACTTTTGCCACTTTTGCCACTTTTTGCCATATGTAATGATTATATTCATTGTAAATACTTGGTACATGCACATGGCACATCTTAATTATTTTTATATCTCCTTCTCTTTTCCTCCTTTTCCCATCTCTTGGTCCCCTTCCTATTTGTAAAAGATCTAGCATCTTGTTTCCCTTATGTATCTGTTATTTTCTGTTTATTTATACTTTGTATTTCTCATATAAGAGAAAGCATGCAATATTTAAACTTGTGTGTTTGATTTTTTCACTTAATATTATGGTTTCAAGGTGGATCCATTTTTCTACAAATGACTCAGATTTAGACTATTGACAATAAGTATGTAGGTTTAAATTGTAAAATTCTTCCAAATAATCTGTAAATATGAAAGTCATAAATTTTGCAAAAAGTGATGTTTTAGAAACACAAAATGATTTTGCATTACTTAAAACTCTTCAATGGCTTTTAATTGATATAAAATACATAGTCCTTATTATGGCCCCAAAGGCCCAACATTGCCTCTACAGGGTTTTACAATTTGGTTTCCCTCACTTTTTATCTTCTTCACTATGATCAAACCCTATTTGTCTTTTTTCATTTTCACTAATACACAGTGATGAGTGAGAGAATGAAAACAGGGATGTTCTGAAAGGCAGGCAGTGTACAAAATGGAACAACCTAGGGAGAAAGTGTTTTTAAGAAATACAGTCACAGGTAAGTAATGTTTGGGTTAAAGAGAGACAAGGGGAATGGGGATTTATCTCAGTGGCAGAGCACTGGCCTAGGTTGTCTGGAGCCCTAGGCTCCATATCCAGCACACTGAAAAAAGAAAAGAACAAAAAGAAAAGAGAAAGATGGACAAGAGCTCTCGCCTCTAGTTAATTAAACATGTGCAACCACCTATTGCTACTGGTGTGCTAAATTCATGAAGTCTCTTTATGGCTTCAAAGAAACATTGTCACCGCCCCTTGTGATTGTAAGCTCTAACAAGAACAGTGTCTAATTTTCCTCTGATGTGTTTGCAGTACTTATTATAGACTTAGCCAGCCATAAAGTAGACACTCTTTGAATATTTGTTGACTATGTTTGGTTTTCTGCAGTTCGAGTTACCCATGGTCAATAACAGTATAAAAATATTAAGAAAATTTCAGAAATAAACCATTCATAAGTTTGAAATTTTTGTTCTGTGTAGCATGATTAAATCTCATGATGTATCCATCTCTTTGTCTAGCACAATCATGCTCTATTACTCACCTGTGATGGTTGAGAGAGAACAAGAACTAGCAAGCAAGTATATTTACATATATTTTACTATAGTAGGTTATTGTAATTGTTCTATTTTATTGTTGTTAATCTACAGTATCTAGTTTATAAATTAAACTTTATCATAGGCATATATGCGTGGGAGAAAACATGTACAGAGTTCAGGACTTGCTACAGTTAAAGGAATCCACTGGGGATTTTGGAACATATCCTCTGTGGATAAGGGGGGATTGGTATAATGAGCTCATGAAATCCTTATAACAACCCTGTAGGGTAGTTACCAATTGGATTTCCATTTTCAGGTGAGAAAACTGAAGCTTATGGAGGTTAAATAATTTTTTCAAGCCCACACAGTAATAAAAGAAGTAAGAATTATCCCCAGGTATGTCTAACTTCAAAGTTTGGGCTCTTAAGAGCTCTTCTGCCTTCCCTAAAATAAATTTGATACTCTTGCTGTTAGTCATGCTGACAGTGAAAAGGGCATAGCCTGAGGAGTCATATTAGAGGAAAGAGTGTCTGTTTTGCCCTAACAGAAGTGCCATGCCTTTCTCTATTAGTGAGGTTTCCCTTCCCCCATGACCTTCTTTCTAGTGGTGCTGGAAGCTGCAATTTGGAATGCACACCTGGAAGTGAACAGTGCCCCTGCTGATCCAGCACTACTTCCCAAATTGGTGATTTATTTGGCTAATTACCTTGGTGGTACCCATTAGTTTCCTTTTCATTAAGTCAAATATACTGCTATTTTAGCTGGATGTGGAGTTGGAGTTGAATAAAATACTATATCCATACATAGCCTATGCAGGGTATGCAGCCTGATTTTCTGTTGGACTGTGGACGAAAGTACTTTTTGCTCCCAGGCCTAGGTGAAGAAAGCTATTGTCTACATTTTGTTAATTGAGTGTTGTTAGAAGTCTTTGATAAGCATCTGTATTGGTAGGTTTTTCATCACAATAACAAAACACCTGAGGTAGGCTAAATTAATAAATAAAAGTTTTGTTTGGGCTTATGATTCTGGAGAAGCAAGGTCTGTAGACCTAATCTGGTAATGGCCTTTTTGGCTGACAGAGTCCTGAGGTGGCACAGAATGTCATATGGCAAGAGACAGGGCATATGTGTGTCCGTGGTCTGGTTGCTGTCCCTCTTCTTATAAGCCACCAGGTTCAACCATAGGGTCTCTGCTTTAATGGCCTTAATTCATTTCCATTAGCTTCCCCAAATTCTTCATCTCTAAACACTATAATTCGATTAAGATTCCACCCTCTTCATACCAGTAATATATGCCTCTGGGTATTGGAGGGGGGCTGCCAAACTATATTCAAAGTAGAGCACCATCAAATATCTCCCCTGCCACAATATCTGAAACCTCCATTGAAATCATTGCTTCACGTTAGAGACCTAGGGCCTCTCCTAAAACTTATATCCCCATTGTGAGAATACCTCTTCAAATCGCTATCATCCATTACCATGTGAACTTGTTAGCTCTTGACCTTTTTTTTTCTTTTCTTTTCTTTTCTTTTCTTTCCTTTTGGTCCCTCATCCTTAGCTCTTCCCACCTTAGCCCACAGATACTTAAATGAATAATTGCACTCATGCTTCTTGAGCTAGGTGAATGAGAGAAAAAGGAATAAATTTAATTTTCAACATTTAGTGACAGATTGACATAGGTTATGTACCATGTTAAGAACTTTATGGATACCTTATCAACTTGGTTATTTTCATTTCCTAGTGAAATATTTTTGTGTCTATTTTTTGGAGGGTCAAATAGATGTATAGGGAGGTTAAACAGTTTGCCTGAAGTTACACAGTATGGCTGAGTTAGGATTTGGAACAGGATGATTTGACTTCAGAGCCTATATTCTTTTTTGCTGTACAGAACCACATTTATTAACCTCAGATTGACGGTTTGGAATTGTGGTGTTCATTATTTTCAGGACCTGGAGTACTGGATATGAGCTCTGGAACACTACCTGGCCTTTCGGTCACAGCAAGAGAGGAACATGGGCTGAGAAAACAATTAGGCTTCAGAATGGTCTATGGGAGGCAAGAGTAACCAAGTGGTTGTATTATAGCTTTCTAAGTAATTATTACAATACCGACTAACAGATACTGAATGCTTATTGTGTGTCAGGCACAGTTATTGTATCACTTCCTCTGGAGACAATAGTTATGGAGGTCCAGGTTAGATTGCCCTCTTATTATTATTACCAGAGCTATCTAGGATAGGATTCTATCAGAGGCATTGATCCCATTAATTAGGTCTCTGATACTATTCTTGCTAGTACCTTCTTGGAGGTTAGATATTGGTTCTTGTTTGGTTAGTGGTTGATTCAGTAACCTGTTATGTGAAAGAATCAAATAGGATCTTACTACTTACATCTTTTTGCTTAAGTCTTTGTTTCTTTGATTCTTTTCTGACTGAATTATTGACCTGATTGAAGGTTAGATCACTACTAGAAACATTCATGTTTAGGACAGAGACCATTATATGACTGAGGTGGCCTCTCCCATGCTTGCTTTTAGATAGAGTTTCATATTCTCTAATATAGTTCCATCATGTTCCCTATTTGCAATATTGCCTTGTTAACAAGGTCCCATCATGATTCAGGAATAAGCCTGCTTGAGTTATGACAGTGGCCATTCAAACATAAAATAGTCACTTAGAAATATTTCCTGATGGAATTTTAAATTTCTTGTATGTGTTTTAGTGGAAATCAGAGGATTCAGAAGCCCAATGAGTCATGTGAAAATTGCTTCCCTTTAGAAATCAAAACAAACCATTATATTGTGAAGCTACCTTGGTTGAGTACTCTTCCACATTTTAAATCCATCTCCAGAGCATCACTAACCACACCATCTTCTTCTTGACTCTTGTTTAGAAGGATGCTTTAACATACTTATTTAAAGGTTATAAAAGGGGGCACATAAAACTATTATGTTTTAATTGCCTTGGGTAAAATGTGTGATTTTACTTTATAAAAAAGAAAGTAATGATCCTAACCCATTTTTATGAAAATATGTGCTCTACTTCTTTACATTATTTTAGATGTAGCTGGGAGATATTGTACAGAGCTAGCCACACTCATATGCCAGTATTAGTTCTATTTGCTTAGTAGTGAGCTGGGGAGAGATTCTGTCAAGCGATGAAAAACAGCTTTTCAAATCATTTGTGGATTAAATTATTAACCTTAACCTCATAACTTTATGCCTTGACACAATGGGTCAACCATTAGGTTTATGTACTTGCATATACATACAAAGATACTCCTTTCATTTCATGCTTCTATCTCCAACTTGCAAATTTATTTTTGAGTGTAAACTTCCTTTAGGTAGGTGCCAAGAACTCTGAGGCCAAACAATATGAAGTGCCAGCTTAAAATATCAAATGTCAAAACATTTTGACAGAAGAATGTTTAGGTATACAAAAGAAATATCTTCTGTTTTGTGATTTGCAAGGCAAAACAATAATGCACACTGTGTACTTTGGAAATTTGGATTTTTGAAGCTAGCAAGACATATAAAGGAAGAACTACAGTGGGCACTTGACTTATAAACTCAATTCATTTGCGAAGGCTGGTTGTAACTCAAGTTAGTTCTAAGTCAAGACTCTTTCTTTCATAAGAAATAATGGAAATACTCATAATGCATTCTGAACCTCCCAAAGCACCCCTTAAGTAATGTTTTCATAATGAAAAAGAGTTGTTTAATGTGTGTGATTTACCAGAAACACCAGTAAGTTTCTTAGTGTATTCACCAAAAAATTATAAAATGGGCCTAGTTTACCAGAAACAACAATTTCATACTGTACTCACCATTCAAGTTGACATCTTTGCATGACATTTTTGCAGGAAGAGAAGATGAAATAGAAGGTGGTTATTGCCTGGAAGGACAGTCCCCTTCCATAAAAACATCAGGATTCTGGCTCTATGGTGTCCTTGCTTTCCTTGGCAGAGTCTGTAGCCCACTAGGATCTGCGTCTGGCTCACTAGATCTCAACCCTGTAAGGACTAAAAACTGGTCAAAGGTTGTCTGTTTCTGTCTTTTCTTTAATACTGTTCTGTAATATGACATTGTCATTAAGCAAGTGGATGCAGTGATTGTTTTTTTCACTGTCTGGATGGGTCTTCTCTGCAAATGTTTGTTGCTCTGTCCATTTTTTCAGGATTTCCTTTATTTCAGAAGAACTTTGCTGCACTGATTATTGATACTCCCCCCTCCTCTTCACAAAGCTCCTCAGCTGCCACTCTCTGTTGCTTGGCAAGAAGTTGCTGAAGTTCCTCTGTAGACAATTTTTCTGAGTGTTCCTCCACTGGTTCCTCATCACCATTGTCTACCTGCAAGCCTACAGACTCTGCTATGGTGACAATGTCATCAACCAGAAGGTCAATTGAAGGCTCAAGCCCTTCTACACAGCCTTCAAAATCTCTCTCCTGTATAATTTTAGATGACACTTTCTTTTGAGCAGATCTCAGTGTCCTTAGAGAAACATTGGTCCAGGATTTCTTAATTAGGCTCACACAGGAAAGGATGTTATAATGTTCCTTCCAGAACTCTTTTAAGCATTAAATCTGTATCTGAGACCATCTGGAAGAACTTCAGAAACAGTTCTTCTTAGAGTTAGCTATAACCTGCTGGCCCATAGGCTGCAGTACAGGAGTTGTATTAGGTGGAAGGAAATTGACTGAGAGCCATGGGAATTCTTCAGACAGTTCTTCTTCCCAATCTTGTGGGTGAGTAGGAGCATTGTCAATGATGAGGAGAGCCTTGAGTGGTAAATCTTTGTTCTCTAGATATTTCTTAACAATAGGACAGAAAGCCTCCCTGATCTACTCCATAAAATGTACTCTTGTTACTCAGGCTTTTGTGTTATATCTCCACATGACTCCTAGCCTAGTCTTCATGACTTTATGTTTTCTAAATACTCTAGGTATCTCAGAGTGATAAATCAAGAGAGGCTTTATCTTGAGGTCACCAGTCAGATTGGCATATAGCAGTAAGTGTAGCCTATCCCTCATAGGCTTGTGACCTGGCATTTTCTTCTCTTCCTGGGTAATGTATGTACTCCTGGGCATTTCATGACAGTTCCAAACTTAATGAACGCGAAAGCCATTTCTCTGTGTCATTGTTTCAAAGTCGTGTACATATGTAATTTTCAATAGCCCTTTTATCAGCACTGGCTGCTTCACCATGCCTAGTTACACTATGAACCCCAGTTCTCGCTTTAAAAGTGTGAAACCATCTCTTACTGACATGAAATGTTTCACCATTATCATTTGTTGATGGATTATCTTTTACAAGATCTGCATTTATATCCCTAGCTTTTACACAAATTATAGACTCAGATAGGCCATAACTTGCCATCTGCCTTTCATTTATCCACACTATTAATAGACTTTCTATTTCATCTAACACTGTTGATCTTGACATTACTAATTTAAGTAACACTAGCCTCCTTATACAAATCTTTTCTTTGTCAAAATGGTGGATTTTGACATGCTGCACATAGATTGGTCACACAAACACCGCTCTCATAGTTCTCCACAGTTTCCTCGTTTTTGATTGTGATTGCTTTCTTTCCCTTCCATTCCTTCCTTACCTTCTTTTCTAGCTTTTTTTGAGCCATTTTGATAGCAGTAATTGTAGTGGCTATATAAATCACTGACTGAAATCATATCTACAAATATGCACATCATTAATTCATTCATTCAGACTGACGCTTATGTATGCTTACATATGCTTTTCTGGCAGCATGAATCTTTGTTTACAACCACATAAACAGCCAGCATTCGAGTCATAACACAAGACTTTGGTTGTAAGTTAAAACTAAAATTCCAGTCATAACCCAAGTTGTTCATATGTAAGGCTAGTTGTAACTCGAGCAGAATTTGCTTGCTATGTCATTACTCAGCAATACTAAGAGATGAGGATTATATTCCAGTATATCAGTGGGTCAGTAATCTCAGGTGAATTACAAATCTGACTCTATACCCTTAACAGCATTCCCCTGTGCATTTGTACAGAAGAATAAGTTGCATTTGAATCACTAAGGCTGCTTTCTGGATTAATGTTTCACAAAGTGTGATCTGCAAACCACCACCATGAGAACAACACGGGGCATTTGTTGAAAATATGCATTTTTGCTTCTTACCCTGGACTCCTTTGCATCAAAAATCCCTGCATGTGGGATCCAGAAATATGAGTATTTAACATATGCTGCTCTATAAGGTTTTACAAGGTAGGCTTATAATGGCTGCCAGCAGAGTCCAGGGGAAAAATACAAAAGGGCTGCCTGTGCAGTGGAAAGTTGGAAGATCCAAAGGTTGAAGACTTGGAGCTCCCTGCAGAATCCAGTGTGAGTTTGTATCAGAAAGCCAGAGTATCTGTGCTAGAGGGCTGAAGAGTCTGCGCTGGAAGCCTGGAGACAGACATCCAAATGTAATGGTGAAGATTGGAGCTCTGACGAAGAAAACTGAGACTTCCCTCTTCTTTCCCTTTTTATTCCATCCAGGCTATAAGTCTACTGGTTGGTGCCACATACCCCCAGGGTAGGTCTTCCCTGTTCAGTAAGTTAATCATCCAGGCACACCCAGAACTATGCTAAACCAGTCAGTGAGATGTTTCTTATTCAAGTTGACAACACAGTTAACTATCACAGCTCCTATTCCACAGCCACTGATTGACATTCTATACAGTCTTACCTCTTTTAAGAATACAGTTTCTTGGGCAAAATATGTGGCTTTCAGTGGCAAATAACTTGTGTAGTAGGCACAAGAGCCTGGATTCAATTGCTACTACAGAAAAAAAAATGAACATGCTTTCCCTTTTCCTTGCTTATGGAACACCTGCCTATCCCTGAGTTCAAAGGATGTCTCCTCAGTGAAGCAACCTTGATATACTTCCTTCATTCCCAAGGGATCAAGCCCTTTTTGGTGACTATGGTTACCATAGTGGGTGTGGCAAGAGTTGCAGGAACTGTAGTGAAATAGCTTAGGCAGAATTAGAGGGAATATTGTGAGTTTTACAGAGAAATTTTGCATCTGGGTTTTGCACTTGAGTTTTCTACAAGGGAGAGAAGCTGAGTAAACTAACAGTAAAGTAAAATGGCTCTCATTGGTTAGAGTAGTGAATTCTAGCCCCATGGCAACTATGTTTGAGGAGAAAGTTTGGTGACCATATTGATACAAGAAAGTAGGTGGAAAAAAGGCAAAATGCCAACTTGACAACAGCCTGAGGGGTGGAGTAGTGAGGGATAAAAATATTTTAAGGAATTCACAAAACCACTTGCAAAAAATTAATTAAATATACCATTTGAACATCTCTCTCTCTCTTTGTGTGTATATATATATGTGTATATATATATATATATATATATTGGGATTCAGTTGCCATTTATCTCTCTGTTTTCTCAATCATCAGATAATGAAGTATAGTGATTGTCATGTGGCTCTGTGAGAGAATGGTAAAGACAAGTTCTCACATATTCTAAAAACAGCTGAAATGTATTAACCTAGCTATTAAATACCATAGTATAAAACCATTTGAGTGTTTATGGGAGGGGAAGTTTGAAGGCTAACATTACCACTCATAATTGATATCTGAAGTTCATTTCAGGTAAAATTAAACACCAGCATGACTGGGTTCAATCATATTCAGAGTAAGAGAAGCTTTTTTTTTCCTCCCAGATCATGGGCCTCACATTCTTTCTCTTTTGTTTGTGCCTGTACTCCTGCATACCTTCTTCTTGTTTAACCTAGCAGTACCCCCATGGGTGGGGAACTGTGGTTTCTGTTGCTGCCATGGGACATGCCTTTACCAGAGATACTGGGTTCACAGATTAGTCATTTTAACTTGAGCTTTTACTCCTCTTCTACCAATTATTTTGTCATGCTAAATGAGGTGCCTGGTAGCCATAAATATTAGGCCCATCTCCCAGCAATTATAAGGAGACAGAACATAAATGACAAAAGGTTACAAATTGGTAAATTCAATGTTGGTTGTCACAGTGCACATTGCTTTAAATACCAGAACCTATACATTTTTTCAAAAGCTAGCTTAATGATCAGTCTCATTTTAGAAAGTAAAAATATCTAATTAAAAGGATGTGGCAGAGATAAATTTTCATTTACCAATAAAGTACTTGAAGACTTGAAATGATCTATAGTAGTTCTCTTGAATTCTCATTTATCTGTGTTCCTTGAACTCATTGTGTATAGACGGTAAATACTCTTGGTTTTGGGGAAGAATAAACACTTGAGGCTCCTAGGCATCGCTAGAGTTCTCATACAATCTTCGAGATAGGGCTTACTATTTTTTAAAGCCTTAATTTCATACTTGGGGAAATTGAGGCCCAAAGAGTCTCAACTTATGACATATTGATATTTGAAGACTTCCATTTCTAACTATGGTACTAAGTCAAGATCACCTTGTTAATTAGCAGATAAGATTAAATTCCTGAGAGATATATTATCATGGTTATTTTTATAGTATGACACTATATTCCAAACACTGTTATAAGCTCTTTGTAAATATTAAATCATTTAATTTTTATAAAACACCTATGAGGGAAATATTATTTTCAGCTCTATTTTATAGATAAGAGAACTGAGTCATGCTGGGGGTGTAGCTCAGTGGTAGAGCTTAGCATATATCAAGCCTTGAATTTGATTTCTAGCATCACCAAAAAAAGAATACCGAGTCACAGAATAAGTAATTTTCCATTGCCACACACTGCTAAATGGGTTTTTAAATCCAAGTCTCGATTTCTTAGAGATTTTTAGAAGGAAGAAAAGAAAGTATACAAGGAAATTTTTTAGCAAAGTCTTCTGATGAGTATAATTTCTTTATCTTGGTTATTTTTACTGTGCATTATAGTGGAAAAAAAATAGATTCTGCAGTCAGACACTAAAGTTCCAATTCAGGCACTCCCACTAAGTGGTGCTGAACTTTCAGAGCCTCAGTTTCCTCATGTTTACAATGTTTATGATAATATTTCACTGGAATGTTGTGGATATGAAGTGAGATTATCTGTGCAATGTCTGGCACACAGTAGATACTATATTAGTATCCTATTGCTATTGTGAAAAAATACAACAAACTAGTGGCTTACACAATACAAATTCATTCTTTCACATTTCTGAGAGCAGAAGTCTGAATGAATCTTAATGGTGCTAAACTCAAGGTGTTGGCGTGGCTTTTTTTTTCCCCTGGAAACTTCAGGGAACAATCTGTTCTTCGGCTCTTCTAGATTCTGGTGGCTGTTGACATTCCTGGGCTGTGTCCATATCTCTGTCATCAATACTTCCATTGTCATATTAAGTTCTCCTCTTCTCAGTGGTAATATCTCCCTTTGCCTCCCCCTACAAAGATATTTGTGATTGCATTTAATGCCTACCTGGATCATTCAAAATAATTTGCTCATCTCAAAATCCTAGCTTAATCACATCTGCCAAGTCTCCTTAGCCATATAAGGTAACATAGTTACAGTATTACAGTATTCTTGACTTAAGACCTAGAGGTCATTGAAAGGTCACTATTCAGCCTACCCTAGATGCTTGATGACTCTTCTTATTGTCAGAACACAGGTCTTCTCACTGCAAGGATATTTCGTTACATTTCACTTCCTCATGTCAACTTTGCATGGTCACTGTCCATAGAAAATTTCTAAAAGCCACTATGCAAAAATTGTAAACATCAGTGATGAATAATTCCTCCTATCTGGTCAGACTTCTCTTACTCCAGCCCTCACTGTTGGTGCCTCACTGCTGAGTAATAAGTATGAAGTCATGGGATCCAGACATAGCAAATGACTTAGGCCACAGTGCTGTCACTTCTCATCACTTAGCATACCATCATTAACTTCTCGACCATGTTTCTTTCTATACTTAATATCTCTTATCCAAGGGCCCTCAAGACTGCTTTGAGGATAATAGGTGGGTGTTATGGTTGGTGCCCTCTAGTACATTTGATAGCAATCCCATAATTCTCTTCGAAAGAGCCTCACAAGTACACAACTGAAAGGTTTGTAGGATGGATTCAATGCATCCTGTAGCCATTAATTTATTTTTTCCAATTTCTTCCTCCTCTTCCTCTTCCTCCTCCTCCTTTTTTGAGTTTTTGAGACACAGTCTCACTACATAGCCCAGATTGGCCTTGAACTCACTATTGTAGCTGAAGCTAGTCTCAAACTTGCAGCGATCTTCCTGCCTCACCCTCCTGAATGCTGGGATTACTAGCATACACCAAGACACCCAGCTTGTAGCCATTAATGGGGAATAAAGCAAATTATTTATTGCAGGAAATGATATAGAGATTCCTTGGTGGAAAGTGTATAGATTATTGTTATGACAAGTAGAAAATGAAGATATAATTGAAGGTGAAGGAAAGATACAAGGAAAGCAAAAGTTATGTGCTCCTTCTGTGATTTGCCCTCACAACTTGAACCTTCTAAAGGGAACCATAGAACCAGGAAGTGAGAGCTGTAAGATGTCTCACAGAATGTTCAGACTGAACCCATGAGTTACAACTGGGGAGCCTGAGGTTCAGAAAATGGAAGAGACCTGTGCAAAGTCTTATAATAAGCAAGGAACAGAAACATTTTAAGAGTCAGATAGTCTTTAGCACTCTTGGTGTAAGACTGAGCTCCCCCGTCTGCTTCATTTGCTCTCTTCTTTACCTTTGTTCTTCAATTGTTTTAGAAATTATTCTCTGAGAATATTAGCACATTAATACACTTTTATCACTATTCTTTGGCATTCTCTTTATGGAGACAGAGACCTCCAAAAGTCACACTTCTAATTAGTATAATCTGTAGTTACTTATCTCAGTTAAGATTGGAACAAACCTTCATGAAATACACACAAATAGTCTTTGAGGGTCGGAATTGTAGCTTAGAATTTTTTCCAGCATCTCTAGCCATATCCTTATGTTGGACATCCTTTGGTAAAAAGCCTTTGATTAGACTCAGGTAGAGAAAATAAATGTCAATTCATTCCTATCTTGGGAAGACAACTGTATGTTCATATTAGCTTGCCAATGGTGTCTGGCACCAGATGAAGGAAAGCAGACTGCCAGTATCTTGGGAGCATGTTAACTTCACCATCTGGCACACTTCTGAATATTGACACTACATAGCCACCTAACCCTTATAGGTATTCCACTTTCTTTTGTCATTATACTCACAGTAAAATAATTACCGTTGTGCTTAGCATGACTGGTCTGAGGTGTATAGTCAGGGACACAGCAGTATGAGAATGCTGCTGGCCATTTCAGATTCACAGTCTGGCTTGGATCTGTACCTTCTCCCGTGTTGTTCATTCCACATCTTTCTTATCAGAAACAACTGTGCTTCAATCTTAGCCCTTGTTGCCCTTAATTTTCATTTGATTCCCTAGCCACTTAATTCCTTGCCTCTAGGCATGCTTTCTTGGTGACCGAGGCCTGACCTCACAAGCACTCATGCTTGTGGGTCTCCTGATATTCCACACTTGCTTCAAAAAGAGCCACTCTCCTTATGTTTTACATACCGACATGATATGTAAATTTTTTTTCAAGTTGGAGTCATGATGGTGTTAGGAGAGTGCACATTTTACTGCTAAAGGAATTATTAATTTGAGTGTCACTGATCTATAGAATGGGAAAGAGATGTTATCTGAATGTATTTTGGCTGTTAGAGCCTCAAATATTACCATGTTTAATATTTTTGTTATGGTCCTCTTGTTAAAACACTCCAGACTTAGTGGGTCAATTTCTGGAAGCATTTGGGAATAATAAAGGACTGGGTTCTTAAGGGCCTGTAAAGACATATATTAAGCATGTTTCTGTTATTTTGTTGCAGGTGTTTAAAAAGTATCCTGAGTTAAAATATGATGAAAGAGTTAGATTAGGCAAAATCTAGTACTGTAGTAACATCAAATGCACTTAAAAAGCTGAGCCATTTCATTTGCTGACTGTTTTACTACTGCTTCTCCTATATTACTTACGAGTCAAGGAATGGCACGAATACATGGAAAGTTGATAATAGTGCTGTCATAAATGATCAAAGAATCTAACAAACAAATGATAGTAAGAACATTAAAGTTTATGAGCTGGTAGTAGAAGTTGAACACATGCTTTTGAGATTAAAACTTCTCTCTGTTTAAAGAGGATATTAAGTATAATTGTTTTGTTCTTTAAAAAACCATACTCTTTAAGCACCACAAGTTTTTCAGCCTGTTTAGATGGGTGGAGTCTGTGGAAATTGAGTACTAATTCCCAGAAGTGCTGGGAGTAGGTGGTAGGTGGTGTAGGAGGAAGATAGCAGAGGGGAAAAATGTTGTTTAAACCTTTCTGAGATATTCATTTTCAAAGGAAATGTGCACTGGGTAAAACATCTACTGCAATACATGATGTGCTATGTTATATATACTTTACAGATCAACTGTGTATTATTTTGGTCAATGAGCTGGTGGGAACAGCTGAAAACAGAACAGTCAAGCCAAGAAAATTATATTCTTTATGTATCTATCTTTATATTGAAATTCTAAAAGTGATTCCAACAGTACAGCTTTGTAGAAGACAAACTATTGATGAGTTTCTTTTCTAATTTTTGTTTTTATTAATACATGTCTGCAGCACATAATGATTACATTCATCCTGGGGAGTTGGTACATGTCCATAACACATCTTAATTCTTTTTTTGTCCCTTTCTCCTCCCACCTACCCTCTCCTTCTGTGTCTTGGTCCATTGCCCATTTGGGAAAGATCTATCCCCTGCTTCCTATTATTATATTTTATTTTGCTCTCTGATACATTTTTACTTTGATTTTCTTGTAAAAGAGAAACTATGTGATATTTAAGCTTGTTTATCTTGATGATTTTCAAAATGGTGAAGCTTTGGAGGTAAAGATAGTAAGTAGTACTAATTGAAAAATCAAGGCGAATATTGTATTAATTTAAAAGTTTGAATAGTATAGTATTTAAGAAACTGAAATCCACCAAGAGAGTATGTAAATGTGCATATTTCCAATGACGAATGTCATTATATTGTACACCTACAATGTACCAATAAAAAGATATACAAAAAAAAGAAACTGAAGTCCTTCACTTTCAAATATATTTAATTGTTCAATTTATTTTTTTTTCAATTTAATGACTTTTTATTAAATATCTGCAGGCCAGGTACTATTCTAAATGCTGAGAAAATAACAAAACAGACAAAACTCTTCCATCATCAGGCTTTTATTCTAATAGAGGGAAAAAGACAATGACAAATAATTGAAATATAATGTATAATTTAAAATATTCACCAAATGTACCTTAATAGGGCTTCTTAGAGGAGCTGTTTTAGTGAGTAGCTAATGATCTACAATTTCCATATCTATTTGCATATTTCATTGGCAAGCAATAGGCTCCTAGAATACTTAAAATTGTTGGTGGTTAAGTATAAATGTGCTCCTTGAAATTCTATCTTATTTTTATACTTTTTTTTCAGTGATCACAAATTTTGTACTATTAGAATGAGTTCCTTTTATTGACCAATCTATAGGACAGCTATAGGATTTATATTTATCTTTTGTCCCATGGCATCTTCAGTAGAAATCTTTACTCTTAACCTTGGCATTAGATGAAATGTCAACTTTAAAACATATGAAGTATTTTTAAAGATTTTCTAAAGAACTAAAAAAAAAAGCAAAAGTGATTCGGATCAAGGTTTTTTTTTGTGGTACATGCTTGAAATGCATTAAGTTTACATTCATCTTGGGGAGTAGGTACATGTACATGATACAGCTTGTTTCTGTTTTTTTAGATACCTTCCTGTTCCCACCCAAGAGGAGTGCAATATTTTCATTCATTTAGGTTATTAGGTTCCTGTACATGGCTTATCATAATTTGTCTTAGTTTCCCTCCCACCCTCCTTCCCCTTACCGTCATTCTCCTGGACACTTTCCCATTTGCAAAGAATCCATCCCCTTGTTTCCTTCTATCCAACTTTTATTATGCTTTTTGTCTGTACTTTGCCTTACACAGTATTTAAGCTTGTGCATCTGATTTATTCACTCAACATTGTATTTTCCAGGTGCATTCATTTTCCTACAAATGTCTCAAATTTATCCTACTTTATAGCTGAGTAATACTGCATTATATATAGATGCCACAGTTGTGTTTTTTATTTTTTAATTAATTTTGTTTATTTGTTTTTGTTTTTTAATATTTCTTCTTCTATTTGCTTTGAATTAGGTGGTGTCTATGTATGTCCCTGTCTAGTGTCTTCTCCTCAAGCTCCCACAGCAATACTGTTATCTTATTTCTTTGTCCGAGTATATAAACTCTTCAAGTTTTTAATTAGTCATATTCTGCTCTGTCAGTACTCCTATCTTTTTCTGTATTAACCCTCTATCCTTCCCATCCTATTCCTTTCATTCTTCTGTATCTTCCCTAGCCCCCGTCATCTTACACCTCTTGTCCATATTATAGGTATTCAAACTTACCAACAGGTTCTGACAGACATATGACTTTCCTCAATCACAAAGTACATCTCCCTTCTTCTATAGCTCATCCTAGGCCCTGCAGATATCTTCTTAAAACCCACAGCACTGACATTTTATCCTAAATCAAAGTCTTCAACACAATCTGGCCACACCTCAAGTTTTCTTTGTTTTTCAGCTATCGCTGTATCAACTTCCCCTCTTACTGGCTTATACTCCTCTTTCATCCACCGTTCAATCTCTTTCCTCCACTTCTCCTGCCACACTGAAGAACAACTGCTAGTAATAATTGAATATAGGTGCACAGTGTATTGATAAAGGGTGAAAGTGTAAATGCAAAGCCTGTCTTATATATATGATCTGATCCATTGATGCCTTTATAACCACAAGTAATTCTTTCTTTAAAACATAGAGACAGAGCCCAAATCACTTAAGCTAATAACTGACAGGGTAAATACTATCTCTGAACGTGTAAAGCTGAAAACATCATAGGGAGGCAATATTTTATTGAAAATTTTCATATAAATTACAAATGCTTCTCATCCTACTAGACTACAACTCAGTACCAAACAATGGATACGCCCCCCTCAAATAAAAATGTATACATAAACATAGGATCATGGGAAAACAAGGCAATAGGATATCCCCAAGGTCTCCCAACTCTCTTAAGGCAAAGCAATGGGTCACAAGGGGAGGGGAAATTAAACACAAGATAGCAAAGCTTTACAAAAAGTTTAAAGAAGAGATGAAGAAATTTGGTAAGTTCAAAGAGTACATGACCCAAAAGTTTATGAATTTATCACTCAAAATACCCAAGGTAGATATGGGGGAAACAAATAAAAAATTAGAAGAGCTGAACAAAATGGTTCCAAACATGAATGACAAATTCACCAGATATATACTCCACAAAAACATATGAGACAGATAAAAATAAAAATAGCTATAGAATTCTTAAACTGCAGAGATGATGAATGTGAAGACAGAGGGTCTGAAATTGAGGACAAAATGTTAAATTATGATGAAATACTTAGAGAAGACACAAAAAATAAGAGAACAAGGAAAAAGTAATCCAAAAGCTATTAGACAACATTAAGATCAACCTAAGGCTATTTGGAGTTAGAGAAAATCTAAAAAGTAACACATATGAAATTATTAATTTGTTTTCAGAAGTCATAGTAGAAAATTTTCCAAATATGGAAAGGAGTTCAACATACAAGTAAGCAAAACTTTCAGAACACCAAATAATTATGATGAAAATAAGAGCTCAGAAAGACATATAAGTTCCCAGATGTAAAAGAACCCCAGAATTTTAAAAGCAATAGAGAAAAACAAAACATCACATATAAATGTAAACCCATTAAAGTTACAGCAGACTTCTCAGCACAAACCTTAAAGGCCAGAAGAGTGTGAAGTATTTCAAGCCCTAAAAGCAAATAACTTCAAACCCAGTTTAACATAACCAGCAACACTTTTGTTCAAAATACATGGAGAAATAAGGACATTTTATGAAAAAGAACACCTCAAGAGATTTATAGTACTAAACAAGCACTCAGAAAATAATGAAGACTATCTTAGACACAAATTATGGAACCAATGAAGCCAAAACCTATATGGACACAATGATAGTAATTAATCAACACTTCTCCTTAACTTTCCAATTAAAAGATGCAGATTGGCAGACTGGATTTAAAAAATCAAAATCCAACAGTCTATTGCATTCAGAAGCTGATCTAGGCCAAAAGGATATTCATAGTTTAAAAATCAAAAGATGGAGAACAACATTTCTTGCACCAGGACACTGTAAACAAGCAAGGATAGCAATTTTAATCTCAGATAATGTAAACTTCAAGCTAAAACTGATTAGAAGAGACAAAAAAGGTCACTACATATTAGTTAAGGGAACCATCTAACAAGAAGAGATAACACATAAATATTTATGCACCAAATAGTAGAGCACCTATCTTTATAAAACAAACACTGCCTAACATAAATATCAAATAAATACTAATACAGTCATAGTGGGGGATCTTAATACTCCACTTTTGCAAAAAAGGTAGACCAACTAAATGAAAGAAATCACTAAGAAATTTCAGAGCTGAAACACACCCTTGAACGTAATGAATTTAATAGATAACTACAGAGTATTCCACTCTATGACAAGAGAGTATGCATTCTTTTTTTTGTAACACATGGTACTTTTTCTAAAGTAGATTGCACACTAGGCCACAAAACCTACTTAAATAAATATAATAGGCAAGGTTTTAGAGGTGCATATTAAGGCTGTGATTAGAAGACAAACATTAATTAATTTTGTTGGCTTTCAAATGTAGACCAGAAGAGAATGCCACATTTCGTGTGCACATAAAACTTGACAATATTTTTCCTAAAGTCTTTAGCTATTCCATAGTCAATGACTGAGCATACACTATTTGGAAAGCATTGTTCAGAAGGGAAAAGGGAGAGGAGGAAACAAGTGGGGAGGGGGAGAGAGATGGGGAACAAAGTGAATGTGTATGTGTAAAAGAGCAAGAGAAAGGAAAGAATGAGAGACAAGGAAGAAACTTTGTGAGTTGAGGCAGCTTTTCTTTACAGTAGAATGTGTATATATAGAGAGAGATCAATAAGAATAGTAAATAAGTTTACCATTAAATGTATTATTAATATTAAAATGAGTTTATTTTAATATTTAAATAAGTTTGCTGTAAAGCAACATTTTAAAAGAAAATTTTATGGGAGATTAAGCAGAGAGTTGCCATTTCTACCTGAAAGTTTTGGGGGGAAATTTCACGGAGGAGGGTGTTTAGACTTACTTGTTTTCTTTGAAGATTTACTAAGTTGAGACTATAGAGTTGTGTTATAATTTGATGGATTCTGAAATATCTACCTGCACAAAAATTCATCCCACCCTGACCCTGATATGGAACCCCAAATTTCCACTGTTATTTGATTCTTTGGGATCTGTGGTTAGATGGATGAAATAACATTCAAAACCACTTGGATCCCATTAATGCCTTAGTTTGGATTTTTCTCAAGCCATGAAGTGAAGATTTCTGAGGGAATGGAATACAATTAGGAGGTTCTACTTATTAGAATGATGGGGAGATAAAATGGATCAGAAATAGTGTGGAACAGTAGCATAAAAGAAGGGTCTTGATCTGTGAGGACAGATGGCTGCATACATTTTCTGCATACTTTCTGCTGAGGAATTCTGAAAGACAAAAAGCAAATTTAGAATCTTGCCTGAAAATTTGGTACTCTTCCAGTATTCCCTGTCTCAGTGAATGGAAACCTCATCCACTTATATAAACTGAGAACCTAGTGTCAGTGATAGGCTGGACTCTGGCCTGCCCTTCTCTTTCTGCATGTATCCTCTGTTAGCCAGGAGGGAGAGGAAATGTGGGTTGGAAGCTTAGGGCACAGGTGAAATCAGCCCAAGTCATTTTAAAGGTACTGTGCTGGATCACTAAATGGCAATGTTTTGTACAAGAAAATTCTAGGATGAAAAAAAGATTCTTTATGAGGTTTATCCTATAAATCCAAATTACTTTGAGAAACCTCAGAAACATGCATGACCTCTAGAAAGCTTTTGAGTCTAGAGAAAAATTCAGAGTATACTAAGGATTTTTTAAACTTCTTTCTCTAGGGGAGTCAGGGATGGTCTCAAATAGTGGTGGCAAACCTTGGCATGTGTGTTATTTTTTTTCTTTTATGACAAAAGATGTCAATGTATGAATTGTTTTTTTCTAAACAAGAACCACAGTATTCAGTTTTAATTTCAGTGTTGGCATTTTGAGATAAATAAGTGAGTTTTAAATTGAAAGTTTGAGCACTCATCTCTAAAAGGTTCACCATTACTGCCTTAAAACTATTGAGGGTCTATGGACTAAAATGTTTATATTTCTTAAATGTCACCCTAAGATATATAGATATATAATTTTTCATGTATGTGTGTGTGTGTGTGGTTACTTTATTGAAGATACATTTTTAAAGATAAAACAGGATGATAGAAGATAAATGTAGTAAATGAAGATGAAACAGTTTTCCATGCATAAGGTAAAATTAGCCAGTTTCCCAGGTCAACAGGAAGTAGGAAAATAATGTATACCTACTTGCAGTTACACAAATGGTTAGCATAGTACTAAAGAATAAATGAATAACTTAAAATGAGCTAACTTTTCAATCCACATACATTGAGTGTTAGCAAAAGTCACACACACACACATACACACACACACATATTTACTTGATTATTAAGTGAAAGTAGTTCTAGGGCCAGGGATTTAGCTCAGTGGTACCGCCTGCCTGGAAAGTGCAAGGTCCTGAGTTTGATCCCCGGTACCAAAAAAAAAAAAAAAAAAAAGAGAAAGTAGTTCTAAAATGCAGATGAACTTTGTAAATACAATAAAAATAAATAGTGGATGCCATATCATTGTCTTATTCATATTTACATAGCCAAAGGTTTCTATTGAATTTTATTTTATTTATTTATTTCATTTTTTTGCCAGTACTGGGGATTGAACTCAGGACCTTCCACTTGCCAGGCAGGTGCGCCACCACTGAGCTACATCCCCAGCCCTCTATTGAATTTTAAAAGATAGGTTAGAGTTGTTGTTACACCTAAGCCCCTAGATATCTACATTGGGTGATAACTAAGAGAAAAATTATGAATATTTGAAAACTAAAATGTGTAATGTTTACATTCCTTGTATGGAGTTGGTACATACACAGGACACACCCCAATTCTTTTTTCATCCCTTATCTCTCACCTGTCTTCCCTCTCCCTCCAAGATCTCTTAAGCCTCTTCCCATTTGAGAAAGATTTCCCTACTTCCTATATCTCCCTTTTATTTTGCTCTTTATTTTTACTATGAGTTTTTCATATAAAAGAAACCATGTAGCTGGAAATGGTGGCACACGCCTGTAATATCAGCACTTGGGGGGCTGAGGAAGGAGAATCGCTGTGAGCTCAAGGCCAGCCTGGATTCCTGAATTCCATAGCAAGACCCTGACTCAAAAAAGAAAAAAAAACAAAGGAAAAAAGGAAAAACCAAAGAGAGAAAAAAAATAGAAACCATATATTTTATCTTGTGTGTTTAATTTATTTCACTTAACATTATGATCTCAATGTATTGCAAACATGTACAAAAAAGGAAGGGGATCAAAGAATGGGTAGAGGGGAGATGGAGGGAAGGGAAAGGGTATGAAAAAAGGAATCAAGATATGTTATGTACATGTAACAACATCCCACAAGAAATGTTAAAATTATGTACTACATGCATATACTAATAAATTTAAATTAATAAATCTAAAGTCTAAGCTAAAAATATGTACATTATGTATATATTTTAAATATATACTGTGGCATAATTTTGGAATAAAAGTGGCAACATTCACATAATGTGTGCTAGGTACTATTTTAAATGCTTTACATACATCATCCCATTTAACTGTCACAAAAATCCTTTGACATATGTCTATGATTAGCCCCATGAAGAAACTGACATACACAACAGTGCTAACTGAAATTTCACTGACTCTTACCTCTATTTATACAAGATCTTTAGCTTCTTGGAAAGCCAATCTCCTACTATCACTTTTCCCTTTTCCCTAGCTATCATTGCATTATTTCTTGTGTATCTAGACCTGGCGCTGTTTTCCTGCTTGGTACTGATGATACTGCACATCTTAGTTATTTTTTGTGTTGCTGAGACAAAATACCTAAAACCTAAGGTTAAAGGAGGAAAGGTTTATTTTTGGCTCACAGTTTGTAGAGTTTTCAGTCCATAATCAGCTGGCTCCAAGGCAGGCTGGCAGGGCAGAGGGACATTGCAGAGCAGGGATGAGGCAGCAACAGACAAGCAGATGCAGCAGCAGCAGCAGCAAGTGAGGGCAGCAGCCCTCTTTCTTTCCTTTATATTCTATCCAGGCTACCTGCCCTTAAGGTGGGTAGCACTCACACCCAGAGTGGGGCACCCTTAATCCCAACATCACATCCTTAATCCCAGCATCACACACCCTAGATCCAGCCACCTCCAAAAAGCCCCACCTGTGACAGCATGAGGCTTTGGGGCGGGGTGGGGAATGATATCAAGCCATATTCTTGTGTTAGACACTGTAGTCTACTGTGTATTTGAGGAGAGTAAGGGAAATTATACTGCCCTGACTCTTACTAGGTGGTACAATCATACCATTATCCCTTGGGGGAAACAGCAGTTTCCTGATGAGTGCCGCCACTTTTCTCTTGAGACATTATCATGGCTTCTCTAGATTTCCATTGAGAGAATTAATGATGGAACAGGTGAATGTTCTAAACATCCACGCTTGTTTCAATTTGTCCTACATGGTTAGAGGAGTTCTAGAAAAATTTATCTTTTAATGTTTTAGAGATCTTTATTGAAACAATATTTTTCACTTTTATATACCATGTATTCTTTTCTCAGAAATAAGATGTCTATCCATAGGGCTAGGCCAAGGACAGATTTTTTTTTTTGATACAGGATCTTGCCATGTTGCCCAGGATGTCCTCAAACTTAAGATCCTTCTGTTTCACTCTTCCAAATAGTTGGGATTACAGGTGTGCACTATCATACCTGGGTGCAGGGCAGATTTAAGTGGTAGTTGTAGGTTATATGTGGAATTACCACTCACTTCAAATGACTGACACTTTGTGGGGGTCAAAGTTCTTGTCATTTTCCATCTTTGTCTCTCTTCTTGTAGGATAAATTTCTTTTTCATCTCTCAAGGCCATTCTACCAGATTTATCCAAAGGTTTCTTACCTATAGTGTTGACAATAATTTATGATCAATCTTGGCTCACTTCCATGGAGAAGAGGCCATTTGGTTTTGTATTACCCAATGTACCCTTTTCAATGTCTCAATCATTGGCAAAAATCTTATTTTCCTGGGGGGGCGTAAATGGTCTTATGATAATGAAGTTAACAAATAGGAGTAGTCAAACTGCATTTTTAAATACTTGTTTATATTTTAAGATTTAAAATATTTTTTAAATGAAAAGAATGCTCACTACTACTCAAAGTCCCAGCACCTACCACTTTCCCCTTTTGAATTTATGCAGCATAGTCTTGTTTCCTTTACAAATTCTGTCAGAAAGTTAGAATGTGGCCAAAGGAAGTAACTTTTCATCAAAATTAAGGAGCTTTGTAAGCTGCCTTTCCATTTTGAGATATTTCAAAAATGTATGGTTGCCCCCCAAAATGCATCTTTTTTTCTATTTGTTTTCACTCTTATTAGTACATATTTCTTGTGCAATCAGAGTTTTGTTAAGAAAGTCTTTTCCTACACCAATGTCTTCAAGTGTTTTACCTATTTTGTCTTCCAGGATATTGAGTGTTTCTATTCTAACATTTAGATCTTTGATGCATTTTTATTATAGTTTAGTGCATGGTGAAAGATATGGGTCTAGGTTCAATCACTGGCATATGGATAGCCAGTTTTCCCAGCACCATTTGATAAAGACGCTAGCCATCTTTCCTCCAGTGAAGGATTTGGCCCCTTTATCATAGAGTGCCTAGAATTGTTTCTGCATCTTCTATTTTGTTACATTGACCCAGGAGTCTACATTTTGCAAATATCATGCTGTTTTTATTACTGTGGTTTTATACTGTAACTTGAAGTTTGGGATTGTGGTGCTTCTTGCCTTGCCCTTGTTCCCCAGAATTGCTTTTGCTATTCTACATCTCTTCTGGTTCCACATGTATTTTAGGATGTCTCTCTCCAATTTTGTAAAGAATGTTATTGGTTTTTTGATTTGTATTGTGTTAAATCTATATAACACGTTTGGAAGTATAGTCATTTTGACTATATTGGTTCTGCCTACCCAGGATTAGAGAGATGAATGAAGACAGAAGAGACAGAGAATATCTTTGTGGGGAAGTCAGGGAACTTTGTTGGAATGAAAGTCCGAACTGACTTAAACTCCTGATTTTATTGAGAAACAAACAAAGGTGTGTTCTGGTGAATCCAGGTGCATATTTTAGATGACAAAAGCATGATGACAATTATGCCAAATCGTTAACTTTATCAAATTGTTCCCAGAGTGTTCCTCATTGTTTTACCAGCAAGGCTTGCCTTTGCCCGAGCTAGTAGAACACTCATCTTCAAGTTGTTCCAACTCCTCAAGGTCAGTAGTGTTCTGTGCCCTGAGTCAACTTAAGCAGATGATAACCCATTGGGTGCTGAAAGGAACTTCAGAGCACTGTAACTGCTATAGTAGTGGTCTTTCATTTCTTTGGTTAAGATAATTCTTAAGTATTTAATTTTTCTTGATGGTATTCTGAAGTACCCTTTATAATAGAGAATATTATAAAGTACGCTTTATAATAGAGAAAATTATTTCCCTAATTTTCCTCTCTGTTAGTTAGTGGTGTACAGGAATGGTACTGATTTTTGAGAGTTGACTTTGTATCCTGTCACACTGTTGAATTTGGATATTAGTTCTAGAACTCTTTTGGTGGAGTTTTTGGTGTCTTCTGTGTAGAGGATCATGCCATCAGAAAATAATGATAATTTAACTTCTTCTTTACATATCCATATCCCTTTATTTCACTTTGTTATTGCTGTAAATATTGTTTAATGTTTTGAGAAATACATTAAACAGAAGTGGTGATAGCAGACACCGTTGTCTTGTTCCTGATTCTAGAGAGGAAACTTTCAGCTACTCTTTGTTTAGTATGATGTTCACAATTGGTTTTTTATAGATGGCTTTTATCAGGTTGAGTTAAAGACTTTCTATTCCTATTTTCTTCAGTGGTTTTTTTTTTATCATGAATTGATGTAGGATTTTGTCAAATGCCTTTTCTCTGTCTATTGAGATGATCACGTAATTTTATCCTTGCTTCTGTTTATGTGGTGTATTATATTTATTGATTTATATATGTTGAACCATCCCTGCATCCCTCGAATGAATCTTACTTCATCATAAGATATGACCTTTATATTGATTTGTTGCATTCTCTTTGACAATATCATACTGAGGATTTTTGCTTCTGAGTTCATTTAAGATATTGACCTGTAGTTCTCTTTTTTGCTTGGGTCACTTTATGGTTTTGGAATCAAGGTAATGCTTGATTCCAGAAATGACTCTGGGAGTACTGCTTCCTTTTCAATTTCATTAAAGAGTTTGAGGAGTATGGACGTTGGATCTTCTCTAAACTTCTTGAAGAATTCAGCATTCTATTGGGACCTAAAGTTTCTTTAATTGGTAGGGTTTTTTTTTTACTACTTCTTCAATTTCACTAACCAATATTGGCTTATACAATATTTTTATATCTTTGTGGCTCAGCTTTGGTAGCTTATATGTATCTAGGAATTTATGCATTTCTTCTGAATTTTCCATTTTATTAGAACATAAGTTCACACAGTAGTTACCAATAATCTTCTGAATTTAAGCAGAATCTATTGTGATTCTACCTTTTTCATTTCTGATTGCATGAACTTTGTTTTTTTTCTTTCCTTATTTTGGTAAGATTAATGAAGGATTTGTCTATTTTACTTAATCTTACAAAGAACCAACTTTTCAATTCATTGATTTCTTTGTACTGATTTTTTTTAGTCTCAATTTCATTAATTTATGCCTGAATCTTTATAATTTCCTTCCTCAAATTAGCTTTGGGTTTGGATTGTTCTTGTTTTCTTTGAACTTTTAGGTGCATTATTAGGTTAATTAATTGAGCTTGTTCTGTTTTTCTGATGTGAGAATTCACTGCTATGAACTTTCCTCTTAGTACTACTTTCATTGCCTCCCATAGGTTTCAATATGTCATACTGGCATTATCATGTGATTGCAGAAACTCTCTAATTTCTTCTCTAATTTCATCTGTGAATCATTGATTATTCAAGAGAGTACTGTTTAATTTCTGTGTGTTTGCATATTTTATGTGATTTGTTTTGCCATTGATTTCTAGTTTCATTTCACTGTGATCTGATAATATGCATGGCATAATTCCAATTCTTTGGCATTTACTTATGCATGTTTTATTGGCTAGTATGTGGTCTGTTTTGGAGAAAGTCCCATGTGCTGCTGTGAAGAATGTGCCTTTTATTGTTGCTGGATGGAACACTCTGTAGCTATCTACTAAATACATTTGTTTGAAAGATTGGTTCAACTCTGAATTTTTTTTGATAATTTTTTGTCTAATTGAACTGTCCATTTGTGACAATGGAGCATCGAGGTCCCCTAATACTACTGCATTGGTATATATCTGGTTTTTCATGTCAATAAGTGTTTGTTTTATGAAAGTGGATGCACCAGTATTTGGTGCATATATGTTTATAATAGTTAGCTCTTCCTGTTGAGTTCCTTCCTTAACTAATATATAGTGAACTTCTTTGACTCTACTGATCAGTATTAGCTTGAAATCCCATTGTCTGAAATTGAGATAGCAACTCTTGCCCTTTTCTGGGTTCCTACTGCATAGAATATTGTGTTCCATCTTTTGATTTTTAATCTGTATCTTTTTAAGATTAAATGTGTTTCTTGCATGCTGTATATTGTTCATTTTTCTTTTTTGATCCATTCTGCCAAACTGTGTCTTTTGAGTGGGGAATTGAGATCACTCTCATTGAGAGTTATTAGTGAGAGGGATTGACGATTATTCCTGTCAGTGCACTATTTTCCTGTTGCTGATTTCCTCATTTTTTCCTCTTTGCTTAGCTGTTCATCATGCCAAGTGTATTCATTCTTTGTGACTTATTGACAATGTTGACCTCATTTTCTCTTTCTAGGATATCCTTGAGAATTTTTTGTAATACTGGTTTGGTGGTCATAAATTTCTTGAGGCACTTGTTGTGAAAATACCTCATTTCTCTAACAATTTAAAAAGAAAATTTTGTGCAATTCATAAGTTGGGGTTGAAATTTGCTGTCGTTTAGGGCTTGAGACACTTTACTCCAAGCCCTCCTGGCCTTTACAGTTTGTGGAGAGAAGTCTGCTGTGATCTAAGGCATTTACTTTTGTATGTAATTTGTTGCCTTTCTCTAGTAGCTTTTACAGTTTTGTCCTTGTGATGGACTTCTGGAAATTTGAGCATAATGTGGCACAGAGAAGTTCCCTTTTGGTCATGCGTACTTGGGGTTCCATATGACTCTCTAATCTGTATGATTATTTCTTTCTCTATGTTCGGGAAGCTTTCTGCCATTATTCCTGTAAATAGGTTTTTATGCCATTTGTATTGTCTTTGGATTTTTCACTTATTCCAATTATTATTTTTTTTTGGTTAAATTCTTTTATTGGTATATTTTAGGTATACAACACAATTACATTTCTCATTGGGAATTGTACCTTTACATAATGCATCTTGGTTCTAACTTTTTCCCCATTCCTAGCCCTCCCTTCACCCCCTCCACCCTTTCCTATTTACAAACACTTTATTTCCATTTTTTCCATTTCTCATCATTTTTCCTTTCCCTTCTTTCCTTCCCCCTGCCCCTCCCACTACCCCTACCCCTTTGGACCTTTTCTTCCTATTTTGCATTATCGATTATTCATTCTAATCATTAGTACATTTTAGGTATGAAATATAATAACATTCATCATTGGAAATTTGCACCTTTACATAATCTCTCGGTTCTTATTTTTCACCCTTGCCCAGCCCTCCCTTCAACCCCTCCATTCCTCCCTATTTACAAAGATTTTGTTACTAGTTTTCCATTTTCTCATATTAATCCCATTCCCTTCTATCCTTCCCCCTACCCCTTCCACTTCCTTCCCCTTTGCCCCTTTTCTTCCTATTTCACATTACCTATTATAAATTTTAGTCCTTATTTACACTTTCAGGTTCTCACACCAGAGAAACTATTTGGTATTTATACATGTGTGTCCTATTTATTTCACTTAAGAGTATTGCCTCAATGTGCATCCACTTAGCTATAAGTGTCTCTAATTTCTCATTTTTTATGGCTGAGTAGTACACCATTTTATAAAAAAACCCCACATTTTCTTTATCCAGTCTCCAGTTGATGGGAATTTGGGCTGTTTCCAAGTTTTAGCTATCACAAACTGTGCTGCTATGAACATGGGTGCCCATATATCACTGTGGTATGATTCTTTTAATTCTTTGGGGAAGATCCCCAGCAGTGGAATAGTGGGGTCAAATGGGACTTCCAGTCCTAGTTCTTTGAGGTATCTCCATACTGATTTCCACAGTGCTTGCACTAGTCTACACTCCCATCAGCAGTGGAGCAGGGTTCCTCTTACCACACAGCCCCCCAGCATTTGTTATTGGTTGATTTCATGAAAGCAGCCATTCTTTCTGGAGTGAGGTGAAATCTCAGCTTTGTTTTCATTTGCATCTCTCAAATGACCAGTGTTGTTGAACATTTTTTCATGTATTTATTTGCTATTTCTACTTCTTTGTCTGAGAAATGTCTGTTCATTTCAGATGCCCATTTTCGGATTGGGTCTTTAAATTTGGGAGGTCTGATCTTTTTAAGTTCTTTATAGATTCGAGATAGTAGACCTTTGTCTGAGGAAAAGCAAGTGAAGATTTTTTCTCACATTGTGGGTTGTCTCTTCACACTGCTGGTGGTTTCTCTTGCTGTGCAGAAGCTTTTTAATAAGAAGAGATCCCACTTTTTGATTGTTTGTACTAGTTCACAGGCAACTGAGGTTTTGTTCATAAAATCTTTTCCTACACAAATGTCTTCAAGAGTTCTACCTAACCTCTGTTCCAACTGGTTCAGAGTTTCTATTTTAATATTTAGATCTTTAATCAATTTCAATTTTAGTTTAGTGCATGAAGACAGATATGGGTCTAGTTTTAATCTTTGGCAAGTTGAAGCCCAATTTTTCCAGCACCATTTCTTAAAGAGGCTATCTTTCCTCCAGTGAGGGTGTTTGGCACCTTTATCAAAGATGAGATGGCTGACTGTGTCTGGAGTTCTTTCTGCATCTTCTAATCTGTTCCACTGGTCCTCAGGTCTGTTTCTTTGCCAGTACTATGCTGTTTTTATCACAGTAGCTTTGTAGTATACTAGCAGGTTGGGGATTGCGATATCCCCTGCTATGTCTCTGTTACCTAGAATTGCTTTTGCTATTCTGGGTCTCTTCTTGTTCCAAATGAATTTTGGGATTGTTTTCTCCAGGTCTATGAAGTATGCTGCTGGGGTCTCAAATGGAATTGCATTGAATCTATATAGGAGTTTTGGAAGTATGACCATTTTCACTATATTAATCCTTCCTACCCAGGATCAGGGGATGTCTGTCCATTTTCTGATATCATCTTCAATCTCTCTTTTCAGAGTGCCATAGTTTTCAGAGAAGAGGTCTTTGATTTCTTACATTAGGTTGATTCCTAGGTATTTCAGTTTTTTGGATGCTATTGTGAAAGGAATTGTTTGCCCTATTTCTCTCTCAGTGAGTCTGTCATTGGTGTAGAGGAAAGCTATTGATTTCTGTGTGTTGACTTTGTAGCCAGCTACTAGACTGAATTTGATTTTTAAGTCTAGAAGACTTTTGGTGGAGTTCTTGGGGTCTTCTATATACAGTATCATGTCATCTGCATATAATGACAATTTGACTTCTTCATTTCCTATCTTTATTCCTTTCATTTCTTTCTCTTGTCTAAATGCCGTGGCTAATGTTTCCAGAACTATATTGGACAAGAGTGGCGATAGTGGACATCCTTGTCTTGTTCCTGATTTTAGTGTGAAGGATTTCAGTTTTTGACCATTACGTATGATATTGGCTGTTGGTTTTTCATAGATGGCTTCTATCAGTTTGAAGTAGAGACCATCTATTCCAATTTTTTGTAGGGTTTTTATCATAAATGCATGTTGGATTTTGTCAAATGCTTTTTCTGAGTCTATGGAGATAATCATATGGTTTTTGTCCTTGGCTCTATTGATATAGTGTATTACATTGATTGATTTTCATATATTGAACCATCCCTGCATCCCTGGGATGAATCCCACTTGATCAGGGTGTATGATCTTCTTGATGATCTTATGCATTCTATTTGCCAGTATCTTATTAAGGATTTTTGCATCTATGTTCATTCGTGAGATTGGCCTATAGTTCTCTTTTTTGGTGGGGTCTTTCTCTGCTTTGGGGATCAAGGTGATGCTTGCTTCCAGGAATGAATTTGGGACTATTGCTTCCCTTTCAATTTCATTGAAGAGTTTAAGCAGTAGTGGCAGCAGTTCCTCTCTAAATGTCTTATAGAATTCAGCAGTGAAGCCATCAGGGCCCAGGCTTTTCCTAATTGATAAGTTTTTAATTACATTTTCAATGTCATTGGTTGATATTGGGTTGTTTAGAATTTTTAGGTCTTCTTTTTTCAATGTTGGTAATTCATATGTATCTAGGAATCTGTCCATTTCTTCTGTATTTTTCATCTTATTGGCGTATAGGTCGTGGAAGTAGGTATTCATGATCCTTTGGATTTTGGCTGGGTGTGTTGTAATTTCACCCTTTTTATTCCTAATTGCATGGATTTGGGCCTTTTATTTCCTTTTTCTGATAAGGTTGGCTAAAGGTTTGTCAATTTTGTTGATTCTTTCAAAGAACCAACTCTTGGCTTCATTGATTTTTTGTATCATTCTCTTAGTCTCCATTGCATTGATTTCTCCTCTAATCTTTATAATTTCCTCCCTTGTATGAGCTTTGGGGTTGTCCTGCTCTTCTTTTTCTAGAAGCTTTAGGTTCAGCATCAGGTTGTTTAATTGGGCTCATTCTGTTTTCCTAATATGTGTATTCACTGCTATGAATTTCCCTCATAAGACTGCTTTCATTGTGTCCCATAGATTCTGATATGTTGTATTGTCATTGTCATTTAATTGAAGGAACTGTCTGATTTCTTCTTTACTTTCTTCTGTGACCCATTGGTTATTCAGAAGTGTGTTGTTCAATTTCCATGTGTTTATGAAATTTTTCAAGTTTCATTTGCTATGGATCTCTAATTTCATCGCACTATGGTCTGATAATATACAGGGGATAACTTCAATTCCTTTGTACTTACTTAAACATGTTCTGTGTGTGAGTATGTGGTCTATTTTGGAGAATGACCCATGTGCAGCTGAGAAGAATGTGTATTCTGATTTTGTGGGGTGAAAGACTCTGTAAACATCTGTTAAGTTTATTCCTTCAAGAGTTTGATTGAGTTCTAGTATTTCTTTACTTTGTCTATTTTTTTGTCTAGTTGCTCTATCTATTTGTAACAGTGGGGCGTTGAGGTCCCCCACTACAATTGTATTAGTGCATATATGACTTTTCATATCCGTTAGTATTTGTTTTATATAGTTGGGTGCACTAGTGTTTGGTGCGTAGACATTTATGATTGTCATCTCTTCCTCTTGGATTCTTCCCTTTACAAGGATGTAGTGTCCTTCTTCATCTCTCTTAATCAGTGTTGGTTTGAAATCTACTTGATTTCCAAAGAAGATAGCTACTCCTGCTATTTTTTGGGTTCCCGTCACATGGAGTATTGTTTTCCACCGTTTAAATTTGTCTATGAGTTTCCTTTTGAATTAAGTGTGTTTCTTGTATGCAACATATTGTTGGATTTTGCTTCTTGACCCATTCTGCCAGTCTATTTCTTTTGATTGGTGAATTGAGACCATTAACATTGATGGTTATAACTGAAACATATAGACTTGTCATTGCCATGACTTTTTCTTTTTGTTGGGTTCTCCCCCTTTCCATTTAATTTCTTGTCATGCCAGATGGGTTCTTTGTGCTTTGCTTCCTGGGGTTGTGATCCTCAATGTCTGTTTCTAGGATATTGGTAAAATTTTTTTGTGTGCTGGTTTGGTATTCATGAAGTTCCTAAGGCCCTCTTTCTAATGAAAGTATCTTATTTCTCCATCCATTTTGAAAGATAGTTTTGCAAGGTACATCAATCTGGGTTGGAGGCTGTTTTCTTTTAGGGCTTGGAATATGTCACTCCAAGCTCTTCTTGCCTTGGTGCTTTGTGTTGCGAAGTCTGCTGTGATTCTGATGGACTTTCCTTTGTATGTGATTTGTTTCTTTTCTCTGCTTATAGAACTTTGTTCTTCTGTTGAGTTTCTGGAATCTTAACAATTATATGCCTATGTGTAGATTTTTTTTGATCAAGGCTATTTGCAGTCCTGTATGCCTCATTTATCTGTATGTCAAGTTCTTTTCCCCTGCTTCAGAAGTTTTCTGCCATTACTTCTGTGAAGAGTTTTTTTTATGTCATCTGCACTCTCTCCTGTTTCTTCATTGACTCCAATCAGTCTTATGTTATTCTTCTTTGCATTGTCTAGCAGCTGCTGGATTGATTTCTCATGTTCTCTTATCATTTTGAAACAATTTTCCTTTTCCTGGTCACTAATTTCATTCTTATCTTCTATATCTGAAATTCTGTCCTCACATTGGCTCATTCTGCTGTGTAGACTTTCAATGGAGTTTTTCATGTCCTGGAAATCTATTTGCATCTGTTTTATGGATTCCATTTGTTTCTTATGTTGAGATTCCATCATGTTCTTGAGCTCCTCTCTAGATTTATTAATCATGTCTTGCACTAGGAGCACAATTTCTCCTGTTATGTGAGAAATTATTTCTCATTTCATTTTTTCCAGATCCCCTTTTGTTGCCAGTTCAGTGGGTCCAGGTGGTTGAGTATCAGAGTATTCTATCTCATTTCCCTTTGGGGTTGCTGTAGGTGATCTGGAAGTCTGGTTTTGAGACTTATTTACGTGTTTTCTCTGCTGTTGGTGTCTGTGTGGCTCGCCTCCTCTGAGCTGGGAGAGGTGTGAAAGGGGCCGGGAGTAGTGGTAAGGATGGTGGCCGGGAAACCCCTTCCTCTGGCCCAGGAGCAGTGGGACAGAAGGTGGCCCAATAGTCCTTTCCTCTGGACTGGGGTTATTCCAATTTTTTTTAGATTAGTTTTCTTTGCCTCATGTAGAAGTTGTTGGATCAAATTTTCATTTGCTTTTGCAGTTTTTAAGATGTCTTTGAGTATTTGGTCTTTGAAGACATCATTGCGTTCTAGTTCTGAAATTCTGTCTTCTCATTGGTCCAACCTGCTGCCCATAATTTCAATGATTTTTTAATCTCTTGTATTTCTAATTGAAATCTTCTCATACACTATATTTTTTTTGGTGAACTGATCATTCATGTTCTGCACTGTTTTGTTTAGCTCATCTAGATTTCTGTTAGTGTCTCCTGAGAGCTCCTGCATCATTTTGGTTATTACTTCCATTATATGTTTAGTTATATCTTCTCTAATCCAACTGAATATTTTTGATCTGTTTTCTAATCTTCTCTGCTATACTTTCAAGTAATTCAGATGTATGGCTTATACTATTTTGCCTTTTGGTGCTTCTTGGTTTGGCTTCAGGGGAAATGGTGGTTTGGGGAGGCATTTTGTTGCTTTTTCCTTTCATTATTCTATTGTTTCTGTTTGTTTTGTGCTGATGCTTATAGTCTGAACACTTTGTTGCTAGTATAGAGATATCTTTAGTTCATTTTCATTAATATACTTTGGGCATGGCTCCTTTACCACGGCCCCAAGATTTGACCACCTTGGTTGTTTTGGGAAAAGAAGATGCAGTGCAGTTAGTCCAACAACTTAGTTCTCTTGGAATGTACTCTAGTATTGTTAATGTCACAAAGGCAATCTGAGTGTTGTGACCCTGTTAATATAAAATGAAATAGCTATCGTAGTATTGACTGAGGCAAATTAGACATTAACCTACCACAAGCACCAGTTATGTACCACCCACATTCTTGTACTACCCTTTTTCCTAGAAAAGAAACTATTATGTTGTAAACATTAAGGCAACCCAGGTATTGACTTACAGCTAGAATGTACTAAAAGTAACAGCTATATCTCTTCTAATGGTAGAAAACAATTCAATAGTAATTTTACAGAGTTAACTATCAAAAGATTAACAAAGCTTTATGGTTATACTATTAAAGATTATGAGTTTGGGAATGAAGTAATGCAAAAGGAAAACTTTGAATTTTTTTTTAAAACTGGGGATCTAACTCAGCACCTTGTGCTTGCAAGGCAGGCTTGGCACCACTGAGCTAAATCCCCTGCCCTGAAATCTTAAACTCTATGACATGAGGATGAGAGAGATGTTGTACAAAGGATCTTACTGGGGAATAGAAGGATGGCTTTAGAATTGGGTAAATGTAGGACAAAAATATGGCAAGAAATAAAAGAATAAAAATGAGAGAGAGAAAAGAAAAGAAATTATACAGAGAGTCAAACTAAGGGAGAAATAATTAAGAGAAGAAAAATTAAAAGAGAGAAGAGGAAAATTTATAGAAATAAAAGAAGAAAAAGAGATTAGAAGCAAGACTGAAGGATAAATTAAGATTACTCAGGCTTCAAGAAACTAGTGAAGAAGACAAGAGAGAAGGAAAGAAGAAAAAACAAGAACAGAACAAATTAAAAAAAAAAACCCTAAATGTATTGTATACCTAAAATATACCAATAAAATAATTTAAGCAAACCCCCCTAAAAACAATGTTCACATTCACAAAAAAAAAAACCACTCAAGAAAACCCCAACCAAATGAATGTGTATATCCAAAAGTAAAGAAATTTCTCTGTGATTTCAAGCCTGTGTTTATCTTGAATGTACAGTTTTGTGGCACTGCCCAATTCAAGGTGTGATACTACTTGATAAACAAAGGAAGCAGTCCGAGCCCAGATCCATGTTGAATAATCATCAACATGCCAGTAGTAGGAAGAAGGTGGGGTGCTGGTTCTAGGACTTTCAAATTCACAGAAATTCAAGCTGAATCTGCCTTCTGGTTGTAGGTGTTGTGGCCTGAGTTATTTAGTTTATAACACTGTGAATGTTCTTGCTGACCTGGCCACAGCTCCCTGAACATGGTTGTCTCCTGTGGTTTTCCCTTACCCAGTCACTGTGGGAGTTTAACACAGGGAGCCCTGCAATAAAACCATCTTGTGGTTGCCCTGAGTCTCAGGATTATTTGGATCCCTCTAGAATGACGTCTGACCAAGCTCTCTCTCCAGGGGATGGACTGGAGTCACTCACCAGCTGTTGTAGCACACAGCATCCATTGCTCCATTCCACTGGTGCATTTCTCCCTGAAGGCCTCTGTAGTCACCCACTTTCACTGGGCCTCTGTAGATTCAATCTTCTTTTCTCAGGAGCCATGAGCCAGGAGCCAGTGAGAAAGTGCAGATGGCCTCTTCCTTTTTCTGCATTGTGGTCTGTCTCTTCAATTTTTCTGTAGGCTCCAATTTCCTCATCAGATCCTTCTTGCCACCCAGGGATCAACCTACCTCCTTCTTTTCTTCATGAATTGTTATTTTCCAGTGTTTGAATTCTGAATCTTGGAGAGGCTTATGTGTTGCTGCTTACTGCTCCACCATCTTCCTGGAAGTTCGAGTCATCACTTATCAAAAATATGTATCTTTGTTGCTGAGATAAAACTCCCATTCTTCTTTATAGCCCAGTCCATTTTCCAGAGTAGATCCACGGGACAAATTTAGAAGAAAAATATCTTGTCAGGTAATATTCAAAATGCAAGTTATATTAGTCACTTTTGTGTTACTATAATGAAATGCCTTAAATAATTAATTAATAAGAGAAAAGGTTTATTTTGTGTCTTAGCTTTGGAAGTTCAAATCCATGATTACTAGGTAGATCCATTGGTTTGGGCTTTTAGTAGGGGTGCTGGGTGGCAATGGCAAAGAATGTGTAGTATAGCAAGCTGCTCACATTATGAGCTAGGAAAGAGAGCAAAGAAAGAAGAGACCAGTATCCCACAATTCCCCTTGAGGATATGCATCCAATGATCTAAGGATCTTTCATAAGGCCCACCTCTTACATGATCTGCCACATCTCAAGAGTGCCATTTTACTAACCAAATCTTTAACACATAAACCTTTAGGGCACATCCATATTATAGCATAAGCCAATCTTAAAGATTAAAAAATTAGTGGCATTTCAGTTGTGGAAAGTAAATGTAGCTGAAATGCTGAGATTACTCCTCATGTAGGAAGAAAAACAATTTTGTTCTGATTCTACCAACATTTATTATTCATTTCCAGGTGTTAGGCACTGTGATAGATAGTTAAGGTACCTTAATAAAACATTATTTACAAATATCTATAGTCCTAAAACTTCTTCTTTTAAGTAGTCTTAAAGTACTCATATATAGATTTTTGTTTTATGTTGAAAATACCTTAATAAATAAAGATATCTTTGTTGAAAGAGTAGAAGATACAGTCAAACCAAACATTTCTAAAAACCACTCACATTCCTATTATCCAGTAATAACCATTGTGTCACCTGGGTGAACATCTTTTCAGGTGATTTTCTACACATGTACTTCATTTTATAGGGATATATTTCTAAAACAGCTTACTTTCTTTCCAGTTTTCTTTCTTCTTGGGTGATAATTACATATTTAGATTCATTGTGACTATTCAAAATCAGAATTATAAGCATCATTCATTCCATTATTTTAAACCTACAATTATTATGAAGTCTTCATTCTAGGGGTCTAGGACAGACAGCTGAGAGGTTATTTTTAATCTAAAAAGGCTCTCAGGCCTCAGTGAAACCAGCATCACAATAGAACAAGAGTACAAATATTCTGACATTGTTCTGAGACACCTGTGTATTGTAGAACTGATCTTCTTATATGAAATTTTTCTCATTGGTGGGGTATTTTGAAAGAATACTTTAGTCTAGTCTTAGAGTAAATGTAAGACAATTATTTTAATAGATTATTCAAAAATTGTAGTCAGGGGCTTAGCTTTTGTTACTAATAGGCAAACTAGTTTATGGCTTACAGGCTATTATTTGAGGGTTACCATAAAATATGGGAAAGATACATTTCCAGAGATATCTCTTACCACCAACTTCAATTATGTGCATTTACCATGAGTTATTTTTTTTGGTAAATGTTATTAAAAATTACTGTGCTGTAAGAGAGGGGAAGTAATATTGGAAACATCTGAGTTTGAATGAGAAATTAAACTCAGCAAATAGCATAGTAATGCCTGACATATAGTAGTTTGCATGAAAACTAATTTGCTAATTAAATGTAGAAAATCAGCCTGGAAAGTGGAACAGAATAGCATCAAAAACAAATAACTTGTCTACTGGTCTCAGTTTATGGAGCAATTGTGCAGTATTGACATGTTTTGGAATGATGAATATCCATAGTAGAATAGATGAGAAAACTGTCTCTTTTCCTACTCTATAAAAGATATTTGGATAGAAGATTGAATTTCCTAATCCAATTTGAATTGGAAATTATTTCAGGGATATCCACAGAAGAGCTGGATACTTTAAGGGGAAGGAAACAAACTCAGTTTTCTAGACTGGACTGAAGCTACTGCCAAGTTTCAGTAAGAAGGTCTCCTCTAAGAGTATACTATAATAGTTACTTGAGTGAGAAAACAAACCTGTTTCTCAGTTGACTTTGGTTGAGGCTTCAGATCTTGTGTTTACTCTTTTCTTTCAAAAGCATTCTACCTGCTGGAAAACTATTCTAGAGTAAATAAAGAATAATGCCTAACTGGATGGCAAAGTTAGAGTTGTTTGGGTTAGTCTCAGAATCTATTGACCCTATCTGATAAATTTGTCACCACCCAGGGACACAGGACAAAGAGCATAGGATCCTGAAAATAAGACAAGAAGGAAGTTAAGCAATATTTGATGAAGAGGAGACAAATTGGATATCTGTGGTGCCGTCTTACCAAGGAGTCAGGGAAGCATCCTGAGTAGCAATTTGGCCAGAAAGAAGAAAAGTTAAGGAAGCTTGAAAGAAAGAAAATGAAAAGATGCCAAAGGGGCAAGACCATTTCTGTATCACTTTACTCTAATTGGCATAGTATTCTTAGGCCTGTGAGATACTGGAGAGGTAGAAATTTCACGAAATTATATTGGTTTTACTCCTACTTTGTGTTTTCATTGCTTGGACTTTCTACTTTTCTCTATGTCTACTTGTATAGGTCAGAACATTCTGTAATAAATTTGAATGATGAAAATTTATTGTAATTGTTAAAAAAAATCTAGAAAGTGAAAACTCAGTTCAAAATTTGCCTTTCTGTTGTCAACTTTTAAAAAAACTATTAGATAATTTAGTTGTGAAAATTTCAATTACAGATGGATATCAGGGGAAACCCAATAAAGTTAAGGTAATGTACTTTAATAGATGCTCAAATTTAATGCATGCATTTTTAAAATTTTAGAAATACATAAAATATATGACTTTAGTCTTTGGTGAGAGAGAAGTGAAAAATTCTGTGCATTTCAGGAAAAAGCCCAGTTTTAATTAAAAATGCCAGGGTACTTTGTCTCCCTCTCAGAGCCACAGTATTTTGCCTTTGGGCTGTTGTGTAGACTTGTTTGTTATAAATAACTCTTATTTTCACACTTGTCTTTTCTTACAGTTTGTCAAAATGGTTAGTTATAGCGGTAAATTAATTTCATATCTGGTGAGTGATACATTTATCAACAGAACACTATTTTATCTTTTATATGAGTAAAACAAGAAATGTTGTTGTATCAGGGATCCTCGAGACCACTCTCCATTTGGATGATTTTCTTGTAGGTTTCATGGAACTGAAAAAAAATTGTCATCACTATTGTTCATTACAGTGAAGTTATATAGATTAAAGTCAGCAAAGGGAAAAAGTGCATAGGGCAGATTTCAGGTGAAACGAGCACAGGCTTCCCTTTGTCTTTCCAATGGAGTCAGATAGATAATGCTTAAATTCTACCAGTAACTATGTGTGATAACGTGAAAAGTTTTGCCAAGCAGGAGAGCCCATCTGAGGCTTAGTGGCCAGGGTTCTGTTGGGGTTCAGTAACATATAAATGGAACTCCCATATGAACAACTTTAGCTCTTCAGTTTCTAGAACCCCACTCCAGCCTAACTTGTAAAATTAACACACTATGTCCCAGGGCCCCAAGTATTCACTATAAATTACTTTGCTTGCATTTTCTATCTGGTTTGGCTGGAAGTACCAAGAATACAAAGACATTCTTGTCAGGCAGGCATTTCAAGGGCTTAAATATTTTACATTTTTTGTATCAAAATGGATTTTTTCTTTTTTATTGGTATATTTTCATGACCAGAGGTTGTTGAATTAATGAAAAATAATTGATCAGTATTTCGTTCATGTTTAATATTTTTGAGTCCCATATGTGAAAAATTTATCCAAGGAGATAATACATTTATCTATGCTTTCTTCTAGAAGCTTTACAGTTTAACCTTCATGGTTAAATGTGTTACCTATCAAAATTAAATTTTGTGTGTCATATTAGGTAGAGGTCAAGGTTCACTGTTTTTCATTTTAATAGATTATATTTTTTAGAGCTGTTCAAAGTTCACATCAAACTTGCGGGGACAATGCTGAGAGTTCCCAAATGGCCACTAATCCCTCACATGTACCATTTCCCTCACTGTCAACATCCTGCACCACAGTGGTAAGTTTGCTGCAACTGGTGGTTCTACGATGACACATCATTATCACCCAAAGTTCATAGTTTACATTAGGGTTCACTCTTTGTGTTTTAGATTCTTTCAGTTTTGACAGAAGTACAGTGACATACATTTGCCAGAGTAGTACCGTGAAGAATAATTTCACTAAAATAAAAATTCTTCATGTTCTACCTGTTCATCTCACCTGTCCTTAAATCCCTGGCAACTGCTGATATTTTTACTGTCTTTATAGTTTTGCCTCTTTTCCTAGAATGTCATATAGTTGAAATCACACAGTATGTCATCTTTTCAGAATGGCCTTCTTCACTTAATATATGTACTTAAGTTTCCATCATGTCTTCATGGTTTGATAGCTCCTTTCTTTTTAGTGCTGAATAATAATCATTGCCTGGCTGTACCACAGTGGATTTGTCCAATCAATTATTGAAGCACACCTCAGTCACTTCCAAATTTTGGAAATTATTAATAAACCTCTGTAAACATTTATGTGCAGGGTATATATTTTTCAAGGTCTTGCTATATTGCCAAGGCTGGCACCAAACTCTTGAGCACAAGTGATCCTCCTGTTTCAACTTCCTTGTAACTGGATAGACAGGCATGTATCACTATGCTCTATGTGCAAGTTTTTGTGTGGATATAAATTTTCAACTCTTTTGAATAAATAATAGGGGCATGATTGTGGATCTTATAGTTAGAGTATATTTAGTTTTATATGATACCACCAAACTGTCTTCAAAAGTGGCTGCACCATTTTGAATTTTCAACAGCTACAAATGAGAGCTCCTACTGTTCTACACCTCCCCAGAGTTTGTGGTTGTTAGTAGTTTGGATTTTGGCTACACCCGTAGATGTGCAGTGGTATCTCCTTATTTTGATTTGCAATTCTATAGTGACATATGATGTTGAACATCTTTTCATGTGCTTATTTACCATCTGTATATCCTCTTTAGTGAAGTGTCTGTCCAGGACATTGGCTTATTTTAAAATCAGGTTTGTTTTCTTACTATTGAATTATAAGCATTATTTGCAATTTTTGGATAATAGTCTTTTATCCGATGAATCTTTTGCAAATATTTTCTTTTGTTCAGTGGTGTGGCTTGTCTTCTTCTCCTGACATTTTCTTTTACAGAGAAGAATTTTTAGTTTTAATTAAGTCCATCTTATCAATTTTTCTTTCGTAGATCATGACTTTGTGGTGTATCTGAAAAATCATTGCCATATCCAAGGTCATCTAGCTTTTCTGTCATCTCATTTTCTATGAGTTTATAGTTTTGTATTTTATATTTAGTCCTATGACCTAATTGGATTTAAATTTTGTGAAGCTTATAAGCTCCATGTCTAGATTTATTGGGCAATATTGGCAATAGAATATAGGGCTTTGTGGATGCTAGGCAAGTGCTCCAGTACTGTGCTACATTCCCAACCCTAGATTCATTCTTTAAAAAATAGTGATATCCAGTTATTTTGGCACCACTGATTGAAGGACTCATTTAAAAATATGATTATCTCATAATTCCTGTGACATATGTTGAAAAGCCACTTTCTTCTCTAAATTGTTTTGGTGCATTTGTTGAAAATTAATTCACAGTACTATATATGTGGGTATTTTTCTGGATTTTCTACTCAATCCATTGATCTATATTTTGTATAATAACTGTCTTACTTATTATATCATTAAATGGAGTACATCATTAAATCAGGTCATATAAGTCTTCTGACTTTGGATCTGCTACTCAAATTAAGAACTGACATTGTGAAGTTTTGTAACCCATGAACTTGATAAATCTCTTACTGTCTTATATATCCTTTAATTTCTGTTGTCAGTATTTTGGGGGGCTTTATATAGCTTTATTTTATAATCTTTTGCTAAATTTACTCCTAGTCATTTTGATTTGGATGATATTATGAATAACTTTTAAATTTTCTTTTTTTTCCTCTTTTTGGTGCTGGGGATCGAACTCGGGTCCTTGCGCTTGTGCAGCAAGCAGCAAAACCACTGAGCTAAATCCCCAGCACAACTTTTAAATTTTCTTTTCCAAATTGTTCCTAGGATTGAATATAATTTGACTTCTGTTTACTGACTGTCTATATTGTGACATCACAAAACTAATATTTTAAAATACTTTTTAAGACTTCTTAGACTTTTTAATGTACACAATCATGTCATAGATTGGAAAAAAATTGTGTTAACTTTCTTCCTATCCATTGCTTATACCTTTATTTCTTTGTTCTAATTAATTGTATTCAAGAGGACCTTAAGGAAAATGTTGAATGAAAGTGGTAGAAGTCAAATTCTTATCTTTTTTATGACACGTTTTGTTTGTAGATTTTTAAAAATTTATCAAATCAAGAACCCCCCCCATGAGCACAGAGGAGGTGAGCCACTCCCAGCACAAAAGAGGAGGCTTCCAGGCCACTATACACCCCGCAAGCACAGAGGAGGTGTGCTGTTCTCAGCACACAAGAGGAGGCTTCTGGGCCGCAGTATACCCCGCGAGCACAGAGGAGATGAGCCACGCCCCCACCCATTGAAATGAGAAGACACGTAAACAAGTTTCAAAATCAGACTTCCAGATCACCTAAACCAAGCCCAAAGGGAAACAAGATGGAACCTTGTGCTACTCAACCACGTGGACTCCCTGAACTGGCAACAAAAAAGGATCTGGAAAAAATGAAATCAGAAATAATTTCTCAGATAACAACAGAGATTGTGCCCATAGTGCAAGATATGATTAATAAATCTAGAGGGGACATAGATAAAAAAATAGAGGTGCTGAGAAACATGATGGAATCCCAACATAGGAAACTAATGGAATCCATAAAACAGATGCAAACAGATTTCTAGGAGATTTAAAACTCCATTGAAAGTCTATGCAGCAGAATGAGCCAATGTGAAGACAGAATTTCAGATATAGAAGATAATATTGAAATTAGTGACCAGGAAAAGAAAAATTTCTTTAAAATTGTAAGGGACCATGATAACTCAATCCAGCAGCTGCTAGACAATGCAAAGAAGAATAGCATAAGACTGATTGGAGTCAATGAAGAAACAAGAGAGAGTGCAGATGACATAAAAAAACTGTTCACAGAAGTGATGTCAGAAAATTTCCCAAGCAGTGGAATTGAACTTGACATACAGATAAATGAGGCATATAGGACTCCAAGTAGCTGTGATAAAAAACTACACATAGGCAAATAATTGTTAAGATTCTAGAAACCCAACAGAAGAACAAAATTCTACAAGCAGTTAGAGAAAAGAAACAAATCACATACAAAGGAAAGCCCATCAGATTCACAGCAGACTTCTCAGTGCAAACCCTCAAGGCAAGAAGATGTTGGAATGAGGTGTATCAAGCCCCAAAAGAAAATAGCCTCCAACCCAGATTGATGTGCCCTTCAAAATTACCTTTCAAAATTGATGGTGAAATAAGATACTTTAATGACAAAGAACACCTCTGGAAATTCATGAATACCAAACCAGCACTCCAAAATATCCTAGGAAAAAACAATAAGGATCACAACCCCAGGAAGCCCAGCAGAATGAAAACGTCAGGCATGATAAGAAATTAAAACCAAAGGGGGAGAATCCAACAAACAGAAAAAGTCATGACAATGATAAATCAATATATATGATTTATAACCATCAATGTTAATGGTCTCAATTCACCAATCAAAAGAAATGGACTGGCAGAATAGGTCAAGAAGCAAGATCCAACAATATGCTGTGTACAAGAAGCACATTTAATTCAAAAAGAAACTCATAGTCTGAAAGTTAAAGGGTGGAAAACAATACTCCATGTGACAGGAATCCCACCACCAAAAAAAGGAGGAGTAGCTATCCTTTTTGCAGATCAAGTGGATTTCAAATGAAAATCTGAAACAATCTGGTCCCAAGAATTTCAGATAAAGGATAGTCACCTTGTATGTACAAATCTATTGTAAACATGTGTTTTCATTCCTCTCAAGTAAAAACTTAAGAACAGGACTGTTGGTTCTTAACAGTAATACAAGAAATTTCTATATTGTTTTCCAAAATTTTTTGTCATTTTACATTCACATTAGCAGTATTAGAAAGTTCTAACTGGTTCACACCTCAGCTGACATTTGCTCTTTTAAAACTTTTAACTTCATCACCCTAATGAGTGTATAATTCAATCTTGTTATTGTACTGATTAGTATTTTTCTGATTCTAGTGTTGCACATCATTCCTGGTGCTATACTGGCTATTTATCATCTTCTTGTGTCTACTTTTTATTGGGTTGTCTATTAATTAGCTGTAAGAGTTCTTTATATATTCTGGTCATAGGTTACATGCATTATAAATATGGTCTGTCTAAGGACTACTTTTCATTTTCTTAACGATGTCATTTAAAGTTCTAAATTTTGATGGAATCTCATTTATCATTTTTTTTCTTTTATACATCATGTTTTTTATATACTAGAAAATATTTGCCTACCCTAAATTCATAAACATTTTCCCTTATAATTTCTTCTTAAAGTTTTATACTTTTAGGCTTTCATATTTAAGTTCATAGATCTTTTCAAGTTATTTTTATGTATGGACATAAAGGGTTGAGGTTAATTTTTTATATACAGAGACCAGGTGTTCTAGTGCCATTTGCTGAAAACACTATTTTTTCCTCTGCTCTTGAATTGAGTTTATGTTCTATAAAATTTTACTGTTAGCTAATCTTTCAAAACTCCGTGGACCATATATGTGTGGTTCTATTTGTAGATTCTGTTTTATTCCAATGATCTATATGACTTTCCTTACACCAACACTGCCTTGATTACTGTAGCTTTAGAGGAAGTCTTAAAATTAGGTACTAAATGTCTTCCAACACTTTTTTTTTCTTTTTTCTTTTCTAGGTCCTTTGTACTCCTACAAAACATTTAAATTTCAACATCCAATTCTTCATTTATAGCAAGGATACATAGACCTGAAGTTTTATATATACCTTGTGTTTTCTAATCCTGCTAAATTCAAATACAAGTGCTAGGGGCTCCTAGAGATTTCTTAGTATTTTCTCTGTACCATAATCCTATGCTATTTGTTTATTTTTATTGCCAGACAATTCTGGTTTGGGCCTATGTTTCAAAGTTTAATGGACAGATGAAGAGTAGACATATCTGCCCTTGTTCCCCACCTTAGGGAGAAAGCATTGTATCTTCTCCATTCATATAAGGCATTTTTGCTGGAAGTATGGAGTACATATCTTTGATCTGTTGAGAAGGTTCTGTTCTACTTCTAGTATACTGATAGCTTTCACCGTGAACATCTGTAGAATTTAGTCCAACACTCTTTCTCCAACTACTGACAGGATCATATGGCTTTTTCCTTTCCTCTGTTAAAATGATGACTTTTGGGGGTGAATCTTCCAATGCTGAACCAACACTGCCAACCCTATAATAAAACCACTTTCTACATACTGCCAGATCTGACTTCTAATAGTTTGTTTTGTTGAACAAATTTCTATGTTCATACTTTTTTCTTTTATTATCTTTATCCAGTTTTAGTATTAGCATAATATTGATTTCCTAAAATGAGTGGAGAAGTGTTCTTTCTTTTTTTCTGCTTTAAATGTTTGATATAATTTATCAGTTAAAATGTATGTGAGCCTGCTGTTGCATATAGGTAGGTTTTCAAGCTAGGAATATACTTGCATTAATAGGTCTTTTCAAATTTTATATTTCCTCCAGAGTTAGTTTCACTATTTTGTTTTCCACGGTACTTCTTAGAAGTTGTCAAATTTATTTCAGAAAAGATTTTTTGTAATATGCTTTCTGACAGATCTCTCCACTCCTACCTCAGCAGCTATTATGTATAGTAGCTGCCCTCTTCCTATAGTGCCTTGGCCCCTCCCCTGTGTGACATCATGCCAAGATGGTTGCTGCCACCAAAGAGTAAGCCCTTCTTCCCAGCATGCCCCTGATCCCACCTAGAAAGTGACCTAATATTCGCTCACCTCCTACCATCTAGTGACATCACCGGCTCCTCCATTTCCTAGTTACTACCTCACTCAACCCCACCTCAGCCCCTACATACCCCACCCCAGTCTCTATAAAAGACTCTCCCTGCCCCAGCCATATTGCTTTTGTCTCTCCTTTGTTCAGAGACAGCCTGGCAGATCTATTCCCCTAATAAATGCTTTTTGTGGCCTGGTCTGGTCTTGGATTTCAGCCCTTTTACCTGACATTTCTGGTGCCATGACTCGGATGGTAGATGGTCCATTAATGGACAATCCCCCACAGGATGGGGTTGACTGACCTTTTGGCCATCTCCAACGGACCTATCTGCCATTGCCAGGACCGTGCAGGGCATTCTATTTTTACCATTGCTGATGCTACACATCCACACCGGTCACCAATGTCTGGATGAGTAGCGAGTTCAGCCTCCCTCTTGTTGGGTTGTCTGTCTCATTCTCTCTCCCTCCAGGGACTTCTCAGAAATCCAAGCACTTGGTCAGAGAAACCCCCACGGCCACTGGACCCAGGACTGTGCCCCTGGGAGACGTCCCATCGGCCCGCCTCCTCTCATTCTCTCCCTTTGGGAGACTCACTGGGAGATTGTTAAAGGAGACAAGGATGCTTCTCGCCTCGGTCTTTCTCCCTGGGAGCTGCCTCCTCCTCACCCGCTCTAACCAGGGGGCCCAACAATCCAAACCCTGCCCCTCAACGCCTCTGGGCTGCCTTCTGGCACAACTCAAACCCCTCGGATTGTTGGGACCAGACTTTAAGCTAAAAAGACTTGTTTTCTGTTGTAATCAGGTTTGGCCTCAGTATAAATTAGATAATGGGTTTCCATGGCCCAAAAATGGCACTTTCAATTTTACCATACTCTGTGATTTACACAACTTCTGTCAATGCAATGGCAAATGGTCAGAAATACCCTACATACAAGCCTTTTCTACTTATGTTCTTAACCCTCCCTCTGTCAGACCTGTTCTCCTTCTCAAGTACTCCTAGCCTGAGCCAATCACTCACCGCTCATACCTCCCCCACTTTATAACTCTGTTGATAGGAAAAAGTTTTAAAGTTTAATAGATTAGCTATTAAAGTAGTTGTGGAAGCAATCTAGGTAGTGTATCCCTTTGAAAACTTGCCTTAGCCCATTGCTTCTGCTTTTTAAAGTGAAGGTTATATAGCTTCTTTGATTTGTAGCTCCACTATATATAACATCCTAGCTCTAAAGAACAGAGTGAGAATCCTTGAAAAAACTTGTGATATATGTGCTTTAACTGTCATGTGTTTAGGGTTGTAATCAGTGAAAAAAACCATGTGTGTCTAACCATTAAACAGGAATTGGAACTTTATTTACTTAACAGAGACCACTAGGGATGAGATAATGACTGACAAAAGTATAAAATGTTTATAGTGAGTCGGAGACAAAATATTTAAAAAGTTATAAAAGATATATTTTTGATATAAAAAGATTTTATATGTTTGTCTTGTTAGCAGGACAAGACCAAAAGGCCTAGGTACATCAAGAAGGTGTGCGGAAGTGATTTATAAAGGAAATATATATGTATACTTGTTGGTTTCAAGTTTGTTATAAAAGGTTTACAGGAATAGAGGTTTCATTCCTTCTGATTTTAATTCTACAAGAGATCTCTGTTAATTGACTTACAAAAAGTTTTAAATAGTCTTATAATTATAAACCTAAAATTATAAAGAAATTATAATTCCATTGGGCTAAATATATTTGAGTGCACTCTAGTTTTATAAATTGTCTTATATCTTTGTTTTTTCATCCAATTGTACAGCTGTTTTGTTTATAGATAAAGGTTATTAAGTTCAAGGCATGCTCCCCTTGGTGAACAAAGGAGCAGCCGCATGGAAATATTTTCCAGTCTTTGTTCACTAGGGGGACCTCAACAGTTTTCATCTTACAACAGACTGACCCGATAGTTTTCATAGCCTTATAAAAGACTTACAGAAATAAATATTACTTAAATATATTATTATACTGTTTATATCAATTGTCATCAAAGGGATAAATTCTAAATATGTTATTATGGTATGCTTACACTGGTCATTTTCAAAGGACTAATTATCCTGTAAAAAACAACAACAAGGTTTTATTTTTTCTAGTGTACTAAATGTATTTGTACTTTCTGACTGTACAGGTTTTCTAATATTTGTTTATGATAATAACCTCTTTTTAATTCAGGTATTTGCCTTTTCATACACTCCAGCTATTTATAACAACAGATACATATATGAGCTGAGATATTTTCTTTAGATGGTATCCTATCAAAAAATTATTTATTTATTTATTAAAAGTTAATAATTTAGATAACTTTTGGTGTTTTTAAAAAATTAGTACGTTTAACAATGGCTATTTTATATCAAGATGGACATTTAAATGTGTTCCAAAGGTAAAGTCATAATTGTCATGTTAACATATTATTTGTGGCTCTTTTTCTGTTAATATTCTACAGCAATTCAACTACTGAAAAACAACCATGACTGATAACAGTAACAGTTCTCTATATTTTAAATTCCAAAATGCTTGTTATTCAGGTAAAATTATAATAGTTAAGTTCATTACTCTTGTTACAATGCTACTATTGACCTTCTCTTCTGGGTGTTCAACAACTAAAGTTTGGAGACCAAAACTAAAAGGTAACTGGGCTATGAGGACAGCCAATATTTTGGCTCTGGCCTCTCAAGGTCAACAATGTTCCAGGACATGAGGGAACCTTCTCTACAGGGTTCTACATCTTTGGTAAGTCACTCAACCTCCTAAACTGGGAGATTGCTGGACACCAGAGGACAATGCACTGTGTGCCAAAGGAGGGTCACCGAGAAAAAAATCTCCAATGCTTTCACTGAAAGCAACTTGGTCAAGCAAGGCCATGACCCATCCTGATGGCTAACACTGACAGAAAAGCAGAGAGACACTATGCATGGTTCCAAAGTAATGGCCTGGGGAGACTTAACTGACCTTAATAGATAAGAAGAGGTTCATATTGATTGACACAGGTCTCGCTTTAACTTGGTCTTAAACACCCAGCAGAAAAAATAACCAAAAGAGGTATAAAACAATGACATAATAATAAAGCTAGACTTCAGAAAAATTAAGACATAGACCACCCATTAAAATCTTTTGGTTCACTCATGACACAGCCATTTCAAAAAGACAAAACTTTGGGTACTAAATAGAAGGGAAAAATCATTAATTAGCTACAAGTGTGTTTATATTCTTTTCAGAAAAATTAAAATAAGTTCTTTACAGGTGTCCAATCCTAGAAACCACTGGTCTCCAGATCTCTCCTTTTAGATAAGTGTTTTTCTGATTCTGTGATAACTAATTAACTATCATGTAGTGATCAAAAATGAAAAAACCAAAAAGCCATAAAGTAAGAGTATTGGGAATAAATCACCTGCTTGTCAGCCGAAGTCAGGATAAGTTCTGTACCAAGCTGAGTCACGCAGAAGACGCCGAATCACCCCGCTGCAGACAGGCAGGTCTGCCCACACCCTGCCGAGGTCCCCAGTCACGCGGAACACACGCCGAATCAGCCCACTGCAGACAGGCAGGTCTGTGCATGCCCTACCAAGGTCCTGAGTCACGCAGAAGACGCCGAATCAGCCCGATGCAGACAGGCAGCCACCTGATTCCACATTACCAAGGCACAGAGGACACCAGACCACCAGACCAAGGTACTGAGTCCCACTGTTCCCGGCCCAGAGGTAGGGGCTTCTGAGCCATTGTCCCACTGCTCCTGGTCCAGAGGAAGGGGCTTCCCAGTCACCATCCCTCCCGCTGCTCCCAGCCCAGAGGAAAGGGCTTTTGGGCCACCTTCTGTCCTGCTGCTCCTGGTCCAGAGGAAGGGGTTTCCCAGCCACCATCCCTCCGGCTGCTCCCAGCCCACAAGAAAGGGCTTTTGGGTCACCAACCCTACCGCTGCTCCTGGCCCCTGTCCCACCTCACCCAGCTCAGAGGAGGTAATCCTTGCAGGCACTAACAGCCCCCCACCCAGTCAAAATGAGAAAACACATAAATAAGGCTCAAAACCAGACTTCCAGATCACCTACAGCAACCCCAAAGGGAAATGAGATGGAACCCTCTGATACTCAACCACCTGGACCCACTGAACTGGCAACAAAAGAGGATCTGGAAAAAATGAAATCAGAAATAATTTCTCAGATAACAGGAGAAATTGTGCCCCTAGTGCAAGACATGATTAATAAATCTAGAGAGGAGCTCAGGAACATGATGGAATCCCAACATAAGAAACAAACGGAATCCATAAAACAGATACAAATAGATTTCCAGGACATGAAAAACTCCACTGAAAGTCTACACAGCAGAATGAGCCAATGTGAGGATAGAATTTCAGATATAGAAGATAAGATTGCAATTAGTGACCAGGAAATGAAAAATTGCTTCAAAATTATAAGGGAACATGAGAAATCAATCCAGCAGCTGCTAGATGATGCAAAAAAGAATAACATACCACTGATTGGGCTCATTGAAGAAACAGGAGAGAGTGCAGATGACATAAAAAATATCTTTACTGAAATAATGGCAGAAAACTTCCCAAGCAGGGGAAAAGAGCTTGACATACAGATAAGTGAGGCATATAGGACTCCAAAGAGCCTTGATCAAAAAAAATCTACACATAGGCATATAATTGTTAAGATTCCAGAAACACAACAGGAGAACAAAGTTCTCCAAGCAGTCAGAGAAAAGAAACAAATCACATACAAAGGAAAACCCATCAGAATCACAGCAGACTTCTCAACACAAACCCTCAAGGCAAGAAGAGCTTGGAGGGACATATTCCAAGCCCTAAAAGAAAACAGCCTCCAACCCAGATTGATGTAACCTGCAAAACTATCTTTCAAAATTGATGGAGAAATAAGATACTTTCATGACAAAGAGCACCTTAGGAACTTCGTGAATACCAAACCAGCACTCCAAAGAATTTTACACAATATCCTAGGAACAGACATTGAGGATCACAACCACAGGAAGCAAAGCAGAATGAAATCTGGCATGACAAGAAATTAAATGTAAAGAGGGAGAACCCAACAAAAAGAAAAAGTCATGGCAATGACAAGTCAATACTTTTCAGTTATAACCATCAACATTAAGGGTCTCAATTCACCAATCAAAAGAAATAGACTGGCAGAATGGGTCAAGAAGCAAAATCCAACAATATGCTGCATACAAGAAACACACTTAATTCAAAAGGAAACTCATAGACTGAAAGTTAAAGGGTGGAAAACAAAACTGCATGCGACAGGAACTCGAAAAAAAGCAGGAGTAGCTATCCTCTTGGCAGATCAAGTAGATTTCAAACCAACACTAATTAAGAGAGATGAAGAAGGACACTACATCCTTGTAAAGGGAAGAATCCAAGAGGAAGAGATGACAATCATAAATATCTATGCACCAAACACTAGTGCACCCAACTATATAAAACAAATACTAACGGATATGAAAAGCCATATATGCACTAATACAATTGTAGTGAGAGACCTCAACACCCCACTGTCACAAATAGGTAGATCAACTAGACTAAAAATACGTAATGAAATACTAGAATACTTCAATCGAACTCTTGAACAAATGAACTTAACAGATGTTTACAGAGTCTTCCACCCCACAAAATCAGAATACACATTCTTCTCAGCTGCACATGGGTCATTCTCCAAAATAGACCACATACTCACACATAGAACATGTTTAAGTAAGTGCAAAGGAATTGAAGTTATCCCCTGTATATTATCAGACCATAGTGCGATGAAATTGGAGATCCATAGCAAAAGAAATTCAAAAAATTTCATAAACACATGGAAATTAAACAACACACTTCTGAATAACCAATGGGTCACAGAGGAAATTAAGGAAGAAATCAGACAGTTCCTTCAATTAAATGACAATGACAATACAACATATCAGAATCTATGGGACACAATGAAAGCAGTCTCATGAGGGAAATTCATAGCAGTGAATACACATATTAGGAAAACAAAACGAGCCCAATTAAACAACCTGATGCTGAACCTCAAGCTTCTAGAAAAAGAAGAGCAGGACAACACCAAAGCTCATACAAGGGAGGAAATTATAAAGATCAGAGGAGAAATCAATGCAATGGAGACTAAGAGAACGATACAAAAAATCAATGAAGCCAAGAGTTGGTTCTTTGAAAGAATCAACAAAATTGATAAACCTTTAGCCAACCTTATCAAAAAAAGGAAAGAAAAGGCCCAAATCCATGCAAATAGGAATGAAAAGGGTGAAACTACAACAGACCCAGAAAAAACCCAGAGGATCATCAATACCTACTTCCAGAACCTATACGCCAATAAGATGGACAACACAGAAGAAATGGACAGAGTCCTAGATACATATGAATAACCAAAGTTGAACAAAGAAGACCTAAAAACTCTGAACAACCCAATATCAACCAATGAAATTGAAAATGTAATTAAAAACTTATCACCTAAGAAAAGCCCGGGCCCTGATGGCTTCACTGCTGAATTCTACAAGACATTTAGAGAGGAACTGCTGCCACTACTGTTTAAACTCTTCAATGAAATCGAAAGGGAAGCAATACTCCCAAATTCATTCCTGGAAGCAAGCATCACCTTGATCCCAAAGCAGAGAAAGACCCAACTGAAAAAGAGAACTATAGGCCAATCTCACTAATGAACATAGATGCAAAAATCCTTAATGAGATACTGGCAAATGGAATGCATAAGATCATCAAGAAGATCATACACCCTGATCAAGTGGGATTCATCCCAGGGATGCAGGGATGGTTCAACATATGCAAATCAATCAATGTAATACACTATATCAATAGAGCCAAGGACAAAATCCATACGATTATCTCCATAGATGCAGAAAAAGCATTTGAAAAAATCCAACATGCATTTATGATAAAAACCCTACCAAAAATTGGAATAGATGGTCTCTACCTCAAACTGACAGAAGCCATCTATGAAAAACCAACAGCCAATATCATACTAAATGGTCAAAAACTGAAATCCTTCACACTAAAATCAGGAACAAGACAAGGATGTCCACTATCACCACTCTTGTTCAATATAGTTCTGGAAACATTAGCCACAGCAATTAGACAAGAGAAAGAAATAAAAGGAATAAAGATAGGTAATGAAGAAGTCAAATTGTCATTATTTGCAGATGACATGATACTCTATATAAAAGACCCCAAGACCTCCACCAAAAGTCTACTAGACTTTATAACCAAATTCAGTCAAGTAGCTGGTTAGAAGGTCAACACACAAAAATCAATAGCTTTCCTCTACACCAATGACAGGCTCACTGAGAGAGAAATAGGGCAAATAATTCCTTTCACAATAGCATCCATAAAACTGAAATACCTAGGAATCATCCTAACAAAAGAAATCAAAGACCTCTTCTCTGAAAACTATGGCACTCTGAAAAGAGAGATTGAAGATGATATCAGAAAATGGACAGACATCCCCTGCTCCTGGGTAGGAAGGATTAATATAGTGAAAATGGTCATACTTCCAAAACTGCTATATAGATTTAATGCAATTCCAATTGAGATCCCAGCAGCATACTTCATAGACCTCGAGAAAACAATCCAACAATTCATTTGGAGCAAGAAGAGACCCTGAATTGCAAAAGCAATTCTAGGTTACAGAGACATAGCAGGGGGTATCACAATCCCCAACCTGCAACTCTACTACAAAGCTACTGTGATAAAAACAGCATGGTACTGGCAAAGAAACAGGCTTGAGGACCAGTGGAACAGATTAGAAGATGCAGAAACAACGCCAGACACACTCAGCCATCTCATCTTTGACAAAGGAGCCAAACACCCTCACTGGAGGAAAGATAGCCTCTTTAAGAAATAGTGCTGGAAAAATTGGGCTTCAACTTGCCAAAGATTAAAACTAGACCTGTATCTCTCACCATGCACTAAACTAAAATCAAAATGGATTAAAGATCTAAATATTAAAATAGAAACTCTGAACCTGTTGGAACAGAGGTTAGGTAGAACCCTTGAAGACATCAGTGTAGGAAAAGATTTTATGAACAAAACCTCAGTTGCCCATGAACTAGCACAAACAATCAACAAATGGTATCTCTTCTTATTAAAAAGCTTCTGCACAGCAAGAGAAACCACCAGCAGTGTGACGAGACAACCCACAGTTTGGGAAAAAATCTTCACCTGCTCTTCCTCAAGCAAAGGTCTACTATCTTGAATCTATAAAGAACTTAAAAAGATCAGACCTCCCAAATTTAAAGACCCAATCCAAAAATGGGCAGCTGAAATGAACAGACATTTCTCAGACAAAGAAGTAGAAATAGCAAATAAATACATGAAAGAAGGTTCAACATCACTGGTCATTCGAGAGATGTAAATGAAAACAAGGCTGAGATTCCACTTCACTCCAGAAAGAATGGCTGCTATCATGAAATCCACCAATAACAAATGCTGGTGGCGCTGTGGGGAAAGAGGAACCCTGCTCCACTGCTGGTGGGAGTGGAGACTGGTGCAAGCACTGTGGAAATCAGTATGGAGATACCTCAAAGAACTAGGACTGGAAGTCCCATTTGACCCTGCTATTCCACTGCTGGGGATCTTCCCCAAAGAATTAAAAGAATCATACCACAGTGATATATGTGCACCCATGTTCATAGCAGCAAAGTTTGTAATAGCTAAAACTTGGAAACAGCCCAAATGCCCATCAACTGGAGACTGGATAAAGAAAATGTGTTTTTTTTATAAAATGGTGTACTACTCAGCCATAAAAAATGAGAAATTAGAGACATTTATTGCTAAGTGGATGCACATTGAGGCAATAATCTTAAGTGAAATAAATAGGACACAGATGTGTAAATACCGAATAGTTTCTCAGGTGTGACAAACTGAAAGTGTAAATAAGGACTAAATGTATAATAGGTAATGTGAAATAGGAAGGAAAGGGGCAAAGGGGAAGGAAGTGGGAGGGCTAGGGGAAAGGATAGAAGGGAATGGGATTAATATGAGAAAATGGAAAACTAGTAACAAAATTTTTGTAAATAGGGAGGGCTGGATGGGCTGAAGGGAGGCCTGGGCAAGGGTGAAAAACAAGAACTAAGAGAGACTATGTAAAGGTGCAAATTTCCAGTGATGAATGTATACCTATTATATTGTATACCTAAAATGTACCAATGATTAGAATGAATAATCGATAATGTAAAATAGGAAGAAAAGGTCCAAAGGGGTAGGGGTAGTGGGAGGCACAGGGGAAAGGAAGGAAAGGAAAGGGAAAAATGATGAGAAATGGAAAAAATGGAAATAAAGTCTTTGTAAATAGGGAAGGGTGGAGGGCGTGAAGGGAGGGCTAGGAATGGGGAAAAAATAAGAACCAAGATGCATTTTATAAAGGTACAATTCCCAATGGGAAATGTAATTGTGTTGTATACCTACAATGTTCCAATGAAAGAATTTAATACAAAAAAAGGAAAATTCTATACCAAGCGGCTACAACATTTATTCCTTTTAAAATAATGTAATCCTTGTTCTTGGTTTATGATGCCTCGTCCTTCATTGTGCTCTTATTTCCTGGATATCTACCTGTGTCTAAAAAGATCGAGCCTTTTATGTTACACTTGATCACCTTAAGTTGGCCAGTGTCCTTGTTGAGTTTATCAGTTCTCTTTATTTTTAAATATATCTAAGAGGCCTCCAAAAAGTGAGAGATACAGAAATAAAACTGTCCTTTACACAACTATTCCATGGCTTTGCTGAAACTATCAACCTAAAATGTGTGTTTTCATGGCCTTGAATTTAAAGGACAAGTCAGGTTCATAGTAACACTACACTCATCAGTATGTTGGCCTCCAAAAGACATTTGCTCAGTTACTTACACCTTTTATATTCCAAAAAAAAAAAAAAGGATTATAAAGATTATATAAATTGTGTTTATCACTTTTCCACTCATTGTCTAAGAGCAAGGACATGACACATGGGCCCTTAGATCAGGAGCTATGATCTCTTACTTCCATAACAGTCTCTTACTTCTATAACAAATGAGCCCGTAAACATCCAGCTGTCTCTGTAAAACCTATGTAAATAATGAATAAAAAAATTACATGTCAAATGAAAAAAAAATTAAAACTCAATGGGCCAGATAGATATGCCCCCCAAGGTACTAATCACTGGTGGGGTACGTTTGTTTCCTGGAGCTCATGGCTCCCCTGGCTATTACTACTCTTGGGACCCCTCAGTATTTTCTGTTTAATTCTCTGTTTTGGACCGTGCTTGGTTCGCTGTTTTCAATATTTCTTGCAGGAACGATTGAGGACATTCACCAATCAGACAGTCAAGGAGTTCATCGTGGCAGGGTACCAGCCACTATGACAAAAGGAAGAGGTCCCCACTTGCCACGGGCCTCATCAGATCCAGGTCTAGCCCCGATCTTTGCCCCTTGTCAGCAGGAAGCAGCTCCAGAAGAAGAGACCTTCGCCCAACTATCATAAAACAAAAGCCTGGAATGATAGGTCTCCCACTATCTCAGCAGCTATTATGTATAGTAGCTACCCTCTTCCTATTGTGCCTTGTCCCCTCCCCTGTGTGACATCATGCCAAGACGGTTGCTCCCACCAAAGAATAAACCCTTCTTCCCAGCATGCCACTCGCTCACCTCCTACCATCTAGTGACATCACCGGCTCCTCCATTCCCTAGTCACTACCTCATTCAACCCCACCTGAGCCCCTACAAACCCCACCCCAGTCTCTATAAAAGACTCTCCCTGCCCCGGCCATATTGCTTTTGTCTCTCCTTTGTTCAGAGACAGCCTGGCAGATCTATTCCCCTAATAAAGGCTTGTTGTGGCTTGGTCTGGTCTTGGTTTTCAGCCCTTTTACCTGACACTTTCTATATCCTTTTAAATTCTGTAAAATCTGTGGTAATGTCTTCTAGATCTTGATACTTCAATTTAAAAAATGTATAATTGATATTGTGTAATAGGAAGAAAAGGTCTAAAGGAGCAGGGGAAGTGGGAGGGGTAGGGGCTAGGAAAGAAGGGAAAAGAAAAGTATGAGAAAAGGGAAAAAAATGGAAACAAACTCTTTGCAAATAGGGAAGGGTGGAGGGGGTGAAAGGACAGGAGAAGGGGAAAAAATAAGAACCAAGATACACCATGTAAAGATACAAGATCCTAATGAGTGTAACTGTATTTTATACCTAAAATGTAGCAATAAACTTAATGGAAAAAAAAAGAAATTTTCTCTCTGTGATTTGCTAAGAGTTTTCAGTAATATTCATTGTTGACTATTATAAAATGCTTTATCTATATTTATTAAATATTTATTATTTTTATTTATTTATTTTTTTGTGTGTGGTACCAGGGATCCAACTCAGGACCTTGCACTTGTGAGGCAGGTGGTGGCACCACTGAGCTAAATCCCCAGCCAAAATATTTGTTGAATTTTTAAACTTTATTTTGTCAATGTAGTAAATACCATTGTAAAGTCATGTTGGAAAACCTTTCTATTTCTAGAATAAACTGACAATGGTCCTTTTTATGTAACACAAGGTTCTGTTTTTAATCTGTTGTTTAGACTTTTACAACTACATTATAGAGTGATGTTGGCATGTAATTATCTTTTCTCATTTTTTAATCAGGTGTTGGTGTAAAATTATGCTGACCATTAAATAATTCAGAAAGTGTTTCCTCTTTTTTATTCTCTGTAAGTGTTTAAAATTGGTGACGTATCATGTTCATGAATCCTTCAGTGCTTGGTAAAATTCTATAGGGAAGGCCTCTGAGTTTGGAGTTTTCTTTGTTGGAAAATAATTACAGATTTAATTCCTTTAGTAGTTGTAAGATTCTTTAGATTTTCCATTACTATTGTTTTGGCAAGTTGTGTTTTTCTATGAATTTGTGTATTTCAAATAAATTACAAAGTTTAACTTGTTATTTTATTTTTGCTTCTGGGTCTTTTTTTGGACTAATTTTTTCAGAGGAATGTTTCGATAACTGATCAGCAAATGCTTTTAAGATTCCAGATAGAAGATAGTTTAGGCTAGTGAACCATATAGTGTTTGTCAGAATTAATTCATCTCTTATGTTGCATCACAAAAGCGTCCATAGGTAATTTGTAAGCAAATAGATGTGTTGCTATTCCAGTAAGACTATTTACAAAAGAAGGGTGACTGGCCTGTGGGCTAGAGTTTTTTGCCTGTTTGTCTATATCATTGATTTTCCCTTTTTCCCTCTTTTTATTAGTATATGATTGCAATACATAAAAAATACATTCATTGTGGGGAATTGCATATATATATATATATATATATATAATTGATTTTCAACCTTTAATCTTTTCTAAATTATCCATTTAATTTTATATTAAGATTAAGACTCCTGCCTCAGCCTCCCAAGTAGTTAGGACTACAGACATGTACCACCAGCACTGGCTTTAGGGAACTTTTGAATCCTTTGATTTTATTCTCTAGTTTTAGAAAAATTTCAGTCAGTATATCATCAGATTTTTCTTCTTTTGTACTCCTTTTTGCTTTCCCCTTTGATATGTACATACACTGGTTTCCCCCAACTTTTTGTCTTTCTATGTTCATTCTGCTTATTTTTTTTTCTGACCTATTTTCCAGTTACTGAATTTGTCTTCAGGTGTATTTAATTTTGTCTTAAATTCACTAATTGAATTCAGTTTGATTAGTGTACTTCTGGTTCTAGACTTTTTATTTTTTCTACTTTCAATTTTCTTCAAATATTCTTAATTTTAAAATTTTCCTTGAATATACTTATCATAAATATAAAGTCTTTGTAAATAGGGTGGGGTACAGGAGTTGAAGGGAGGGCAGGGGAATGGGGAAAAATTAAGAACTAAGATACATCATGTAAAGGTACAAATTGAATGTCATCATATTGTATACCTAAAATGTACCAGTGAACTTAATTTTTAAAAAAGCCACATCTGTAATCTACATTCTCTTTATTTTAGAAAGTTTCTTTTGTTTTTCTACACTTGATCTTAGCCAAAAGCCTGAGAAGCAATTCTTTTGTTTTTCTATTGTCTTATCTTCCTGTTTGTGTACTCATTATTGATTTAGTGCTAGATATTGTACATAGAAGTGACAAAGAATATGAGGCTTAGGTAAAGCACAAGAAGAAAGAAAAGATTGCTCCCACCTCTTTTCCAGTTGGCAGATGGCGGCCATGGGGACTAATAGTGCTAGACCACATTCATCTAATTTCTGTGACTACTAGGCCTGGTCCCTGAGAATGGTGGTCTATTTTCATTCCATCCTTATCCCTATGACATGAAGCTTTGTGGTCCCATCTTAGACTGTTGGTAGACATTGAACTTTAGAATTTTTACATTTTGTTTTTTTTTTTTATCCTAAAGCCGTATAACTTTCAAGATCATTGTTAAGTTTCTCCCCTCTCTGTTCCCTACTCCAAAAGAAAAAGTCTATTTTTTTTTCTGTTTTGATTATCTTCTTTTGTGTCTTGGCTCTACATTGTTTTTAGTTTCTTTTTAAAGTTAGTATATGTTAGCAATAAATAATAGTTACATTCATCTTGAGGAATCAGTTCATATTCGTATTGCATCTTAATCATTTTTGCTTCCCCTTCCTGCCTTCCCATCTCTTTCCATCCTCAGATCTTCTTCTCATTTCCGCAAAGTCTGCTTTTATGTTTGCTGTCATCTATTATTTTGTTCTTTAAGTTATGTATATTTTTGGTTTCTCATAAAAGTGAAACGTTGTGATATTTAAGGTTCTGTGTCTAATTTATTTCACTTAGCATCACGGGCTCAAGCTGTATCCATTTTCCTACAAATAACTCAAATTTATCCTTTTTGTGACTCCATTTAGTATATATGCCACAATTTCTTTATCCACTCATCTGTTGATGGGCATACAGGCTGATTCCTAGATTTTCCTATTAGGAGTTGTGGTGCTGTAAACGTGTATACACATGTCATTGTAATATGATGGCTTTAACACTTTGGGGAAGATAACCCAAAGAGGTATTGATAGGTTAAATGGAATTTCAATTTTTAGTTTTTTGAGGAACCCCCATTGCTTATTTCATAGTGGTTGTACTAGTTTACATTCCCACCAACAATGTAGAAAGGTTTTCTTTTTCCCCACGATCTCACCAGCATCTGTTGTTTTTTGAATTCTTGGTAATAGAAGATAGAATCACAGAGTTGTTTTGTTTCGCATTTCTCTAATAGTCAAATATGCCTTATATTCTTTCATGTACTTATTAGCCATATGTACTTCTTCTTTTGAGAAGTGTCTATTCATTTCAATAATTTTGGGCTCCACAGTTTTTTCCTACCTTGTTTTCTATTGCTTCATAGAGATTGTAAACATATTTATGCCAGGTTTTCTACTTTCAGGGGGAAAGGTGGTGCTGTTACTCCTCATTTTGTAGTTCACCTTTACACAGAGTACAAGTTGGTAGTTATTTTTAAAATGTCCTTATTTAGTCAGATAAAAATTTTGCAATCTTTTATGAGATCCCACATAGTCTTTTTGCAGAGACTTTAGTTATCTGTGAAATCCATTAACTGAAGATCCTCTAATTAAATGGGTATATAAGAAATAAAACATCCAGCTTTTGTGATGAAGCAAATTATATTTCACATGGATGAAGCAATTAGTGTCTTATAGAATAATGAAGTTGTGCAAGTCTTTGATTGGATAACACAAGCTCTAAATAGCACTTCAAACCTCACATAGATGATAAAGTTGTAGCTAGGATTTAGAAGATGAATGAGGCCTGAGAGAGGGGAAGGGTATTTCCAGCAGGGAACAATGTAAGCTAACACTTAATTATCAATGGACTGATTTAATTCATACTTTAATGACTGAATAGTTTATCCTTTAATTCTTCTTTCCCTTGTTTTGTTGTTAATATTAATCAAGCTATTGTGAAAGCTTAGGAAGACACTGGTGCATACTGTGATACATGTGTTAATTTGACTGACTGATTTCTTTAGCAGACCCAGGAGTGAAGCTAACAAGCAGGTTGACTGTGTAAAATCTACATTGTCTCCAGTTTGTTGTTTTCCACTCAGCCCTAGCACACAAACGTCAAGGAAACTTCAGCTGATCCAGCTATTTTTTGTCTAATGCTTAGTTGGAGAAGTCCCTTGTGCTCATTCCCCTGCCTTGGTACTGGATTGAGACATTTGTGAATATAAACCCAAAGCATAAGGCACACTAGTAAAGATTGAGAAGGACTCATATTATACCTTCTTATTCGCAATGCTGATTTTTCCTGAGTGAAGTGACTAGTTTTAGAGCTCAATATTTTTTCACTACAAGTTTCCTTAAGATGAATGAGGCATCTTGTGCAACTCTCAGGGACATAAATCTTCTATATTTAAGATACTCAGTGGGTCTGAATTTCTGATAGAGGGAGGAGGGCTAGTAAAGATAGTGTAGTGATTATAAATTTTACTTAATAAACCCAGGTGTGGAAGTATTTTGTATATTCACTTCAAATCAAATTTATTCTACTTTGAAACTCTAATTTATCATGCTGGTTGGAAGTTCAGTCTCATTTATTACTAGTACTTTTTCTTATTCTATCTCCTACACTGCACAATGGTTCTGGGGGTTTAGTACAGATCAAGTCATGAAGAGAGCTTTCCTTGATTTTGGTTCATACTGATTACCACTGATATACTTCTCATTCAGGCTTGCACAGTCCCTTGAAATTAAATTCCACTGTGGCTTCCATGGATTTGTGCTGAGCCTCAATGTTCAGTACCCAGGATTTGGCTTTTTTGCATACTACATTATACACATTTTTTTCCTTGTGGTCCTCTGACCATTTCAGATTGTAATAAGGGAGAGAGCATCCAAACATAGTTCCATTCTTAGTATTTCAGATTTTTTCCGTCTTTAACAGAAGAAAAGATGAAAGTGTAATGGTAAGTACTATGGAATTATCTTGAAGCTATGATACCACTAGATATTTCTTTTTCTCCCACTGGTTAAAAAATGGTTGTGGGGACTGGTAACCATGAGATACACTGGAACAGACCTTGGACTTCCTCATCATCAGTTGATTTACTGATCACCTATTTGGTGTCAGGCCCTAAGCAATGAATAAAATATGGTCTGCACCCCTAGGGAGATTCTGTTCATGCAGAGGATTAAGAATACAGTAAGAGAAGGGGCTCTCCATTAGTACTGACTTTAACTTTGGAGAGGAACACCTTAAATCACAGATCTCAAATTGCCTATTTCAGTTTCATTGGTAGTCATGAATCAGTCAGTTTTTAGGGATGCTTAGCTTGGAACTGGCAATGGATGTGTGTGTGTCTATTTTTGTACTAGGTGCTCTTATTGCTGTGGGCTCAAAGGGTAGAACTGTGTGGCTCAGGCACTTTTCTAAAATCTCTGGCTTTACAAGACTTCCTGCTGCAGATAAAGACACTGACTTCTCTTATCTGCTTATCCCTAGGTGCTTCTCTTTAGTGAAATAGTGACTTTACCTGCAGCGCTGGATTGCTTTTATCCCTGAACTATCTACTGCAGACACTCAAGATTAATGCCAGAGGAGGAAAAAGAGTAATTGTTTCTGAGGAAGGGAATTGTGTAGTGGTAGTTCTGTAAAAAACTGGGGGCTAGGTGTTATGTAGTCAAATATGGCTGCCACACAGCATTAAAAGAGCCTTTTGGCATCTTTTATAAAAGACTCAACACTGACATGCTTTGTAGTCTGGCAGTTATTCTAGGGAAAAGTGTTTATAATGTTTTAGCCTTAAAAAAACCTCTTACCTATTTTAGCTGTATATCACGTTTTTGTAGAGGCCACTCGAATACTAATGATATCGGGTTTTTATTAATTCAGTGATGCTCCATTGTAAATCAGAAGGTTTACATCCTTGGCCCATACCGCTTTAATTTTTCAACCATCTAAGCAAAATGCAACTATTACTTGATAAGTATTTGAATACTCTTCTTGTCAAGTATATATTTATCTGTTAAAAACTTAGTCCTCCAGAGAACCTTTTATGTGTAATTTTGACTGTATGCTTTTAACCCTCTATTGATTTTTTTTTTTCATCTCTACAGAACTGGAATTCCTTTTCAGAGTTTTATCCCCTTTAGCAAATGTGAAGAAATTTAAATGGAACTTCCATAGTGAGTCTTTAAAAATTGCCCTAATGACTTAGGGGCATCAAGGTTGCAGGCTTCCTTTTCCCTTTGGGAGAATGGAATTAATCAGAAGAGAAAAACATTTTAAAACACATTTACCTTACAGGATTCTGGCTTTGTTTTTTATGTTACTGGGGATTGAAGCCAGGGCCTTTGTACTGAGCTACATCCACACTTTTGTAATTTCTTTTTTTGAGACAAGGTCTCACTAAGTTACTAAATTGCTTAGGCTGGGCTTGACCTAGCATTCCTCCTACCTCAGCCTTCCAAAGAGCTAGAATTACAGGCATATGCCACAACACTCTTATGGACACTGGCTTCTTAAATATCTGTGCTTCTATCCCATGGGTCCTCTGTGAGACAAGACCAACAGGCATAACTGGGAAGTAGGTATAGGAGAACACGTTTCTCCTGATTTCTCCTACTGGATGTCCCCCTTAACTTTTTGGGGGACCTCCACATGTTTTCTATATCCTAACAAAACCTGGGTGTTATGAAGGATTAGAACATATTCTTAGAAGGGTTTGATTAACTTAATCCACTACAATATCATTATCTCAAGGAACTTAAATTTGAATAAGCTGACAAAGTCCAAAAGAAACCATTTCACAGAAGAGTCTAAACCATCAACCCTCTAGTGGAAAGAGCATTTTATTGGCCAGTAGAATCTTTCCACACCTCTGTAACCAAAATGGTCATTTGGACTCTCCTTAATTATTTTTCTACATCTAGTCCTGACTAGTACCATTGCTAAGTGGTAATTGAACTATAGCTGACCAAGTCTCTAACACTTTATAGTACATGAGTAAGAGAGTAGAGGAGAATGCGGATGTAAAGATGAGGAGCAGTGACAGAAAGGAGGCAAGTCTACACTTACTTTTCACCCACTAAGGGACAAATGAGACTATATGTTGTGGAAAAGTAAGCAAAATTCTTGATCCACAAAATAAAAATCTTATGACTCTGAAGATAGAATAAGATAATGGTGTGGAATTTACTAACTACAACTACAGTCAGACTAATCAGGGCTTGTACATTATCTTAATTTCTCCTCAACAGGTAAATTCTTTACCCTCTATAGCCTCAAATTCTTCAAATGTAAAACAGAAGTCATGCTTATCTACTGTTGAAGATACCATACAGAATAAGCAGAAAAGGCACATTGCCACAGAGACCCAAGGAATCAGAAAGTTGGAGGATAGTACAGAAATCTGCACAATTGTGATCCTTCCCCACACTTCATTGTATCACAGTTTATGTACTTATTACAATGAAAAAAAGTAGAACTCAATAAAATGAATCCATAAAGCATCTGTGTTGTTTCCATCTCCCTCACAGCCTGCTGAAACCTACTTTCTGGTTGGGTTCTTTCTTTGCCACTGGAGGAAATTTTGGCAAAGCCTAGAGCTTGTGGATAATTAAAAGTCCTCTGGTCACATTTTGCCATAAGAATTTTCTCATTTCCATAATTAAAATGTCAAGTCCCATGAAATAGTCAATATTCTGACTTTCAGTTGAAGTTAAAGCTTTTCAGACTTTTTCAGACTTTGAAACCTGTGGTAGAAAAGAAGTCACAATTTTACTTTCTGTTCTCTTATCATTGTTCATCTCCTCACACACTTTCCTCCAGTTTGATAGCCAGTATTTATGAACTTTTAAGGTCATAGTGGGTAGAAGAATGCCAAGTAAGGGACAAGGCAAATCTCACTGAAAGGTGTCACTGTGGTTTGATTTTGATGTCCTAATTGGCAAGTATGTAAGCCTGACTCTTGACTTGTCTTCACGGGTTATTTGATGATCTCTTCCTTTCAAGATCCTTAACAAAGTTAAAAGTGTCTCTCTGTATTAGCATAAAGAAACCACCTCCCAGGTATGCCTGATTTGGGTAATAAGCTCCAGCTTCTTTCTTCTCATGTCCTATTGTTCAAGGCTGGAAGCCCTCTTGGGGCACAGTATTGAAGGAAGCTCACTTTCTCTCTGTAGTTGTCTGAATGATGATCTCTCAAAGATATCAATGTCCAAATCTCTAGAAACTGAGAGTATGTTACCTTACACGATAAATGGGACAGTAGAATGTGGTGATACAAGCCTGAAATCCAGCATTTGGGAGGCTGAGGCAGGAGGATCACTGTAAGTTCGAGGTCAACCTGGCCTACATACTGAGTTCAAGACCAGCCTGAACAATATAGTGAGACCCTATCTCAAAAAAAAAAAAAGATAAATGAGACTTTGTAGATGTGATTAACAATTGTGAAATCAGATTACCATAGATTATCTTGGAGGGGTTGATGCAATTACAAATTTCCTTAGAAGAGCAAGGCAGAATATCAGAGGCAAGGGAAGGTAGTATGATAGAAGTAGAGATTGGCATGATGTGACCAAAGTTGAGGAATGTCAGCAGTCTCTAGAAGCAGGAAGAGATTAGGAACAGATTCTCCCATGGAGCCCTTGGAAGGAATCAGCCTACCAGCCCACCAGCAACTTGACTGATATTAGGCTCATTTGGGATGTCACCCCCAGAACTATGAGATAATAAATATGTGTCAAGTTACTAACTTTGTGGTAGTTTGTTATGAGAGAAATAGAAAATTAATACATGGTCTGAAGTGGGTGCTAACGTATCATTTATGCAAACAAATTCTGAAAGTATAGGCCATGGTTAGTGCATCAGCCTCTCAAAGCAGCTAGCCAACCACAGCTCTTGCTCTTTAGATCTCCAAGTTAGACATTAGACCTAACAACAAATAGCAGTGGACAAAATGTAAGCTCTCTGTTCTTGGGGTGTCTCTCAATTGTCTTGGTGTGAAAGAAAAATACCAACTCCTTCTCTTATGGAGAGAATGGAGAGTAATAGTTCTGAAAAAGATTGTCTTTCCAATTTCCAAGCCCTCTTCAAATTTAGTTCACTTATGCCAGAGGTGTATAAGGATTACAAAACAAGATTTGAACACCTTTTTCAAAATTCTTGCACTGGTGGTTCAAGAGATCAATTTTAAAGTTTAGGCATACTTGCCCACTTATTCTTTTTATTCTTTGTATTTCAAGCTATCTGACTAAATAGATCGGAGGAGCCTCGTTTAATATTTTCTTATTTGTATGAAAGCCCTTTCATAAACCCCAGGTGATCTCTTGGGGGTGAGCAGGGGGATGAAGAGGCCATTTTAAAGACTGTAAATTTATCTGAAGAGACTGAGTTACTTAAAGAGTTTAAAGTATTACATTGGGCTGAAGTGAACAAATAGAACTAGATAAATTTTTCTCTTGTACAAAATGTATGAGGGCTTCTGAAGAATATTAGGTTAGTGATAGAATAAATGAATAAGCTACATTTTCTTCAAACAATAGAATGCAGTGTGAACACTTTTCTTTCTGCTATGTGTCTGGCTTTTGAGTGTTGATTGGCAAAGTCAGCAATACTTTATGTGGGGACTATCTTGGAGATTATCTCAATAAATGCTGCAGAACTGCTTACATAAATTTAATCGAAGACATTTACTGTGTCCTAGAAATAGAAACATCTTAAGGTAGTATCTAATACCTGGTGGAGAAAGAAAACCCATTTGTATGTTGCTGAGATTCCTAATATGTATGTGGTAGTTGTAGGGCAGGGCATCTCTGATGAATAGCTCTATATTGTAAAGTTAAGAACTTTATTTAGAGAGTTCCAGCTAATGGGCCTGAGTTTCTAATCTTTAGGTCCTGTTGTAAGGAGAGTGGCCCATGTGTGTATGCACTGCTTGCCTGTTTTCTACCTGTAATATCTCAAATGAGAAAAAATTATAAAAATATAAAAATTATAAAAATAAACACCTAGAAACATCTGTTGGATCTGAAAAAGGACAGTGCTAATTTAGAATCAAAACCATCATCAGATGAGAATGTTAATGCATAGTATACACCATCTTTGTTAATTGCTTCATCTTCAGATAGAAGACATATTTCACTATTGTACCCATTGATCAGGTTGTAGTTAAGCAAATAATGCTTATGCTTAGATCATAAGGGATTTCAGAAACCCAGTGGTATGATTTTAGTTCTGCCAGAATGGTTTATATCAAGTAAATGACTTCACTTCTTTTTTTTTTTTCAGAAACACATGTGTTATTCAAGCAGTGTGGAGTAGGCATTAGGAGATATAGGCTCTATTTTCACCTTTATCACATATTAGGCTTTTTATTTTAGACAACCTACAGCCTAGCTAGGCCTATTTTTTATTAATTAAAAGTAAATAATATTTACTGTACTGTACATCTTTTAGGTAGTTGCGGGCTCAAATGAGGAATTACACGTACAAGAGCTTCATGTAATGCAAAGTGCTGTAGAGAGGAGAAAGATTATTCTGTTAGCTTTAGAATGACTCATGTACATGTCTTTATTGAATTCCCCTTCCCTCACACTTTCCCTCTAAGGAATTCCCATCACTGTCTCAAGGAGAGTCTATTTTCAGTAGGCCATCTTGAGTGTGGTCTGCTATTTTAGTTTCTCAAGACATTTCCCTTTGTATTTAATGGAGTTCCATTACAGGAAAAGGTGGTGAGAGTCTGTTCCTGCCATCTGAAATTGTTTCAAAATTTGTTTCTGCTTTTCATGTTAGAACTACTGTATTTTCTGGCATATATCTCCCCTTTTCCATTTTCTTCTTTATTCATACTTTTAGTGATTAAACGTAAGTCTTCTTTTCTCTATTTTATTCTTAATGGAATATTAATTGGTATCTGCAATTAAATTCTAACCTTTGGAGAGTGGGTCAGAGCTTTTTAAGGGATATGAACTACCTTGACTATAGTAAAGCAAGTTGTATTTAAAATAGATTAGATTATGCTTCAATAATAAAAATGCTGAAATGCAGTGATTTCAAATATAAAAGGTTTGTATTCTGCCTGTTCAGGCTATCGCAGGTCTTTTGGGGCCTCTGCTCTGGCAGGGTTATCACCCTCATTCAGTCACTGGGGCTGGTAGAGAAGCAGCTGTCAAGAACATTGCTAATCTCTGTGGTGAAGGAAAAAGGGAACTCTGACAGTTCTCACAATGACAATTCTCTGGTTTAATATCCTACTCACTGACCAGAAAGAATTCATCCTGTAGAACCACCCAGAACCCCAAAGAGGCCAGGAAGCACAATCCTACTATGTGTTTGGAAGATGGGAAAAATAAACATTTTGCAAGACCACATTAGTGCTGACACATGTTCAAATTGCTCACATTTTGAGGCCTCTGACCTATAAAGGAAGAGTTTGGAATCATTTGTCAGTTTGCTATGGACGGTCTTTTTGAGTATCTGGACCATTAGTACATTTGCCTCTGAGACCTGGATAATAGAGTTAAATTCTCTGATAAAGTCAGTACAACCTTCTTTATAAAGTCTTCTCCTGGTTTTTAATGGTGCCAGGTGTTATTTTGATGGCAGCATCTGGTAATTTTCAGCCTCCCATATTTATTCTACTAAATGCTTTCAGTGAAAAGACCATGTATCTTAGCAGTAGTAAGAAAACAGGATTTCCAGTTTATTCATGTGACTCCTTTTGTTTTTGGTTCAAGTTTCCTAACATTCATTCATTCTTATCCATTCTCTTACCCAACTCAAACTTTTACTGAACACATGCTTATATGCCAGGCTCTGTATTAGGTGCTGGGAATAAAAAGTAGAATTAAACACTATTTCCTTTCCCAGGGTTATGTAAGTATTTATTTTCTAATTGATGCCACTCTTTCATAAACATGAAAATATCATGCCTTTAATGTTATTCTAAATTTCAAAATAAATGAGTGTGCCTAAAGACACACCAAAGAAATGAGCATTTTAAAATTTCTTTAAAAAAAACCTACCTGCATCTGTCTTTTCCTAGAAGATTTTATACTACACACGAAGATTTTTATCTGTTCCCTGTCTCTATAGCACATTTTTATCAACCTATTTGAAAATCACCTATCTGATTATGTCCTGTGCACTTATACTCATTGTAAGAATGGGGAGTAGGGAGCTTTCCAGCTTTGTGGATGGGCCCAAAATGGCCGTACTTAAATAGGCCACATCCGGAACCACAGAAACAACTGGAGTACGTTGTTTTATCTCAAGCTGAATTATTTCTGTTGCACAAATTCATTTGCCTGAGAAGGTAAGTGTTTCAGTATCTGTACTTGTCAGGCACTATCTAGTGCTATACAGGATTTCAAAGAAATAGAAAATAGCCCCTGATTCCAAGTAGCATTAATGTATCTGATGTAATCTGTATGTGATGAAGTCATCTAAGAAAATGCCAGGAGGCATTAGGTGGTTCAGACTCAGATAGGAATAGATTCTTTTCAACTCTTTCTGGAAGTACTGAGGATCAAACTGAAGGCTGCACACATGCTAAACGTGCACTTACTACTGAGATACAACCTTAGCCCCTGAGAAGAGATTCTTAACTTAATTATAACACATTAAATATAATTCACATTCTCACTCCATTTCTGTTTTGAGCTTCCTTTTTATCTCTTAACAGTACTGTGAATATAGTGGATGTTTCTAAACTTGCTTGTTCTAGGAACAAAGAAGTGGAACTTCCCTAAAAGTCCTGTTTGAAAACTCAGATATTGGCAAGTAGGGAGCTGCAATGTGTTCTAACTATAGCAGAAGCAAATTCTTAAATATTAAAGCCTTCCATTTCTTTTCACCATGGGTATTAAAAGATTGTACTAGACTGTACCTAGAAAGAGATTTGGGGGAAATGAAGCTCATATTCATTAACTGGCTGACTTAGAGACAGAAATATATAATCTAGGACTGCAGCAACTCCCACTGCTCCTGACAACCAACCAAGTCATTGTCTGTGATGTGAAAATCTCGTATTGTTCTCATTTCACCTTAGTTCTCTAGCCCCTTATTATCTGAAATCCCCAGCACTCATCTCAGTTGCCAAATAAAGATCAGGGCATTGTCCCTGTAAGGCCAGTGCTAAATATCAGACATTTTCTGATTACAGATGCTTGTTAGATTATTTTAGGTGTCATCTTGGATTTCACAAAATATCTGTCTCAAAACCCCAAAGGAAATCAAAAAGAGATAATGGGAATGTGAGCTTCATGAGAACATCTAGAAAATTCCACCTATCACACTGCCGCTGCTGGTGCTTTTTACCAGTTTGGACCTTGGTCCACCTGGACCCATCTTTTCATTTATTCTGTTTTTTCATGATCCTTCCTTAAGTCCAGCCTACCTGAATTTGCTACTAGCTAGACTTCCTTGCATGCTGTGCAGTCCTGCTGGTTTGCCTGAGGACTGGCCTTCCTCACTTACTTTACAGTTTATGTTAGATTTTTTTCTGAAAGATAGAAAACTTATAACCACTCCTTCTTGTCTTCACCTTCAGCTTTTATTTTGTGCAACTGCCTCAAGTGAGTTCTAGCGGGTGGGATGGGTAATTTTCCATTGCTTTGAGGAAATAACAATAATAATGTTTGCTATTATTATTGCTATTATTATTATTTGCAACAAAGAGTGTTTTGCAAATCTGATAATTGCCTCACATGATCTCTTATGCAAAGAAACAAAATGATACGTTAGATTTTCTTAAAGCAAGATCTTCCTGTCAGTATAGACTATCCTGCTGTTCCTATTTCTACAAAGCAGTCATATTATTGCTATGGGAAATTTCAATGGGTCGTCTTTGGAAATTTCAAAAGGGCAACAACTTAATTTTCTTCTTAAAGGGTAATTCCTTCTTAGGGACATGGCCACTTTTATACTTCAGACACAGTCAGCAACCCAGTGGTGTACAGAATGAGACACATTCATAATTTAAAAACCATTTCTTGCGTCTTAATATCAGGCTTTACCAGGAAAGCAAAGTCCTGTTTCTGCACTTTCTCTCTCGCTTTGCCCTTCAAAGCCAATATTCCTTCAGGCCAAACTAACTCAGACCTTTTTTTTAAATTTTTGCCCCTGTATTGTCCTCCTTACTTCTTCCAGAGGATTAGGATTAAAAGGATTACATTATTGTTTAATTTTCTGCAATGTGTATTTCTATTCTCTGCAAGCAAGGCTCCTCAGCCAGATCAAGTCATTACTTAATTTTGCTGGTCACTATTTGGTATTTAATGATTTCTAGCTTTGCCTTGTGTATAGAAACATGAGATTTGGAAAAATGTGGATCAAAGCCACATTTATCTTCTATTGATATTTTTCTTCTAAGTGCACTTCCCATGTTTTGGGAAGTTGCATTCATAAAATTATGATTTTTAGAGATACTGAGCAGTCAGGTAAAAGTACTATTAAGTAGAGTTAAGGGAAAGCAAGCTTGATATTGCCATTCTGTGAAAGTTCTGAGAATACTACTTTGGAGAGAGTTTTCATTTTGTAGACTCTATAGTACTTGATAGTCATAATAAACCCCTTCAGATAAATTTCATGGTCAAGATTAATAGTTGAATCTATCAGAATTATATTCCAATTACATTTTTACTAAATGTAAAAATCACATCCTCCAGGAATCCTTTCTTGATGACTAGACCAAATAAACCATTCTCTTTTGTTATCGGGAACTTGGTTACATGTTACCCTGTGACAAATATTTTCTTAAATTGCTAATTTAATTAGATATTAGAATCTATTTATTTATTTATTTATTTATTTATTGTTTGCCTTGCCAGGGATTGAATCCAGGACCTTCACACTGAGCTACATCCCCAGGTCTTGCTGAATCACTCAGTTGATCAGGCTGGGGTTAAAATTTTGATCTTCATGTCTCAGCCTCCAAGACTGCTATGATTGCACACATGGGCCACCATGCCTGGCTGATTTAAATGTTTATATATACATATATTAGAATATGTTACCCTTTAAGATAGATTTTTTTTAGACTTTATTGTTTCACTTTCAGCACTTAGCATCATTCTTTGTGGAACCCTAGTATGTGCTTTTTGAATTTATTAAGTGATAATTGCCTTTTAATTATCAGTAAACTCTGACCTCTACCGAGAAGGTGAAAATTTCTTTTTTAAAGGCCATTCCAACTTCAGCTTGGGAATTCTTTTATGTTATTAATTTGAATCCTTTATACAGTAAATCCCCGACTTATGAATATTCCAGTTGTGAAACTTCACAGGTGTACTGTATAAGACTCACTTTGTGGGATATGAAGGAATCCAACTTGTGAAGAATTCTCCTAGAACGGAACTCCTTCATAAGGTGGGGACTTACTGCTTTGCACTGTATTATAACTATTCTTTTTTTTTTTTTTTTTTGGTACCAGGGATCAATCTCGGGTCCTAGCGCTTGCACAGCAGGTGGCGAAACCACTGAGCTAAATCCCTGGCCCCAATTATAACTATTCTTAAAAAGAGGTACAGTGTATTCTCTTTCCTCACTGCTTAAATTCTTCCTACACTTTTTTTCCTTATTCCATAATTGTAGTTACTCTTCCAGGTTGTTATTCAACCTTTGCTCTCCTCTGGATATATAAACCCTCTTGGAAAGTTTGTCTTGTGTTTATCTTCAACTATCATGTTTATATTTGCTTCCCAGCCAAACTTTATTTCTATCTCATAGATCTTAGTACAATATTGTTCAGTATGGGTAGAATATCATTATTTGAGTACATTTCAAACACCTCAAAATCAATATTTTATAAAAGAAATTAATCTCTTTGGCCACCAAAACCACCAGTTGTTTCTAGTTCATTTCTTCATTCTTCTTGTTTGCGTTACTTCCATGATCTGAGACTTCCATGTCTTTCTCACTCCTTTCTTCTTTGCCTTTCATGTGCAGACTGTTGAATCTCTCTTTTACATATCTTTGGAAGTTATTTCCACCTCTCTGTGAACTTAGTATATGACCTAGTCTAGGCCATTATCCAGCCTTAAATATTAGATTACTACCATAGCTTCCTAATTTCTCCCTCTGGTATTTTTGTTGTTGGTAGTGATGATGATAATGATGACTTTTACCATAAGGAGCTTCTAGTTATGAACTATTGTGTGCTAGGCAATGTACTAACATATTTCATGAAGAGTGTCTCATTTAGTTTTCATAACAACTTGATGAAGTGTATATTATTCTCCACTTTGGAGATTTAAAATCTGTGAATTAAAGAAAAAATAAAACCTGTGGCCTAGAGAGTTTGTCCAAATTATTCATGGCCTCGTAGTTAATTACTTGAAAAAATTGGAGTTTTCATGAAGCTCCTGTGTAATAACAAATATCTTTCATATCTCTGGAAGACTGACATACTCTTTTCACTGTGCCACTTCTCTGTAGATTCTCATTTCCTACAACAAGCATGAATTCTTTTGTTCTATACCAAAGCTCTTCAAGATCTTGTTCCTCTCCAAATTCATTTCTTATGACTCTTACTTACACAATGCTCTACCACAGCTGAACTTGATCACTGTTTTCCTCTCTATCTCCAATGCTCACTTCTACTTAATGACTTTCTTTAAATCAGGACTCACTTTCCTCACCTCTTCAAATCTTTCCTGCACTTTCTTTAAAACATCGTTGATATCTCACTTTTCCATGAGGGCTTCTCTTGCAATGAGGCTGTTTCTTTTTTACCTGCTCTGCCAGGTAGTCTATGTATCATAAGACTTAGCACTATGTGATGAACTCTTGTAATATTCTGTATATGATCACATTCATGGGAAATTTTATTTTAGGAAAATTTGTGTTTTATATCATTTCTACAACTCTTACTTACCACCTTACTATTCAGTTACTTCCTGAGTACACAGTATCTTGACGCTCTCCTTTGGATTTTTCTATCTCCTTATGCCCACCAAAATGCTGGTATATCTTACTTGGACTCTTTTCAGGAAGAAGTAACTTGTCATTTCATAATGATAAGTTCATAATGCCTTTTATCCAAACCTGGCTAGGTAGGTAAAGAGAGAGCAAAGATATATGTGATTGTTTGGTCACTGTTCGGGGAGGGCCGCACTTGAGCAGCAACTGTTTATAAAGCCATATCTATTTTGGGTGCTAAAATTTTAAAAAGTTGGAAGTGAAGAGTATAGCAGAAGGAAGAACCTTAAAGGTGTGTGTGTGTGTGTGTGTGTGTGTGTGTATGTGAAGATATAATATGTGTTGGGGGATGTAAAATTTCTCTTTTGCCCTTTAAAACACATTATATAATCACTTCCAATTCTACCAGATTATTAAGTTGGGTCTGGATGTAGTATTTTTAAGTTTTCCCTCTGTATCAGTAACTCCCTGCCTATGGCCTGTAGCTACAAGGTATTGTCTGGCAAATTTCACCAATAATTTTTTGGAGACTAAGTGATTTATCAAAAATGCATTTATACAATTTTTCAGATTCATGTACAGGATTTATTGAAACACAAATATGTTTAAGAGTATTACTGAATTCATAGAAAATTTTTGCCATTACCATTTTTCAAAATCATTAACACTACAAGTATAATTGCTGTCATAGGCAGATCCACAGAAAATTGTGATGTTTTACAAAGATCTTTTTATTAAGATCTACAGCTGGAATATATGAGAAACTTTGGTAGACAAAACTTGTATCTTCCATTTTGTTTATGTTCTCTAGAATATGCTAAACACTAGTACTACAGTGTAGTGAATCTCTTCAATGAATGACAGAAAGAAGCAGTTGGATAAGAAATTGTTTTCTTTTTCTTTTGTTTTTTATATTGTTTGTTTGTTTGGTTGGTTGTGTTTTTGTATTCCAGCCCTTTCATTTGTGAAACGGGAGTATCAGATTAGGTGATTTCTTATGTATGTATGTATGTATGTATGTATGTATGTATATTTGCCGTACATAATGTTTACATTCTTTGTGTGGAGTTGGCACATGTACACAACACATCTTAATTCCTTTTTTCATATCCTTTCACTCCTGCCCTCCATACTCTTTCCATCTCTGACTATGTGACTTCTGACTTCTTTCTCAGCTCTAGAATCCTAGTTCTTGATATGTATTTAGATACACTGCAAATGCTTAACTCTTTATTTGGCACCAGGGAAAATTTGAGAGAAGCCAGACTCTCAACATGTTTCTTAGCACTCATGTCAGCTTTGTTTATCATCCCTAAAAATGTTATGAATCACAGAAAATTGGTGGAATAATTTATAAGCTTTTTGAGTTTCTACTGCACAACCTCATTATTTGAAGAGACATGTTAAAATTCAGCTACAAAGTCACTTGACAGTTAGTGAGTGTTGTATTATCCATCTCAGTGGCAATAAGGTCTTCATACCTTTCCTGAAGCAGACTCTTAAGAAAATGGATACACTCTGAGATCATGATGTGAAATGAAACAAATCAGAAACACAAGCTTAAATATCACATGATTTCTCTTATATGAGAAACCCAAAATATAAATAAATATCAAAATAAAAGATAGATAATAGGAAATAGGGCAATAGATTTCTCAAATGGGAAGGGGACCAAGAGATAAAGGGAAGAGGAGGAAGGGGAGGGAAAGGAGATGAAAAAGGAATTAAGACATGTTATGTGCATGTATTAACTCTATACAAGGAATGTCAACATTATATACTGCATATACTAATAAAAAAATTCAAAAGGGAATTGTTACTATCTCTATGATCATGGAATCTATTCAGTTAGAGGGAGAATAGAAGAAAATCACTTCTCACAGATGTAATTCTGTCTTGATTAGTCATATTAATAATACTTCCCTGTCTGATTGATCAATTTCAAATGAACTACCCCATCTGCATACTTTTTACACAGAAAATAACCTCTTGTTCATCTTTCCATAGGCAGCAGCTCCTTCCAAGTAGTCTTTTTCCTTTTCTCTCTTCTTGTTCAATACCTAGTTACTCCTGATTTATAATCCAGATTCTGTCTCTCATTAGCTATATGATCTTGCACAAATACTTTACTGTTTTTAGACTTGGTTTCCTGTCCCATAAAGCCAGTAAAGCTAATTCTATCACTGAGAAGATTGGCGATAATGGCACATTAAAATGGCTAGAGAATTATCAGGTATATAATAGACATTTGGTAAATTGAGGTGTCAGTGTTATTTCTCCTTCTCCTTCCTTCCTTCCTTCCTTCCATCTCCTATTTCTGTCTTGAGAAGAAAATAATTTTCATTAACATTCTTAGGAAAGACTTACCTGGAAAATGGAAATAAGAACTTTTCAATCTCAGTATCCAGTTTTCCCATGGACTATTTTCCCCTGCAACTTGGGGTTTTAGTTTTGAAAACTAGGACACTTTGTGGGTGCTTGATGGTAAATAAGAGTTTGGGAAGACATTAATCCCGTGCCCGTTGCTGCTTTTCATTTCCTTCAATCCAGGGATTCTGGCCACAGGATCTCATGTGGGTTGTTCCTACAAAGTTATTTCTGAATCTTCCAGATTTACAAATCATTTGGTACCCAGCTGTTAAGCTGCGTGATTCATAGTTATGGATGCTTCAAATGCTCGTCAGCAGTTTCTTCCTCGTGGTTGCCTTGTGATTCAGTTGTTTTTGATGTGGTGTGTATCTCTTCACATTCATTTGGACTCTGCCTCCCCCAACTTCTGTCATGGAACAAATGAGTCAGTGTCTAATGCTGCTGGCTTGCCATCCGATTACTTCAAATTTGCTCTGATGGGTGGGTGCCGGAGAAGATGGTGCTTCTGGCTCACAGAGGGGGCTGGCTGTTCAGTTGCCAAACTGCCTTGAGAAGGGGAAAAAGAATGGGCACATTTCTCATCATGAATATTCAGGAAGTATTCAGTATAGACAAGGCCAAGGGAAAGGGCATTCTTGTGCAGTAGATGGCAGTGTGGTCTGGTTCAAAGAAGCAGAGCATATCCAGGCCTGTGTTTGCAGTGCTTTATTCTGATGCCTTTGACAGCTCTGATTTGAGATTTTATTCTGAGTATTTTAGTAACTTTTGTCAAGTGCTCTTAAAAAAAATCCCTTCATTTCTTTAGAAAATTCTTTCTTGCTATTGGGTGGTATGTGTCTGTGGCAACTACTGCGATCTGAAGCTTTTGGAAGCTCAGTGGCTAATTGCTCTTAGCTGGACATCTTGCCAGGTAGGCTGTACTTCTGTTTCTCAGCTGTGGTGGAGGGAGTTTTTTCCTCATAACTGTGGTGGTTATTTCATTGACTTTATCAGTGGGGAGTACTTATTCAGCCTCTAGGTCTTACTGGTTTCCTCATTGGAGAAGGAGGCTCCTGAGACCCAGTGTGTCAACTTTGCCAGGGCCCCTTCACCCTTCAGAGAATACCACACTTGTTACGCCTGAGCTGGGACTGAGATTGCACAATATCCTTTGTCAATGCAGGAACAGATTCCACATTCTGTCTCTATACCTTGCTTCCTATTGCAAAACTCTTTGACGCAATGTTTATTTCTCAACATAAGTAGTATTCTTTGAAGAGCTTTTCTTTTCAGTAAGAAGCCTATTATCCAGTGTGAAGCCCTGATGGTAAGAAGAAAATCTTGCTGACTAGGTCACAGAAGTTGTCATCCTTAGAAGGATTATTGGCTCTTTGGGTGGACTTGATAAGACTGAACAAGGCCTTGGATTTCCTGGTCTTTTGTTTTATAAGGTTTTCAGAATAATAGACACTACAGTGTGAGGGTAGGTTTGAGATTTTGGAAGCCCTATTTGATCTCTCTGCCCCTTGTTTCCCAGGCTGCTGACCAGAAGCTTGCAGATGTGCTCAGATAATTTCCAAGAGGCTAGGGTAAAATGAGAGGTGATTGAGAATAAACTCTGCCTCATACAGGATTAGGAGAATCTCAAAGTACATACAGTTGATTCTCATTATTAGCAGTACTAAAGTTGCTAAAACTGCTGAGTTAAGTTAAATTCCTGTGAGCCAATTGGTTAACCCACTGATACATACTTTGTTTTATGCATGCTTCTTTTTTAAGACGCCTTCTTTAATGTATTTTGTTGATTCATTAACATTGTACTCATAATCAACTGCAACGTGCATGTTTGATTAAAGGTTATCTAAACATGTTTTGTCCATAAGGAATAGCACAGCTTTTTGGGTTTAGAAACACTAGATAACACTTCAGCATTATGTGTTGGGGCCATTTTAAATAGAGAAATTATCAAGAAAAAAAATCCTACAAAATTTGAAAGACATGACAATAAATAGACCATGAAAAGAACACTTGTTTATGGTGTGAGAGCTAAATCAAGAAGGCAGAGCTTTACTTTGCCTCATCTGCTTTGGGACTGTACACATCGATGCCTCAGTTTTTGCTACCCTGAGCATGTGCATAGCTGTAATTTACTGTGAAAGTGCTATGAGTATTGATTTGGTGGTTTTCACATAAATCCAGGGGAGTAGGTGATTTAGCAAACACAGGATTTAAAAATATTGAAGATCACTTGTATTTGCCTGTGATGGGTCCATGACATTATTCATATTTTGATTATTGGAATTCTTAGTCTTATTCACATTCTTCCACAATGGTAACCAGGCTGATATGAATTGTGCAGTGATCAGTTACTTGGATCACAAGAGTTGAGTTTCCAAGCAAATAACTAAGGTGACCAGACTTCCACCAATAGCATTGATCTGTTGCTTTTTCAGATGTATTAGCAATTTTTTGGTGAGCAATTCTGTGGACTAGTTAAGTAGTTTAAATGATAGAGTTGGAAGAAAAATCCAAATCACATGTACTAATCCAAGCAAACTATTACTTTATATGTATTTATATGAGTTTGTCTATTTTAAGACAAAATTTGTGGTTTAAATTCAAAAAGTTAAGCATGATGGCCCAAAACTGAAACATCTTAACTTTATCTTTAGCAAGATAAGACAAGCCTCTCTGTTCTACTCTTTATCTTTACAGGGGAAGTAAAAATGTGAAATTGTCTTGTGTTGATTTTCAGTAAAAGAAAACACTTCCACTATTAAGAGGTTTGTGACTTTTCAAGATAATCCAGTGTCCTGATGAACCACAATAACTCTTAGAAATATCTTTCTCATTTTTAGTTTATATTTCACACCTTAAAACTTCTGCCCCTAGATCCACATAGAATATTATAATATTATCTCTTTCACATGATTACCATTTGTACATCTTAAGCAGCACTAAAATTATGCATTCATGTTTTCTTCCATTAAATCATTCGTCCATTTTTTTTTCTGGTACTGGGGATCAAACTCAGGACCTTGTTCTTACAAGGCAGGTGTGGTGCCACTGAGCTAAATCCCTGGACCATTCAATAAACATTTATTAAGAACCCCCTCTGTGTTTGGCATTATGTTAGAGATTGGGACCATATGGGTAATTAAAAGATACATCATCCCTGAATTCATGGATCTATGTCTGTCTATGTTTTTTACAAATTCATGCTGAATATCTTTAGTTTTTGTTTTTTTTTACTTTTCCATGCACAGCATGGTTTGGTGTCCCCTCACAGCCTTGGCCACCTTCCTTTGAATATGTCATTAATTTCCCTGTAGGAATGTATGTCCTGAATCAGGAGTGATCTGACAAATGGTTAATGATCAAAAAGCAATGTATAGATGTATCAATTTCCCCAAATGAATATAATTATTATTTATTAAAATCATATACTACTAATAAAAAGGATCTATCTGGGGTCAAATAGCAGCTGAGTGTCTCACCAAGCTGTGTTATATTGATCAAAATATTTAACCTCTCTGGACTTCCATTTCATCTATAAAATAGGAATAGAATTAGTTATTAACCTGAAAATGCAAATTAAAAGCCTGTAGTAAATTCCATTCCACATAAGTGCCTGATGAAGAATAAAACATCATTTTGTTCACATTTTTTAAACGGCATAAGATGACATTAATATTTTTGGCACATAAATCTACTGCTACTGAGTTTGTAATCACTTCAAACTCCAAAGTAATTTTCTGTCTTGCAGAGAAATTACTTCTGTCTTCCAGAGCTACTCTCAAATGTCAAACCCCTATCAACCTCTTGAAGACACATTTTGACCAAGTCTGTCTGTTTGACTGGCTTGTGTGTCATCTTCCTGAGAGATGGATGTAATTTCAGTGCAAGAATTGATGTCCTTGACTTGACTTTTCTTTATCTCTGGGTTTTGCTATGAATATGGAAATGTGGCTTGTGGCCTCCCTCAGCTTTAGAATCTTTTCTGTAGATTAATAGTTTATAAATATAGCATTTTAAGCAATTGGAGAAAATGTTGCCCATTCTATTTGTGACTTACTTTATTATAGTAAGTAATCCTTTGATGAATATGCTTTTACAAGATGACTGTTAACAAAACTAATCTCATTTCTTAATATGATATATTTAATGATGGTTTGGTCACCTCTTCCTACTCCATCATTTTATTTAGGATTTCACTTGCATTACTGTTTCTGATTTTTTTTTCTTGAACACACACACACACACACACACACACACACACACACAGTCTTTCCCTTCTCCTCACTGCTCTCCATAAATCTTTGAAAGTTGTTTAGAGAGGAATCATGAGTGGGAACAGGAGTGAGGAGAGAGAGATTTGAACTGTGACATGACATATAGGTTATGCAGATGAATATAATCTTGTAGACAGGGCTTTTGTCAGTGTTTCTGTTCCAGACTTAATGAGATACACAGGGAAACATGCCTGAGGATATGGATTGATTTTTTTCTTCCCATTCTCATTGGTCTCTGAATAATGCCCTATGTATTCATGTGGTTTATAGTTAGACCTCTCTAGGGATGGCTATTTATAGGAATGCCAGTTAGCTTACTTTGATGCCTAAAATCATCACCATTACAATCACTCTTCTCTGGCTAAAATATTATCTCTGTCCATGACCAGTCACTTGGGTAGGGGTCTTCTGGTAATAAAGAAAGTCGGAAAAGGAGGGAAATGTCCAGGTTAGGTGGGAAATTCAAAATTAGAAGCTGTCAGGGGGCACTAGTATGAGGAAAAGTAGTGCAGAAGAGGAAAAGAGTGGAAGTTCAAAGCAGAGCCAGAAACAAAGCTCATTTAACTGCCTAGGGTCTGTCTACTCAGACCTGGGCAAGAGGTGCCACTGTCTCGGGTTCTATGTTCTAAAGGGCCCTTAAGCCACATCCCTTTCCATAGGGAAGGTATTTTGCTGCTAGTGTGGGTGCCTCTAGGCTGAGGGCTATCATGTACCACAGGGAATATAGTCTAGGTTTGCCAAATAAAATATAGGACTCACTATGTTTTCATTTACTTAATCTGGCTACCTTAGTATACCAGAGCTTGGGTTTGTTCAGAATGTTCATATGCACGTGTGAGGCCCTGACTCTGTGGGATGGACCCTGGGGTGAAAAGAAAGCCAGAGGCCTGCAACTGCTTTTTGCTATACTCACATATTCTGGCTCAGAATCTGGGGAATCTGAGAATTCAAAATTCTAACCTGGCCTTTGAAGTTGTTATAAAATATATTTCTCAAGGTGGGAGGAGAGAACATATTTAACTATTTTTAAATATATGTGTATATATATATAAATATATATATATACACATGTATTTAAATTGTGTAGACATCTGGTATGTGGGCTTTCATTTGTACTTTTGTCCCAGGCTTCACAAATGCTAGTTGAGGGCCTTTAATAATGGCAACAGATTACCAAGAGAGGTTCTGTGCCATATGCTTTTGATGCAAAATCTTACTTAATCCTTGTAACAACTCTGTGAATTTGACACTGTTAGTCTCTTCACTTAACAGATAAAGAAACTGAGGTTCAGCGAATTGAAATAATCTATCCAATGTCAAAGGAAGAATAAGTAGCAGAACCGAGATTGAATTCACACCTTAGTCTGCATGCTTATTATAAGTTTTGGATCCACATTTCTTGAGTCAAAATCCTGCCTCTGTTACTTCCTAGCTCTTTGATCTTGTACAAGTTGTTAACGTTCCCTTTTCAGTACCTGAGTTTCTTGAGTTGCAAAATATATGTGTGTATGTGATGATAACAGTGGCTATCTTATATGATTACTGGGAGGATTTTAAAATATCTTACATTTAAAGTGCTGAGTACAAAACTGAAGTACAAACTGAAATACAAAACTGAAAAAGTGAAGGTTTCAACAAATGGTAGCAATTATTAGTAGTAGTAGTAGTAATAGTAGCAGTAGTAACACTAAATTGAAGGATGAATATTGTATGGGCATAATATTGTGTTACTTACCTAGTGTTACATAAAAAGTTACCCCAAAACTTAAGTGGCTTAAAACACATTTATTATTTTTGCATTTTTGTGTGTGTCAAGAGTCTGGGGACAGCCTAGCAGGATCTTCTGGCTCAGTTTATCTCATAGGCTGTAATCAAATCTCAACTGGGGAATGATCTGCTTCCAAATTTATGCATGTGGTTGTTAATAAGTCTCTTTTCCATGCTGAGTACTGCCTTGAAGAGTCTCAGTTTTTTGGCATATGAGTCTCTCCATAGGGCATTCATAACATAGCACCTGGCTTCTCTCAGACAGAGTGCTGTCTTTTGTAACCTAATTATGTAAGTGACATCTCATCACTTTTGCCATAGTCTGTTAATAGGAAGCAAATTGCTATGAGAGTGGTCTTATAAAAGGGCAAAAGTCCTCAGAAGCAGAAATCATTGGAGGCTATTTTTGAGAGATGCCTGGCACAGGTAGGTGGCATTATGTTAGGAGTGTATGAGGTTCCGTGATTCATTTCCTCAAAGGGGTAGTTTCGCTGTGCAGCAAATGGAATTTAAAGTCAAAATGCAGCTACATAATGCAATAGAAAAATTTCATACCTCTTTTTAAAAATTCTAAGGAGTTTTTACATTTGTGGCCTCTGCTTTTGATATACTGCCTGTTGAATTTACCAACTACTTCACTGATTCTCAGAAAAAGAGAACAAGATTCATTTTGAAAAAGATTGCTATGTAGGTGTATACATTTTCCGTGTGTTCCTCAGAATTTGTTTGATTTTGATTTTTCTTGAACAAAATAAGCTGGTGATCTCTCTGGCTTCACTTCTCTGTAAGATTTGAGGGATATTAAGGAAATATAGTACCCAGTGCAATGATATTCAACCTTGACTGCATATTACAATCACCTTGGACTTTTTTTTTTTTTTTTTTGCAGTGCTAGGGATCAAATTCAGCCTCACACATGCGAGGCAAACACTACCACTGAGTTACATCCCCAGCCCCACTTTGGAAAATTTTGACAAATATTGAGAGGTCAGGATTTCTTGTTTAGAGGGCCCAGGGATTTAGCTCAGTGGTTTCGCCGCCTGCTGCACAAGTGCAAGGACCCGAGTTCGATCCCCGGTACCAAAAAAAAAAAAAAAAGAGTACGGAAAGAATTTCTTGTTTAGAGATTGTTAACAAATAATGTATTGGCGAAATAATGTATCAGAGAAGTGAATGTGTTAGCACACTACGTGCTAATCATCTGTTTATTAGGATGATGGAGGTATTGGTGTGCTTGGTACACGTGGTGCCTTTAACCACTGGTAATAATGATGGTATTTTGCATACTTCCTATATGCCAGGTAGGTGGCAAAATTTAATTTTGTTGGTACATTTTAGGTATACAATATAATGACATCCATCACTGGGAATCTGCATCTTTACGTAATCTCTCCTGGTTCTTATTTTTTCCCCATTCCCTGTCCTCCCTTTAACCCCTCCATCCCTCCCTATTTACAAAGACTTTGTTTCCATTTTTTCATTTTCTCATATTGATTCCATTCCCTTCTTTCCTTTCCCCTACCTCTCCCACTTCCCCTTCCCCTTTGCCTCTTTTCTTCCTATTTCACATTATCTAATCAGACCACCCAAATTTAAAGACCCAATCCAAAAATGGGCATCTGAAATGAACAGACATTTCTCAGACAAAGAAGTAGAAATAGCAAATAAATATATGAAAAAATGTTCAACATCACTGGTCATTCGAGAGATGCAAATGAAAACAATGCTGAGATTTCTCCTCACCCCAGAAAGAATGGCTGCTATCAAGAAATCAACCAATAACAAATGCTGGTGGGGCTGTGGGGAAAGAGGAACCCTGACCCACTGCTGGTGGGAGTGTAGACTGGTGCGACCACTGTCGAAATCAGTATGGAGATACCTCAAAGAACTAGGACTGGAAATCCCATTTGACCCAGCTATTCCCCTGTGGGTATCTTCCCCAAAGAATTAAAAGAATCATACCACAGTGATTTATGTGCCCCATGTTCATAGCAGCACAGTTTGTAATAGCTAAAACTTGGAAGCAGCCCAAATGCCCATCAACTGGAAACTGGATAAAGAAAATGTGGTTTTTTATAAAATGGAGTATTACTCAGCCATAAAGAATGAGAAATTAGGGACATTTATAACTAAATGGATGCACATTGAGGAAATACTCTTAAGTGAAATAAATAGGACACACGTGCAAATACCAAATAGTTTCTCATGTGAGAAACTGAAAGTGTAAATAAGGACTAAAAGGTATAATAGATAATATGAAATAGGAAGAAAAGATACATGAAGCACATCTCTTAATCCTCACAAAAAAAATTATTATCCTCATCCTGCAGACAAGAAATTCAAAGCCACGTTAAGCAACCTGCCCAAGGGTATGGAGCTCACAAGCATACATGTGAAGACTTATGCTCATTGGGTGACATTCACTTTTCTGAGGATGACTTATAGAATAACTTAATCTTAACAATAGCCTAATAGGAGTACTATTATTATTGCCACTTGAAAAATGTGGAAACTAAGGAAAAAAGAGATTGATTTGTGCAATGTCGTACAGCTATGACATTACAAAACCTGTATTCAATCCCAGCTAGCCATATCCAGAATCCATCCTCCTAACCATCCTGTATATTACTTCTTGTATAGTATTCAAACTTAAGTAACCTTAATCTAGAGTCTAAATTCTATGCTTTTAATTTCCACATTAACTTGCCTCAGAATAATTGCAGCTAGTATTTACTGAGTTATTGTGATGTGATGAACATGAAGGCTTTCATTTTTGTTATCTAACTTGATCTTTATAATAGCCCTATACTATCAGTACATGGTAAAATCAGAAATTAAGGCCTGGGAACAGATCTGGCAGGCTCCAAAAGTCAAGCCCCCCCCACCACATTTGTCTCCAGAAATGGAATTTCTTATTTATTTTTTAATGTTTTATATTAACACATAAAATGGTACATTTGTATGAGGTACTGTATGATTCTTTGATACATGTATGCGTTATATATGATGTTCAAATCACAGTAAGCATGTATATCTCCTCAAACATTTATTATGTATAGAAAAATCATTTGAAATCCTTTCCTCTAGTTTTCTCAAAGTATATAACTCATTGTCACTATCTATAGTCATGCTGGTGTGCAATAAAATACCACAACTTTTTTCTGCTTTCTGACTGTAAGTTTATACCCACTGACCAATCTCTCCCCACCCCTGTTTCCCCTCTACTCTCCATAGGTTCTGGCAACTACCATTCTATCTGAAGGCTGAGTTTCTGACATAGCTCTCCTCTAGTTTTCTATGAGACCTTGGGCAATTAAACTAGCTCTGTTTCATTTTTTAGCATTTAAAATGGAAATAATAATAATGCCTGACTTGGGTTACTTCAGAGTCCTGTTGTGAGTATTAAATCAGATTATAAATGTCAAATTATACCATTAAATACAAAGCTCTAAACAAATGTGAGGTATTTTTGTCATGACTCACCTTGCAAATTTCCTGCTCTACAGGAAAATCAATGCCATGAAGATAATTTTAAGAGCAAGTGTATCAAGAATTTAAGGGCTATTTAGGCTAACTATGGGGACACTTCTTGGGACTCTGGAGAGTATATGAAGAAGCTAGCAACAGGCACGGCCCTGGGAAACATGGTACCTAAACTCCCAGTGCTGTGCAGGTAGGGAGAGGCTAACCTGGATTTGTTGGACAGATTAAAGTTGGAACAAAGGAAGAGACATAAGTTTCAGAAGCTATGGAGCATAGAAATTGAGAACAAATTGCAGATAATCTTGGGATCTGTAAGGGTGGGAGAACTGAAAGAGGGATTATTGTGAGGCTCCAAGTGAAGAATTGCAAACAAAAGGCAGAGATGAATTACAAATGATGTTGAGTCAGGTTTTCAGAGCCACTGAGTGAGATGCAGGCACAGAGCCAGAGCCAGAAGGTCTGTGAGAGAGTTGTTCAGACATTATGCATGAAGATGAAGAGAAAAGGGGCTTTCTAAGAAACTAATCTAAGGCTTCTGGTCATAACTTCCAAATCATCAAACCATCTTTCTCTGGCTATGTTAGGAACTAGGATAGGATTTGAAAATGCCATAGTATCTCTTATCTGTGAGATTTCATGCATTCTAGTCTCCCTTTGCTGAGATGTCCTCCATTACTTCTGCCCCCAAATAAATTGATCATACTCCAAAATTCAGCTTAAATTCCCAATAAAGTTTGCTAATTTCTTGTGTAAATTGTTCAATAAAAGAGGCTCTGGGTCACCATGAATAGGATATATCTCAAATCCATATTGTCTTAATAAGGAATTGCTTTGCTGAAAGTAACATAATTCATACCACAATTGAAGTTATATAAAATAGGAGAACACATTATAATGATGCACAGCTATTTCATGATACCAAAGGGCAGAACAGACAGCCAACTTTAGGAGGGACTAGAATCAGAACCAGAAAAGCCACCTGAGACTGAAGTGATTACTCTCTGTTGTATTTTTCTATCTAGGGATGCATAGTTTCTCTTCTGCAAACAAGCTTGCATTGCTCTTTAATAGAAGGAGGATATGGGCACCATGGAGCTAGTAGACCTTCTAGTCTAAGTATGAATATAAACTAATGAGAATCTGATACTCAATTTAAAACTTTTGGAAGAAAGAATGTGGTGTTTCCACTTCACTTCTGTTGTACCCATGGTTTAATTAGCTGTGGCCATGAAAGTAGATCTTTGACTGATTGCCTACTCAACAGAAACTCACACAGTAGGCTCTGAGATTATCACAGACAATTAGTTATCCAAAATTTCCATTTCTCTTATCATTTTAGAAAAAAGTTTTTAAAAATAATTATGACGCAAACAGAAAATGCATCCATTCCCCTGTTTCTTTGGTTAAAATGAGAAGAAATTATAATGGTTCATTCTGCCTTTTTACTTTTAAAAAAAATTATTATTTTTGTCTTATCCCAACCTTCCTTCAGCTGCTAACAATCCGTCCCTCTTTGTGCCTCGGGAAGCCTGGCTGTGCACAATCATGCACAATTCAGGATAAGGCTCAGTGTCATGGGCAGCACATGCGAATTGTTGGCACCATGCACCCCACACTCTGCTTCTTTGGTACCAGGGATCGAATTCAGGACCTTGTGCTTGCGAGGCAGGTGGCACCACTGAGTTAAATCCCCCTGACCCTGCTTCTGTATAATGAAATGAATCTAAAGGCTCTGAAGCTAAAGGTCAGTAAAAGCTGCCTCCTCCTTTATTGTTTTGTCTCCTGGCACTACCTAGCCTTTCTGAACCTTACCTTTCAATTCATCAATATTGCATTGAAGGCCTATGGATTTAGACTTTAGCCATTGTGTTTGGTAATTAATACGTTTTGAATTTTACCTCAGAACTATCTATAGAAAAAGATACTGTTTAATAAACCATGTGCTAATTAAGCATATTTTGGGGAGCATTTGTACACATACCTTCTAAAACAATAATTATTTTAAATTTGCAAGGTGACTTCCCCACCTCATTTCAAAAGAATTCCATTCAGCAAACATAATCTGAGTCATGGGATTTCATGTGGTTGTTTTCTAATCAAGGGAATGGGGCCAGACCCTTCCTACAGTGGCTTGGTGGAAGTACTACCATCCTGGACTCAACTGGCAGTAACCCAGTCCTTCTGTCAAGCCCCAACCCCTGCTTGTGCCCATCCAGTAAAATAAAATGTAAGTGAATATATGTATGTGTATAATTTAAAAAAGAAATAACTAAATATTATCTGGCAGTATGGCTGCTTAGATTAAAAATCACATATCTCAGACCTTTTTATAGTATACTGTGGCCACAGGCTTACGTTTGGTCAATGAGATATGAAAGTGTTATATGCAATTCCTTTTTGTGCCTTTAAATGGAAAGGGCTATTTCCTATTTTTTCTCTTCTCATTGGTTGGCATTTGGATGTGGCAATAAGCCATTTTTGATGGTGGTGGTCAACTGTATAGATATTGGAGCAATAAGACAAAAAGGGCCCAGATTCCTGACCCTGTCTGGCAATCACATCAGCCCTAATCTGCTTATGCCTGGATGCTTACACAAGACAGTGAAAACCATTTTATCTTGGATCTCTTGTTTTAGCAGACAAACATAAATTCTATGAAAGATAGAAACTAGAGCATTTCTGTAAGAAATATGTATGGTGACATGAAGGAACCAATTGATTGAGGAGATTATTGCCATTGAGGAGTGGCATAAAGTGGGAATTCCACAACTCTCAGTTTAGGTCATATGGCAAACTTTATAGCCTGAGAACGGCAGACACTTCTGGACATTAGGTGTTCAGTAAATAAAGCATTGAGATTTGGGCTACACAAGAGGCATGGGGGATCTTCACAGTATGGACAAGAAATAGACACTGTTGAAATAAGAGATGATAGTCACACTGGGTACACCTATGTAGTTCCTTAGATATTGATGGCATAGATGGGGCTTTGATAAGTAGCCATCACCTCAAACCAGTGTCAAAATGGAAATGCTGGCATAGGCTGTACACAGATTTACAACAATATAGCGCAATAGTTAGGGGCATGAAATATAGATACAAACTTGCAACTACTGGCTTGAAATCTGAACTCAACCATCTATTATCTGTGTGGCCTTGGTCAAGTAATGTAAGCTGTGACTCATGTTTCCCCATCTGCAAATGGGGGTAATAGAATCTTCTTCAAAGGGTTATCAGTATTCAATGAGATAATATGTGAACATTTTTCACAGTTCCTTGCACTTGGTAATTATTAAAAATTGCAACTGTTATCAATAACGGAAATAGAACAATCAGATAATAATGTGACCTATATATTTTTTCACTGGACAGCACTCCATGCATTTGGAAACTGCTTTTCTTCCCTTTATCTTCAAGTTAAACATTCTTAGTCCTTTCAACTAAGCATCATGTGACATGGTTCCTAAACTCTTCCCATTGTAATTTCTCTTGTTTAATTAATGTTTCTCATTTTTGAATGGATTCTTATTTACATATTATGCAGGAAAGTTCCGCACACATGTAGAATTTTCTTATACACTGCAAGGTGTTTAGTATCCCTGGCTTCTGCCTATTAGTAGTTCTCCCCAGTCATTGTGACAACTCCAGATGTCTCCAAAACATTTTCATAGGCCCTCTGGGGAAAATATTGCCTCTGTATGAGAATTAGTCTAAACAAATAATCCCCATGGAGAAGGACCACTTTATTTCTTTTTCTTTTGGATTTTTTGCATTGTCTAATATAACCTGTTTATTAGGTTTGTACTGATTGATAGTACATTTCTTTTGCAATTTTGAGAAGCCACAACACTATTGGCTAAATTGAATTTGTTGTCAACAAGACTTGTAAAAAAATCTTATATGCCAACTCCTCCTGTGCTGTAATTAAAAATCTGATTTGAGAGACAAGTGTGGTACTTTATTCCTTTTTCTGTTTGAACTTCTTAATTTTTATTTTGTCAACCAGTATATTTGCTATTCTTTCAAACAATTTGTCAGATGGAATATTTACCATCTATATCCTCTTTTAGTTTACTGATTACTCTGTTGTACAGGATTAGGTGAAGGACAAGAGTCCTATGTATTACTATAGATCTTCCCCCAGATTGACATTGATCCATTAGTTAACATCAATCAGTTAAGATTGTACCTATCCATATTGCTATTCAAAAATTCTGAATTTTTTAACCTTTTTAATAAAGGTGTCATGAATATTTTTATGTTCAAGAATAATCCTGCCAACATATTTTCTTTGATCTAACATTTCAAAGTACTTTATATAAAACTATTAACTGTAAGTTTCATCATTTTATAGGGAAGTTCTATTAGCAATTATAAATTACATAGAAACAAGAAATTTGATAACACATGTAATATGAAGATGTACCTTACATGCTGGGTCTATAGTAGGAATTAGTCCTAGTTTTAGATGGAGTGACTGTGTGTCACCTGAAAATAATTGTAATACACTCCCCACACACATACATACACATACAAACTGCCCTCTAAAGCCAGAAATCCTGTCAATAGAGTACCTCCTTAAAAACTTAAAAGTTAATCATTTTACACAGATAAAGAGGCTTTGCAATTCACCAGTGGGAAAAGAACATGGTGTACCATTCTAATTGAGATATCAGTGATGTTGCTGTTTCTTTCATGAGAGCATATTTTGAGGGGTAAAGGAAGAGGGGTAGAGAACATGAAGGTATTGGTTTCTTAGTTAGGGAAAAGATTGATTTTTAGAAGCTAAACAAGTAGGGAGAATAATGGTACAGAAAAGAGAAACTGGAACCATTGAAAATTTCCATAGCTTGCAGTCAGGCCTTGGATCGTTGTTGTATTCTATCACATTTATACAAAGCCTAGAAAATTCTATTAAAATTACTTTTTGAAGCTCTTTGGAAACCTGCATTTTTCAATGTGTTAGAAATGTCTGTTTTCTGGAAGAGTCAACCTATTATTTGTCAAAGTCTGGTCTGTAATCACTGAACAGAGAGCTGTTGTTGAAATGAGAGGGCTTCCAGTGAAGCCAGAGGTAGGGAACAAGAGGCCAGTGAAAACTTGGAGGAAGTAGGAGCCCAAAGGGTTAGAGGTCCAGTAGAAGAGCAACTGGGTTATCTAATTAGTAATTTCAGGGTGTTGCCTAGGGCATGACTACCCGTCTGGCCAGAACCTACACTCCTCCTCCCGTTGGAACACAGATCTAGTCCTGGAAGTACCCTCCAGGGGCAGCTCTGCCTCTCCAGATTTTCTCTAGTTCACATTTCTGCTTTTGCAAGCTTCTGCACAAATGCTTTCTTGGCAGTATGGTTTTTGCATACTTGTCTTTAAAGGCTGGACATTGATGAATTTGGCTGAACTTCTTGTGGCACATGCTGCATTAAAGAATTTGGCTTTGTGTCTTTTTCGTTCTTTTGCATCTTACAGTTTGAAACTGAGGTGGGTCAGCTAGCTGAATGGGAAAGAGGGCTCTTCTGTTTCTGACCAAATGCTTGTGGGAATATAATTTGGCCCCCTTTGCCTCATGCTACCTCTTTTTTGTCTCAGTCTTTGGCTGCCTCAGATGCTCTGCTTGCTAGGCTGAATTCTGTACTGCAACTAAATGAACTACAAATGCACTTTAAGGAAGTAACGTGAATTAGTGGTGAGTCAGGTCTAAAAGGCAAATCTCCATGGTTCTTTATGAGACATTTTTCTGGGAATATTTATGGGAACATTTCTGAGATGCCATGGTTGTGCTTCCTCATTTGCCTGGTGGAGCTGCCACTCATGTTTAGGCTGTATCTAAGAGAGAAACGACAGCAGAAATGATGGTAAGGATAATTTATCTACTGGATAGCCCCTGACATTTTGATATTTTCCTTTTGTAGGTGTGCTCGATGCACAGAAAGTCGAGATGAGTTTTAGTTCACTGCCACTTGCTTCTGTTTCTCTCTCTTGTCATCTGGTTTCATAACTGCCTGCATCACACACCTATGCACAATTGATTAAGACTGCTTCTGCACTAAGGTCCTTTTATTGTTCTTCTCCTATCCCAGCAGAAATTCATGTTTCAATCCTCTTCTTTCCTCAGTACCAAACAGAATCGTACAAAAGGCAATGCATCTGGCAGTATGCATTTGTTAAAGGGCCATTAGATATTCACAGGTCAAAATATTCATATTATGTGATTTTTAATAGTGGGGTTTTGGAGGCAATAGCTTAACCGAAGGCATTGGAATGTTTCAGAGTGCATTAGAAAACTATGTGCACTACTAGTGTTTACCACAGATTTTCTAAATCAGAAGCTCAAGAGGTGGGATATGGGAATCTGCATTTTAATAAAGTTCTTAAATTATTCTGAAATATACTGAGGTGAAGATTACTATTTATGTTGTGCTTAGAATTAAAGCATTTCCTGCAGGTGTGCAAAAATGTTAGCAGGTAACAATACTCACCATTTCTGAGCTGATGGTACAAATTTTTTTCATTAATTTTATTGGTACATTTTAGGTATACAATATGCTGACATTCATTATTGGGAATTTGTACCTTTACATAATATATCTTGGTTCTTATTTTTTTCCCCTTCCCCCTGCCCTCCCTTCAACCCCTCCAAGCCTCCCTATTTACAAAGTCTTTGTTTCCACTTTTTCCTTTTCTCATATTTATTCCTTTCCCTTCTTTCCTTTCCCCTACTCCTCCCACTTCCCCTTCCCCTTTGGACCATAAATTTTACCTTTAAAGTTACATTTCATATGTCATTGTTGCCCCTTTCCTCTGCCCCACCAAATACTTAGAGTGAATCAGAATCTTTGAGTCTGGATTTGTCTTCCAGAGACTCTTGAGCTGCTTCTCTTGTATTCAGGAGGTATATGTATAATTTGTTACCTCTGAAAGGATTTTTTTCTTGAAAATTTATAATCTGCATATCTAGTTACACTGTATGACATAAACTGTTTGATAAATATTTATCAAATGTACACCTGTATGTTCTACATGGCAGAAAGCACTGAATTTCACCATAACAAAAGGAGCTTGACTCACTTCTCTTTGATTTGAAGGCAGCTTTAACTTGAAAGAGAAAGAGATTGGTGGGTAAACGGAGAAGTCTTCAAAAGATGACTGTATTTTATTTTTCTTCTTACAGTCTTGTTCTCTTTGGAGAGGTTCATCCTTCATGGGTGGCCTGGAGAGTGAGATAGGAATAAGAAGAAAATAAGAATAGATTATAAAAATATTTCCCCTTGGGCTTTAGTGTAATCTTTTCACATGGGTAGGTGTTTTAAAACACAGTATCTGAATTCACTGAAGAGATACCTAGTAAATAAAAATAGGACTTAAATACCACCTTGGTGCTAGAAGCAACTCTTTTCTGCTTGTTTTTGGAATTGGTGCAATAACTTATCTACTGAACTTTGTGTTCACGCAGTCAATAGATTTTCTCTAACTACAGAGAAGCCAGGCTCAGCTAAGTTAGGAATGTCTGCTCTCACTAAAAACTACAGAGCTTCTCAGTGGCGATATGGTGACTTGTACAGGGTGATCCATGCCACCAAAATCACACCTTTGGTCCATATTGTTTTCAAGCTGTGAGCATGCTTTTTATCTTTCTACCAATTGCCCATCAAAAAAAATGATTCAAATTGGGAGACATATCTCTCTGAAACACATGTTTTTAGCAGGGTCTTCACAGCTCTCTACTGGGAATGTTTATTGAGATCTTAGATATACAACAATGTTGATTTTGACCAAAGGGGTGAAGTTAGTGATCTTGTGGTTGAAATAGCTAGAGGGCAGTTATATGTACAGTGGAGACACTGACTCATTTGCAAACAGATTTTTCCTTTGAAAAATTCATCTACTACCTATACATAGAAAATGTTCATTCAAATCTTAAAAATATAACATTAAAAATCAATGGATAAAGAAAATATGGGATATATACACAATGGAGTACTACTCAGCCATCAGAAAGGATAAATTTGAGTAAATTGTATGTAGAAAAATGGATTCACCATGAATTCATAATGCTAAGTGAAATGAATGAGATACAGAAGATTAAAAGTCACATGATTTCTCTTATATGAGAAACTCAAAAAAAATTTATAGAACAAAATAAAAGAAAGGCAGTAGGAAACAGGAAGATAGACTTTGTGGAGATAGGAAGGAGATCTGGGGATAAGGGCAGATGGTGGGCAGAGGAGGCAAAGGGGAAGTAAAAAAATCAACATGTGCTCTGTTTATGTGCCAATACCCCACAATGAATATATTCATTATGTGTCACAAACATATATCAGGAAAAAAATAAAGTTACATACCAGAAAATGTCAAGATAAAGTGTTTTATTTATTCAACTCATTCAGTTGAAAAAGCTTAATTTCCCAGGTAATTAAGTCAATTGTCACAAACATCTGATAAGCACCATCGTTACTAACTTTCTTGTTTTTTAGGAGGCAAATGCAGGCAGGAAGGTAAATGGAGGTCTTTCTGATATGAATCATGCAAGCCAGAAAAATAGAAAGGCATTGACAGTGTTCAAGTTTTTTTTCTTTAACACTGGTGATAAGAGAGGAACCATGCCTGCAGTCTCCTTATGATGCAGAGGCATTCTTTTGCCTGTTACATGTAGACAATCCCATTTGAGCTTTTGGGAAGAGTAATTCTACTTTTAATTAGACTAATGATGTGATGAATTATGTGATTTTATACTCATTACATTTCTGCACTAATGTGCCAACCCTTTCTATCACCATCTTTTTAGAATACTTGATTTGTTCATACTGAGAAAGAGCACTGCTCCAGATCTCACTTGATCCTGCCTCCTTGCTATAGCTGATGATATTTAGATGGAGGAACTAGTGAGTAGGAATTACAAAGACTCTGCCAGTTAGCATTTTGGGTCATGACTCACCAAAGATGCTGGTTATCAAGAAAAGAATAAGGCAGATGTATAGAGAAATGGAAATTTGAAACTACATGGCAGAGAGAGAGAGAGAGAGAGAGAGAGAGAGAGAGAGAGAGAGAGAGAGAGAATCTACTTGCAATGGGATTTTTTTTGAGGATGTCCAGTATAGTATTTATAAAATAAATCTCCCTTTCTAAAACAAATCTATTTTCTATTATTCCAAGCTGTAATAATTTGAACTTGTACACAAAGGTTTATAGCAAAGTTTTCAAAGGGTTTATATACCTACAATATCCCTTGTTCTCTATACCAATCCCATTTAGGAAATAGGACAGGAATGATACTTGTTTTGAAAGCTAAAGAAACTGAGGCATAGGTGAAAAAAGGATTGGCTTTTAATCACACAGCTCAGTAGAGGCAAAACTAAGCCTGAAATGCATATTTTTTCTCCTATGCTCAGCACTTAACATTTACTAGGCACTCAGAATTCTAGGAGTCTGAATGATTCCAGTCAGAAACAATGAAAAGAAGCTGGTCTTTTAATAGATGCAAATACTCTCTAGGAACCCAACAAAAGCAAACCAGCAGAGTCATCAATAAATCTTTCTATTTGAACCTCTTCATTTTGTGAAATGCATTGTCTTTGAAATGTCTTCCTTTTCCCCAGTGCTTTCCTCTCAACAGAATGAGATCAGTTCTTATCCTTGAGAACACTCACCCCATCTCACCTCTCTGCAGCTGCTGCCAGTTAGGTTTCCCCATTTGGTGATTTCTACCTCAATATTTAAAAAAAAAAAAAAGAATCGCCCAGGGGTCAAGCTTTAAATGCCAACTCAACTGCAAACAACTTTCCGAGGCAAAGCAGGAGGTTCTGAAGATCATGCTAGAACTGAAGTGCTGACAGTACTTAAGTTTTAATGTAATAGTGCTACAAATAGAGGTGTACCATTGACCGTTAAACAGTTGCAATCTCTTTAAGCTAGGGCTAGTAAGATCTGGTTTTGGAATACAGTGGACCCTTGATTTACAAACTCAATCCGTTCCCGAGGGCTGGTTGTAACTAAGTCAATACAGCTGATATCTGCATGTTTACCTGGGTACACACTACAGATAGGAAGAGGCAGATGAATCTTGCAGTAACCTAATCAACCCGAATTGTTCGTATGTCAAGCTGGTGGTAACTAAAGGGCCCACTGTATTATGTGATTCAGTGGTGCTGTGCTATATTATTTTCTAAATAATCACTGATATGTCTTTTGAAAAACAATGAGGAGTATGATGTAGTGGGGAGAGTCTTGAAGAAGGGTTTCAGTGCTCTTTATGGTATATTAATTAATGTTAAACACAAAAAATTGCACCCTGTATTAAGAGAATGTAGAATGAAATCTATGTGTCTCACATAGATTCTGAAGATTTATATTCCCATTTAAACAAAAGAACAAAGAGCAAAATAAAGGAGAGATGGGTGGAAACAAGGAGGTAGACTTTTTGGAGATGAGAAGGGTTCCAAGGAAGGGGAGAAAGAGTAGCACAGAGGGAAAAGGGAAATAGTGATGAAGATGTGATGTGTATATGTACCGATTCCCCCAAATGAATGCAATTATTATTTATTGCAAGAATATACTAATGAAAGTATTAAAAAGGAAAGCCAATGAGAGCATGGGACATAAAGTTTTCTTGTTCTGCACTGTTTCTTTGCAAACAAAGTAAAAATGAAGAGTGATGCTGAAGAAAGAACCACTGCAGACACAGGGCCCAATGAGAAAATTGGGAATGGGAATTATTGGCTGTCAAAGGAGGGTTATTAAAAGCTCTGGGAGGTCTTGCAAAAAAAGCCAGTTTATGAACTTTGTTTCAATTAGCATTTTTAATGTTTTTGACAGTGGGATCCTTGTGTTCATATACCACCTATCAACATACCATTTTCCTTTATCAGAACACTAGGTTAATCTATGGCCTATATAAGGAGATAAAGTGAGAGATAAGACTGGATATATTGACTGAGAAAACACTATAGGCAATCTTGAATACTGCACTGAGGAGATTCAACTTCATTGCATAATCAATAGGGTAATCATTCAGTTTCTTTCTTCTTCAGTAGCTCTCCCACTTGTAGTTATGCTTTAATTTAAATCCATCTTCAATAGCACTATTAGACTGATCTTCTGAAAACTGTTTCCATCATTTATCTGTCCTACTTAAAAACCTAAATGGTGCTTTTTAGGATTCTACATTTTAGTATCTGTTCACATTCAAATAAATTTCTTGATAAACTGTTTTGAATTGCTCTCTATTGTTACCTACACACCTGCTTTTTCATCAAATAGTTTACCTTAGTCACTGTCTCATTGCTGGGACCAAACACCAGACACCTGAAATTTAAAGAAGGAGAAGTTTATTTTGGTTCACATTTTAGAAGTTTCAATCTTTTCATGGTAGGTATCATGGTGGAAGGTTCTGGGTTGCCGCTCAGGTAATGGCAATGAGGAAACAGAGTTGAGGGAGAAGCCGGGAAGGGAGATAAACCTTTCTGGGTCATGCCCACAGTGACTCCCCTCTTCCCACCAGACCCCACCTCCTAACAACAAGTCAAATTTAATGCCCCTATAATCCAATCATCTCCCAAATACTTGAGGCTTTGGGGGTCAATTTAGATGCCATACTATCTCTGCTGTTTTTAAAATTCTCTTACAAATAGGTTTTCAACCATAGCTAAATATTGGAATAATCTGGGATGCTTCTAAAAATCCCAGGGTCCAGACCCCACTCTGACTAATTATATTAGAATCTCTGGAAATGGAGCTAATTCACCAGTGATGTATAAAATTTTCCAGGTGACTCCAATATGCAGCCACATTTAAGAAGCAGTTCCCTGAAATCTGGTATGATGCTGAGTCCATAGCAATACCAAGGATATTTTGAAGTTACATTGTTGATATCACACTAATTTCCACGGGGCTTATAGTTACTTATGAGAATGAGACTGTAGCCCTCCTGTGGAAGAATCAAAGCTGTCAGTTTGTGTTTGAAAGGAGAAAATGACTTTATTAATAAATATTATAATTTTTGAAGCAAATCATAAGTACAACAGGAACTTGCAGACCAAAGGACTACTGAAGTTTTCCCTCATAAGTTGATTGCAAATGTCTTTATCAGTCAATTTGAGTGATTGTAGCATACGCACATTGAAGTACACTTCAGATGGCAAGTTTGTTTGAAGCCTTGCTGTTAAGCATTTTGTGAAATAATTTAAGACTTAACCCTCAGAGAATTCTGAACTGCTCTTTGAAGGCAGCAAGCTCTTGTAAATATACCATCACTGCTCATGACTGGAGAAACCAGATGGGTGTTCAGTCCTGGCATTTAACAATAACAACAAAGGTAGAATGTTTGGAGGGATTGCCTTTTCTGGTTCCTCTTACTGGCCATTTACCAGAAAGAAAGCCAGTTAAGAAGTAGAAGAGCACAGGTTGAGAGAATATGGGGAGGAAAGGTTGAGCCCTAGGGTGTTTGTAGGACTCCTGAACTTACTTTAAAGCCTCTTTAAATAGGCTATTTTACCCTTCCTATGCTAAATTATTTGCTTGTGTCATTTTCTAACTTTGTTTATATGGAGAGTGGGCATAGCCGTCTTCTACTTTAAAAGAATGGGAAGGGTGCTGGTGTGATCATGACTTTTAGTCCTATACTTACTAAGACTTTAAGTAAATTGATTCTGGATGAATTCCCTCTTTCTTCCCAACAGTGTCTTGATTCAGATCTTTCATGGGAACTACCTTCCCTTGTTTCATATCCTGGATTATAATCCCTCCACCTGCCATTTCAACTAAAAACTATAAAATCTCGGCATCATCATCTTGGTCACCTCACTGACACTTCCTGTTACTCCTAATCAAGCCACAATCCCTACAATTTCAATATAGCAATAGTTCTCACACTTTATCAAGCAGCAGAATGACCTGGAGATCTTGTTAAAGCACAGACATCTGAGTCCTACTTCTAGAGTTTCTCATTCAGCCTGGGGTAGGCCCTGAGAGTCTGCATTTTTAACAAGCTCTCAGGAGATGTCGATATTCTGGAGGCCACACTGGGAATATAAGCTCTAGTTATATTGTTCTCAGCTTGAGCTGCACAGTGGAGTCACACGGAAAGATTTTAGTTCTTACTGGTGCAAGTCCTGGTTTCCAAGTTTCTGATTTATTTGATGGGACCCAATCATCACTGTACTTTTATAAAGCTCAACTATGGGAGCCAGGGATTTAGCTCAGTGGTTCTGCCGCCTGCCTCTTGAGCACAAGGTCTTGAGTTTGATCTCTGGTACCAAAAAATAAAGCCCTACTGTGTAGTCAGCATTGAGAATTGTACATTTTGTCTCTTAATATCTTTTGGTTCTCTTTCCCCATTTTTTGCATATCACCTTCAAATCTTTTCCTATTGTATATTCATAGGAGTTCATACTCCTTATTCCTAAGGAATTTGTACCCCTTAACGTGACTAAGGACCTTCCCCATTTCATCACAGTGTCCCCTCCTTATGCATAAGGAATACATTCCAAGACCCCCATTGGTGCCTAAAACTGCATATTAGTAAAGAAACCTAAATATGCTATGATTTTCCCTATGCTTATCTATTTACCAGAGTTCAATTTATAAATTACTCATAGTAACAAATCTATCACAATAATTAGTAATAAAGTAGAACAGTTATAACAATACGCTGTAACACAAGTTGTGTGAATATGTTCTCTCTCAAAGTATCTTATTTTATCATCTCACATCATCATAAGAAAAAGGTACAATAAGATATTTTCAGAGAGCTGACTGTGTTTCCAAAGGAAAAATGATCCTATACAAAAAGTATATACTATATACAAAAAGTAGTGTTGATGTTTTAAAAGATATGAAGGTATAGAAAAGATCGAATTGAATGTTTTCTCACAGCAAGAAAAGCCACAAGAGGAGGAGAAGGAAAATTGAGATAGATGGGGTGCTTTTCTTCCCATTTGCTAAGCTCAAATGATTTTGTTAAATGCACCACACTGTTATAAAAATCAACATTCCCTATGGTGAATATTATTATGTATACCTAAAATGTTATTATGCATATCTAAAATGTACCAATAAATTATTTACTTCAAACAAATCAACATTCAGTTCCATAATTCTGTGCTTTTGGGACTCTAGAAATGTCTCTGTCCCACAGAAGTGGTGCTTTAGTGTAGGTAGGAAGATACAGAGGTAGGCAGCTTACTTTTCCCCAGCTGACCCTCTTCTTCAGTGTCCTGGGAGTCAAATTCTTTAAGCTAGTTTGCTTATAGACAGTAGGTTCATTGCCACTATTCTTTCTGACTTGAAATTTACTGTTGGTACCACTTATGGAAATTGCAAGTCTATGGGAGCAGGATATGCTACTGTGTCTTACTGCAAATTTAAATGTTGCTTTGTCTCCAGCTACATGGATATTTATAAGTCTGCCTGGAACCAGGTTAGCTAGAGTTTTGCTTAGCAAGTATGCTACATATCACACATGGCTGAAGATGTGTAGAGTGTGTTGCTATCAAATCTATATGTGGAATGTATTCACTTGCTATATTGTGTGTGTTGGGAGAGGGACAGCTTGTGAATATTATCTCTTGGCACATTTAAATAATCTAATAACAAATATGTAGATTCCGCTTGAAATGCTCAGTAGAAAATTTAGATGCATGTCAAAGCATTCTCAAAACTGTGAATCATTTTATAAATTGAAAGGATGCTAACAAACACCTAAACACATTGGACAGTTTCTGAAAATTTCTCATTAGCAGGCTGAGCTTGCTGGGCTAGGTACAGACAAAACCGCATTTCTTTTTTTTTTTGTATTAAATTCTTTTATTGGTACATTGTAGGTATACAACACAACTACATTTCTCATTGGGAATTGTACCTTTACATAATGCATCTTGGTTCTTATTTTTTCCCCATTCCTAGCCCTCCCTTCACGCCCTCCACCCTTCCCTATTTACAAAGACTTTATTTCCATTTTTTCCATTTCTCATCATTTTGCCTTTCCCTTCTTTCCTCTCCCCTGCCCCTCCCACTACCCCTACCCCTTTGGACCTTTTCTTCCTATTTTACATTATCGATTATTCATTCTAAGCATTGGTACATTTTAGGTATACAATACAATGACATTCATCATTGGAAATTTGCACCTTTACATAGTCTCTCTTGGTTCTTATTTTTCACCCTTGCCCAGCCCTCCCTTCAACCCCTCCAGTCCTCCCTATTTACAAAGATTTTGTTCCTATTTTTCCATTTTCTCATATCAATCCTATTCCCTTCTCTCCTTTCCCCTAGCCCTCCCACTTCCTTCCCCTTTGCCCCTTTCCTTCCTATTTCACATTACCTATTATACATTTAGTCCTTATTTACACTTTCAGTTTCTCACACCAGAGAAACTATTCGGTATTTACACATGTGTGTCCTATTTATTTCACTTAAGAGTATTGCCTCAATGTGCATCCACTTAGCTATAAGTGTCTCTAATTTCTCATTTTTTATGGCTGAGTAGTACTCCATTTTGTAAAAGAACCACATTTTCTTTATCCAGTCTCCAGTTGATGGGCATTTGGGCTGTTTCCAAGTTTCAGCTATTACAAACTGCGCTGCTATGAACATGGGCGCACATATATCACCGTGGTATGATTCTTTTAATTCTTTGGGGAACATCCCCAGCAGGGGAATAGCTGGGTCAAATGGGACTTCCAGTCCTAGTTCTTTGAGGTATCTCCATACTGATTTCCACAGTGCTTGTGCCAGTCTCCACTCCCACCAGCAGTGGAGCAGGGTTCCTCTTTCCCCACAGCCCCACCAGCATTTGTTATTGGTTGATTTCCTGATAGCCGCGATTCTTTCTGGAGTGAGGTGGAATCTCAGCATTGTTTTCATTTGCATCTCTCGAATGACCAGTGATGTTGAACATTTTTTCATGTATTTATTTGCTATTTCTACTTCTTTGTCTGAGAAATGTCTGTTCATTTCAGCTGCCCATTTTCGGATTGGGTCTTTAAATTTGGGAGGTCTGATCTTTTTACACCAGCAGTGTGAAGAGACAACCCACAATGTGGGAAAAAATCTTCACCTGCTCTTCCTCAGACAAAGCTCTACTATCTCGAATCTATAAAACCACATTTCTTATCCTCTCTACCCACTGGAGGAGAATGTTTAGGTGGGTAATCCAAGAGCAGCAGATAATCTAGGCATCCTCGATACTGATGTTAGAGATGTAACATACAATGTACTTAGTAATCATGTGTTTTATTCAGTTTGATGGAAGCACCAATTGTCAGGTACATAGGGTATAGAGAATTGTTACCTTTAGAATTAAGCATTCCCCTGACTAATTACAAAGAGGTTATTTCTCATCAAGATACAGATTATGAGACCTAATATTATTCCATGTAACATTTGATGCTATATTGCTTCATAATGCTCTCTATTTCAAGGACATTTGCTTTATTGCTATAACTAGATTACATTGATTAAAATAAATCTCTTATGAAATGAAACTGTCATTTATTGAGAAAAATTATATGTGATAATTATTTTGCTAGGCTCTTTCACATGCGTTATCTCATTGAATCCTCACAACATCGATATGAAATGGAATTTTTATCTCTATTATTATAGAAGAAATTCTGAGAGCTTAAGTAAACCTGTGCAAGGTCACATCATGACTAAATGATGAGCTAGGATTCAAAGCTTAGACATTTCCATCACACATTATACCTTTTTTCATTTTTGGTGCCTGCTACTTCCTTTTATCTGGCTTTATGATTTCTCCAAATATTTGGGAAAATGTGATCATCCCCATGTCTCAATTGATAGAGAAAGAACTAGGTTCTTTTTAAGTCAGAACTGTTTGAAAACAATCACAGTTCTTTAACTGGAAACAAGAGGAGCCTAGACCCTATGTGAGACTTTTAAAATATAAAACTTGAAAATTCCCAGGATACTTTCACTGTTCCATGAGGTACACCTAAGAAGATTTTGGAAAGTGCACTTTGAATCCCTCACCACATCTGTGATTTTTCAAAATGTACCTGGAAAATGGTGAGACTCTTTGGGCAGCACAAAGGTATCTATTTCTCCATGGGCACAAAGTCATGTAGCCCATTTTTCACAAGTCACTCATTTTCTAAAAATAAATCTGTCATTGTTTTTCATTTTACAAGATGGAATGGGATCTCATTTATGTTAAATTTTCAGCTATAAAATCTACTTTTAATATTTAATCAGAGTACTAGCATCTCAGCCAGGAGAAAAAAATATCTCATTAAAAACAAAAATGATATAGTGTCCATTAATCATTTGGATGGAACTACTTTATGCTCTGAATACCAAATGTTGAAATGTATCTCTTAAGGATCATTATTGTTTCTAAGTAACTAAAGTTAAATCAATACCAGCTCCACACTTCACTTTGGTAACAGATCATTAGATTCTAGTGTTTCTGAACCTGTAACTACAAATACAGACTGCCCAGAGACGGTTTTCAGAGTAAATGTTTCCCATTTGTCTTTTTAGATGTTGATTCATTTGTGTATTTGGTGTATAGTAAAACCTTTTTTTAATGCCACTTTTGAGGTATAGCACATTCTTTTAGAAGAACTGTGTCCAGCTTTTATTGCGTGGGGATTTTAATTCTCAAAGGGCTTAATTTCACCCATGTATCTTACAAATCATGTAATACCAGGGTTCAGCTATATTATGTATTACTGATTTCTGCTTACTTATGTTAGTGCCAATGCACACTGAATTAAGGAATTAATAAGTTTTCTATTAAATATTTAAGTACGAAAGGATAAATTCTAAAGCATAGCATTACTGCTTTTAAAAGTTAAAGAAAACACTAAAGGTATATGGTTCAGCCTCTAATGTGATGTTTGAATTAGTCACCTGTTTAGGATTCCTAGAAAAACAACTTCATTCTTCTGTTGAATTTAATAAAGCATAGAATTTAGCAGGAAGGAGGTTGAAACAGCCAGATATATGGAAGGAAATGGATAACACATTCTTAAAATAAATGTTGAGGATTATTTAAAGGACAGTTTATAGAGATACTAACAAAAGATGGTAATACATTGCCACTAATATAGAACCCATGACCTTAGACCTAAAGCAGCAAGTGGGAGAGAGCAGTTTCTGGAACTCCAAGAGGGTAGCTTAGAGAGAGGACGTACTGACAGGAACTGTGGCCTTGTTAGAGAGGTAGAACCACGACTAACCTGAGACCCCACAGGGGTGAATACCAAGGGAATAAAATACCATCCTTCTCATCTTTTTGCTCTTTTGGTCCCCAGTGATTTCAATACTCCCATCTGGAAACCATAGGACAAAGTGACTCAGCTGATGTAGTATTTACAAGAAACCAGTTTTACGGGGCACAGAGCAGTTAGCTAGTGGTTTTAAAGAAGTTAGCAGAAGATATTCAACATAAAGTTGATTAACCCTTTCTACCTTGAGTCTATCCAAATGTATCAAGGATATAACAATTCGTTTTTAACCAAATGGGCTCCAGGGAAATAAAAGTTTTCAAAGAAAGAAAAACAATATAACAAGAAAAATGCAGTAGCATGCCATATGAAGTTTAGAGGAAGTAGCATTGTTAATGCTGGAAAATGAAAGATTCTAAAACTAGAGTAACATGATAATTAAGGGTATAGACCCTGGAGTGAGCTTCAAATTTAGTATCTGTGTGACCTTGGGCAAAACTCTTAATTTCCTTTTGTTTCAGTTCTTTCACTTGTAAAATTGGAGATAATAAAAATATCTACCTCATAAGGTTGTCATGAGGATTAAATGACTATGCAAAATACCTAAAACAGTATGCAGTAAAGGTTACATAAGTTAAACAGTTAGGGAAGAGGCATGGTGGAGAAATTTGTGTGTAACTGTGAGTCCTGCAGCAATTGAATCGAGTCTATTGGGTAAGACAGATTTTCACTCTGTGTAAAGATAAACTGCTTTATAGACATACTCAGAAATGATCTTATTATGTTACCAGATTCTGGGGTACTGAGGTCTATGCTTATAGATGATATCTAGGTCCCTTCTGTCCTGAACAAAGAATTGAATGAAACAAGCAAAAGCGGTAGCAAAATTTCACATTTATTAGATGTCAGAAAAATAAAAAGAAGGGTAGGAAAAACAAAACAGGCTCTACAGAGCAAGTTTGGGCTAAGTGAAAAAGGAGGAAAAATAAAAATAAAATAAAAATAGAAGTATACCCTAGAGTTTAGGATGGGCTACCATGACAAGGCAGAATAGCGAGCTCTAAATGACATTTGTCTCTTTTCATTTTTCCCACTCAGATGTCACACACAGGTCATCCTACCAGATACCTGTTTAAGTTCTCACAAGAAGTCCACATGCAGGGTTCTGAGAGCTCTTCTGCACATGTGTTCGGGGATCTGGTGACTCCTCCCTTCCTAGTCAGTTTGAGCCATGCCCTAGCTTCCTATCTCAACATAATAATGAACATGTATCTTAGAAGTATTCAAAATGAGGTAGAATGACAAGTTGTGTCCTAAAGAGATTCAAGCTTGAGAGGTTGGATTGGGAGATCTTTAATGTCCATTTTTATCATGGAATATCTCTGATTCTTTAGAAAAGTTATGTGTTGCCATGTAAATACAACTATGTTAGCTCAGCTTCCCCTTTGAAGAAGGGACTGCCTTGTGGGCTACTAGATGCCCAGATGTCATTTCTTGCCTTTTTTTTAGGCAGTGCATGAGAAAGCACATTTTGAAATCATTTTGTGACTATATTATTCTCTTTACCTTTCACCATCATGCAATTCTATATGGCTCTAATTCCATTTTCTTCAATGAAAATGTGTAGAGCAATTTTCCTAGTTGCTATTTGAGTGTAGGCTTTGTAGTTATAGCATTTAGACTTCAAATTTAAGTTCAGCCAGTGACTAGATATGTGATTTTGGGCAGAGTAATTTCTTAGGACCTCAGTTTTCACTGTTGTAAAATAGGGATAATAATATTACTTGCCTGATAGGCTCATTGAGAAGATTAGTGAGATATTATTTGAAAAGTTCTTGGGGGTATAATAAACTTTGAATAATTAATAGCACTTGTCATGATAATATGTAATGGAATATGTTAGTGTTATTATATAGCTAGTTCCTGAGATGCCTTGGTAACCCTGGGTGTGGCAGAGGTTCACAGTCCCTTGATCAGAGCCTGTACTCCAATTAATTCTGGAAGGTTTCTGGAAGCATTGTAAAGCTGCTGGGGAAAAGGAAAAGAAGTAATTGTTTTTCCGATGAGCAACACCTTCCTTCCTCTGAGCCCCCCTCCCCCCAAGCAAGTCATGAGGAACTGTGTGCATCAGAAAAGCAATCTTTCATCTGTATGGAGGGACCCTTGTCAACAAAGGGATTTTATGTCTCTTAGAAGCCAAACATACAGCTTATATTTGGATTTTCATATGAATAAAACCAGAAATTAGAATAGCCAGCTGTGAAAAGCTTGCCTGCTCTTTGATCTGTGGATCAAGAGCTTATAATAAGGAATAATAAAAGGAAAAAAATACCACCTTCTCAGTATTTGTCCATATAGTGAAAGAAGTTTTCAAACTTCCTTTAGCTACAAACAATTTCAATTAGCATTTTTGAAGGGGCTGAATGTAAATACCAATTCTACTAAAAGCTAGTGCCAGTTGATTAACCGTTGTACGAATGTTATAGGCATCTATTTGGGGGAAAATAGGAACTCTTGTTTGGCATTCTATTTTCACCCCCACCAGAGACATTGAGTTTGATCTTTCTTCTGCTTTTACTCTTTCCACCCACCTCCCACTCCCAAATGCAAACTGATTTTTAAGGATCTCAGTATTACTATGCCAAAGAGAAGAAATTTAAGAGTGGGATAAAAGACTCATCTTTCTTTACTCATCCTGGTTTTGACATTAAAAGTCCTGTGTCCTGGAAACTCCCTCAGTGTTTAGTAAATCAGAATGATTGGTTACTATCACTACGTTTATCAGTAAGCATAAGCATAATTCAGGTAACTATGGGTTAAGCCCCCCATGAAAACGTTTGTGGGGCCGAAGGGCCCTATCTCCATATCAATATTCATAGTTCCTCTTGGACTACAATGAAGCAAGTTGTTTTTGACTTGAGAGTGAGAGAACAAAATGAAGCACACCAAGTGGAGGATAAATAGTATTGATGATGAGGAAGAGGATGAATAGAAGGAAAGGCACAACTAGTATTTATCTCTATGCCAGAGCCTATATTGTTATTTTATAAATATTACTTCAGTACTAAAGATGCTTCTCAACTTACAGGGTTATGTTCTGATAAACTTTTGCAAGTTGAAAATACCATAAATTGAAATGCATTTGTTACTGGCCATTTAGGCTTATATTTTCAGGTTCCTTTACTCGCTGCTGGCCAAGTCATAGAGGCCATATATTTGAGCAAAAAGGAAAAAAATGATTTATTCAAAGCTAGCTATAAGGAGATGGAGGGACATATTTGCCTCATATCACCAGCTCACCACTTAAATTAAAGGTTGACAAAGATCCTTTAGAGTAAGAAGCAGAGGGGGAAGGGACAACAGAGAGACAATGAAAATCTCCACACTTGCTTTATCATTTCCAGTCATCTTCAGCCAAACTCCCTTTCTTCTGGAAAAGAAACCAGGCTCCTGGCATCTGCATATTCTGTCACTTCTTTTGGGGTGAAGAGAGGAGAGACTGTTGGCTATGTGCTCACAGGAGGAAGTTTAGAGAACTTGCTTATCTCTGAAAGAAAAAAACCTTAACTTTTAAAGTTCCATTTTGCAGTGCAAGTTACACATTGATTATACCTAACCTACTGAACATGATGGCTTTGAAGCACAGTACACGGCAGAGTATTGGGTATTTACTCTTGTGACTGTGATGGAGTATGAGTGATAGAGTTGCAGCTTGATGCCAATGCCTAGCATCTTGAGAAAATACTGCTCTGTATATTGACAACATGGGAAAAGATCAAAATTCAAATTTTCAAGTATGATTTCTACTGAATGTGTATTGATTTTGAGTCATTGTAAATTGACAAAACCATAAGATAAACCATCATAAATGGAAACTGTCTGTATTATCCTCATTTCATAGATGAGAAGACTGAGACTCAGTGAGTTTCAGTGACTTGCAAGGTTAAGTGTTGCCAAGATTCAAGCCTACACCTGTGTAATGGTGAAGAGCATACTCTTAAACACCATACAATACTACCCCCTTCTTGAGAACTTCCTATATTCCAGGCACTGTGCTAGTCCTTTAGAATACAGCAGTAAGCAAAATACACATGCACCTTACCTTTATGGAGCTTCACTGCATTTAAGAGTGACTCATATAAAGGTTGGCTTCTTTAATTTTAAAACTACTCTCACTGCTCTCTTGCCATTTTGAAAGAGAATTCCAGAGCAGGGGTATTATTTCTTGATATTCATGCCTTAGCAATTATAGGAAGTGTTTGAGCCAGCTATCTACCAATCTTGGAAGAATGAAGCCCTTCTGTTTAGAAGGCTAAGTAAAGCATTGCAAGATGGACAGCTGCTGATAAATTAGGAAAGTGAAGGTCATTATTCTTTATCAATTTTCTATTATGTATCAAAGAGAAAGCAAATGATTGAAAAGTATTTATTCATGGTGGAAACAAAAGTTATCTATAACCCAGATATCATACCAGTTGCAAATTTTATTTTTTTATTCCTGATTTAGTAACTGGCAAATTTAAGAACTACTATTGAGAGGCGTTATGGTGGGGGTTTGTGCCTTCCCAAATCTAAGTCTTACCCTAATAATTAGTATAGCTGATTAAATTCTATAGGCAATTAAGTTAGATAAAAATTAATATACAGTCAGAGAGGGACTGGGCTCTCCAGGAAGTCAGTGAAAAATAAAGATATCAGAATTGTGACTGGAGGCACATTTGAAGAAGGCCAGGACTCAAGATAGAGATGCAATGGCCAGGCCTACGTGCATCTCTAAGGCATAAGGAGTAACTTGGAGTTGTTCTATAATTAGCACCTCCTGGTCCAGGAAGTCCAGATAGGCATCAGTTACCCAGGCGGGAGACCAGAGCATCCAGACCCATTCCTTCCCCAAATTGCCTTTGTTCTTTACTTGTACCCTTCCTATGTGACACACTTCCCTATTGGATCAATGTTAGCTAAGCAGCTATACTTGTAATTGCATAGGTTGATGATAGGGTGACCTACCTTGTACCCATGTTGTGACTTTGCTGTAAATTACCCTTGACAAAAGGCCTTGGTGGCAGCCCACTTGGGATCCTTCCTGTCTCTCAGGAGCTATCTCTCAATAAACCTTTGCTACTCTTAACCTCCATTGTTCCTTGGAATCATTCTTCAATTTCAGGGGACATGAGCTTGGCACATCTGACATCTATCAGGTTGGGAGTTATATTTCTTCTGTATCATTAGCATTATCTATTTCTGGCTCTATAGGACAAGCAGCAAAGTCAATATATATATATATATATATATATATATATATATAGCCTGTTGTTAATGGAAAGGTTATGTATATATGTGTGTGTGGATGTAGGAGGCATATGTAAATTTTTGCCTCCTCTATTCAATTTTGTGGTGAGCATATAACTAAGAGATTCAATCTTTTAAAAATATATATCACTTCCTTTTAGGATCTACTTAGTTCATACCTAGACCAGAGGTTGACAATTCTGGCATGAAGGTCAAATGTAGCCTGCTGTCTGGTTTTTTTTTTTAACATTGTGTGAGCTAAAGTTTGGTTTTACATATTTAAATGGTTGAAACAAAAATCAAATGAAGAATGTTATTTTTGGCATACAAAATTACATAAAATTCAAATTTAAGTGTCCATAAATAAAGTCTTATTGGAGTACATCCCTTTTCATTCCTTTATACATACTGTGTATGACTGCTTTTTTTGCTACAGTGGCAAAACTGAGTGATTACTACAAAGACTGTATGGCCCACAAAGCCTAAACATTTACTGTTTGATCCTAACAAAAAAAGTACACTGACCAAGGCCTAGAAGAAGGGGCTAACCCTGTGTATAGACACATACATGAGAATGCTCACATTTCTAAGAAAAGTCACTCATCAGTGCTATGTTTTGAAGGAAACACCAATAACATCAAACAAAAGTTGATCCAGTAATTGTAAGTTCTGTGATATCTACCAAAGGAAAATAGACCTAACATTATATCTCTAAACACCATCTCTAGATGTTTTGTAAAACTTTTTTATGGCAATGATCAGTAGCCCTTTATTACTGATAATAAGATACAGCAAACATTTACATAAATATTTATATTTAATCTGTCAACATATGCATAGAATAGATGCATATACAATGTACTGTATTTCATGTTGCTGTTCATTTTAGTTTTTATCCATGCTTTACTACAACTGGTACTAAACTTGAAGTGATATCACTTGAAAAGTAAAGGCATAACTTAGTTTTTGCTGTGCTTTTCTCAGAGTGCTTAGTACACTTCTGACTCAAAACTGTGGCTACATTTTTTTGTCTAAAGGAAAAAGAAGAAAGAAATATGCAGAGATTTTCTTCCATGCTCTCTTCTCTCCCAACTCACTGGTTCTCTTTTTCCCCCCAGCAGTACCATTACTGATTGTGTAGAAATGATATGCTTGAAAATATTCAGTTATGATGTTCTTTTCTGGGTTGGTTTAATAAATCAACATTGGAAATTAAACTATTAATTTTTCAAAACATTCAACAGCAAAGTAAAGGAACATCAGAAAAAAAATAAGAGAAATCGGAAATTATCACCCAAGAAATATTTACCCTTCATAATTGCCATTGTATAACATTGCAGGTTGAAGTTCTGTCATTTGTTATTGAATGGTATAGAAAAGGAAGTGGATTGTTATGTAGTTTTTCCTGAGCTGGTCTGAGTGCTGATTGGATGAGTAAACGAGTGAGCAGAGAGGTCTAGGGACTGAGCAGGCCAGACCAAAAGGAACACTGAAAACAAAGCCATTGTAATGAAATATGAGATGAGGCTCAATTGCTTTCATCATACATGAAAAAGGACATTGATTAGGTGTACATTGATTAGGTGTGGAGTCAAAGGAACTTGGATTTTAATTCTGGTGCTGGCAGATAGTGGCTGGGTGAGAGGGTCTTGATCAGGTTATTAATCTTATTGAATTTTGATTTCCTCATTTGTAAAATGGAGATAATAAAACTGCTTCCTTTATGGGATTATTGTAAAGATTGAATAAGATATGTACAAATGTGTGTATCACCAGATCTGGCACAGGTACTCAACATTAGTTTATTATTTTTATTGTTAGGGTAGATACTAAATGAAATAAATAGTACTAGGGATCATTGCAAAATGAATAAAATACTTTGGTATATGGCCGATTTCTGCCTACTTATAAAGGAAGACGGTGGAAGGAATAATAAGTGGAAGCTAGGATTCCTGTGCTTCAATTTGATTAATAAAAACAATAACAATAAGAAGTATTTATTAGATATTAAATATGTATTTCATATTTACAACAACCCTGCCTAGGTAATGTAATTATTCCCATTTTAAATATGGAGGAAATTAGTCTTAAAATGTTTTGACTATTGGGATAAAGTTTACACAGCTAGAAAGTTGCAGAGGTGAGATTTGAACTCAGGCCAACTGAATTTAGAGCCTCCATTGCTTAACCTTGAGGTTATATTACCTTTATGGTAATGCAGCTAGGTAGCTCTATAGCCAAAAGCTATAACAGGACTGCCATATACTTGCATAGGTATTGCACAGCACAACTCAAAGAATGTTCTATTAATATTAGTAAATGTAGTAGTGAAGACCTGTGTGGTCCTGGAGAAGTTCCTTAACTTACCTGGGTTTTAGTTGTCTTTTCTCTAAAGGAAAGGTTTGAACTACTTGCTTACTAGATGTCTTCTAGCTGAGTGTCTAGTGTGAATTTGTGGATAATTAAAAAAATAATTTCTAATATGCTTTGGAGAGCTTTATGCATATTTGAATTTGTACTTATTTGATAAAATGAATTCCCAGAGCAAATCAAATAAGGACATGACACTTGGAAAACCTCCAGCTGAAAGATTAGGAGAACTGTCTAGTTTTCCAATCATGTTCCTGCTCAGGCTCCCCATGACATGAAGATGCAGTTCATATCTTCAGCTGATTCTAAAACAGTAAAAACAATATGTCCCTTCTAAAGCATCCCCAGGAGAAGGAATATACTTAACTGAACAGATTGGAAAGGCTTTCTTTTCTAGGATGTGAACTGCATGAAAATTATGTATAAATAGCACCATAGATTCAAAAGCAGTTATTGAAGTAAATAAGGTGTTTTTCACAGAAACTCATTTTAATGGAGCAATTAATGAGACAAACATTGTATGTGCTATCCATCTACAAACTTAAAAGGCACAATTTTGTTGATAATATTGTTGATATATAGATATTTAAAGAAAATTAAACCTAGTTATCAGCATATAACTGTCACTGCATCAGAACTCAACACTGTTTCTTCTTACATGCTTTGATTGGTTTTGGTTAAATGACTGCTTTCTGTAAGCAGGCTTAACTGAGAAATAGATTAGCAGGTTCCATTCAGTTGTACTCTACCCCCCATATAGGATTCATGAGTAAATAGTTATACATTGCCATTAAACCATACAATTAAGGTAAGTTAAAATGATAAATATAGCATTCTTATTTTTCTATCTTTGCGTTTCACCATGCTTCTCTTTAACTTTTCTTAGTTATAATTTCTCTGTATTCTTAATGAGTTTTCAGGGTTCTGGCTTTACCAAATAGCACATGCCCTGTAGCCTAAGAAGACTGAATTTACCCTTCCTATGAGAAAAATAAGTACATGCTCACAATTAATCAAAGGTTGGGAATACCTTTACTACTTCCAATGTTCCTAATATTTCCTGTGCTTTAAGGTGACCTCTTGGCACCTACTTCAGGTTTATTCATCATCCCTTGGCTCCATCCTCTACCTTCTTGTGTCATACTTTTACTTACAGTTTATCTTTTGCCTAAAATTTGTTTCCCCTCCACCATTTTCAGCCTGTAACAATCCCCTTTAAAGCCCAAAGAAAGTTGTGCCTTCTTTAATACTGTTTCTTCAGAACTCCTCTATCTTCCATGGCCCTACATCATTTTGTTTATACTTTAGTTGTAACTACAGTGGCTGCATTTGCTGAAGTGTAGAATCAGGAACACATGCTTTGACAACTATAAATATACTTCTAAGAACAATGTGATAGATTATTTGAAATCAAGGCAGTTCTAGAAAATCCACAGTGTGTGTTTGCTTTAATTGTAGCACTCATTACAATCTGCCTTGTGTTGGTGTTAATTATGTATTTGTTTGGATCTTTCCTGATGTTGCAAGTAAAATTCGTGCCATATGCAATCCCTGCATCACCCCACACCTGTCATATTCCTTTGTCTGCAGTAGGCATTTTTATGCAGTCATCAAATATTTAAGAAATTAATATATCCAGTCACTGTGCTGACTGTTGGGGATGAGACACGGCCCTTTCTGCTGTGAAATAATGACAACAAAATGAAATGAATGCCGTGGTAGGGTAACTGTAAAAGATACAAGCCAGTCTCCTTGCTTAGAGTCGGAGAGTTAAAGGGGACTTGAAGAAGTGATTTATAAGCAGAAAACTAGAGGGCAAAAATGATTTTGTCTAGAAACGATAGAGCTTAGGTATCAAAGAAGAGAGAATATTATGTGAAAATGTGCAGAATAAGAGATAAATAGCCTTTTGCAGAAATCCAGTTCTTCAGTATCATTTGAAATATAGAATGTGAATGGGCTGAGAAAAGAAGCAAGTCAGGGACCAGTTACTAGGGATAGAGGCACGAATCAGACACAGCTCCCAATCTCTATAGTTTACATGAAATAGGAGAAAACAGAAAGTAATGGGGAAAATTATGGCACAGCATGATAGGTACGTATTAAGGAACCACACATTAATAACTAGGGAAAATTTACTGTCATATATGAGTTTTATGTTGAAATCTAGATCACTAAATGCTGAACAAATTCAATTACTAGCATTTAATTATTTGCCTTTTCTGCCTTTCTGGATATTAGCATGGTACAGAAACTATCAGAGAGTAAGAGGACATTTCTCTGGTTCCCTGCATTCTTCTCTACATTTATGCATGGTTGCTGAAAGAGAGAGATTGATTACATAAAACATAATCTTCCAATAAGAGTGGTTCTTCAGTCACTTTATTAACTGTCTTAAAGCATCTTCCTCCTTTTCTGATCAATATTTTAACTGAGTCTTATTTACATTCAGATATTCCCTTAGCAACCATCATGAAAAATAAAATACATCTTCTTTCAGAATCAGTTCATGGAAAACCTTGTAGGTACACAATCTTATTAGCAGAAATGACTTTTTAAATGGACTGCCATCTCCTTCAAGATAAAGTATTTAAACTGTATTTAAAGGGAACTTACTGTGTTTTAAAAAATAAAGAGTGGATTCTCCCAATATATTTCATTTTAAAAATAAATCAGTCAACTAAATAACACTATTACCTATGTCAGATGATGTAGATTACATAGATGGCGATGATATTGTCCTTTGTTCTCATCAATCTTTTAATGAGTATAATACAAAGTTTAAAAGTGGTGATGAATGTTAAGTGTTGTGGTAACACACATATATGAGTTTGTTATAAAAGTATTTGTTATACTAACATTTAATCTCTGTTGCAGTAAATTTAAGCAATATCAGCTGTAAACTGCTGATGCTGTAATCCCACAAGTGAATCTAAAATCTAAAATCTTTGCATCTGGGAGTTCTCACATTGTCAGAAGAATCTGAAAAAGAATCATTAAAGTGCCATGAGGAACTGTCAGAAACTGTGTAATACATTTAGTCAATATGAAGCTCATAGAGGTATTTCTGGACTTTAATTTTTTAGTAAATTTGATGTCCTTGCTAAGGAAAAACATAGAGAACTAAAAGGACATAAAGTGTTCAAAGATTACTGGGCTTAAAAATAACATTTAAAATATTATACTCTCTTTCAATAGGGAAGAATGGGAAACTATATGTAACTCCACAGTATAGAGTTTTAAACTATTGTTAAGATCCATGTTCAAGGACTTTTCAGAATTCTTTAAATGCTGCTAGTTAGCAACAATTCTAAATCATGGGTGAACCTGTCTCAGGTTACTAGAGTAGTAGTGCTCCAACTTCTCCAAATGCCTGCTTTGCTAGTTTAGCCAATAATTTATGCATGTTTTCTCAGCATGTACTCATTGTCACTATACTTAAGATAGATTGTATTCTTTACCGTGGCATAAAGAATTCTGCATGGTCTGGTGCCCACTTTGCATTCCAACTTCATTTTTTACAACATTGTCTTGTATTTTGAATTTCATCAGAACTAAACTACTTGTAGTTCCTGGAAATGGTGTGTTGTTGGAGGTTTCTGAGTCTTAACTTACACTGCTCTTCGTGCTCTTATTGTTCTTTTGGTTCAACTTTAATTCATTTATTATCTGAGATTTAACTGAATTATCAACTCTTCCAAGCTGTTTTTCTTTACCCTCCATGGCCGCATGTTGAGTTGCAGTCTCCCTTTCTTTTCCTATAGCACCTTGTAGTCTTTTCTAGCACCTCTCAGAAATTTAAATGGCTTAAATACCCAATTTTACAACTTGAGTTTCATGATATCTATAAATTCCCAATCTTTCTTCATGGTTGTTGGTGCTGTACATATTTTGGGGTCCACACTATTTCCCAGGTTTTGATTAGTAGTGAATATGGAAACCAAACTACTCTTCTTTAGTGTTTTCTACAAGAATTTTTTCACATCAAACGTATACTGCATTTTTAAAGTTTACTAAATATTTTCAGGTTCAAGTTAAGGAATGATGTCTCTCAATGTACAGCATTATTCCATCTTTCTGCATTTCATGCTTGTTCAAATGCCAAAACCTGCTCTCCTAACGTGATCCTTTAAACAATATTTAGCCCTCTGGAAATTGTGAGATGGTCACCCTCCATCCAAACTATGTGCCATCTTAAATTTTTTTTTTTTATGAAGAGTGGTTCATATTTCCCCAACTCCTCTAGAACTTAGAAAAAATTTTTTCATAATCTCTTTTCACTTTGATCAGATAGCTTTTAAGGTTATGTTCAAATGGCTTGATTACTTATTTTTCTCTTCCACTGCAAGGAAGAGGCCCCACTTGCTCTATTCATAGATTTAATGTGCCCTACAGTATATCGCAGTGCTTGGCATATATAATAGTCCTTAATAAATATAAGGTTATCTGTCTTAGGAAGAAATCATGTACAGTACTGAGTTGGTGCTCATACTAATGTGTTCAATGTGCGTAGGTTGGATTTGTGGGTAGGCTGTTTTCTTTTGCTCCATTCCATTATCCTAGTTCATACCACAAAGTCACGTTAACTTATACTTTCTAAGAAGATACTATATCTTATGCTGTGTACTAGTACTAGATTAAAATGACTAAGGAAAAACTACTTAACAGAAATTAGCTCTGTCCTAGGCACTTTATACCAATTAACTTGTGCTCTCACTGCTACCATTATGAAGCTGATATTTTCATGTCCATTTCTCAAAGAAGGATATTGAAGCATGGTCAGGTTATGTAGCCTGTCCTAGATCACATATCTATTAAGGAGAATAACTTGGATTTAATCCTAGGCAGTCTGTCTTAAGAGACTGCTCTCTTAATCACTATGTGCCATTACCTTGAGAGCACGAATATTAGGCTGTCAGGTATAGATTGTAAAGGTTGTAAGCATTAGAAAATAATGACTCTTCAAGGTTTTAAATAATCAGAGAACTCTGAATGGAAGAAGTATATAATGAGAGACAAATTTCTACTTTTTAGTCAAATGTATTTGGCAAGACTTAAATATAATAGATTGGTGTTCAGCAAAATCCAAAGCTGTTGGCACCAGAGGGGTCAACTGACTTTTTTCCTGCTCTATGAGGCTTTTCAACTGACTTTTATAATCTTAGAATTGGCTTACCAGTACTAGTTCATGTGGATTGAGTTTCACAAGGATGAAAAATGCCTTTGTGTTTACCATTAAAAAAACAATTCCAATAGTTATCTGTTATCTCCTTGGTAAATATAATGATCTGCTCAGATTTTAATGCCCAGAAGTCTTGAAGCTGTAGGTATTTATAGTTATTTGCAAAACCATTAAGATGCTTATATCAAAATATCTGTCTTCTGATTATTCATCTAAAATGCCCTAAATTATAGTAGATATTTTGTGACTCTTCCTTAAATATGCTACAATGAAATTCATAGATAATATCACTTTCCTTTATTTAGAATTATATAAATTACCACACATACTATAAAGGAGAAAAGAGAGGAAATAATTTTTAATAAAATATGTATTTGCATATGTAAACACTCAGGTACTACTCCCCTGGAAGCTTTAATAAAGTACACACTTGAAAGCACATTTAGAATCACTATAAATACAACATTTATAAGGGCAAGGTTTAGAGTAGTATATTGATAACTTAAATATCTGAAATGGTGAAAATTTATTCCTTAAGTTATGGACAAAATGAAATGCAATTTAGTAATGGTTATTTTCCTGGAAAACTCAGTACATGCTAAACCTATTCAAAAATATTTTAATAAAATATATATGAGTTATTGTTTCAGGTAATTGTAAATTGTTTTCATCTGAATTTATATTTGGTGGGTGTACTAGAAAACAGTGAGGGGCATGAACTTACTGATTTTTGGTTGTATAGTTGTCTAGAAAGTCTGCTAATACTTGTTGTCTCTCAGAAAGTATCTCCTCCCTTCCAAGTAAAACAGACTTTAAGGAAAGAAAAATTACTAGAGTTTAAATTAATATGTGATCACCACTCAAGAAGAGATAGAAATTCTACATTTATATGAATGTAATAACATAGTCTGAAGATATACAGTATAAAGCAAAAATTGATCAAAAATACAAGGGAACTTTTGCAAATATATTCCCTTACTGAGAGATTTTACTCTCTCTTATTTTAGTATATAATAGAAAAGAACATAAATAATAATCAGTAACATGGAATTAGCAACTTGAAATAAAGGCCATATATGCAGTGGTGTGTTAGAACTAGCTCATATTGACTTCTGAGAGTCACGTGTGTCATCTCTTTTCAACTCCATATTCAGTGATATTATGTTCATACTTTGACATTAGGCAGACAGGCAGTGGGGAGCCACATGAAAAGCAGAAAATCCATGATTTTGTTCTCTTTGCTTTCTTAATCACTATTCCTAGATAAAATCTACATGAGCCTGTGGTTTCAAACTTTAGCCCAAGAGAAGGTAACATCCTGTGAGCATGTTGTTAAGGTCCAAGACCACTACAAAGTCCAGACTATGGGTTAAGAGTTGAAAACAAAACTCAAGATCTCAAAACAAACTTACTAGGCAGTAAAAAGGGAACTTCTTCCTTCTAAAGTAGGTCAATGCAGTCCATTTTCCTTATGAAAGAACAATGCCCTTGGAAAAAGGAAAGAATATTCCTCAGAAGACCCAGTTAATCATATAGTAAACATAGCCTGAGACTTCATTCAATGTAACTGCCATCTTGGTAGTTGCACACCTTCACAGTTGAAGGTATATTCTCTCTCTTGCTTTGAAAATCTTTCATTTTGCAATAAACTCAACCTATACTCTACACAACAGCCTACATATATTGTCTGAAATCTTTTATCGGCACAAACAACAGAGGTGGAGTGTGGCTGTTTTCTTGTGGTGGTAGAGCCTCACAGTTTTAGGAGTCAGCTTCCCAATGACTACATTGGCCATGGTGGGAATATTCACACCATGGAAATTGGGTCAAAAGTAGTTCATGGCTGGCTCCCTGATTTTTATTTTTATGAGACCCAGCTTTTAAACATTTGCCAGCATAGTATTACTACATCTGTGATTTACCAAGTCCACATTCTTTTCAATTACAAATGGAACTCTCTTTCAAGTTATAAAAGAGCTGGCTCATAAATCAAATCTGAGTAACTTTCAGTGGATTTAAAGTATATCAAGTGTGTTGTTTGACCAACAATGACATCAATCTAGTAATTAATACCAAAATGATAATTATAAGTGTTTCTAAAATTGCTAATACATATACTTCTTTATAATCTATAGGTGAAAGAAAGAAACCGTAATAGAAATTAGAAAATATTTTGAATAGGATGACAATGAAAAAATATGTATAATATGCTTGTAAGTTGTAGTTTACACTGCAGTTAGGGGATGTTTGTAGCTGTAAATACTACCTTAGAAAGAAGATAGGCTGAAAATTAATACAAACGGATATACCAAAGGATATAAACCTCCATTTCAAGAAGTTAGAAAAAAGTAGCAAACTAAACTCAAGGAATATAAAAAAAAGTAAATAATAAAGATAAGAGCAGAACTGAAGTAGAAAATGAATGTAGAGTAAATTGAACTAAGCTGAAAGTCGACTGAAAAGACAATTGAAATTTATAAACTTCTATCAGTATTGTCCAATGTGGGCCAATGAAGGAAAAATAACCAATATCAAGGATGAAAGGGAGAAGGGACATATAAAAAGATTCTCTAAGTTTAAAAATATGAATAATTTAATTCTGCAATTTGAAAATTTAAATGATATGGACAAATTACTAGGAAAATAATAACTTATTAAAACTGACAGAAGAAATATATAATTACAAAAAGATTTATACTTATTAATGTGGCTCTGTAGTTGTGCACTTACAATTTTGTGCTGTTTTTTTCACATAGCAGTTTTGCATACACATGACTAACATTTGCCACTATAAATATCCTCTTTGTTGCCATATCAGTAATACAGGGCCTTTGAACTGTTTATTATTTTTAATAATAATTATAGAAATAATTGTTATGATAATTTACTTATTCTTTATTAATAAATATTTGCCATACATAATGATCACAGTCATCATGGGGAATTTGTACCTGTACATAATCTTAGTTCTTTTTTTCCATTCCTTTCCCCTTCCTCCACCTCTTCTTCCCTTCCCATTTACAAAAGCTCTGTTTCCATTTTTAGTACAAATAACTTTTTCCACTTTGATTATTTCCTTAGGAGTATAAGCATATTCTCGTAATAGAATTACTGCAAGAAAAATTATGAATCATTTCTTCATTCTTTTCTTATATTGCGAGTTAGTCTCCTGCAAAAGTGAATCAATTTATAGTGCCACTAGAAATGTTTAAGTGCACCCATTTCCTCAAATTTTCACTAGAAATTGCCTTTATACACTGTGCTTTTGATAGTTTTATAGATAAGCAGTGGAACTTTTATTTTAATTTGTATTCATTTAATTGCTATTGAGGCTTTATCTTTTTTTCCACATGATGATATCTTATTTCAATTTCCTTTTATATAAACTGCCTGTTCATCATCTTTGTTAACTTATCAGTTAGAATCTGAGTATTATCCTGATATATGTACATTAATTTTTTATTCAAGTTAGGTAGTATGCCATTATCAGTTAACATTTTTCTCATGATTTTCCCATTATTATGCTTCCTTTTGATATTCATTATACTACATTTTGTAGCTTAGCAGCTTTTTATTTTTAAGACATTTAAATACCTTCATCTTATATAAGATGATACATTTCTTTTTTAAAATTAAAAAATCTCTCCCTTCCATAGCTGGAATAAATATACTGTTTAATTGTTAGCTACTGATTTCACCCTACTGGAGATCTATTTTAAATCCTTATAGCTAGAAGCACTTAAGTCATTCATGTACATTAAGCCTGAACCAGGACAATCTGTTTTCTCTAACTTGGTCTCTGCTTCATTCCTGTAGTTGTGCTTATACCTCGCACAGTAGTTCCATGACAGGGCCTCTTCTTTGATAATCTACCTAGTTGCCCAATTTTTCCGAGATTGGAACTTCACTGTTCTCTCCCCTGATTTTTTTTTTTTTAGGAACTTGAATTCTGATTCGAGTTCCAGAATAGCTACAAGGACTGTAAAACTGGCTTCCACAACTTCAGACATCAATCGCTTACATTTCTGTTCTTTACCTATCTACTGGCTCACTAACACCTTACTCTTTTCCTAGCATTCCCTAAGGCTGACTGCTCATGTGGGCTGTCACCTCCTATCTCTAAGTTTTCCAGACGTTGGTCTGCATAGATTTTTTCCCCCACTACTTTTTATTTTTTGGTACCAGGGAACAAACTCGGTACCTTGTGTCTGCAGGCGGCAGAACCACTGAGCTAAATCCCCAGCCCTCTTCCCCACTACTTTTAATTGAATCTACTTGCCCTAATGTAAGGAATGTATTTAATTCTTAGAAGCCATCTTTGTCCTATCTCTCCTGATGCTAAGGTAATTTCAAGTTTCTAAAAATAATTTAACTATAATTTATCAAAATATACATTGTAGTTAAAGCTGCTTATATAACCTGGATTTATTGCAAATATATAGCATAAAATATGACTCTAAGTTATTCATGTATTTATGTGTTAACATATATTACTGTCCTGTATACTAACTGTATATTAATGGTTCTTTTCTCCATTGTTATGTAACTTATACTTTTATAGTAGCTTTAGTTATTATAAGAATAATTTGAATCGATTTCTTCATGATCCACTCCACTGATCAGTCTCCTTCATCTTGTTATAGTATCATTTGCTTCTGACAACTGTGGTTTGTAGTGTGATTTTGTGTACTCTCATCTTTATTTAATCATTGTACAATGAGAAAGATATAGTACTCCATTTATTTAAATGTTTTATTTTTCTCATTAAAATCTCAATATGCTTTGTGTCACAAGCATAATTGATACATGAGCATTTAATGCTTCTAGTAACTACTGTGCATAGGGATCATTACTTTGTGTTATTTATTGTATTTTCTATATTATTATATATGGGGAAGCATTCAATTCATTTTTATGTCTTTATTTCATTCTACAACTTTGGTGAACACATTTATTACTTCTAGTAACTTTTTGGTTGATTTCTTTGTATTTTCTGAATATACATTCATGTCACATGCAAAAAGTGTTTTTTGGTATCTTTTCCTAAAGGTACGTCCTATTCTCTTTTATTTCTGGTAACTGTTTCTTTAAAAGGGAGCAGTGACTAGTGAAAACAAAAAAAGAACAGGCATTTTGTAAATGTTATTTTGCTTATTTTTTATTTCAGAGAGCAATTCTGGCCATAGTTTTTCATAAAATATATTATTGATATTACTTTTAAATATTCCCTTTTCATGTTAGTAATGAAAACATTTAGTTTTGCTAATCAAGAAAATACTTTGATTCTTTTTTCCTTGCATCCTTGCCAGAATTTATTGTTTTTCATGTATTTGATGATAGCTATTCTGACCGGGGTGAGATGAAATCTCACTATAGTTTTGATTTGCATTTCCTTCATGGCTAAAAATATTGAACATTTTCTCCATATATTTATTGGTCATTTGTATTTTTTCTTTTAAGAAGTGTCCATTCAACTCATTTGTACATTAATTGATTAGATTGCTTGCGCTTTTGGTGTTAAATGTTTTGAGAATTTTACACATTATGGATGAGTTTTTGTTGCTTTTTAGTGTGAATATACCCCAAGGAATCAAAATCAGCATACAAAAGAGATGCCTGCATTCTCCTGTGTACCACAGCATAATTTGTAGTAGAAAAATAAAGGAATTAGAAAAGTTGCCCATCAGCGGGTGAATGGATAGAGAAAATATGATACACGTACATAGTAGAGTATTAGTTAGCAACAAAGGGAAATAAAATCACGTAATTTTTAGGAAAGTAGATGGTACTAGAGATCATCATGATAGGCAAAATAAGCCAGACTCAGAAAGACAAGTATCACATGTTTTCTCTCATTCTTGGAATCTACAAAAGAACACAACTTGAAAGTAAATGGAGTACTATTAGGGAAAAGCAAGGGGATTATATTAGTCATATATTCATGGAATAAATAGTAATTTTTTTATTGTGGTTAAAAAAAGCACATAACATGAGGATGACCTTAACAGATCTTTACGGTACGGTATTGTTAACTACAACCTCAGTGTTTTACAGCAGATATTTATAAGGTTTTCATCTGTCATAACTGAGACTTTTTACCCACTGAGCAACTTCCTACTTCTCCCTACCATTAGACTCTCATGACCACCATTCCATTTTTTGTTTCCATGAATTTGACTACTTTAGATACCTCATTTAAATGGAATCATGTAGCATGTGTCTTTCTGTGACTGGCTTACTTCACTTAGCATGACGAAATCCAAGCATCCATGTTGTCACAAATAGCAGAATATTCTTTCATTTTAAGGCTGAATAATATTCAAGAGTGTGGATGTATATATACATGCAGAGACACATAATACCATATTTTCTTTATCTAGTGATGAAAACTTCAGTGGTTTGCACATGAATATTATGTGTAATGTCACATTGGAATTGCGTGCTCAAATTTCTCTTTTAGGTACTGATTTTATGTCCTTTGGATATATATGCAGAAGTGGAAATGCTGGATGATATTATAGTTCTATTTTTAATTTTGTGAGGAACTTCTGCATTGCTTTCTAGAGTTGAGGCACCATTTTACATTCCCATCAACAGTGCGGAAGTATTCACTTTCTCTACCACTTGGCCAACAATTATTATCTTTTGTTATTTTCATAATAGCCATCTTTTTTTGTGTGTGTGTGCCGGGGATCGAACTCAGGTCCTTGCGCTTGCGCAGCAGGCAGTGAAACCACTGAGCTAAATCCCCGGCCCTATAATAACCATCTTAACAGGTAGGAGGTGGTATCTCACAGTGGTTTTAATTTTCATTTTCCTTATGATAAGTGATCTAGAGCATCTTTCCATATAGCTGTTGTTAATCTTCATGTGTTCTTTGAAAAGATGTATGTTTCGGTTCTTTGTCCATTTGTAATTAGTTTATTTATGTTATTTCAAATGGGTTGTGTAAGTTCCCAATATATTTTTAGTATTATCCACCTACTGGACTTCTGACTGGCAAATGTTTTCTTTCATCATTTTGTTAACTATTGAGTTAACTGTTGAGTAGTGAATTAAAATAAATGACAAGGAATCTGTTGTCATTTATTAATTCTTATGAATTAATTATAATGTAAACAAGCATGGTGGTTAACATTTCTGCTTACCTAAATGCAGTGTAAATTATTCCAAGAATTGTCCTTTTCTCTATTAGAATTTGGGGACCAGACAATATCCTGGGTTGAGTTTTAAGAAATCAGTGAGGAACTTAACACCCTTAAACTATGTTTTAGCTTTTCTCATTGATTCCTTTCCCGGTAAGTGAAGTGAGACCAGTGGATTTGTGTACAGGGATGATCAAAATCAGCAGCAAATATTTAAATTGAAAAGTTAATTACAGTAAAGGAAATAGTGTCATTAACCCCCCTGAAAATACTCTCTCTTGCTTTGAACATTCTTATTGCATTGTTCTTGGTACTTTCTAAAGCAGTTCTGGAAGTTCTCTTTTGTGAGTATCTTTATGAGGTGTGATAAAATAATTATAATAAATGCTGCTGCCGAGCTCTATCCAATGGAAAGGTAGGCTCATAAAAACATTACAGTGTGTCCCAATCCACCTTATTCATTGTATGTGGAACTTTGCTCCTTCTGGATCTTTCCCAAAATCAAATGCTTTGACTGGATTCAGGACATCAAGGCATCCACAACAGTACAACTAAAGACTTTCGCGAAAGATTTCCAGAACTGCTTCAAAAAATGCCAAGAATGATGGAATGTGTATATTCAAAGTGTGTGTGTGTGGGTAGGGGGGTATTTTGAGGAAAATTAATGGCAATTTATCTTTTACTGTTATAAATTTAAAAAAAATGTTTTGTCGATCACATCTCATATACTCATATTTAACAAATGATGAAGAAATTTATCTTTTTAAGAACAAGAAATAAATCTCTCCAAAGGCTGAATTTGGAAGTCTTAAAAGTGAAGAAGACTAGCCTCAGATAATATTTCATTTGTGCTGCACTCTTTCTTCTCAGTACTGTTCTTAAAGGGCATTTGCTAAAAACATTCTTAGAATAAGCCTGACCCACAGGGTCATTCCCTGTCTCTGAATTATTTCAGCACCTCCAGTGCTTTGATATATTGTCAGTTGTGAGAACTGGGTTATAACTCAGTTGTTTAACCTGTATGCATTGAGTTTCTAACATGTTCCACACACTGTTCTAAGAATTTGGTGATAAACAAGTGAATAGTACAATCTTTGTCCCTGCCCCAGCAATTTCACATAGGTCAAGCTTACCTTGATCTTCTTTCTAATGCTGCTGCTTCAGCTTCAAAACAGCTGACATACTGAGTTCTAGATTTTTTTCTTACTTTGTCTCTGAAGACCTACCTGATCCTTCGATGTAGTGGAGTCAGAGACAATGGATTTCAATACTTGTTCTGCAGAAAGGGAACTTGTTCTCTGTACTCTGTTACTCTAATATATGCTGTCTATTTCACCAGCATTGGCACTTAAGCAACTCCTGTCTTGGGGACAAATATCTATAAGGCAGCCACCCAGCCACTGGGTAGATGGCTTGTAGCTTTACAGGAGCCTCCCCAGTGATTAACTCACAGCTTAAAAGGCTGCATACACAGCTGCTAGTTGCTTCTCTATGAAGGAATAGCAGACCTCCATCCTCTTCTATAATTGTGACTAAAATTCTAAAAGTATACGTAGCTGTTTCATGGGCTGCCACAATACCCAACCAAAGCCCTCAGTGGTTACATGAACTCTAGTTCATTGAGGTGCCAGGAGTGGGCCACCTGCAGGGCTTGTACCTGTTGCACAGCCCACTTTGCCATCCCAAATGCCTACTTGGCATCTTCTACTCTATCTGCTGGCTTGGTCTCTTCTGTCTTGTCTGCTTGGCATCTTCTGGACTATCTCGGGCTACATCCTTTTTATTCTGATGGCACATAGGTTTTAAGATCTGGGCAAAATGGGGAATAAAAATTCTCCAAGAGCTCTCCAAACTCTCTAATAAAAGCTCCCCAAAGGCCCTAGGGAAGTCTATAACTGCTTCACTGTGGTAGGGTGAGGACACCTCTGCATTCCATCAGTAATACCCTCTGCTATTATTCTGTCCTGCCAAATCAGACAACTCTCAAAATGACGGAGAGCCCAGGTCCCTGGACCCTGACCTCATCAATGGCCTATCTACATACTGCTAGGTGCTGCCAGAGACCACCATCAGTGCACTCCAGACCTGCAAGAGAATAAGAGGTTAACATAATATCATTAACATACTGAAATAACTGAACATCCCACGGGGCAATCATGCAGCCAAGTCTTTTGTCATAAGTCCATGGCACATACATAGTGTGCAAGTAACCCTGTAGCAACAAAGTGAAGGTCCATTGTCTTTTCTCAGGTGAAGGCAAAATGTTATTGGCTCTCATCAGCTATGTCCATAGAGAGCATTATTGTTTGTAATCTCAACCCCTGGAGGATGCCCGTTCCCAGGATATACTCAGGTACCAAGGAGATGTGCATGGTATAGACTTGAGGAGGCAGATGGCCCATACCCATAGTCTCTGTTGCTGGCTTCACTCTGATGGTACATCTCTCATAGCAATATATGTAGGCTGCCTTACCCACGAATTTATCAGGAGTGCCATAAATTAGGTCACAGTCTGTCTCAATGTGTCTCAGTGTGCAACTGTGATAGTATAGTCCATGAAAAATTACTGAGTCAAAGTTCATTTTAAACTCCAAGAGGCCCAGACGGACTGCTTCATTGAGAATCATCAGTGTGAGAAAATCTCAGGAAAATAACACCTATCTGAGAAACCCCAGGCCTTTTATTTGTAACCCAAGAATATGAGAACAAATGAGGAAAAGAAAACTCATGTAGGAGAGGAAAGGGAAGGAACAGGATAGGCTGCTAAGCAAGCTTATTGCGGTATGAGGAACACAATGGCCAGAGCAAACATTTCTAAGAGTAACTTTATTTCTAATTCTGCTTGGCTGTTGCTCTTGAGATCTGCTCTAATTTTTACCCATGCATTCCAGGAGCCCTGTGCTGTTGCTCCAGGGGTTCCTTCATCTCTGCACTCATTTTAGTCACTTTTCCAGTGAGAGTCTCAATGTCCACTACCTTGAGCACACATTGTGCATTTGTGGGGGCCCAATGAATAGCAAGCATAATGTGAAGCCCCTGGTTCTCTGGCATTTCCTTTAACAAGGCACTTTGGCCCTAACCCTAGTAAAATTTCATGGCATTATCCATAGAGGCCATGTAGTCCTGCAAGTTTATGGCCAGGGTCTGGAATGCTTGTTTTCCCTAGGAAAACTTTCCCTTTCAGAACCGCTGATCAGGGTGTCTTTAAAGGGTAAACGGCACATCATTTGACTGTTTTCAGTCTGCTTGGCTCCTGCTTCCTTATGGCCTGAACTCCTTGCTCTTTCCTGTACCCCTCAGCATCTCCCTTAACTGCACAGTAGCTGGCTCCACTGCCAAGCCTTGAGCTTGATTCCAGCTTTAGATCTGCCTTCTGGCTCCTGGCGATAGCCAGTTCCAGGGGTACTAGCAGCCTTGATAAAAAGCTCCTCTCAAATCCCATTGGCTATCTATCACCTTTGCTGCCTCCATCAGGGAGTGACTGACCCATGTTCAGTCCCTGTATGATGCACATCAGTTCTGTGTATTCATGGTCTCTGGCTGGTGTCTCTCCAGACTGACCATGTTGTTGCCATAAGCCAGTCTATCTTTAGCACTGAGAGGCATAATTCAATCACTTGGGCCCACCTTGGACCCTCGGCCTGCCTCCAGCTCTGACTTGGACTCAGATCTAGATTATGCTTGTAGACCCAGTGTGGACCCCACACTTGGGCCTGAAGCCCTGGAGCCCTGGGAGCAATCTCTGGCCCCATCCTGGCTCCACTGCCACTCTTTTTTACCTTCATGGCCTTACTGGACTGTAGTTTGCTGCTTAATTTTCTATCTCACCCCTGGGTGGGTCTTTCTACACTGGAGTAGCTGAGTCACTTCAGCCCCAGAGCTGTCTGTGTCAATGAGCTTTGTTATTTTGGCAGTATGCATTCTTTCTAGAAACTATTTACAATTTATGAGTGGCATGTACCTCTTCTTTTAACCCTTTGCTGAGCCATCTCTTTGTTTAACTCTTTGCTGTGGATATCTCCTTTCAATGAGGCTTCTGCCTTGGCCTAGGCTGTGATGAATCCTGCCTCATTATACCCACTGTCTTGTTGCCAGTTCAGACTGGAGAGGTTTATTTAAGATTCAGGCAGTCAGAAGAAGAGACAGCGTCATGGAAATGTTTGAACATGCCTTTCTTCTCAGGTGCCACTCAGTTGTGTCCAGTCCTCAGGTGCCTAGCCTGCCCATTTTCACAACAGACCTTAGCTGCTTAGTCACTCACCAGCCCTTATAGCAGTCTACATTTATACCAAAATGCACAATAGTGGCCATGTGTCAGCATCAACCTTGGTTATATCAGTTATTTACACTGAGACCAGAGAGGTGCACTGGCACTGAAATCTTACTGATTTCAATTATTATCCACCAGAGAGCACTCCCAACGAAGCCTGAACCAAAGTGTAGCCATCTTAGACTTCACTTTTCCTTACAGACTGAAGGGGCTGATAAAATACTGGGTTCTGGAAGGACATGAATTTTGGCTGTACTTTACTGGGTACATAAATTTGTTCAGGTTACTTAATCTTTCTGACCATTAATTTTCCTATCAGTAAAATGAGAAAAATATCAATCATCTAAAAGGGAAAACATGAAGAATTTTAACAATGTTATTGTGCAAATAATCTACCTGTACATTCCACAAATGGTATCTATTATTGTACTCTTGCATCTACCCCAGAAGACAGTCATGATTTTAAGGGACATACTTAATTGCAGAGTCTTAAATTAATCGGTGCGGTGAGATATTTCCATTTTCTTTTCTTCTCTTTGGCTCCAATTTCTAGATTTGCTTCACCTCATGTCTCTTCATCTTAGTGATGCAGCATCTGGAGGGAAAGGAAAAATTATCTTTGGTCTCTTTTATGCTATTGTGTCTATCTTTATGTAAAATGCTCTCAAGTGCTGCATTGTTCAAAGAAGATAAGTAGCAAATCATCTGAAGTTTACTGGCCAGAAACTGGGGATATGTGGTCTTTGGAATACAAATGATTTTAGTGAGGTTCAGAAGAAGGAAGGTTGGAATGGGGATAGCTTTTCTGATTCAAGTTTTGTAGAGAGCTTTAGATCTTCCCCACTTAGTCAGAAAGCTTAATTTATTTGATTAGGCAAATTCTAATTGAGTCCATATTTCTACCCATCATAGTTTAAAAGTCATGATAAAAATATAAACACAGAGGCCAGGGATTTAGCTCATTGGTGCCCCACCTACCTTGTAAGCCCAAGGTCCTGATTTTGATACCCAGTACCAAAAAGAAAAAAAAAGAAAAGGAAAGAAAAAAGAAAAGAACACAGAAATGTCACCCTTAACTGAGACTTTTTAAGCAAATAGGATTGTTGTAGAGAGAATTCAAGCAAGTGATTGAGAGTTAAGCACAAGACCTTTAAGAATCCCTCCACTCCTAAGATTCTATTTTTAGTCACTTTACTTTTCTGGCCTTAGTTATTCCATCTGTTAAATGAGAAGAGTAAATTATGTGATTGTGCAGTTGTTTTCTACTTCTAACCATCTATGGTTTGTCTAATGAGCAAAAACAGCATGTGGAGGAAGTTCAAGTTGGGTTTCTTTTTTATAGCTATCTACTGAAACTCTCTTCTGTGGGTCAAAAGGCAAATATGTAGATATATAGCAAGAGGCCCAATAGTCTCTGCCTGACAGCATCTAGTATCTACTAATCCATCAGTATTATTAGTCTCTTTTAAAAATGATTTTAGAGGTTGTGGATGTGGCTCAGTGGTAGAGTGCTTCCCTACCATGTGCAAAGACCTTGGTTCAATACTAACACTGCAGAAATCATCTTAGCTTATTTATCTTTTTCTCCCTCTAAGGATTAATGAAATTTTTCAATTACATGGGGAAATATAAATGCATTTTTACTATGATAATTCGTACTACCATCTCCTTAGAGAAATTCAAAGCAATGTATCCCTTCAATTTCCTGTATTTCCCCTTGAAGGAAATTATTATCAGACATATCTGCTCATTATAGCAAAGTGTTTAACTGTATGAGAGTTTTATCAAATGAGAGAATAATCTGTCCCCTTCCTAATGTATAATATGCAAACATGAACAATGGACTCTTTATAGCGATCAGGAATATGCAAAGAGGTGTTTTGGATATAGAAATAGAATTACTGAGCTTACTTCTAACTAGCACAATTTCTGTTATTTACCATCAGGGATTGCATTACAGGTGAAGACAGCCTACTTAATTTGAGGGCCTAGAAACATGAGACCTTTCATTCAAAATACAAGAAATACATGTGATTAAAAAGCCCTAAAATATAAAGACTTTTCATTTATTCTTCTTTCCAACTCACCCTCTTGCTTACTTTCTGTGCTGTTTTTATTTCCAGTTATTGTCATTCTAAGTAAATGAAGACTAAAATTTTAAATAATTATTATAGATTTTGCCATTTATGTTTATATTATGGAATGCTCATCTTAATACAAGTATAAGCATTTACATTGTACACAGAATCTTCAAAATTATACAATTTAAATGTTATAGTTCATGCTTGCATATGTATTTCACCCTTACTTGAGCAATGGACTTCACACAAAGTAATTAAACTGTTTCATTTTATTTTTATTAGTACATGTCTGCAGTGCATAACATTTACATTACTTGTATAGAGTTAGTGCATGCATGTAATACATTTTAATTCTCATTTTCCATCCCAATTCCCTTCCTTCCCTCCATCTTGATCTTCTTCCCACTTGTGAAAGATCTATCTCCCTACTTTCTATTAACTATTTTTATTTTGCTTTGTATTTTTAATTTGGTTTTCTCATAGAAGCGGAGCCATGCAATACTTAAGCTTATATGTCTGATATATTTCATTTAACATCATGATGTCAAAGTGCATCCATTTTCCTACAAGTGACTCAAGTTTATCTTGCTTCATGGCATAGCAGTATTCCATTGTGTGTATTTCTTTTTATATGCACATTCTATCAAGTCTTTCTAGATTTAGTTTATTGATGAACACAGAAAGATGCAACTAAAACTCCTATTCCCCCATTTTCCCTTTACTTTCTATATCCTCATTTTCTACATAAATGCTTGGCTAACACAGGGAAGTGGCAGAAATAAGAAAGAATGTGATAGGGTTCGGTGGTTATTCATGTCTCTTACAATGACAATACCATCTTTCTGCACTCAAAGCAGAAATAATTGTTTTGACATGAAATAACGGTTTTTTTTGCCTGTTTTTGTGCTTTATTGAAATGGAATCATTCAGCATAAATGCTTCCTTTTTTACTGAATATTATGTTTGTGAAAATCATCTATATTTTATGTGTATTTATCATTTAATCCTTCAGTGTTTAGCATTCTACATGTGAATAAACTACAATTTATCCATTTTATTATTGATGGGCTTTCAAACAGTTTCCAGATTTTAGAGATGAGAGAGAATGAATATGGAGACATTTATTAGGATGTTACTATTGTTATAGGAAATTTAAACATGAAATAGCAAGGGCTTGAAAGCATGGTGTTTACACACACACACATTTACTCAAGTAGTACTTCTAACTTCCAACACAGACTTTTCAGGAAAAAGTTGACATTATGATTTCAAGCTGGAAGTGGTAGATCAGAGGAAAGCTGTCAGTATGATGTTCACGCACTTCAGACAGGACATCAAGGATACCATGTAGAACCTCCAATTAGTCACATTCCTTGCCCCTTTATTTTAACAGGGTGGCTGTAGGGGAATGGGTAAATGGAAGACCACAAAGAGCTATTGTTGTTTTCTCAGTACATTGTGACCAGGGATCATTAGAGAATATGAAAGAGACTCCCAACAATGTTCAGCTTTGGATATTTGGTGCTTTCTTAAAAAATGGAATATTTATTTCTTAAATTCTATTGTCCTTTCTAGAAATACCACCTTTTCCTAGAATTTTTTTTTGTGGGTGGAAAGATGGGGATTTTTTAAATAATTGTAGCTCAGGCAAGCAGATTAGTTGTTGAGAAGAAAGAGGCCTTGGATGATAAAAGGGGATAACACTAGCATGTGTATCTTGGATGAACTCCTAATAAATAATTTGAGGCACTTTCCTGACGTTTGGTAATCCAAAATGATTTATTTTTAGGAAAAAATATTACATACAGTGGACCTTTGAGTTACGAACTCAATAGGTTCCCGAGGGTTGGCTGTAACTAAGTCAATACAGCTGAGATCTTGATGTTTACCTGGGTACACGCTTTAGATAACAAGAGGAAGATGAAGCTTCCATTAACCTAATTAATTCAAGTTGTTCATATGTCAGGCTGGTCAAAACTTGAGGGTCCACTGTATTCTCATTTTGACATATTATGAGCAATGTTTTTTTAAAATAAAAGATATTGTCAGAGTCTGTTTTTGAATGTTTCTCTGTTTTCAGTGACAGTTCTGATATCCAAAGCTTAAGAAGGATATGGAATTCAGATAAGTCTCAATTAATTTTCTTGCTTGGATTGCACTGGGGATTAGGGATGACTAGCCTTTTGATTTTTTATTATTCATTTTTTATTTTTTATTTGAGGTTGGGGTCTTGCTATGTTGCCCAGGCTGGCCTCAAACTCAGCATTCACCTGCTTCAGCCTCCTGAGTACCTAGGAACTTAGGCATGTGCCATGCTCATCTCATTCCATTATTTAAAAAATATATACAGCATTTTATTTTTTTTCTGTATCTTTGAGGCTAAAGAACAAGGAAAGAAGATAGATAGATAGATAGATAGAATATATATTATCCCTGCTTAATCAGAGGGTTTGTAACAATTATTTTATTTTGACAGACTACTTATTCATGCTAGTTTGATACTTTGACATTTTTAAAAATTAAATTTATTTTTAAATGATGTATAAAACATAAAATTATACATCTTAGTGAGGTAACATGAATATATATATATATACACACATACACACAATGTAATGTTTAAATCAGTCAGACTAAACATATCTATCACCTCAAATATTTATAATTTATTTACAGTGAGAACTTTCAAAATTCTTTCCTTTAATTTTTTGAAATGTAGAGTACGTTGTCATTATCTATAGCAACCCTAATGTACAATAGCACACTAGAACAGTTGTTTTTGAGATGGAGTTTTTCTGTGTTTCCTAGGTAGGCCTTAAGTTTATAACCCTCCTACCTCAGCCTTCTGAGTATCTAGGATTATAAGCATGTATCACTTGACACAGCTATAGGACTTCCTGATCTGGTGTAACTATAACATGTTATTTATTGATCAATCTTTCTTAATCCCTCTTCCCTCTTACCAGTCTACCTTCAAACTTCTACACAGTCAACTATTTTAGATTCCATGTATGAGTGAGATCTAGTGCTACTTGTCTTTCTGTGCCTGGTGTATCTCACATAACATCATAATCCCCAGTTCTACTCCCTTTGTGTAAATGAGAAGAGTTCATTCTTTTTAATGTCTGAATAGTATTCCATTGTGTATATATACCACATATTGTTTATCTATTTGTCGGTTGATAGGCACTTAAATTATTTCCATTTCTTGACTATTGTGCAGAGAAGAGTGCATCAATGAACATAGGACTGCAAAAGTGCCTTTAACATACTGATATCATCTCCTTTGAATATATACCCAATAGTGGGATTATTGTGCCATAGGGTAGTCTTATTTTTAATGTTTTGAGGAACTCCATATTGTTTCCCATAATTGCTGTACTAATTTACATTCCTACCAAAAGTGTGCTAGGGTTCCTTTTTCTCCACAGCCTTACCTATGCCTGTAATCTTTAGTCCTTCTGATAGTAGCCTCACTTACTCTGGTGCGATGATATCTCATCAGAGCCTACTGGCCATTTGCATATCTTCTTCTGAGAAATGACTATTTGGCATATTATCCAGTTTTTAATGAGTTATTTGTGGTTGTTTCTGTCTTCATTTTGTTCTGTTATTGAGCCTTGGTGAAACTGTTATATATTGTGGATCTCACCCCTTTTCAGATATGTGATTTGCAAATATTTCTCCCATTCTGTAGGTTGTCTCTTTACTCTGTTGAGTGTTTCGTTTGTTGTAGAGAAATTTTTATTTCAATGTAATCCAAATTATCTATTTTTGAATTTGTTTCATGTGCTTTTTAAGTCTTATCTAAAAATACCTATCCAATCCAATATGCTGAAACATTTCCCCTATGATTTCTTGTAAGTAGTTTCATGATCCTTCCTTCCTTCCTTCTTTCCTTCCTTCCTCCCTTCCTCCCTTCTTCCCTCCCTCCCTTCCTTCTTTCCTTCCTGTTTTGTTTTCTATGGATTTTTTATATTTTGAAATCTGGTATTGTGACGCTTCTAACATTGCTGTGAATTGCTTTGGCTATTCTGGGTGGTTTTTTGCTTTTATATTTATTTTAGAATTAATTTTTCCAGTTCTATGAAGAACACTGTCAGTATTTTGATGGAATTCCACTGAATGTGTATATTCCTTTTGGTAATATGGCCATTTCAACAATATTAATTTTGCCAATCTATGAACAAGTGAGGTCATTCCATTTTCTTCTTTTTCTTTTTTTCATTAAGTTTTCTCTTCTTCAATTTATTTCTTTAGTTTTCTGTAATTTTTTTTTGTACCAGAGATTGAACTCAGGACCTTGTGCTTGTGAGGCAGGTGCCAGTCTTCTGTAATTTTAATTGTAGCAGCATTTTACTTTCTTGGTTAAGTTTATTCTTAGATGCAATTTTTAAAAGCTGTTGTGAATGGGATTGCTTTCATGATTTTTTTCAGGGGGTTCATTATTGATATATGGGAAAGTTATTGATCTGGTCTGTTAATTTTATATCCTGCCACTGTGATGAATTTGTTAATCAGATTTAAAGTCTGCTTGTGGAGTTCTTAGAGTACTGTAGGTACAGGTTCTTATGTCTGCAAGTAGAGATCATTTGACTATTTCTTTGCTTATTTGTGTCCCTCTTATTTCTTTTTCTTGCCCAATGGCTCTAGTAAAATTTCAAATATTATATTGAGCAGTAATGGTAAGGATGGGTAGCCTTCTCTTGCTCTTGATTTTCAAGGAAATACATTCAGGTTTTCCTGCTCAGTTGTCTGTGAGTTTGCTATATATAGCTTTTATTATTTTGAAAAATGATTTTTGAATACCTATTTTCTTCAAGGGATGATGAATTTTGTTGAAGTGATTTCCTGCATGTATTGAGGTGTTCATGTGCTTTTAAAATTAATTAATTTTATTGGGTTATTTTAGGTACAGTTAATGATCACATTCATCATAGGGAATTTGTACCTGTACATGATACACCTTGATTCTTCTCTTTTCCTATTTTCCTCCCTTCCCTTCAACCCCTTTTCCCCTTCTTATTTACAAAAGCTTTGTTTCCATTTTTTTATTTTCTATTTTTTTCTTTTCCCTTCCTTTCTCCCTCTCCTCTCCCTACTTCCCCTTCCCATTTGAACATTTTCTTCCTATTTCATAATATCCATTATATACACTAGTCCTTATGTACACTTTCAGTTTCTCACATCAGAGAAACAATGCAATATTTACACATGTGTGTCCAATTTATTTTACTTAAGAGTATGGTCTCAAGGTAAATTGATTTACCTAGAAATGTCTCAGTTTTATCATTCTTTATGGCTGAGTAGTACTCCTTTATATGAAAAAACACACATCACACATCTTCTTTGTCCATTCATTGGTTGATGAGTATTTGGGATGTTTCTAAGCTTTAGCTATTACAAACTGTGCTGCTATAAACATGTTTTTGCATATATTACTGCAGTATAATACTTTTAATTCTTTCAGGAAGATACCAAGAAAGGGAATAGCTGGGTCAAATGGAACCTCTAGTTTTAGTTTTTTGAGGAATCTCCTCACTGATTTCCACAATGATTGGACCAGTCTACACTCCCATCAACAGCGGAGAAAGATTCCTTTTTCCTCACTGCCCCACCAGTGTTTGTTATTGGTTGATGTCTTCAAAAAAGACATTCTTTCCTGAGTGAGATAGAATTTCATTGTTTTAATTTGCATCACTTGTATGACCCGTGATTTTGAATATTTTTTAATATATATTCATTTACCATTTGTACTTTTTCATCTGGGAGGTATCTATTAATTTCTGATGCCCATTTTTGGATTGGGTCTTTAAATTTTAGGGGGAATCTGAATTTTTGTGTTTTTTTTGAGACAGAGTCTCACTGTGTAGTTCAAGCTGGCCTTGAACTCACTATGTAACTCAGGCTGGCCTGGAACTCATGGCAATGCTCCTGCCTCAACCTTGCAAGTGCTGGGATTACAGATGTGCACCACCATACCTGGTGTGTTTAAATTATTGAGTTCCTCACATATTCTAGATATTAGTCCTTAGGAAAAATCTGACAAAGGTAGTAAAAGACCGTTACATTGAGAACTACAGTACTGTGAAAAAGGAAATTAAAGAGATATCAGATAATGGAAAGATATCCCTTGCTCTTTGGTAGGAAGAACCAATGTAGTGAAAATGGACGTACTCCCAAATTATTGTACAGATTTAATGCAATCTCGATCAAAATATCAATAGCATACCTCACAGAATTAGAGAAAACAATCTTGAAATTCACTTGGAACCAGAAGAGACCTAGAATAGCAAAAATAATTCTGGGCAACAAAGGTAAGGGAGGGAGCATCACAATTCCTGAGTTAAAATTGTACTACAAAGCTACTGTGAGAAAAAAACAGCATCGTATTGGCCAAAAAAAAGACCATAGGATCGATGGAACAGATTAGAAATTGCAGAAATAACTCCAAACACACACAGCCACCTTGTCTTCAAGAAAGGGGCCAAACATCTTTACTGGCAGAAAGATAGCCTCTTTAATAAATGGTGTTGGAAAAACTGGATTTCAACGTGCCAAAGTTTAAAACTAGACCCTTATCTATCACCATGCAGTAAACTAAAATCGAAGTGGATTAAAGACCTAAATAATGTAAAACAGAAACACTAAACTTGCTGGAAGATAAGTTGGGTAGAACTCTCGAAGACACTGGCATAGGAAAAGAATTTATGAACAAATCCTCAGTAGCATGGAAAATAGCGCAAACAGTCAACAACTGGGATTACTATTAAATAAGATTTTAAAAGATTATTAAAAAGTTTTGCACTGCAAGAGAAACGACCAACAGGGCTAAGAGACAACCTACAATATGGGGAAAAAAAAATTACCAGCGGTTCTTCAGACAAAGGTCTACTATCTAAAATATATAAAGAACTCAAAAATACATACCCCCCAAATATAAAGACCGAATCCAAAAATGGGCATCTGAAATGAACAGACATTTCTCAGACAAAGATGTAAAAGCAGCAAATAAACATATGAAGAAATGTTAAATATCACTGGTCATTTGACAGATGCAGATGAAAACAACACTGAGATTCCACCTCACCCCAGAAAGAATGGCTGCTATCAAGAAATCAACCAACAACAAATGCTGGTGGGGTTGTGGCGAGAAAAGAACCCTTCTCCATTGTTGGCGGGAGTGCAGACTGGTGTAAGCACTGTGGAAATCAGTATGGAGATACCTCAAAAAATTAGGACTAGCGGTCCCATTTGACCCAGCTATTCCTCTTCGGAGCATCTTCCCAAAAGAATTAAAAACATCATACCACAGCGATGTATGCACACCCATGTTTATTGCGGCACAGTTTGTAATAGCTAAAGCTTGGAAACAGCCCAAGTGCCCATCAGCTGGAAACTGGATAGAGAAGATGTGTTTTTTTAATAAAATGGAGTACTACTCAGCCATAAAGAATGAGAAACTACTAGTGTGAGAAACTGAATAGGAAAAGGTCCAAAGAGGTAGGGGTGGTGGGAGAAGATGGGGAAAGGAAATAATGGAAAGGAAAAATTATGAGAAAATACAAAAAAAGGAAATGAAGTATGTAAATAAGGACAGGGTGGAGGGGTGGAGGGCGCACAGGTAATGGGGAAAAATAAGAACCAAGATACATCATGTACAGGTACAAGCACCCAATGATAAATGTAAGCGTATTGTATACCTAAAATGTACCAATAAAAGAATTTAAGCAAAAAAATCCCTGAGAAACTAGAGACCTTTATAGCTAAGTGGATGCACATTGAGGCCATATGCTTAAGTGAAATAAATAGGACAAACGTGTAAATACCGAATAGTTTCTCTGATGTGAAAAACTTAAAGTGTAAATAAGAATTGAAATGTATAATTGATAATTGAAATAGAAATAAAAGGTCTAAAGGAGTAGGGGAAGTGGGAGGGGTAGGGGAAAGAAAAGAAGGAAAAAGAAAAAATATGAGAAAAGGAAAAAATGGAAGCAAAGTCTTTGTAAATAGGGAAGGGTGGAGGGGATGAAGGGCGGGCAGGGAAATGGGGCAAAAATAAGAACCAAGCTACATAATGTAAAGCTGCAAGATCCCAATGATGAATGTAATTGCATTGTATTCCTAAAATGTACCAATAAAGTTAATTAAAAAAAAACTAGACCCAGGACCCAGTCTTACCATACACTGAACTAAAATCAAAATAGATCAAAGATCTAAATATTAAAACAGAAACACTAAATCTTCTGGAAGGTAGAATAGACAGAACTCTTGAAAACATAGGTGTAGGCAAAGACTTTATAAGCAAAACTCTGACCACATGGAAATACTTCAAACAATCAACAACTGTCATCTCATCTTATCAAAAATCTTTTGCACAGCAAAAGAAATCATCAACAGAGTGAAGAGAGAACTCACAGAATGGGAAAAAATTTTTGTCAGTTGTGTGTGTGTGTGTGTGTGTGTATTTTACTTTCTTCTGTTTATGTGTTGTATTACATTTATTGATTTATGTATGTTAAGTCATACTTGCATCCTTAGGGTGAAACCAACTTTGTCATGATGACTGGAAAGCACCAGTCAACATGTTTAAAGTCCTGGATTTAATCCCCAGCATTGCACACGTGGATGGCTGTGGAACCCCGGATGGCTCTGGCTGGCTGAGGGATGCCACCATGTTTCTTTTCACTTTTTTCCCTCTGATTGTGTATTTTCAAATATTTTGTCTTAAACTTACTAATATTCTCTTCTGTGTGATCTATTCTGCTATTGATATCTTTTATCACATTTTTTAATTTCATTGAATACATTTTTCAACTCAAGAATTTTAAAAATGGTTTCTTCTATATCTTTATTAAGTTTGCTGTCTTAGAATATTGAACATTTCTGTTTTTTAAAGCTCATCAAATTCCCTTAAAATAGGTCCTTTTAATCTTTTGAATTTTTTTCCCTACTGATTACTATTTTTTCAGTTTGTGGCACCTTATTAGGTGAGGTTATTGTTTCTTGAAAGCTTTTGATGCTTGTTGGCATATGAGGTTGTCTTAAAATTGAAGTTTCAGATATTGATTCAAGTCTTTCTAATCTGGTTTTGTTTGTGCCTGACTTTACAGAAATTCTAAGCAGACTTCTTTTCTCTCAGCCTGTAGTCACTTAACACTATTTCAACACTGGATGGTGACCCGAAGCAGGTATTCTGGGAGTCTGTGTTTTAGGACTAGAGGGTGATTCCAGTCTAGGTTTCCTCAAAGGCATGTTTGGCGTATTGTATGTAGTAAGAGCAGTCTGTCCCTGCAAGCATCTTCCCAAGGATGGATTGGGAACAGACATCTCACCCACAGTCACCAAACTTTGCTCAGGCCTTGAGATTCTGCCAGACTCTGGGGAAAAATGCTGTGGATGCACTGGCTCCAGGTTCCTATGCTGTGTCTATGGCCACTAATGCCACCAAACTCTGTCAAACCCTGAGCCTAAAGCCTGCCATGACCAACATCACTTTGGTGAAGGACCAAGGCTCACACTTCTATGGGCTGACTATTGCTGAGGTGGACTTGTGGACCAAGACTACTGCAATTAGACACAAGTGATGTTGTCTGGAAAATATGTCTGTTAGCCTGGGTCCATGTTTCTTCCCTTGGCATTGGGATTGTTCTAGAGTCTCCATTCATAGGCAGGATTGAAGATATGGGCCATTATCATTTGCCTAGTATTTCACTAGACTAGCGCTAATTCTACCCAGCAAGCTCATGAGCTTACTTCTCTTTCCTACCCCTGGTGAACAGGGTCACACTATACTAATTGAGGTTGGGCTAATGTTGGTGAATTCAGTCTCTTGACCACCCAGGCTGACAATAAGCTGGGTCACATGCGAATCTCATAGCAGCAAGACTCTTTTCAGTCTCAGGGGAACACATAGTTCTCCACCACAGGTGGTGGCAATGGAGGCCAAAACATGAGTCAGTTCTACCGTGGGGCCAGCATCTGTCTGGAGTCAAGGTGGTTTTAGAAGTCTATTTGTGCACACTTGCCTGGTGATAGCTGTGCTGCTCAAGGTTAGGTGACGGGTTATAGAGATAGTCTTTTGTGCACCGTGTTTGATGCTAAGTTGTGTCACACCTGAGTTTCAAAGCCCCAGTGACCTGCACAGTTTCTGGGAGGGTGGTGTGTGCCTCAAGCCCACCCCATATCTAGCAGTGACGCAGGCTGAAACTTGCGTCTATCCCATTAGTGCATAGGTCTCAACCTGATGTTGGAGCAGGCCTTAAAGATCCATCTGAAAGCTCTGGTCTATGTACATGGCCTGTGGTTTCTTGTACTATGAATCACTGTGGTAGACCTTGACCTGGATTTCTCAACTAAGTTTTGGACTTAATTCTCTCGCTCCAAAGCAGGAGTCATTTCTTTACCTCATTCCAAGTTTAGCTTATTTGAATTGGGGGAAGAGTGACATGGGTAGCTCTTTCCTTCCTGCCTTCTTTAATGAGTCTTTTCTTGTATTATAATAAAAACAGGTGCTACAGTCTCTCATCTGACTTCCTTAACTCTTGTGAAGGTAGTCTGGTGTTTGTATAGCTGTTCATCACGGTGTGTCTGTGGGGAGATGACTATTGGAGAAGCCTACTCAGTGGTCATCTTGCATTACTGTTCCCAGAAACTTTGATCTAATGGGATTTCTAATGGACAACTCTTGAAAAAATAAGAAAAGAATCAGATTTTAAAAAAATTTTTGGGCTTCATTTTTTTCTAGAAAAGATAATTATTAATGCTTTGTTGTGAATATGTTTTGATCAGAGTACGAAGACTTGTAGCTCATTAAATACGTTCAAGTTCACAGCTACTGTTTGAGTGTCGTGATTCACGATAGGTGCTCCTGGGTTTTCCTAACATTGCTCAAGAGGGGGACAAGTATCCAGGTTCTTTCTCCAATCAATTTTCCTAGTTTCAATTTGAAAGAGACAATAGGTAGTTCTGGCAAACATTTCAGTGTTGCTATTATTTCTCTCTTATCCACTTCCTTTCAATTTTATTTTATTGATATCCACAAATTCCCACACAAATGTTAAATGGTTCCCATGACTACAAAATACTACATTTTTGTAATGGAGGTTTCCCATGATATCAAAAAATATAAAAAGTGGAAAACACTGATGCTCTTTTTTCAAAACCTTGTGCAGATGTGACAAAACAGGTTTGGTTGGTTTCTTTTGTTTGATATTCTTTCCTTTCTTTATTCCTTTTTAATTTTGGAGGTTCTATAGACATAAATTTGAGGCTTCAGTTTATTTGTTCTCAAACTTTAACCAATTGTTCCCCCAAGCCTCACCTTTCCACATGCCTCTTAAGAGTTATTTTAACTTTGATTTTGATTCTGCAGAAAACATTTTACTAAGAAAGACCCTTTAAAATCAAATGCATATGTTCCTATTTGTTATAAACAAAATAAAGACTTCACACACAGCTGTAGATATTTTCCATCTTTAAATAAGCCCAGTATGTTAAAAGGAAGGTTTATAAAATTAATGAATAAGTATTTGCTTTTACCTAGTGATGCTGTCATTATTTTTCAATGTTTGCAAGTAAGAAATTGGGATGCCAAAAGTGATTTGTTTATGATCTGGTAAGAAATTTATGAATTCTTGATTTCCAGTTTTTTCCTTTTCTTTCCTTTACATTTTATGATTTGAGTAACAAAATTATACCTATATGAAACTCTTGGGGAAACATATTCTTCAATATGAAATACAAGTTATTATGAATGCAAGCCTAGAGAAAATGGATGAGAGTTTTGAGTCAAAAAAGAAAGATTATCATAATCTTCCTTTTGTTTTCTCCCCAATATATTTCTCAACTGTATTTGTTGTCATCATTGCTTCAGTATAATTCCTTTTATCTTTGTAGAAGAGTATTATTAATCTGATATGAGAAAGCAAAAAGCAGATATTGCAGCCCAAATATCTGACTGCTTATTGGGCACTATTGATTGAGCATATTCATGGTCCATTGTCTAAGAATAAAAGATATATTATTCTCTTCCTTGATAGCCTCTCCATCCTTAGTCCTAAGACATTTTGTTCCTTTATTTTTAAATTGTAGGTGGGCAGTTAGCTGAGAGCATTTCTATGGCTTTTACTCTTGGAAAGATGTGCAAAATGAATTGAAAGATAATGGCATTCTAGCTATGTGTGCTGAGCAAATGTCTCATATTTGTGCCTGTGATGACAAAAACTTTGACCCTGCCTCTGTCTCATTTTTAAAGAAGTAGAAGAATTCCATCATTGAGTTTTGGCATATAATAGTAAAAAACAAAATAATGGCACTAGCTTTGGGAGAAATCAAGTTTAGATTTACTACAGATTTTTATATTTTAGGATGACAGTGCTTGAAATCTTGCTCACTATGCAATGATTTATTTTTTACATTTCCATAACAGCTAAAACTTGCTTTTTACTGAAATAATATGTGTGTAGTGGTTGCATGTGAAAAGAACTCCATAGAATAGCATTTCAAAAATAAGCAATTTGATAATCTAATGTTGAGACTGTGTGCTTTATTTAACTTGTCACAACCATTTTTCTTCTTTATGAAATTTTACTTCTGCCACTTAAATAAAATTAAAATGTTTCTAGATTCAGTTACATATGTTCTTGAATGAATATTGAGAGCAATTTGCTAATAATGAACTGGTCTGTGCTCAGGGAAGAAACATGGAAAATACAATATAATGGCAAGGAATTTTATCTTATTAAATTTACCTATATTTTATACCTGATAGATTGTTTTTCTTTATTTTGTGGTGTATGTGTAAGTATTTTGTATGAGAGCATTTTGCATCGAGATGAATGGTTCACAAAGAAGGATTCCCATGAACTTTTCAAAATATTCCTTTTTCCAGTTTTACTGGGTTTTCAATAAAACTATTCCTGCTAATACTCAAGGCTTGTTTTAAGAACTACTTCCTCAGACAGGAAGACACAGTCAGGATTATCTCCTACATCACAGGTCAATCCTTTATTTAGCTTTTTCAGCATAATTGACTTGAGCCTCAGTGCTTTGAAGAAGTTTTTGTTTGCTCAGATTTCCTGGTTTGGAACAGGAAGTAACTCCTCTTTAAGTTCAAACCCCATTGAGGATTTTCGGTTCAATCTTTGCTTATGAATTCAACTTTATAGGCCAATGAGGCTAAATCCCTTTAGTCTAGCAGCTTTGTAACTAGGAGATATACTATACATAGACATTTTCTTCTTTCTTGTCACAATTGGGAAATTTTATCAAATGTGTGGTTCAAAACAATAAATATTTATATTGTCATTATATTGTAAACATATAAGTGTTTATTGTTTTGAAATAGTAAATATTCCTCCTTTATATAACTAGAAAATAGGTTAGAATGTATGTTTTGTTCCAAATTTCAAAGGTGAGTAGAAAAGATTGATTTATAAAAATGTACAGTAGTATTTTTACATTTGATGATCCTTAATATCTTTATTAGAGAATAAAACTACTTCTCAAGGTATGGATCTTTTCAGCTTTTAGTTATTCAGTACCAGGTATATTTAAGTTATATTTCTATGTGGCAAGCAGTTCATTTCTGCAACAGTGATTAATTCTTTTACTATAATATATAGGATATATACTCTTTTCTGAGTCACATCTCTTCCTTTGAAATGAATTATCTCTGGGTAAAGCAAACCTGCCTAGTGCAGATCATACTGTTGACTGCTCCAGTTTCCCTTAGGTTTTAGTTACTTTTCTCATTGCTGCAACAAAATACCCAACACCCAGTGTTAAAGAAGGAAAGATTTATTTGGCTCACAGTCTGTAGAGGTTTCAGTCCATAATCAGCTGGCTTGAAGGCAGGGTGGCATGGCAGAGGAGAAATAGTCCACAGCAAACTGGAAGGCCAGAGCACATTATCCCTCTTTCTGTCCATTTTATGCAGGCTACCCACCCTAGGCTGAGTGTAGCACTCACCCGTAATCCTAGCCAGAACTATGCCAAACCAATCAGTGGACTGATTTAGTAATCACACACCTTTGATCCCAGCACCACACGCTCTAGATCCAGCCACCTCAGACAAGCCCCCCCCCCACTACTATGACTGCATGAGGCTTTAGGGGGACATCTAGACACAAGCCGTAACACCTTGTAAAGACTGGGATTAACTAGTGTACTTACAGATATACAGATGTGTACATTCGATTACCTGCAGTTAATGCTGGAGAAGGGATGTATATGAGGACTGGAATTAGCATATACAGTCCTTAAACACCCCTTTCCCTATCCTATCCCAGTATAATATCAATTCACATTTTCAAATCTTGGTGTGATTAATTTAAATAGGCAGACAGCTTTGCAGCATGTTCCTCTGGTGGAGGGAGGCTGACTCATGTCAGTACAAGAGTAAAAATAGGAAGCACTAATATCCACAGAATTTTTATAGAATGTGTGCTCATGTTGTCATCCTTTTCTTCCCCCTCTTTCTTTTAAATCAAGAGATTTGCTCTCTCATGGCCCTTCCCGGAAATTGTTCAAGCATCGAAAAGGCAGATGGTGGGTTGAGCTTTTAGAGATCAAAAAGGTCACATTCATGCCTCAGCAATTTTCTCTAGCCTGGTAGCACAGATGCCTGTTTGTGAGTTGGTATCTAGTAAACCATTACAGCAGTCAGGTCTTGATTTTTTATATAGTTCATTATTTTTTTATATAATCTTTCCTTTTTCTGGAGTTCTTGTTGTTGCTGTTCTCTCTCCTGATCATACTTATTCACCCTCACTCCTTCTACATGTTGAGACCAGTTAATAAAGATGGGAGGACAACATATTCAAACAAATAAAGCCATTATATTGAGTTTGGGAAGTTAGGAGTCATTTTGGTAATATTAGGCTCAATGCTAATGTTGGTTAAGAGATAGGCAATAGGGATTGAAGTAGAGGAAAGATGATTGTTGAATAATCACCACACCTGTCAAACAGGTTCAAAGCTAGTTCCAAAATAAATCATTTTGTCTGTGTCACCTCATTGTAACTTGTTTTTGCCTGTTCTGTTTGAGTGTCAGCTTCAAATCTGTTTTTATATTTAAATTTTCTATCATATATACTTACATAATATATATAAATATATATATATGGTTTTTGAGAATTCAGAGAATTTAGGCAGAATAATCTAGAGAAGTTGACTGAAAAGATTCTGAAGATGCCAGAATGATGCTCTCTTTAGTTCTACTTATTCAAATATTAGAAATAAGTAAATCTCCTCTAGAAAAATTTTACCCTTAGGAAATAGCTCAAACATGGTTTTCTCTGTGACTTTAACTTTCTTAGATCTTGTTCTATAAATCATTCCCTTGGTAAATGATTTTAGTCTTCATTTTTCCCTTTTTCTTATCCTTAAACATGCTTAAGAAGCCTTGGTTAAAAATAAAATCATCTCTTGGTTGGAGCTGCATTTTCAGATAAACTGTACAATATCTCTGTTTCAGTATAGTGTAGTTATTATAAGTTCAAAATTTAAAGCCAGATGTCGTATTTTGAATTTTAGTCATTCCAATTATACACTCTAATCTTGAGCAAATTATTTAATGAGTCTGTGCCTCACTTTTCTTAATTGTAAAATAAGGATAATATTTGTACCTATTTCATAGGTGTTGTAGGATTAAATGAGTAAATACTGTAAATACTACAAAGCACAGAACAGTGTGTAACATTAAGTAGCTCTATTTAAGTATTTGTTATTTTAGTTCCCTTAGAAGTTAGCTTCATTATTCTAATTCATTTTTTTATTCACAGTACTTACCACCCTCCTACATACTATATAGCGTATTTATTAATTTATTTAATTTGTTTTTACTATCTTTCTCTTCTTCTGCTAAAACTGTAAATTCTATGAGAACAAAGATCATCGTTATTCTGTTAATTGCTGTATATTCTCTGTGTCTAGCATCCAAAAGGTGCTCAACATGTATTTCTTAAATGAATGTATTGTAATCTGGTGTTCTCTCTCACCAATCTATTAAAATTGATCTCACAGAGGTTATCAGCAACTACAAATCTGGGAACCATCTTCAATACCTCTCTTCTCTTTATTATATGTAATCAATGATGATATCAAAATAATTGTGCTATCAATTATATCAAATCCATTTATGTCTTCCCAATTCCCTGCTACAATTTTTTCTAGTACTAACCAACATCTGTTTCATGAGTCTTAATGAATTATTCTTCACTCATTTTTGCCTTCTTTCAATCCATTTTCCATAATACATAATGGTTAAATATATAATTCAAATGATACCATGTCTTTGCTAAAAATATTATCCTAGCTTTGTTGTATAAAATCATTCCAAGATCTAAATGAAGGTATGAAATCTTGTGATTTATTTACTTAGAATTGCCATATGACATAGAGATTATATTCCTAGGTATAAATATACTCAAGAGATTGAAAATTTAGGCTTACTCATAGCCTTTATACAAATGTTTCTATCAGTATTACTCACAATACCCCAAAAGTGGGAACAACTCAAATGTCTATCAGTTGATGAGTAGATAAACAAATGTGGTAGATACATACAATGGAATATTATTCATAAAAAGGGATGTAATACTGATACATGATATAATGAATCTTTAAAACATTATATTTTGTGATAAAAGCTAGACAAAGTGTCTATGTAGTATACACAGGTAATTACAATTATAATTCTGTGAACTACCCAGAATAGGCAAAATCATAGGGGAAGAAAGTAGAACTAATGGCTTCCAGGAGTTGGAAGGAGGGGAAGTATGAAGTGACTGTTAATGAGTATAGAATTTATTTCTATGGTTATATAAATGTTGTGGGATTAAGTAGTACTGTTGGTTGCACAAATTTTTGGATAGCCCTTACCAAACACTGAGTTTCCCAGAGTCTTAATCTTGCACTTTCCAGCCTCTTGAATTTTGAGAAATAGATTTCTATTATTTATAAATTACCTAACCTAAGGTATTTTGTTATAGTATTTAGAATGGACTAAGACTGAAATCGCTACTGAGAAGTAGGTATTACGATAATACCTAAATATATAGAACTGCTTTTTGAACTAGATCATAGGTACAGTCCATGGGTGAGATCGTAAAGGGATACTCTGGTAAAGGATAAGAAGAAAAGGTGAGCTATAGTTTTAATCATTTTAGAGAGCACTTAAGTGGCCTTGATTGGAATACTGGTAAAAATATGGGCAGTGAAGGGAAATTGTGATGATGAAAATGAGGAACAAGTTATTGTAACTGGAAGGAAGGCCATTTTTGTTGCAAATTAGCAAACAACTTGGCTAAATTTTTTCATCTATGTATTAAAACTTTGTGGAAAATAGAAATTGAGAGTGATGAGCTAGGATATTGGGCAGAAGAAATCTCTAAGCAAAGTACTCAGGGAGCTGCATGACTTCTCTTGACTGCTTTTAGTATGAAATGCAAGTAGATAGAAATGAATTAAAGATGAAATTTATAATCAGAAAGGAAGCAGAATGTACAGATTTGGAAAATTCTCAGCCTAGTACTGTGAAGAATAAGAATAAAAAAGTGTGTTTGGGACAGAACACCAAAGGCATGGCCAAGAGAACATTTGGTAAGGAGATTATGGACGGAAGGATGTTAAATGCTATTCATCAAGACAATAGAAGAATAACCTTGAAGACATTTCTGAGATCTATATGGCTGCCACTTCTGCCACACACCCATAGTTCTAGAATTTTAAAGGCAGGGCAGTTTCAAAGGAGGGCCCAAACCTCAGAAGATATTGTTCAAGTTCTCTTCAGGTTTTTGCTTTGTAAATTCTAGCTAGTGCATGTTCTTTTCAACTCTGTCTCAGGAGGGCCAAGGTATAGCTCAAGTTATTGCTCCAAAGGTCACAAGCATTAAACCTAGTCAGCTAACTTCAAGATGCAGAGTACAAGCTGTTGACGCATGGCTACTTCCACTTGGATTTCAAAGGGTAATTCAGGAAGCTTTGTAGCTTAGGCATAGAACTGCCACATGGGTAGGGCTACTGAAAAGAGACTCCACCAGGACAAAGTCTAGAAGAGCTGTGGGGTCAGAGCCACTGGAGAGAAACCTTGTTGGAGCAATGGCTTGTGTGACCGATGAGATCAGGGTCATCACAGATAGCACCTACAAGTTTAATGTTTAGTAGAGCTACCCTTGAAGCTCCAAATGAATAGAGAAACCAGTGTGTAACTCCAGCCATAGAGAGCTTGGGCATTTGATTCCAACATGTTAAAACTGTTTCATGGGCAGAGCCCAGCAAAGGCATGGGGCAGGTCTACTAGGATCCCCAGAGGCCCAATCCTTGCCCCAGTGCCTGGTAGGCAGGACATGGAGTCAAAGATTATTGTCAAGCATCAAGATGTATGATTGTTTGCATTTTGGGGCTGTAGACTTATATGGGACTTGTTACTCCTTGATTCTTTCTCTCTTTTAGAATGAGAATGTCTATACTTTACTTGTCCCATGATGTAACTTGTTTGACTTTGCAAGCTCACAGCTGGAGAAGGAATTTACCTCAGGAAGAATCATACCTTGAGGTTTCACTCATATCTGATTTAGACTTTAGGTGAAACTTTGGACTTAAACTTTGTTGGTGCTGGAATTAGTTAAGACTATTCAGACTACTGAGATTAAATGAATGTATTTTGTATGGGAGAAGGTATCATGATGGAATAACATGGTAGTTCCCTGATACCTGATGATAATTTAACCTCAAGGTTTGTAATTTCTCTAAGAGAGCCAGGTTCTTTGTTGTCTAAACAAATGACAAGTTAAACAAAATGAAGATAGTTCCCAAATTTATTGTCTGATTGCAATGTATAAGAATATAAAAAACAGAATATAAGCAGAAAGAATATATGAAACTATAGACAAAATAAAAAATGAAAATTCACTTGAACAAAGAGTGTTAGTAATGAACCTAACAGTGTGTGTCCATGGAAGAAAGGTTCCTGGAGACCAGTCCTATCAAGATGACACTCAAGCAGTCTAAACTGCCATCAAGTTATCAGCAATGAAGTAAAAGACTTATTCACTCAGGCAGAACCTCTAGTAGTTGATGGCAATTTAGAGTGAATAATCAGAAAACAGTGAAGTCACAGCAAGATGTGTCTCAAATGGCAGTCTAAAGGCATTGATATTTATAGTCCTAGAAGGAATATTATCTCAGGCTGCAGCTGTCAAATGTGGAGGGAAAAGGGCTGGACACTAACTTTCTTGTTTGCATATTGCATGGTTGTCAATGTGGCTATCAGTCATCCAGTTGTCAAAGTGAGTATCAGCCAGCAACTTGGCTCAGTTATAGCTCAGGTTAAAAGAGAAAGCTCAAAATGCAGTAAGTGCTGATAAAGTGCAGTGACATTAATCATAATTAAAATACTAATTTACTTAAATTAACAAGAATCATAACGTAGCAAAATGGAGATTACAACACAAAGACATGAATTCTGGAGGATCAAGGTTGGAATATTATGATTTGAATGCCTGTGTCACTTCCAAAATTCATATGTTGAAGTTTAAATCCAATTTTTATAATGTTGGGAGAAGGGACCTTTTGGGAAGTGATTAAGTTTTGGAGTTTCTGCTCTTGCTTTACTTTGTATATTAAATATCCCCCAAAATTGCATGTGATAAAGCCTTGGCTTTTAGCACCAAATTTGGTTTTAGTACTTGGTTTTAGTACTCTTGGGAAGAGGTGGAAACTTTAAAAGGTGAGTCCTAGTGGGAAGTCTTTGGGCCATTAGGCGCTTGAGCTGAGTGGGGATTATGGAACACTTTTTCTCTGTTTTTACTTCCTGGCCATGAATTGAACAGTTTTGCTGTGTCACATTCCACCATGATGTGCTGGCACAAGTCTGAAGCATAGGGACCAACTGACCATGTACTGAAACATCTATAATTATAGGCCAAAATAAACCTCATCTCTTCATAAGTTGTCTCTCTCCGTTATTGGTTATAGTAATAGAAAGCTAACACAGTCCTCATGAATGTATTGTTGCTTTTATGAAAAAGGTTTAGAGGAACACACAAGTACTTTTTGCTATGGAAGGACACAATAACAAGACACTGTCTTGGAAGCAGAGAGCAGCCATTACTAAACACTGAATCTATTGGTGGTATTTTCTCAGACTTCCCAGCTTCCAGAACTCTAAGAAATTAATTTCTCTTCTTCATTGCACCTTATAAAGTATTTTGTTATAGCAGCAGGAATAGACTGGCCCACACTTATTTGCTATCTTCATACTTAATTTGCTGTTGTTCATTATTCAGCAGATAAAACACTAACACTTTCTTCCTTCAGGGAGTCATCTTTGATTTGCTCTGAACTATGTTTTTTTTTTCCTTTTATGCATTCCCCATAGTGTGTTATATTTCTCCACTAAAATAATTTGGTGATATCAATAATTCCATTGACTCAATTGACCATAAGCTTTATAAGATCAGAGATAAAATGAATGTGTTTTGTATGTGAGAAAACATCACGATGGAATAACATGGTAGATTCCTGTTGCCTGGTGATAATTTAACCTCTAGGTTCAAAATTTCTCTAGGAGGGCCAGGTTCTTTTTTCTCTAATAAATGACAAGTCAAATAAAACAAAGATGGTTCCCAAATTTATTGTATTATTGCAATGCAAAAAAATATAATAAAATATAAGCAGAAAGAATATATGAAAATATAGGCAAAATAATAAAAGAAAAAAGTAACACCTGCAATTATTCTCCTGTCCTACTCACTCCCTCTCTGTTCTTTAAAATGAACATTTTTAAGGCAGATACTATTGTGCTAAGCTATGATAGACTCCGATTATTAATATAATGATAAGCAAAAGAAACAATGCCTACACACTGTCAAAATTTACATTTTTCCATTCATTTCCTTGATTTAAAAATTTTTGAGATGAGGTTTCACTATGTTGCCAAGGCTGATCTTAAACTCCTGAGATGCACATTTTTTTTCTCATTTTCACATCATCTGTGTGATTGAAATGTGTCTCATCAGTGTCACAGGAAGCATTTGGTTTTCTTTTATCAATACTTAAAATATTTGTATGCACTTCAAGCTAAAGTATCTTAGATTTGATGGACTAAGATAATTACTAAATATGTTAAATGCTAGAAAACAAATACATAGATATGAAAGATGGTAAGTTTGGAGGAAGATAAAGTATATTTTCAATAGAATGGTGATTGATACTTAGTATGAATATATCTAGAATTTATGTTCTCTTTCAATCTTCATAACCTTCTCCCAGTTCTTTCTATCTTGTGTAAGGACAGTTTAGTTCATCTAGTTGCCAAAGCCAGAAAACTGTATTTCTATGTTGATTTTGGTCTGCCTGGAATCTCATTCAGTGTACAAATAATTTCAAATGTTGAAATCAACATCCTTAAAATTTTTACATTTTCCCATGCCTACTTCCTTCATTATCACTGTCTTATAATATCAGAACCTCATTGTTTAGTAGCTATAAGTACAATTAGCTCAATCTCTACAGTTTTATTTTTTCCACCCATTCTTCACAATACCAAGAAAATGACCTTCATATATGACATATTTGCTTCACCCCCAGAAATCTCCTTTACTAAAGACTCACAGCACTTTGTACACATTTTGATTCTTATTATTATTACCTTGTGTTGTCATTTTTAAGTTCCAAGAGGACTGAGATCTTGCCTATCTTAGTTCATCATGATATCCTGGTAATCTAGCAGAGCACCAGGCATACAGAAGGTGCTTAATTAATATTTGTTGGATAGTCCTATGTATTTCCCCCTTTATCTAAGCTGTCTTAATATGAAAATGGATGTTTCAATGTGAAAAGTTTAAATAAATATTTGCTGGTCAAAACTGAATATTTCCAAGTGTGGCCTTTGTTAACTTTACATTCTCTTGTCTATGAACTTTTTTGTAGTATATTGATTTTACTGGCATTTCTGATATTGTTTGAAGGGAACAATGGTAAATGAAAGCCTCAAAGTAACCATGAGTACTCATCAATTCATAATTACATGTTCTCTTTCTGGGAATGTAGTTGACCCCTATACTCACTCCCTCCTCATCAATGGGAATCAGGAGTGAAATGTGGCAAGAATAGAAAGCATAAACTGTCAACCAATATGAAGATTAAGTAATATAAGTCTCTCAAGTAGAGGGAATTTTTATACCTATTAAAAGCTACATGTTTCTAGAACTAAATGATAATGCCAGTACAACATACTAAACTATGGGACGCAATGAAAGCAGTCCTAAGAGGGAAATTTATATCTGTACATGCCCACATCACAAAAACGGAGCATGGCCAAATAATTCATTTAACAATGCTCTTCAAGGTTCTAGAAAAACAAGAACAATCTAAATAGAAATCTAGTACAAGAAAAAATTATAAAATCAAAGCAGAAAACAATGAAATTGAGAGCAACAGAACAATCAAGGAATCAATGAATTGAAGAGTTGGTTCTTTGAAAGAATAAGTATAATAGACAAACCCATAGCCAATATAAACAAAAAAGAAAAGAATAGAGCCAAATCTATTCAATATGAAATGAAAAAGGTAAAATAACAACAGACACTACCAAAATAAAAAAAATATTAACAACCATTTTGCAAACCTGTATATCAGCAAATTAGAGACTTCAGAAAAAATGGATAGATTCCTAGATACATATGAATTACCAAAACTGATCCAAGGAGATTTAAAAACCATGAATAACCCAATAACAGGCAATGAAATTTAAGCAGTAATAAAAAAACCTACCCACTAAGAAAAGCTTAGTTCCAGATGATTCACTGATGGATTCTATAAAAACTTCAGAAATGTCTAACACCAATACTCCCTAAGTTCTTCAACAAAGTTAAAATGGAAGGAGTAATCCCAAAGTCATTTCTGGAACTAGCATTACACTGATTCCAAAACTAGACAAGGATAAGTAAAAAAGAGAACTATAGAATGATCTCTTTAATGAGTATATATCAACAATATACTGGCAAACAGGATGCAATAAATCATCAAAATGATCATGCAACGAAACCAAGTAGGCTTCATCCTAGAGATGCAAGGATGCCTCAACATATGCAAATCAACAAATGTAATGCATCACCTAAAAAGAGGCAAGGATAAACATCACATAATCATATTAATAAATACAGCAAAAGCCTCTGACAAAGTCCAAAATCCTTTCATGATAAAAATGCTAAATAAAATAGCTATCTGATAAAATAGGATAAACCTATTACCAACATCATATTAAGTAGAGAAAAATCTGAAAACTTTCCCTCTAAAATCAAGAACAAGACAAGGAGGCAAGGATGTCTACTACCATCAGTCCAGCTCAACACAATATTTGAAACATTAGCAAGAGAAATTAGGAAAGAAAAATAAATAAAAGGAATATGTATAAAAAAGGAAAAAGTCAAATTATCAATATTTGCAGATGACAGAATCCTCTACATATAAGACCCCCCAAAATACACCAAATAATTCTGAGAATCAATATCCAAATTCACTAACACAGTAGGATATAAAATCAATGCATAGAAATCAATAATATCCCTGTACACTAATGATGAATCCACTGATCAAGAAATTAGGAAAAATATTCATAATAGCACCAGGAAAAATTAAATACTTAGGAATTAACCTAAGGAAGTGAAAGACACCTACAATGAAAACTACAGTACTCTGAAAAAGGAAATGGAAAAAGACATCAATAAATGAAAAGATATCCTGTTTCTAGATAGGTAGGACAAACATAATTAAAATAGTCATAGTCCAAAAATTGGTATACAGATTTAATGGCATCCCAATCAAAATACAAGCAGCATTCTTCACAGAACTGGAGAAAACAATCCTTAACTTCATATGGAACCAGAAGAGACACAAAATAGCAAAAGCAATCCTGGATAACAAAAGCACAATGGGAGGCATCATATTCCTGAACTTTAAGTTATATTACAAAACAATCTTGATATAAAGAGCATGGTATTGGCACAAAACAGACATCCGGTTCAGTGGAACATAACAGCATGCAGAAACAGCTCCAAGCATGTTGAACTATTTGGTCTTTGACCAAGGGACTAAAAACAGACTAAAACAAAGATGGCTCTTTAATATAGTGGCACCTTGGTTCATGAATAATTTGGTTCACAAACACTTAAAGTCATTAGCATAAGCAAGGTCTTTCAGATGAGAAGCCTGGCTGCACAGGGAAACATACTGGGAATCAACAAATAAGATCATACAAATTAAAAAGCTTCTGCACAGCAAAATAAACAACCAAAACAGTGAAAAGAAAACCAATTGAATGGGCAAAAAATTTCTCCAGCTATTCCTCAGACAGAAGATGAATATCTACAATATATGAACAACTCACAAAAATTAGACACCCTCAATAGAAGACCCAATCAAAAAATGGACAAGTAAAATCAACAGACACTTCAGAAAAGAAGCACAAATGGCCAATAAGTAAATGAAGAAATGCTCAACAACTGAGACCATTAGAAAAATGAATACTAAAATAATATTGAGATTTCATTTTACCACAGAAATAGCAGCCATCATCTAAATAATAAATAATAACAAATGTTGATGGGGCTGTTTGGAAAAGGGACTCATGTACATTGTTGGTAGAAATGTAAATTAGTAAACCACTATGGAAATCAGTATAGAGATTCCTCAAAAGTCTAAAACTTAAAATTTTGTTTAACCAAGTTATTCTCCTCCTAGGTATCTTCCCAAAAGAGTTAAAGACATCATATCACAGTGATACATGCATACCCATGTTTATAGTAGTACAATTCATAATAGCTAAATCTTAGAAACAGCCTGTATTTCAATCAACAGATGAATGGATAAAGAAAATGTGGTATTTACACACGATGGAGTACTCCTCTGCCATAAAGAAAGATAAACTTGTGTCAGTTTTAGGAGAATGGATGCACCTTAAGACCACAATATTAAGTTAAGTGAATCAGACACACAAGCTTCTCCGTTTCATGATTTCTCTTATATAAGAAATCTAAAATATATGTAAAGAGCAAAATAAAAGATAGGTTATAGAAGTAGAGAGACAGATCTTTCTGAAATGGAAAGAAAATTAAGGAATGGAGAGAGGATGGAAGGAGGATAGGGAAAGAGATTAAATAAAAGGAATTAAGATGTTTATGTACATATACCAACTCCACATATGGAATTTAAACATACACTGCAAACATGTACTAATAAAAAATTGGAAAACAAATAAAAGCTTCGTGTTTCATTATGATCACCTTTCTCAATGAAAGCTATTATCTGGAATTTGAAGTAGAAGCAAAATGAAGTTGAAAAGAGAGAGTTGAATACTTCAGCGAGATGCATATCAATAGTCTCTCTTCTCCCCCATAGCTCACCATAAATGATTAAAAATCACTCCTGGGGGTCTTGGCTTGAATCTCCTACTTGTAACAGGTTTGTGAGTAAAAGAGCGGCTACCCATCTGCTACAAAAAGTGAAAGGAAATAAATCAGACTTATCCACTTTATGCTGAAGATCTATATTCTCTAAGGTGGATTTTAATTTTATTTTAATTTAAAAACCTGTCTTTTTATCTGTTTAAATGAAGATACTTTTTATTCCCTATTTGTAGAGGGAAAAAACTTCATTGCTTAAAACATATCAAATTCAATGTGGTCTTTGAAGTAGCAATGACCTCATTCATTTCAAAAATTAACTTTTTTAACATCACTCAGGTAATACATGTTCATTTTAGATAATTAAACATTCAGAGATAAATAAAGAAAATGTCATATGCTTGTCAACTAGTGATAACCATGTTTTTAAAATTTAAAATAACAGCTTTATGAACTAAAATTTGCATACTATGCAATTTACAAATTTAAAGTGCATAATTTAGTAGATTTTAGGATACTGACAGACTTGTACAACCAAGACCACAATCAAATTTAGATTACTTTTGTAATCCCAAAACAAAATACTCTACCCATTAGATATCATCTCCCAATCCCTCCCCTCTAAGTCTAAGCAATCACTGAACTACTGTTTATCTTCATAGATTTTCCTGTTCTGGAAAATTGTTTATTCAAAATAGAACATGCTCATAAGGACAATAAATGCCACAATATACCCCCCAAAATGGAAATCCTGCAAAGTGAGCTCCTACGCCACATTAGAGTGAAACGTAAAACTAAATAAACTAAATAGCAGAAACATACATAGAATACACTAACTTTCCTTCTCTCCTCTTTTCTGTTATTGTATCTGTTTTATATTTCATACTTTATTTAGATATCAACATTTTCATATAAGGGAAACCATGTGATATTCAAGCTTGTGTCGCTGATTTATTTCACTTAAAATTATAGTCTCATAGTGCATCAATTTTCCTAAACATGCCTGAAGTTTATTTTTCTTTATGGCAGAGCAGTACTCCATTATGTACAAATATTACATTTCCTTTATCCACTCATCTGTTGATTGACATAAAGGCTGTTTCCAAGATTTAGCTATTACAAATTGTATTGCTATAAACATGGATATACATATATCACTGTGGTATGATGTTTTTTAACTCTTTTGGGAAGATACCTAAAAGGGTAATAGCTGGATCAAATGGAATTTCTATTTTTAGTTTTTTGAGGAATCTCCATGGGGCTCTATTAGTTTATACTATCACAACAATGAAGAAGGGTTCTTTGCTCCCCTCAGCCTTGTTAGCATTTGCTATTGGTCAAATTCTTGCTGGTAACCATTCTTTCTGGGGAGAAATGGAATCTTAATGCTCTTTTAATTTGCATTTCTCAAATGGCCAGTGATGTTGAACATTTTTTCATGTATTTATTGGCCAATTGTATTTCTACCTCTAAGAAGTGTCTATTCATTTCAGGTGCCCATTTTTTGATTGGGTCTTTAAATTTGGGAGCTTTTTCTTTGAGTTCTTTGTATATTCTAGATGTTTATCCTTTTTCTGAGGAGTAGCTGTCAAAAATTTTATTAGCCAATGTTAACATTTTGTTATGAGTATATGGCTTCCAAGTATTTATAAAAAAATTGGTTCATTCTGAATGTGGATCTGTCAATTGTTTAATCTCTCTCAATGTTATATCACATATAGCTCTCCTTGTCAGTAAACTCAAGTACAAAAAAAAATGTGAATGAAAACTACAGTGAATATTTAAATTTTAAAAATTGTCACTGTAAAACTACACATTACCATTCTCAACTGGCTTTGGAATATTTCTGTCTAGAAATAAAATATTCATAGTCACATTCCTTGCCCAGATCTATTTGTATCACTGTATTTAACATCAAAGGTCTGAAGAAAGTCAAGTTAGCCCTTTTACCTAAAAGTAGTCGAGAACCAGATAGTCTTTTCCATGATAACTTAATGCTGAATTAAATGCTGAAATAGATATTAGAGTTCCTATTTCATAAATGTTTGCTTTATATATCATAGAACTATTCTCCAGTAAAATTATAACATTTTACATTCAACCTGTTAATGACTAAGGAAACTTCCCTATAGTCTCCTTTTTCAACTCGGTAATTCTAAAATATTGTTTCATGAACAAAAATTGCATTTATATTTTTGCTTAATTGATTATTATGATCATAACTATTTTTGCAACATTCACACAGCTTAATTTATCTTGGCTTTTTAAAGCAAGTTTATGAAAGTATGACTTTGAACATGATGTGTAAATGTTATATATGAAGTGCTGCAACAGTAGAAGGCATCTGTGACCATTAATTCTAATACACTGACTTCATTGGATTTAAAAGGGTTTAGATTAGTGGAGTATGCCCCTGATATGTCTGAATGGGTCATAGAAGTGTGACCTCATATACTATATACAATCTTTCATCAATTCCTCTCTGGTACAGTTTGCCTGCTCTGCTTCCTTGCTGCTGTGAACTGAGCAGCTTTGCTGCAACACACCTTTATGCTATGATGTTCTTGCCTTGATGGCAGTGGACCATGGTCTGAATCCCCTGGACTGTGATTCAAATAAACCTCTATTCCATTAAATTGATAATATTAGTTATTGTGTCAATAAGTGGAAAAAGTGACTGATACAGGCTCTACCTGACCATGTGGTTTAGAAGCTTTTGAAACTGGCTTGTGAGAGGAGTTTGGGTTGGCTTAGAGATACAGGTTAGAGAATTTCTGCCCAAGAATGCTGTAAGAAGACCTTGAAAGGTGATTCTGGTTGGAGCTTAGAAGACCAGGATGCTGTTAAGAATTCAGCCAGTAAAGTTTAAACTCAAGAAGTTTCAATTGGAGACAAGGACTACATTGGTTATTGGACAAGAGGCAATGTGTGTTGCACTCTGGCAGAAAATTGTCTACATTTTTCCTATGTCCTGAGACTTTGCAGGAAACTGAGATTAAGGACAGTGGGATAATTAATCTGCTGGAGGAAAGTTTAAGACAGCACAAAATTCAGGCTGTGGCATAGGTAATGATGGCTGCTTTTAGATGGATTTATAGAGAAAAATCAGAGGCAGAAAGCAGACTAAAACAATTTAAATAATGGCACAGAAGGAACCATGTGTGATATTGAAGCCAAAAGAGGTATGGGTACTGAAGAGGTTAGCACAATTTAAAATGAACCTAGTACACTGTACACAGATAAGAAGAAAGATGCCTTTACAGCATCTCAGGAATCAGCAAAACAACCCATGGCAAGATCAGGCATGCAAAAATGTAAACCTTTCATTTGAGGTTACAGTTCCTAGGACCCCTGCTCAAAAAAGGACCTCATCTAGAATTGGTTCCCTATGTTTCATTTTACATTGCTCAGCCATCCAGGCACAGAGTCCACTGAAATCATCATCCAGGGGAGCATGGCTAGTGTTTCCACTGACAGCAGACCTTGGCGTCATCCATGTTATGCTGGCTTTACCATCATGCAGAATGTAGGAGTTCTGGGGTTAGGGAAGCTCCCATCCAGATTTCAAAAGAGAGCTTGGGCAGGGAGCATGCTAGGAGCCCCTAAGAAGGTGCATATGAAGCTGTAGGGATCAGACAAAAGTTCCAGTAGGGACCTTGGGAAAATCAGAGATGCCAGGAATGTGAAATGTCTGCCAAGGAATGTTGCACATTGTGAGTAGAGCCAGCCCAATTGAGAGGCCATGAGGGCTACAACTGGGAAAGCCATAGAGGTGGGGACTCCCAAGATCTCTGAACCTCACATCTCACCACCATGTGCCCCAGATGCCAGATATGGAGCTACAGGATTTAACTTTCACTCTGCTAGGTTTCAATCTTGCTTTGGTTTGATTTTTTTCTATCCCCCTATTCTTCCCTTTTGGAATGGAAATATTTACCCTGTGCTAGTGTACCTTTGAATTATGTAACTTGTTTTTATTTTTAAAGAGTTTCACAGATAGGAGCTTGCCTTCAGTCTCAAGAGACTTGGAGTTGAACCTTTGAAAAATGTTGGAACTATTGACACTCTAGTGAAGAGATTATTTCATTTTTGATTATATGCAGGATAGTTGTATTATGTTAAGCAGAATTATGAACTTACTATTGTCATTATTTTGTAATTAAGTATAGTTTAAGGAGGTGTACTTGGGTCAGAATTTGACAAGGAATGAATTGTGACCATTAATCCTGATATGTCACCTTCACTGGATTAAGAAAAAACTACCAGATTAGTAAAGCATTCTACTGAGCATATCTCACTGTATCATGGAAGCATGACCCATGGGCAATACACAGTGATCCCTTGCCTATTCTTCTCTGGCAATGCTCCCCTGCTCTACTTCTTGACTGCCATGAACTGAGCTTGTTTGCTCCACCACACCCTTCTACTATGCCATTCCTGTCTTGGAGCCAGGGCTGAATCTCCTGAATTTTGAGCCCCTTTAACTTCCCCTTTAAGTTGTGAGTGTCCAGTGTTGTGCCCAGCAATGGGAGAGATGACTAGTATAGCATCTTAAATGTTTTCACTTACTATATGTATTGTGCACTTTGGCATTATTTTCTTTTCCTTCAAATTCATAATATAATTGATTTCATGGATGCAAATACAATTTAAATGAATATACCTTTCTCAAAGAAGTCCTAGTAGGATATTTGAAAATACGCCCATATGGTCAAGGGCACATGGTCAAGAAGTAGATCTCTGTGCTCTGCCTTTAAGAATATAATAGTTTTTATCTGTTCTGTGTAAAAGTCTCATCTTCCTTACAATACTGGAGACACTTTACTGGTAAAGGCAATGTCTTTTTCTTTTGATTTCCCCATGTCCATAACACATTCCTAGGTAAGCAAGTAGAAGCTTAGTAAATATGTACAATATTCCCTTATGATCACAAGAGATACATTTCAAAACTCCTAGTAGATACCTGAAACTGCAGAGTACCAAATCCTATGCATACTGTATATTTCATATACATTTATACCTATGATAGAATTTAATTTGTAGATTAGGTACTGTGAGAGATTAAACACAGTAACTGAAAATAAAATGGAATTATAAAATATATGGATAATACCTGATTCATGATGGTTCCATCTAATGATTTTCCAAATGTATAATTGTGTGAGAAGAATACACATTCAGTAGACTCTGTATTTTGAATTTTAATCTTTTTCCTGGCTAGTGATATATACTGGGTTAATCTTTTGTGATGCTAAGTAGTAATACCAAGCCACATTTCTCAGCCAGTACAGTCACATCGCTGAGAGAAATAACTGATACTGTGCAGTGCTGTGTTACTGGCATTGTTTGGATACAAATATTCAATAAAACACATAAGATTTCTAATATTTTATTATAAAATAAATTTTAAGTTAGATTAGCTTTCCATCTCTAGGTTGATATAAATATGCTGAGCTCTTTGAGGTAGTGTAGCCTAAGCTATGACGTTTGGCAGGTTAGATGTTTTTTAAATGCATTTTCAATTTAGGATATTTTCTTTTTTATGTAACATTACTTATTTATTTTATTAGTAGATGTTTTTAGTACATAATGAATGTATTCATCACAGGGAGTTGATATATGTGCATAACACACATTAATTCTTTTTTGTCCTCTTCACTCATCCCTCCTTGCTCCTTCTAGCTCTCGTTTCCCTTTCCATTTGCAAAAGTTCTATTTCCATTTCTTCCTTCAATTCTTTTGTTACATTCCTTTTTTCTCCCCTCTGTCCTCCCTCTCTATCCCTTGTTCTCTTTCCAATTAAAAAAAGAGATCTTCCTCCTTTTATTATCTATCATTTATTTTGTTATTTATTTATATTTTGGATTTCTTACATAAGAGAAGCTAAGCAAGCTGGATATGGTGGTCTGTAATCCCAGCACTCAGGAGTCTGAGGCAGGAGAATCACTATGAGTTCAAGGCCAGCCTGGGATACATAGTGAATTCAAGGTTAGCCTGAAGTACATAGTGAGATCTTGTCACAACCACCCTACAAAAAGAAAAACTATGCAATATTCAAGCTTATGTGTCTGATTTATTTCACTTAATAGTATGGTCTCCTGCTTTACACCCTGCTTGGTTCACCATTTCTACCGCTTTCACCACCAGGACTGAAGTTGAAGGGGGCGGTGGGCAGTTGTTGGGGAGCTGGATTCCAAGACATCGAAGTTCATCAAAGAAGCTGTGGGCCCGGGCCTCTGGAGGACACAGTCTGGAGGACAGAGTGTACTCTAGCAGACTTGAACAGAAAGTGATGGGATCAGATGACGTCTGAGATTTGAACACCTGGGGGCAGGGGGGTGCAGGGTCATGAGGGTGAGAGATGCCCTAGGCACCAGCATCCTATGACTCACTGCCTGTGGCAAATAAACTGCCTGCCTCTCACAAACCCACCTTCCAAATAAGGAAACAGAGGCACAACCACTGATAGGAAATCAATGTATTTGGCAGGCAGCCCGCCCAGGTCCTATGATTATTATTAACCTTGCTATCAGCTTCAGTTTCCCTGCCACAGAAATGGAATCTTGATTACCTGTGAGTCCTCAATTTCTTAGATTCCATAAACATTTAAACGTGAAAAAAGTAGTATGGTCTCAAGGTGCATCCATTTACTTACAAGGACTTAAAATTTATTGTTCTTTATGGTAGAGTAGTACTCCATTGTATATAAACACTACTTTTTCTTTATCCATTTGACTTTGGATATTTTCAACTTTTGGTATGTTTATTGGGATGCTACCATAAGGAGAGAGCATCCATCTATAGTATAATAAAAGTTATTATCCCCCAAAAAACTATTGGTAAGTTTTCTTTTATGGGTGTAACCATTAATCTAGTTGTCAACCTGACTGGATTGAAAGACACTTACAAAATGTGTAAACTACACTTCTGGGTTTGTCTGTGAGTGTTTCCAGAGACAATTGGCATGTAGAGCAATGAAATGAGTGATGAAGACCAATACTGAACTTAAATCGCATGATCTTTTTTTAAAATTCTTTTATTGGTACATTTAGGTATACAACACATTTACATTTCTCATTGGGAACTTGTACCTTTACATGATGCATCTTGGTTCTTATTTTTTCCCTATTCCTAGCCCTCCCTTCACCCCTCCACCCTTCCCTATTTACAAAGACTTTATTTCCATTTTTCCCTTTCTCATCATTTTTCCTTTCCCTTCTTTCCTTTCCCCTGCCCCTCCCACTACCCCTACCCCTTTGGACCTTTTCTTCCTATTTTACATTATTGATTATTCATTCTAATCATTGATACATTTTAGGTATACAATATAATGACTTTCATCATTGGAAATTTGCACCTTTACCTAGTCTCTCTTGGTTCTTATTTTTCACCCTTGCCCAGCCCTCCCTTCAACCCCTCCATTCCTCCCTATTTACAAAGATTTTGTTCCTATTTTTCCATTTTCTCATATTAATTCCATTCCCTTCTTTCCTTTCCCCTACCCCTCCCACTTCCTTCCCCTTTGCCCCTTTTTAAATCGCATGATCTAATGGGCTGAGGGCCCAGACAGAACAAAAAGCAAAATAAGGGAAATGGTCTCACACCTGTGTATCTTTGACTACTCTTGAGTGAGCATGGTTTTTGCTACTGCCATCACCCATGGACATCTCCAGTTTCATTAGCATTTGAATGTAGATTTTCACCAGAAATTCTCTGGGCGATTTCCAAGCCTTTAGTCTTGGACTTGGGCTATATCATTGGTCCCTCTTGTTCTGAGACTTCCAGCTTCTTGGGTTTGGCATCTATTATTTTTGTTCTTCAGCCTGCTTATGGCCATTGTGAACTAATTATTCAGTCTTCAATTACGTCAGACAATCTAGTAAATCTTGTCTTCTAATTTACACACACACAAAACACATACACACACATACACACACACAAAACACATACACATACATGTTTCAATTGGTTCTCTTCCTCTGGAGAAACTTCACTCGACTCATGGGATATACTATTTTGCAGCTTGAGGTTTGAGAGTAAAACTAGCTGAAATTTGTTTTCCTTCTTAACAATTTTGTTGATAGATTTGTTCTTACCATAGATCTTAGCAACATCAGCAACTTTTTTCTTATACAGTTGAGGAATTTCACATTTACACTTAAAGAAATCATTTTACACTTAAAGGAACCTAAAGAAATCACATTATGACTTCTCTTTTTCTGAATTGCCAGCATCACTACCTTTGCACATTGGAGTTATTAATAAGTAAAATAAGTGTTACTTGAATACAGGCGCTGTGGTGCTGTGACAGTCAACCTGATAACAGAGAAAGCTACTAACTGATAATAAGCAGGACAGTATATACAACATGGATATGCTAGACAAATTGATGATTTACATCCTGGGTGGGGTAAAACAGAACAGCACTAGATTTCATCATACCAATCAGAACAGCATGTCATTTAAAACCTATGAATTATGTATTTCTTTAATTTTCCATTTAACATTTTCAGACCTCTTGATTGCAGATAATTAAAACTATAGAAAACAAAACTATGCATAAGGATAATTGTATTCAATGAAACTAATTAAAATGGAAAAGGAGCCTATTTTATAAGTCTTTTTCATTCATATCATAACAAGCATTTAAACTGAGGGATTATTCTGGTATGTATGCTTTTGCTAAGAGATTTTTAAAGTAATTTGTAACATTGTTAAGGACAAGACCAAGCAATGCCAGTGGGATATTCTCTTTGTGTCTGTAGATGAAGATTAATATTGAAAAGCATTCCTAAACATGGATTTAAAGTAAATATTTTTGCTTCCAAAATACTTTCAGATAATATAAGTTTAATAGGAACAGTATAGACTAAAGGACTTTCATCTCTGATTCAATGCCCATAGCTTTACAGTATAAGAGTTCATCTTGATGAACACAAGTAAAGTATAACATTTTGCCCCGATTTTTGGCAGAGCCCAAGGTTGAAAGGGATTAAATGCTGTAGTGGCCTGAATTATAATTTACTGAGATGCCATGTCAATATGTAGTTGTATTTTAACAGAGAGGTTGAGGTCAGATGGAGAGAATATATTGTGAATTTTCTTTTCTTTATGAATATGTTCAGAACTTGTGAATATCGGTGAAGATGAGAGATTTAGCACAAAGAGAAGGACTTATAATTGTTTGTTCTGAATTACTGAACCAGCATGAACCATTTATTGTAGCTTTGGCAACATAAAATATAAAACCAAATCTGTGAATTTTAGGTAAAAAGAAATCAGAGGAATCACTGGGTTTGAGATAACAAGATAAATTCATGTATGAGATTTCATATTACAAAAGATAAGACTTTTTAACTAATGGGGAAGTGTGATATTGGAATGTATATCTTAGGTCAGATTTGACTAAGCAGGGGTGTAAGCCAAACAACTTCTTGCAGTTCTACTGGAAGAAAGACTAAGATTTTGTGAATCCTCCTGTGTTCTAGCTACAAATGCGACCATTAAGCTTAATTTTCAAGTTGACTGGCTTGGAAGCTGCCTAGGAGATTAGCAAAACACACTTCTGGGTGTGTCTGAGTGGATAAGGGAAGCATGATCTTGAGCAATATATTTGTTTTCTGGCCTTTTCTTTTCTAGTACTGCTTCCTGGCTTCCACAAAGTAAGAAGCTTTAGTCTGCTATGCTCTTCTCCCACGATACTCTTGTCTTAGAGTCATGCAATCATGAATGGAACTTCTGAAACCATGAGCCAAATAAACCCCTCCTCCTTTAAGTGGATATGAGGTATTTTCTCCAGCATTGGGAAAGCTGACCAATACAGAACATCATTGTAGAAGTGGGACTGCTGCTATGATTGTGCCTGGCTATGTGATTCAGAAGCCTTTAGAACTGGTTTGAGGGAGGATTTAAGAAATATTTGGAGAACCAGTCAGATGAAAGCCTAAAAGCTTATAAGCAGATCTTGATGAGTAATGCTGGTTAGAGCTTAAAAGTGCAGAATGCTGAGAGGAATGTAGAGAGGAAGGCTAGGCTTTTGAGGTTTTAGGTAGAAATGAGAACTCTATATGCAATTGGGTTAGGATCATTAATATTACATTATGAAAAATGTGTACATTTTGCCTATATCCTACAAGTTTGTATCAGGCTAAATTTATAGTTGGTGAACTAATTGATCCGGTAGAGGAAATTTTAAGGCAGCGTGAATTTAAGGCAATGGCATGGTTTAAATGGCTGCTTTTAGCCAGGTTTGCAATGAGGATTAGAGGCAAAAAGCAGAACAGAAAGATGTGAAAATTTGTAGCTTGGCAAGAAAAGAAGTGTTTATAAAGTTGGAGCCAAGGAAATTGTGGTGGCTGAAAAGATTAGTGCTATTAAAAAGAAGCCAAGTACTTTATACCAGGATGATAAATCAGTTCACTTGAGGACATCTCAGGAATCGGCCAGTCTTCACCCATTACAAGATCCAGGACATAAAAGAATCAACTCCTTGGAAAGATATTGCTTGAAGAAGAGAACTCCAAACTGCTCTCCTCTCTCAGAACTGTGTAGGGAAGTGAAACACTAAGTTCAGCCATGTAGCTGCTCAGGGGCCACAATAGCCATGGTTCAAGGGGTCCAGCTACTTCTTGAGGTGGCAGCAGACTTTGGCATCATTCATATGGCACCAATTACACAGGCATGCAGAGTACATTTTAAGGTCATTGAGGCTTCAACCTAGATTTCGAAGGAAAACCTGAGAAGGTGGGAAATTGAACCTGAGATGGTGATGTGTAAAGTTGTGAGAGTGAAACTGAATGTCCACTCTAGACCCTAGGAAGTTGGAGGTGCCAAGAATATGGAATGTCTACTGAGGAAATAAGAGGCACCAAGAAAAGGCAGCCCAAGTGATCATGTGGGTTGCAACCGGAAAGACCATAGGATCAGGGCTGCTCAATCTATTTTGAATTCACATCTTGCCACCACATAGCCTGGATGCTAGACTTGGATCTATGGGATTTAATGATTGCTCTGCTGAATTTGGTCTTGTTCTGCTCCTATTCCTTTCTATTTTCCTATTACTCCCTTTCAGAATGGGAAAGTTTACCCTGTGGCATTGTATGTTGGAACTATTTAATATTCTTTTATTATTTTTATAGGTTCTTAAAGTTTACCTTGAGTGTCAGAGGAGATTTTGGACTTGGACTTTTGAGCAATCCTGGAACTGTTAAGACCTTGGCAACTCTTGAGATGGATTTAATATATTTTGCATAATTAGATGGATGTGAACTTTTGGGGGCCAATGGCAGAATATTATGATTAAGATTTAAAATATCCTCCAAAAATCTCGTGTTTAGATGTGGAAGTTAGGAAGGTTATTGGATTATGGGAGCAATATACTCCAGTGGATTAACCCACTGAATGTTGCTGTTATGAGGTGAGGCCAAATTGGAGAGGATTTTAGCCCGAGGATGCACTATTGGAGGGTCTATCTTTCGCCCTGGCTCTTTCTTTTTCTCTCTGCTTCCCATGATTTGAGCAGCTTTATGCTATCATGCCCTTCAACCATGCTGTTTCTGCCTCGGAGCCTGCCATCCATCCATATACTGAACCCACTGAAAACTTGAATCAAAATAAACCTTTCCTCCTTTAAGTTACAGATGTCTGGTATTTTGTCCCCACAATGGCAATGTGACTAACACAAGGTGATATTAGTTCTATATTATTCTCATTTTGGCTTTTTGCACTTTCTATCTCATAGGGGTTAACCAGATTTTAAGGGAGAGCTGTGAATTAGTGTATGCCAATCAGTTTGCACTGTTTATTGAATTTTAGTAAATATTCAGTATTGTTACAGATATTAAAACAGAAGAAACTGTTCTTACCATAAAGAACCATATAGAATCATACCTGAAACAATCAGCAAGTAAAATATTTTATGATATATCCTGCTTTTGATAGTAGTTTTAGGAAGATTTTATCTGTACAAGATGGAAAGAATGAAATTTAAAGAAGGGAAAATCTCTCTGGATAAGAAAGATTCAGTTAAGTTGAGGTCAGAGGCAAGGGATCCACAAGCAAGAAAATCAGATATAACTGGAGGTGCCAGAAATTTATCCCCAAAAGCTTTCTTTGACTTAAATGAATATTATTGTCCCATTTTGTTTGCTCAATAGCAACTTTCTCTTCTTAGATATCTTTGTTGTCCACTGTGAACTTGTTTGTACAATTAAATCATTTAAAAATCTGTCATATTCCTAAGAAAACACAGCATGGGGAATTCTTTCAAAATTAATAGCACCAGCACACTGAAGACTGGATTCTGCTTACTTGAATCTCTTTTATATTGTTTAATGTATCTAATGTAATTGTTCAGTATCTGCTCTTACATGGAGATAGAAGTTATTCATATGTGGGATTTTGAGGGGGGGGATTTATTGCATATGTAAACTGAACGGTTTTTCCTATCAAATAATATTTGCTTTGATGAATCCCTCAGTCTCTAACATGACATTCTTTGCCATTAATGCTACTTAGTTTCAAATCTCAAATCTCTTTCTTTTTCTTTCTTTCTTTCTTTCTTTCTTTCTTTCTTTCTTTCTTTCTTTCTTTCTTTCTTTCTTTCCTTCCTTCCTTTCTTCCTTCTTTCTTTCTTTCCATTTCTTTCTCTTTCTCTCTCTTTCTTTCTTTCTAATTTCAAAAATTCATGTACAGATCCTATTCAACAGCGGCAGGACACATATCACACTTTGCTCATGCCACTAGCAATGAGATATGGCAATGAATTTTCTAGGTTATGTCAGAGAGTCACTGATAAGATTTACATATCCCATATTCAAACCCCTATACAATGAAAGTGATCTGGCGTGTGTCTGTCTGTCTCTCTCTCTCTCTGATCTTTCTATTCAACATCCCTTTAATTAGGAACATTTAAATTCTGTACTACTGAGAAATCTCATGTAAGTTGCCCATCATTTGGTATGAAATTAAATACAAAACAGGGTTTCTGAGCATGTATTTTTGCTGAGAATTTCTTTCATTATATGTTTCTGAAGAAATGGTATTTGGCAATGTTCTTAGATATAGCATGAGTAGCAAACGTATACCAATACCTTATTATTTCCAAGAAAGCATTTCATGTGGGAGGTATCAGTAATCTAAAATAATAGTAAATTTTTATTTTCTTCAATTCTAAGCCATACTTCCCCATTTTTTTTGTATTGCAATGTTTTTTTAAGCCTCCCTTGCATTTCTTGTCTAATCCTATTTCAGAACCTACCCCTGATGTTGGGACAACTATTGTATTGTCTTTGCTGTATTGTGATTTCTGTGAAAAAGGACAAGATACGTGTGAATATGATAGTTTGATGAATGAATTTATTGAGAGAGATGACTTATGTGGCAGTTTGTGAAAGAAACTAGGATCAACAATAATTTAGGACATTGATTTGTCAAATAATGGAATAAATAGTTTCTGAACAACATTGTTAGAGAATGATTCTTTTTCATATGCAAATAGGTTTGACAAAAATATGCTTTATGTTAATCCAATATCCACTAAAGACTATGGATTACTGGGAAATGGAAATTCATGTTGTTAGAATGATCTCAGCCATCTACATGACAAAATTAAAGTTCAAGGTAATTTCCTTTAATATCCAGATTCCTCTATACCACTTTCACCCAAATTCATTTAAATTGTACAGGAAATGAGTATGACCTTTATTTTTAATATAAACCAGAGAAAATAATCTTATGTATATTTCAGAGAAATAGTTTATAATCTGATATAGTATTATCAGGTTTCACATAGTAAACCATTTTTGTACCATAAGCCTGTATGGGAAGTTCTGTGCTCTTTTTCATACTTCAGATTCCCTTTTATTCCACATGTATCAGTTAGCTTTCCCATTGCTTAGAGACAATACCTGACATCAACAATTTAAAGGAGGAGAGGCTTAATTTGGGTTATGATTTCAGGGGATTCAGTCCATGATTGCTGACTCTGTGGGAAGAGGGTTGTGGAGTAAAGTTGCTCAATTCATGATTGCCAAGAAGGAGAGCAGGAAAATAATAGCTGAGAGGAAGGGTCTAGGCATCAGATATAGTACCCATGGTCACACCTCCATGATCCATCCAGACATGCCCAGAAGTGTGCTTTACTAATCCCCTAGGCGGTCCACAAGCTAATTAAGTAGATAATCAAATTTAACTGCCATACAAATTTGATGGAACTTATAAAGAAAAAGAAGTATTTATTCTGAAGTATCTTTAGCTTTTTGAAACAGTTATTGAAGGAAACTTCTTGATAAAGGGGAGAGACCTCTCTGTTAGTACCATGTTTCAATTTAGAAAGTCTCTCAAAGATATATATGGACCATTAGGTAGACTAAGACAAAAATAAGTCATCACAACAGTTTCTAGATTATTACTATTTTGGTTATTAAATAAGGTGCCCTCTGCACAAGGAAAGCAGACTGCCATCTATGTGTAAAGATTTGAGAAAAATTGAATAACCTGCCTGCCCAAAATTGTGTCCTCCACTGATCAATAATAGTTCTCAAATTCTCACTGTGGTAATAATGTATTTAGTATAGAAAGTGTCAATATTAACATGTAAACATGTTAAATGAATAGAATAAAACATTGATTCATCAATAATATTCATTATCACATTAACATTCAAGTGTTTATCATCAAAGGTATTTGTTAAGTAGGAAATAATTCTTAGAGGAAATACAACCTGGCACAAGGAAATCTGAAGATGAAAGAGGTGTAAAGGGCACATTGGTGTCTAGAGTATATGGCTCAAATGAGCTACTTCTGTTAGAACAGGATAAGTGGTGAGGGGGAAGGTGCTTTGGGATGCCAAGTCCAAAAATACCAAAAGGAGAAATGATCAATGTCAATAAATGAGTCTTTTATTATTCAACATTCCCTTTATGCAGTTCTTGAGGAAGCAAAATAATCTATTCATATAATCATTCTCACTAAAGTCCTTATACATTTCAAAACTAGTTTCTGGTTCAAGCATTGTTATCAAAATATAAATCACATATAAATATACACTGGATGAGTGCTTTGAAGCAATTTCCTTAGAATGGAAGAAATTTAGAACTGTAAGGACCTTTAGCGTCTAATCCTGTTTTTCAAAATGTGTTTCCTGGGATCTTGTTATTCTGAAAAAAAATGTGGTGATGGTCACTGCAGGGGTAAAGATAAGAAACGACAGTCATAATTACAAATGTCTTGCTCATGGTTCAGGTAGAGTAAATATGCTTTTATCTATGTTCATTATTTTGCCTTTCAATAGTGATTATTTGAAAAGCAGATTTCATTGATTTTTAAAGTTCTTTAAAACCCAGGGATCTAATGTAACTCCTTCATTTAACAAATGAAGAGCTTGAGTTACTTAAATTGCAATTTCAGAGTACTGCTTAACTTTTAAATACTGCACATATTAATGATTAATACGAATTTGTGCTAATAAGCAGTACGAGGTAACTTAATAAAAATTAAATTTATACTATACATAAAATAATAAGCAAAGAATCCTGTTACTATGCAAGAATTCATTACAGGACAAAAATGAAATCATATTAAAGGTATTGTTAACTTATTGTGTTTGGGTATGTAAAAGCTACTTATTGTTTTTAAACTTGTATGTATTTTTATTGAGTCCTTGGAAATTTACAAAGGAAGGGATCACTTGAAAACTTTTAGTCAGTTAGGATAACACTTGAATGACCAAAAGTTTTCTAATGCCGGGTGAAGCCATGGCTTCACTGTGCTTCATAAATATCAAACAAATTGGTGCCTCTGTGATTTTTCTCATGGCTTTGTTCCCTTAGACCACCATTACTCTCTTCTGTGGTTTTCTGAATCTAATCAATTTTTCTAGTCTACTGAAGCTTTATGTCTTCCAGAAAGTCTTCTCTGACCAACTAGCCCTCATTAAACTTGCCTTTCTCTGGCAAATAAAGTACAAATTCAGACTTGCCTTCTTGTTCTTTGGCTTGTTTTTTTTTTTTTTTGGTCCCATTTGTCTTATCCTTTGGCTTGGTATATGTTTGCCCTAATCACTTCTCAGTGTCCTTACCACATTATGTACTTTTTGAAGCAAAAGCTGTCCTAATCCCTTTTCACCCCACTCCATCAAAATTTACCTTGTTAATAGTAATTAATTAGTAGATACTTGTTAGTTGACTATTATCATCACTTCCTTTAAATAGTCTTAGAGAACATGATTGTATTCTGGCATATATACCTATAAAACTGCCTAAGAAATGCCCTATGTTATTCATTTCACATTAATGCATAATGCTTTTTGAATTTTAAAATACATAATTCTGTAGACAATATCCATGAGGTGTTGTAGGAAGCCATGCAGTAACACACAATTACTTTTTCTAATGCCTAGATCCTGTTCAAAATGCTCCTCAGTTTATTCTGAATTTATTATGCTTCTCAGTTTTGAGTAATAAAATAGGAAATGCCATAATCAACAACAATAAAAATATAATTATAAAGGAAGCAATTTTGAAAATACAGTTATGTCAATCTCTGGAAATATTTTGAACTCAATTTGAACTGCAGATTATTGTAATAACATTCTTCTAACTAGAAATGAGTATTCTTATCAAATTGGAAAAGTTTCATTTTAAGCCAGTAGACAATATTTCTTCTTTCCAGTAAAATCCTGATTTTAGAATAAATATTTGAGTTTAGTCCTGGTATTTATGTGTATATGCTTGTAATATGTACAGTTGAGAGCTGGACATTCATCAGAAGTATATAGTATTTTCAAATAGAAAAATACTCATATTCTAATGTAAACTATCTTAAGTATTCAGAAAGTTAGTTTCACATTAATACATGGCATATGGTTAGTGAACAGGATTATTGTTTTATACTTATACAGAAAAAGTGCTGGATTATCATTGGAATGCCTCAATTGAAAGTCCCAGTAGGGAAGCAATTTTATTGCTCATCAGATTTTTATACATTTGGAATTTCAAGAAAGTATGTGACTTGAAGTGATTATTAAATAATAGTTGGAAGTTGAAGGGATGGTTCTATACACAAAGCAAATCCACTTCTCTGTAGGCATCTTGGCAGGAATCAAGTTGAACTACGTATTTTTGGAGTCACTTTCTTCATTGTCCTACATTGGCTAAAATAAGAGAAAGAAGGAATCTCTATGCTTGAGCTAAGATTATCCATTTCTTGGCATATAGGTCTCTGTTGGTTATAGTTGCTAGGGATTCTAGATGCTCTCTGACTCTTCAAAATAAAATTGTTCCTCTGTGGAATTTGAAAGCTTTATAAATGGGATTCAGATAGGTACCCTAAATACTGTTTCTGGTAAGAAGCCCATTTTTCTATTTTGCCTCTAATTCTAGAGGTATGCTCAGTCTCTTCTCCAAAAATTATCTTCATTGAGAATATTGAAATTGATTTACTTAGTGACCCTCAAATCCTCTCCTATCTTTAATGGACAAACATCATGATTCTCATCTAACTCCTACATATGTAATAGCTTCTCATAGTGCAATTTTCGCCCTGATCTATACCAACACCTGCTGAATTAAACATGGCTAGAGGAAAACACATAACCATATTGACTGCTCTCATTTTAATCTTAAGATTGTTAATATCAAGTGAGTTCAATTTTATTCCCTAACATAACACTCAGCTGATGTTTTCATTTTCTCAACTGTAAAAATTAGCCATAATTTTTTTCTTTCTGGTATTAGGCATTGAAGTTAAGGCATTTTTCCTGAGCCACATCCTGAACCTTTTTTATGTTTTATTTTGAGACAAGGTCTTGGTAACTCACTAAATTGCCCAGGCTATGCTTAAACTTGTTATTTGCCTGTCTCAACCACCCAGGTGGGTGCTGGGATTATAGAGGAATGAACCATTGCATGTGGCTACCAAAAACTATTCACAATATATCTACTCACCTATGTCTACCTTCTCTCTACCACTTTCTCCCTTTTTACTAAGGAAAAATGTTTTTGTTTTTATAACAGACCATCCTCTGTATTGTACATAAAATCCTGAATTTCTGTTCCAAGGATATTGCTACAAATACTCTTCTTTCTCTTCTGAATCATTTTCCTCAGTTCTATTGAATGTTTTTAGGAGCATAAATATAATATTTTTGAAGCTTCAAAATACTCTCAGAGGATTAATCAAAGGAAAGAAAGAATGTCAAAGCATAAATGTAGAAGGAATAATAGATTTTTAAAAAACATGACTTTGTAAATCCCAATATAATCAAGTGAGGCAAAGAAAACCAATGGCTTATTTATTAGTTATCTTTCTGTCATTGTGACCAAATACTTGAGATAAATAAACATAAGTATGAAAAGTTTTATTTTGCTTAAAATAATAATACCTGTTTAAGATGTTTTAGTCTATGGTTGCTTAGCCCTGTTGGTTTGGGCCTGTGGCAAGTTTATACATCATAGTGGGAGAATATGGCAAGGTTGGAAGCACTGATGACTGTAAGGAGGCTATTGTAATAATCCAGGTGAGAAATAACAGTGGCTTAGGACACTGCCATCTCATTTCCTGATAGGACAGGTGTCTTCCTGATATGTGATTGGTTGAACAGTGAAAGAAGTATTCCTATAGAGACAATATGGTGAGAACATGGGCTTTACAGGAACACCTTATAATCCCATGGGCTAGTATAACAAGAATGCAATAATTTCCTGTGAATGGATTGGTCACTGGTTAATGTAGCTTGACTTGAGCTGTACTGGTGATACACCATCCCAGAGGGCTATACATTAACAGGCATGTAGGGTGCATTATGGGAGTGGTGAAAGATATTAAAGAATAGGCAGATATCTCATATTAAGGAACTATACAGAATATAGGCCTTTATCAGTTCCTGAAAACCTCATGCATACCATTTGATGCATGGTGTAAAGAAGGTTTCTATGGTTAGTCAGCATTAACTTGAAAAACAATGACGACCAGCAAAGGGGACTGTGGGCAGTTAAGATAAGGTCTATTTTTCTTTATTTCCCTCATAGTCCTCCAATATAAGGGAAATTAGGCATTGAATAGAGACAGAAATTAGGAATGGCTGAATTAGACTATTTGTTCCCCTACCCATAATGCTGGAAAGGAAGGGAAAGTATAAGTGAAGCCCACTGTACATTCTTAATTTTCATTATGAGTCCTTGGTCCCTAAGATGGCATGTTTGGGGAGTGGAGGTGTGTGACACATATAGGAAGGAGGGATAAAACTTAAATCAAATTTGTTATTGAAATTTTAAATTCATAATGGATTTGAGGCAGTAGATTGGGAAGTGGCAAAGCTGGCTGGAGAAGTGTATGTGGTCGGTTAATTGCAAAGTCCCAGTATATATGCAAAAAACAGTTCCCAAAAACCTACACATGGAGCCAATCAGACATTAGTACTATCTCCAGTTCTTCTTATGAGAACTTGAATATGTTTTTAATAGAATGCTCTAGACCAGACATCAGTCTGAATAGTGGGAGATAAAAAAGGACAGCCAATATAGAGCATGGGGCTACCATGTTCTCTTTTTCACAAAAGTCCATTCACACTCTGTAGAATATACTTCTTTTCCTACTTTTAAGAAATATAAAACCTCGCTACATTTTGTGCTTGTTTGGTCCAATTCTTTGTTCTGGAAGAACCTAGAAAACACCTCGAGAAAGAGACTTAAGCATACCAAAATCTAGTAACATATTTGGCAGAGTCAGCCAGAAGGTAAGGTCCTTTGGGGGTCTCTCTCTCTTTCTTTCTCTCTCTCTCTCTCTCTCTCTCTTTCCACTTTATGGCCCAAAAGATTTTTTTTCCTTTATCTCTCTCTCTCCCCTAGGAAAGCTCGATTCCTTTTCTTATCCCTTCTCTCCTAGGAAAGGCTTTCATTTATTGGAGGGCTCAAATCCTTTTTGGTTATTGGGGAAAAGCAGGCAACTAGAAGGTGGTAAAAATTAATGAAATCTGGGACTCAGGAGGCTTTCTCCTGATGCCATGAACAGTTTCCTACCATGTCCTCCAATGTAGGCAGGGAAAGGGGAAGTGTATGACCTCTGTGTTTTTCTCACATGTCCACCTCAAATTTATGTCCATTTTTCTTTCTTCTTTTCAGTCTCTGATTGCAGATATGAGTCACTAAAGAGCTGCCAGAGCACCTGTTATTAACTCAGTCTCAGAACAGATCATTCAAGTTCCATGTGTATAACCTAGAGTTTAATATGCCTTTTTGTCCTTATGTTTCTGTTCTCCTCAATACTTTGCTCAACTTTTTCACTCTTTTGGAAAAATAGCTATTGGTAACTTAGTTTCCTGCTTTAGTAGCCACCTAACTCAGTTTACTCCGTTTTATGCTCAAAGTCTCATCTGTACTTTCCATCTAAATGGCCTGGGTATCATTAGTGAGTCACTTTCTCAGGGCCTTGTTTCATCTCAGTCTACCTTTTTGCCATATTAGTCAGCCATTTCAGTTGGTCTGTGGATAAGTCACATGGTTCTGTCATGCTTGTTTGCCATTTTCTTTTCCTTTTTCTATTTTTTTTCAACTGGCCTCATAGTCACCAAGAAATCTATGTTCAACCATGAGTTTTTAATTGTCCCACAGTGTCCTACATCCTTACTAGGAAGAGATTTACTAGCAAAATTGGGGGCAATTCTTTAATTCTGGCAAAGGTGATTTTACTCATATGACTATGCCGGGCCATGCTATTAGACACCCCAGAGATTATTATAAAGACTTGTACTACTCTTAATCCCGACTCTTTGATGCCTATAGGCTCAGAGGTTAAAAACTCTTGTGAGCAGGTGATTTCCCAGGCATGTGCAAGCAGAGAGGACATCAGTGACTGGCCCATTCAAAACCTTCAGGAGGTATGGTTCACTGATGGAATTATCTTTGTCCAAAAAGGACACCAAAAGGTATATTATGCAGTTGTCAGTTCACAACAGGTCATTAAGGCCGAACCTCTTTTCCCAGTGACCTCTGCTCAAAAACTAGAGTTCATAACTCTTGCTCCAGTATTGATATTAGGAAAAGGCAAAAAGTTAAATATCAATATATGCTCCAAATATGCCTTTCTGGTGCTATATGCCCGTGCAGCAATCTGGATATAAAAGAACTTGTTAACTGATAAGCAATCATCTCTAGAGAATAAGCAAGACATTCTACAATTCCTAGAGGCAGTTTATCTTTCCAAGCAGGTTTATTCCTGTCATTCATTGTAATGGACACCAAGAGACAAGTATAAAGTCTCTTTAGGAAATCAAAAGGCTGATAAGGAGGCAAGAAGGGAAGCCTTACTGCCCTTCAAAAATGCTAGCCTTATTTACAATTCCCAAAAAACCATTAAAACCCACCTATATCCTTCAGAAAGATGAACAGGCCATAGCACAAGGTGGGAATTAAAAGGGGACACTGCGGGTATTAAGAAACAAACTGGATGGGGCTGGGGATTTAGCTCAGTGGTTTCGCTGCCTGCTGCACAAGTGCAAGGATCTGAGTTCGATCCCCGGTACCAAAAAAAAAAGAAAAAAGAAAAAAAAAAGAAACAAACTGGTCCTTCCTCAAGGGATACAATATAAGCCTATACAACCCTTCAAAATTCTTCCCATATGGGAAGAAATGCTACATGGGGAGTGGTCACTTGAATTTTTATATGACTAGGACTAGCAGCAACCACCCAACAGTTCTGCAAAGCTTGCACACACTTTGCTTACAATAACCCTGGAAAATCCAAGCCACCTTCTTTGTTAGTACCTGTACAGAGAAGAGGGACATACCCCAGGGAGTACTGGCAATTAGATTTTACCCACATGCCAACATGTAGGGGATTTAAACAAATACTGGTACTAATTGACATTTTTATATGCTGGATTGAGATCTTCCCTACTCATTCAGAAAAGGCTCCAGAGGTAGTCAAGGTGCTTCTCAAAGAAACCATTCACCAGTTTGGACTAACTTGGTCCCTTGAGAGTGACAATAGGTCTTTTTAACCTCTCAAATAACTCAGTGAGGTGCCAAAGGCTTCTATAATAAAGTACCATCTGCATTCTACATGGAGACCTCAGTCTTTCAGAAAGATCAAGAGAATTAACCAGACTCTAAATAAATTCTCATAAAACTTTTCCAAGAGACTTCTGACTTTTCCAAGAGACTTGATTCCAATTATTGCCAATAGCTCTCATAAGGATTTAAAACACTGTCAAAACTTGGGTTATATGAGTCCATTTGAGATGTTATATAGAAAGCCTTTTCTATCTTTTGATATGATATTAGGCCAAAAGATCAGGACACTTTTACAATATCTTATTAATGTAGGCCAACTACCACAGGATATCTAACTATGTGAACAAAGTCACAGCTCCTGGCCCAGGGGGACTGCCTATGTCAACCCTAGAGATCAAGTTCTCATTAAAACTTAGAGAGAAGGGACTCCTGCAGACCAATTAAAAGCAAAATGAAAGGGCCTATTTTCGGTCATCCTTCCTTGACACACCCACTGCAGTAAAGGTAGAAGAGATAGATCACTGGATTCACTTTTCTAGGACAAAGCTTGCTCCACTTGAACCATTTGAAGGAGAGAGACCAACCAAAACAAGAAAGTTACTCCTGTGAACTTCTGGAAGACTGGGAGTTTTTCAAAAAGCAAGACTCCAGTACTGTTCTGGATACAGATAAATACAGTTATTAATGACTCTAATTTAGCACATCTTAAATGGGCACCAACATTGAGACTCCAGTTATTAATTTTATCTATAATGTGGCTACAGCTCTCAAGCTCTTAAATAATTTATCTAACATCCCTCTTTCTAATACTTTCTCCTCCATAGGAACCATGGAAATCTGACCTGCTCCTTCTCATATTTGGGATCTACATCCCCAACCTGATAGTTAAAATACTCTTCTGACAAATTCACCAAGCTTTCTTGCATCAAAAAGCCAATGCAATTTTCATTCTTTTCACACTTTCTTCTGACAGGTTTTTTTTTCTTCAACTCAATTGATGAGCTACAATACCTCAAGGTAGTTGGAGAACACATAATCCCAAATAGGTAGGGCCTACAGTCCCTTTCAGTAGAAAGTAGCTATACAAAGGGGGAGACTCTTAATTCCTTCACAACCCATAAAGAATTTGGGGGATTTATGTCTCTCAGGGGAAATGAAGCAGGATATTATGGCTTGGCAAAGCTGACTGGGGAAGTGGGTGTAATCTGTTAATTGTCAAATCCCAGAACACATGCACAGAGCAGTTTCTAAAGCCCTGCATGTAGAGATAATCAGAACGTGGTTTCTCAAATTCTTCTTTTGAGAATTTGAGCAACTTTTTGGTATGATAACCTGACATCAGCCTGAGGAGAGGGAGATATAAAATGACAGGCACCATTGAGCATGGGGCTACTGTGCTCTCTCTTTCACAGTAGTCCATTCTAATGGTACAGAGTGTACTTCTTTTCCTACTTTTACTTGTCCAAAACTTGCTCAGAACAGTATGTTTCTTTTCCCATCTGTAATAAACAAAAAATTCACTACAATTGGTACTCTGTCTGATTCTTTATTCAAGACAAGAGGTACCTAGAAAATACCTCTAGGAGGGCCCCAGCCAAAGGCTCCCTGACAACAGCTACACAGTTGCCCAGGCCCCAGGCAGAGGCTTGCCTAGATTCCATCAGTAAGTGTGCACAGGCCCCAGCCACAAGCCTGCCTGGACAACAGCTGCACAGGTATGGAGGACCCAACCAGGGTCCTGGGCAGTCATGAGCAGTTTGCGGGCACAGGCGCCAGCCAGATAATTGATAAGTGCGCACAGGCCCCGCCAGAAGTTCACCTGGACAACGGCACAACATGAGGATGCAGGAGACCATCATTCTGAGCCCAGGAATTGGCACAGTGATGAGCAGTAGAGAGAAGGTCTCTCTAATACTTTTAGAGAATTGAAGCCCACTGGGAGAGCAGAGTCACCTCAATAAAGGTGCAGCAGAATGCACCCATCAAAATGAGAAGACACTGAAACAAGACTTAAAACCAGACTTCCAGATCACCAAAGGCAACTCCAAGGGGTAACAAGATAGAACAGTCTGAAACTCAACCACCTGGACTCCTGAACTGGCAATAAAAAAGGATCTGGAAAAAATAAAATCAGAAATTATTTCCCAAATAACAACAGAGATTGTGTCCATAGTGAAAGACATGATTAATAACTCTAGAGCAGACTCTGATAAAAAAAAAATAGAGGAACTTAGGAACATGATGGAAGCCCAGCATAGGAAATAAATGGAATCCATAAAACAGATTCAAACAGATATCCAGGAGATGTAAAACTTCATTGAAAGTTTACACAGCAGAATGAACCAATGTGAGGACAGAATATTAGATATAGAAGAAAGGATTCCAATTAGTGAGCAGGAAAAAAAAAAGATTTCTTAAAAATAACAAGGGAGGGGGTCAGGCATTTAGCTCAGTGGTTCTGCCACCTGCCTTGCAAGTGCAGGGTCCTGAGTTTGATCCCTGGTACCAAAAAAAGTGAATGGGAAGTTTTCACTTACCCTTTGGGCTAGGGATTTACCTCAGTGGCACTGCACCTGCATTGCAAGCACAAGATCCTGAGTTTGATACCCCATATATATAAAAAAAATAACAAGGGAACCCAAGAAATCAATCCAGCAGCTGGTAGATGATGCAAAGAAGAATAGAAAACACATTTAGGAGACAACAGCACCCCAAAACCCATTGACATATTAACTTCTAATAGCTGAAACTGTCTATTTTTGAAATATCCCTAAGAAGAAGTAAGGGACAGGATCAGAGATTTCCATAAGATTAGAAAGTAGTGACTGGAAAAAAATAAAATCACTCAATTAAAATATCAAATAAAAATATCAATAACAATATCAAAGAAATCAACCAATAACAAATGCTGGTGGGGTTGTAGGGAGAAAGGAAACCTTCTTCACTGTTGGTGGGAGTGCAGACTGGTGCAACCACTGTGGAAATCAGTATGGAGATAACTCAAAGGACTAGAATTGGAGGTCCCATTTGACCCAGCTATTCCTCTGCTGTGTAATCATCCCAAAAGAATTAAAAGAATCATACCACAGTGAAATATTCTCACTCATGTTTATAGCAGCCCAGTTTGTAATAGCTAAAACTTGGAAATAGCCCAAATGTCTATCAACTGGTGACTGGATAAAGAAGACATTTTTTTTAATAAAATGGAGTACTACTCAGCCATAAAGAATGAGAAACTAGAAAAATTTATAGCTAAGTGGATGCACATTGAGGCCATATTCTTAAGTGAAAGAAATAGGACAAACGTGTAAGTACTGAATAGTTTCTCTGGTGTGAAAAACTGAAAATGTAAATAAGGATGAAAATGTATAATTGATATTGTGTAATAGGAAGAAAAGGTCTAAAGTAGTAGGGGAAGTGGGAGGGGTAGGAAAAAGGAAAGAAGGGAAAAGAAAAAATATGAGATAAGTAAAAAAATGGAAACAAAGTCTTTGTAAATAGGGAAGGGTGGAAGGGGTGAAGGGAGGGCAGGGGAATGGGGAAAAAATAAGAACCATGATACATCATATAAAGGTATATGATCCCAATGATGAATGTAATTGTACTTGAAATGTATCAATAAACTTAATGGAAAAAATATTTAGTAAATTACTTGCACACAGAGGACCTGCTATGTGTGTTTTACTTTATATGTGTCATTATATTTAACCTCATTAGCAACCTGGTTTACACATACATGCATACAGACACACACACATCCTCCCCCCCCCCACACACACACTCCAAAACCCCAGAGACTTAGAGAATTTAAGTAATCTGTTCCATCTCCTATGAGTAGAAAGTTGCAGAGATGGGTTTCAAATCCAAGCATTTTGTTTATAACACAAGCGCCTAACCATTATATTCAATAGACAAGTGGAATGGGAATTATAGATTCTTCTGCTGGCAAGCCATTTAATACTGGGCTCATCACTTATCTCTTTTGTTTGTTAGTTTCTCTATCATTAGTGTATGGAAAATAAATTTTGCCTTATTCCACTGGATTCTCATAGGTGCAGAATAAGATAATGAATGAAATATAATTACCAAAGTAAGGCTTTACTATTCTATTATCTATGTATTTGTAACATTCTGTTACAGAATGTAACCGATGACAAAAGAAGAACAGATCTTATAGAAAATAGGATTGCTTATTCTCTCTCTTCTCTTTAACTGTTCTAAGACAATCCTTGGAAGAATAGGTAAGAAATTCTTAGCTTTCCTGTGAGAAAGATGTGCTCAGTTAAGTGAAATTCTAATGGCTTCACTATGGTTTCAGATTGTCTTTCATCAGAGTCTGCCTTCCACTTCAGAACACTAACCAAAAGGACCCAACTTGTGGATTTACATAAGCTAGTTGAAGATAGTCACTGACATAGAATGTGTGTGTTCTGGGATGCTTCATGAATGTAACAACAACTCCTATTTCCTTTGGTATTTTTCTAAAGAATAGTTAACTTTGAACTCTGATATTTGAATGGGCTCCAAGTTTTACTTTCTCCTTTTATACAGCTAATTAGGTCATAACTTGTCCACACTATTTTACAATTAGTGATCTGTTCTCTCTCAATAAGGAGTTCCTTGGCATTTGCAAATCACTGCATGTATCAGGCCAACTCATCATTTAAGCATGGCCCCCCTAAAAGATTTCTTTTGTGTGCTTGTTTTTTCTGTTTCCTAATTTTATTCTGAGGGAATAAGTGTTAACGCTTCTCAGATCCTTTGGGTTAGCAGTCTGAAGTGGAAAGCATTTTCTGTGATGAAGACAATCTGAAATTATGGGGAAGGTGTTGCAATTTCACTTAACTGTGCCAATTTTTCTCAAAGAAGGTTCAGTTTCATTCTGTTGTTCAGCTGGACAGTGTATCCCTTATTAGCACTACTCATGTTCCTTATAAATATGGATCATTTATCAACCGGTGTCTCTCTCAATTCAAAATCATCCCTCTCTATAAAGTAGCTCACACAGCACATTCCAATATCGGTAGGGCAGGTTGTCATAGTTGCCTATAAATGGAGAGAAGATACTGAGGAAATGCTCAGTATATGACAAACAACTCTTAATAATAAGTTGGAAGAGGAGGCTTCTGGGTAGGCATGCCATAGCTCCCAGAAGAGAGGAGACCTCCAGATCAGTGCCTCATGGCTCCCAGGCAGCAGGAGGCTTGCAGGTAGGCGTGCCACAGCTCCTGGCCCAGAGGAGACCTCCAGATCTGCACAACACAGCTCCCAGGCAGGAGGAGGATTCCGGGTAGGTGTGCCACAGCTCCCAGCACAGAGGAGGTGAGCCACGCGGGTGGCAGGAACAAGCCCCCCATGTCAAAATGAGAAGACAGGTAAACAAGCCACAGAACCAGACTTCCAGATCACCTACAGCAACCCCAAAGGGAAGCAAGATGGAAAACACTGATACTCAACCACCTGGACTCCCCAAACTAGCAATGAAAGAGGATCTGGAAAAAATGAAATCAGAAATAATTTTTCACATAACAGCAAAGATTGTGCCCATAGTGCAAGACATGATTAATAAATCTAGAGAGGATACAGATAAAAAAATAGAGAAGCTGAGGACCATGATGGAATCCCAACATAGGAAACAAATTGAATCCATAAAACAGATACAAACAGATTTCCAGGAGATGAAAAACTCCATTGGAAGTCTATGCAGCAGAAGGAGCCAATGTGAAGACAGAATTTCAGATATAGAAGATAAGATTGCAATTAGAGGCTAGGAAAAGAAAAAAATTCTTTAAAATTTTAAGGGACCATGAGAAATCAATCCAGCAGCTGCTAGATGGTGGAAAGAAGAATAACATAAGAATGATTGGAGTCAATCAAGAAACAGGAGAGAGTGCAGATGACATAAAAAAACTGTTTACAGAAGTGATGGCAGAAAATTTCTCAAGCAAGGAAAAAGACTTTGACGTACAGGTAAGTGAAGCATATAGGACTCCAACTAGCCTTGATCAAAAAATATCAACCCTTCCAGATATAACTGTTAAGATTCCAGAAACCCAACGGAAGAACAAAGTTCTCCAAGCAGTCAGAGAAAAGAAACAAATCACATACAAAGGAAAGCCCATCAGAATCACAGAAGATTTCTCCATGCAAAACCTCAAGGCAAGAAGAGCTTGGAGTGATGTGTTTCAAGTCCTAAAGGAAAACAGCCTCCAACCCAGACTGATGAACCCTGCAAAACTATCTTTCAAAATTGATGGAGAAATAAGATACTTTCAAGACAAAGGGCATCTTAGGAACTTCAGGAATACCAAACCAGCACTCCAAAAAATCTTAGACAATATCCTAGGGAAAGACAATGAGGATCACAACCCCAGGAATCCCAGCAGAAGGAATCCACCAGGCACAACAAGAAATTAAAAGCAAAGGGGGAGGATCAAACAAAAAGAAAAAGTCATGACAATAATAAATCAATATGTATCAGATATAACCATCAATGTTAATTGTCTCAACTCACCAATCAAAAGAAATAGGGTGGCAGAATGGGTCAAGAAGCAAGTACCAACAATATGCTGCATACAAGAAACACATTTAATTCAAAAAAAACCTCATAGACTGAAAGTTAAAGGGTGGAAAACAATTCTCCATGTGACGGGAACCTGAAAAAAAGCTGGAGGAGATATCCTCTTTGCAGACTAAGTGGATTTCAAACCCACACTGATTAAGAGAGACAAAGGAGGACACTATATCCTTGTAAAGGGAACAATCCAACAGGAAGAGGTGACAAGCATAAATATCTATGCACCAAACACTATTGCACCCAACTATATAAAACAAATACTAATGGACATGAAAAACCATATAAGCACTCATACAATAGTAGTGGGGGACCTCAATAACCCACTGTCACAAATAGATAGATCAACTAGACAAAAAACAAGCAATGAAATACTAGAACTCAATCAAACTCTTGAACATATGAACTTAACAGATGTTTACAGAGTGCTCTACCCCACAAAATCATAATAAACATTCCTTTCAGCTGCATATGGGTCATTCTCCAAAATAAACCACATACTCACTCATAGAACAAATTTAGGAAAGTACAAAGGAATTGAAGTTGTCCCCTGTATATTATCAGACCATAGTGCAATGAAATTGGAGATCAACAGCAAAAGAAACTGTAAAAACTTCATAAACACATGGAAATTGAACAACACACTTCTGAATAACCAATGAGTCACAGAGGAAATTAAAGAAGAAATCAGACAGTCCCTTCAATTAAATGACAATGACAATACAACATATTGGAATCTATGGGACACAATGAAAGCACTCTTACGAGGGAAATTCACAGCAGTGAGTAATCATTATGAAAATAGAGTGATTCCAATTAAACAACCTGGTGCTGAACCTCAAGCTTCTAGAAATAGAAGAGGAGGACAAATCCAAAGCTCATACAAGGGAGGAAATTATAAAGATCAGGGCAGGAATCAATGCAATGGAGACTAAGAGAATGATACAAAAAATCAATGAAGCCGAATTGGTTCTTCGAAAGAATCAACAAAATTGACAAACCCTTAGCCAACCTTATCAGAAAAAGGAAAGAAAAGGCCCAAATCCATGCAATTAAGAATGAAAAGGGGGAAATTACAACAGACCCAGAAGAAATCCAGAGGGTCCTCAATACCTACTTAGAGAACCTATATGCCAATAAGATGGACAACACAGAAGAAATGGACAGATTCCTAGACACGTATGAATTAACAAAGTTGAATGAAGAAGTCCCAAAAATTCTAAACAATTCAATATCAATCAATGAAATTGAAAATGCAATTAAAACTTACCAACCAAGAAAAGCCTGGGTCCTGATGGCTTCACTGCTGAATTCTATAAGACATTTAGAGAGTAACTACTGCCACTACTGTTTAAACTTTTCAATGAAATTGAAAGGGAAGCAATACTCCCAAAATCATTCCTGGAAGCAAACATCACCTTGATCCCCAAAGCAGAGAAAGACCCAACTGAAAAAGAGAACTATAGGCCAATCTCACTCATGAACATAGATGTAAAAGTCCTTAATAAGCTACTGGAAAACAGAATGCCAAAGATCATCAAGAAGATCATACACCCTAATCAAGTGGGATTCATCCCAGGGATGCAGGGATGGTTCCATATATGCAAATCAGTCAATGTAATACACTATGTCAATAGAGCCAGGGATAAAAACCATATGATAATCTCAATAGATGCAGAAAAAGCATTTGCCAAAATTCAACAAGAATTTATGATAAAAACCCTACAGAAAAAGGGATAGACAGTCTCTACCTCAATGTGATAAAAGCCATCTGTGAAAAACCAACAGCCAATATCATACTAAATGGTCAAAACCTGAAATCCTTCACACTAAAATCAGGAACAAGACAAGGATGTCCATTATCACAACTCCTGTTCAATACATTTTTGGAAACATTAGCCACAGCAATTAGACAAGTGAAAGAAATTAAGGGAATAAAGATAGGAAATGAAGAAGTCAAATTGTCATTATTTGCAGATGACATGATACTCTACACAGAAGACCCCAAGAACTCCACCAAAAGTCTTCTAGACTTAATAATCAAATTCAGATAAAGTAGCTGCATACAAGATCAACACACAAAAATCAGTAACTTTCCTCTACACGAATGACAGAGTCACTGAGAGAGAAATAGGGCAAACAGTTCCTTTCACAATAGCATCAAAAAAACTGAAATACCTAGGAGTCAACCTAACAAAAGAAATCAAAGGCCTCTTCTCTGAAAACTATAGCACTCTGAAAAAAGATATTGAAGGGGATATCAGAAAATGGAAAGACATCCTTTGCTCCTGGTAAGGAAGGATCAACAAAGTGAAAATGGCTATACTTCCAAAATTGCTATATAGATTCAATGCAATCCCAATTGAAATCCCAGCAGCATACTTCATACACCTTGACAAAATAATCCAAAAATTCATTTGGAACAAGAAGAGACCCAGAATAGCAAAAGCAATTCTAGGTAACAGAGACATGGCAGGGGGTATTACAACCCTCATCTTGAAACTATACTACAAAGCAACTGTGATAAAAACAGCATGGTACTGGCAAAGAAATAGACCTGAGGACCAGTGGAACAGATTAGAAGATGCAAAAACAATGCCAGACATACTCAGCCACCTCATCTTTGACAAAGGAGCCAAACGCCCTCTCTGGAGGGAAGATAGTCTCTTTAATAAATGGTGCTGGAGAAATTGGGTTTCCACCTGCCAAAAACTAAAACTAGACCTATGTGTCTCACCAGGCACTCAACTAAAATCAAAATGGATTAATGATCTAAATATAAAAACAGAAACGCTGAACTGGCTGGAAAAGAGGTTAGGTCGAACTCTTCAAGACATTGGCATAGGAAAAGACTTTATGAACAAAACCTCAGATGCCCATGAACTAGCACAAACAATCAACAAGTGTGATCTCTTTTTACTAAAATGCTTCTGCACAGCAAAAGAAACCACCAGCAGTGTGAAGAGAGAACCCACAATGTGGGAAAAATTTTTCACCAGCGGTCCCTCAGACAAAGGTCTACTATCTTGAATCTATAAAGAACTTAAAAAGGTCAGACCTCCCAAATTTAAAGACCCAATCCAAAAATGGGCATCTGAAATGAACAGACATTTCTCAGACAAAGAAGTAGAAATAATAAATAAATACATGAAAAAATATTCAACATCACTGGTCATTCGAGAGACGCAAATGAAAACAACGCTTAGATTCCACCTCACTAGAGAACGAATGGCTGCTATCATGAAATCAACCAACAACAAATGCTGGTGGGGTTGTGAGGAAAGAGGAACACTGGTCCACTGCTGGTGGGAGTGTAGACTGGTGCAACCACTGTGGAAATCAGTATGGAGATACCTCAAAGAACTAGGACTGGAAGTCCCATTTGACCCCGCTATTCCACTGCTGGGTATCTTCCCCAAAGAATTAAAAGAATCATACCACAGTGATATATGTGCACCCATGTTCATAGCAGCACAGTTTGTAATAGCTAAAACTTGGAAGCAGCCCAAATGCCCATCAACTGGAGACTGGATAAAGAAAATGTGGGTTTTTAATAAAATGGAGTACTACTCAGCCATCAAAATCGAGAAATTAGAGACATTTATAGCTAAATGGATGCACCTTGAGGCGATAGTCTTAAGTGAAATAAATAGGACACACATGTGTAAATACCGAATAGTTTCTCTAGTGTGAGAAACTGAAAGTGTAAATAATGACTAAAATGTATAATAGATAATGTGAAATAGGAAGAAAAGGGGCAAAGGGGTGGGGGAATTGGGCAGGGTAGGGCAAAGGAAATAAGGGAATGTAATTAATATGCGAAAATGAAAAAATAGAAACAAAGTCTTTGTCAATAGGGAGGGATGGAGGGGTTGAAGGGAGGGGAGGGGAAGGGGGAAAAACTGAGAACCAAGAGAGTATGTAATGGTGCATATTTCCAAAGATGAATGTCATTATATTGTACAGCTAAAATGTACCAATAAAATGATATACAAAACAAATAAGTTGGAATAAATTAATTATGTTTATCTTATAATGCCGTTCCCTTATTTTTGTATTCTTTATTTCCTCACTCTTTAACTTTTCTTTTGTAAAATTCCTTATATGTGGTATAAATTCATGGTTTATTGGTTCTGACATTCAGGTACTCATTTAAATCAACATTATTTTTACCTCCATTCATTTTCCTCATTTCTATATCATATTCTCTGAAACTTTCATTAGTGAACATTTGACGGTCATGAACTATTTTATTTTATCTGAATATGACTTTAACTACCTTCTTTCTTAAAATTGTTTTTTGTAAGATACTGTTCCACTATATTTTAGCTTTCTTTATTACTGTTACCTAGGCCATAGTCCATCTATTTTTATTTTTGTGTGTCTGCACATACTGCCTTCTTTCATCTTATAGCTAAGAATTTTTTTCATCTTTGTTAATTTTCTGTTTCACTGTTATAAGATTTGGTATTTATTTCTTTATTGTATGATAAATTTGTTGTCATAATTTTAGAATATTCATAGCTAATATCTCTTTGAATGTTGTCTCCATTCTCCTTCATTCTGTAACTAAAGTAGATGTACATTAGACGTCCTTGCTCCATCTTCTAGTTTTCTTAAACTTTTTAATTTTCCATCTTTTGTTTCTATTGCATTTTGTGTTAATTCTTTTCCTTCCAATTTACTAAACTTGTCTTTGGCTATACCTATCTGTTTGACACTGCCAATTGACTTATTTTAAATTTAATTATATTGTTATTTCCAGAAAGTGTTTTGGTCCTCTCTCAAAATTTTAAAAGACTCTCATACTTTAAAAAATTAATTTTATTGGTATATTTTAGATATACATAATTATCACAGTCATCGTAGGGAATTGGTACCTGTACCTAATTTATCTTGACTCTTTTTTTTCTCAATCCTCTCCCCTCTTTTCAATCCTTCTTCTCCTCCTTATTTACAAAAGCTTTGTTTCCATATTTCCTTCTGTACTCCTTTTCTTTTTTCTTCCTTCCTTTCCCCCTTCTCCCTCCCTTGTTCCCTTCCCATTTAAACATTTTCCTCCTTTTTCCCAATATCTATTACACATTTTGGTTTTGATACTTTCTTAAATTTAAACTTTATTTCATATCATGTATTTGAAACTACCAATTTCTGAACTCTGTCACTTTTTAATATTTTACATGTGTATGTAAGTGCATATTGGCTTTTGAGTCAAATGATTTGTTTTCTTATGTTTATATAACTTTTCTTTTTGGATCCACATTAAATAGAAGTTTATTTATGGGAACTACTAACAAATATGTTCAAGGTAATTTCTTCCAGAGAAGGCTCTAACCAGCTTTAATTGAATACTTAGGCTTTCTATTAAGCAAGTAGAATTTAAAATAAATATTCAAGTACTTTTTTTCTTAGTTGAGGCATACTATAAATTCAGACTGCAAGCCAATGTGAGAGCACTATTTTTGTTAGCTTTTCAGGGAAGATCTCAGCCCCACTCCAGGTTTACATAAACAGTGAAATAGGGAGTTATCCTTGCTATTTTTCTTTTGCAGGTGAGCTGTCTTCTATTTTACTCTTTTCCAGAGGGCATCATACTTTGTAATCTTGACTTCGTTCAGGGGTCACTTATCAGACTCCTAACTTTGAGAACCCCGATTTTGTCTTTTATGTTTGGTGCCTTTCCTAACCATCAAATCAGAGATTGAATCAGCATATGTGCTCATAGTAGCAGAGACTTGAGGGTTTATAACAATTTTTTTAGTGAAAAAGGCTCTAAAAATTATTTTATTTTCTCTTCCATTTATGGAAACATATGTATTTTAACCATCACTTTAAATAATTTTTAGCAAGAAGGGTATTTTTATTATATTAGGTATTAATTTTTTAATGAACATATAAGCCAGTATTGTGAAATCTATAATTCTTCTGTGAAGAATGTGGAATGAACCTAACATCTCCTTTGTTTACAGGGCATTCAAATTTATCTAGGAAGAAGTCAAAAATAATTATAATATTCTTTAGAAGTCACATGATAGATTGCTGAATTAGAATTTAAAAGCCAAGGAGAAGTTTATTGTGGATTGAAGAAGTCAAATCAACTTCTTGGAAGAAGTAGTTTTTAGAGATGGCCAGTAAGAGGATGCCTCTATCTTATAAAAACATCTTAAATATACTGAATCACTCTCTGGCTCTAAGGTCCTACATTACTCTAAAAACAAACAATGACAAATGTGTTACTGCTGTTTGTGTTGTACAGAATCTTGGGAAATAACATATTAGTATTTTTCCTGGAGGCTAGAGAGAGCATAGAACCATGTTAAATTTTTAAAATTTTAGACGGTATACATAAGACTTATATTTCATTATTACATAAATAAGGATAATTTTTTATACATGAAATATTAAATACTATACATAGGTAGATACAGATATATAGATGCAGATGGTGTGTGTGTGTGAAACTGATTAGACCTAGGGCCAAATATTAAAAATAATTTAGCATAGCTGTATTTTCTGTAGGATCCTCTCTGTTAATATACTGAGTTGAGTATATTATATTTAAATGAACTTGTTTATTTAATAAAGAGAAAGACATCACTATAGATGTTTTAAAATACTAGCCAGCTATTTTAAAAAGATTTTTCAATATATGCTCAGTTGAAATGCCAACAGTGGCCAAGCTGATTAGCTTTAAGGAAACTCAACTGGCATTCAGTAAAAATCTCATTTCAATCTTGGTAGAAATAATTTATTGTAAAAATTTTAGAAAATATAGATAAGCAAATAAGAAAAATATTTTGTATATTATCACATATGTGAGACAATCAATTATATCATTTTGTTTTACATCCTATTTCTGTTTTAAAAATTATATAACAAAACATACTAAGAATCTACATTTTTTAAAAATCTTGAAAACTAAAATCATACTATAAAATTGTGTAATAACGTTTCATATTTGATATAAACATCCTTCTATGTCACTTAATATTCTTCGCCATTATTATTTTAATGGTTTATAATACTTTTTGTATAATGTACTATAACTTTTTAAAGCAGCCCTCAGTTTGTGGTACTTAAATGCTTTTGAATTTTTCAGGGTTATAAACATTACTGTAAAGAATCTCTACACAACACAATGCTTGAACGTATCAATGATAATTTCAGTTGGACAAAAATCTATAAAATAGGGTTGATATATTTAACAGTGTAGACCGATACTTAATTCCTTCCATTATTCTAAGGAAGATGGCGGTGATTTTAGTTTGCAAATGGAAGCCAAATTTTGCCAAATGCTTCTGTTTGCCAACAAAATTGTTTGGGAACAGTAGTATTCATGAACTGAGGCATTACTGTACATTTAATATTCTGATACATATTGCCTAGTTGCCCTCAACAAGGATTTCACCAGTCTATACACTTACTGCCACTGTTTAAAATTGCACATTTTCTTTTTACTGAAGAAAACTGGGAATATTAATAATGCAGAAAAGATTCCAGTTATTTGGTGTGAAAGATTATACTTTACTCTAAAATTCTTCCATTCATATGATTTGTAATTAGATGAGATATTTGAAAATGTTGGAGTTCTGTGTTTGTATTTTGTAATTCCCTATCAGTCCTGGTGATTAACTTATTTTCTTTTAGTTCTTGTACTTAGTTTCAAAAGATGGTGCAAATAATTACTGAGGAAACTAAAATGTTAGAAGAAGCTAAGGAGTAGAAACCCATAGACTAGGTTCCTGGATTCATTTATTCAATCATAATTATGAAGTGTTTATTATTTGCCAGGCATTCTTCTAGGTATTGGAGAAGATAGATCTTGTGCCTGGAAAAAATAAATCAAGAAATAAGATATGCACTAATCTCTTAATAGAAAAATAAAACATGTTAGACAGGGAACAATGAGTATTATGATGATGGCTATTTTAGTTAGGGTAGTCAAGAAGGTCTGTGTGAGCGAGATATCTGAAGATAGACCTGAATAAATGTGCAAGGAAAGTATATATGTGACTATTTCAAACAGAAAAAAAATACAAAAGTCCTCAGACTGTTTTTAAATAGGGCAACTTATTTGCTTTCTTTTTTCATTTTTTATTTGTATATATCTGTGCTACATAATGATTAGATTTATAGTGGAGAATTCGTACATATACATAACATATCTCAATTCCTTTTTGTTCCCTTCCCCTCTCACCTCTCCCTTCTACTCTTGGTCCCTTTCCCATTTAAAAAAGAGGTCTCCCTACTTCCTATTGTCTATCCTTTAAGTTGCCCTTTATTTATATTTTGGGTTTCTAGTATAAGAGGAACCATGTGGTATCTCTGTGTTTTAAAGATTATTTAAATCATTTTATGTTTATGAAGGTATATAGCACTTTTTCTTTTTGAATCCATCTATAGCTTTTCTTAACAGCTTAGTTTTAAGACTCATAGATGAAGATGAAAGTCAGCTATCTCTTCTTAACCAAGCTTTCATGATAATTACAATTTTAAGAAAATGTAGAGGGAAATTACTGTTTTAAGTTAAATTTAGTATAATGATAATACTTTTACTTACTTGGTTTCGAGTACCACAGGATTATCAGGAAATAGCTTTTGTAAAAGTGTTGAGTAATCAAGAGCTATTTATTGCCTTATTAGTTCTCAAGTGATGAAAGGTATTTCTTTTAATAAAAAATAAATGATGTATAATGGCCTGTAAAAGGAGATTAATATGAGCTAGGACCCAAATACAATTTATTCTTCAGAATTGATGGCAATAGTTTTATTTCTAAGAAAATGATTGACAAGTGGAACATGTGACAGTCCAGTGACGGAAGTACACTGATTTCAAGGATGATTTTGCAGAAAGTATTGTCACTGTGATTATTCAGACAGTGTGATATGGTTTAATTTCACATTGAATGGTAGATGACAGTGGGCTTCCATATATAGTGTATATATAGACTTAAATTTCAGGGCATTTAATAGCTTCCTTTTTTGTATCTGATAAGGATATGTGTGCCCAATCTTTGCACTATTTCATTATTCGCTCTCATTTACTACCTATGATCTTACTCTGTGCCATATTTGACATGTGTTGCTTTGAAGTGTTTTAAATTTCTGAACTCCTATACATTTCCTCTTCAAGTTTAAAAGCCCTTTACAGTTCAGGAGTACAAAAACTAAGATCAAGTACAGTATCTGTTATGCCTTCTACTGTATGTAATATGAGGTTGTTCCATTAACATGTAACATGTAATACTTATGGTAAATAAGTAAAAGAATAAATAGCAAATGATAAGCTCAGAGATTTTTGGAGCACATTAATAATTGGATAGAGAAATATATCAACAATTATGTTAAGTTGCTATTACAAAATGGAAAATAAGCACAGCTTTTAAATCCAGTGATTTAGGTAAATTTTAGTGATTACTACTTAATTGACTTATACCTGAGGCAGACATAATTAGTTGTCTAGTTGCCAGTAGCAGATACCAACTTTAAAAATAATGTCGTTAATATGGAAATTTATTGCCTTATTTGTTTTTATTTTTTTCCAAAAATTATACATTTAACATTTATAATATGATGTTTTGAAATACATATACATAAAGATTATTATTGTAGTCAAGCCAATTAACATAAGCATCTCTTCAAAAAGGTATTTCGTATGGTACTAGTACCCGAAATTTATCCTTTTAGTAAATTTCCTGTACATCACAAAATATTATGAACCATATATTGTGATGTGCATTTGGCATCTAGATTTATTGATCCTGTTTTAATGCAACTTTTTAATCCTTTGACCAACATCTTCTCAATTTCCCTTACCTCTGAGGCCTTAGTATTCATTTTTAAAATGTATTCTATGTAAGCTATCTTCCTATGAATTCAAGTTTTTAAATTCCACATATAAGTGAGATGATGTAGTTTTTTGATGTTTGTTTTTGATGATTGTTTTTGATGTTTGTTTTATTCTGTTAGTAACATATCTTCCACATTTACCTATGTTGTTCTAAATGTCAGGACTTCCTTATTTTTAAAGGTTGAATAATATTCCTTTTTGTGTGTATCAGAATTTTATGTATTTATCCATCAGTGGATAGTTAGTTCATCTCCATGTCTTAGCTATTGGCAATTATGTTGCAATGAACATGGGAGTGCAGAGATCTCTTCAAGTTACTCATGTAAGCAAGCTTGTTGTCACTGTGACAAAATATCTTAAATGATCAACTTTTAAGAAGAGAGGGTTTATTTTAGTTTTCATTTACAGAGGGTTGACTTCATGGTAATTTACCCATACTGCTTTCAGTTTATAGTGGCACAGCATTTCATGGCAAGAGGATATGGCAGAAGTGGCCTGTTTACCGCATGGTGGCCAAGAAGCAAAGGGAGTAAGAGGAGGGTCCAAAGTCCCAGTATTATATTGAAGCACATGCTCTCAAAAACTGGACATCCTACCACTAGGCCCCACCTTCCGAGATGCCACAAGCTGGTGCCTAAGCTTGCAATATATTTGACTTTGGGCAACACTTAAGATCCAAACTATACCAGTACTTATTTCATATCCCTTTGTTACTATGATGTTTCAACTTAGAATCTTTTAACCTTATGATGGTGTGAAAGCTATATACTCAATAGACACCGTACTTCAAAATTGAAGTTTGATATTTTTTATCTTTTCCCAGGCTACCAGTATGCAATATGATACTTTCCCGTGATATTCAACTGCAGTCAAAAAAGTAAGTAGTCTGAGCACATAAAGGTTAGGTTAGGTTAGGCTAAGCTATGATGTTCTGTAGGTTATGTGTATTAAATGCATTTTGACTTACAGTATTTTCACCTTATTAGGACATAATTCCATAATTAATCAAGGAGAATCTGTACCCAGGAAATGGCATTTCTGGATCATGTGGTAATTAATTTTTTTGAGGAATCATTTTGTTATGCATGAAAGGAGTACCAATCAATATATGTTCCACATGTCAAAGATTCCCTCTTCCTCACACTATTGCCAGCACTCATCTTTTGTCTCTTTGATCACAGCTCACCTAAGAGGTATGAGATCATATTTCATTTGTGGTTTTGACTTTTATTTTCTTTGTGATGAATGATGTTGAGGACCTCTGTATATCTTCTTTTGTAACATGCCGATTTAGCTTTTTTGCCCATTTTTAAATTGGATTATTTAATTTGGTTTTCTAATTTGAGTTTTTTAGCAATGCCATCAACACTGCCTCTGAAGCTGGAAATGCCACTTAATAATACTCTCTTGTTCTCAAGTTTCATATTACCAAATGTTACATATCTTACATGAGAAATATGCCATGAAACCACTCCTTTCTTTTTATCCCTATTGATATTGTGCTAGTTGAGGCTGCCATCATCTTTCAATGAAACTACTGGTATTATAAAATGTTTCTAACTATTCTTCCGGTCTCATGTCTAAACCCCAACCCATGCCCATTAAGCATCATTAACAATACTATCAGTATTACTTTTATAAAAATGGAATCAAGGCTTTTCCACCACTCCCAGCCCAGAGGAGGTGAGCAGCATGGGTGCCAATAGCAACACCCCCACTCCACCCCATCGAAATGAGAAGACATATAAGCAAGTCTCAAAACCAGATTTCCAGATCACCTACAGCAACCACAAAGGGAAACGGGATGGAACACTCTGATACTCAAACACCTGGACTCCCTGAAATGGCAACAAAAGAGGATCTGGAAAAAATGAAATCAGAAAAAATTTCTCACATAACAGCAGATATTGTGGCCAGAGTGCAAGACATGATTAATAAATCTAGAGACAACACAGATAAAAAAAAATAGAAGAGCTGAGGACCAGGATGGAATCCCAACATAGGAAACAAATGGAATCCATAAAACAAATACAAACAGATTTCCAAGAGATTAAAAACTTCATTGCAAGTCTACACAGCAGAATGAGCCAATGCGAGGACAGAATTTCAAATATATAAAATAAGACTGCAATTAGTGACTAGGAAAAGAAAAATTGCTTCAAAATTGTAAGGTATCATGAGAAATCAATCCAGCAGCTGCTACATGATGCAAAGAAGAATAACATAAGACTGATTGGAGTCAAAAAGAAACAAGAGAGAGTGCAGATGACTTAAAAAAAACTGTTCACAGCAGTAATATAAGAAAACTTCCCAAGCAGGGGAAAAGAACTTGACATACAGATAAGTGAGGCATATAGGAATCCAACTAGCCTTGATCAAAAAAAATCTACACATAGGCATATAATTGTTAAGATTCCAGAAACCCAACAGAAGAACAAAGTTCTACAAGCAGTTAGAGAAAATAAACAAATCACAAAGAAAGGAAAGCCCATCAGAATCACAGCAGACTTCTCAATGCAAAACCTCAAGGCAAGAAGAGCTTGGAGTGATGTATTTCAAGCCCTAAAGGAAAACAACCTCCAACACAGATTGGTGTACCCTACAAAACTATCTTTCAAAGTTGATAGAGAAATAAGATACTTTCAACACAAAGAGCACCTTAGGAAATTCATGAATACCAAACCAAGGATCCAAAAAATTTTAGATAATATCCTAGGTACAGACCATGAGGATCATAAACCCCAGGAAGCACAGCAGAATGAATCCATCAGCCATGACAAGAAATTAAATGTAAAGGAGGAGAACCCAACAAAAAGAAAAAGTAATGAAAATGATAAGTCAATATATATCATTTATAACCATCAATGTAAATGGTGTCAATTCATCAATCAAAAGAAATAGACTGGCAGAATGGGTCAAGAAGCAAAATCTAACAATATGCTGCATACAAGAAACACACTTAATTAAAAAAGAAACTCATAGATTGAAAGTTAAAGGGTGGAAAACAGTACTCCATGCAAAGGGAACCCGAAAAAAAGCAGGAGCAGCTATGCTTTTTGCAGATCAAGTGGATTTCAAACCAACACTGATCAAGAGAGACAAAGGAGGACACTACATCCTTGTAAAGGGAACAATCCAACAGGAAGAGATGACAAGCATAAATATATACGCACCAAACACTAGTGTGCCCAACTTTATAAAACAAATACGAATGGACATGAAAAGTCATATATGCACTAATACAATAGCAGTGGGGGACCTGAATACCTCACTGTCACAAATAGATAGATCAACTAGACAAAAAATAAGTAATGAAATACTAGAACTCAATTGAACTCTTGAACAAATGAACTTAACAGATGTTTGCAGAGTGTTCCATCCCACAAAAACAGAAAACACATTCTTTTCAGCTGCACATGGGTTGATCTCAAAAATAGACCACATACTCGCTGATAGAACATGTTTAAGTAAGTGCAAAGGAATTGAAGTTATCCCGTGTTTATTTTCAGACCATAGTGTGATGAAATTGGAGATCCATAGCAAAAGAAACTGCAAGAATTTCTTAAACATGTGGAAATTGAACAACACACTTCTGAATAACCAATGGGTCACAGAGGAAATTAAAGAAGAAATCAGACAGTTCCTTCAATTAAATGACAATGGCAACACATATATTGTCATCTATGGGACACAATGAATGCAGTCTTATGAGGAAAATTCATAGCAGTGAATATGCATATTAGGAAAACAGAACGAGCCCAATTAAACAACCTGATGCTGAACCTCAAGCTTCTAGAAAAAGAAAAGCAGGACAAACCCAAAGCTCACACAAGGGAGGAAATTATAAAATCAGGGCAGAAATTGATGCAATGGAGACTAAGAGAATGATACAAAACATAAATGAAGCCAAGAGTTTGTTCTTTGAAAGAATAAACAAAATTGAAAAACCCTTAGCCAACCTTAACCGAAAAAGGAAAGAAAAGGCCCAAATCCATGCAATTAGGAATGAAAAGGGTGAAATTACAACAGACCCAGCAGAAATCCAGAGCACCATCAATACATACTTCAAGAACCTATTTGCCAATAAGATGGAAAACACAGAAGAAATGGACAGATTCCTAGATATGTATGAATTACCAAAGTTGAACGAAGAAAACCTAAAACTTCTAAATGACCCAATATCAATCAATGAAATTGAAAAAGTAATTAAATCTTACCAATTAAGAAAATCCTGGGTCCTGATAACTTCACTGCTGATTTCTACAAGACATTTAGAGAGGAACTACTGCCACTACTATTTAAACTCTTCGGTGAAATTGAAAGGAAAGCAATACTCCCAAATTCATTCCTGGAAGGAAGCATCACCTTGATCCCTAAAGCAGGGAAATACCCAACCGAAAAACAGATCTATAGGCCAATCTCACTAATGAACATAGATGCAAAAATCCTTAATAAGATACTGGCAAATAGAATACAGAAGATTATCAAGAAGATCATACAACCTGACCAAGTGTGATTCATCCCAGGGATGCAGGAATGTTTCAACATATGCAACTCAATCAATATAATACATTATATCAATACAGCCAAGGACAAAAACCATATGATTATCTCCATAGATGCAGAAAAAACATTTGACAAAATCCAATATGCATTTATGATAAAAACCTTACAAAAAAATTGAAGTAGATGGTCTCTACCTCAATCTTATAAAAGCCATCTAAGAAAAACCATCAGCCAATATCATACCAAATGGTAAAACACTGAAATCCTTCACACTAAAATCAGGAACAAGACAAAGATGTCCACTAGCCCCATGCCTGTTCAATATAGTTTTGGATACATTAACCATGGCAATTAGACAACAGAAAGAAATAAAAGGAATACAAATAGGAAATGAAGTAGTCAAATTGCATTATTTGCAGATGATACGATACTCTGTGTAGAAGACACCAAGAACTCCACCAAAAGTCTTCTAGACTTAATAACCAAATTCAGTTAATTAGCTGGATACAAGGTCAACACACAAAAATCAATAGCTTTCCTCTATACGACAAACAGACTCACTGAAAGAGAAATAGGGCAAACAATTCCTTTCACAATAGCATCCAAAAAACTGAAATACCTAGGAATCAACCTAATGAATGAAATCAAAGACCTCTTCTCTTAAAACTATAGCATTCTGAAAAGAGAGATTGAAGATGATATCAGAAAATGGAAAGACATCCCCTGCTCCTAGGTAGTAAGGATAAATATAGTGAAAATGGCCATACTTCCAAAACTGCTATATAGATTCAGTGCAATCTCAATTGAAATCCCAGCAGCATACTTCATGGACTTTGAGAAAACAATCCAAAAATCCATTTGGAACAAGAAAAGACTCAGAATAGCAAAAGCAATTCTAGGTAACAGAGACATGGCTGGAGATATCACAATCCCCAACTTGCAACTATATTGCACAGGTACTGTGATAAAAACAGCATGGTACTAGCAAAGAAACGGACCTGAGGACCAGTGGGACAGATTAGAAGATGCAGAAACAATGCCAGACACACTCAGCCATCACATCTTCAATAAATGGGCCAAACACCCTCACTGGAGGAAAGATAGCCTCTTTAATAAATGGTGGTGGAAAAATTGGGTTTCAATTTGTCAAAGATTAAAACTAGACCTAAATCTCTCACCAGGCACTAAACTAAAATTTAAATGGATTAAATATCTAAATATTAAAATAGAAACACTGAATAGGCTGGAGCAGAGGTTAGGTAGATCTCTTGAAGACATTGGTGTAGGAAAATATTTTATGAACAAAACCTCAGTTGCCCGTGAACTAGCACAAACAATGTACAAGTGGGATCTCTTCTTATTAAAAAGCTTCTGCACAGCAAGAGGAACCACCAACAGTGTGAAGAGACAACCCACAATGTGGGAAAAAATCTTCACCCGCCCTTCCTCAGGCAAACGTCTATTATCTAGAATATATAAAGAGCTTTAAAAAAATCAGACCTCCACAATTTAAAGACCTAATCTGAAAATGAGTATCAGAAATGAACAGACATTTTTCAGACAAAGAGGTAGAAATAGCAAATAAACATATGAAAAAATGCTCAACATCACTGGTCATTTGAGAGACGCAAATAAAAACAACGCTGAGATTCCACCTCACTCCAGAAAGAATGGCTGCTATCATAAAATTAACCAATAACAAATATTGGCGAGGCTGTAGGGAAAGGGGAACCCTGCTCCACTCTTGGTGGTAGTGTAGACTGGTGCAACTACTGTGGAAATCAGTATGGAGATACCTCAAGAACTAGGACTGGAAGTACCATTTGACCCAGCAATTCCCCTGCTGGGTATCTTCCCCAAAGAATTAAAAGAATCATACCACAGTGATATATGTGCACCCATGTTCATAGAAGCACAATTTGTAATAGCTAAAACTTGGAAGCAGCCCAAATGTCCATCACCTGGACACTGGATAAAGAAAATGTGGGGTTTTTTATAAAACTGAGTACTACTCAGGCATAGAAAATGATAAATTAGAGACATTGATAACTAAATGGATGCACATTGAGGCGATACTCTTAAGTGAAATAAATAGGACACACCTGGGTAATACCGAATAGTTCCTCTAGTGTGAGAAACTGAAAGTGTAAATAAGGATTAAAAGGTATAATAGATAATGTGAAATAGGAAGAAATGGGGCAAAGGGGAAGGGGAAGTTGGAGGTGCAGGAGAAAGGAAAGAATGGAATGGAATTAATATGAGAAAATGGAAAAATGGAAACAAAGTCTTTGTAAATAGGGAGGGATGGAGAGGTTGAAGGGAAGGCAGGGGAAGGGGGAAAAATAAGAACCAAGAGAGATTATGTAAAGGTGCAAATTCCCAATGATGAATGTCATTATATTGTATACCTAAAATTCACCAATAAAATAATATTTAAAAAATAAATACATAAATAAATAAAAATAAATAAAAATGGAATCAGGCCAAGAGTGGTGGCATAGGCCTATCATCCCAGAACTTTGGGAAGCTGTGGCAGAAGAGTTGCAAGTTTGTGCCCAACTCAAACAACATAGTGACTTCATGAGACCCTATCTCAAAACAAAATAATGAAAAGGGCTGGAAGTGTATTTCAGTGGGAAGGCCCTGGGTTCAATCCCCAGTACTCCAAAACAACAACAACAACAATAACAACAACAAATAATAGACTTCCAATGGAAACTAGATTTTGAATACTCTTTTGTATCCATGGGTGTGGAAATGAGTCAGTCTTACAAAGAAGGGTAAACATAGTGTATACTTTGCATGCTAATGGAATTGTGAGTCATGGTTTGATGAATATAAAGGTGTGGTATTTTAATTTATGACATCTAGTTTAATCTAGCCTATTACTTTATTGTTTGTTTGTTTTTCAGAACTGGGGATTGAGCCCTGGGCCTTCACAGTTGCTAAGTTTTGTGTTGCTCAGGCTGGGTTTGAACTTAAGATCCTTCTGTCTCACCTTCCCAGAGTGCTGGGATTACATGCATCATGATGTCCATTTTAAAGATTTTAAATATGTTTTATACTTACCAGAATGCCAGATCCATGAGATGAGGCAGGTTTTCTTTTTCCTGTGTAATAAATCTCTGGTTCTTCAGCCTCTAAAATAGTGCCTGCTACATAGTAGGTGGCCAGAGAGTATTTCAAGAATGAATTGTAATCTAATTACTATTATGTGTCAATACTCAGACTGTGGGAAGGACATTTATGGAAAGATGTTCAGCAGGCCTGGATTGGGCTGAAGTTTGGTAAAGCAATCAGTGCCAGATTTAAAGATGTAGAGTTATTTTCATAGAGATAAGAGCTAAAGGTATAAGATTTAACATGTGTTTCTATAAATCCAATACAGGTACTTGATTGATCTTCATAGGATGGAGTTGTAACTATTGAGCCTTCTATCCTTGAAATGTAATTTTTCACCCTGCTAGGGAAATGTCTTAGTTTATAGTTTTGCTCACTTGCCTTCTCTTAAAATTGTACAATGAAGTTTTTCAGAAGAGGTGGCAAGTGTGCTATGCATTCTAGTGTTCTGTGTTTCTAAAATTTGTCAGTTGTAATTTTAATGCCATTACCACCAATAGAAATATCTAGACAAAATCCTTCTGGCTTTCTCAATAGCTTTTTTTCCCCTTAAATACTTTTATTGGTACATTTTAGGTATAGAATATGTTTACATTTATCATTGGGTGCTTGTACCTGAACATGATGTATTTTGGTTCTTACTTTTTTCCCCATTACCTGTGTGCCCTTCACCCCCTCCACCCTTCCCTATTTACAATGACTTCCTTTCTACTTTTTTCTTTTCTTATAATTTTTTCTTTCCATTCTTTCCTTTCTCCTTCCCCTCCTACCAGCCCTACTCCTTTGGACCTTTTGTTCCTATTTCAAATTATCAATTATTTGTTTTAATCATTATGATCCTTATTTACACTTTCAATTTCCCACACTAGAGAAACTATTCAGTATTTACACAGGCGTGCTCTATTTATTTCACTTAAGAGTATGGCCTCATATGCATCCATTTAGCTATAAATGTCTCTAGTTTCTCGTTCTTTATGGCTGAGTAGTACTCCATTTTATTTAAAAACCCCACATCTTCTTTATCCAGTTTCCACTTGACGGGCACTTGGGGTGTTTCCAAGCTTTAGCTATTACTAACTGTGCTGCTATAAACATGGGTGAACATATATCACTGTGGTATGATTCTTTTAATTCTTTGGGGAAGATACCCAGCAGGGGAATAGCTGGATCGAATGGGACCTCTATCCCTAGTTCTTTGAGGTATCTCCATACTGATTTCCACAGTGGTTGCACCAGTCTGCACTCCCACCAGCAATGGAGAAGGGTTCCTTAGTGTTCCTTTCTCCCCACAGCCCTGCCAGCATTTGTTATTGGTTGATTTCTTGATAGCAGCCATTCTTTCTGGGGTGAGTTGGAATCTCAGTGTTTTCATCTGCATCTCTTGAATGACCAGTGATGTTGAACATTTTTTCATACATTTATTTGCTGCTTTTACTTCTTTATCTGAGAAATGTCTGTTCATTTCAGATGCCCATTTTTGAATTGGGTCTTTGAATTTGGGGGGTCTGATTTTTTTCAGTTCTTTATATATTCTAGATAGTAGCCCTTTGTCCAAGGTACAGCTGCTAAAATTTTTTTTCCACATTGTAGGTTGTCTGTTAGCTCTGTTGGTGGTTTCTCTTGCAGTACAGAAGCTTTTTAATAAGATAAGATCCCAGGTGTTGATTCTTTGTGCTAGTTCCCATGCTACTGAGGTTTTGTTCATAAAGTCTTTTTCTATGCCATTTTCTTCAATGTCTCAATTCACCAATCAGAAGAAATAGACTGACAGAATGGATTACAAAACAAAAACTCAGTAGCTTTTTAAGAATGTAAGGAACTCCTGAGGCCCCATAGCCCTCAAACCACTTGCCTACAATACTTCTACCTCTCTATTCGCTTCTACTTTCCATTCACTAGAGTTTACCTTTCATTTATACTAATCTATTTGAATATCTCTGACCTGCTTTAATTTATTTTGTCTTAGATGGCTGTATATGGAATTTTTTTCTTCTTAAAATGCCCCTCTTTCCATGGAGAACTTTCTTTGATTGAACCCAGGGACTTTTCCCTGAGTAACATCCCAAGACTTTTTAAAAATACCTTTTTATTATTTATTTTGACAAAGAGTTTCACTAAATCAGCTCAGCTTTGCTCGTATTTAGGATCCTCCTGCCTCAGCCTCCTAAAGTGCTGGGAATACACTGTACACCAACACACCTGGCTATATGGAGAACTTTTGAGCATTCCTAAAAGAATTACCTCTTCTATGACTTTCTCAGAATTTTCCTGGCAGACATAGATGCTTTGTGCATCATGGTATTATAGCATCTCCTCCATCCTTCAAAAATAACATGTATGATCCTGTATATAATAACTTTATATACCTGTTAATACTAAAATGAATTCCTTGAAGATGTAAACTATATTTTTCAAATGTGTTTCCCAATAATATCATAGGCTTGCCACAATAAACATTTAATATATAATAAAAGTCTATTAATATTTTTTGAGCACTTCTGTAGTAGTATTATTCTATATACTTGAACTCTAATAGTATTATCTCAATTTAATCCTCACCACAATTTTATCAGAAAGGTTCCATTTTCATGTAAGGGGATTAAAATAAAACTTGATGTAAACAAAACTAATAATTATTAATGACTTTTATTGTTGAAATTATTGGAATCTTTCCCAAGTTAGATGGAAGAGTTGAAGGATAAAGAGGTTAATTAACTTGCCCAAATTTGCACAGACATACTTTGTGGCAGAACTAGAATTTGGATCCCAGGAGTATCACTCAGATACTCATACCTTAAGCTACTATACAAATACTATTTGTTAGCAACAACTGTGGAGGTGTTCTTTTAGTTTGGCAAGTACTCATTTGATGAATTAAAATTTTGGAGAAAGGGCTACAGTCTCTTTTTCTAGAAAATGATGCAAATATTCAATAAGTTTTGGTGAGGTACAGATTGGTGACATATTGTGGAGAAAAGGTTAATATCTTGATAGGAGATTTATCACAACAATTTTGGTTGAAAAGCAGTTTTGAATTCATTCACAATGGAAACTACACAAACAGTTTGATGTAAAATAAATCAATGGTTGCTGGATTTGGGGGGACAGAGAAATATATTTGTACATGATATCATTTTATCTTTTGAAGATTTAAAGCATTTTCCCACCTGTTCCATCATGAACATGGACAGCAGATGGCTTTCATGCTTGAACAGCTTGAGCACTAAGATCAGAAAGAACAAATTCAAGGATGTGAAGATTAAATTTGGATTAAGCACTGTCTATAGATGTTGCTGGCTTCTAAATGACCTGCATAGGAACTTTTATCAATAGGACAGTTGGGTTAACCTTTTCAACAAGGACACGTGTGTAGCATATAAATAATGATTTAATAATAATTTTTATTGTAGGTTGCAGTGGTATTCAAATTTTGTTTCTTGAAGGTATAATGGCCCTGTAATACCCATTCAAAAGCTGTCAGTGTTAGGGAAGCATTTAGTGAGATGCCCTGCAAGCTACTTACTTCCACAATGACTAAAATTTATCCATCCTAAACTTCTTAAATATTGGGCTTCTGCATTCAATTTCAGTTGAAAGAATGATTTCCTGCAGCTTTGTTATTTTGAAAGTCATTTAGATTTAGTCACTAAGTACTACTACCTAATTCCCTAGTAGTTATCTTAGCTACCCTCCTTTGTAGTTAACAAAGAAGGTCAGAGAAGTATGATAATTTGTCTAGGATCATAGACTAGTGTATTGTGGAGTTGGGTCAAACACAATGTTTAGAATTTCAAGTCCAGTTCTTTTCTGTTATGGCTCCTGTATAGATGTCCCCTCCCCAATGCTTCATGCAGTCATAGATAGGGCTTTTCTAGAGATGGCTGAATCTAGAGAATGTGATGCTGGAATTAAGGGTGTGTGATTACTAAATTAGCCCACTGGTTGGTTTGCATAGTTTTGGGTAGGATTAAGGGGGCCCACCTTGGATGTGGGTACCTACCTTAGGGTGGGTAGCTGAGATAAGGTATAAAGGACAAAAAAGGGTCACTGATTGTTGCCTGCTGCCTGCTGCTTGCCATGTACATTTTCTCCTCTGTGACGTCCCTCTGCCATGATACCCTGCCTTGGAGCCAGCCAATTATGAACAGAAACCTCTACAAACTGTGAGCTAAAATAAACCTTTCCTCCTTTAACATTGGGTGTCAGGTATTTTATTTCAGCAATGAGAAAAGTAACTAAGACATTTTATAATTTCACTAATTATAGCTACTTATGGGGCAGTGTACTTGGTAGTCTAGGGGAGCAGGTATATGAGCACTAAGTCCAAGAATACAAAGCATATTCTTGGCCTCAAAGCAGGTACTACTGACTCCAATCACAACATCTACCCCCTTATCAGAATCTGTACTCATATACTTAACCTTTCTGTTAGAAGAAATAAGGAAGCATATATACCCAAATGCTTCTAATAAAATTTCTCTCTAACAACCCACAATGTGGGAAAAAATCTTCACCTGCTCTTCCTCAGACAAAGGTCTACTATCTCGAATCTATAAAGAACTTAAAATGATCAGACCTCCCAAATTTAAAGACCCAATCCAAAAATGGGCATCTGAAATGAACAGACATTTCTCAGACAAAGAAGTAGAAATAGCAAATAAATACATGAAAAAATGTTCAACATCACTGGTCATTCGAGAGATGTAAATGAAAACAATGCTGAGATTCCACTTCACTCCAGAAAGAATGCCTGGTATCATGAAATCAACCAATAACAAATGCTGGCGGGGCTGTGGGGAAAGAGGAACCCTTCTCCACTGCTGGTAGGAGTGTAGACTGGTGCAACCACTGTGGAAATCAGTATAGAGATACCTCAAAGAACTAGGACTGGAAGTCCCATTTGACCTTGCTATTCCACTGCTGGGGATCTTTCCCAAAGAATTAAAAGAATCATACCACAGTGATATATGTGCACCCATGTTCATAGCAGCACAGTTTGTAATAGCTAAAACTTGGAAACAGCCCAAATGCCCATCAACTGGAGACTGGATAAAGAAAATGTGGGTTTTTTATAAAATGGAGTACTACTCAGCCATAAAAAATGAGAAATTAGAGACATTTATAGCTAAGTGGATGCACATTGAGGCAATACTCTTAAGTGAAATAAAGAGGACACACGTGTAAATACTGAATAGTTTCTCTGGTGTGAGAAACTGAAAGTGTAAATAAGGACTAAATGTCTAATAGGTAATGTGAAATAGGAGAAAAAGGGCCAAAGGGGAAGGAAGTGGGAGGGCTAGGGGAAAGGAGAGAAGGGAATGGGATTAATATGAGAAAATGGAAAACTAGGAACAAAATCTTTGTAAATAGGGAGGACTGGAGGGGTTGAAGGGAGGGCTGGGCAAGGGTGAAAAAGAAGAACCAAGAGAGATTATGTAAAGGTGCAAATTTCCAATGATGAATGTCATTATACTGTATACCTAAAATGTACCAATGATTAGAATGAATAATCAATAATGTAAAATAGGAAGAAAAGGTCCAAAGTGGTAGGGGTAGTGGGGAGGGCAGGGAAAAGGAAAAAAGGGAAAGGAAAAAATGATGAGAAATGGAAAAAATGGAAATAAAGTCTTTGTCAATAGGGAAGGGTGGAGGGGGTGAAGGGAGGGCTAGGAATGGGGAAAAAATAAGAACCAAGATGCATTATGTAAAGGTAGAATTTCCAATGAGAAATGTAATTGTGTTGTATACCTACAATGTACCAATAAAAGAATTTAATACAAACAAAATTTCTCTCTAGAATTTTCCTGTTAAAATATTTAATTCATTTTTATTAGTACATGTTTGTGATACATAATGAATACATCCATGGTGAGGGGTTGGTACACATATAAATCACATGCAGATGTCTTTTACCTCCCATTTCCCTCCATTCCTAGATCTTTACCCTTTCCACAAGCTCAAGAATATTATTTCAGCAATTCTCTCTCCCACACTATCAATTTTTCTTCTTAGTTGATTATTCCTCTTAGTAATCAAATGTGCTCCTTTTATATTTTCTTAAAACAAAATCAGTCTCTTAATTGCATTCCTCTCTGCTCCACTATTTTGCACATTTCTCTGATCTACTTTGTTCCAAAACTCTGTATTTTTGTGTATTTTTCTGTATTTAGTCGTCAAATTCCTTCCTTTCATTTTCATTTGTCCATCCAAATCAGGCTTTTCCCTCCATGATTCTAACTGATCCTATTATTGTCAAGATCATTGAAGACCTTTTTCTTCACAGATAACGAAGTCAATTCTTAGACCTCATGTTACTTATTTTACTAACAGCAGTATATACTTCTTGATACATGTCTATCATTTGGCTTACAGAATGCTAATGATTGTCTTTTCCCACTGTTCTTTTATGGGCACCATCTCTATTGTCGTTTTTGCTTATCACTTTTTTCTGGTACTGGAGATTGGCCCCAGGACCTCACACATGCTAGGCAAATGCTCTATCACTGAGCTACTTCTCTAGCCCTTTATTTATTTCCATCCTCTTCTTCATGACCTCAATGGAGCAGTACCCTATTGCTTAATCTCAGAACTCTCTATTACACTTATCCTCTTGGTGATTTCACTTAGCTTTACAGCTTTAACTACTTTTGTGATAGTTCCACTGTATTGTAGTCTTGATTGTCTTGAGACCCACCTAAAGAGTTAGTAAAATGTACTTTTGGGAATATTTAGGAGGTAATGGAGCCATGACTTTGGCTAGTATATCTACTTGGCCCTTCCTCTCTAGTACTGTTCCCCTGCTCAGTTTCTGACTGCTAAGATGTGATCAGCTTTGTTGGCCGCATCCTTCCACTCTATTTCGGGCTCAGCTAACTATGGACTCAAACCTCTGAAACCATTAGCAAAATAAACCACTCCTTTTATAAGTTGCAGGTGTTAGGTAGTTTTTCATGGTGATGGGAAGACCCACTACTGCAGAAAATTGGTATCAGAGAAGTGGGGCTATTGCTGTGACTATACCTGAACATGAGTTTCACAAACCAGGTGCAGGAGGAGTTTGGAAATAGTTAGGGATGTGGACTACAGAGGCCATAAAGCACTGTAAGCAGAAACTGATAGACGATTGTGGCTGGAACTCAGAAGAGCACATATGTTTACTAGAATTTGGACAGTAAAGACCAGGTTTATGATGTTTTAAACAGAGACCGAGTGAATGTTTAATTCTGGCAATGAACTTGTCTGCATTTTGCCCATGTCCTGAGATGTTGCAGAAAACTTACTTTGAGGGATATGGACTGTGCATCTGGCAGAGGAAATTTCAAGGCAGTCAACATTAAGGCTATGGCAGGGACAATGCTAGATGCTTTTAGCCTGATTTGTACAGAAATAGTGCAAAAATGCAGAGCATAAATATTTGAAATGCTTAAATTTTGGTCTGAAAGGAATTATGAGTAATATTGGGGACAAAAGTGTTTTGGATGCTGAAGAGATCAGTACCATTAAAAAACCATTAAAAATAAACCAAATAGTTTGTACAGGGATAAGAAGAAAGATGCCTTGAAGGCATGTCAAGCAACACTGCCAGCATTTCATTTGAGAAGACAGTTCCTGGGACCACTTTTAAAGAAGGGCCTCCAGAGGATCAGTTCCTGGGATTTGTTTCATGGAACTCAGCCAACCAGGTACTCAGAGGCTACTGCAGCCATGTTACAGGAGATTCTGAATGTTGTTTCCCATGTCAGCAAACATTAGTATCCTCCATGTGCCGATGGTTTTACAGGCATGATGAATGTAAGAGTTGTGAAGTCATGGAGGCTCCCATCCAGATTTCAAAGGCAGGCCTTGGAGGCCAGACAAAAATCCCTAGAGTAATGAGTACAAGAAGCTATGAAAATGAAGCAGAAGGGGTAGTGGAAATCCCAGGAAACTTGAGATTCCAGGAATATGGAATTTTGGCCAGGGAAAGTTGCAGTGTGTGGGCACAGCCAGACCAATGGAGAGAATGTGTGGGATACAACAAGCAAAGTGTTAAAAGGTGAGTCCACCAAAGGCCATTGGAACTCACATCTCAACACCTCACCACTTAGATCTTTCACATAGTAATATGAGACTTTATGTTTGGCCTGTTGGTTTTCATGCTCGCTTTGGTTCTATTCCTTTTCTTCTTGTTCTAGTTTCATGTGGTTTATGGCATTTATTTTTCCTCAATTTATATTTTTTATTTGTACATATTTGCAGTATGCAATGATTGCATTCCTTGTGGGCAGTTGGTATATACAGATACTACATCTCAATTATTTCTTCATCTCATTTTCCTCCATCTGTCCCCCTCACTCCATTTCACTTTCCTCTTCCTTTTTGCAAAACATCTATCTCCCTATTCCCTATTATCCATCTTTTCTTTTTCTGTTCTTTGATATTTTGGGTTTCTCATATAAAAGAAACATGCAATATTTAAACTTGTGTATCTGATTTATTTCACTTAATATTATGGTCTCAAGGTGCATCCATTTTCCTACAAGTGATTCAATTTTATTCTTCTATATGCAGCATAATACTCCACTTCTTATAAATGCCACATTTTCTTTATCGACTTTCTTTTGGTGGATAATATAGGCTATTTCCAAGATTTAGCTTTTACTAGTTGGCTGCTATAAACATGAGTATGCATGTATCAGTGTAATGTGATGTATTTAGCAATTTCAAGAAGATGCCTAGAATGGAAATGGCTGAGTCAAATGGAATTTCTAGTTTGGGATTTTTGAGGAATCTCCCTAGTGATTTCTATAATGATTGAACTAGTGTACATTCTCATCAGCAATGCAGAGTGGTTTCTTTCTTACTGCAGTTTCATTAGCTTTTGTTTTTGTTTAATTTCTTATAGATATCCACTCTTTCTGGAGTATGATGGAATCTCAGTGTTGTTTTAATTTGCATTTCTCTAAAGGCCAGAGATGTTGAGGATTTTTCCACATATTTGTGGGCCATCTGTAACTATGAGAAGTGTACATTTCTTTCAGTTGCCTATTTTTGATTTTTTCTTTCATTTTCAGGGATCTAAATTTTGAGTTCTTTATATAGACTCGATATTAGTCCCTGTCCAAGGAATAGGTAGCAAAATTGTTTCTCTTATGTAGGTTGTCTCTTCACTGTATTGATTATTTACTTTTCTGTGCAGAGGCCTTTTAATTTGATGTGATTCCATTTGTTGATTCTTGATATCATTTCTTGTGCAATTGGTGTTCTGTTCAGAAAGTCCTTGCCTATGTCTATGACTTCAAGAGTTTTACCTATTTAATCTTCCAGCAGATTAAAAGTTTGTCTTAACATCTAGATCTTTGGTCAATTTAGACTTATTGTTTATTACATGGTGAGAAATATGGGTCTATATTCAATGGTCTGCATGTGGGTATCCAGTTTTCCCAGCACCATTTGTTAAAGAAGCTGTCTCTTCTCCAGTGTATATTTTTGGCTCCTTGGTCAAGGCTCAGATGGCTGAATATGCCTGAGGTTGTTTCTGCATCCTCTATTCTGTTCCGTTGATCCACATGTTTTTGTGCCAGTACCATATGTATTTTTTTATCAATGTAACTTTGTAATATAACTTGATATCTAGGATTCTGGTGCTTTCTGTTTTACTCTTATTACCCAGGATTGCTTTTGATGTTCTGGGTCTTTTTCTGGCTGCATATAAATGTTAGGATTGTTTTCTCTAGTTCTGTGAAGTATACTGTTGGCATTTTGACAGATATTGTGATAAAACTGTATATTATTCTGGAAGTATGGCATTTTGACTATATTGGTTCTGCCTATCCAGGAACAGGGGATATCTTTCCATTTTCTGATTTCCTCTTTGATTTCCTTGTTTCAGAGTACCGTATTTTTGTTACAGAATGCTTTCACTTGTTTAGTTACATTAATTTTAAATAATTAATTTTTCTTGATGCTATTGTGAATGGCATTTTTTTCTTAATTTCTTTCACTGCCAGTTCATTATGGGTGAACAGGAATGCTATTGATATTCGTGTGATGATTTTGTATCCTGATATACTACTGAATTTGGTTATTAATTCTAAAAGTCTTCTGGAGAAATTTTTTGTATTTTCTATGTAGAGGATTATGTCATCTGCAAATAATAATAATTTAACTTCATTTCCTATACACATCACTTTTATTTTTTTCTCTTCCCTGATTATTCTGGCTAATGTTTTGGGTAATATATTGAGCAGGAGTAATGTTATTGGACATGTTTTTTCTGTTCCTGATTTTACAGGGAAAACTTTCAGCTTTTCCTCATTTAATATTATGTCAGTAGGTTTATCATAGATGACTGGTCAGATTGACCTAAGATCCATCCATTCATATTTTCTTCAGGGATTTTGTTTTATCCTGATGAATGTTGGATTTTGTCAAAGGTGTTTTCTGTGTTTATTGAGATGATCATGGGATTTTTTTTTATCCTTGCTTCTGTTTATGTGATGTATTACATATATTGATTTCCATATGTTGAACCCTCCTTGCACCCCTGGGATGAATCCTACTTGGTCATAAAGTATGATCTTTTTGAGAATTTGTTAATTCCATTTGGTCATATGTAGTTGTGGATTTTTGCATCTATATTCATTAAAGATTTGCCTGTATTTCTCTTTTTTTTGGTTGGATTCTTGTCCAGTTTTAATATCAGGGTAATGCAGGCTTCCAGGAATTATTTTGGTATTATAACAACTCTTTCAATTTCATTAGAGTTTGAGGAGTATTGGTGTTAGATCGTCTCTGAGGTTTCTGTAGAATTCTGTGGTAAATCCATCCAGATCTGGGCATTTCATAATTGGGATGTTTTTTATTGCTGCTTTAATTTTATTGCCTGATATTGGATTAGTCACAGCTTTTGCATTTTCCTACTTCAGTTTTTGTGCTTCATATGTATATGGGAATATTTCTATTTCTTCTGATTTCTTCAGTTTATTGAAGTACAGATTTTTGCAGTAGTTGCCTGGATTTCTACAGTGTCTGATGTGATTTCACATTTTAAATTGTAATTATATTAATTTGGGTGTTTTCTTTCTTTTTTTTGTAAGATTTGCTAAAGGTTTGTCTATTTTGTTTTTTCTTTAAACAACCTCCTCTTTAATTCTCTATTCTTTGTGCTTTTTTCATCTCAATTTTATTGATTTCTAATCTTTTATATTTTCCTTCCTACTACTGCTCTTGTTTTATATTTCCTTCCTACTACTGCTCTTGTTTTTCTAGGACCTTGAGATGCATCATTAGGTTATTTGTTTTGTCTCACACAGTTTTTCTGATGACAGCATTCATAGCTAAAATCTTTATTCTTAGGATTGTTTGTATAGTGTCCCACAAGATCTGGTATGTTATACTGGCACTATCATTTGATTTTAGGAACTGTCTAATTTCTTCCTGGATTTCTTCTATGACCAATTTATTTTTGTTTAATTTTCATGAATTTGCACTATTTCTGTGGTTTGTTTTCCCTTTGTTTCTAGTTTTATTGTCTATGATGTGATGATATGCATGGGATAATTTCAATTCTTTTGCATTCACTTTGTTGGTTAGTATGTTGTCTATTTTGGAGAAAGTTCCAGGTGCTACTAAGAATATGTATTCTGCTGTTATTTGGTGGAATATACAGTCAATCTCTATTAAATCCATTTGTTTGAGGGTTTGATTTAACTCTAATTGTGCTTTGTTGACTTTTTGGTCTAATTGATCTGTTTGTGATAGTGGGGTTGCAAGGTTCCCCACTACTGTTGTGTTTACATTTATCTGATATTTTATGTCCTATAGCATCTGTTTTATGTGGTTTGGTGTGTTAGTATTTGTTGTATATATTTTTACAACTGTTGTTTCTTCCTTTTGAATTGTTTCCTTGGCCAATATGTATTGACCATCTTTGCCTCTTCTGATGAGTTTTGGCTTGAAGTCTATTTTGTCTGAAAATAGGATAGCTATTCCCACTTGTTTTCTATTTTCTATCTCATGGACTATTGCTTTTTATCTTTTGGATTTCAATCTTTGAATTACTTTTTGTGTTAAATGTATTTGTTGTATAAAGAATACCACTGGATTTTTTTCTTAATTTATTCTACCACTCTGTGTCTTTTTATTGGGGAATTGAAAACATTGCACTGAGAGTTATTACTGAAAGTTATTGACTTAATTCTCTCATTGCATTATTTTCTTGTTGATTCTCATTTTTCTCCTCTATTTAAATGTTCACCCTGTCTGGTGTATTCATTCTATTAGACATTTTGGCATTATTAGATTCTTTGTCTCTTTTTAGCATATCCTTGAAAAATTTTGGGAGTCATGTTTTGTGATCATGAATTTCTTTAGGTGTTCATTGTCATGGAAATACAATATTTCTCTATCAATTTAGAAATATAGTTTTGCAGGATATATCATGCTGAGGTGGATATTGTTTACTTTTTTATCATTAGTTAAGTTTATTGGTACAATTTATATATACATAATGATCGCATTCATCATAGGGAATTTGTACCTGTACCTGATATATCTTGATTCTTTTTTTCCCATTTCCCTCCCTTCTACCCTTCTTCCCCTTATTAATTACATTTTATCTTTCTTTTCTCATTTTCATTTTTTCCCTTCCTTCCTTTCCCTCTCCACTCTCCCTTGTGCTCCTTCCCATTTGAATATTTTCTTTCTGTTTCACAATATGTATTATATATTTTGGTCCTTATTTATACTTTCAGCTTCTCACATGAGAGAAACAATGAGATACTTACACATGTGTTTCTGATTTATTTCACTAGAGTATGGTCTCTAGGTGCATTTGTTTACCCAGAAATTTCTCAAGTTTATCCTTCTTTATGGCTAAGTAGTACTCCATTGTATAAAAAACACATCTTCATGCATTCATCAGTTGATGTGAATTTGTGTTATTTCTAAGATTTAGCTATTACAAACTGTGCTGCTATGAACATGGGCATGCATATATTGCTGTGTTATGATGGTTTTAATTCTTTTGTGAAGATACTGAGAAGGAGGATAGCTAGGTCAAATGGAACCTCTAATCCTAGTTTTTTGAGGAATCTCCACACTTATTTTCATAGTGGTTGCACCCCACCAAGAGTAGAGAAGTGTTCTTTGTTTTCTCCATACCCCTGCCAGCATTTATTATTGGCTGATTTCTTGATGATAGCTATTCTTTCTGGAGTGATATATCCTTACTTGAAATTATACTACAGAGCTACTGTTATAAAAACAGCATGATCCTGGAAAAACAAACAAACAAACAACCCTGAGGAAAAATGGAACAGATTAGAAGATGCAAAAAACCTCCAAATACACTCAGTCACTTTATCTTTGAAAAAAGGATCAAAGACCTTCACTGGAGGAAAAATAGCCTCTTTAATAAACAGTGCTGTCAAAACTGGCTTTCCACATGCCTACGACTAAAACTAGACCCATGTCTCTAACCATGCACTGAACTAAAATAAAAATGAATCAAAGATCTAAATATTGAAACACAAACACTAAATCTGCTGGAAGAGAGAATAGGTGGAACTCTTGAAGACAGGTGTAGGCAAAGACTTTATGAACAAAATCTCAATTGCAAGAAAATATTACAAAGAATCAATGACTGGGATCTCATGTTATTAAAAATCTTTTGCAAATCAAAAGAAATCACTAACAGAGTAAAGAGACAACAAACAGAGTCGGAAAAATTTTTCGCCAGCTGTTTCTCAGACAAAAGACTGATATCTAGGGTATATAAAGAACTGAAAAAAAAATCTCAAATTTAAAGATCCAAACTAAAAATAAACATCTGAGATGAATATACAATTCTTAGATAAAGTTCAAATGTCAAATAAGTATATGAAAAAATGTGCAACATCATCTCTCATACAAGAAATGTGAATTTAAAAGGTTGTTTGCCTTTAAGTCTTGAAACACTTTACTCCAAGTTCTCCTTGCCTTTAAGTTTTGTTTGGAGAAAACTGCTATAATTTTAATGAGTTTATTTTTACAAGTGATTCATTCTTTTCTCTAACAGCCTGCAATATTTGATCCTTGTGTTGGACTTCTGGAATGTTAACTATGAAGTGTTGTGGAGAAGTTCTTTTCTGATCATGGCTATTTTCATTTCTCTAGGCCTCATTTATTTGTATGTTAAATTATTTCCCCATATTTGTAAAGTTTTCTATTATTTTTGTAAGCAGGTTTTTTATGCCATTTGTGCTCTCTTCTGATTTTTTACTAATTCCAATTAATCTTAAATTAGACTTCTCTCCATCATCTAGGAGCTATTGGATTCATGTTCTCCTGTTATTTTTAAGGTTTTTCTGAAGAAATGGTTATTGATATGGCCCGTTTCTTCTAGTTCTGACGCACTTGCTTTTCACTGGTTGGTTCTGCTGCCCATATTTTCTATAGAATTTTTAATCTCCTGAAGTTTTGTTTGATACCCTTTCATGAAATTTAATTCTTTAGTAAATTGTTCATTTCTCTTTTGTACTATTTTGTTTAGCTCAGACAACTTTTTATTTGTGTCTTTTGTAAATCCACTGATTGTTTTATTTATTAGGTCCCTTTTTTCCCATTATATCTTCTTTGAATTCACTGAGCACCTTATTGTTCTGTTGATAATCCCTCTGTTATTATTTTGAATAATTCAGTTGTGTAGATTTTGATTTCCTCCTCTTCAATTCCTCATGAATCAGTTTTGGGCTAGTTAAGAGTTTTGGGAAGAATTTTTTTCCTTGTCTTCTCATGATTTTTTTTTGTTGTTGTTTATTGCTATTGTTTAGTTTTGTACTGAGGTTAGAGAGTTGATAATAGTGGAGGACTTGGCTCTTAGGGGAGAGGAGGTGAGCCAATCCCAGCACCCAGGTGGAGGTTCCCCCAATGCCATTCCACCCCTCCTAGGGCAGAGGAGGTGAGCCATGCAAGAGCTAGCAGCACATTCCCCACCTCCCCGTGGAAATGAGAACACATGTAAACTAGCCTCAAAAACAGACTTCCAGATCACCAACAGAAACCCCAAAGGGAAACGAGATGGAACAATCTGATACTCAACCACCTGGACTCCCTGAAATAGCAACAAAAGAGGATGTGGAAAAAATGAAATCAAAAATAATTTCTCAGATAACAGCAAAGATTGTGCCCATAGTGGAAGACATGATTAATAAATCTAGAGAGGACACAGATTAAAAAAAAAAAAGAGGAGCTGAGGAACATGATGGAATCCCAACATAGGAAACAAATGCAATCCATAAAACAGATGCAAACAGATTTCCAGGAGATTAAAAACTCCACTGAAAGTCTACACAGCAGAATGAACCAATGTGAGGACAGAATTTCAAATATAGAAGATAAGTTTGCAATTAGTGACCAGGAAAAGAAAAATTGCTTTAAAATTGTAAGGGACCGAGAGAACTCAATCCAGCAACTGCTAAATGATGCAAAGAAGAATAACATAAGACTGATTGGAGTCAATGAAGACACTAGAGAGAATGTACATGACATAAAAAAAACTATTTCCAGAAGTGATGGCAGAAAACTTCCCAAGCAGGAGAAAAGAACTTGAAAAAAAGATAAGTGAGGCATATAGGACTCCAACTAGCCTTGATTAAAAAAAAAGCTACACATAGGCATATAATAGTTAGGATTCCAGAAATCCAACAGAAGAACAAAATTCTATAAGCAGTTAGAGAAAAGAAACAAATCACATACAAAGCAAAGCCCATCAGAACCACAGCAGACTTCTCAATGAAAACCCTCAAGGCAAGAAGAGCTTGGAGGGATGTATTTCAAGCCCTAAAGGAAAACAGCCTCCAACCCAGATTGATGTATCCTGCAAAACTATCTTTTAAAATTGATGAGAAATAAGATACTTTCATGATAAAGAGCACCTTAGGAACTTCTTGAATACCAAACCAGCTCTCCAACAAATTTTAGACAATATCTTAGGAAAAAACAATGTGGATCACAATCACAGGAAGCCCGACAGAATGAATCCGTTGGGTGTGACAAATTAAATGCAAAGGGGGAGATTCAAACAAAAAGAAAAAGTCATGACAAGGCTTTTAAAACTTTTAACTTCATCTCCCTAATGAGTGTATAATTCAATCTTGTTATTGTACTGATTAGTATTTTTCTGATTCTAGTGTTGCACACCTTTTCTGGTGCTGTACTGGCTATTTATCATCTTCCTGTGTCTACTTCTTAATTGGGTTGTCTATTAATGAGCTGTAAGAGTTCTTTACATATTCTGCTCATAGGTTATAAGCATTGTAAATATGGTCTGTTTAAGAACTACTTTTCAGTTTAATGATGTCATTTAAAGTTCTAAATTATGATGGAATCCCATTTATCATTTTTTTTCTTTTATACGTCATGTTTTTTGTATCCTAGGAAGGTCTTCCTACCCTAAATTCATAAACATTTTCCCTTATAATTTCTCCTTAAAATTTTATAGTTTTAGTCTTTCATATTTAAGTTCATAGATCCTTTCAAGTTATTTTTATGTATGGAAATAAAGGGTTGAGGTTAATTTTTTTATATACGGATACCAGGTGATCTAGTGCCATTTGCTGAAAACACTATCTTTTCCTCTGCTCTTGAATTGAGTTTATATTCTGTAAAATGTTAATGTTAAATAATCTTTCAAAACTCAGTGGACCATATATGTGTGGTTCTATTTCTAGATTCTCTGTTTTATTCCAATGATCTATATGTCTTTCTTTACACCAACACTGCCTTGATTACTGTAGCTTCAGAGGAAGTCTTAAAATTAGGTAATAAACATCTTCCAACACTGTTTTCTTTTTTCTTTTTACTTTTCTAGGTCCTTTGTACTCATACATAACTTTTAAATTTCAATGTACAATTCTTCATTTATAGCAAGTATATATGGACTTGAAATTTTATATATATATATACCTTGTGTTTTCTAATCCTGTTAAATTCAAATACAGTTTCTCGTGGCTCTTAGAGATTTCTTAGTATTTTCTCTGTAGATGATCATTTCATCTACATATAAAGATTTTGGTTCTACCTTGCTAATCCTATCCTAATTGTATTGTTTTGTTGCCAGACTATTTGGGTTTAGGCCTATGTTTCAAAGTTGAATAGACAGATAAAGAGTAGGCATATCTGCCCTTGTTCCCCACCTTAAGGAGAAAGCATTGTATCTTCTCCATTCATGTAAGGCATTCTCGCTGGAAGTATGGAGTACATTTCTTTAATCTGTTGAGAAGTTTCTGTTCTACTTCTAGTCTACTGATAGCTTTCACCATGAACAGCTGTAGAATTTAGTCCAATACTTTTTCTCCAACTAGTGACAGGATCATATGGCTTTTTCCTTTCCTCTGTTAAAACGATGACTTTTGGGGGTGGATCTTCCAGTGCTGAACCAACAGTGCCATCCCTGTAATAAAACCACTTTCTACATCCTGCTAGATCTGACTTCTAATAGTTTGTTTTGTTAAACAAATTTCTATCTTTGTTCATACTTTTTTCTTCTATTGTCTTTATCCAGTTTTAGGATTAGCACAATGTTGATTTCCTAAAATGAGGGGAGAAGTGTTCCTTTTTTTTTCTGCTTTAAATGTTTGATATAACTTATCAGTTAAAATGTATACAAGCCTGTTGTTGTCATATAGGTAGGTTTTTAAGCTAGGAATATACTTTCTTTAATAGGTGTTATTCAAATTTTATATTTCCTCCAGAGTTAGTTTCATTAATTTGTCTTCCAAGGTACTTCTTAGAAGTTGTCAAATTTATTTCAAAACAGACTTTTGAAATATGCTTTCTATATCCTTTTAAATTCTGTAAAATCTGTGGTATTGTCTCCTAGATCTTGATATTGTAATTTTAAAAATGTATAATTGATATTGTGTAATAGGAACTTAAGGTCTAAAGGAGCAGGGGAAGTTGGAGAGGTACGGGAAAGGAAAAGAAAAAATATGAGAAAAGAAAAAAAAAAAGAAACAAAGTCTTTGCAAATAGGGAAGGGTGGAGGAGGTGATGGGAGGGCAGGGGAAAGGGAAAAAAATAAGAACCAAGGTATTCATGTAATGGTACAAGATCCCAATGATATGTGTAACTGTATTTTATAATATTTTATAATGTACCAAAAAAATTAATGGGGAAAAATAGTGGAGTACTTTGTTCTTAGTATGGTGACCTCTTTAGTTAGTGTCTGCTTTTCAGTAATTCACTCTGGTCATTACTCTAAGCTTTTGCCTCTGTCTCTAAATTCAACTGCCTCATTTATTTGGGAGTGAAGGGTGCGGTGTATTTAGCCCAGTGTTCATTTTTCAGGAATGGAGCACAGTATTGTTAATGACACAAAGGCAATCCAAATATTTGCATGCAGAGAAAACCAATTAATAGTAACAGTTATGCTTCCTTGGCAATAGCAACTATAATAGCATCAAATACTAACTGGATATTGACTTACACTAAGAAACAATAATAAACTACCCTAAACCATAAAAAAGAGATCTGTGATTATAGTATAAACATTAAGATGAACCAAATATTGATATGTGGTATATGTCTATTATGAGCAACAACTATAGCTTCACTAGCATTAGAACAGTATTCTACAGTAATAATATTGAGTTAACTATCTAAAAATTCATAAATCTTAATGGTCATAGTAATAAAGGTAGAGGAGGTAGGGAACCAGATAATGAAAATGGTAAAATTTAAAATATTAATCAATGGAGGATGAGAAGGAGGAAGGAAAGGTGACATAAAGGATTCCATTGAAGTGTAAAAGAAATTAATAGATTTTTGATAAAAGCAACATAATCAACAAGAAAAAGAATAAAGAAAAACATTTAGCAAAATAAAGGAAAAAATCAAAAGGAATAAATGTTAAAAGTAGATACCAGAAAAGAGAAAAAAGGGAAAAAACTTTAAATTCCTCAAAACCAATAAACAAAAAAGAAAAAAAAATGTCCAAAAATATTCCTCTGTATTTTTAAATGAGTGATTTCTTCCCATTCAGTCTTGGAATTCAGCAAGTTACAGTTTTCTCTGCCTTGATGTATGGCCTGTGAGTTTTGAGGACTTCCACTGCTCTATTTTCCCCTCTATCTATATTCCCCAGATTGTGGCAACTGTCCAATTCAAGGTATGTCTTTGCTCACATTGGTAGATGGGGAAAGCAATCAGACCACTGATCTCTCCTAGGAATAGGCAGCCTTGTGGAGGTTCAAGCAGATTGCTGGATTTAATGCCAGCACTTTCAGATCCACCTTCTTCTGGAAACCATGCACACAGGGCTTGGCATCTCATGCCTAGGGGTGTGGGGGCCATATCCTTCCTGCCCTGAGTTTATACTTCTTAGTGAGTCTATGTCTAGACTGTCCTCTCTCTGTGGTTGACTGCCATGGCTATCTTTCACTCACTTACTGTGGGAAGATAGCACTGGTAATCATAATGTGTAGTTGTCCTGTAGTTTTTTCTATAGTTCTGTCTTAAACAATTAACCCCTTTCCCAAATAGTTCTTGATTAAATATGTGGACACTGCACTGTTTTCTTCTTTAACTGTAGCCTACTATGAAGAAGTCACTTTCAGTATAAAACCGTACAATGTTTTTGTAGTTTACAATAACTACAAGCTTTTCTTGGGGCCAGCACTGCTGATCAGGACCACAATATTTCCAGGACCTGTCAATACTCCGGGGTTCCCTTCTTTTCCAGGGCATTTGCCTTGTCCATGACCAAGCTGGTCAGTTGGTTAATACCTCTTTTGCCTCATGAGTAAGGGAAAGAAAACACAGCTGGCTCAGAGTTGTTGAGTGGCCTCAGTTAGGGTGTGGAATCCACAGGTCTGGGGTTAGTTGAGGGTGCTGGTCTGTCTGGCCCACAGTGCTCAGGACCACCTGGCCTTTGGGGTGTGGATCCTGTCTTGTTCTTTCTCTTCTCCTATCCCTTGCTTCTGGAAAGGAAATGTTTACCCTGTACCATAGTATACTGGGTAAATGCTACTTGTTTTTGTGAGTCTTTAGAGTCCACAGATAAGAGGATCCCTTGACTCTCAGAGAGACTTTGGGTTTGGACTTTTCAGCAATGCAGGAATTGTTGATACATTGTGGAGGGCATTGGTGTGTTTTTAGGTATACATAGATACATATATTATGATAGGCAAAATTATGACCTTGTGTTTATTTGGAGACTAAATATAGTTTAAGAAGATATCTTTGCCTACCAAGTGCACAAGTGGTTGAGTATGATAGTTCTATTGAGTACTGCGTAAGTGGTTAGTAAAGCACATTTTCCTGAATTCATTGGTGTGAGAATTTCAGTGGCTAGATAAATAACTAACTTGTTAGTAAAGTACACTTCTGTGTTTAGCTGCATGTGTCACAGAAGCATGATCTTGAGCATTACGTCTGGTTTCTGTACCCCTTCTCTGTTTTCTAACTATCATGAAGTGAGCAGTCTTGCTCTATTAGTCTCTTTCATCATAAAATTCTTTTCTTAGGCCCAGCCAAGCATAGACTGAAACTATGAGCCAAGCTTGGTATGGTTGTCCATATCTATTTTCCCTCTTCAGTGGCCTATAATGTACCACTTGATCTGTCTTTGTATCTTGCTCTCCTGTCTCCTAATCACTCTTTTCCAGGCATACTGGTTGCCCTGCTTGCTCTTACTTGAGTACACAAAATATGCTAGAGTTTTTATTTGGTGTGCCCTTTTCCTAGAGTATTCTTCTCCAAATATCTCAATGAGGCCTACATTGCTCACTCAATTTACAATTGTAATTCACTCTCCCCTCAATTTAATCATGTTTATCTATACTTTATTTTTCCATATTACTATTATCACCTTTACTATACTGTGAAATTTACCTGTATTATATTTGTTGTTTATTTTCTATCTTTCAACACAAGAATGTACGATTCACATGACAGGGATTTTGTTTGTTCTGTTCTTGCTGAATTTCTAGTACCTGGGACAGTCCTAGAACATAGTAGACTCTCAATAAATATTAGATGAAGTACTGAATCTAGAAATACAAATTAAAATATGCTAAAGTACTTAAGAGAGTCTTGTTTATGGTAGGCACACAACAAATAGTAATTTAATTTTTCTTAATTTTAAAAATTTTTATTAAAATAACATTCAACATGAGATCCACTTTCTTAACACATTTTAAATGTACAATTTAGTGATTCTGACTATAGCTACAGTATTGTAATGTACAAGGTGTGATTGAAAAATATGGCAACTTTTTAAATTATAAAAATCTTATTACAGTAAAATAAACATTTTCAAGAATGATGGGATAAGTATGTTTCAGGTGAGGTGAAGTATTTTGAGGAGGATTAATGGCAATATATCTTTCACTACAATATTTTTTTATTTAAACATTCAATGTATGTTTGCTCACCTCTCATTAACCAATAATTTATGGATATTTTTGACAAATAAAATTATTTTTATGTGTTCTTGTCCACTTATTCATGAGATCTGGTACCATGTGGTTTCTGGCTCTTTCTCAAAGTTAAAATGACCATGAAAAGTAACTATTTTCAATCAATTAGCAAATTGAGGCAACCACAATAGCACGGCAAGAGACATTCATGAAAGAGCAATTCCAGACTGCTTTAGAAATTGGCAAGAAAAATGGAATAAGTGTGGTCAAAGCCAGGTTAGGGGGCTGTTTCAGTAAAATTAATGACATTGTATCTTTTTTGTACTGCAGTTTTTAAATTTAAGGATTAATTGTATTTTTTTTTCACACTATGTATCTCTCCAGAAATTATTCTTCATGCTTACTGAATTTTTATGCCTGTTGATTAGTAATTCTCCATTTCCCCCTTTTCTAGCCTCTGGTTAACCACTCTAATACTGATTCTCTGAATTTGACTATTTTAGATATATTCTATAAATGGAATCATATAGTATTTGTCTTTTTGTGACAGTTTTTTTTTTTTCATTTAGAACAATGTTTTTAAGGTTTATCTATGTTGGTGCATACTATAAAATCACAAGCTGAGGAATATTCCAGTGTATTCATATACTATAGAATGTTTTGATTAGTTCAATATGTTAGCTATTGTGAATAAGGCTGCACTGAAAATGGGAATACTAAAATTTCTTTGAGATCCAGATAACAGTTCTGAAAAATACCTGAAAGTGGGGTTGCAGGATCATATATTAGTTTTATTTTTAATTTTTTGAGAAATCCCATGCTATTTTCCCTAAAGGTGTAGAAGTATGGATTTCTACCAACATTATTTAAATGCTCCAATTCTTTCATACCCTTGTCAACATTTGTGTTTATTTTGATACTTATCCTGGGAGGTTGGAGGTGATCTTATTGAGGTTTGGTTTACATTTACTTGATGGTTAGTGATTTTGACCAGTCTTTCCTTATACATACTTAGCACTCATATAGTTTCATTAAGAAATCTCTTTTCAAGTCCCTAGCTCATTTTAAAATTTGAATAATTAGTTTTTTGTTATCATTATGTTATACGATTTCCTTGTGTATTTTAGTGATTAAACTTTTATCATATGTGGTTTGAAAATATTCCATATTTGCAGTTGCCATTTCACTTTTATTTCCTTTGTGGTATTGAAGCTATTTAGTTGACGTAGTCTCCCTTAATTAAAAATATGTAAGTCAGCATTTCTGTAAATAAATGGCAAGCTACATTAATGATAATGGGTGAAGAGCTAGTGGCATTAACATAGGTTATATGTGTGCAGTGAGACTTCTTTGGGGAAGTTATAAAACCTAAATATTCTTACTCTGACTCTTTCACTTCTTATTGACTGGCCTTTATTCTATGATCATTTCCTTCTCATTAGTGTTTCACTTTATCAGTACTTACCATGGGCATGGTTAATCCTGGAACTCAGGGTCTTTGGAGGTATTCTCTTTATTTCCTTTTGCTGACAGAACCATGAGCTCAAAATAGAACTGGAGACGTTGACAGTCTGTTTTTCATCCTTTCAGTTTCATTTCAGAGGCTTCTTTCACCCTTTGTAGTCACTGGAATGGGGAAGTTAATCCACAACATCATTTGCATTTCTAATTTTTTTCCATGAATAGCAACAATATTAACAACCCTCTGATAAATTGGATATAAATTTAGCTCTAGGTTATTCTTGGTGAAAGATACTTCTATGATGAAAGGATTTTTCTGAAATAATTTTCTTTCCTTTGAGATAATATAGAGGATTATTATAGTTTTTGGAGGGTCTCTGTGATTCTGAGCCAACTGAAATCTTATGGGCTGTCACAATACCACTGTTGGCACTAAAAATATCCTACTATCATGGGAGTACTTAGCCTTAGAGTTGAAAAGGATAGCAGAGGTTAGGGTAGTGTTAAGTACTGTTTTTCCTTTAATAAATTGAAATGTTAGGCAAATGCCAATTGAGGCAGATGCAAAGGATTATTTAGTCATTTATTCATGTATAAATGTGTAAAGTATGTAACAGGAGTACTATGGTGACTATTACTTAGATACTCTTCATCATCTAATGTCAAATATATTGATCAAGTGGGACAAGAATGAAAATTACGCACCATGGGTCAGTGGTACACAATGTATTACAGTGAAATTTCCATTCTATTCTACAGGAACATTGATTATCATATTTTGTGTAATAGAGATCTAGAAGGCTTAAAGATGAGCATAGTGCCTATAGCTGCTATACTTCTTATATCAGAAGTACTCAGTACTTTCTATATGGTGCTCTTATAATTTTGTATGGACAAAAAACATTAAAATTGGATATCTTAACCTAAGAAATTTTGCTGAGTTCATGTCTATTGAGATATATAAATTAAAGTGTACTTGCCTTGAAATCATAGAAACTTGAATTATTTGCTCTGTAAATTAATTGCCTCAGGAAATCGAGTCTTTTTTCCTTGAATCAGAACATAAAAATACTTTTAAAAATTAAAAAAAATAATGTTCACCCTCCCTAGAAGAGCTCAGCAGAAAGCCTAATAAGAATAGAGAGTATTTTGTGGGGGAGTTAGTGGCGATGTGTCCTTCACTGTAATAAATTTAACCATTTGCTGTTTTTTTTTTTTTTTCTGATACCGGGGCTAGAACACAAGACCTTGTGCTTGCCAGGCAGTTGCGGCACCACTGAGCTAGATCCCCAGTCCTCATTTGTTACATATTTTTGATGATGCCTGTATAATAATCCTCTTCTGTGGTGGGTTGATAATTATTTTGTGATCACCAATCATAGGGATAGGTTTTTGCTAGCATAGCGAGTAATCAAATGCTGCTTGCATTCATACTGAATACCTTGGAGTTACAGTATCTATAGATTTAGATAGTTTCTGTCTCCTCTGATACACTCAAAAGCAATATGTTGTGAATTTATAGTCAGTGACAGGCATGAGAAGGATTACAGAAATAGTACAAAATGAAGTAGTACTTAATGTGGTTAGTGTATGAGAAGTATTCAATAAGGGCTTGAATAAATAAATGAAAAATAGGATTAACTCAAATATTTATTGAGCTCCTAATAGTGATTTACACCATACAATTGCTTCTTTGTTTACTAGAAATGCTTTTCCTTGGATTTGGTAAGCACATCGATTAATAAACAATTATAAAATAAATAGTTAAAATATCGGATACAAATTGAATCATCTGACTGATTTAAAGCCCATATATGTCCGTCTGCATGTTGTGACATGTAGAGAATGCATTTAAATCTCTATAAGATTTGGAGGCTGAGGTATTTTGATGTTTTGGCTTAAGATTATTTTAGTCATTATTACATGAAGCTCTTCTCTTAGATATAACATAGGAAGTAGAGAAATGATATGGTAGTCTCCAGTCCTTAGAGAATTGTGCCATGTTTTTTTCCACCTTTACATATTGATAAGAATATGAATACGTCTAGTCTATGCATATAGTTATTAGATATTTTACCTTAGGACACACTGTTCATCTATTGGTAGTTTTCTTCTCTATCACCAATACTATTTTTAAATTTATTCTTTTCTGCTGAAGTGATTTAAGACTATTTCTCACCTGCCATGTTATATGTCCTGTTCTCATCAAAAATTTTTTACATTACTAGTAATTTCAAGGATATGGAAATAAATTGATGAGCACAGGTTCATATTAACAAACCTTTTAATTTTTTATGCACTTTTCTTTAAAAACTTCACAATGAGCATTTGAGTACACAAGCACAAATGAGAGACTTGTTCTAGAGTGTTAATTAAGGTTTAGAGAGACAATTGCTTTGGACTAGTTTCTTGTATTAGGCCTCAGCAAGATAGAACACATCAGAATGGAGTTATTACGCTAAATACCATAAAATCAAAGTGAAATTTTAAATTGCCATTTTTTGTTCACTGTTTCTGCTATCTTCTGCCCTTGCTGTCTATAAAGCTAATTCTTGTAATTATCTCAGAGAAGCATTCATTTTTTTATAGAATAACTTTTTCTGCTCCTAGAACGATCTTTAAACTGGTGGTAATTTTTTTCTTTAGACAAGAGCATGTACATAGAAAAATATATGTGTCATAGGGTGATCATATCTTCAATAATATTGCATATAATCTTATATCAGTTTACATTTCTTACTAATATAAGATATTAACTTTTTCTTTATCTGTATGAGATTTTAAAATTAATTTTATTGGTAAATTTTAAGTATACAATATAATGACATTCATCATTGGAAATTTGCACCTTTACATAATCTCTCTTGGTTCTTATTTTATTCCCCATTCCCCTGCCCTCCCTTCAACCCCTCCATCCCTCCCTATTTACAAAGACTTTGTTTCCATTTTTCCATTTTCTCATATTAATTCCATTCCCTTCTTTCCTTTCCCCTACCCCTTCCACTTTCTCTTCCCCTTTGCCCCTTTTCTTCCTATTTCACATTATCTCTTATACCTTTTAGTCCTTATTTACACTTTCAGTTTCTCACACTAGAGAAGCTATTTGGTATTTACACCTGTGTGTCCTATTCATTTCACAACCCAGTTGTCCATCAACTGGTCACTGGATAAAGAAAATGTGTTTTTTAAAAAATAAAATGCAATACTACTCAGCCATAAAAAATGAGAAATTGGAGACATGTATAGCTAAATGTATGAGTGTTTTTAATTGGATTGGGGAATCAAACCCAGGGCCTTGTGCATGCTAGGCAAATGAGCTAGACCCCCAGCTCACTGTGTCTTCTTTAAATACTCCTGACCTGTTCTAATGCCATATATTCAAATTATGCCAAAATTTTAAAACTTTATTAGTGAATACTGATTATGCAGGACAATGTGTTTCATTTTGGCATCTTGGTACATGCACATAACATCAATTTTTTCATCATTTGGTATCACTTCCCTTCCTTCACCATTCCCTGATTCCCTTCTTTGTTTCTTCCTCTTTTCTTCATAGATTCCTCACATGACAGAAAACATGTAATATTTGACTTTCTGAGTCTGGCTTAATTCAGTTAGCATGATGGACTTCTGTTTCATCCTTTTTCCTGTAAATGACATGATTTTGTTCTTTATGGCTGAATAACATTCTATTGTCTATATGTGACACATTTTCTTTATTCATTAAGCTTTTGAGGGGCCCCTCTGCAGTTTCTGTCTCTTAACGCTTGTGAGTTGCACAGCAATAAACATGAGTATGCAGTTATAATTATTAGTTTGGCTGACTTTTATTTTCTTTTGAAATATACCTCAAAGTAGTATATCTGGATCAAATGTTATCTTAATTTTTAGAATTTTTAAAGAACCTTCCTACTGATTTCCACAGTAGCTGTACTAGTCTATATTTTACCGATATTGTAGAAATGGGCTATTTCTCCCTCATCCTTGCCAGTATTTATTGCTTCTTTCTCTCTTTCTTTCTTTCTTTCTTTCTTTCTTTCTTTCTTTCTTTCTTTCTTTCTTTATATTATTTATTTTGTGTTTTGAGAAAAGATCTACCTATGTAGTCCAGGCCGGCCTTGAACTCACTATGTAACCGAGGCTGGCCTTCAACTTGAAGCAATCCTCCTGCCTCAGCCTCCTGTGTGCTGGGATTTCAGGTGGGAGCCACCATGCCTGGCTTGCTTTTTGTATTCCTGATGATAACTAATCATTTTACTAGAGTGAGATGGCCTCTCAATGCAGTTTTGATTTGTATTTTACAAATGGCTAAATGTATAGAAGACTTTTTAATAAATTTATTGGACATTTGTACTTCTTCTTTTGACTAATGTCTGCTCAATTTATTTGTCCATTTAATGATTGGTTTTCCTTTGGTTTTAAGATTGGTGAGTTCTTCATATATTCTAGATATATATACTTTTCTGTCTGAAAAGTAGGTGAGAAAGATTACTCCTATTTTTATACTGTCTTTTCACTCTGTTGATGTTTCCTGTGGTGTGCAGAAGCTTGTTAACTTTATGTAGTTTCATTTGTTGATTCTTGCTGATTTCTTCTACTTTGGAATTCTAGCTAGGAAATCTTTGACTCTTCCTTTGACTTCTCGTATTTCCTCTATTTTTTTCTTCTAGCAGTTTCAAGGTTTCAGGTCTTATATCTAGATCTTTGATCTATGTTTAATTGATTTTAGTGAAGTGTTAATGCTGGGGAACTAATTTCAATCTTCTGCATATGGATATCCAGTTTTTGAAACACCATTTGTTAAAAAGGCTGTCATATATCCTACATATTTTTGGCCCCTTTGTCAAAAATCAGACACCAGTAGTTACATGGCTTTGTTTCTGTGTCTTCTGTTCTGTTCCACTGGCCTATGTGTCTACTTTTGTGCCAGTATCATGCTCTTTTTGTTACCATGGCTTTGTAATATCATTTGAGTTCAGGTACTATGATACCTCCAGCATTGCTCTTTTTGTTCTGAATTGCTTTCACCGTTCTGGATATTTTGATATGAATCTTAAGATTGTTTTGTATATTCTAACACTAGTAAGGATGACACTGGTATTTTGATGGGAATTGCATTGAACCTGTAGATCACTTTTGATAAAATAATCATTTTAATCATATTAATTCTGCTGATTCATGAACAAGTGAGTTCTTTTGATCTAATGTCTTCTGCAATTTATTTTCTCAATGTTCTATAATTTTTATTGTAGAAGTCTTTGCTAGGTGTATTACTATGTTTTTTATTTTTTAAAGCTATTATGAATGCAATTATTTTCCTGATTTTTATCCTAGCAGGTTTATTATTAATGTTTAAGAAAATTATTGATGTTTTGTGTATTGAATTTTTATCCTGCCACTTTGCTGAATTTGTTTATCAGCTTTGAAAGTCTTCCAGTAAAGTTTTTAGGATTTTCTAAGTATCATAAATTCTGTAAATCAGGATAATTGGACTTCTTCCTTTCTTATTTGTATCCCTTTTATTTCTTTCTCTTACATACATGCTCTGACTAAAATTTAAAGTACTATATTTAATAAGAGTGGTGAGACAAAAAAAACTTTATTACTGATTTTGGAAGAAATGATTTCAGTTTTCCTATTCAATATGATGTTGCCTGTGGTTTTGTGGTTTATAGCTTTTAATATATTGAGGAACAAACCTAATTTTAGTTTCTTTAGAATTTTCATCAGAAGGAGATGTTGAATTTTGTTAAAGGATTTTTCTGCATCTATTGTGATGATAATGTGAGCTTTATCCTTAGTTTTATTGATGTAGTATTTTATAATTATTGTTTTATGCACATCAAACCATCCTTGGATCCCTTAGATTAAATTAACTTGATCATGACGTATGATCCTTTTAATGTGTTCCTGAAATCTGTTTGCAATAATGTAATTGCAGATTTTTGCATCTATGTTCATCCAGAATATTGGTCAGTAATTTTCTTTTTATTTGTGCAGTTGTTACCCAGTTTTGCTATCATAGTGATTCTAGATTTTCAGAATGAATTTGTATACATATCTTTCCTTTTTATTTCATGGAATAATTTAAGGTCTAATAAAATTCATCAATATTTAAATCCATCCAGTCATGAGCCTTCATTTTTTGGGGGAATTTAATTACTACTTCCATCTAATTGCTTATTATTCATCTGCTTAGATTTTTATATCCTCTTGTTCCAATATTGGTAGGTCATATGTGGCTAGAAATGTATACAGATTCTCCAATTTACCATACAAATTTTCAGAATATTTTCTGAAGGAGAAACAACATACCACAATCTGTGGGATACAGCAAGTGCAATCCTGAGATGGAAATTTTTTATGGTTACAAGTGCCTACATTAAAGCATCCAAGAGATATCTAATAAACAATCTAATGATGCAGGTCAATATACCAGAACTACAAGAAGAAATAAAATCTAATACCAATGAAAGGAAAAAAGTAATAAAATCAGAATGGAAATTAATGCAATGGAAACTAAAAGAACAATACACAGGATCAATGAAACAGAGTTGGCTCCTTGAAGAGATAAACATGATTGAGAAGCCATTAGCCAATCTAAGCAAAAGAAAGAACCAAAAAGAATAAATTACAATAAATTAATAAAATTTGAGCCAAAAGGCTAAATTACATCAAATGCACTTAAATCCAAAGGTTGTTAAAAGCTATTTCGCTAAATTTTAATCTATCATATGATTATGTATTCATGGTATATGTTAGGGCAATAATTTTATATTTTTCATATGGAAAGACAATAATCTTACATCAATTCAATAAGTAGCCTATCTTTTCCCACTATTTTGTGATGTATCCTTTGTCATAACCCCTATTTTCCCATGCATTTGAATCTACCCCCATCTCTTTAATTTGTCCTATTTTCTACTTGTCAACTCTCGACTAATGTCACATTGATATATGAAGTATAACAAATCATGATATATTGTAGAAGTTTGCGAATATTGTTTGCGATTTGTGTCCTGTTGTGTATGCGTGACTGAGTCACAGACACGGAATTTGTGAGTCAGCTTACTATCTGCATTGTTTTCTAGTCACATATCTTATTTTTTCTCTTCCCATTTCTGCCACAAGATAGTATCTTTCCTAACTTATCTTACATTAGTAGTGTTTGTTTCTATTTCTGTCTTTTTGTTCTCTTTGTAGGGCTTTTATAGGTTATGTTGTATATGTACATTTTCCTTGATTATTTTGTTCTTAGTCTTTCCTTTGTACAATAAGGAGAGATGTAATATGCATAACTTTTAAAATGCATTATACCTCTAAAATTTAGTATATAGTAACCTTGTAGTCAGTCCCCTTTAAAAAATTAAAAAAAATAATTTTCATCTTTCCTTGTGCTTATTCTAATATGACATATTGGAGTTGATGGAGTTGCAAATAAAGCTTCCATGAGAAATAGAAATAACCTAACTTAATTTAGATATTTTTTTATCTTAATGTATATTATTTATAAAGGATTCACTTTGAGGAATTCAATTTGCAGCATGAATAGTTCAATATCCAGGTATGGTATGATTTGGGATACAGTTTAATTACAGTTAAGAAATGTAATGAAAGTCATGAATCATTTGCATAACAAAATTTAACAGCTATTTGTAAAAACATATAGGGCTCTTTGCTTTAAGATTTATAAAAAATGTGTTTAATAAATAGCAAGTAAAAGAGATATTTTAATATTTTAGTGTTCAAAGATGAAGTGATGTTCACTTTTCTGCTCACTTATTGATTTTATAGTTACTTAATTATCTTGGTAGAAAAAAGTTATCCAGAAATTAAATATTCTATAAAAGTATACTTAACTATACCTGAATATTATAATTTTAATATAGTGCTCACATATAAATCATACATTAAAGAGAATACTGTTTGCTCTGTGTTCTCTGCTTTAAATCATACAGTGTACTGTTCCTTGTTTTGGATTAGCACTACATTTATGAGTCCAGATGGCAGTTGTTAAAAGTGACAATTTACCAAAATTGTACTTAATTAATATTCATTTAATGTGCACAAAAGTCAAAGGACTTCGTCTTTGTACTTCCCTTTAATGTTGCCTTTCAAATACCTTCCATGCATACATTTGCTAATCCATTTTTCCCTGGCATGCACAGCTGTCTGGCAGAATTTTCTTTTTCAGATATCTACTTACACCAGCTCCTGGCTCTAAGGAAAGTTTGGAAATGCGTCAGTCAGTGAAAGTCCCCAAATTATTCCCTATGCATGAAGGCTGGTTGCTGATTACAGGTACTTCAATTACTAGCCATACGAGATTAGATGATTTTTATGTAGCATTGGTGCTACTTACTTGCACATAATAATTATTAAATCCTACTAGTGTTATATTGAATAAAATAAAATGTTTATGTTTTTGAGTATCTTATGTTCCACATCTACAGTATTGTTTAGGCAAATGTAGTGTACAACAACTATTTATATTAAAAAGGTAATTTGACACTTTGAAGTTTACTAATTTTGAGTGTATTGAATAACACTGACTACATGAGCAGCTTATGAAAAATATAGGCCAATGGTACTTCCTGCTGGACCCTAGATGAGACCCAGGAGGATCTATCCTTGCCCTTGGCCCAGCTGACATCTCTGCTCACCAGGTACTGCACCAATTCTAGGAGGCCGTGAGCAGCATGCACCTTGCCCTCAGCCAATACTAGCACCTGCCAAGCCCCTCGCCAGTGCCAGCAGTACCTGGGAAGTGCATGCCCCACTCCTAGCCTTCAGCCATCTACTGGACCCAGGGAGCATGCACCCCACTTCCAGCCCCTGGGTTCTCCACAGCACAGGGCAACATAATCGATAACCAACAGACTGATGTGATTGAAGAAGAGATCAACACTCAGGAGAAGAGCTTCCTTTCAGTACTGAAGTCAGACCCTTCCACAGAGACCGGGTGAGAGGCAGATTTGGGAGATATGTTAGAGAGGGTGAGAGCTAAATAGGCATCTCCAGGGATCCTCTGGGAAGTCTCATGGGGTCCTAGTTGTCTTCATTAAAATCAGAGTCTTCCTTGTTTTGGTAAAGGGTTTCTCATGAGTGGTTCCTAGGCTTTGTCAATATCCAGTTGACATTTGATGCTATTGTTGTCACTGTATTTACTACCACAGACACGGTAACATAGCAGTGGCCAGAAATTGGTTTTCTCTCTATGCCAACTGCTGTGGAAATCAGTATGGAGATACCTCAAAGAACTAGGATTGGAAGTCCCATTTGACCCCACTATTCCACTGCTGGGTATCTTTCCCAAAGAATTAAAAGAATCATACCACAGAGACACATGTGCACCGATATTCATAGCTGCACAATTCTTGATAGGTAAAACTTGGAAACAACCCAATTGCCCATCAACTGGAGACTGGATAAAGAAAACATGGTCTTTTTATAAAATGGAGTACCACTCATCCATAGAAAATGAAAAATTAGAGACATTTATAGCTAAATGGATGCTCATTGAGGTGATACTCTTAAGTGAAATAAATAGGGTACACATGTTCTATAGTGTGAGTAAATTAAAGTGTAAATAAGTATTAAAAGGTATAATAGGTAATGTGAAATAGGAAGAAAAGTGCAGAGGGGAAGGGAAAGTGGGAGGGGTAGGGGAAAGGAAAAAGGGAATGTAATTAATATGCAAAAATGTTTTCATGGAAAACAAATGGAAACAACGTCTTTGAAAATAGGGAGGGATGAAGGGGTTGAAGGGAGGGCAGGGGAAGGGGGAAAATAAGAACCAAGAGAGATTATGTAAAGGTGCAAATTCCCAATGATGAATGCCATTACATTGTATTCCTAAAATGTACCAATAAAATTCATTTTCAAAAAGACTGAGAAATGTAACAGAAGCAGCAGAAAAGAACCCAGACATGTACAGTTGTTTGATCTTTGACAAAGGAGCCTGAAACATACACTGGAGGAAAGATATCCTCTCTAATAAATGGTGCTGAAAAAATTGGATACCAACATTAGTCTTGACCCATATATCTCACCATGCACTAAAGTAAAATCAAAGATCGGAATTATAAAACAAAAACACACTTGCTGGAAGATAGAAGAGGAACAACTCTTGAAGGAATAGGTGTAGGCAAGAACTTTGTGAACAAAAACCCAAGGCACAAGAAGTAATACAAAGAATCACCAAATGGAATCATATCAAATTAAAAATCATTTTTGTAGTAAAAGAAACAGCCAACAGAGACAATCTACACAATGGAAAATAATTTTGCTCGCTATTCCATGAACAAAGGACTAACATAAAAATATATATAAAGAACTCAAAATAATTAGATACCAAAAAATAAAAGACCTAATAAAAAATGAACAATCAATATAAAGAGACATCTCTCAGAAGAAGTAAAAATTGACAATAACTACATGCTCATCATCACTGGCTATCAGAGAAATGCAAATTAAATTTACATCGAAATACCATCTTACCCAAGAAAGAATTGCTATCATCAAAATTCTAATAATAACAAATGCTGGAGAGAATGTGGTAAAAAGGAATTCTACCCCACTATATTTGGGAATGCAAACGAGTACAACTATGAAAGTCAGTGTAGAGATTCCTCAAAAGAACTAAAACTAAAAATTCCATTTGACCCAGATATCCCTGTCCTGGGTATCTTCCCAAAAGACTTGAAGTTATAATATTGCAGGGATACATGTATGCCTATGTTTATAGCAACACAATTTATAATAGTAAGATCCTAGAAACAGCATATATGTCCATCAATTGATAAATAAGGAAAATGTGGTATTTATGAACAATGGAGTAATTTGCTGCCATAAAGAAAGATAAACTCGAGGCATCTGTAGGTGAATAGATGCAACATGAGATTGTAATGTTAAGTGAAATAAATGAGACACACAAGTTCAAATATCGCATGGTTTTTCTCTCTCTCTCAATGTCTATATCTATATATCTATATCTATATCTATCCATACAAATAAAGAACAAAATAAAAGAATGATAAAATAGGAATTAGAGGGAAATTCAAATCCTTCCTCAAATTACATAGTCCATCATTTAAAAAATATTACAACATATATGCTAATTTGTTTCATTTACACAAATACTTTATCTTGGTTGAAAAGAAAGTCTGTGTTATTATCTTTTGGTTTTTTTGTAAGAATCTTTTTGGTTTATGTCATCCTGAGTAACTAATTTGAAGATAATAATACACAGTGTAATAACTATAGTTATTCTTTCATTATTTGGTTATGAAAATTTGTTTTATTTTTTCATTCAAAAAGAGAAATGTAGGTCAGCAGGAAGATCTTTCATCTGGAAACTTCATCTATGACAAGTGTCCCAAGTCTTACATTGAAAGTATCTATGAGTATATGTGATCTTTTTGGTTCATTGCTATGGAAGCCACTGTAATTTTGTACTCTAATGTTACCTTATCAAGTTTGGAAATAATGAAAGATTTATCAGAGACCAAGAATAACATTATAGGAAACCAGAGCATGTAAAATCAAACTTCCTCCTCTTTTGTTAACAGAATGGATCAACTTATTAAAATGTCTCTTTTTGCTAATTAAGAAAGGTTTCTCAAATGTCTTGGTGAAATATGGCTTGTATATCCATACAAACATCACCTGCAGAGAAGAGTCTTGCTTTGCAAGATCTTCTCATCAAATGGCCCATGAATTCCTTCAGCCCATTGACTACCTGCCCTATAGACTTCAGTTACCCCAAACTTCACCTCAGTTTTTCACCTCAAAATGATTCTTCTTTGGTGTCCATGACCATTTGTGTTTTCCTCATAAAGCAAGAATACTTACAATGTGATAGTCAGGCCCCTTTAAAAGCTTAAATTGTATCAACATTAATATTTTGTCTAATAATATGATAAATATTTATTGTGTATCACAGTAAACTCTGAGTCAGTGAGAACCTCAACAGACAATAAATGGGACATTTATAGTAATTTGAGGAGAATTTATTCATTAAGTGACTTGACTGTTCATAAAGATGTGGACAAGGTTTATGGGAAGTCCAAGATATAGTGGAAAAACTAATAGATTTTTACCTTCTTACCATTCCTAGTCCTTAGAGAGACAAATAGATAGAATGGTTAATAGAACTCAAAATGAGATAGGTTTATATAGATTCAGCTGTGTTAAGACCACTCACTTTTTCTTAAGAGGCACAGTAAGAAGAGAAGGCAATGAAGTAATAAATATCTTTACTTCACTCCCTTATCTATCTCTGGTCTTCTGGTATTGCCCATTGGTTGAACTCAACTGAAAAACATAAGAGATATGTCTTAGTTACTTTTCTCATTGTTGAGACAAAATACCCAACATGGATAAGTTAAAGGATTAAAAGTTTATTTCAGTTAGTTTTTAGAGGTTTCAGTGCATAGTCAGCTGGCTTTAAGGCTGGGTGGCATGGCAGAGGGCCATGGAAGAGAAAAAAATGGTCTATGGAAGGGCAGGCAGAAAAGCAGCAAGCCAGCCTTCCATATTTGCCTTTATATCCCATCCAGGCTACCAGCCTATTGATTGGTGCCACGTAGATCCAGGGTGGGGCTTCCTATAATTTACACCCAGAATAATGCTAAATCAATCAGTGGACTAATCCAGTTATCACACCCTTAATCCATATTCACATATCCTTAATCTACATTCACAAGCACTAGATCCAGCCACCTCTGAAAATCCCACCTTTAAGCACATGGGGCTTTGCATGACATCCACAACATGATGGAATTTCAGTGATGTAGCCTACACATATGAGCCTCCTGAGGCAGAAAGTCTGAAAGAGGAAAATGAATTCTAAGCTGTAAATAGAAGTTAGCTATACTTATTTAAAACGTGGGTTTTACCAGTCTCTTTACATGTATTATTGCTTTTCATTATTTAATGTCACAAGAGAATATTTTATTAGATGGATTTTTCTGATGAGAATCTGAAGCATAATTTTAATTTGACCCAAGTCACACAGATAATCAAATCAAGTCTAGGCTCATAACTATCACTTTATTTGTCTTCTTTATAAAAATCATTATTACTAGCTACCATTTACTGAGAGCTAATATTGACCTGAATCATATTAACTATTGTAAGAATTAGTTGATATTATTATTCCCATTTGACAAATAAAAAATTGAGATACATTAAGTAATTTAAGGTGGTAGACCTAATAAGAGCCAAAAGAAGAATTTGGACCCAGGAAGTCTCATTTTAAAGCTCATATTAACCACTACACTGTAGTATCTACTGAACTTGCATTTGTTTTCTAAATTATTTTATTAGATTTTACGTGTCACCTGTTCCTTGACATTACAAAGCATCAATTAAAATAAGCCATTTAACCCTTTTCCTCCTAATACCTACCTTAGTCATTAAATGAGACAAACATATATCTGTAAACAATTACTCAAGCCCGTCACATCTTTCCTAAAGATAAGAGGATGTCTTTGTTCACTTTAGTAATAATAGCTTTCTTGTCCTGTCTAGACCAACATTATTCCTCCAAGAGTGTGGTATTGAGTTTGTGATAGGTACAATTACAATTACAAGATGGTCACATACATGGGCTGATTGTAAAAAATATCTCACCTGAACAGTTTCAAGTTTTTATGTGAAAAATACCATTTTCTTTCAGAGACAAACCCCACACCACCACCATCCTTACAACAAAACCCTGGAGTAGGTACTTCTAAATTTGTTTTAATATAATTAAGGAGGTCTTGTGTAATAATAAATCATCTATCTCAGGCCACATGATTTCATATTTTATTTTATAATTTGCATTTTATTTAATACCTAAATATCACATGTCAATTTTAGATAGTACAGATAAATGGTGAAAAGAGCATAAAAATGATCCATAATCTTGTAAGCTAGAGATGAAGACTTATTTACATTTTTATATAAAATTTTCCAGAATATCTTCATATATGTGGATTTGTGTGTTTGTGTCAGTGTGTGTGTTTTAGTTACTTTCTCATTGCTGGGACAAAATATCTGACATCCACAAGTTAAAGGAGGAAAGGTTTATTTTAGCTCACATTTTCGTAGAAGATTCAGTCCATAGTTGCCTGGGTCTATGGCAGGGCAGCATGGCAGAGGGGCATAGCAGAGGAGAGAGTGTCTATAACAAAGCAAGCAGGAGGCAGCAAGCAGCAAGCCCCCCCCTTCCTTTTATATTTCAGGCAGGATACAAGCTTATTGGTTCGTGTAACCCATACCCAGAGTGGGGCTCCTATCTTCAGTAAATTATTTTAGTCACACCCAGAAGTATACTAATGCAATCATTGGGACATTATTTATTCAAGTTGACACAAGAGTTAACTATCACAATGTGATGTGTGTGTGTGTGTGTGTGTGTGTTTATTTAGGTGAGAGTTTAAAATACTATTTTAAAAGTGATTCATGCTCACTGGAGAAAATTAAATAATACACAAAAATAATCCATATAGACATCAACATAGATAAAGCCAATTTTTTAAAAAGACAGGGTCTTGCTATTGAGTTCAGTCTGGTCTTGGCCTCACTTTATATCCAGGCTGGCCTTGAACAAATGTGCAGAGATTTTCCTGCCCCTACCTCCCCAGTGCTGGGATTGCAGGTGTGGGGCATCATGCCTGGCACTAGATTTAATGGACTGTTGAATTCTTCCAGATAATTTTTTATGCATGTGCTTGAATGTGTGTGCACACACACCTCTGAAAACATTTCACAGAAGTGGCATCATGCTTTATGGGTTGTTCTATAGCCTGATTAATCACTACATAATAGTCCCTTATTTAAAGATATGCCTTAATTTTTAAATTTTACTATTATTTCAAATTTTATCCATAGATTCAATAAATATTTTTACAGTTAGATATTTGCTATTTCCCGTATATCTTGATCTCCTGTGTATATGTAAAACAGAATAGGCATTTTTAAGCTTTTTTGTGTGTTTTTACCAGAGATTGGGCACAGGGCCCTGAATATGCCAGGCAAACATTGTACCACCCAATGCTTTTTAAATTTGATTTTATTACAGGATCTTGCTGAATTGTCCAGGCTGGTCTTGAGTTTGTGATTCTCCTATCTTAGCTTCCTGAATAGCTGAGATTAAAAGTATGGGCTGCAGTGACTGATTAGCTTTAAGCTTTTGATACATATTTCCATATTATCTCTAAACAAGAACTACTAATTTTCATTCATACTGGTAATATGTATGAGTGCCTATTTTTCAATGCACTTACTTTTACCAGATATTATTCTTTTAAATTGGTAAATGGCCATTTCAAGAGAAGAATAGAGTATTTTTAAATTTTAGTTTGCATTTCTTTTATTATCAATATGTTTATTAGTTGTATGTATGGGTGTGATTAGCAACTAAGGATATATAATCACAGAAGCATTATATAATTGAATGATTCTATGTTAGTGTTTATATGTAGAAGAGAATAAAGAAAATTAATGCAAGAATTTGCATCCCCAAAGGGAGTATACCTACTCTAATATTAATTAAGTGTATTAATCATAAATGCAAATAGTTGCATTTGATCTGATTTCATTGATAGTATGAACATTAGCAGTTTAAAAATAAGTAGTCATATTTTTGTTTTCTCATATTGTGTTATTTAAGTTTGTGTGTCTGATTTCTTTCATTTAACTTTATAGTCTCGAGGTGTATCCATTTTCCAACAAATACTTCAAGTTTATCTTTCTTTATGGCAGAGTAATACACCATTTGGCATAAATGCTACATTATTTTTTAAAAGTAGTCTATCCTATCTTTAAATTCTCCAATGGAATCTAAATGTCCTCATAATTTTTGGAGGGCTTTTTGAGACAGGGTCTTGCTAAGTAGTTCAGGCTAGTCTTGAACTCCCTATGTAATCCTGGCTGGCCTTGAACTCCTGGTGATCCTCCTGCCTCAGCCTCTGAAGTGCTGAGATTACAGGCATACATCACCATGCCTAGCTTTACAATGATTTGATTCATAATATCATTGACTTGAAAAATATATAAACTATTTCAAACTGTATTAACAATTGGAAGGTTTCTAGCATTACTTTTTCTCCTTTAGCTTATTGCCTATTTTACTTTTCTACGGTATTTTATCTTAATTTATGTGATTTAGTGCATTAAAAAGCATTTATCTTCTATTTATCTATCTATATATTTATATAAAAATTTAATATTTTATTTTATATTTTAAATATTTCTATATTTAATTTTATAATTACATATATAATTTTAATACCTTACGTGTGTGAAGCTGTAAGTGTTGAATGTTATTTCTGGAATGAATTATAACAAATTTTTAGTATACAGCTCATCAAAACGACATAAAGATGGTGATGGAAATGATCAAAGTATGTTATGTGCAGGAACAAATCTACCAAACTGAAACCCATTAATATCTATTACCAATAAAAAGAGTAATAAAATAACATAAGCATATCAACATTTTTGACAATTAAAATATGAAACGTTATTGGAAATGAGGTGTGCTAAAAACTAAAGTAACCTTAAAATTTTAAAACAAAATTTACAGTAAAAGACAAATCGCTATTGATTCTCCTCAAAATATGACCCCTTTGCTTAGAACACACTTATCCCATTGTTCTTGCCACTTTCTGAAGCAATTCTGGAAGTCCTCATTTATGGGTGTCTTTAATTGTGTTGTTGAGGCTACTTTGATGTTGTGAATTAATTCCAAACATTTACCTTTCATGGTCATTTTGACTTTGGGGAAGAGTCAGAGTCATATGGTTCCTGACCTGGTGAATAAGATGAAGACACACTGTAAGATTTTTACAAGCTCACCTTTCCGTTGGATGGCACTCAGCAGAAGCATTCACTGCATTTTTTTTATTGTACTTCATAAAGACATGTGTGGAAAAGACTTCCAGAACATTTTTGAAAATGATTCGAATGATGAGCCAAGTGTGTTTACAGGAAGCGGTAGTATTTTTAGGGGGATTTTTGATAATTATCTATTATTGTAATAACATTTTTAAAATTTACACATTGACCATATATCTTTATCACATATGTATATCTCTTATAATGATAACTATTAATTAGTGTTAGTTTTGTAGATGAATTTAGTTTTATAAAAATGAGAGATTTTTGTAACTTTTTAAATTTTTATTTTTTAAGTGTAAACAGAGAAAATAGTTATATACAGTTGGTCTGAAAGAATTTTGTTTCAAGAATGTCTCCTAATCTCAAATTTTTTGAGCTATATGCCAAAATTATATAGTTTTATCATTCAGAAATTATTTTTAATGACCTATCAACTGTTAATTCAATTATGTCCTCTTTAAATTTTGTTAAAGTCAAAGAATCAGAAACTATGTAAGTTGCAGAAGGATGTTATTCATTTTATCAACTTCATTAACACACTTTCAAATTGTCTATTAGGTAGGTCACAGACTTTTTCCATCCTTTTTCAGTGTACTAGAGTAAAATTGCTGATGGATGAGAAATATGCTTTTCTTTGGTAAAGTTAGAGAGGGAGATTGTGAATGGTGGCTGGACAAAGATATCCTGCAGATTTCAGGTATGATTTTGAATAGACAACTATTATAAAAGAGTTCATATGGAAACTAAACTTCTGAAATTATTTTAAAATATCCATTTTCCCATATACTCTGGAAATTTTTTCACATAACTGCAGAGATATATGCACTATGGGTTAAAACTGTTGCTTAGGAACACAGCATATCATTGCTTCATCACCTTTATGTTCATTTCTCCAATAAAATGACAAAACCTTTGATGCCAGAGGTTATATGCTTACATACTCTTTGCATCTAGGGTGAGTCTGAGCACATTACTAGGAGCACAATGAGTATTGTATCCTCTTAAGGGGTCTTGAGGCTCTCGTTTATATAAAATAGGAAGTGAACTAAGTACGGTCATGTGTCATCTACTGACAGGAATGCATTGTAAGAAATGTGTCATTAGGTTATTTTGTCATTATGTAAGCATCATAGTGTATGCACACAACTGCAGATGGTATAACTCACTACATGCTTAAACTGTAAGGCATAATATTTTATTATTAGGCTACAAAGATATAAAGCATGCTACTATAATAACTGCTGTAGGAAATTATAAAGTTATATCTATATTTATGTATCTACATGTAGAAAAGGTAAAGAAAAATTGGTAGATGATAAGAAAGCTATCCTATGAACCACCGTTATATATCCACTCTATCACTGACTACATTGTCATCATGTAGCATGTGACTGTATACAAATAGTAGAAGACAAAGTGGAGGCAGTTCCAGGAGACAGATCAGGAACACAACAAAAACAACAGAAAAATAAACACTAGAGTGCAGTAAACAGTAAGACATAGGGGCTCTTTCTATATCAAAATCATAGTCAAACATTCCCTTTTGTGTAAAATCAATTATATTTTTAGGTCCCTCTTTTCATTTGGACTTGGTAGTTTTGAGCCAGCCTTCTGCCTATTTGAATTACACTCATATTTCTGGATATTTTCCTTAAATCTTTCTGGAATAGCCCATCATTCTTTGATGTCTCTTTCTGGAATAGAAATAGAGTATTTATATACTATATCAAATAATTTAGAACTTATCATATTGTAGTACACTATGTGAAGTTTTGTCCTATATTTATGTAGTTTTCCTCAAATGGATTGTGCTCAGTGATTTAAGTTTTCTGGCATATGGTACTATGTTAATATTCATTTGATTTAAAGTTCTAAAATTCAGCATACCATGGATTGAAGGTCAAAAAAACTGAATTGTGTAGAAGTGTCAGACCTAATCTACAAATAACTTGCTTGGGAATCAGACTGATTAAAACTCTCCCTTGCTGTTTGCTTTAGATTAACTTTAAGCTTCTTTAAAAATTGTTCATTTCATTACCAGCTAAATGGAGAATATTCTATCTTCTATGAAAAGAAGGATCAACAATGTTCTTGATTATACAGTCATTTAGCAACTATATAATTACTAAATACAGACATACGTCTGCCACAGATTTTGGTCATTTTAGCTAAAGACTCATTAGGTTGTTGCTACTATTAAATTTTCAGTGTTATAAAGATTTTCATCCTAATTCAAGAGCTAATAACATTGAAACCATTTCCTTCCTTTGCTTCTACTAAAGATCATTTGTGTTTATTAGTAGGGAAACATTTTCCTATACAATATCTTCTTCCTTGAGACTAAGATATCCCATGGAGTTGCAAGTCAGGAAAATAATCAAAGTTTTAGGTCATTAAGGAGATTTCAGAAGTTTAAGCTTCTGTTGTACTTCATATGATGAGCTTCTTTTTCTTTTCCACTAATCGGTTTTCTCAAAATATTGGGTTTGAATTTGAAAAGTTAACTGGTAGTTTTAAAATTCTGAGTTTATAGTAACCTTGTATTTACTTGAGGCTAATAAAAGATAAAACAAATGCAGCATAAGGACAGTGACTCTAAAAGGAATGGAGAAGGAAATGATTTAACTATAACCCCACCCTTGACACAATTTGTGATCCATAGGTCTACCATCGTCTAGCACAATGTGGGTATGGACCATAGTTTTTTGAATGATTAAATTAAAAATGCAATGGCTGTGTATTGTATAATATATCATATATTAGCTCACAAATTGATAATAAAGTATATGCAGATATTTATAATCATACTTTATGTTTAAAATGATAAAGTGATAATGACATTATTGAGTGAACAGAGCAGATTATAAAACATGGTATTAATGAAATTCTATATGTAGTTATTCATTCACATATCTATGTGTTTGAATGGTTCAAAATATCAAGGCTACTGTTTTAGTGCTTTAAAGTGGTTATATTCTCTTGTAACTAAATCCAGGTCAAATACCATAATTAAATTTGAATATTACCTAGATCTCATTAGTTATCATTTCATTGTTATTACTTAAGCAAAGCTTGCATTTTGAAAGGTAAATAAAACTTCATATCATTTGCTGTGGTTTATGTCTAGATGTCCCCCCAAAGCCTCATGCACTCATGAAAGAGGCTTTAGGGTGGTGATTCAATCACCAAGGCCATGTGCTCATAGAAGATTTTGGGGATGATTGGATCATAGGAGCATGATACTTATCAGTGGATTAATCCACTGATGAGTTTATAGGTAAATGTGATATTGGAAGGTGAAACATGGTCAGGGGAGGTGGGTTACTGGGGGCGTGGATTGGAATGGTCTATCTTCCTCTCTCTCTCTCTCTCTCTCTTGCTCTCTCTCTCTTTCTATCTCTCTCTTTCTTTCTGTTTATGCCATGCCATAAACTGTCTCTCCTCTGCCATTCTGCCCTGGCTTAGAGCCAGATGACTGTGAACCATAATCTCTACAAACTGTGAACCAAAATATACCTCTCCTTCCTTAAATTTTGGGTGTCAGGTATTGAGTCCAAGTGATGAGAAGGTGACTAATACATCTGAGAAGAAATTTATCTTTTACAAAATTCCTGTGAATTCTATGGTCCTATGTTCTCATTAACATCATTTCTGGGTCTAATTTTCTGTCTACACTGAACTTTCAATCTTACTCAAATCCTACCGTGAATGTCCTCTCTTCTCAGGACTAGAACAACCTAAAGTTAAACTCAAGTTTTTCTAATTGATTTACCCATAAAGTGTGCATATGTATGTGCATACACATTTATTTGTATGAGTTGTAGACTTTTAAAAAGTTTTAATTGATAAACAGAAAGCTTACAGTGTAGTAGTGCTAATAACTTAAATTTGAATATTAGGCTTAATTCTTCTTAAATGTCCATGTCACTCTGCCAATGACAATATGTTGTTACATTTACTTTTCTTTAAGATATAATCCTTCTGACCTCTTGTCCTATTTTCTTCCTATATTTGCATCTTCTTGATTATCTTTAATCAGCTTCCTTTACTTTATCATAACATTCCCCTCACCAAAAGAAAAATAAATCTCACCCAATTCCCTTGATCTGATTTTTCAAAAAAAAGTACAGTTCTAGTCTCTACTGACCACAGAGACATTTTTATTTATTCAGACTCACAAATGTAAATCTATTTGTTCAGTAGAAGTAGATGCCTCAGAATTGTCAGAATCTTTGAAAATGCCTTCCTATTCTCCTTTCTTTTTCAGGCTTCAAAACGCGTGGAATCGTCACAGAGCCATGAGCAAGACAGAATTTAGAAGGCAGAATTAGCTACAATAACTTTTAATTTAAAACAATATGTCAATGTAATATATACATATGGCTTATTTCTATTTCTTGTAAATATTTCTGAATGTACTTCTCAGAAGACAGCTTTAATTTCATTTCCACGCACCTTTCTCTCACTTCTATTTTTCATTTACTGTTACTATTGTTATAAGTACAAGCAGCAAGTAAAAAAGACTAAAGGTGATAAAATGTAACTTTTTCCTCAAAAACATATGGCTTGGATTTACTATCTCTATTTTAAATATGCATTTTTCAATAAACTGTAGTTGAAAAGCAACATTTTCAAATCCATTACTGATTAATTATAATTTATTATAATCATGACATGCTATAATAGATCACATTTGCTTGAATACTTTTTTCTCTTCATTATAAAGAAATTAATTCAAGCTCCAAGCCATTCCCCTAGGCTGACTACAAGCTTCTTTGACCTTGAAATCATACACACTTAAAGGCTTTCTACTAGCTGCTAAAGAGGGGAGAATTGTGCTTACCCTTTGTTCATACCTATTTAACTTCTAACCAAACTTTAGAGCCCATTCTTGTTTGGCATTGGAGATCTCTTGTTAGAATACTATCACCATCTAATCTCCATCCTCTGTTTTAAAGGTAAAAAATATCCAGAATAAAATGGATAGAGTAAGGTATGTGTAGCAGCTTACTGTTAGCTATCTCTTAGAGGAGTTAAGCAAACTTACATTTTTGATTTATTGAAGATCTTAGTTTCTTTAATATTACTTTTTTGATTCATCTGTTTTCTAGTTATTATTTTCTATATTCCTGACACTTTACTTTTCAACTTTTGTTAAGTAACTGAAGATAAAGCTTCATATTGATATCTTCGAAAAGCTGATATATTCTCATTACTTCACACATCGTTTTGTATGAAAGGTTCCCCAATTTATAGTCCTGGCTCCTGCATTTCATAGTTCCACTACTGATTCTCTGTTCTATTACTGCTTTTCTAGTCAAAGCCCTGCTAGGTATCTTGATTGTCATAAAAACCTTCTAATTATTTTTTCATAGTGCTATCCTTCCACCAATCTAGCCAGCTCATAATATTCTTATAATACAATTTTCCTTATGTATTTAGGAATTTTCTTCCTTATGAATTAAAACTGCAAAGTCAGTAGTTGCATTGGGATGCCAGGCAAAGCCTCTGTGTGTACCTGCTGACTAAATCTACTGATTAGAAATTGTTTCCCTTAATTCTTTGAGCTATTTTAAAATAGCTGATTTAAATTCTTTGCCTATTAAGTCACATGTTTTGTCTATTCAGCAAAAGTTTTGTTCACTCTTTTTAAATTTGTACATCTAAGAAATTCCATTTTCTTTTTCTTTTGCATATCCCATGAGATTTTTTCATTGAAACTACACAATTGGTATAGGAAAGATAGCCTCTTTTAATACTTGGTGCTGGGAAAAAAAACTGGCTATCAACATGCAGAACATTGAACCTAGACCCATATCTCTTACCATGTACTAAACTAAAATGAATATGGATCAAAGATTTAAATGTTAAAACAGAACACTTAATTTTCTGGAAGATAAAAGAAACAAAATTCTTGAAGATGCAGGCATAGGATAAGATTCTGAATGAAACCCCATTGGAACAAGAAAATAATACCAAGAATCAATAGATGGAATCATATCCAGTTAAAAAGCTTCTGCACATCTAAGTAAACAACCAACAGAGTGAAGAGGCAACCTAAGAATGGGAAAAAATTTTCCCAGCTATTCCTCAGATTGAGGACCAATACCTACAATATATAAAGAATTAAAAAAAAGGTAGATCCTCTGAAATAAAAGACCCAGTCAAAAATGGGCATCAGGAATGAATAGATGCTTCTTAGATAAAGAAGTGTATATGGCCAATAAATACATGGAACAATGTTCAACGTCTCTGGTCATTGGAGAAATGCAATTCTGAAATTCCACTTACTCCAGAAAGAATGGCTATCATTGAAAAATTAAATAATAACAAATGCTGGTGAGACTGCAGGGAAAAAAGAACCCTTCCACATTATTGGTTGGAATGTAAAGTAGTTTAACTATGAAAATCAGTATGGGGATTTCTCAAAAACCTAAAAATAGAAATTTCATTTGACCCACCTATTCCCCCTTCTAGGTATCTTCCTGAAAAGGTTAAGTAGATTATATTACAATGATACAGGCATGCCCATGTTTATAGCAGCACAACTCATAATATTTAAATATTGAAAGTGGCCTACATGTCCATCAACAGAAGACTTGGTAAAGAAAAATGTTCAATTTATACACGATGGAGTAGTACTCTGCCATAAAGAAGGATAAATTCAAGTCTTTTGTAAGAAAATGGATATACCTTGAGACCATAATTTTATGCGAAATGAATCAGATGCACAAGCTTAATTATGGCATGGTTTCTGTTATATGAGAAAACTCAAAATAGTAAGCAAAATAAAAGGTAGATAAATAGGAAATAGGGAGAGAGAATTTTGCAAAAATAAGGGACAAAGAGTTGGAGGTGCGGGAGGAAAAGGGGTAGAAGTGGCTGAAAAATGAATTGAGATGTGTTATGTACATATACCAACTCCCCGTGAGGAATATAATTCTTATGTATTGAAAACATATATCAATAAAATATAAATTAAAACAAATAAAATGTACTGCAAAGCTACAAATCATATATAGTTGGACAACTCTTGAAAACAAATTACTCTTCCTCTGCAAGGTTGGCATGATTGTTTGTAGCTAATTTACTGACCTTTCTGAGGAAATTCTATAATATCTGCATTCTGTCTTGTTTGCCCATTGAAGTCTCTACATAGTTTTGTCATCACCTATGTTAATCAGAGATTTCATTGGATACCTATGACCAGTAAGTCTCCTTTTCATTTCAGAGACACTGTGTGTAATAATAACGTCTTAAACACTACGCCATGCACAGAGCCTCAGTAAGAGATTATTTATTTTTTAATTTCACATAAATGTGTGGAGACCTGCCTGAGTATGTGTGTGTTCTTATTTTCTTCCCAGGATCATTTTGTAGAGGCCATGTAATATAACTCCCTCACTTTGAGAATGATTCTTTTGTAATGAAAAACTAAAATTCATAGATGGGTATTACAATGAGAAAACTCTAATCTTAAAAAAAGAATGAATTCAAATAATTAGAATTACTTCAAGGACAGAATTACTTCAAGGATCACTTTGTCAAGCAGGTAATTCCTCAAGAATACCTCTGAAGATACCCTTCTTGGTTAGTGATGCAGCTGTAAGCTAAATGAATTCCAAAGTCTGCTACAATTATAAAATTTCACCATAATATTTTCCTACATATCTATAATACCAATAAAATTCAAATTATAATCACTTTTCATGGACCTACATGCGAGCAGATTTATCAAAGTATAAACAATATTTTTAGAGAAATTATTAAGGGGGTATATATATAGGTATTTATTCATATATGTGCTTTCATGCATATATATATAAGAATTGAAACTAATAGTAAAATATATCTACATAAAAATGTGCTATTTGTTTTTCTGTTCCTGACTTAATACAATATGATCTCACATATGTAATCTAAGAAAGCTGACCTCATAGAGGTAGAGTAAAATAATGGCTACCAGAGACTGGGGAAGGGAAAGAGGTGAAAAAGATAAAGGTTGATTAATGGGTACAAAGTTTCAAGCAGATAGGAATACTAAATTCTGTCATTCTCTTGAATGGTAGGGTGCCTATAGTTAACAATAATGTATGCTTAAAAATCGGTAGTGAGAGGATTTGATTACTTTCGATGCAAAATATGTTAAATACATGAGGTGATTTTTAGGCCAGTTGCCTTGATTTGATAATTATACAGTGTTCATATGTATTAAAACATCCTATTTTGCTCCACAAACGTTACAGTTATTATCTGATAAATAAAATAATAAAATTCTATTCAAATGAACACACAAATCGAGATTAACTTTGTGCTATTTTTTCTTGCATATCGTATTTGTGTCAAAAATGAGGTATCTTTTAGTTTCATGATCAACCTTTTCTCAAAGTTACACATGACCCTGGTAATTATTTTGCAAGATATAGAAATTACTACAAAACATCTCCAACTGCATGATATTCTGTGGCTACAATAAAAATAGAAAATATCATAAAAATAAACATGGACTTCTAACAATTTTGATAATAAGAATATGAAATATTATAATATGATTCAATTTTCTTGCTGATTTAACTACTGGATTCTGCTGTTTCTCATTACTGATTTTGTGTTTTACTGTTCACTCTCCTTTATATCTTAGGACAATTACAGTCACATCCATACTTGTTTAGAATGGCTCCTGGACATGGTAGACATTAAATATTTTTGGTATAAAGGAGTAGGGATTATCTGTCTTTACCTCAATGCACTAATTATACCCATCCCCAACATGTCCTTTTCATTTACAAGATTATACTATCCAGGCTCATATACTGCATTACTAAAAAAAAATCCTTGCAATTTCCAATGTGTCTTTTAAAAGTATACATATATTAAATGTCACTTTAAAATATAACGAGTTTATTTTATGGCATTGGATTCCATAAAACACAAATATAAAAATAGTTTGGTGGGAACACCTGCAAATTTCAGGTTTTAACAACTTCTCAGTTTCTGTTAACCTATGTTCAAGGAAAAGAATGAGAAAAAGAAAACATTATTTATTCCCATCTGACAAAAACGTTAAACACTAGAACTTTGACTAATGTTCATATCTATTCCTATTAACTCTACTAGTTATGGAAACCTGTTCTTAGAAGGAAAAATAGAAAATAGTATTAGGTCAACTACTCAAGTACAAGTATTAATGATGTCTTCCCTTTAAACTGAATTTTTTCTAGTCATTTCCCATTGCTTCATGATTATTTTGGAATAAAGAGGACATCTATAAATGAAGAAACCAAATTATCATTAGGCTGGGATTTGAAAAGAGATCTACTAGACAAGGATTATTTAGTCTGGAAAAATTAATTATTTGAAGTGTAAGAATTCACTTCTGTAAAATTATGAGGACAGAATGTGGCACTGCTGTTTAAACTATTTCTTGGTTTTAGTGCATGAATTTATTTTCTTCATAAAAATTAAAGCCATGCAAAACTAAATAGGAAATATACTAAGTCCCTGACTGCTCAATTTCTCTTCCATCCACATAGAAATGTATACTTACTAGTTTTTCATGAATTTGCATGCAACAAATAATTTGTATACATGCATATACTTATTTTTCTTATTCTGTAGTTTGCTTTATTAATCTGGAAATATTTTAATGTTACTCAGAAGTAACATACATTATTTACAACTACTGAAAGTATATGCAATAATGTATATAGCCACACTTCTATTGAGGCATACTTGGGTTCTAAAATTTGCTACTGTGATAAATGGACAGCTGGATTTTCTTCTTTAACTTTGCAAGCTGACAAACTATTTTCTAATAGGCATGTTTAATTCACTATCTTATGTTGTGGTCACTAATATGTTTATATTTACTTGAATTATTTATTTTGTGTGGTCTCTATTATATATGTATATATACATAGTATATAACAGTCCTTCTTATCCAAAGAGGATACACAGTAACTTAGAATACAGATATTACTACACTCTGTATGTACAATGATTTTTATCTGTAGATGAATACGATAAAATTCACTTTATAAATTAGACAAGACTAATAACAATTTACCATAGATCTTAGCAATCTTAGTGTATGATTTTTCCTGTCTTTATTGAGTGGAGAATTTTCAACCTCTCAATTAAAGGAAACAATTTATACTTCTTTTTGGCATATCTGAGTTGCCAGCATCATTGCTCTTGCTCTGTGATGCCATTTTTAAGAATAAAAAGGGTTACTTGAAGACAGGCACTGTGATACTTTGGCAAATAATTAGATAACTGATACAGCTACCAAGTGCTGGAAAAAGGGATGATTTGTGCCCAAAACAGGACAGAGCAGTATGGCATGAGATTTCATCATGCTATTCAGAATGGCATGTAATTTAAAGCTTATGAATTATTTGTTTCTGGAAATTTCCTTTTAGTAATTTTGGACAAGGTTGACTGCAAGTAACTGAAACCATGGAAAGCATAACCATGATCAGGGGGAATACTAAATTCCAAAAAGCAGTGATGTGGTCAGCGATTTTTTTCACTACGTATCTTGATTCACATGCATAACTAACAGAGAAACATCACTTAAACACGTATGTTTACATAGTCTATTGTACACACCACAGTGACATGAGCACATTCTTTCACTAAAGAAACACACTATTGATTCACATGTACAAATCTAACAGTCAGAATCATCTCTTATACCTGTCTCTTCACATACATGCACTACAGTATGGTGAACACATTCATTCACTAAAATAGTACTGCTCTGATGCAAAGAATAACTACCAGTACTAAAAATATCTTCAAACATGAGTCTTTACATATTGAATTACACATAACATAGTGTGTTGAAATGGTCAATTACTGAAATACTGAAATGCCAGTTTCCTGATTAACGTGCACAAGTGACACTCCTAGGAACATCCTTCAAACATGCATCTTTACACAGTGAATTCTAAGTACCACAGTGTGATGAAAATATTCATTCTTAAGCAATGCTACCTGACTGTAATCAAAATATCACAGTCTTAAAACATCTTTCATACATATGATTTTTTGGTATGCTCAACATATTCATTCACTAAAATTACAATATTATCTTGAAATGAATAACAGCCTAGAAACATCTTTTACACATCTATTGTTAGGTAGTATATAACATGCACCATAGAATTATGAACACTGTATATAAATTTGTGATAAAAATACATTACATGAGATCTACCCTCTCAAAATTTTCATTGTACTGTACAATGTTGGTAAATGTAGTTCAACGTTGTATAACAAACCTTCAGAACTTTTCTATTTTGCATGGCTGCAACTTCATGCCCATTGAATAATAGCTCACCATTTCCCTTGTGTGTCAAACTCTGGCAATAGCATTCCACTTTGACTATTTAGATGTCTCATATAAGTGGTGTGTGATTATTTAGGTGCCTCATACAAGGAGAATCATGCAATATTTATTTTTCTTTGACTGGGTTATTTTACATAACAGAATTCCCTCTAGGTTTATCCACGTTGTAGCATATAACAGAATTTCCTGTTCATGACTGAATAATATTACATTTTGTATATACTACATTTTCTTTATGTATGAAGTAATTGACATTTAAATTCTTTCCACCTCTTGGCTATTGTGAACAATGATGAATAAATACAAAAAGTGGAAATATTTTTTTTCAATATTCTGATTTTAATTACATTGGACAAAGGCCTACAAATGGGATTGCCAGACCATATAAGAAGTTTATTGCTAATTATTTGAAAAGTTTTCACACTATTTTCATAGCAGTTTTGCCATTTTCCATTCATGTTTATAATACACAGAGGTTCTGATTTCTCTACATCTTTGTCTTTGGTTTTTAAAATATTTTTAAATTTTTATGTACATGTTTGTAGTACTGTATATTACGATTACATTAATCATGGGGAATTGGTACATGTACGTGACATTTCTCAATTATTTTTATAATCTGCTCACCACCCACCCTCTCCCTGCATCCTTGGAGATATATATATATATATATATATATATATATATATATATATGGCTTCAATTGAAACTGATATATGAGAATGGATATATATATATATATGGAGATATATGGAGATGGATATATATATATATGGAGATATATGGAGATATATATATATGGATACACATATGTGTGTGTGTGTAGTACATGATGATAACATTCCTCGTAGTGATTTGGTGCATGCACATAGCACTTCACAATCTTCATCCCCCTTTTTATTAATTTACTTTGCCTCTCCTCCCTCCCTTCTCCCTCTTTCTTTCAGTTCCCCTACCATATGACAAAGATCTAATGTTTCTTTTGATAATCCTCATACTAAGAGGTGTGAGTGCTATTTCATAATAGTCATGATTTTCATTATTCTGATAATTAGTAATGCTGGCATCTTGTTATAAAATTATTGGCCATTTGTATATCTTTTTTGAGAAATATAAATTTATATTCTTTGGTCATTTTAATTGAGCTTATTTTTGCACTATTGGGTTATATCAATTATTCATGTATTTGAGATATAGTTGGCAAATGTTTTCTCCCATTGTGTAGGTTAGCATTTGTTTTTTAAACTGATCCATTTGCTGTGCTGAGGCTTTTTAGTTTGATATAGTCTTGCTGATCTATTGCTGCTTTTGTTGTCTGTACTTTTGGTTCTATGTTAGATCCAAAAAAATCACAGCAAATACAATGTCTAAAAATTTCCCAATGTCTTCATTATAAGTTTTACAGTTTCAGGTTTTATATTCAAGTGTTTAATTCATTTTGAGTTGATTTTTGTCTGTGATGAAAGATACTAATCCAGTTTTATTTTTTGAGTGTAGGTATCCCATTTTCTAAGCACCATTGTAGATGTTCTCCTTTCTCCATTATGTATTCTTGGAGCCCTTGTCTGAAGTGATTTGTCTGCATATGTGTATGGATTTATTTCTGAGATCTTTATTCTGTTACACTTTTTTTTTAATATCAGTACCACACTCATGAAGTTGTTGCTTTTTGTTTGTTTTTTTGTTTGTTTTTGAGACAGGGTCTCACTTGGTAGTTCAGGCTGGCCCTGAACTCACTATGTAGCCCAGGCTAGCCTCGAACTCACAGCGGTCCTCCGGCCTCTGCCTCCCTAATGTTGGGATTACAGGCATGCACCACCACACCTGGCCTGTTGCTTTATAACATGTTTTGAAATCAGGGAGTGTGAAGATTCTGGTTTTCTTTATGTTTATTCTGACTGTTTTTCTCCTTTCTCTTTAAAAGAAAAATGACATTGAATGTTCATAGGTTATGCATTGAGTATGTAGGTCACTTTGGGCAGTACAAGCATTTTACCAATATTATGTTTTCTAATCTATAAATTTATACTGTCTTTACAATTAGTTGGGTTCTATTAATTTCATTCAGTGATGTTATAGTTTTCAGTGTATATGTCTTTTAACTCCATGATTCACTTTCTTCTGAAATATTTTATTCTTTTTGATGTGATTGTGGATGGTTACTGCTTTCCTAATTTTCTTTGAAGACTGGATGATGTACATGTATAGAAACACAATTGATTTTTCTTAACTGATTTTGAATCCTTCAATTTTCTGAATTTGTTTGTACCCAGAGTTGTTGCATGTGTGTGTTTGTTTGTATGTAATCTTTAGGGTTTTTTACGTATAGAATCATGTTCTCTGAAAACAGAAATAATTTTAATTCTACTTTTCCAACTTGGGTGTCTTTTTTCTTTCCTCATTATTTTCCGGAGTTTAAATATGATGTTGAATACACATGGCAAGATTGGGCATATCTGCCTGGTTTCTGATCTTATAGAGAAAAATTTTTCATATTCACCATTGGTTATAATGTTAGTAATGGGTTTTCATTATTTGATCTTTATTCTTTTGTGGTAATTTTTTGTCTTTAGGTTGTTGATTTTTTTTTTCATTTGGTGGTTCTGGGAATGAAACTCAGGGCCTCACACATAGTAGGCAATCACTCTACCACTGATCTACATTCCCAACTCAAATGTCTTTTTTTTATTCATTAAGTTTTTTGGTATATTTTAGGTATACAATAGGATGACAATCATCATTGGGAATTTGTACCTTTCTATGGTATATCTTTGTTCTTATTTATTTCCCCATTCTCCTGCCCTCCCTTCAACACTTCCACCCCTCCCTATTTACAAAGACTTTATTTCTGTTTTTTCATTTTCTCCTATTTATTCTTTTCCCTTCTTTCCTTTTCCCTACCCCTGCCACTTCCCCTTCCAACCTTTTCTTCCTATTTCAAATTATCAATTATAAATTTTGATCCTTATTTACACTTTCAGTTTCTTACACCAGAGAAACTATTTGGTATTTACACATGTGTGTCCTATTTATTTTACTTGAGTATGGCCTCAACGTGCATCCATTTAGCTATAAATGTCTCTAGTTTCTCATTCTTTATGGTTGAGTAGTACTCCATTTTATAAAAAGACCACATCTTTATTGAGTCTGCAGTCGATGGGCAATTGGGATGTTAACTCAAATGTTTTTATCTTGAAATATTGATTAATTTTGTCACATGCTTTTTCTGCATGTAATGAAATGATCATTAATCTTTTATCATTCTATTAATGTGTTGTATCACAATGATTAATTTTTCTTTTACACTTTTATTGATTATACAGATTAATGAGTTTCATTTTGGAGAATTCATACATGTACATAACATTCTTTGGTTATTTTCACCCCACTGTCATTTCCCTTGCCTTCCCCCATATGTAAACATTTTTAGAATGGGTTTCAATGTGTATGCAGTAATATATTTTGCTCACATCCATCTCTCTTATTACTCATCTGTATATCCACTCCTCTTACCTCTTATTTCCTTCCTTCTATGTAATAATAGTCTGCCTTCTGCTTTTTTTTGTCATCTTTTCTGGACTCCACATATTAGCAAGAACTTGCGATACTTGTCTTTCTGAGCCTGGCTCATTTCACTCAATATGTTAGTCTCTAGAACCAGCTATTTTCTTACACTGCAGAATTTTGTTCTTCCTTTAGGCTAAATAATACTCCATTGTGTATGCATATCACATTTTTATGTATTTATCCACATGAGTGTTTTTCCATTTCTTAGCTATTGTGAATTGTGCCACCATAAAAACGGGTATGCAAGTGTCCTGGTAGTATGCTGATTTTAATTACTTTAGGTGTCCACTAGAGTGGTATAGCTTGTTCAAATGGTAACTCTGTATTAGTTTTTTGAGAAACCTCCATACTGACTTCTATAGTGGCTGTGCAAATTTATATTTCTACCAGCAGTGCAGAAGGGACCTTTTCCAAACCCTCATCCCCTGTATCTTCACCAGCATTTATTGATTTTTCTACACTTAATGAAAGTCATTCTGACTGGGATGAAATGGAATCTCAAGGTAGTTTTTAATTTGCATTTTTTTTACTATCTAAAGATATTGAATATATTTTCATGTATTTATTGGCCATTTCTTCTTTTGGGAAGTATCTGTTCAATTCATTGGCCCACTTATTGATTGAGTTATTTGATATTTGGTGCTAAGTTTTTTTTAGTTCTTCATATATTCTAGATAGTAATCTTCTATTGGAAGATTAACTGGTAAAGATTTTCTCTCATTTTGTGGGCTGTCTTTTCACTTGGTTTGTTGTTTCTGTTGGTGCGAGAAAAATTTAAATTTAATGTAGTCTCACTCTTTTATTATTTCCTGTGCCATTGGAGTCCTGGCTAGGAAATCTTTGGCTGAGTCTATGTGTTCAAATATTTCCCCTTGTTTTCTTTTATCTGTTTTAACATTTCAGGTATTTTACCTTGTTCTTTGATCCATTTTAAATTAATTATTGTACAGGGTGAGGGAGAAATATCTAGTTTAAATTGTCTATAAGTGGATATCCAACTTCCTAGGTCTACTTGTTAAAGATTTTGTCCTTTCTCCAACATATATTTTTTGCTCCTTTGTCCAGAATCAGTTGGCTGAGGTTGTGTGGATTTCTGTTTCCTCTACTCTGTTCCATTAGTCTATGTGTCCATTTTTGTGCCGATTCCACATTTTTGTTAGTATGACTTTGTAGTATGATTTGAAAGTGGATGTTGTGATGTCTTCAGCCCTGCCATCTTCACTTAGGATTGCTTTGTCTATTTTGGGTCTTTTGTATTTCAATATGAATTTTAGGATTATTTTCCCTAATTCTGTGAAGAATGTCATTAGTGTTTTGGTGGGGATGGCATTCAATCTGCAGATCACTTTTGGTAATATGGACATTTGGACAATATTAATTTTGTCAATCCGCAAAAATAGGAAGTATCTCCCAAGAGAATAAAGGAAAATTATCTCCATTATCTAGTGTGTCCAATTTCTTTCTTTAATGTTCTGAAAATTTTATGGTAGAGGTCTTTCACATCCTTAGTTACATTGCTTTCTAGGTATTATATTTAAATTGAAGATGCTGTGAATTGAATTATTTTCCTCATTTCTTTCTCAGCTAGACCCCTATTGGTGTGTGGTAAATCTATTAATTACTTAATGCTCATTTTATATCCTGCTATACTGTTTATTCATTTATCTGCTCTAAAATCTTTTTGCAGAGTCTTTCAATTCTTCTAAGTATAGAATCATGTCACCTGCAAAAAAAGAAAAATTGACTTCTTCCTTTCCTATTTGTATCCCTTTTAGTTTTTTTCCCTAATTTTTGTAGCTAAAATTTCAAAAACTGTATTGAGTAAGAGTAGCAGGAATAATTACTTAATTTCTGATTTTAGAGAAAACAATTTCCATTTTCCCCATTCAGGATGATGTTGCCTGTAAGTTTGTTATATATGGTTTTTATTATATTCAATAATGATCTTTCAATACCTAGTTTCCTCAAGACTTTTATCATGAATGGATAATACATTTTGTCAGAGTATTATTTCTATGTCAGTTGAGAAGATCATGTGATTTTATCCTGGTTTCTCTTTCTGTATTGTATTACATTTATTGATCAGTGTATGTTGAACTATCCTTCCATCCCTGGAATGAAACTAACTTGTTGAATGCTGTGTCTATTTAATTAAGGCTTTTTGTATTTATGTTCATCAAGGTTATTGGCCTATAGTTTTGTTTTCTTTTTTCCTTTTCTTTTTTTTTGTTGTGTTCTTCTTTGGTTTTGGTATCGGAATGATGGGCCTCATAGATTTAGTTTGAAAGCATTCTTTGGTGTTTGTTTTTCTTTAAAAATTTGGTAAAATTCAGACATGGACGTTTCTGGTCCTATTGTTTTCTTTTTCAAGAGAATTTTTATTGTTGCTTCAATTTCTTTGCTTTTTAAGATCTCTTGTTTCAGGTTTGGTAGGTCATATGTAACTAGAAATTTACCCCTACATTGATTAATTTTGGTTAATTGAATCTAGGTATTCCATGGGTAAATCCCACTTCATCATGGGGTAGAATCAGTTATGTGCTGTTGAATTACTTTGCCAGTATTTTGTTGATTTTTTCCCCCATCTGTACACACCATGGATGTTGGCATGGTGTTTTCTTTTCCTGTAGAATCTTTTCCTAACTTTGGTATCAGAGTAATCCTTATTACAAGGAAAAAAAATAAAAGCTTGGAAGTTTTTCCTCTTCTTTGATTCTTTGAAAGTTTGAGAATTGGTGTTAATTCTTCTGTAAATGTTTGGTGTAATAACCTAGTGGAGCCATCTGGTCCTGGGCTTTTTTTTGTTGGAAAGTTTTGACTACTGGTTTAATTTTTGTACTAGTTATAAGTATGTTCATGTTTTTTTATTTCTGAAGATTCAGTCTTGGCAACTTTTGTATTTCTAAGAATTTATTCATTTCTTTCAGATTATCCAAATTTTAGCATATATTTGTTCATAATAGTGTCTTATAACCCTCTATTTCAGTGGCATGACTTTTAATGTCTTATCTTTTATTTCTGGTTTTATTTCAGTCTTCTATGATTTTTACTTAAAGATGGTATGATTTCAGAATTCCTAAATTTGTTGAGGCTTGCTTTGTGGCTGAACATGTGGTCTATCCTGCAGAATATTCTATGTGTTCTTCAGAAGAATGTGTACTCTGGTTCTGTTAGGTAAATAGTTCTATATATACTTATTATATCTATTTGGTCAATATCATTGCTCAAGTCTTACATTATCTTGCTGATCTTCTATATGGATATTCTGTTAGTGAAAGTGGGATATGAAATGTCCTATCATCTGTAAATGTCTATTTCTTTCAATCTGTCTATGTTTGCTTTATATATTTTGGTGCTCTGAATTGGATGCAGATATGTATGATTATATACACTATGTATGATTATTATTTACCAATGTCTATTTCTCCTTCATTTTGTCAATATTTGCTTCACATTTTTGAATACTTTGATGTGGGATATATATATATGCATATATATAATATATGAATGACACATATATGTTATATCTCTCTCAGGACTTTGTATTTTCATAATTTTATAATGTTTCCTGGTCTCTTTTGATAAACTTGGACTTAAAGTCTGATTTGTCTATTATAGGTTTGATTACCTCTTGTGTTTGGTTTCTATTTGCATGCAATGATTTTTTTCTAGGCTTTCATTTGCAGCCAATATATGTGACCTTAAATATAAATGAATCTCTAATTTATATACTATAGGATATTTATTCAATTATAATAACTGCACAAACGAATGTATTTCTTTTTTTTTTTTTTGGTACAGGAGATTGAACTCGTGTCCTTGCACTTGCGAGGCAGGTGGCAGAATCACTAAGCTAAATCCCCGGCCCAAACGAATGTATTTCACTTTGACATTTCCTTACATGTATATAAATGGTGTGATCAAAATAGAGAGTTAATGTTTAAATTTTGAAAATTACTACAGTAAAAAACACATCCCTCAAAATACCTCCTTTGTTTTGAACACTTATCCCATCATTCTTGTCACTTTCTTAAGCAGCTCTGAAAGCTCTCTTTCTTGAGTGTCTTTATGAGGTGTGATAAAATATAGTGAATGCTGCTATGAAGTACCATCCACCAGAAAGACAGTCTTGCCAAAAAGCATGGTGTGTCTTCATCATCTTATTCACCAGAGCTGAAACCATGAAACATCTGACTCTTTCCCCAAAGTCCAAATAACAATGAAAAGGTAAGGCAGCCAGGACAATACAACCAAAGATACATAAGAAAGAGCGTTTTCAAGTATTTGACCCTGATAAGAACTTTGCTGTCTAACTTCAATATGCTCTTTTGTATGTAATTTCTCATTAGTCTCTATTGCTTTCAAATTTATAGGTTGAAATTTAGAAAATGGAAAAGAAATCAGTAATCTCAGCTTCCTTCTTAAACTTGAAAATCAAGAGCAAAATTCAGCCAAACCAAGGAATAGGTAAACAATAATAAGGTTAAGAGCAGAAAAGTAAAGTGAGAAAAATTACAAAAAATCAATGAAACCAGAAACTGCTTCTTGAAAAGATCAATAATATTATTGAACTTCTATTTAGTTTGATCAAGAAAAATGGGAGAATGCAAAACTTATCAATATAAGGAACAATAGTAAGATAATATGAAGAATAACTGTATGCCCTCAAACTTGACAACTTCTATAAAATGTTTTAATTGCTTGGAAGACACAAATTACCAAAACTCACTTAAGAAGAAGTAGACAATCACAAATCATTTCATACCTCTTAAATAAGTTGAGTTCAGGGCTGGGGATTTAGCTCAGTGGTTTTGCCGCCCGCTGCGTAAGCACAAGGACCCGAGTTAGATCCCTGGTACCCCCCCCCAAAAAAAGTTGAGTTCATTTTGCATAAATCCTTTCAACAAAGAAAATATCATAATGAAACAATTTCACTACTTAATTTTAACAAAATAGAACTACTATTACTTCTACACAGTATATTTCAAGAAATAGAAGTAGAAATACATTAAAATTTATTTTAAATTACCAAGTTATTCTGATACCAAAGAGCATAAAAAGAAAAGTAAAAACTGAAGATTAATGTGTATCATGAACATAGATATGAATGTTTTTAAAATATTAGAAAATTAAATTTAGTAATTTATAAGAAGGAAATTCTACTGTGACAATATAAAGTTTATTCTATGAAAGCAAAGCTGCTTCAGAATTATAAAATCAATAAAGTTCATATACTCATAATTATATATTATGTGACCATAATAGTAGATGCATAACAGACATCTGACAAATTTAACCATCAATTAAATTTAAAGGTGTCAATTAATGTTAAAAGATTACAATTTAACTTCTTAACTTTTAAAGCACTAATACTACTATTTAACACAATGTTGTACTATAAAATTATACACTTAATAGTAAAATACTGGTTATTTTCTCCTTAAATTCAGAAAAAGACAAAGTACTCCTACTCCTAACCAGTACAAAGAAGCAAGAAAAAGAAATAAAAAGCATATATGTTGGAAAGAATAAAACAAAAGTAACCCTGAGAATATACTGCATGATTATCCACATAGGAGAACCCATAGAATCTACAAAAATGTCGAGCACTGTAGAAGCAGTGGGAAAAATTAAAGAACAACATATTATTAAAAACAGATGGGAAAATAAATAAGAAAGTGGGAGATCAAAGACATGAAAAATGTAAGTGTATTAATTTTGCACTTAGAACATGCACAACAAAACTGTTCTTAATACCAAAATAGACCTTAAAAATAAAGAGTAAAGAAACATTTCATTTTGAGAAATACATTTGATACACATAATACTGATATTATAAATTTATGCAAGAGAATTGAAAGGAAACATTTCAGTCCGATCAATAATTGTGAATAGGCTTAACTTCACTACTTAAAGAAAAAGTTCAAATTATCATCTGAAGCAAAACCTTATTATTTTCTATACTTCAAAAAACCCACCTAGGTTTAGAGGTATATAACTCAGTGGTAGATCACTTGCATAGCCTGTGAAACGCACTAGGTTTGATACACATGCACACACAGAGGCATGCATGCACACACCCTAAAAAACCAACATATGTGTAAATATATATATATATATATAAATATATATATATATATGATCAAAATGGAAACCAGAAAATATTTGAACTGAATGACAAAAAAATCTTTTTCTGAGAATCATCTAAAGTGAACCATAGAGGGAAATGTTTCACTTTAAATGCATATATTAGAGAAGATGAAATGTTGAAAAGTGATAGCATATGAATCTAGTTTAAATCTTCAGTAGTAAATGAAAGAACAGACATCAGACAGAAGTCAGAGTAGAAGGTCCCAACCCTTGTGTCCTCACAGAAGTAACAAGTATCCACAGATGAGAAGAGTTCCGGGAAAGCTCTGGGGTACAATTAAAAAGTGGCAGAAAAATACTAGATGAAAAGGGTAGAAAATATTTTACCTATTTCACCCTGTCCCATGAGCTTGTATATAGGACCTCTATACCAAGGGAAAACCCTCCACCATGAGTCCCAAACATGGGAGAAAGAGCAGGAAGACCTGAGACTGCCACCAAGGGAACTGCAATCTCCACTGAGACAGGCCCTATCTATTTGCCCTGGTCAGCCATCATGTTGTTGTACTTCTGGAGCTAGTAGTACTGGACTTCCCTCCCGCAGTTCTAGCACTGTCATATATATATATACATTCCCCAGAGATGCCACCACCACATGCCCAAACTAAACTTAACACTGTAACCAACACATATGCGTATAATATTGACCCTTAGAAAAATATTGATCCTTACATCCCAAAACACGTTAATTAACTCAAAAACATAGGGTACCAACTGGACATTGTTCTCAGCAATGTGGATTTTTTTTTGGTAGGACACTAAAAGCACAGGCTACAGAAACAAAAATAGATAAATGATATTACTTCAAATTTAAAAGATTCTGCACAGAAAAAGAGAACAGTTAATTAGAAAGACAAACCATGGGATAGAAGAGAGTATCTGAAAATTATATATCCAATAAAAGATAAAAGGCTAGAATTTATAAGGAACTCATAAAACTTAATAATGCAAAGAAGAAATAACCAAATTAAAAATGGGCAAAAGACCATAGTAAATAATGTACTGTGGTAGGATCCAACATGGCTGACTAAAGGAGGAGTTATGTTCGGGAGACTCAAAGAAGATTCTCTGAGAAAGCACACATTCTGAAGTGGGGGAGGGACTTTCATCCTGAAGCAGAAAATTAATAGAAAAGACGATATACTTAGGGCAAACAAAAGAAATGGACAGTTGAAAAGGGAAAGTGGAGCTACCATGTCTGGTCCACCTGCCCACAGGCCCACTCCTCCTTGGAGCAAACATTTTGAAAGTGTGGCAAACAGTCTGAGAAACCAAAGTAGGGCTGCTGAGTCTAAACTCTTTGTGTTCACCAGCCTCTCCCTTTAACACTGCACTTCCAAACACTGGGGAAAGCTGTATTCTTGTAGTGGCCTCTCCAGCTCTTAAAATGGAAAAAGGATCACCCCCCCCCCCAGACTCAGGGCAGAGAGAGGATAAATAGGAGAATGGTACCCTAGACCACTCTATTCAAAGTCAGGCTGGCTCACTAACCCACCCACCAACTCACCAGAGCATATGCATAGCCAGTTCAGCATCTTGCCTTGCGAAGCCACTTCCCCACAGAGTCACAGGTCGGTGCACCCACTCCAATTTACACTTGCCCTACTTGCCTGCTCACCCACTCTATCACAGGCAAGTGCAACCTAACTACCCAGTACCAGACCTACAAGCCTGATTTCCAGTTGAGTCACCTGCCTGTAGACCAATTCCACTCTGCACCCATCTAGCACTCCAGGGTGCCAGTCAAGTCACTCAGAACATTGTCCTAAGACAGAAGCTTATTGCAATAAACACTCACATTAGAAAAACAGAGTAATCTCAAATAACTAAGAAATGAGGAAGATCGATATATGTGAAAAAACAAAATCAATCCAAGCCCAAACCAAAAGTAAGGAGGGAAAAAACAAAGACAAAAGCTGAAGTTAGACTAAAAAAAAATCAATAAAAAGAATTGATGATTTGAATCGCTGGTTCTTTGAAAAAATAAGCAAAATGGATAAACCTAGCCAACCTTACCAAATGAAAAAAACACCAAAGTAATTAGAAATGGAAAAGGTAAAATCACAATGGACTCCCCTGAAATCTAAAAGACAGCAACTACTGTGATAAATTACATTCCAACTAACTGGAAAGTCTTGAAGTAATGGACAGTTTCCTAGAAACATACAAATTACCAAAACTATCCAAGAAGACAGAATATTGTGAACAATCCAATAAAAAGCAATGAAATTAGGCTGTAATAAAAAACCTACCAACTAAAAAATCCCCAAGATGAGATAGATTCACTGCTGAATTCCACAAAACCTGCAACAACATTATAACACCAATATTCCTCAAATTTGTCAATGAAATTGAAAGAGAAGGAGTGTTCTAAAATCAATTGTAGAAACCAGCATTGGCCTGATTTCAAAACTAGACAAAGACCCAACTAAAAAACAAACAAACAAACAAAAAACAAAAAACAACTACAGGCCAAACTCCTTAGTGACATATATAAAAAAATCACCATTAAGGTATTGGCAAATAGGACGAAATACATCATCCAAAGAATCATACATCATCATTAAATAGGTTTCATCCCAGAGTTTCAAGGATAGTTCAACATACAGAAATGAATAAATGTAACACACCACATAAACAGAAGCAAGAAAAATACATCACAAGATCATATCAATAGGTATGGATGGAGCTTTAGAAAAAATCCAACACTCCTTCATGATAAAAATCCAGAAGAAAATAGGTATAGAAAGACCTTACTTGAATCTGACAAAAGTCATCTATGACAAATCAAAGGACAACACATTAAATAGGAAAAAACTAAAAGCTTTCCCTCTAAACTTAGAATCAATACAAGGATGTCCAATATCACACTTTCTGTTCAACATAGTACTCAAAATATTTGCTTGAGAGGTCAGGGAAGAGAAAATAATGAAAGGTATTAGTATAGTAAAGGAAAAAGTTGAATTATTATTATTTGCAGATGGCATAATTCTCTATGTAGAAAACCCAAAGAACTCCAGAAAACAATTTAGTATTAATAACCAATTTTAGCAATGTACCTGGATACAAAATCAACACACAAAAATCAATAGTATTTGTGCATATCAATGATAATCTCAAGGAGAAAGAAATTAAGAAAACAGTTTCATTTAAAATAGCATCAAGAGAATTTAAATACAGTAAAACCTTGGTTTGTGAGAATAGGTTGTTTTGCTTGTAATCCAAAGCACTTGTATGTCAAAGTAGTGAGTGAAAGAAGAACCATTTGTGATCGTGTGATGTTTGGCATGACATACTCATCTCATTGCAAGATATTGGTCCTTTATCAAGTTACAATTTCTTAGAAATGCTTGTCTGTCTTGTGGAACACACAGTTACTCGAAATCCAAGGTTAGATTGTACCTATGAAATAACCTAAACAAGGAATTGAAAGACTTCTACAATGAAAATTATAGTACCCTGACAAAGAGATTGAAGAGGATATCAAAAAATGGAAAAATGTACCCTGTTCCTGGATAGGCAGAACCAATGCTACCCAAATGACCATAGTTCTTGATACACAAATTTAATGTGATTGCAGTACAAATACTTATAGAATTTCACATTTAACTAGAGAAAACAACCCTGAGATTTCCATGGAACCAGAAGAGACCTAGAATGACAAAAGCAATCCTGGGTAACAAGAGCAAAGCAGAAGGCATTATAATACCTGAATTCAAGTTATATTCCAAAGTAACAGTGAATAAAACAGTATGGTATTAGCAACAGATATGTGGATCAAGGGATCAGAGTAAAGGATACAGAAACATCCCCACATACATTCAGCTACTTAATCTTCAACAAAGGGGCCAAAAACATACCTTGGAGGGAAGATATCCTATTTTACAATTGGTGCTGGGAAAACTGGTTATTCATATGCAGAAGATTGAAGCTGGACCCATATCTCTCACCATTCACTAAACAATAATGGAGCAAAGATCTAAACATTAAAATGGAAACATTGCACCTACTGCAAGATAAAATAGGTAAAACATATGAAGACATAGGCATAAGCAAGGACTTTCTGAACAGTGCTCCAATTGCACAAAAAACCACAAGAATCGACAAATCAGAGTGTTTCAGATTAAAAAATTTATACCCAGCAAATGAAACAATCAGCAGAGTGAAGAGACAGTCTACTTAATGGGAAAAAATTGGCCTGCTGTACTTCAGACAGTGGATTAATATGTACAATATACAAAGGAATGAAAAAATTAGACCACTCAGAATAAAAGTCCTAACTACAAAATGGTTAATTAAATGAATAGACACTCCTCAGAAGGGGAAGTACAGATGGCCAATAAATATGAAAATATGTTCAAAATCTCTGGCCATTAGAGAAATTCAAATTAAAACAACACTACAATTTCATTTTAAGCTGAAAGGAATGCCAATCATGAAGAAATCAAATAACAAATACTGGTATGGCTGGAGTGAAAAAGGAAACCCTCCTACATTGTTAGTGGGAATGCAATGTAGTGCAACCATTATGGAAATAGGTATGGAAATTTCTTAAAGAATTAAAAATATAAATTTTATTTGATTCAACTACTCTCCTAGATGTCTTCCCAAAAGAGATAAAGACATCATATCACAATAATACATGCATACCAATGTTTATAGCAGCATGATTAAGAATAACTAAATCTTGAAATCAGCCTGTGTGTTCATAACAGATGAATCAATTAAAAAAATGTAATATCTCTACATGATGGACTACTACTCAGCTATAAGGAAGGCTAAATTTGAGACCCAGAAAATCAATACCCCTGAAAAATATAATGTTAAATGAAATAAATCAGACACACAAGCTTAAATATCATATGGTATCTCTCATTTGAATAAGGTAAAGTGTAAATAAAGAGCAAAATAAAGGATTGATAGGAGATAAAAGGGAGGTAAATCTTTTGCAAGTGAAAAGGGTCCAAGAGATCAAGAGCAAGGGCAGGGGGAGAGGAAGGGGAAGTAAAAAGTTTTAAGATGTGTCATGTACATCTATCCAATACCCACAACGAAGGTAAACATCATATATAGTAAATAATAATAAACATAATAACAATAATAATGAAAATGAGGAAAAGGGATGTAGAGATGAAGGCAGTGATGTGCATGGAAAGGGGAAGGAGAATTTAAAAAATCAAGATATGCTGTGTACATATATCAACTCTTTCAGATGAATGTAAACTTCATGCAGTGTAAACATGTACTAATAAAATACAATTTAAAAATAATGTACAGTGCATTTCAGAATTATTTAAAGGATAGATTTTAAATATTCTCAGCAGAAATAACAACTCTGTGATGTGATAGTTATGTTTATTAGTTTGACATAATTATTCTATTATATGTGTATATATCAAAATATGATATTATATCTCATGAAATATAATTATTATTTATCAAATAAAAGTTATGAAGTTTTTAACATTTCAATTTGAATGAAATTTGGCTTAGAAAAAATAATGAGCAGAAACTTGAATATGTATTTCTTTAATAACATAGTAGTTATCCACAGTTATATGGAAAGGATGTCACTAAACAGCAAGGAAATGCAAATCAAAACCACAATAAGATATCTCCTTATATCTCTCAGGGAGTCTATTTTTGAAAAAATCAAAGCATAGCAAGTTTTGGAGAGGATGTTGACAAAGGGAAGCAATTATTATGGGAATGGAAATATCCATAGTTTTTGAAAAACAGTGTGAAAGTTCTTTGAATATTACAAAATAAAGTTTTCATTTGATGTAGTAATCCTACTTTGGATATATACAAAAAATTAAAATTATTATCTGTAAATTATATACTCTATTGTTTACTGAAGATTTTATCATAATTTCCAATGACCAGAATGTCCACCAGTAGAAGAATAAAGAAAATATGATTATTAGGTACGATGGCATGTATTACTCCATGAAAAATTAGCTAATCTTGTCATATTTGCAACATGGAAGAAATTTACCATTCTTTGCTAAATGAAATAACACTGTATGTGCACTATGTGTGGAATTTAAAGGAATCTAAACAAGAAACATAGTAGAATAGTGGTTACTACAGAAAAAGGAAATTGGAAGATTTTGGTTAAGAGAACACAGTTTCAGTTTTGAAAGAATAAATTGTGATTATCTAACATACAGTATTGCACTAGCCACTTTCTTTCTCTGGGAAAAAAAATAGACACCTGCAACTTAAAAGAGGAGAAGTTTATTTGTGCTCATTTTTTTTTTTTTGTATGGGGATTAAACTCAGGACCTTGTGCTCGCAAGGCAGCCGCGGTGCCACTGAGCTAAATCCCCGGCCCTTGTCCTCATATTTCAGAAGATTTAGTCTATCGTTGTTTGCCTTGAAGGCAAAAATGGCATGCCACAAGAAGACCATTCATTCCTTGGCAGTCAGAAATAGAGATAGAGAGAGGGGGAGCTGGGGCCACGAATAACACTTCCAGGTCACATCTCCTAAACCACCTCTTCTAACCATGACCTGCCTCCTGTCAGCACATAAACTACTGAACTCATCAACATATCAGTCCACCAAGGATCATACCCTCTCTACCCACCCATGATCCAATCACCTTCCTTGGGAAGTATTTTACATTTAATCTAAAACTAGTATGGTGATTAAAGTTAACAATGCTGTATATATATTTGAAATTTGCCAAGATGGTATATTTTAAATGTTCATTCTCTCAAACGCATAAAGGAAATGATAACTGTGTGAGGCAATGAATATGCTAATTAGATTGGCTTGATCCTTCCCCAGTATTTACAAATGTCAGGACATTAGTTGAACACCTTGAATACATAATGTTTGTTAATTGTTCCTCAATATATCTAAGAAAACAATTTGTCAATAACAATGTCACTAAAAAAAGAAGGAAAAAATAATAGAGATAACATTATTATTTAAAGAAAAAAAGATCATTGATACAATAAAGAAGATCAGCATATTCACATTTTTATCTTTAAATTGACTAATTGGTGAAATAGACAAATCTCACTGATTCAGGGAAGAATAAATAGTTAAACCAAAATAAAATAAAGGATAAAAACTGGAGTATAAATACAGATCCTATAAAAATAGAAAAAGGATATTTGAAACAATTTTTTACTAACAAAATCAAAAAGTTAGATTGAACCAACAAAAATTGTTATACAGGATACACAAACACAAATACACAGAGTATCCCTATTCATTGACACAGAAAATGTAAGTAATCAATAAGAAAAATATTTCAGTGGGCACTTGTAAGACAGTATATGAACGGTCAGTAAGGTTGTGAAAAAATGCCCGGTTTCATTGGCCAGCAGACAAATGCACATTAAAAACCACATATATCTGGCAAATATACAGCACAGCACTAAACAACAAATGGGTCAATGAAGAAATACTGTAATGGTAATATTTTTTATATACTGAGGTAATTGAAAATGAAAGCAAAATGTTCCAGAATTTATGGAACAAAAAAAGCAATACTAAGAGGGAAATTCATAGTGACATATGTTTAAATTAAAAGAGAAAAACTCAAAACAACCCAATTTATATCTCAAGAAATATGAAAAAGGACAAATTATTAATAAAATTAACAAAAAGAAGAAAACAATACATCAGAACAGAAAAAAATGAAACAGAACAAGCAGAGAGTAGAAAATATCAACAAAACTGAGTTAGTTTTTTCTTTTTGCTTAAATTCTTTTATTGGTACATTTTAGGTATACAATTTGTTTACATTTATCATTGGGTGCTTTTACCTGTACATGATGTATCTTGGTTCTTATTTTTTCCCCATTACCTGTGCACCCTTCACCCCTCCACCCTTCCTTATTTACATAATTCATTTCCATTTTTTTTCTTTTCTCATAATTTTTCATTTCCATTCTTTCCTTTCCCCATCTCCTCCCACCACCACTACCCCTTTGGACCTTTTCCTATTCGAAAGTATCAATTATTAGTTATTAATCCTTTTAATCCTTATTTACACTCAGTTTCTCACACTGGAGAAACTATTCATTATTTACACATGTGTGTCTTATTTATTTCACTTAAGAGTATGGCCTCAATATGCATCCATTTAGCTATAAATCACTCTAGTTTCTCATTCTTTATGGATGGGTAGTACTCCATTTTATAAAAAAAACCACATTTTCTTTATCCAGTTTCCAGTTGATGGGCACTTGGGCTGCCTCCAAGCTTTAGCTTTTACAAACTGTGCTGCAATAAACATGGGTACACATATATCTCTGTGGTATGGCTCTTTTAATTCTTTGGGGAAGATACCCAGCAGGGGAATAGCTGGGTCAAATGGAACCTCTAGCCCTAGTTCTTTGAGGTATCTCCATACTGATTTCCATAGTGGTTGCACCACTCTACACTCCCACCAACAATGGAGAAGGGTTCCTTTCTCTCCCCACCCCCGCCAGCATTTGCTATTGGTTGATTTCTTGATACTAGCCATTCTTTCTGGGGTGAGATGGAATCTCAGTGTTGTTTTCATCTGCATCTTTCCAATGACCAGTGATGTTGAACATTTTTTCATATGTTTATTTGCTGCTTTTACTTCTTTGTCTGAGAAATGTCTCTTCATTTCAGATGTCCATTTTTGAATTGGGTCTTTGAATTTGGAGGGTCTGATTTTTTTCAGTTCTTCATATATTCTAGATAGTAGCCCTTTGAGTTCCAGCTGCTAAAAATTTTTTCCCACGTTATAGCTTGTCTGTTAGCTCTGTTGGTGGTTTGTCTTGCAGTGCAGAAGCTTTTTAATAAGATGAGATTCAAGTTGTTGATTCTTTCTGCTAGTTCCAGTGCTACTGAAGTTTTGTTCATAAAGTCTTTTCCTATGCCAGTATCTTCAAGGGTTCTACCTAACATCTTCCAGCAAGTTTAGTGTTTCTGTCTTAATATTTAGATCTTTAATCCAGTTAGATTTTACTTTAGTGCATGGTTATAGATATAGGTCTGGTTTTAATCTCTGACAGGTTGAAATCCAGTTTTTCCAACACCATTTATTAAATAGGCTATCTTTCCTCCAATGAGGGTGGTTGGCTCCTTTGTCAAAGATGAGGTGGCTGAGTATGTCTGGAGTTGTTTCTGCATCTTCTAATCTATTCCACTGATCCTCGGGTCTGTTTCTTTGCCAGTACCATGCTGTTTTAATCATAGTAGCTTTGTGGTATAGCTTCAAGTTGGGGATTGTGATACCCCCAGCCATGTCTCTGTTGCCTAGAATTGCTTTTGCTATTCTATGTGTCTTCTGGTTCCAAATGAATTTTTGGATTTTTTTCTCTAGCTCTCTGAAGTATATTCTTGGAATTTCAATTGGCATTGCATTGTATCTACATAGTAGTTTTGGAAGTATGGCCATTTTCACTATATTGATTCTTCCTACCCCAGGAACAAAAGATGTCTTTCCATTTTCTTATATCCTCCTCAATCTCCTTTTGCAGGGTGCTGTAATTTTCAGTGTAGAGGTCTTTTGCTTCCTTTCTTAGATTGATTCCTAGATATTTCATTTTTTTGGATGCTATTGTAAAAGGAATAGTCATATCATCAGCAAACAAGATGCAAAATATAACATTGGATTTTCATTTAACAGAATAAACCTTTCTTTGTTATGAACTTATTTTCAATGGTAATGTAACCTTGAACTACAATTTATCTAATTTTGGTATACAGTCAACAGAAAATATACACAAATATATGAAAATTCTATGAACTATTCCTTAATTTTCCAATATATATATATATATATATATATATATATATATCTTGTTGTATTTGCCTCATACATTTCAATAAGCACAATACATTGTAACATATTGAATGCAAAACTATGTATGAAAATCTCTCTTCTATTAATCTAGACATTAAAAACACTTGAAAAAATGTAAAACAAGGCCACAATTTCTAATACTTTTATCAAAACATTGTTGTTTTTACTCCACATTATACTTTCCAGATCCATCCAGTTTTCTACACATATCTTAAATTTGTCTTTTTTTAAATAGCCAAGTAGTAGGCTGGAGCTTTAGCTCAGTGGAGCCGTGCCTGCCTCACAAGCCCAAGGTCCTGAGTTCGATCCCCCCAGTTCTGAAAAAAAATAGCCAAGTAGTATTCCAATATAAATATATATGAATACTACTATATATATATATATATAATATTTTATTTATCTAATCATTTGTTGATGGATATACAGGCTTCTTAAACATTATATGTTTTAAACATAAGATAAGGGTAATAATATTAACAAGAAGAAAAATGGGAAAAGGAGATTTATAGGAGAAGGAGGGAGGGAGGGAGGGAGGCAGAGTGAAGGGGAGGAGATTAAGAAGAAGAATCAAGCTGTATTATGTACATGTACCCATTCCTCAAAATACTGTAAACTGCCTGTATTGCAAACATGTACTAATAAAAAATAAAATAAAGAAATACTAATCAAATGAAAAGTCAAAGAAAATAAAAATCACTGTTAACATTAATGGATTTTTATTGTTATTAATGTCATAAAATTTTAAGTTACCAGTTTAGCTTGTTATATGGCATACAAAATAGATAGAAAACACACATAAACAAAAGTTATTTGCCTTCCTCAGTAATTTTAGACTGTTAAGCTTCTCTAAGATCAAAAAGATTAAAAACTACTGCTCTATAAAAAGTGCTTTACTATGAAAAATCCAAGGACCTCTTTTTTATGAAAAAGTATTAATATATAGATGTATATTTATAACATGTTAGTGTCTTCTACAGATTTTTCTAGCATAAATTAATGTATGATATATTCCAAATGATAAATCTTTCTCAAAGTTTCTTATAAAAAGCAGAAAATTCTTCAAAACATTTCATATTGATATATCAAACTTTGATAAAACCCAAAGATTGAGAATCTCAATTCATCAAAGAATGTTAGAGTTGAAAGAGAACTTAGAAATCATGTAGTGCAGGGATTGCAAAACATTGTCTGTAAACCTTCATTTAAGTTACATTGGGAACTTGGGTCTTATAAATACTTAGGTCTTACCCTTGAGGTTTTTGATTCCATAGAGGAAAAGGAGAAATCTGTATTTTATAAAAGTAGCCTGTTACAGTTCATTATCAAGAACCACCAAGGGCCTCATGCACTCATAGGCAGGGTTTTGGGAAAAGAACTGGACCAAAGGAGCAATATGGCTGACTTCCTGATGGGAGGTTGGGCCTGGTTGAGGGTGGCAGGTCGCTTGAGGTGTGACTTAGAAAGGTATATCTCCCTCCCTGTGCCCTCCCTTTTCTCTCTTTTCCTGACCACTATCTCTTGAGTAACTTTTCCTCTGCTATGCTCCTCTACCATGACACCAACCATGCATAAACTGAAACTTCTGATATGTGAACCAAAATAAAACTTTCTTTTAAGTTGTGTCATGTATTTTGTCCAAGCAATGAGGATTTTGACTAAGACACCCCCAAAATTATCTTTCTGACTAACCAGATTTGAAATAATAATTTGGTTCAATCTAGGCAATGTTCAGCAAGCTAGATCCTGTGGGCCAAGTCTAGTTCAGCACTTGTTTTAGTAAAGAAAATTTTATTGGGACAAAGTCATGCCTATTTGTTTATGCATTGTCTGTTGATGCTTCTATGGTACAAAGTCTGAATAGAATAGTTGTGATAGAAACTGTGGCCTGAAAAACATAAACTCTTTACTATTTGGTCCTTTTCAAAATGATGAATGTCATTATATCGTATACCTAAAATGTACCAATGATTAGAATGAATAATGGATAATGTAAAATAGGAAGAAAAGGTCCAAAGGGGTAGGGGTAGTGGGAGTGGCAGGGGAAAGGAAAGAAGGGAAAGAAAAAATGACGAGAAATGGAAAAAATGGAAATAAAGTCTTTGTAAATAGGGAAGGGTGGAGGGGGTGAAGGGAGGGCTAGAAATGGGGGAAAAAATAAGAACCAAGATGCATTATGTAAAGGTAGAATTTCCAATGAGAAATGTAATTGTGTTGTATACCTACAATGTACCAATAAAAGAATTTAATAAAGTGCAAAAAAAAAAAGGGTATGCTGTTAGGCTGTAAGAAAACAGTACATTTAGGAATTATAAGGATTTTTTTTGCCTTAATCCATTCAGGGTACTATAACAAAATAGCTTAGACAGGATGATTTATAAATAGCAGAAATATACTGTTTACAGTTCTAAAGCCTTGAAGATCCAATATTAAGGGACCAGAAAATTCCAGGCCTGACTGCCGAGGATGAGTGTCCCTTCCTTGTATTCTGGGATATATGTCCTCCTATGGTGGAGAGCCAAAAGAGGCTTATAAGCTCACTCAGGCCTCTTTTATAGAGGCACTAATACCATTTGTAAGGGGGAAACCCTCATAAGCTAATCACCTCCTAAAGGGTCCAGCCTTTAGTACCATCGCAATGGAGCTTAACATTCAGACTACAGCAAGTAGCTAGTAGCAGAATTCAAACTAGAAAACCGGGTCCCTTAACACTGGTCTAGTGTACTCACCACTATACTGCATAGTTTTTTTCAATACAAAAGGCAAAGTAGACAGCTATTTGTGCTGTTATTGAATTTAGAACATGATTGTGTTAAATAGTAAACTACTATTTTGTGCTTAAATTATAGTTTGGCTTGAATGATTTAGATTTGAATTCAAAATTTCCAAAATTAGACTTGTCTTTCTGAGGCAAGTGGAGCAAAAGGTTTTGGCATTCAACTTATTCCCAGTGTTCCATGATTCACATTCCCTTTTCAACGACTGATTTAAAAGATCATTTGAAATGATGAAAGTTGCTGCCATTTTATTTTATGCTAACTACATGGCAAGTACATAATCATAATACATTTTACATTTCTTCTCCAATTCTTGTTCTACCTACCCAATGGCTTCAAGAGCAGTTCTGCATTTACTTGTATATATTTCTTCTTTGTAAACTTTAGTTTGAAGAAGTCTCTGAAGTCAAAAAAAGAAATACTTGCAAACCACTGTATTATCTCTCTTATAGCTCATAAATCCCCTATAAGTAGCTATTCTGCTCCTTTGTAAGATGAGCAAATTGTTACCTGTGAACATAAACTCAAATGATGGAAACTGAACTCAGATCTATAAGCACCAAAGTGTGTGTTCATACTATCACACAAATTTACAAAACTGAGGAGGTTCTAGAGAAATCTTGCAAGAGTTGGCTTATGCTAGAGAAGATGAAAGAAGAAAGATAGTTGATATTCTCAAGGGGAAGATGAGAGTATAAAAACAGCTTTTCTTTGACAGCTCATCATTATATTTACAATCTTGTTTTTGTAGGTACATCTAACTGAGGCAATTTTAATGCATTATTCCTGGTGACCACTGTCCATTTGCTTCTTCAAGTGAGATAAGGGAGATTATGCCTCAGGCCCTACTAGCCTGGGAAAAAGGCACCTGCAGTATATTTATGTAAAGTTTGGTAAATCGGCTTTACAGAGATTAATTCAGCCTTGTCACAACATTTCTCAAAGCCAATATTGTATGTTTTGGGGTTTTTCCAGGTAATTGTAAGTTGAAATTGCCTGGTGTAAGGAGGTTTTGCTTGCTGAAAAGGCCCAAGCATTGGTTCTCTTATTTTTTTCTTTGAAATTTTCTTTTTGATTTGCACTGCCTTGCAAACCTTACTTAGATCTCATTTAATCCAGCATTAAATGTCTCTTGATCCATATTTAGTTGTTTTCTAGTTCATAATATTTATTAATGGGAGTATTTACAGAGTCTATTGTCCACTATTAACTTAGGCATATAAATCATTGTCTCATGTGATCTTCATCTAGAAGTTTATTTTTAATCATAAAACTGTCTACATCTGAGAAGATATTAGCATCAATTTTTTTAAAAATTGATGCCTGGAGAGAGGTTCTGCTTTATCCTTTAATATCTGCAACCAAATAAATCATAGAATCTGATATAGTTCTTGCCACAGATGCATCTGGCTCCAAGCAGCAGCTCACAGAATGGTTTGAAGAGGATGCACATGCATTTTCACCCGCTGAATTAGCACCAGGTTCAAAATCCTGATCCCTGCTTGTGGTCTTTTTAATTTAGTCTTTACTACTTCTCCACCAAATGGAATCTAAGAAATCTTTTCAGAATGTAGTGTCTTCGGTTTCATAAATATCCTATTAATCTCTCAGTCATGGAAGAGATAGACGAGTGGATGATTACCTAAAAATTCAGTCTTAATGATTAGAAAACACCATCTTTGTATATAAAAATGGACCTCATTGAATACAGTGTAATTTTACATAGACTAATGGAAAAAGGATGAGCTTTGAAGTTTGACAGACATGGATTGAAGTGCTAGCTATTTTTACCAGTGATTAGTGATATGATCTTGGACTAGACTGCTTTAGTTCTCTGAGCCTCTATTTTGAGAGAGAGAGAGAGAGAGAGAGAGAGAGAGAGAGAGAGAGAGAGAGAGAGAGAGAGAGAGAGAGAGAGAGAGGATATCTACGACTTAAGGAAGACATGAATTAATATGTGAAAATGTTTAGAATTACCTAGTAAACAATAAATATTTCTACTGCATGTATTACAATGTAGAAGATACTCATTAACTACCTGGAATTTTGAAAGAACCTTTCTTATTTCAACCATGACAAATAGAATATGCTTCCTTAAAATCATTGATACTTTACAGATTAAAATAAAAATAAACCACTGTAATATTGTCAAAAGAATGTTTCTTCATTCAAATCCTAAAAATACAATTGTGGGGACCTGCTTTTTAGTCAGTGCTTTAAGAAAATTGTTAATATTTTTGAGAATAGTAAAGAGAGGTAAATTTAGATTGCAGTTAAATATTTCCAATGTTTGAGTTTATGTTTCTCTACACATGAATGTCTATTTTCTCACCTCAAGAATTTTAATTCACTCACCCTTCCTTTCCTTGTTGGTATAGCAACTGATAATAATGGGAAAAGTAATTGAACCATTTCATATTGAAAGTTGTGTAAGTAGTTCTCAAATAGAAATATTACTAGATTTGATGATACATGGAAGTGTCCCCAAATCTGATTGATAACAAGCCTGCTTCATTCTTTTCTTTTTAATGTGTTTAAGTTTGCCATTTTTTGTTGAGATTTTCTACCAAAAACACTTAAAACCATATGTAGAAATATTTTCCATAGTGCTTGTGGCTGCTAACACACATTTGGCTTTATAAAATTTATCCTTATTGTAGAAACACTTTACATTTGTTAATGAAACTTTAAAAGAAAATTTTGCTATTTTGAATATGATTTAGGAAGGCATTCTGCTGTAATCATAATCAGTAGTTCCCTGAAAAATTACTTAAGAAAGAAAAAAAGCCCTGCACGAATGGAAACAGCTGTCTTATTGTACAAAATCTGAGACAAAAGGTTTATAAAAATAACTTGGCATGTAGTACTCCTAGTATTAGGGGTACTGTTTATAGTACATAATGTTTGAATTTTTTATTTGTGCATGTTTTGTGGACTTGAAATAGTGCATTTACATGTGAATGGAGGAAAGCAAAATTGTATTCCAAGGTTTATGAAAGGAAATTACTGATTGGTTCTTTAATTGGACAAACAACATCTGAGCTGGTTTGTCCATTTATTTTCAGCTTGACATTGACTCAAACATTTGCTTCAGTGAAAATAGTGCTTTTAGCATGAATTTCTAAGTTAGTCTAAATATTTCATCATAATCTATAAAGGAAGAGACTGTCTTAACACCTGGCCCATGGTTGACCCCTCAGATTTCTATGAAGTAAGACAAAGGTTTACTTTAGTACTGCTAATTCTTTCTGAAAGATGTTCAGAGCTCCTGGAAGAAGTCATGGTTCTCACTTTACTTCCTACTCATTCGCTTCTAATTCAGTGACCTATTCTTTTCTTTCACTTCCAACTTCCATAGTACTGCTTTAGGACACACCTTAAAATAGTGGTTTTTGCCAAGCAGCTAACATAAATGAATGAAATATGTCAACAAGGGACTGTAGCCAGAAGAAAAGGGACAACGATGATTGCCACATAAAGAATACTGACCTAAAACAAAAGAATACTGACCTTATGTTTCTAGAACTTCCAACTTCCTATGAAAATTCAGATTTGCAATTTAAAAAATAGTAATATCCTGGTTTTTCAATACTGGGTAATTAACTTAAAAAAAGGCTGTTTGGCTCACACTGCATGAATTACATAAAACTGATCTACAGCTATGTGTAACTTGAAATCTCTATTTAAGGGGCACCCTTTCTGCTTCAGGTGATAAGGGCTTAATACGATAAATTTATATCTTTTTAATTTGTAACTTATGTCTTCATTATTTCTTCATTTCTCCATTCAGTTACATGTTCATGAACTATTTACTGTACAAAGTTGTTAAATTTCACCACTATCCTAGGCACTGGGAATGCAATCTAATTAATTGTTCTATTTTTACAAGGACATAAGGGTTTAGTGTGAATCAGAAAATAATCACAATTCAGTATAATGAATGTCATGAGAGAAAGAGGCATAGTGCATAATGGTAGCATAGAGAAAGGTTAACATGATCTCTTAAATAAGTGAAATGAATATATGTATCTCCCTCCAGAAGGTCTCTGAAAGGAAGTTGTAATAGGATTCTATTGTCATGCTGGTGGGGAAGAGATTTGTGGGCAGATAGGCCTTTCAATTCCTCCTAAATAGAGCATCTTTGTCATTTGTCAATTGAAAAAGATGATGCTTTCATTTTACCCTTTGACATCTATTGAACGTTATTTCTAAAGTGAAATATTCAGAAGAGTCAATAGACTGTCCCTTTTTTATTTTGCTTTGACTAGGTGTCAGCAATTCCAATCATATCAGATCATTTATTACTCTGAGAAAATCCCTTGACAAACTCAGAGATTAATTTGTTGTTGATGGGCTACTTGAGAGATATTTCTACTACTTCCTATAATAGACAGCGTGGCTCATAGTTCAGGTCACGTTTGGTATTATGGCTTTGTATGAAATATAAGCATCTAAGAAGGAATCAAAGTGAAATCTTGAGTTTATTTCAAATCAAACTCAAATCTCCATGCACTGTCAAAATGTTCAGCTTTCTTTACATTGAGGGCAGTTCAAGCAGAGAAAAGATAAGAGCGCTCAGTAAACAAGTAGCTTCCAGCTAGCAGATAAAACTGCAAAATGAAAGTATGCAACTGATGGCCAGAAAATGTTATTTGTCTACTTCGAGTTGATGTTATGTTTTGTGGGAAATGAGTTAGTATCTATCTATAGACCTATTCAAGTGAGAACAGGCACATTTCCTAAAATTGTCAATTTGGCACTGACTTTATAGAAATTTAAGGAAAATTAGTATTATATACTGAGTCATTTCCAAAGGAAAACTCCAGAAGGTTGTTTTTAGCATGAAAAAATAAACATTTTATAAAAACAACCCTTTGAACTGTTTATCATCCCAACATTATAATTCAGATTGAGTTTTGTAATTGCTTTCTCTTGTTAAAATAATTGGATTCATGTCACAACAATAAATTTCTATATACATTCCAATCTATATACTAAGTTCTTGGCTATTTCTATATATTATTCATATAACATATACTTATTGGGTACCAATTATGTGCCAGGAGCCCTCCTAGGTCCTGGAGGGAGAAAAAAACAGATATGATACCTCTCCGCATTCATCTTCTAGTCAAGTAGAGGAGAGATACTAATCAAATAATTACCAAACCAAGAAACAGTGTGACTGCACCAAGAGCAAGGAAGGACAGTCACATGGCGTTAACTCAAAAGGACTTCCGTAGCATGGGCCGTGCCCTGCATTCAATCTCTAAACTCCTAAAAGAAACAGGAGGGGCCTTTGATCTGGGAAGAAAAGGAGGTCAGGACAGGCCTCTTGGAGAAACTGGCCCTTGGGTTGAGACCTGATAGTGCCTGAAGTTGCTCAGTTAAAGTGGGAGAGGAAGACGATTCTGGACAGAGAGACCTAAATTCATGGCTGGGTCCTGTGCCAGAGGACAGCTCACGGTTTTGAGACACAGCGGGAGCCTGCATTTGGTGAGAGAGGAGGCAGGCAAGGCCAGGTCAGAGGAGCCTTGAAGACACAGTGAAGTCTGCCTTTCACTTCCCCTGTGTGTGCTTGAGACCCCTTCCTCTGCAGTGTGACAAGATATGGGAGGAGGACAGAGTGGGACAGCAGGAGACCAGTCATAACAGCAACATTGATTGGGTGTTAGAAATGGGATAAATACTTGCATTTTAAGCCAGCAGAAGATACGACATGTGCAGGTAGCACAACTGCTTGTGATGTTACATGGATGAAAACTCCTGCCATTCACCAAGTCCTCTGCAGAGAAGGCTATGTTAAATTCATTTCTATGACCCAGAGCCTCTAGAAGGGAAATTTCTTTAATTCGCAGGTTATATGTATTTCATTTACCTATTCTCACCTGCCAGATAAGCAATTTCAAATCTGCAGAAAAAAATATTTTTTCTCCTCTTAGACTGACCCTCAGCAATGGTGTGAAGGTATTTGAGGGCCTCCACATTGTCAACATAAGATCTAGAACATGATATTGGGATTCAAATGCTGTCCTTGATACTTGTTAGCTGTGGACCATGAACTGACTATTCATTGAGTCTCCTTGTACCTCAATTTACCCATTTTAAAACTACAGATAATAATTTTTACCATACTGATTTATTATGAGAACTGAGATGATGGTATACTTTCTTGAACATGGTAAATGTGTAATTATCATTAATCACATTCCTTCCTTCACAGATTTCTCCTTCAGAGCAGTCTCATGCATCAAGTATTTCAGGGCTAGAGATATCATGGAGGAAAGTAGTTATAGGGAAAGGGGCCCAACTAATGATCCTCAAAATAACTGACACAGATGGTCATCAGTTCTACCTTTCTGACTGACTAACCCTGTTTCCTGACATTTGGTATTCCTAGAAGGCTCTGAGTTCTGGATCCTTCTTTGTCCACAAGTTTAAGGTGCTATTTTCCTCTGTAACTTTCCGTAGATTCCAAATCAGGGCTGGAAAACTTTTCACCAGAAACTCCTTGTTTCTAATTTTCCTTATATACTTGAGCCTGAAGATTTGCCTGCAGGAGTGAAGGATGTTTTATTCTTAATTCAGATTCCACTGAACTAGGAACCCTCATGCAGAGAAAGCTCCTATTGAGTACAAAGGGAACATCACCTAAATAACAGCTATAGGACTTGGCCTAGTGTGTATAGATAGCCACTCAAGAGTGTTTTGAATATATAGAGAGAACAGTTTTCCTTCCCTTAGCTCCAGTGGGTGTTCTAGACATACATACCAATGAAGATCTGCATTCTGAAAGGGACAAAACAAGTACTTAGTGTAGTTCTACAGTCTGGATTTTAAAAAATCTAAGAAGTGGTTTTTCATTTGTTTTGTTTTGATTTTTGGGAAGAGATAATGGTGCAGTGAATTTGCAAAGTTCATTATTTTAACCATCTCAGGATTAAAAAAAAACATGATAAAATGGAAAGCACTACAATTGCTAACATCTGGATTTGGAAATCATTACTGTAGTAGAAAAAATTATAATTTTGTCTTACTTTTTATAAAAGCAGCAAACAAATCAAATGTACTTCTGACTCTGTGGGAGTCAGAAGAAATAAGACTAAGATAAAATTAGCTGTTATTAATCAACCAAGCACTGAGCATATATTTACACTTGAATCAGGACTCAACAACAGTACATTTTTAGAATATATAGAAAATATGGCTGCTTCTCCCAAAGTATTTAGAGAATCTTTAAAAACATAGCTGGGGATTTAGCTCAGTGCTTCCACCACCTGCCTTGCAAGCGCAAGGTCCTGAGTTTGATCCCCGGTACCAAAAAGAAAGAATATTAAAAAACATGAATATTATGTTTAAAACAATAAGGTTTTTTTTGGAAAATTTTTGAAAATTTTCCTTAGTGTTTTGACTAATTCATCCTGCTATTTAAATGACTGATAGCTGGTTCTTTCCAGATAACAGGAGAAGCAGAAAAAATAAATCAGTGAGTATGAGAAAAGTACAGAGCCTTAGAAAATACAGTTGGGAGAGGAAATGGTACCTAAAAGACCAATAATTTGATGCTGAAAACAGGTATCTGTACAAATTTTCCTCAGGCTATAAAATTTATCCCTGATTAAGGATAGAAATAGAAGTCCAATCTCAATTTTGGCTATGATTTTCAAATATTACTTATCTATTCTCTCCATTGAAGGCAACAGTTATGTCTTATTTAATGTGTTCTCAGTACCTATCATGCTAACACATAATAAAAAGCTCATTTGTAACTATGTAATATCTGTGGAACGAACCACTCTTCTTTCGTCCTTCCCTTCCCTTCCCTTGCCTGCCCTGCCCTGCCCTTCTCTTCCTTTTTTCCTTCCTTCCTTGCTTCCTTCCTTCCTTCCTTCTTTCCTTCCTTCCTTCTTTGTTTCCTATCTTAGTTACTTCGTCATTGCTGTGACAAAATACCCAACATTCTCAAGTTAAAGGAGAAATTTATTTTCATTCATGGTTTATAGAGGTTTCTGTTCACAGTCAGCTGGCTCCAAGGCAAGGTGTCATGGCAGAGGAGCATGGAGAAAGAGTTCATGACATAGCAGGCAAAAAGCAGAGAGGGATCAAGGAAGGAGGAGGGATAAATGTCCTTCCAGGCCACATCCCCCAGTTACTCACCTCTTCCCAACAGGATTAACCTCCAAACATCATACTCACTTATAATCCAGTGATGAGTATAACACACACATGATGAAATCACCTCCCGAATGCCGCACCTATGAGGCTTTGGAGGGGTATCTAGATATAAACAGTAACACTTCCTGGGGTATTGGGAATTAAACCTAGGTGCTATGCATGCTGGACAAGTGCTCTATCACTGTGCTACATCCATACCCCTTTAAAAGTTTTTGTTGTTGTATTGTTTTTTGGTACCAGGGATCAAACTCTGGACCTTGCAATTGCGAGGAAGGCAGCAGAACCACTGAGCTAAATCCCTGGCCCTTTAAAAGTTTTTTGTTTTTTTTTATTGAGAGAGTCTCAGTAAGTTGTCCATCCTGGCCTGGAAATTGTGACTCTCCTGCCTCAGCCCCTAAGTAGCTGGGATCAGAGACATGTACCACTACACCCTGCCTCTTCTCTCATTTTTCTGTTAGTCTTTCCATTTCCATTGTGAGTTGTTATTGCTCTGTTTGGCAATGAAATTTTGATTGTCCAAGGTCCCACTCTCAGGCCTTTATTTTCTCCTTCTACCTATAGACTTTCATTGTGAAAATTTCTTCTGTGGTGATTGGTGATGATCTTTATCCTGGTGACCAGACTGGGTGGTTTAGTAACTTAAATAGCATGCATGACCTTTGAAATGAAATAAACATAAGTTCAAGTTCAGAGTTGTATTACTTATTAGTTATGGGACTTAGGACCCAGGTATACTTACCTTTCTTGATCCCTAGCTTGTACTCCTGATTAAAAAAATGTTAGTGATAGTATCTAACTCATACTGTTGTCATGGGAATTAGGTGAAATTATAAATATAAAATAAATATCCTTTGGCAGAAACTTAATAAGCACTCAATAATTTTATTTTGTTTTGTAAAATTCTTTCAAGAAATTTTAATTTAGTTCATCTAAATTATACAATTCAGTGGTTTTTGGTAAAAGCATAGGTTTTCATAACAATTACCAGAATTTTATATAAAATTTTTGTTTTCCCAGGAAAAAATGTATTTTCAGTAACTACATTACTCCCAATCTCAGCTTTAGGAAAACAGTAATTTCATTTGTATCTTTATAGATTTATTTATGCTTGATGATCACCCATAAATGGAATCATATGATACAAAATGCTTTCAATGTTCGCTTATGGTATATTATTTATCAGAACTTCATTATTTTTTTATTGCTGAATTCTATTTTATCAAAATGCCACACATTATTTATCTATATATTAGCTTGGGGACATTTGAGTTATTTCTACTATATGGGTCTTATGAATAATGCTACTAAGAACATTTATGTACAAGTTTTTATGTGGACCCATGTTTTCATTGCATGAGTATATTTCTAGGAATTGATTTGGAGGTTCTCATTGAGAATTAATGTTTAAGAATTTGAGGAAATGTCACTTTGTTATCCAAAGCAACTGCACTATTTGATATTCCAACAAGCAATGTATGAGAATGCTAGTAACCCCATGATCTTACAACACCTGTTTTGGTCAGCTTTTTTTTTTTTTTTTTTTTTTTTTTAGCTATCTTAGTAGATATAAAGTAGTATCTCAGTGATTTTTTATTAAGACTTCAAAATTTCTACCTTTTTGATCTACACAATGGGTATCTATGTATTTTCTTAAGAGAAAAGATGAAGTAAAACTAGAACCCATTTTTTTTTTTTTTGGTACTGGGGATCGAACTCAGGTCCTTGCGCTTTGGAGGCAGGTGGCAGAACCACTGAGCTAAATCACCAGCTCACTAGAACACATTTTTTAAAAAATTCTTTTATTGGTACATTTTAGGTATACAACACAACTACATTTCTCATTGGGAATTGTACCTTTACATAATCTCTCTTGGTTCTTATTTTTCACCCTTGCCCAGCCCTCCCTTCAACCCCTCCACTCCTCCCTATTTACAAAGATTTCCTAGCCCTCCCTTCACGCCCTCCACCCTTCCCTATTTACAAAGACTTTATTTCCATTTTTTCCATTTCTCATCATTTTTCCTTTCCATTCTTTCCTTTCTCCTGCCCCTCCCACTACACCTACCTCTTTGGACCTTTTCTTCCTATTTTGCATTATCGATTATTCATTCTAATCATTGGTACATTTTAGGTATACAATATAATGACATTCATCATTGGAAATTTGCACCTTTACATAATCTCTCTTGGTTCTTATTTTTCACCCTTGCCCAGCCCTCCCTTCAACCCCTCCACTCCTCCCTATTTACAAAGATTTCAGTCAAGTAGCTGGTTACAAGGTCAACACACAAAAATCAATAGCTTTCCTCTACACCAATGACAGACTCACTGAGAGAGAAATAGAGCAAATAATTCCTTTAACAATAGCATCCAAAAAACTGAAATACCTAGGAATCAACCTAACAAAAGAATTCAAAGAACTCTTCTCTGAAAACTATGGCACTCTGAAAAGAGAGATTGAAGATGATATCAGAAAATGGACAGACATCCCCTGCTCCTGGGTAAGAAGGATTAATATAGTGAAAATGGCCATACTTCCAAAACAACTATATAGATTTAATGCAATTCTAATTGAGATCCCAGCAGCATCCTTCATGGACCTTGAGAAAAAAATCTAAAAATTCATTTGGAACAAGAAGAGACCCAGAATAGTAAAAGCAATTCTAGGTAACAGAGACATGGCAGGAGGTATCACAATCCCCAACCTGCAACTCTACTACAAAGCTACTGTGATAAAAACAGCATGGTACTGGCAAAGAAACAGACTTAGGACCAGTGGAACAGATTAGAAGATGCAGAAACCACGCGAGACACACTCAGCCATCTTATCTTCGATAAAGGAGCCAAACACCCTCACTGGAGGAAAGATAGCCTCTTTAATAAATGGTGCTGGAAAAACTGGGCTTCAACTTGCCAAAGATTAAAACTAGACCTGTATCTCTCACCATGCACTAAACTAAAATCAAAATGGATTAAAGATCTAAATATTAAAATAGAAACTCTGAACCAGTTGGAACAGAGGTTAGGTAGAACCCTTGAAGACATCAGTGTAGGAAAAGATTTTATGAACAAAACCTCAGTTGCCCGTGAACTAGCACAAACAATCAACAAGTGGGATCTCTTCTTATTAAAAGGTTTCTGCACAGCAAGAGAAACCACCAGCAGTGTGAAGAGACAACCCACAATGTGGGAAAAAATCTTCACCTGCTCTTCCTCAGACAAAGGTCTACTATCTCGAATCTATAAAGAACTTAAAAAGATCAGACCTCCCAAATTTAAAGACCCAATCCAAAAATGGGCATCTGAAATGAACAGACATTTCTCAGACAAAGAAGTAGAAATAGAAAATAAATACATGAAAAAATGTTCCACATCACTGGTCATTTGAGAGATGCAAATGAAAACAACGCTGAGATTCCACCTCACTCCAGAAAGAATGGCTGCTTTCATGAAATTCACCAATAACAAATGCTGGCAGGGCTGTGGGGAAAGAGGAACCCTGCTCCACTGCTGGTGGGAGTGTAGACTGGTGGAAATCCGTATGGAGATACCTCAAAGAACTAGGACTGGAAGTCCCATTTGACCCTGCTATTCCACTGCTGGGGATGTTCCCCAAAGAATTAAAAGAATCATACCACAGTGATATATGTGTGCCCATGTTCATAGCAGCACAGTTTGTGATAGCTAAAACTTGGAAACAGCCCAAATGCCCATCTACTGGAGATTGGATAAAGAAAATGTGTTTTTTTTTTAATAAAATGGAGTAACTCTCAGCCATAAAAAATGAGAAATTATAGACATTTATCGCTAAGTGGATGCACATTGAGGTGATACTCTTAAGTGAAACAAATAGGACACACATGTATGAATACCAAATAGTTTCTCTGGTGTGAGAAACTGAAAGTGTAAATAAGGACTAAAATGTATAATAGGTAATGTGAAGTAGGAAGAAAGGGGGCAAAGGGGAAGGAAGTGGGAGGGCTAGGGAAAATGGAAAAATAGAACCCATTTTAATTGAGCTATTTGTTTATGATTGAATTATAAATGTTCTAGTTCATAGATACATGTCTCTTGTCAGATATATGATTTATAACAATTTCTTATTCTCAAGTGTCTTTTCACTTTCTTGATAGTAATTTTTTGAATCACAGATGTGTTAAATTTTTGTGTATTCTATTTTATATATTTTTTAAACATTTACATTTGTGTTTTTAGTGTCATATCTAGGAAATTATTGTTCAATTCAATAGCATGGGGATTTATTCATTTATTTCCTTCTTTTTTAGGTTTAGCTCTTGAACATATATGTCTATGATCCATTTTGAGTTACTTTTTAGATATGGCATGATACACGAGTCCAATTCAAAACTTTTATAAGTGGATATCTATTTCTTCCATTACCACTTATTCAGAATTCTCTACTTCAGTATTGAATGGTCTTGGCACCCTCATCAAAATTAATAATGCATAAATGAATGCTTTCATTTGTCTACTCTCAGTTCCATTTGGTAGATCCCTCTATTTATCCTTAGGTCATTCCTATACTCTATTAATTACTATGAGCAACATTTTTTTCAATTTTTAAAGTAGGGAAATATTAGTCTTCCAACTTCATTCTTTCTCAAAATTGTTCTGTGTATTCTGAGTCTTTTGTGTCTCTGTGAAATTTTGGATCCAGTTATCAGCTTTTTCAGAAAGAATAGGTAGTGTTTTGATAGGGATTACACTGAATCTGCAGATGATTCTGAGGTTTGTTGCTATTGTCATAATACTAAGTTCTTCAATTCATAATGATGGATGTCTTCCCATTTGTTTAGACCTTCATTAAGTTATTAATGCACTTTGTACATAGACATAGCAAAAGGTGAGTTTGTTGTTTTGCATATTAAATTTGTATCCTTCAGCTTTAACTCAGTTTAGGTTTTAATAGTTTTTAGTGGTTTCTGTAACATACATACAAGAACACGTTATGTGCAGACAAAGACAATTTTACTTTTCAAATCTTGATTATTTTTTATCGTTACTGTTGCTTTCCAACTTAAGAAATTGTGAGAGCATACATCCTTGTCTTGCTCATGACCTTAGGGGGAAAGTTTTAAGTCCTAGATCTTCTACCATTAATATGAGGTCAGCTGTATGTTTTTTATAGATGACCTTTATAAGACTGAGAAATTTCCCTTTTATGCCTAATTTTTAATCAATTTTACTGTATGATGGTGCTGGATCTTGTCAGACGGTTTTCCTGTACACATTGTGATAAATGTGTGGATTTTGTCCTTTATTTTTTTATCGTAATGAATTACATTGATTTTTGTGTGTTGAATCAACCTTGAAATTCTGGAAAAATCCCACTTATTTATGATATCAATTATTTTAATATTTTGCTAGATTTTGTTTGCTAATATTTTGTTAAGAATTTTTGTGTTAACCTTAATAAAGTGTAGTGGTCTGTGTTTTTCCCTAGTAGTATCTTTATGTCTATTGTTATTATTTTAACCTGGGTTTTGTAAAATCAATTGATAAGTGTTTTCTCTACTCCCTCTTTTTAAACATAAGAGTTTATGAAGAACTGATTTTAATACTTATTTAAGCATTTAGTAGAATTTGTCAGCAAAGCCATCTATCTAGTACTGACATTTTCTTTATAGTAAGTTTTTGTGTAACTAATTCCATCCCTTTACTTTTTTGAGGTCCAGCTGTATTTTTTATTCCTTTTTAGAGTCAGTCTCAGTAGTTAGCATTTTTGTAGGAATATGTGTATTTCTAGGATTTTCTAATATTGATTGGCAAGGAGTTTCTCACATTATTTTCTTGTTATCCTTTTTCCTTTTGAAAGATGTATTTTCTCACTTATTTCATGGTCATTCTACCTAAAGCTTTGAAATTTTGTTGATCATTTCAAAAAATCAACTTTCTTTCATTGATATTTGTCTTTTGCATTTCTTTTCTCCAGTTTATTTCATTTAGTTTTTACTTTCTTTCCTTCTATTTTATATTTAATATTATATTTACATTGATTATTTACTTTCCCATGATGGAATGGTAGGTTATTGATTTGAGTTTTTTAAATTTAAGCATTTACAACTACAAAATTTCTATCAATCATTGTTTTTACATGTATTTTATATGTTTTGGTTTGGAATGTTTAGTGTTTGGTTATCTCAGATTATTTTCTATTTCTCTGATTTTTTTCAATGACTCATTGATTATTTAGGAGTGTGTTACTTTAAATTTCCATGTATCTCTCAATTTTCAAACTTTTCTTCAGTTATTGATTTTGTTTTTAATTCTTTGTATTGTGAGAATGTACTTTGTATGATTTCAATCTTTTGACTTTACTAAGGCTTGTTTTATGGTCTAGCCTATGATTTATATTGGGGAAAGTTACTTATGCACTTGAGAATGTACATTATGCTCATATTGGATGCAATATTTTATAGATGTCTAATAGATGTAGTTGATTTACACTGTTTACAGTTTTTCTAGTTATTTGTTGCTATTTTTCCCATTAGGTCTGTTCATTATTGAAATTAGGTTGTTTAAGCCTCTGCCTTTTTCTGTGGTACTTTCTTTTTTTCCTTTGGTTTCACCAGTTTTTGCTTCAAACATTTTGAGTCTCTTTTTTTGGGTGCATATATGTTTATAATTGTTTTAATATCTGTATGGATTTACCCTTATATAATTATGCAATATAGCTTTTTATATATAATATATTATTTCGTAGGAAATCTATATTTTCTGTAATTGATAATTCACATTCTATGATTTTTATTTGCTTTGATTTATCTACAGATCATGGAAAAAGCTTTAATCGTCAAATACCATTTGTTAGAGCCCCTCCTTGCTGCGGGCCAAGCCTGAACATGATCCTTTGCCTAATCCCTACTCCCTTTTTCCTCCATAGACTAGACAGTCAAAAAGATACAGTCTGTTTAAGATTGTAGACCCTGAATGGCACAGCCCCAGGAGATAGTTACATTATGTGACCTAACCTGTTCCCTTCCTGTGCATGCCCTGATCACGAAACAATCACAGGGCCACATAGGCCACGTAGGACTATTTGTCCTGTCTTCTCTTGCTGTTTGCCTTCCACTATAAATAAAGAGAGCATGGTGCTCCAGGTGGTCATTAGCTCATCAGGCTATGGTTCCACCTGGCCCCCACTTTCAAGCTTAATGTTGCTATGTATCTTTCTTTCTTATGACTTTTCAATTTTCTTCATCTCCCACCGCTTTCCCCGGTTTTGGACCCTATGCTGTGTGGGTCACGGGATTTCTTCTTTCAGAATCATTTGAATTATACCCACTAATTGTTCAATTTATTTAAACATCATTCATAATTTTCTTGGAGTCGACATGGTAACAGTATGAAAGTTATAGCCTGGGATTCTAATCATTGTGGTCGGCATTAGTGTGCTATAACTGATTAACACTGGTTTAGCAGATCCAATTATATACATCTATTCCCAATTCTGCGTTTGGATGTGTCTCATCCACCACTTCAAATCAGTCTAGGTTGGAATATTTTACCATAGAAATTCTAAAATGCTGCAAATTAAGGATTTATTTTTTGAACAGCTGTTTTATAAGCACACTATAAATCATCTCTGCCTGGGGCTGGGGATTTAGCTCAGTGGTTCCGTCGCTTGCCTTGCAAGCACAAGTACCCAGGTTCGATCCCCAGTACCAAAAAAAAAAAAAAATCTCTGCCTTATTGAACTTAATTATACTACGGTCTTTTTTAGGTGGCACCAAGACTAGCTTCATATATTGTATTGATATTTTAGAATTCATCAGTTTGTGTCAAAAATGTTCATACTTACAATTTTTTGTTCTTAGACATTTCTGGAGTTATGAACTTCTTCAAGTCACAAGCAGGCTCTTATCTTCCATTTCAAGGTCAGAATGTTTGCTTCACTTACTTTTGACCTACACTCTCATCATATCTTCATTGTTTGTGGTGATAAAATTTTAGCTGGATACACTTTTGGAAAATGTAAGTTAATGTTCAGAGTTTCTTTGGATAAGAAAATTGGCTGAATTAGCTGTACTTGTAGTTATTTTTTTCCCTTTACCTTGCCTATTTTTTGCAGGTGTAAATACCCAGCAGCCATCTTCTGGAAAGCATAAGGCAAATAGGTAAGTATCACATTTGGCTATGAATTACAGTCAGATGCAAAATCCGCTGGTGTTCATGTGCCTTGCTCCTACTTAACTAAACAGAGTATTTATTTTAAAGTTGCTCTAAAGTCATGACCTTTATTGACAAACTCTGGTCTAACATATATTGATTGTGGCTGAGTTACAAAATGCTCTTGCAACACTCAGAGTGGAAATGCTGACTTTGGGTACCTTTAGTTGAGCCAGGCTAGCAGGTGTGGCAGGATTGTAGTTCAGAAAAAATGTCGGTGAAGCATCTGAAAATAAAGAAATAATTGAGAATCTCTTCATATTGCAGAGAACAGGAAATTCACTTACTACTTGGAGCCTCTTTCATATAACTTTACAAGGATGACAATGAGATAGGAATTTGTAAATCTTTTTAAATTATAGTTTTGCTTTGACTTTGTGCAAAATTATGCAACATTGGTCAAATTTAAGCAGTTTTAACTTCAATTTCCCCAACTATATAATAGAAATAATAATACCTGTCTTATAAGGTATTGTTATAAGATTAAAATCAAGGGTAAATATATGTATATTTAAATTTATATGGCATCATACACATGTATTTCCCTTAACTACTAGTTTTCTGTCACTTATGCTTGTAATTTCCTGGGAACATTATTTTTAAACATATTTCTTCTTTAAACAGTAGAAACAAGTACTTTCTTCTAAGTGATTCAGATAATTGAATTGCTGTCAGAATTTTTGAAACTTTATCTCAATAGTTTCTACAATTATTACTTCAAATGGAAGTCAAAATGCCCCAGAGATTTATAGATTATTGTGCACTTACTCTTCATCAAATACTCTTATAAATAGCTTATGTATATTATCTCTTTCAATTTTTACAGTCCAAATAATGTGTGTCATTAAGATCCTGTTATGGATTAGATCTAGATGTCCCCCAAAACCTCATTTGCTCAGATGTGGGATGTTTGGAAGGTGATTTGATTATGGGGACATTAAAACTGACTTGCTATTAGGAGGCAAGGTCTGTTCAGAAGAGGCAAGTCACTGTGAGAGTGGCCAGAAAGTTATATTTTCCTTTCTGGGTCCTTGATTGACCCTCTTTGCTTCCCTGCAGCCATGCTATGTCCAGGTTCTACTCTGGCATTCCCTTCTTCCATGCCATCCTACCTTGGAGCCAGCCAACTATGGACTGAAATGTGAGCTAATATAAATAAACCTCTCCTTCCTTAAGTTAAGGCTGTCTGATATGTCTCAGCAATGAAGAAAGGGACTAAGACAGATCTGTATCTTAAAGATTAGAAAACTGAGCTACTCGATCAAGTCATACTGCTAAAATATATGGTATATTGTGATTTTGACCAAATAGTTTGTCTTCAAGACATGTGCTTTAAATATTTGCTTCTCAATTTATGGCCCATGGACTAGAAGTAATTGACATCATTTGCAGAATGTTAGAAATTCAGTTTTTAGCGCTAACCTAGACTTGCTGAATCAGAATATGCATTTTAATAAGATAGTCAGTTTACCTATGTACTCTAAAATTTGAGAAATATTACTTAAGTCAGTAATTGATGAAAATATGAATTCAGTAATTGAACACATATGTTTCTCATATTACAGTTTAAATGAACACTGGAGTACAACAGAAGGAAAAAACCCATACCTAAGAAAATGAAGAAAGCCAAACTTCCACATTACTAAGAACTAAAATAAATGTATAACTAGTTACACTGAAAATGAGACTACATTTAAAACAGGCACGGCGGTCTGCCAGGCAGCTTCTTTCACTGTGGTTGAGAAAGATTTACTAGAATAAACCAGAGGAAAAATTTTAGACTCTCTGATGTGTTCTCAAATGAAATTGAAGAGAAATGTGGATTGTCTCTTGAAAAAAAAAGGAAATGGTAAAATGAACTACAAACCAACTTCTTCCGTATCGTCATACCTCAATCAGTGAAAGAAATTGAAATACAAAAGAATATAAAACTGAGCATGCACCAAGTCATATGGTTGTAAAGGGAGAGCTTGGTGCCATGGTTCTTATAGTGTAAGGCAGGCTTAGGAAAGTCTTAGTAAAATAATACATAGGCATATTTTATATTTGTTTATTGCTTTCAAGGAATGCAAAGTCAACTCAAGTTTGCATGAGAAATACTCTTTGCTCATTTGAGAGTAGATTATCATATTATTTCCATTAAAAGTATAGGTCAACATAATATATACCAATTGAGGAAGGTGGTGAGAAAATCAGCTGTGCCTCTGGCTGGTGGGGAGGCAGAATTGAAATAAGAACATTCAACTTCATTCTCTGGGAGAATTAAGGTCCGTATATGCCCTCTCCAGAAGCACTGATACCCCTTCAACAGGGAATTTCTTTTAGTATTTAGCTGGAATTGAAGACACTCTGGTTTGAAGGAAGGGAGGAAATGATTAAAGGAGAACTTTAGTCTCTTTTCAAGAAGAATAGTGCTTCTCTAGAGAAAAGCAGCAAGGTACTGTATGGGAACTTGAAAATGGGGCTTCTTGAACAAGGATAGCAAAGGGAGACTTACAGAAACAGAATGTACATATATATGAAATTTCTTTCATATTTGGAAGGCCTTTCCCTTTTGTAGTACAGTAGAACAATCAAGTTTGACAAACACAGAATTTCTGTTGTTCCAACAGAATGATAATATTTTGAGATATACATGACATCTAAGTAAAGAACCTGCTATAAAACCGTGCTAGTCTAGTATGAGTTTGATATGGGGGGGACTGGGGATGGGGTAGTAATGTTCCCCCAGTTATCTTGTGTGGTTTTCAGTAGAGAGGGATTTAAAGGCATCAGACATCACTGTGAATTAACAATTAGATTTGTTGAAAGCTGTGGCAATATGCACTTACTAGAAAAGATCCTGGCTGGCTATGTGACTGAATTGCCTCAGAGGGTTGCTATATGAAGGTTAATTTGAAATTAAAGGTAATTAGAATCGGTGATATGTTTGCTTATAGCTTGAAAGTCATATCAGTATGTAAAAAGAGATATTCCCACTCTTTTGCTTGTTTTTTGGAAAATTACTTATTTATGTATAACATAATACAGAAAACTACCCAAATCCTAAATATACTCCTTCCTAATTTGTTATGAAATGAATTCTTTTGCATTTAACTGCCACATAGGTAAGATAGAAAATATGACCAGCACCCTAGATATCTCTCTGCAAATCCTTCCCTGCAGTCATTACCTCTCTGCTATGCTTTTGATCTGGAATGACTGGAATGACATCCAAATGTCCATGTGTGATAGGCTTGGTCCCCAGATTGGTGTTATTGAGATGTGGTGAAATCTTTAATGGGCAGGGCCTCCTGAGATGTCTTTAATTCACTGAGTATATAGCTTGAAGGAGATTGTGAAACCGCAGTCTCTTCCTCTTTCTCTTCTTTTCACCTTCTGGCTATGAGGGCATTTGCTCTACCACACACTCTCACAATGATGTGCTACATTGCTATATGCCTGAGAGCAATGGGGCCAACTGATCTCGGACTGAAACCTCTAAATCGAAGAGACAAAATAATCTTTTACTCTTTATCAGTTGATTAGCTCAGATATTTGTTATAGTGAAAGATAAACACACTCACCAAAAGATAACCACCATTCTATAACCTGCATTAATCTGTCAACTTTTGAACGTTGTACGAATTGAATCAAACAGTATGTTCTGTTTTTGTGTTCATCTTGTTAGCTCTAAATTATAATTGTAAGTCACTCATTTTGTTGAATGAATGTTGTTATTTTTCAATTATTTTCATTGGTCTGCCTAGAATATGCCAATGTATGGATGTAATTGTATGTATGTATGTATACACACATACATATATATAGAGAGACACATATAAAATATTGTTTCCAGTTTTTGATATTATATATACTACTGCTGTGAGAACTTTTGTACATAGATGTTTACATTGCTGGAGTGGAGTTCCAAGGTTGAAAGGAAAACACAGGGTTATTAAATAAAGCACGATTGTCTAAATTGCTCTACCAATTTTCACTCCTACCATCAACAGCTGGTTGTAGTTGCTCTACCTCCTCATCAACATTTAGTATTGACAACTGGAAAATAAAATGCCACAAAAATCAATGACTTAAAACAACAGTGTCTTATTATAGGTCATACATGTGCAGGTATTGGGCAACAGTTAAAGATTTGGCTCATCTAGGTAACTGTGTTCTAAACAGTGGTTCTGGCTGGGGTTCACTCATATGGTCTATTCTAGATATGTTTATTCAGGGGTCCAGACTAGAGGGTGAGTGAGAAGTTGCTACACAGTAGAAGCTCTTCTCATGGAGATGGCAAAAGTGTGTGAGGACTAGCACAAACACCCAAACTTCCTTAGGTGTAGTCTCAAAAAGTCACACTCTGATTTCTTATTCATTTTATTGTTTAAAGCAAATCACAAGGCCAAATCCAAATTCAATGAGCAGAAAAATATACTCTACAACTTTAACGGAAGAAGGGAATCTCTAATGTGGTCTATCACAACTTTATTTTTCTTCTTTCCTGTTTTGGTCATCTGGCTGGTGCATGGTAATAATACATTGTGTCTACACAATTTACCCATTTTTCCCTGGCACTGTTTCCCTCCTCTACTTCCCAGGCACCATGAACTAAGCAGTTTTACTTCACCATGCCCTTCCACCATGAAGTTTCTGCTTTGGATCCAGCTAACCATGGACTGAATACTCTTAAAACATGAACAAAATTAAACCTCTTTTCTATATTTGGGGTTGTCAGGTATTGGCCCAATAATGGGAAAGTTGACTAATACAATAATTTTCTACAGATAGTCATATCTGCAAATAAGTGCAAGTTTAGTACTACAAACTTAATGAAAATGATAAGGATGAAACACCATGCCTTTGTTATTGTGCATATACAAGATACTGTATGTAATTTGAATCTTTTAAAATGTATCAGACTACATCCTTTGCCTAAGTATAGTTGGCCTTTATAAAATTCTGTGTGTACTTGAATAGAGTATTCAGCTCTTACTAAGTGAAGTGTTGTGTAATTTACATTTGTCAGTTAGGTGAGATTCATATTGTGGTTCAAATTTTCAACACCTTTAGCCATTTTTTTATGTGTTCAGATATTATGACAGTAAAATGTGCAATCATAATTATGTATTTGTCTGCTTTTTGTAGTTCTGTGAGATTTTGTTTCATGTATATTGAAACTCCATTCATTAATTGCATGAGCAATTATGAGTATGTCCCTTTAATTAATTGAACCATTTATTGTTATGAAATGACATTCTTTATATCTGATAATATTTTTATAATTAAATGTACTTTTTAACACTAATAAACTCATTATAGATTTCTTTTGATGTTGCGATAGTGCTTTTCATCCTACTAGTTTGAAATTGTTTTTTAGTTATATGTGAAGTGGCTTGCTTATAGTGTTTATTATACTTTGGTCTTGTTTTGTTTTGTATTCAGAATTATAATATCTGCTTTAATTGGAAATTTTATATTTAGACCATTTCCTTTTTAATTATTGAGAAGATTACTTTTAAGTGTAATATTTTGATATTCATTTTCATTTTGTTCCATACATATAGTTTAATTTTCCCTCATTTTGCAAAGCCTTTGGGATAATTTTTATTAGTCTATATTATCTTTTTGAAAGGTTATGAGTTGTAACTCTTTATTTTGATATTTTAGTAGTTGTTTAGGGCTTATAGTACACATTTCTAACATGTCACAGTATACATTCAAGTGATATTATACCACTTCATGTGTAGTGTCTTTATAATAATGTACTACATCTATTTACAACTTACTGAACTTCATGATATTGATGTCACTTATTTTACTTTATGTGTTTTAAACTACAAACTATGTTTTATGGTTTTTAAAACTTTTTATTAATACATGTTTGCAGTGAATAAAGTTTACATTACTTACATGGAATTGATACATTTACATAACATATCTTAATTCCTTTTTTTTCATCTCCTTTTCCTTCCCTTCCTTTTCCTTGCTCCATCTCCTGATCCCTTTCCCATTTGCAAAAGATGTACATCTCTATATTCTATTATCTAGTTTTTCTTTGCTTTTTATGTGTAACCTGGTTTTCTTATATAAGTAATGCTGTTTTTAAACTTGTGTGTCTTAGTTACTTCACATTATATTATAGTCCCAATACATCCATTTTCTTACAAATGACTCAAGTTTATCTTTCTTTATGGTAAAGTAGTACTCCATTGTAAGTAAATACCACATTTTCTTAATCCATCCATTTGTTGATGTAGATATATACTGGTTCAAAGATTTAGCTGTTATGAATTGTGCTAGTAAAATACTGTGCTAGTAAAATACGCACACATCACTGTAATATGATGTCTTTAACTCTTTAAGCAAGATACCTAGAAGGAGAATAGCTGAGTGAAGTGGAATTTCTAGTTTCAGTTTTGTTAGGAAACTCCATACTGATTTCTATAGTGGTTGTACAAGTTCACATTATCATAGCATCAACAGTGTAGATTTTCCTCACAGCCTCACCAACATTTTTTTATCATTTGATTTTTGATAATGGCCATTCTTTCTGGTGTAGTAAGGAATCTTGGTGTTGTTTTAATTTGCATTTCTGTAATGGCTAAGGATATAAAGCATTTCTTCATGTATGCAATGGCCATTTGTACTCCTGTGAAGTGTCTATTTGTTTCAATGCCATTTTTATAGGGTATTTTATATTTTGGGGGTAATTTTTGTGAGTTCATTATACTTTCTAGATAATAGCCCTCCCTGTGAGAAATAGCTGGCAGAAATTTTCTAATTCTATAGGTTGTCTTTTCACTCTTTTGATTGTTTTCTTTGCTGTGTAGATATTTTTTAATTTTATATGCTTACATTTGTTGATTCTCAGTACTACTTCCTATGCAACTAGGTTTTTTGTTCAGAAAATCCTTGCCCATACCTATTACTTCAAGAGTTTTATGTATGTTATCTTCCAGTAAGTCATTTATGTTTTAACATTTAGCTCTTTGATCCAATTTGAGTTTAGTTTAGTACATGTGAAAGATATGGGTCTACACTTAATCTTCTGTATGCAGATAGCCAGTTTTCCCAACACCATTAATTAAAGTGGCTATATTTATGCCCCTGTATGTTTTTGTGATTTGTTAAAGATCAAATGTGCTTGGGATTATTTCTTTATCCTCTATTCTGTTCCATTGATCCTCATGTCCATTTTTCTGCCGGTAACATGCATTTCTTATTACTATAGATGTGTACTATAAGACTGGGATTATGATGACTCCCACTTTATTCTTGTTACCCAACTTTGTCTTTCTATTCTGAGTCTCTTCTCATTCCTCTGGATTTTGGTACTGTTTTCTCCAGTTCTGTGAACAATGCTGTTGGTATTTTGATTTTGATTGCATTAAATCTGTATATCAATTTTGGAAGCATTTTAATTGCTCTTGCTAATATTCTGAGTACTATTTTGCACATCAGTAGTGATAGTGGACAACATTAGTGTGTTCTTGATTTTATAAGGAAAATTTTTATTTTTTTCCCATTTAATGTGATGTTGGAAGTAGATTTGTCATAAATAACTTCAATCAGATTGAGAAAAAGTCCCTCTATACCTATTTTCTTAAGTCCATTTGCTCAAAGATTTTGATCAACTCAGAGTTTTCTTTGTGGATTTTTTTGTCTGGTTGGCCAGCCTATTTGTGACAGTTGAACAGTGCAGTATTAGTGTCCCCCACCATAATTGTGTGTGTGTTTATCTGGTCTTTTTTGTCCAGTAGTACTGGTTTTATGAAGTTGGGTGTCCCATTTTTCAGTGCATGTGTATAAATAATTGTTATCTCTTCATGTTGGATTGTTTCCTTAACCAATATATAGTCACTTTCTTTACCTCTTTTGATGAACTTTGGCTTGAAGTGCAATTTGAATATAAGATAAATATATCTGCTTTTTTATTCCTGTCGCATGGAATATTGTTTTCCATCCTTTGATTTTTAGTCTATGAGTACTTTTTTGAGTTAAATATCTTTCTTGTATATAGCACATCACTGAATTATGTTTCTTGATGCATTCTTCCAGTTTGTGTTCTTTGATTTGGAAATTGAGGCTATTCACACTGAATGTTATTCCTGATAAGTGCTGATGTAGTCCTGAAATTGCCTTATTTTACTTTTGCTGGTTCCTTACCTTTTTCTTCTACTTAACTGGTCAACTGACCTGGTGTATTTATACTATTAGACCCTTTTGCATTGTTAACTTCATTATCTCTTCTTAGGGTATCCTTGAGAATTTTTCGCAATGCTTGTTTTGTGATCATTAATGTCTTTCAGTTGTTTTATATCATGAAAATACCTCATTTCTCCAGTGATTTTGAAAGATACTTTTACAGGATATATCAACCTGGGATGGAAATTATTTTCTTTCAGATCTTGAAACACTTCACTACAAGCTCTCCTAACCTTTAAGGTTTGTGTTAAGAGGTTTGTTTTGATTCTAGTGGCTTTACCTTTACAAGTGATTTACAACTTTTCTTCAAGCTTTTTAAAAATTCTATTCTTTTGTTGAACTTCTGGGATTCTGATTATGATCTGCCATGGAGAAATTATTTTCTGATCATAGCTGTAGGGCTTCTATACAGTTCACTTATCTTTATGTTAAACTGTTTTGCCTTATTTAGAAAGTTGACTGTGATTATTTCAGTAAACAGATTTTTAAGCCATTAGTGCTGTATTCATATTTTCACTGATTCTATTTAATCTTAGATTAATCTTCTTTGCATCTTCTGAAAGCTTTTGGATCCATATTCATAGTCTCTTGTTTTGTGGTATCTCTCATTAATTGGTCACCAACATCTGCTGTGTCTTCTAGTTCTGACACTCTGTCCTCACACTGGTCTCTTCAACTTCCTATAATTTGGATAGAAATTTATAATTTCCCAAATTTATGTTTAGAATCATTTATGGAATCTAATTGTTTTCTATGCTGGTCATTCATGCTCTGGATCTTTTTTTTTTTTGGCTCTGTTTGACTTTTATTAGTGTCTTCTGCCGAATCATTGATCAGTTTTTTGTTTTTTTTTTTTTAATTTGGCCCATTTTCTGTTTAGCTATAGCTTCTGTGAGCTTGCCAAGAACTTTACTGATCTGTTTTTTTTATCTCCCCTGATATTATTTTGAATAATTTGGGTGTATGTCTTTTGGTTACCTCTGGTTTGATACTCCCATGCACCAGCTTTGAGTTAGTTGGGAGTTGTAGAGGCATTTTGTTGACTTGGCTTCTCACTTTTCTATGATTTTTCATGTTTATTGAGTCTGGAGTGATTGTAGTTGAAAGCCTGGTTTCTAGTATGGAGACCTTTTTAGTTAATCCATACTTTGCAGTGGTATCCTCTGGGTGTGGCTATCAGTCTTTGCCTCTGTCCTAGGAGTCAATAACATCCATTTTCTTGGGATGAGAGGATACAGCATATTTCACCAGTACTCAGTTCTCCAGGAATAGGCCACAGTATTGATAATGACCCCAAGGCAATCCAGATATTACCCCCAAAATAGAATTAATAGTAGCAGCTATGTCAGTTTAGGCAGAATAATAAAATCAACATTAATTATAGATTCAATGACAAAATGTATATTGATAAATCTCAAGGACCAAAAATGTACCACACTTAACCATAGAGGTGATCTATTATTATACTATGAAAGTTAACACCCAAACAAAATATTGACCTACTTTTGATCTACAGTACATATCTGCTGAATGGAACAACTTTACCTCTACTAAGAATAGAACAGTATTCAACAGCAATGCCATAAATTTACCTCACTATCTTGAGAGTCAAAAAGCTTAGTATTTACTCTAGTAAAGGTAGAGGAGTGGGGAAGAGGAGAAAGAAAAAAGCAAAATTTGAAAAAATAATCAATGGTATATGAAAGGAAAAAAATAGTGACATAGTGGAATAGTGACATATTCCATACGGAGGATTAAAAGGTAATTAGTACTGTTACAGAAGAGTTAAAGGAATGATTGAACGATAAAAGAAGAAAAAAAGAAAACAAAATAACAGAAAAAAAGTAAGAAAAGAGAAAAGTGCTGAAAGGGGAAAAGAGAAAAGAGACTAAAAGAGGAAATAAAAGGAAAACAGTGATAAAATCCCAAATCCTCCCCCCCAAAAAACAATGAAAAATAGTAAAACATAGAAAAAAGATTGCATCAAAGAAAAAGTTCCCTGCGTTTTTGAATGAGTAACTGCTTCCCAAGTTCTGCAGTCTTGAGATCCTGCCAGTCACAATTTTCTCCACCTAGCTTTGGTGTTTATGAGTTTTTAAGATGGCCTCCCTGCACATGATGCCTCGTCTCTTTTCACTCCAGACTGTGACTACTGTCCAAGCCAAGACATGTCCTTGCTCCCATTCATAGATGAGAAATCTCTACTGGATGTAGGCTGCAGAGTTGGGGTTCAATTGGACTGTTAGACTTAATGATAGCCTCAGAGGTTCTGGTTCCTCCCTTTCCCCTGGCATTGATCTTGTCCCAGATCAGGTCTTTCGGTTAGTCCACACATCTGTTGCTCCACACTAAGGGGAAGCAAAATTTAGAGATTTCTTGTAGTTGGCAAATGATCACACACAGCCTTGTGCCTGGGTATGGGGTGCCATGTGTTAGCCTGCTGGCTTGAGTTGGAGGAAGTTCTGGGTGTCCAATGTCAATCTGCTTGCTCATATACCAAAACATTGTCATTAGGGGTTTTTTTGTCATTAGTTTTATTTTAGCATATTTTAAAGAGATTTTTTAAATAAGGTAAAGTTATGTTATATTGACCAAAATTATTACAGTTTTCTGTTGTTCTCCATTTCATTGCCTATGTCTATATTTTCATAGGAATATTTTTCTTTTGTTTTAAAATTTATTTTGTAGTGCTGAGGACTAAACCTAGTGCCTTTGCAGTTAGCTGTGTCTCCAAACTTTAATTACTTATTTTTGAGACTGGATGTTGCTAAGTCTTTGCACATGCTGGTCTCCAACTTGCAATTTTCTTGTCCACGCCTCCTAGAATTCTGGGATTACTCACTTGTACCATCATGCCTGAGTGTCTTTTATCTGAAAGCTTTCCGTTAACATGTCTGATAATCAAGTCTGCTGGTGATGTATTATTTTTCTTTTTAAATGTTAACTCTTTTGTTAAGAAACATATTGTCTCAGGTACAGCATTGGTTAGTATCTGATTTTTCCCCTTTTATGTACATTAGAACTATTTCTTCATTGTTTTATTCATTGAGTTTATTGATAAAATTTAGAGGTACATTGTGATCACATTCATCATAGGGAATTTGTACCTGTACATGATATATCTTGGTTCTTATTTTTTTCCGATTCCCCTTCTATACCTGTCACCTCTCCACCCCTCCCTATTTACGGAAGATTTGTTTACATTATTTCCTTCTTTACTCATTTTTTCTTTCCCTTCTTTCCTTTCCCCTGGCCTCCTTCCTAGTTCCCCTTCCACTTTGAACATTTTCTTCCAATTTCACAGTATCTATTATACATTTTAGACTTCATTGATAGTTTGTTTCTCACACCAGAGGAACAATTCGGTATTTACACATGTGTGTCCTATTTATTTCACTTAAGAGTATGGTCTCAAGGTGCATCCATTTAGCTATAAATGACTCTAGTTGATCTTTCATTATGGCTGAGTAATACTCTATTTTATATTTTAAAAATCTTCTTTATCCAGTCACCAACTGACAGACATTTGAGCTGTTTCTATGATTTAGCTATTACAAACATGCCACTATAAACATGGACATACATTTATCTGTCTGGTATGATGCTTTTAATACTTTTGGGAAGGTGCCAAGAAAGGGGATAGGTAGGTCAAATGGAACCTCTAGTTTTTATTTTTTTGAGGAATCTCCATACTGATTTCCACAGTGGTTGCACCAATCTACACTCCCACAAGGAGTAGAGAAGGGTTCCTTTTTCTCCACAACCCCGCCAGCATTTGTTATTGGTTGATTTCTTGATAGCAGCCATTCTTTCTGAAGTGAGATGAAATCTCAGTGTTGTTTTCATTTGCAACTCATGGATGACTAGTGATGTTGAACATTTTCTCATGTATTTATTGTTTGTTTCTCCTCATCTGAGAAATCTCTATTCATTTCAAATGATCATTTATGGATTGTGTCTTTAAATTGGGGGCGTCTGATTTTTTGAGTTCTTTATATATTCCTTTTATTATAGTCCTTTGATGAACAGCTGGTAAAATTATTTTCCCACATTGCAAGTTTGTGTTTTCTCTTCACTCTGTAGATGGTTTCTCTTGTTGTTTAAAAGGTTTTTAATAGGATGAGATCCCAGTTGTTGATTCTTTGTGCTAGTTCCTTTGCGACTGAGGTTTTGTTCATAATTTTGTTTCCTATGTCAATGTCTGTAAGAGTTCTACCTAACCTAGCTTCCAGTAGATTTAGTGTTTTTGTTTCAATGTTTAGATATTTGATCCATTTCAATTTTAGTTTATTGCATGGTGAAATATATGGGTCTAGTTTTAATCTTTGACAAGTTGAAACCCAGTTTTTAAAGCACCATTTATTAAAGAGGCTATCTTTCAGGGCTGGGGATTTAGCTCAGTGGTTCTATGACCTGCCTCGCAAGTGCAAGTTCCTGAGTTTGATCCTTGGGACAAAAAAAAAGAAGAGGCTATCTTTCCTCCAGTGAGGGTGTTTGACTCCTTTGTCAAAGATGAGGTGACTGAATATATCTGGAGTTGTTTCTTTATCTTCCAATCAGTTCCATTGATACTGCATTCTGGTCTTTTGCCAGTACCATACTGTTTTTATCACAGTATCTTTGCAGTATAATTTTAGGTCAGGGATTGTGATACCCCCTGCTTTGCTTTTGTTTCCAAGAATTGCCTTTGCTATTCTAGGCCTCCTCTGGTTCCATATTAATTAGTTTTCTCTAATTTTGTGGGATATGCTGTGAAAGTTTGATCAGAATTGTATTAAATCTATATAACAGTTTTGGGAGTATGGTCATTTTCACTGCATTGGTTCTTTCTACCCAAGAGCAAGGGATGTCTTTCCGTTTCTTGATTTTTCTTCAATCACTTTTTTCAGAGTGCTATACCTTTAAACGGAAAGGTCTTTTACTTCCTTTGTTAGACTGATTCCTTTGTATTTCATTTTTTAAACGCTATTATGAAAAGTATTGTTTCCCCAATGATGTTGGCTATTGAGTTTTCATAGATGGCTTTTATCAGGATGAAATAAGGACCATCTATTCTGAATTTCTGCAGGGTTTTTATCATGAATGGATATTGGACTCTGTCAAGCACTTTTTCTGCATCTATTGAGATCATGTGGTTTTTTTCTTTGTCTCTCTTAATATAGGGTATTACATTTATTGATTTACATATGTTGAATAATCCGTGGATTCCTGGGATGAATCCCACTTGGTCAGGGTGTATAATATTCTTTTTTTTTTTTTTTGGTGCCAGGGATCGAACTTGGGACCTTGTGCTTGCAAGGCAGCCGCCGGAACCACTGAGCTAAATCCCCGGCCCAAGGGTGTATAATATTCTTGATGGTCTTGTGCAGTCTGTTTGCCAGTATCTTATTGAGGATTTTTGCAACTATATTCATTAGGTAGATTGGCCTATAGTTCTATTTTTCTGTTGGGTCCTATCTACTTTTGGAATCAAGGTAATGCTTGCTTCCCTTTCAATTTCATTAAAGAGTTTGAGGAGTAGTGACTTTAGGTCTTCTGTAAATTTCTTGTATAATTCAGCAGTGAATCCATCAGGACCTGGGCTTTTTTTGTTGATAAGTTTTTAATTACATTTTTAATTTCATTGACTGATATTGGGTTGTTTAGAATTTTTGTGTTTTCTTTGTTCAGCTTTGGTAATTCATATGTATCTATGAAACTGTCCATTTCTTCTGCATTTTTCTTTGTATTAGAATATAGGTTCTTGAACTATGTATTGATGAGCCACTGGATTTCTGCAGGATCTCTTGTAATTTTTCACAGTTTTCATTCCCAATTGCATGGATTTGAGACTTTTCTTTGCTTTTTTAGATAAGATTGGCTAAGAGTTTTCAGTTATATTTAACTTTTCAAAGAACCCACTCTTCAATTCATTAATTTTTTATATTATTATCCTGGTCTCCATTGTATCAATTTCTGCTCTGATCTTTATAATTTCCTGCCTTGTATGAGCTTTGGGTATATCTAACTCCTCTTTTTCTAGAACCTTGAGGTTCAACATAAAGTTGTTTATTTGAGCTTGCTCTGTTTTCTTAATATGGGCATTCACTGCTATTAATTTTCCTTTTAGGAACGGTTTCATTTTGTCCCATAAATTCAGCTATGTTTTATTGACATTACTATTTAATCATAGAAACTATCTGATTTCTTCTTTAATTTCATCTGTGACTCATTCTTTGTTCAGGAAGGTGTTATTTAATTTCCATGTGTTTATGAAGTTCTTGTGATTTCTTTTGCTATTGATCTCTAATTTCATTGTGCTGTGCTCTGATAATATTCATGGGATAACTTCAATTCCTTTGCATTTACTTAAGAATATTCTATGAGCTAGTATATGGCCTATTTTGGAGAATGTCCCCTGTGCACCTGAAAAGAATGTGTATTCTGTTTTTGTGGGGTAGAACACTCTGTAGACATTTATTAAGTCCATTTATTCAAGAGTTCAGTTCAATTCTAGTATTTCTTTTTTTTTGCTTAAATTCTTTTCTTGGTACATTTTAGGCATACAATACATTTACATTTATCATTGGATGCTTGTACCTGTACATGATGTATCTTGATTATTATTTTTCCCCATTACTGTGCTCTCTTCACCCCCTCCACCCTTCCCTATTCACATAGACATTGTTTCCATTTTTTTTCCTTCTCATAATTTTTCCTTTCCTTTCTCCTCCCACTTCCCCTACCTCTTTGGACATTTTCTTCCTATTTCAAATTATCAATCATTTGTTTTAATCATTTTCATCCTTATTTATGCGTTCAGGTCCTCACACTAGAGAAACTATTTGGTATTTAAACATGTGTATCCTATTTATTTCACTTAAGAGTATGGCCTCAATATGTATCCATTTAGCTATAAATACCTCTAGTTTCTCATTCTTTGTGGCTGAGTAGTACTCCATTTTATTAAAAATCCACATCTTCTTTATCTAGTTTCACTTGATGGGCACTTGGGCTGTTTCCAAGCATTAGCTATTATGACCTGTGCTGCTATAGACATGGGTGCACATATATCGCTATGGTGTGATTCTTTTAATTGTTTTGGGGAAGATACCCAGCAGGGGGACAGCTCTAGTCCTAGTTCTTTGAAGTATCTCCATACTGATTTCCACAGTGGTTGCACTAGTCTGCACTCCCACCAACAATGGAGGAGGGTTCCTTTTCTCATCACGCCCCCCCCAACATTTGTTATTGGTTGATTTCTTGATAGCAGCTATTCCTTCTGGAGTGAGTTGGAATCTCAGTGTTGTTTTCATCTGCATTTCTCAACTGACCAGTGATGTTGAACATTTTTTCATATGTTTATTTGCTGCTTTTACTTCTTTGTCTGAGAAATGTCTGTTTATTTCAGATACCCATTTTTGAATTGTGTCTTTGAATTTGGGAGGATCTGATTTTTTTCATTCTTTATATATTAGAAATAGTCCTTTGACTGAGGAACAACTGGTAAATTTTTTCTCACATTGTAGGTTGTCTCTTAGGTCTGTTGGTGGTTTGTCTTGCAGTGCAGAAGCTTTTTAATAAGATGAGATCCCAGCTATTGATTCTTTATGCTATTTCCTGTGCTACTATGGTTTTGTTCATAAAGTCTTTTCCTATGCCAATGACTTCAAGAGTTCTACCTAACTTATATTCCAGCAAGTTTAGTGTTCCTGTTTTAATATTTAGATCTTTAATCCACTTCAATCTTAGTTTAGTGCACGGTGATAGATATGGGTTGAAATCCAGTTTTTCCAACACCATTTATTAAATAGGCTATCCAGTCATGGTGGTTGGCTCCTTCGTCAAAGATGAGGTAGCTGAGTAGAATTCTAGTATTTCATTGTTTTATCTAGTTGATCTATTTGTGACAATGGAGTATGGAATTCCCCCACTACAATTGTGTTAGTGCTTATTTGCTTTTTCATGTCTGTTAGTATTTGTTTTATGTAGTTGGGTGCACTGGTATTTGGTGCATATATATTTGTGATTGTCATCTCTTCCTCTTGGATTGTTCCTTTTACTAGCATGTAGTGACCTTCTTTGTCTCTCTGTTAATTAGTCTTGGCTTGAAATCCACTTTGTCTGCAAATAGAATAGCTACCCCTGCTTTTTTCCTGGTTCCTGTTACATGGAATATTGTTTTCCATCCTTTGATTCTCAGTCTATGAATTACCTTTTGAATTAAGAGTGTTTCTTGTATTTAACGTATTGTTGGATCTTGCTTCTTGATCAATTCTGCAAGTCTATTTCTTTTGATTGGTGAATTGAGACCATTGACATTGATGGTTATAAGTGATATGTATTGACTTATCCTTGTCATGACATTTTCTTGTTGTTGGCTCCCTTTTTTTCCCCTCCCACTTAATTTCTTGCCTTCCCTGATAGGCTCACTCGGTTGAAGTTCATGGAGTTGTAATCCACTTTTTCTCTTTCTAGGATATCCTTCAGAATATTTTGGATAACTGGTTTGGTATTCTTGAAGTTCCTCAGTGTTATTTGTCATGGAAGTAAATTATTTCTCCATCAACTTTGAAGGATAGTTTTGCTGGGTACATCAATCTGGATTGGAGATTATTTTCTTTTAGCACTTGAAATACTTCACTCAAGGATCTCCTTGACTTGAGGGATTATGTTGAGAAGCCTGCTGTGATTCTAATGGGCTTTCCTTTTTTTTCCCATTAAGTTTATTGGTACATTTTAGGTATAAAATACAGTTACATTCATCATTAGGATCTTGTACCAGTGTATGAGTATCTTGGTTCTTATTTTTTTTCCCCTTCCCCTGCCCTCCTCTCACCCCCTCCACTCTTCCCCATTTGCAAAGTCCTTGCTTCCATTTCTCTCCTTTTCTCACATTTTTCTTTTCCCTTCTTTCCTTTCCCCTACCCCTACCACTTCCTGTGCTCCTTTAGACCTTTTCTTCCTATTTCACAATATCAATTATACATTTTTAAAATTCCAATATCAAGATCTAGGAGACATTACCACAGATTTTACAGAATTTAAAAGGATCTAGAAAGCATATTACAAAAATCTTTTTTGAAATAAATTTGACAAAGGGGCAAAGGGGAAGGAGAAGTGGGAAGGGTAGGGGAAAGGAGAGAAGGGAATGGAATTAATATGAGAAAATGAAAAAAAGGAAACAAAGTCCTAGCAAATAGAGGGATTGAAGGGTTGAAGGGAGGGCAGGGGAAGGGGGAAAAAACAAAAACCAAGAGAGTACGTAAAGGTGCATATCTCCAATGATGAGTGTCATTATACTGTACACCTAAAATGTACCAATAAATGGATATAGGAAATATTGACAACTTCTAAGAAGTACTTTGAAAAACAAATTAATGAAACTAACTCTGGAGGAAATATAAACTTTGAATAGCACCTATTAAAGAAAGTATATTCCTAGCTTGAAAACCTACCTATATGCAACAGCAGGCTCATATACATTTTAACTGATAAATTATATCAAACATTAAAGCAGAAAAAAGAAGGAACACTTCTCCCTATATTTTAGGAAATCAACATTGTGCTAATCCTAAAACTCGATAAAGATAATAGAAGAAAAATGTATGAACATAGATAGAAATTTGTTTAACAAAACAAACCATTAGAAGTCAGATCTGGCAGTATGTAGAAAGTGATTTTATTATAGGGATGGCAGTGTTGGTTCAGCATTGGAAGATCCACCCCCCAAAAATCATCATTTTAACAGAGGAAAGGAAAAAGCCATATGATCCTGTCAGTAGTTGGAGAAAAAGTATTGGACTAAATTCTACAGCTGATCATGGTAAAAGCTATCAGGAGACTAGAAGTAGAACAGAACCTTCTGAACAGATCAAAGACATGCAATCCATACTTCCAGAAAAAATGCCTTATATGAATGGAGAAGATACAATGCTTTCTCCCTAAGGTGGGGAACAAGGGCAGATATGCCTACTCTTCATCTGTCCATTAAACTTTGAAACAAAGGCCTAAACCAAAATAGTCTGGCAATAAAATGACACAACTAGGATAGGATTGGCAAGGTAGAAGCAAAATCTTTTTATGTAGATGAAATGATCATCTACAGAGAAAATACTAAGAAATCTGTAGGAGCCCCTAGAACTTGTACTTGAATTTAGCAGGATTAGAAAACACAAGGTATATATAAAACTTCAGGTCTATGTATACATGCTATAAATGAAGAATTGTATATTGAAATTTAAAAGTTATGTATGAGTACAAAGGACGTAGAAAAGTAAAAAAAAAAAAAAAGAAAAAGAAAACAGTGTTGGAAGACATTTATTACCTAATTTTAAGACTTCATCTAAAGCTATAGTGCTCAAGGCAGTGTTGGTGTAAGGAAAGATATATAGATCATTGGAATAAAACAGAGAATCTAGAAATAGAACTATACATATATGGTCCACTGAGTTTTGAAAGATTATTTAACATTAATATTTTATAGAATATAAACTCAATTCAAGAGCCGAGGAAGAGATAGTGTTTTCAGCAAATGGCACTAAAACACCTGGTATCTGTATATAAAAAATTAACTTCAACCCTTTATTTTCATACATAAAAATAACTTGAAAGTATCTATGAAACTAAATATGAAAGACTAAAACTATAAAACATTAAGAAGAAATTATAAGGGAAAATGTTTATGAAGTTAGGATAGGCAAGAACTTACTAGGATAAAAAAAAACATGATGCATAAAAGAAAAAATTTGATAAATGAGATTCCATCAAAATTTAGAACTTTAAATGACATCATTAAACTGAAAAGTAGTCCTTAAACAGACCATATTTACAATGCATATAACCTATGATCAGAATATATAAAGAACTCTTACAGCTTATTAATAGACAACCCAATTAAAAAGTAGACAAAAGAAGATGATAAGTAGCCAGTACAGCACCAGGAAATGTGTGCAACACTAGAATCAGAAAAATACTAATCAGCACAATAACAAGATTGAATTGTACACTCATTAGGGAGATGAAGTTAAAAGTTTTAAAAGCCTTGTCATGCCTTTTTCTTTTTGTTGAATTTTCCCCTTTGCGTGTAATTTGTCACGCCCAATGGATTCATTCTGCTGGGCTTCCTGTGGTTGCGATACTTATTGTCTTTTCCAAGGATATTGTCTAAAATTTTTTGGAGTACTGCTTTGGTATTCATGAAGTTCCTAAGGTGCTCTTTATCATGAAAGTATCTTATTTCTCCATCAATTTTGAATGACAGTTTTGCAGGGTACATCCATCTGGGTTGGAGGCTGTTTTCCTTTTGGGCTTGAAATATGTCACTCCAAGCTCTTCTTGCCTTGAGGGTTTGTGTTGTGAAGTCTGCTGTGATTCTGATGGGCTTTCCTTTGTATGTGATTTGTTTCTTTTATCTCACTGCTTGTAGAATTTTGTTCTTCTGTTGGGTTTCTGGAATCCTAACTGACATATGCCTATGTGTAGATTTTTGTTTTTGATCAAGGCTAGTCGGAGTCTTATATGCCTCACTTATCTGAATGTCAAGTTCTTTTCTCCTGCTTGGGAAGTTTTCATCCATCATTTCTTTGAATAGCTGTTTTTCATATCATCTGCACTCTCTCCTGTTTCTTCATTGACCCAATCAGTCTTATGTTATTCTTCTCTGCATCGTCTAGCAGCTGCTGGATTGATATCTTGTGGTCCCTTACAATTTTAAAGCATTTTTTCTTTTCCTGGTCACTAATTGTAATCTTTTTTCTTCTTTATTAAATTCTTTTATTGGTACATTGTAGGTATACAACACAATTACATTTCTCATTGGGAATTGTACCTTTACATAATGCATCTTGGTTCTTACTTTTTCTTGATTCCTAGCCCTCCCTTCACCCCCTCCACCCTTCCCTATTTACAAAGACTTTATTTCCATTTTTTCTATTTCACATCATTTTTCCTTTCCCTTGTTTCCTTTCCCCTGCCCCTCCCACTGCCCCTACCCCTTTGGACCTTTTCTTCCTATTTTGCATTATTGATTATTCATTCTAATCATTGGTACATTTTAGGTATACAATATAATGACTTTCATCATTGGAAATTTGCACCTTTACATAATCTCTCTTGGTTCTTATTTTTCACCCTTGCCCAGCCCTCCCTTCAACACCTCCATTCCTCCCTATTTACAAAGATTTTGTTCCTATTTTTCCATTTTCTAATACTGCTGGGGATCTTCCCCAAACAATTAAAAGGATCATACCACAGTGATATATGTGCACCCATGATCATAGCAGCACAGTTTGTGATAGCTAAAACTTGGAAACAGCCCAAATGCCCATCAACTGGAGACTGGATAAAGAAAATGTGGTTTTTAAATAAAATAGAGTACTACTCAGCCACAAAAAATGAGAAATTAGAGACATAGCTAAGTGGATGCACATTGAGGCGATAATCTTAAGTGAAATAAATAGGACACACATGTATAAATACCAAATAGTTTCTGAGAAACTGAAAGTTAAATAAGGACTAAAATGTAAAATAGGTAATGTGAAATAGGAAGAAAAGGGGCAAAGGGGAAGGAAGTGGGAGGGCTAGGGAAAAGGATAGAACTAATTGTAACTTATCTTCCATATCTGAAATTCTGTCCTCACATTGGTTCATTCTTCTGCGTAGACTTTCAATGGAGTTTTTAATCTCCTAGAAATTTTTTTGTATCTGTTTTATGGATTTCATTTGTTTCCTTTGTTGGGATTCCATCGTGTTCCTCAGGTCCTCTATTTTTTTATCTGTGTCCTCTCTAGATTTATTAATCATGTCTTGCACTATGGCCACAATCTCTGCTGTTATCTGAGAAATTATTTCTGATTTTATTTTTTCCAGATCCTCTTTTGTTGCCAGTTCAGGGAGTCCAGGTAGTTAAGTATCAGAATGTTCCATCTTGTTTCCATTTGGGGTTGCTGTAGGTGATCTGGAAGTCTGTTTTTGAGGCTTGTTTACATGTCTTCTCATTTCCTTGGGGGATGGTGCTGCTGACACTGGCACAGGTCATGTCCTCTGCCCTGGGAGTGGTGGAGTGGTGGCTGGGGAGCCTTCTCCTTGGCTCTGGGATTGGCTCAGGGCTTTCCTTTATACGTGATTTGCTTCTTTTCTCTAACAGCTTTTGATATCCTTTTCTTGTGTTGGATTTGTGGAATCTTGAGTATTATATGTTTAGGTGTAGGTTTTTTAATCACAGCTAGTTGGAGTTATATATGCCTCACTTATCTTTATGTCAAATCCTTTTTCTATGCTTGGGAAGTTTTGTGCAATTACTTCTGTGAATAGTTTATTTATGTCTTTTGCATTATCTCCTACTTCATTGATTCCAATTAATCTCAAATTATTCTTTTTTGCATCATCTAATAGCTGTTGGATTGATTTTTCATGGTCCCTTGCTAATTTTAATAATCTGTCTTTTTACATACACTAATCACAATCTTGTCTGCTGTATATGAGATTCTATCCTCACATTCACTTATTCTGCTTCCGATACTTCTAATGGAAGTGTTAATCTCCTAGATATCTGCTTGGATATGGTTCATGTATTCCATTTCTTCCCTTTGCTGTGTGTTTATGGCATCTCCTCTATTTCTTTTCTTTATTTATATATACTCTAGAGCTCCTAATCATATCTTTTGTTATGGTCATCATCTCTGTATTTACCTGAGAAATTATTTTTGATTTGATTTTTTCCAAAACCTCTTTCATCTGCTTTGTTACTTCCATTGTTACCACTTCAGGGAGTACAGGTGGTTGACTTTCAGGATTATTCCACCTCATTGCTTCCTAGATTTGCCTTTGATGACCTGGAAGTCTGGGTTTGCACCTTATTTAGGTGTATTTTAATTTCTATTTTGTTGGTGGTTTAATTCCTGGGCTGATGCTTGTAGGTTGCTTATGGTGAGTATCTTATTTATTTATTTATTTATTTATTTTTTATAGTGAGTATCTTTATTGCTACTATTTGGAACCCTTGGGAAATGACTACTTCTCTGAGGTGTCTTCTGGGTACAGCAGGCTCTTGGGTTAAAGTCTATTGCAAGATTCTACCTGTTCAGTCCATTAGGGGTGAGAAGTTGCTGTCCACTTGGCCCAATCCTAACTTCCTTGGCACTGTCCTATAGTATTTTTAATGTCTCTTAGGCAATCTCAGTTTTGTCATACGAGGACAATTGCTTAGAACAATTATGTCACCTTGGCTGATGTAATACAATCAACATTAACAATAGCATCTGACACATAAAATGACAAGCTGTGGTAAGTGTTAATTTGCCACCTTTAACTCTATGAATCAGATTTTTGGTTGTATGACATATATAATCTAAAACAAACCAGAAATATATTTATAGTAAATTTGCACTCAGTATAGCAAATTTGCTCTTCAGGGAGAAAATTTAGGAGGAGTTGGGTGGGGAGAATAGAGAAATATAAGGAGAGGCAAAGATTAGAAGTAAGGCTAGAGGTCAAAGGGAAGATCATGTAAACTTTATGAGATTGGTGAAGACATGAGGGAAAGAGAGAAGGAAAAGATAGAAACAGGAACAGAACAAAACAACAGCAATAAGAAAAAAAGGCAAGACAAAAACAGAAACAAGAAAGGAGAGAAATGAAGGAAAATTCAAAAACAAAAAAAATAAAAAATAAAATGTCCACTTAACTCTGCACAGTTTGACTGCCAATTCACCACCCACTACTGTCCTCTGTGTCTCTCTCTCTCCATTTGCCTGATGTGCTTCATTTCTCAACACCAAACCCCAGAGAGGCCCTCTCTCTGCTGCTCATCACTCTGCCATCTCTTTGACGTCAAAACGATGTTGTTTCTTTCCTCTGCCACTGTCTGGACCTGGATATCTCTGTTGCATGGGGTCTGAATCCTTCCACTGCTCTCATGGGCAGTCTAGTCTGCTCTAGATAGTGAGCAGTCATGTTAGGAGGGTGTGCGCTCAGGATGACAAGGGCAGCTGGGCTGGAGGCCTTCTCCATTTTTTTTTGTAGCTCATGATCATATTATTTAATGAGTAGAGGTTTCCTGTTTTGGGGATGAAAAATGTTCTAGAATTAGTGATGATGAATATACAATGTTATTAATACACTTAATGCTATTGAACCCTAAACTTTTATAATGCCTTAAACAATGACGTTTATATTACATATATTAGCAAAGGATATCAGTATATACTTCTTCAATGAATTTATATGAATTATGTATGCACCATCCAGATTCAATATGTCTTAAAATCTACCATTCACATTTTATGTAACTCTTCATTTTTATATTTTTCTTGAAGTATTTGTAAAGCAAATCCAGGTCCCATACCATTTAAACTGTAAACTTTTCTGTAATTATCATAACATGATAAACTGTGTCCATACCGCTGTATACATATCCAGTTGTCCAGTCTACTTCTTTGAATGACTGATTAGTATTTCAGAATTAGTAAACATTATTTACTTATGCTCACCTTACAGTTGACCATTTAGTCTCCAGCTATCTACAACCACAGATTTGATATGAAGAGCAGACCAATAGTTTTGCAACATATAAGAATTTCTCTAGGATTTCATATTCTGAAATGAGAATATACATTTTCTATGATGTAAAATAAAATTTATTTTTCATAAAATTTATATTTTCATAAGAATGTTCTATGCATGGTGGGTACAATTAACTACCATAAGGTATTATGCAGAAAGCCCCTTGCCACTTCATTTCAGAAGGTACCATTTTATTCATTTTTTAAGACCTATATCATTTGCCACACTTTGACATACATCTTAATCCCTGAACTGTTACTGAGGGCAAGAATCAGATATGATTCACATTTCAAGGAAACTACCAAAGGGGCTTCTTAATAAATTTGAAAACTCCAGCATTACTACACTGTGATATAGTTTCAAAACTAGCTAATGATTCATTACTCTAACTAAATCTGTCTGTCTTCTGCATCATACCAATGCCCTGTCACATAACCTGTGAGGCCTGGGTAGTCATTATACCTCTATCAAAAACAATACTAAATCTTAAATTTTAGAGTGTTTATTTCATCATTAGTCTTTAGCTTAAATCTCTTATCCTCTGCCATCCCTTTTCTGAACCCAAACCAATGTTACCACTCTCACATTGAACAGTATTATTGATATTGGTACATGTGCTAATTGAAAAAATGATACCTTTAGCATTGATACTGGCATAGTATTCTCTCTGGCTGTTACACATGTAGAGAAATGGACAAGATCCAATCAATAAATAAGTTACTCTTATGGAAAGATTCTTGGAAACCAAGAAAATGCTATTTTGGTGGGGTGTCTGAGCCGCCGTCCCACTGCTCCCATCTTCAAGGAAGGGGCTTCCGGGCCACTGTCTGTCCCGCCGCTCCTGGGCCAGAGGAAGGGGCTTCCAGGCAGCTGTCCATCCTGCTGCTCCCGGCCAAGAGGAAGGAGTTTCTGAGCCACTGTCCCACTGCTCCCAGCTCAGAGGAGGAGAGTGACAACAGCACCCCCTCTCCTGGGTGAAAAGGCATGTAAATAAGTCTCAAAACCAGACTTCCAGACCACCTACAGCAACCCCAAAGGGAAATGAGATGGAACAATCTTATACTCAACAACCTGGTCCCCCTGACCTGGCAAAAAAAGCGGATCTTGAAAAAATGAAATCAGAAATAATTTCTCAGATAACAGCAGAGATTGTGCTCATGTGCAAGACATGATTAATAAATCTAGAGAGACGCTGAGGAGCATGATGGGATCCCAACATAGGATTGTTCCTTTTAATGACAGAAAAATTCTAAAGCAGGGGAAAAGAACTTGACATACAGATAATTGAGGCATATAGGACTCCAGCTAGCCTTGATCAAAAAAAGAAATCCACACATAGGCATATAATTATTAAGATTCCAGAAACTCAACAGAAAAACAAAGTTCTACAAGCAGTGAGAGAAAAGAAACAACTCATATACAAAGGAAAGCCCGACAGAATCACAGCAGACTTCAGAACACAAACCATCAAGGCAAGAAGAGCTTGGAGTGATGTATTCCAAGCCCTAAAAGAAAACAGCCTCCAACCCAGATTGATGTACCCTGCAAAACTATCTTTCAAAATTGATGGAAAAATAAGATACTTTCATGACAAAGAGCACCTTACAAACTTCATGAATACCAAACAAGCACTCCAAAAATTTTAGAAAATATCCTAGGAAAAGACAATGAGGATCACAACCCCAGGAATCAAAGCAGAATGAACCCAACTGGCACAAAAAGAAATTAAACGTAAAAGGGGAGAACCCAACAAAAAGAAAAAGTCAGGACAATGATAAGTCAATACATTTTAGTTATAACTATCAATGTTAATGGTCTCAATTCACCAATCAAAAGAAACAGACTGGCAGAATGGGTCAAGAAGCAAAATCCAACAATATGCTGCATACAAGAAACACACTTAATTCAAAAGGAAACTCATAGACTGAAAGTTAAAGGGTAGAAAACAATACTCCATGTGAAGGGAACCCGAAAAAAAGCAGGAGTAGCTATCCTCTTTGCAGATCAAGTAGATTTCAAACCAACACTGATTAAGAGAGACAAAGAAGGACACTACATCCTTGTAAAGGGAACAATCCAGGAGTAGGAGATGACAATCATAAATATCTATGCACCAAACACTAGTGTACCCAACTATATAAAACCAATACTACCGGACATGAAAATTCATATATGCACTAATACAATTGTAGTGGGGGACCTCAATACCCCATTGTCACAAATAGATAGATCAACTAGACAAAAAATAAGTAATGAAATACTAGAACTCAATTGAACTCTTGAACAAATGAAGTTAACAGATGTTTACAGAGTGTTCCACCCCATAAAATAAGAATACACATTCTTCTCAGCTGCACATGGGTCATTCTCCAAAATAGACCACATACTCGCACATAGAACATGTTTAAGTAAGTGCAAAGAAATTGAAGATATCCCCAGTATATTATCAGACCATAGTGCGATAAAATTGGAGACCCATAGCAAAAGAAACCGGAAAAATTTCATAAACACGTGGAAACTGAACAACAATCTTCTGAATATCCAATAGGTCATGGAGGAAATTAAAGAAGAAATCAGACAGTTCCTTCAATTAAATGACAATGACAACACAGCATATCAGAATCTATGGGACAGAAGGAAAGCAGTTTATGTGGTAAATTCATAGCAGTGAATATGTATATTAAGAAAACAGAATGAGCCCAATTAAACAACCTGATGCTGCACCTCAAGCTTCTAGAAAAAGAAGAGCAGGACAAATCCAAAGCTCATACAAGAGAGGAAATTAATCCACCTCTCTCAGCAGTTAGAAGATCTACACCTCATTGATTCTGTAAAGCTACTGCCTCCAGGGAGTCTATCACATTCTGTAAAGTGAGATTGAAATCAGCTATCTCTTTTAGGGTGTCATAAAGATCTTGGAAAAGGGAGTGATAATGGGTCAGAGATGTAGTTAAACCTGTTATGTCAGTCCCTGAAGAAGCAGTGATGCCTAGAGCAATAAGTAGGGATATTTGTATGGCTCTATGCTTTTTGAGCTGGGATTTTAGGGCAACAGGCAGGCTCTGGTTTCTTGGGGCAATATCTACATTTATGCTAAGGTATGTTAGTGTGGAGGTGCTGGTCCAGTTAGTGGGAAGGCACAAGTAGGTGGGAGTCTCACAAAGAAAAAAATATATGTTGCCTGGGTAGGCAAAATTGGTTGTGGATGTTAAAGAGGTGGGTGACTTTTCTGTTTTCCAGACGCCCAGGGTGTCTGCCTTGACAGAAACCTGTCAGGGGCTGGAAGAGGCCCTGGCAGGAAATTTGACTGGCACATATTGTCCTGTTTTCATATTGTAAGGAAAACTATTGTGTGTCTAGTAGAACCCATCATGAAGAGTGGTTTAAAGGTAGGCAAGAGGATGCAGTCTGAGTGAGGGGAGATTCATAACAAACAGACCATGAGTAGAGGGTCATGCATGAGAAAAGCGAGCTATTGCAGAACCAAGACTGTTTATTTAGGAATGTCATTGTTATAAATTTTGAAAGGCCAGAAAAACAGGCTGAGCTAATGGACATCTTGATTAACTTGGTAGCTGGCATGGTCCTTGAGGCCAGTAACAGTAGTTTGTAGTTACATTAGTGAGTGGTAGATGTCATAATGAAATACCAGAGGACAGATTACATTGAATGCAAATAGGGGCTTGGAAGGTCAGTGTAGTATCAGTGGTTATGGGACTGTGTATGGATTTAGCTGAGCTTTCATATTTAACATTATTAGCAAAATGGGATTTGAGGAGTTGGGCCACACACCTTGACTGAGAGTCTTTTGTTTCATCAGTGATGTTGAGAGAGGCTGCAGATGTTTTGTTGAGGAGTTGGAGTGGGCTCTTCATTTCATATTGAGGATATATGTAAGACTGATAAGGACCCAGACCTGGAAGGAAGGAAGACAGCCATATAGGTGGTTGTAGACATTGAAATACAGAGCCAGCAGTCTTTGGATGGATTGTACTGGGTTAGCAGGGAATAAGCTAACTACAAAGTTTTGTACAGATAATTGGGAATTGTCAGGGGGGTAGCAGGGATGCAACCACAGTGCATGGCAAGAGAAAGAAGAGGAAAACTAACTGTATAAAAAGGCCCAGGGAAGAGGAAGGGAGATGTGTACCTAGGGAAATGATAATGAACATGAGCATGAGAAGTGATTCCATACCTGAGGCAAAAGACAATTAAGTTGTAGTTTTAAACAAAGGATGTTTAAGGTCCTTGTTAGCAATTGCTGAACAGAAAGAAGGTGAGAAGGAAGGAAAAACACTCAATCTCTTCTAGGGAGAAGTCACACAGAGTGCCCTGAAAACAGTAATCTTCTATCCAGGAAAGATATGACTCCAGAGTGGAAGTTTGAGGGTGGAACCAAGTAAGTTCAGAGTAGACTGAACAAAGAAAGTAAATAATATGACAAGACACAAAAAATCAAGGCATGTATGTATCTTGAGTAGTTCAGGTCGCCCTGTTGGAAGTAAGGGAGATTACTTGCCAGTTCCACAAGGTCAGGCAAGTTGTCAGCTGGGCACGTTTTCACCCTAGATCCGTGAATCCACTGAGAAGGATCCCAGAGACAAATAGCTATTGCAGTGCTGTAGACAACCAAGAAATTCCTCTCCACTTAGGCTGTAGGGTCTGGGCATTTAAGTTTTTTACTGAAAACCATTTATTAGCCAGGCCACCCTCATGAGGCTGGGTGTTGGGAAAAGTCAAGAGAAGGTTAGCAGCACATCATATGTCTTTTTGGACTTGGTGTAGAACAGAGAGATAGTCTCCAATGGGGTTAGGTTCTTGGTTGAGGTGTGGTCCAAGAAGAAAAGCGTGGCCATATAATAGCTGAAATGGACTGTACCCTGTAGGTTCTCTGGGCATGGCTCTGATGTAAAGGAGATCAGTGGGAAGCAGGGAAATATAATCCTTATGGACTTGGAGCATGGGCCTGGTAAGGTTCGTCATAAGGAGGCCATTAGCCCATTCTACCTTCCCAGATGACTGAGGCCAGTAGAGGGTATGAAGATTCCATTGTATATCAAGTGACTTGGACACCTCCTGGGTAATTTGTCTAATGATAGCTGGGACATTGTCTGATTAATTAGAAGTGAGAAGGCTAAACCAAGGGATATGAGGTAGGAGGGGGTTAACAACTGCTGAGTTTTTTTCGGAGCCTCTAGGAAAGGCTTTTGTCCAGCCTGTGATGGTGACATCCCAGACCAGGAGATATCTTAGCTTCCACACTTGTGTTGTGTGAGTGAAATCAATTTGCTAGTCCTTAGTTGGGGAGAAACCTTGTGCTTGATGTGTAGAGAAAGGAGCGGGCCTCTGGAAGCCCTGAGGCACGATTACCTGGCAAACACAACATTGAGCATTGATTGTTTAAGGGTTTATAGCCTGCATGAAAATTGTCAGGAAGGAATGAAAGAATGGTGTGGGCCTGTGGGTGTGGAGGAGGAATTTACCCTGACTTAGGAACCATCCACTTTTGGTGGGGTGGTCCTGATATTATTAGCATTCAGAAAGGGAATAGGCCAGAGTAAAGATGGAAAGAGAAAAAATTTGACCCTTGGGAGAATGGATGGAGAGAAAAGCAGCTTCCTTTGCAGTTTTTTCTGCAAAGGAATTCTCAGACGCTATGGGGTCTGAAAGTCAGTGGTGTCCCCTGTGAAGCACAACCCCCCATGTCAGTAGGAGAACAGCTTGAAGAAGGGCTTTAATGAATGGAGCATTAATGAAGACACTTGGGAGGTGAAGAGTCATCTTTCTGCCTAGATGGCAACATGATTCTATAATATATGAAATAAATATTTTGAGTCTGTATAGATGCTAATTTATAAGCCCTTAGCTAGTGTAAGAGCACATGTCAGAGTGGTTAGTTCAGCCTGTTGAGAGGTAGTGGATGGAGGGAAAGCTGCAGGTTCTATGAACTCCCACTGATAAGCTGGGTGTAGTTAGGGATAGGAAGGGGGAAGATGGAAATGTGAGGAAAAGGAGAGGCTATTAGGTGTATCAGAGACATGCACTCCTGTGTTTCAGGGTTTTTAGAAAGTGGTGATGGGTTAATAAAGGGAGCACCTGAATTAACATCGGGGCCTAGGGAAATTGTAACAGAGGAAATCTCCATGAAAAGTTCATAAAGTTGAATGAGGCAAGGGGCAGAAAGAAAGGGTGAGAGGCAGGATGAAGACACGAGTCTCTGAAGGTTGTGGGAATTGTAAATGGTGAGTTGTAGAGCATGATTAGTGATTTCAAATGTCTAGGAGTAGCAAGGTTGCAGCAGTAGCTGCCTGTAGGCATGGTGGCCAGACTGTGACAGTGAGGTCAAGCTGTTTGGACAGAAACACAATTGGATGTGGGCTTGGACCTTCTATCAGAATCCCTACTGCACATCCCCTGTACTGCACTGTATAGAGGCTGCAGGGTTGGATGAGGTCTGGGAGGACCAAAGTGAGGGCTGTTTTAGGGACTTTTTAAGGTATGAAAGGATGCATGGAGGAAGATTTTGTGATCTAACAGCTCAGCAGGCTCCCCCTTTATAAGTTAGTAGAAGGGTTTAGTGAGGAAAGCAAAGCTGGAAATGCAGAGGCAAAAATATCCTAATATGCCAACAAGGGAAAGAAGTTGTTTGGTAGTAGGAACTGGAATCTGGGAAATTAATGGACATGATCTGGAGGTGGGGCTCAGGCATGTTTGTGAAGAATGATGCCCAGATGGGTGACAGAGAGGCAAGAGATTTGGGCCTCAGGTAGGGAGACAGTATCCCTTGGAGTCTAGATGCTATAATAATAATAGGGTGTCTTTATGGGACGACTCAGGAGGGGCTGCAGCTGAGGAGATCATCTACATACTGTATGAGATGAGAGGAGGAGAGTAAATCACATAGAAGGGCCTGGCTAAAATAGTGGAGACACCTGGGACTGATGGGTGTCAGGGTCTGTCCAGGTAAAGGCAAAGAGAGCCTGTGAGGAGGGCTGTAGGGGACTTGTAAAATAAAGCACCTCCTACATCTAAAACAGAATAATGAATGGTGGATGAAGGGATATAAGATAAGTGTTTAGGGTTTTGGCACCTGAGGGTGTATGGAGAGGACAATCTGATTAATGGCATGGAGATTTTTTACCAGCCTATAAGAATCATCTGCCTTTTTTCTGGGAGAATGTGGACATTTTAAGAGAAATTGACAGGGATTAATAGACTATGCTGCAATAGGCAAGAGGTAATAAGTTGTAAGCCCCTTAAAGCCAGGTCAAGGGATGGGATATTGTCAGTGGACAGGGTAAGGGTGATCAGGCTTGAGAGGGATCACAAGAGGTTGTTGGAATGAGGTCAGGGATGGTGTGGAAGTTTGCCAGACTCTAGGATTGAGGTGAGAGGAGATGATAGGAGCCTGAGGGAGGCAGGGAAGGAGAGACTAGAGCAGCTATAAGTGCTGCATGTGTCTCAGGGGTAGTCAGATTGGCTGACAGGTTATCTAAGATGTCTCACCCTAAAAGCAGAATGGGACAGGTGAGGATAACTAAAACTGAGTGTAAGAAAAGTTGTTGGCCCAAATGACATCAAATTGGGGGAGTCTTAAGAGGTCTGGAGACTTTGCCATCAATCCCCACAGCAGTAATTGGGGCCAAGGAGGTTAGTCCTCAAAAGGAAGGCAAGGTAGAGTTTGTAGCACATGTGTCAAGGAGGAATGGGATGGACTTACCTTCCACTATAATAGTTACCCAGAACTCAGCATCCAAAATGGCCCAGAAAGGTGCAGTGGTCTCCAGATAATGTCAGTCTTCAGTGGTTGGGCCAAGAATATCTGGGAAGTCATCGATCGGGGGTCTGTGGGATTGTGGCCCAGAAGAAGTGGGAGTGGCTGCTATTGCTGGACAGTTTGAGTTCCAATGGGGACACCCACAGGAAGGACATGGCTTTGAAGGAATCCCAGGCTGTGGGCATCCCCTAGCCCAGTGACCATTCTGCTGGCATTTAAAACTTGGCCCTGAAGGGGCACTCTGAGTCTGAGTCTGGGGAGATTTTGATCCTTTATTAGTTCCCTTGACAGCCAACTCTTCAGGGTTTCTTATGGTGGAGGCCAGCATTTGCAGCTCAGAAATACATTGCTGTCAAGCACATTCATCCCAGTTATTATAAATGTTGAAAGCCAAATTTAATAGTTCTTGCTGTGGTGCTTGAGCACCAGTTTCAATTTTCTGTAATTTTCCACAAATATCTGGGACACACAGAGTAATAAAATGCATCTTTAAAATAAGTTGGACTTCTGGGACCTTTGGATCTAGGGTCATATAATGCCTGGGGGCAGCAGCCAAACAGACCGTGAATTGGGCCAGATTTTCATCCTTTGTCTGGGTGGTTTCTTCGTCTAACAAAATTAACTGCCCTATGTGCTGCCTTGTGGAGTCCCTTAATTTAGCAAGTATTACGGTTTGGGTTGAGATGTCCCCCAGAGGATCATGTGCTCATAGGCATGATCTATAGTATGTAGAGCTGGAATTGATTCATGATGCTATGCTAGGCTCAAGGGCACTAGGATTAAGGGTGTGATTGCTACCTGCCCTAAGTATTCTGAATAAGATTGTACTTTTTTTCTGGTACTAGGGATCGAACTCAGGACCTTGTGCTTGTGAGGCAGGCGGCAGAATGACTGAATTAAATCCCCGGCCCAGTACTGTGAATAAGATACAAGGGGCAGGGAGATGCTGTTAAGTTTCCTTGTTGCATTTGCTGTCTTTTGCTGCCATAAACTAAAGCTCTTTTGTTGCCTTTGCTACTGCATGAGGGCCACATTGTTTCTCCTCTGTGATGCCTGTTTGTCATCTCTGCCTTGGAGCCATCCAATTATGGACTGAAACTTCTACAATCTGTAAGCCAAATAAACCCCTACCCCTCCAACTTTGCGTGTTGGGTATTTGTCTCAGCAATGAGAGAAAAGTAACTAACACAGCAAGTAACTGCATAGTTCAGGCTTTTGCAAGCTGGGGATGTCCTTCCTCACCTAGCCAGTTAAAATCCCAATTCAGGTTGGTTTGGGGAATGGCCAGAGTGCCCTCCAGAATAGGCTTAGGGCATATGTGGTCATCTACAGCAGCCTGGGCCAAAGACCAAGCATAATTTTGTTCTGCTGGAGAGAGGGTTGAGGGGAGGATATTTAGATCATCCCAAGTAAAGTCATAAGACTGAGTGAGATATTAGAACTCCTGACTACATCTAGTAGTATCTCCAGAAAAGGAATATAAAAGCTGATTGATCTGAGACAGATCACACAGAGAGAAGAGAATATGGACTGGATTTATCCCTTCTGCTCTGCCATTTCTCACAGAGGGAATTTGAGAATGGGGCTTAGGGAAGGAGCTCTGAACTTCAGTTCAGATTGGGTATGAGGTGGAGTTGGATTGGGTATGAGGTGGAATTAGATTGGGGAAAGCATTTGGAGGAGGGTCAGGTCCAGAGGTTAGTATTGTGTTAGAAGAACACTTTGACATGGAGAGCAGCAGCAGAAGATTCCACCAGAAATGGACTAGAAATGACAGGAGGCTTGGAAAGGGAGGGAGAGGCAGCTGTGGTGGTGGGGCCTCTGGGGGAGAAGGAGCAACAGTCCCTGCAGTTCCAGCAGGAGGCTGTGGGGAGAGAGGGGGAGCAGATCCTGCAGCTGCAGTTGGAGGTTCTAGGAACAGCCATGGGACAGCAAGTTCAGCTGTATCTGTTGTTAGGGAGGTGACTTTATCAGGTAGAGGTGGTTTAGATGTCAGAGAGAAAACAGGGATCTGAGAAGATTCACAGGAAGTGCACAAAGTGGAGATGTTATAAGTATAAAGAATGACTGAACATAGGGACCTTCTGACCATTTGTTCAGCTTCCAGCAGTTGTTGTCAAGTTCCACAGGACGAAAAATTCAAAAGTGCCATTCTCTGTCTACTGAGAGCCACGTTCTAATTTATATTTTAGCCATGCAGCGTTACAGAAGAATATCAGATGTTTAGGCTTCAGATCAATATATAGTCAGAGAGATTTCAGATTATTTAGGATGCATGCTAGAAGAGAGGAATGAGGGATAGAAGAAAGGATGTTCTCCATTTGGGCAGAGAGGAATAAATTTTTCTTGTCACACCCAACATGACAGAACTGCAATGGCGTCAACAGTGGATGTCTCCAACTGTGACTGAGGCTGTGAGAGGACATGAGTGAGTGGCCACGATTGTCATCACCATGGATAGTACACTATCAAAGGGAAAGGCAGTTTTTTGTGGAGATTTATGTGGCCAGTGCTGGGATTTAAATGGCATAAAAATGCAGGATGGGACTCTTTCTGTCCTGGCAACTGAGGGGACAGAGAAGGTGAAGAGAGAAGGAAAGAGAAGGTGAAGAGAGAAGAAGAGAAGGTGAGACTATGGAGCAGCTGAAGCTCCAGCAGTAGTGCCAGCCATGGTGGCAGATGTGGCGGGGGCTCTTAAAGTTTACTTCGGAGAAAATAGAGATCAGTATTGGGGGCGTACTTAAAGATGCAGTGCAGAGAGAAAAGAAAGGAAGATGCATGGGAAGTGCAAAAGCAGGGCTGAGGGCTGAGGTGGCTGTAGGAAAAAAGCCTTACCTGGTCTCAAGCCTACTGGAATGGAGGGAGCTGAGCAGCTTACATGGATCACTGAAGCAAAATCCAAAGACCTATGTTGCTGAGTGGCGCCAGTGGCATTTGAGATAGAGTGTAAAACTTGCCAAGCAGAGTACCCAATTTCTGGGTTTCACACCCCACAACGTTATAAATGGTGCATGTGAGGCCACTTGGAGACAGACTTTGTGAGAAAAAAATTATTCTAGTCTAGGTGTGAATAGAGACTCAAATGGGGGGCATAGTTTATCAGCTAGCTGGAAAAGAAAACTAGGGGCATATGCTCATAAGGAATGTTTATGACTGAGGGTCCAAAGATAGTTAGCTCAGGTGTGCAGACAATCACTGTTCTTCTTGGCATTGGGGAGATTGTATACTCCATCCTAAATTTTCTTTATGGCTGTTTGTCTTGTTTACTGAGAATAGCCTGTTGTTTGTTGAGAGCAGCCTATTTGCTTGTGAAGGATTTCATTTAGGCCAGGCATGACGTATATCACATTACCAGTGCTTAAGTACACGTCACAATGAAGTGGTTTAATTAGTTAAATGATCAATTACTTAAAGGTATGACTCAATTATTAGTGTCCTTGCTAACCGACTACTATATGATTGCATTATTAACTCAATGGTAGCAGCTATAGGGCACTGGAGAGCTCAAACTGACTTCAGCAGCTTTGGATTGCTCAATTTCAATTATGTTTACACATAATTATACGCTCTTCAAAATGGTGGCTTTACAAAACCTATACTATTTTTTAAAAACAGTATTTTTCTTTAGCTGGAATTACAGGGAGGAAGAAGAGGGGAGGATTATTTGTTTTTCATCAGTGATTTCACCAGCAAGTCTCAAAAACTGAAACTTATAACAAGCAATTTAAATAGAAGTGGCATTTTTTTCATATAGAATGCAAAAAGCACACCTTTACATACTTACATATACATAAATACATACATTTATGTTTCCTTTACAAAGCTTCAAAGGTAAACCTCTTCTTCCATGGAAATGCCTAACACTGACAAGAAATGTTTAAAATACTTAAAACATTTTCAGAGAACTGAATTCTTTCCTGGTTCTTAGAGAATTTTCTTGCCAAACTTCTACCGATGGTCATTTAAAAAATTTACACCTACATCGGTAATACACATTTAAAATACATTAATAAAATGGCCAGCTTGGATTCAGAAACATAAAGAAAAAGAAACATCCCACAATAAAATCAATACACTTAGAATGTGGAGATAGCTATTTTATTCATTTTCAGCCCTATAATGTTGCATCGCTGTTAAATCAGAAGTAACATATCATCTAAGATATTTGCAAATTATTTCATATTTCTCAGTGGCTATCTCTAAATGCCATTCTTGCTAATCTGAATTCTAGTTGAGAAGCATCTGGACGATCATCAGGGTTTGCAGCCAGCATTTCTGTAATCAGCTTTTTTATTCTCACATTCATAGACTTTTTTCTCACAGGAATGACAAGTTCCATTGTGGGATTTTCCTTAAGTGCCAACCCAACCGGTACGATCTCAGTTCCCCTTTTTATATAACTCCCTAGGCGTTCCTTGTTTGTCTCTTGGTCGATGAATGTGATCCTTTCTTGCATTGCCCAGATCGTGATCCCCAGGGCAAAGATGTCAGTTTTGCCTTAATAGCGTCCTTCCCGTACTTCAGGAGCCATACAGAAACTGCTTCCATATGGGATGGAAATAAAACCCTGGTTTATACTCCCAGGTTCTTCTGGGTTCTGCCCAGAGGCCGAACAAATTTTACTTAAACCAAAATCGGCCACTTTCAATGTGAGTTCTATGTCACTTGTATCCGGACTGTTTGGAGAAATCAGGATATTTTCAGGCTTTATATCTCGATGGATGATCTGGTTTCTATGCAAAAAAAGCCACAGCACTGCTCAGCTGGAGCATGAAGCTGGTGTTAGTTTTACGATTGGGTTTTCTGGACAACAGATAGTCATTCATATCTCCTCCTTCACAAAAGTCCATCACAAACCACATATAATAGGCACTCCTGTGGTCAAAGGCAATTTCTTCTTTTAACAAAGTCTCTATAAGGTCTAGATAAAGGGGATAACTATTGCCATGTGACATCTTTTGCATCATCCCATATTTTTGGAGAATGCATTCTTCTAAGCAAACCACATTTGGATGTTGGCCCTTGATAGTGTTTAGTGCCCAGAGCTCACAAAGGGCTAAATTAACATTTTCAGATGTATGGCATCGAATTTTCTTTATTGCAACCTGTGCAGAACTATTTCTGATGACCGCTTCATAAACAATACCATAATTGCCTCGGCCTACCTCCCGTACTAGATCGTATGTCTGCTGGCTGCTAGCCATCTTCAAGGGCGAGGTTTTTCAGAGTTTTTGCTTCCACTTCTCATGAGCCTTGCAAGCCTCTGTTATAGTGCATCTCACGTTTCTATCACCACGGCCTTCAGTCAGAGGCCAAGTCTCAAGATTTTAGAAAGAACCCAAGATACCTGAGTAGTGCATTAAAAACAAAATTAGTAATTCAGACATTATATGACATACACAAATATCAAACCATCACAAGGTATCTCATTAATATGCATAATTTTTGTTTTGTGTCAGTTAAATATATTTAATTATAAAAAGGAATGTCATGAATTTTACTGTGAACTGGATTAAAATACAATGAAGAATAATAGCATCTAAAAATTCCAGGTAATTTGAGAACAGTTTTAATGCTATTAACCATTTGACTCCATTTTCCTTCTGTGATGAATATAATGAATTTTGCTCTTCATTACCAAATGTGTTCAATAGAAATATAAAATTATCAGGTAACATTTTATATTATGAGTTTTACTTTCTTATCAATTTCTAAATTCTCTCACTTTAGTTGTTACATTTGAAATAATCAGCAGAATGCTAGCTGTGGCTACTTTGGGTAAATACTTGTATTTCTTATTATATACTTGATAATGTATTCTACTTTAGGCTCTCTGTAGGCATCTGTGATAATGATAAGGAAATTCATCTCCCTCAAAGGTGATGCCTTAAATCAGCTTGGTTTCAGTTGGTAACAAGACAAAGCACTTGAAAATACAATGCCAACCAGGATGCATTTATTTCTGTTCTGTGTGTTGAAATCATATTGAACATGTTGCTCTATACATGGGAAGTTGGTTCCATTGCCACGTATTACTCTTTATTATTTATATTTCGTGTATACAGGAACAACTTAGAGGAAAGCTAAAATGATTTCAACATTTTAAAAATGGCATTTTTAACCATGAGAATTTGGAAAGGGTATAATTTCTATAATATAAATTTTTCCTCCACCCCATTTGCTAAATCCAGTCAATACCAGTAGATATTTGTATGCCAAAGAAATGGCTTCTGAATCCTTAGGAAGAATTGTAAGGCAGGCAAGAAGTTTACCTAGATTGTAAAATTTCATAGATAACAGGTACCAAACTACAGTCAGATAGGAGGAATTAGATTCAGTGCTCTATAAGGCAGTGGGGGTAATTATAATTTATAACAATTTAGATCTATTTCTAAATAACTGTAAAACAAGAGTCCAAAGGTTCTCAGTAAATAGAAATAATAAATGCTTTAGAAGGTGATCATGCTATACCCTTATTGATCATTACACACTGTACACATGTATCAAACTGTCATATTATATACCATAAATATTTATAAAGTATATATGCCAAATGAAAAAGAAAAATCTATAAAAATACGATGACATGAGAACCAGTCACAAATTGTTTCTCACAGAAATATGCTGAGAATCAGAGGGAGAAACAGTACTTTCCCTTTTAGCATTGACTAACTATTGACTAGCAAGTGTATCTTACTAAATCTTCTGGCTTTCGTTTTATTATATATGTTAATAGAATATTTTCATCAGTCTCTTACCTTTGATAACTTGGTATCTGGGTAGGAGTTAACCAGATTCCTAGGACAACAGTGGACTCTTTAGTTGGTGCCTTTAAGACCAAGGCACCATAGTTCAGACCATGGATCTAATCATCAAAGCATCACTGTATAAATCCAGCCATTTTGGGGTGGCTTTGCCTCAGTAATTTTTATTTATACAAGAGCTGGTCCACCGAGGTAGCCACCACTGTGACTGACTTGTGTGCTATACTCAAAGGTGACTGGAATGTTCTGAGTTCTCTGTGACATCACAATTCTCAGGGATATACTCAGATGGCCTGACTAGCATAGTACTCAGGGCCTGTTTGAACTTTGTGACCTCTCAGGATTGTTCTGTTAGCTCCGCCCCCTTCAAATATGTTCTGTTAGCCCCACCCCCTTTCAGGAATGTTGTTAGCTCTCCCCCCTTGACTCTGTGTGCATGCTCACCCACTATGCCTTTCAGGAATGTTCTGGAAATGCAGCACCCTGCTTCAGTGAGCATGCTCGCCTCCCCCTAAGACCCCTATATAAGGAGGCTCCTGTTTCTAGTCAAGCAATCAGACTTCAGAGTACAAACTCCACTGAGCTTGCTGGCATTATTAAAGATTTTTCTCCACCTCTTCAAGCGACCATCACATTCTCGAGTCTTCAAATTGCAACAGCCATGACCCAGAGCTGTAACACTGACCTGTAATACTTAGCTGTACCTCAGAGCGAGGGGATGGCTTGACTGTGACACTGAGCTGTAACACTTGACTATAGCATTGAGCTGTTCTGCTTTGCCACATTTGGTTCCCTGGCCAGGAATCAGATCAAGCTGGCCCTTTGAGCTGCCAGTTTGGAGTAGGAGAGTAGCCGCTGAGAGCCCTCTACAAAGACCAAGATGGCACGCCTCCACACAGTTTGGGTGTTTCTCCTTCATCAGGAGAGGGTGATGGATGACTGTGTTTGCTTATCCTAACCTCTTGAGAGAAGAGGTGGACTAAAAACTCCTTCAGAACTTCAGGATATGGTAAAGCCCCAGGGCCCAGTTTAAACCCAGTCAGGCTTGTCCCAGTGGACAAAAGGAGAGGCTGATCACCTCTCACAGTCTCAAGCCAGAGACTTCAGTCAGGGACCTCCCTAAGGAGAGAAGGAATGTTTTAACATCTGAGTGACTGGTGAATGTGCGAGTGAGTGTAACTGGGTGTGGTCCTGCACGACTAGTCCGTGTGACTCCATTGGTTTGGGTTTGGAGTCTGACTCGGTCCTACTCTGTGGATATGTGGTGACATTTTACAGCATAATGTTGACTCATATCCTATGATGGGAGACTGACCAGGCAGGGAATTACCAGTGCATCTTAGCCAAAATGCACCTAAGCTCCTGTGAGGGACACGGCCAGGTGGATACCTATGTGGTCTCCTTTAGGGGGCTCCCATTTTTGCCTGTTATGCCATTGTTCAAGGCCACCACATACACCATGGGTAACAACCATAGGAAATCCTCAGTCCTGGACTACATGATCAAAATTTTCAAAAAGGTATTTAGTGGGGAATATGGAGTTAGATTGAAGCCTGCAAGTTTGCGGACCCTCTGTGAAGTAAATTGGCCCCAGTTTTAGGCCACTACATACACCATGGGTAACAACCATAGTAAATCCACAGTCCTGGACTATGCAATCAAAATTTTCAAAAAGGTATTTAGTGGGGAATATGGAGTTAGACTGAAGCCTGCAAGTTTGCAGACCCTCTGTGAAATAAATTGGCCCCAGTTTAATGTAGGGTGGCCCCCTGAAAGAACTCCAGATGTTCAGACTGTGAATGCAGTCTAGAGAGTCGTTACTTGCAAACAAGGCTACCCTGGTCATTTACCCTATACTGATTCTTGGCTAGTGGTTTCCCAGACTCTACCCTCCTGGGTCCAATTCTGCATTGGTAGGAAGGGAAAGAGTCAGGTCTTCATAGCCCAAAGTAGTGGCTGTTATGGACAAGCAAGTTAGAACGATAGAGATGCACAACACTCTGCGTCGGATTGGAGTCCATTTATTAAAGCCAGTGGCTGAGAGGGAGCTAGTGCCCTGGAAATGGCTCTTGACAATAGGAAGCAGTTTGATTTCTCCTTTTAAATCATGCTTTCAGTTGGAGAGGGTTCAAGGGAGAGCAAGCAGCATTTTACAGAAGCAGAACCATGCCAGGTTAGTGGGGGACACAAGGAAGTTTCACACGTACTAGGTGAGCTACAAAGCATCCTGCAACTACAGCAAGTTTTCTGCCAAGCAGGATGTGGGTTTGGGGTGGTTTTTCCAAGCACATGCACTTTGTCCAAGCACAGGTACAAAATGGTGTTGAGGCTCAAGATGGAGTCAGGATGTCTGTCACAGTGGCTACGGCTCTGGGACCTCAGAAAGACCAATTCATCAGGTCCCACTAGAAGAAAATCCCCTGCCACTGCCTTATGCCCCAGAGATGCCATCTGCACCTACTCCACTGGCTCTAACTCTTCCAGAGAGCCCACCATTTTCAAACTCCCTGTCACCAGGCTCATCCAGTAGCCTACCTTCAGATCCACCACCTGTTCAAGTGACCAGCCTTCTTCAAAATCCTCCAATAAACCCAATTCCACTCCAGCCAGCCCTCCTCCTTATTGACCTCTTCTGGCTCCAGCCTCCAGTCCCTCCAGCATCCCACGTGGTGACAAGATTGCTTTCACTGAGACACCTCTTGTAAGGCATCTGCAGTTAGCTAAAACCCCAGCTATCCAGCTGCCTGTCTGTGAGGCCCGACCTCTGCCCTGCATCCTGGACAACGGCACTGTCCAGCTTGATCCTGGCACTCTCTACCAGCCCTTTACCACAACTGATTTTCTGAGCTGGAAACAACACACTCTACCTTACTCTGCAGGTTCCACTGAGGTCAACCACAACCCTTCTCACTGTGCATATGGGGGCCTATCGGACTCACCCTCTGCATCCATTTCCCCCAGTTTGGCCTCCATTGCCACCTCTCATTTTGACTCAATGGAACCTCTTCCCCCAGAATTGCTCCCCACTACATTCCCATCGAGGAGGGCCCCCAAGCCTGGCAAGGACAGTTCATCCTTTCTCAACCCACTATCTTCCCCTGGATGGTCCAGAAACAGTCACAGGGTCATTCCTGTTCCAGGGGTCAGGGGAAGGGGACCTGCCCCTCTCAGGATATCTTTGGTTCCATGGGAAGCTTTCATGACTCAAGGCAGCCCAGTTAGTGGTGGAAGGAGGCACCAGCGCCCATGGTACCTTCCTGGTTGGTCAGAGTAAGACAAGGTGAGGTGAATATGTCCTCACTTTCAATTTTCAGGGCAAGGCCAAGCCCTTGCACTTGTCACTGAACAAGGAGGATCAGAGCTAGGGCCAGCCCCTCAGATTCCACCCCATTTTTTATATGCTCAACTATTTTCTGGGTGCATCCCATCCCTCTGGATTCTGGAGGCTCCAGAGATGCTGTCCTTGTCAGCTATGTGCCCTTCCGATGGCAGCAGGTTGGGGAGCAAGCTAGGAGCTATACAGGGATGTGGGAGAGAGACTGATGCTAACCCAATGCCACCTCTACCCCCCTCAACACTGAGAAGAGGTGTAGAATCTTCACTGAGGCACAAAAATACCTCAGGGTCAGGCCCCTGGGAAATCCATATGCCTTGCAAAAGGGGAAAAGGCTATAGCTCCTGATACCAAGCCAGCCTGTGACTCTCACACCTCCGCCAGACAAGCCCCTCTCACAGGATTTTGAGAGGCCATCCTCAGAGGGGCCCATGCTGGGGACAAAAAGCCAATAAACGCATCAAAAATGGTCTCAGTGACTACAAAAACAGAGGAGTCACCCAGTGACTTTTAAGAGTGACTCTGCTTGGCATTCCACATCTTCACCCAATTCAACCCCAAGATTCCTGAAATTCAGCTGATGATCAGTGGTGCCTTCATAGCCCAGTCCACTGGGGAGACTAGATCTTATTCAAAAACCAGGACTACCATGCAAGGGGAAAACCTTTAAAAAGATCAGACACTGGAAAAACAAGTCCCCCAATTAAAAGCGGGGCACACCTAGTCAGAAGCCCTCCAATCATGCCAACCCTCAATACCAACCCAAGCTAGCTACTTTTGCCTAACCTGATTGGGCTTGCAGAGATTTTATTTGATTAGGAAAGTCCAGGCTCTCCCATTCTGAGCCCTCCCGGAACCCATGGTAAATGCAACAGTTAGGGGGCCAAGCAATGACCTTTATGGTGGTTGAACCATAAAGGTTCTGAACATAAAGGGGCTGAACGTTGTGTGGTGACCATCTTGGTAGCCCCCTTTCACAAAGATGGATGGATGCCACCATTGAGGGTGCAGCTGGAGTTCATAAGGCATGGCTGTTTCGCTAAGCATGGACCTGCCAATTGAAGGGACATGAAGTGATCCATGAGTTCCTGTATCGGTTTGAGCGCTCTGTTCCTCTACTAAGAAGAGAATTACTGACTAAACTCAGGGTGCACATAATGTTAACCCACAGGGGACCTGCTTAATCTCACCCTAAATGCACAAAAAGGACTGATACTGTCTGTAACCATCCTCCTCAGAGAGGACAAATGGAAACTGCTCACTGCAGATTGGGAAAACATATGCCCCCAGAGCTGCTACAGATATTTCCAGAGGTGTGGGCTGAAAAGTCTCCACCTGGGATGGCCAAGAACCAGCCCCCAATCCTGGTAGAACAAAAGTCAGGGGCAAAGCTGTCAGATCGAGACAATATGTCACACCCAGAGAGGCATGACTCTGGATCCAGGAACATATCAGCTGGCTGAGGGGTGCAGGGATCCTAAAAAGCAGTGGCAAGCCCCTTGAAACACACCATTGCTGCCAGTGAAAACACCAGGCAGAAATAGATACTGAATGGTACAGGACCTCTGGGCAATCAACAATCCCACAGTCACTCTACATCCAGTAGTTCCAAACTCCTACACCCTACTTTATCTGCTCCCTCTATGAGCACCCTGGTTCACCTGCCTGGATCTTAAAGATGGCTTCTTCTGCCTTCAGCTAGTCCCCCCTGAACCACCCACTCTTTGCTTTCAAATGCGAAGACTCTAATACTGGCCAAAGGATGCCGTTAACCTGGACAAGACTTCCTCAGGGCTTCAAAAACTCCCCCACACTATTTGGGGAAGCCCTAGTTGCTGACCTGATTGCTTTCCTCGCAGAAAGACTGAACTGCACTTTGCTACGATATGTAAATGACCTCCTGGTAGCAAATTTAAAAGTCCAAAGTCTCTAGATGCTAATTTCAAGGTTTTCCTGGAAAAAGGCCCAGATGTGTCAGTCTTCTCTTCAGTACCTGGGATTCATCATCACCAAGGGACACTGATCAATGCACCCTGAGAGAAAAACAGGTCATCTGTTCCATCCCCAGGCCAACCAACAAAGAGAAACTCCATGAGTTTCTAGTGGCAGCTGGATTCTGTAGGTTTTGGATATCTAAGTTTGCCAAGGGAGCCAACCTCCTCTATGCTGCCCTCACCAGACCAGAAAACCAACCCTTAAAATGGGATGCTCAACAGCAATTTGCTTTTAAGGAGATTAAATGGCTACTCATCAGCACTCTGTGTTGGGGTCACCAGTTGTAAGCTGAGAATCTCTAGTCAGGCAAACTGACCTTGGGACAGAGCCTTCAAGTAAAAGTCCCCCACTTGGTTATGATTCTGATGAAGAATTAGGGACATAAGTGGCTTTCAAATGCCAAAATGGCTCAGTATCATGGGCTACTCTGGAAAAGTCCCAGTCGCCCTGGAAACTACGGGGACTCCCCTTGTCAAGTGGAGGTGACAATAGGCCTGTCTGTGTGGCTGAAGCTGTCCAAACCCTCTCTGGTAGGCTAAAGACTAAATGGAATTTACACACAACCTATAGGTCTCAGAGTTCAGGGAAAGTTGAATGCATTAATTAAACCCTTAAAACCATCTTGGCCAAGTATTGCTGAGAAACAGGCAGAGTGGCCAGACATGTTATCTCTGACCCTGCTCAGAGTCAGGTGCACACCTAGACTCTTAAATTATTCCCCATATAAGATGATGTTTGGGAGACCTCCCCCAATCATTACACATTTTAGGGGAGGCATTAGACAACTAGGAGATACTTATGTAGCCTTAGACTTACAAGCATTAGCTAAAGTCTTTTCATATATTAATGAAAAGGTTTTAGAAAGAACCCCCAATCCTATGGGTAACCCATCTCATCCTTTTCAGCCAAGAGATTCAGTTTGGATTAAAGATTGGAAAAAGGCGCCTCCTCAGTATATTTGTACTGTAGTATACTTTTGTGCTTGCTACCCTCACTGCTGTCACAGGTATCACTCTGTGGGTCTATCATACCCAACTGAAAAAGGCCCACCCCACAAAGGTCTCATGCCTGGATCCCAAGAATCCCCTCAGGACTTGACTCTGATGGAAGACCTCAGCACTCAACCTAACCTTGGAGATTTCACTAGCAGACAACAGCCCTGCTCTAGTTACACTGGGAACTGACATCTACGCATGGCCGAAGCCTGAAAACGCCATTCACCGGATGCCTTAAAATTTGTCCCATGGACTATGATCATTTTCCCTGGTTGCTAGGCCTCCTTGAACTGTTTACCTTAATAATGAAATAAAGTCTAAATTCACTGGATTACCCCAGAAGGCTGAAGATTTACGCCTCCTGGGTTCTCTTGAACTTCCAAATTCACCATTGTTGTCTTTATTTTTAATGCACTACTCAGGTATCTTGGATTCTTTCCCTGATCAAATTCTTTTATTTCTATGAGGTTCAACTCAAATGCTAACAATAGTCCTAACAAGGGTAGAAAGTTCTAATACAGGGTAGAAAGTGATAGAGGCTGTGAAATTGTGTAGTAAACGTACTCTGAAAATCTAAATTCCAAAAAGGACAATTAGGTCAATGTAGTATCTTCTAGGTTTCTTCAATATAAAGTTACTTGCCAAAATCTTTCTTTAATCCTTCCAGTCAAAGATTATTTTTTTAATATCTTGATATCTCAAAAGCCAAATCTGGCCTAATGACAAAGAATAAAGACCATATGATAAACTTATCCCAGTTAAATCATTGTCCTTACTGTTCTGAAGGGCTGGGTTGGCTGTTTTACACACACCCAAGTAAACTAGGCCTCCTAATTGGAGCCACAACCATGGTTATTAAATTCAACTCATTTCAATCAAATTACTATAAATCAAACATTGCATAAATATTCAGCAACGTATTGAATGTTGTTGTAGAGAAAATAGGTATATAATACTGCTTCTAGCTTCTACTCTTAAACTCATAACCTCATTGTGATCACAAGCAAATAACGGAGTTATGTAGCTGCACCAAGCAATAAATGATTAAGTGGCCAAGTGAGTAGTACCAGTTATACATTCTGAGGCAGTTCATGGAGCCCTAGAAATCTGTACCAGTCAAGGATTACTTCTGAGGAGAGAAGGAATGTGAGATGCCTGGTTTCTCTTATACAAGAAATCCAAATTGTAAATGAAAAGCAAAATACAAGATAGATAATAGGAAATAGGGAGATACATTTTACTCAGATAGGGAGGGCACCATGTGATAAGGAGAGAGTGGAGATAGGGGAGGAAAATGAGTTAAAGAAAGAATTAAGGGCCTAGGATTCAGCTCAGTGGGGCAGCGCCTGCCTCACGAAGCACAAGGTCAAAAAAAAAAAAAAAAAGATGTATTATATACATGTACCAACTCCATAAAGGAATGTAAACATTTTGTGCTGCAATATACTAATAAAAATAAAATGTCAAAATAAGAGAAGAATTTCAATAACTTATTTTAAAATATTATGTCTTTAACTAGAAGTAGCAGTAACATTAAAAATCTGTGAGAAATATTTCTCATCCAGTTGTTTTAAAAACTAAAATAATCTTAGACAAGTTGATTTTGGTTGATCAATGATTACTAAATTACAGGTACAGAAGAAGCAAGAAGTTCTGGAGTGATATCGCAGAGTAGTTTGACAATAGATAACAATAATTCCCTGTACAATTCAGAAAGCTAGAGGAAGACATTTTTAAAATATTCATCATAAACAAATGGTAAATGTTTGACAAGATAAAAATATATTAACTGCATTTAAACATTATGCATAGTATACATGTACCAAACATTGCGTGGTACCCAATTAATGTGTACAATGCTTAAGTTTTTGTGTATCAGTTGAAAATAAAAGGTCATAGACAGTTTTGACAACCACTTTGGACTTTAGATTTTTCATATTTAAAAAGATGAGTTTGGTAGGATTATTTCTAAGGACGCTGGGGGCAATAGCACATTCAATCTAGGATTTGGTGATTACTTTCATGGTAGGAAGAATTGTGTGTTGAGGAGGACAACTGCCTTTATTTAAAAATTATTGTAATTTTCATCTTTCACTGATTCAGTTGAGTTTTACTTATTTAGCTTACTTTTCAAGAGTCTCGAACACAGCTGCTCACAGGTGCCTCCTTGGCTACATAAATATGTGAAATGGACCATGTGTTTAAAACTAGGGATTGAGCTTTTGTAGTTCAGTGGTAGAATGATTTCCTAGTATGCATGAGGCACCAGGATTTATCCCCCATGCTGCAGAAGAAAAATTACCTAAGGCTTGGTATAAGTTGTGGTTAGAGTTTCTGTCTTTAAGCAATTGTTTCTGAGCTCTAGCTTACTACTGCCAGCACAAACATGAGACCACTGTGCCAAGATACTGCAAGTTTAAAGAACTCAAGTTTCTGGATTTTTAAGTGAAATCTCTAGATTTTGGCATTCATTTTAGGCCACAAAGGGTTTACCCAATCTTGCTCAAGAAATCCCTTGATGTGTGTGTGTGTGTGTGTCAAAATCAGCTCAACATTGCCATTTTGAAATCTCTTTTACAAAATATCCTCCATTATTCAGCATATAATTAATACTTAGTGTTATGACTTTCTACAATTCTGTCAATTCATAAAGTCCAAGATCTAAACTTTCTATCCTAAACGGATAGTACACCAGACAGGCAAGAAACCTAAGTCAGTCATGAGGCAGAATTTACTCCATCCCACCATACTTTCTCATATTTATCTCTACATGGAAAAATTATTGTGAAGCGCATGTCATTTAAAATTCGTAATTATAAAACAATTCAATGTATAATTTTTGCTCATTTTAGAGAACATACATAGTCTACCTGCTGTTCTTGGAAGCTGCTGCTAATAGACAGTTTATTGGGAGGGATATTTCCTGCCCAGTCCTTTTTCCTCGATGCTTCCTATCTCATTACCAACTGCCTAAGTAAAACTAACTGATCCTAATTTGTTTGTTTTTTTTAACTTTTAGAAGGTAATCTATGCTCAGAAGCATATAAATCAACACAAGTTATTAAACAATCATCACAGTCCCAATAAGTACTTCCAGCATGCATAACATTCATGGCCTCAGGGCAAAAAAGTATGCTGAAAATTTATTGAAGCCAAATGAAGGAAAACATGCTTGAAATATGACTTCAAGTTGTAAGGTATATTTCCTTGATGTGATAGGGCGAGAGGGGGATCCAGTTTTGCTCTTTACTAGAAAAGGTTCTGTCTCTCCAGCTAACAATCTGTCTTAGTGTCTCTTGAGTCTTCTATCGCTGGGAGGGAAAGAAAAACGATTTCAGTGCTAGGGTTCTGCGCACATGAGCATTTTCAAGAACTGTCACATGAAACATCCTTTCGGGGACATCCAACAAGCAGAGCATCATGCTATCACAAGCTGAGTTATTTGGAATGTAAATCTTCATGACATTGTGTTTTCTTTAAAGCTTGCCCCAAACCACCTTAAATATTAGGCTATCCAGCTCACTGATTATTAACATTCTACTCACTGAGTATAATGTTCAGCTATTATAAGGAAAGTGGAAATATTTGAGATGGAATTGAAAAATGATTAAAAACAAAAACAACATCCCAGAGGAAATGGAAAATTTTCAACTTATTCCTAGGAAGAATTGTTTCAGGCATCACTCTGAAACAATTTGAGAAGCAAACTGCTCTTCTGTGTTAAGATCAGAGGACATGGAAAGAAAGAATATATATTTCGTTACAGCATCAGTGAAATGTAGAGTGAGAAGGAACTAACAAAATTCACCTAATGCCAGTTGTAGTGCACATACCTGTAATTCCATCTACTCTGAAGGCTAAGGCAGGAAGATAAGTTTGAGATGACCCTGTCTCAAAATAGTAATAAAAAGGCCTGGCGATGTATTACTCAGGATACAACCAGTCAGTGGCTGAATGCTTGCTTAGCCAGTACGAGACCCAGGGCTCAATAAACAAACAAGACTGCCAAAACATATTAGACACTAAAATTGCACAGTATTTCAAGTCCTTGAAACACTTCTCTTTACAAAGATTAACACTTTTATTTTTTTAACTAATTAACTTTATTGGTACAATTTAGATATACACAATGATCACATTCATCATAGAGAATTTATAACTGTAGATGATATATCTTGATCTTTTGTTTCCCATTCCTCTCACTCCCTTCAACCGCTCTCCCTCTTCTTATTTACAATAGCTTTGTTTCCATCTTATCCTTCTTTTCTTGTATGTTTTCTTCTCCCATCCTTCCTTTCCCCCTCTCTCCTCCCCAGTGCTCCTTCACATTTGAACATTTTCTTCCTATTTCACAATATCTATTACACATTTTTGTCCTTATTTATAAGTTTCTCACAACAGAGAAACAATGTGATATTTAAATATGTGTGTCTGATTTATTTCACTTAAGAGTATGGACTCAAGGTGCATACATTTACTTAGAAATGTCTCAAGTTTATTCTTATTTATGGCTGAGTAGTACTCCATTGTATTAAAAAAAAAACTCACACCTTATCCATTCATTGGTTGATGGGCATTAGTGTCGTTTCCAAGATTTAGCTATTACAAACTGTGCCTCTATGAACATGAGTATGCATATATTGCTGTGGTATGATGCTTTTAATTCTTTTGGGACTATAACAAGAAGATGAATAGCTGGGTCAAATGGAACTTCTAGTTTTATTTTCTAAGAAATCTCTACAATGATTTTCAAAGTGGTTGTACCAGGCTACACTCCCACAAACAGAGGAGAAGAGTTCCTTATCCCAACAGCCCCACCAGCATTTGTTATTGGTTGATTTCTTGATAATAGCCACTCTTTACGGGGTGAGATGGAATCTCAGTGTTGTTTTAATTTGCACCTCTTGAATGAGCAGTGATCCTGAAAGTCTTTTATATTTTTATTTGTCATTTGTACTTCATCTGAAAAGTGTGTATTCACCTCAGATGATACATGCTGCACTGCCTGTGAATTCATCTGAAAAGTGTATATTCACCTCAGATGATACATGCTGTACTGCCTGTGTGGGATACTCTCTTGCCTCAAATAAATGAACGTATATCACTGAGAAAATAATGGGTTTTGGTACCAGGGTTTGAACTTGGGACCTTCTGCTTGCGAGGCAGGTGGTAGAACCACTGAGCTAAATCCTGGGCCTGAGAAACTAATCTTTATAACAACAGTCACTGAGAATTCTGGAATAAATAAGACATGACCTTTTCCTAGTGGAGCCTCTAGTCTCATATTACCATATATATATATATATATATATATATATATATACACATATATACATATATACATATATGTATACATATGTATACATGTATATATACGTATATATACATATATACGTATACATATGTATACATGTATATATACGTATATATACATATATACGTATACATATGTATACATGTATATGTATATATACGTATATATACATATATACGTATACATATGTATACATGTATATATACGTATATATACATATATACGTATACATATGTATACATGTATATATACGTATATATACATATATACGTATACATATGTATACATGTATATATACGTATATATACATATATATATACATATACATATATATACATATATGTATATATATATGTATATGTATATATATATATATATACCAAATATGTCTGTCTATTTAAGTCTTGGCTTTATATTTCTGTCACCCAATAAAAGCTTTTCACTACCGACTCGTGATATTATCACCATGACACATTATAGAAGTCATTTACTTTCTTTTGCTTACCTGCTACCCTGCTTTCATGTTGTCTCAAATATGTATGGAGATCTAAGCAATTGTGTGCTAAGCTCTTGAAAATGAATGACTAGCCATCCCACCACTCCCGGCCCAGAGGTAGGAGCTTCTGAGCCGCTGTCCCACAGCTCCCGGCCCAAGGAAACGGCTTCCAGGCTGCCCTCCGACCCACCACTCCCAGCCCAGAGGAAGGAATTTCTGGGCCGCTGTCCATCCCGCCACTGCCAGCCCGGAGGTAGGGGCTTATGAGTGGCAGTCCCACCGCTCCTGTCCCAGAGGAAGAGCTTCTGAGCCGCTGTCCCACACCTCCCAGCCCAGAGGTAGGGCCTTCCAGGCCTCAGTCCATCTTCCCACTCTAGGACCAGAGGTAGGGGCTTCAGGGCCAACATCTGTCCCACCATTCCTGGCCCAGAGGAAGGGGCTTCTGGGCCACCAGCTGTCCTGCCACTCCCAGCCCAGAGGAAGGGGTTTCTGGGCTGCTGTCCATCCCGCCACTGCCGGCCCAGAGGTAGGAGCTTCTGAGCTGCCGTCCCAGGGCTCCTGACCCAGAGGAAAGGGCTTCCAGGCTGCCCTCTGACCCACCACTCCCAGCCCAGAGGAAGGGGTTTCTGGGCCGCTGTCCATCTTGCCACTGCCAGCCCAGAGGTAGGGGCTTCTGAGTGGCTGTCCCACCACTCTTGTCCCAGAGGAAGGGGCTTCTGGGCCACTGTCCCACACCTCCTGGCCCAGAGGTAGGGGCTCCAGACCTCAGTCTATCCCACCACTCCAGGACCAGAGGTAGGGACTTCCAGGCCAACATCTGTCCCACCATTCCTGGCCCAGTGGAAGGGGCTTCTGGGCCACCATCCATGCCGCTGATCCCAGCCCAGAGGAAGGGGCTTCTGAGTCATTGTCCGACCTCTCCCAGCTCAGAGGAGGTGAGCCCTGCAGGCGACAACAACACCCCACCCCCAAGGTTGAAATGAGAAGACATGTAAATAAGTCTCAAAACCAGACTTCCAGATCACCTACAGCAAAGCCAAAGGGAAATGAGGTGGAACACTCTGATAATCAACCACCTGAGTCCCTGAACTGGCAACAAAAGAGGATCTAGAAAAAATGAAATCAGAAATAATTTCTCAGATAACAGCAGAGATTGGTTCATAGTGCAAGACATGATTAATAAATCTAGAGAGGATTTCAGGAACATGATGGAATCCCAACAGAGGAAACAAATGGAATCCATAAAATAGATGCAAATAGATTTCCAGGAGATGAAAAACTCCATTGAAAGTATACACAGCAGAATGAGCCAATGTGAGGACAGAATTTCAGATATAGAAGAAAAGATTGCAATTAGTGACCAGGAAAAGAAAAGTTGCTTCAAAATTGTAAGGGAACACAAGAAATCAATCCAGCAGCTGCTAGATGATGCAAAGAAGAATAACATAAAACTGATTGGAGACAAAGAAGGAACAGGAGAGAGTGCAGACAACATAAAAAACTCTTCACAGAAGTAATGACAGAAAACTTCCAAAGCAGGGGAAAAGAGCTTGACATACAGATCAGTGAGGCATATAGGACTCCAGCTAGCCTTGATCAAAAAAAATCTACACATAGGCACATAATTGTTAAGAGTCCAGAAACTCAACAGAAGAACATAGTTCTACAAGCAGTTAGAGAAAAGAAACAACTCATATACAAAGGAAAGCCCATCAGAATCACAACAAACTTCTCAACACAAGCCATCAAGGCAAGAAGAGCTTGGAGTGACATATTCAAAGTCCTAAATGAAAACAACCTCCAACCCAGATTGATGGACCCTGCAAAACTAGCTTTCAAAAGTGATGGAGAAATAAGATACTTTCATGACATAGAGCACCTTAGGAACTTCATGAATACCAAACAAGCACTCCAAAAAATTTTAGAAAATATCCTAGGAAAAGACGATGAGGATCACAACCCCAGGAATCAAAGCAGAATGAACCCATCTGGTGTGACAAGAAATTAAATGTAAAGGGGGAGAACCCAACAAAATGAAAAAGTCATGACAATGATAAGTCAATACGTTTCAGTTATACCCATCAAAGTTAATGGTCTCAATTCACCAATCAAAAGAAATAGACTGGCAGAATAGGTCAAGAAGCAAAATCCAACAATATGCTGCCTAAGAGAAACACACTTAATTCAAAAAGAAACTCATAGACTGAAAGTTAAAGGGGAGAAAACAATTCTTCATGCGACAAGTACCTGAAAATAAGTAGGAGTGGCTATCCTCTTTGCAAATCAAGTAGATTTCAAACCAACACTGATTAAGAGAGACAAAGAAGGACACTACATCCTTGTAAAGGGAACAATCCAACTGGAAGAGATGACAATCATAAATATCTATGCACCAAACAATACTGCGCCCAACTCTAGAAAACAAATACTAACCAACATGAAAAGTCACATATGCACTAATACAATTATAGTGGGGGTCCCCAGTATCCCACTGTCACAAATAGATAGATCAACAAGACAAAAGTAAGTCATGAAATACTAGACTTCAATCAAACTCTTGATCAAATGAACTTGACAGATGTTTACAGAGTGTTCCACCCCATAAAATCAGAATACACATTCTTCTCAGCTGCACCAGGGTCATTCTCCAACATAGACCACATACTCGAGCATAGAACATGTTTAAGTAAATGCAAAGGAACTGAACTTATCCCCTGTATATTATCAGACCATAGTGTGATGAAATTGGAGATCCATAGCAAAAGAAACTCAAAAAATTTCATAAACACGTGGAAATTGAACAGCACACTTCTGAATAACCAGTGAGTCACAGGGGAAATTAAAGAAGAAATCAGACAGTTCCTTCAATTAAATGACAAAGACAGTACAACATATCAGAATCTATGGGACACAATGAAAGCAGTCTTATGAGGGAAATTCATGGCAGTGAATACGCATATTAGGAAAACAGAATGAGCCCAATTAAACAACCTGATGCTGAACCTCAAGCTTCTAGAAATAGAAGAGCAGGACAAATCCAAAGCTCATACAAGGGAGGAAATTATAAAGATCAGAGGAGAAATCAATGCAATGGAGACTAAGAGAACAATACAAAAAAATCAATGAAGCCAATAGCTGGTTCTTCAAAAGAATCAACAAAATTGACAAACCCTTAGCCAACCTTATCAGAAAAAGGAAAGAAAAGGCTCAGATCCATGCAATTCGGAATGAAAAGGGGGAAATTACAACAGACCCAGCAGAAATCCAGAGGATCATCAATACCTACTTCCAGAACCTATACGCCAATAAGATGGACAACACAGAAGAAATGGACAGATTCCTAGATACATATAAATTACCAAAGTTGAACGAAGAAGATCTAAAAATTCTAAACAACCCAATTTCAACCAATGAAATTGAAAATGTAATTAAAAACTTATCAACTAAGAAAAGCCCGGGACCTGATGGCTTCACTGCTGAATTCTACAAGACATTTAGAGAGGAACTGCTGCAGCTACTCTTTAAACTCTTCAACAAAATTGAAAGGGAAGCAATACCCCTGAATTCATTCCTGGAAGCAAGCATCACCTTGATCCCCAAAGCAGAGAAAGACCCAACCCCAAAAGAGAACTATAGGCCAATCTCACTAATGAACATAGATGCAAAAATCCTTCATAAGATACTGGCAAATGGAATGCAGAAGATCATCAAGAAGATCATACACCCTGATCAAGTGGGATTCATCCCAGGGATGCAGGGATGGTTCAACATATGCAAATCAATCAATGTAATACACTATGTCCATAGAGCCAAGGACAAAATCCATATGATTATCTCCATAGATGCAGAAAAAGCATTTCACAAAATCCAACCTGCATTTATGATTAAAATCCCTACAAAAAGTTGGAATAGATGGTCTCTACCGCAAACTGATAAAAGCCATCTATGAAAAATCAACAGCCAGTATCATACTAAATGGTCAAAAACTGAAATCCTTCACATTAAAATCAGGAACAAGACAAGGATGTCCACTATCACCACTCTTGTTCAATATAGTTTTGGAAACATTAGCCACGGCAAGTAAACAAGAGAAAGAAATAAATGGAATAAAGATAGGAAATGAAGAAATCAAATTGTCATTATTTGCAGATTACATGATACTCTATATAGAAGACCCCAAGAACTCCACCAAAAGCCTTTTAGACTTAGTAACCACATTCAGGAAAGTAGCTGGATACAAGTTCAACACACAAAAAGCATAGCTTTCCTCTACACTAATGACAGACTCACTGAGAGAGAAATCCGGCAAATAATTCCTTTCACAATAGCATCCAAAAAACTGAAATACCTAGGAATCAACTTAAGGAAAGAAATCAAAGACCTCTTCTCTGAAAACTATAGCACTCTGAAAAGAGAGATTGAAGATGATATCAGAAAATAGACAGACATCCCCTGCTCCTGGGTAGGAAGAATCAGTATTGTGAAAATGGCCATACTTCCCAAACTGCTATATAGATTCAACACAAGCCCAATTGAAATCCCAGCAGCATACTTCACGGACCTTGCGAAAACAATCCAAAAATTCATTTGGAATAAGAGCAGACCCAGAATAGCTAAAGCAATTCTAGGTAACAGAGACATGGCAGGGGGTATCACAATCCCCAACTTGAAACTATACTACAAAGGTACTGTGATAAAAAAAAAAAGCATGGTACTAGCAAGGAAACAGACCTGACAACCCCTGGGACAGACTAGAAGATGCAGAAACAACGCCAGACACACTCAGCCACCTCATCTTTGACCAAGGAGCCAAACACCCTCACTGGAGGAAAGATAGCCTCTTTAATTAATGGTGCTGGAAAAATCAGGTTTCAACTTGCCAAAGATTAAAACTAGACCTATATCTCTCACCATGCACTAAACTAAAATCGAAATGGATTAAAGATCTAAATATTAAAACAGAAACACTAAACTGGCTGGAAGAGTTTAGGAAGAACTCCTGAAGACATTGGTGTAGGAAAAGATTTTATGAACAAAACCTCAGTTGCCCGTGAACTAGCACAAACAATCAACAAGTGGGACCTCTTCTTATTAAAAAGCTTCTGCACAGCAAGAGAAACCATGAGCAGTGTGAAGATTCAACCCACAATGTGGGAAAAAATCTTCACCTGATGTTCTTCAGGCAAGGGTCTATTATCTTGAATCTATAAACAACTTAAAAAGATCAGACCTACCAAATTTAGAGACCCAATCTGAAAATGGGCATCTGAAATGGACAGACATTTCTCAGACAAAGAAGTAGAAATAGCAAATAAATACATTAAAAAGTCTTCAACATCACTGGGCATTCGAGAGATGCCAATGAAAACAATGCTGAGATTCCACCTCACTCCAGAAAGAATGGCAGCTATCATGAAATTAACCAATAACAAATATTGGCAGGGCTGTGGGGAAAGAGGAACCCTGCTCCACTCCTGGTGGGAGTGTAGACTTGTACAACCACTGTGGAAATCAGTATGGAGATACCTCAAAGAACTAGGACTGGAAGTCCCATTTGACCCAGCTATTCCCCTGCTTGGTATTTTCCCCAAAGAATTAAAAGAAACACACCACAGTGATATATGTGCACCCATGTTCACAGCAGCACAATTTGTAACAGCTAAAACTTGGAAACAGCCCAAATGCCCATCAACTGGAGACTGGATAAAGAAAATGTGTTTTTTTTCATAAAATGAAGTACTACTCAGCCATCAAAAATGAGAAATTAGAGACATTTATAGCTAAATGGATTCACATTGAGGCTATATTTTTAAGTGAAATACGACACACATGTATAAATACCAAATAGTTTCTCCAGTGTGAGAATCTGAAGCTTTAAATAAGGACTAAAAGGTATAATAGATAATGTGAAATAGGAAGAAAAGGAGCAGAGGGGAAGGGGAAGTGTGAGGGGTAGGGGAAAGGAAAGATGGGAATAGAATTAATATGAGAAAATGGAAACAAAGTCTTTGTAAATAGGGAGGGATAGAGGGGTTGAAGGGAGGACAGGGAAAGGGTGAAAAATAACCAAGAGAGATTATGTAAAGGTACACATTTCCAATGATGAATGGCATTATTTTGTATATCTAAAATATACCAATGATTACAGTGAATAATTGATAATGTGAAATAGGTAGAAAAGGTTGAAAGGGGTAGGGGTAGTGGGAGGGGCAGGGGAAAGGAAAGAAGGGAAAGGAAAAATGCTGAGAAATGGAAAAAATGGAAACAAAGCTTTTGTAAATAGGGAAGAGTGGAGGGGGTGAATAGAGGGCAAGTCATGGGGAAAAAACAAGAACCAAGATGCCTCATGCAAAGTTACATGTTCACAATGAGCAATGTAAATGTGTTGTATCCCTAAAATGTACCAATAAAGAATTAAAAAAAAAAATTATGTGCATGTACCAACTCTCCGGGATGTAAGCGATCTTTACATACTGTAAAGATGTACTAATAAAAATTACAAGAAATGAAATAATAATGGAATAACAAAAAAAGAAAATGCTATTTGAAATTTGTCTTGATGAATTTCTATATCAACTCAGAAGAGAGCTTTAAAAAATGAGAGGGATATGTAACCTTTAATGGAAGTGAGGGTGCCCTACAGAGTTCTGAGGGTTAAGAAAGTAGGGGGCCTGAACACAGTGCCCAGGAAATGATAACATAGGAATAGAAGTCTAGAGGAATACGATCCCTCAAAACTCATGATCCTGATAGCTTGAGATGTGCTTTCAATACTTCTTTCCTCTGTTGGACTAGAATATCTTTTCAGTCAAAGACCATATCTTAATTCAGCTGTGTGTCATCTGAGAATGTCTCTCGTAAAGTGTGTTACTCAAAATGGATGCTTAGTAAATTGTTTATACATTAATGTACTAAAGTGTTTATTTTTATAACTATGTTGAGATTTTACCATGAACTTAGCAGCTTGAAAAACACCACAAATTTATTACCTTATAGTTTTGAGGATAGAAATTTCACAAGTCTCACTTGTATAAAAGGGAGCTATCAATAGAGTTGCATTCTTTGCTGAAGGCTACAGGATATAATTCTTTCCCCTGACCTTTATAGCCTCTAGATATCATAATAATTCTTTATATCCTCTTTCTTCAATGTTCAAAGCTATCATTATTCCATTTTTGTATCTGTCTCTGACCCCTTTCTTCTGCTTCCCTCTTCCACTTTCATGGACTCATTGAGGCAATTCAGGATAAATGCTTCTTAAAGTTAGCTGACTAATAGCCTTTATTTAATCCGTAGCTTTAATATCCCATTGCTATATAATCTAACATATTCACGGCTCTGGTGATTAGGACATGAAATAATTTGAGGCTTATTCTGCATGCTACATGAAATAATAAGCCACAAATAACACCTGCCTCCACCAATGAGAATCCCCCTGAAAATTTGTTCTTGGCTGGCGTGCAACCTAGGTGAGAAAGTAATTTGCTGGCTACCAAAAAAGTTTGCTCCTTGGGAAATGCAGGAATAATCTGCTAGGCCAAAAGGTTATATGCCCAGGTAAGGACCATAGTTAAATGAACTCGCTAGTCAACTTAGGATCATTTGGCCTGTAGTTAACCCTATCATTCTTTCCTCTACAAATAAAAACCTAGATACAGAGCTTATATTTAGTGAGAAAAATGGAAATAACATGATGTTAGAGAATTTGTCTTATCAAAGATTATGGAAGGTTATTTGGTTCACATAAAAGAATCTACCAGTGTTCCTCCTTTGAGATGAGCACTTTTTCTATAAAAGGCCTTAGCCAAGAAAAGGAAGGTAGAAAGCCAATAGTGCTAATAGAAAAATTAATTTAGAAAACTGTAAGTTTGTTGCTGACATATATTGACAAAAGCTTTTCATGAAAGAGAGTCTCTTCAATGGGAATATTCATCAATTTTAGTTTATAATTTTAGCATATGAACACTCAGAAAATCTTCCATCTAATTAATATTTCCTCTTAACCCCACACTTGTAAAAACCAAATCTGGGTACTCTACCTACTGAGATGAATATGAACCCTCCACACAACCAGCCATAATTCAAACAAGAACAGGATAGCCCCCCCCCCAAAAAAGAACAGGATAGCCAACATAGCTTTTACCCACTGTATTATTGAGAAATAAAAGTGATGAGTTCAGAAAACATAAAATTGAAATTATCTTTGTAGATACTTGGTAGAAGTAGGTTGAGAAAGTTTGCCAGAGGTATTTAAAAAGTTAACGGTCCACGAAATACATGTGAGAAATATGTTGGACAGAAGTGGGATGCTACCTGTTGATATTTAAATACAACTAAATTACCTTGGAGATATGCCTTGGGAAGCAATTCACAATAATAGTTAATAATGAATGATGACTGTATCTTTACTTTGTTGGTGATTTCTTTTGCTATGCACACTTTTTGATAAGTTGAGATCTCAGTTGTGGATTTTTTATAATATTTCCCTTGCGATTGAGGTTTTGGTCATAAAGTCTTTGCCTACACCCGTGTCTTCAAGAGTTCCATCTATTCTCTCTTCCAGAAGATTTAGTGTTCCTCAGACAAAAGACTAATATCTAGAATATATAAAGAACTGAAAAGAATCTATCCCCCCAAACTTAAAGGCCCAATCCAAAAATGGGCATCTGAGATACATACACGATACTCAGATGAGGTACAAACAGCAAATAAATATATGAATAAAATCTTCAACATCACTGATTATTCAAGAGATGTAAATTAAAACAATGCTGAGATTTCATCTCACTCCAGAAAGAATGGCTATTCTCAAGAAATCAACCAATAACAAAGGCTGGTAGGGGTATGGGGAAAAAGGAATCCTCCACTTTTGGTGAGAGTGTAGACTGGTGGAACTTCTGTGGAAAAATCAGTGTTGAGATTCCTAAATAAAACCTGGGACTAGAGGTCTGGGGATGTAGATCAGTGGCACCATGCCTGCCCACCAAGTGCAAGGTCCTGAGTTCAGTCTCCAGTCCTGGAAGAAAATAGAACTAGGACTAGAGGTTCCATTTGACCCAGCTACCCCCTTCTCCCCAGGATTTTCTCAAAAGAACTGAAAGCATTATACCACAGGGATATATGCAGACCCATGTTCAAATTAATTGATGAAGAAAACTCATTTTACAAAATCAAATACCCACTCATGATAAAATTCTCAGCAACCTAGGAATGAGAAAACATTCTTTTCTTGATATGTAACATTTAAGAAAATACCGCTAACTTTACACTGAGTTGTAAGTTGTGTGCTCTTTTCTTTTAAGATTGTCAAAATGTCACTATGTCTGCCTTCACCACTTTTATTTGACATCATAGTAGAAATCCTAGCTATTATGATAAAAGCACCCACTAAAAGGTTGTGTAGATTGAAAAGAAGACAAATGACTTTTATTTGTATGTAGCATTTTGTCTAAGTAGAACTCCACTTCAAAATTAAAAAGAAAATTAAAAATTCTCCTGGAAGTAATAAGCAAACAAAGCAAATTTTCAGGATACTAAGTAAACTGGCAAAGTATTGGCTTCTCCATATATGAGAATGAATAGTAGGCCTTAGACTTAAAAACATTAAAATTTTCAATGGCAAAAAGATAAAAACTCAGGTATAAATTTAACAAAGATTTGTATGATCTGCATGTACAGACTATAAAATAATGATAAATGAGATCCATGATCAGGAGTTGAAGAACTCACAATTGTTAGGATGTCAGTTCGTCCCAATTTTATGTATAGAGTAAACATAATCCTGAAGAAAATCCCTGAAAGCTTCTTTGTAAATATTGAATAACTGATACATGAACTTATATAGAAGTGCAAAAGATCTGGAGGCACCAATACAATACTGAAGATAATCAAAGTTAAAGGAATAACATTACTTAATTTTAAGATTTTTTTCTTTCAAACGAAGGTACCTAAGAATGTAATGATGAAAGTATGGACTCATATTAATAGATCCTATAAATGGACTCAAGAGAATAATCACTAACTGATATTTGAGAAAAATACAAAGTTAATTTAATGGAGAAAGAAGAGATTTTTCAACAAATGGTCCTAGAACAATTTGACATCACTTTGTAAAACAGTGAAACCAAACACAGATCTTGTACCTTTCATAAAATTAACTTTCTAAATTTTGAAATTTAAAATTATAAAACTTCCAGAAGGTAAGATAGAGGAAAATCTGATTAACCTTGAATTTGCTAATAACATTTTAACAGAATACAACATACATCATCCATAAAATGAATTATGGTTTAGACCTTAATAAAATTCAACATTTTTAGTCCACAAAAGACATTGTAAATGAAAAAGCAAAGCAGAAATTTAATATATTTTTAGAACATTATTAATAAATAACTTGGATCCAAAGCACATGAAAAATTCCTAAAGCTCAACAATTAGAAAAACTCATGTACATTTAAAAAAAGATAAATGAACTGAATGGACATCTTGTTACAGAAGATATACTGATGAACAATGAACATATGAAAAGATACTCAATATGATATGTCATTAGAAAATGTAAATAAAAACAATTTAACATAACTGAACACCTATTAGAATGGGCTAAATTCTTCTAAATTTAATTTTACCAATTCTGCCAAGGATATGGAGCAACAGGAAGTCTCATTCACTGCTACTGGGAATAAAAAAATGGTACAGAGAGTCTGGAAAAGAGTTTGGCATTTTATTTTTTATAATTTGAAAAATAAAACAAAATTTCATAACAAGAGAATAACAATAGTTAATACACTGAATCATTACCTCCAAAATCATTACTCAGATTAGAAGACATAGATAAAAAAGATTCTTACAAGGAAGAAACAAACAGATAATAGCACAATATTTTATTTTCAATGAACTAAGAGAAACTAGCAGTATAAATGAAATGAATTGGCATATATATATTAATATATTTTTTAACTTCTCCCTACTTCCTATGTATCTATTTCCTATTTTGCCCCCTCTGTCTCTGTCTCTGTTTGTCTCTCTCTCTCTCTCTCTCTCTATATATATATATATTTATATATGTATAAAAATATATATATATGAAACTATGCAATATTTAATCTTGTGTGTCTGACTTAATTCACTTAATATTATGGTCTCAATATACATCCATTTTCTCATGAATGATGTGAGTTTATCCTTCTTTACAGAAAAGCAATACTCCATAGTGTATAAATGCCACATTTTCCTTATCTATTTATCTGTTGAACATATACCTGCTTTGAAAATGTAGATATTATAAATTGTGCTGCTATAAACATGGGTATGCATGTATTCCTGTAATATACTAATTTTAACTGTTTTGGGAAGATACCTAGAAGGAGATTAGTGGAGTCAAATGGAAGTTTTATTTTCAAGTGTTTGAGGAATCTCCACAATGATTTCCATAGTGGTTTCACTAGTTTACATTCCCACAAACAATATAGAAGAGTTCATTTTTCCCCACATCATTCCCAGAATTTGTTCTATTAGATTTTTTTATGATAGACTTAATTTTTTTTATTACTTTTATTTTTTTGTACGAGGGATCAAACTTAGGACCTTGTGCTTGCCAGGAAGGCATGGTGCCACTGAGCTACATCCCCAGCCCAATGATAGCCATTTTATATCAATGTAGTTTTAACTTGCCTTTCTCTAATGGCCAGTGGTGTTGAGCATTTTTTCCTGTATTTATTGGCAATTTGTACTTCTTCTAAGTGACTATTAACTTCTGTTGCCTATTTTTTACTGTTTCTTTTACTTTGGTAAGTCTAATTATGTAAGTTCTTTATATGTTGTAAATGTTAGTCCTCTGTCCAAGGAAGAGCTGGCAATTTTTTTCCCCTTTCTGTAGGTTGTTTCTTCATTTTGTATCTTACTTCCTCTGCTGTGCAGAAACTTTTTAATTTGTAGATTCTTGGTATTATTTCTTGTGTCATTGGGATTTTATTGGGATGGTGGCCCAAAAGCCCTTTCCTCTGTGCTGGGTGTGGTGGGACCTTGGTTGATTTCTTGATAGCAGCCATTCTTTCTGGGGTGAGGTGAAATCTCAGCTTTGTTTTCATTTACATCTCTCCTTTGACCAGTGACTGAGCAGTTTTTCATATGTTTATTTGCTATTTCTAATTCTTTGTCTGAGAAACGACTGTTCATTTCAGATGCCCATTTTTGGATTGGGTGTTTAAATTTAGGTGGTCTGATTCTTTTAAGTTCTTTATATAGTCTAGATAGTAGACCTTTGTCTGAGCAACAGCTGGAGAAAATTTTTTCCTATATTGTTGGTTGTATCTTCACACTGTTGGTGGTTTCTCTTGCTGTGCAGAAGCTTTTTAATAAGAAGAGATCCCACTTGTTGATTGTTTGTGCTAGTTCACTTGCAACTGAGGTTTTGTTCATAAAATCTTTTCCTACACCAATGTCTTCAAGAGTTCTACCTAACCTCTCTTCCAGCCGGTTTAGTGTTTCTGTTTTAATATTTAGATCTTTAATCCATTTTTATTTTAGTTTAGTGCATGGTCAGAGATACAGGTCTAGTTTTCATCTTTGGCAACAACATAGAACTTAAAAACACTTTGCTTAGTAAAAGAATCTTCACACAAAATATCACCTATTGTGTGATTCCATTTACATGAAATAATAAGAATAATAACATAAAGTAAATTATTATATGCCAAGGATTGATGTGAAATAAGAAAAATTAGACCCTGTTTCATAGGTTGTGGATTTTAATTTGGAGTGATAAAAATATTTTACATTAGATGAAACTGGTCCACAACTTTGTGAATGTACTAAATGGCACTGAACTGTTCATTGTAAAATAGTTAATTTTCCATTATGTGAATTGTAACTCAAAATGAAACTTTGGTATATTAGATTTTTGACAGATTATAATTACCTAGACAATGTACGAAGATTATAAGCACATGAATCCTTAGCCTCACATCTTATGAATGACACTGGATGACAAAGACTTTAAAAGGTGACATCCTAGAACAGCTTCTCAAACTGCTGCTAGAAAATTTGCTCCAAAAAGGGATTAATTGAGGGAGGGTGTACAAAGTTATAAATAATCTTTTCCTATCTTGTACCACCTAAATTAGTCTAAAACACCTGGACAGTTGACTCATTCCTTCCTTTTAAATTCATGTATTTTTTATTCTATAAATATTTTTCCTCCTTTCCACAGATTCCATCATAGCAAAGCCATTCAAAAGCCAGATAGTGTCTCCTGTGGAGAACTCATTTTCATTCAGATCCTTTATTTGTATTTTAATTATCTCTTTCTCAACCCCCCTTTCTTTTTCACTCTTTCCCTTTCTCTCTCACTCTTCCTCATCCTCATCTTCCTTTCCTACATCCCTCTTTCCCCCTCCCTTCTTCATTCATTCCCTAACTCCTAATATTAAAACGAAAGAACAGGAGAAATAGGAACTCTGAGATTTTGTAAGAAATAGATGAAATCGTCAACTTCTCATAGTCAAAGTAAACTGCTTACAAAATTTTTTCAATCTCATGGAAATTATTCTCTAAGGGATTGTATTTTTTTCAGGTTTTAAAGGAATATAAACCACGGTATTATCATTGCACGGGACTGATAAATATGCCAGAAAACTCATGTGCCCATTTCACATTGTTCCATGTAAAAAGTTATCAGTATATATGTGGGACTGCATAACTCTGTAATCATAAAACTCCCCTAGCCCCAACTGTGAATGTGAGTAAATAGATAAAGATGCTTGTTAGTTCCCGGGCACTAGATAAGATCTGTATCAGCCATAAGGTCCCAAAGTAAATTACTCAACTCTTTGTTTGAAACTGATGTTCTAGACACTGCTATCTATAGAACAATCTACAAACATCTGCTGACCATCAGTACGTGTCAGCTGACCACTAACCTTTGTTCCCCTTCTGTAAATTTCGCCTGTTAACTTCCCCTGCAACCCCCTATAAAAAGAGCCTCGGACTCTGGGCTTGTCGCCTCTCTAAGCTACTTTGCTTTGGGAGTGCCCTCTGGCCAGACTAAGGTCTGTTTTACTTTCCAACTTGTCCGGTGTGTTCCTTCCCGGGTGTTCTTCACTGCAGTCAGCTCCTCGGAGCATTTGGTAAGGCCCTTGGTCTTACATTTTGGAGGCACCACTGGGATCCTCGGGTGTGCTTCGCTGCAGTCAGCTCCTCAGCTCCTCAGAGCGTTTGTTAAGGCCCTTGGTCTTACATATATAACGATTGCAAGTCTTCAGAGAAACAAAATGACTGAGAGTGATGCTATAACAATCATCATACCAGTCTCATCATCATATATAACAATCATCATATAACATCATCATATAACATCATATAACAATCATCATACCAGTATGACCAGAGTCATACTAGTCTCTCCTGCACTTCAGTGTTTATGCTTAGAAGTCTGTTGATAATTGTCCTAGTAAATTTTTCATCACTGGAACAAAACACTGGACACTCACAACTTAAAGGAGAAGAGGTTTATTTTGGCTCACACTTTCAAAAGTTTAAATCCATGTCCATCAGGCTGAAATACAAAAATAGGATGGTGAAAGGGTCTGGTGGAGAAAAGTTGCTCATGTCATAGCATCCAAGAAGCAGAGAGCTGGGGAGGGAAATATATCTTTCTAGATCACACCCCAAGTGACTCACTTCTTTGGACAGGAAGCTACCTCCTAACAGCAACCCAGCTTTATTGTCCCTATGGGCCAGTCTTCTTCCAAAGCACATGAAATATTTGGAGGGCTTTCTCAATATAGACAATAACATTCTTCCCTGGTCTCTAGCTGACTCATTAACATACCTTTATGCAAAATGCATTTAGTTGATTTCTATGAGTTGCCAAAGTCTTAACATTTTCAGCAGTGCTAAAAAGCCCAAGTCCAAGGTCTGCTCTGAGACTCAGGGAAAATTCTTCACTGAGAGCCCTGGTAAAAATCATAAAAAAGTTAAAAACTATCAACATGCAATGGCACAGAGTAAACAATCCTATTCCAAAAGAAAGGAATTGGGGGGTAGAAACCAGAAAGACCAAAGCAAAACCAAAATTCTGCATGTCAAACATTAAATCCCATAGCTCCAATGATATTATCAATTCCAGTCCTCATGGGTTCTCTATTGGGGTGACTTTGTTAGCCGCCTGTGACTTTCCTCGGTGGATGTTCCACATTCCTGGGTTCTCCAATTTCCTAGAGTATCCACTGCACTTTCAGTTTCACTCTAGCAGCTTCATCAGTTGTCCTTTCTGGGGCACATTGCCTGCTCTTCCAGGCCTTCTTCTGAAATATGGGTGGAAGCTTTTCTGACCTCACACATCTTGCATTTTGCATTCCTGCAAAACCAGAAATATATGGATGACACAAAGGTCTGCCATCCACTCATGCAGTAGCCAGGTCCTTTTGGATAGTGGGTACAGAGACTTTCTAGTGCCTGAGTGGCTGACCACTTTGAAACAAATATTGGGGAACCAATTCCAGAGCAGAGTACCCTAAGGCTTTCTTCTCAAGGAAATGTTTCTCACTTTTAGACCCTTGAGCTTGCAAAGAGTGGAGTATTGATGATTTCCATGATGTCCTTTCAAGATATTCTGCGTATTATCCTGTTGCACAAGTGTATGGCTTCTGTTTAATGCTAATCATTTCAGAAATCAAACTGATCTGGCCAAAATTTTACAGGAAGTTCCAATTTTATAGGTACTTTCTTTCTGATTAAATTCAAAGCTTTTAAAATTCCCTGGCTGTGATTTTAAAAGAAAGCTGGCTTGATCAAGAGCAAATGGCTCGATTGAGTGATTTTAAGAGAGCTAGCTCAAAGCACCCAACAGTACCCATACTTCATCCTGAATGTTAGGCTGACTTGACCCCTTCCAAAAATTAATTAGTCTGCCACCCTTAATCACAGTCTATCACAAAGTCTCAGGACATGAAGAAAGTATAGACAGATATTCTACAAGAGATCAACACACACACACACAAAAGAGAGAGAACAGTACACATGGTCTCAAGCCCAACTGCCAATGGAGTCCTTGTTCCCATATGAAACCTCTTGAGTCTGGTCTTTATTTTCTGTATTTTTAACAGAATTGTGATCTTTTGGGATCTTACCAGAATCTCTAATCAAACTGAGCTTACAGCATCCTAGGGTTTCTCTAACTGGTATCCCCAAATCTTTCCAATCTCCTCCTATGAAGCAATTACAAAGCCTTCTAACATCTTTAAAATCTTTTTTAAGATCCAGAACAAGACAATAATGCCCATTCTCAACACTGTCATATTACATAGCATTATAAATCCTTGCTAGAATAAGAATGAAAGGAAAAAAAAAATCACAATGTAAAAGGAAGAAGTAAAAGTGTTATTACTTCTTAATTACATGACATACATAGACATCCCCAAGAATACACCAAATGCTAGGTTGATAAATAAAAATTCAATAAATAAAGAACACGTGAAAAATAATAGCATTTCTTTATTCTAATAACATTCTAAGAAAAAAAATCTCATTTAAAACAGTCATAAAATAAAATACTTATAAATAAATTTAATTAAAAAGATGTCATACATTGAAAAGTATAAAACATTAAAAAAAAGTAAGACGCAATAAAATTAAAAATATTTCATGTTAAAATATTAGAATTAATAGTGTTAAAATGCCCATACTACCTAAAAAAAAGCTACAAATTAAAGTAGTCTTTAGAAAAATTCCAATGGCATTTTCCATAGATATAGAAAAAAATCATCCTAGCATTTTTATAGAATAACAAAAATTTGAATAATCACAGAAATGATAAGTAGAAAGTACAGAATTAGAAGAATTTTTCCACCTGGTATCCAACTATATTACTAAGGAATAGTGAGTTTAAGACCAGCATAGACTACATAGAGAGACCCTGTCTTAAAAAAATAAGTAAATATTATTGGGAGTGTGATGGAGGAGTTGCTTGCATAGTTTTAGCCCTTCAGCATTGAATTTAAAAAGACATGAATTTGTATGCCCATAAATATGTACAGGTTTAATTTTTCATTATATAATTAATGAATTTAATTTCTTTAAAAATGCAAAGGTTCTGGAATAGTTAAAATATTCAGTTATAATAATCAAAATAATGTGGTATTGGCTTAAATTTTGATAAACAAATTAATGGAATGTAATGGTGAATAAAGAAAAACACATAAAAATGAACTAATTTTCAACCACACACAAAGCAATTTTTCAGAAACTACATAGTTTCTTCAGCAAATAATACTGCAATAATTGAATATTCATGTGCAAGAAAATACATGACCAAAAATAATCTAAAAATTGTCACAGTATGTATTTAAAATATGACTCAAAATTGATCAACACCTGAAAACAAATCTAAACTCCTAAAACTTCTAGAGAAAATGTAGGAGGAAAGATAGAAAAACAATCCTAAAATGCATTTGGAACTATAAAAGACTATGAATAGTCAAAGTCTTCTTGAGAAAGAGAAAGAAAACTGGAGGCATCATACTTCCTGATATCAAAACATATTGCACCGTTACAGCACTTACTACAGTATGGTACTGGCATAAAAACAGAATAATGGAACAGAAGAGCATAGAAATAAATCTATGCATAAACAGTCAATTGTTCCTCAACAAGAATGTCAGAAATACACAATTGGGAAAAGATAGTCTCATCAACAAATAGTGTTGTGAAAAGTGGATATCTCAACATGAAAAAAAATGAAACTGAAATATTATAGCACATATTTAAATCATCTTAAAATGGATTAAAGATTTAAATATAAAACAAAACTCTATAATTGTTGGAAGAAGAGACACAAGGAAATCTTCACAACATTGTGGCAATGATTTCTTAGAAATGGCATCAAAAGCACAAACAAAAGTAAAAATAGACAAGTGGGACCAATTTCTGCATAGTGAAGAAAACAAAAAACTTTAAGAAATAATCTCTGAAATAGGAGAAAACATTTGTAAACCATGTACCTGATAAGGGATGTCCACATTATATAGAAAACTGCTACAACTCAATAGCAACAATTTAATTTTCAAAATAGCAAAGAATTTCAACAGACATTTCTTTAAAGTAGATATACAAGTAATCAACAAGTATATGAAAAGATGCTCAATGTTACTAATTACCTAGGCAATTCAAAACTAAACCACAGTGATATACCACATTAACATGTGTTTGAATGGATATTTTCAAATAATCAACAAAGCAAAATGTTGGCAAGGATGGAGTGAAATGGGATCTTCCGTATACCATTGGTGGGAATGTAAAATGATGCAGCCACTAAGGAAGACAATATGTAGAGTCCTTATAAATTAAAAATAGAATCTCCATATAATCCAACAATTTCACTCCTGGATATATAACCAAAGAAAATAAAAATCATTGTTTTCAAAAGATATGCACATTACTATGTTTCTCAAAGTATATTCAAAATAACATGCACAAACTATGTAAAGTTCTAGTTATAGATAGATAAGAAATATGGTGTATTCATATAATGGAGTATTATTCAGCTTACAAAGAAAATCCTTCACTATGTGATAATATGTGGGACATTATGCTAAATGAAGTAAGCCAATCACAGTAAGGCACAAATATTGCATGATTCTAGGCATTTAAAAAGGTCAGATTCATAGAAAAAAGAGAATAGAAATCTTGTTACCAAGATCAAGGAAAAGGAAGAAATAGAGAGTTGCTATTTAATGGGAATAAATTTTGAGTTGTACAGGATTAATAAATCCTGGAGATCTCTTACATACCATTGTAGATATAGTTAGCAATACTGTGTTTTGTGCTTAAAATTTGTGAGGATGGGAGGCATACGTTTAATAGTTCTTAACACACACATACACACAAATTTTGTGACTTTCACTTACATGAAAGATTCCTAGATGTGATACTGTGGTTAGAAGAATTTTAGAATACCTCTCCTAGATTTCTGGTCCTTGATATATCGTATTTTTTCCACATTCACTCTATCAAACAACTCTAAATATCCTACATACTCTGTAATCTGCTATGACCTGGTCTCCAACTCCACTGAGACCACTCTTGCTAAGATTTCAGATATCCTAACAGTTGAATCTCATGAATCATTTTGTAATCTTTATGCTAGTACCCTTCATACAGTTGACTAACACCTTCATTTCAGCATATTCTTTTCTCTTGCTTTCTACAAAACCACATTCTCCAAATTTTTTCCTTTTTAATTTCCATTTATGGCTCCTTTTATTGTGGCTATCCATCACTTTTCAGGGATCTTTTTGGAGCACTTTTCTTGTTATCCTATATACTCTTCTTGGGATTTCCCAACTGAAATGACTTCAATTATCACACAATATGTTGATAACTCAATTTCTATCTTCAAGTTCACCTCAAAATTTCACACATACATATATTCATCTGCTTCCTAAATAATCACAGTGGAATATCTTACTGGTAAACTACATTATTGTCCTTTCAATTCCAAAATATTTCTTCAAAAGTGTTGTTTTACTTAGGAAATTGTACCAATCATCTTGTCCAATCAGAAAGTGGGATTCATTACCAGGTATTTTGGATCTCTCAACCTCTGCCTAACTGATGCATCACCAATTATTATTCCAAATTATTCCAAAATTATTCCAATTATTCCAAAATCTCTTGGATCCACCTCCATTGCCACAACCTTGGTTTATATTTCCATTTATTTCTGCTCCCTCCACCCACACACTCTCTCCCACTCTATCTTGCTATGCTGCATCAAATAGTAAAAGTGATCTTTTTTTTTTTTTTGTACCCGGGGTAGAACTTGGAACCTTGCACTTGCGATGCAGGCGGTGGAAACACTGAGCTAAATCCCTTGCCCAAGAGTGATCTTTTAAAACATATATCTAGTCACAGCTTCTTTAACCTGTTTAAAATTATTAAACACATTTGTCTTGTATTCAATATGAAGTGTAATCTGTGGCTTTACTGTCCTTGTTGTTTGGTTTCTGCTTTCTTCAAAAATCTTATCTATTTCCATTCTCAAACTTAAGCTCTTTACTCTAACACTAAATTTTTAGTTCCCAAAGATTCTGTGCTTGTTCTCACATCCAAATATTTTCATATTCTGGCCGAGGATTTAGCTCAGTGGTTCCGGCACCTGCCATGCAAGCGCAAGGTCCCAAGTTCGATCCCCAGTACCAAAAAAAAAAAAAAAAAAAAAAAGAGAGATCCCAAATATTTTCATATTCTATTTCCTCTACATAACCACTTTAATTTCTCCATTCCTGTCTTGGTTAACTAGTATTTAGCCTTCGTGTCTCATCTAAATATTAGCTCCATCTAGAAAGCCTTTCCTGAAATTCAGGCTGACTGAGATACTTTCACTTTTTGTTTACATATGATTTTGCACTTATAATTTAGCATTTATCACACTATGTTTGAATTTGTTTACTTGTCTGTATTCTAAAATGCACTGTAAACCCCAGGATGACATGGATCATTATTCACCAATAAATGGTTGGATTTTAGCACAAATTTTGATCCATATGGTAATTTTCTTTTTGCTAAAGGAGAGAACAAAAAAGGAAGGGGTACAGAAAGAAAAATTATGATGGGCCAGTCATTCTCTTGTTACCTGATCATTAGAAACAAACTCAGAAGACAATTCATTGTATATTTGAAATGATAAATTTTGTTTCCTTTTTTAATAATTGAGAAAAGGAAAAATAGCACCTCATTCCCAACTTCTTACATCTATATCTCTTAGTTTTTTCAACAACATGGAATTTCAAAAGTCTGCTCCAAACAATAAGCTGTGATTTTTCCAGAAAGACAAAGCTTTATTACAAGCAAAATAATTAAGCCCATATAATAGCTCAGTTGCACGGAGGCATGAGAAATATTATTAATTCTTTAGATATCATAATCTTTTCTATAGGATTTTTTTTTTTTTTTTTTACTGTGATCAGACTCAGGACCTTGAGCTTTCCAAGTAGGCTCTGTGCCACTGAGCTAAATCCCTAGCCCTCTATAGGATGTTTTTAAAAGGGCAACTCCAACCTTTTACTCACACCAATTTATTATCTTTTTCAGATTTTAAACTGTATTTGTTTCAAATATGATGTATTTGTATCTTGGGTTAATTTTAAGTTGCTTAAAATATTTCCTTTAATTCAGTTTTTAAATTTAGCATCATTAATTCTATTTCAAAGGTTCTCATTAAAGGCACTAAGTGGAAAACATGTTTATCCAAATCCATACACAAATAATCAAATTTTCACTCTTCTTGAAATCATTTTCCAGTGTGTATTACTAAGCTTTTTCATTATAATCAATTCTGTACAGTTTTATTCAATTATTTAAGACAGATTATTTTTTACCTTGACTTCAGTCCTGTTAATGTACTTTATTCCAAAGTTTTCATTCTCTTGAGAATGGGTTGTGAGGTTACTTTTCCAAGTCCAATCTGTATCAAACATACAAATATCTCCAAGCACACAAGGCAAATGGACAAAGATCAGCATATTTCTCTGGCTGACATCAGAAAAAAAGACACACTCCTTCTCCTTATATATTATCTTAAAATCTTTCACACCTTGCACTAATGACCTGAGACAAGAATGAGAAAAGCAATATTTGCGACTTTGGGCTCCTTAGATTAAACCTCTCTCTACAGAAGTCCTACTTTAAATGCTTGAAAAAACAGGAAATCCTTTTAAACCACTACTGTGATTCATTACAATGTCCAGGGAATTAAATAATAAGTTTCACTGAACTCTACCACTGAATTGACCAATTTTTTACTGACAGTGCAAAGAATAAGACCACAAGCTTTTTTTCAACTACTTTAATGAATTGTTTTTGGTAAAGAAGCAATCTCCTGTAGTTGATTTGATTGAATAGTCCAGATAATCCGATGGTATCTATTGTGAACACATTCTTTTCAGCAGAATAGAGCAGACAGGATTTCTATATCCCCTTACATATATTTAACTAACACACTTACACACTAGTGGTGTGTAGAGGGCTTTTCACTAAAAAATATAGAATCACTGATGGTTTTTCTTCTTTTCAGCCCAAACTATCATAAGCAATCGCATTTTTTTTCTGACCTGTGCATTTTACCTTTTCATGTCACACTTTGGAGTTTTCTCAAGTAGCATAATATATTTACTTGGCCATGTCAACAAATTTCATTAAGAAACTCAGTCTTTTTAGGGCAATAATGACTCTAAATATCCTATAAAATAATAAGAATTTAAACATAGGTAGCATGATAACATAGAATGGAGTCACAAGCACTGAGAGTTGTACCAAAACTTAAATCTAAGATTTGTAATTTAACAACTGTAAACTTTTGAGAAAGTTACTTAGTTTTCTTAAAATGAATATTCCACATCATTGAAATTGGAATAACAAAGATCTCTTAACATTGCTGTGAGAATTAAATAAAATATATGACAGAAGTAGAGTGATCAGTAACTTATGGTTGTTTCCTTTCCTATTTCATCATTTCTATAAATTCACAAAATAAATATATAGATTTAGAATTTTCTAATCACATTGACTCTAAATGATAAAATGAATGCTTTCTGATTGTTTGTAACTAACATATAGACTACATTTTATACTGTCTAACGCACTGAAGTATGTACCCAATGCTATTTTATTTATTAAGATTCTACTAATTATACATCTCTCTCGCTCCTTGTCTTCTGTCATTTCTTTTTACATGGCATGGTTCTGGAAACACTGATGTTTTCTTTTAGCTTCAATCAGCATGAAGGGATGATTTAGATAATTAAATAAATATTCAGCCACGCTCTTTTAGTTTTCATTTGTCTAAATTCAGACAGTAACAATAATTGAAATGTTATTTGTAGAAAAAGTGGAAAATGTGGGACTATTTCTATGGCAACTTACTTAATTCTACAATTGCATAGTCACAAGCAAAATCCTCTACATCTCAAAGAAAACTGAGCTTTATGCAAAAGTTCTGACTTCATTCAATGTCGTGAATGTGCCCATACAATTATATAAACCCTATACATATACAAGAGTATGGAACAATCATGGGATTTTGACATACAAAGAAAAGGACTGTTTTGGGGAGAAAATTTGCCATGTGTTTTCTAAATTTCTGCACATTTTTTGATGAGAAGCATTGAAATGTTCTACTCCAGATTAGTTTTTCAAGGATCGTTGTATAGTGAACAATTTTGTAAAACTGAGGTAGTGCTTTCTGTGACACTACAAAGCACTAGAAGAAGGCAGATTTGTTTTTCACTAAGGATAATAAAATTAATATCTTTCTCTGGTACAGAGTGGGGGAAGTTAATAGTTTCCAGAGCCCAGGGTTTCTCATCTGTGAAGTACATTGCTGCATATTTTGCAGTCATATAGGTCATTTGACACTATTCCTATAGTACCTGAAGGACAATGGGAACAGATCCAAACTATTACGCTGCTTGCTGAGCCATGAGTAATAAAGTTCTTTGTCTCTGATCCAAGAATCTCATGTATTTTGTCAGTCTCCGTGAAAATATCGCAGGATATAATTCAAAACTTTCACAGTTCTTAATTAAGATATTGAACATTTGTGGAATTTCTAGAAGCTTCAGTGTATTGATTTGTACAAAACAAATGATAGTGGACCCGCTGCTTGGGCAGAATGCTCATATCCAAGGGCTGGTTCACAACCATCTCCACAACTGTGAATTCCATACCTTGGCTTAGTCATTGCCAATTTAGACCTGGCCCTACATTGTTTCCCCTCTGCATGAGACAATAGAAATGCCAGCCGTACAATAGACCTGATCTTGGACATCCCAAAAGTCTGCAATAGGGGATTTAATGGCTGACTAGAGGAGGAGTCATATCATAGAAGCTGAAGAAAGATATACTGAGAGGGAATATTCTGGAAGATTCAGAAGCAGTTAGAACATGCAGGGAAAACACAGGATATTGTGGCTTTTCACAGTAAACACTTGGCAAAAGGAAGATCCAAAAGTGGGTCTCATGATATGTTCTTCCAGAGAGATTCCACTGTAACTTGTTACTACTGCAGCATATTTGATTACATAGGAATACTCCCGAATCAGTGGACAATGTCTCATCAGTGAATTGGTCTGCCAATTTCACCATCACACTCAGGGAGGGGGACAACAAGAGTTCCTAAGCCAAGAACCCGGACTAGATCAGAGTCTTCAAGAGTCCCTGCAGTCTGGTAGGAGAAAACCTGAGTGTGAGTTAGCTTCAGTACTGCTGTGGAAGATTCATAAGAGTTATTAGGGTGTGAGTACTCACTCTCTGGCAAAGAAGCTACATGTGAATCACATAATCACTGTCTCATTGGAATATTTAATCTGTGTTCCCATTGGATACATTATAGGCTTGAGTTTTTGTTTCTTTATTTAATTAGTAGTACGTGGTAATGCTATGTTCCTTTATGGCTTTTTTGTTTGTTAGGTTTTTACTTTGGGGTATTTTTTCTTTCATTGTCTCTGATTTAATAGATGTCTAGGCTCTCTCCCTTGTCTAGATCTCTAGATTTTTCACCTCAATCCCTCAAAGCAATACTACTATCATATTTCTTATTTTTTCTAATTACTTAAACTCCTTCTCCCAGGTTTTTAATTTCCCATACTTGGCTCCCCCACAGTCACTCCTTCCTTCTCTGGTATTAACCCTCAATCCTCCCCACCCTAAGCCTTCGGCTCTCTCATATTTTACCAAGCCTATTGGCCTCTCTGTCAGAGATTTTGACAATCACATTCTTTCTCTCAATCACAAAGTAAACTTCTTTCCTCCAATATCTCTCAGTTGGCCCCACAAATATCCTCTGAAAACTTGTAATACAAGCCCTTCAACTAAACCAAATGTACTCCAATAGAATCAGATGCCCCATCAAAATTTCCTTCTCCTCTGTCACTATTCCCCCCTACAAATTTCCCCTTTAGTGTCTCACACTCCTCACTCAACCACCCTCCATGCTCCTCCCTCCCTTTCATTTACTTCATCACACAACAGTCACAAATAACAAATGATAATAGTCTGCATAAAGGATAAACAAAAGGGGGGATTGTAACTGCAAGGACTATCTTATAGAAGTGTTGTATGATTGAATTTGTTGATGCTCTTATAACCAAAAGTAATTCTTTCAGCAAAACATAGGGACAGAGTCCAAATCACAAGTAAATAGCCAAAGGAGGAAATATTTGCGCTGTACATAAAAAGCTGAACATTATTCATGAGGAAGCAACAGCCTACTAAAAATCTCCATATAAACCACAAACTCTTCTCATTTTTCCAGTCTTCAATATGCAGTACTACCCCCAAAATAATGAGGAGAAAAAGAGGGCACATATAAGATTCACACACAAGAGTGGAGATGAAAGGCAGCAGAAGATCCCCAAGTTCATCTGACTCTCCCAAGGCAGAGGAAAGGCTAATAAATGGTAAGGAAGCCAAATACCAGGTAGCAGAACTTTATGAAAAGTTCCTAGAAGGGATAAATAAAATAAATGATTTCAAACAGGAAGTGAACCAAAAGTTTATAGCAATGACACTCATTATGCCTATGGTGAATTTAGAAGAAATAGGTAAAAAAACTGGATGAGCTAACCAAAACAGTTCAAAATTTGAATGACAGAGTCAACAAGGATGTGGAATCCTGAGAAAGATGTCAGACAGAAATACCTGAAATAAAAAAAAATGTATAGAATTCACATATACCAGAAATGACCAATTTGAAATAGGATGTCTGATATTGAGCACAAAGTAGTAAATATCAATAAAGAGATGAAAGAAGTCAAAAAAGAAAATTAGAGACCAAGAGAAGACTACCCAGCAGCTAATAAGTGACAACGAAAAGACCAATATAAGACTAATTGGAGTTACAGAAAGATCTAGAAGATTGCATAGAAGGATTCACTAATGTGTGTACAGAAGCTATGGAAGACAATTTTCCAAATACAAGAAAAGATTTTCAAATCCAAGTAAGCAATGCTTATAGAACTCTAAACAATTATGATGAAAGAAGAACTTCACCAAGGCATAGCCTCATTAAATTTGCAGATATCCAGCAACAAAACCAGATTTTTGAAAGCATCCAGAGAAAAACTAAAAATCACATAAAACATAAACCAATTAGTATCACAGCAGACTTCTCAGCACAAACCCCGAAGGTCAGAAGAGTTTGGAGTGAAATATTTCAAGCCCTAAGAGCAAATAACTTCCAACTCAGATTAACTTACCAGCAAAGCTATCCTTCAAAATAGATGGAGAAATAAGGTACTGCCATGAAAAAGAACAGCTCAGAAGCTATATGAGTGCTAATCCAGCTCTAGAGAAAATATTAAAGACTATTCTAGACAGAAAAAACGAATTGGACACACTTCAAAATGCAGAGGAAACTAGTTAGGTCTGTGGGTAAACAGCAACAAAAAACATCTGGAAAAGTAAAACAAATTATATACCAACAGATAAAGAAGGCAATGATAGTAAATAACAAACACATGTCAGTAGTATCTTTCAATGTTAATGGCCTCGACTCTCTAATCAAAAAGCACAGATAGGCAGACTGGAAAAAAAAGACTTTAACAGTCTGTTGTACTCAAGAAAATCATCTAATCCAAAAAGATATTCATAGACTAAAAATGAAAGGGTAGAAAACAGTATTTCATGCACTGAGACACCAAAAACAAGCAGGGGTATAATTTTAATATCAAACATGGTAAACTTCAAGTTAAAATGGATTAGAAGAGACAAAGAAAGTCACTATAAACTAGTTAAAGGAACAATCCAACAAGAAGAGATAACATGGATAAATATAAATGCTGTAGTACCTATCTTCATAAAACAAAACCTATTGAAATTAAAAGATCAAATAAAACATTAACACAGTAATAGAGGATTTAACACCTCACTTTCTCAAAGAGACAGATCAACTAAACCAAAAAAAATAAAGAAATTTCAAAGCTGAACCACACCCTTGAACATATGGACTTAATACATATACACAGAATATTCCACTCCTCTACAACAGAGTATACATTATTTGCAGCAGCACATGGCACTTGTCCAAAATAGATCACATACTAGTCCCCAAAGCCTGCTTAAGTAAATATGAAAGAATTGAAATCAGCCCATGTGTACTATCTAATCACTGTGCAATGAAAATCAAAATCAATGACAGAAGAAAATTTAGAAAAGCCAAAAGCACCTGGAAAATTAACAAAACAGTCCTAAACAAACAATGGGTCACAGAAGAAATCAAACTAGAAATTTAAAAAATTTCTGGAAATTAATTCCAATGACCGTACAACTCAATGCAAACTCTGGAACACTTTGGAAGCAGTTCTAAGAGGAAAATTCATTGCAATTAGGAATGACAAAGGTGAAATCACAATAGACACTATTGAAATCCAGAAGATAGTAACTACTTAAAAAACTATATGCCAACAATTTGGAAAATTTTGAAGAAATGTGCAGATTCCTAGACACATACACACTACCCAAGTTAACTCAAGATGATATAAATATAGTTAACAACCCAATTACAAGCAATGAATTTGACTCAGTAATAAAGAATCTACCAACTGGAAAAAGCCCATAACCTGATGGATTCATGGCTGAATTCTATAAAACCTTTAAGGAGGTTGTATCACCAGTATTCCTCAAGCTGTTCAAAGAAATTGAAAGGGATGGAGTGGTCTCCAATCCATTTATGGAAGCTGGTATCACCCTGGTTTTGATCCCCAAATCAGATAAAGATCCAACTGAAAAAGAGAGCTATAGCCCTATGTTTTTAATGAATATAGATGCAAAAATCTTCAAGAAGATGTTAGCAACAGACTGCAACACATTATCAAAAAGATAATACATCATGACCAAATACGTTTCATCCCAGAGATGCAAGGATGTTTCAACATGTAAGTCTATAAATGTAATACATCACATAAAGAGGACCAAGTTTAAAATACCACAAGGTCATACCAATAAACACAAAAGGCTTTCAACAAAATCCAAAATCCCTTCATGACAAAAATTCTGAAGAAAACTCATATACAAGGTCCATACTTGAATATGATAAAATCTATTTATGGCAAACCACCAGCCAGAATGACAAATTTGAAGCATTTGTAGGAAAAAGGACGCACCTGGAAAATATAATCTTGAGTGAAATAAATCAGATACACAAGCTTAAATGCCGTATGGTATCTCTCATATGAGTGAGGCAAAGTACAAGCAAAGAAAATGATAAAGGATGGATAGAAAGGGACAAGGGAACAGATCTTGTCCAATAGATAAGTGGTCCAAGGGAATAAGGAGAGGGGTGAGGAGGAGGGGATAGGGAAATGAGAAGAATAAAGATGTGCCATGTACAGGATCCTAATAACTCAAATCAAAGTAAACATTATATGCCATAACAAAAGCTAAAAAACTAATATAAACAAATATGAAAAGGGTGATAGAGGACCAAAGGACTAGGGGGGAGGGAGAAGGAAGAGGAAGGGGATTAGGAAAGAAAACAAGCTATAATATATGAATGTAACCACTCCCCGAGATGACTGTAAACTGCATAAGTTGCAAACATATACTAATAAAATAAAATTTTAAAAGACAATTATATGAATTATGAGAGAATAGGAAATAAGAGTAAAGACAAAGTATTACATATGCTTTTTCTGATTAAGGATGATGAGAGAAAAAGATACCCAGACAAGGTATAAACAATGGCGGTCTCTGAGATGTGGCAATGTGTTTGTAGTGTCAATGTGTATTTTCCTCATTTGTAGTCACATAAATCAGTGTTTCCCTTGCCATACTAGCCATCTATTAATTAGAGATACATTTTATTAAAGCACAAAACTAATAAGTCTAGTGCTGAAGGACATTGGGTGTGTTGGGGCATACCCTGGGTGCTTGGGGAGGAAGTTCATACTCCTGTTTTAGGGGTTATTCCCTATTTGTACCAAAAATTATATTCAACCATAAGTGAAAGCTTAGTCCCATGTCACTTCTTCCTATCATACCTACATTTCTCATCAAGGTTCCCTGTGGATAGTTCATTTCCCAGGTTTTAAAAACTCTTTCAGGTTAGCTTGCTTTTTCCCCCTAAGGGTTATCATCACCTCAGGCAGTTGCAGCATTGAGCACTGGCAACACCCACTAATTTTTTTTGACAACTGATCCTGGAGAAAGGAATGGACCACTGGTTGAAATATGAGTAAGATAAAATAAAAAGAAAACAATTGAATGGGGTTTTCTTTTGTAATTTTGGATTGATTGGATAATGACAGTTCTCTGATGCACCCCCCTCCTCCTATTCCTTTTTTCCTGAAAGAGCTGCTAGGTTGAAAATTTTCACAATGTTTTCTGGCTCTTTATTGTCCAAGGCAACATGCAGAAAGAGATAGGTGAGTCAAATTAGATCAAGCTTGACCCCAAAAGGCATGATGTTCTTACAAGTTTTAGCAATTATTTTTTATAAATTGTCTGGATTGTCACAAGATTTAGGTTAATTTCTGCAGGGCCAAAAGAGCTGATTTGGACCTCTTTTACTAGAGTTCCCTTTGCTTTTATAGAGAAGGGGTTTTCCCCAGTGTTCTTATTCTGCCTTCTATTAACACTTCAGCTATCTATTTTTAGTTCACCTATTTCCCGACAGCCCTCATTGTGCTTACTTTCCATTTTGTGTAAATCTCTTTCATCTTTTCTTCTTCCTTCTTCTATTTAACTTAGTGACTTTCTCTATAGTACAACACTACATTTGAAAATCACTCACACATTCCCTTTCCTCAGTGGTTCATATGTGTTCCATCTACCTTGTGACTGGTACATTTTCACCTAGAGAAGTGCACTTTCTCTTCAGACATCTCTAATTCTGGGAGATGGGTCATAAAATCAGAGTATGAAGTACACAACTAGAATTTCTGAATAGTTATCCCTATATTATTTATATTAGTATTCACAAGAAAATTCTTTTTCAATCATTTATTAAAGATAGTCAGAGGGAGACTTAAGCCCAGTTGTATTCATCTTCAATAAAGTCCTGATTGTGGAGATAGGAATTGAAGATAGCAAAATCAGGAACCAGCTTTGTCAGAAAGCTAAGTCTTCTAAGAAAGCTATCTTATAATTACTTGAGTGCATTTAAATATTTTTGACACAGATTAGAGAAATTACGGCAGAAAGAAATCCACCTCACCCCAGAAAGAATGGCTGCTATCAAAAAATCAACAACTAACAAATGCTAGCAGGGTTGTAGGGAGAAAGGAACCCTTCTCCATTGTTGGTGGGAGTGCAGACTGGTGCAACTACTGTGGAAGTCAGTATGGAGATACCTCAAAGAACTAGGACTAGAGGTCCCATATGACCCAGCTATTCCTCTGCTGAGTATCTTCCCAAAAGAATTAAAAGAATCATACCACAGTGATATATGTGCACCCATGTTCATAGCAGCACAGTTTGTAATAGCTAAAGCTTGGAAGCCGCCCAAGTGCCCATCAACTGGAAACTGGATAAAGAAAATGTGGTTTTTTTAATAAAATGGAGTTCTACTCAGCCATAAAGAACAAAAAACTAGAGTCATTTATAGCTAAATGGATGCATATCGAGGCCATACTCTTAAGTGAAATAAATAGGACACACATGTGTAAATACCAAATAGTTTCACTAGTGTGAGAAACTGATAGTGTAAACAAGAGTTAAAATGATTAAAATGAATAATTGATAATTTGAAATAGGAAAAAAGGTCCAAAGATGAAGGAGTGAAGGGAGGGGAAGGGGAAAGGAAAAGAGGGAAAGGAAAAACTATGAGAAAAGAAAAAAAAATGGAAATGAAATCTATGTAAATAGGGAAGGGCGGAGGGGGTGAAAGGCGCACAGGTAATGGGGAAAAAAATAAGAACCAAGATACATCATGTACAGGTACAAACACCCAATGATAAATGTAAATGAATTGTATACCTAAAATGTACCAATAAAATGTACCAATAAAATTAATTTTTTAAAAAAAGAAATCTTGTAAACATAATGAATGTGGGAAAAGTTTTGCGTAAACCCATCCAAAAGTAAACCTGTTAGAAGATAATAACTGCGGCCAACTTTCTGTAACAATAAACATATCAAGGAATTTATAGAGGAACTATTCCTGTAAGTATAATAAATGTATAAAGGATTTCACTAAAGAATGCCTCTTTGTCATATAGTAGAGAAGTGATACTGAATGGATCTTTGAGAGTATATCAAAGTGCTACATTGACAGGAGTTAAAACTAGTCACTCAAAAATTGTGGAGATGAAAATCACTACAATTACAGTAAACATTTTAAAGCTTTGAAAAAAACAAATGATAGTCATAGCTCATATATCTAGTTTACAAAGAGTATGCTATTGAGAAAACAAAATTAGCAAATAATTTTGAAAGCTATTTGTAAACTGTAAAGTACTGTGTGTATTACATAATGATCATCATTGTCATCTTGTTTCAATTATTATTAAAACATTTGTGTTTCCCTTGGTCCCTGACTCATTTTTCACTCTCCAACAGCTGCTAAGCAATTTAGGTTGCTACTGGACTTTTCTTAGTATTCCTTATTAATCTCTTACTGTAGTTACTCCAATATCTTCCAAAATAGTCTCCCGATCTCCATTTGCTGTCCTCAAATTTATTCTCTACACTATAGTCAAGGTTAAATATTGCATAGTTTCTCTTCCATGAGAAACCCAAAATATAAATAATTTAAAGATCAAAAGAAAAGACAGATTGTAGGAAACTGCAAAGCAGATTTTTGTCAAGATGTGAAGGGAACTAAGGAAGGGGAAAGAAGGGTGGGTGGGGGAAGTAAAATGACCAAGACACCAAAATATATATGTATCAACTCCCAACATGAATGTAATGTCATTATCATATACTAAAAACATACTATTAATTGAAAAATTAAAAATTGAATTTTACAAAATATGAAATATGATCTCCCTTTCCTACTAAAACTTTCAATGGCTTCCCATTATCATTAGGATAAGGTTCAAACTAACAAACTATAAAGATCCTTTATAATCTGGTCCCTGTTCCTCTCCTCAGCACCGCATCTGCTATTCTCACCAGAGTATTACATACATGTGATGTTTTTAATCTCTTTCAGTTACTCAAAAGTGCCAAGTTTTTTTTCCAATCTATGGAACTTGACGTATGCTGTGTCATGTACCTTGAACTTATTCCCACCTTCCTATCCTTTGCTCACTTATCTATCTCCTGCTATTTCACTGGGATTCAACCTAAAGGGAAAAAAATGATTCTCTTAAATCAACACACGCATACTCAAACACACACACACACACACACACACACACACACACGCGCGCATTCCCCTTCCGTAAGAACTGATTGCTTTAGAGAAATGCTAGTTGTTTCTTTCTGTTAGTGGTGAATTCAATCATCATCAAGTTTTTTTTTTTTTTGGCACACCATTAGCAATGTTACATCATTACTATTTAGTAATTTCAATATGATTGCATTCAACCCAAACTGATATCAAGGGGTGCTAATCTGAAATCATGAGTTACATCATCATTTGAATGTTAATAACTCCTGGAGAGTCAAAGTATGAAAATCCTGTAAAAACCTCTGTAAAAACTTAAAAACAATCAAATATTAATCATTAGAGTAAGAGTTTTTTCCAACAGGATTTCCTCTTTTTTGACTTCCCCAATAAGTTACTATTGTCTTAAAATGTACAACACCCATGATTTCAGCATTTTCAGGAAGCCTTAACAAGTTTATCCCTCTAGGAATCTTGCCTAAGACAATTTTTATGTTACTGATGTCTCAACAAATACAAGATTTTTCTATACTATGAGTTTTGTGCTCAGAGTATAGTTTTTGAAAAAAGACAGAATAACACTGCTTAACATCTCTTCAGTTCCTGCCAACTTCCCTCCAGCTAAATTCTCATTAAGAGAGGCCCTATCCGTGGGTTCCATCACGTAAATTGACCAACATTCCTCCAGCCTGGATTGTGGGCTGCAGCTACAAATTGTTTAATGAACCTGAGACCTAAGTACACAGCAAGGAGAAAAGTTTGGCTGGCAGACACTTATGTTTCCTACTGAGCAAAACAAAAATATATAGTTTTTTTTCCCCAGAGAAGCATATTCAAATATTCTAGACCTTCATTTGACTACAAATCTGGAGGGAGCAAATTATATTTATAATTTGCAGAAATAATCACATCGTCTTCTAGAGTTGATAAGACTCAAAATAATAGCAAAGTGAAGGAAAAAATAAAGGAATTGCTCGTCATTCAAGGTATTGATTATTTGCATTAATAACAGGGAGCATTGGTGCAGAAAATAAACTACAGATGATGCAATAAATATTCTAAATATTTCAAATCTATGAAAATCTAGAGATAAATATTAGTATAAAATAACCACATATTTATTTATCACTATGTACAATATTGCTTTCTTAACAAATGGACATCAAATAATTACTGAATAGAATATGAGACAGAAAATTGTACCAAATTGGTGATGGGAGAAAAGAAAACTCTGGAAAATAAGAATGTAATGGGTCTCATCTGTTTATCACATAATGTAACAAATGCATCCCTGACTACAGGAGGCTGGCCTCATTTTTAGTTAAACTCTGGATCTCAGGCTGAACATCATGCATTCAGCTTTATTTACTATCCTTAAACACTCAAAGTTCTAGTTGAAATGCTTAGAATCCATCATATCTCTAAACAAAGGAAATTCAGGTCAATATGATTTTTACTAACTTACACTGTTTCAACAAAAGTATCTTTTTCTTCTTGTGGCAATTTATATACAACAACCTTTGGACTATTTTGATGAGCAAAGTACACTATTTTTCTCCTTGATAAAAGTGAAATCCCATTTTTCATGAATAAATAGACCACAGATCCTCTCATGGGAGATCATCTCAAGTTTAAATTATGTAAGTAATTTCATAAAATGTCTGATTTTAGAGATGTGTAACAAGTCTCTCCATCACAATCTATTTTATGTCCAGCACCATCCAGTCTTATCATAACAATGCTCACTCTTTCTATTAGGCCAGAAGTACTTTTTAAAAATGGATATAGCTATTTAAATAATTTTATTGTCACATATATATATATATATATATATATGTGATGTTGTGCAGTTACAAATTTTTAAATGAGTATTTTTGTAGATAGTTGAGAGGGCTTATTGTTGTTTTGATAATTAAGATTTACTTAACTATACTTTTTTTTTTTTGTTATACTGTAGGCTCCAAAATAAAGACCATATTTTAACTACCCTTGTATTCCCACCTTCCAGCCTGATGAATGACTATAAATATAGAATTTCAATAAGTATTTAATACTGGGGCCGGGGATTTAGCTCAGGGGTTTCGCCACCTGCTGCGCAAGTGCAAGGACCTGAGTTTGATCCCCGGTACCAAAAAAAAAAGTATTTAATACTGTGAAATCAATGGGTATTGATTATATTCATTCTTTTCCCCTCAATTTATTTTTAAAATTTTATTTTATTAGTACATGTGTGTAGTTCATGATGTTTATATTCCTTGCGAGGAGTTGGTTCATGTACATAACAATTCTTTTTATCATCCCCTTTCCATTCCCTCCGTCCTCTGCCAACCTATCTCTTGATCCCTACTACGGTTTATATCTAGACATACCCCTAAATCCCCAAACACTCATAGGTAGAGGTGATTGGAACATGAGGGCTTGATATTCATCAGTGGACAAATCCACTGAGGAGTCTATAGCTAAATGTGATACTCATCAGTGGATTAAACTGAGTTTATAGCTGGGTGTGATGTTGGGAGATGAAGCCTGGTGGGAAGAGATGGGTCATTGTAGGCATGATCTGGAAGGGCATATCTCATCTTCTCCCTTGATCCTTCTGAGCACTCTGCCTGCCATGCCTCTCTACCATGTTGCCTTGCCTTGGAAATACCCAACTGTGGACTGAAACCTCTATGAACTGTCAGCTGAAATAAATCTCTTCCTTTAACTTCTGGATGTTGGGAATTTTATCCTAGTGATGAGAAAGTAACTAAGACAATCCCCTTGCTTTGTTTGTTTTTGAGTGCATGTTTGCAATACGTAATGCTTATATTCCTTGTGTGTATGAGTTTGAACAAGTACATAACAAATCCCAAATCCTTTTTTCATACCTTTTCCCTCCCCTTCCTTCTTTCTCCTCCTTCTCTTGATTCCCTCCCCTTTGAGAAAGATCTCTTTCCCTACTTTCTATATCTTTTATTTTGCTCTTTATTTTTACTTTGAGTTTGTCATATAAGAGAAATCATGTGATATAAATATATTTTTCTTTTCAAGTGTCACACTATTGTGCATCTTTGTGGGTTACAAGATGACATTTCAATACTTGTGTACAATGTTTAAGGACAAGATCATGGTAACTGGCATATCTGTAAATATCAGACATATATCTTTTGTGTGTTGGGAACATTGGAACATTCAACATCTTCTCCATTATTTAATCTCTGTGCCCTTTAATTATCTGCTTTCCAAACCATTCTCCCCACCCTCTCCCCAGGCTTTTATTTTTTCTTTCTTTGAGATCTCCTTTTAGCTTGAACATGCAGTATCTGTCTTTCTTTATCTGACTTATTTCACTTAATATAATACCTCTTAGTTCCACAATGTTGCTACACATTACAGAAGTTCATTATTTTTATTGCTGAATAATATTTAATTTGTGTACATACAATATTTTCTTTATCCATTCACCCACTTATGGACACCCAAGTTGATTTCATATCTTAGCTATTGTGAATACTGCTGAAATAAATTAAGGTGGTGGCAAACCTTGGCATCACTTATGTAGTGCTGGCTTTACGGGCATGAAGAATGCAAAAAAAAATGTGCATTCCTGGAGGATTCCATCCAGATATTAAAGGAAGATCTGGGAGGCTAAGCAATGTGCCCCTGATAATCTGATGTTTGAAACTGTGAGAAGGAAGGTCAAGGTGAGTAAAGACCGCGAAATGTTGGAGATGGAACAAAGGGGCACATCTCCTGAGAAAAACCAAACTAAGTGAGTTGAGGCAGCCCAAAAGAGAGGTAAAGCTAAGCCCCAGGAGCAAGGTTTCCCAAGTCCATTGGAACTCACATCTCACCACAACTTGCCTCTGGTCTTACACATGGAGCTCCAAGGTCTAACACTTTCCCTTTTGGTTTTCAGTCTTCCTTTATTTTAATCCCTTTCTGTCACAATATTCCAAGTTGGAAAGGGAATGTTTGTTTACTCTGTGCCATTGTATATTGGAATTATCTATCTTATATTTTGAATTTTTCAGAGGCTCATAGCTAAAAAAGTTTCCTCTGAGTCTCAGAGGAGACCATGGACTTAGAAATTTCAGCAATGTTGAAATTGTTAAAACATTTGGTGACTTTTAGAAATGGACTAAATGTATTTTGCATAAAGGGGTGGACATGAGCCTTTTGGAGATAGAAGTAGAATGTTATTGTTTAAATCTGAAAGTTCCCTCAAAAGTCTCATGTATTCAGAGATTAGGTTTTTGGAAAGTGATTGGATCTTGGGAACATTATACTAATTAGTTGTACATATTAATGTGAAACCATGTAATGTTTGACACATGTGTATATTGCCAAATGTTTAATTCAGGTTAAACATATTCTCAAAGGTTTAGCATTTATTTATGATGAAAAATTTCAAAATCTTTTATTATAGCTTTTTGAAATGTATACATTATTGTTATCAATTAAACCACACTGCAATAGTACACTAGATCTTATTCCTATGTAATTTAATGCCTATTTATCAAAATTTTCCTATCTCCCCTGTCTAAACCCTACTGTCCCCAGCCTGTGGTAACAACTATTCTACTTTCAACTTCTATGACATCAACATATTTAGATTCCACATATGAATGCAATCATGTATTACCTGTCTTTCTAAATCCAGCTTATTTTACTTAATATTATGATTTTCAGCTTTATCCATGTTTTTACAAATAAGAGGATTTCATTCTTTTTGATGGCTAAGTGGTATTCTTCTATGTATATGTATTACATTTTCTTTATTCTTTAGTTAATTTCTGTTTGGATTTGTTCAATGTTACAATGATAATTCAAGAAAATGGTGTTTAATTTCCATGAACATTAAAACCTTGGTGTGTGAGCCTAATTCACTCTGGAAACATGCTTGTAATACAAAGCACTTGTATATCAAATTGAATTTCCCCATAAGAAATAATGGAAACTCAAGTGACTCATTCCACAACCCAAAAATGTACATATAAAATGATTACAATACTGTTATATAAAAGAAAATGATATAGAAAATACAAAATATAAAGAAAAACAAATTAATTTGCACTTATCTTTGAAAATCTTCATAGCTGGTGTGAGGGAAACAAGAGGGAGGAGGGTTATTGTGTAGGACAACTTTCACTATCACTAATGGAATCACTGATAACTATTGGCTTGATAAAATCTTTTTCTTTTCATAGAACTTTAACAAGGAACCTGTCCAATGACATTTGTTTTTGCAGGATTTCACGGATGTGACATTGCATTGTCGTTAAATAGATTCATTCTTCACACTGCTAAAGCCTTATTTGGGTTGGGTGGTCCTTTTCTACAAAATTTTGCAGTTTCCCACACTTTACATGTCCCCTTAACCTCATTTGAGATGAAGAATTCCCCACATTTTTCTCTCCACTTATGCAGTCTAGATTTATGTCATAACCACTTGCTGTTAGAAAATGATCACTCACAATCCCGCAGTTAAAGAAAGAAAGGAGAGGGGAGAGGGGAGAGGGGAGAGGGGCGAGGGGTGAGGGAGGGAGGGAGAGAGGGAGAGAGAGAGAGAGAGAGAGAGAGAGAGAGAGAGAGAGAGAGAGGAAGCATTGGCTCAATTGTGATCAAGTAACATTTGGTGTCATGTACTACTCAAGTTGCAAGACGTTACCTGTTTATCAAGTTAAAATTTATGACAAATGTTTGCTTATCTTGTGAAACACCTGCAGAACAAGTTACTCACAATTCAAGGTTTTACTGTATTTGTAAAATGCCTGTTGATTTTGAGGTTTATTCATTCTGGCACAAGGTGTCTGGTAATAGAGTAGGGTTCCTATTAGTATCTGGGAGCTGCATGAGTGATGGGACATACCAGTAGAGCAACTTTTAGTGTCTAAATGCTGTGTGGGTGACTTTGAAGGAGCTGATATGCTCAGAAAGCTCTGCCTGGTTGCTTCCCAGGACTGAAGATAGGTAGCTAGATCTGAGGACTTCCTTCTCAGTGGCTCAGTATACAATATTTCTGAAAATGGACTGTAAACTTCTGTTGAGGTTACAAGTGAGTGGGTAGGGCCATTAAATTGTTTCCTCAAGGCTTCAGTGGGTTAGGCTACTTATAAAGGATTCCTGAGGTTGTAGATGATGGAATGTGGCTCTCTGGCTGCTTCCTAGAATATCTACAGACTTCACAGTCCATCTCAACAGATCTGCTTTGTTCCATTTTTAAATAAGGGCATCATGTATCTCCATGCTGTGCAACATCTCTGATTCATCCTTACTTCACTCTGGTTCTCTGCTTCAAACATGCCAGTAAAGTAGCTGTTCTCTTTTTTTTCCCCCTCTTATTTTGGTCCTTTGTTGTGGAGGAAAGAGTGCCAGGTACCTCTAGTTGGCCATTTTGATGATGTTGCCTCAGTAGTTCTGGGTCAGAAATTCTTTTAATCAATTAATGCAGTACTCCATGAATCAGACCACAATAGCCCACAATTATATTCCAAAGACCACTGGTTAAATGATGACAGATAACTATATATCACCTTATTTAGATTCTTTCTCTTGAAAAGCAAAGAATGTACTGCCTATATGCCATGAGTATCAGAAGGTGAAGTTGTGTTTGTTTTTTGGAAAGGTGTGTAAATATCAACAGCACTATATCAGTAAGACGGAAGTAGATAACATCACATGTATAAAAGTCAAGCTAAGATACTGTGAAAAATCAAGGCTTTTTACAATAAGGTACATGGCTATGGTGTCAATTTTCTAGTTTTCTCTATTTACCTATAGCTGGCTTTGTAAATTTACTTGTGTGCAATGATAAGCGAGTCAACTGTTATTCTGATTATCTATATATTTAATCCTGAAATTGTTTTGGCCTTTCTATTTTCCATTTTATAAATTTGAATATATGTGCATGGTATTCTTTTAGTATAATGTGCAGAGCGAAATGGAAGCTAATTTCATTATATCTCACAGAAAGCTTAGCAAAACTGTCATATTCTACAAGACATTATAATACTTAATGGATTCTCTGCTTTATTAGTTCTACTCAGGTCAGAAATAATTTGACAACTGTCCTTTTAAAATTGCTTTTATCATTCTTTCTGATTGCAAAGTAAAATAGCACTTAGTAAAATATTTAAATGAATCAAATGCAAATGAATAAAAAGAGAAAGTTTCTAGCAGTTCCACTTTATCTGTACCTCAAAACATAAATATTTCCTCCAGTTGATAGGGTTCAATATGAAGACTCATGACCATTTAAAAGATAGATTTCTACAAGTGCACCATACAATATATATATATTAATTTTCCTAAAAGCTTTCAAGCAAGAACTGCATAATGATGATGTATAGTAAATGAAAAAGTGAATATACAATATTCTCCTTTTGCCTGAGTACACAATAAACACACATATATATATTCAGATTATGTAAGAATATGAAAAATAATAAACAGAAATATTTATAGATGTGCACGTACAGTTAGATGTACCTGCTCAATGTAAATAAACATCTAAATGAATTCACTTCCATAGTTAATCAAATTCTTCCAAACTTCTCTCAGATGTCTCATGCCTCTAAACCACACATATATTCTGTCCAGAGGAAAAGTTTTATTAATCTCAATATTATTTATATAGGATATCATAAGACAGTGGGTCAAAATTCAACAAGAATTTAAAAGGGAAAAACAAAACTAAAATATGTTTTGACAAAATTGTCACTTTGTGCAATTTAGCCTTCTGTCAGAAAGCAATAATGTCTGTGTTTGTGTGTCTAGCTATAGTACGTGTGTTTGCATATAAGGCCAACTATAATAAACAAGACTGAAATACAATATACTACTTCTTGTACAAATATTTCTGCTAACAGACATATCAGTACCCATGTGAATGAAAATTACATTACCACTAGAAATATTTAATAAATGACAAAAATGTCACCCAAATCCTTTCTGCAATATCTATCTAGATTCACTGATTTATAAAATATTCTTTGCATACACTTTTCCAGACTCAAGTCCAAGAAATTCTGAATCGTCCTTGTATATCTACTCTTCTTAGATAAATGCATCTTATTAAATTATCGTGTTCTCATTCTTTTCCATTTAAGTAGTAGGAACATAGAAATTAATAAAGCACATTTTCTTACCTTGAGGGGCACTAGATTATTGGGGACATGGGCAAATAATTATTATGTGGCCTAATAAGTATTGGACTAGAAGAATAGCAAAATGCTATAAAACTGCAAAGATGGCATATTAACTCAGACAAAGAAGGTTGGGATTCAGTGATAACTTACCAAAAGAAGTGATAAGTAAACCATTTCTTGAATTCCAGAAAAGTGTTCCAGATAGAAGAGTATAAACAATGATACAGAAATAAACAAAAATGACACATTCTAATTGTACCCTGCTTATGTTTATCAAGATCAAGATAGTGGCCAGATTATGTAGGATCTTGTGTATCAAACTAAGCTGATTGTATTTTATTCTGAAGGAAGCTAACCTCAGCTTAGTTGTATAGTTCTGCTGTACAGGGTCCATCATGTGGGTTCAGGTTATTTGGAGCATCAACTAGGAATTTATTAGTCTAGGGAACTTTGATAGCTTATTTATTCTTCACATTTTCTCAACAGCCTTTAAACTAGCCTGGGTTTCCACACACAATAGTACTGTTCTAAATGAATGAGAGTGAAATTTCCAATGCACTTGGGTCCAAGGTTCAACAGTTACCCAACATCACTTTCTCCAAAGAAAGTCACAAGGCCAGCCCAGATTTAAAGTGTTGGATGATATACTCTACCTCTTGATAGGAAATGCTGCAAAACATTGTAGTCTATTGTAATCCATCACAACGTGGCATAGGGGCAAGGGAGAAATCAAATAGCTGGCTTTATGATTTCATGAATGGGTACTGCTAACATTCATTGTGTCAGAACTTAATGGAAGAAAAGTACATTTCTTGTGTACATCTTTTGTTTTCAGTATCTAGAAAACATACAGAGGGAAACATCTAGTAGGGAGTTAAATATATACATTTGGAGTGTAGAAGAGATTTCTGAACTGAGGATATAGATTTAGAAAGCATCAATTTCCAAGTGGAAGCAATGTAGCTGAAACTGTGGTAACAAATGAACTGCCTAAGAGAGTGTACATATTGAGAAAAGAAGATGAACATAGGATTTTGTGTAATACTACTGTTTAATGGATGGTGGGAAGGGAGGACTCAAGTAAAGGAGAAAGAAGGAATGAGTAGAGAAGTAACAGGAAAATCAAGAATATGAAGTATCATAGAAAAATAAAGAATGCTTTAACAAGGCAGGAGTAATCGAGAGATTCAAATCCCACAGAGATGTTAAGATAAGGATTAACATGTACTCATTAGCTGTAATAATTCAAAGAGGGAAACATACTTCATGAAGCTATTCCTTACTATGACTTTAGGGATTTGCCGAGGACATTAGTGTCTAGCTTACAGAGACCAAATTCTGCCTTACAGAGAAGTCAAGGAAACTTTGAAGCCATTCTGAGTATGTATCTACTCCACATTACTTCTACTGTGTACAACTCATTAATATTGAACATAGTCATTTTAGCTTCATTTTGTGCATATCTAAAATACAGTATATATTTTGATGGAGCAAAATTTTAATGAAAGGATATAATATATCAGGAAGACCTAGCCAGCACATTTTAATCACTTCGTGACATTGAAAAATAGAACTCAGATATTTATGAATAAGGAAAATTTCTTTGGTAAAAATTTACATGCTCCTATTATAAAACTATAGATGTCAAGGTAAGAGTGAAAAAACAGGCATCAAGGCTTGACTCAGGATTATACAAAGGCCTAGAAAGAAATGAAAAAGAGCCCATAGTGAGAATTAGAGATAATACAAAAGAGGGATCTTGTTGAGGTGTAATTTTTATAGGAAACAAAGTAGGAGAATATGTAGCAGTATAGTGCTCCAAGAACATGTGATAGAATCAAGAAGTTTTTATTTCAATCCTCAGGATCTGAGATTACATCTGAGATAGTACTCAGATTGTTCCTCAGACAATGGAATAAGAGTCCAAAGCCAGAGTAGGTGTGGAAACAATCTTTTAGAATGTTTGGAATGATAATTTTTAAAAAGTTGAAATCCCAGTGAAAACAGTAAAATTTTAAGAGGTTACTTACAATCATAAATGAAGTCAAACTACCAGACCAAAATAAATCATTTTCCAGAGAAAAATGATAATAGCAACGTAATTTAAAATGTAAACTATTAACTAGGTATGCTACATATAGACTTTGTAAGCTTCACTGCACTTCTTGCCAGATAACAGTATTTACATATTGCAAAGTAAATCATGGAAGCTAAGAGATATCAAGTAAAAATTTACACAACAAGTAAATTATGAAGTGGAATGTTGAATATAAATCTGATTCAATAACTTTTGTCTTTCTTCTGTACACCAGGCTAGTGTTGTTCAAATGATGTAGGTGATATTCAGAGAATATTAATAGGGATATGGGAAGACTAGAGATATGTCAAAGTTACCTTAATTTTTCCTAAATGAAATACTAGATAAGATAAAAATTAATCTTTATCATTGAAAAGATAATTTTATAATAACTTTTCTAAGATTCCACATGGATTCAAGGAGAACAAGTTGTACCAAAGTAATGTCATTTCTCTTTTTGATAAAGTTGAAGTATTGGTAGTCAAAGGGGGTATAAACACTTTGAAAGTGAAAAAGAAGTGACAACAGCATGGATTCCCTCAAAAAATTCATCCAAAAATGTTCAATTTTTTCTTTCAATCAAATATCTTTGCAAATGATATATTTAATAAAAATTCAAAGTAGACTTTCTAATCCTGGCCAAGACGGAACAAATTCTGTCCTTTCCAACTGATCACAACTGCAATTTTTGAACAAATTACCAAAGTTCCTAGCTGAAGTCTCAGAAAATTAAACAATAAAAGACAGACTGGAGAATGTAGACACATCTTAAATAATAGTAAGCTTCACAAATATTTTCTATTTTCATCTTGACTTTGGCCTGAGAGAAAGTACACAACTGTGTAGTGAGCACTGAACACAAAACTCCAGGCAAAACTTTCTATTTGTAGCCAAAAGCCTTGAAGAGAGTCCTCTAAAAGCCAAAGAATGTAGAATATTTCACTTGTTTTTAAACTTTTAGTTGTTTAATAACTTTTTATTGTATAGCAATTTTAGATTGCACAATTATTTTCAGGATGGTACAGAGAATTCCCACATATCAAATATCCATTATTGACACAATAATGAACCAATGCTGATTCTCTATTATTAATTAATGTTTCTATTAAGATTATAACTAGGATTTCTATTAAGATTTCATGTTTCTTTATGTTTCTATTGGCTTGCATTTCCTAGAATTTCTTCATTTCTGATAAACTTGACAGATTCAAATAATTTTTGGTCAAATATTTTGTAGAATGTTCCTCAACTGGAATTTGTCTCATTTTTTTCATGATTAGACTGAGATAATACGTTTTGGGGAAGAAAATGACAGAGGCAAAATGTCATTCTCATATCAACATAACAATGAAACACACAATCAGCATGATTTATCACTGTTCATGGTAACCTTGATCACCTGGCTGAAATAGTATTTGTCAAGTTTCTCCATTCTAAATTCATTTTTCCCCTACTTTTCTATGTTGCAGACTTTGAACAAAAGGTATGTTCCAAATTTAAGTAGTGGGAAGTCATGCTCAATTTCCTTAATGACAAATTATCTACATAAATTTTTTAGACTTCTTCACTGAGAGTTTTGCTTATGTTTCCCCATTGTATTTATTCAATCATTTGTTTACGTTAGTTTTCACTTATATATATATTGATTTTATATCTGGAGTTACGATATAATCTAATACTACTTTATGCTGTAGCTCAAATTTTTCCAAATTTGGCAATTGCAAGCCCTTTTCGTTGGTTTCTGGTATACTGTGACATACCCTATACTTATGTTTGGGTACTTTATTTATTTATTTAGTTTTTATTTTTTGGTACCGGGGATCGAACTCCGGTCCTTGCACTTGCAAGACAGGCAGCGGAACCACTGAGCTAAATCCCCGGCCCAAGGTACTTTATTTTTGATGTATGAGAGGTAATGGCTTACTTTCTAGCAATTTAACATGCTTAAAGCTTTCTTTGTAAATTTTCAGCCCTACTCATATCATTAACCATTTCTCAAAGATTCTTTGGTTCTTTTCATTGAAGAAGAGTGTTACGAATCAAAATCTAGGTATTAAGTAAGCTAATCTGTACTGAATTGTTTTAGGCCCTCTCACCTGACAGAGCAAAAAGATACATGAATGTATATTAACATATGCATCTACATGTATTGAAAAATCTCTCTTTCTCTCTCCCCCCACCTCTCTCTAGACAAAGAGACATATACTTGTGTCCAATCGTCAGAACCCTGCTTTCTTACTTACTTTTTTCATTGCTGAGATGAAATACCCAACACCCATGAGCTAAGAGGGGAAAGTTTTATTTGACTTACAGTTCACAGAGGTTTCAGTCCATAGTTGGCTGGCTCCAAGGCTGAGTGGCACATGGCAGAGGGGCACAGCAGAGGACAAAAAGTTCATTGCATGGAGAAGACAGCAAAAACAAGGGACCTTAATAGCTTCTTTCTACCCCAGTCTACTTAGAGCAGGTACCACTCACCCTTCATCCTAGTGCCCTTGGGCCTACCATTGTACCATGAATCAATTCCAGCATCACATACTCTAGATCCAGGCACCTCTGTAAAAGCCCTACCTATGACCACATGAGGCTTTGGGGGGACACCTAGAAACAGTCATAACACCTAGCTCCTATCACTTACTATCCATTTTCTTAATTGTTCCATACAGTAAACATACATAGTGATATCAGAATTGTGTGCCAATTTCCCAAATGAAAGACAACTTTATCAAATACAATGAAATGTTTATATATAGTTATTTATGAATTTAGTCTTATATATTCCACTCATTTCCAAAGTTACTTCTCTGAACAGTTTATTCCTTCTTTCCCCTCAGTAGATTATTATACTTATAATACACTTAGATTCATTTCTCACATCCTGCATTCCATCCTTGGTTTTACCAATCTCTTAAATAGTTTTTTCAAAAATATCCACACATTAAGGTCCACTTTGTCCTGTAAAATTTTATGAGACTTAAAAAATACATTAATCTAGGTAGCAGCCATTTTAACATTATACAGAATTATTTCATCACTTTGAAAGAAATATCTATTCAATTCTTCTCCCTTTGTCTAATTCCCTGGCCACCACTAATCATTTTACTGGCTCTGGATTTTTGTCTTTTCCATATGCTATGTGCTTCCAATCTTGTATTATGTAGCATTTTGATAGTAGATTCTTTCACTTAGCAAAGATGCACTTTATTCTTTTCTATGCCCTTTTCTTTTCAAATCACTAAATTCCATTCATTTGACCTACCACAAGTTGCTTAATCGATTGTCTATTGAACAACATCTTGATTGGTTCCATATTTAGGCAATTATGAATAAGACCCTGATAAATATTCATGTGAAGGTTTCTTGTTAGACATAAATTTTCAACTCATTTGGGTAAATAGCAAGAAGTTTAATTGATGGATCATGTGGTAAGATTATGTTTAATTTGGAAGAAATTTCCAAACTGTCTTCCAAAGTGATTATACCATTTTTGCACTTCTACTAGCAATTAATGAGAGTTCTTGTTACTGTACATTCTTATAAGCAGTTGACACTGTCAAGCTTTGAACCATCCTAATACATATGTAGTTGTAGTTCATAGTTGTTTTCATACCCATAATTTTATGTTTTAATCTCTCTTTACTCTCTTGGTCTGGCCATGGGGTTATCCTTAGGCTCTTAGTTGCACTATTATGGTAACATCAGCCTCAAAATCCAATATGTCAGGAGAAGGCTTGGAGTGAAGCTCAGTGCCAGATTCCTTGCCCTGAATGTTGAAGACCCTGGGTTTTATTCCCTAAACCACCAAAAATATACCGAGAGAAAAATTTCTCCCATTTTAATAGAGAAATCAGTAAAAGAAGTTAAATTATACAGATTATGTAAAATATGCTCAATTATTTTCTCTTATTTCTTGCCACTTAATCACACAAACAGCCCAGTTGAACAGAACTGCATGACAGCACAGAAAAATGAAACCTTAAGAGAAGACTTTTTTGGCCAGAGGAACTTGTGAAAGTCACACCTGGGAGCTAGTAAAATATGATGAGAAAGCCTATGAGAAGAGTGATGAAAAGATAGATTCCCTAATTCTGTGAAGCAACTGACATAAATTCCCAAGTTCATTTCGATCTGTACATGAAAAGAACAGATAAAAAAAACATATCAGAGGCTTTGATAAATGAAATATATGAACCACCGTCCAAGCCCCAGAGTAACTGCTGAGTAGTATATGTGGTGGTCAGACTCAAACAGCATATTAAAACTAAGAAAAAGGAACTGACATTGAGATTACTATTTACCCAAATAAAGCAAAGCTTGGAGTGTGAACACAACTGGGTTGATTAGCTACTATCATAACAATATCAAGGTTCTCCAAATGATTTTAACAGCATCATTAGTATCATAATGCAAATACCTGGCACCCACAACTGTGAGGAGGAAAGGTTTATTTCAGCTCACAGTTTGTAGCAGTTTCAGTCCAGAGTCATTTGGCTTCAAGGCAAGGCAGCATCATATAGAGGCATAGCAGAAGAGAAAGAGCTTTCGGCATGGCAGCAGGAAGCAGAGAAGCATCAAGAGCAGATGGAGGGAGATATGCTCTTTCAGTCCATTCCTCAGTAACCTACTTCTTCCCAAAATCACATTTAGTTCTAAACTCGTCAGTCAACTAATGCACTGATAAGTGCACCCACGATTCTATCACCTCCCCAAAACTCCACCTATAAGCAGATGAGGATTTGGGGGAAATCTAGATATAAGCCTTAACATTCTAACCCCAGGCCCCCAAAAGACTCATGTGCATCTCTAGGCAAAATCAATTTAGTTCATTTCTAAGGGTTTCCAAATTCCTAACAGTTTCAGCATTGCTGAAAAGTCCAAGTCCAAAGTCTTCTCTGAGATTGAAGGTAAACTCTTAGCTCTCACCTGTAAACACGAAAAAGAAAGTTAAACACTTTCAACATACAATCCCATAAGGTAATTAATCCCTTTCCAAAAGGGAGAAATATGTGGATAGAAAGGAATGGGACAAGTGCAAGACTGAAAGCCAACAAGGCAAATATTAAATTCTGCAGTTCCATGTCCAGCACGCAGGGCAAATTGTGGTGAGAAGGGAAATCCAAAGGGCTTAGGCAACTCTGCACTTACAACACTGCTGATGGCTGTAGACCTCATGCCCTCCCTTTTGGACCAGTTTTGCTCACTTTTTGAGGCTTTCCTCAGGCATTCGACATTCCTGCTTTCTCCAACCTTCTGGGGTCTTCGCTGCACTACTGGCTTCACCCTCACAGATTCACACACTGCCCTCTCAGGGCCACATTGGTGGGACTTCTCCTAAAATGTGGGAGAAAGCCTTCTTCATGCAACTCTTGCATTCTGCTTGCATGTAAAACCAGCACCACATGGATGACACCAAGGTCTGTTGCCAGCTAGAGTAGTAGCTGAGTGCTTTTGCATATTGCTGGTGGTTGCAGAGGCCTCTGAGTATCTGAATGGCTGAGCATGGTGGATTGAATCCAGGGAAATTAATTCCTATTCCCTAGGTTGACACACCACTGTGGAGCATGGGGCGCCGGGGTTCTCTTTTCCAAAAAAAACCTTTCAGTTTTCTCATTTTAAGCCTTGGAATAGTGGGGCTTTGCTGGTCCTGTGATATTCTCAGGCCATCTTTTATATTGTCCTGTTCCTTGGCTTCTTTGTAACACTAATCTTTTTAGCAAACAACCATTCCTTTGTTCCATCTTTGCAGGCTCCATCTTCATAGGAGCTTCTATTCTGGCCAAAGTCAAAAATTTTAAAATCCTTCTACTGGGCTATTTGCTCTTAATTCTCAAAGTAGAACTGCATAGAAGCCCCAACAATACCCAAACCACAGCCTGAATATTTGTTTGTGCTGAAATTTCCCCTCTCAGATTAATTAGCCTGCTGATCTTAATCTAAGTCTCCATCCAAGTTTCAGGACATGAGCAAAATTCAGACAAATTTTCTTGCAGAGCCTAGAACACATAGCCCAGAGTCCAACTGCCAGTGCAGTTCTTCTTCACAATTGAAAGCTCTTGAGTCTGGTCCTTACTGACTACATTACTGTCAACATTCTGGTCTTCTGTGTTCCAACTAGACTCTCCCATTAAGTTTGCCTCATAGCATTCTATGACTGTTTCTCCAGCCAACATCTCTAGACATCTCTTTCCAAACTCCTCCTACAATCCAGTTCCAAAGGCTCCTGAACCACATGATCAGAAAGCGTTACAGCAATGACCCTACTTTTCTGGTACCAAAATCTGTCTTAGCACCAAGAAAGTAACTAAGACAGTGTAATATTCAAAGTTCAACGAATACAATACAAAATTATCTCACATTAAAAAAAAACAGGGAAAATGGATGATTCTAAAGGTTAAAAACAATATGAAGTTTCTATTCCCAAAATGAGCAAGATATTGAAATTATAAAAACAATTTATATAATTTATATTGAAGCAATTATAATCAACCATAAGTAAAATGCACATATTTGAACTAAAAGAAAGAAGTTCTAATCATAGAAACAAATATCCCCATTAATAAATAAGAGGAAATTTTAAAATTAAAAAAATAAAATATCCAAAATAAAACATTCCCTGGCATGGGCTCAGTAGAAGAATGGAAATGATGGAACAAGTATTAAATGAATCTGAAAATAGATTCAAGGAAATTATACAATCTGAGTAATAGAAACACATTTAACAAAATTAGCAGAGCCCTAGGGACGCTTAGAGCAATATCACAAGGCCTCACATTCATGTTAATAGAGTCTCTGAATGACAGAAGAAAAAGACTGGTACATAAAATGTACTGAAATCATTGTTGAAAATATTTCAAATTTTATTAAAGGCATAAATTCATATAGTCAGAAGTATGGTATATTACAAATAGGATAATCTCAAAAGCATGGCCAATTATATCATGATCAAACTGTTAAAATAAAAAATGAAGAAAAATATATTGAATACATTCAGAATAAAATGGCACATTGCATAAAATGAAACAGTTCCTATGTCTTTGGATTTCTCATCAAAAATCACACAGGTCAAAATACAATAGAGCAACACCTTTGAAGGCCTAAAGAAATTGTTAATCTCAAATTCTATATACAGGAAGCTAAAAACATTTTCTAATGGAATAAATATAAGAATCTGTCACTAACAGATTTGAGATTATAGAAATGTTAAACATTTTCTTCAGGCTGAAAAGAGGATACCAGAGGGAAATTTGGAATGTCAGCAATGAAAATAGGTTTAAAGAAATGGTAAATATTTTGGTAATTGTAATAGAGTATTTTTTTCAACTTAAATTCTTTAAATTATGTATGACTCTTGAAAACAACTATAATACTGAGTGAGGATATCAATATATGTAAATGAAATGTATAAAACAACTCTAACATAAAGGACAAAATATAAAGATTGCTGTATGATTGTAAAGTTGCTATATTTTGCTTAGTGTGGTATAATATTAACTTTAAATCAATTATAAAAAGATTAATACACATACAGAATTAATTTGAGCAACTACTAGAAATTATAAATATATAAATGCAAAAAGGAAACAGATAAATTAAAATAGACTAATAAAAGTTATCTAGATAATAAAAAGAAGGCAAAAAATGAAGGTTAGAGGAATATTTTTAAACAAATATACAAAAAGTAAAGAATTAAATATAAAGCTAATTCAAGAAAAGTAATAAATTAATTGTAAATGGTCTGAAAACACAGAAATTGACATATTGAATTTTAAAATATAAATATGCAACTATAAATTCTGCATAAAAATCTATCTTAATAAGATGATACATTTTTAAAACAAAAGCCTGAAAGAAGAAATGCCAGACAAACACTATGAGAAGACAGCTGAAATAACTGTATTTATATGAGAAAAAGTAGACTTACATACAAAGAAAAAAGGAATTAAAAAGGACGTTACATAATAATAGTGTCACTTCGTCAAGAAAAAGTCACCATTTTACATGTGCATACACTTTGCAATAGAATTTTTCAATGATTGATTCTGGAAAACATGAATATCCATATTAAAAAAAGTAAACTTTAACTTATTGCTTACATCTTATATAAATATTAACTTTTGATGACTCATAAACTTAAAGCTAAAATGGAAAAGTATAAAAAATTTTGCAGAAATCATAGAGCCAAAGACTTTCTGTGCTTGCATCTGACAAAGAATTCTTACAACAAAGGCATAATCAATTTAAAAAAAAAATCGACAATTTCCACTTAATCAAAATTAAAATTTTTTTCCTCTGCAATCAATTGCTTAGAGGATGAGAAGACAAACTGTGCACTTAGAGAAAATAATTGTATACCACATATCTGGCAAAAGATTTATATCCAAATACATAAAATACGCTCAAAAATCATAAATAAGGAAATGAAAAACTAATTTTTAACAAAATCAAAACATATGAAGAATTATTTTACCAAAAAAGATATATGGATGGACAAGTAAATATATGAGTAAGTGTTATGTATCCTTAGTTATCAAAGAAATGCAAATTAACATCACAATATGGTGTTATTATAAATCTGTTAGAATGACAATACTAAATGCTGGAGAAAATGCAGAGCAAATGAAACTCTCAAGCATTCCTGATGAAAATGTAAAATAATACATGTGGGCCAGGGATTGAGCTCAGTGGTTCCGCCTCCTGCCTTGCAAGTGCAAGGTCCTCAATTCGATCCCTGGTACAAAAAAAAAAAAAAAAAAAAAAATAAGAAAGGAAGAAAGAAAGAAAGAAAGAAAATACATGTATTAGAAAACAGTTTGGTAGTTTCTGGTACAGTCAAATATACCCTTTTTATTTAGCCCAGCAATCCTTTTAGATATTTACTCAAAAGAACTGAAAACTTATTTTCACATTAAAGCAATATGAGCATGTTTGTAGTAGTTTTACTTGTGATGAACAAAATCTAGAAGCAATTAAATGTCCATCATTGGATAAATGTATACATGTATGATCATACAATGGAACTCCTCAGAATAGTAAAAAAATGAAAAAATAAATTACTGATAAATGCAACAATATGGATGAATCTCAGATTCACATATCTAAGTGAAAGAAGCTAATCTCAAAAAGCAACAAAGAAGTAGGATTAAATTTATATAACATTCTGGAAAAGGCAAAAACTAAAGAGAGAAAAAATAGATTGCTTGTAGCTCAGAGTGTGAGGAAGGCTTTACTACAAAAGGGAAGCATGAAGGAGTTTTCTTGGGATATAGGAGTTATCTTCTATGTTAATCCTGTTCATGGTTACACAACACTGCACAGTTGTCAAAACTGATACTGTAACATCATAAAGAGAACACAAGTTTATTGCAAGTAATTGTTTTTAAAATTTGGTAGAGAATAATGGAGAGAATCACAATCATAACTGTATGAACCATTCCAAAAGAACAAAAATTTTTCTGGATAAACTAATGTACTTTCCATGCTACATACCTTAGTGGTGTTAATCATTGTCTTGGTTACTTTCTCATTGGTGAGACAGAGTACCTGACAGTCAAAGTTAAATTAGGACAGACTTATTTCAGCTCACAGTTTGTAGAGGTTTCGGTTCTTAGTCAGCTGGCTCCAAGACAGGGCAGCACGGCAAAGCGACATTGCAGAGAAGAGTCCATGACAAGGCAGGCAGGAGGAAGCAAGCAGCAAGGAGCAGCAGCAGCCAGTCTGCCTTTCCTCTCTCCCTTTATATTCTGTCCAGGCTATAAATCTATTGATTGGTACTACCCACACCCAGAGTGAGACTTCCAATATCCTCATCCAGAACTATGCTAATTTCAAGCAGTGAACTAATTTAATATCACACACCCTTAATCCCAGTATCACAAGCTCTAAATCCAGCCAGCTCCAAAAACTCCACTTATGAGTATGTGAGGCTTTAGGGGACATCTAGATATAAGCCATAAAATTCATTAACCAAGAAATCATAAACTAGCACTCTAGTCTTTATTTCTATCCTCCTACACTGAGTACATATTGTATTCTCATGCTTTTTGCATTATAATGAGCTTCATTTAACCTATTAGACAAAGCACCTTTTATAAAGAAGCACAGCAGCTCAGAACAGCTCCAAATATTTTCAGTTATTTGTAAACACATATTAAGAGAGTTCATTGCATTGTTTATTAAGAACAAAAGAAACAGTTCTAAATTCACCTGACAATTGGCAATTCCATTTCCTGCACAGTAAAATATTTCTCATTTCTAGGCTTTTTTTAAACTCTTAAAATACTTTCCAATAATAGACGAACTTTGATTCTAGGATTCTTAACAAGACTGCTGCTCAAGTACTAAAGACAGACATTTTCTGGGCTTGAGATAATCTCAAAAATTTTCTTATATTAGTTTATTGTTGAAAGACAATTAAAATATATATATATTTGGACCGGGGATCAAACTCTGGACCTTGTGCTTGTGAGGCAGAATTTGGAACCACTGAGCTAAATGCCCGGCTAAAATATTCTTATATTTAACATCATCAGATTCTCCAAAGACACTTCCAGATGTTAGCCAGGACCCATTGAAGTAGCCTCTTTATGGGCGGAAATTGCAGTGATCACACAGTTTGGACATAATTTAGCAGGGACAAACATTTGAATCTTGTGACCCTGATGATGTTCTCAGAGTATTTTAATATGAAGCAGAAGCCTATTTGATTTCACCTCATATTGAAGGTTTGTTTCTACTGTTTTGTGAAGAACAACATACTGAAAAGAATTTTAATCAGGTTTGGATGAAGACCTTATAGTACTTCCAGGTCTTCAGTTCTCTGATCACCAATTCTCACTGTGATACTTATTATTATTTACTACCAGAGGCATGATAAAAGTTTAGAAGTATGCAGGTTAAAGCAGAGGTCATGAAGATTCACTGCCTGGCTGCAAGATCTTCCATTTGCTTCTAACCTCAGATAATTGGAACTCTTTGACCCCAATCTTCTCTTTTAGAGGTTCTTTGTTTAACTCAATCCACATCTATATCCCTGAATTGTGCCATAAGTTCCAGATTGCCATTTCTCACATAATTTCTTCCTAAGGTAGAACCCTGTCCAGTCTTACTCCACTCTCTGCTGCTATAAAAAGTATCAAAGACTGAATAACTTATAAAACATAGAAATTTATTCTTACAGCTCTAGACTCTGAGAAGTACAAATTTGAGGGGCTGGTAGCTGGTGAAGCCTTTATTACTGCATCATACCCTGATGGAAAGGCAAAGAGAGGAAGGGAGGGAGGAAAAGAGAAAGGGGGAGGGAGAGGGAAAGAAGAGTGTCTTAGCTACTTTCCCATCACTGGGACAAAACACTCAACACTTGCAAATTAAAGGAGAGGTATATCTTGGCTCATGGTTTCATTCCATATTTGCCTGGCTCCAAGGCAGAAACAGGATGGCCGAGTGGCAAGGCAGAGGAAAGGGTGCTGAATCCATGACAGCCAGGAAGCAGAGAGCAAATGGAGGAGCTGGGAACAGAATACACCCCTGTGTGAGTCTCTCCAACTTCACCCCACCCCATAATACCACATTCAGCTATTGAACTCATCAGTGGATGAATCTGCTAATGAATATAACACCCTTACAATCCAGTCACCTTCCAAACATGAAACTTTGGGGCAGACATTTTAAATGTAAACCCTAACAAAGAGAAAGACTGAATTCAGAGCTTCAAGCCCTTTTGTAATCAGTATTAACCCATTCATGAAAAAGGATCCAGGCTGATCTAAATATCTCCCACTAGGATCCACCACCCAGCACTGTTGCAATTGAGTTTCTACCACATGCTTTTATAGCATTCAACAGCTATCCCTCATCCTTATCACATGGAAAATACATTCATTCACTCCTAATATCCTCAAAGTCTTAATTCATTACAGCACCAACTAAAAAATCCAGTCTCATCTAAATCATAAATGGGTGAGAATCAATGTGTGATTCATTAAATAGCTGTGAAATAAAAATAAGTTACCCCTTTGTAAATTATAGTTATGTATCCTTAATGATGAGGATGTATTCTGAGAATTGTGTCATTAAGTAATTTCATCACTGTGGGAACATTGCAGTGTATACTTACACATACTAAAATGGCTATGACATCACTAGATAAAATAATGTTATGAAGACCACCTCATACATCATTGATTGAAGCATGTTTTTATGATATATGCCTATCTAATGGTAGGACAGGCATAAGATGGACATTCCCATTCCAACAGAGAGACTGGAGGCTGGATAAGCCATAAAGAATGAGAAACTAGAGACATTTATAGATAAATTTATGCATTTTGAAGCCATACCCTTAAGTGAAATAAATAGGACACACGTGTAAATACCAAATAGTTTCTCTAGTGTGAGAAACTGAAAGTGTAAATAAGGATCCAAATGTATAACGGATAATTTGAAATAGGAAGAAAAGGTCCAAAGGGGAATGGAAAGTGGGAGGGGTAGGGGAAAGGAATAAATATGAGAAAAGGGAAAAAATAGAAACAAAGTCTTTGTAAAAGGAAGGGGTGGAGGGGTTGAAGGGAGGGCATGAGAATGAGGAAAAAATAAGAACCAAGATACATCATGTAAAGGTACAAATTCCCAATGATGAATGTCATCATATTGTATACCTAAAATGTACCAATAAACTTAATGAATTAAAACAATATATCCAAAAGAGAGAAATAAACCAGAAAAATGAAGTCATTGGTCCCAAGGAAGCCCAAAACCAGTCAGGAAGAACAACATTAAATCCTAAAGTTAGAGAATATTTTTGGAATCTCTGTTTCATCTTATGAGCCCAATGAGGGAAGGAATGAGACCCTAAGGCTTCAGGTAGCCCTGCTTCTGTGATTTTGTTGAGGTCAGCCCATGAAGGAGTTCTTGTGATTTTGAATCTTCTTCTGCTGGCTGCTAGCTCTCCTGAGGCTTCTCTTGTGGATCGCAAGTTCTGAGGTTTGGGCTCCAACCATAGCCCTGTGGTTTACTAGTTCTGTTGGGTATGCAGCAGATAGCTCTGACCCCACAGTTCTATTCAGCATTGCTCTAGTTGTGACACCACCTCCTGCAACAAGTCTCTTCCAGGGTCTCCAGACTGTAATGCTCTTTGAAATCTAAGTGGAAGAAGCAATGCATCCAAAGCTTTTGCACTTTGTGACTTATGGACTTAATACCACATGGACGCTGGCAAGCCTTGCCATCTGAACTTCCCAAAATTGCAGCACATACCACAGCTGAGCCCCCTTGAGTAACAACTGGTGGGAAGAAATGGCATCACCAGAATGTAGAGAACCGAGACTGGAGGTGGTCTTGGACAGTGAGAGCTAAGATTTCAATGGAACCCTGGACTTTCTTTGATATATTTCATTCCTCCAAGTCTTGGCATCTTGGCCATTGTGGGAAGAGGAAGCACTAGGTTCTCCAAAGTGCTTTCTTCTGTTATCTTTGTTAATTTCTTTAACAAATTAACAAATTTAATTATCTTTGTTAATTCACTCTATCTGTACTGACTTCCTGTCACAGGGTTGCCTCAATATAGACTAGGTTTTCTCTCCTGAAAGTATTCTTTCATTATTTACCACAAGGACAGGCTCAGTATCTTTTACACCCCTAAATTTTGTTTTCCTTTTAATTATACATTCCATATTTGAGTAATTTCTCTCCTTTTTCATTTTACTATATACTGTTAAAAGAAGTCATGCAGCTCCTACAATATTTTTCTTAGAAGTTTTTTTTTCCATGAAACTTCAATTCCTTAAATTCTGCTTTTATAAGTCCTCAGGCATGGACAAAATTCAGCCAAATTATTGCCATTTTGTAACAAATACCTTGTCCCTCATTTCTATCTGTGACCTCATCAGAATGGTTTCACCATACATGTTTCTACAAGATTTTGATCATGACCAGTTAAGCAAATTCTAGGAATATTCAAACTTTTTACTTATTTTTTTTCCACAATGCCCTACTAACAGCAATGTAACCTTTTTCTAGCTTGTTACTCTAAATAATTCTAGCTTCTGCCCGTTTCCAAAATCAAAGGTACTTCAACATTTTCAGGTATTTGTTTTAATAACAGCCCTGCTTCTTGGTCGGTACCAGTTATCTGTCTTAGTCCATTCTGGACTGTTATAGGACACCAATTGAGAGATAGAGAGAGAGAGAGGGAGAGATAGAGGGAGAGAAAGAGATGAGAGAGAGAGAGAGAGAGAGAGAATGCAGTCTCACGTCTCAAGCCCTTTTATAATCAGGATTAATTCACTTATGAGAGTAAAACTTCATGATCTAAATTTGAACATTACCCATTAGATCCCACCCCAAATCTTGTTGTATCTTGTTGTACTGGAAATTACATTTCCAACACATACCTTCTGGGGACACAAAAGAGCCACAGCAAGATACATCTCCCAATTATTAAGGCACCAGGAGACCTGATTGGATCTCAGTTAAAGGGCTAACTCATTTACTGGTAAGATCAATTCCACACAGAAATATGAGTTAGTCTACTGTCAGAAATATTTTGAACAGAAACAAAGTCTTTGTAAAGTCTTTTGAAGGGAGGGTAGGAGGAGATAAAGGTAGGGCAAGGGAATGGGAAAAATAATAACCAAGATATGTCATGTAAAGGTACAAATTCCCAATGATGAATGTCATCATACTGTATAGCTAAAATGTACCAATAAAGTTAATGAATTTAAAAAATAGAAATATTCTGAACCCCTTTTTATCGCTGGTACTTACTAGAGCATCAGACATATAATAAAATCTAAATGCATATTTTGAGCAAATAATTTAATGGTTCAATAAAGTATGCAACATTCTTTATCTCCAGGGCATAAAGTTGGTGCTTGGAGGTATTTTGATAATTATTTGTTGCTAAGGAAATGGAAATGGTGGCTACAGTCCCAAGCACACTGAGAAGTATTTGTAGGTAATCATAAAATTGAAAACAAACTAAAATTGTTATACCTTTGCCCTAGGTTAAAAGAAAGGTCACATATCAAGGATCACAGACTTGTTAGATTTTTGGCGGGGTTACTGTTGGAAAAACATGGCTCAATAGACATTTTTAAAAGAGTTTAAGTCTTGAATGACTTTCAATTTTCTCTATTTTGGTTTAAAAAGATGAAACTCACATTTTAATCTTTTAAAATTCTCTTGGAAACAAGAAACTCACAAATGTTGTCAATCTAAACAAATATCTCTGATTGAAATTTTCCTTCCTGAACACTCATTGAGAATTATGCATTTAAGGGCTTTTTATAACTTAATCTGCATAACCTTGAAGAGTCTCTTCAACTTTTAGCTGATTAAAAATATTTTTCACAGTCGGTAAAGCAAGATATGACTTATGCTATGTGTATTTAATCTAGGAAATATGCTTTATGTGCTCCATTAAGTCATTCGTGAAATTGCATTAGTGCCAACCCATTAGTACATCTTTTTCAGATACATCCGTGGCCCTCTCTTGACAGGCAAATTAATAGTTTCATCAATCTACACAGAAATTTATAGTGACCTTATAATACAAAGAAAACTATCTATTTTATCAGAAATTGCAAAAGAAATCAAATATAATTTTCAATAAAATGCGAGAGAAATGAGTGGGACAAGATAATATCACAATTCTTGATGTATGATAGTGTCATATTTATAGATGTTATTAAATTGTATCGATTTATGAGGCTAAAATATCAAAATTTAGCATACAATAGATTATTGTAAGAATAATGTTGAAAATATGGTAACATTCTTAAGACTCCAAGAAAATTATTAGAACAAAAAACATACTGTTTTCTTCACATGAAAACTGTTAAAATGGAAGCATATTGGTAAATGATGACAGATTCATATAACATGTGTTCCTTTTTAAAAAATTAGTGATTACTAATTCTAACCCTTTTGTTACTATATGAATGGCCAGCATTGTAGCTAGGTGGTTTTGTATTTAAATCTTCAGCTCAACACTTTTAATGATTCATTATTTAGCATTTTGGAGTTGCATTTCAAATGTCAGTTTCCACTGTTCTGTCTTTGGTTTTTAATTTTTTGAACATTTAATGTTAGTGTATATTGTTTCCATAAGAATAAATTATGGCATGGGAAAATTTTTCTGATGTGTACTTGTTTCAAATCATCTGCCATCTACTCACTATACCACTCACAGCTTACAAATTATGCTGTATTAGTTATAGACAGACTGGCATGAAAATGATCACCATCACCTCCTCTGTGTCCACCTCAGAGCAAAGTCCTTCTCTTTCCTCTGAATTTTTATAGGACTTAATGCTTATTTAATTAATATGATAAATGTCATGATATTGTTAGTAATAACTTCTTAGGAATGTTCCTTATCTTTTGAACTAGAGTATAAATTCTGCATGGGCAATTTCTAAGATAGTTAAAGCTAGAGCTCTAGCATCAGACAGGATTGAGGTCAAATCATAGGTCTGGCATTTCAGTATCTATGAGAAATTCAATAAATTGCTTCACTGCTCTAAATTTAGGGTTTCCTCATTTGTTCAAAGCAATATGGCATAACTGCCTATATTATAAGGTTATGATATCCCCTCAAAACAATTTAGCACTCAGTTGTACATGTATAAGAAACACCATAGAAATTTGTGGATGGCAAAAAAATTGTCTTGTGGAATGTATCCTTCAAAATATATTGATTCAGGGGCCTGAGATTTAGCACAGTGGCACTGTGCCTTCCTCCCAAGCACAAGGTCCTCAGTTTGATTCCCAGTACCCCCCCAAATCAACAATAACAAAAAACAAAATATATTGATACAGAATTCATGTGGTTGAAATTACGTCAATCTCATTTTTTATTCCTATAAAATTTAGACTCAATCTCATCTTTCTAAAACAACTAATGGGTCAGAACCCACCAGGGGAGGGGTATAAACAATATAGGCTTTTAAGGTACCCAACTTTTAGCCCACGGATTGGGCTGGCCTGGGCCACATTAAATGCAGGGGATTGCCTTTGCCCACATATAGAGTATACAATGTACTTAAGGTATATAATAAGTAAGAGAACTTCCTTTTAAAATTTTTTTACTGTGACACAGGCATGTCCAACACGTGGCTAGACTGCCTGTGCTTAAATTCCACCTCTGGCACTGTGAGATATTGAGTAATTTGCTTAAACTCTCTAAGCCTCAGTTTGTTCATCTGTAAAATGGTGGTGACCATACATCTGACATAAAGTTATTGTAAGTATAAAATGGCCAATGAATGTGAGGTCCTTCAAACATTACCAGGCACATAACTCAATAAAATGTTAGCAATTAGCATTATATTTGTGCCACTCTTTCAAATATGTTGGATTCTCAATTTTAGGTCCTCATGAAATAGAAAAGAAATTTTTACACTACATAGAACAATCATTATGGAAAATAACACAGGAAGGGTAATAACCAAAACTATTGTCCCTATCTGGAGGTTCGTGAAATTCATTGAGTGGCTGAAGATGTAAAAGGCTACTCTCAAATTAAGTTTTCAGTTATTTACAATTGATGGTCCATACGCTTTTTCAGAATTTCACATTGACCAATGTTCACATTGGTTGTGCTAAGAAGATAAGAATTACCAATTTAAATTATTTTATATTTAATTCATTCTATAAGACCAAGGTCAAGTCCCATCTTTTAAAGAAATTCCACCAGATTTCTTGAGATTCCATAATACTTTTATCATCAGCAGGAGTCAGCAAACTAAGAATGCAAGTGTATATTTGTGTGCCTCGTGCTAATGTTTAGATCCAGAATGTCCCCAAAGGCCCATGTATTAAATGCTTGTTCCCCAGCCTGACACTAGTGGAAGGTGATAGAACTTTTAAAAGGTGGGACCTAGTGGAGACTTTCTAAAAGGTCATTGGAGTGTACTCTCAAAGAAGATTGTAGGACAAGATCTCTTCCTCTTTTTAATTTCCCCTACTGGCCATGGAGTGAAAGGCTTTCTTCCATGAAGCAACTCTGTGCCAAGATGTGTTGAATTATCATAGACTCAAAAGGATCGGGGCTGACCAATCAATCATGAACGGAAACCTCCAAACTGAGACAAAGTAAAATTATGGGCCTAGTATTTCATTTTTCTCTTGTTTCCTTGCCTTTTGTTTTTCTTTCCTTTCCTTTCCTTTTTTTCCCCCTTTCCTTTCCATCAGCATTATCGGTCCTTTTTATTTTTTTATTTCTTATTTTTTTAGTACATGTTTGCAGTACAATGGGGTGTTTGTACAAGTACATTACACATCTTAATTCTTTTTACATCTCCTGCCCCCCTTCATTACTTGATCATTTTCCCTTTTACAAATGACCTACCTTCTTGTTTCCTATTATCCATTTTTAAATTTTCCTTGTTAATTTATTTATACTTTTGATTTCTCATATAACAGAAAACCTGCAATATTTAGGCTTGTATGTCTGACTTATTTCACTTTATATTATGGTCTCAAAGTGCATCAATTTTCCTGAAAATGACTTAAATTTATCCTTTATGGAGACAAGTAACCATTTATGTGTAAATGCCATGTTTTCTTTATCTACTCTTCTGTTTATGGACATTTAGTGTTATTTCTTATATGTTAATTATCTTAGACATTGTCTTATAGTGAATAAAATCTAATTTTTGTATTTATAAAAGGTTGTAAATAAAATGAATAATACATGACAGAGATCATAATGTAGCCTGAAAACCCTAATATATTTACTATGTGTTCCTTGACAGAAAAAGTTTGCCAATCTCTGATTTGTAGCACCTCATTTGGCACTTAAATACTATTTAAAAAGATAATTTGTGTTCACTATTTTTGGTAGATGATAGTGGTTAATCATCATATCATTATTACATGTTTATAATATTTCAGGCCCTATGCTAACATTTTAAAGACATTATATTACTTGTTACTAGAGCCCTATCAGATAGATAGTAGTAATATCCTCATTTTATAGATAAAAACAGATTTAAAGTAATAAGAAACATGGCAACATCACAAGGCTAGTCAGGATTTCAGTTTATCTGCCTTACTTGAAAACTCAAGCTTTTATTCCTACTGTGGCCTGCTGCTGTTTTGTTCTCTTAAATCATTTAAATTATGTGCATGTGTGTTTAAACCTAGATTACAAATTCCTTAAAGGCAAAGGCTATGTCTTTCACAATATTTAGAGAATGTTACATGCACAGTGGCTCTTCAATAAATATTTATTAACTGCATGAATAAATTGATTCAGGTCAATGTTCAATCTTTTACAGGCCTACTGAGGGATGTGTTATTAAAGAACATAATCTTACATTCATAAATTAGGGTTCTACCTAACACTTCATAACTTTTCATAAATTCATACATAAATCTTTCTATTTGGACCTTCATTTTCCTATACTAAACTTAAACACTATTCAGAATGATATTTTTCACAAGCTACTTCCCTGTTTGTTTTCCTTTCTTCCTTCTTTCAACAAACTTTTGGCATGATGTTAATATATGTAAGTTAAGGAGGTAGACACATTAAACTTGGGCCATGTAATCATTTTACATTGTAGTCTAGGTCCCTCAGTCCTGTTTTTTATTTTACTTAAATAGATACCTTTCAAGTTTCAAGGCACGCTATTTAATTCTTACTGATGTCTAGATGTCAACTGGAATTAACCTCCACTTACAGCCCAGGCAAAGTTAGCTCAAAAGGCCAGTTTCCATGTGAGTCTAATGCCTTTTTCTGATATTCTGCATATCCAGGGACTTTACTGTTTGCAAATCTACTCTGGCTCTGATTTATGGCTTTTCCTGAATTCTCCTTTCCTCTCTGCATCTTGTTGCTGTGTCTTTATCAGTGCTAAGTCTTCAAATGTTTACCAGGTATTATTTCTTCTCCTTCATCTTAATCCAACTTCTGGTCTTTCCCCAACTTACCCAATGACATTCATGTAAGGAACCTGAGTGTGATGAACTTTGACTGGAAATCTACAGGCAGTGGTACTTGACCTTCTAAGAAAGAAAAAATAACAAAACATGGCTCCCACCCTCAGGAGAACTGTAGTTTTATAGAAGACACAGATTATCTATCTATCTATCTGTCTATCTATCTATCTATCTATCTATCTCTATTTATCTCTCTCTCTCTCTCTCTCTCTATATATATATATATATAATGGGAGAGTAAAAAATAAATAAATTTCCATTTTTTAAGGGGGATTGGTTTATGCAAGGCATAGAGATGCATACCTGCAATACCAGGTTCAAGCAGAAGGATTGGTTTAAAAAACAATACTATACCTATACAATTGCATACCAAAGCAGCCATTTAAAAATGATGTGTAGTACGAATAGATATGTATCTTGAAAAGACTGTTCATGGAAGATTATTTCTGTAAGCCTTGGAGAATATTCAGCAAATTGTCATCAGGAGTTATTTTGAGAGAGTGGGATCAGGCAGAGGAGTGGAGTTAAATTTAAAATTTCACTGTTTAACTCTATACATTTATGTTTTTTAAGGTGTAATAGAAAAACTTTATAATTAAAACATAAATAAAGCTGAATCAAAGGGCCATCTCATTGACATATATTGATTTTAAGAATTCAAGATTTATTGGATTTATTGAATTTTTCACATAGAGCATATATACTTGTGGACAATGAGACATTTTTGCAGTTCTGAGAGAGATTGCTAGCATAGTAAAAATCTTTTTATATTTTTTATAATTGTTATAGAAGAAGTTTTAGCTAAGTTCCATTCTCCATGGTGCACAAGTGATAACAAAGAATATAAAAGCAGTGAATGAATGGAAAAAATCATTTTCAAGAAGTATATCCTTTGGATCATTATGCCATCAATACTCATTATCAATCAATCAATCTATTTTTGACCAATTCACACGAGAGTGCTTCATAGGTGGTGTTTCAGAATTTGTTAGAAAGTGATATGGATATGAATATCTTGGTTTTAGGAAAAGCTGGCTTGTGATATGCTAAAGTGTAGAATGCATGAGGATGGGGGCAGGAAGAAGGGGAAAAGAAAAGGAAGTAAAAAGATCAAAATGAGATATGTATATGTAGCAATACCCCATGATGAATACATTTATTCTGTATCATAAACATATACTAATAAATCTTTTCAAAAACCATATGGGATAGAATGGGTACGATCTGGTACATTATAGGCAAAGGTATATGGCTAGAAATAAGAATGTAAATTTTTAAAAATGGTGATGATATTGATATAAAAGACCTAAAAGCAACCTAACCATTCATAAATAAATATTTAAATAAGCTCCCTATGATATATCCATATTATACCTTAATAACAAAATGACTTAAGTCTGTATATACTGGCAGAGAAGGCAGAGAAAGGTGTCCAGAAAATATTAATGTTAAACATGCAAAAGAGGAGATTTAGTATGATGACATTTGTGTAAAATTAATAGCTTGTCAGAGAGGGTTCTTTGCATTTAAAAGATACCTGAAAAAATGTACAAAAGTCTAAGAAAACAGTTTGGATTGTCAGGGTTGAAGGTAGGTAGAGATAAAAAGTAATAAAAAGACTATATCCTTCTTTACTGTTTTAACTCTTTATGAAACATATGCATTTTGTTTGTTTTTTTGTTATGCTGTGCTAGGGATTGAATCCCGAGCCTTTGCATGTCAGGGTAGTGCTCTCCCACTGAGCTATACCCTTAGTGAAGAGGAGAAATATATTCCAGGCAGAGGAAACAGCTTTTGAAGTTAATTACCAACATTACGGCCTGTCTCTTTTTCTTCGTTTTCTTTTCTCACCTATCACTATCACTTGCAAGGTCTGCCACCTTTGTTTTCTTTGCCAGTCTTCTCATTGACAGCTTGTCAAAGCCTCTTCTCAATTTTAACCACATGTGAAGTGTGTATCTGGGCAGTCTCTAAAATATTTCAGGCAACTGTGCAAATTATCATTAAAATTTGGAACAGAGAGATCTTCCCAATTGTTAAACAAATGATGCAAAGTGCCTACACATTACTCTAGATTTAAAGCTAGCCACAATTTACAATATCTAATAAACTGAGTTAAGAAACATTTGGAATTGAAGTGATGAGCTGAACATTTTGATCACCTAGGTAACAATGTTAGGAAAGAAATCCTTAACCTTTGTGAACTAGCAAACACTGTATCTACAAATGAAGAATTACCCAGCTTCTGCCTTTTCAATGCCCTTCATTTAAATGATAAATATCATAAGAGAAATTGTGGTGTAAAGAAAAAGGTTAGTCTTTGCTTTGCAGACAGAAAAATCTAATTTGCATTTATGCATATGGTCAATTGTGAGCCTCATTTTCTTATTTTTAACTTTATTTTTTTCATTTTTTATTAGTTAATGTTTGCAGAATAAAATGGTTACACTTCTTGCAGGGAGTTGTACATGCACATAACACATCTCAATTCTTTTTTTTCATCCTGTTCTCTCCCTCCAGCTTCCCTTCATCTCTTGTTGCCCTTCCCTTTTGCAAAAGATCTACCTCCGTATTTCCTATTATCTGTCCTTTATTTTTGCTTTTGATTTATATTTGGTGTTTCTCATATAAGATAAACTATGAAATATTTAAGTTTGTGTGTCTGATTCATTTCACTTAGTATTATAGTCTCAAAGTGCATCCATTTTCTCACAATTGATTCAAATTTATCCTTCTTTGTGGGAGAGTGAAACTTGACTTCATCTATAAAATAGAGAGGGTAATATATAATAGAATTGCTAAATAGATTAGAAATAAATCTCTACCAAGTAACTATAGCTATCAGAGAGTCTGAAACATATCAAATATTTGCAAAAAGGTAGCCATTATTATTATCATAATTTCAGTTTAATCTGTTTCAGGTATCTTGGGCTATTGGTTCACTTGAGTAAACATCAGGCCACTTTGTGCTAATGAGGAGAAAGTCTGGTCTCACATTTACTCTTTTATATGCATCAATATGTTTAAGAATTATAACAATGCTTTATGATGTATGTATTATTATTTGTAGTTTTATGATGAGGAAATATATATTCAAAGAGGTTAATTTACAGACTAGTAACAATTGGTCAAAGGCAAGAATGGAAATCAAATTTGTCATATTCCATAGCTAAATATATGCTATTAAGAACTAAAATTATAATTCAATTTTATCTTTACAGCTGCTGAACCAAGTCTCAGTCATGTCATTCCCCCCATCCTGTAATTTCTACTCAATCTTCAAATTTCACATTACCTATTAAAATTTACAAATTTGGAAACTTTTATTAGCTATATTTCAAAATAACAAATTAATTCTCAAATCAAATACTTAATTTTCAAGACAAAATTGATCTTAATCTAGTTCATTAAAATCCTCTGTGTGATAGACATATATTAGGAATGATAACAGCAACAGCATAGAGTTTTAAAAAATTCTCAATTCGCTCAGGCCACAAGGGATAAGGAATTAATACTTTGTTTTGAAATCAGAATGCTAGTATGTAGCTTAGCTAAAGTTTAAAAAAAATAGAACAAATATTTAAAGTTTAGTCCAATAAATCTTCATGTCACAAAATATTTTTGAAATATAAAAGGTATTGAAAGAATTGTCAATATGAGTAACTGCTGAAGTCAATGTCAAAAGACAATTTGGGATCATAATTTGAATCCTCAGAAACCTAACTTACAAAAAATATGGAAAACATCTCATCTAATATTTCAGCTTCCTTGGATATAATGGCTGAAAAGTTAAAGAAATATCCAAGAACTAGACAGAGTCAAGACCAAAATAACATCAAGAAACTAGTGTCAACGAAGGGTAGCTAACTTATTTTATTTTCTGTTTTATTCTAAGAGCAAACAGCAAATAAATTTTGACAAATCTCAGAAAATCAAAACACATGCACAGAGGTTACATTGAACAGCTAAGTTGTGATACCAAATAAACAGAAAATCCATAAAAAGTGTATATAAATAGCAACCACCCTTATATCTACTTTGGATATTTCTAGACATACTGGGGAATGCTTAAATATTAGGCAATAACAGGATTTTCTTGCTTGATAAAGTATTCATTTGAATACCTTCAAATACTTGACTGCATTTCCTGGCCTAAGGAGCACATGGAATTTATTATCTCTTCATTGTTTGAACTCCTGAGACCACAAGGAACGTCAAAGCAATAATTTTAATTTTCATAGGAAAGAAAGAAGAGATAGTATAACTTTGGAAATGTGAGATAGAGGAAGTAATGATAAACCAGTATTATGAATTCACCTATATCTGGGAAATTAGCTTAAGTACAGCATATATTGTAACATTCTTAACAATTTTCTTTCTGTTAATTCCTTAAATCAATGGTGCTCAACTAGGGTGACTTTGCCCACTCCCCAAAATTTCATTTAGTAGTGGTTGGAGATAGTTTGGGTTCATAGAATTCACAATGGTAGGGATGCTTTTGACATATGGTAGGTATAGGCCAAGGATGCTATTAAACATCCATAATACACAGGTCAGCCCCCCATAACAAAAAAGTCATCTGGTGAAAAATGATAATAGCATTGAGGTTGAAAAATCCTGCCTTAAATTACACTCAATGTGCCTGTGACATCAGCCTTTAGAATAAAATAATCAGGCCCTGGGGATTTAGCTCAGTGGTTCCGCTGCCTGCCTCGCAAGCACAAGGTCCCAAGTTCAATCCCCAGTACCAAAAAAAGAAAAGAAAAAAAAAGGTAAAATAAAAGAATCTTCATAGCTATCTATCCGTCATGCCATAAATTACCCCAAACTCATCTTCTTTTCACTGCTTTGCACCACCTGATTTTTCCAATCCAGTTACTCCTGGTCTTACATGACAATGCATATTTGTTCTCAATTTCTACAATACAATTACAATATGACATCTGATTTCAAACTGTTCATTCTGGCAGGGAAAATGCTCAAAATATTCATTCTAATACCCGTCCTTCTGCTTCATATTTCAGTCTACAACAGGAGACATTTTTGCAGCCATATTCCATGCCTTTACAATGGTCTTTCTCTGCCAAAGCTGCAATCAACAGTGAAGTCAAAAACATTGTCTGGAGAATGAAAAGACATTATAAACAAACAACATCTCATAGAAATTCAAGAGGTTGCATGTTCCTACAGTGGCAAGAGACAGAGCAAGTGTTAAGAAACAGACCTTACTCGGCAGGAAAAAACAAACCAAAACAGCAGAGCTACTTTTTAATGCTAATGTTTTGATACAAGGGTAACACGTAACTCCTGCCAAATTTACTACACCATATCAGGCTTTTATTATACAAAATCACCTTATTTTAGGAACAAGTCCTGACCTATAGTATGTACGTTACTATATAATGACAAGCTATTAATATAAGTATTCATTATATTACTACAACGCAAGATACTCTATCACTGAATCCCAAACTAAGATAGATACCTTTTAAATGGGTGTCAGCAAAACACTACATGAGAGAATAAGCAAGACTTTTGAAAAGTGAGCGCAAAGGTGCTATTTAACTTTACCCTCTATTGATGAGTCATGCTATACTTACAGAGGCATTTTAAGTTCTACATAAAAGTTATTGACAAAATTGCTCTAAGAAAGACAACTGGTGTTTTAGATGAGAAATGTGTCTCCTACAGTTACAATTTCCTAACTCTCACATAAGAATCAAGGTTTAATTGAAAGATACTATGGTAGAATCTTTAAATATAAATACCAACTCACATTAGACCTAACAATAATATTGATCATGCTTCTAATATCTAACTTTTCATATTTTATTATGAAAAGTTGATGGCAGCTTTCCAAAAACTTCCAGCCATCTAAGATTATATCACTACTTATTTTCACAATAAGAATACAAGGATTTATTTTCTTGCCATTCTTTATTCTAAATCAGATTAAAAACTGCATTTCTCCACTTTACACAGATCGCCACCTTTGGCCTCTTTTCACTTTGTTGTGGGTCACTTCTTGGAACTCATGGGCTATATCATTCCTGATCCAGTGCTACAACCTCCTCAAAGAATCAAGAGCTTAAATGGATGCACTTTGAAACCATACTCTCACATGTAAATATCACATTGTCTAACTTCTTCCTTTCTTATCTTTATTTCTTTCACTTCTTTCTATTTTCGAATTGTTATGGCTAATGTTTCCAGAATTATATTGAACAGGAGTGGTGATAGTGGGCATCCTTATCTTGTTTCTTATTTTAGTGTGAAAGTTTTCAGTTTTTGACCATTTAGTATGATGTTGGCTGTTTTTTCATAGATAGCCTTAATCAGGTTGTGTTGAAGACCTTCTATTCCAATTTTCTGTAGGGTTTTTATCGTGAATGGGTGCAGGATTTTGTCGAATGCCTTTTCTGCATCTATTGAGATGATTATGTAGTTTTTGTCCTTGACTCTGTTAATATGGTGTATTACATTTATTGATTTACAAATGTTGAAGCATCCTTGCATCCCTGCAGTAAATCCGACTTGGTCAGGGTGTATGATCTTCTTGATGACCCTCTGTATTCTGTTTGCCAGTATCTTGTTGAGGATTTTTGCATCTATGTTCATTAGGGAGATTGACCTATAGTTACCTTTTTGGGTTGGGTCTTTCCCTGGTTTTGGAATCAAAGTAACACTTGCTTTGTTGATGATATGATACTTTACATAGAAGACCAAAAAAGTCCACCAAAAGACTTCTAGACTTAATTGATAGATTCAGTAGAGTAGCTGGATACAAGGTCAACACTCAAAAAACAGTAGCCTTCTTGTACACAAATAACAGATTACTGAGAGAGAAATTAGGGAAACAATTCCTTTAAAATAGCATCAAAAAATGAACTATCTAGGAGTCAGTATAACAAAGGAAGCAAAAGACCTCTACACTGAAAACTATAGCACTTTGAAAAAGGAGATTGAAGAGGATAAAAGAAATGGAAAGACATCCCTTGTTCCTGGATATATAGTGAAAATGGCCATACTTCCAAAACTATTATATAGGTTTAATGGAATGGCAATTGAAATTCCAACAATATACTTTACAGAACTAGAGAAAACTAACCAAAAATTCATTTGGAACCAGAAGAGACCTAGAATAGCAAAATAAATTTTAGGCAACAGAGATATGGCTGGGCGTATTACAATCCCCAACTTGAAACTATACTACAAAGCTATTGTGATAAAAACAACATGGTATTGGCAAAGAAACACATCTGAGGATCAGTGGAATAGATTAAAAGATTCAGAAACAACTACAGATTTGCTCAGCCACCTCATCTTTATCAAAGGAGCCTTTCCATCCTCATTGGAGGAAAGATAGCCTATTTAATAAATGGTGTTGGAAAAACTGGATTTCAACCTGCCAAAGATTAAAACTTGACCCATGCCTATCACCATCCACTAAATTAAGATTGAAGTGGATTAAAAGTTTAAATATTAGGACAGAAACACTAAATTTGCTGGAAGATAAGTTAAGTAGAACTCTTAAAGATATTGCTACAGGAAAATATTTTATTAACAAAACCTCAGTGGCACAGGAACTAGCACAAAGAATCAACAACTGGAATCTCATCTTATTAAAAAGCTTCTGCATTGCTAAAGAAACCACCAACAGAGCTAAGAGACAACCTAAAATGTGGGAAAAGATGTTTTAGCAACTGTATCTTAGACAAAGGACTGCTATCTAGAATATATAAAGAACTGAAAAAAATCAGACCCCCCAAATTCAAAGACCCAATTCAAAAATGGGCATCTGAAATGAACAGACATTTCTCAGACAAAGAAGTTAAAGCAGTAAATAAATATATAAAAAATGTTCAACATCACTGGTCAATCAAGAGATGCAGATGAAAACAACACTGAGATTCCACCTCACCACAGAAAGAATGGCTGCTATTAAGAAATCATCTAATAACAAATGCTGGCGGGGGTGTGGGGAGAAACAAACCCTTCTCCATTGTTGGTGGGAGTGCAGACTGGTGCAACCACTGTGGAAATCAGTATGGAGATACCTCAAAGAACTAGGCTTAGAGTTCCCATTCGACCCAACTATCCCCTTGCTGGGTATTTTCACAAAAGAATTAAAAGAATCATACCACAGTGATATATGTGCATCCATGTTTATAGCTGCACAGTTCGTAATAGAGCAAGCTTGGAAACAGCCCAAGTGTGCATCAACTGGAGACTGTATCTTGTATCTTATCTCTTGGTGGGAGTTGACTCACTGTATCATCCCAATACTGGCAACCTTCGCAAGAAGGTTATTGCAAGAACCAAATGAAGTAAAGTATGATATGTGTAAAGTACTTTTACTTTATTAATGATAGACACTGAATACATAATATAGTTCAAATAACTACAAAACAAGGGAAGAAGATCAAATAATGAAGGACTTCATCATTTTCCTTCTGAGTTTTTTGTCTTTTGTACTCCCTGTTACTTAGTGGTACCAGTGTCTTCCCAGCTTGAAATTTCAGTCATAATACTTAATCCTGTTTTGCATTTGGTTCCTAATATATCTCTTGCCAATTTTGTTGCTTGCATCTCTAGAATATGTCTTCTGTACCTATTTTCTTTTGTCCCACTACCACTATACCAGTCCTGACTCTCCTTCCTTTCACAATAACAATTCACTTTTCAGTAGATATCTTCTTATTTCCAATCTGTACTACAGTTTGGTACCAGATCAATCATCTGATTTGCCACTTCATTAATAGAATGGAGTATTACTCAGCCATAAAGAACGAGAAACTAGAGTCATTTATAGCTAAATGGATGCATATTGAGGCCATACTCTTAAGTGAAATAAATAGGACACACATGTGTAAATACCAAATAGTTTCTCTAGTATGAGAAACTGAAATTGTAAATAAGGGTTACAATGATCAAAATGAATAATTGATAATTTGAAATAGGAAAAAAGGTCCAAAGAGGTAGGGGTGAAGGGAGGGGAAGGGGAAACAAAAGAAAGGGAAGGAAAAATTATGAGGAAAAAAATGGAAGTGATGTCTATGTAAAAAGGGAAGGGTGGAGGGGGTGAACAGCGCACAGGTAATGGGGACAAAATAAGAATCAAGATACATCATGTACAGGTACAAGCACCCAATGATAAATGTAAATGTATTGTATACCTAAAATGTGCCAATAAAAGAATTTAAGAATAAATATATATGTATGTATATATATATATATATATATATATTGCATTGTCTCTCTAGTGTGAGAAATTGAATGTGTAAATAAATACCAAAAGGTATAATAGATATTATGAAATAAGAAGAAATTGTTCAAAATTACACCGAGTGTGAGATACTTTGTTCATAATTAAAATGTTTCATGCCTAAAAAGTTATAATATTATTAGGAAATGAGTTAAGAGATAGATTACCGAGCTGGGGATTTAACTCAGTGGTTCCATCACCTGCCTCGCAAGCGCAAGGTCCCAAGTTTGATCCCCAGTACAAAAAAAAAAAAAGAGAGAGAGATAGATTAGCAAATGAAAATATATTCTTTTAAGATCCTGATACACAGTGTATTATCATTATTTTCTAATTATTTTTGTTATGAAAAATTAATTGTTCATAAAATGACTTATATATTTTTATTAATATCTACTTGTATTACATTAAAATAAAGATTTTTAAAAATAAAAAAATAAAATAAAGATTTAAAAATTTTTAAAAAGAAAAAAAAAAGAATCAACAGAGTTGGTGTGGGCCAATAATACCACCCTTCAGATCTGCACTAATTCTTTTCTTGTAATTTGAATGTGACTATATAAGACACTGTTGAGGGTTAGAAAAAAGATGAGGATTTTCTATCATGGTTACATAAATAGATACATATTAGATATTATTGACCTACACTTTTCAAAATCCTTCAGTTACCCAACCTCTGGCAACATATCTCAGGACACATCCTTCTACAGGCTCTGGAGTTCTTCCATTTTACCTATAGTTTCTTTCTCCTTTTCCTGTCATTTCACTTCCTCTAGACCCAGATCTATATTCCTGCTACAATCTTTTTAGCGATCTATTGTGAACAAGTTTTTTTAACCCATATTTCAGAGGTTAAAACCTCCATTCCCAAAGTACTTATCAGAAACAACCACTTTTCCCATTAAAGAAAGTCTGAAGTCAGCTTTTAGAGACTATGCCTAAATCCTTCACTAGAACTCTTTTTATACAGTCACATATTATATAAGCACAATATCTTGAATATAATAGTCACATGATAAAAAGACACTTATATGACAGAATATTTTCAACCATTAAAATTAATGTAGAAGAATTAAGTATTGATCTGAAAAATATACATCATTTATTATTGACAGGAAAAGTAGATTGCAAAATTAAAGATTATAGAATTATAACATTATTCTACATTAATATATTTATGTTTATATTTATAGTAATATATCAAAAAGTTGAGTAGTTATTCCTGGTTCTGCAGCATTATAGATGACTCATATTCTCTTATATATTTTGTATTTTCAAAATTTCCCACAATTAACTTGATAAGTATTTGTTATAAATAAAAATATTTTTGATGAAATGAAAAATAATGAAGTAGTCATTAGAAAGAGTTTATCTTAAAATGAAGAAAAGGGCCAGGAAAATTAAAAAAAAAAAACTTTACTAGAAAAACTTAGATAGAAAGCTAAGCTAATGGTTCAGATTTGCAAAACTTTCTGAAAAAAAAAAATTAAGAAACTAATGGAAAAAAAGAAAACTTACCATAGCAAAGAATTTTTAATTTGACCAGAATGAGGGCTAATGAAGTACTAGGCTTTCATAATTACATTTCCTCTTCTTACGTTAGAAAAATAACATGGAATAATTTTCTAAAGTTAGGGAGTGAGGTAGTTTGATCACCACGGACTCAACCAAGGTATTTTTTTTTAAAGAAAAGAGCACTAAACTGTATGTTCCAAGGTCTGTCCTAGGCCTATAATTTTAGATAAGTGAAGTTATCTCTGAGTTTCAGGTTTTCCATTCTAAAAGCCTCCTCAAATTTAGTCAGTTTTATTTGTCTTCATACTTTCTATGTGCAAAATATCTGACAGAGTACACATTTATAAATACTTGCTATGTGCATAACGTACAAAACAATGAAATTGAACTAAGTATTCCCTAGGCCCCTCTCTAGATTGTAATGTATGTCGTTCAACACAATATGTGCTCAATACTTATTATTTATAATGTACTTCATTGTGCATAATAAAGATACAAATTACAACAGTGTCTTGCAAGATACTGATAACTTTCTTGTATAAACAGGATAACATGGTGGTTCTCTCCCATTTACTGATAGTTATCTAATAGTCTGTAGTAAAAATCATATCTGTAAAAAGCAGCTTAGAAGTTGCTTAAGGCAAATAAATGATTTCGGATGAACAGAACATCTGCTCTGTCTTTTATCTCTTCCCTCTACTTATTCTAGGCTAGGATACTTGGAGGAAATTTTGGATTCATCCAATTTTACTGATTTTGAGCTGCTGTCTCAGAAGGACTCTGGTGGTGGGGCAAGCCTGTAATCTCAGCATTTTGGAGGCTGAGGCAGGAATATCACAAAGTCGAGGCCAGACTTCATGGACTACACAGAGATTTTTGTCTCAAAAAAAAAAAAAAGAACAAAATATCTACTCTGAAACAAAACTTTAGCATCTAAGGTACTCACTCTCTAAAAGTCATCTCAGTTCTAAACTGTTCATCTCCAAATCTAATGACCCAGACTGTAGCTCTTAGGAAAGAAGCAGGGGGTTATTGTAACCCTATGTAACATTAAAAACTTCTACTTTATATTTTTGCACAGTCTCAACATTCTGTAGGGAGAAGAGAAGAAAGATTACATTTCCAATTTTCTCTTCCTACCAAGTCAGGGAACTGTATTTTGTTTGTTTGTTTGTTTGTTTGTTTTATCTCCTTCTAGTTACATGTTGCCTATAGGGTTTCTTGTTTTCACTTTCTTTTATTTATATATTAATTGGTACATTTTAGGTATACAATACATTTACATTTATCATTGGGTGTTTGTACCTGAACATGATGTATCTTAGTTCTTATTTTTCCCCCATTACCTATATGCCCTTAACCCCCACAACCCTTCCCTATTTACGTAGACTTTGTTTCCATTTTTTTTTCTTTCTCATAATTTTTCCTTTCCTTTCTTCCCTTTCCCCTTCCCCTTCTGCCACCCCTACCCCTTTGGACCTTTTCCTATTTCAAATTGTCAATTATTCGTTTTAATCATTTTGATCCTTATTTACACTTTCAGTTTCTCACACTAGAGAAACTATTCGGTATTTACACATGTGTGTCCTATTTATTTCACTTAAGAGTATGGCCTCAATATGCATCCATTTAGCTATAAATGACTCTAGTTTCTCATTCTTTATGGCTGAGTAGTACTCCATTTTATAAAAAAACCACATCTTGTTTTCACTTTTGAAGTGCTTCTCAAATTTTTAAAATGAATATTTCCTTTTGCTAAACATAAACATCTCATAAATGTTATTTACTTTATATAATTAAATAAGTATATTTTCAATTCCTCAAACATAAAGATATTGATACACTTTCTTCAAAGCAGGCATTTTCTCCACAAATCTCCATTCTCCAAGATCACTGATAAGGGATAAGAATAGGCCACTACAGATCCTCCCATGATTAAATCACTGAGAAAATAGACAACAACTAAGTGAAAAAACCACTGTATGAGATCCATAATAAGTGTCTTAGATTAAAGGAGAAGCTACCTTGACTTATCAAAAAGAATTCAGAGAAAGCAAGGAATTTAAATTGAGCTTTGAAGGACAGGTTACAATATCACTAAATAGAAGACAGATGTATGATCAAGGATGCAGAACGAAAAAATCATATGGAGAAAAAGCAAGCAGATCAGTTTTATTTGAGTAAAAGTTTCATCTAAGAGTATTGTGGGAGATAAAGTTGATCAGGACATGAGAATGATGAGAATATGTGTTAATTATTTTTAAAAATTTTAAGGAGATGCGAGTGTTAACTACCCCTATTTCATTATTACACACTGTTTACACGTATCAAATTATCACTGAGCCACATAAATTTGTACAATTAAAATAATAAACAAGACGCTTGACTAATTTTGTTTAATTTTTCATGTATTTGTTTTCATCCAAAATTCCAAAGAGAAATGATAGATATACATAAATAACCTAAATGTGCAATACTAATTCTGATTTGGGAGAGTGTAGGGGCTGAAAAGGGATATGTATCATCCAGGGTAACATAAAAGAGCATATCATGAAGAAGCTATCCTCTGTTAAAACAACAATAAAAAGAAACCAAGCCAGTCATGGCGATACATGCCTGTACTTCCAGCTACTAAGGAGGCTGAAGCAGGATCACAAATTGACAGACAGTTTAGGCAACTGCATTAGTTAAGGTTGTATAGAGGAAAAGAATCATATATATATATACATATATATATATATATGTATATATATATATATATATAGCTATTTATTAAGTACTTCAGATAATCAGCAGCAGGAGAGTCTACAGAGGCCTTCTGAGGATCAGAGGTAAGAGAATCCATAATGGAGAGCCAGGATATCAAGTAGTTACTCAGACCAAGAAGATAGCAGCAACAGAACAAAAGGAGTCAAGGATGCAGTACCAGTTTAAGGTAAAAGGGCAGGAAGCTTAGTGGAGAGGTGCCAGTGCAAGTTTTTGGTGGAAGACTGAAGAAACTGGAGACCTGGAGACCAATGCCCAGATGGCACCAAAATAAATACCCTTTCAAGAAGACCAGAGCTCTTCAAAACAGGCATACTTCCTTCATTCTCTTCTTCATGCCATCAATTAACCATCACAACCCAACCCCTGTCAACTGAACAATCAGATACATATCCTTAAAATATATTTAATTTTTAAATACAATAGGAACTTCATAATTATGCCTAATATGACTCAACTATCCTGCGTACAATAAATAACACCAACATCTATTAGTAATTTTGACTTGGAATAGTGTAGGGGATGAGGAGGGGTATGTAGCATCCTGGGTAACATAAAAGAACCTATTGTGAAGAAGCTACATTCTTTGTAAAAACAAAAAGAAAGCAAGGCAGGCATGCAAGTTCAAGGCTAATCTGGCCAACTTAGTGAGATGTTGTCTCAAAAAAAAAGAAAAGAAAAGAAAAGGAAAGGAAAATGGTCTAGGGCTGTAGCTAGTAGCAGGATATTTGCCTAGCATACCCAAGCCCCTATGTTCATTCTTGAGCACCACACACACACATGCACATGCAAAAACACTCCTCCCAAAGATAAATTATGCTCCCTTTCAAATACAGTATGTATTATTGTTTAGTCTAGAGTATCTTGAGTACTTGTTTTAAAAGTGATGTTTTAAATTCAGATATCACTCATTTCTTCACTCATTCAACAAATGTTTATGGAGAAAGTGTTATATGACAGACATTTTGTTAGACATTTGGGACATAGAGGTAAAGAAATAGACTATTCTCTCTAATCTCACAGAGTTTATGGTGTATTAAGGAGCACATAAATTAATTAACTTCACAAATAAGTACTTCTTGTTGAATCACACCAAACTGTCAGTAATATTTGACAGTATTTGGCATCATAATGGGCAGTTTCATATGAGCAGACAATATACTAACATAATGTGGTGCAAGAACATAGTAACATATGAATGAAAAGTAGAGGAAACAATTAGAGTGTATTGATAGAATGAAGTGAGGGAACTTCATCTATTTTGGGATTTGGGAGAAGATTTCTTCGAGAAACTGATGATTAAACAGATCTGAAGGATGAATGGCCCTTAACTAGTCTAAGTTTAATGGGCTGTAAGTATTCCTGACCACATGAAGGAGCTGGTGTGGTAGAATAGTAATCAATTGAGTTCCTCAGCCCTCTTTGCCTTTAGGCAAGGCTAATGAGTCAAAAGCCTTCTTGACAAAGTCAAGAACGAAAATCAGATTGACAGGCTGAGGGTCTTGAGAACAAATGTCTGATGGTAAAGAAATTTAAAATGTCTAACTAAATGTTTAAACTAGAGCAAAATCAAGATCAAGAGCAATGAGGACTTTGCTGTAAAGCTAGGTATAACTCCTGCACATAATTACAATTATCAAATATTACTGGAATCATCTGGTCTGAGAAAAGATGAATTAAGTCAATCCAATCACTCAGAATGTGACAGTTTCCTTCCTTTAGGGGACAAGTGTATTAAAAATCTGATTAAATTACAGATAATCCCATATTCAGTATCATGTTCACATGAAAAGAGTCTGAAGCTCATTGTTTTATTTTGTTTGTTTTCGTTCTCTTTTGTGGGCTTTGTTTGATCTCACATTAGATTCATTTATCATCTTGACAAGCTATTTTGTATTGAAAATCTACCACTAAAGAAATGGGACAACATTTAACTGACAAGCACTCTTTGGCAGATGCTTTCTTGGGAAAATCTGCAGGAGCTCCGTATTTGCTAGAGAAAAACTACTCTTTTAGTGTGACTCATTTTTCTTCTTCCATGTAGTTCTTAGACCACTGAACCTATTCTCTGTAAAGAGAATTACTTCACTTGTTAAAAAGAAGCATTCAGCTTTACATAGGGCCAACTTCAATGTCACAGAAAATATTTAGAAGTTGAAATGCCAAAAAGATTTTTCTACAAACCAGTCTCCATTGTGATGTAATTCTATAATAGATCTACAGTGTTATCCTAGAACCAGTGGTGTTTCACACAGATAGATTGGTCAAGAAAGCATTTCTTAGCGTATCCACTCTGACTTAATTTTTATGGCTATTAATAGCACATGGATCTAAGCTCTGGAAAGCTTTAGCTTCTAGAAATACATATGGTTAAGTATGGATTGCTTATCATTTTGGCCAATGTTTTTTCTTTCTTTAAGTTTATTGGCACATTTTAGGTATACAATATGATGACATGCATCATTGGGAATTCGTACCTTTACATGGTATATCTTGGTTCTTATTTTTTTCTTCATTCCCCTACCCTGCCTTCAACCCCTCCACCCTTCCCTATTTACAAAGACTTTCCCATTTTTTCCTTTTCTTATATTTATTTCTTTCCCTTTTTTCCTTTCCCTTACGTCCCCATTTCCCCTTCCCCTTTGGGCCTTTTCTTCCTATTTCATATTATCTATTATACATTTATGTATTTCCTTCAATAAAAAATTTTTAGCACAGAAACACAGAAAAACTTATTGTGTGTATTGTGTAAAAGATTTTAGTTTTTGCATCGTTCAAAATAATCTTATGAGGTAGATGCTTTTATCCACATTTCACAGATGGTAGTACTGAGGTTCAGAAAAGTTCAGAAATTTACTTCGTATCACACAGCAAGGGAATCTCGATATGGTCTCTTCCAATGTGCTACTGCTTTAAACCACATGATTACCATATTCACAAGTATATCTTCCACCTAGACAACTTCTCAGGGCTTCAGAACGCAGAGATTTAAATGTTTAAAAGTCACTCTGGAATGCCATCAATGAACCTGTGTAGCCATATTCCTCCAAAACTAAAAGGTCTTTTTCTAACATATAATCAGAAACTTAAAGATATCCTCAAATAATGCATTTAATATAGAATATATACATTAAATCCCAAATCTTCTACCTGCTGAAGATAATGATATATGCACTATTGGAGAAAATGATATTGTTCTTAGTAATGGAAGTCCTCCCTTTGAAAGAGACCTTTTTTTTAGATAGAAGATGGGAGACAGGGTAGCGGTGGGGGTAGGGATAGGGATAGGGGTGGGGATGGGAGGACCAACTAAACAACACAAGGTGAAAGGGCAAGAAACCCCTAGAGTCACTCTTGAAGTATTATTAAATGTTTGCTGCATGCTTTCCAAGACAGTCACATTGGACAAAGTATTAGGACTTTGCCTAATAAATAGGAAAGGCAAGTTTGGGGAAAGATGAATTGTTTTCTCCACTGGAAATCTTTCAAGAATCTGGGTGAGTAAAGAAGAGAAAAGAGGGAAGTGAGGCTAGGGACTATCAAGTAGAGTATTTTAAAAGAGAAGAGAATGATCTCATGAATAATTCTGGATTAAATTTGCCTTGTGGTATAAAACATAATTTTCTTCTTCATCAACCTATGTATGGAACAATAGCAGTTATATTTAATAATAACAATAATAGATGTTAATTTTTATTGGTTACTTAATTTGTGTCCATTTTGTAACATGAATTATGTAATTTGATCTCTATTACAACCCTACAAGGTAAGCACTTCCATTATCCCCACTTGACTAAGAAGAATCTAAGGTTTAAAAGGTTAAGTAACATTGCCCAGATGCATAGCTAAGAAGGAGCTGAGTAAGAATGTGGATTCTAATCTGCATGCTTCATAAACCCATGGTACCAAGGGAAAAAATTCAAGAAGGTATGGAAAAGAAAAGGATGGAATGAATCTATTTCTGTTTTTACTCTTCCCCCATAGTTTCTAATTCTGTTCAAGAAAGCCCTGCATTGCCTTGTAGAAGAGATGGATGTGTCTTACATTCGATGAAAAGCAAGCCATCCCACTTCTGAATATTTGTTTGGAGGTCCCTCTCTGTCCTCAGTCTTCTGTAACCACTCCACAAATAAAGCTCAATTGCTTGAAGGAAAACTACAAATAAATGAAAACTACACTGATATTCAAAATACACTTGCATTATCCATATAGAGAATTCATTAGCATATTTGTTTTCCTCAGTACAAACAACCATCCAGTAAGTTTCTATAGCTCCTGCAAAAGTGATTTGGAAAACAGTGATTCTTAAAAGGACGAGGAACAACACTCAGCCCTTCAAAGTCCATTTGCATTTGCATATGTGAATTTTGAAAGACTTTCAAGTCAGCTAACACAAAGGGATCACTGTGGATGTCACCAGAAGGAATGAAAATAGATTAGCTGAAGAAGATATTGAAAACGATCATCGAAATTAATTTATTTGAAGAAACCATTCAGATTTGTCAATTCTGAACTTTAAATTGAATTCTAATCTTCTAGTTGTGTTTATTGATGCTTTGTAAATGTAAACAGCTTAGGTTTTTTTTTTAAGTTTATAAAATTGGAGAGATCAGACATAGCTCTTATATAAGAGCACTTAAGTAATTAGTGTACAAAGTAAATGTATGCACTAAATTTCTCTTGACATTTTTTTATTAGTTTAAAAGTATATTTTAAAACTTTTAAGATATTTTTCTCCTCCAAGGACATATTTAAAGTGGACATGTATAAAGGATCCACAGAGATAAATGGCACAATAGAAGAGTAGATTAGAAAAGAATAGAGATCATAGATGATTTTAAGGGATGAGTTGGTACTGTATATAGTGCAATTCAAGTGTAATTCCATCATTGTACAGTGGAGAAAACACTTGATCAAAACTTCAGATAATTATTTCTTAGCACATTCAGGTTGCCATAATGAAATCCTATAGATTAAATAGCTAAACAACCGAAATTAATTTCTTTTGTTCTGGGAGTTGAAATCTAAATCAAGGCACTGGCAGAATTAGTATCTGGTGAAGGCCTATTTCCCGATTTATACATGGCTACTACTTGCTGTATTCTCATGTTTGGAGAAAGGAAAGTACCTCTCTGGGGCCTATTTTATAAAGGAGCTGATTCCATTCATAGCCTAATCTTTTCTCATTGACCTCATCTCCTAACCTTATCATACTGGGTGGACTTTAGGTTTCAACATATGAATACTCAGACCATAACATTCCAACTCTGGACCTCTAAAGTTCATGGCCTTCTTGCATGCAAATTAATGCATTCACTCCCAATGGCTCTAAAGTATTAACTCATTGCAGCAGCATCTTTAAAGGTTAAATCCAAAATGTCATGTAAATATCATCTATGTCAGACATGGGTGAGACTCAAGATATAAAATGAAGTACTACTCAGCCATAAACAATGAGGAACTAGAGTCATTTATAGCTAAATGGATGCATATTGATGCCATACTCTTAAGTGAAATAAATAGGACACGCATGTGTAAATACCGAATAGTTTCTCTAGTGTGAGAAACTGAGAGTATAAATAAGGATTAAGAGGATTAATAACTAATAATTGATACTTTGAAATAGGAAAAGGTCCAAAGGGGTAGTGGTGGTGGAAGGAGATGGGGAAAGGAAAGAATGGAAAGGAAAAATTATGAGAAAAGAAAAAAAAATGGAAACAAAGTCTATGTAAATAGGAAAGGGTGGAGGGGTGAAGGGCACACAGGTAATAGGGAAAAAATAAGAACCAAGATACAGCATGTACAGGTACAAGCACCCAATGATAAATGTTAATGTATTGTATACCTAAAATGTACCAATAAATGAATTTAAGCAAAAAAAAAAAAAAGATATGTTTCTTCCTTATGAAAACTGTTCTATAGTGTGAACCTCAAAGTCAATTCATGTGCTTACAAAATTTAATGGTGTGACAGGCATAGAATATACATTCATACTCCAGAAAGGGGAAATAGGAAAGAAGGAGTAAGGGGTAATAGGTTCCAAGTGAGTTCCAAACCCAAATAGGTCAACATTAAATATTAAGGCTTGATAATAACCTATGACTTGTACTGGTTTGTAGACACATGGTAATGGAGATTACTACAATTCTGGGAAGTGTTTATTCATACCAGTTGCCCATTTTTTGATGTGATATTTTATTTTAGAGAGCCTAATTTTTTGAGTTAATTATATATCCTAGATAGTAGAATTCCATTTAAAATTATTTTTTTCTTCTTAAGAAATTTTACTACAAACATTCAAGAGAAGTCCAACTATACCTTCAACATTTTGCTTAGAAATTTCCTCAGTCAAATGTCATATTTAAATGCTTGCAAATTTTATGTTGGACAAAATACTAGAACATTCATCCAAGTTCTTTGCCACTTTATAAGAAGGATCACTACTCTCCTAGTTCCTAATAATATGCTTCTCATTTACATCTGAAACTCCATCAAAATGGTCTTTAGAATCCATATTTATACTATACTGTTCAAGACCACTTAGATTTTTCTTTAAGAATATTGAAGGACTGGGGATGGTAGAGTACTTGCTTACCATGTACAAGACCCTGGATTCAATCTCCAGTACATTTCATAAAGATGGAGAAGATCAAAACTTTCCCTAAAACTCTCCTCCTCACCTTCTGATTTGCCATTAACAGTATACTTATAGCAATGGAAGCGTTTTGTAGAATGCACCTCAAAATTCCTCCACCCTCCAATCATTATCCAGTTTCAAATCTTATTCCATATTTTATGTATTTGTTGCAGTAGCAATCACATTTCTTGTTACCAATTTTTATCTGTTCATAGTACTTTTGCCGTGCTATACCAAAGTACTATAGACTGCATGGTTTATAACCATCCATAGTTTGGGAGGCGTGGAGATCCAAGATCAACTCACCAGCAGATTCTGTGCCTGTTGAAGACTTGTTTCCTTGTTCACACGCTGCTTCTTCTCTCTTTCTCCTCATATGGTAGAAAAGGCAAAGTACCTTCTATGGTTTCCTCTTTTATAGAGTCACTAATTCCATTCATAAGGGCTCTGCCTTCCTAACCTAATCATCTTCCAACAGACTTACTTCCTAACATCTTCATATTGTTCATTAGATTTTAACATTTAATTCTTCTGAAGGGAATAAACTTTCATACTATAGCAATCTTTCAAGATCATATAGCTAGATAATATGGGTGATACCTGAGACATAAATGGGAAACGAACAAGAAATGAGTATAAAAAATCAGGCAAAATTAGGGAATTGGAAAAAATACCTAAAATAATCATAAAAAGACTAGCTTATTCAGGGTTAAAAAGTATAGACTTTTAACTTTAAAAATTTGAGAAACTTAATGTTTGCAATTAGGGAAGTAATATGATTAGATTTTTATTTTAGAAAAAATCTGCCCTTCAAGAAGTTGGAAAACATGTTACAAACACTAAATTCAAGCAAAGATTAGTTTAAATGCTATAGCAATTTTCTGGGTAAAACCAACCCAAGGAGGGTGCAACCAGGGATGAAGGATGAAATGACAATGACAGATACATAGATGGGAAGGAATAGACCTGCATTTTGTTATTGAGGTAGAGATCACACTGAATAGCAGCTTGAGACAAAATTAGATTGGGGAGGGAGAAGATGTCAAAGAGTGAACAGAGTATATATCATGACATGGTTCAGCACATGAACACTGGGTCCAGACAACCTGGATTCAAATCTTGGGATTTTCTATTCACTGACTACATGAGTTTAGGCAAATTACTTAACCTCTGTGTGCTTCAGTTTCCTCATTTGTATAATGTGAATAATTATAATATTTACCTCACAGGATGTGTTAAGAATTAATGAATTAAATTGTCTAAAATGTCAAAAGCTTTGTCTGGAATATAGTAAGTGCACCATAAGTGTTAGGGAAAATTTTGAAAAGACTCTCAGATTTCTGTCTCGACTGTTAATCCCAGGTCTTCCATTTATTGAGTTTAAAATGTTTTCTTAAAGACAGAGGTATTAGTCAGCTTTGCATTACTGTAATGAAACACCTGAGGCAACTTATTTGTAAATGAAAAAATGGTTTACAATGGACCCACGAAATTCATGGGGGTTACATTCCTAGAGCACCCGTAAATTTTGAAAAACTGAGAAATTCAGATCTAGTCAGAAAAATGCCTATTCATTCCTATTTGTATAGTTTGAACCCTAAATATGCTGTTTCCCATAGTTATGTCATTTAATTTAATAACATACCACATCAATAAAGCCTTAGAAGGTGCAGGGCGTTTTGGCAGCATCTTAGGGATCTTAGAGCTTTAAGAAGGACAAAACCAACACTAGAGCTAGCTATATGAGGTACAGCAACCTATATGATGCGGGAATGCTGGTGCGTCTGCCCTCGATGAGTTAAAGGGCAGCAGCCACTCAGCAGCACGAACTGAATAACGCTGTCGGATTGGCTACTTGAAATCCTCCTGCAAAAAAAAAATAAATGCAGAAGATATTTGTGTTTTCTGGGAAATTACAGGGATTTCTATGAACAATTAGTAGTTAGATTCTAAAGAAAAGTTTGAGAATGACAGCCCACAAACTAAACTGTGACTGTGTTTAACTCAGAGTTTTGAAAATCAAAGGCATGGCAGCTCCATCTGCTCAGTTGTGGCCAGGACAATAGATAATGGCACAACATGTGTAGGATCACAATGGTCACATATGGAACTGTAGGACAGAGAGAGAGAGAGAGAGAGAGAGAGAGAGAGAGGGAGACCTAATCAATCTCATAAAGGTGCCCAGCACCTTGCAGTACCACCACCCTGAGTACTAAAAGAATATATATATGGACCTCTGGGGGAACACTCAACATCAAAACCACGGTAGCATGGAAAATATTATGTAAAACACCATATGTATAGTAGATATGATAACTTTATTTACCAACATTCTTTCCTTGGAGGAGCCTTTTTACCCACACTATAAATGGTTCCACTGAGAGTATATAATCATAGTTCCACTTTCCTAAATGTATGGACAGACACACGATCCAGACCCTGGCAATTCCAACATCCTGTTATGTTTTTCAAGGGATAGGCTCATGATTTAAGCATCAGTAGCCAGAGTTCTACCATAAAATTTCTATATGCACACTAGAAATGAGAGAAACTCCTTTTGTGAGTTAGATACTATAAGTATAGGCTGAAGGCTAGCTATAACCCAACTTTCTTGCCATGAGAAGAAAGCCTCTCTGAAAATAGTATTGATGCACAGAGAGCAATGGTGCCCTGCATACAGCAGTAGTTGATATCTACCTTTAAATTTCCAAATAAGTGAACCAATTAGTTCTTTCTTCTTTCTTTTTTCCTCTTTGTTTAGATTAAATTGCTTGAATTGTTGTTTATTTAGCCAGACTCCCAATTAATGCAATAAACTTGAGGCAAATATTCAAGAGATTCTTCAAAGGATTTTTTACCTTAAATAATTAGTAGAAGTTTACATATGACACACTTATTCATGGAGTACGGCTAAGAGAAGATAAACAAATCATAAAAGGACAATCGTTCAAAAAGCTGGCAGAAAAATTAGATTTGTTAATATGCAGGAGCTATACAAGTAGAAGAAAAAATGTTTGTGGAATATAGAATTTGGGAAAATTTTCTGAAAATTATTGCATATTAGGAATTATTGAAGAGAATAGGGTGAGTTAGAGACTTATACATCCTTGTAGTATATTAAGGACTCAGAGTTTCCCAAAGCATGATTGCTTCCCGTAATGATTGCTGGAGCTAAAATGAAAATGAAGTTGAGAACAGTTGGGCGGTCATTACTGTATGGTATTTAAAGAGACACTATGGAAAAGAGCTAAACAATATTTGAGAACAGTATTTGAGAAATATCTCCTAGGGTTAGCCAAAATGATTATTCACCTGAGATCCTGTCTCTAACAGGGTCACCATGAGAAAGATACATGCAGAAACAAGTGGGAGTTGATAAAATGTCAGCTGCGAAAGGTTACAGAGCTGCTAATGTATTTAATGTTCCCTCACAGGCCTACTACAGATCTATTACTTGAAAATGTCCTGTTAAGAACCTATGCACTTAAGAGCAAGGGAGAAAAATCCTTCAGAAAATAGTTTAATAATGGCGTCTGGCTAGCAACTCTTGACTCAGCCTCTCATATCTTAGTCACAAAACAGAAACCAAAACCAAAACCTGAAAAAACTGACAAAGTCAGTACTAGAACTATTATTAGATTTTTGGAAATGATGTTCTTCAAACAAAGATTTAAGAATTATAGCTAAAGACAGGATTGTCTTAACTCTCTCTCTCTCTCTCTCTCTCTCTCTCTCTCTCTCTCTCTCCCCATCACCATTCACTTCACTCTCAGCAGGCCAGCTTGCCTCCTACATTACATAGAATAAAAACCAACGGGAATAGTATGTGTTCTGTGTTACTTGCATTTTCTGATTACTATTTTCTGCACATTTTTTCACTTATGCTCATCTTTTCTTCTAATTATCTATAATTCGTTCAATCCCATCACCTCTTATTTGCTTAGGAAACTTATTAAGTTGATTATTCCCTTTTCCCTTTTTTACCTTCAACCTCTGTTAGGTCATTTCCAATAGCAGTTCAGTAAGCATAATCTCTCTTGTTTCAAAAGCATAACTTCCTAAAATTCTCTAGGGGCTACCTTATGTTTTTGGCTAGGTCTCAATCAAACTTCTTGAAAGGGCAATCTATACTTGCTATCCTCATTTCTAATCTGCACTCGATACCCATTTCAATATAATTGGGTTTCTCTGTTTCTAGGATGGATTATAACATCTAACACCAAGGATATGAGGAAATTCTTTTATTTAATTCAGTGGATAAGTCATTGTTGTATTTCCCTCATCAGAAACATTTGACACCTTTGGCAAATCCTTGCTTCCAGAAATATGCTCCTCATTCACTTTTCCAGCTATCATTCTCAACCAGAAATTGTCTTCCTCTTTCATCTCTTTATATTCTTCAGGTTCCATGCTGGATCATCTTTTTTTCCCACTAGATTTTCAGGTGGTAGCCAAACTTGTCCACTCATGTGATTTCAATTTCAGTGGACATGCTAAAGACTCCAAAATCTGTCTCTATTAAAGTTGTCCATTCTTAGCTACTTTCTACCATGTATCATTATTTGGATGTAGAATAGATATCTCAGTCACCTCATATACAGAAACACATGTCCTATGTTTTTATCACCTGCCAAAATCTCATCTCTGAGCTATTCTTATATTTTAAACTGCTAAACCTTCCACAGGACAGAGCATCCAATAGGCATTGCAAATTGGCCATGTTTGAAATGAAACTTTTGACTCTCAAGCATGTTACTCTCTGAAACTTACATAACTTCGTAAAGTGTTCCACTTACTTGCTAGCTGAACCAAAAACAAATTTCATCTGTAAGACCTTGTTCTTTTGCATCCTTTTGTGGAAGTATGTTTAACATTATAATTATTCTGTTGGCAAATATTTTTGTTAAAATAGCACTTCTATATTTTTGTAATAAAACATCTATCTTGAACTTGCAAAGCAAGCTGATTGCCAGGTTTTTTCTAATCAGAATTCCTGATAAGTTGCCAGCCAAATAGGCAACTCCCCACACTCATCATTTAATGGAAGAAATGTGCTTTGCAGCAAATTTCCCATGATATTCCACTAGTTCATGAGGCATATAACACTAAGGAAGTTGAAATTGTTTGTATAAAATATTACACCACACGGATCAAAGATAAAATATTTCAAGCATTTCACCTATAGTACTGTAGTAATAGTGAAGAGTTTTGCTTACAGATTCATTATTAGTTGATGCCATCAACTTCATTTTCAAGATTTCCAGTGTTTTCCCATCCTCCGTCCTCACAGCCACCACCCTGTCCATACCACCAAAATTTTTATGCCTGAACCACTATAAATGTCTCCCAATGGTATAGCTTCTTGCCTTAAACTTTGACTCCTAAAGTTTATTTTTACAAAGCAGAATAAAACTTTCCAAAATGCAAACCAGATCATAATATTTTCCTGCTTCAAAACTTTCAATGATATACTTGGAATAATATTCAAATAGCTTGCCATGGCCTACATAATCTCAACTGCCCTTTAACTTTATCTCCTGTCACTGCCTTCAAGTTTCTTTGTGTAATCTGTGAAGGGGATCAAGATGTATTTAGGAATTAGGACCAAATTTCTCCCTATGTTAAGGATATCAAATGTCCTGATATTATTCAGGAAGTTTTGATATAGCAATGTGATAGTTAATCTAAATTGTCAACTTGACTAGATTAGGAGACTTAGAGAAGAGTGGTTGGATCATGGGGATGCTATACTCATCACTGTATCAACCCACTGATGTTCATAGCAGGATTTGCTGTTAGAAGAAGGTGGGGCCCAGTTGGAGGTGGGTCACTCGGGGAATGAATGCCTTTGTATGATAGATCTCTCACTGTTTCTCTTCCCCTGTGCTTTGCTTCCCAGGGGCCTAAGTGAAGAGCCTCCACCATGAAATTTCATGACAATGTTCCTGCTTTGGAGCCAATCAAACATAGAATAAACACTCTGAAATATAATCCAATTGAAGCTTCTCCTCCCTTTAGTTTTGGGTATCAGGTATTTCCTGAGGAACAGGAAAGCTGACTAATACAAACAATAATAACCAATAAATGAATAATACTTTAGGAGTTGTAAAATATTTTCATATATATTAACTCCTATTTGAACATCACATAAAGTAAAGATTTGTTATGCCCATTTTAAAATTATAAAACTGAGAAAGTAGAGGTAAGACTAGAACTAGTTTTCCTGACTCTCAGCCAAGTCTTGCACAATATTTCAGCATCAGGTCCATGAAAATATGAAAAGTGGCACTGTCAAATATCATTTTCCTTTAGAAATGTCTCTTGTTAACCAATCATATATTCTGTCATTCTTCTTGAGATTTTCGTTACTATGCAGACTCATAGGAAAATACAAACATTGCTAAAAAGATATACTCCTCTAAGAGCAATATGAAACTTGAAAATTAATTTAACTATAATTGCATACCAACAGTAGGACTTCATGCCCTCAAAGTGTTTTTATGGTTGTTTACTCTTTAAAATTTTTAAATGACTATTTCTCAACATTTGGTATTATCTAATACTATATGTCTTCAGGACACTGTGATATTCTCCAAAACAGTAGCAATGTCTTATTCATCATGCCATCTCTAATACTTTGTGTAGTGCTTGTCACAAATAAATTTCTTAATACAGTAGTGTTGAGTAACATTCACCAGCAATTGTTTCAGTTTAAGTGGCTATCAATACAATAAAGAAAGATAAATCATGCTGTTTTGCCAATTTAGTAAATAAATTTGACCTATAATTATCATTGTACTTATCAAATGACCAAATGATTTCTATTTTCTATAGATATCTACTTGATTTTAATGAGGTACTTATGCAGATACTTTTTCCTGTATTTTAATAGGTTGCACTATATTCACAAATATTTCCGTAAAAAACACAAATTTTAAAAATTCTTAAATGTCCCTTAGTACTCATTCTTTCTTTCTCTCCACATACCTAGTCAGCTAGAAACTCTATTTCCCCACTCCTCTGCAGTTAGGGATGTCCACCTTACTAAATTCTGGACAATGGAATGTGAGCAGTGCAGTGTATATCTCCTGGGACTTCTTCTTAAGGACAAAGCTACTTTCCCTTGACCACCTGGAACTTTTCTGTAAGACAAAAAATTAGTTCTCTCATATTGCAACCAGTGCATTTTGGACTCTTTTATTATACTGGCTTAATTATAATAAAACTAATCAGTAGATTAGATCACTTTAACTGGTGAAAAATATTACAAGGTCAAAAGTGTCATTTACTTCCAAGGGGAGTTTCTGTGTACCATTATAGCTTACTAAACTGTTCCTCTTTGAATATCATCTGATAAAATGTGGAGAACTCTAGCTTTGGGCACTAAACATCCTCTTCTGATGTAATTCCACATACTAAAACAAAGAGGGTTTACTCAGAATAAACTTTCTTGGCACTGAAAATGATACACTCACCTTGCTTTGTTAAATAAAGGGAGGAACTTCGTGGTACTGTTTTCCATACCATCAAATTTACCTTAGATTGCTATTGCTTCAAAATCATAAACTCCAATGAAGCAAGCTAGCTAGAATTTGATAATACAATAAAACTGCCTTTGGGAAATTATAGAAGGAGGCTAGAAAGATAAAAGTACTCAGCCTAGTCACTGGAGCAGCAAAGATCTCAGGTATTTGTGATTCCCACTTAATAAACTTTAAACAAAGATATTATGGTATTGATTATCATTTATATTAAGCAGGCTAGAGAATTATGTGTTCCAATTATATGACTCAGAGCAAAATGATTGCTACGAATCTGTGCTTTTAGCCAATATTGATCAGCAACACTTTGCAAAAATACAATGCAATCAAAAATGCTCTGTCAATGAGGCAGTTTACATGAGATGAGAAAATGATACCATGTGTGTTACTGTCTTTATAGTCAGTGAAGATTTTCCTACCTGTTCCCTAACTTTCACCTCCACATTCAAAAAAAAATTAAACTGAAATGAGTTTTCAAACTAGCCAGCCAGCTATCGACTACAACCTCTCCAAACTGTGAACCAAAGTAAACCTTTCCTCTTTCAAGCCATAAGTGTAGAGTACTGTGTCCCAGTGATGAGAAAGTAACTAAAATATCTATTGAACACTAAAATATATGCACAGGAGTTCCATTTTCTCTGCAGCCTTGCCAGCATTTGTTGTTATCTGAGTTCTTGATGATGGTCATTCTTTTTGGGGTAAGATAGAATCTAAGTGTTATTTTAGTTTGCATTTCTCTAATGGAGACTGAACTGTGGAGCTTGCTCAAAAAACTAAAACTAGAAATACCTTTTGACCCTTCCTAAAGATGTTATATTACAGTGATGTATACACACCCATATTTATAACAGCACAATTCAAAATAGCTAAAACTTGGAAGCAACCTATATGTCTATAAACAGATGACAAAAATAAAGAAAATGTGATATTTACAAACAATGGAGTGCTATGCTGCCATAAAGAAAGATAAATTTGAGTCATTTGTAGGAAAATGGATGCACCTTGAGACTATAATGTTATGTGAAATAAATCAGACACACAAGCTTAATTATCACATGGTTTCTCCTATATGAGAAACCTGAATTGTGAATAAATAGCAAAATAAAAGATAAACAATGGGAAGTAGGGAGGTAGATCTCTCTCAAATGGGAAGGGGATCAATAGATGGAGGAAGAATTGAGAGAGGGGAAGGAAAGGATATAAAAAATGAAATTATGATATGTTACATACATGTACCTTCTCCACACAAGGAATGTAAACATGTAATACAAACTTGTACTTACAAATTACAAAAATAAAATATATGTACAAAAATGGAAAAATTATCCAACTGCATATGTAGTTGATCAGCCCTATTCAAAAGTTATATTTCCTAACATGAGAGAGAAAATATATTTGGATGATTAAAATTTTTTTCTCATATAAATTAAGTTTCTTAATTATAACAATCCCCCATCTCCATAGCTAACCTACTATCTAGGTTGCACTAGAACTATCTTAAGTTGAAGTATTTTTCATTTATATAAACTTTTTATGTGGAGAAAGAAAATGTTTGGAGTTTTTTCTTCGTGCAAGTTAGTAGAGTATTGACATGTCTGATGGAGCTCTAGAAAGTCACTAAAAGGGAACATAGGCAGAGGAACTATTGCTAAATGTCTCATAATCTAGCTAAGTATTTAAAATCCAGGTTTATTTGTAGGAAAGCATTGTAATCTAGAATATTTAAGAACTATGAATTAATGTTCACAAAATTAAGCAAACCTTCCTCAAAGGTTGTGGAGTTTTTTGATGGACATTCAAATGCATAGGAAAATCAGAACCGTGAAAAGTCCTTTGTTTTGATCATTAAAGCTTAAAGATAGCAAAATGGGGAAATAAGAAAATGGCTATTTAATTAAAGAAATGGAGACAGTGAAAAGTCTTAGTTAGGTTTATGAGTAGAGATTTAATAATTTAACTTTAGATATATTAAATTTGAAGTGATATGGTGTAGAGAAGGACAGCTTATAATAATGGCGAAGAACTTATAGCACCTGAGTTCAAATTCTGTCTCCATGAAACTTCCCAAAATATTTTAGCTCATCTTTGTAATAAGAATAATTATGATACTGTCCTCTTAGGGTTATTGAGAGAATTAAGAGTCAATATGTGAAAAGTTCACGGTACAGTGACTAGATAGTTAATAAATAATAATATTTGTCTTATTAGTATTGTTTTTGATATTTCTTTTCTCTTTTTTATTGTTTATGTGTTTTTGTTATTTCTGTTGATGTTATTGCTATATTTAGGGATTTATATATATACATATGCAAATATATATACACAAATAAATAAATAAATATATATATATGTATGGAAAGAGATTTGAATCTGGAAATACAGGTTTAATATGACACTGGTGACTTTTAAAAGTGTACTTTAAAAAATAAATGACTTTAAAAATTAGAGGTTAAGAGGTTTAGGAGGAACTAGATTGTGAACCTAGAGAACCAACTTGCAAAAAGAAGTCTAGCTGTAAAAAGAAGGCAAGAAAAGAAAAGGAGCACAGAAAGGACATCAAGCTCAAGTAAAGATGATTTTTAAGAGATAGGAAACCTAAGTGAGAAGCTGTCACCTCCTGGTCACTATTTCAGAGTTCCATTTGATCTCTTAGGTCAGGTAAGGACTTTTCTTTCTCTTTTTCCTCCACTTATACAGTCAGCCCTAATGACTCAGCAGTTTTCCAACTCAATTATTTTTCTCCCTCATCCTCCTGATTTTGTGATCCAGTATCTTTCTTACTTATTTTCTTAATGGGCTTCTCTCCCCCTCATGCAATGTAAGGAAGGGCTATGTAATTTTCACAGAGGGCACAATTGTCCTCAAAGAGAGAACAAACAAAGGTTCTAATTTTCTCTGCATCTGGACTCAGCATGCTCTTTTTGATGACCTACTCTCAGAAGTAAATTTTCCACTGTGGCCTCTAATTTTGTACATAAGATCTTCTCAAGGTTACAATCTGGTTGCAGGTGCAAAAAAAAATTGCATGTGAGAGAAAATATTCTAAATTGAATCTATGGCTCATCAAGCTGTCTCTGCTTTTTCTTACTTACTTAGACACTGATTTTTTCCTTTACCACAAAAAATATGTAATATGACAGTATGGCAGCTGTAGTCATGACAAGGGCAAAGCTAGCTGAAAGTTTCAGGGTGGCTTTCATTAGCTCAGTGTAATTTACTGAAATATTTCTTAGAACAAGGTTTGGCCTTCAACTCTGTAGGTCACAAAACTATGATTCACCCATGTCTAAATAATAAGAGACTTACTTATTGAATAAAATATGAATGTATTATCACAGAGTATATGCTCATTGCCAATAACATTCTTATCTTAGTATCAGGGTACCTTGGATATCAAATTTATAAAGTCCAGTGAACATAAATCAGGAAAAACATGTCTTTTCATTCAAAGTGTGATAGAAATGAATGAATTACTCTCTCTGAAATAGAATTGATGCTACTACTAACTGGGTACACTTAGAAACACTGATTCAGGATCTTCACTGCACAAATCCAGGGGTTGCTATTCACCCTGTAATCTATGTGGATGATGCATCATGGAATTGTTCAGTACCCATGCACAGTAACCTTAATCATGCGATCTATCCCTTTCCTTTGTGTGGGTTTGCTAATTCCTGATAATTTTTGCCTTTACATTCCAGATCATTAAAACTAGCTTTTCATAGTATGATACAGTTCTTATTTTGTATATTTCTTTAACTCATCACTTTTAGTGTGTTGCCCTGATACCATAAATCACTGTTTCCCAAAAGTTGTTATGTAGAAGGAAAGAAAAACATCTCTCATCAAAAATGCAGATCCCATGTACCTGTGTCCGGGGACTCTGTTTCAGCAGGTCTGGACTGGAGCGCAGAATCTGCATTTTAAAAAGAACTCCATATGGTTATAAAGCAAATGATTCTTGAGCAACACTGACTTCAAAATGTGGATTAATATTATCATTTCTCTTTATTCCAAAGCACCCTCAAAGATGGGGAACTGCTGGTTAAGTTTTGTTTACATAATTTATGTTATCTATGCTACAGAGATGTTTGGTTACTTCAGTAACCTGTATGAAACTCTTTCAGACCATAAGGTCTATTTCTAAAGCCTGTGGTCCATCGTGAGCTACACCAACCCTTAGAACAAAACTTCAAAGTAAAATGTATTTTTTTAGACAGAAGTTAGAAATTCAGTGTGAAGTTTTTCATTCCTTGCTCAAGAATTTTATTTAGCCCAATTCTATTCTAGTGACTGCCAAATGCTCGCAGCATGGCTGATTTCCAGTCAGTACTTTCCATAGACTAAAATATCTTATTTTTGATCATTTTCTCTGCATGATTGCTTCTACTTGATAGGTTAAATCTGGCTTTCTTGTCTGCTTACATCCTTAACCTCTCCTGAAGAGGTTATAATTTGGAATCTCAGTAATGTTCAAAACATTTTCTCCTTTCACATCACTTCAAATTTAATTAACATGCCATTTAACTTTTTCTCAAAGTCATTAATGAAGACATTAGCCAAAGATAGACATAACACCAACCCTTTGCAACGGGAAGTAATGTTGTCTAACAAACAAGGTCCATGTTTTAATTGCTTTGACTCCATTTCAAAGCTTCTACAATTATCAGACCACTGACCTGTCACAAATATTCACTGAAAAAGTATTTATGAAAACCAAGACTGAACACATATGGAACACACAACTAATGATAAAAAAAAGTCAAAATTCAGCAAATACCCAGCATAAAGCCAAATAATTGTTTTGTGGTAGTTTTAGAGGGATGCATTATAATGATGCAACTAGTTCCCTTAAACTGTATCTTAAACTTCCAAAATTAAGGATCATTTTACCCTCTGTACCACTCAATTTAATAGCTAAATCTTCAGCAGGCTCTGGGGAAAAAAATTAATGAAATCTTGATGAATTTAAAGAGTTCTATTTAGTCAGTAGATTCAGTATCAAGACAAACTTTAAAAATTTTCTCAAATTTTATGATACCAATTCACTGGTTATCTGTTTTTCTCAGTGATTAAGATTTGTAATAACTGGAATCTACATTATTTTCATATATTTCAATCTTCAGAACAGCCTAATTTAACTAAGACTGACATGCTGATTTCCTCCCTCTTAACAGCTCTCTAAGACTTAGAGTCTAACCCTTAAAATCAAGTCCAGATGGAAAGGTCCAATAATTGCTGGAATCTTCCCAATACTTTCCTGTGTCCCTAAACTCAGACTTCAGCTGTATATTTTACAGAGTACTCACAAGGAGAATTATTTAACTATATTGTGATTAGTAATAGAAAAGAAAATAACAGTGTAATAAGATATATAATAGGAGACCTGATTTAGGCTGGCAAGATCAGATAATGTTTTTCTGAAAGAGTGACATTTAAGATAGCCTCTAATGTTAGCTGAAAGAAAGAAGAAGGGGAAAGAGAATTTAAAGCAGAATCACAGGGTAACTAAACCCTACCTAACATCTTTCTTGCATGTCTAATAGGCATATCATATTCTAAATTAGCCCCAAGGAGAACTTTTTGTTCTTCATCTCCTACCACCATCAGCACCAAAACTGTGCTTTCACCAGGCTTCAGTCTTGACTATCCTTCAATTCAGAAACTTATCTTTTGTATATTTCTTTCAATAACTTTGTTTTTCTTTTACTCTTTGGAAATTCTTATGTTGGCATATGTGCTACGTATCTTTTTCCCAATGTTTCTTAGGGACGTGGAATAAAACCCAAGATCTCACCATGCTAGGCAACTGCTCTACCACTGAGCTACACTCCCATCCTCTCAACTTGGCTGTTTTCTTTCAATTTTACTTATAGTCATTTAGCTTTCATTACACAGAATTTATTTTTAACATCAAATGTACTATTTTTAATTTATGATTTCCAATTTCCAATCATGATATGTCTATTTATCTATATTTTTATTCCCATTTTCTTTACTTGTTACATACATTTAGCTTTTGATTCACCTGTAATTTAATTTGATGTAAGGAATGAAACAGGGATCCAGAAAATATTACTTATTGAGAATTTACTATGTGATGAGCACATACATTATTTTACTAGAATATATTACTGCCCCATTATATAGATGATGAAACTAATATTCATAGAGATGGAGTACATTGGTGAAGGTCACACAGCTAGCAAATTAGAGAGTAAGGGTTTGAACTCAAGAGTGACTCACTCCAAATCCTATACTTAAGTATTATTCTAAACTTATTATTCTAATAGTGCATTTCACTAGACACTGAATCCTTAATAAATATAATGGCATATTTGAAATTTCTAATCTGCTTTATATCTCTGCCAGCAAATGCAGTTTTAATTTCTGTACAGAATAATGATAGATTTTAAATTTTGATAAGGCAATGCTCTTTCTAAATCCCCTTTTCAAAAGTTTTCTAATTATTTTTGTATGTTTACTCTTTCAGATAAACATTAAATCATTTTCCAAGTTACAAAACCACTTCTCACAGGAATTCTGTTTGAAATCATATTTGCATATTAATTAATTAATTTAGCGGATTTAAATTTTTACACTTTGAGAAAGAGTACGTGTTTCTATTTATTAGTCTCTTCTATGTCTCTGACATAATTTTTATAGTTTTATTAATTATAAGTTCAATTATGTTGTCCAATCCATATTTGTTGTTTTTATTGCTATTGTGAATAGGATATGATTTGTATACATAAATACATAATTCTTTCCTTTTATATTTTTCTTACATAATTATTATTTAATTTGCTTTTACTCTATTATTTCATATTTGTCCAACCTAAACTGTCTTTTAAAATATTTAATGAAATAGTTCAGAAACTCAAATATATATATATGTATATATATATGTATATATATGTATATATGTATATATGTATATATATGTATATATATATGTATATATATGTATATATGTGTATATATATGTGTATATATACAATGAAGACAAATGTATAAGCATGTATCGATTATACAGAATTCTTACCAATTTTGTCTACTAAAATAGGTAGTTGTATTAGTCAGACCTAGTTGTCATAACAAATACTATAGACTGGGTAATTTAAAAAGAAGAAGTTTTTTTCTCATAGTTCTGGAGGCTGGGAAGTCGAAAACCAGGGCACTGGTAAGGTAGATTTCATTCAGAAGACCCTTTCACTTGTTTTACAGCTAACCTTATTATGTCAGGGCTTTACTCTTAGGACATCGTATAAACATAATTTCCTTCTTATAGACCTATCTCCAAATAAACTCATGACACTGGAGTTAAAAATTCAACATATAAACTTGAGAGACTACAACTCAGTCCATAGCAGTCGCCAACTAAGTAACTGAATGTTCATATTGTGTTTTGTTTAGCAATTCTCCTAGGTTTTCTATACAGTAAGTCATCATAGATAATAATTTGGCACTTTATTTTAAAACATCTTTACTTTTAATTGTATCATCTTTTATTATTGTTTTAGGTAGACATTCCAGAAAATGATAAATAATAATAATAGCTACTTGCACAATATTTATGGTTTCTGGTACCATGTTAGTTTCCTTGGTCAGAACACAAATGGTTGTAGTGCTTGTCTATTACATACAATGCTGGATCCTACTTTTTTTTTTTGGTACCGGGGATGGAACTCAAGTCCTTGCACTTGCACAGCAAGTGGCAAAACCACTGAGCTAAATCCCCGGCCCATGGATCCTACTTTAATAAATAAAGTTTGTATTTTATTTTACCTTTTTATTAATAATAAATGTTGTATTTAATTGTTTTTGGCAACTGTCAACATGTTCATGTCTTTTATTTTCCTTTTTGGACCTGTTATTACTATTACAAATGTCTTTTGATTTCCTAATATTGAAATATCTTACAGTCTTAGAATAAAACCTATTTGTTTTTGCTCTATTTTATTTTACTGGTAGATTCTATTTGTTTATAATATACATCAGTTGTTCACATCTGTATTGAGAAGTAAAATTTGTCTCGATTTTTCTTTTTCTTTTTAACCCATTCATGATTTGCCAGCTTAATGCTGGCTCCAGATAACTAAGTTTCCTTTTTGCTTTGTAATCTGACAAAATAGAAACATCAGAAATATTTTCTAACTGAAGATGTGAAATAATTTTCCAGTGAAATTGTCTGTGCTCAGTATTATTTAATCATTTTCTCATCAGCTCATGGTTATTTTTTCTTATTTTTCTCTTTTGAAGTTTATTTTGGAAATTATTATATGAATATAAAAACATTTCATTCAGATTTTCAAATTTATTAGCAAAATAATACACAATTTATTACCTTAAATTTTTATCTATGGTTCTCCTTTATGCTTTACATTATATATTTTTTATTTTCCTTATTTCATTTATGATAGAAACTAGTGCTTCATCTTTTCTTTTTACATTTTTAATTTTGTTTTACTTTTGAGACAAAGTTTTAGTATGTAGCTCAGTCTGACCTTGAACTGGAAATCCTCCCATTTCAGTCTTCCAATTAGCTGGGATTACAAACACATGTGCCACCACAGTAAGCATTTTCTAACAGTAAGGTACTGTTTGTTTTTCTTTCAACTTCAGTTATTCATTTTAAACCTTAACATCTTTATTCTTTATAGCTTACGTTTACTTTTTTATCTTCTTTGCACTGAAGTCATAATACCATTTGTTTTTTTTTATTGTACATGAGGATGTTTAGGGGCTTTATTTTGCAATACAAGTTGTGTTTATTCCAAATGTTTTAGTATGTCATATTCTCATTCTCCATTAGGCCTTCTCCAAAGTTTTGTAAATAGGGTGTGGCTTTTCTTTTTCAACACTTTCATTTAAGGGCAGAATTTTGTTTATCACTAATATTTTAAAGCAGTTTCTGATCTACATTTACATTTATTTCTAAATTTGTTGCTTTGTAGTAAAGAACTTGATTCATAATATTTTTATTCAGAAAATGATTCCGGTTTGCTTTATTATCTGCGCAATTTTGGTAAAGGTAACATGTTACAATATTAATTTTCTATTGCTGTGTAAACAGTCACAAATTTAGCAATTTAACATGACAATGTACTATTTCACAACTTATGTACTATCTCACAACTTCCACTGGTGATGATTCAAGCACAGCTGGCTCAGCTAGGTTTTGTTTAGGCTGTCATGGTACCAGAGTAAAGTTGTTGGTCAGGCTGGGCTTTTTCAAAGGACTAGGAGGAATTTGCTTTCAGGCTTATTTAGATTGGTGACAGAACTCAGTTCCTTGCAATTGCAAGATTGAGGTCCCCATTTCCTTATTGACTTTTGGTCTTGTCACAGGGTTCTCCATCTCTAAACAAGCAATGCACCTGTCAAATCTCTCTAACTTCTGCTGATCTTGCTGGCTCTTCTACAGCATCTCTATAACACTAGCTAGAAAATGTTCCCTGCTTTTTAAGGGCTCATGTGATCAAGTGGAGGCCGACTGGATAACCTAGGACAGTGGTGGCAAACCTATGGCACAAGTGCTACTTGTTTTCTTCTAAGACAAAAGATGTTAATGTATGAGTAGTAGTGTTCTAAATTAAAATCTCAGTATTCACATTTAATTGCAGTGTTGGGACTTTGAGATAAATAAGTTTGGGGTTTGCAATTTGAGCACTCATGTCTAAAAGGCTGGCCATCACTGACCTAGGATAATCTTCCTATCTGAAGGTCCTTGATTTAATTTTATTTGCATTCTGTTTCATCATGGTACATAGCACCATCTCGGGTTCCAATGATTAGGGTATGAACATCTTTGCAAGTCCATTCTGCCAATCATAGATGCTTATATTAAAAAGACCTCTTGATCTTTTATGTCTAATTATAGACATAATTAATTAATTAAAATATAATTAATATAACTAAAATTAAAATAAGTCTAATTATATCAAATATATAAACAACTTACTTAAAGGCTTTATGGTATTTAAAATCATTATTTTACTGATCATTCACTATAGGCTAGGCAGTGTGCTAATCATTTAAGACAAATTATTCCATTTAAGTGTTGCAAAACTGTGTAAGTTACATACTATTGTTACATCACTAACTGTTAAAAAATAGTCTAAAAGTTAAAGAAATTGATATTCAGAGAAATTTAATAAGTTGTCCAAAGCTACATAACTAATAAGTGGCAAACTGAAGTGTGATCTGTTGGAACTTGTTTTAAGTTCCTCCAAAAACAGAGCTTGGATGAAGGCAGTTTATTTGGTCTGTGATTCTAGAAAATAAAGTCTGAGAGTAGGAAGACTAAGACAGAAGAAAAGGACATATAAGAGTGCATTTTTAAAGTCACTACTCTGAGCTTCATTGGCTCAGTTTTACTGAGGTTTTCTAAGAAGCATACTAACTGCCTCCTAGAATAATCTACCTGAAAAGACAGGTGGAAGATTTAGTCCCTAACTTTCTGACTCCAATACTCTAGACTACATTTGTGTAAGGACTAAGCTGGCTGCAGAATCACATAAGAAAGGTCCTGAAGCACACAGAAGAAAGACCTCAAACTGTAGAGGCTTGAGGTAGAAAATCGGCCTGCAGGAAGATGTCTGAAAACCTGTGAAACTGTCCACCATGAAAGCAGTTAAAATCAGAGGTAGGCTTAGTGGCCATGACATGGGACACACCCAGAGGCATTCCCTACCGAACTCTAAAGGATAGGCTCAAAATCAAGTATGTATGTATGTATGTATGTATTTTTCAGTACTGCCAGGCAGGAGTGGCACTGCTGAGCTACATGCCTGTCCCTAAGATTTTATTTAGAAAATATTCACCCTACATGTTTTCTGATACTTTCTCAACATATTATTTTCATCTTCCACAAATATTAATTGAGCTCCTAAGATGTTGAAGATACCTGGCAATATTGTGAAAATCAAGAGATGGAAAGCAAAACACTTCCTTTTAAGGAAATGCTGCTGTCCATTATTATCTGACAAAGAAATTTGCATAAATCTTTGAAAAGTAATCACCATTATCAGTCAAAGGATATAAAATGGTTATTTAGGTTGTGTCCATTTGTGTAAATGTGAGATATTCCAGTCTGTAATGTCTCCTCTTTGTTTTCAAATCGCAAATGAGACTGATTAGGTTCACAACTAGAATGTGTTAGAATGTATGCAAAGATTTTAAAAATTAATAAGGCAGATCAAAGTGGAGGAATAAGATTGGAAGTATGGAAAACTTATCGATGTGTCAGCCGCTTGGTATTCTCTTGACAGCACACATAGTACACATTTGCTTTCACTTTTCATAACCTTGAACTATTCTTGACACAGCTATTAGAGGTATGCCATTGAATAGCCTGTCTCAACAGGCTACTAAAACCCAAGGTCTGACTTCCTGACAATTATCAGACATTTAAAGAATATATGATTATGGTGTATGTGTGTGTGTGTGTGTTTGTGTGTATAGGCATGTGCATGAATGTGTGTCTATATTTAAATGATGAAATACAAACCTAAGGCAAGTGTGCTTGAAATATTTAAACTGTTTTTATTATGCAACTGTATTTATTATGCAAGGTCCAATAGAGGCAGAAATATCACCATCATATTCTTGGAATTAGTTTCAAAAGATTTTCAAAGCCTCACCAAGCTTCTCTATTCTTGTACATAAGAGGAGTAATTGGTTGTACTATTTGAAGAATGTTGAAGAAAAATCCTATTTTCAAAGTAATCTGTTCTACTAAAGTATTGCACTATCTTAAAATTCACCTTTAGGTATTCTATCTCTTCTTACCAATTTTCTTCAGGTTGTTAACACTTGTGCCCCCAGCATGACTTGAGAGACAATATGGTAAAATGAGAAAAGTAAGAAGCTGAGGCTCAGATTGTCTGGGTTTCTGTGCTGTAGCAGTGCCATTTACTGTGTTAAAGGCAACTTACTATTTAGACAGTTTCCTTATTCTCTCCAGGAAGACTCAGTTTCTCAATGTTTGGGCGGAAAGTTCATTATACTTACCAGTCAAAGTTAATGAGAGAAATAATGAAAGGCAGTGTGAGAATGTGCCTAGTAGAGTGTCTATATAGTAAATGGTTACTAAAGGCTAGTGTTTTCTTTCCTTCATTGTATGAAGGAGAGATTAAGGAAGTGTGAGTGTTGCTGAAGGAAAGAGTATTAAGCCCAGAAATGCTTGATTACTATATTCCTGAAAGGTAACTCTGCTCTTCACCTATTAGTAATGGACAGCAACTTAGCATTTATGAAAGATAAAAACTGAAAAGTCTTTTACCTTTTAAAATTAGAAAAAGAAAAGGTAAAAGGTTTTTGAGTCTTTATTCTACTGTTTTAATTCTATTTATTTATGGCATACAGTGTGGTAATGTGATGTAGGTATACAATGTGTACTTTCAAGTACTACCCAAATAAGAGTAATTAACATTTATCTTTCCCTGCAATTACTTTATGTGTGGAGTCTTTAAGCTCCTCTCTCTCTCTCCCTCCCTCTCTCTCTATGTATGTATGTGTGTATATATATATATATACACACACACACACACACTATAATCACTTCTTTTGCCTTTCTTTTGGCCTATTGCCTTTTTTGCTCTCAGTAGTGTGCCTTATTTGTCATCAAAATGGGGATCCTACCATTTCCACTTAAGTTTTATATAATATAGGAAGGATAAAGCAGTCAGCTTTGAAAGTTCTGTCCAGGCTGAAGGTACATTGAAGTAATACACAAGGAGAACTGCCACTTGCTCAGCTGCAGATTGTTGGACTCACTTCCCCTAAATTCTACCTTTCCTCTTTAGGCTTGAGATAAGTGTTCATTTAAGAAAAGGTCAGGAAGTATAGCTTTAAAATTTTGGTCAGCCAACTCCAATTATCTCTCAAGAAACAGACACTCCACTTCTCATTATGCTGAGCAGTCATTGAAGCTCTCTTAGGTGAGGACATGCTAATACACTTGACAGGATTCTTTGAGATAATTTGAGCTTGGAATAAAAAGATAAGGGCAACAGAAACAATTTGAATTAATATTGGCAGTGAGCTGAAGGAATCGACATAAACAAAAGAAGGAACCCCATTATTCAAGGAGGAACTTATATATTATGTGATGGTCTAAACTATTAAATTTGTGTTTAGAATGTATTTGTGCATTATAAAACATGAAGCAAGGCATAGGCAATTTGGAAATGAAATAAAAACCCATTACTAGAGAGAGTAGAACTTATGGATATGAAACCAAGACAGGAAGTAGGTTTCATGACTGGGATTGTCTATTAATGTTTTTTTTTATCTTGGATATGATGAATTCTACAAACAGAATGGAGGATTGAAAATTAGAATTTAGATAGAGTGCCAATGCCTGATCTGACCATAACTAGCTATGTAACTTTGAGCAAATAATTTAATCTTCATATGTGCAATAAAATTGTTAAACAGATGACTTTTAATATCCTTTTTAAATCTAATAGTTTGTGGTTCTCTCTTAGTCAAGGAAAGTATGGATCAAAATGAGATTTTTGTATTCATTTGCAATATATTATTGAGAATTCCAGAGCAAAAAGGAATGATAGTTATTTTTAATAAATATATAATGTTTCATCGAATTTAAAATATATTGATTGAGGATTACAATGTTACAATATCCTTAAAATAGAGCTATTAGGGAGGAAAGGATAGAAGGAAAGGGAAGAGTGTGAGAGGAAAAGTAAGTAAAAAGAATTAATGTGTGTTATCTATCTGTACCAACTCCCCAAGAAGAATGCAATCATTATGTACTGCAAATATGTACTGAGTAAAAAAACAAAAAGATATGTTTCAGAGCCACTGGATACTTTGACACCAAATTTGAACCTGAAATTTTGTTTTCTGCATCCTGGCAACTAAGGGAAAAAAGTGAAATAAGTTGAGATATATTTATCTCATTATTGGATAACATTAAACAGACTATTTTGATAAAGAATCTTCTTTGATCCTATAATTAAAATTTTACAAGGAATTCACTCCCTATATCCTTATGTACGGGACCATTGGTAACATCACACATTGGAGAATCTCTAAAAATAGTTTTTAAAAGCGTAGAGAAATATTTCCTCATCTTAGTTTTCTATGTAAAATTTAAGAGTAAACATCAAAAAATCGGTAGATATAAAAATTACAGCTAGGAATAGAGATATCATTGTCACAAAGAATATATTTGCTCACATGAATTACAAGTTCAGAGGTTCACCCCATGCTTTAAATACCATCCACAGCACTGAATCCTTTTATATCCATCTGAGTTGGCTTTATTCTTGGGCAACTTTGGGCTCACATTCACTGTGCATTCAGTGATTCCAGAAAATATACCCTCTTTCCCAAGAGTCCAGCCAAAATCTTCAACATGGGTTTCTTTGATGAAGCAAATATTAGATGCCCATACCTGAACAATTACTGTAGCCAAGATAAGGGAATGCTTTCACTAGCTTGGCATGTATCAAATGTTCATTCACCCTTGCAATAAGAGTGTTCAATCAGTTTCTCCAAACCATGTGAAGTAGGAATAAGAAGATGGGGTGATGTGGGGTGGGTGGAGTAGAAAATACGCTTCACTAAAAGCTAGAATTTCAGGAGAGAAAAGCTGTTAAATATTACAATCAAGTCAGATTCACAAGATTGCTTGGTGAGGATGGAATGATAATGAGGAAGTTTAGTTGAATGGAAGAGTTTGATATGTCCAGATAAAGATAGATAAACATACTCAATTTATCAACTTAACAATTTATCGAAGGAATAACTTTGCCAATTGGAAGGGAATTTTCAGATTTCAGTGACTAAAAGTTCTTGCTCTCTGGATCCTTTCACCACTAAATGTTTTCTAAACTTTCTGACTGCTAAAATCTCTTTCAATTGACAGTCATCCATTAGATATATTAATACATTCTAACAATTGATAATGTTTTCCTGGCCTGTGAATAATCTGTTTCCTTAGGTGACTGCATATTTTCCCTCATCTTTTAGATGTTGATCTTTTGTTTAACTCTGAGTTGTCATTTTTCCCTTTCTTGTATCTTATCTCTTGGTGGGAGTTGACTCACTGTATCATCCCAATACTGGCAACCTTCGCAAGAAGGTTATTGCAAGAACCAAATGAAGTAAAGTATGATATGTGTAAAGTACTTTTACTTTATTAATGATAGACACTGAATACATAATATAGTTCAAATAACTACAAAACAAGGGAAGAAGATCAAATAATGAAGGACTTCATCATTTTCCTTCTGAGTTTTTTGTCTTTTGTACTCCCTGTTACTTAGTGGTACCAGTGTCTTCCCAGCTTGAAATTTCAGTCATAATACTTAATCCTGTTTTGCATTTGGTTCCTAATATATCTCTTGCCAATTTTGTTGCTTGCATCTCTAGAATATGTCTTCTGTACCTATTTTCTTTTGTCCCACTACCACTATACCAGTCCTGACTCTCCTTCCTTTCACAATAACAATTCACTTTTCAGTAGATATCTTCTTATTTCCAATCTGTACTACAGTTTGGTACCAGATCAATCATCTGATTTGCCACTTCATTGCACAGAAATTGACAGTGTTTCTTAATAGGTTGCAACGTCCATACTTCTGCTCTTTATATCTTTATCACATCTCAAAGAGGCTGGAATCTAGATTTTTACCCTTATTATTATTCTCACTCACAAATTTTATGATTCAGAAAAACTGAACTATTTATATTTTTCTATAAATTTTCTGTGCTTCCCTACCTCTTTCCATTTGCTCTTCTCTCCATTTAGAATGTCCTAATTTCTCATCATAGCATATCTAAATCCTACCTATTCACCAATATCCAGTTAAAATGCCATCTTCTCCATGGAGCCATACATGATTTTCCCAGGAAAAAGCAACATTTTCTTATAATTGTTGTTACATTTTCCTTATTTCCCACACTGTTTTCCACTATACAATGATATGCAAGTATATGTTAGCTCACTTTTCTTGTCAATTCCCTAAGAATAGGATCCATGTCACTTCATTTGCTTCCAATCCTCTGTAATAATTTGAAGATGTCACCCAAAGTAGGTGTGTTGAAAACTTATTCTCCAATGCAACAGTGTTGAAAGGAAGGACCTTTAGGAGGTGTTTAGGTCATGTTGCTACCCTCACGAATGGAGCATGCTAATTTTAAAAGGGCTTGAAGTTGCTTTTTCTTACCCTCATTTTTTTTTCCCCTTCTGCCTTGGGATGATGCAGCAAGAACCTCCCCCCATCAATTGCAACTCATCAATCTTGGACTTTCCAGCCTCCAGATCTGTTAAAGAAGTGAATTCCTATTGCTTGTAAATTAACCAACCTGTCACAAAATGGACTGAGTCATCGTCAAATACAGATCTAATAGTAGCAACTAAATTAATGTTATTTGTGTAAATGAATTAAGTTGTAATTTTAAGAACCATGCCCATATTCTGTGATATATACTGTTATAATATTAAAAATTGTGCATTTAATAATATAGAACATAATAGTTAACATTATTCCTTCCACATTTTTTCAAATATATGATGTCTCCAGGAAGCTTACATCAAATGGAAGGTTGTATATTGTTCTTTTGGAACTCTTAGATGACTGAAGATCCAATATACTTGTTATTTATTTTATTATCGGTTAAAGACAAAGCCATGTGTTACAAGTGACATACATATGATAATAAAATTGACATTTGTTTTGGAAAAGAAGAAACTTTGTTTATAGTCTTGCCCAAAGGGCCATTCCATTCCTCCAAGGAGATAGGTTGTAGGAATGCTTCTAGGCAGAGCAAAATGTTAGACTCAAATAGACTTTGAATTCACACAAACTATTGAACATATACTCAGAATAAGTTAGTTGTGTTCTATGAATCTTGGAAGCAATGCTATTGAATTGACACATCAGATTTTTAACAAACTGGTTCTCTTAATAAAAATAAATATTACACATGGCTTCTACAGAACATCTGACTTGAAACAACCTCTGGACATAACAATCAGGTATAATTTTCTGTATAATGACTGGTTTGTTCTCCAAGACAGAGGTGATATTTATATGCATTCTGATTACTAAACAGGGTGATTTACTAATCTAATTGCATTTTCAACATTTCATTATTAGTTAAATCAGTACTCTCAATTAGACTGCTCAGTTCAAAGAATAAGGAGAAACCAGGTGTGGTTGTGCATGCCAGTAATCCCATCACTCAGGAGGCTGAGGCAGGAGGATTGCCCGAAGTTTGAGGCCAGCCTGGGCTACATAGTGAGTTCAAGTCTAGCCTGAACTACATAGTGATACCCTGTCTCAAAAAACAACAACAATAACACAAAACAAAATAAAACAAAAAGCCAAAAAAAAAGAAAGAAGAGGGAGATGTATTTACTCTGCTGAAATCTATTGAAAGACAAAAATTTTATACACATGGTATAACAGAATGGTCATAGGAAGGAGATTTTAAAACAGAGAAATCAGCAGGTATAGGAGATTGTTTCAAACTACCTGTTAATGACATGTTTGATTTTGCAGTATCTAATACAATTCTGAGGGTTACTCATCAAACATTTTTTTGTGTAATGTTAAGGGTCAAACCCAGGGCCTTGCACATAAGAGATAAGTGCTGAACAATAGAGCTACAATAAATATCTTTATCACATGATTTTCTTGTCAGATTTTCCACATGTGAATTTTTATAATAAAACATACATGTAAACTTTATATTTCACCAACATATCACTTTATTACAATTCCCACTCTTAATTTGTGAATATCTGATGTGTGATATAGAGGTTTTCAGTGTTTTGAACAGTTTTATTACATCTTAATTCAATATTTCTCCTTTGCACTTTCTTCCTGTTCTGTCAGTCTTTATAGATTTGATGACAGTATTGTTTTCTTCTTCATTATCATAATTACTAATATGAATTGAATGTTTATACATGCAAACTATTGCTAAAATTTTCACACAAATGCTCATTTCGTACTTTAAATATAGCTGTTAAGTGAAAACTCTTATTGGCCAATTTATAGATGAAGAAATTGATTCCAAAAATGCTTGTTTGTATACTGCTCAATAATAGGAGGCATGTTTTAGTTTCCAGGCTATAATATTGAAGTATCAAATTTATAAAACAAGGCTGAATCATATAGTAATTAACAGCATGGAGTTTGAAACTATACAGTATAGGTTTAAATACTGGTTCCACAACCAATTAGCCATGTGATCTTAAACAAATTACCTGCCATCAATTTTCACTGATTTTTAACCTGTAAAATGGAGACATTAAAAATATCTACCTGATAGTGTTATGAAAATTAAATGAATTTTATCATGTAAAGCATTTAGTACAATGCTGAAATTTTGCAAGGTCTTAAAGCCAACTGTAATTATAAGCTACTGGAAATACAAAGAAAAACAGAAATGCTTTTACCAGTAAATCTCAGTCTAAGAGAGAGCAAGTAGATAATAAATATGATTAAATATGTTCTGAACATGGATTGAATCTGTAGTAGTCTCCCAGCACTCACATAACCAGGTGTTAATTAACCTAGACTGGATTATTATACTTTCATTCCCCTAGATTCCTTCAACCCTGCCTCCCAAAGGTTGCCTAGCACAAAAGTTGTACTAGAGATTTAGTACATATTACATCTTCCTGGAGTGTCAATATTACTTAAAGCTTAGGAAACAGATGAAACATAATTTTATATTGTAACACACTTAAATATGTTTAGAAGTAGGTTGGAATTTTGCATGAGATTTAAGACAAAGCCAGAAACTTTAAAGCAACATTTCATTTGTAAAGTTTTGTTTTGTTTTCCAATAAGTTACCACAGACTTCATGTTATATAAATTGTCTATTTATAAAGTACTGTATCACATCATTATCTATTATTTTCAATTTTTCTCATGTGCTTATCCTTGATGCTGTCAAATCAACTGCTAGTTCCTCATAGGCAAGAACTGTGCTTATCATTCGTAATGGAGTTCCTTATGTAAAGAATCCACATCAAAGTTGCTTTCAAACTTTTAATTCTTCTCAATAATTATTGGTTTCAAGGTGAGATATAGTTTAACTAATTAGATGAAAAATCCACAGACTCACCTATGTTTAGATCATAATTGATAGTGGTGAGAATATATTAGAATGCATAAACATTTGTAAAAATTCAGCTTCTGGCAAGTCTTACCTGCCCCACTAAGCTGACAAAAAGTGAGACAGGAAACCATATATCATGCCAGGATGTTCCATAAAAATGTATGATCATTTTTCTGAAGGACAGAAAAAGTTTTTTGCTTCTTTTGTTTTCTATCTCTCCTCATTCCAGACTGTTCTCAGAATTCAAAAGCAAAAGTAATCAGAAAGAGTTTGGAAAAGTGTTAGAGCACTTTAATTTGTTGAAAGTGGAAAGTGTTCCATTTGTTAGCACATTGCAATTTTATATCCTTTACCTTACCCTGCATTTTTACTGAGTGGTGCTGACAAGGCCTCTCAGCAGAATGAAACCTAATTATTTTCCCCACTATATGGCCAAAAGAGCATCTCTGTTCTTAGGCTTAAAATATGAAGCCAAAATAAAGCATTTAATGGAAAAGTGATATATGAGATATTATAGAAAAATATGGTGATGTTTAAACGTTTTAAAAAATAGTTACAATAAAAGACACACTGCTATTAATTCCCCACAAAATACTTCCCATAGTTTCAAACACAATTATCCCACTGTTCTTTCTAGTTTCTGAAAAACTTCTAGAAGTCCACTTTTGTGTCTTTAGTTAGGCTGTAGTGGTTGACTGAATGTCCTGAATTGACTCATAATTTTTACCTTTCATGCTCATTTTGACTTTAGGAAAAGCAAGAATTTGCACAGTTCTTGATCTGGTGAATAAGGTGGATGAGGACAAGCCATAATATTTTTATGAGTTGGTTTTTCAGTTGGGTGGTACTCAGAAGCAGCATTCACTGCATTTTTTATCACACCTCATAAAGACACTCATAAAAGAGGACTTACCTATCTGCTTCAGAAAGTGAAAAGAATGATGGGATATGTATGTTGGAGGCGATGTGTAATATTTTGAGGAGGTTTCATGACTATATGAATTTCATCATAATAAATTTTTCAAATTTAAAAAAATCTTCATATATTTTTATTGTCCCTGGGATCTATTCTGCCAACCTGACACACAGACACAATATATTAATTACATCCACACATGTGTATATGTAAATGCGTGTATATTCATGTTTATACATAATTGTATGTATGGATATATATAAACACACACTTTGTGTGTGTACAAACTGTGTATGCTGAATGTTTAATGGTATGGATTTTATGAAACTAAACCCCCGGTATCTACTTTGGATAGTAAAACTTGGGTTTCAAAATTATGAACTGTTTATAAAAGCTATCAATTTCCTAAAGCCTAAGTGGTTGTGTACAATGTATCTAACTCCTGATTCTCCCTATTCGCTCTCTTTTTATCTCCCATGTCCTCTCTTAGCTTCTCATGTTGCAGTCTATGTTTTCATTTGCAAATAAGATTCTCATGTACATGAACTCGCAAATAGAGATTTGTGCAGTAAATATATAGGACAATGTTCTCCAGATCAACACCTGTGGAAAAAAAGCAAAATTGAACAGAAGGAAAAGAAAATGTCAGACAATTCCAACAAAGATTTCAGCCAATCCCACTTAGATAGACTTTAATAATTTGCCAAGTGTGGAACAAAAAGACTTTATAACCCTTTGGCAATCATGCCATTTGAATAAATCATTTTTCCTGTCTATGAGTAGCAAAGAGAACATGTCTTTCATCTTTGAGGGGATATGAGTGGGATAGCACAGTGCCTAGCATACTCAACAGGGAATGTGATATTGAGAATTTTAATTGAAACAGAATCCACCTAAATATTACTATCACCAAGTAAAAGTTGAAAACATAAATTTCCTTCAGATGGCCCTTAAACAATACTAGTAGCTTGGCATATTTATATCCCATGATAAACTAGCAAAAGATGTTTCTTCATGTATTTTAAGATGTTTCCAAAAAAAGAAAACACTCAATTGATTAACCTCAATCGCCCAAGCACTAGAAGTGAGCAAATTATTGAGCAGAGGAAACAAGCTTTGGAGTGAGATAATCTTGAGAGAGAATCTTGGCTCTTAACTTATTTTGTGAAAATACTAAAGCAAATTAAATTCTCAAGGTTGCATTTTCTCAGCTGTAAAATTTGGGTAAAATAACACTTGCACTAGAGTTTCTACAAAGATTAAGAAAGATAATCCAGCACAGTATTTAAGTATTTAGCACAGTGCCAGACTGATATGAAGTGGGGAAAGATAGTAAAGAGGTTAAGAGATTCAGATTTGGAATCAGAAAAACCAGGGATTACCACACAGCTCTTCTTCTTACTAACTGTATGACCTTGGCAAATTACTTAACTTATCTAAGAATTAGCTAATATCTATAAAATGGTGATAATAATAATAGGTGAGAAGACTGAATGTGATAATGCATGAAAAGTATTCAGCACAGTGCCTGGCATATAATAAGTACTCAATAAGTGTTAGCTATTATTAAATAAGTCTCCTCCAGAGGCTTCAGCAATTCACATCTTAGGTTTCTCAGTTTTCATTCCAATGTGGTACAAAGATGCATTTATTCATTCAAAATTTATATTTTTTCTGTAATTTAATGTTCATTTACAATAAAACAAATTTGATAGTTTTTTTTCTTTCTAGTAATGAGTATTGAACCCAGGGCTATTGTACTGAGTTTCATCTAAATCTTTTTCCATAGTTTTATTTTTGCGACAGTGCCTTACTAATTTGCTAAGTTACCCAAAATTAGCTCAAACTTACAATCCTCTCAGTCTCAGCCTCCAGGATTGTTGGGATTACAGGTATGTAATTGCCATACCCAGCTTAGATTTTAAAATTCTAATAGTGTCTTAGTTGCAGGGTTAGTTGAGGAGTACTAGAGATAGACATCTTTTATATTAGGCTGTCAAGCACTATTGAGGTGTTATTTAAAAATAAAAATTGTATATATATCAGGCGTACAATCTGGTCTTGTTAAACATATACATTGTAAATTACAACAATCAAGCTAATTGAAATACTACCTCACAGTTTTCATTCTTTGTATGTGTTGAGGATGTTTAAGACCCTTTTAGAATATTTCAAGTGTATAATAAATTATTATTAACTACAATCACTACACAGTAAATTGGGGCTCTAGAACAGACTGATCTTATGATAAAAATTTATGGACATTGACAAATATTTCTCTGTTTGTTCCAGTCACCATTGCCAGATAATTACTCTTCTACTGTATGCATTTATGTGTTCAACTTTTTAGATACTACACATACTTTATATTAGTCATTTTCCTGTCACTGGGACAAAATACCCACACCCCACAATTTAAAAGAAGTGGGATTTAATTTGACATATTTTGGAGGATTCAGTCCATGGCTGGGTGGTTCTAAGGTAGGAACATCACATAGGAAGGGCATGGTAGAAGAAAGCTGCTCACCTATGGCAGGCAGGAAGCAGAGGAGAAGAACACATCCTTCTAGGTCATACACTCAAAGACCTGTGTGAGAAACTGAAAGTGTAAATAAGGATCAAAATGTATAATAGATAATATGAAATAGGAAGAAAGGGACCACAGGGGAAGGGGAAGGGGAAGTGGGAGGGGAGGGGAAAAAAAGTAAGAGAATAGAATTATCATGAGAAAATGAAAAAATGGAAACAAAGTCTTTGTAAATAGAGAAGGGTGGAGGGGTTGAAGGGGGGCAGGGGAATGGGGAAGAAGAATATGAATCAAGATATATTATGTAAAGGTACAAATCTCCAATGAAGAATCTTATTATATTGTATGCCTAAAATGTACCAATAAAATTAATTTTTAAAAAGGACCTGTCTCTTCTGACCAGTTCCCACCACTAAACAAATGGGATTTTGGGGGAAGACATTATACATCTGAACCATAACATTCTGCTCCAGCTCCAAAGTCTCATGTTGATATCATTATGCAGAACACATTTAATCCATCTCTAGGAGTCACCAAAGGCTTAACAGTCCCAGCATTGCTGAAAAATCCAAGTCAAAAGTTTCTTTTTTTTTCTTAAATTCTTTTATTGGTACATTTTAGATATATAATACATTTAGATTTATCTTTGGGTGCTTGTACCTGTACATGATATATCTTGGTTCTTATTTTTTCCCCATTACCTGTGCGCCCTTCACCCCCAACCCTTCCTTATTTACATACTTCGTTTCCATTTTTTTTCTGTTCTCATAATTTTTCCATCCCATTCTTACCTTTCCCTTTCCCCTCCCACCCCCCTTTGGACCTTTTCCTATTTCAAAGTATCAATTATTAGTTATTAATCCTTTTAGCCCTTATTTACACTCTCAGTTTCTCACACTAGAGAAACTATTTGGTATTTACACATGTGTGTCCTATTTATTTCACTTAACAGTATGGCCTCAATATGCATCCATTTAGCTATAAATGACTCTAGTTTCTCATTCTTTATGGCTGAGTAGTACTCCATTTTATAAAAAAAAACACATCTTCTTTATCCAGTTTCTAGCTAATGGGCACTTTGGGTTGTTTCCAAGCTTTAGCTATTGCAAACTGTGCCACAATAAACACAAGTGCACATATATCTCTGTGGTATGATTCTTTTAATTTTTTTGTGAAAATACCCAGCAGGGAAATAGCTGGGTCAAATGGGACCTCCAGACCTAGTTCTTTGAGGTATCTCCACATTGATTTCCATAGTGGTTGCACCAGTCTGCACTCCCACCAACAATGGAGAAGGGTTCCTTTCTCTCCACACCCCTGCCAGCATTTGTTATTGGTTGATTTCTTGATAGCAGCCATTCTTTGTGGGGTAAGGTGGAATCTCAGTGTTGTTTTCATCTGCATCTCTCCAATGACCAGTGATGTTGAACATTTTTTCATATGTTTATTTGCTGCTTTTATTTCTTTGTGTGAGAAATGCCTGTTCATTTCAGATGCCCATTTTTGAATTGGGTCTCTGAATTTGGAGGGTCTTATTTTTTTCAGTTCTTCATATATTCTAGATAGTAGCCCTTTGCCTGAGTTACAGCCGCTAAAATTTTTTTCCCACATTGTAGGTTGTCTCTTAGCTCTGTTGGTGGTTTCTCTTGCAGTGTAGAAGCTTTTCAATAATATGAAATCCCAGTTGTTGATACTTTGTGCTAGCTCCCGTGCTACTGAGGTTTTGTTCATAAAGTCTTTTCCTATGCCAATATCTTCAAGAGTTCTACCTAACTTATCTACCACTTAGATCTTAGTTTAGTACATGTTGATAGATATGGGTCTAGTTTTAATCTCTGATGGGTTGAAATCCAGTTTTTCCAACACCATTTATTAAATAGGCTATCTTTCCTCCAATGGGGGTGGTTGACTCCTTTGTCAAAGATGAGGTGGCTGAGTATGTCTGAAGTTGTTTTTGCGTCTTCTAATCTATTCCACTGATCCTCGGGTCTGTTTCTTTGCCAGTACCATGCTGTTTTTATCATAGTAGCTTTGTAGTATAGCTTCAAGTTGGGTATTGTGATACCCCCTGCCCTGTCTCTGTTGCCCAGAATTGCTTTTGCTGTTCTAGGTCTCCTCTGGTTCCAAATGAATTTTTGGATTGTTTTCTCTAGCTCTGTGAAGTATATTGTTGGAATTTCAATCAGCATTGCATTAAATCTATATAGCAGTTTTGGAAGTATGGCCATTTTCACTATATTGATTCTTCCTACCCAGGAACAAGGGATGTCTTTCCATTTTCTTATATCCTCCTTGATCTGCTTTTTCAGAGATCTGTAGTTTTCAGCGTAGAGTTCTTTTGTTTCTTTTGTTAGATTGATTCCTAGATATTTCATATTTTTGCATGCTGTTGTAAAAGGAATTGTTTCCCTAATTTCTCTCTCAATGAGTCTGCTATTTGTGTATAAGAAGGCTATTGTTTTTTGAGTGTTGACCTTATATCCAGCTACTCTACTGAATCTGTCAATTAAGTCCAGAAGTCTTTTGGTAGAGTTTTTTAGATCTTCTATGTAAAGTATCATATCATCAGCAAATAATGACAGTTTCACTTCTTCCTTTCCTATCTTTATTCCTTTTATTTCTTTCTCTTTTGTAATTGCTGTCGCTGATGTTTCCAGAACTATATTGAACAGGAGTGGTGATAGTGGGCAACCTTGTCTTGTCCCTGATTTTACTGTGAAGGATTTCACTTTTTGACTATTTAGTATGATATTGGCTGTTGGTTTTTCTTTAATAGCCTTAATCAGGTTGAGATAAAGACTTTCTATTCCAATTTTCTGTAGGGTTTTTATCATGAATGAGTGTTGAAATTTTGTCGAATGCCTTTTCTGCATCTATTGAGATGATCATGTGATTTTTGTCCTTGACTCTGTTAATATAGTGTATTACATTTATTGATTCATGGATGTTTAACCATCCTTGCATCCCTGGGATAAATCCGACTTAGTCAGGGTGTATGATCTTCTTGATGACCCTCTGTATTCTGTTTGCAAGTATCTTATTGAGGATTTTTGCATCTATGTTCATTAGGGAGATTGGCCTGTAGTTCTCTTTTTGGGTTTGGTCTTTCTCTGGTTTTGGAATCAAAGTCACATTTGCTCCCAGGAATGGGTTTGGAAGCCTTGCTTCCCTTTCAATTTCCTGGATGAATTTAAAGAGTAATGACAATAATTCTTTAAATGTCTTGTAGAATTCAGCAGTGAAGCCATCAGGACCTGGGCTTTTCTTTGTTGATAAATTTTTTATTACATTTTCAATTTCACTCATTGTAATTGGGGTGTTTAGAATTTCTCTATCTTCTTCATTTAATTTTGGCAATTCATATGTAGCTAGGAATCTGTCCATTTCTTCTGTGTTTTCCATTTTATTAGAGTACAGGTTCTCAAAGTAGGTATTGATGATCCTCTGGATTTCTGCTGGGTCTGTTGTGACTTCCTCTTTTTCATTCTTAATTGCATGGATTTGAGTCTTTTCTTTCCTTTTTTTGATAAGCTTGGCTAAAGGCTTATCAATTTTATTTATTCTTTCAAAAGACCAACTCTTTGATTCATTTACTTTTTGTATCATTTTCTTAGTCTCCATTGCATTGATTTCTGCTCTGATCTTCATAATTTCCTGTCTTTTGCAGGCTTTGAGTTTGTTATTCTCTTCTTTGTCTAGGAGTTGGAGTTTCTGCATTAGATTATTTATCTGAGTTCTCTCTGTTTTCCTAATATGGGCATTCACTGCTATGAATTTCCCATGTAGATCTGCTTTCATTGTGTCCCATAGATTCCAAAATGTTGTACTGGCATCATCATTTACTTGTAGAAAATGCCTAATATCTTCTTTAATTTCCTCTGTGACCCATTGGTTGTTCAGGAGGGTTATTGGTTATTCAATTTCCAGGTATTTGCGGGAGTTTTGCAGTTTCTCATGTTTTTGATCTCCAATTTTATTGCACTATTGTCTGATAATATACAGGGGGTAATTTCAGTTCTTTTACATTGACTTAGACTTGTCCTGTGAGCTAGCATGTGGTCTATTTTAGTGAATGACCCGTTTGCAGCTGAAAAAAACGCGTATTCTGATTTTGTGGGGTGGAACACTCTGTAAATATCTATTAAGTCCTTTTGTTCAATACCTTGGTTCAGTTCTAGAATTTTGTTGTTAATTTTTTGTCTAGATGATCTGTCTATTTGTGATAGTGGGGTATTGAGGTCCCTCACTACAACTGTGTTAGTGCTTATCTGTTTTTTCATGTCCATTAATATTTGTTTTCTATAGTTGGGGGCATTGGTATTTGGTGGATATATATTTAAGATTGTCATCTCTTCCTTTTGGATAATTCCCTTCACAAGGATGTAATGACCACCTTTGTCTCTCTTAATTAGTTTTGGTTTGAAATCTACTTTGTCTGCAAATAAGATCGCTACCCCTGCTTTTTTATGGGTTCCTGTCTCGTGGAGAGCTGTTTTCCACCCTTTTACTTTCAGTCTATGAATTTCTTTTTGAGTTAGGTGTGTTTCTTGTATACAGCATATTGCTGGATTTTGCTTCTTAATCCATTCTGTCAGTACTTCTTTTGATTGATTTATTGAGGCCATTAACATTGATAGTTATAATTGAAAGAAATTGATTCATCCTTGTCATGATGTTTCCTGTTGCTGGCTCGTATTTCTTTTTCCCCTTTCCCTTCAGTTTCTTACCTTTTCTGGTGGCTTCTCTCTGTTGAGCCTCACCCAGTTGTGACCTTCATTGCCTTTTTCTAGGATATTGCTTAGAATTGTTTGGAGTGCTGGTTTGGTGTTCATGGAATTTCTCAGGTGTTCTTTTTCATGGAAGTATCTAATTTCCCCATTGATTTTGAAAGATAATTTTGCTGGATATGGCTTGAAATACTTCATTCCAGGCTCTCCTTGATTTGAGGGTTTGTGTTGAGAATTCTGCAGTGATTCTGATGGGCTTTCCTTTATAGGTGATTTGTTTCTTTTCTCTAACTGCCTTTAGGATTTTGTTCTTCTGTTGTGTTTCTGGGATCTTGACTATTATATGTCTAGGTGTAGATTTTTTTTTGATCATGGCTGGGGGGAGTTCTATATTCCTTGCTTATCTGCATGTCCAATTCTCCTCCTCTGTCTGGGAAGTTTTCTACTATTACTTCTGTGAACAGTTTTTTTTATGTCAATTGTACTTTCTCCTGTTTTTTCATGGACTCCTATCAGTCTTATATTGTTTTTCTTTGCATCACCTAGCAACTGTTCAATTGATTTCTCATGGTCCCTTACTATTTTTAAGAAATCTCTGTTTTCATGGTCCTTCCCCACAATGCTGTCTTCTATATCTGATATTCTATCTTCAGATTCTCTTAATCTGCTCTGCATGCTGGTGGGCCTGCCCAGGGGATCCTCTTCACCCTGTCCTGGTGGCTGGTGGAAAACTGGTGGAGCAAGCCCGAGCAAGTAGGTCTCAGTCAGCCTGCATCCGCTCAGCCCTACTCAGCCCAGCAGGCTCTGTTCGGCCGAGCAGTCAGCTGGTGGGCCTGCCTGGGGGGTTCCTGCTCACCCCTTCCTGGTGGCTGGTGGAAAGCTGGTGGAGCAAGACGGAGCAAGTAGGTCCCAGTCATCCTGCAACCCCTTGGCCCCATTTGTCCCTGCAGGCTCCCCAAAGTCAAAAGTTTCCACTGACATTCAATGTACTCTTAGCTGTAACTCCCTATGAAAATAAATATAAAGTTAAATACTAACAACATACAATGGCACAAAGTAAAAATTTCCATTCCAATAGGGAGAAACTGATGGATAGAAAAGAATCAGACAAGAGTAAGACAAAAAACAGCAGGGCAAATGTTAAATCTTGATGCTCCGTGTCCAACTCCTAGGGAAGGCTGTGGTCAGATGTGAACTTTAAAGGGCTTGGACAATTCCACATTTATGGCTTTGTTGATTGCAACTCACATGGTTTCTCTCTTGAGCTAGCTCTGATTGTTGTCTGCAAATTTCTTCAACAGACATTCCACATTCCTGGCATTTCCAATTTTTTGGTGCCTCCATTACACCTTCAGCCTCATTTTCAGTTTCACATACTGCCTTCTCTAGAGATTCTGGCAAGAAATGTGACCCTGTCGAACATTTTTACCTGGCCTCCCAGGCCTTCCTCTGAAGTCTGAGTGGAAGCCTCTGTGAAACCATACATAACTCTTGCATTCTGCATGTATGAAAAAACCAGCAACACATAGATGATGCCAAGGTTTGTCTTTGGATCAAACAGTAGCCTAACCCCCTTGGACCACAGATGCAGAGGTCTCTGAGTGACTGGATGACTGAATTCATAGAAACACTTCTGTAGATGGTCCTGAATGAGAAGGGTACCCTGGGTCTCTCTTCTCTAACCAAAGTCTTCCAAAGGAAATTATTTTTTTATAACCTTGAGCCTGCAATTTGTGAGGTGAAGTCATTTCCTGAGATACCCCTAAGGCATCATTTCTATTGTCCTTATGAAAAGGACATGGTTTTTTTATTGCCAATCTTTCAGTAATCACACTCTATTTGGTCCCAAGCTTACACGTGCTGTCTTTCTGTCAAATGTGCACAAATTTCAAATTTTGGGGCTCTGCTTTCCTGTACTCTACCACCAATTCTCATAATACGTATGGATAAAAGCAGCCAGCAGTACCCCTGACAGAGCCTGAACATTGGTCTGCTTTGAAATTTTCTCTACTAGATTAATTAGTTCACCACCTTTAATCTTAATGTCCTTCAAATTCCAAATACAAGGGCACAATTCAGACAATTTTTTTTTGTCAGAGCCTAAAATACAAGGTCTCCAGTACAGCTGCCAGTGGATCCTTTTTCCCAGCTTAAACCTCTTGAGCCTGGACTTTACTCTCTGCATTCCTATCAGCATTCTGGTCTTCTGAGCTCTGACCAGAATTGCCCATCAAGCTCTGCTTCCAGCAGTCTGGAGCTTCTGTAGTTTGATTCTCCCAAAATTTTCTAAATTCCTCACACAAAGAAGTTCCAAATGCTTCTAAATTACATAGTTAATTATAGTCATAGCAAAAACTCCACTCCTAATCTCAATTATCCATATTAGTCAATTTCCCATCACTAAGGAAAAATATGCAATACTTGCAACTTAAAGAAAAAGAGGTTAAAAAAAGAAAAAGAGGTTTAATTTGGCTCATATTTTAGTGAATTTAGTCTATATTAGGCTGGCTCCAAGGAAGAACTATCATGGCTGAAGGGCACTGTAGGGAAAAGTTCTTTACTTCATGTCAGACAAGAAGCAGAGAGAGAAGGGGGGAGCTAAGGATTAGTATATATTTTTCTTGTTGATATCCCCAGTGACCAGCTTATTTTGACCAGGTACTAAGTCAAAAAAAAAATTTGAGGACATTTTATATCTAAATCATAACTACACATAAATGATATCATTAAGTCTTTATCTTTTTTGTGCCTGTCTTATTTCACTTAGCCTATTCTCCTCCATATTCATGACTGTTACAACTTATGACAGAATTCCCTGTATATTTAAAGCTGAATAATATTTCATTGTATATATACATTACATTTCAATAATCTATTAGTATAGTTATAGACACTGAAATTATTTCTACATGTTGGCTTCTCTTGGTTATTGTGGGAAATGCTGCATTGAACATGGGAGTGATCTCTTTGAGACAATGATATTATTTCATTTTGATATTTATCCAGAAGTGGGGTAACTTGATCACATGCTAATTCTATTTATTTTAGTAAACTCTATGGTAGTTTTCCATAATTGTTGTATCCACTTACATTTCCAAGGATGGTGTATGAGGGCTCTCTTATCTTCATGCACACTAATCTTCTTTTTTTTTTTTTTGGTACTGGGGATCAAATTTGGGTCCTTGTGCTTGTGCAGTAGGCGCCAAAACCACTGAGCTAAATCCCTGGCCCCATGCACACTAATCTTTATCTCTGAGCAAAGCTATCCCAACAAGTGTAAAATGATATCTCATTGCAATTTTGGTTTGCATTTCCCTGATTGTTAGTGGATTTTTTTTTTTTGGCTATTTATATACTTTTTTGGAAAAGTGCTTGTTGGAAATTTTGCATATTTTAATTTTAGATTACTTAAGGGATTTATTCCAATTGAATTGTGTGATTTCATTGTATTTTCAAAATAAGTCTCTTCTGGATAGATGATTTCAAAATATTTCTCCCATTTTGTGGTTACCTTTTCATCTTATAGATTATTTCCCTTGCTTCAGGGAAACTTTTTAGTTAGTGTAGTTCCATTTCTTTGTTGTTACTTGTGTTGCCTATACTTTCTGAATCAAATCCAAAAAATTTTCGCCAAAACTAATGTTAAGAAATTTCTCTGTATGTTACTTATAGGAGTATTATTATTATAAGTTGTTTTTAATATACTTGAATTGATTTTTGCGAACGGTGTAAGATAAGAGATGAATTTTAATTTTTTTCAGTTTAGCAAAAGAATTGACCTTGTTGGACATTTATTGATTAAAATATACCCATTCCAAGATCAATCATGTCTAAATACTATCAAATATAATAGTCAACTGACATCAATTGATCAAGAAGATATGATGTAAAAAGAGGAGCTAATTTAAAAATCATGTATTTTGGGCCAGGGATTTAGCTCAGTGGTGCTGCCACCTGCCTCACAAGTGAAAGGTCCTGAGTTCGATCCCCGATACCAAAAAAAAAAAAAAAAATCTTGTAGTTGTATAAAGTTGTCCCAGGAGAAAACTTGGTCAGGGTATTCTATCTATTTTATTGACAAAGTTGAAAAAATTTTTCATTGCATTAAAATCAGAAATTCAGCCATGCTGACTGGTATATGTTAATTGTGACCTATATTTTCAGGAAGATGTGATCTTAAGTGAAAAATAATAAAATCCATTAAATAATATTTTTAGAAAAATCATAATGGTGTAGTCATTTGTATTTTGTCCTAGGCCTTCATCACTGAGCTCCCATTATTGAAAAATAATATTCTATTTTGTCTGGACGAATTTATAAATTATTGGCTTCCAGGGACCTCATAAGGACTCAGTAGATATCCTTAGCATATAGCAGAAATCTGACAATCTGACATAAGCAGGTATTCAATACTTTCACTATTTAATGATGCTCGTTATGATAATATTAGTTTAAAGGTTACCTCACAAAAGTCAAGAAAATGATAAAAATGATGACATGAATAATCTCAAAAACTAGGTAATGGAGCACATTTTTGTACATGTATCTCAAATTACATGTATCTCAAACTAAGCTAAATACAGGTAAAATTACAGGATCTTGTAGTTTATAAAATAATTTCTATGTAATAATTTATATATTCTTCCTAAAACTACAGCTAAAATTATATTGAGGCATTTTCATTTCCCCCATGTTTTAGATACAAAAATTTCAGATAGTTTCATTTTCTGTGACTACTACTTGTATGTGGAAAAATTGGAACTCAAAAATAAAATTACAGATATCAAACCCAAATCACTTTCTCATACAATAAAATTTTACTAGTATACTATTATTATTATTGTAATAAATATTATTACTATAGAGTATAGAAAATTTCATAACAGTTGATGTTTACTCGTACTTTTCAAACTATGAACATGCTTTACTACATGTTTCTTACACAAAACCTATAAGAAATGAGCCCAACCCCTATCTGACACTCTCTAAACTGGACCAGCTGGTGAGAGGAGCAGCTTGAAGCTACACAGCTGTCCCAGGCCCTGCCCATGCCACCGTGAGGTCTGCTTAGCCACGCCGGTGTCTTTCAAGGCCCAATCCTCCCCTCCATGCACCTCGGGCCTTCTGGCTTTTCTGCTACCTGGTCCTACACTACAGAGGCACAGGAGACTATAAAGACCCTTGTCCTGAGCGCCACAAGATAGAGCAGAAGTTAGTTACAGAAAGAGGACCTCTCAGGCTTCTCGATGAGAACTGAAGCTCAGCAGAAAAGTGAAGAGAACCTCTACAATAAAGGCACATCAGACCACTGTACTTGGTCTGCTGCTGGCTTGCTGAGACTCATTGACTCGTATATGCACATGGATCCCTACGTTGCCTACTGTGACACCAGAGACATACCCTGAAGGAGGCCCATAATTTCTAGTGCTATTTGCAAAAAGGAAAAAAAAAATTTTTTTCTCCTATTTTCAATTCTTAATTTTTACATTCTCTCTGCTCTTCAAAGTTTTACTTTTCTTTCTTTTATCTTTCTTCCCTCTCTCTCACTCATTTTCTTGCTGTCCCACATTGCTCCTCAGCTCCCCATTTGTTCCTTTCTGCATTGAATTTGGATTTCTTCCTTATTGTTTTTTTCTTCTCCTTTTCCTTCTCTTGATTATCATTAGGTTTAAAGGAAAGTAAATTTGATATCTAGCCTCCCTGTTGCTGTTAGGTGATTCTATTCACATCTTTGTTCTTTCATTCTGCCATTTTCTCTTGCCTTTAACAACTTCTTAGAGTTTTTGTGATCTTTCTGTGTCTTTGGGCCTCACCGCTAATCTTACCTGTTCTTTCTACCTGTCCCTCCCTCCCCAACTCCTTTTAACTCCCCACCCAAAGGGGAAAGATGCAATATTGAAGAGCTTGATCACTATAAACTCATGTTAGGTTGGTCCTTGGTATTAATTTAACTCACATAGTTAAAATTGATAGATTAACAACTACTACAAATTGTCATTTTCTAAGCTGTGCTTGATGCTAAGGTACTGCTGACTATGTCTTTTGGGCTAACATGTTGTGATTGATCTAATTAGTTTTCCTTCCTGGTATAAGGAAAATAAAATAGCCTCAGAGTCATTTTCCTACCTGGTATAAGGAAAATAGCCAAGAACAAGCTATATCTAGAAGACACCTCTGAAAAGCAATCATTCCACAAGGGTTCTAAACACAAGCAAAAAAGATACCTACATTAAGCAATTTTGAAATATCAACCCAGGAATTAAAACAAGGACAGAACCAAAAACATAAATGAGAAGACACTTAAGCAAGGCACAAACACAAGCTTCCATGCCACAAAAAGGAAATTCTGAGGGAAACGAGGTGGAAAAGTCTTACAAGCAACCACTTGGACACCCTGAACTGATAGCACAGGAAGTAACAAAGCAGATGCATGACGCTCTAGAAAAATTCAAAGCAGAAATAATCTCCCAGATAAATACAGACATGGTGAGCAGAGTGAAAGACATGATTAGAATCTCTAGAGCAGAAACAGATAAGAAAATAGATGAGATCAGAAACATGCTGGAAGCCATGAATGCCCAGCATAAGAAAGAAATGGAAAACATGATTGCCCAACATAAGAAAGAAATGGAATACATGAAACAGATTCAAACATATATTCAGGAGATTAAAAACTCCACTGAAAGCATGCAGAGTAGACTAAGAGAATCTGAAGACAGAATATCAGATATAGAAGACAGGATTGCAGTTAAGGAGCACGAAAACAGAGATTTCTTAAAGATAGTAAGGGACCATGAGAAATCAATCCAACAGGTGCTAGATGATGCAAAGAAGAATAACATAAGACTCATAGGAGTCCACGAAAAACAGGAGAAAGTACAATTGACATAAAAAAAACTGTTCACAGAAGTAATAGTAGAAAACTTCCCAGGAAGAGGTAGAGAATTGGACGTACAGATAAGTGAGGCATATAGAACTCCATCCAGCCATGACCAAAAAAAAAAAATCTACACCTAGATATATGATAGTCAAGATCCCAGAAACCAACAGAAGAACAAAATTCTACAGGCAGTTAGAGAAAAGAAACAAATCACCTACAAAGGAAAGCCTATCAGAAACACGGCAGATTTCTCAACACAAACCCTCAAATCAAGGAGAGCCTGGAGTGAAGTATTTCAAGCCCTAAAAGAAAATAAATTCCAACCTAGACTGTTGTATCCAGCAAAATTATCTTTAAAAATCAATGGGGAAATTAGATACTTTCACAACAAAGAACACCTGAGAAACTACATGAGCACCAAACCAGAACTCCAAACAATTTTAAGCGATATTCCAGAAAAAGACAATGAAGGTCACAACTCCATGAGACCCAGCAGAGAGAAGGCACAACACAAGGTAAGACACTAAAGCAAAAGTGGGGAAAATAAGAAATAAAAGAGCCAACAACAGTAAAACATCATGACAAGGATGAGTCAATAACTCTCAATTATAACTATAAATGTTAATGGCCTCAATTCACCAATCAAAAGAAATAGACTGACAGAATGCATTAAGAAGCAAAACCCAGCAATATGCTGTATACAAGAAACACACCTAACTCAAAAGGAAATCCATAGACTGAAAGTAAAAGGATGGAAAACAGTTCTCCACATGACAGGAACCCAGAAAAGAGCAGGCGTAGCAATCTTATTTGCAGACAAAGTAGATTTCAAACCACAACTAATTAAGAGAGACAAAGATGGTCACTAAATCCTTGTGAAAGGAAGAATCCAAGAGGAAGAGATGACAATCCTAAACATATGTGCACCAAATACAAATGCCCCCAACTGTACAAAACAAATATTAATGAACATAAAAAACAAAATAACCACTAATACAATTGTAGTGGGGGCCCTCAACACCCCTCTATCACAAATAGACAGATCAACTAGAAAAAAAAATTAACATTGAAATTCTGGAACTAAACCATCCCATTGAACAAATGGACTTAACAGATGTTTACAGAGTGTTCCACCCCACAAAATCAGAATACACATTCTTTTCAGCTGCACATGGGTCATTCTCCAAAATAGATCATATGCTAGCTCATAGGACATATCTACATAAATATAAAAAAATCGAAGTTATCCCCTGTATATTATCAGACCATAGTCCAATACAATTGGAGATCAATAACATAAGAAACCGCAAAACACCCACAAATACCTGGAAATTGAACAACACCCTCCTGAACAACCAATGGGTGACAGAGGAAATTAAAGAAGAAATTAGACACTTTCTACAAGTAAATGATAATGCCAGTACAACATACAGGAATCTGTGGGACACAATGAAAGCAGTTCTATGTGGGAAATTCACAGCACTGAATGCCCATTTTAGGACAACAGAGAGAACTCAGTTAAATAACCTAATGCAGAACCTCAAGCTGCTAGAAAAAGAAGAGCATAACAAAACCAAAGCTTGTACAAGAAAGGAAATTATAAAGATCTGAGCAGAAATCAATGCAATGGAGACTAAGAGAACAATACAAAAAATCAATGAATCAAAGAGTTGATTTTTTGAAAGAATAAACAAAATTGATAAAACTTTAGCCACCCTTATCAAAAAAAGGAAAGAAAAGGCTCAAATCCATGTAATTAAGAATGAAAAAGATGGCTCTACCGAGGTCCCGAGTCACACGGAACACACCTAATCAGCCTGCGCCCCTGCAACATTCCACTGGGCACCCCCCCCCCCCGCTCCTCTGTACAGCCATCTGGTTCCACACTACGAAGATGTAGAGGACACCAGATCACCAGACCAAGGTACTGAGTCCCACTGCTCCCAGCCCAGAAGTAGGGGCATCTGAGCCACTTTCCCACTGTTCCTGGTCCAGAGAAAGGGGCTCCCTGGCCATCATCCCTCCAGGTGTTCTCAGCCAAGAGGAAAGGATTTTTGGACCACCATCCCTACTGCTGCTCCCGGCCCCTGTCCCAATTCTCCCAGCTCAGAGGAGGTAAGCCGTGCAGACACCAACAGCACTCCCCCCAGTCAAAATGAGAAAACATGTAAATAAGTCTTAAAACCAGACATCCAGATCAAATAGAGCAACCCCAAAGGGTAATGAGATGGAACACTCTGGTACTCAACCATCTGGAGCCACTGAACTGGCAACAAAAGGGGATCTGGAAAAAATGAAATCAGAAATAATTTCTAAGATAACAGAAGAAATTGTGCTCCTAGTGCAAGACATGATTAATAAATCTAGAGAGGAGCTCAGGAATAGGAAGGAATCCCAACATAGGAAACAAATGGAATCCATAAAACAGATGCAAATAGATTTCCAGGACATGAAAAACTCCATTGAAAGTCTACACAGCAGAATGAGTCAATGTGAGGACAGAATTTCAGATATAGAAGATAAGACTACAATTAATGACCAGGAAAAGAAAAATTGCTTCAAAATTATAAGGGGACATGAGAAAGCAATCCAGCAGCTGCTAGATGATGCAAAGAAGAATAACATAAGATTGATTGGAGTCAATGAAGAAACAGTAGAGAGTGGAGATGACATAAAAAATCTCTCCACAGAAATAATGGCAGAAAACTTCCTAAGAAGGGGAAAAGAGCTTGACATACAGATAAGTGAGGCATATAGGATTCCAAATAGCCTTGATCAAAAAAAATCTCCACATAGGCATATAAATGTTAAGAGTCCAGAAATTCAACAGAAGAACAAAGTTCTACAAGCAGTTAGAGAAAAGAAACAGAACACATATAAAGGAAAGCCCATCAGAATCACAGCAGACTTCTCAACACAAACCATCAGGCAAGAAAAGCTTGGAGTGACATATTCCAAGCCCTAAAAGAAAACAGCCTCCAACCCAGATTGATGTACCCTGAAAAACTATCTTTCAAAATGGATGGAGAAATAAGATACTTTCATGACAAAGAGCACCTTAGGAACTTCGTGAATACCAAACCAGCACTCCAAAGAATTTTACACAATATCTTAGGAACAGACAATGAGGATCACAACAACAGAAAGCAAAGCAGAATGAACCCATCTGGCATGACAAAAAATTCAATGTAAAGGGGGAGAACCCAACAAAAAGAAAAAGTCATGGCAATGACAAGTCAATACATTTCAGTTTTAACCATCAATGTTAATGGTCTCAATTCACCAATCAAAAGAAATAGACTGGCAGAATGGGTCAAGAAGCAAAATCCAACAATATGCTGTATACAAGAAACACACTTAATTCAAAAGGAAACTCATAGACTGAAAGGGTGGAAAACAATACGCCATGTGACAGGAACCTGAAAAAAGGCAGGAGTAGCTATCCTCTTGGCAGATCAAGTGGATTTCAAACCAACACTGATTAAGAGAGATAAAGAAGGACACTACATCCTTGTTAAGGGAAGAATCCAAGAGGAAGAGATGACAATCATAAATATCTATGCACCAAACACTAGTGCACCCAACTATATAAAACAAATATGAATGGACGTGAAAATTCATATAAGCACTAATACAATTGTAGTGGGGACCTCAACACACCACTGTCACAAATAGATCAACTAGACTAAAAATAAGTAATGAAATACTAGAACTCAATCAAACTCTTGAACAAATGAACTTAACAGATGTTTACAGAGTCTTCCACTCCACAAAATCAGAATACACATTCTTCTCATCTTCACATGGTTCATTCTCCAAAATAGACCACATACTCACACATAGAACATGTTTAAGTAAGTGCAAAGTAAATGAAGTTATCCTCTCTATATTATCAGACCATAGTGTGATGAAATTGGAGATCCATAGCAAAAGAAACTCAAAAAAATTCATAAACATGTGGCAATTGAACAACACACTTTTGAATAACCAATGGGTCACAGAGGAAATTAAAGAAGAAATCAGACAGTTCCTTCAATTAAATGACAATGAAAATACAACATATCAGGATCTATGGGACACAATAAAAGAAGTCTTATGAGGAAAATTCATAGCAGTGAATACTGATATTAGGAAAACAGAATGAGCCCAATTAAACAACTTGATGCTGCACCTCAAGCTTCTAGAAAAAGAAGAACAGGACAACACCAGAGCTCATACAAGGGAGGAAATGATAAAGATCAGAGGAGAAATCAATGCAATGGAGACTAAGAGAAAGATACAAAAAAATCAATGAAGCCAAGAGTTGGTTCTTTGAAAGAATCAACAAAATTGACAAATCCTTAGCCAATCTTGTCAGAAAAAGGAAAGAAAAGGCCCAAATCCATGCAATTAGGAAAGAAAAGGGTGAAATTACAACAGACCCAGCAGAAATCCAGAGGATCATCAATACCTACTTCAAGAACCTATACACCAATAAGATGGACCACACAGAAGAAATTGACAGATTCCTAGATACATATGAGTTACCAAAGTTGAACCAAGAAGACCTAAAAATTCTGAACAACCCAATATCAACCAATGAAATTGAAAATGGAATGAAAAACTTATCAACTAAGAAAAGCCCGGGACCTGATGGCTTCACTGCTGAATTCTACAAGACATTTAAAGGGGAACTACTGCCACTACTGTTTAAACTCTTCAATGAAATTGAAAGGGAAGCAGTACTCCCAAATTCATTCCTGGAAGCAAGCATCACCTTGATCCCCAAAGCAGAGAATGACCCAATCGAAAAGAGAACTATAGACCAATCTCCCTAATGAACATAGATGCAAACATCCTCAACAAGATACTGGCAAACAATACAGAGGGTCATCAAGAAGATCATACACCCGGACCAAGTCGGATTTATCCCAGGGATGCAAGGATGTTTCAACATACATAAATCAATAAATGTAATACACTATATTAACAGGATCAAGTACAAAAACCACATGATCATCTCAATAGATGCAAAAAAAGCATTTGACAAAATCCAACATCTACTCATGATAGAAATGCTGCAGAAAATTGGAATAGAAGGCCTTTATCTCAACCTGATTAAGGCTATCGATGAAAAACCAACAGCCAACATTATACTAAATGATCAAAAACTGAAAACTTTCATGCTAAAATCAGAAACAAGACAAGGATGCCCACTATCACCAGTCCTGTTCAATATTATTCTGGAAACATTAGCCATAGCAATTAGAAAAGAGAAAGAAATAAAAGGAATAAAGATAGGAAAGGAAGTAGTGAAACTCATTATTTGCTGATGATATGATACTTTACATAGAAGATCCAAAAAGCTCAGTCAAAAATATGCTAGACCTAATTGACAGATTCAGTAGAGTAGCTGGATGCAAGGTCAACACTCAAAAAACAATAGCCTTCTTATATGCAAATAGCAGACTCATTGAGAGAGAAATTCGTGTAATAATTCTTTTTACAATAGCATCTAAAAAAATGAAATATCTAGGAATCAACTTAACAAAGGAAGCAAAAGACCTCTACACTGAAAACTACAGCTTTCTGAAAAAGGAGATCAAAGAGGATATAAGAAAATGGAAAGATATCCCTTGTTCCTGGGTAGAAAGAATCAATACAGTGAAAATGGCCATACTTCCAAAACTACTATATAGATGCAATGCAGTGTCGATTGAAATTCCAACAATATACTTCACAGAACTAGAGAAAACAATCCAAAAATTCATTTGGAAACAGAAGAAACCTAGAATAGCAAAAGTAATTCTAGGCAACAGAGACATTGCTGGGGGTATCACAATCCCCAACTTGAAACTATACTACAAAGCTACTGCGATAAAAACAGCATGGTCCTGGCAAAGAAACAGACCCAAACATCAGTGGAATAGATTAGAAGATGAAGAATCAACTCCAGACATACTCAGCCACCTCATCTCTGACAAAGGAGCCAACCACCCCCATTGGAGGAAAGATAGCCTATTTAATAAATGGTGTTGGAAAAACTGGATTTCAACCTGTCAGAGATTAAAACTAGACCCATACCTATCACCATGCACTAAACTAAGATTGAAGTGGATTAAAGATCTAAATATTAAGACAGAAACAGTAAACTTGCTGGAAGATAAGTTAAGTAGAACTCTTGATGACATTGGCATAGGAAAAGACTTTATGAACAAATCTTCAGTAGCACAGGAGCTAGCACAAAGAATCAACAATTGGGATCTCATCATATTAAAAAGCTTCTTCACTGCTACCAAGAGTAACTACTAACAGAGCTGAGACAACCTACAATGTGGGAAGAAATATTTAGCTGCTGTACCTCAGACAAAGGTCTACTATCGAGAATATACAAAGAACTGAAAAAATCAGACCCCCCCACGTTCACAGACACAATTCAAAAATGGGCATCCGAAATGAATAGACATTTCTCAGACAAAGAAATAAAAACAGCAATTAAATATATGAAAAAATGTTCAACACCACTGGTCGTTCGAGAGATGCAGATGAAAACAACATTGAGATTCTACCTCACCCCACAAAGATTGGCTGCTATCAAGAAATCAACAAATAAATGCTGGCAGCGTGTGGAGAGAAAGGAACCCTTTTCCAGTTTTGGTGGGAATGTAGAGTGGTACAACCACTGTGGAAATCAGTATGGAGATATCTCAAAGAACTAGGACTAGAGGTCCCATTTGACCCAGCTATTCCCCTACTGGGAATCTTCCCCAAAGAATTAAAAGAATCATACCACAACGATATATGTGCAACTATGTTTACAGCAGCACAGTTTGTAATAGCTAAAGCTTGGAAACAGTCCAAGTGCCCATCGACTGGAAAGTGGATAAAGAAGATGTGGTCTTTCTATAAAATGGAGTACTACTCAGCCATGAAGAATGAGAAACTAGAGACATTTATAGGTAAATTGATGCATATTGAGGCCATACTCTTAAGTGAAATAAATGGGACACACATGTGTAAATAAATACCAAATAGCTTCTCTAGTGTGAGAAATTGAAAGTGTAAATAAGGATGAAAACGGTTAAAATGAATAATTGGTAATTTGAAATAAGAAAAGGTCCAAGGGTTAGTGCATGGTGGGAGGGGAAGGGGAAAGGGAAGAAGGGAAAGGAAAAATTATGAGAAAGAAAAAAAAATGGAATCAAACTCTGTGTAAATAGGGAAGGGTGGAGGGGGTAAAGGTTGCACAGGTAATGGGAGAAAAAATAAAAACTAAGATACATCATGTTCTGGTACAAACACCCAATGATAAATGTAAATGTATTGTATACCTAAAATGTACCAATAAATATATATATATATATATATAAATTTAAAAAACTATAAGAATTGTAGTTTGTGGTAGTATTTTGCAAATTTTACTAATGCACAGAAAAATAACTTATTCAAAACTTCATAATGTTCAGTGTAAAACTTTTTAAATTTAATATTTATTATTTACATTAAGATTACAATTTAACTCATTCAAAAATTGCTGTTTTATATGATATGCAGAAGGAATGGTGACAATAAAGTAGTAAGGTAAGCAAAATATTACAAGGTTTTAAGAGCTCTATAACGAAGTTTACACTTTATCCTAAGAGTTATTACAAGCTAAAGAAAAGTTGTAAAGCCTTGGTGGTGTAACACAGGCCTATAATCATAGGACTCTGGAAGGCTGGGGTAGAAGATTCCCAAGTTCAAACCAATTCTGGTCAATTTAGGATTTTAAGGACACCCTATCTCAAAAAACAAGTTGTAAAGAGTAGAATCTCATGATCTAATTTTCACTGAAGAAAGTTATTTCTGCATGATATATGGATATTGAATTGTTTTGAAAAATTAATCACATTACTGTAATATTGAGGTAAAACATGAGCCTTTAGTGAGAATAACTCCAGTGAGGTGAGATATGGACAGATATGAGAACTACTTATAAAGTAGCTTTGGTGATATTTGAGTACAGATATAGTAGATAAGATCTATTATAGTTGTACTTACTTGAGGAACTGGATAAATGATGAAATGGTTAACTATGGTGTTAGGGAACCCAGAAGTGAAAGAGGTTGTGAGTTCAGAGAAAACAATGGATTCATTCTAGAATATACTGATTTTGTCAAGATGCTGTATTATACGAACATAGATCATACTCATATACTACTTGGAATTATTTAAGAGAGGGAGAAGGAATGAGAAACTCATTCATTAATCAACATTACATCAATAATTCCAGCAACAACAGTGGATGAAATCTCCCCCAAAATGTTTATGATCTGAGAGGGCCTAACTCCTAAAGAATATGAAAATTCAAGGGAAGGCCCAAGAAAAATAAACAGAAACAAAAATTAATAAGGAGCATTGTAAAGAGGAGGATTACATTCACAATAGGGTGGTTTTACAAGTGTACAATGCTTCCAAAAGCAGAGTATGGTCAACAATTTAAAATAAAATGAAATATAAGAATTACAAAATCAGGCTAATTTTTACCAACAGGGCTCTGTAGTGTCATGGGCAAGAGAGTCTCTATCTGTCTTTCATGGACATCAGTCCTCTTGTTGTTAAAAATAAACTAAGCCACTGTTCTACTCATTATTCTCTAAATGTTGTCTATGTTAGTCATTTTCCCCTCACTGTGGCACACACACAAGCGCACACACACACACACACACACACACACACACACACACACACAACCAGACACCCACAATTTAAAGGAGAAGGGGAGAAGGGATGTATTTTGGTTTACACATTTTGTGAATTCAGTCCATGGTCAGTTGACTCAAAGACAGAAACCGCATAGCTTCCAGGAGAGAGAGAAAAGAGGTCTCAGGGATGAGAATATGTGATCCAAATCACATCCCCAGTGAACCACCCTTTCCTATCAGGCCCCACCTCTGAATGTGAGATTTTTGCAGGGCATTAATGGCTATTAATCATTGTTGTCAACTTGACTGGATTAACTGACACTTTAGTGTAACTGGCTTCTGGGTATGTCAGTGGGAGTGTTTTCAGAGATGATGGGCAACCAGACTGGGGCAGTGGGAGACTTGCCCTGTTTCTTGGCAACGGCATCCAATAGGCTTGTAGCCCAGAAAGAATGCAAGGAGAGGAAGGAAGTCAGTCTGTATTTGAAAAGCTCAATTCTGCTTCATTGGGTGCACCTTTTGCTTCTACAGTCACATCTAGAGATTAGAATCCAGCATCATCATCCTTTCAATGTATATTCATATCAGCAACTCTCTAAGGAATGTCCAGGTCTTCAGTCTTACACTGGCATGGAATCCTTGATGGTTCTTGTTCTGTGACTTCATTTCTGGAACTGATTAACACCTGGATCCTTTAGTTCTTCATGGTGCAGATGGCCACTGTGGATGCCAATTTAATAAATATCCTCTAGGAAACCATAACCAAAATTATTTGGAAAACATATATTTAGTAATGGACTAATGACTTGTACACAAGATATGTAAGCAATTATGACAGCTCAGTTATTTTTAAAAGGTAAATAATCCAATTAAACACGGTAAAAAAAATCTGAATAGCCATTAACCAAAATAATACATACAAATAGCCACAAGATAGAAAAATGATTTATACCTTAGGTTTCTCATATAAGAGAAACCATGCAATATTTAAGCTTGTGTATCTGATTTAGTTCTCTTAACATTATGATCTCAAGGTGCATCCATTTTCCCACAAATGACTCAAGTTTATCATTCTTTATGGTAAATTAGTACTCCACTGTTTGTAAATACATTTTGTTTATCCATTCATCTGTTGATGGACATACAGTTTGCTTCCAAGATTTAGCTATCATGACCCATGGTGCTATAAACATGGGTATGCATATATCACTACATTTATTTCAAAAGGAAAGGGTATCAGGAGATGGAGGGACAGTTGAGGGAGGGGAGGGAGGGCAGGGAAAGGAGATGAAAAAAGAAATTAAAATGTGTTATGTACACGTACCAATGCCACACAAGGAATGTAAACATTATGTATTGCAAACATGTACAAAAAAATGGACGAGGATCAAGAGATGGAGGAAAAGGTGAGGGCAGGGGCTGAAAAAAGGAATTAAGATGTACTACATACATGCACCAATTACCCATAGCGAATGTAAACATTATATACTATAAACATATACTAATAAAAAAACTAAAAATGATGCTCAATATAATTAGCTTCTATGGAAAGGGAAATGAAAATTATAAGATATAACTTTATATTCACATACTTTTATATGGTACTGTATACTGTTATGTTACATTTAATTATCAATTTATTGTTGTCAACATCTTACTTTACCTAGTTTATAAATCAATTTTTATTGTAGGCATGTACATATACAAAACATAGCTTTGAAATTTTCAATATCAGGCATCCCCCAGTGGTCTCAGAATATATTCCATGTGGATTAGGTGGGATTAGTCTATTGATTTGACTTTGTAGGATCTTTGATATAAGAAAACAGATTACTCAGTACCTCACACTGAAACAGATGGGAAGGCCACTAATGTCTTACTTGATTTATAAAACTAAAAATAATTCTAATTCTAGTTTCAAAATTTTAGCTTGAAGCATTAGGATCGTGAGTCTCTGTCATTTATTAAGCTCACAGAGTGAAAACTAGTTAATAAAGCTGCCACTTATGAATGAAGAGAGGCAGAGAATCTCTGAGAAATCTCCCTATGATGAAATCACTAAGAATTACACAATTGTAAATAAGCCTTGCCACAGGTAAATGAAATTACATCTTTTAGAAGATAACTTCTATTTTTTCCTCAGTGCTTATTCCTTCCTACATAACACACCAAAACCTAGTGGCTTACAATAACAATATGTTACTCCACAAATCTGAAATTGAACCATGGATTTGGGCAAAGAAGCCTCCTCTATGTTTCAAGTATTTGCAGCTAGGGCAGCTCAAATAGGAACTGGAAAAATCACTTCCAATATGATTCACTCTCATGATTGACAATTGTGGCTGACTATGGGATAGGAACTCAGGTGTGGCTGAAATTGGAGGTTTCTCTTTCTCTCCATATAGACCTCACCACAGATTTCTTGGCTTCTGCATAGCATGGTTATTGGGTTCCAAAGTCAGTATATCAAGGGATAAATCTATGACTTAGCCTTAGCCACACATTGTGTCACATCTGCTGTCTCTTATTGGTAAAGACAGTCAAAACAGTCCATCCACTTTCAAGGAAGAGGGGACAGATTTCATTTCTGGATGAGGAATGGCAAGTCATATTTAATAAAGAATGTACAGAATGGGTGCTAATGTTATGGGCATCTTTGAAAAAAATTCTCCAGTACAAAGATCATCAATAATTGAAAACAACTCTGAGTTCCAAATACAGTATTTTAACCTGGGGTAACCTGGCAAACCTGTAATGGCAAGTGGAGAATGCTTCATTCATCAAGAAGACAATGGTCTGTTCTCATTGGAATAGATAAATGTAGTGAGTGCCTTATGTACTAAGAGAGTATGTAAGGAACTTTTACCTTTACTCATCAAAGAAGTAAGACCATGAAGCTAAAACTCTGCACATTTATTATTTAAGGATGAACTCCATTTCACAGAGGTAGCTGGCCAAATGAAATTATATGGTGAACTATGAAAACCTCAATATTCTACTAGCTGGGGATTATGAGAGTTTATATCAATATATGATGCTGTTTCTTCTTTAGTCACATTTGTTGTTTGAATGTTTTGGATACAGCTAATGGAAGATCACAGAAAATCTATACAGATAATCCCAATAATGATAGATGCCTTAGACAGGAAAGTTTGTTCTTCCCTAGTACTAAACTGACTTTCTGAGTGAAGACAAAGAGAATATGGAAAGAGTAAGAAGGAATTTATAAGTAGCCTTCTTACTAGTTCTATAAATGAGAACTTTAGTAATCACCTGGTATGTTAAAATTTGCAATTTAGTACACAGGTTTTGAAGATTTTTTTTAAAAGGTGAAAACCTTGAGAACAAATGATCAACATTTGGAGGTCCTAAATTTTAAATGGTGTCATTTTTAGGGCTCTCCTTTTAGACAAAGGGTGAATATGTGTTAAATTATTTGTGGATACTTGCATCATTTATGAAGGACATTGTTATTAGTTCTTGAAATAAGACTGTAGAAGGGTGTGTGCTAATTCTAGAAACAGCTGAGGTATGTGACCTATACTGTAATATAGTGAACATGCGGAATTTTTAGTTTCCTGAAATCCTTCTTATATCTGATAGTTGATTGCACTGCAAGTCTCATCTTTCAAGGTAGTATACAGAAAATTCTCTTTCTCAGTGTCTTTTGCAGGTAAAATACTGGAATGTGAATTAAATTCCTCCAGTAAGATGCACCAAGGCAGCATTTATAAATATACAATGTGTAAAAGTAGGTTCTAGTGGGCATCCTTTTTTTTCTAGGGGGGTGGTAGTAGTAATAGTAGAAGTGATTACACTAGCAGTTTATTCATCAGGACAGTTTTGCAATATAATTATTCATGCAGTTTTCAGAAACTTAGTTTCAAACCTGTTTTTCTAGCTCTCCCGGTGATTCTGTAAACTACCTAATTTTTTAAAAAAGATAATCTGCCAAAAATGAACAAAATAGATTCTAGTGTTAAGGAATTAGACCCCTAATGGATAGATTCTTCCACTTTGATTGTGGGATTATTTTCTCTTGGTGTTTAAATCAATTTTTCCTGCATAGATTTTAATCCTATCATATTAGCACCTAAAATTCATGGTTGGCATTTCTTCTTTGGTAAAATACATACAACTTTTAAGAATTGAGATCATTCCTTCTTTGCAGTCAGTGCACTTCTCTTTGAAATTGTTTGGAATATGACATGTCTGTACTTGATTTGACTTTCAGGTATATCTTAGAATCTTTTATTTCAACTTTCTGTGCCTTTTTACATTAGAATTTTTCCTTATTCTACAAAATTTTTGAAAATCCACAACTTGTGTATATTTGATGAAGCAATTTAACTCATATATATACATGTATATATATTGAATGTTACAAGATCTTTACTTATTCCCATGATTTATTTTATTGTTGTTATTTACTGTGGTTTCTTGCATTAATATTCATGATTCTGTTGTTTGTCGGTCTTTTCTTTTCTCACCTATTGTTAGATGATGAATGGTATACTATTCCACTTTTCCAATTGCCACTCTTAATATCTCAAGGTTTTTTGTAGTTTTGTTTTGTTTTGTTTTGTTTTGCTTTTTTAACCAGGGATCGAACTCCAGACCATGTGCTTGCAAAGCAAGTGGTCAAGATTTTTAAAAAAAATAATTCTCAATTTCTAGAACAAACATTAATAAGCTATTATCTATAGTGTCAATTTAGCACACTGTGATTTTTATGCTACCTGTGTACCAAAAATTGTTTTTACTTTTTAAAGGGTTATTTTCTAGTTATTATCTATGATTTTTGAAAAAATAGCTACATAATATTTTCATTTTTGACTCTTGACTTCCAATGTCCAAAATATTTAGTGTTTGGATGTTCAATAGAAATTTTGCTGAAAGTTTGCTGACAACTGGTTTAGCAGTGATGGCGAACCTTTTAGAGCCTTCAGTGATACAAACAGCCTACTGCAGCACACATGCCATAGGTTTTCCACCACTGGTAGAGTAAATAATTATGGATATCCTCCCACTAAATAAGACAAGAACTTTGCCTCTCTTTTCTTTCTTCCTTTCTCCCAATTCATCTAATAAATGTATTTGGAGCACCAACTATGTGCCACAAAATATTCTGGATATTGAGAATAAAATACCAAAAATCTGAGATTTTAATTTTAGCTAGGTATTAATTTTATTTTATTAATTAACCCATACTTAGATTAAATGACTTGTTTCACATTATTATTGGTAAATTATATTTCTTGTATGCTATTTTTGTGCACTTATGTTTCATTTTGCTAACCTTAATTCTTGGGAACTGTTTTTAGAATGGATGCATAGGATGGAAAATTTCTGATTCTTTATAATTTTGAAACAATTGTTTCTTGATATCTTGAAATGATCATGCTACTGAGAAGGAATCTTCTCCTTTTATAGATACAATTTTTCTTTTGTGCAGGATTTTACAATATTCTTTTAAATCTTAGAGTTTAAAATATTACCATTGTCATAGTCAAGTTCTTGGCATTGAGACAACATATGCAGCACCTGAAATTTAAAGGAGGAGAGGTTTATTTTTGCTCACACATTTAGTCCATTATCAGCTGGCTCCAAGGCAGAAATAGGATGGCATGGCAGATGAAAAAGTTCTCTAACCCAGGGAAGCCAAGAAGCAGAAATAGAGAAGAAAGGAACCAAGGAAAAGAATACATCCTTCCAGTTCACACCCCAGTGACTCACCTCCAACCAGGGTTACCTCAGGTTTAGGAGCATGTTTAGCACCTGACTGGATTAATGTATGAATCTACTGATGAATATGTGTCCCCACATTCATATCAAACTTTCACACATGAGAAATTTGAGGAACACTTTAGATCCAAACTGTAACAAACAACATATGGTACACTTAAACAATATCTTTGTATAAAAATTCTCTTAAATCTGAGAGTCTTTTTAGTAACAAAAATTTTTATTCTGTTATTAAATGGGTTTTTAATTTCATTTTTCTCGGTTCTCACTTCCTAAACCTAGTAGACAAATGTTGTGACTTTTGGATGAACTTTTAATTGCCTCTCATAATTTGTCTTTTCTATCTCTTTGCTTTGATATAAAATAATAAATAAAACATGATCCCTGTCCTCATGGAGCATGTATCTGGGTATTGTACAGAAAGAAAAGAAATTATAATAAAATATTTAAGTAAACAAGGAGATGAGATAGAAAGTCTGAGATTGTTATAGTTACAGTGAAATCTAAACAATGAGAAGGATATAGCCATGCAAGAAGGATAGGTGTATTGTACATGCAAATATTACTTCCTGTGCTTAAGGAACTGATTGGAGGGCAGTGTGCTTGGATAGTCATGAGCAAAGAGGAAAGTGAGCCAAGGTGATATTAGAATTATAGGTGGGAGGCAGATTATTCAGGACATTGTACAATGTTTACATTGTAAACAGTTTGGAGATTTTATCCTATAGTGTAACTGAAGCACATTGCAGGACTTACGTTTTTCAAAGATCACTCAGGTATCTAACATAGAAAAATATGAAAGAATAAAAGAGTAGAAATAAAAGTGTAACAGAAAAGCACAATCATATAAAACTCAAAGCAATTTATTAGAAAGAATTTGATAAGGAATAGTGAAATTAGTCTTTCTGAAAAATAAAAAATAACAAGTAGAGGCACAGTTTTAATTTTCATATCAATTGCTTTACTGGTCATTAGAATGGTTTTGCCAATGTATACTTGTATCAAGGTCCTTATTTTTATTTAGTTTAGTAACAGTTAAACTGAACCTTCCTTTTTACCACATAATAAATCCTATAATGAGGAAATCTAAACAAAACCAGCTATATGTTTAAGTGAATAATTATTTGACTGTTTTAATAATTCTGTAGTGAGGAAATTTTAACTGCAGTTAACATTTTAACTACAACCACTGATGAAAAATGGCATCTTGCTTTTAAATGTGCACACATAAAATAAATTTTCCAGATATCTAATTGAGCCTCATCGGATATGTAAAACCAAGTCAAATCTTCAGATGATTCCAACTCCAGCCACCATTATCTGTAAACACATATTTGAGGCTCAAGAGAATACTATCCTGATAAATGCAAGTTGATCCATAGAAATATGGAAAAATAATTACTTTAAATCACTACATTTAAAAGTGGTTATATGGGAATTCATAATAATATCACTACATAAACTATAAATGAAGGTAAATATACATGCAACTACACATTTTTCATGCCTGTGTGTGGAGTACAGAAATGACTTGTGTTCTACATCTGATTTTACAATTTACTCTTTTTATTGATAATATTTCATAGAAACATTAGAAAGTCTTCGCATGGTCTTCTCTTGTGTTTCCATCATTGTGTACCCCTTTTCCACTCTCATTGTATTTAGGGCCCATCTTATGCAGGGCAATCTCATCTCAAGATCTTTACCTTAATTACAACCGCAGAGATTTTATTGCAAATAAAGTACTTCTAAGGTTCCAGGGGACATACTATTTTTTTCTTGGGAGAGGCACTATTCAACCCATTACAATAGCAATTCTCTAAAATATATTTTTTCATGTTGCTGATAATATTTTAAAATCTGTGAAGGAGGTATTTGTTTTATATAATGTTTTATTTAGCTGTAAGCAGAAATACAAATCCAATATCACTGACACTTTCAATTTGATCCTCCACCTATTTTGCTTTCCAGAAATTAGGAAGGCCTGTTGCCCGGTTGAATATCTCTCTGGAGTGGTAAATGCAGCAGAATATTTACTTTCTAAAGAAAATAAAACCATTTTTATCAGTTAAAGATTCTTCTATTTATATGGCTCTAAATAAGATGACAATACATCTATGCCCTGACATTCTTCAGATATATTGGAGATGAATATCACATTGTATATCAGCACTGAGCTTTGACATCCTCTGAATGCTGTGATTATGCCTGTTGGTGGACAAGACAGACGATAACAATATCCTCTATTTTACATTTATCACAGAGTCCTATTATTCTTTAGTTTCTCCTCCAAGCCTCTTGAAATCGATAGCATTTAATGGACATTCTAAGGCACAACTGATTTATCTCCTTTATACACCAACCTTGAATCTTAGGCCAGTATTACCAAGTGAACTTTTTATAAAGCAACAAAATAATTGCAAAACTATCTGACTTACCTCACCTAACTCCTGGTTCTAACAAAAAGATTTTGTTAAAAGCCTAAACACTTACAATTGGGTTTTGTGTGCTCATAGTTCCCCTCCTCTGCCTTAATTATTAAGACCATAATGCTAAGTAAAATTAATCAGATGTAGAAGGTTAAATATCACATGGTTTCTCTTACCCAAATTACAAATATTTATTTATTTATTTTTATTAGTACATATTTGTAGCACATAATGATTACATTTATCAGGGTGAGTCTGTACATGTACATAACAATCTTAATTCTTGCTTTTGCCTCCTTCCCCTTCCATTCCTCCTTGCTCCTTCCAACTCCTCTTCCCTTTATTTACCAAAGATCTATTTCCATTATTTTCTTCTACGCTCTTTTTAAAAAATCCCTTTCCCCTTCTCTTCCTCCTCACTCCATTTATCTCCTGTTCCCCCTCACATTTGAAAAAGATCTCCTTACTTCCTATTATCTATCTTTTATTTTCCTCTTTATTTATACTTTGGGTTTCTCATATAAGAGAAAATGTGATATTTAAACTTATGTGTCTGATTTAATTCAATTAACATTATAGTTTTGAGATACATCCATTTACCTACAAATAAAAAACAATCAAAAAGGTAAATGTTAGGACACAGAAATGTAGACTTTGTGAAGGTGAGAGGGGAAATGTGCAAGGGGATGAGGTAGGAGGAAAGGAGAAGGAGAAATAAAAAGGATCAAAATGCAATAGGCATATATACCAATTGCCTAAGATGAATCCAATTATTAGGTCTCATATATATGTGTATATATATATATATATATATATACATATATATATATACATACACTAATATGAATTTTTGTACATTGCTGAAAATTGAATAGATACACAAATGATGATGCTTGAAATTAACAGTCCTAAATGAAGAATTTTGCATCTCATCTCAGGGTAATAGCTTCATTTTAGCATACACAAATCTAATACCACAGGGTCTTTTGAATTGCAAGGAGCAATTATTTCAAATATAAGCAAAGGTAGTTATATTTATCAACATACAGTAATTTTTTTCTATTCAATAATTTAAAATTTATGTTTTGGTTCATGTGATATCATTTTACATACATATAGTTGATTTAAGTGCACTTTGAATAATTTAACTGCTTTGACTGTGTTACAACCACCATCCAAATGATCATTAATTGAAGCCAACATGACCCTTTACATGGAAGACCCAAAAATTGCACTAAGACTTCTACAGCAAAGCAAACAACCAATAGAGTGAAGAAACAACCTACTGAATGGGGGAAAAATTGTCAGTTATTCCTAATACACAAGAATAATATCTAAAATATAAAATTAATTCAAAAAATTAGACCCTACAAAATACAAGACCCAATTTTAAAATGACATGTGAAATGAACAGACACTTCTCCGAAAAAGAAATACGAATGGCCAATAAATACATGAAAAAATGCTCACCCCTTGCCATTAGAGAAATGCAAATGAAAATCACACTAAGATTACATCTTTCTCCAAAAAGAATGACTATCATCAAGAAATCAATAGCAAATGCTAGGGAAGCTACAGGTCAAAAGGAACCCTTCCATATTATTGGTGCGAATATAAACTAGTACAACCACTATTAAAATCAGCATGGAGATTCCTCAACAAACTAAAACTAGATATTTCATTTGACCCAGCTATCCCTCTTCCAGGTATCTTTTCAAAAGTGGTAAAGTCATCATATTACAATGATACATGCATACCCTGTTTATGTAGGACTATTCATAGTAACTAAATCTTGGAAGAAACCTATATTGCCATCAACAGATGAATGAAGGAAGAAAATGTATTGTTTATACACAATAGAGTACTACTCTGCCATATAGAAGGATAAACTTGAGTAGGTTATAAAAAAAATTGATGGACTTTGAGAATATAACATTAAGTGAAATAAATCAGACACAAAAGTTTAAATATCACATGGTTTCTTTGTATGAGAAACACCTTCCAAATAAATAAATAGCAACTGATAGATAACAAGAAATGGGAAGATAAGTCTTTCTCGTAAACTGCAATAGGATTAAGAGATAAAGGGAATGGGGAGGGGAAGGTGTCAAAGTAAAGGAATTAAGATTTGTCATGTTCACATACCAAGTCCTCATAAGAAATGTAATCATTGGGCTGGGGATATAGCTCAATGACACCACACCACACCAGTGGTAAGTGCAAGATCCTGAGTTCGATTCCCAGTACCCCGCTCAAAACAAATGTAATCATTAAGTATTATAAACATAACTATAAAAATATAAACTGAGGGGCCAGGGATTTAGCTCAGTGGTTCTGCCGCCTGCCTCACAAGAGCAAGTTTCCAAGTTCGATCCCCTGTACAAAATATATATACTGAAAAAAATTTTAATGAAATTTCAAATATAAAACCTAAGCATAACTGTGGCTTATAATTATTTTTATTTCCTGGATCAATTCCAAAATAGAGTACATATTTGAAAGACCAAGAATTATGTTTAACTTCCTAGATATTAATGAAGGAAGTGGATTCTTCTTTAACATGAAAAAACAGTCTTAACTTAATATAGGGCAAAGAAGTTCTGCTTTTAAAATCACTTTAGTTCTAATTCCATTTAAAATTTAATTTATCAGATATTGCAGTTCAAGCCACACAATACAGATAGTATCCTGGCATCGAATAATTTCAAGTTTTCTGAAATGGTAAGGAAAAATATATCTGAGTGATCACCCAGTAAGGGTTATAGAAACAGATTTTTGTGGCTTAGTTGTGTTCTTTTTTTTGTATTAAATTCTTTTATTGGTACATTGTAGGTATACAACACAATTACATTTCTCATTGGGAATTGTACCTTTCTTTACATAATGCATCTTGGTTCTTATTTTTCCCCTTTCCTAGCCCTCCCTTCACGCCCTCCACCCTTCCCTATTTACAAAGACTTTATTTCCATTTTTTCCATTTCTCATCATTTTTCCTTTCCCTTCTTTCCTCTCCCCTGCCCCTCCCACTACCCTTACCCCTTTGGACCTTTTCTTCCTATTTTACATTATCAATTATTCATTCTAATCATTGGTACATTTTAGGTATACGATATAATGACATTCATCATTGGAAATTTGCACCTTTACATATTCTCTCTTGGTTCTTATTTTTTCAACCTTGCCCAGCCCTCCCTTCAACCCCTCCAGTCCTTCCTATTTACAAAGATTTTGTTCCTAGTTTTCCATTTTCTCATATTAATCCCATTCCCTTCTATCCTTTCCCCTAGCCCTCCCACTTTCTTCCCCTTTGCCCCTTTTCTTCCTATTCCACATTCCCTATTATACATTTAGTCCTTATTTACACTTTCAGTTTCTCACACCAGAGAAACTATTTGGTATTTACACATGTTTGTCCTATTTATTTCACTTAAGAGTATCGCCTCAATGTGCATCCACTTAGCTATAAATGTCTCTAATTTCTCATTTTTATGGCTGAGTAGTACTCCATTTTATAAAAAAATCACATTTTCTTTATCCAGTCTCCAAAGAATTAAAAGAATCATACCACAGTGATATATGTGCACCCATGTTCATAGCAGCGCAGCTTAGTTGTGTTCTTTATATCCCTCAATTGTGGGAATGAGGATGAGGGAGGGATTTGAAAGAAAAAAGTTAACTATGGGTGCAGGCTTGGGAGGTAAGAACTATGAGAAATAAGCTATAGCAGAAATAATTACTTAAAACATACATTGTCCAAAAGTTTGTTAGTCATTTTGGCATAATCTCCAGAACACAACTATGTGTGCTTATAATTTTCTAAGTATATTTGCATACATTGTATAATGGATCCTTCCAACATATCTTAAAGGGGCCAAGAAACATCAGAAAGACCTTGCCTCCTTTAAGTTTTTATAAACAGGGCCATAATTTATTATTCTAACTACATTTTTGTCATTCTGTTTTGTAATGTTTACATAGACTTCCTTGTAAGTTGTTTCTGTGTAAATTATCCTGACAGAAGGTATGACTATTTGCCTTGTCCATTTCACCTATCCCACAAGTTATACATGACAGTCAAGCCACAGATAAAAATATTTCAACTTTCTAGGGCTGTCTTTTATGATCAGACATACTAAAATATTTTTTCAAGATATTTTCCTCCTTTCGGGTTTCTTTCCACAGTGTTTAATATGAAAAGTGAGAAGATATTGATTAGACCACTGGGAGAGTTACACTGAATGAGCACACTCTACATGCACAAATAAGAGAATTCACTTTATCTCATCCTGTACTCCAAAGACAATTTCATCATTATTACTTTCCAAACAATTTATGTTTCTTTCTCTATGAAGATAGTCCCAAGGAATGTTTAGTCAGTCATGACTGATGCTTACAGCACAGGAAAGAATGGACTTCTGAAAAATTGTTAGAAAAAAGTAATGAAATATTGAGAAGGTACTGGCAGTTGACTGAGGAATGGCATTGACAAATTAAGACAAATATTCCAACTGAAACATGGGTTTTAGCTGGTATGCCACATTTTCCTCTATGAAGCCTTTCCAGACTTCCCTTCCCATCTTTATCTTTGCTAAGGGTTCCTTTACTAGGCTTCAAGGCCATCCTGTGTTTTTCCTACAATTGCTGTAATTACTATTATTCATGGAAGTTGATCCCATGATATTAAGTAGAAGCTCTGCATCAAATTGGCTGTCTTATTATTTTTTTATCTTCAGGATTTAGTAGTTTTTGAGATAAACTAATCAGTGCATAATTATTTATCAATGCAATGAATAAATAAATAAATGAATGTGCCTGATGACAGTACTTTTCAGAAAGTTTTGTTACTTTCCCACCTAGCAGACTTCTTGAAGTCAATGTTATGTGGCAAACATAATTCAGCATTATTCAGGGCTTAAAAAAATGCAACTGGCATTTGCAGAGTACCATCTATGCACAGCATGCATTCCTTTATTGGAAAATTTAGGTTATCAAATTAGGGTTGACAATGGGTAAATAAAACCCCAGAAAAGAAAACCATGCATTATGAGGAGGAGGCACTATTTTTTACTTTTAATTGGAATAAACAAGATTGATACTGTGATGCAATTAAATAAGTAGTCCATATTATGTACCACATAGTTACAAACTGCAAAAGTAGACAAACACTAGAACAGAATCTGCCAGGGAAATTGTTTATTAATAAAATGAAATCTACTTTCTGGATGTTGCTTCTGCCAAACTTGCTTAGTTTATAAGCCTAGTCCTTCAGACAATGTTGATAAATTTCTTTCAATATTTTATTGTAACTTTATGTACTTTTACAAGCCCTCAAAGACTGGGGATGTTCATAAAGAAACGGGCCTGCAGTTATAAAATTCTGGCAATAGCCCATTAAAAGAAATAAGTAACAAGTTTTTCATTAATTAAAATCAATAACTTATACCACGGCAATTTGGATTACTGCAAAAACATATTGCACTTCAATCAGAGAGAGTATAAAAGGTTGTAGATTCTAAAAACTCACAGAGGAAACCAAAATTAGAGTAGTAAACTACTCTGCGGTATGAAATCAATAAAATCATCAAGCTTCAAATCCTATGTAGAGGTCTTTATACCAAAATTGTATGCTATACAAGGAGAATGTGTAATACCAATCAATAATGACTACTCTAACCCAACAATAGAAGTTATGAAATGTATTCTATTTTCTGTTTGATAACACTCAAAGTTAATGAGTCATGTTTATTTCAGAGAAAACAATTACAAATGTGTTTTTGTTATTTCCTATCACAAAAATCTTCCTACACTGGACTATTGTCAGAAATAAAAGATCTATTCCTGGAACCTCTTCTGCCATACCATTCCCTTTCCAAAGGGACATTTCCTCCTCTTCCTGAAAAGTACAGTAAATGATGAAAGTCATCTTGAAGAAAAAAAACTTCAATTTTCACAGGGGCTTTGAAAATCACATGAAAGTTAAATTGGATATATGTGAAAAAATTGTATTGACCATCTTCCACTATCCCATTCTTCTGCAGTACCTTCCTAAAATTAAAAAAAATCTGGTTTCATAGATCATATCTTTTAGTAGCATCCCATAATATCACATCTGAAAAATGATTAGCATGTTTATTGTACTAGTTACAATATTTTGCGAAATTATGTGCCTGACACTATGCTAGTTGACTGATACTTCTTATAACTGCTCAATACACTTATGATGTAGATGTTATTTTTTTTCAGATGCATAAACCAAGATTTACAGAGGCTCAACCCAGGTTTCACACATTTTGGGATATAATGGTTCTTTGTGTGTTTTTTTTTCAAAATAAAGTCAGCCCCCACAACTTGGTTCTGGATAGTGGAGTACAGAATGAGTTTCAGTTTTATACTAGGGGAATCTACTGATTTCAGACAAATCCATCCATGAAGCTCTGTTTATTGCTCTATATGCAACATATAAACAACCAAAAGTAAATTAGGAAGGTTTAAATCAAAGTGCAATAAGAGTTTTGTTTTCTTTGGGTTTAAATAACATATTCATGTTCTGGTACTGTTCCATTTCAATCGTTTTAGAAAATATGTGTATCTGATCAACTGTTTGCTGTTTACTTGGGTTTTTATATGTTTGGTTTAAGATTTTACAATAGAATAAATTAATATAGCATTTCAGAAAACACTTCAGTGTTCTATAAATAAACAATATACTTAGTTAAGTTCGATCTATATCTGTATCTATCAAATAGTTATTCAGCAGTATGAAAATTAGGTTATAGAAAATGAGGTACCTAAGGAATAAAATTTAAGGAGATACTCATTAAAGAAGCCAGAAATCTGACAGAGTGCCTCTTTAATATTTATGCTCCAGGTACCTAACTGACATCATCCTATTCCTGGCATTTCAATTGATTAATTATAGCTATGATTCCTGATGACTCATTTTTTACTAAAAGAGGAGTATGATCCCTGGTGTTTACTGCATTAAGTTAATTATAACATTTATAGATATCTCCACTAATTTACTAAAGATAAGTATATGTCTTGAATGTTAAATTAGCAAAGATAGGTTTTCAGGGAGACATTTGTATTCTACTTACTTGGGCAGTACAGGATGGTACATGACAGTCGTTCCATAACTTGGGAGACTGAGGCAGGAAGATCACAGTGAGCTCAAGGCCAGCCTGGGATATATAGTGAGTTCAAGGAGTGCCTGCACTATATAACAAGACCCTGTCTCAAAAGAAAGAAAGGAAGGAGAAAAAGAAGGAAAGAATGAAGGAAGGAAGGAAGGAAGGGAAAAGAAAGATGATACAAGCAGTCATGATAGAGATTCAGTGCAATCCCAATCAAAATACCAGTAGCATTCCTCAAAGCACTAGAGAAAACAATCCTAAAATTCAAATGGAACCAGAAAAGACACACAATAGGAAAGACAATCCCAGGAAACAAAAGTAAAGCAGGAGGCATTAAAATGATTAAAATGAATAATTGCTAATTTGAAATAGGAAAAGGTCCAAAGGTGTAGGGGTGGTAGGAGGGGAAGGGGAAAGGGAAGAAGGGAAAGGAAAAATTATGAGAAAAGAAAAAAAATGGAAATGAAATCTATGTAAATAGGGAAAGGTGGAGGGGGTGAAGAGCACACAGGTAGTGGGGAAAAATTAAGAACCAAGATACATCATGTAGAGGTACAAGCACCCAATGATTAATGAAAACATATTGTATACCTAAAATGTACCAATAAAAGAATTTTTTTAAAGAAGCTACAGAGATAAAAACAGCATGGTACCTTCACAAAAAACAGACAGTAGGTCAATAGAACAGAATACAAGATGGAGAAACAACCCAGGCTTATTCAGCTATTTGATATTTGACAAACGGTCCATAAACACACACTGGAAAAAAGATAGCCTTTTCAATAAATGATGCTGGACACTCTAAAATAATTCTCTAGCATATTCTAAAGGGAGACAATGAATTTAACAAGGAGAAATGGTCTAATAGAATGAATATATCAGACAGGATGAGCTGTTAAATAAAAGGAAAAGAAAAGGAATCAGCAACAGAAAAATAATGCAATGATAGACATAAATCAATACCTTTCAGTAATAACTTTCAATATGGATGGTTTCAATTCCCCAATCAAAGACACAGGTTGGCAGAATGGATCAAGACACTAAGTCCAACAGTATGCAATATAAAAGAAACAGATTTAACTGAAAAAGAAACTCATAAAAAGCAAAAGATGGAAAACAATACTACATGCAACAGGAACCAGAAAACAAGTAGAAGTACCTATCCTATTCTCAGACAAAGTGAACTTCAAGCCAAAACTAACAAGAAGAAACAAAGAAGGTCAAGACATATTGGATAAGTGAACCATTTAAAAGGAAGAGATAAGGATTATTAACATATGTGCAACAAACTTCACTCAACTTCAAAAAGCTGCACACTCAAATTTATAAAATAAGTACTACTGGACCTAAAAGATTACAATTAACATAATTATAGTGGGGGACCACAATGTTATACAGTCACAAATAGACAGACTGACTAGACAAAAAATCAACCCAAGAAAGAAATGTCAGAGTTGAACAAAACCCTCATGCAAATGACTTCAATAGATATGTACAAAGTTTTATACACAACAACAAAATACATGGTCTTCTCAGTAGCAAATGAAACATTTTCCAAAATAGGCTACATATTGGCATATAAAGCATACTTAAGTAAATGTAAAATAACTGAAATTATACTATGCACACTATCAGATCATAGTGCAATGAAACTAGATATCAGTGAAAAAAGAAATGCCAGAAATTATGCAAATGCTTGAATATTAAACCATACAGTAAAGAATAGTCAATGGGTTGCAGAAGAAATCAAAGAAAAAAGACTTTCCCTGGAACTAAACGGCAATGCCAATAAAACATGCCAAAATTTATGGTGCAAAAAGAAAACAGTTTTAAGAGAGAAGTTTATATCTGTGAATATGCACATCACAAACATAGATTGAGCTCAAATAAATAACCTAATGATCCACCCCAAGTTGCTAAAAAAAAGAATAATCCAAAGCTAGTGCAAGTAAGGAAATTGTAAAGAACACAGCACAAATCAATAAAACTGAGACTAAAAAAAATACAAAGAACAAATGAATTGAAGAGCTGGTTCTTTGAAAAAATAAACAAAATAAACAAACCTTTAGCTAGTCTTACCAAAAAAGGGAAGGAAAATATAACAAAAAACTGCAAGTAGAAAGAAGTTGAAAACAGAATGGACACTGCCAAAATCCAGAAGAATATTAGCAACTGTTTTGCAAATCTGTGCACCAATGGAGAATTCAGAAGAAATGGATAGATTTCTAGGTACATATGAAGTATCAATAATGAACCAAAAAAAATAACAACTCCAAATCATCAAATAATGGGCACAGAAATTGAAGCTGTAATAATAATAATAATAATAATAATAATAATAATAATAAGAAGAAGAAGAAGAAGAAGAAGAAGAAGAAGAAGAAGAAGAAGGAAAACCTATGAACTAAGAAAGGCCTGGGTCCATACAAATTCACTGCTCAGTTCTCTAAGAACTTTAGGGAAGATCTAACACCATACACCTCAAGCTCTTTAATGAAATTTAAATGAAAGGAGTACTCCCAAAGTCATTCCTGGAAGCTAGCATTATTCTCATTCCAATGGTGGACAAGGATCCACTGAAAAATAAACCATAGGCCAATCTTTTTAATGTATATACAGTGAATATAAAAATCTTCAAAAAGATACTAGCAAACAGAATGCAGTAAGTCATCCAAAAGACCATACAAAATGACCAAGTAGGCTTCAGCCATGCAATGAGGGCTCCACATATGCAAACCAATAGATATAATGCATCACAAAAGCAAAAAAAAGAATAAAAGGAAGAAGACAAGGATGTGTACCTATCACTACTCCTATTCAACATAGTACTCCTAATATTAGGACGAACAATTAGTCAACAAAAACAAATAAATAGAATTTGTATAAAAAATGACTCAACCTGTCATTATTTGCAGACCACATAATGCTTTACATAGGAGACACAAAAGTTCCACCAAAAGATTCCTGGAGTTAATAAGCTAATTCACTGTTGTAGAACAATACAAAATCAACATTAAAAATCCAGAGCACTTTTGAAGCCCAATAATTGGCTCATTGAGAAAAAAATTAGGAGAACAATATCATTCACAACAGCACCAAAAGAAATTAAATACTTGAGAATGAACCGAACAATGGAAGGGAAAAACCTCTACAATTCAGGGCAAACGTGGCTTGGTTGCACAGGTCTCAGCTAGAAGCCCACCCGGACAACATCGGCACAGGCGTGCAGGCCCCAGCCATAGGCCCACCCAGATACCATTGGTAAGTGAGCACAGGCCCCAGCCAGAATCCCACCTGGACAACAGCCCAGCATGGGGATCCAAAAGGCAGTCATTTTCTGCAGTGGTGAGCAGTGGAGAAAAGGCCTCTCAAAGACTGAGAATTGAAGCCCAAAGGGAGAACAGAGTCACCTCAGTAAAGGCACAACAGACTGCACCAGTTGAAATAAAAGACACCGAAAAAAGACTCAAAATCAGACTTCCAGATCACCAAGGACAACTCCAAGGGACAATGAAATGGAACAATCTGAAACTCAACCACCTGGATTCCTTGAATTGGCAGTGAAAGAGGATCTGGAAAAAATAAAATCAGAAATAATTTCTCACATAACAACAGAGATTGTGTCTATCAGGAAAGATATGATTAATAACTAGAGCAGACACAGATAACAAAATGGAGGAGCTGAGGAACATGATGGAATCCCAGCACAGGAAACAAAAGGAAGCAATAAAACAGATTCAAAGAGATATCCAGGATATTAAATACTCCATTGAAAGCTTACCTAGCAAAATGAACCATGTGAGGACAGAATATCAGATATAGAAGACAGGATGGCAATTAGTGACCAGGAAAAAATATATTTCTGAAAAATATCATGAGACCATGAGAAATAAATTAAAAAGATGTGTGATGATGCAAAGAAGAATAACATAAGACTGATCTGAGTCAATGAATAAACAGGAGAGAGTGCAAATGACATAAAAAATTGTTTGCAGAAGTAATAGCAGGAAACTTCCCAGCAGGGGAGAAGAATTTGACATACAGATAAGTGAGGCATATAGGACTCCAACTAGCCTTGATCAAAACAAATCTACAGCTAGGTATATAATAGTCAAGATTCTAGAAACTCAACAGAAGAACAAAATACTACAAGCAACTAGAGAAAACAAATCACATACAAATGCCCATCATAATCACAGCACACTTCTCAACACAAACCCTGAAGTCAAGAAGAGCATGAAGTGAAGTATTTCAAGCCCTAAAAGAAAATAATCTCCAACGCAGATTGATGTACCCTGCAAAAATATCTTTTATCAGGTTGAAATAAGGACCATCTATTCTGATTTTCTGTAGGGTTTTCTTTTATCATGAATGGGTGTTGGATTTTGTTGAATGATTTTTCTGCGTCTATTAAGAAAATCATATGGATTTGTCCTTGGCTCTGTTAATATAATGTATTACATTTATCGATTTGTCTATGTTAAACCATCCCTGCATCCTTGGGATGTATCCCAATTGGTCAGGGTGTATGATCTTCATGATCTTCTCCATTCTATTTGCCAATATCTTAATGAGGATTTTTTGTGGCTATGTTCATTAGGGAGATTGGCCTATAGTTTCTTTTTGGTTAGGTCTTTCTCTGCTTTTGGGATCCAGGTGATGCTTCCTTCCAGGAATTATTTTGGGAGTATTGCTTCTCTTTCAATTTCATTGAAGAATTTAAACAGTAGTGGCAACAGTTCTTCTCTAAATATCTCATAGAATTCAGCAGTGAATGCATCAGGACCTAGATGTTCATTCATTGGTACATTTTTAATTATGTTTCTAATTTTGTTAATTGATATTGGGTTGTTTAGAATTTTTAGGTCTTTGTTCAACTTTGGTTATTCATACATATCTAGAAATCTGTCCATTTCTTCTGTGTTTTCCATCTTATTGGGATATAGGTTCTCAAAGTAGGTATTGGTGATCCTCTCATGTTCTGCTTGATCCATTGTAATTTATCCTTTTCATTCCTAATTGCATGGATTTGGGTCTTTCTTTCTTTCCTCTTTTTGATAAGGTTGGCTAAGGGTTTGTCAACCTTGTTTATTCTTTCAAAGAACCAACTGATTGCTTCATAGATTTTTTTGTATTGTTCTCTTATGAACATTGCATTGATTTCTGCTTTGATCTTTATAATTTCCTTCCTTGTACAACCTTTGGGTTTCTACTTCTCTTCTTTTGCTAGAAACTTGAGGTTCAACATTAGGTTATTTGAGCTCTGTTTTCCTAATATGAGTGTTCATTGCTATGAATTTCCTTCATGAGACTGCTTTCATTGTGTCCCATAGATTCAGATATGTTGTAGTGTCATTGTCATGAAATTGTAGAAACTGTGTGATTTCTTGTTTAATTTCCTCTGCAACCCATTGGTTGGTCAGAAGTGTTTTGTTCAATTTCCATGTGTTTATGAAATTCTTGTGGTTTCTTTTGCTATTGGTCTCCAATTTCATTGCACTATGGTCTGATAATATACAGGGGATAACTTCAATTCCTTTGCACTTACTTAAACATGTTCTATGAGTGAGTATGTGGCCTATTTTGGAGAAAGAACTGTGTTCAGCTGAAAAGAATATGCATTCTGATTTTGTGGTGTGGAACACTCTGTAAACATCTGTTAAGTCCATTTGTTTAAGAGTTTGGTTGAGTACTAGTATTTTGTTTTATATTTTTTGTCTAGTTGATCTATCTATTTGTGACAGTGGGGTATTGAGGTCCCCCACTACTAGCGTATTAGTGCTTATTTGATTTTTCAGGTCCATTAGTATTTGTTTTACATAGTTGGGTGCACTAGTACTTGACCCTTATATATTTATGATTTTCATATCTTCTTGGATTATTTCCTTTAAAAGGATGTAGTGTCCTTCTTTGTCTCTCTTAATTAGTGTTGTTTTGAAATGCATTTTATCTGCAAATAAGACAGCTACCCCTGCTTGTTTTTTGGTTCCTGTAGCACAGAGTTTTGTTTTCCACCTTTTAACTTTCAGTCTATGAGTTTATTTTTTAATTAAGTGTGTTTCTTGAATGTATCATGCCCATCCTGCCAGTATACTTCTTTTGATTTGTGAATTGAGACCATAAATATTGATGATTATAACTGATATGTATTGATTTATCCTTGTCATGACCTTTTCCTGTTGTTGAATTCTGTCCCTTTGCATTTAATTTCTTGTCTTGCCTTATGGATTCATTCTGCTGTGCTTCCTGAGGTTGTGATCCTTATTGTCTTTTCCTAGGATACTGTCTAAATTTTTTTGGAGTGCTGTTTTGGTATTCATGAAGTTCCTACGGTGCTCTATGTCATGAAAGTATCTTATTTCTCCATCAGTTTTGAAAGATAGTTTTGCAGGGTACATCAATCTGGGTTGGAGGCTATTTTCCTTTAGGGCTTCCAGTACATCACTCCAAGCTGTGCTTTCCTTGAGGGTTTGTGTTGAGAAGTCTGCTGTGATTCCGATGGGCTTTTCTTTGTATGTGATTTATTTCTGTTGTCTAACTGCTTGTAGAATTTTGTTTTTCTGTTGGGTTTCCGGAATCTTGACTATTATATACCTAGCTATAGATTTTTTTTTTGATCATGGCTAGTTGGAGTTTTACATGCCTCACTTATCTTTATGTCAAGTTCTTTTCCCCTCCTTGGGAAGTTTTCTGCCTTTACTTCTGTGAACAGTTTTTAAAAGTCATTTGCACCCTCTCTTGTTTCTTCATCGACTCAGATGAGTCTTACATTATTCTTCTTTGCTTCATCTCACAGCTGCTGAAATGATTTCTTGTGGTCCCTTACTATTTTTAAGAAATTTTTCTTTTCCTGGTCACTAATTGCCATCCTGTCTTCAATATCTGAAATTCTGTCCTCATATTGCCTCCCTTTTCTACATAAACTTTCAATGGTGTTTTCAGTCTTTTGGATATCTGTATCTGTTTTATGGCTTTCTTTTGTTTCCTATGCTGGGATTCCATCATGTTCCTCAGCTCCTCTATTTTTTAATCTGCTTCTCTTCTAGAGTTATTAATCATACTTTCCCCTATGGACACAATCTCTGTTGTTATCTGAGAAATTATTTCTGATTTTATTTTTTCCAGATTCTCTTTCATTGCCAATTCAGAGAATCCAGGCGATTGAGTTTCAGATTGTTCCATCTCATTGCACCTTGGGGTTGTCTTTGGTGATCAGGAAGTCTGGTTTTGAGTCTTGTTTACTTGTCTTCTCATTTCAACAGATGTATCCTGCTGTGCTTTTGTTGAGGTGAGTCTTTTTTCTCCCAGTGGGCTTCAATTCTCAGCAAACCTCAAAGCAGCCTTCTCTTTGCTGCTCACCATTGGGCCAATTTCTGGGTTCAGAATGGTGGCCTTCTGGGTCCCTGCACTGCCCTGTTGTCTGGGTGGGGTTAGAGCTGGGGCCTGTGCACTCTGAGGATGGTAGCTGGGCAAGCGTCTGGATGGAGCTTGCCCATCTGAGTAGCTGTTGTTTGGGAGGGCCTTTCGCTTGGGACTGTGCACCCAAGTCACTGGTATCTGAGTGGGCTTCTGTCTGGGGAGACACACACTTGTGAATGGTATTTTGGCAGGACTCTCTTTGGCCTGTGTACCTGTGCAGTCATTTTCCATGTGGCGTTTTGGCTGGGCCCTGTCTACTCAAGCTGCTTGTGTCTTGGCAGGCCCTGGCTGATACTTGGGCACCCATATGGCTGTTGTCCACATGGCCTTCTCCTGAGATATCTATTTATAAACATCTTAATTGCTGAGTATAGCAAGTAAAACTCTTCAAAAATGTACATATATCCAATTCATATGGTATTAGTACATAAAAATAAATGTCATTAAAATAAATAATCTCAAATATGGAGCACCATTGTGGTATTTACAGGTATAAAAGTAGTTATATATCTCAGACTTTTTAATATATTTATGTATACATTGGAATAAAAAATAAATAAAATTAATATCAGGAACACTTTTTTAAAAGTCAGCAAACCCATTGATATGGTGAGTTGTTAAGTTATATAAAATATTCAGGCAATTTCAAGTTGTAGGTAATAGTGTATTTAATATAATAACCATTTCCTTTCAGGTGTTAAAACTTTGATGAATATGTCCTTCTGCCACATTGACTCCTGTGAAGATAATTAAATCTCTAGAGTTCACATATTTTCTGAATTTCAAAATCATCTTAGAGCCATTTTGTCATCTTACCAGAATTATAGTTAGAAATGGAGATGATATAATCTTTTACCATGAAAATACATGAAAAGACACATATTTTAATCTTAAAATTAAATAAAGCTCTCCTATGAGTTAGACCTGTTATTTTACTTTTACTAAAATCACAAGTAATTTCACAGTAAAAATTAATTTAATGTCATAATTAGTTTGTTTCTCATTAAAATTTTATATATAAAAATTTAATTTGATGTATTAGTATTATCAGAGAGTAAATAACTTCAACCACTATTATGTAATTGTCTGTCTTGTCTTTCACAAGTGCTTTCCTAGGAGATCAGAAACTATTGTCCTTTACAGAAAGTAATATCTTGAGTAAGCTATCAATTTTAGAACCCAAGAATACTACAATTAGAAGGATTCTCAAAGATTTTATAAACCAACTGCTTCAATTTACAGGAGAAATTTGGGGCAAGAGAGGCAAAATGGTAGAAAACATTGAGATTATTAGTAGAAGCAATATTAACAATTTGTCTTGCCACAATTGTGTTCATAAATATCACATCCCACATTCAGAAATAAAACTCTAGAACTCTATGATAGAAAAATAAGTTAAAGCTCTGTGTTTCTGGATTTGAAGATATATAACTCCTTGAACACTTACTTTCAATTATTAATTTCCACCCAAAACAGTTTTTCCTTTACGTTAAAATGCTGACATCTGAATTTACGTCATGATTTAGTGGCTATGACAGCTCTATGAAAAAGATACTTTTTCTCCATCATATAGAGAATAATTAGCTATAAGCTTATCAACCTTGATAATTTTGTGGCTTTTTCTTTAAATATATGTTCAGTTATTAAAATTTAGTTATTATGCAGTAAGTGATCAGATAGTAAAAAGTCCCCATAATTCATCACCTACAATTTCCTCTATTAACATCTTGCATAGTACATTTATTACATTTAATGAACTGATACTTTATTATAGAGTATTATTAATTATAGACTATACTTAATTTTTACATTAATCACTTTTTGTGTTATATAGCTCAATGTGTTTTGACAATTGCACAAATCAAATGTCCAGCACTACAGTATAATACAGAATAGTTTCACCTCCCCAAAAATTCTTCAGTGCTTCACATAATTAATACTTCCTTATATTCTCAATCACTTGGGAAACATGGATTGTTCTTCCAATCTTCTAGCATTACCTTTCCCAGAAAGTCATTGTATCAGTCAGTGTTTATAAGAAAAATAAATTCAATGCAACATATACAAAAATATAAGAATTTACAAGATAGGCTTACAATGGCTGCCCAAATAACCATGTTTGGAAAAATGCAAAAGGTCTGTCTATGCACTGGAGATCCAAAGGATCTAGTGGAAGTCCTGGAGCTCACTGTAGTGTCCTGTATGATTTCAAATCAGAAGACAGAAGGGTCTGTGATGGAGGCCAAAGAGTGCACTGGAAGGCAGGAGAGGATATCCAAGATGAAAGTGAAAAGTGGAGTTTATCCAAAGAAACGGAAGTGAGCTTTCTTCATTTTCCTTTATTCCATTCAGGTGGCAAGCCAATTGGTTGCTATCTCGCACACCAAGGATGAGACTCATATTTTCAGTAAGTTCCCTCAGCCCATCCAGAACTACGTTGATCCAATTTAGTTGAATTTTTCTAGGTCCAGTTGACACAGTTAATTATCACAGTCGTATTATTGGAACCCAAATGTAACATTTTCAGAATTGCTTTTTTCATTCACCCATATATGTTTAAGATCCATCCTTACCTTTCTGTGATTTAACAAAGGGTTTCTTTTTAATACAGAATACTATCCCATTGTCTGAATATAGCATTGATTTTTTAGATATTAAACTATGGAAGGACATTTTTATTGCTTTTAGTTTTTGTCAGTTATGAATATAGTTGCTATAAACACTCACTTCAGGGTCTTTGTTTTGGACATGTTTTCAACTCAATAGTGTAAACATCATGAGTACCACTGCTGGCTTTTATGGAAAGATTAATTTTAGGTCTGCAGAAAATTAACAAATTGTATTTTAACATGTCTGTATCATTGTGCATTCCTACCAGCTACAAATGAGAATTTTTATTGTTTTGCATCTTTGCCAGTTTTCATCATTATTGTGGGTTGGATACTGTTCATTCTAATAGTTGCATAATTGTTTCTTGTTTTTGTTTTTTATTACCATGTTTGTGATACATAGTAATTACACTCAACTTGGAGAATTGCTACATATACCTATCTCACTTTGATCACTTTTACTTCCCCTCCTCCACTTTTCTCACTTCCCGGATGTTGTTTTTGGGGGTTTTTTGTTGTTTGTTTGGTTTGGTTTCTTTTTTGTTTCCCTGGTGACATGTGTTGACCATCATTTCAGATTTTTATTTTCTCCTTAATGGTTTTTTGGTAAAATATCTGTTCACATCTTTTGTTTATATTTTAACTGTGTTATTTATTTTCCTGTAATTTAGTTTTAAAGATTCTTTGTATATTTTGTATATAATTCCTTTATCGATACATTTTGCAAGTATGTTGTACAATTCTAACTTTTCTTTATAATTTCTCAATATTTTCCAGAAAAGCTTCAATTTAAATCGACACAAAATTTCCAACTTTTTCTTTCATGATACTAAACCTTCAATTCATTGCAAAACTCAGGGCCTACTCTACGTAATCTTCTAGATTTACAGTTTTACATTTTTTGGTTAGGTTTATGGCTCATTTTGAGTTAGAGTTTAGTGTCTTTCTTTAGAATTTTATTTTTTGATGTACTGATTTCCAGTTGTTCCAGTACAATTTGTTGAAAATGAATCTGTTCTCCACTGAATTGTCTTTGCTTCTTTATCAAATACTAGTTGACTGTCTCTATATGAATCTGTTCTTTAGCTCAATATTCTGTTTCATTGATCTATTGTTTTTCATATTGCATTGGTTACTCTGGTTTTTTTCCATATAAACTTTAAAAATAGTTTAATGATCTACATCTTCTCTTTTTCCCTCACCTTAGACACTGTTAATCAACTCTAATTCTATGAGATTAATGTTTATAGCTTCCAGGTACAACTGAAATCATACAATATTTGTCTTTCTGTCCCTAGCTTATTTCACTTGATACAATATCCTACCATTCTATGGTCTCATGAATGACAGAATTCCCTTCACTTTCAATGCTGACTAGCATGCCACTGTGGATATGTACCATTTTCTCTATGTATTACATGGAAAATGAGTCTTAATGATATGTTCCAGCGTATTTTGCCCATAATTAACAGTTTCATGTATTTAAAAATTACTTAAAAGAATATTTAATGCCTTTCCCTTCAGATTGATCAGTTGGTGGAACAATGGGTATGTTGATAACACTGAATTATTCTACAATGCATGTACATAAATCAAAATGTCACACTGTACTCATAAATACACACATTATTATTTATGATTCATACAAGGATGCATTTCAAAAATCAGTATTTTGATATCTACAAAATAACTTGCAGAGGACTAAGATCAGGATTGTGTTTAACCCACAGGTTAAGTTTTGAAGAACACACAATGGTGAGTGTTCCTATTAATGAACATGAGGAATATCTTTTCATTTATTTATAATTTGTTTGATTTCTTTCAGCAGAGTTTTGTAATTTTCCTCACATAGGTCTTGTGTGTATTCTATTATATTTATCCTAACTATTTCATATTTTTCATGCTAACATTGGTGGTATTGTGTTTAGATTTCAAAAAATTTCAATTGTTTCTTTCTGGCATATAAGAGACAAGTTTATTTTGGTATATTAAACTTCTATCTTGCAATCTTGCCATTCTTGTTTCCTGGGTCCCAGATCTTTTGCTCACTCTCTTTGTTTCACTGGGATTTTTGATATAATCATATCACCTGTATTTGTTTCCAAACTGTGTATATATTGTTTTCTTTGTCTTTATTGCATTGCCTAGAAGTCATATGAAGTTCAGTAACACTGGTGAACATGGACATGTTTATCTTGTTCTGAATAATAGGGCGAAAATGTCTACTATCACAAGGTCAATTATCATGTTAGCTGTAGTTCTCTTGTAAAAGTTCATAGTGAATTTTATGAAGTTTACTCTCAAGCCTAATTTACTATAACTTTTATTATGAATGGGTTTTAAATTGTGTCAAATGCTTTCCTTGCATTAATTAGTATAAACATTTGTAATTACTATATTATATTCATGTAATAGATTGCATCAATTTTAAAGTTTTAAATGAGCCTTATTTTCCTGGAGTAATTTATATTTGACCAGAGAATATAATTATTTTATACATTGTTGGATTTCATTTGCTAATATTTTGTTGGCTTTTGCATTTTTTGTTCAGGAAAGAAGTTGTCTATAATTTTCTTCTCTAATAATACCATTATGTGATTTTGGTATTATGATAATTAATTACAATATCTTCTGCTTTCTGAGAGAGTTTGTTGAGAATAGTATCATCTTTTTAAAAATTAGTTTTTAACTGATACATCAAAACAGAATTGTATATTATAATTAGGTACTATGTGATATTTTGACACATATACATTACATCATATTTAAATCAGATTAGATATATCTATCTCTTCAAACATTTATCATTTCTTTATGGTTTACAATCTGTACTACATCCCCAGCTCTTTTAAAATTTTTACTTTGACACACTTGCTAAGTCATCTAATATTCCAAGGGTAGGCTAGAAATTGTGAGCCTCTTGCCTCAGCTTCCCATAGTAGAGATTTCAGCTGTGTGCCAGTGACTTCCTTGTTCTACATCTTATAGTCAGCCTATCATAGGATTTCTTGTTCTTAACAATCATATGAGCCAATTCTCACAGTTAATCTCCTGTATGAATATATGCACATATATATATATATTGTTTGCATGTGTTTTTCTAATTGTTGAGCATTAACAATTGTTTATATACTTTGGATATGAGTTATTAGTTATGTTTTGCCACTACATTCAGTTTGTGCTTTGCCTTTTCATTCTCTTAACAATGTCCTTTTAAGACTAGAAATTTTAGTTTTAGTAATGTCCAATCTGTAATTTTGTCCAGTGACATAATTCAGTATACATTTGAAGGCCCAAGAACCAGAGTAGGCTATGGTGTTACTTCCCATTTGAGGCCAAAGTTCTGAGAATCAAGGCTTCCACTGACACAGGTCCCAGAGTGAAGATTCTAAATCAAGAGTTTTGATGGCAGAAGACAGGTGAAGATGGATGCCCCAGTTCAGAGAGAGAGAGAGAGAGAGAGAGAGAGAGAGAGAGAGAGAGAGAGAGAAATTTGGTTTTCTTTGGCTTTGTGTTCTATTTCAGTCCTTGATGGATTAGACAGTGTCCATCCACATTAATGAGGCAGTTTTAATTAATCAATATATTAGTTCAAATGCTAATCTTTTCCACAAACATCCTCAAAAACATACCCAGAAAAGATGTTTTATCAGCTACCCAGGCATTCCCTAACCCAGTCAAGTTGAAACAAAATAAACCTTTATGCTATCCTAACAGGTGTGAGATGATACCTCACTGTGGTTTTGATTTTAATTTCCCTGATGATTAATGATGTTGAAAATATTTTCAATTAACTTTGGACCATTTTTATGTCTTTTTAAGAAAAAATGTCCATTTAGTTCTTTACCTGTTTTTAATCATCTTATTTGACTTTTTGCTATTAAATTATGTAAGACAAACTTTAAAATGCTTTTTAATACCATCACATTTCCAATGGGATTGTTATTACAATTGCATTAATTTGAAAGTGAATTAACAATTGTGCACTATGTAGACTGGGTACATAGAATAACTGAGATTCTATTTGTTTATAAGTAATAATATGAGAATCGGGATTGAAGGAAACACTGAATACAGGTAAAATGTTGTGACAGGATTAGATTTTTCCAACAAAATGAGTGAAAGAGATTCTTAAGAGTATGTAAAGTCATAAAAGCTGTCAGTCCCTGTGGAGAAATGAAAGCTAAACAAATTCCCTTTAAAAATTTTCATGAGAAAATTAACTGCAAATTAGCATGTATTTCTCCCCAAAATCCAGACTCTACCATTTGTGACACAAATAATTTTCAAATAACTACAAAAATACTAAATTTAATATAAATAAAATAAAATAACTAAATATATGATCCAATTTTTAACATTAAAGAAAAGAAGGTAAATAGGAAAAGCACATCAAAATCATACCAAATATTTGCCACCAAACTGATTTCACAACTCAAAAATTTAATGAAAAAATTGATATATTTTATGCATTTATTTTTTCATTAAATAAGTTTTAGGTTCACATAAACTTTGAAAAGATCATACAGAATCATTTCCATATATTTCACACCCAGTTATCTTTTCACTTACTATTAGCATTTTAGAATAGTAAGGAAAATTTTTCACATTAATAAAACAATATTGATACATTATTATTATTCAAATATCATTAGTTTTACCTGCTGGCCATTTCCTGTGCCACTACTCCATCCAAAAAATTTAATATTTAGTGGTCATGTCTCACGATGGTTCTGTCATTGTGACAGTCTCAGATTTTTTTTGATAACCTTGACTCTGACTCTCTTTTGAGGAATATTGCTCCAGTATTTTATGTAATGTCCTTAGAATGAGACTTGTCTGACATCATTCTTTTATGATTACACTGGGGTTATAGGTTTTTTAGAGGAACACCAAAGAAATTGCAGTTTTCATTTCATCCTAAGAAGGGAGTATATTATCAGCATGATTTATCATTGTTAGTATCAAACATGATCACCTAGTTGAGGTATTGTTTGTCACATTAATCCACTAAAAACATACCATTTAACTCCAGCTTTCATACAATATTTCAGGAAGGAAATCTCTCCATAAAACCCACACTTTTGGAACAAGGATTCATGCTCCACCTCTTTGAAGGCTTAGTATTTACACAAATTATTTGGAACTCTACAAGGGATACTTTTCAATTATCTCTTATTTACTATGTATTTATTTTATATTTGAGGTTAAAATACAGTGCCCATTTTAATTGTCTTACCCAATATTTATCTTGTTGCCTAAACTGTTACAGCTCTCTCACCAGACAAGTACTTCTTTGGCTCTTATGTTCCTTTGCCATATATTAATCAATGTTCACTTTTTTTTTGTTTCTTTGGGATACTTCTTCTCATTCACTACAAGATGTTCCATCACTCATTTATATATTCTCTGCTCCTGTTCTATAATCTATTTATTCAAACAAATTTGTTTTGTATTAGAAAATTATATTACAAAATAAGGTCTAGGCGCTGAATTTGCTCATTGCTACAGTGCTCCTAGTCCCTCTCAATGGTCAAAGCTAGGAATATACATGTTATACTAACCCCACTATACTATAATTATTTTATATGCATTTGTCTGTATCTGCATTAAGCCAAACTTAAAGTCTTAGGTATCTCTAATTCTCATCCAATAACCTATAAATCATCCTAGTCATTCACACTTGCTTGTGTGTAGCCACTCCAGCAGTGAGAAATCTAGATTCTATCACCTGTCATCACCTCACTTAAGTAGCTGTTCAATTTACATATATAGTGTTTTCAGCATTGTTAACCCATAAACCATGAGAAATAACAATATAGACCAGAATATAGTGCTTATGTAGAGCACCCTTTATCTGAATTCTCAGATTTTATTCACTTCCAAAGTTATTTGGGTCTGAAAATTTTCACACACCTATTTAATGAAGTTATGTAATATATTTTCAATACACTTTGATTGCTTTTGTCATACTTGGCATTCTATCATTAGATCTTCCGACTTTCAACTTATTTTTTAAATTTTTATACATTAAGGTTTATTCTGTAATGTACAATTTTATGGATTTTAACAACTTTATGCTATCGTGTAGCCACCAACACAATTTCATAGAAAAGACTTTCATTGTCATAAGTTTCTCTGTGCTTCCTTTACTCACACACTCCTTACCTTGAATCCATGGCAAACACTAATACTTTTATTATTGAAATGTTTGCACATACATAAAGGCCACAAAATGCACTCATATAGTGTGTATCTTTTGTAAACTCATTTCCTTCATTTAGCAATACCCATTCAAGATATATCTAAGAATTTGCATGGCTTGATAGCTCATTCCTCTTTATTAGAGAATAGTAGCCCCTTGTATGGGCATACCACTCTTCATTTAACCATTTGACTTTTGATGAACAACTTGATGTTTCCTGTATTTCCTACCTATGAATGAAGTTGAATAAATATTCACATGCAAGCTTTATTGACCTCAAATTTTCAAGGCAATTGGGCAAGTGCCTAGGAAAATGACTGCTGGATCACATGGTATGTGTGTATTTAATTTTGTAAGAAGATTCAAACTCACCATCTACTAAGCTAAAACCAAAAGAGATCAAAGATCTAAATGTTAAAACAAAATCTGCTAGGAGACAAAATAAGCACAACTCTTGAAGGCATAGGTGTATGTAAGAATTTTTTGAACAAAATCCCAATGACACAAGAAATAATACCAAGAATCTACAAATTAAAAAGTTTCTGCACAGCAGAGGAAGTAAGATACAAAATGAAGAAACAACCTACAGAAAGGGGAAAAAAATTGCCAGCTCTTCCTTGGACAGAGGACTAACATTTACAACATATAAAGAACTTACATAATTAGACTTACCAAAGTAAAAGAAACAGTAAAAAATAGGCAACAGAAGTTAATAGTCACTTAGAAGAAGTACAAATTGCCAATAAATACAGGAAAAAATGCTCAACACCACTGGCCATTAGAGAAAGGCAAGTTAAAACTACATTGATATAAAATGGCTATCATTGGGCTGGGGATGTAGCTCAGTGGCACCATGCCTTCCTGGCAAGCACAAGGTCCTAAGTTTGATCCCTCGTACAAAAAAATAAAAGTAATAAAAAAAATTAAGTCTATCATAAAAAAATCTAATAGAACAAATTCTGGGAATGATGTGGGGAAAAATGAACTCTTCTATATTGTTTGTGGGAATGTAAACTAGTGAAACCACTATGGAAATCATTGTGGAGATTCCTCAAACACTTGAAAATAAAACTTCCATTTGACTCCACTAATCTCCTTCTAGGTATCTTCCCAAAACAGTTAAAATTAGTATATTACAGGAATACATGCATACCCATGTTTATAGCAGCACAATTTATAATATCTACATTTTCAAAGCAGGTATATGTTCAACAGATAAATAGATAAGGAAAATGTGGCATTTATACACTATGGAGTATTGCTTTTCTGTAAAGAAGGATAAACTCACATCATTCATGAGAAAATGGATGTATATTGAGACCATAATATTAAGTGAATTAAGTCAGACACACAAGATTAAATATTGCATAGTTTCATATATATATATTTTTATACATATATAAATATATATATATATATATATATAGAGAGAGAGAGAGAGAGAGACAAACAGAGACAGAGACAGAGGGGGCAAAATAGGAAATAGATACATAGGAAGTAGGGAGAAGTTAAAAAATATATTAATATATATATGCCAATTCATTTCATTTATACTGCTAGTTTCTCTTAGTTCATTGAAAATAAAATATTGTGCTATTATCTGTTTGTTTCTTCCTTGTAAGAATCTTTTTTATCTATGTCTTCTAATCTGAGTAATGATTTTGGAGGTAATGATTCAGTGTATTAACTATTGTTATTCTCTTGTTATGAAATTTTGTTTTATTTTTCAAATTATAAAAAATAAAATGCCAAACTCTTTTCCAGACTCTCTGTACCATTTTTTTATTCCCAGTAGCAGTGAATGAGACTTCCTGTTGCTCCATATCCTTGGCAGAATTGGTAAAATTAAATTTAGAAGAATTTAGCCCATTCTAATAGGTGTTCAGTTATGTTAAATTGTTTTTATTTACATTTTCTAATGACATATCATATTGAGTATCTTTTCATATGTTCATTGTTCATCAGTATATCTTCTGTAACAAGATGTCCATTCAGTTCATTTATCTTTTTTTAAATGTACATGAGTTTTTCTAATTGTTGAGCTTTAGGAATTTTTCATGTGCTTTGGATCCAAGTTATTTATTAATAATGTTCTAAAAATATATTAAATTTCTGCTTTGCTTTTTCATTTACAATGTCTTTTGTGGACTAAAAATGTTGAATTTTATTAAGGTCTAAACCATAATTCATTTTATGGATGATGTATGTTGTATTCTGTTAAAATGTTATTAGCAAATTCAAGGTTAATCAGATTTTCCTCTATCTTACCTTCTGGAAGTTTTATAATTTTAAATTTCAAAATTTAGAAAGTTAATTTTATGAAAGGTACAAGATCTGTGTTTGGTTTCACTGTTTTACAAAGTGATGTCAAATTGTTCTAGGACCATTTGTTGAAAAATCTCTTCTTTCTCCATTAAATTAACTTTGTATTTTTCTCAAATATCAGTTAGTGATTATTCTCTTGAGTCCATTTATAGGATCTATTAATATTCTCTGATCTATTAATATGAGTCCATACTTTCATCATTACATTCTTAGGTACCTTCGTTTGAAAGAAAAAAATCTTAAAATTAAGTAATGTTATTCCTTTAACTTTGATTATCTTCAGTATTGTATTGGTGCCTCCAGATCTTTTGCACTTCTATATAAGTTCATGTATCAGTTATTCAATATTTACAAAGAAGCTTTCAGGGATTTTCTTCAGGATTATGTTTACTCTATACATAAAATTGGGACGAACTGACATCCTAACAATTGTGAGTTCTTCAACTCCTGATCATGGATCTCATTTATCATTATTTTATAGTCTGTACATGCAGATCATACAAATCTTTGTTAAATTTATACCTGAGTTTTTATCTTTTTGCCATTGAAAATTTTAATGTTTTTAAGTCTAAGGCCTACTATTCATTCTCATATATGGAGAAGCCAATACTTTGCCAGTTTACTTAGTATCCTGAAAATTTGCTTTGTTTGCTTATTACTTCCAGGAGAATTTTTAATTTTCTTTTTAATTTTGAAGTGGAGTTCTACTTAGACAAAATGCTACATACAAATAAAAGTCATTTGTCTTCTTTTCAATCTACACAACCTTTTAGTGGGTGCTTTTATCATAATAGCTAGGATTTCTACTATGATGTCAAATAAAAGTGGTGAAGGCAGACATAGTGACATTTTGACAATCTTAAAAGAAAAGAGCACACAACTTACAACTCAGTGTAAAGTTAGCGGTATTTTCTTAAATGTTACATATCAAGAAAAGAATGTTTTCTCATTCCTAGGTTGCTGAGAATTTTATCATGAGTGGGTATTTGATTTTGTAAAATGAGTTTTCTTCATCAATTAATTTGAACATGGGTCTGCATATATCCCTGTGGTATAATGCTTTCAGTTCTTTTGAGAAAATCCTGGGGAGAAGGGGGTAGCTGGGTCAAATGGAACCTCTAGTCCTAGTTCTATTTTCTTCCAGGACTGGAGACTGAACTCAGGACCTTGCACTTGGTGGGCAGGCATGGTGCCACTGATCTACATCCCCAGACCTCTAGTCCCAGGTTTTATTTAGGAATCTCAACACTGATTTTTCCACAGAAGTTCCACCAGTCTACACTCTCACCAAAAGTGGAGGATTCCTTTTTCCCCATACCCCTACCAGCCTTTGTTATTGGTTGATTTCTTGAGAATAGCCATTCTTTCTGGAGTGAGATGAAATCTCAGCATTGTTTTAATTTACATCTCTTGAATAATCAGTGATGTTGAAGATTTTATTCATATATTTATTTGCTGTTTGTACCTCATCTGAGTATCGTGTATGTATCTCAGATGCCCATTTTTGGATTGGGCCTTTAAGTTTGGGGGGATAGATTCTTTTCAGTTCTTTATATATTCTAGATATTAGTCTTTTGTCTGAGGAACACTAAATCTTCTGGAAGAGAGAATAGATGGAACTCTTGAAGACACGGGTGTAGGCAAAGACTTTATGACCAAAACCTCAATCGCAAGGGAAATATTATAAAAAATCCACAACTGAGATCTCAACTTATCAAAAAGTGTGCATAGCAAAAGAAATCACCAACAAAGTAAAGATACAGTCATCATTCATTATTAACTATTATTGTGAATTGCTTCCCAAGGCATATCTCCAAGGTAATTTAGTTGTATTTAAATATCAACAGGTAGCATCCCACTTCTGTCCAACATATTTCTCACATGTATTTCGTGGACCGTTAACTTTTTAAATACCTCTGGCAAACTTTCTCAACCTACTTCTACCAAGTATCTACAAAGATAATTTCAATTTTATGTTTTCTGAACTCATCACTTTTATTTCTCAATAATACAGTGGGTAAAAGCTATGTTGGCTATCCTGTTCTTTTTTTGGGGGGGGGGGCTATCCTGTTCTTGTTTGAATTATGGCTGGTTGTGTGGAGGGTTCATATTCATCTCAGTAGGTAGAGTACCCAGATTTGGTTTTTACAAGTGTGGGGTTAAGAGGAAATATTAATTAGATGGAAGATTTTCTGAGTGTTCATATGCTAAAATTATAAACTAAAATTGATGAATATTCCCATTGAAGAGACTCTCTTTCATGAAAAGCTTTTGTCAATATATGTCAGCAACAAACTTACAGTTTTCTAAATTAATTTTTCTATTAGCACTATTGGCTTTCTACCTTCCTTTTCTTGGCTAAGGCCTTTTATAGAAAAAGTGCTCATCTCAAAGGAGGAACACTGGTAGATTCTTTTATGTGAACCAAATAACCTTCCATAATCTTTGATAAGACAAATTCTCTAACATCATGTTATTTCCATTTTTCTCACTAAATATAAGCTCTGTATCTAGGTTTTTATTTGTAGAGGAAAGAATGATAGGGTTAACTACAGGCCAAATGATCCTAAGTTGACTAGCGAGTTCATTTAACTATGGTCCTTACCTGGGCATATAACCTTTTGGCCTAGCAGATTATTCCTGCATTTCCCAAGGAGCAAACTTTTTTGGTAGCCAGCAAATTACTTTCTCACCTAGGTTGCACGCCAGCCAAGAACAAATTTTCAGGGGGATTCTCATTGGTGGAGGCAGGTGTTATTTGTGGCTTATTATTTCATGTAGCATGCAGAATAAGCCTCAAATTATTTCATGTCCTAATCACCAGAGCCGTGAATATGTTAGATTATATAGCAATGGGATATTAAAGCTATGGATTAAATAAAGGCTATTAGTCAGCTAACTTTAAGAAGCATTTATCCTGAATTGCCTCAATGAGTCCATGAAAGTGGAAGAGGGAAGCAGAAGAAAGGGGTCAGAGACAGATACAAAAATGGAATAATGATAGCTTTGAACATTGAAGAAAGAGGATATAAAGAATTATTATGATATCTAGAGGCTATAAAGGTCAGGGGAAAGAATTATATCCTGTAGCCTTCAGCAAAGAATGCAACTCTATTGATAGCTCCCTTTTATACAAGTGAGACTTGTGAAATTTCTATCCTCAAAACTATAAGGTAATAAATTTGTGGTGTTTTTCAAGCTGCTAAGTTCATGGTAAAATCTCAACATAGTTATAAAAATAAACACTTTAGTACATTAATGTATAAACAATTTACTAAGCATCCATTTTGAGTAACACACTTTACGAGAGACATTCTCAGATGACACACAGCTGAATTAAGATATGGTCTTTGACTGAAAAGATATTCTAGTCCAACAGAGGAAAGAAGTATTGAAAGCACATCTCAAGCTATCAGGATCATGAGTTTTGAGGGATCGTATTCCTCTAGACTTCTATTCCTATGTTATCATTTCCTGGGCACTGTGTTCAGGCCCCCTACTTTCTTAACCCTCAGAACTCTGTAGGGCACCCTCACTTCCATTAAAGGTTACATATCCCTCTCATTTTTTAAAGCTCTCTTCTGAGTTGATATAGAAATTCATCAAGACAAATTTCAAATAGCATTTTCTTTTTTTGTTATTCCATTATTATTTCATTTCTTGTAATTTTTATTAGTACATCTTTACAGTATGTAAAGATCGCTTACATCCCGGAGAGTTGGTACATGCACATAATTTTTTTTTTTAATTCTTTATTGGTACATTTTAGGGATACAACACATTTACATTGCTCATTGTGAACATGTAACTTTGCATGAGGCATCTTGGTTCTTGTTTTTTCCCCATGACTTGCCCTCTATTCACCCCCTCCACTCTTCCCTATTTACAAAAGCTTTGTTTCCATTTTTTCCATTTCTCAGCATTTTTCCTTTCCCTTCTTTCCTTTCCCCTGCCCCTCCCACTACCCCTACCCCTTTCAACCTTTTCTACCTATTTCACATTATCAATTATTCACTGTAATCATTGGTATATTTTAGATATACAAAATAATGCCATTCATCATTGGAAATGTGTACCTTTACATAATCTCTCTTGGTTATTTTTCACCCTTTCCCTGTCCTCCCTTCAACCCCTCTATCCCTCCCTATTTACAAAGACTTTGTTTCCATTTTCTCATATTAATTCTATTCCCATCTTTCCTTTCCCCTACCCCTCACACTTCCCCTTCCCCTCTGCTCCTTTTCTTCCTATTTCACATTATCTATTATACCTTTTAGTCCTTATTTAAAGCTTCAGATTCTCACACTGGAGAAACTATTTGGTATTTATACATGTGTGTCGTATTTCACTTAAAAATATAGCCTCAATGTGAATCCATTTAGCTATAAATGTCTCTAATTTCTCATTTTTGATGGCTGAGTAGTACTTCATTTTATGAAAAAAAACACATTTTCTTTATCCAGTCTCCAGTTGATGGGCATTTGGGCTGTTTCCAAGTTTTAGCTGTTACAAATTGTGCTGCTGTGAACATGGGTGCACATATATCACTGTGGTGTGTTTCTTTTAATTCTTTGGGGAAAATACCAAGCAGGGGAATAGCTGGGTCAAATGGGACTTCCAGTCCTAGTTCTTTGAGGTATCTCCATACTGATTTCCACAGTGGTTGTACAAGTCTACACTCCCACCAGGAGTGGAGCAGGGTTCCTCTTTCCCCACAGCCCTGCCAATATTTGTTATTGGTTAATTTCATGATAGCTGCCATTCTTTCTGGAGTGAGGTGGAATCTCAGCATTGTTTTCATTGGCATCTCTCGAATGCCCAGTGATGTTGAAGACTTTTTAATGTATTTATTTGCTATTTCTACTTCTTTGTCTGAGAAATGTCTGTCCATTTCAGATGCCCATTTTCAGATTGGGTCTCTAAATTTGGTAGGTCTGATCTTTTTAAGTTGTTTATAGATTCAAGATAATAGACCCTTGCCTGAAGAACATCAGGTGAAGATTTTTTCCCACATTGTGGGTTGAATCTTCACACTGCTCATGGTTTCTCTTGCTGTGCAGAAGCTTTTTAATAAGAAGAGGTCCCACTTGTTGATTGTTTGTGCTAGTTCACGGGCAACTGAGGTTTTGTTCATAAAATCTTTTCCTACACCAATGTCTTCAGGAGTTCTTCCTAAACTCTTCCAGCCAGTTTAGTGTTTCTGTTTTAATATTTAGATCTTTAATCCATTTCGATTTTAGTTTAGTGCATGGTGAGAGATATAGGTCTAGTTTTAATCTTTGGCAAGTTGAAACCTGATTTTTCCAGCACCATTAATTAAAGAGGCTATCTTTCCTCCAGTGAGGGTGTTTGGCTCCTTGGTCAAAGATGAGGTGGCTGAGTGTGTCTGGCGTTGTTTCTGCATCTTCTAGTCTGTCCCAGGGGTTGTCAGGTCTGTTTCCTTGCTAGTACCATGCTTTTTTTTTTTATCACAGTACCTTTGTAGTATAGTTTCAAGTTGGGGATTGTGATACCCCCTGCCATGTCTCTGTTACCTAGAATTGCTTTAGCTATTCTGGGTCTGCTCTTATTCCAAATGAATTTTTGGATTGTTTTCGCAAGGTCCGTGAAGTATGCTGCTGGGATTTCAATTGGGCTTGTGTTGAATCTATATAGCAGTTTGGGAAGTATGGCCATTTTCACAATACTGATTCTTCCTACCCAGGAGCAGGGGATGTCTGTCTATTTTCTGATATCATCTTCAATCTCTCTTTTCAGAGTGCTATAGTTTTCAGAGAAGAGGTCTTTGATTTCTTTCCTTAAGTTGATTCCTAGGTATTTCAGTTTTTTGGATGCTATTGTGAAAGGAATTATTTGCCGGATTTCTCTCTCAGTGAGTCTGTCATTAGTGTAGAGGAAAGCTATGCTTTTTGTGTGTTGAACTTGTATCCAGCTACTTTCCTGAATGTGGTTACTAAGTCTAAAAGGCTTTTGGTGGAGTTCTTGGGGTCTTCTATATAGAGTATCATGTAATCTGCAAATAATGACAATTTGATTTCTTCATTTCCTATCTTTATTCCATTTATTTCTTTCTCTTGTTTACTTGCCGTGGCTAATGTTTCCAAAACTATATTGAACAAGAGTGGTGATAGTGGACATCCTTGTCTTGTTCCTGATTTTAATGTGAAGGATTTCAGTTTTTGACCATTTAGTATGATACTGGCTGTTGATTTTTCATAGATGGCTTTTATCAGTTTGCGGTAGAGACCATCTATTCCAACTTTTTGTAGGGATTTTAATCATAAATGCAGGTTGGATTTTGTGAAATGCTTTTTCTGCATCTATGGAGATAATCATATGGATTTTGTCCTTGGCTCTATGGACATAGTGTATTACATTGATTGATTTGCATATGTTGAACCATCCCTGCATCCCTGGGATGAATCCCACTTGATCAGGGTGTATGATCTTCTTGATGATCTTCTGCATTCCATTTGCCAGTATCTTATGAAGGATTTTTGCATCTATGTTCATTAGTGAGATTGGCCTATAGTTCTCTTTTGGGGTTGGGTCTTTCTCTGCTTTGGGGATCAAGGTGATGCTTGCTTCCAGGAATGAATTCAGGGGTATTGCTTCCCTTTCAATTTTGTTGAAGAGTTTAAAGAGTAGCTGCAGCAGTTCCTCTCTAAATGTCTTGTAGAATTCAGCAGTGAAGCCATCAGGTCCCGGGCTTTTCTTAGTTGATAAGTTTTTAATTACATTTTCAATTTCATTGGTTGAAATTGGGTTGTTTAGAATTTTTAGATCTTCTTCGTTCAACTTTGGTAATTTATATGTATCTAGGAATCTGTCCATTTCTTCTGTGTTGTCCATCTTATTGGCGTATAGGTTCTGGAAGTAGGTATTGATGATCCTCTGGATTTCTGCTGGGTCTGTTGTAATTTCCCCCTTTTCATTCCGAATTGCATGGATCTGAGCCTTTTCTTTCCTTTTTCTGATAAGGTTGGCTAAGGGTTTGTCAATTTTGTTGATTCTTTTGAAGAACCAGCTATTGGCTTCATTGATTTTTTTGTATTGTTCTCTTAGTCTCCATTGCATTGATTTCTCCTCTGATCTTTATAATTTCCTCCCTTGTATGAGCTTTGGATTTGTCCTGCTCTTCTATTTCTAGAAGCTTGAGGTTCAGCATCAGGTTGTTTAATTGGGCTCATTCTGTTTTCCTAATATGCGTATTCACTGCCATGAATTTCCCTCATAAGACTGCTTTCATTGTGTCCCATAGATTCTGATATGTTGTACTGTCTTTGTCATTTAATTGAAGGAACTGTCTGATTTCTTCTTTAATTTCCCCTGTGACTCACTGGTTATTCAGAAGTGTGCTGTTCAATTTCCACGTGTTTATGAAATTTTTTGAGTTTCTTTTGCTATGGATCTCCAATTTCATCACACTATGGTCTGATAATATACAGGGGATAAGTTCAGTTCCTTTGCATTTACTTAAACATGTTCTATGCTCGAGTATGTGGTCTATGTTGGAGAATGACCCTGGTGCAGCTGAGAAGAATGTGTATTCTGATTTTATGGGGTGGAACACTCTGTAAACATCTGTCAAGTTCATTTGATCAAGAGTTTGATTGAAGTCTAGTATTTCATGACTTACTTTTGTCTTGTTGATCTATCTATTTGTGACAGTGGGATACTGGGGACCCCCACTATAATTGTATTAGTGCATATGTGACTTTTCATGTTGGTTAGTATTTGTTTTCTAGAGTTGGGCGCAGTATTGTTTGGTGCATAGATATTTATGATTGTCATCTCTTCCAGTTGGATTGTTCCCTTTACAAGGATGTAGTGTCCTTCTTTGTCTCTCTTAATCAGTGTTGGTTTGAAATCTACTTGATTTGCAAAGAGGATAGCCACTCCTACTTATTTTCAGGTACTTGTCGCATGAAGAATTGTTTTCTCCCCTTTAACTTTCAGTCTATGAGTTTCTTTTTGAATTAAGTGTGTTTCTCTTAGGCAGCATATTGTTGGATTTTGCTTCTTGACCTATTCTGCCAGTCTATTTCTTTTGATTGGTGAATTGAGACCATTAACTTTGATGGGTATAACTGAAACGTATTGACTTATCATTGTCATGACTTTTTCATTTTGTTGGGTTCTCCCCCTTTACATTTAATTTCTTGTCACACCAGATGGGTTCATTCTGCTTTGATTCCTGGGGTTGTGATCCTCATCGTCTTTTCCTAGGATATTTTCTAAAATTTTTTGGAGTGCTTGTTTGGTATTCATGAAGTTCCTAAGGTGCTCTATGTCATGAAAGTATCTTATTTCTCCATCACTTTTGAAAGCTAGTTTTGCAGGGTCCATCAATCTGGGTTGGAGGTTGTTTTCATTTAGGACTTTGAATATGTCACTCCAAGCTCTTCTTGCCTTGATGGCTTGTGTTGAGAAGTTTGTTGTGATTCTGATGGGCTTTCCTTTGTATATGAGTTGTTTCTTTTCTCTAACTGCTTGTAGAACTATGTTCTTCTGTTGAGTTTCTGGACTCTTAACAATTATGTGCCTATGTGTAGATTTTTTTTGATCAAGGCTAGCTGGAGTCCTATATGCCTCACTGATCTGTATGTCAAGCTCTTTTCCCCTGCTTTGGAAGTTTTCTGTCATTACTTCTGTGAAGAGTTTTTTATGTTGTCTGCACTCTCTCCTGTTCCTTCTTTGTCTCCAATCAGTTTTATGTTATTCTTCTTTGCATCATCTAGCAGCTGCTGGATTGATTTCTTGTGTTCCCTTACAATTTTGAAGCAACTTTTCTTTTCCTGGTCACTAATTGCAATCTTTTCTTCTATATCTGAAATTCTGTCCTCACATTGGCTCATTCTGCTGTGTATACTTTCAATGGAGTTTTTCATCTCCTGGAAATCTATTTGCATCTATTTTATGGATTCCATTTGTTTCCTCTGTTGGGATTCCATCATGTTCCTGAAATCCTCTCTAGATTTATTAATCATGTCTTGCACTATGAACCAATCTCTGCTGTTATCTGAGAAATTATTTCTGATTTCATTTTTTCTAGATCCTCTTTTGTTGCCAGTTCAGGGACTCAGGTGGTTGATTATCAGAGTGTTCCACCTCATTTCCCTTTGGCTTTGCTGTAGGTGATCTGGAAGTCTGGTTTTGAGACTTATTTACATGTCTTCTCATTTCAACCTTGGGGGTGGGGTGTTGTTGTCGCCTGCAGGGCTCACCTCCTCTGAGCTGGGAGAGGTCGGACAATGACTCAGAAGCCCCTTCCTCTGGGCTGGGATCAGCGGCATGGATGGTGGCCCAGAAGCCCCTTCCACTGGGCCAGGAATGGTGGGACAGATGTTGGCCTGGAAGTCCCTACCTCTGGTCCTGGAGTGGTGGGATAGACTGAGGTCTGGAGCCCCTACCTCTGGGCCAGGAGGTGTGGGACAGTGGCCCAGAAGCCCCTTCCTCTGGGACAAGAGTGGTGGGACAGCCACTCAGAAGCCCCTACCTCTGGGCTGGCAGTGGCAAGATGGACAGCGGCCCAGAAACCCCTTCCTCTGGGCTGGGAGTGGTGGGTCAGAGGGCAGCCTGGAAGCCCTTTCCTCTGGGTCAGGAGCCCTGGGACGGCAGCTCAGAAGCTCCTACCTCTGGGCCGGCAGTGGCGGGATGGACAGCAGCCCAGAAACCCCTTCCTCTGGGCTGGGAGTGGCAGGACAGCTGGTGGCCCAGAAGCCCCTTCCTCTGGGCCAGGAATGGTGGGACAGATGTTGGCCCTGAAGCCCCTACCTCTGGTCCTAGAGTGGGAAGATGGACTGAGGCCTGGAAGGCCCTACCTCTGGGCTGGGAGGTGTGGGACAGCGGCTCAGAAGCTCTTCCTCTGGGACAGGAGCGGTGGGACTGCCACTCATAAGCCCCTACCTCCGGGCTGGCAGTGGCGGGATGGACAGCGGCCCAGAAATTCCTTCCTCTGGGCTGGGAGTGGTGGGTCGGAGGGCAGCCTGGAAGCCGTTTCCTTGGGCCGGGAGCTGTGGGACAGCGGCTCAGAAGCTCCTACCTCTGGGCCGGGAGTGGTGGGATGGCTAGTCATTCATTTTCAAGAGCTTAGCACACAATTGCTTAGATCTCCATACATATTTGAGACAACATGAAAGCAGGGTAGCAGGTAAGCAAAAGAAAGTAAATGACTTCTATAATGTGTCATGGTGATAATATCACGAGTCGGTAGTGAAAAGCTTTTATTGGGTGACAGAAATATAAAGCCAAGACTTAAATAGACAGACATATTTGGTATATATATATATATATATACATATACATATATATATACATATATGTATATATATGTATATGTATATATATGTATATATACGTATATATACATGTATACATATGTATACGTATATATGTATATATACGTATATATACATGTATACATATGTATACGTATATATGTATATATACGTATATATACATGTATACATATGTATACGTATATATGTATATATACGTATATATACATATACATGTATACATATGTATACGTATATATGTATATATACGTATATATACATGTATACATATGTATACGTATATATGTATATATACGTATATATACATGTATACATATATGTATACATATGTATACATATATGTATATATGTATATATGTGTATATATATATATATATATATATATATATGGTAATATGAGACTAGAGGCTCCACTAGGAAAAGGTCATGTCTTATTTATTCCAGAATTCTCAGTGACTGTTGTTATAAAGATTAGTTTCTCAGGCCCAGGATTTAGCTCAGTGGTTCTACCACCTGCCTCGCAAGCAGAAGGTCCCAAGTTCAAACCCTGGTACCAAAACCCATTATTTTCTCAGTGATATACGTTCATTTATTTGAGGCAAGAGAGTATCCCACACAGGCAGTACAGCATGTATCATCTGAGGTGAATATACACTTTTCAGATGAATTCACAGGCAGTGCAGCATGTATCATCTGAGGTGAATACACACTTTTCAGATGAAGTACAAATGACAAATAAAAATATAAAAGACTTTCAGGATCACTGCTCATTCAAGAGGTGCAAATTAAAACAACACTGAGATTCCATCTCACCCCGTAAAGAGTGGCTATTATCAAGAAATCAACCAATAACAAATGCTGGTGGGGCTGTTGGGATAAGGAACTCTTCTCCTCTGTTTGTGGGAGTGTAGCCTGGTACAACCACTTTGAAAATCATTGTAGAGATTTCTTAGAAAATAAAACTAGAAGTTCCATTTGACCCAGCTATTCATCTTCTTGTTATAGTCCCAAAAGAATTAAAAGCATCATACCACAGCAATATATGCATACTCATGTTCATAGAGGCACAGTTTGTAATAGCTAAATCTTGGAAACGACACTAATGCCCATCAACCAATGAATGGATAAGGTGTGAGTTTTTTTTTTAATACAATGGAGTACTACTCAGCCATAAATAAGAATAAACTTGAGACATTTCTAAGTAAATGTATGCACCTTGAGTCCATACTCTTAAGTGAAATAAATCAGACACACATATTTAAATATCACATTGTTTCTCTGTTGTGAGAAACTTATAAATAAGGACAAAAATGTGTAATAGATATTGTGAAATAGGAAGAAAATGTTCAAATGTGAAGGAGCACTGGGGAGGAGAGAGGGGGAAAGGAAGGATGGGAGAAGAAAACATACAAGAAAAGAAGGATAAGATGGAAACAAAGCTATTGTAAATAAGAAGAGGGAGAGCGGTTGAAGGGAGTGAGAGGAATGGGAAACAAAAGATCAAGATATATCATCTACAGTTATAAATTCTCTATGATGAATGTGATCATTGTGTATATCTAAATTGTACCAATAAAGTTAATTAGTTAAAAAAATAAAAGTGTTAATCTTTGTAAAGAGAAGTGTTTCAAGGACTTGAAATACTGTGCAATTTTAGTGTCTAATATGTTTTGGCAGTCTTGTTTGTTTATTGAGCCCTGGGTCTCGTACTGGCTAAGCAAGCATTCAGCCACTGACTGGTTGTATCCTGAGTAATACATCGCCAGGCCTTTTTATTACTATTTTGAGACAGGGTCATCTCAAACTTATCTTCCTGCCTTAGCCTTCAGAGTAGATGGAATTACAGGTATGTGCACTACAACTGGCATTAGGTGAATTTTGTTAGTTCCTTCTCACTCTACATTTCACTGATGCTGTAACGAAATATATATTCTTTCTTTCCATGTCCTCTGATCTTAACACAGAAGAGCAGTTTGCTTCTCAAATTGTTTCAGAGTGATGCCTGAAACAATTCTTCCTAGGAATAAGTTGAAAATTTTCCATTTCCTCTGGGATGTTGTTTTTGTTTTTAATCATTTTTCAATTCCATCTCAAATATTTCCACTTTCCTTATAATAGCTGAACATTATACTCAGTGAGTAGAATGTTAATAATCAGTGAGCTGGATAGCCTAATATTTAAGGTGGTTTGGGGCAAGCTTTAAAGAAAACACAATGTCATGAAGATTTACATTCCAAATAACTCAGCTTGTGATAGCATGATGCTCTGCTTGTTGGATGTCCCCGAAAGGATGTTTCATGTGACAGTTCTTGAAAATGCTCATGTGCGCAGAACCCTAGCACTGAAATCGTTTTTCTTTCCCTCCCAGCGATAGAAGACTCAAGAGACACTAAGACAGATTGTTAGCTGGAGAGACAGAACCTTTTCTAGTAAAGAGCAAAACTGGATCCCCCTCTCGCCCTATCACATCAAGGAAATATACCTTACAACTTGAAGTCATATTTCAAGCATGTTTTCCTTCATTTGGCTTCAATAAATTTTCAGCATACTTTTTTGCCCTGAGGCCATGAATGTTATGCATGCTGGAAGTACTTATTGGGACTGTGATGATTGTTTAATAACTTGTGTTGATTTATATGCTTCTGAGCATAGATTACCTTCTAAAAGTTAAAAAAAACAAACAAATTAGGATCAGTTAGTTTTACTTAGGCAGTTGGTAATGAGATAGGAAGCATCGAGGAAAAAGGACTGGGCAGGAAATATCCCTCCCAATAAACTGTCTATTAGCAGCAGCTTCCAAGAACAGCAGGTAGACTATGTATGTTCTCTAAAATGAGCAAAAATTATACATTGAATTGTTTTATAATTACGAATTTTAAATGACATGCGCTTCACAATAATTTTTCCATGTAGAGATAAATATGAGAAAGTATGGTGGGATGGAGTAAATTCTGCCTCATGACTGACTTAGGTTTCTTGCCTGTCTGGTGTACTATCCGTTTAGGATAGAAAGTTTAGATCTTGGACTTTATGAATTGACAGAATTGTAGAAAGTCATAACACTAAGTATTAATTATATGCTGAATAATGGAGGATATTTTGTAAAAGAGATTTCAAAATGGCAATGTTGAGCTGATTTTGACACACACACACACACACATCAAGGGATTTCTTGAGCAAGATTGGGTAAACCCTTTGTGGCCTAAAATGAATGCCAAAATCTAGAGATTTCACTTAAAAATCCAGAAACTTGAGTTCTTTAAACTTGCAGTATCTTGGCACAGTGGTCTCATGTTTGTGCTGGCAGTAGTAAGCTAGAGCTCAGAAACAATTGCTTAAAGACAGAAACTCTAACCACAACTTATACCAAGCCTTAGGTAATTTTTCTTCTGCAGCATGGGGGATAAATCCTGGTGCCTCATGCATACTAGGAAATCATTCTACCACTGAACTACAAAAGCTCAATCCCTAGTTTTAAACACATGGTCCATTTCACATATTTATGTAGCCAAGGAGGCACCTGTGAGCAGCTGTGTTCGAGACTCTTGAAAAGTAAGCTAAATAAGTAAAACTCAACTGAATCAGTGAAAGATGAAAATTACAATAATTTTTAAATAAAGGCAGTTGTCCTCCTCAACACACAATTCTTCCTACCATGAAAGTAATCACCAAATCCTAGATTGAATGTGCTATTGCCCCCAGCGTCCTTAGAAATAATCCTACCAAACTCATCTTTTTAAATATGAAAAATCTAAAGTCCAAAGTGGTTGTCAAAACTGTCTATGACCTTTTATTTTCAACTGATACACAAAAACTTAAGCATTGTACACATTAATTGGGTACCACGCAATGTTTGGTACATGTATACTATGCATAATGTTTAAATGCAGTTAATATATTTTTATCTTGTCAAACATTTACCATTTGTTTATGATGAATATTTTAAAAATGTCTTCCTCTAGCTTTCTGAATTGTACAGGGAATTATTGTTATCTATTGTCAAACTACTCTGCGATATCACTCCAGAACTTCTTGCTTCTTCTGTACCTGTAATTTAGTAATCATTGATCAACCAAAATCAACTTGTCTAAGATTATTTTAGTTTTTAAAACAACTGGATGAGAAATATTTCTCACAGATTTTTAATGTTACTGCTACTTCTAGTTAAAGACATAATATTTTAAAATAAGTTATTGAAATTCTTCTCTTATTTTGACATTTTATTTTTATTAGTATATTGCAGCACAAAATGTTTACATTCCTTTATGGAGTTGGTACATGTATATAATACATCTTTTTTTTTTTTTTTTTTGACCTTGTGCTTCGTGAGGCAGGCGCTGCCCCACTGAGCTGAATCCTAGGCCCTTAATTCTTTCTTTAACTCATTTTCCTCCCCTATCTCCACTCTCTCCTTATCACATGGTGCCCTCCCTATCTGAGTAAAATGTATCTCCCTATTTCCTATTATCTATCTTGTATTTTGCTTTTCATTTACAATTTGGATTTCTTGTATAAGAGAAACCAGGCATCTCACATTCCTTCTCTCCTCAGAAGTAATCCTTGACTGGTACAGATTTCTAGGGCTCCATGAACTGCCTCAGAATGTATAACTGGTACTACTCACTTGGCCACTTAATCATTTATTGCTTGGTGCAGCTACATAACTCCGTTATTTGCTTGTGATCACAATGAGGTTATGAGTTTAAGAGTAGAAGCTAGAAGCAGTATTATATACCTATTTTCTCTACAACAACATTCAATACGTTGCTGAATATTTATGCAATGTTTGATTTATAGTAATTTGATTGAAATGAGTTGAATTTAATAACCATGGTTGTGGCTCCAATTAGGAGGCCTAGTTTACTTGGGTGTGTGTAAAACAGCCAACCCAGCCCTTCAGAACAGTAAGGACAATGATTTAACTGGGATAAGTTTATCATATGGTCTTTATTCTTTGTCATTAGGCCAGATTTGGCTTTTGAGATATCAAGATATTAAAAAAATAATCTTTGACTGGAAGGATTAAAGAAAGATTTTGGCAAGTAACTTTATATTGAAGAAACCTAGAAGATACTACATTGACCTAATTGTCCTTTTTGGAATTTAGATTTTCAGAGTACGTTTACTACACAATTTCACAGCCTCTATCACTTTCTACCCTGTATTAGAACTTTCTACCCTTGTTAGGACTATTGTTAGCATTTGAGTTGAACCTCATAGAAATAAAAGAATTTGATCAGGGAAAGAATCCAAGATACCTGAGTAGTGCATTAAAAATAAAGACAACAATGGTGAATTTGGAAGTTCAAGAGAACCCAGGAGGCGTAAATCTTCAGCCTTCTGGGGTAATCCAGTGAATTTAGACTTTATTTCATTATTAAGGTAAACAGTTCAAGGAGGCCTAGCAACCAGGGAAAATGATCATAGTCCATGGGACAAATTTTAAGGCATCCGGTGAATGGCGTTTTCAGGCTTCGGCCATGCGTAGATGTCAGTTCCCAGTGTAACTAGAGCAGGGCTGTTGTCTGCTAGTGAAATCTCCAAGGTTAGGTTGAGTGCTGAGGTCTTCCATCAGAGTCAAGTCCTGAGGGGATTCTTGGGATCCAGGCATGAGACCTTTGTGGGGTGGGCCTTTTTCAGTTGGGTATGATAGACCCACAGAGTGATACCTGTGACAGCAGTGAGGGTAGCAAGCACAAAAGTATACTACAGTACAAATATACTGAGGAGGCGCCTTTTTCCAATCTTTAATCCAAACTGAATCTCTTGGCTGAAAAGGATGAGATGGGTTACCCATAGGATTGGGGGTTCTTTCTAAAACCTTTTCATTAATATATGAAAAGACTTTAGCTAATGCTTGTAAGTCTAAGGCTACATAAGTATCTCCTAGTTGTCTAATGCCTCCCCTAAAATGTGTAATGATTGGGGGAGGTCTCCCAAACATCATCTTATATGGGGAATAATTTAAGAGTCTAGGTGTGCACCTGACTCTGAGCAGGGTCAGAGATAACATGTCTGGCCACTCTGCCTGTTTCTCAGCAATACTTGGCCAAGATGGTTTTAAGGGTTTAATTAATGCATTCAACTTTCCCTGAACTCTGAGACCTATAGGTTGTGTGTAAATTCCATTTAGTCTTTAGCCTACCAGAGAGGGTTTGGACAGCTTCAGCCACACAGACAGGCCTATTGTCACCTCCACTTGACAAGGGGAGTCCCCGTAGTTTCCAGGGCGACTGGGACTTTTCCAGAGTAGCCCATGATACTGAGCCATTTTGGCATTTGAAAGCCACTTATGTCCCTAATTCTTCATCAGAATCATAACCAAGTGGGGGACTTTTACTTGAAGGCTCTGTCCCAAGGTCAGTTTGCCTGACTAGAGATTCTCAGCTTACAACTGGTGACCCCAACACAGAGTGCTGATGAGTAGCCATTTAATCTCCTTAAAAGCAAATTGCTGTTGAGCATCCCATTTTAAGGGTTGGTTTTCTGGTCTGGTGAGGGCAGCATAGAGGAGGTTGGCTCCCTTGGCAAACTTAGATATCCAAAACCTACAGAATCCAGCTGCCACTAGAAACTCATGGAGTTTCTCTTTGTTGGTTGGCCTGGGGATGGAACAGATGACCTGTTTTTCTCTCAGGGTGCATTGATCAGTGTCCCTTGGTGATGATGAATCCCAGGTACTGAAGAGAAGACTGACACATCTGGGCCTTTTTCCAGGAAAACCTTGAAATTAGCATCTAGAGACTTTGGACTTTTAAATTTGCTACCAGGAGGTCATTTACATATCGTAGCAAAGTGCAGTTCAGTCTTTCTGCGAGGAAAGCAATCAGGTCAGCAACTAGGGCTTCCCCAAATAGTGTGGGGGAGTTTTTGAAGCCCTGAGGAAGTCTTGTCCAGGTTAACGGCATCCTTTGGCCAGTATTAGAGTCTTCGCATTTGAAAGCAAAGAGTGGGTGGTTCAGGGGGGACTAGCTGAAGGCAGAAGAAGCCATCTTTAAGATCCAGGCAGGTGAACCAGGGTGCTCATAGAGGGAGCAGATAAAGTAGGGTGTAGGAGTTTGGAACTACTGGATGTAGAGTGACTGTGGGATTGTTGATTGCCCAGAGGTCCTGTACCATTCAGTATCTATTTCTGCCTGGTGTTTTCACTGGCAGCAATGGTGTGTTTCAAGGGGCTTGCCACTGCTTTTTAGGATCCCTGCACCCCTCAGCCAGCTGATATGTTCCTGGATCCAGAGTCATGCCTCTCTGGGTGTGACATATTGTCTCGATCTGACAGCTTTGCCCCTGACTTTTGTTCTACCAGGATTGGGGGCTGGTTCTTGGCCATCCCAGGTGGAGACTTTTCAGCCCACACCTCTGGAAATATCTGTAGCAGCTCTGGGGGCATATGTTTTCCCAATCTGCAGTGAGCAGTTTCCATTTGTCCTCTCTGAGGAGGATGGTTACAGACAGTATCAGTCCTTTTTGTGCATTTAGGGTGAGATTAAGCAGGTCCCCTGTGGGTTAACATTATGTGCACCCTGAGTTTAGTCAGTAATTCTCTTCTTAGTAGAGGAACAGAGCGCTCAAACCGATACAGGAACTCATGGATCACTTCATGTCCCTTCAATTGGCAGGTCCATGCTTAGCGAAACAGCCATGCCTTATGAACTCCAGCTGCACCCTCAATGGTGGCATCCATCCATCTTTGTGAAAGGGGGCTACCAAGATGGTCACCACACAACGTTCAGCCCCTTTATGTTCAGAACCTTTATGGTTCAACCACCATAAAGGTCATTGCTTGGCCCCCTAACTGTTGCATTTACCATGGGTTCCGGGAGGGCTCAGAATGGGAGAGCCTGGACTTTCCTAATCAAATAAAATCTCTGCAAGCCCAATCAGGTTAGGCAAAAGTAGCTAGCTTGGGTTGGTATTGAGGGTTGGCATGATTGGAGGGCTTCTGACTAGGTGTGCCCCGCTTTTAATTGGGGGACTTGTTTTTCCAGTGTCTGATCTTTTTAAAGGTTTTCCCCTTGCATGGTAGTCCTGGTTTTTGAATAAGATCTAGTCTCCCCAGTGGACTGGGCTATGAAGGCACCACTGATCATCAGCTGAATTTCAGGAATCTTGGGGTTGAATTGGGTGAAGATGTGGAATGCCAAGCAGAGTCACTCTTAAAAGTCACTGGGTGACTCCTCTGTTTTTGTAGTCACTGAGACCATTTTTGATGCGTTTATTGGCTTTTTGTCCCCAGCATGGGCCCCTCTGAGGATGGCCTCTCAAAATCCTGTGAGAGGGGCTTGTCTGGCGGAGGTGTGAGAGTCACAGGCTGGCTTGGTATCAGGAGCTATAGCCTTTTCCCCTTTTGCAAGGCATATGGATTTCCCAGGGGCCTGACCCTGAGGTATTTTTGTGCCTCAGTGAAGATTCTACACCTCTTCTCAGTGTTGAGGGGGGTAGAGGTGGCATTGGGTTAGCATCAGTCTCTCTCCCACATCCCTGTATAGCTCCTAGCTTGCTCCCCAACCTGCTGCCATCGGAAGGGCACATAGCTGACAAGGACAGCATCTCTGGAGCCTCCAGAATCCAGAGGGATGGGATGCACCCAGAAAATAGTTGAGCATATAAAAAATGGGGTGGAATCTGAGGGGCTGGCCCTAGCTCTGATCCTCCTTGTTCAGTGACAAGTGCAAGGGCTTGGCCTTGCCCTGAAAATTGAAAGTGAGGACATATTCACCTCACCTTGTCTTACTCTGACCAACCAGGAAGGTACCATGGGCGCTGGTGCCTCCTTCCACCACTAACTGGGCTGCCTTGAGTCATGAAAGCTTCCCATGGAACCAAAGATATCCTGAGAGGGGCAGGTCCCCTTCCCCTGACCCCTGGAACAGGAATGACCCTGTGACTGTTTCTGGACCATCCAGGGGAAGATAGTGGGTTGAGAAAGGATGAACTGTCCTTGCCAGGCTTGGGGGCCCTCCTCGATGGGAATGTAGTGGGGAGCAATTCTGGGGGAAGAGGTTCCATTGAGTCAAAATGAGAGGTGGCAATGGAGGCCAAACTGGGGGAAATGGATGCAGAGGGTGAGTCCGATAGGCCCCCATATGCACAGTGAGAAGGGTTGTGGTTGACCTCAGTGGAACCTGCAGAGTAAGGTAGAGTGTGTTGTTTCCAGCTCAGAAAATCAGTTGTGGTAAAGGGCTGGTAGAGAGTGCCAGGATCAAGCTGGACAGTGCCGTTGTCCAGGATGCAGGGCAGAGGTCGGGCCTCACAGACAGGCAGCTGGATAGCTGGGGTTTTAGCTAACTGCAGATGCCTTACAAGAGGTGTCTCAGTGAAAGCAATCTTGTCACCACGTGGGATGCTGGAGGGACTGGAGGCTGGAGCCAGAAGAGGTCAATAAGGAGGAGGGCTGGCTGGAGTGGAATTGGGTTTATTGGAGGATTTTGAAGAAGGCTGGTCACTTGAACAGGTGGTGGATCTGAAGGTAGGCTACTGGATGAGCCTGGTGACAGGGAGTTTGAAAATGGTGGGCTCTCTGGAAGAGTTAGAGCCAGTGGAGTAGGTGCAGATGGCATCTCTGGGGCATAAGGCAGTGGCAGGGGATTTTCTTCTAGTGGGACCTGATGAATTGGTCTTTCTGAGGTCCCAGAGCCGTAGCCACTGTGACAGACATCCTGACTCCATCTTGAGCCTCAACACCATTTTGTACCTGTGCTTGGACAAAGTGCATGTGCTTGGAAAAACCACCCCAAACCCACATCCTGCTTGGCAGAAAACTTGCTGTAGTTGCAGGATGCTTTGTAGCTCACCTAGTACGTGTGAAACTTCCTTGTGTCCCCCACTAACCTGGCATGGTTCTGCTTCTGTAAAATGCTGCTTGCTCTCCCTTGAACCCTCTCCAACTGAAAGCATGATTTAAAAGGAGAAATCAAACTGCTTCCTATTGTCAAGAGCCATTTCCAGGGCACTAGCTCCCTCTCAGCCACTGGCTTTAATAAATGGACTCCAATCCGACGCAGAGTGTTGTGCATCTCTATCGTTCTAACTTGCTTGTCCATAACAGCCACTACTTTGGGCTATGAAGACCTGACTCTTTCCCTTCCTACCAATGCAGAATTGGACCCAGGAGGGTAGAGTCTGGGAAACCACTAGCCAAGAATCAGTATAGGGTAAATGACCAGGGTAGCCTTGTTTGCAAGTAACGACTCTCTAGACTGCATTCACAGTCTGAACATCTGGAGTTCTTTCAGGGGGCCACCCTACATTAAACTGGGGCCAATTTATTTCACAGAGGGTCTGCAAACTTGCAGGCTTCAGTCTAACTCCATATTCCCCACTAAATACCTTTTTGAAAATTTTGATTGCATAGTCCAGGACTGTGGATTTACTATGGTTGTTACCCATGGTGTATGTAGTGGCCTAAAACTGGGGCCAATTTACTTCACAGAGGGTCCGCAAACTTGCAGGCTTCAATCTAACTCCATATTCCCCACTAAATACCTTTTTGAAAATTTTGATCATGTAGTCCAGGACTGAGGATTTCCTATGGTTGTTACCCATGGTGTATGTGGTGGCCTTGAACAATGGCATAACAGGCAAAAATGGGAGCCCCCTAAAGGAGACCACATAGGTATCCACCTGGCCGTGTCCCTCACAGGAGCTTAGGTGCATTTTGGCTAAGATGCACTGGTAATTCCCTGCCTGGTCAGTCTCCCATCATAGGATATGAGTCAACATTATGCTGTAAAATGTCACCACATATCCACAGAGTAGGACCGAGTCAGACTCCAAACCCAAACCAATGGAGTCACACGGACTAGTCGTGCAGGACCACACCCAGTTACACTCACTCGCACATTCACCAGTCACTCAGATGTTAAAACATTCCTTCTCTCCTTAGGGAGGTCCCTGACTGAAGTCTCTGGCTTGAGACTGTGAGAGGTGATCAGCCTCTCCTTTTGTCCACTGGGACAAGCCTGACTGGGTTTAAACTGGGCCCTGGGGCTTTACCATATCCTGAAGTTCTGAAGGAGTTTTTAGTCCACCTCTTCTCTCAAGAGGTTAGGATAAGCAAACACAGTCATCCATCACCCTCTCCTGATGAAGGAGAAACACCCAAACTGTGTGGAGGCGTGCCATCTTGGTCTTTGTAGAGGGCTCTCAGCGGCTACTCTCCTACTCCAAACTGGCAGCTCAAAGGGCCAGCTTGATCTGATTCCTGGCCAGGGAACCAAATGTGGCAAAGCAGAACAGCTCAATGCTATAGTCAAGTGTTACAGCTCAGTGTCACAGTCAAGCCATCCCCTCGCTCTGAGGTACAGCTAAGTATTACAGGTCAGTGTTACAGCTCTGGGTCATGGCTGTTGCAATTTGAAGACTCGAGAATGTGATGGTCGCTTGAAGAGGTGGAGAAAAATCTTTAATAATGCCAGCAAGCTCAGTGGAGTTTGTACTCTGAAGTCTGATTGCTTGACTAGAAACAGGAGCCTCCTTATATAGGGGTCTTAGGGGGAGGCGAGCATGCTCACTGAAGCAGGGTGCTGCATTTCCAGAACATTCCTGAAAGGCATAGTGGGTGAGCATGCACACAGAGTCAAGGGGGGAGAGCTAACAACATTCCTGAAAGGGGGTGGGGCTAACAGAACATATTTGAAGGGGGCGGAGCTAACAGAACAATCCTGAGAGGTCACAAAGTTCAAACAGGCCCTGAGTACTATGCTAGTCAGGCCATCTGAGTATATCCCTGAGAATTGTGATGTCACAGAGAACTCAGAACATTCCAGTCACCTTTGAGTATAGCACACAAGTCAGTCACAGTGGTGGCTACCTCGGTGGACCAGCTCTTGTATAAATAAAAATTACTGAGGCAAAGCCACCCCAAAATGGCTGGATTTATACAGTGATGCTTTGATGATTAGATCCATGGTCTGAACTATGGTGCCTTGGTCTTAAAGGCACCAACTAAAGAGTCCACTGTTGTCCTAGGAATCTGGTTAACTCCTACCCAGATACCAAGTTATCAAAGGTAAGAGACTGATGAAAATATTCTATTAACATATATAATAAAACGAAAGCCAGAAGATTTAGTAAGATACACTTGCTAGTCAATAGTTAGTCAATGCTAAAAGGGAAAGTACTGTTTCTCCCTCTGATTCTCAGCATATTTCTGTGAGAAACAATTTGTGACTGGTTCTCATGTCATCGTATTTTTATAGATTTTTCTTTTTCATTTGGCATATATACTTTATAAATATTTATGGTATATAATATGACAGTTTGATACATGTGTACAGTGTGTAATGATCAATAAGGGTATAGCATGATCACCTTCTAAAGCATTTATTATTTCTATTTACTGAGAACCTTTGGACTCTTGTTTTACAGTTATTTAGAAATAGATCTAAATTGTTATAAATTATAATTACCCCCACTGCCTTATAGAGCACTGAATCTAATTCCTCCTATCTGACTGTAGTTTGGTACCTGTTATCTATGAAATTTTACAATCTAGGTAAACTTCTTGCCTGCCTTACAATTCTTCCTAAGGATTCAGAAGCCATTTCTTTGGCATACAAATATCTACTGGTATTGACTGGATTTAGCAAATGGGGTGGAGGAAAAATTTATATTATAGAAATTATACCCTTTCCAAATTCTCATGGTTAAAAATGCCATTTTTAAAATGTTGAAATCATTTTAGCTTTCCTCTAAGTTGTTCCTGTATACACGAAATATAAATAATAAAGAGTAATACGTGGCAATGGAACCAACTTCCCATGTATAGAGCAACATGTTCAATATGATTTCAACACACAGAACAGAAATAAATGCATCCTGGTTGGCATTGTATTTTCAAGTGCTTTGTCTTGTTACCAACTGAAACCAAGCTGATTTAAGGCATCACCTTTGAGGGAGATGAATTTCCTTATCATTATCACAGATGCCTACAGAGAGCCTAAAGTAGAATACATTATCAAGTATATAATAAGAAATACAAGTATTTACCCAAAGTAGCCACAGCTAGCATTCTGCTGATTATTTCAAATGTAACAACTAAAGTGAGAGAATTTAGAAATTGATAAGAAAGTAAAACTCATAATATAAAATGTTACCTGATAATTTTATATTTCTATTGAACACATTTGGTAATGAAGAGCAAAATTCATTATATTCATCACAGAAGGAAAATGGAGTCAAATGGTTAATAGCATTAAAACTGTTCTCAAATTACCTGGAATTTTTAGATGCTATTATTCTTCATTGTATTTTAATCCAGTTCACAGTAAAATTCATGACATTCCTTTTTATAATTAAATATATTTAACTGACACAAAACAAAAATTATGCATATTAATGAGATACCTTGTGATGGTTTGATATTTGTGTATGTCATATAATGTCTGAATTACTAATTTTGTTTTTAATGCACTACTCAGGTATCTTGGGTTCTTTCTAAAATCTTGAGACTTGGCCTCTGACTGAAGGCCGTGGTGATAGAAACGTGAGATGCACTATAACAGAGGCTTGCAAGGCTCATGAGAAGTGGAAGCAAAAACTCTGAAAAACCTCGCCCTTGAAGATGGCTAGCAGCCAGCAGACATACGATCTAGTACGGGAGGTAGGCCGAGGCAATTATGGTATTGTTTATGAAGCGGTCATCAGAAATAGTTCTGCACAGGTTGCAATAAAGAAAATTCGATGCCATACATCTGAAAATGTTAATTTAGCCCTTTGTGAGCTCTGGGCACTAAACACTATCAAGGGCCAACATCCAAATGTGGTTTGCTTAGAAGAATGCATTCTCCAAAAATATGGGATGATGCAAAAGATGTCACATGGCAATAGTTATCCCCTTTATCTAGACCTTATAGAGACTTTGTTAAAAGAAGAAATTGCCTTTGACCACAGGAGTGCCTATTATATGTGGTTTGTGATGGACTTTTGTGAAGGAGGAGATATGAATGACTATCTGTTGTCCAGAAAACCCAATCGTAAAACTAACACCAGCTTCATGCTCCAGCTGAGCAGTGCTGTGGCTTTTTTTGCATAGAAACCAGATCATCCATCGAGATATAAAGCCTGAAAATATCCTGATTTCTCCAAACAGTCCGGATACAAGTGACATAGAACTCACATTGAAAGTGGCCGATTTTGGTTTAAGTAAAATTTGTTCGGCCTCTGGGCAGAACCCAGAAGAACCTGGGAGTATAAACCAGGGTTTTATTTCCATCCCATATGGAAGCAGTTTCTGTATGGCTCCTGAAGTACGGGAAGGACGCTATTAAGGCAAAACTGACATCTTTGCCCTGGGGATCACGATCTGGGCAATGCAAGAAAGGATCACATTCATCGACCAAGAGACAAACAAGGAACGCCTAGGGAGTTATATAAAAAGGGGAACTGAGATCGTACCGGTTGGGTTGGCACTTAAGGAAAATCCCACAATGGAACTTGTCATTCCTGTGAGAAAAAAGTCTATGAATGTGAGAATAAAAAAGCTGATTACAGAAATGCTGGCTGCAAACCCTGATGATCGTCCAGATGCTTCTCAACTAGAATTCAGATTAGCAAGAATGGCATTTAGAGATAGCCACTGAGAAATATGAAATAATTTGCAAATATCTTAGATGATATGTTACTTCTGATTTAACAGCGATGCAACATTATAGGGCTGAAAATGAATAAAATAGCTATCTCCACATTCTAAGTGTATTGATTTTATTGTGGGATGTTTCTTTTTCTTTATGTTTCTGAATCCAAGCTGGCCATTTTATTAATGTATTTTAAATGTGTATTACCGATGTAGGTGTAAATTTTTTAAATGACCATCGGTAGAAGTTTGGCAAGAAAATTCTCTAAGAACCAGGAAAGAATTCAGTTCTCTGAAAATGTTTTAAGTATTTTAAACATTTCTTGTCAGTGTTAGGCATTTCCATGGAAGAAGAGGTTTACCTTTGAAGCTTTGTAAAGGAAACATAAATGTATGTATTTATGTATATGTAAGTATGTAAAGGTGTGCTTTTTGCATTCTATATGAAAAAAATGCCACTTCTATTTAAATTGCTTGTTATAAGTTTCAGTTTTTGAGACTTGCTGGTGAAATCACTGATGAAAAACAAATAATCCTCCCCTCTTCTTCCTCCCTGTAATTCCAGCTAAAGAAAAATACTGTTTTTAAAAAATAGTATAGGTTTTGTAAAGCCACCATTTTGAAGAGCGTATAATTATGTGTAAACATAATTGAAATTGAGCAATCCAAAGCTGCTGAAGTCAGTTTGAGCTCTCCAGTGCCCTATAGCTGCTACCATTGAGTTAATAATGCAATCATATAGTAGTCGGTTAGCAAGGACACTAATAATTGAGTCATACCTTTAAGTAATTGATCATTTAACTAATTAAACCACTTCATTGTGACGTGTACTTAAGCACTGGTAATGTGATATACGTCATGCCTGGCCTAAATGAAATCCTTCACAAGCAAATAGGCTGCTCTCAACAAACAACAGGCTATTCTCAGTAAACAAGACAAACAGCCATAAAGAAAATTTAGGATGGAGTATACAATCTCCCCAATGCCAAGAAGAACAGTGATTGTCTGCACACCTGAGCTAACTATCTTTGGACCCTCAGTCATAAACATTCCTTATGAGCATATGCCCCTAGTTTTCTTTTCCAGCTAGCTGATAAACTATGCCCCCCATTTGAGTCTCTATTCACACCTAGACTAGAATAATTTTTTTCTCACAAAGTCTGTCTCCAAGTGGCCTCACATGCACCATTTATAACGTTGTGGGGTGTGAAACCCAGAAATTGGGTACTCTGCTTGGCAAGTTTTACACTCTATCTCAAATGCCACTGGCGCCACTCAGCAACATAGGTCTTTGGATTTTGCTTCAGTGATCCATGTAAGCTGCTCAGCTCCCTCCATTCCAGTAGGCTTGAGACCAGGTAAGGCTTTTTTCCTACAGCCACCTCAGCCCTCAGCCCTGCTTTTGCACTTCCCATGCATCTTCCTTTCTTTTCTCTCTGCACTGCATCTTTAAGTACGCCCCCAATACTGATCTCTATTTTCTCCGAAGTAAACTTTAAGAGCCCCCGCCACATCTGCCACCATGGCTGGCACTACTGCTGGAGCTTCAGCTGCTCCATAGTCTCACCTTCTCTTCTTCTCTCTTCACCTTCTCTTTCCTTCTCTCTTCACCTTCTCTGTCCCCTCAGTTGCCAGGACAGAAAGAGTCCCATCCTGCATTTTTATGCCATTTAAATCCCAGCACTGGCCACATAAATCTCCACAAAAAACTGCCTTTCCCTTTGATAGTGTACTATCCATGGTGATGACAATCGTGGCCACTCACTCATGTCCTCTCACAGCCTCAGTCACAGTTGGAGACATCCACTGTTGACGCCATTGCAGTTCTGTCATGTTGGGTGTGACAAGAAAAATTTATTCCTCTCTGCCCAAATGGAGAACATCCTTTCTTCTATCCCTCATTCCTCTCTTCTAGCATGCATCCTAAATAATCTGAAATCTCTCTGACTATATATTGATCTGAAGCCTAAACATCTGATATTCTTCTGTAACGCTGCATGGCTAAAATATAAATTAGAACGTGGCTCTCAGTAGACAGAGAATGGCACTTTTGAATTTTTCGTCCTGTGGAACTTGACAACAACTGCTGGAAGCTGAACAAATGGTCAGAAGGTCCCTATGTTCAGTCATTCTTTATACTTATAACATCTCCACTTTGTGCACTTCCTGTGAATCTTCTCAGATCCCTGTTTTCTCTCTGACATCTAAACCACCTCTACCTGATAAAGTCACCTCCCTAACAACAGATACAGCTGAACTTGCTGTCCCATGGCTGTTCCTAGAACCTCCAACTGCAGCTGCAGGATCTGCTCCCCCTCTCTCCCCACAGCCTCCTGCTGGAACTGCAGGGACTGTTGCTCCTTCTCCCCCAGAGGCCCCACCACCACAGCTGCCTCTCCCTCCCTTTCCAAGCCTCCTGTCATTTCTAGTCCATTTCTGGTGGAATCTTCTGCTGCTGCTCTCCATGTCAAAGTGTTCTTCTAACACAATACTAACCTCTGGACCTGACCCTCCTCCAAATGCTTTCCCCAATCTAATTCCACCTCATACCCAATCCAACTCCACCTCATACCCAATCTGAACTGAAGTTCAGAGCTCCTTCCCTAAGCCCCATTCTCAAATTCCCTCTGTGAGAAATGGCAGAGCAGAAGGGATAAATCCAGTCCATATTCTCTTCTCTCTGTGTGATCTGTCTCAGATCAATCAGCTTTTATATTCCTTTTCTGGAGATACTACTAGATGTAGTCAGGAGTTCTAATATCTCACTCAGTCTTATGACTTTACTTGGGATGATCTAAATATCCTCCCCTCAACCCTCTCTCCAGCAGAACAAAATTATGCTTGGTCTTTGGCCCAGGCTGCTGTAGATGACCACATATGCCCTAAGCCTATTCTGGAGGGCACTCTGGCCATTCCCCAAACCAACCTGAATTGGGATTTTAACTGGCTAGGTGAGGAAGGACATCCCCAGCTTGCAAAAGCCTGAACTATGCAGTTACTTGCTGTGTTAGTTACTTTTCTCTCATTGCTGAGACAAATACCCAACACGCAAAGTTGGAGGGGTAGGGGTTTATTTGGCTTACAGATTGTAGAAGTTTCAGTCCATAATTGGATGGCTCCAAGGCAGAGATGACAAACAGGCATCACAGAGGAGAAACAATGTGGCCCTCATGCAGTAGCAAAGGCAACAAAAGAGCTTTAGTTTATGGCAGCAAAAGACAGCAAATGCAACAAGGAAACTTAACAGCATCTCCCTGCCCCTTGTATCTTATTCACAGTACTGGGCCGGGGATTTAATTCAGTCATTCTGCCGCCTGCCTCACAAGCACAAGGTCCTGAGTTCGATCCCTAGTACCAGAAAAAAAGTACAATCTTATTCAGAATACTTAGGGCAGGTAGCAATCACACCCTTAATCCTAGTGCCCTTGAGCCTAGCATAGCATCATGAATCAATTCCAGCTCTACATACTATAGATCATGCCTATGAGCACATGATCCTCTGGGGGACATCTCAACCCAAACCGTAATACTTGCTAAATTAAGGGACTCCACAAGGCAGCACATAGGGCAGTTAATTTTGTTAGACGAAGAAACCACCCAGACAAAGGATGAAAATCTGGCCCAATTCACGGTCTGTTTGGCTGCTGCCCCCAGGCATTATATGACCCTAGATCCAAAGGTCCCAGAAGTCCAACTTATTTTAAAGATGCATTTTATTACTCTGTGTGTCCCAGATATTTGTGGAAAATTACAGAAAATTGAAACTGGTGCTCAAGCACCACAGCAAGAACTATTAAATTTGGCTTTCAACATTTATAATAACTGGGATGAATGTGCTTGACAGCAATGTATTTCTGAGCTGCAAATGCTGGCCTCCACCATAAGAAACCCTGAAGAGTTGGCTGTCAAGGGAACTAATAAAGGATCAAAATCTCCCCAGACTCAGACTCAGAGTGCCCCTTCAGGGCCAAGTTTTAAATGCCAGCAGAATGGTCACTGGGCTAGGGGATGCCCACAGCCTGGGATTCCTTCAAAGCCATGTCCTTCCTGTGGGTGTCCCCATTGGAACTCAAACTGTCCAGCAATAGCAGCCACTCCCACTTCTTCTGGGCCACAATCCCACAGACCCCCGATCGATGACTTCCCAGATATTCTTGGCCCAACCACTGAAGACTGACATTATCTGGAGACCACTGCACCTTTCTGGGCCATTTTGGATGCTGAGTTCTGGGTAACTATTATAGTGGAAGGTAAGTCCATCCCATTCCTCCTTGACACATGTGCTACAAACTCTACCTTGCCTTCCTTTTGAGGACTAACCTCCTTGGCCCCAATTACTGCTGTGGGGATTGATGGCAAAGTCTCCAGACCTCTTAAGACTCCCCCAATTTGATGTCATTTGGGCCAACAACTTTTCTTACACTCAGTTTTAGTTATCCTCACCTGTCCCATTCTGCTTTTAGGGTGAGACATCTTAGATAACCTGTCAGCCAATCTGACTACCCCTGAGACACATGCAGCACTTATAGCTGCTCTAGTCTCTCCTTCCCTGCCTCCCTCAGGCTCCTATCATCTCCTCTCACCTCAATCCTAGAGTCTGGCAAACTTCCACACCATCCCTGACCTCATTCCAACAACCTCTTGTGATCCCTCTCAAGCCTGATCACCCTTACCCTGTCCACTGACAATATCCCATCCCTTGACCTGGCTTTAAGGGGCTTACAACTTATTACCTCTTGCCTATTGCAGCATAGTCTATTAATCCCTGTCAATTTCTCTTAAAATGTCCACATTCTCCCAGAAAAAAGGCAGATGATTCTTATAGGCTGGTAAAAAATCTCCATGCCATTAATCAGATTGTCCTCTCCATACACCCTCAGGTGCCAAAACCCTAAACACTTATCTTATATCCCTTCATCCACCATTCATTATTCTGTTTTAGATGTAGGAGGTGCTTTATTTTACAAGTCCCCTACAGCCCTCCTCACAGGCTCTCTTTGCCTTTACCTGGACAGACCCTGACACCCATCAGTCCCAGGTGTCTCCACTATTTTAGCCAGGCCCTTCTATGTGATTTACTCTCCTCCTCTCATCTCATACAGTATGTAGATGATCTCCTCAGCTGCAGCCCCTCCTGAGTCATCCCATAAAGACACCCTATTATTATTATAGCATCTAGACTCCAAGGGATACTGTCTCCCTACCTGAGGCCCAAATCTCTTGCCTCTCTGTCACCCATCTGGGCATCATTCTTCACAAACATGCCTGAGCCCCACCTCCAGATCATGTCCATTAATTTCCCAGATTCCAGTTCCTACTACCAAACAACTTCTTTCCCTTGTTGGCATATTAGGATATTTTTGCCTCTGCATTTCCAGCTTTGCTTTCCTCACTAAACCCTTCTACTAACTTATAAAGGGGGAGCCTGCTGAGCTGTTAGATCACAAAATCTTCCTCCATGCATCCTTTCATACCTTAAAAAGTCCCTAAAACAGCCCTCACTTTGGTCCTCCCAGACCTCATCCAACCCTGCAGCCTCTATACAGTGCAGTACAGGGGATGTGCAGTAGGGATTCTGATAGAAGGTCCAAGCCCACATCCAATTGTGTTTCTGTCCAAACAGCTTGACCTCACTGTCACAGTCTGGCCACCATGCCTACAGGCAGCTACTGCTGCAACCTTGCTACTCCTAGACATTTGAAATCACTAATCATGCTCTACAACTCACCATTTACAATTCCCACAACCTTCAGAGACTCGTGTCTTCATCCTACCTCTCACCCTTTCTTTCTGCCCCTTGCCTCATTCAACTTTATGAACTTTTCATGGAGATTTCCTCTGTTACAATTTCCCTAGGCCCCGATGTTAATTCAGGTGCTCCCTTTATTAACCCATCACCACTTTCTAAAAACCCTGAAACACAGGAGTGCATGTCTCTGATACACCTAATAGCCTCTCCTTTTCCTCACATTTCCATCTTCCCCCTTCCTATCCCTAACTACACCCAGCTTATCAGTGGGAGTTCATAGAACCTGCAGCTTTCCCTCCATCCACTACCTCTCAACAGGCTGAACTAACCACTCTGACATGTGCTCTTACACTAGCTAAGGGCTTATAAATTAGCATCTATACAGACTCAAAATATTTATTTCATATATTATAGAATCATGTTGCCATCTAGGCAGAAAGATGACTCTTCACCTCCCAAGTGTCTTCATTAATGCTCCATTCATTAAAGCCCTTCTTCAAGCTGTTCTCCTACTGACATGGGGGGTTGTGCTTCACAGGGGACACCACTGACTTTCAGACCCCATAGCGTCTGAGAATTCCTTTGCAGAAAAAACTGCAAAGGAAGCTGCTTTTCTCTCCATCCATTCTCCCAAGGGTCAAATTTTTTCTCTTTCCATCTTTACTCTGGCCTATTCCCTTTCTGAATGCTAATAATATCAGGACCACCCCACCAAAAGTGGATGGTTCCTAAGTCAGGGTAAATTCCTCCTCCACACCCACAGGCCCACACCATTCTTTCATTCCTTCCTGACAATTTTCATGCAGGCTATAAACCCTTAAACAATCAATGCTCAATGTTGTGTTTGCCAGGTAATCGTGCCTCAGGGCTTCCAGAGGCCCGCTCCTTTCTCTACACATCAAGCACAAGGTTTCTCCCCAACTAAGGACTAGCAAATTGATTTCACTCACACAACACAAGTGTGGAAGCTAAGATATCTCCTGGTCTGGGATGTCACCATCACAGGCTGGACAAAAGCCTTTCCTAGAGGCTCCGAAAAAAATCTCAGCAGTTGTTAACCCCCTCCTACCTCATATCCCTTGGTTTAGCCTTCTCACTTCTAATTAATCAGACAATGTCCCAGCTATCATTAGACAAATTACCCAGGAGGTGTCCAAGTCACTTGATATACAATGGAATCTTCATACCCTCTACTGGCCTCAGTCATCTGGGAAGGTAGAATGGGCTAATGGCCTCCTTATGACGAACCTTACCAGGCCCATGCTCCAAGTCCATAAGGATTTTATTTCCCTGCTTCCCACTGATCTCCTTTACATCAGAGCCATGCCCAGAGAACCTACAGGGTACAGTCCATTTCAGCTATTATATGGCCACGCTTTTCTTCTTGGACCACACCTCAACCAAGAACCTAACCCCATTGGAGACTATCTCTCTGTTCTACACCAAGTCCAAAAAGACATATGATGTGCTGCTAACCTTCTCTTGACTTTTCCCAACACCCAGCCTCATGAGGGTGGCCTGGCTAATAAATGGGTTTCAGTAAAAAACTTAAATGCCCAGACCCTACAGCCTAAGTGGAGAGGAATTTCTTGGTTGTCTACAGCACTGCAATAGCTATTTGTCTCTGGGATCCTTCTCAGTGGATTCACGGATCTAGGGTGAAAACGTGCCCAGCTGACAACTTGCCTGACCTTGTGGAACTGGCAAGTAATCTCCCTTACTTCCAACAGGGCGACCTGAACTACTCAAGATACATACATGCCTTGATTTTTTGTGTCTTGTCATATTATTTACTTTCTTTGTTCAGTCTACTCTGAACTTACTTGGTTCCACCCTCAAACTTCCACTCTGGAGTCATATCTTTCCTGGATAGAAGATTACTGTTTTCAGGGCACTCTGTGTGACTTCTCCCTAGAAGAGATTGAGTGTTTTTCCTTCCTTCTCACCTTCTTTCTGTTCAGCAATTGCTAACAAGGACCTTAAACATCCTTTGTTTAAAACTACAACTTAATTGTCTTTTGCCTCAGGTATGGAATCACTTCTCATGCTCATGTTCATTATCATTTCCCTAGGTACACATCTCCCTTCCTCTTCCCTGGGCCTTTTTATACAGTTAGTTTTCCTCTTCTTTCTCTTGCCATGCACTGTGGTTGCATCCCTGCTACCCCCCTGACAATTCCCAATTATCTGTACAAAACTTTGTAGTTAGCTTATTCCCTGCTAACCCAGTACAATCCATCCAAAGACTGCTGGCTCTGTATTTCAATGTCTACAACCACCTATATGGCTGTCTTCCTTCCTTCCAGGTCTGGGTCCTTATCAGTCTTACATAAATCCTCAATATGATATGAAGAGCCCACTCCAACTCCTCAACAAAACATCTGCAGCCTCTCTCATCATAACTGACGAAAAAAAGGACACTCAATCAAGGTGTGTGGCCCACCTCCTCCAATCTCATTTTGCTAATAATGTTAAATATGAAAGCTCAACTAAGTCCATACACAGTCCCATAACCACTGATACTACTCTGACCTTCCAAGCCCCTATTTGCATTCAATGTAATCTGTCCTCTGGTATTTCATTATGACATCTACCACTCACTAATGTAACTACAAACTACTGTTACTGGCCTCAAGGACCATGCCAGCTACCAAGTTAATCAAGATGTCCATTAGCTCAGCCTGTTTTTCTGGCCTTTCAAAATTTATAACAATGACATTCCTAAATAAACAGTCTTGGTTCTGCAATAGCTCGCTTTTCTCATGCATGACCCTCTACTCATGGTCTGTTTGTTATGAATCTCCCCTCACTCAGACTGCATCCTCTTGCCTACCTTTAAACCACTCTTCATGATGGGTTCTACTAGACACACAATGGTTTTCCTTACAATGTGAAAACAGGACAATATGTGCCAGTCAAATTTCCTGCCAGGGCCTCTTCCAGCCCCTGACAGGTTTCTGTCAAGGCAGACACCCTGGGCGTCTGGAAAACAGAAAAGTCACCCACCTCTTTAACATCCACAACCAATTTTGCTTACCCAGGCAACATATATTTTTTTCTTTGTGAGACTTCCACCTACTTGTGCCTCCCCACTAACTGGACCAGCACCTCCACACTAACATACCTTAGCATAAATGTAGATATTGCCCCAAGAAACCAGAGCCTGCCTGTTGCCCTTAAGACCAGCTCCAAAAGTGTAGAGCCATACAAATATCCCTACTTGTTGGTCTAGGCATCACTGCTGCTTCAGGGACTGACATAACAGGTTTAACTACATCTCTGACCCAATATCACTCCCTCTTCCAAGAACTTTATGACAGCCTAAAAGAGATAGCTGATTTCATTCTCACTTTACAGAATGAGATAGACTCCCTGGAGGCAGTAGCTTTACAGAATCAATGAGGTGTAGATCTTCTAACTGCTGAGAGAAGTGGACTATGCATTTTTCTAGGAGAAGAGTGTTGTTTTTATTCCAATCAGTCAGGCATAGTAGAGAATGCAGCTAAGAAAATAACAGAAAAGGCCTCAGAAATTAGACATCACCTCTCTGACCATTGATTAATATTTGGGGCTAGGCTTCATGGCTTCTTTCATTTATGTGACCTATTGCCTGTATCATGCTCCTCCATCAATTTGAGTCATGCCTCCTCAGATTTCTTTCACAATTCTTACAGGACCATATACAATTGGTCATCAAAAAACAGATGCTGGCCCTGGCCTCTCCTCAATGTGCTCCTGTTTCCCAAAATTTTTCTCCTATCTAGCCTGTTCAAGCTGCCAATTTGTCATGCACAAAGCAGCCATGAAAAGCTCTGCCCACTTTCCTGTCTTTGCTTGTATATAACAACAAAAAGATAAGAATGTCGTGTCTGGCCTAACTGAGACCTTTGCAAACATACAGGTTGCTTTCATCAAACAACAGGCTATTCTCAGTAAACAAGACAAATGAACATAAAGAAAATTTGAGATGGAGTATACAATCTCTGCAGCACTAAAAAATCCAATGATTATCTACAGATCTGTGCTAACTATCCTTGGATCCTCTCAGTCATAAATGTTCCTTATGATCATAAGCCCCTTTCCAAAAACCTATATAAATGTAGTTTTCTTTCCCAGCTAGGTGCTAAACTTGTCCCATATCTTAGTCTCTAAACCTAGACTAGAATAAGTGTTTTTTTTCTCACAAAATCTATCTCTTTGTGGCCTCATATGTGCCATTTATACATTATAAATCTGAACATAGCATTCTCCTACTTCTGAAAACTTTGCTATAAAGGAACTATAATACTTGACATATTATATTTTAAGACTTTGCCTAAGCCTCAGCGTGAAGTTGAAGAAACCAAATGACTTTTGCCCCCATGTTTCCTTCCTTGGTATTGTCTCTTATTGAATTACTGGAATTCCTTCCATTTTGTCACTGTTTCTGTTTTCTTCTGTTCCTTTGATATAGTAATGGCAGTAATAGTTGTCTTAAGTATTATCACCTTTTCAACGTAGAAGGTAATACATACACAGTTTGACAAGTGGATAAGTACTGTGGCAACAACTACATTTCTAATATAAAAGTTAGTGATATTATACAATCTCTTGGAATTATCTATGTCAAAACCATGAGACAATTGTTCCTTTTGAAGTTTAATTTTAACAGTATTGTTGTCTCTAGTTTTCCCGTAAATACAGATAGTTAAAAATCTAAAGAAAGAATGTTTTCCTGAAACAGAACATTAATCTTTGAGGTCAAATAGACTTTCCACTGTATCTAGGTTAATCTCTCTAAAGCACTACAATCTTTTTAAAGAATTATAGTCCAAAAAGTGAAAATAATACTAGAATGTTGAAATTATTGAAAGTTTCTATTATCTCCTTGCGTTGTTTTTTTTTGAAGTTCCACAACTTTTAGAATATTACTGTCATTTATTTCCCATTTAAAATGTGTTCAGAAGATAATTGAAGATAAAATATCACAAAAATATTTGAGTATATAAAATTTCTAGACAACGTGTTATTTAATGGGAAGTTTAAAATTTGAACTGAATGGTTTTATTAAAATAAAACTTTAAAATGAAAAAGTACTATATATCTAATATATTTTCAAGCTATTAAGTACAAGAATTCTTTTGGAAAGTAGAAGTGGCAATACACTGGAATTTCATGCTAATTGGCCCTCTGATTCACCAAATTAATTTAACACAGATATGACTGAAGGGATTGAATTGCTGGAAGTAGGGAAAAACACATTATGTTGTCTTATCATTAATGCTGCACCTCCAAAGATTGGTGGGTAATAGTTCACCAGCACTTTATTTGCTCTTCATGTATCTATGTACTTGGAGGCACAGTTTACTAAGTACATGATTTTTGGTCCTGCCTCACTTAAAGTAGTTAAGGATTATAATTTATTTTGTTTTTGTTTCATTTTTGTGGTGCTTTGAATTGATCCCAGGGACTCTTACATATCACACAGACTCTTTACCCCTGAGCTACAATCCCAACCCTGATTATAGTTTATTTTGAAAAAGTTTACTTGTGAAGTAGTATTTTTGTTCCATTGGGGATAATTGGTGTGAAGTGATCAGGAAATTTCTTCTGGAATCTCCTCAAGTCCTTGTATTCTAAAATAGGCAAGCAAAATGATAATAAATTCTTCATCTTCCTTTGTGTTTTTTCAGTCAGGGGTATTAACTACTGTGTGCTCAACACTAAAGATTAATTGATAAAAATGATAATTTAAAAATGATGTTGCCACAGGCTTTTCTCAGCCAAGAATAAAAAATAAAATATGATTGGTGATACTTGGAAATTCCCAGATATTTGCTAGAGAAAAAATGATATCAAGAATCATGCTCAATTGTGTCATTATGCAGCAAAGGACAGTACCATCAGGTGGTACAGCTACTCGATGAGTCAGTCATACATATTATTCCAATGGTTCAAGCCAGCAGGAATATATTAATCTTCATTGTGAAGTATTAAGAGGTCAAACCAGCTGAGAACTTCCAAGTGGTGATGGAGTGAGGAGGACTCTACCTTCTTGAATGGATTAATCCAGTCATAGATTAATGTTTTATCAAGGCAGTGGTTTTCATATGTAAAGCAACTGTTTCTAACTAAAATGCTCTGTCTTGCCATGGGATGCCTTGTTCCAACTTGGGACTCTGCAGATTCCCTGTCCGCAAGAAGACTCTCTCCAGATGCAGCCCCTTGACATTGGACTTCAAGCCTCAAGCACTGCGAACTGAATAAACTTGGATTTTTATAGATTAAATAGAGAATTCATTTACAGTCCCTTACCTACAATAGGTATTCAATAAACAATTATTCCTCACAGAGTCTGCTATGATTTCTATAGTATTTTATGAAATTTTTCTCAACTTAAAAAGACCAAATATTCAAATAAGCTTATACTCGGCTGTTTCCAGTTAAAATGCAGGGTTTGTACAGTTTGTTCCTAGAATGTTATTTTGCAGTAGTTGTCAATTAGAAAGAAGGGGTTCCTGTAGATTTTTGGTAGTAAAGGATGCTTTGTTATTATGATGAAGTCAGATAAAAAACACATAGAATATTTCTTTATGTTTATCTGTTTTTTCTTTGTTGTTGTTGTTGTTAATTATAAAATGTTATTAAACTATTGTAACAGCTACAAAATAATTCCACAGCCTGAAAAAATGATAAAAAATCATTAGTACTTCAGAAAAGAAGGCAATTTCTGAAATTTTCTTTTAAAATTGTCAAACATATTTTATGAAGAATTTATAAAAGGGTAAAATGATTGTAATTTATTGTTCAGGACAATTTTTCTTTAAATAAAGATAGTATCAACGAGAAAAAAATAAAATCTTGAAACTTGGAAAAGGAAAATGACCAGTTTGAAATATACAATATGAGAACAACAAAACAGCCAAATGGCTAGAACCATGAACCAAACCAGTACTTTTTGTGATGGACAAGTCCTAACTTGCTTACTTTATTAGTCAACTTTTTTTCCTATAATTGAATGCCAGACAGAGGCTACATATGTAGAAAAGTGGGCTTATTTAGTTAGTGGTGCAGATTCTTTTTGATCATGGCTAGTTAGTATCCTATGTGCTTCACTTATCTGTATGTCAAGTTCTTTTCCCTATCTTGAGGCTTTTTCTGCCATTACTTCTGTGCAGATTTTTATTGTATCATTTGCACTCTCTCCTGTTTCTTCATTGACCCTGATCAGTCTTATGTTAGCCTTCTTTGTATCGTCTAGCAGCTGCTGGATTGATTTCTCATGGTCCCTTATGGTTTTTAAGAAATTTTTCTTTTCCTGGCCATTGATTGCAATCCTGTCTTCTATATCTGTTATTCTGTCCTTACATTGGGTCATTCTGCTGAATAAACTATCAATGGAGTTTTTAATCTCCTGGATATCTGTTTGCATCTTTTTTTTTGTACCAGGGACTGAACTCAGTACCTTGTGCTTGCAAGCCAGGCTGTGGAACCTCTAAGCTAAATCCCCAGCCCCTGTTTGGAACTGTTTTAATGATTCCTTTTGCTTTCTATTCTGGGATTCCATCATGTTCCTCGGTCTTCTATTTTTTTTATCTGTGTCTTCTCAAGAGTTATTAATCATGTCTTCCACTATGGACACCATCTCTCTGTTGTTATCTGAGAAATCATTTCTGATTTCAAGTTTTCCAGATCCTCTTTCATTGCTAGTTCATGGAGTCCAGGTGGTTGAGTATCAGATTGCTCTATCCCATTTCCTCAAATGGTTGCCTTAGGTGATCTGGAAATCTGGTTTTGAGACTTGTTTACATGTTTTCCTATTTCAACAGATGCAGCCTTCTGCACCTTTGTTGTAATGACTTTTTGCTCATCCAGTGGGTTTCAATTCTCAGCAAGCCTCAGAGAAGCCTTCTCTCTGCTGCTTACCACTGCACCAATTCCTGGGTTGAGAATGGTGGCCTTCTGGGTCCCTGCACTGCTCTGTTGTCCTGGCAGGTTCTAGCTGGGGCCTGTGCACTCTTGGGCTGGTATCTGGGCATGCCTTTGGCTGCAGCTTGCCCCCTTGCATAGCTATTTTCTAGAGGAGCCTTTGGCTGGGGGCTCTGCACCTGAATTGCTTGTGTCTGAGCCAGCTTTTGCCTGGGGTCTGTGTAGACTTACCAATGGTATCTGGGCAGGCTCTGGCTGTTACTTTGCTTGCCTGTGTAGCTCTTTTTCTGGTGGGCCTTTGGCTGGGGGATGAGGGTCCAAACTGGCCAAGGCCTTGTCTGGGACCTCATGTTCTAGCATTCTTAATTTTCATTGGAATATGGAAACACTTTATGTTTAATATTTATTTTGAAAAATTCATATAAATAACAGAGTAGTTGGGCCGGGGATTTAGCTCAGTGGTTCTGCCGCCTGCCTCTCAAGTGCAAGGTCCCGAGTTCAATCCCCAGTACCAGAAAAAAAAAATAACAGAGTAGTGCAAATGAATGGAGAAAATGGCAATTAATATGCATCATCAGTATTGGGAAAAAAATCATAGGGGCACAATTGAAGTGTTAAATCATAGTATCCATGCCATATCTATAGGAGTCAGCTATTTATCAATGTAACTGACATTATTTATTAATTGCTTAATATGTGCATAACTTTCTCTTTATATTTATATAATTATAGTTTGATAACAGCATTATCTTCCTTTGGGATTAGGAGACTAAGACTCAGATATGAAGTAACTTGCCAAAATCATTGTTTTCTGTGAAAGAATGTAAGTTTAGTTTTGTCAGATTTCCCGAGTTTCCAAAATATTGGAGAATCTAAAAGTTTTCATGATAATTCTATGTTTAAATATAGATTGATTTTATTTTATTTATTTATCATCAAATAATATACATTTGCAAGTATGATATAGTTGATAGTCCACTATCCTTAGATTCCAGTCCACTCAAATATAATTTTATTATCACCCGAACCTTTAGAAAATTTATGCAAAAGTATGAATAATGGAAAAGTTTCTGGTACCGTGCAAAGCCTTTAGAAGGAAAATATGTGGAAAAAGAAAGACTTTTAGTGCCCATGAAATCTTACAGATTCAACTTAACTTTTGTAATTTCTGGGTTGCTGGGGAGAAGGAAGTTCTTTTAAGGGAAATGTTTCAGGAAATATCTTTATATTTCATATAACTACTGCTCTCCTAATACCCAAGAGAGATAGAGCACAGCACTTCACTCTGTTCAGGAGAACAATATAAAAATGTACAGCCATGTGTTTCACATCAGCCTAACAAAATATACCTAGTTCATTCATAACCATATTATTATATGAACAAAAGCAAAAAGAAACTCTTTTCTAATTCATATTAATTTCTCTTTTTTTCCATCTTCCCCAAGGATACTGTAATCATTGGAAGTAGTTCTCACACACATTATAATTTCAGGGCCCATAGAATTGGGAATCATATGGGTAGCCAGGAATTTCTTCCTCTGTAATTTATTCTTTTCATTAGATTTTTTTTGTAAGTGCCTAGCATGGTGACATAATCTGTTGTCCTAATGTTGAATTTACATTGAAAATGATAAATGTAAGTGGAAGTAGAGGGTACATGTGCAATTTTGAGCAAAGGACCATTCCAGTAAATTGCAATTGATTTGAGGAAAAGAAAAAAATGCAAAAATTGGTTTGGACATCTAAGTGCAGTAACTCTGAAACTGTGGCAATGCCTCACTTATTTTAGAAAGAAAATGTAGATCTAAATATATTCCTTCATTGTTCATGCAGGGCATTTTTCTGCTCTCTCTGCTTTAACAAAGAGAACAGTAAACATAAAATGAAAATTGTGAAACAAATTTAAACTCCGACTCTAATTTATAATTCTACATACTATTATTTTGAATAAAGAAATAACGCCCTTTCATCTATGAAAAGTGCTACTATATTTGGTAAAATCTGTATTTTATAGTGTTAAATAAGTTTTCACATTCAGAAAAATATCTAATTCTGAGGAAACTTTGCGACACAGAAAAGCCCAATTAACTGAAAATAATGGGGAAGGATTGTAGAAGAGCTAAAAGATAAGAATAATTGGAATTAAGGTATCATCCTTCTTGTTTAAATCCTTAGTTTCAACTTGTTCTTACTTCGAATAATTTATCAAAATAGCTCACAACACAAGGCAACTAGTTTGAGTTTAAACCTGTTCTTATGTAATATACATAGAAATATCCCAGTAATGATAATTTTTATACTTTAATGAATTCATAATATATACTGTACTACATAAACATATAATCCCAGTCCTTACAACAATCTTGCAAACTAGATATTGCCACCAGCTAACTGAGATGCAGTGAAGTAAAGTGGCTTAAGTAAATTCACAGTTCAATTTAAACTATGTTTTTTGATTCCACCACCGATGATATATTCTCTCAAGTATAATTGGCAAATTGTACTGTTAGCTTTACTGTTAGATTTTTTCATTTATATATTTTTCCTTTACCACCTATCTTAGAGGAATTTATTCATAATGGTGTAAGAATTTACTCCACAAAATTTAAGACCACATATATCATCAAATGAATAATGTCATTAATATTTTAAAATTTAATTGCCTTTATGTAAATCATTAGATCGTATATGCAATGATCATAATATATAGTGAATGTTTAAATTTTAAAAATAGTGAAATTCATATTACTATTAACCTCTATCAATATACTCCTCCTTGCATCACCCCAAGCACACTTATTCCATCATTCTTGCAACTTTCTACAGTAGTTCTTTAACTCTTTTTTGTGATTGTGTTTAAAAGGGATGATTTAAAAAATGCAGTGAACGCTAATACCACATACCATGTATTGGAAACAGGCTTGTTAAATCATTAAGGTGGGTCCTCGTCCACTTTATTCACTGGATCTGGCACCTTTCAACTTCTGGCTTTCCTCAATGTCAAAACAACCTTGTAAGGTGAATGTTTTGATTTGATACAGGATATTGAAGAAAACAAGTCAGTGCAACTGAAGACACAAAAGACTTCCAGAACTGCTTCAGAAAGTGGCAAGAGTGATGAGATAATTATGTTTGAAGTAAGGGGGAGCATTTTGATAGGAAATAATGGTAATGTGTCTTTTACACTAATGATAATTTTAAATTTAAACGTTTGCTATATTTCTTCACACCTCCTCTGGAAACAAATTTTAAACAATGTTTTATAAAAGGATAGTTTTAAGTATCCTATCAAATGATAACACTTACTTAAAGTATACTTGAGGTAACCTGGACTTTTATTGCATTAGTCAAATTATTCAGTGTGTATTTAAGGCATATCAGTGGTATACCAGGTATGCTTAGGTATAACGTGGCTAAAAAGATTAATCCGTAAATTCAATGATCTAACAGGAGGAATGAAGCAAGTACAAGTAACTACTATAATTAACAGGTAATTTACTATGTGATAAGTAAATATTTTAAGAAAGATAAGGCATTAATTATATGAACAGAAACAAGTAATGTTTAATAAATAGAAAAGTCCAATGTGGCACTAATAAAGTATGAGGAAAGGAAATAAACTAGTAATATCCAAAGGAGAAATGACCAACCCAGCAATCCAACTAAATTGATAAAGACATTATACTCTGCCCCCATCTTTTTATTCAAAGGAGAAGATGCATATTATGACTTAATATACAGAATTTTAAATAAATGCTTATATTTTAGGCCCTGGACTACACACTTTATGTATCAATTAATTATCCAATTTTATACTCCCAACAGTTTTGTGAGGTAGATGCTGCTATTGTCTCCTTTTTAATGCAGATAATTGAAGCCTAGAGTCAAGTCTGATTTAACTATAATGCATGATTTAATACCATCATCATGCCTTCCTTGTGTAAGTTGAAATAACACCATGAAGAAAGAGTCAGTATGGTGTAATGGGGGGAAATACAGAATCTGACCAACTGGATTCCACACTTTGCCTTTGCGAAATATAATGTAGTGTGTGACTCTAGGACAGGTACTTTATCTAATCTTCCATGTTCTTATGTTTTTAGTGGGCCTAACATGTTTTATTCACCATATCTATTTAGTTTAGGTATGAAGCATAGTGACACAGTTACATTACACATGTAGATAGTTTGTAATATAGCAAAGAATAAAATGAACTGACTCATTTATTTATGCTTATCTCTTGAAGGAGGTAATGAAGAAAGAATTACTGTCTCCTATCCATCACAAAGAAATTAAGAATGAAGATCTTATAGTAGAGAGAAATTTTGAGATGACTACAAATATAAATAGATGAGCCTAGGTAGGGGAACCAAAGTCTGATAATGTCTATCTGAAGTTCTGTGAACTTATCTATTATACTTTGTTTTAGTCTATTTTCTGTTGCTATAATATAATTCTGCAGACTAGGTGATTTGTAAAAAAAATGAGCTTATTTTCTACGCAGTTCCAGGGGATGGAAAGTCTAACCATGGTGCTAGCATCTGGTAAAGACCTTCACATGGCAAAAGATGAAAGGGCAAGAAAGCAGGTGCCAAAGAAAAAGTCCAAGATGCCAGGGTACTTTCTGTAACCTGTTCTCACAGTAACTGACCCATTCTTTGACAGTTACATTGATCCATTCAGGAAGACTCCACTCTGATGAGCCAATCACTCAGTCCCTGACACTGTTACATTGGGATTAAGTTTCTAACATATGAATTTGGGGGAGGGGCACATTCAAACCATTTCAAACTTCATATAAAATACACACAAATGGAAGAAAGAACAGTGAAATTTCTATCCAAGATCTTGAAGACAGATTTAAAATATGAAATCATCATATGCAAGCCACCGCAGAAATACAAAATCACCTTTAAAAGAAAAAAAAAAACTAATGACTTATACAGTGCAAGAATTTGATGCATAACCCAAATAAAAGTATCACTGTATGTGGAAAGTCTTCATCAATCAAAAGAAACAATTGATCTGGCACAGAAACATGAGAAATACAGAGACAGAGATATGGCTTATCAAACCAAGTACTATGCCAGGCTGATTAAAATTTTCAGTTTCATGACAAGTCCATCTATACAATAAATACAACTATATAATAGCTCGTAAACAGAGCTGTCATATGGATGACTATTTAGGCAGTTCCCAGTGTTTTATTGGTGTAGACCAGTGGTGGCAAACTTGTGGCATTTGTGCCACAGTGGGCTGTTCATTATCATTGAAACATTTAAAAGGTTCATCATAGTGTACCTCTTGTTAGATGTCTCTTTTTGAACATATGTAAATAAGTAATCAGAGCTCAGTAATGAATGTTTATGAGTAATAAGTCAGTAGTAGGTCTTTCGTATATATTTAGTACTGTGGTATATAAGGAAAAGTACCTGTTTTCAAGAGATCTTTAATCTGGCTAGGTATTTAATCTAATATATGTGGCCAAAAGAAATCAGCATATAAAGAAGTGTCAAATTTTCAGATTGTCAGTGCTTCAGGTATTCAGAAATCTGAATGGGTGAAAACAGTTTTGTAGGAGCTCATTTAAAGTCTAAAACTAAGGTAGACCTTTGTTTACCATAACTCATTTGTCAATCTACTGAAATTCTACTCTACTTTATAATGCCTACAATATTTTATGTAGAATAATAAAAATACATTTAATTACTGAAAGTAGAAAATTCACCAAACATGATTTGGGTGGCTACAGATTGAATTTCCTTAGACTGTATTCACATCTTCAAATGCTTCTAAATATTTTCAACGTAGATAACCCTTATGAGCTTCTTGAAAACAGACCAAAATTTAAATAATCTATAAGATCTAAATCTAATAACTACAAAAAGAAACAACAGCATCTAGTACTGAAATTACATAGACACAAACAAAACACTTTAAGTCTCACAACAAATTTATTTGTAGGTAGGTACCATTATTATCTCATTTTCACTGAGGAGAAAACAGAATTTAATAAGTAAATGATTTAAGTAGGTACTGCAGAGCCACTGGCCTCAAAGTTTAGCTACTTAATTGCAATTTATTTTGTTGTGTTTGGGGTAAAAGACATAGGAGACTCCTTAATCAAGATAAGAACAAAAGAATAAAAAATTACTCCCCTCCCTTTATCTTCATTGTAGGCAATACTATGTGGCAAGAGTGTTATCTCTGAGACCATCATCTTCATTTATATACAATGTTGTAAATAAGGATACTGAAACTTTATGCCTTCATAGTGTAGGTTAGAATATAGTTTATTATACTGGTTTAAAACAAAGTCTCTGGAGACAGATTTCATGGATTTTAAAACTGATCCTTCCATTTATTATCTGTATAATTTTGGACAAATTACCTGAACTCTTTAGTTTCTTCACTTACAAAACAGATGTGTGAAAGAGATTAAATGATATCTTATATATTCAGTGTTTAGTACAAGACTTGGATCATAGTAAATATTCAGTGTTACCTGTTATTTTCATTACCACTCTGACTGTGAAGGTAGTAAGTTTGCTTTGACCAATGGTTTCCAAACGTGACTGTGCATCAGTTACTACTTATTGATTTATCTGTTTAATATCTGTAATTTTTGCATGATGCCTTATCTGTGGCCCTTATGCAATAGAAAACATAGGAGCATTTGATGGAGTTCTGAGGATATTGGGAAAGTGAGGTTTAACTTTTTATTTCACAGAGAGAAGGGCACCAATAACCTAGAGTACCTCATGCCACCTCTTCTACTTTTTAAAATTTTTCCTTTTCTCCACTACAATTCTTTTTTTCTCCTTCTTTTCCCTCAGATACAAAAGTGACTACTATGTCAAGAGAGATTTTTTAAGAAGGTCCAAAGTATAGAATATTGGAAGAAATTATTTTAATTCACTTTTCTCTTTTTCTGCTTCAAATTCTGTGTAATGGAAATAATGTAGTTCATGGACATTCTACACTTGTTCTTAGCCAAAAGGCAGAGAAGTGATTTGCACAGACATTCTGCTTGTGGAATTGCAATTTTTAGAAATATTGCAACTTTATAAGACTATCTCTTATCCTAGCTATAGTAGGAAAATTAAGCAGTGCTTTTTTGTTTTGGATTGGTAAATGGGATGTATAGGACTCTGAAAACAAAAGTCTGACAGTTTAAAATAACGTGTTGAGAATAGAAACATAGAAAATGAATAAATTTTCCCTTGAGAAAATCATATATTTGTCTTGAGATTTCCTGTGACTTAGGTTGGTGAATTGAATTTCACATACTCACTCTTTCTCTTGTTACTCTATCAATTTCCTAAAAGATGTCAACTTGAGTGTTTTCTATTTGTGTTCTTCAAATATGTGGCTTGAATCAAGAAATTTTTGTATCCCCTTCAGAGGTATCTATCTTGTTATAATCCAGAAAACACAGATTTACTCTCTTTTTTTGACATATTTACTCTTTATCTTTGTGGATATTACAGAGAAAATGGAGATACAAATTGATTTACAATTGTGAAACACATTATTTCTAGTGACTCAGTGTCCACATGTACCCTGTAGTACATTTTAGCCTTCCAATCATGACATCATCCCCTTCTGTATATCAAGAGTCTAAATGAGGATGTTTGATTACTTTGGAGCTCTTGTTGTTGCTGTTTTCCAACTTGTGGTGTCTGTGGGCATTCAGATGCATTATACTATTTCTCCAAGAGTTCAGTCAGGAAAGGAAGACTTCTTTCTTTAGGAATTTGCATCCTTCATAAATTAAACAGGCCAAATTTGCTACAGATTATTCTTTTAGCTGATAAGTTATTCCAATCTTCCTGTGTGAAATATTGCCTCTGGCATACTGTTCATTTAGGGTTCCAAGAAGTCTCTGACACAAATGATGTCAATGGTAAATGAGGGACTTGGGTCATTTCTTTCTTTTGATTTTTTAAAATTTATTGGTACATTTTAGTATACAATACAGTTACATTCATCATTGAAATCTTGTACCTTTACATGACATATCTTATTTTTTCTTATTTTTCCCCATTACCCTGCCCTCCCTTCACCCCCTCCACCTTTCTTATTTACAAAGATTTTGTTTCCTTTTTTTTTCCTTTTCTCAGAATTTTTCTTTTCCCTTCTTTCCTTTTCCACTTTCCCTTCTCCTTTGGAACTTTTCTTCCTATTTCACATTATCAATTATACATTTTGAAACTTATTTACACTTTTAGTTTTTCACACTAGAGAAACTATTCGGTATTTACACATGTGTGTACTACTTATTTCACTTAAGAGTATGGCCACAATGTGCACAAGGATGTAGTGACCATGTTTGTCTCTCTTAATTAGTTTTGGTTTGAAATCTACTTTGTCGGCAAATAAGATAGCTACCCCTGCTTTTTTCCCAGGCTCCTGTTGAATGGAGAACTGCTTTCTATCCTTTTGCTTTCAGTCTATGAATTTATTTGTAAAGCAAGTGGGTTTCTTGTGTACAGCATATTGTTTGATTTTGGTTCTTAATCCATTCTGCCAGTCTATTTCTTTTGATTGGTGAATTGAGGCCATTAACATTGATGGTTATAACTGATATGTATTGATTTATCATTGTCATGTTATTTTCCTATTGTTGGCTCTTTTTTCCTCCCTCTCCCTATAATTTCTTGCCTTGACTGGTGGATTTGCTCTGATGGGCCATATATAGTTGTGACCTTCATTGTCTTTTTCCAAGATATCTTTTAGAATTGTTTGGTGTGCTGGTTTGATATTCATGAAATTTCTCAGGTGTTCTTATCGTGAAAGTATCTTGTTTCCCCATTAATTTTGAAAGATAGTTTTGCAGGATACATCAGTCTAGGTTGGAGTTTGTTTTCTTTTAGGGATTGAAATACCTCACTCCAGGATCTCCTTGACTTGAGGGTTTGTATTGAAAAGTCTGCTGTGATTCTGCTGGGCTTTCCTTTGTATGTGATTTGTTTCTTTTCTCTAACTGCTTGTAGTATTTTGTTCTTCTGTTGGGTTTCTGGGATCTTGATTATTATAGTCTAGGTATAGATTTTTTTTTCACAGCTAGTTGGAGTCCTATTTGCCTCCTTCATCTGTAAGTCAAATTCTTTCACTCTGTTTGGGAAGTTTTCTGTCATTAATTCTGTGAACAGATTTTTTTATGTCATTTGTACTTCCTCCTGATTTTTCATGGATTCCTATGAGTCTTATATTATTCTTCTTTGTGTCATCTAGGAGCTGCTGGATTGGTTTCACATGGTCCCTTACTATTTTTAAGAGATCTATCTTTTCATGGTCACTGACCACAATCCTGTCTTGTATATCTGAAATTCTGTCTTTGCATTTGCTCATTCTGCTGTGAATACTTTCAATATAATTTTTAATCTCTTGGATATCTTTTTGAATCTGTTTCATGGATTCTATTTCTTTGCTATGTTGTGTCTTCATGGTTTCCATTTCTTTCCTATCATGGGCATTCATGACTTCCAACATGGTCCTGAGCTCATATTTTTAAAAATCTCTTTCTGTTCTACAGTCTGTAATCATGTCTTTCATTCTGATCACCATCTCTGTGGTCGTCTGAGAAATTATTTCTGTTTTGAATTTTTCTAGAGCCTCATTCATCTGTTTTGTTGCTTCTTATGCTATCAGTTCAGGGTGTCCACGTTGTTGATTTTCAGACTTTTCCACCTCATTTCCCCCTTTCTTAAATGTCTTCTCATTTCTCTTTTTGTTGTTGGTGCTGTTTTTGGTTTAATTCCTGGGTTGATACTTCAATATTGCTTATTGTAAGTAACTTTGTTGTCTGTATTTAGAACCTTTTTGGAATGATTGCTTCTCAGAGGTGTCTTCCAGATATAGATGGTCTTTAGGTTTTGAATCTCTAATGACTCTGAAGCTATCTCGTTTTCAGTATATCAGGAAGGTCAACTGATTAGATCAATCACAACACCTTAGCCCAAGTGAAACAATTAGCACAAGCAATAGTATCAAGTGGTTTAGAAAATGACAATTTGCCATAGTTATTAATCTATCACCTTTAAACATGTGTATTCAATCACAATTGAGGGCCAACCCAAAATATGTTTATAGTGAATAAAATCTTCAATATAGCAACTTTACCCTTTGGGATGGGGAGTTAGAAGGAGTTGGGGAGGGAGGGATAGATAGGTAGAAGGATAAGGGAAGGTTAGCAGTGAGGCCAGAGGACACAGGAAGATGACACAAACTCTAGGAAGATGTTGACGACAAGAGGAAAAGAGCAAAAGAACAAACACAACAACAGAACAACCTAAGAGCAATAGGGATGCTAAAAACTGTTTTCACTTTACTTTAAAACTACTGACAATCAAGAGAAGGAGAAAGAGAGAAGAAAAGACAAAGGGAAAAAAAGAAACTAGAATTAGGACAGGAACAGGAACAAAAAGGGGGAGAGATGAAGAACAAGGTGAGAGAGAGAGCAAGAGAGGAATGAGAGAGAGAGAAAAGAAAAAAATTTGAGAAGAGAAATGAAAAAAATAAGAATTAATAAATTATTTTAAATAAGAGGAAAAATTACTTTGAAAATAAAAAAAAATAAAAATAAAGGGCCTCCTTCAGGGTATGTGTCTGTTGTCACAATAGAATGAGTGGGCAGGAGTGTGCAGATCTAAGTCAATTAGTCTCAGCAAGCCAGCAGCTGTCCCCTGTGATTCAGGCTGATTCGTGGCTGCAAGGCCCAAGTTGAGCTCCCTGACCTCCTGCAGGGTTGAACTCTGCAAGGTTCTACCGCAGGTTCCAGCTGCCCTTCCCCTGAAGATAGTCCAGGTTCCGATGGGAGGTGATGATCCCTCCAACGTACTGAATACGGTGGTCTGGTGTGCCTTTATTGTAGAGATTTTCTTCACTTTTCCCGTGGGCTTCAATTTTTATCAAGGATCCTCAGAGAGGCCCTCTCTCTCTTCTTCACTTCTGCTCTATCTTGTGGAGCTGAGAACAATGGCTTTTCTGACCCACTGATCCTCTACCGTTTCAGGTGCTGGCATGGCCCAGTGGCCAGGGGTGGAGGGGCTGTGGAGGGTTTGCAGTTGTCGCCTGCAGGGCCGGCTCATCTGCTCCTCTGCTCGCAAGGGGGGGGGGGTACTGGTCTTCTTTCTTTTGATTTTTGTGAAGATAAATAAATGTAGAAATTGTTGGTTAAAGCATTAATTTTTTCTGAATTTTTAGTCTCAAAAATGAAAATAATGCCAGGGAATAAGTTTCAGATATTTTTTTAATTATCTGATTTGATTTGATGGTCTAATTCATGGAAGTAATTGCGCTATTATTATCTACTTCAGTTCATCATATAACGTCTTCTGTTTCTGAGTTCTTTGTACTAAATAAGGAAAGGATAATAAGCATGTAGGAAAGACATATACCATCCATATAAATGGATTATAACAGTCATATGCATATGAATGGATTATAACTAAGATAGATAATGTTCACAAAATCTGTACATTAATTTATTGGACAAACAAATTGAAGAAGAAAAAAATAAAAAAACTGGAATGGACCTTGAAAACAGCACTATAAGAGGAAAAAAGCAAGGAAATGAAGACACTTGAACCACATACCTCGGAAAATTTGTCCTTGCTAGGATTTTACCTATCAAAAATAAAACTATTGAAAAAACTCAAATTTGATGAATGAAAAGGTTTTCAAAAATAGTTTATTTTAAATTGACAAATACTGATTGTATATGTTAAAATATAAATAAATATTTATAGCAACCCCAAAAGTATAGATTTTGAAATCATATACCAGAACTTCTTTTGCTTAATTGCTCCTATGATTTTGGTTATGTCTGTCTAGTTTTAACTGTAATATAGGTATGCTAATAGTAGTACAGTCCACAATGTTTCTGTAAGAGTTAAATTTCATAATTGCATGTGAACCAATTGGCATGTTGCCTGACATATAGAAAGCACTCATTAAAATAATTGTTACTGTTACTATCATTATAAGCAGACTAGTTGTGTTGATTGAACACACCATATACTTTTACTCATATAAATAGTAGTTAAGAGTGGCACCACTTTCATATGCCTGTGCAATCTTGGAAAAATTAGTAAAAACTCTGTCGTAGTTTCCTTACATATCAAGAATAGTACCTACCACATACAATTTCAAGATTAAATGAGATAATATAGGAAAATCTTAGTAAAGGCTTGGTACCACATCAAAAGCTTCATAAAGGTTAGTGGTTATTTCTATTACTCCACCTCAGAATTTATTAGCCTATGAGTTCAAAATAATGTTTTTATAACATCATCAAATATTTATTAAGCACCTACTTTGTGCTAGGCACTAGAAACTCCTCGACTTATGAACAAGTTCCATTCTGGGATAATTGTTCCTAAGTAAAATTCGTTCATAAGCTGACAAAGTGAGTCTAAATATAGTATACCTGTGAAAGTTTTCAACTTGAATGTTCATAAGTTGGGCACTTACTGTACCAAAAAAATAAAGTAGAAGGATATCAATAACCAATTTATATTTTTGGAGAATGTGCTGACCACAATAAATAATATTACATGGTATGTTAGAAGATAAGTCAGTCCTATGTGAGAGTGAGTAGTGTAAGGGACTGAAAGCAGTAAACAAGGGTAAAAAATTATGATATTAACTAGAAAACTAGGGTAGGGCTATGTGAAAAGATTTAAATGAATTGAAAAAGACAGCCATGTGATTATCCAGAGAAACAGTGCTGCCAGCAGAGCAAATATCCAGGAAAATCTTAAACCAGCAGTATATCCAGTGTAATAAATGAACAGTAAACTTTTCAGTGGTCTTGATGTGTAAAGGAAAAGAAGAAATGATATAGGAGATGCTATAGAAGAGATTTTGGAGCCCAGTTCATTTAAGACCTTGCACATCGGTCTCTGCTGTTTGGATGTTACTTTGAGATCACAAGCCAAGAGTAGGCCAGGATGGAGGGATATGGAACTATTAAACTAAACGAAAAGAGATCTTGACTTCTAGAAATAAAGTAGTACAGATAGTGGTGGTCAGATTTGGTCAGATTTTGAATAGTTTGAAAGGAAATCTTGCAAGATTTACTGAATGATATTATATGAGGGATGAAAGAAAGAGTTGAGAATGATGTCTAGGTTTTTGGCTTGAGTAGAGTTGATACTGAGCACAGCAGATTCTAAAATGATTCCATATGGTTTAATATATTGAATCCATTCTGTTGTAAAATTGCTTCCTCTTGGGGATGGGAGGGACCAGTGACATTTCTAACAAATAGATTTAAAAAATGATACAAAGTCATTTCCATGATTACATTAGAAAAGAGAGTTACCTTTATCATTCTAACAGACTTTCTCTTGGTGGCTTTCATGAAGCAAGCAGATACGTTAGAGAGGTAGACATAGCACAAAACAAAAACAAAAGAATACACACCAGAAACTGAGGATGAATTTTGGCAGATGGCCAGCAAAGATCTGAATCTTATGAACAATAATATGAATTTAGAGGTGATCTTCTCCCACTGAGCTTTTGGATGAGCCCTTGAAACTTTCTGACAATTTGACTACAGTCTTGTGAAAGACTCAAAGCAGAAGATCCAACTAATCAATATCCTGGCCCACAGACACTGAAATAATAAATTGTATTCTCTCATTAAGGGTTTTGTAAATTTTTGTGTAGAAATAAATAACTGATAAACTGAGAAAAGAAAGACTGATGTCAAAGACATTTGTGGAAATGAAGATCAGAAATTAACTATGAAATATGTTAGGATTGAGCTATTGTTATGATATAAATCTAAAATGTTCCCCAGAAGACTCATATATTCAGAGTTGGGACTTTTGCAAGATGATAAGATCGATAAGTTATAATCATCAAAAGATGAATCCCTTTATGAGTTCATGGCTGAATGTGCCATTAGTGGGGCATAGATGGGAGTGGGCAGGACATGAAGGGTGTATTATTTTCCCTGGATCCTCTCTTTCTACATCCTGGCTGCCAGGGGGTGAATAGCTTTCCTCTACCATGCATCACCACCATGGCTTTTCTGCCTTGGAGCTAGCTGACCATGTTTGGAGTGAGATATCTGAAACTGTGAGAAAAATAAATGCTCCTCCTTAAACTTGAGGATGCCCAATATTTTGTTCCAGTGATAGGAAAGTGACTAACATGGTTGGCTCTTAGAAATACATGTGGGCATGGTAGACATGTGAATTTATATTTCAGAGGAGAGGTCTGAGAAAGAGATATAATTTTGAAAGTCATGTATATATAATTATATATGATGTGATTATAACATATAATTATAATTGTATATGATTATATTACTATAATTATATGATTATAACATAATTATTAATATATAATTATTATATGATATATAATATATGATTATATATGTCATATATATATGATTTGAAAACATGAAAATAGCTGAGATTGTCTGTCAAGTGAATGTACAAAAAGAATCAGTCCAAAGAAGAGTAAAAGGAAATTCCATAATTAGTGACATGCATAGAAGAAGAAAAACTAGAAAAAGTGAGTAGAAGTGATGAGGTAAGAGAAAACCCAAGATTGTATGGTATCCTTGAAACCAATTTAAAGCAAAAGTGCTTCCAGGTGAAAGAGTGATATACTGTACAAAATGCTGCTGAAATATCAAGAAGGCTGAGGGCTGATAAATGACTGTTGCAATTAGTTGATTGATAAGAACCTGGCTGATTGAAAAGAACCTGGTTAATAAGTTGATTGATAAGAACCTGGCTAGGGTGAAATCAAAAGAGAATGAGTGAAACAAGAATTAGTGACAGTTGGTATAGACAATTACAAAAGAGACTCACTATTAAGGGGAAGCAGGAAAATTTAATGTCAACTGATAAAAAGTACTGGAGTAGAGTGAAGGCATTTTTTTACTATGAAAATTATTCACTAGTGAAGGAAAATGGGTGATATAGTGGAGAGGGTAGAATTAAAATTATAAATAATAATAATAATAACAATGTCTTTGAGTGGGTAAAATGGAATGAGTTATAATGCATAAGAGAATGGATTGACTTTAGTGATAAATAGAGAAATCATTGATAATGATAGAAGAGTATACTAATATTGCCTTATTTCAGATAGACATAGATGTGTTATAGATATTTTGGAAACTTTGTCCCAATTGTATCAGTAGTTTCAGAGAAGTACAAGAATGTGGGGATAAAATTTAAGGAGATGATAGGATGGAGGAGAGAAGAAAAATTTTGAAATAATTTAGAAAGATGAGAATGTCTCTGAACTAGAAAAACAAGATATAATTGCACAGCAATGTTAAGGGATAACTACAACTTATGTCCATGTATTTAAGGGTATGTCCTTTTCTCTAGAAATGTTCAGTTCTGTGGGTACACATGAACGAATAGATTCAATTTAAAGAGCATGACTCAACATTATGAGAAAAAATTCTATTATTCTTCTCCCTAGATATTCCCAAGGACTTTTTACATTTACTTTCACTACTCTATCAATTTTTTGACACTTGCAATTTTCTAGAAGCCTTGGAGGCCAATCATCACCAATGCTGAATTCTTCACTTCCCATTCTGTTAGTCACAGTTGTCTTTGATGCACAACTTTCAGAGCATGGGTATGGTCCTCAAAACCTGAAAATCTATGGCAAAAATAACAATTCCCTGTTTATTATTAGACAGAAATATCATCATTTCAGTATCTAGTAAATCTAAATGCTCCATTTATTATTTATCTCTTTAAATTACAAGAAAGGGCTTCTTGTGCTGGCTTTGGCAGCACATATACAAGAAAGGGCTTCTTTTAATATCATATTGAATTAGATAAATTGATCACAGTCTGTTAGAGAAAATTGGATGATTCCACTTATATCAGTGGTCCCCAGCCCTTTTGGAACCAGGAACTGGTTTTGAGGAAGGTATAGTTTTCATTACAGAGGTCTTTTAGTTCCTTGGTTATGTTGATTTCTAAGTAAATTTTGGGAGCTAATGTGAATACGATCATTTTCCTGATTTCTTCATTGGCATGTTCATTATTGGTGTAGAGGAATGATATTTAATTTGTGTATTTATTTTATAACCTGGTACTTTGCTGAATTTGTCTATTAACTGAATATCTTCTGGTGGAGTGTTTTGGGTCTTCTATTTAAAGGAACATAGCATCTACAAATAAAAATCACTTGACTTCTTCCCTTCTTATACAAGTTCTTTTAATTTTTTTGGCTTAATTTCTTTTATTGGTACATTTTAGGTATACAATACTTTTACATTTATCATTGGGTGCTTGTACCTGTACATGATGTATCTTGGCTCTTATTTTTCCCCATTCCCTGTGCTCCCTTCACCCCCTCCACCCTTCCCCATTTACAAGGGAAAAATTATGAGAAAAGGAAAAAATGGAAACAAAGTCTTTATACAAGTTCTTTTAATTTCTCATGCCCGATTGCTCTGGCTAAAGTTTCAAGAAATGTATTAAACAGAAGTAGTGAGAATGGACATCCTTTCCATTTTCTTGATTTTAAAAGGAATACTTTTGGTTTTGCCTATTTGATGTAATGTTATCTGTGAACTTGTAATAAATGACTTCATCAACTTGAGATAAGGACATTCTAAAACCTAGTTCCATCAATGTTTCCATCGTGAATTATTGTTGGATTTTGTCAAATGACTTTTTCTGCATCTACTGAGATGATCATGTGATTTTAATCATTGCCATAATTTATATAGTATATTACATTTATGGATTTATGCATCTTGTATCCTCGTATCCCTGGGATGAAGCTGATTAGGTCATGATTGTGATTTTTAAATGATTTTTTGGATTATGTTTACAAATATCCTGTTAAGGATTTTTGCATCTATGTCCCTTGAGGTTATTGGCCTGTACTTTCCTTTTACTGGTTTTAGTATCACCATAATGCTATTTTCAAAGAAAGAGTTTGGCAGTGTTCCCTTCCTTTAAATTTCATGGGAATATTTGAGAACTATCTTCATTAATTCTTCTGTAAAGTGCTGGAAAAATTCAATGTTGAATCATTTGATTCCTGGGCTTTTCTTGGTTAGTACTGTCTCAATTTCATCATGTGTTATTAGTCTACTCAGGATTTTTATAACTCTTTGGTTCAAATATATATACATACATATATATATATATGTATATATATATATATATGAATTTATCAATTTCTTCTAGATTCTTCAATTTATTGGAATATAAATTTTGAAACTAGCATTTTATAGCCATCTAGATTTCAGTGACATCTGTTGTAATTTTGTCTTTTTCATTTCTAATTACATTCATATGTGTATATTATTTCCGTCTTTTGACAAGTTTAAGTGTTTATCAATCTTATTTATCCTTTCAAAGAACTCTTTGATTCATTCATCTTTTTAATTGTTTTTTAGTCTCAATTTTATTACTTTTCACTTGATCATTATAATTTCTTTTCTTTTGCAAACGTTGTATTTGGAGTGGCCTTATATTATTAGCACCTTGAGATAAATCATTAATTTATTTTTTGGTAATGCTCTATTTTTTTAAGGTAGGTACTCAAAGCTTTAAACTTCTCTTAGACATGCTTTCATTTTTTTCCCACAAGTTTTGTACATAGTATTGCAATTGTCACATGAGTCTAGAAAGTTTTAATTTTTTCCATAATTTCTTCTGTGACCTGTTATTTATTGAGAAATGTTTTATTTTATTTCAATGTGTTTTTTAGTTTCTGTGACATTCTTTTCTGTTGATTTCTAGTTTCATTCTGTTATGATCTGATAGAATGTAAGCTACTATTTAAATCCTTTTGTATTTAGCTAAACATGCCTATGGCCTAATATATCATCTCTTTTAGAGAAAGTTCCATGGGTTACTAAGAAGAATGTGTATTTTGCTATTGTTGGATAAAACATTCTGTAGCTATCTGTTAGGTCCTTTATTTCAATAGTTGTGAAAGTGGAGTATTGAAGTTCCCCCCACTATGATTGAACTGTCCTTTTATATAATGAAATTCTTGTTTTATGAATTTGTGCATACTGTTATTTGTTATCTCATTCTGTTGAATGTTTCCCTTTATCAATATCTTATGACATCACCCATCTGGCCCATGCCAAGCACACTGGTGGGGACCAGCCAGAAGGTGAGGACCCCTTGCCACTGGCCACACCCATGGCAGCAATCCACTTAGCCATGTGGGCACCTGCAGGACACACCCCCCTTCCTATGGCCTCTTGGCTGTACCCCCTACCTGGTTCCACACAACACAGACCCAGGGGACACTAGACCACCAGACCACCATACTGGGTAATTTGGAGGGAACAACATCTCCCAGAAGAACCTGGACTATCTTCAGGGGAAGGGCACCTGGAACCTGCAATACAAACTTGCAGAGTTCAACCCTACAGGAGGACAGGGAGCTCAACTTGGGACTTGCAGCCAGAAATCTGCCTGAATCTCACAGGTCTGTGACTGGCTTGCTGAGACTCATTGACTAACATCTGCACATTGCTGCCCATATTGTCTATTGTGAGAGCACAGACATACTCTGAAGGAGGCCTTTATTTTCATTTTCATTTTTTATTTCCAAAATTATTATTATTGTTCTTCTATTTTTGCTCTTATTTTAAAATTTTTTTCCTACTCTTTGCAAATTTTTGTTTTTTGCTTCCTTTTTTCTTTTTTCTCTTCTCTTTCCTTTCTCTCTGTCTCACACTCACTCCTTTGCTGTCCCAAATTGTTCTTCATCTCCCTTTTGTTCCTGTTCTGGCCCTAATTCCTATTTCTTCATTTTTCTTTTATTTTCTTTTTGCTTCTCTCACCTGTGTCCTCTGACCTCACTGCTAACCTTCCCCTGTCCTTCTACCTATCTATCCCTCCATCCTCAATGCCTTTAAACTCCCTATACCAAAGGGTAAAGTTGCTATATTGAAGAGTTTATTCACATTAAACATAGGTTGGGTTGGTTTTCAATTTTGATTTAATTCACACAGTTAAAGGTGATAGATTAATAACTACCACAAATTGTCATTTTCTAAGATGTACTTGATGCTATGGTGTTGCTGATTGTATCACTTGGGCTAAGGTGTTGTTAATGATCTAGTCAGTGGCCCTTCCTGGTATAAAGAAAATGAGGTAGCCTCAGAGTCATTAGAGACTCAAAAGCTAAAGAACAGCTATATCTGGAAGACACCTCTGAGAATCAATCATTCCATAAGGGTAATAATTACAAGCGACAAAGATACTTACATTAAGCAATTTTGAAGTATCAGCACAGGAATTAAACCAAGGACAATACCAAAAACAAAAATGAGAAGACACTTAAGCAAGGCACAAACTCAGACATTCACCCCACCAAAGGTAAATATTGGGGGAAACGAGGTGGAAAAGTCAGATAATCAACCACCAGGACATCCTGTACTGATAGCACAGGAAGTAACAAAACAGATGAATGAGGCTCCAGAAAAATTCAAAGCAGAAGTAATCTCCCAGATAACTACAGAGATGGTGAGCAGAGTGAAAGACATGATTACAGGCTCTAGAAAAGAAACAGATAAAAAAAATAGATGAACTCAGAAACATGCTGGAAGCCATGAATGCCCAGAAGGAGAAAGAAATGGAAACCAAGATCACCCAACATAAGAAAGAAATGGAATCCATGAAACAGATTCAAACAGATATTCAGGAGATTAAAAACTCCATTGAAAGCATTCAGAGCAGATTAAAGGAATCTGAAGACAGACTATCAGATATAGAAAACAGGATTACAGTTAAGGACCATGAAAACAGAAATTTATTAAAAATAGTAAGGGACCATGAGAAATCAATCCAGCAGCTGCTAGATGATGCAAAGAAGAATAACATAAGACTGATAGGAAACCACAAGAAAACAAGAGAAAGTACAATTGACATAAAAAAACTGTTCACAGAAGTAACAGCTGAAAACTTCCCAGACAGAGGCAGAGAATTAGACATACAGATAAGTGAGGCATATAGAACTCCACTTAGCCACAATAAAAAGAAATCTACACCTAGACATATAATAGTCAGGATCCCAGAAACCCAACAGAAGAACAAAATCCTACAGGCAGTTAGAGAAATGAAACAAAGGAAAGCCCATCAGAATCACCTACAAAGGAAAGCCCAACAGAATCACAGCAGACTTCTCAACACAAACCCTCATGTCAAGGAGAGCCTGGATTGAAGTATTTCAAGCCCTAAAAGAAAATAACTTCCAACCTAGACTGTTGTATCCTGCAAAATTATCTTTCAAAACTGATGGGGAAATTACATACTTCCACAACAAAGAACACCTGAGAAATTACATGAACACCAAACCAGCACTCCAAACAATTCTAAGCAATATCCTAGAAAAAAAAAAAAATGAAGGTCACAACTCCATAAGGCCCAACAGAGGAAAGCCACCAGGAAATGTAAGAAAATAAAGGGAAAAGGGGAAAAATAAGAAATAAAAGAGTAAAAAAAAAGTAAAATATCATGACTAGGATGAGTCAATATCTATCAATTATAACCATCAATGTTAATGGCCTCAATTCACCAATCAAAAGAAATAGACTGGAAGAATGTATTAAGAAGCAAAATCCAACAATATGCTGTATACAAGAAACACACCTAACTCAAAAAGAAATTCATAGACTGAAAGTAAAAGGATGGAAAACATTTCTCCACCCCATAGGAACCCAGAAAAAAGCAGGGATAGCAATCTTATTTGCAGACAAAGTAGATTTCAAACCAAAACTAATAAAGAGACACAAAAATGGTCACTACATCTTTCTGAAGGGAACATTCTGAGAGGAAGTGATGACAATCATAAATATATATGCACCAAATACGAATGCCCCAAAGTATACAAAACAAATATTAATGGACATGAAAAACCAAATACGCACTAACACAATTGCAGTGGGGGATCTCAACACCCCACTATCACAAATAGACAGATCATTTAGATAAAAAATTAACAATGAAATTCTAGAACCGAACCAAGCTTTTGAACAAATGGACTTAAGAAATGTTTACAGAGTATTCCATCCCACAAAATGAGAATACACATTCTTTTCAGCTGCACATGGGTCATTGTCCAAAATAGACCACATGCTAGCTCATAGGAAATGTCTAAGTAAATGTAATAGAATTGAAGTTAGCCCCTGTATATTATCGGACCATAGTGCAATAGAATTGGAGATCAATAACATAAGAAACGGCAAAATTCAAACAAACACATGGAAATTGAATAACAGCCTCCTGAACAACCAATGGGTCACAGAGGAAATTAAGGAAGAAATTAAACAGTTTCTACAAGTAAATGATAATTCCAGTACAACATACAGGAATTTATGGGACATAATGACAGCAATTCTATGTGGAAATCCATAGCAATGAATGCCCATAATAGGAAAACAGAGAACTCAAATAAACAACCCAATGCAGAATCTCAAGCTCCTATAAAAAGAAGAGCATAACAAACCCAAAGCTTGTACAAGAGAGGTAATTATAAAGATCAGAGGAGAAATCAATGCAATGGAGACTAAGAGAATGATACAAAAAATCAATCAATCAAAGAGTTGGTTTTTCAAAAGAATAAATAAAATCAATCAACCTTTAGCCAACTTTATCAATAAAAGGAAAGAAAAGGCTCAAATCCATGCAATTAAGAATGAAAAAGGTGAAGTCACAACAGATCCAGAAGAAATCTAGACGAACATCAACACCTACCTGGAGAAGCTGTACTCTAATAAAATGGAAAACATTGAAGAAATGGACAGATTCCTAGACAAATATGAATTGCCAAAGTTAAATGAAGAAGATACAGAAATTTTAAACACCCCAATTACAATGATTGAAATTGAAAATGTAATAAAAAATTCACCAACAAAGAAAAGCCCAGGTCCTGTTGGCTTCACTTCTGAATTCTACAAGACATTTAAAGAAGAACTATCACCATCACTCTTTAAACTCATCAAAGAAATTGAAAGGGAAGCAAGGCTTACAAATTCACTCCTGGAAGCAAGTGTTACTTTGATTCCAAAACCAGGGAAAGATCCAACCCAAAAAGAGAACTACAGGTCAATCTCCCTAATAAACATAGATGCAAAAATCCTCAACAAAATATTGGCAAACAGAACACAGAGGGTCATCAAGAAGATCATACACCCTGAACAAGTCAGGTTTATCCCAGGGATGCAAGTATGGTTCAATATTTGTAAATCAATAAACGTAATACAGTAGATTAACAGTGTCAAGGACAAAAGACATACGATCATCTCAATAGAAGCAGAAAAGGCATTCGAAAAAATCCAACACCCATTCTTGATAAAAACCCTACAGAAACTTGGCATGTAAGGTCTTTATCTCAACCTGACTAAGGCTATCTATGAAAAACCAACAGCCAACATCATACTAAATGGTCAAAACCTTCAAACTTTCATGCTAAAATCAGGAACAAGACAAGGATGCCCACTGTCACCACACCTGTTCAGTATAGTTCTGGAAACATTACCCACAGCAATTAGCAAAGAGAAAGAAATAAAAGGAATAAAGATAGGAAAGGAGAAGTTAAACTGTCATTATTTACTGATGATGTGATACTTTATATAGAAGAATAAAAAACTCAGCCAAAAGACTTCTAGACTTAATTGACAGATTCAGTAGAGTAGATGAATACAAGGTCAACACTCAAAAAATGATAGCCTTCTTATATACAAATAACAGACTCACTGAGAGAGAAATTAGGGAAGCAATTCATTTTATCATAGCATCCAAAAAATGAAATATCTAGGCATCACTCTAATGAAGAAAGCAAATGGACTGTACATTGAGAACTACAAACTCTGAAAAAACATATCAAAGAGGATATAAGAAAATGGAAGGACATCCTTTGCTCCTGGGTAGGAAGAAACAATATAGTGAAAATGGCCATACTTCCAAAACTACTATATAGTTTTAATGCAATGCCAATAGGAATCCCAACAATATACTTCACAGAACTAGAGAAAACAATCCAAAAATTCATTTGGAACCAGAAGAGACCTAGAATAGCTAAAGCAATTCTAAGCAACAGAGACATGGCTGGGGTATCACAATACCGACCTTGAAACTTTACTACAGAGTTACTGTGATAAAAACAGCATTGTACTGGCAAAAGCACAGAACTGAGGATCAGTGAAATAGATTAGAAAATGCAGAAACAACTCCAGACGTACTCAGCCACCTGGTCTTTGACAAAGGAACCAACCACCCTCATTGGAGGAAAGATATCCCATTTAATAAATGGTGTTGGAAAAACTTGATTTCAACCTGGCAAAGATTAAAACTAGAGTCATATCTATCAACATGCACTAAACTGAAATCAAAGTGGATTAAAGATCTAAATATTAAAACAGAAACACTAAACTTGCTGCAACACATGTTAGGTAGAACTCTTGAAGACATTGGCATAGGAAAAGACTGTAGAAACAAAACCTCAGTAGCATGGGAACTAGCAAAAGAATCAACTACTGGGTTCTCATCTCATTAAAAAGCTTCTGCACTGCAAGAGAAACCACCAACAGAGCTAACGGACAACCTATAATGTGGGAAAAAAATTTTAGCAGCTATACCTCAGACAAAGGACTACTATCTAGAATATATAAAGAACTGAAAAAAATCAGAATGCCCGAATTCAAAGACCCAATTCAAAAATGGTCATCTGAAATGAACAGAATTTTCTCAGACAAAGAAATAAAAGCAGCAAATAAATATATGAAAAAATGTTCAACATCACTGGTCCTTCAAGAGATGCAGATAAAAACAACACTGAGATTCCACCTCACCCCAGAAAGAATGGCTGCTATCCAGAAATCATCCAATAACAAATGCCGGCGGGGCTGTGGGGAGAAAGGAACCCTTCTCCATTATTGGTGGAAGTGCAGGCTGCTGCAACCACTATGGAAATCAATATGGAGATACCTCAAAAAACTAGGGCTACAGGTCCCATTTGACCTAGCTATTCCCCTGCTGGGTATCTTTCCAAAAGAATTAAAAGAATCATACCACAGCGATATATGTGCCCCCATGTTTATAGAGGCACAGTTTGTAATAGCTAAAGCTTGGAAACAGCCCAAGTGCCCATCAACTGGAAACTGGATAAAGAAGCCATGGTTTTTTTATATATAAAATGGAGTACTACTCAGCCATAAAGAATGAGAAACTAGTCATTTATAGCTAAATGAATGCATATTGAGGCCATACTCTTAAGTGAAATAAATAGGACACACGTGTAAATACCAAGTGGTTTCTCTAGTGTGAGAAACTGAAAGCGTAAAAAGGGTTAAAATGATTAAGGTGAATAATTCATAATTTGCAATAGGAAGAAAAGGTCCAAAGAGTCACGGGTTGTGGGAAGGGAAGGGGAAAGGAAAGAAGGGAAAGGAAACATTATGAGAAAGGGAAAAAACTGGAAATGAAGTCTATATAAATAGGGTAGGGTGGAGCAGGTGAAGGACACACAGGTAATGGAGATAAAATAAGAAGCAAGATACATCATGTACAGGTACAAGCACCCAATGATAAATGTAAATGTATTGTATACCTAAAATGTACCAATAAAAGAATTTAAGAATAAAAAAATTAACAAAATGTCTTATGACATCTTATCACCTTCTGATCAGTTTTGGCTTGATTCTTACTTTCTAAAATTGATGTAGCTCCTCCTGTTTGCTTTTGGATTCTGTTGCATGGAGCGTTGTTTTCTATCCTTTCATTTTCCATTTATGTGTTTCTTTGTGGAAAAGATATGTTTCTTTTGAGCAGATATAATTGAGTTTTGTTTTTTGATCCAATCTGCCTGTTTGTCTTTCGATTGGGAAATCCAGATCATTTATCCCAAGCATTATTATTGACAGGTATTTCATGAGTCTTCTCATAATCTTATTTTTTTAGTGATGATTTCTTCCTATTTTTATTTTGTTCAACTACTCTCCAGGATGGATATATTCTTTTCTTTGGGTATTTTTATGATATTGGCCTTGCTAGCTTTGTATACAATTCTCTCAGATATTTTCTTCAATATTGGTTTTGTAGTCATAAATTTGTTTAGGTTTTCTTTGGTGTAGAAAAATTTGTATTTCTCCATAAATTTTGAAAAATAATTTTACAGGATATAGTAATCTGCACTGGTGAATATTTTCTTATACAGCTTGTAAAACTTTGCTCCAAGCTCTTCAGGCCATAAATGTTTATGTAGAGAAATTTTCTTTTATTCTGATTAGTTTGTCATTGTAAGTGGCTTAGAGTTCTTTTTGTTTTTTGTTTAATGGTGTTTAGTATTCTTTCTTTGTTCTGGATTTATGGAATAGTACTATGCTGTCTTGTGGTGAGGATCTTTTCTGTTCATGTGTATTTGAGACTCTAAATGTATCATTTACCTGGTTATCCATTTCAATGTCTTGATTTAGAACATTTTCTGAATGATTACAGTGAATATATTTTTTACAACTTTAATTCTTTCCTCCAGACATTCTTTTGCTTTATAATTCTTAGATTAGTTCTTCTAATGTCATCAAGGAGCACTTGAATCAACCTTTGATTTCTTGATTTTTTAGAGCATAACTGAATAAGTGATATACTATATTATTCTTGTTCTCTAGTGCAGAAATTTTGACTTGCAATTGGTCATATCTACCAACACCATTTTCAATTATGTTTTTCATTTCACAGAGTTCTGCTTGATTCTTTTTCAAAATTCCTAATTCTCTACTAAATATCCATTCATATTCTGCATTGTTTTCTTTAATTCACTCAGCTGTTTCTGTGTTCTTTAACCTCCCTTTATTTGCTTGTTTACATCCTCTTTGCACTCATTGAACATTTTATTCATTTTGCCTTTAATCTCTTCAAATATTTTACCTATATATTCTCTCTCTCTCTCTCTCTCTCTGATTCTTTTTTTGGTACTTTTTTCGGTACTGGGGATTGAACTCAGGACCTTGTGCTTGTGAAGCAGGCGGGAGCACCACTGAGCTAAATCCCCAGCCCTATACCATGTTTCTTGCCTGAAGGTTTTTCCACTTCAGTGCCCCCCCCCAAATCAGCTTTTGGGGAGTTTTAAAGTTTATCAGCACTTTATTGGCTTGATTTCTCACGATTCTTGTATTTTTGTGTTGAATGTTTTAAATAAGAAGGCCTCGGAACTGTGCCATTGTAGTAGAGATCCCTAGCAAATGGGTGACATCCTCAAGGGGCTCTGGTATTCTAAAAATGTTGGTAGGTTGCCAGAGGTCCTTCTATTGGCATTTAGCAACCACGGGTTCCTGGTTGAGATGCTGCCAAAGGCTCTGCTATTTCCTCTGCCCAGTTCACCTCTTTCAGCTTCCAATGCTCTGAATTTACAGTTATATTTCAGTTCCCCCTAAACTTTCTCTGACCAGTAACATTAGCAGTACCATGTTGTCAAACAAGAGGCAGCAATCCTATCCTGGCACACCATTCTGATGGTTTTCCTTTGTCCCCTTTACTTTTGGGTGAATGCAATATTCCTATTTCACAGGTTTCCCTCTCATCTGGGATTTCAGTGATTTCTAGGGGTCTGCAGGACATAGTCTTATCGGTGCTGATTTGGGTTGTTCTCTTCACTCCCAGTGACCATACATCCTAGTTGTTCAGCTTCACAGAGGGTCTCTTTCCATCCTGTAAATTTAGTGGTGTTGAAGTATTTTTGGAAGAGAGCTGTTCTGCACAGAATTCAGTAGCAATTAGAGGGCAGTGGGAAGAATTTCAAACAGTAGCAGAGTTCAGGAACATGTAGGGGGCAGTGTGAGAGTACATGGTTGGGCAATGATGTATTGTCTTTTCTCCATTCCCATCTTCCACAGTCCATTGCCACTGCAAGAATTTCACTTTCTCACAGATGCTTCCATGTTTGGTTCCAGGTCCCTAACCAGGACCATGCCCTTTGGTCCTCTTTGTTTCTAGGGATCATGAGTCCTTAGTCACTGTCCTCTGAGTGACCCCCTAGATTGTGCTTTCTTTATTTCCCTGGTCTGAGAATCTTTCTTGTGAATATGTTACTCACTGAGCTCTATCACCCAGGGGAGAAGAATTAGGACAGATGGGAATTAGACAGTGCCTGCTAGGCTGGACATCTTTTGGCAGCCTGGTAGCTGATGGTAGAAATGGCATCTTCTCTCAGAGGTATTTGAACTTTTTTTTTAAATGGTGTGGTTAGCATACCTGAGCTGTAAACAGTGTTAGAATTGAGAAGCAGCCTTGCTTCCTATTCCAAACACCTCTATTACTGAATTTCATCTGATGGGTTTCTCCAAGTTGCCTTCCTTTGGTTGTGTTTTGTTTACCCCCTTGCATTCTAATACCTTCAGACTTTGGTGAGCATCTCTCAAGCATCTTGTGAATGTTGCTGATGCTAGCTTGCCATCATAACCAGTGTCCTGTGCTGGGCTTGCAACTCCAAACTCTGCAGACAGGGTTGAAATGCAAACAAGGAAGGCCTTGGGGTATATCTGTGCACTGTCTTGACTTTTTCCACTGAAACTCTTAGCCACACACTCCCTTGAATGTTTAAATTTTTTAAAAATGTGTTAGAGTTAATGACACATTACCATTAACTCCCTTCAAAAGATTCCCCCTCATATCAAACACAGTTATATATCATCATTTATGCCACTTTCTTGCAGCACTTCTGGAAGTCCTTTGTTGTGCTTTCCTCTAATTATGCTATTATAGCTGCCTCCACGTCCAGAATGGGTTTAAAATGTCTACCTCTTGGGGCAAGGATTTAGCTCGCTGGTGCTGCTGCCTGCCTCTGAAGTGCAAGGTCCCAAGTTTGATCCCCAGTACCAAAAAACTGTCTACCTCTTGTTATGGCTTATGTCTAGATGTCCCCCAAAGTCTCATGCAGTCATAGATGGGGGTTTTCATAGGTGGCTGGATCTACAGTGTGTGATACTGGGATTAAATGTGTGATGCTGGGATAAAGGGTGTGTGATTACTAAATTAGTCCACTGATTGGTTTGGTATTATTCTGGGTGTGGATAATGAGAAGGCTCACATTCCGTGTGCATGCTACTTGCCCTAAGGGCATGTAGCCTGGATAGAGTATAAGGGACAAAAAAGGGGTGCTGCTATTGTTTGCTGCCACTACCTTCCATGCCATAAAATATTTTTCTCCTCTGTGTTGCCCCTCTGCCATGCCACTCTGCCTTGGAGCCAGCTGAGTATAGACTACAACCTCTACAAACTGTGAGCCAAAATAAACCTTTCCTCTTTTAACTTTAGATATTGTGTTTGTTACTTTCCTCTCATTGCAGAGACAAAATTCCTGACACCAAAAGTCAAACAGGAATGGTACCTCTTTTTATTTGGGGGATCTGATTTTCTTGAGTTCTTTATACATTCTAGATAGTAGACCTTTGTCTGAGGAACAACTGTTAACAATTTTTTTTCCCACATTGTAGGTTGTCCTTAACTCTTTGGTGGTTTCTCTTGCAGTGCAGAAGCTTCTTAATGAGATGAGATCCCAGTTCTTGATTCTTTGTGCTAGTTCCCACGCTACTGAGGTTTTGTTCATAAAGTCTTTTCCTACGCCAATGTCTTCAAGAGTTCTACCTAACTTATCTTCCCGCAAGTTTACTGTTTCTATTTTAATATTTAGATCTTTAATCTAATTTTATTTTAGTTTTGTGCATGGTGAAAGATAGGGGTCTACTTTTAATCTTTGGCAAGTTGAAATCCAGTTTTTCCAATGCCATTTATTAAAGAGGTTATCTTTCCTCCAGTGAGGATGGTTGGCTCCTTTGTCAAAGATGAGGTAGCTGAGCATGTCTGGAGTTTTTCTGTATCTTCTAGTGTATTCCACTGATTTTTCAGGTTTGTTTCTTTGCCAGTACCATGGTGTTTTTATTAGTGTGACTTTGTAGTATTGTTTCAAGTTGGGGATTGTGATACCTCATGCCATGTCTCTGTTGCCTAGAATTGCTTTTGCAATTCTAGGTCTCTTTTGGTTCCAGATGAATGTTTGGATTTTTCTGTAGCTTCATCAAGTTGCTGTTGGATTGATTTCTCATGGTCCCTTACTACTTTTAAGAGATCTCTATTTTCACGGTCACTGACTGCCATCCTGTCTTCTATATCTGATATTCTGTCTTAGATTGGCTCAGTCTGCTGTGTAGACTTTCAATAGAGTTTTTAATCTCCTGGATATCTGTTTGAATCTGTTTCATGTATTCCATTTCTTTCCCATGTTGGATGTTCATGATTTCCATTTCTTTCCGATGCTGGGCATTCATGGCTTCCATCATGGTTCTGAACTCATCTATTTTTTTTTATCTGTTTCTGTTCTAAAGTCTCTAATCATGTCTTTCATTCTGTTCACCATCTCTGTAGATTTTTGGGAAATTATTTCTGTTTTGAATTTTTCTAGAGCCTCATTCATCTGTTTTATTACTTCCTGTGCTATCAGCTCAGGGTGTCCAGGTGGTTGATTATCATATTTTTCCACCTTTTTTACCCTGGAGTTTGCCTTTGAAGAGCTGGAATTCTGGGATTGAGCCTTGCTTAAATGTCTTCTTATTTCTATTTTCGTTATTGGTACTGTCCTTGGTTTAGTTTCTGGGTTGATACTTCGATATTGTTTATTGTGGGTATCTTTGTTGCTTGTATTTAGAATCTTTATGGAATGATTGCTTCTGAGAGGTGTCTTCCAGACATAGTGTCTTAATGTTTTGAGTCTTTAATGAATCTGGGGCAATCTCATTTTCATTATACCAGAAGGATAACTGATTCAATCAATCACAACACCTTAGCCCAAGTGATACAATCAGCAATGACAATAATATAAAGTACAGCTTTGAAAATAACAATTTGTGGTCATTATTAATCTATCGCCTTTAACTGTGTAAATTAAATCAAAATTGAGGACCAGCCCAAAATATGTTTATAGTGAATAGACGCTTCAATATAGCAACTTTACCCTTCAGGATGGGCACTTAGAAGGAGTTGGAGAAGGAGAAATACATAGGTAGAAGGAAAAGGAAAGGTTAGAAGTGAGGGCAGAGGACATTGGAAGATCACGAAATCTCTAGGGATCTGTTGAAGACAAGAGGAAAAGACAGAATGAAAGAACAAAGACAAGAACAGAACAACCTATCAGCAATAGCAAAGCTAGAAACTGTATTCACTTTCCTTTGAAACTAATGACAATTGAGAGAAGGAAAAAAAGGAGAAGAAAAGAAAAATAAAGAAGAAATGCAAATTAGGGCAGGAACAGTAACAAAAAGGGAGATGAAGAACAATGTGGGAGAGCAAGAGAGTGAGAGGGATAGGAGCTGGGGATTTAGCTCAGTGGTTCTGGTGCTTGCCTTGCAAGCGTAAGGTCCCAAGTTCGATCCCCAGTACCAAAAAATAAAAAAAAATTTAAGAAAGTGAGAGAGAGAGAGAGAGAGAGAGAGAGAGAGAGAGAGAGAGAAAGAAGAAAGAAAAAAATTTGAAAAGAGTAGAAAAAAACAAAAATTAAAAATGAGAGGAAAGAATAATTTTGGAAATAACAAATAAAAAATAAAAATGAAGAGCCTCCTTCAAGGTATGTCTCTGCTGTCACAATAGACAATGTGGGCCACAGTGTGCAGGTCTAAGTCAATTAGTCTCAGCAAGCCAGCAGCAGACCCCTGAGATTCAGGCTGATTTCTTGCTGCAAGGCCCAAGTTGAGCTCCCTGACCTCCTGTAGGGTTGAACTCTGAAAGGTCCTACTGCAGGTTCCAGCTGCCCTTTCCCTGAAGATAGTCCAGGTTCTGATGGGAGGTGGTGATCCCTCCAACTTAGGAGCTATGGTGGTCTAGTGTGCCTTTATTTCAGAGATTCTCTTCACTTTACCAGTGGGCTTCAGTTTTCATCAAGGAGCCCGATTGAGGCCTTCTTTCTGTTGTTCACTTCTGCTCTATCTTCTGAAGCTCAGGACAATGGCCTTTATGACCTCCTGCACCGCTGGGGTATGGATCCATGTATAGGTTTAACCAGGAGGCCAGAGGCATGGGGGTGGGGGGGTTTGGGGTGGTGCTGCAGGCTCTCGTGTGTATCCATTCCTCACCTGTCCACCCCTGGCTGGGAGGCCTGGAGCGGGGTGGTGTAGCTCTGATAGTTTCATGTGGTTCCCAATCAGTACATATTTTAAACATTACAAAATGTGTAGGATATATCCTTCCATTTATTTAGGTCTTCTTTAATGTCTTATACCAATGTTTTATAATCTTTATTGTACAAATCTGATAACATCTTTGTTAAATTTATTCTTAGGTATTTTACTATTGATGCTATTATAAATAGAAATGTTTCTTAATTTTCTGTTTTGGTATGTGAGTTGCTAATATAAGAAAATACAACCTATTTTTGTATTTAGATCTTATATCTTGTAACTTTGCTTGCCTTATAGCCTCTGCATTTTTATTGTGATAAAAAGCACATAATATGAGATCCAAATTTTTAAATTTTTAATTGTACAGTAAGTACTATTAACTATAAGCACAAAATCTGACAGGAGAGCTCTAGGATCTTTGACCTAGCAAGTACAGAAAATCTCTAGAATTTATTGATTAGGAAAACTAAAATTCTGTACCTTTTGAATAACTCTTCACGACTTCTGTCACCAGACCCTAACTACCAACACTTTAGCTCTATTATGACTGTGATTTTCAAAGATACATCATGTAAGTAGAATTATAGGGTATTTCACTAAGAGTTCTTAGTGAATGAGGCATAATATCCCACATGTTTATCCATGTTGTTGCAAATGGCAGAATTTCCTTCTTCTTCAAGGCTAAATAACATTATGTATGTATGTATGTCTCACATTTTCTTTACTTAAATGTCAATGGACATTTAAAGTATTTCCATACCTTAGGTATTCTGTGTGAATGATGCTACAATAAACTTGGGAGTGCAAAAATGTCTTTATAATTCTAATTTCAAACTAAATTTTTATAGAGATTCTTTTCAAAAAATAAAGATTAAAACTGTATTCTAATGAGGATGCTTTTTCCTGCATAGTGGCTGTGAACAAAGGATGAAAGATTATTCCAAGATTACTTGGAGTCATTGTTAAATTTATACTCCAAGAGGGCCCAGAGGAGCTGCCATTATCTCAGATCCTTCAGTGTGAGAAAGTCTGATAAGGACAACCCTTAACTGAACCCTCTGGGGCTTTTTATTGATAGAACCAGGAAGCAAGAATAAAACAAAATGAAGGGTGTCTGGGCAGGAACTCATGTAGGGGAAGGGGAAGGATAGAGGAAGGTCAGGATGGTATGTTGAATGACTGACCTTTGGACCAATCTAAATGATAAATCAGAGTATGGGGAGGACAAAAACCAGAGCATTCATTCCTTAAGGCAATATATTTGATCCTACTTGGACTTGTGGCCCTATAGGATTTTAATCTTTAACCATGCATTCCTGGAGGTTTTGGGTGTGTGGCTCCAAAAATCCTTTACTTCTGCACATTCATCTCATACATACTTCTGGCCAGTACTCCCATAGTTCTAGTTAAAACTTCCAGTATAATCCTGACAAGAAGTTGTGAAAGAAAGTATCCATGTCTTCCTATTCTTAGGGAAAAATTTCAGCCTTTCACAATGGAGCATAATCAAATTCTAACATATTAGGGATGCTCACTTTAACACTCACTCTCTGGACTTTTTCTTTTTGTCATAAAAATGTCTTAGATTTTGGCAAATGCTTTCTGTCTGAGAAAGCTACTTACAAGTCAGCCCATCCAGAGAGTCTAGGCAGGCTTTCTGATGCAGTTCATGTATGAACTAGAGAGAGAATCCCCAGTCTAGTCAGTTTAGGACTTGGCTCAGCTGTTGTGCAAGTTACTTGAGTCCATAGGTTGTTTGTTTAGGCTAGATCTAATACATAGGGAACCTGTCGATTAAATCCATGAGTGTGGCTCTGTAATGTGGGTCCAAGAAAGCAGGTTTACAGCTTTTATTCATGGTAGCTTACCCAAAGCCTGGTCCCAAAGGGACTGATATGGCACTGATGTGATGTTTGAACCTGAGTCTGTGGGATCCAAGCAGGTTTTGGGTTGTCCCTCACACCTGGGTCCACTGGGATGGACGTGGAGCCAGAGTTCATGGAGCCTGGAACATGGTTCTGGAAGGATGGTCTTATAGACTTAATCAGTGCTGGTTGGCCTTGCTCTGGGACCTATTGGAATCAGTTGGACCCCACTGAAATGAGGTAAGACCCCAGATCCACAGGAAACAAATTATCTATTTTTTTATTTTGTCCTTTGTCTTTTGGTGTCTTACCTATAAAAGGTTTGCCTTAACTCAAATTCATAAAGACTTATCCTATTTCTTTGAAGAGTTTTATATTGTTGTCTCTTACATATAGGCCTAGAATAAATTTTGAATTATTTTTTGTTTATAGTGTGAAGAAATTATCCAATGTCATTTGATTGTGTCTCATTATCCAATAAACATGTTAAAAACTATTATTTCACCATTGCATCATCTTGATACTTTTTTTGAAAACTAATTTACCATGATCTATGGCTTTTATTTATGGACTATATATTGTCTTAAATTGATTTATATACCTATCCATATACTGGTATTTCCATCTTTGATCACTGCTGTTTTGTAGTAAATTTCAAAGCTGGAATGTGAATCTCCAGCTTCATTTTTTTTTCAAGATCATTATGGCTACTTTGAACATTTTACTTCCACAAGTTTTAGAATCAGTTTACCAATTTAAACAAAAAGCCTGGAGTAGTACTTAATCCATAGATCAACTTGAGCATAATTGCTATTCTAACAGTATTTCATCTTTTGATCCATGAAAATGGAATTTCATTCATTCAAGTATTCTTTAATATCAGCAATTTTTATAGATACCAGAGCTTACTCCTTTTCAGGCTATTATAAATTAAATTAGTTTCAAAATTTCACTTCATTTTTAGTACCATTTTATAAAAATAAAAATAAATTTGATAGGCTTATATTGGTCTTGCATGCTGAACCCTGGCTGAACTCATTTATTAGTTCTAATCTTTTAAAAAAAAATAGGATTAAGTACATATATTACCAAGTCTCCTGCAGAGATAATTTTCCTCATTTCATTTCTGCTTTTATTTCACTTTTGACATAACTTCTCTGGATGGCACCTCTGCTACAATGTTGAATAGAGCCAATGAGAGTGGACATTCTTTTCTTATATTTCACTTTAGGGGGAAAGGACTTAGTCTTTTGCCATTTTTTAATTATTTTATTAGCTGTAGTTTTTTCATATATGCTACTTATCCACTCCATTATATTTCTAGTTTCCTTTTTTATTATTATGAAGGGTTATTGCATTTTAAAAATGCCTTTTCTGTGTTTATTTATATGATCATGTGACTGTTCTCTTTATTTTAGTGTTATGTGTTATATTAGTTGATTTCATGATTTTATGCACCAGTTTGATATTTTTTATTTCTCTGAAAAGCAGAGAATAATTATTGATCATTGGCATTAAGAAAGAAATGGTAAATAAGAAATGGTTGTAGGAAAAAATACCTCTTTAATTGTGAATGTTGCATTTTCATTCTTCATATATATATACATACACACACACACACACACACACACACACACACACAGTAAAACCTTGACTGGAGAGTGTAATTCATGGAAACATGCTTGTAATATAAAGCAGTTGTATATCAAAGCAAATTTATGCAAAGTAAATAATGGAAACTCAGATGATTGGTTCCACAACCCCAAAATATTCATATAAAATGATAATGCTATAATATAATACAAAGTACTAAAGAAAATACAAAATATAAAAAAATTAATTAATATGCACTTACCTTTGAAATCCTTGCTGAACAATATGAGGGAGACAAGAGAGAGGGATATTATTATCTAGGATAACTTTCACTTAGCAGAATCACTACAGTCTATTGGCTCAATGGAATCCTTTTCTTTGCATGTAACTTTAACAAGGAACCTATCCAATGATACTTGCGTTTGCCTCCTTTTGAGAATTTCATGGAAATGGGACATTGCATTGTCATTAAACAGATTCACTGTTTGCAATGGTACAGCCTTATTGAGTGATGATTTTTAAACATAATTTTGCACTGTTTTCCATATTTTACACATCTCTCTAATCTCATTTGAGGTGAGGAGTTCCTCCACCTTTTTCTCCTCCTCATCTGCAGATGAGATTGCCTCCATAACCTCTTGCTGTTGGGAGATGTTCACCCCCCCACACACACACACAGAGGGAGGGACCAATGACTCGGCTGTGATCATGTGATGTTCAGTGTCGTGCAGTACTCTTAATGCAAGACATCGCTTGCTTATCAAGTTAAAATTTATTAGAAATGTTTGGTCCTCTTGAGAAACACTTTCCGAATAAGTTACTCAGAATCCAAGGTTTTCATATACATATATATATATAACTTTTTCCTTTTTAATCTGCAATGTCATATGGAAATTATAATTTTATTTAACTTAAGGTTGAAAAGATCTTCCCATAGAAGTAAATACAGTAAAACATTTACTCTGCTTACTTGGATATTTCCTCTGTTCTCTACAGTAACCTGTGTACTGTAGGTTAAACTAATTTCATGTAATTGGAGAACTGCTAATTCTGGACACTATGAGTTTGTTACCACTGGATATTTATACATGTGTGCAATAGGCTGAAAAATTTTCTGTTTTGTGCATATTTCATTTGCTATAGAGCAAATCTTTAGGCTTTTTTGACATTGTTTATATTTTGGTGATTAACTCATTATGACCAAAATATCAACTGTGATCTGGTATAGTAAAATGGAGCCATCTCATTCCCAGTTAATAGTACTAAAATACAAATGGTGGTCTTTTGATATGTTTTCCTATATTAAAGTTTACAATACTAGTAATTCCACTGACGAGTTAATTTGTTTTGCTCTTTCAGGATACTGAATCTTGTGGTTTCATTTCAATGTGGTGCTATTCAAATCAGGTGGGCCAAAACACGGTTATAACTAGGATTATTTAAGTTCATGGTAAAAAGTTTTTTCTTAAGTGTTTTTAGTTCAAGTAATCTCTTCCAAGCAGTGTGATTCTGAACTCTGAGAATGCAATGTAATTCCTGTTTAAGCAGTAGAATAGATCAAAATTTTCCCTTATAAGTAAACATTTGGTTATTCCTGGAGGCACCTCTTCAGTCAGTGTTGTGCATAGGTGTGCTGGCTATTTGCCTCAGCAAAAAGAAATGTTAGGTCAGGTCTCTAAATTGGCATATAACATAATGTCAGCTTCAACCTTACCCTATTAGAAATCTAAAGCATATGTTTTTCACTTTAATCAATACTTTGGGACATTGGAATTTTAGACATACTTCTGAGAGCTTAACCTTCAAGTGACTGCTATCTAGCTCCTACCAAAAGTGCAATAGAGACAACTGATTTGAGAGAGAATCCCTGCACAACATTATCTATCATTTTTTAAAAGACTTTGTAGTTCTATCTCTATAACAAGTTAGATCTATACAGTGTAATAGATCTTGGTTCTATTACCTGAATAGCCAGTGGAAATACTTTCATTAGTTACAATTTAATGATATGACCTTGGCTTTTATGAAGAATTTATGTAAGAAATAGATAACTGAAACACCTTTAGTATTTACTGAAAAAAAAGCCCTTACAACATTCTGAAAGATATTTCCAACCATGTTGATTATATAAAAGGCAGACTATAATATAAATTATCAAATATTAGTTACTTGACAATTCTTCAGATTGCCTTCTGAGAACATATCATTCAAAACAGACTTCGTTTTGAGCAAGAAAAATATGATAAAGTGGTATCATGCATCAGAAAACCACATGGGAAGGGGAAGGAAAGTGCTTGTTTTGGTTCATTGAATAAAGATACAAATTTAATTCTGCAAAACATTGAAATTTGGAAATAGGTATGAAAATTCACTTTATTGACAAGTAGTAGTGGGGTTCTTTAGGTAGTGTTGCAGTGTAAGCTTGCTATAAAGATGTAGGTGTAATTCATACTCTGAATGACTGCCAGGAGCATTTGCCTAGTAAAGGGCCACTATATTTTACAACTGCAATAGATTCCATCCACATCATCCTTGTGAGTTGTATCCTATTATTTATGCAGTGTAAAATTTGCTCAGACTTTTGTGACAATGCTGCCTCATTGTCTCTATCAGAGTTACAGTATTTTAAAAAGCATAGTCAAAAATTACCAATAACCATCTTCACTAAATATTTGTGAACATAGGCCCATCATATGTTTGTGTCTCTCTGTGCATGTGAGCATATTTTATACTTTCACTTTGGTTTGAGTAGATCCTGAATTAAGTTAGAAATTAGCTCATTCTACACAACTGGATTTCTTTTCTGACTTTTTCAATTACAATGAGGAACACAAAAATATTTCCACCTGAAAACTCTGGGATAACCAAAATTATAGATTTTTTCAATGTTCTTTTTCAGATTCAGGAAATTTTTTTCTATTCCTACTACACTAAAAGTTTTCATTTTAATTGGGAATAAATTTTTGAAGTATGTCAAATGCTTTTTCTGCATATGTTGAGATGATCATATGGTTTTAATTTCTGTTATAAAAGTGAATTTCATAAATGTGTAGATTCTAATTTTCATATGTTGCTGGTATGTATTTGTTAGTAGTTTTTCAGGAGTTTTGCATCTATATTCATAGCAATGTCCATATCTAATTTTCTTTTCTTGTAATTTTTGTCAGGTTTTGGTAATGCTACGCTAGCCTCATTAAATGAGATGGGAAGGATTCACTCTTCCTCTAGTTTTTAAAATAATTTTCCTAGAGTTGGCTTTTTATTTCTTCCTTAACTGATTGATATAATTCTCCAGGGAAAGCATCTGGATCTAGAAATTTCTTTGTGGGATAGATTTTGAGTTTTAACTCATTTTTCTTTAGATGATAGAAGACAATTTGTTTTTCATTTTTTTTAGATAATTGTAGAATTTTGTATTTTCCAAAGAATAAACACTTTCTGTAATTTTTCATGTATTTTGCCATTTAATTGTTCATAATAGCCACTATCAATAATTTTAATTTCTGCAGAAAATATAGTTATGTTCTCTCATTCATTCATGATATAGGTAATTTGCATTGTTATTTCTTTTTTCTCTATAAGTTTTAGTATTGGCTTATAATAAATTTTATTATTTTTAAAGAGAAATCTGGGGCACAGTTGATTTTTTGCATCAATTTCTATTCCATTGAGTTCAGTTATAATTATTCATTTCTACTTATTTTGGGTTTAAGTTGCTATTCCTTAACTAGCTTCTTAAGATGAAAGCTGAGGACATCAATTTTTAAACTTTTTTATCTTTCCCAAATTTATTAAAGTATAATTGAAAAAAATAAATATATTTACTATGTAAAATATAGCATGATGTTTGTCCATATACATTGTGAAATAATTACTACAGACCAGCTAAACTATCACCACACACAGTTATGTTTTTCTTTTTATGATGCTGTTTAAGATCTACTATCAATACAATTAAAGCACACAATATAGTATTCTTAATGATAGTTGGGTTTTGTCTATTAGATTCCAAAACTCACTCATCATTCATCTCATAATTAAAAGTTCATACCCTTTGACCAGTATCTCTTAATTGCAGTATTATTCACAATAGCCAGGATATGGAAACAACTTAAATATCCATCACAGATGGATATATAAATTATACACACACACACACACACACACACACACACACACACAATGGAATGCTATTCATTCATAATAGAAAGAAATCTCTTAATTTGCAACAACATGGATGAGCCTTGAGGACATTTTTCTAAATGAAATAGGTCAGGCAGGGTAAAACAACTACTACACACACTTATATGTGGAATCAAAAAAGGTCAAACATTTTTCTTCTTTTTATGTATATCAAGCTGTGTGCTAACTGCTAAGGATGCTGATAATTACAGTCCATACTTTTTGATATGCTGTGTTCTTTTTAAAGTAGTTACGATTTTTCTTACAGTTTCTCTTTGAATACTTATTAATTTGTAATATGTTGAATAATTTCTTAGTATTCTGAATATTTCATATATTTAGTTTTTGATTGTTAATATAATTCTTTCTTGACAGTAAACCTATTCTGTAGTGTTTTTTGCCCTTTGAAATTCATTGTTTTGTTTTGTAGCTAAGCATTTCTATTGTCTTGGTGAATGTTATATGTGCATTTGAATAGAGTGGTTTCTACAGTTTTTCAGTAATCTAAAGATGTCCATTAGGTCAAATGAGTGATATTATTGTGGCAGTATTCTGTATTTTAACTGACTTACTTATTTTTTACTTTATTTTAATGACAGAAGATTTAAAATATTTTAATATGATTGTATATTTAATTTTTATTTTGATGCTTTGATTCACTCTTCTAAGGTGAATATGTATTTTGTAATATTATATCTCTTGATGTATAAACTCATTTAGTATTATGAAATTACTCTTTCAAATCTTATTTTTCCATTCAATTTATGTTTTCTGCTATTGATATTAATATCATGCTTTTAATCTTCATGTTTTTAATTTATGTCATACTTGAAGTGCAATTTTTTACAAAGCAGAGTTGGATTTTGCTTTATTTTCCTTTCTGATAATCTCTGTTTTTCAATTATATTGTCAGCTTTTGATTAGCTTATTTATAATTAGTTTAAGTTTTACTATTGGGCATAGTTAACCATCTTGCTATTGTTTTCTATTTATATCATGTCTCCTTTTATTCCGTTTCTTCTTTTATGCTCTCATATTTTTTTACTACAGAAGTGTATTTTAGCATTTAATTGTATCTCCTTATTGACTTTTAAATGTTTGCATATGTTTAAGTCCTTTCCTAAAAATTAATATAATATATGCTTAACTAATTACTTTCTAACCTCCATTTTATGGTGATTAATGTGCTGTTACTTTTATATTTTATATTTAATTTTTCTCTCGAAAATTTTAAGAAATCCCTTTTATTCATCTTCAGCAATTTAACTTTGTACACTTAGCTGGGGTTTTCTTGTATGTATCCTAATTAGGAGCTCTGGTTCTGTAGGTTGCTGTGTCTGAGAGATTTCATATAAACAAATTCTTTCCTTCCCAAAGAGACTATCTTCATTTTCCTTGAACTGTAGTTGTCTTTCTGAGTTTTTCAAATGACAGAATTGGTGGAAATGATGCTAATACCACCTCCAGGAATCACCAGGACCTGTACACTTACTGTTTTGTCCTCAAGGAAACCAGGTGCCATTTTCTGAGAGAATCCATGCTACTTTTTTTTTTTTTTAATTAGAGAAAGCATGTGAAAAAGCTCTGGGGTTTTAGACACCATTTTGTAAAGAAGTACAGTGCAGGAAAGTGAGGTGACCTAACTGACCTCCCAGTCAAATTAAATCATACAACTAACTCCAGCTGCTGGCATGCGGAGTGGATGGAACAACTACTAAATCATGCTCTAAAATAGTAAGAAATAACAGATTATTAATTTATCAAATTTTATATTGTTGATAGTGAGTGATAATGGAAGCAGAATTGGCAGCTGGAAATTGTGTGTTTCTTTAACAAATCTTTTTTCTCCTCTTAAATTCATTTGTTGGTACACTTTAGGTATACAAAACATTTAAATTTATCATTGGGAACGTGTACCTTTACATGATGTATCTTGGTTCTTATTTTTTCCCTATTCCCTGCCCTCCCTTCACATCCTCCACGCTTCCCTATTTACAGACTTTGTTTACATTTTTTCCTTTTCTCGTAATTTTTCCTTTCTCTTCCTTCTTTTCCCCTACCGCTCCTACTTCTCCTAAGCCTTTGCATCTTTTCTTCCAAATTCACATTATCAATTATTCATTTTAATCATTTAAATCCTTATTTACACTTTCAGTTTCTCACATCAGAGAAACTATTTGGTATTTACACATGTGTCCTACTTATTTCACTTAAGAATATGGCCTAAATATGCATCCATTTAGCTAAAAATATCTCTAGTTTCTCATTATTTATACCTGGGTAGTACTACGTTTTATTTTTTTAAAAAAGCCACATCTTCTTTATCCAGTTTCCAGCTGATGGGGAATTGGGCTGTTTCCAAGCTTTAGCTATTAAAAACTGTGCCGCAATAAACATGGGTGCACATATATCGCTGTGGTATAATTCTTTTAATTCTTTTGGGAGATACCCAGCTGAGGAATAGCTAGGTCAAATGGGACTTCCAATCCTACTTCTTTGAGGTGTCTCCATACTGATGTCCACAGTGGTTGCACCAGTCTGGACTCCCGCCAACAATGGATAAGAGTTCCTTTCTCTCCACACCCCCACCAGCGCTTGTTATTGGTTGATTTCTTGATAGCAGCCATTCTTTCTGGAGTGAGGTGGAATCTCAGCATTGTTTTCTTCTGGATCTCTCCAATGACCAGTGATTTTGGCAATTTTTTCATATGTTTATTTGCTAATTTTACTTCTTTGTCTGAGAAATGTCTGTTCATTTCAGAGGCCCATATTTGAATTGGGACTTTGAACTTGGGGGGGGTCTGATTTTTTTCAGTTCTTCATATATTCTACATAGTAATCCTTTGTCTGAGGTACAGCTGATAAAAATTTTTTCCAACATTGTGGGTTGTCTCTTAGCTCTGTTGGTGGTTTCTCTTGCAGTGCAGAACCTTTTTAATAAGAAGAGATACCAGTTGTGTATTCTTTGTGCTAGTTCCCATGCTACTGAGGTTTTCTTTATAAAGTCCTTTTCTTTGCCAATGTCTTCAAGAGTTCTACCTAACTTATCTTCCAGCAAGTGCAGTGTTTCTGTTTTAATATTTAGATCTTTAATCCACTTCTATTTTAGTTTAGAGCATGGTGAGATATTGGTCTAGTATTAATTTTTGGCAGGTTGAAATCCAGTTTTTCCAACACTATTTATCAAAGAAGCTATCTTTCCTCCAGTGAGGATGGTTCACTCCTTTTACAAAGATGAGGTACCTAAGTATGTCTGGAGTTTTTTCTGGATCTTCTATTCTATTCCACTGATTCTCAGGTCTGTTTCTTTGCCAGTACCATGCTGCTTTAATCATAGTGGCTTTGTAGTATAGTTTCAAGTTGGGGATTATGATTCCCCTGCCATGTCTCTGTTGCCTAGAATTGCTTTTGCTACTCTAGGTCTCTTCTGCTTCCAAATGAATTTTTGGATTGTTTTCTCCAGCTCTGTGAAATATGTTGTTCAGATTTCAATTGGCATTGCATTAAATCTATATAGCAGTTTTGAAATTATGGCCATTTTCACTATATTGGTTCTTCCTACCCAGGAATAAGGGATGTCTTTTCATTTTTTTATATCCTCTTCCATCTCTTTTATCAGAGTGCTATACTTTTCAGTGTAGAGGTCTTTGCTTCCTTCATTAGACTAATTCCTAGATATTTCATTTGAAGATTGCATTGAGTTTGTAGATTTCTTTGCATAGTATGAATATTTTAACAATATTAATTTTTTTATTCCACAAATATGGAAGGTCTTTCTATTTTTGGTGTCTTCATTAATTTCTTTCATCTGTGTTTTGTAATATTTATTGTAGAAAACATTTACTTCCTTTGTCACATTTTCTACTAGGTGGGGTTTTTTTGCAGCAGTTATATATAGGAGTACTTATTTGATTTATTTTTCAGCAAGTTAGTTATTTTGCAAAAATGCTATTGGTTTTTTTGTATGTTGATTGTACATCCTGAAACTTTACTGAATTTAACTGTTCTAAGAGATTTTTGGTAGACTTTTTAGGTTTTTGTATGCATAAAAATAAATATAGACAATTCTTCTCCTATTTAGAAGTGCTTTTTTTCTATCACTTAGTTGTTTTGGCTAAGACTAAAAGTACTTTCTTGAATAAGAGCACTAAAAACAGATATCCTTGTCTTGTCTATACCTTAGAGGAAACACTTTTAGCCTTTCCACATTTGCTAAGATGTTGGCTATAAGTTTGTTATATATAGCATTTAATATGTTGTGGTATAGTTCTTTTGTGCCTAATTCCTTAAAGTTCTTTTTCATGAAGGAATGGTGAAAATGCAAATGCTCTTTCTTAATCTATTGAGATGATTATATAGTTTTTGTTCTTCATTCTCTCAATGTGATGCATTATGCTTATGGATTTATATATTTTGAATCATCCTAGAATACTTGGGATAATCTCATATGATCATGATGTATAAAGATTTGATATATGTTGGATTCAGTTTGTTAGCATTTTCTTGAGGATCTTGGGTATGTATATTCATAAGGAAAAATGGTTTTTAGTTTTCCTCCCTCACTCCTCCCTTAACTCTCTTTCTTTCTTTCTTTCTTTCTTTCTTTCTTTCTTTCTTTCTTTCTTTCTTTCTTTCTTCCTTCCTTCCTTCCTTCCTTTCCTTTCCTTTTTGTGTCTTTGTCTGATTTTGGTAACAGAACAATGATGCATTTATATAATAAGAGTTATTTTCTGCTAGGGACAGTTTTATCTGTATTTTTAAGTCTTAATATTTTTATTTGCACAGTACAACTTCGTTTTGGAAGCAGAGTTTGTTTCAGAAACAAGCTTGCAATTCAAAGCACTTGTATATTAAAGCAAATTTCCCCATAAGAAATAATGAAATCTCAAATAATCCATTCCACAAACCATAAATTTTTACATAAAATGATTATAATACAAAATAATAAAGAAAAAAACCAATTAACCTGTACTTACCTTTAAAAATCTTTTTGGCTGGTATGAGGGAGCTGAAAGAGAAGGATTACTGTGTGGGGAGACTTTCATCATCACTACTAGAATCACTGCTATCTATTGGCTCAGTGAAATCTTTTTCTTTTCCTAAACAAGGAACCTATCAAATGACACTTACTTTTGCCTCTTTTTGAGGATTTCCTTGCTTTATTTCTAATTCTCATTAATTTGAAATTCCTGTCAATGCATTTGAAAAATTAAATATTTATGATTTTAGTCCATTTAAATCTATTGACACATTTTTGCTGCAAACATCATCAATCCCAGGTGGAGTCCCTTAGTTATTTGAGAAAAATTTGCCTGCTATTATTGGATGAAATGTTCCATATGTGACTGTTAAATGTAGTTAGTTGATAGTCTTGTGAAAGTCTTACTTTCTCAATATTTTATCCATTATTTAAAGTGGCCTGTTGAAGTTTCCATTATTGTTAAATTGTCCATTTCTCCTTTAAAGTATGTTGGCTTTTCGCTTCATAAAATTTGGTGTGACATTATCAAGTTTCAGAGTTGACTGAGTGTTGACCCTCTCCCAAAAGATACGTCCACATAGAATTCCTGAATGTCACCTTATTTGAAAAAAAAAATTGCTGATGTGATTAGGTTTAATATGAGATCATCTTATAATTTTCAATGTCTCCCTAGATTCAGTAGCAAATGTTCCTTTTTTTTCACATCAAGTTTATTGTTACATTTTAGGTATAAAATACAGTTACATTCATCATTGGGATCTTGTACCATTACATGAGTATCTTGGTTCTTATTTTTTTCCCCTTCCCTTGCCCTCCCTTCACCCCCTCCACCCTTCCCTATTTGCAAAGGCTTTGTTTCCATTTTTTTCCTTTTCTCATATTTTTTCTTTTTCCTTTCCCCTACCCCTCCCACTTCCCCTGCTCCTTTAGAACTTTTCTTCCTGTTACACAATATCAATTATACATTTTTCAAATTACAATATCAAGATCTAGGAGACATTACCACAGATTTTACAGAATTTAAAAGGATATAGAAAGCATATTACAAAAATCTGTTTTGAAATAAATTTGACAACTTCTTAGAAGTACCTTGGAAGACAAATTAATGAAACTACCTCTGGAGGAAATATAAAATTTGAATAGCACCTATTAAAGAAAGTATATTCCTAGCTTGCAAACCTACCTACATGACAACAGCAGGCTCATATACATTTTAACTGATAAATTATATCAAACAATTAAAGCAGAAAAAAGAAGAACACTTCTCCCCTCATTTTAGGAACTCAACATTGTGCTAATCCTAAAACTGGATAAAGATAATAGAAGAAAAAAGTGTGAACATAGATAGAAATTTGTTTAACAAAACAAACTATTAGAAGTCAGATCTGGCAGGATGTAGAAAGTGGTTTTGTTACAGGGATGGCAGTGTTGGTTCAGCATTGGAAGATCCACCCCCAAAAGTAATCATTTTAATAGAGGAAAGGAAAAAGCCCTATGATCCTGTCACTAGTTGGAGAAAAAGTATTGGACTAAATTCTACAGCTGTTCATGGTAAAAGCTATCAGCAAATGTTCTTATAAAATAAGTGCAGAGGAAGTCTTAAGACACATGAATAGAAAGGGTCAGTGCAGTCACAGAAACAAATTATAGTGATGCAGCTAAGGAATCTAGGGAAAGGCACCAGCCTCCAGAAGACAGAATAGGAAAACAAGGATTCTTCCCAAAGCTTCCAGAGGGAGTGGAGCCTTGCCAGTGCTTTGATTTAAGGGTGTGGCCTCTGGCATTTGGGATAATTTTCTCTTCTTACAAGCAACTATGCTTTTGATAATTTAATAAGGCACCCATAGTAACAAGTACAGGTTTTTATTGATTTATTGATACTGATTATACTTCTTGAATGGTTGAAATTTTGTAAATATAAAATTATTCCCTTTATCTCTAGTACCATTTTTTTGATTAAAGCTTACTATGTTTAATATTTTTCTATCCACTCTACTTTCTAATGATTGTAGTTTGCATGATGAAGCCTTATGTATTTTTTAATCTTTCACCTATTTGTATCTTGGCCTCTAGCTTCTGTCTTTTGTAAATAAAATATACTAGGTTTTAAAATAATCAATACTGGCAATCTCTGTCAAGCTTAGTGTTATTATTTGTATAATGGATTTATGTTAGCCATTTTAGATTTGTTAGGTAATTTTATTGATGAAGTTTGCTATATATTATAAATTATTTTCTTACTGATGGCTTAAGGGCTTAGTATATTCATCATAACCTATCATGATCTTATTTTTACTTATACCAACCTATTTCCAGTGAGATAATTACTATATAATTATTTTTCTTCTTTTTGTTGCTATTATTAATATTACATTTATTTATTAAAAACAAGAACATATTGTTATAATCATTACTTTACACAATTTAATGTTTACTAAAATGTGAATGAATGAAGAGAATAATTATATGTTTAAAACAAGTACTATACTTATACATAAAATTGTAAAAAGTTGATCTCATAGAAGTTGAGAGTAAAATGGTGTTTACCTGAGGCTATGGAGACTAGAAAGGAGGAAGGGATAAGGAAAGTTTGATTAATAGGTACTTGAAATTAGATAAGAGCAATAAGTTCTGATATCCTGTTTTACAGTAGAGTGACTATAGTTAAAAATAATGTACTGCACATTTCAAAAAGCTAAAAAAATGGTTTTGAAATTTTTCCAATAAAAATTATAAATGTTTGAAGAGATAGATACATCTAACCTCATTCACACATTACAAAATAGTCATCTAAAGATCGTGTGAACCCTATTAGAAGTACAGTTTTTTATGGTTTTATGCAGTTAAAATATTTAAATTAAAAAAATTTTTAAAGACTGATTTCATTCTGATAAACAATGAAAATATTTTTTAATCAATTTTATTCTTTTGAATCATCTTTTAAAGATTTTGTAATGTTGGTCTACAGTAGTCTTTACTAATGCCAGTCTAGTTCTCCTATATTGTCACATTCAGGGTGTTCATGCTGAAGGTTTTGTGTGTTTAATGATGTCTTATTTCTCTAATCTCTGAAAAATCAAACATCTGTCAGTCTTGTATGAGCTCTGGGAGTTGTTCAGCTCATAGACTTCCTCTCTTCTGTCTTTTATATGGTATTTGTTCTTTGTCTGGACTTGTGAAGTCCTATCATGTGAAAATGCAGCTTAGGTTTTATTTAAATATTCATGGGAGCCCCAGTGAAGATTTATAGATTTCCCTGAATTGCTATGTCTAACTGTATAGCTCCCTCCAATTTTTCAATACTCTAATCACTATGAATTCTGTTCTAATTCTGTTTATCTTAGAGAAGACTTTATGTATCTTGAATTTGTTGCAGAATAATTAATGTCAGTGCATTAGTTCATCACTATTGTCAAATGTTTCTAAGGTATTACTAAGATTTACCCTTATGTAGAGTTTCTCACTACTGCACTATTGATATTACAGTAAATGCTCTATACTTTAGAATTTATTTATTAAATCTCCAAGGCTTTCTGTATAGCTCAGGTACCTACCATTTTAGATTATTGGAATCTTCTCTTTATACCTTTACTTCTGACTTTCCAAGCCTATGTCTAGGTATCTCCATTCTGGTACTCTGTCCCCAGCATTTAGTGGGTTATTTCTTACATTTAGAGAAACCTAGCATATCTCAAGATCTCATATTCTGTTTATTGTCCACACTACTCTTTGTCCATATTATTAACTGAGTAACCAAGCTTGTTTGTCTAGGGAATCTCTTAGCTCTCCTTTCCTGTAACCAGTCTTTTGTTTATTACCAAGGTGCACTTAGGGAAAGTTTCAGGGAATGATCAACAAGTTAATGCCAATTAACTCTGTAACTAGGGTTTTGGAGTACTTCACTGTACCATTCTAGGGTATGTGTGGTCATTAAAATTTAGTGTATATATTGGCTGATTTACCCTTTCCTTGTCTGTGACAAGTTTACTTCTCCTGCTTTTCTTTTTTGTTTTTTTCAGTTTTAATTTTTGTACTACAAATAACTAGTGGGTACAGGGATTGAGAGGAGAGGTTGAGATGCTGACACCGCCTCTTGTGGATGAAGTGGCCATTACCTTTGTTTTACAGCTGTCTGCTGGATTTCTGTGAACACCGAAGACAGACTATTCCAGATAACCTCCGAGTCCATACCCACCCTTTCTAGCAGGCCAGCACAGGACTGGGGCTGGGGCTGTAGGCACTGGGTGGGAGGGGACTGGGCCTGCGGCTCAGGTGCATGGGGGACAAGGGAGAGGTTGTGGTGGAGGTGCTGGTGCTGGTGGTGGTCAGAGAGCTGCAGCCCACATCGGCACAGGGGCTCTCCTGCTTGTCTTGAGGAAGAAAGTATGCATGTGTCTCCTCTTACCTGCAAAGGGCTTGGACTTTTATGAGCTAAGATCATTTGGATTCCTTTGCATCCTCAGCTGTTAAAATATGATCATCATAGTTTACACAAGTTCTCATTTTTAGGGTATAAAAGATACTTTTGTAATTTTCTAAATGAACAATTGAAGAAGGCTTCAATGTAGTATTTTATATTTTAAGTCACATATTTTTCCTCCACATGAGAAATCTCATATTAGGGACACAAAAGATCTTTAGTGTTTAGTAGTTGAATTAAAAATAACCCCTCACCCAAAGTAAAATATTGCCATTCAAATAGAAGAAATAAGCAAAAAGTTATTAGTGCCAAGAATAAACACTCAAAGTCTGGTATTTATCATTGTTTCCCTTTAATTTCTGAACTGACAAATGATAATTGCTCAGGCAATTAAAATAATTAGGAAAATGTGGAAGCACAAAAGAAAAAGGCTTTTAGAAGTGCAATTGAAATGCATATGGAAAGATTCATGTGTGGTTGCTGCACCTTATCCTACAGCAGATTGATTACCAGGTGCTTTTTAGTAGGCCAACTATTGATAGATCACATGCCATCTGAGTTCTGTCTGGGAACAAAGCCCATTTCGAAGTGTACTTGCCTCAGAAGCTACATCTAGTTTTTAAGAAGACTTCTGAGGATCTTGGGATTTGTATTCTATAAATGCCTTGGTGATAAAGGATACTTTTCTAAGCCTACAATTTTCAATATCTTATAAATTTAGAATGTCTTTTTTTTTGGAATTCACGATTTTGTACTATCCTTAAACAATGAAAAGAGAAATATGAATAAAATCCTTGGTTTAGTCTTAGCATCTTAGAATGCTTATCCATTGTGCAAGAAAGGGCCGGGGATTTAGCTCAGTGGTTCTGGTGCCTGCCTCCCATTGTGTAAGCTGCACAGGGCAATCTGAGGGAGGCTGTGGAAGCAGTGATGCTGAACCTCTTAGAGCTTTTGATGGTATAAACAGCCTGCTCTGGCACTGCCAGAGCACTGACTGTGGCTTTCTGAGAGAAATGACAGTTTCTGTGAGGAACACAATATTTCTTGGTAAGATAGGTCCCCCTTTCCTTAAACAGAATATATCGTAGAATCAGTTGAAGAGGCATTAACTGGGTGAACCACTTCAGTGTTTGTGCCCAACTAACACATAAGCTACTCCATATTCTGATGGGATTCTGACAGCTTGGATTGGTGTCACAGATTGATGATTCCAATTTCTAAGGAGAGACTTATTTTAGAAGTAAATAGATGGGATTTTATTACTGTTTTATAAAATTTTTTCTATTACGTATGACTTATTCTGCTCAAGTATATGTTCTATTAATTTATTTATTCAGAATATTGCAGTCAACTAACGATAGTTTATAGAGCAATACCAAATTATTTCAGATAACACTCTCATGGTTTAACTAATTTAAATGTACATACCCTACAAATTAAAATTGCTCTTTGTTACATTGGAAATTTATTTTTCTCACAGAAACTCACCTATCATGTTAAACCCATGTTATACAGAACACGAAAATTTTTTGTGCACAATTCCTACTTACTTATTGTCCATCCACATTTGAAATTAAATGGATTTGGCACATAGCAAAATTTAGAAAATGATGAGGTTTGAAAGAAAGTACTCATTGAATTTGGATGAGAAGGTTTCACTAAGAATGGTGCTGATACTAGGGTCAGCAGCAATCATTTGGGAGAGATGCTTGAATGTGATAAACTGAGAGGCCTACTTCAAAATAAATTAACATGCCATTCCATTTTCCATTACTTAAACATGATGAATGATACCAAATAAATGACTTTGATTTGAAAAATAACCCTCCCACATGATATTTAGAAAGGTGGTTAGAATAACACCACCAATCAGTCAAAAATTTGTACTGAATGCTTATTTTATGTTAGGTTATTAAGTGTAAACATTTGAGTATCTACTTTGTGCAGATCACATGGCAAATTACAAAGAACACTTGAGTAGGCATTACATCGCAGAAAGCATACGTTTTCTGCTAATAAAGAGAAGGCATAGTCCTCACCTATAAAGTGGCTGTGTCCAAATACATATAGAATCAAAATGAGGTGTGTGTACACAAAAACCAAAGGAGTGAACATTATATAGTGGACTTAACTAGAGACGATCCCAACTTAGTTGGCATACAAGTTAAAGTTCTTACAGCCTTAGCAGGTGTGTTCCATAAATAGAATTGCTTTGAAGTTCTACTAAAATTAATTCTCTTTCTCTTCAACAAAGAAATTAATTTGCTTTAACCTGCACGTAGTAGAAATATCCTTTCAGATACTTTAGTAAGTTTTCAGCACCATTTCTGAGAAGTTTTTATGAAGTTCTTTATGGTTTTTTTTTTTAGTTTTAGGAATAGGATCACTTTCTGAATAAAAAACTGAATTGGACTGCTAGTGATTATTTCAATTGAAGACAGAAATCAAGAAAATTGTTTTAATTTAATTTCTTGTTATTTTCAATCAAGGGATTACAACAAGGGTTATTGCATTGTTAATATATAAATGTTGAAAGCCACAACATGGAGACAAATTGTCAATAATTCTACTAAACTATATAACCTAGACTTTCTTGCAGATAAATTTCTTTGAATATTTTAAAATCTTGGCTACCATTTGCATTGCTTTGGGATCAGGGCTTGGAAATTTTGACTTAGAATGTGGTGAAAAATTTATAATTTATGAAATTGTAAGAAAACAAGCTTCTCAAATGTCTTTGACAGTCAAGCCTCATTAATTTTCAGGCAAAGTTAGGCTTAGGCAAAGATTATTTTGATATCAAGTTTGCTATGAAATATATTTAGTCTATCTCAAATATTTTCCTAATAATATTTATCAGACTTAAAGATATCATTTTGGAAGTAAAATATCATTTTGGAAGTAATATATAACATGTAGTAAGTCACAAATTATTTCCTCATGTACAAGCAACATGTTAAGTTGAATCAACATTTCAGCCTAATCAAAAGACTTTTATCTGTAAACAGTTATCTTAACTCGCTTGGGTTAACTCTAGGTGTTTTTTAATTTAAATATTCTTGTGTATTTCAAATGTTATTTTTGCTAATTTAAAGTCCCTAAAATATTATTTTAAGAAACACAACCTCCAAAATAATTGAATAACTAATGCATATATGTGTTTCAAGGATAAATAGAAGATATTTACTATATTACCGAATTGCTCTTCCTTGCTGTGATTCTCATACCACATAATTGATGACAGGAATTGTAATCCATTTTGATGCCATTAAAGAAGTCACAGTAAGGAGGTCTTCAGTTTTAAAGAGACTTTAAATAAGCCATGATAGCATTCGGAAATATATCTCAGCTAGAATTGCTTTCCAAGATGTTTTTAACAGAAACTTTTTCAAGGGAGGAGCTTTCACGATCTGCTATGCAGTCTTTGGCCAAATGCCTCAATGAGTAATCCATTCATTCATAGTCTACCCTTCCACAGTGAACCATTTAGAGTGGTTTAAATGACTGTGTTATGACTATCCAATATGAGGATTTCAATAGTGGCAATAGTGTATCTGTGCTTTCAAGCTATATTAGGCAGTGTAACAGAATCTAGGATACATGAATACTGTCTAGACGTTACAGCTTGGCCTCTGTTGAAGCTTCTAATTGCCATATTTTAGAAAGAGAAAGAGAAGGACTGAGTGTGAGATGGAGCTATCTATACTCAGGTGTTAGGTATAGTCAGTGTTAACCATTCACTTACCTTTTGTGCAAGCTATATATGTGCGTGTTTGAATGTATGTATAAAGATGCTCCCTGACTTAAAAAATGGGTTTTATATTAATAAACCCTTCACAAGTTGAAATACCATAAATTGAAAATATGCTAAATACATTTATTCTACTTAACATCATAGCTTAGCAACACAATACACTCTAGAGTACTGATCATTTCCCCTCATAATTGTATGGCTGACTGGGAGCTGTGGCTTGCTGATGCTGCCCAGAATGGTGACAGTATATTATATTCAATATCTCTAGCCTAAGAAGAGATAAAAGTCCAAAATTCAAAGTACTTCTGCTGAATGTGTACCACTTTCATGTCATCATAAAGTCAAAATACAGATGTCAATTCATTATAAGTTGAAGACTATACTAGCTAATTTTCTGTCACTACAATGAAGTGCCTGTGGCCAAATACTTTATAAAGAAAAGTAACATATTTATTCACATCTCTGAAGGCTCAATGGTCTGATGTCAGCATTGGCTCAGCTCTGGTGGAGATCTCATAGTACACACCGGCAAGGTGAAAGCTAGTGTGAGAGTGATCTCAAAGCAAGATAGGAAACCAGAGCCTAGAAAGGAATCCGTCTTGTTCTTTTTAAAAACAATGATTTCAAGAGGATGAATTCAAGGTCTCATAAGAACTATTTCAATTTCTCCTGAAGGGAGCAATCTTAATGACTTAACCAAATCTCACTAGGCTCCACCTCTTAAAAATCTCCCCACATGACCACATCACACTAACACACTGAAGAGCAACCTTCCAACATCTAAACCCTTGAAGGCCAAGCCACATCTAAATTACAGGAATCTCTGTCTCTCTCTCTGTCTGTCTCCCCCCACCTTTATCCAGAGGAAAATGTAGATTTTTTTGTAGGAGTCGTTTTGAGACAGTGGCTCACTATGTAATTCAGGCTGGCCTTGACCTCTCTCTGTAGCCCAGGCTGGCCTAGAACTTGCCAGGATCTTCCTGCCTCAGCCTGCTGAGTGCTAGGAGTACAGGCTTGTGCCACCACACCCAAATAATGCAGATTTTTTGATACAGCCCCATTATGGGATTGTAGCAAGCAATGGAAAGTAGAAATTGATTATTTTGTCCACTGGTTATGAAATTACAAGTTTCATTAATATAACTTCTGCTAGATAACAAACTCTTCATGTTGTATAATTTCAGGGATTTATAAGTATTTTATTAATCTTGAAGAGCAAAGAGTAGTGATACACTGTTTACCTTCTTTTAAAGAACTCATCTATTATGATTTAAAATATTTCTCTGTAATGCTCTCTTAACTCTGATTTCTTTTTTGTTTGAAGAACTTCATGAACAATTTCTAATATTTCATAAGATTTTGGTTTCCCACTTCTCTATCCATAACTATCATGTCTTCCACCTTGTCTATGTTTATGGTCTATTTATTCCACTGGCTTTCCCTCCTCCTCTTATGATAGGATGAAATGCAACAGTTTTATATCTTATTTCTTTAAAGGTTTACTGAATATATATTACATCACCCTTATATTTAATTCTGGACATAAATTTCACACTGCTTTTATTTATATTATTTTACAATTAAATCTACAGTGTTCAAATTCCATGTATAAAATTATAGATATCATGATTTCTCTCTCCCATTTTTCCCCACACCTGTGCTTTAGTTCTTATTTTTATCTCTCATGATTTAATGACCTATCAAGTCACCATACATTAAAAATATTGTCATTCTTGCTGGGTGTAGTGGTTCAGGCCTGTAATTCCATCACTCGTGAGGCTGAGCCAGGAGGATTGTCACAAGTCCGAGGCCAGCTTGTACTACAAAGTTAGTTCAAGATTTCTTTTCTTGGTTGTGCACCTGTTACTACATCAATCTAGTATGAATCCAAACTCATCTACATGTCTACATTTTCCTGATAGATTTTTAACTTCCATTGATAGGGGCCAAATCATATATATTTGTTCCCATCAGGCCTAACTCAGTGCTTCTATGGAGTAGGTACTCTATAAATATTTTCTTAAATTTATTGAACACAGAAAAATTAATAATAAACTGTTCATTGTTGCTTTCAGAGAGTTAACTTTTGTTTTCTATGGAGGAAAATATTGTATTATTGGGGAATATACTGTTTTTCTATGATAGAGAGAAATATAATTTTATGTTTTGTTTCTTTAAAGGTTTAATCTAGTTTGCCTTTTCTCTATTACTTTGTTTTATACGAATGACTCTTATCAAAAATAAATTACTATTTTGAAGTGTTGTTGAAAGCAATAGAACTTTTCAGATGATTATTTCCATAGACAATCGTGAAGTAACTTAGGTTTCACCAAGGTACTTAGATGCTGGAGTTAAGACTTCTTAAATTTCTAAAGTGCAGCTTTCTGTAAAATTTTATGGGCAAAGTCCATCAATGAGGGGGCACAATTTTAAAGGACATCACTGTAGTTAGCAATATAAAAATAGTCTAATGGCTTGTGAGCATCTTTCCAATGTGTTGGGTAATGTAGTACTGGATTGCCAGTAGACTCCCCTTTAAGTGTTCTGTCCAGTTTTTGTGAGGTGAAAATCCTAGGACATTCATAATTGTTCATGTACTGCAATTATTCATTCCTTTTCATATTTGATACTTTCCCCTGACTTTCTCTATTCACAGGGAAATGCATCCTGCGTTGTATTTAAGGATTCAGATTTCTAGGAGGCAGAAGTTCCAAATTTGATACTGTGGTAATTATTGATCCAAGATAAAACACTAGAACATTTCAGATTAAAATACTTAATGCTATTCACATTTTCAAATAGCATGAATAACACACCCAATTTGATTTTAAATACATTTTGTTACAGATGATTTAGCCATTAACCTTGACAATGTCAATCTTTTCTCACAATCGTATTCCATTAAATTCACATTTCTGATAATAGAGGTGTACTTTTTGAGGATTAATGTACCACTGGCTTCTAAAAAAACAGTAAGAGGGAGAAAGAAGGGGGTAAAAGGTGAAGACACAGGGAGTAAACAGACAAGTATTATGAAAAAGAGAGACAAATAACTAAATAAGACAGAAAATAAGGGGAACAAATGAAACAAAAAGTAGACATACACTGTATAAGAATATATAAAAGAGGGCCAGGGATGTAGCTCAGCAGCACAGTGACTGCCTGACAGTTGCAGGGTCCTGAGTTCGATCCCCAGTACCAGGAAAAAAAATCCCAAGAATATGTAAAAGATAAAAGAAAAACACAAGTAGAAATATGCCAATACCACAAACCTATAAAGGCACAGACCATTGATTGGAAATGTAAATTTGTAGTAGTTCACAGAACTATAATCTCTTGCATCTGTTACAAATATGGGGTCTTATATTCTACACTGAGTTCTCAGAGAGCCTTCTCATTCTGTCTACTTTGTGACCAAAATTTTGGGTAATTTTCTCTTCTGGCCACAGTTAATTGAACCAGAAGCATACACCTGATTTGGGTACACTGTTCATTCTTTTCAGGCTAAGAATTTAGAATTGGTGCACAGAAATTCTATTAAGTTCCCAATCATCCCTTGAATCAGAAAGTTTTAAATTCCAGAATGGAGGTTGCCATTCTAGGTCAAACATGCTTGGATCGTATTTATAGAAAACATTAGAAAACTGATGTTCAGAGAGAAAAAAAATGCAGATGCAGACCCAGCCCACAGGAAGAAAAAAAAGTAGAAACAAGAGCGTACATAGGTCTAGAGGTAGGAACAGAGCTCATGCCAACGTTCTAGATCCTATTTCCATTCTATCATATGCTCAGCTACATTTTTTTCCTCTGGTTTCTATATATTTATACAAAGGCTGATCCCCACTTTAATATTTAAAATAGCTCAAATAGAAATGGCCTCAGAGTTTGTATTATTAAAACAAGTTTGCTTGGTGATTCTGATTCTCCTTGTCTACAGGCTAAAATTTGTGAAAATGCACCAAAAGAAGTTGAAGAGTTGACTTCAGGAAATCAAGATCGGTTAATAAATTGTTAGAGCATTGTTGGCTGGCAATGCACAAAGTCAAGAAGCAAGACTAAAGTAATAGCTAGGATAGGGCAGGAACTCAGTGCAGATGAAAGAAAGATATCAAAATGTCCACCACTGACTTTGGTGTGTGAGTGGTGGAGGCAGGGAAGTGATCAGACTATAATAAATACACAGGGTGGGAGCACTCAGATGCTAACATTATACACCTCACTTCTCTGGTTTTCTAGATTTATAATATGAAAAAAAAACAGCCTTGATAAAACTCTATTCTCTGAAATAATTTTACATAAATAAATATTAAACTTAAAAGTCATTTCTGATGTTTCTTTTTCTCTTAAAATATGAATAATGTCCAAGTTTTACTCAACCACTTTCAGAATATATCCATCATATGTACACTCTTTTCTCCATCTTCACAGTAACATAACTTTACTTCTCACTTAATCGCTTCCAATAGCCTTCGCTTTTTGTCTTCCTGCTGCTGTTCTCCATTCCTTCCAAACTATTTTTCTTAGGGAATCTAGGGAAATGTTTAAAAATTAGAAGTATCATACTACTTCTCTGTTTGAAATATTTAATCCCTTCCAAATTCTTTTCAGGATAAAGTCCATTCTGCACACAAGATTGCAAGCTCCTCTATGATCCCTCCAGTTTAGTCTCTTTATTTTTGGATAAAAACTTTGTGTTTTCATAATAATTTATTTTAATTTTTCACCTTCACTATATTTTTACTTTCATTTATAAAATTCATTTACATAAATATAACCAACAGCCAGATGAGAATATTACCAGTGACACTATAAAGTCATTTGTGATCCCTTAAAGTAACTCTCTCCTCCCCAAATCTAACTGGTACAATCATAAAATATTTTGACTATTTTTGAACTTTATTTGACTGTTATGTATGTCTTCCTTTATATGTTTTTTTGTTTGCTTTGCATTATGTTTGTGAGATTTGTGCATTTTTTTTGGCAGTAGTTCATGCATTCTCATTGGTATTTGGTATGCAATTGTATAAATTTAAAGCCATTTCAAAATCCATTATAACCTACCAAGGTCGCAAGTCATGTGGAACATGCCAAATCAGCCCACTGCAGACAGGCAGGTCTGCCCACACCCTACCAAGGTCGCGAGTCCCAGGGAACACACCGAATCACCCCACTCCCCTGGCAACAATCCACTGGACACCCCACCCCCTGCTCCTCTGTACAGCCACCTGGTTCCACACTACAAAGACAAAGAGGACACCAGAGCATGAGACCACAGTACTGAGTCCTGATGCTCCCGGCCCAGAGGTAGGGGCTTCTAAGCCACTGTCCCACTGCTCCTAGCCCAGAGGAAGGGGCTTCCTGGCCACCATCCCTCCCGCTGCTCCCAGTCCACAGGAAAGGGCTTTTGGGCCACAATCCCTACCACTGCTCCTGGCCCCTGTCCCACCTCTCCCAACTCAGAGGAGGTAATCCTTGCAGGCGCCAACACACACACCCCCCCAGATGAAATGAGAAAACAGGTAAATAAGTTTCAAAACCAGGCTTCCACATCAAATACAGCAACCCCAAAGGGAAATGAGATGGAACACTCTGATACTCAACAACCTGGACCCACTGAACTGGTAACAAAAGGGGATCTGGAAAAAATGAAATCAGAAATAATTTCTCAGATAACAGGAGAAATTGTGCCCCTAGTGCAAGACATGATTAATAAATCTACAGAGGAGCTCAGGAACATGATGGAATCCCAACATAGGAAACAAATGGAATCCATAAAACAGAGGCAAATAGATTTCCAGGACATGAAAAACTCCATTGAAAGTCTACACAGCAGAATGAGCCAATGTGAGGACAGAATTTCAGATATAGAAGATAAGATTGCAATTAGTGACCAGGAAAAGAAAAATTGCTTCAAAATTATAAGGGAACATGAGAAATCAATCCAGCAGCTGCTAGATGATGCAAAGAAGAATAACATAAGACTGATAGGGCTCAATGAAGAAACAGGAGAGCGTGCAGATGACATAAAAAACTCTTCACAGAAATAATGGCAGAAAATTTCCCAAGCAGGGGAAAAGAGCTTGAGATACAGATAAGTGAGGTATATAGGACTCCAAATAGCCTTGATCAAAAAAAGTCTACACATAGGCATATAATTGTTAAGATTCCAGAAACACAACAAAAGAACAAAGTTCTACAAGCAGTCTGAGAAAAGAAACAACACATACAAAGGAAAGCCCATCAGAATCACAGCAGACTTCTCAACACAAACCCTCAAGGCAAGAAGAGCTTGGAGTGACATATTCCAAGCCCTAAAAGAAAACAGCCTCCAACCCAGATTGATGTACCCTGCAAAACTATCTTTCAAAATGGATGGAGAAATAAAATACTTTCATGACAAAGAGCACCTTAGGAACATCGTGAATACCAAACCAGCACTACAAAAAATTTTACACAATATCCTAGGAACAGACATTGAGGATTACAACCCCAGGAAGCAAAGCAGAATGAACCCTTCTGGCATGACCAGAAATTAAATGTAAAGGGGGAGAACCCAAAAAAAGAAAATGTCATGGCAATGACAAGTCAGTACATTTCAGTTATAACCATCAATGTTAATGGTCTCAATTCACCAATCAAAAGAAATAGACTGGCAGAATGGGTCAAGAAGCAAAATCCAACCATATGCTGCATAAAAGAAACACACTTAATTCAAAAGGAAACTCATAGACTGAAAGTTAAAGGGTGGAAAACAATACTCCATGTGACAGGAACCTGAAAAAAAGCAGGAGTAACTATCCTCTTTGCAAATCAAGTAGATTTCAAACCAACACTGATTAAGAGAGATGAAGAAGGACACTACATCCTTGTAAAGGGAAGAATCCAAGAGGAAGAGATGACAATCATAAATATCTATGCACCAAACACGAGTGCACCCAACTATATAAAACAAATACTAACGGGCATGAAAAGTCATATGTGCACTAATACAATTGTAGTGGGGGACCTCAACACCCCACTGTCACAAATAGATGAACTAGGCTAAAAATAAGTAATGAAATACTATAACTCAATCGAACTCTTGAACAAATGAACTTAACAGATGTCTACAGAGTCTTCCACCCCAATACACATTCTTCTCAGCTGCACATGGGTCATTCTCCAAAACAGACCACATACTCACACATAGAACATGTTTAAGTAAGTGCAAAGGAATTGAAGTTATCCCTGTATATTATCAGACCATAGTGCGATGAAATTGGAGATTCACAGCAAAAGAAACTCAAAAAATGTCATAAACACATGGAAATTAAACAACACACTTCTGAATAGCCAATGGGTCACAGAGGAAATTAAAGAAGAAATCAGACAGTTCCTTCAATTAAATGACAATGACAATACAACATATCGGAATCTATGGGACACAATGAAAACAGTCTTACCAGGGAAATTCATAGCAGTGAATATGCATATTAGGAAAACAGAACGAGCCCAATTAAACAACCTCATGCTGAACCTCAAGCTTCTACAAAAATAGAGCAGGACAAACCCAGAGCTCATACAAGGGAGGAAATGATAAAGATCAGAGGAGAAATCACTGCAATGGAGACTAAGAGAATGATACAAAAAATCAATGAAGCCAAGAGTTGGTTCTTCAAAAGAATCACCAAAATTGACAAAAAATTAGCCAGCCTTATCAGAAAAAGGAAAGAAAAGACCCAAATCCATGCAATTAGGAATGAAAAGGGTGAAATTACAACACACCCAGAAGAAATCCAGAGGATCATCAATACCTACATCCAGAACCTATACGCCAATAAGATGGAAAACACAGAAGAAATGGACAGATTCCTAGATACATATAAATTACCAAAGTTGAATGAAGAAGACCTAAAAATTCTGAACAACCCAATATCAACCAATGAAATTGAAAACATAATTACAAACTTATCACCTAAGAAAAGCCCGGGCCCTGATGGCTTCACTGCTGAATTCTACAAGACATTTAGAGAGGAACTGCTGCCACTACTGTTTAAACTCTTCAATGAAATTGAAAGGGAAGCAATACTCCCAAATTCATTCCTGGAAGCAAGCATCACCTTGATCCCCAAAGCAGAGAAAGACCCAACCAAAAACGAGAACTATAGGCCAATCTCACTAATGAATATAGATGCAAAAATCCTTAATCTAAATATTAAAATAGAAACCCTGAACCAGTTGGAACCAAGGTTAGTTAGAACTCTTGAAGACATCAAGATTTTATGGAAAAGATTTTATGAACAAAACCTCAGTTGCCCGTGAACTAGCACAAAGAATCAACAAGTGGGATCTCTTCTTATTAAAAAGCTTCTGCACAACAGGAGAAACCACCAGCAGTGTGAAGAGACAATCCACAATGTTGGAAAAAATCTTCACCTGCTCTTCCTCAGACAAAGGTCTACTATCGCAAATCTATAAAGAATTTTAAAAGATCAGACTTCCCAAATTTAAAGATCCAATCTGAAAATGGGCATCTGAAATGAACAGACGTTTCTCAGACAAAGAAGTTAAAATAGCAAATAAATACATGAAAAAATGTTCTACATCACTGGTCATTCGAGAGATGCAAATGAAAACAAAGCTGAGATTCCACCTCACTCCAGAAAGAATGGCTGCTATCATGAAATCAACCAAAAACAAATGCTGGCAGGGCTGTGGGGGAAGAGGAACCCTGCTTCACTGCTGGTGGGAGTGTAGACTGGTGCAAGCACTGTGGAAATCAGTATGGTGATACCTCAAAGAACTAGGACTGGAAGTCCCATTTGACCCTGCTATTCCACTGCTGGGGATCTTCCCCAAAGAATTAAAAGAATCATACCACTGTGATATATGTGCACCCATGTTCATAGCAGTTTGTGATAGCTAAAACTTGGATACAGTCCAAATGCCCATCAACTAGAGACTGGATAAAGAAAATGTGGTTTTGTTTATGAAATGGAGTAGTACTCAGCCATAAATAATGAGAAATTAGAGACATTTATAGCTAAGTGGATGCACATTGAGGCGATACTCTTAAGTGATATAAATAGGACACACATGTATAAATACCCAATAGTTTCTCTAGTGTGAGAAACTGAAAGTGTAAATAAGGACTACAATGTATAATAGGGAATGTGAAATAGGAAGAAAAGGGGCAAAGGGGAAGGAAGTGGGAGGCCTAGGGGAAAGGATAGAAGGGAATGGGATTAATATGAGAAAATGAAAAAATAGGAACAAATCTTTGCAAATAGGGAGGAATGGAGGGGTTGAAGGCAGGGCTGGGCAAAGGTAAAAAATAAGAACCAAGAGAGATTATGTAAACTTGCAAATTTCCAATGATGAATGTCATTATATTGTATACCTAAAATGTACCAATGATTAGAATGAATAATCGATAATGCAAAATAGGAAGACACGGCCCAAAGGGGTTGGGGTAGTGGGAGGGGCAGGGGAAAGGAAAGAAGGGAAAGGTAAAATGCTGAGAAATGGAAAAAATGGAAATAAAGTCTTTGTAAATAGGGAAGGATGGAGGGGGTGAAGGGAGGGCTAGGAATGGGGAAAAAATACGAACCAAGATACATTATGTAAAGGTACAATTCCCAATGAGAAATGTAATTGTGTTGTATACCTAAAATGTACTAATAAAAGAAAAATAAATAAATAAATAAATAAATAAATAAATAAAATCCATTATATTCTTTATGGACATTTGGACAATTTCTATTTTGTGGTTATTATAAATTAACCTGTTTGAGCTTAAGTAACTGCCGTATTATGTATCCTGTTCTTCCTTAATTAAACTAATTTAGATACCATTTTACCAAATAGACTTATCTACCTCACTATCCCAAATTGGGTTAATTGAACTTTTGTTTAACCATGGAGACCTGTATTTCTCTCTAATAGATCACTTATCAGCCTTTAATGAAATCTGTTTGCATGCATGTTTTTCCCAACAAGCTGCATACAACGAAGGAGTCTACCTTATTAATCTTGGTATCTCTAGTACATAGTAGAGCTCCTGACACATAATAATTCAACATCTGCTTAGTGAAATTTAAATATTAACATGGTAGATAAGGAATGATGAATACTGAAGAGTCCTGGATTTTTCAATTTAATAAACTATAAAATTTTTGATCATCTACAGTATACTCAGACTTATGTTAGGTGATGTGGGGCATGCTAAATAGTAAAAGTAATATACAGTTGAAAGGTTCTGTGTAATAATTTTGTAGGGCATTGAAGGAGGTAGGTCATGGTTTAGGAAAGAGTGGTGTTAAGACCATGATTTCAGATCTGGTAAATTTAGCTTTCAAAATTCTCATCCATTCTGAAAACTAAACAGTCTGTTAAGACATAGTTATGTGACACATGACAATGTTTCAGTCAATGATAGACTATATGTATGACATTGTTCCTATAAGTTGTATCAGCGAATGAGGTTGGAGCCTTTGTATTTGGTGTAGATAGTCTAAAATGTTTAGAAAATGAGAAAATCACCTAATGGAGCATTTCTTGGAACATATCCCCCATGTGAAGAGATGTGTGACCATTTGGCTTACTTTTGGACTAATAAATATAGGGCTTACTACTCATAGAGACTTCCTTATATTACTAAAAAACGTGCTATTTCAGTATGAAGTAAGAATCCAAATGAAGCATTTCAGAAAGCCAAATGACAAATCTTGTACAAGATGATGAGGTTAGGAGTCATCCCAATGATGGTTAAAATACTGAAAATACAGAGAAACATGCATAGGTAGAATAAATAGAACAGAGTGGTAATGGAATATGGTGGTGTGAAAGTACCTTATAATGAAGAAAAAAGGACACGATTGAAATGTTTGGTCAAAAAAATCTATTACACTAAATATTTTAATGGAGCATGGTGATATGTAATAATTTTTAATTGTTATTCTTCATATAAGTATAGAGATATTTTCTAGATTTAAGTAGAGCTTGAAAACACAATTCTCACATTAAAATATTGTTATGCTCTATTAAAATAAAATTTGCATTGAGTTCTCATCAAGGCTTTTAGATTTATTTATTCGTGGATCCAGGGCATATTTTATCCTGTGGAACAAAGATGCAATAGAAAGTTTTCATCAACAGGTTCAGACAAATCTTTACAGAAAGGAGTTCTTAGGCTTTAAAGACTGAGAGAACCTAAGATGATTCTAAGGCTACTGCCATATTAAGATTTTCTCATCCTAGCGGCGTATGATAATCACAGGGGCAAGGATAGAATTTGAAAGGTGGAATTTTCTAGTTACAGCCTCCAGAGATTCTGATTTATTTCCTCTCATATGCAGTAGACCACATCATCAGAAAAAAACAAAGAAAAAAAGCTAGGTCATGAGATTTACCTTTACGTTAAAACACCAAAAGCATGATCCTTAAAAAGAAAAAAAAAATCAAGTAGTATTTTAAAAACTTATACCAAAAACTGAGAGAAAAAAATAGAACAATATCTATTTGATAAGGAACAAATGCCCAAAATATTCTCAAAAACTTATAAAATTAACAATGAGAAAAGAACAATTAAAATGCATAAACTATCTGAACACACACTTTACCAAAGAAAATATGCAGATGGTAAATAAAAGTGAATGAACTGTCATTAAGGAATTGCAAATCAAAGCGACAAGATACCACTAAACACTTTAGAATGGGTAAAATTCAAAACATTGACAACAGCAAATGCTGAAGAGGATGTGGAGAAACAAAAATTGTCATTCATTACTGCTGGGAATGCAAAATGTTACAGCCATTTTGGAATAAAGTTTGACAGTTCTGCAAAACCAAATATAGTTTAAGCATACAATCCAGCAAATTTGCTTCTTGTTATATACCTGAGTTAGTTGAAAACTTATATTCACACAGAAACCTACACAGAGATGTTTATAAGATTTGTGTTAATTGCCAAAAAATGGAAACAATGAAGATGTCCTTCAATTGGTTAATGAATAAACAAACTGTAGAATATTTATACAACAGAATACAATTCAAGAGAACATAAATGAACTAGCAAGCCACAAATAAACATGGAAGGCATTAAAACATACTGCTAAGTGAATGAAGCCAACTTGAAAAGACTACACATTTTATAATCATGACATTTTTGACAGCAAAATTATGGACACAAAAAGGCCAGTAGTGGCCAGGGGTTCTGGGAGGTAGATGGAGAGATGGATATGTGGAGCTAGAGAATTTTTAGGGCACTAAAACTATTCTGTATGCTATAGTAATGATGGATACTTAACATTGCATACTTTTAATATTTGTCAAAATTCAAAAAGTGTAAAACACAAAGAATAATTCCTAATGTAAATTATGGATTTTAGTTAACAATAATTTTTCAGTATTGGTTCATATATAGTAAAAAATCTATCCTAATAGCATAAAATGTAAATAAAAAAGGAAACCATTCAAGGATAGTAGGTGCCGACTTTGAACAATTCTATCACTTTTTTTTCTGTGAACCTAAAAATATTCTTTGAAAAAATTATTAATTAAAAACTTTTGCCTTGATTGTTTAATATGCTGTCATGTTAGAGAATCAGTGAATGAAAATTCCTAGTTTGGACTGTACAAAGGTTGGAGTGATTTATCAAAATAGGGAATATGGAAAGAGATATTAACATATGAATGATGGAATTCTGTATCACATAGGTTTATTTGGTGTTACCTGTGAAAAATCCATGTAGAGATGCCAGGTAGAAGTTTCTTTTTCTCCTGTCATGTTCCATATAATATTTCAGACCCAAAATACTTCCCTAATTGCCATTAACAAGTGCAATATGTGAAAAGGAATCAGTTCAGAATTTAAAAGCCTATTTGATTTAAATAAAATGAAGAATAATAAGCAGAAAACATTGTTGACCTCAAATTTCCATTCACAGCAACAGTGCTTAAATCAGATTTCCCACTTTGCCTGTTGGTATATCTTTTGCCTCAAAACAATACAATTTCCCTTGGGATGTATTTCTTAAATTAAAAAAGATAACAAAGAAGTAGAAAGAAGAAAATAAGCACTAAAACACCTCATGCCACTGGAAAACAAAAATATACTTATACATAGGTGATATTCATATAAATAAACTTAGGAAATGTAATATATTCCTCCAAAAATGTTATTTTTACTAAATAAACAAATACAACGTCTGTTAAAAGATAGTTATTCTTTTTGTTTATGGATATATAAAACAATTTACAATTCTTCTCAAAGCAGTTAAAAACTGCATTTTGATTTCTGCTGTTTAGTTCATAATAGCAGCCATTCCTTCTGGGTGAGGTGGAATCTCAGCATTTTTTTCATCTGCATCTTTCAAATGACCAGTGATGTTGAACATTTTTTGATATGTTTATTTGCTGCTTTTACTTCTTTGTCTGAGAAATGTCTGTTCATTTCAGATCCCCATTTTTAAATTGGGTCTTTATATTGGGAGGGTCTTATTTTTTTGAGTTCTTTATATAGTCTAGATAGTAGAAGATTATTACTATTCTTTGCAGCATTTTTTGCTCTTTGTAGTACTTCAAATATTACCGTTGCTATTGCTATTTCTTATTGTTCTTTCTTATGTTATCAGACTTGCTTTGTAATTACTTGACCTTCTATACTTTTTAAAGTTTTCCTTTGAATAATTGTAGACTTACAGTATGTCACAAAAATGCTTATAGAGGTCCTATGCACTCTTCACCCGGAACACATATTAAAAACTTGTATAGTTATATAAGGACTAGAAAAATGATATTAAAACAAATTACAGAACTTATTCAGTACCTGTCAGTATGACATGCACTCAAGTTCATTTGTGTATAATTCTATCTAAATTTATATTCTGTATACAATCGCCACAATAAAAAGAGAAGTATTCCATCACCTTTCAAAAATGTTAGATAAATGAAATGATTTAGTATGGAATCATTTAGATTATCCTTTTAAAACTCAGCATAATTTCCTTAAAATCAATCCATGGTATCTTTTGTTAGAAATAGTTACTCCTGTTTATTACCCAGACTGGTGTTTCATTGTATAGAAAAGCCGTTGTATGTTTAGCCATTTGTCTATGGGAGGATTACATATTTTTTGTTTTTAGCTATTATAAATAAATCTGTTGAAAAAATTGGTGCATAACTTTTTCAGTGTGAACATTAAGTTATTTATTTGAAATAAATGCTCATTTCTAATTTCTGAATTGTATCATAAGTTCATGTTAATTTTTAAGAAACTGCCATTCCCATTTCCAAAATAGCTGCATTATTTTGTATTATCAGAAGGAATGTCATTGATCTAAATTCTTTACCTTCTTGGTCATATTTAGTATAACCAATGATTTAAAAATTCGCCATTTTTACAGGTGAGTAATCATATCTTATGATTTCATTTTGCATTTTCCTAATAGCTGGTGATGTTGAACATCTTTTATAGTGCATATTTTTCACCTGTATATTTTCTTTAATGAAAAGTCTGTTGAAATGTTTCTTTTGTTAATGCTGAGTGTTGAAATTTCTTGTATATGCTAAATACTGGTGATTTTTCAGACATGAGATTTGCAAATAATTTCTTCTGACCAGAAGCTTATCTTTTCACCCACTTCTCAAAATCATTTAGGGAGTATTTAATAGTTTTTAAATGAAATTTAAGTCATAATTTCTTCCTTTGGTTTCAAATCTAATAACACTTTGCTTAGCTCAGCTGTAAATCCTTAATATTTTTTATCTGTTTTTTGAAATTTAATATTTTAAATTCAACTCCACAACCTCTTCTGAGTTAGACATTTTTGTATCAGACATGAGGTTTAGGTGCAAATTGACTTTTTTGAGCAACAGATATCTAAATACTCCACAATCATCTGTTGAAAAATCTTCCCTTTCTCTGTTGGATTGCTTTGTACCTTTGTTTAAAATTAATTAAGCACATTTGTATAGGTCTGTTTCTCAGTTCTCTATTCTATTGAATTCATTTATATATCCACCCTTTTATCAATACTCTTTTGCTTACAATAGTTATATAAACATTGCCATTAGGAAGAATGATTCTTCACATTTCAATTTTTAAAGTTGTTTTACATACTAACATTCTTTTTGCCTTTCCCTACAAACTTCAGAATAAGCCTGTTTGTATCTATAAAAACACTTGCTAGAAATTTTACAGGAATTGCACTAAACATATAAGTCAACTTAAGGAGAATTGATATCGTTAGCATGCTGAGTCTTACAACCTATAAAAATATTAAATCTCACTAATTATAGATCCAATACAAATTTTGGTGTTTTCACTAAGATTTCCATTTTAAGGCAGATTTAAATGGCATTGTGTTTTTTTTATGAGTACATTTTTAATATACAGAAATATGATTAATTTGCATTGTTGGTATTGTTTTCTGTGACTTGAGTAACAGCTTGATTTTAGGGTTTTATTAAAATAGATTGCTTAACATTCTCTATGTACATGTCTAGTCATCTGCAAGTAGGGATAGTTTTTATTTCTTCCTTTTTATTATAATCTGCATGAATTTTGCTTCCTTTTCTTATGTGCTACCTAGAACTTCCAGTCTTTATGAATAAGAGTAAAAAGAGCAAACATCCTTGGGTTTTTCTGGAAACATAGTTTTTTAGTATGATGACAGTTCTAGTTTCTCTTCATTTCTTTCTTTCTTTTTTATGTAGATTTTCTTTATCAAGTTTATGAATTACCTTTCTATTCCTGGTTTCCACTGAAAATTTATATAATGAGTGTTAGAAGTTGCTATGAGTTAGAGATAATAGATAGATAAATAGATAGATAGACAGATAGATAGATAGATAGATAGATGGATAGATAGGTAGATTTTCATTTTTAGATGTGTGATGATATGTTGTCCAGGCTGATCTTGAATTCTTGGGACTAATGATCCTTCTACCTTGGTCTCTACAGTAGCTGGGCTTAAAAGCATGCATACACCACAATACCAGGCTGTGTTAAAACTTTTTTATGTGTCAATGGTAATAATCACATAATTTTTCTTCTTTAGTTCATTACTATGGTGAATACATTGACTAATCTTTATTGAACTGGGCGTGTATTATTGTAACACATTCCACTTGTTGGGTCATGTTGCATAATTCAGTGTCTACACTGTGGGATTAGAGTTTCTGATACTTAATTGAGAATTTTGTATGTAATTTTAATGAGAGATATTAGCTTGTAGAATTTTTCATAATTATCATTTTCTGGTTTTGGGTATTACTGGCCTCCTACATATGTTCAGGAGTGTACCCTACTGTTCTATTTTCTGAAAGGAAGAGATTGTATAAAATTGATGATAATTCTTCACCTGTGTTTTGCATTAAAGCTGTTGAGAGCTAGAGATTTTAGGGCATTTTAAATTCTGAATTCAATTTCATTATTGGTTATAGGGCTACTCAGATTATCTATTTCATTTTGGTTGCATTTGAGCAGTTTATGATTTTTGAGCTATGGGTCAATTTCATGGAAATTGTCAAATTTAGGTATGTAACATTGTTGGTGTTTTTTTACTTATTAGGTTTTTAATACTGCACATTGTATAGTGATATCCTGTTTTCATTCATGATATTGAAGATTTGTATTTCTCTCCTTTTGTCTGCTTTGACAAAGTTTACCATATTTATTTAAATTTTTGAAAACTCAAATTTTTGTTCCTTTGATTTTTTTCTATTTTTGCCTTTTTAATTTTATTGATTTATGCACTTATTTGTATTATTTGCTTCTTCCTGCTTGCTTTGGATTTATATTACTTTTTGTTTTCCTAGTACCATGAGGATAAGCTAAGTATTTTGACTAGAGACCTTTCTTCTTTTTTAATATGCACATTTAGTCCTATAAATTTCCCACTCAGCACTGCTTTACTTACATCCAAAAAATTGGTATACTGTCTTTTCATTGAGGTTTTTGTATTTTATTAAAATTTAGCCGAGAATTTCTTCTTTATTATTTAGATTTTTTTTAAATTTTCAAATGTTTGGAGATTTTTCTGTTGTCTCTCTGTCTTTGATTTCTAGCTTGAATACTTTATATTCTGAGAATATATCTTATATTATTTCAATCATTAAAATGTTACCCAGTTTTGCTTCTTGCCATAGGACATGGTATATCTTGTGAATGCTCAATGAGTGCTTGGAAAGTATGTCTATCTTACTGTAGCATGGAAGTGTTCTATGAATGTTTATCAGTTAGTGTTGGTTATTAGTGTCATTCAGTTTTATGTATCATTGATTATAATATTCCTGATACTTTTAATAATTAGTGAAAGTGAGGTGTTAAATTTTGAAAGTATAATTGTGAACTTTATTTCTTTGAATATTCTATTAATTTTTGCTTCTCATAAATTGTTTCTCTTCTTTTTATGCATATATTCAAAGGACTTTTATGTATTTTGTGAATTTATTCTTTTATTATTGTGTAATTTTTATCCTTAGTAACTTTTTGTGTTCTTTAGTATATTGCATCTGATATTAACATAGCTGCTGTTGATTAAATTTATTTCAATATCATAATAATATATATTTTGTATCTTTTTATATTCTACCTATTTCTTTCTTTGAAATGAGTTTCATGTTTATAGAATGTAATCGCTTCTGGGTTTTTATCTACTCTATCAATCTCTGTCACTTGCTTTTCTATTTTACATCTTTAAATTAATTTTTTTATATTCTAGGGCATAAGTCTGTCATTCTTAAAGTATTTTATTAGTACACATTGTTAGTACATAGTGAACAAATTCATCATGGGAACTTCATACATGTACATAACAGATCTCAATTCATTTTTATCCCTATCCTCACTCCTCCCTCTAACACCCCCCTCCTCATTTACAAAAGCTCTATTTTCATTTTTCTTCAATTCTTTTTTCCAAATCACCTTTTTCTTCCTTTTCTCCCCTCTCCTCCTCATCTCTTGTTCCCCTTCACATTTGAACAAGTTCTTCCTACCATTTTATTATCCATTTACTATTTCTTACTTATGTTTCCTGTTTTCCAATTCTCTCTTCTTTGCTTCTTGTAGTTTTTTAAATAATTTTGTATTAGTTTGTAGTACATAATGTTTACATTTCCCGTGTGAAATTTTAAATGTCCATAATACGTGTTAATCCCTTTTCTTCATCCCTATTCCCTTCCCTCCATCCATCTCTTGATTCACTTCCATTTTTTGTACATTTCACAATACACAATGTTTACATGTTGTTGTTTTGTTGAGCCAGGTTCTCACTATGTAATTCAGGCTGGCCTTGAACTCTTGCAGATACTCCTGCCTCAGTCTCTAGGGTCCTGTGATTATAGGAGTACCCCACCACACCTGGCTGTTGCGTCTATTTTTATCCATTCTGTTTTTCTCCATTTCCTTTCTGAAGTTCTAAATCGTATTCTGTTATCATTTCCTTTCTTTTTGATAGCTTTTCTTAGGTATTTTAGAGAGTAGGTCTGTTATCAACAAATCATCCTAGTTTTTCTTTAAATAAGAATGTGAAACTGAAGTGTTAAAGTTTGAAAGTACAGTTATAAACTTTGTTTTCTCCTTAATATCTAAAAGAAGTTTTCACTGAATACAGAATGCAGTTGACAGCACTTTGATTCTTTCACTTGATAAATTATCTGCTATATCCATCTGACTTCCATGATTTCAGATGATAAAAGGTTGCAATTCAAATTGATGTTTCCCTGTAAGTAATGTACTGTTTCTCTCTTACTGTTACTATGTGCTTTGGTCTTGTCTTTGTATTTCAGAATGCAAATATGCTGGGTTTTCATGCTTATTATGTTTGAATTTATTGTGGTTGGGGCTTGTTCAGCTTACAACTCTGTTGTTTTATGTCTTCCATCAAATTTGCAAAATGTTTAGCCGTTATGTCTTCTGAAGCTTTTCAAATTTCATTGACATTTTTCTTTTAATTAAGCTCCAATTATATAAAGGCAAGAACTTGTGGCCCACCCAGATACCATCACTAAGTGCGCACAGATGCCAGCAAGAAGCCTGCTTGGACCAGAGCTGTGTGGGTGCACACAGGTCCCCGCCAGGACCCTGCCCAGACCACAGCAGCTTGGGCCCACAGGACCCAGCCAAAGGCCCACCTGGAAAAAAGCTGCACAGTCACAAAAGCAACAACCAGAGGCCTGCCCTTATTCCATCACTAAGTGCTCACAAAGCCCAGCCAGAAGCTCATCAGACACCAGCAACTCAAGTGAATAGCCCCTAGCCAAAGGCCCTCCCAGACAACAGCTATGCAGGTGGGCAGGCCCAAGGCAGAGGCATGCCCATATGCTATCCCAAGTGTGCAAAGGCCCTAGCCAGAGCCCTGTCTGGACAACAGGGCAGCACAGGGATTCAGAAGGATGCCATTCAAATCCTGGTGGTGAGCAGCATAGAAAAGCCCTCTCAGTGGCTTGCTGAGAATTGAAGACCACTGGGTGAGCAAAAAGTTGTCTCAACAAAGGCACAGCAGGCTGCATCTATTGAAATGAGAAGATACTTAAAAAAGGCTCAAAACCATACATCCACAGGCCCGGGATTTCGCTCAGTGGCACCATGCCTGCCACACAAGCAAAAGGTTCTGAGCTCTATCTATGCTACCAAAAAATTTAAAAAAAAACCTCAGACTTCCAGATCACATAAGGAAACCTCAAAGGGCAAAGAGATGGAACAATCTGACACTAAACCACCTGGACTCCCTGAACTGGCAATGAAAAATGATCTGGAAAAAATGAAATCAGAAATAATTTCTCAGATAACAACAGAGACTGTGCCCATAGTTCAAGACATGACTAATAAATCTAGAGCAAACACAGATAAAAAAAAAATAGAGGAGCTGAGGAACATGATGGAATCCCAGCATAGGAAACAGTTGGAATCCATAAAACAGATGCAAACAGATTTCTAGGAGATTAAAAACATCACTGAAAGTTTACACAGCAGAATGAGCCAATGTGAGGACAGAATATCAGACATATAACATGGGATTGCACAATGAGACCAGGAAAAGAAAAATTTCTTAAAAATAGAAGGGATAATGAGAAATCAACCCAGGAGATGGTAGATAATGCAAAGAAGGATAACATAAGAGTGATGAAAGTTAATGAAGAAACAGGAGAGAGTGCAGACAACATAAATAAAAATTGTTCACAAAATCAATGGCAAAAAACTTCCCAAGCAGGGGAAAAGAAATTGACATACAGATAAGTGAGACATATAGGACTACAACTAATCATGATAAAAAAAAATCTACACCTAGACATATAATAGTTAAGATTCCAGAAATTGAACAGAAGAACAAAGTGCTAAAGCAGTTAGAGAAGAGAAACAAATCACTTACAAAGGAAAGCCCATCAGAATCACAGCAGACTTCTCAACACAAACCCTCAAAGCAAGAAGAGCCCGGAGTGACACATTTCAAGCCGCAAAGGAAAACAACCTCAAACCCAGATTGATGTATCCTGCAAAACTATCTTTCAAAATTGATGGAGAAATAAAATACTTTCATGACAAAGAGCACCTGAGGAACTTCATGAATACCAAACCAGCCTTCAAAAAATTTTAAATAATATTCTAGAAAAAGAAAATGGGGATCACAACTCTAGGAAGCCCAGCAGAATGAATCAATCAAACATGAGAAGAAATTAAATGTAAAGGGGAAGAATCCAACAAAAACAAAAGGTCATGACAGGGATAAGTCAATGCATATCAGTAATTGCCATCAATGTTAATCATCTCAATTCACCAATCAAAAGAAATAGAGTGGCAGAATGGGTCAAGAAGCAAAATCCAACAATATTCTGCATACAAGAAACACTTAATTCAAAAAAAACCTCATACAACTGAAAGTCAAAGGGTGAAAAACAATATTCCAAGTGACAGCAACCTGAAAAAAAGGAGTAGCTATTCTATTTGTAGATAAAATAGATTTCAAACCAACACTACTTAAGAGAGACAAAGAAAGCCACTACATCCTTGTAAAGGGAAAATTCCAAGAGAAAGAGATGACAATCATAAATATATGTATGCACCAAATACTAGGTGCACCCAACTGTATAAAACAAACACTAACGGACATGAAAAATCAAATAAGCACTAATACAATAGTAGTGGGGGACCTAAATATGCCACTGTCACAAATAGATCAATTAGACCAAAAATAAAGAAATACTAGAACTCAATCAAACTCTTGAATAAATGGGCTTACCAGATGTTTATAGAAGGTTCCACACAACAAAATCAGAATACAACATTCTTTTCAACTGCACATGGGTCGTTCTCCAAAATAGACAACATACTACCTCATAGAACATGTTTATGTAAGTGCAAAGGAATTGAAGTTATCCATTGTGTTGTATATTATCAGACCAGTGTTCAATGAAATTGGAGATCAATAGCAAAAGAAACCACAAGAATTTCATAAACCCATGAAAATTGAAAAGCACACTTCTGAATAACCAATGGGTCACAGAAGAAATCAGACAGTTTCTATAATTAAATGACAATGGCAATGCAACATATCAGAATCCATGGGACACAATGAAAGCAGTCTTATGAGGGAAATTCTTAGTAGTGAATACTCATATTAGAAAAACAGAGCAAGCCCAATTAAACAACCTGATGCTGAACCTCAAGCTTCTGGAAAAAGAAGAGCAGGACAAACCCAAAGCTCATACAAGGGAGAAAATTATAAACATCAAAGCAGAAATCAATGCAATGGAGACTAAGGGAATAATAAAAAAAAATCAATGAAGCAAATAGTTGGTTCTTTTAAAGACTAAGCAAAACTGACAAACCCTTAGCCAACCTTATCAAAAAATGAAAGAAAAGACCCAAATCCATGCAATTAGGAATGAAAGGGTGAAATTACAATGGACCCAGCAGAAATCCAGAGGATCATCAATACCCACTTGAGAAGCTATACACCAATAAGATGGAAAACACAGAAGAAATGGACAGATTTCTAGATACATGTGAATTAGCCAAGTTGAACGAAGAAGACATAAAATTCTTAACAATCCAATATCAGTGAATGAAATTGCAAACACGATTAAGAACTTACCTACTATGAAAAGCCCGGTCCTGATGGCTTCACTGCTGAATTCTATAATACATTTAAAGAAGATCTGTTGTCACTATTGTTTATTATCTTCAATGAAATTGAAAGGGAAGCAATACTCCCAAATTCATTCCTGAAAGCAAGCATCACCTTGACCCCAAATAGAGAAAGATCCAACTAAAAAAGAGAACTATAGCCCAATATCACTAATTAACATAGATGCAAAAATCCTCAATAAGATACTGGCAAAGAGAATGCAGACAATCATCAAGAAGATCATACACCCTGACCAAGTGGGATTCATCCCGGGGATGAAAGGATGGTTCAAAATGTGCAAATCAATAAATGTAATATACTATATCAATAGAGCCAAGGACAAAAACCATATGATCATCACAATGGATGCAGAAAAAGTGTTTGACATAATCCAAAACACATTCATTATAAAAATCCTACAGAAAATTGCAATAGACAGTCTCCATCTCAACTTGATAAAAGCCATCTATGAAATACCAAAAGCCGATACCATACTAAATGGTCAAAACCTGAAATCCTTCACACTAAAATCAGGAACAAGACAAGGATGTCCACTATCACCATTCCTGTTCAATATAGTTTTGGAAACATTAGCCACAGCAATTAGAGAAGACAAAGAAATAAAAGGAATAAAGATAAGAAATGAAGAATTTAAATTCTTATTATTTGCAGGTGACATGGTACTCTATATAGGAGACCCCAGGTGTTCCACCAAAAGTCTTCTAGACTTAATAATCAAATTCTGTAAAGTAGCTGGTTACAAGGTCAACACACAAAAATCAATAGCCTTCCTGTATAGAAACAACAGACTCACAGAAAGAGGAACTGAAGAAAGAACTCCCTTCACAATAGCATCTAAAAAAGAATGCCATACCTCAGAATCAACCGAAGGAATAAAATCAAAGAACTCTACTCTCAAAACTATTGCACTGTAGGGCCAGGGATTTAGCTCAGTGGTTTCGCCGCCTGCTGCGCAAGCGCAAGGACCCGAGTTGGATTTCCGGTACCAAAAAAAAAAAAAAAAAAAAAAAGAAAACTATTGCACTGTGAAAAAAGAGATCAAAGAGGATATCAGAAAATGGAAAGACATCCCCTTCTCCTGGGTAGGAAGAGCCAATATAGTGAAAATGGCCATACTTCCAAAACTACTATATAGATTCAATGCAATCCCAATTGAAACCCCAACAGCATACTTGAGAGACCTTGAGAAAACAATCCAAAACTTCATTTGGAACAGGAAGAAACCTAGAATAGCAAAAGCAATTCTAAGAAACAAAGACAAGGTAGGAGAGTATTACAATCCCCAACTTGAAACTATACTAAAAACCTCTGTGTTAAAAACAGCATGGTAGTGCCAAAGAAACAGACCAGAGGACCAGTGGAATAGATTAGAAGAGGCATGCCAGGGATTTAGCTCAGTGGTGCTGCTGCCTGCCTTGCAAGTGCAAGGATCCCAGTTTGATCCCCAGTACAAAAAAAAAAGCTTTTGCACAGCAAGAGAAGCCACCAACAGCATGAAGAGACAACCCACAATGTGGGAAAAAATATTTACCAGCTGTTCCTCAGTCAAAGGTCTACTATCTAAAATACATAAAGAACTTAAAAAAATCAGACCTCCCAAATTTAAAGACCCAATCCAAAAATGGGCATCTGAAATGAACAGACATTTCTCAGACAAAGAAGTAGAAATAGCAAATAAACATAAGAAAACAACATATTCAACATTACTGGTCATTGTAGAGATGTAAATGAAAACAAGCCTGAAAGTCCACCTCACCCCAGAAAGAATGGCTGCTATCATGAAATCAACCAATAACAAATACTGGTGGGGCTCTGGGGAAGATGGAACCCTGCTCCACTACTGGTGGGAGTGTAGACTGGTGCAACCACTATGGAAATCAGTATGGAGATACCTCAAAGAACTAGGACTGGAAGTCCCATTTGACCCCGCTATTCCACCGCTGGGGATCTTCCCCAAAGAATTAAAAGAATCATACCACAGTGATATATGTGCGCCCATGTTCATAGCAGTTTGTGATAGCTAAAACTTGGAAGCAGTCCAATTGCCCATCAACTGGAGACCTGATAAAGAAAATGTGGGTATTTTATAAAATGGAGTACTACTCAGCCATAAAGAATAAGAAATTAGAGGCATTTATAGCTAAATGAATGCACATTGAGGCAATACTCTTAAGCGAAATAAATAGGACAGATGTGTAAATATGGAATAGCTTCTCTGGTGTGAGAAACTGGAAGTGTAAATAAGGATTAAAAGGCATAATAGATAATGTGATGTAGGAAGAAAAGGTCCAAAAGGGAAAGGGAAGTGGGAGGGGCTGGGGAAAGAATGCAATGGAATTAACAGGAGAAAAGGAAAAAATGGAAAGGACATCTTTGTAAATAGGGTGAAGTGGAGGTATTGAAGAGAGGGCAGGAGAATGGGGAAAAATAAGAACCAAGAGAGATTATGTTAAGGTATAAATTTTCAATGATGAATGTAATTATATTGTATATCTCAAAAGTACCAATAAATTAAATTAAAAAACAGTTAGAACTTAGTTATTGTCTCAAAATTTTCTGAAGTCTTATTCATATTTTCATTGACTAATTTCTGCTTTTCAAATTGTGGGAATTCTACTGCTCTGTCCCAAGTTTCAGTGTTTCATTTTCTGTCTTTTCTGCTGTACTATTAAACCCATTCAGTAAGTTTTTATTTCACATTTTTGTCCCTTCCAATTCTATAACTTTCATTAGGTTCTTTTATGAAGCAACTGTTTTCCTTTTTAATTTTTTTATTAACACATGTTCGCAGTACATTATGATTACATTTTTTGTGGGTACATATACATCATACATCTTAATTCTTTTCTTTGGTACCAGGGATCAAACTCAGGACATTGGGCTTGCAAGGCAGGCAAGGTGCCACTGAGCTAAATCTCCAGCCCACATCTTAATTCTTTTTTCATGCCTTTTCCTTCCCATTCCTCTCTGCTCCCTCCAACTCTTGGTCCCCATCACATTTGGAATAATTCTATCTCCTTTTTTCTTCAATTTTCTTTTCTTTTCTTTTCTTTTCTTTTCTTTTCTTTTCTTTTCTTTTCTTTTCTTTTTCATCACTGTTCCCTCCTTTCCCTCTCCCCTTCCTCTTTTCCTAAGATTTTGTGTACTTGTCATTGGTTCTTTATCTTTTTGGTATTAGGTATTGAACCCAGGCCCTGGCACATGTGAGGAAATAACTCTGCTATTAAGCCACATCCCTCGTCCCATATTTTTCATTCATTCTATGAAATGAACTTGCCAGTTGAAGCATTTTTATAATGTTTTAATCTTTACTAGTTATGTGTATATAGGCAGAAGAAATGGCCTAAGTCTTTCAGTGCCACTAGGAGGATGGGTAACACTGGGTTTGTGGGAAAGAGAGAATTTCCCTCAGTTTGCTATTTGTTTTTGGGTTTTTTTTAGTAAACTTCTTGCTCAATTGCTGGTAGCCTTACTGAAATAGGAAAGCACATCTTTGAGCCATCTTCTATAACTGGGTGGAGAGATTGATGACTGTCATTTTAGAATCAATCTCTGCTACTGGATTTGGAGACAAGAGACATCAGGCCAGATTGTTTTCTACTACTAAGTGGTAGACTGGGAAGACACCAGGCCAGAATCTGCCACTAACTGTAGGACTGGGAGACGTGAGATTTTGTTTTCTTCTGTTAGGTAAATGGATGGGAGATGCAGGGCCTAGATTTTTTTTTTTTTTTTTTTTTTTTTTGCTACTTAGTGGTGGGCCAGGAAATGTTGACCTTGCTAATAGTTCCTATGCAGGCATTGCCGACCTATGTTACACTCAGATGGGGAGAGAGGATGGAATATTCTGCCCTGTCTCTGTTAGAACTGCCAGTGTAATCAGTTTCCATATTTTAAATAACTCAACTTTACCACTCACCTTCATTTTTCTCTGCTCATATAAAATAATAGGGCTAGCCTAAACATTGTTATTTTCTGTACAAGACATCATAGAATGTAGTTCATGCAGGCAATTCCCTAAATTTTACTCTTGGGGTTATATGTAATAAATTTGATGAGTTTGAAATACATTTGTTATGTGCTCTATAAGTGTAGTAAAATTCAATCTTGTGTATCAAATTGATTTAGAATGATGGTATACAGTTTTCACCCACAGATTTTCTTGAAGGTATTGAGAAAAATTTTCTGTCATAAGCATTTGTTAGGGCAAGTTAAGACAAACATTGTTCTAAAGACTGAGGAATTCCTGTGTTGTCAACTCAATTGGTTATTTCTAAAAATCAACAAATTAAGGTAAATAATTTGTCAGATACCTGATTGATTTCCTAGGAAATTACTTTGGACAAAAGTTCATACAAATGATTTTCTCTTGTCATAATTGGTGATTATATCACAGTGAGTCTGTTGACTATGTGATTACACTGCAAGTAAATCGTGTGTGTGTGTGTGTGTGTACATATGCACACTTGAATTTAAGTATATGAAAGGACAGTACTAATCCACAGGTCAAAGACTACTTATGTTGTTTTAATGAAATTTATATTATTAAACAACTTGAGAGTGCTCTCTTTCTAAAATGATTTATTAATCAGCTTTATGTAGCTGGGAAAAAATGTCTGATACATATAATTTAAAAGGGAAGAGGTTTATTTCAGTAATGGTCTCAGAAATATCAGTCTATAGTCAGCTGATTCCAGGGTAGAAACACAGTGGGAGGGCATAGTGAAGCAAAGATATGCCATTTATAGTGGCCTGAAAGCAGAACAAGGAAGCATCACCAGAGAGGAAGGCCCCAGGGCTCATATATAGTACCCCAAATCACATGTCCTTGACCCATTCAGACACATGGAAAGTATGTTTTACTAACCCGCTAGGCAACTCTCAAAGCAGTTAAATTGACAATCAAGATTAACAGTGATAAATGTGCATTATTGGCCTATCTTATTTATCACAGACTTCTAAAGTTAGTTGACCTATAGATGCACATTATTTGAAAATGTAAAGATGTTTACTACATATTTGGAGAACATCATAAAAATATATCAACTAAGCCTTCTGATTTAGCAGCAAAATTTTATGAAAAGCACAAAATATTATGTTTTAAATAATACACTATACAAACATTCTAGAATCTCAGATAAACTTATTTGTTACTGTACAAAGATTTTAACAGAAATTCTTGTAATTAGGTATAATTAATAATTATTTGTTTATCGACTCATTCTACAAACCATTATTTAGCACATAGCATATGCTAAAGCCAAGATAAAAATGCAAATACAAAAATCGGTAAGACATTGAAGATGATACTGAAGAATTCTAATGTTTTAAGATAAATCCTATGTAAGAAAACTCTGGTACTATAAACACTGTTGATTCTGGTTTCTCTATAATATTTGGAGGCACTCTAAGATACAAGGAAAGAGGATTCAATTATAACAATAATACTGATTATGGCCTGTGCATTCTACAGCACATTTTTGTAATACTACCTTACAGTGATAAATAGAAAACTTTACTTAGACATGAGCTAGGATGTTTCTTAATTGGCTAGATTGGTTTTTTTTTTGTTTGTTTGGATTTTCTGTTTACTTGATTTTTATTGAGGAAGTTGATGTATCAATAATATAAAAGGCATTTTCATGCTTGTTTTTCACATTTGTTTGAGTTTATTTATTTGAGCTCCAAATTGTATTGCATCGACCTGACTTTCTCTCTACCCTAATATCATTCTATTTTAATTTCTACCACTTTAAAATATATCATAATTTATAAATAGTCAAATTCAGCCTCCTGTTTTTATTTTGTCCTTCAGAATTCACAGGCTAATCTTGTTGAACTTTTATTTTTATTAGCATATTAGCAGTACCTAATAAGAGAAAAATTCTATAAATTTATAATCCCACTAGAGCAGCTAGTTTAATTTTTCTTGTGTTTTTCCCCATCATTATAGATTTGTTAAAATATTTTTCAAATAAGTACAATTTTTCATAGACACTCTTTGTATTTCTTGCTGTACATTGTAAATGGTACAACTTTTACCATATTTCTTATAAAATAAACATCATTAATGGTTTCATAAAAATCTAGTGTTCATTCAGGTATTTTGTCTACTAAAAAACACGGATTACATTCTTTCTCAGATTACATTCTTTTCAGTGAACTGAAGAACATTTTATTTCAGGTTGCACAAGTCCTTTTTGTTGAGTTAGTTCTTCTGTTTTTTGTGTGTTGTTGGTATTAGAATACTAAAACTATACTTGGATAGGCATTTTAGAGAATTCAAGTGAGTAAAAGACTGAGTCCATACAGAAGAAATATTGTATTACTTGAAATAATCTTGATAAACAAAGTTTATGCTGAAGCGTAACTAGTAGAGAAATTTTGGGATGAGATTTAAAAGTAATTTGTATATTGCCATTTTCCCTTATGTTCTAATATGGGATGATACAGTTTGAAATACTTTCCACTTTATGTTTTTGTAATTTATCAGAGAGTATATCTTGTAACCATACTATACACATCAGATACTAATCACATTAACTAAATTTTGTTGAAGATATATCTTTAATCCAAATATCAAGAAATCATTTATTTCTTAAAGGCTACAACCATAGGATTCAGAGAAAACATTATTTACCAATGAGAGTGAAAAATGGTCTCTACAATTTTTCTTTTGCTAATTTTTTATAAAAGCAAAAATATTAAGTTTTATGTGATGCAGTTTACATTAACTCTGAAACACATCTAATTTAAATTAAGTGGTTTCATTCAATTGGAATTTATTTGGAAGTAATGAAGTTTTCTATACTTGTCAATTCCAAGCTCTCCAACATCTGAATCAGGGTTTATTTTTTAAATTGTTTTCTGAACTTCAGGGGTTTTTTTTTTGGGGGGGGGATTGAATACTGTAGTAGGTGCCAAATTTATGAAGTTTCACCTCCTCTTTTACAAATAAAAATAAGAATTATTGGATTTCTATGGAAAGAACTTGGAATTTAATGAAGGGATATATTGCTTCTCTAAGAAATACCATTACACTGGGATTAATTAGTAGAGATCTGATTAAAAATGTGTCATAATTCTTACTTCTGAGGAATAACATTCTCTGCAGAGAGAGACTTGCTGTAGGTAGAAGATAATTTCATAGAAACCTGCACTTGGAACTTTTTATTTATCTGAGAGGTAGCATAATGCATTTTAAAATGGATTTTAAAAAAGTAAATGGGGAGACATTTGGTGCAATTTACTCAACCTAAACTTATTATGTGTATATGCTGTGCTAAACTAGAGCTTTACCACATAGGGAAAACTTTTTTTTTCTTAGCTAAAACCTAGTTTTGTTTGTTTATCTTGGAGACCGGTTGTTATTAAATTTTTGATCAGGTGTGAAAAACTCTTGATCAAATTAATTAAATGTTTTTCTTATTTTCAAAAAGATTATGAGATTCATTGAGGACTACACCTGAGATTTTTTTGTTTAATTAATACAAGAAAACTTGATTTCTTAAACATCTAGATAGAATGTGAAAATAAAAGGCCTTAAACAAGAGCAGAGAGATTCTGAAAAGAAAGACTAGATGACTAAACATATGCAGTACAGTAGTCATGATTTCTGTTTATTTATTTGATTATTATATCTGTGATTTATTCCTTTAAGTGAGATTGACTAGCACATTTTAATACCGTGTCTAAATTAAATGCAAGATTTTTCATTTGACCCAGAAATGACTAATAATTTGTCACAGATATAGTTTATTTGTGTTTATTAAATATCTTTTTGCACATAGGTCCTATGTGTTGTGGTAAGATAGTGAAAAGAGTACTCCTTGCCATTAAAGACATTCTAATTTAGTGACACTCCCTCTCTAAATTGTGTTCATGTGATGCCAAAGCCTAAGAAAATATTTTGTGCTGTCAGGACAACAGGTTTCTAAGCTATAGTCAACCACATGATCATGAGAATAAACAAGCTATACTCTACTGTATATGGAGTTTCTAAGCTTGGAAGTTCAATAGGATAGGCATATTAACTACTTTTTTGACTTGTGATATTCCAATCTATGAAGGGGTTATCAGAATAACTTTCTATTACAAATTAAAGAGCATCTGTGTGTGTCTCTGTGTGTGTGTGTGTGTGTGTGAGAGAGAGAGAGAGAGAGAAAGAGAGAGAGAGGTGGTGTATATACTCTTCTTTTTTAACTTATTCTCAGAGAAATATCAGATTTTGCTCATAAGGCATTCAACTGATTAGACGAAGTTTGCCCACAGTATTAAGGTACTCTTCTTATCTATCTACAAAATATATTCATATTAATACTTAGGTAAGCAGATACTACAGGCTAGCCACGTAGACAAAATTAACCATCACTACAAAATTAACCACAACATGGATGGATGGATAATGGATGGATGGATGGATAATGGATGGATGGATGGATGGATGAAAAGATAGAGAGATATATGGAAATATCACAAGGAATTGGCTTACACAATTGTGGGCTCTTTCTAAGAAAGTCAAGATAGTAAGAAAGGGAATATCAGGAGCTGCTTTGAAACCAGAGGCATGAGCTATTGCCCTCTGATGGAATTTCTTCTCTCTGGAGAAATATCTTCCCTGCCTCAAGTTCTTCAGAAAGATTTGTCTAAGTCCACAAAAATTATCTAGGTAAATCTCCTTTAACAAAAGCTAATTAGGCACTTTAATCATAACTATTTATTACCTTCAAAGTAATAACTAGTTAATGTCTGATTATTTAATGATTGTGCTAAGTTGACATCTGAAAAAACCATCACACAAGTTAGCATCGATTAATAAATATCAGAATAAAATATATGAATAGATAAAATATATTTATTTCAAATAGATTTGGATTTTTGTTTTCCAGTCTAATATGTAGACTATATTTTAGTTCTTGTCTTCAGAAGATGTTGAAAATAGATTTGATGCAAATGCTACTCAGATTTTAGAACTCATATTTATAACACAACAATTTTTATTTTTATTACTTAACATTTGGAGTACATAATTATTACATCCATCGTGGTGCGCTGATACATATACATAACATATTTTAATTCATCTATTCATTCAATTCCCTTCCTCCCTCCACCCTCATATCTTGGTCCCCTTCTCTTTTCAAAAGATCCAGCTCCCAAAGTCCTATTATCTATCTTTCATTTTGTTCTTTAGTTTATTTATCTTTTGGGTTCCTCATGTAGGAGAAATCATATTATATTTAAGCTTGTGTGCCTGATTTATTTTACTTAACATTATGTAGTGAAGCAATTTTTTTTTTTTTTTGTACCGGTGATAGAAATCGGGTCCTTGCGCTTGTGAGGAAGGCAGTGGAACCACTGAGCTAAATCCCCAGCCCTTGAAACAATTTTTATTCTGGAAGAAAGCATACTGTACATGTCCTCAAATTTTCTAGAAAGTTGACCAATTATAACTAATAATGTGCAACTAATTACCTATGAGACAACTTCTCCATTTATTGTCACGTTATGTTGAATGAAGGTTGAGCATTGGAAGGTTTCTCAGGAGGATGAGGAGGATATTACCTATGGGAAGAGGAGTAGGATTTGATGTCTTTGATCAAACTGGTTTCCTCCTCATGTGATTCTAACTATTCAGCTTCACTATGTGATATATTTGTGAAAATTGTCTAATGGGAGGTTTGCACAAAATTACTTAGGTTAGAATGTGCAATGTTTGAATTCTGCCTCAGGTTGATTTTGCATATTATTTGTAATGTGACCAGAGAAAGACTTGGTTGTGAAAACAAACTGTGAAAGCATAGTTTACCAAGAAGAGCCAAAGTAGTTAAATCACATGCTGGAGATAAGCTGCCCAGTGTACAAGGCAGAAATTTGAGTTTAATGGAAAAAATATATGAAAGAATTACAAGCCATAGAATAAAATACTATATATAAATGTTGTATTTAACCTATTTTGAATTATATAAAAGTTGTCCTGATTCACTAATAATTGTTTCTTTTGAGGGATCCATGGACAAGCATTTAACTGTTGGACAAATCCTATTCTAGTGCTAAAAAGTTGGGGAGGTGAGTTTTGTAGCCTATACAATATACTTCTAACCTCTGCTTTTCAAAGTTTGTGGAAAGCAGAATGATTTCGGTATAAGGTAATGGCACTAATTCCCAAATCATTATATTAGTCAAATTCCATTAAGCCCATCTTAACCAAATTAATATTATATTTTATACCCTGATTCAGTTATTTCATTTCATGTTTATTTGTACATGATTGATATATATACTGATTAAATTCATTGTTAAGATGTTGGTACATGTACATAACTTAATTCTTTTTCATTCTTCTTTTCTTTCCTTTCCTCTCCTTTCCCTCCATCTCTAGAGACACAGTTATTTCAAGAGTAAAGATTAGGTAAAGCAATTAATATCCCAACACAAATTTTTAAAAAAATATTGTATAATCCTTTACAAGGAAAGCTAAGGGAGGGAGAAAGGGAAAAAAGAAGATAAGGAGCAAGGGAGGAGAAAAAGAAAGAGGAAAGGAAGGAAGGAAGTTGTTGCCATGGACTGAGGAGTTATTATTTAGTGGGTATAGAATTTCAGTTTTGCAAGACAGAAGAAGATGAATGATAGTGATGGTTGCACAATATGAGTGTAATTAATATCACTGTACTCAATACTTAAACAATAAGGTGATAGATCTTATGTATAATTTATTATAGTGAAAAATGAAAAGTATATCAAATTGTAATTCATAAAAATAATAATTCTCAATCCACAGTAACTTTGGTAGAATTAAACAAGATAATTCATATGAAAGTCCCTGGTAAATAAGTACTTAAAAGTTGTTCATGTTGTCCACTGATAATCATATCCCCTTAAATTATAAAATTGTTTATGTGATTCTACACTCCCAATGACCTCAGTGCCTTTCTGTTTAAAATGTATACTGTACACACCTTAGTGAGTTTTTAATATTCTCAGATACCAGAAACAACTCACACTTTCAAGTATATTTTCTAGTAAAATAGTGCTCAGCTAAAATTCTTTCTTTTAAAAAATTACCTTCACCTTTCAATATTTCTTTCCCCAAATTCCTTTAGATTTATTGCCTATTTGATTTATTTTACAATTATTGACAGTGTTTGTTGACATAATTATTCTTTTGTGCATTAAAATTACCATTTTATTAATTTATTTATATATTAAATATCATTAATTTCCTTTAGGCATAAGATATTTTGCTAATTGATATCATAGATATAGAAATATACAAATACATTTTAAGAGTATTGGCAATTAATTAAGCATACATTTAGCTGTAGATAAGGATCTTTATTCCTAGCCAATTAATAACTTGAATAAGTACGGATGACTTCCTAAAATGTTGTTGGTAATTTTAATAAATTCATTGAATTTTATTGTGAAAGTATAAATGATAAATTGATATTATATGTTGAAAGTAAAAATATGAAGTTTAGCAAAGATTATAAAAAATAATGCCATTCATTTAAAATATTGAATGGTATAAGTAAAGGCTGGAGCATACATAGCCTAACACTAAATCATGTTTTAAAAGCCCAGATGGGGGTACTGACATGAAAAATCTGGTACTAGATAATTATCTTCAAATAGCTGAGGCCTAGGCATAGACCTCATTTCCAAACTCAAAATGAACCAAATATTATCTGAGCTACTGAAAGCAGTGAGTGGACCTGATTTATTTCTGTATACTTATGTTGACAATAAGGCAGTCATACAGTAAGTGCTCAGTGTAATTTGTTGAGTAGATAACAACAGTCTCCATTTATTAAGCACCAAGCTACTATTTATTTACCACTAGGTAGTATGAAAAACTTCTTACAGCTGTTATCTCAATTAATCTTCATAACCAACCAGTAGAATAGATAAATATCATAATCTCTTTTTTACATAAGATAAAATCAGTACCTTAGTCCATTTTCTGTTGCTCTAACTAAATGCTAGAGGCTGAGTAATTTATAAACTTTTATTTTGTTCATAGCTCTAGAGACTGGGAAGAGTAAACTTGAGGGGTTGCATCTATTAAGAACCTTCTTGCTGTTAGGTCTTTGAGTACTGAGGCAGTGCAGGGCATCACATGGAGAGAGGGCACATGCAAGACATAAGGCCAGATTGGCTTTTACAACAGACTCTCAAAATATCCCAATAACCATCAATCCATTAATCCATTAATGTATCCATTCCTGAAGACAGATACTTCAAAACCTAATTACCTCCTAAAGGTTCCACTTCCTAATTCTTTGCAATGAGTATTAATTTGTAACATGAGTTTGGGTGGGAGTACTCAAATCATAGCCCTCTGGTACAAGGATGTTAAATAACTTGCTTGAGAACCTAAAGCTGATTAGTGGCAGTTGAGTCTATCTTATTGTAATGCCTATATTTTTACTTCTCCAATGTCCCTCTTGTTAAAACAATAAAAAAATCAAGAAATATATTCTTTAACTAGATGGGGATTTGCCAATGGGTAATTTACTACAGTAAATCCCTCACATATGAATGAGTTTCATTCTAGGAAAATGTTCGAGTTAGTTTCATTCATAAGTCTGACAAAGGAAGTATTATACATCTTTGACACATATATGCAATGTGTATTGTTTTTCACTTCCTAGCAGTCCCCTCCACATCACTGCTTTTCCTCTTGCTTCCAGACATTCTGGCTCTGATTGAGCACTCTACTACTCTACATTGTCACACTATACAGTAAGCACCCAGAAACACAATTGTGACAATATCCAGTTGACATGTGAGCTATTTCCAAAATTTGTTTATGTCTGCTAACACTCATAATGCAAAGTCCATTAGTATCTGTGAAAGTTCATAACTTGAATCTTCAGAAGTCAGAGGATTACCGTAGCTTCATAAAGTGTTGATAAATGTTCTCCAGTTTGTGGGGCCCATTTATTAAGTGGGGAAGTCATAACAAACAATATGTTTTCTATCTAACTCTTCCACAATGAAACTGTCTAAATTTTGTATCTTTGTGAAAATGTAGAAGATATAGAAATAATGCCACAGTCTTCATACTTACCAGTAGTATTTGATGACAATATTTAAGAAGAAAATGAACAAAAACGTATATAAGATAGTATGGAAAGGAAAAGTCACGGCGGAACTGAATATTAAATAATAATTTCAGAAGAGAGGAGGCCTGTGGTTGACCATGATAAGCGGAGGCAGGATATAACTCACCTAGAAAGGTACAAATGTGAACAATATCTCAGAGCCAGGACTGAGCATGGTGTTTAAGACAGGATTTCTCTTTGAGTAGTTTTGGATATTCTCTCAAGTTAAAATTATTGAGTCTATTTTGTAACAAATGCTATCTCTGATGAACTCAGATGGCCTTCATGGGATTAGAATTAGACATTTTATTTATTTATTTATTTATTTATTTATTTATTTATTTATTTATTGGTACTGGGGATTGAACTCAGGTCCTTGCGCTTGCGGAGCAGGCAGCAAAACCACTGAGCTGAATCCCCAGCCCAGAATTAGACATTTTAAGCACTGCAAATTTCAACTACCTCTATCCAACAAGCTCTTAAAACAATGTTTGCTTCAAACTCTACCAAAAGACTTATAAATTCAATAACCAAATTCAGTAGCATAGCTGGATACAAAGTCAAAACTCAAAAATCAGTAGCACTCCTATATACAAATAACAAACTTAGTGAGAAAGAAATCAGGGAAACAACACATTTCACATTAGCATCAAAAATGAAATATTTGGGAATCAGTCTATCAAAGGAAGTAAAGTATCATTACATTGAAAACTACAGTATGCTGAAAAAGGAGAAAGAAGAGGGTATCAGAAAATGGAAAGATATCTCCTGCTCTTGGGTAGGAAGAATCAACATAGTCATGGCCATACTCTCAAAATTGTTATACAAATTTAATGCAGTCTCAATCAAAATACCATTATTATGCCGATGAGAAGTAAAGAAAATAATTTTAAAATTCATGTGGAACCAGAAGAGATCTAGAATAGCAAAAACAATTCTGGACAACAAAGGCAAAGCAGGAGGCATCACAATCCCTGACTTGAAATAATATTACAGACATATTGTGATAAAAACAGCACAGTATTGGAAAAGAACCAGACCTGAGGATCAATGAAACAGACTAGAAGATGCAGAAAACAACCCCAAACACACTCAGCCACCACATCTTTGATAAAGGGGCCAAACACATCCACTGGAAGAAAGATAGCCTCTGTAATAAGTCGTGCTGGAAAAACTGATTTTCTACATGCCAAAGACTAAAATTAGACCCATGTCTCTCACCATGCACTAAACTAAATTAAACTAAATTAAATGGATCAAAGATCTAAATATTAAAACAGCAACACAGTCTGCTGGAAGAAAGTATAGGTAGAACTCTTGAGGATATAGGTGTAAGCAAAGACTTCATGAACAAAACCCCAATCACATGGGAAATGCTACAAAGAATCAACAACTGGGATCTTATCCTATTGAAAAGCTTTTCTCTCAGCAAAGGAAATGACTAACAATGTGAAGAGACAACCCACAGAAATGGAAAAAATTGTAGCCAATTGTTCCACAGAGAGAGGACTAATACCTAAAATATACAAAGAATTGAAAAAAAATCAGACCCCTCAAATTTAAAGGTCCAATCCAAAAATGGGCATCTTTTCAGATGATGAGGTAGAAATGGCAAAAATATACATGAAAAAAATGTTCAACATCATTGGTCATTCGAGAGATGCAAATTAAACACACTGAGACTCCATCTTACTCCAGAAAGAATGGCTATCATCAAGAAATCAACCAACAACAAACATTGGCGGGGCTGTGGGGAAAAAGGAACCCTTCTCCACTGTTGGTGAGAGTGCAGACTGTTGCAACCACAGTAGAAATTGGTGTGGAGCTTCCTCAAGAAACTAGGATTAGAGATCCTGTTTGACACAGGTATTTTCCTTTTGGTTATCTTCCTCCCACAAAAAATTAACAGCATCATAGCACAGAGCTATATGTGCATCCATGTTTATAGCGACATAGTTTGTAATAGCTAAATCTTGGAAACAGCTCAAATGCCCATTGACCAATGAATGAATAAAAAAGATTTTTTTTTATACACTAGATTACTACTCAGCCATAAAGAAGGGTAAACTGGAGACATAGCAAAATGCATGCATCTTGAGACTATACACTTAAGTGAAATAAGTTTGGTGTATATTTGTAAATATCATATTATTTATCTGGCGTTAGAAACTGAAAATGTAAATAAAGACCAAAATGTATAATAGAGATTGTGAAATAGTACTAAATTATTCAAAAGGAAAGGGTACTAGGGAAGGGAGAGAAGGAAAGGAAGGAAAGAAAAAGAAGGAGAAAATGGAAACAATGTTTTTGTAAATAAGCAGGTGAAGAGGGGCTGAAAGAAGGAGAGAAGAATGGGACAAAAGATGCATCAAGATATATCAAGTACAAGTACAAATTCCCTATGATAAATGTGATTATTATGTATATCTAAATTGTACCAATATAATTAATGAAACAACAGAAACAATGTTTGCTTATCAGCAGGTACTGAGTTTCCTCTTACAAGGAGTTGTTTTAGAAAACAGCTGAATAAGCCTACAAGCACAAAAGCATCATAAAGTAATAGTTTTAAGTGTGTGCACATGTGAATACATGTGTGCAGTACAGGAAAGCAGGCAGGGAAATTGTTTTTCTCCCTTGATAGAAGAAGAATGAGTAAAAGGGAAATAGGAGAGCAGGGAGAGAGGAAAGTAGGAGAAGAGAGAAGTTTAGACTGGGTAAATGGAAGTGCCAATGAAATTTCACTAGTGATGGGGGTTGTAAGCATGGACATAAGAAGAGAGGTAGCCGGATCCAAGGCATATGTATAAACCATGAGATTACAACCCATATGAGTATTGAAATAATATAATGAATAGCCATGGAAAGGGGAGGCTTATGACAGTTTTGTATGGATTTCAAAAATTATGAAGATATAAACTAAAATTTGACCTATGTATAAGTTTTTGTATTTGACTTTGAGCATCCAGTCCCAAAATTTAACATTTAGAAGCTCTTTTATTTGTATATGGCAGATATGTGAAAATGATTCTAGCACTGATATTTTAAGAATATTTTGCCAATACACGGTTCAATTTTCAAAGTAATATTTATTGTGTGATGTCTATTTTATTAAAACAATCATGCAGAAAGTCTTTCAGAGGTCAGTGAATTATTAATATGTTCTAAATAGTACAGTAGGTAAACCTGCAGATTATAGTCTAATGAAATATTTTGCTTTGCTAAAAATTTTCTTATCAGAGGAATTACTTTCTTTTGAATTAAAAAGCAGATTTCTTCAAGCCAATAGTAAATAAAACCTATGTCATTTTAAAATGTGATATTACATATATATTTCATTGATATCTAAGTGTACTATGCAACATATATTAGATGTACTTCTGACCTTAGGTATTGGCATTAAATAGAAATGGAAAATGCATGTAAATAATGCTATGACCATCATCAGAGGAGGTGAGCAAAAAGAAATGAAATAAGCTCACTAAAGAATTAGAGTTCAGGAAAAGATTTTTTATTAGAAATCCAAGAGATTAAAAATCATATGGAAAGTGTGAGCAGCAGGGTGGACCAATGTGGGACAGAATTTCAGAACTAGAAGACAAAGATGCCCTCAAAGACCAACTACTCAGAGCCACCTTATAGCAGCAAGAGACAATGAAAAAATAGATTCAGATGCAAAAAAGACTAAACTAAGAATAATTGGTGTAAGTGAATAATCAGAAGGCAACACAAAAGGCATAAAAAGCCTGTTCAAAAAATAATGACAAAAAATGTCCCAAATATAGGGAAAAAATAAACATACAGACAATTGAGGCATATAGAACACCAAGTACCCATGACTAAAAGAGAAATTCTCCATGCCACATTATACTCAAAATTCCTAAAGTCAATCACAGGGACAAAATCTTAAAAGCTGTTAACAAAGGCAACAAATCACATTCAAAGGTAAACCAAGTAGAATCACAGTAGACTTCTCTACACAATCTTTAAAGGCCAGGAGGACTTGGAATGAAGTCTTTAAAGCTCTAAATGATAACAGCTTCCAACCTTGACTTACGTATCCTACAGAACTTTCCTTTAAAATTAATAGAGAAATAAAGAATTTTTGTGACAAAGAACACCTCAGGAAATTTATAAGCAGTTAATCAATATTACAAAAAAATCTCCAGGATATCCTAGAATGAGACAACAAAGCCAACAATGTCAACAAGTTAAACAGAATGAATACACTTGGCATGATGACAGCTCAGCAAAAGGGGAAAAATCAGAAAATCAGCAACAGGCAAATAATAGAATGACAGAAATAAGTAAATATCTCAGAGCAATAACTCTCAATGTGAATGGTCTAAATTCACCTTCAAAGTCACAGATTGGCAATATAAAGTTAGACTCAGGCATGATTGAGACTATCAAGGCAGCAAAAGTTCAAGCAACTGGTGAAAAGTTTATTGCAGTCTGTGTGCAGATGGGCCAAGGGCAAAAAGGCCATTGGCACTGAGAGGAGGGTGCTCATGTTTGATATGGGGGCATTTAGGTAGGGGAGGGGGCACAGGTCAAGAGGGTGGAAAATTTTAGAGTCCCATGAGTTATGGGCCTGGGGCTGGCTGATAAACAGGCCAGTGGTAGGAGCAGCAGGGTAGCTATTGGCTTTCATAACAGAAAGAAACATGCTATGCTCCTGTGGATGGAGGCAGCAGGTTTGCTTAGGGGAGCTTTCCCTTCTGGATAAGCAGGGGTCTGACTTGGAGGACCTGTCATCCCTGCCTGTTGTGTTACAAAAGAAAAGAAGGTTAGGGGGTGTAGATTCTTATGACTTCTTTCAGCATGTTTGGGGACAGCATGGGCATTCTGTGGAGAGACAAGAGGAGAAGGAGGGATAGGGAGGGAAGTTCAGTCTCACAGAGAGGCAGCAGAGGTGTCAGGAGTGTGATGACCTTCTGGCCCTTCTCAGGGGTCAGCTGGAGGCTCTCATAGGAGGCTCTCATAGTAGTGTGGTGGGCAGTTAGGAGGAATTTCCTGGATGTTATGGATTGGATCCATTCCTGTATAAAATCTGTTAAAAACTTTATTATGTAGGGTTTGATCAATAATAGTAGAAAATTGAGACTAAGGGCCGTAACGTCGGGGAGAAGCTAGGAGATCCAGCCTGCTTGGAAAAGACTTCCCCAACCACCAATAGGACCACCTTTTGCCGGTTTTCTGAGCCTGGTGGCTTGATGGGGGCGCTGCTGAAGCTAAACTAGCAGTGAATATGAGGGCCAGGGGTACATATGTGAGTAGGAAGGTTAGATGGCAATACATAAGGGAGTTAGGCTGCCAGTGTGGCTAGACAGAGGATCAAGAGAATGGTGTAACAGTTGATTTCATCTGAGGGGGAAGTCACAGAGAGTTTCCTGCAATAGGAGGTCCTGGATCCAGAGGAGGAGGGATTTTAAGGAGTTGGACTGGGAGTGGAGCCAGGGGCAGTCACAACAGATTTCTCATAGGAATCAGGGAAACTTATATATGGAACAGAGGTCTTTCACTGGGTCTGGTCTGAGGGTGTGTATTGATTGAGATCAGGAAATAGTGAGGAGGCCAAGACTGAGAAGGTAAATGAAAGGTCGAAGTTTGTCAGCCCAAACAAAGAGCCAGGAGAAGCGTGAACAGGCGCACCTCATCTATGGTGAGAAGGAGTGAGATCACTTGGGGGAGGATGAGGTCTTTGATCCAGGGAAGAACGAAATCCGGGGAATCAATCTAAGGATGGGGTAAAAGGAGGTGTTCTGCCCAGGGCAGAAGGGATTCCAGCAAATAAACTTGAGAGGAGTGACCTGCAAACCCAATGAACCCAATGTCCTGGGTCTTTTGTTTTGTCAGTGAAAGGGAAAGTAGCCACTAACATTTTCTTGAGGAATTGGAGTGGATCCTTCATTTCATATCAGAGGTGATGTTTAAGATTGGTGAAGGCCCAGACCTGGGGAGCAGCCAGGACCGTTGTATAGCTAGCTGCAGACATGGAAATACAGAGCCAGCAGTCTTTGGCTAAGGATGATTCTGCAGGTTCAGCAGGGAATGAGTTAACTGCAAGGTTTTTGTAAAGGTAATTGGAAACAGCAGGGGAGAGTGGCTGAGGTGCTAGCGCAGGGCTTAGAGAGAGAAAGAAGAGGAAGGCTAACTGGGTCAAAGGGCTTAGGGAGGAGGAGAGGAGGTGTTTACTTGCATGAGTGTTAGAAGTGGTCCCCTGTCTGAGGCAAAAGACAATTGAGTCCAAACTTTAAACAGAGGCTTTGCTATCAATTTTCAAACAGGAGGAGGGTGAGATGGAATGTAAACAATTTGGTCTCCTCTGGATAGAAAAGTTACACAGGGTGCCTTGAAAACAGAGATGTTTTATCTAGTTAAGATAGGATTTGAGGGTGGAAACATAAAGGTGGGATCATATAAGATTAAAACAGACTGAATGAAGGAAGTAAATAAAATTACAAGACACACAAAAACAAGGCATTTGTATATCCTTCAGAATTTGGGTAAGTTTGATGGAAGTAGGGGAGATTATTTGTGATTTTTTTATGAGGAAGAGTTAGGCATGTTGTCAGTTGGACACAGTTTTATCCAAGAACAATTAATTTACTGTAGGCTGACAGCCTTTGAGGTGTGGCTCCAGTACTGGAGCCAGCAGAGGGTTTCTTGGGGTGCTGCCACTTGACCTACCCCCCAAGAGGGTGAGAAGAGAGGTCTCACTGGCAGCTAGGTACATGTCAGTCACATGTGATGCTGAAGGAAGGGCACCAAGTGTTGACTTGTGTTAGCATTTTGAATGAGGAGAGGGGGAATGACTTGTTGCCTAAGGCATCTGAGGGGTCCCATTGGGTTAGTTTATAAAGGGGCTTTGTGAGCAATGCAAAACCTGGAATCCAGAAATAGAAATAGCCAATGATTCCCAAGAAGGAAAGAGCTGTTGTGCCATGGTTGGGTTTGGGATCTGGTAATTAAATGTATGTGGTGGGGTCAGGGGAGCTACAGTGTGTTTGTGAGGTGATGCCCAGATAGGTTACTGATGGGAAGCAAACTTGGGCCTTGGAGGGAGAGACTTGATATCCCCTCTTTTCTAGGTTCTCTAGGAGGGAAAGGGTGTCTTTGTGACAGGACTCTGAAGAAGGGCTATAAAGGAGGAGATCATCTACATATTGCATAAGGGGGAAGTGGTACCATGAAAGGACAGGAGGCTATAGGGAGGGGCTTGACTGAAATAGTGAGGGCTATCTTGAAACCCTTGGGACAGTGCTGTCCAGGTAAACTGCTGTGATTGACGGGTGTCTGTGTCTGTCCACGTGAAAGCGAAAAGGGGCTGTGAGTCAGGATGTAGAGGGATGGTTAAGAAAGCATCTTTTAGATTGAGAACTGAGTAATGGGTGGTGGTTGAGGAAACTGAGGAAAGGAGTGTATATGGGTTTGGAACTATAGAATGAATGGGGGGGGGTTGGTTGCTAACTCGGAGATCTTGTATTAAGTGGTGTGATTGATCAGACTTACAGACAGTAAGGATGGGGGGTGTTGAATGGGGAGTTAGTGGGAATCAGGAGGTTATGTGTGAGAAAGTGAGTAATGATGGATTTCAGTCCTTGAAGGGCTGGATCAGGTAGGAGGTACTGATGCTGCGCAGGGTACTGGTGGTCCTTTCATAGGGAGTTGTGGAGGGGCAGGTAATGTTGAGTGACAGAGGGTGTTGAGATGTCCCAGATACTTGGGTTGAGGGTGGGAGAAGATATGGGGTAGGAGGAGGGTGTAGCAGTGGGTATGAGGAAGGCAGCAATGGGGTGGGGGAGTGGAGCCTGGAATAGTGAGGCTAGCATAGGGCTTTTTAAAATACCTCATCCAAGGAGCAGGATTGGACAGGTGGGAATGACTAGAAACAAATGAGTAAACATTTGGTTTCCCAATTGGCATACTAGCAGAGGGATTTTGAAAGGCCTGGACACAGTGCCATCAATTCCTACAAGAGAAATTGAGGCTAAAGTTAGCTGTTCTGAGAATGAAGAGAGGGTGAAATGGATTCCCCCTGTATTGATCAGAAATGAAACAGTACTACCTTCCACTGCACGATTTACCTGGAGTTTGGCAGCTGTGATGGTCCAAGGGGCATATGAGACCTCTGGGGTGTGTCAATCATCTGAGGTCCAAACGATCAGGATTGAGAGGGCACCTGAGCCTGGTGAGTGGGACTGGGAGGGAACCCCTGAGGTAGGCCTGGCCACCCCAGTACAGTCTGCCTCCCAGTGAGGGCTTCTGAACATGGAGCATGGCTTGGGATGGAGCCCTGGGTTGGGACAGTCTTTGGCCCAGTGTCCAGTCTGGTGACACTCAAAGCAGGGTTCTGGGGGGGGGACATTTTTTGGATCCAAGGAGGCTTTATTTCCCCCCTGATTTTCTTTCAGGCCTTTTGGTGGGTTTCTGTTTTGGGTTTTTTTAAATTCTTTTACTGGTACATTGTAGGTATACAACACAATTACATTTCTCACTGGGAATTGTACCTTTACATAATACATCTTGGTTCTCATTTTTCCCCATTCCTAGCCCTCCCTTCATGCCCTCCACCCTTCCCTATTTACAAAGACTTTATTTCCATTTTTTCCATTTCTCATCGTTTTTCCTTTCCCTTCTTTCCTTTCCCCTGCCCCTCCCAATACTCCTACCACTTTGGACCTTTTCTTCCTATTTTACATTATCGATTATTCATTCTAATCATTAGTACATTTTAGGTATACAATATAATGACATTCATCATTGGAAATTTGCACCTTTACATAGTCTCTCTTGGTTCTTATTTTTCACCCTTGCCCAGCCCTCCCTTCAACCCCTCTATTCCTCCCTATTTACAAAGATTTTGTTCCTATTTTTTCATTTTCTCATATTAATCCCATTCCCTTCTATCCTTTCCCCTAGGCCTCCCACTTCCTTCCCCTTTGCCCCTTTTCTTCCTATTTCATATTCCCTATTATACATTGTAGTCCTTATTTACACTTTCAGTTTCTCACACCAGAGAAACTATTGGGTATTTATACATGTGTGTCCTATTTATATCACTTAAGAGTATCGCCTCAATGTGCATCCACTTAGCTATAAATGTCTCTAATTTCTCATTTTTTATGGCTGAGTAGTACTCCATTTTATTTAACAAAACGCACATTTTCTTTATCCAGTCTCCAGTTGATGGGCACTTGGACTGTATCCAAGTTTTAGCTATCACAAACTGTTATGAACATGGGTGCACATATATCACTGTGGTATGATTCTTTTAATTCTTTGGGGAAGATCCCCAGCAGTGGAATAGCAGGGTCAAATGGGACTTCCAGTCCTAGTTCTTTGAGGTATCACCATACTGATTTCCACAGTGCTTGCACCAGTCTACACTCCCACCAGCAGAGGAGCAGGGTTCCTCTTTCCCCACAGCCCTGCCAGCATTTGTTTTTGGTTGATTTCATGATAGCAGCCATTCTTTCTGGAGTGAGGTGGAATCTCAGTGTTGTTTTCATTTGCATCTCTCGAATGACCAGTGATGTTGAACATTTTTTCATGTATTTATTTGCTATTTTAACTTCTTTGTCTGAGAAATGTCTGTTCATTTCAGATGCCCATTTTCAGATTGGATCTTTAAATTTGGGAAGTCTGATCTTTTAAAATTCTTTATAGATTTGCGATAGTAGACCTTTGTCTGAGGAAGAGCAGGTGAAGATTTTTTCCAACATTGTGGATTGTCTCTTCACACTGCTGGTGGTTTCTCCTGTTGTGCAGAAGCTTTTTAATAAGAAGAGATCCCACTTGTTGATTGTTTGTGCTAGTTCACAGGCAACAGGTTTCGTTCATAAAATCTTTTCCTACACTGATGTCTTCAAGAGTTCTAACTAACCTCGGTTCCAACTGGATCAGGGTTTCTATTTTAATATTTAGATCTTTAATCCATTTTGATTTTAGTTCAGTGCATGGGGAAAGATATAGGTCTAGATTTAATGTTTGGCAAGTCGAAGCCCAATTTTTCCAGCACCATTTATTAAAGAGGCTATCTTTCCTCCAGTGAGGATGTTTGGCTCCTTTATCGAAGATGAGATGGCTGAGTGTGTCTGGTGTTGTTTCTGCATCTTCTAATCTGTTCCATTGGTCCTCAGGTCTGTTTCTTTGCCAGTACCATGTTGTTTTTATCACAGTAGCTTTGTAGTATAGTTGCAGGTTGGGGATTGTGATACCGCCTGCCATGACTCTGTTACCTAGAATTGCTTTTGCTATTCTGGGTCACTTCTTCTTCCAAATGAATTTTTGGATTGTTTTCTCAAGGTCTATGAAGTATGCTGCTGGGATCTCAATTGGAATTGCATTAAATCTATATAGCAGTTTTGGAAGTATGGCCATTTTCACTGTATTGATCCTTCCTACCCAGGAGCAGGTGATGTCTGTCCATTTTCTGATATCATCTTCAATCTCTCATTTCAGAATGCCATAGTTTTCAGAGAAGAGGTCTTTGATTTCTTTCGTTAGGATGATTCCTAGGTATTTCAGTTTTTTGGATGCTATTGTGAAAGGAATTATTTGCCCTATTTCTCTCTCAGTGAGTCTGTCATTCGTGTAGAGGAAAACTATTGATTTTTGTTTCTTGACCTTGTAACCAGCTACTTGACTGAATTTGGTTATTAAGTCTAGAAGACTTTTGGTGGAGTTCTTGGAGTCTTCTATATACAGTATCATGTCATCTGCAAATAATGACAATTTGACTTCTTCATTACCTATCTTTATTCTTTTTATTTCTTTCTCTTGTCTAAATGTCGTGGCTAATGTTTCCAGAACTATATTGAACAAGAGTGGTGATAGTAGACATCCTTGTCTGTTCCTGATTTTAGTGTGACGGATTTCAGTTTTTGACCTTTTAGTATGATATTGGCTGTTGGTTTTTCATAGATGGCTTCTATCAGTTTGAGGTAGATACCATCTATTCCAATTCTTTGTAGGGTTTTTATCATAAATGCGTGTTGGATTTTGTCAAATGCTTTTTCTGCATCTATGGAGATAATCATATGGTTTTTGTCCTTGGTTCTATTGATATAGTGTATTACATTGATTGATTTATGTATATCGAACCATCCCTGCATCCCTGGGATGCATCCCACTTGATCAGGGTATATGATCTTCTTGATGATTTTCTGCATTCTGTTTGCCATTATTTTATTAAGGATTTTTGCATCTATGTTCATTAGTGAGATTGGCTTATAGTTCTCTTTTTCAGTTGGGTCTTTCTTTGCTTTGGAGATCAAGATGATGCTTGCTTCCAGGAATGAATTTGGGAGTATTGCTTCCCTTTCAATTTCATTGAAGAGTTTCAACGGTAGTGGCAGCAGTTCCTCTCTAAAAGTCTTGTAGAATTCAGCAGTGAAGCCATCAGGGCCCAGGCTTTTCTTAGTTGATAAGTTTTCAATTACATTTTCAATTTCATTGGTTGATATTGGGTTGTTCAGAATTTTTACGTCTTCTTTGTTCAACTTTAGTAATTCATATATATCTAGGAATCTGTCCATTTCTTCTGTGTTTTCCATCTTATTGGCGTATAGGTTCTGGAAGTAGGTATTGATGATCCTCTGGATTTCTGCTGGATGTGTTGTAATTTCACCCTTTTCATTCCTAATTGCATGGATTTGGGCCTTTGCTTTCCTTTTTCTGAAAAGGTTGGCTAAAGGTTTGTCAATTTTCTTGATTCTTTCGAAGAACCATCTCTTGGCTTCATTGATTTTTTTGTATCATTCTCTTACTCTCCATTGCATTGATTTCTCCTCTGATCTTTATCATTTCTTTCCTTGTATGAGCTTTGGAGTTGTCCTGCTCTTCTTTTACTAGAAGCTTGAGGTTCAGCATCAGGTTGTTTAATTGGGCTCGTTCTGTTTTCCTAATATGCATATTCACTGCTATGAATTTCCCTGGTAAGACTGTTTTCATTGTGTCCCATAGATTCCGATATGTTGTATTGTCAGTGTCATTTAATTGAAGGAACTGTCTGATTTCTTCTTTAATTTCCTCTGTGACCCATTGGTTATTCAGAAGTGTGTTGTTTAATTTCCATGTGTTTATGAAATTTTTTGAGTTTCTTTTGCTATGAATCTCCAATTTCATCGCACTATGGTCTGATAATATACAGGGATAACTTCAATTCCTTTGCACTTACTTAAACATGTTCTATGTGTGAGTATGTGGTCTATTTTGGAAAGTGACCTATGTGCAGCTGAGAAGAATGTATATTCTGATTTTTTGGGGTGGAAGACTCTGTAAACATCTGTTAAGTTCATTTGTTCAAGAGTTTGATTGAGTTCTAGTATTTCATTACTTATTTTTAGTCTAGTTGCTCTATCTATTTGTGACAGTGGGGTGTTGAGGTCCCCCACTACAATTGTATTAGTGCATATATGGCTTTTCATGTCCGTTAGTATTTGTTTTGTATAGTTGGGTGCACTAGTGTTTGGTGCATAGATATTTATGATTGTCATCACTTCCTCTTGGATTCTTCCCTTTACAAGGATGTAGTGTCCTTCTTCATCTCTCTTAATCAGTGTTGGTTTGAAATCTACTTGATCTGCAAAGAGGATAGCTATTCCTCCTGCTTTTTTTCGGGTTCCTGTCACATGGAGTATTGTTTTCCACCCTTTAACTTTCAGTCTATGAGTTTCCTTTTGAATTAAGTGTGTTTCTTGTATGCACCATATGGTTGGATTTTGCTTCTTGATCCATTCTGCTAGTCTATTTCTTTTGATTGGTGAATTGAGACCATTAACATTGATGGTTATAACTGAAACTTATTGACTTGTCATTGCCATAACTTTTTCTTTTTGTTGGGTTCTCCCCCTTTACATTTAATTTCTTGTCATGCCAGAAGGGTTCATTCTGCTTTGCTTCCTGGGGTTGTGATCCTCAATGTCTGTTCCTAGGATATTTTGTAAAATTCTTTGTAGTGATGGTTTGGTATTCACAAAGTTCCTAAGGTGCTCTTTGTCATGAAAGTATCTTATTTCTCCATCCATTTTGAAAGATAGTTTTGCAGGTTACATCAATCTGGGTTGGAGGGTTTTTTCTTTTAGGGCTTGGAATATGTCACTCCAAGCTATTCTTGCCTTGATGGTTTGTGTTGAGAAGTCTGCTGTGATTCTGATGGGCTTTCCTTTGTATGTGATTTGTTTCTTTTCTCGGACTGCTTGTAGAACTTTGTTCTTTTGTTGTGTTTCTGGAATCTTAACAATTATATGCCTATGTGGAGATTTTTTTTTGATCAAGGCTATTTGGAGTCCTATGTTCCTCACTTATCTGTATCTCAAGCTCTTTTCCCCTGCTTGGGAAGTTTTCTGCCATAATTTCTGTGAAGAGATTTTTTTATGTCATCACCACTCTTACCTGTTTCTTCATTGAGCCCAATCAGTCTTTTGTTATTCTTCTTTGTATCATCTAGCAGCTGCTGGATGGATTTCTCATGTTCCCTTATAATTTTGAAGCAATTGCAATGTTATCTTCCATATCTGAAATTCTGTCCTCACATTGGCTCATTCTGCTGTGTAGACTTTCAGTGGAGTTTTTCATGTCCTGGAAATCTATTTGCCTCTGTTTTATGGATTCCATTTGTTCCTTATGTTGGGATTCCATCATGTTCCTGAGCTCCTCTCTAGATTTATTAATCATGTCTTGCACTAGGGGCACAATTTCTCCTGTTATCTGAGAAATTATTTCTGATTTCATTTTTTCCAGATCCCCTTTTTTTGCCATCAGTGGGTCCAGGTGGTTGAGTATCAGAGTGTTCCATCTCATTTCCCTTTGAGGTTGCTGTATTTGATGTGGAAGTCTTGTTTTGAGACTTATTTATGTGTTTTCTAATTTTGACTGGGGCGGGGGCCTGTTAATGCCTGCATGGATTACCTCCTCTGAGCTGGGAGATGTGGGACAGGGGCTGGGAGCAGCGGTAGGGATGGTGACCCAAAAGCCCTTTCCTGTGGGCTGGGAGCAGTAGGAGGGTTGGTGGCTGGGAAGCCCCTTCCTCTGGACCAGGAGCAGTGGGGTGGCGGCTCAGAAGCCCCTCCCTCTGGGCTGGGAGCTGTGGTAGGATTGGTGGCCCAGAAGCCCCTTCCTCTGGGCCAGGAGCAGTGGAACAGGTGGTGGCCCAAAAGCCCTTTCCTCTGGACTGGGAGCAGTGGGAGAGATGGTGACCGGGAAGCCCCTTCTTCTGGACTGTAAGACTGAACAACACTTACTCCATCTTTGTAACAGGGCCCCAATTTTCTCCTTCTGTTATGGATCACCAGGTAGACATCAAGTTCCAGGGATTTGCTTGTTGTTGTGCCAGGAAGGTCTGTTGTGTGCATAGTGTTCTGTCATGCTTGCCCAACTCCATATCTAAATACGTTATCTTAAGGACAATGTGTAAAAGGTCTGTTTTATCTCTCTCCTCCGCTTTTGTATTTCTGCTTGCCAACTTCCCCTGAGACCCCCTATAAAAACAGCTTCGGACTCTGGGCCAGTTGCCTCTCTAAGCTACTTTGCTTTGGGAGTCCCATCTGGCCAGACTAATAAAGGTCTGTTTTACTTTCCAACTTGTGCGGTGTGTAACTTCCCGGGTGTTCTTCACTACAGTCAGCTCCTTGGAGCATTTGGTAAGGCCCTCAGTCTTACAGGACTAGGAGCAGTGGGACAGTGGCTCAGAGGCCCCTACCTCTGGGCTGGGAGCAGCGGGACTCAGTACCTTGGTCTGGTGGTCTGGTGTCCTCTGCATCTTTGTAGTGTGGAACCAGGTGGCTGCCTGTCTGCAGTGGGGTGATTCAGCATCTTCTGTGCTACTCGGGACCTCGGTAGGGCGTGGGCAGACCTGCCTGTCTGCAGTGGGGTGATTTGGCGTCTTCCGCGTGACTTGGGTCCTTGGTAGGGCATTTTTTGGTGGGTTTCTTACAGTGGATGCAAGGAGTTGCAAGTCAGAAATATACTGCTGGTGGGAGGCCATATCACAATTATTGAAAAATTTTTAAATGCTTGATTGATCAATTTCTGATGGGGATCTGAGGGCCAAATTCAAATTTTTTGAGCTTTCTGTGAATATCTGGGGAAATTGGGTAATAAAATGCATCTTTAGAATAAGCTGCCCTTCTGGACTCTCAGGGCTTTTAGAGGAGTAAACTTTCTGAGAGTGGAGGCTAGGGGAGACATAAACTGGGCCAGATTTTCATCTAGCATTTGAGTAATTTCCTTTAATTTGTCATAATGTGACTGAAATCTCATGGGACTTGGCCTGGGGAAGGCTGTAGCTCCATCTTTAATTTGGGCTTAAGCTGCCTGTGTTAGATGGCACAAGAGTGAGCTAGTGACCAAATCTGATCTCACTCTTCAGGGGAAAATGTAGAAGTCATAAGATTGAGTGAGATATTGAAATTTTTGAACATATTTAGTGAAGTCTGTGAAGAAGGTACCCAGGCACTGATTAATCTGAGAAAGATCAGATAGATAAAATGGGGTATGAACTCAGACTATTTCTCCATCCCTGCCACCTCCCGAAGCAGAAACTGAGGAGCAGGGATTAAGGAAGAAATGTCAAACTACAGTTCAGACCCTGTGTGAGGGGGCATTGGAATGGTCTTTTTAAGATAAGGAGGAAGGTTGGAAGTGTCAGATAAATGGATAGAATAGGGACAAGAGCAGAGGAAATCACAGTAGTAGGTCCTGGAGGAAGCTGAGCCACTTCCGTGGCTGCAGCTGGAGGGGGAGGGGAGCTGGACCAGAGCCAAAATGGAGACCAGACAGATATGGGAGGTGGTGGAGGGAGTGGCTAGGGAGTCTGGGACAATGGAAGACTGTTGAGGTTGGGGCCAGTTAGGAATGGGATGAGTTTGTGGGGCAGGAGAGGTGGATTCAGGGAGGAAGGATCCCTGGTCAGAGAGGAGTCATAGTGAGGAGGTGGAGGAGAGGGAGCTGACAGAGGAGTTGAGGTGAGAAGTTCAACAGAGTCACAAGAGGCACAGAGGGAGGGGAGATGACAGAAAGCAAAGAATGCCGGGACATATGGGATCTCAGATGGTTTTCCTAGCCCACAACAGTAATTGTCTAGATCTCAGAGAATTGAAATGTCAAAAGTGCCATTTCAGGCCAATATGATTCATTATCTAATTTGTATTGTGGCCAGGCCATATTGCAAAAATAAATGAGACGTTTTCAGATCAAGGGTGAGATGAAGAGGATTGAGAAATTTAAGGGTACAAGCCAGAGGAGAAGGGGAATAGAGGAAGGAAGGTTGCCTATTGTGATGTTTGACACTGGGAAGATGGGGGCTTCGGAGAAAAGAAGGAGTATCTCCAATGGATTTCCCGAAGCTGAGTGTGTAGGCAGCAGGCCAAATTGGGTGTCCCTGAGATTGGGCGGTGATCAGGGAGTCTGACTCCTGGGAGTGTGACCAGCGCTAGGTTTGAAGCACAACTCAGGCCAGGTGAGACAGAGCACTCTGGGGGAGAAGGATGCCAAGAACAGGTAGTGGGGGAGGTGTTATATAGCAAGAGTGTCACTTACCTGACCTGAAGGGGAGACCTGGACTGACTTCGGGAGTGGCCTCAAAGTGTTCCAGTAGGATCTGGGGAGGGAGATCAGACCCTCCTGGGAAAGGACCTCAACTTCCCCATACAGGCCACCAGATTTACATCAGACTGAGGCTGAGGCACGATTGAGACCACTGAGGCAGGCAAGTTCAAGCAACTGGTGAAAAGTTTATTGCACTCTGGGTGCAGATGGGCCAAGGGCAAAAAGGCCATTGGCACTGAGAGGAGGGTGCTCATGGTTGATATGGGGGCATTTAGGTAGGAGAGGAGCATTGGTCAAGAGGGTGGAAAATTTTAAAGTACCATGGGTTATGGGCCTGGGACTGGCTGGTAAACAGGGCAGTGGTAGGAGCAGGAGGGCTGCTGCTAGCTTTCTGTTATTGCTATGCTCCTGTGGATGAGGGTAGCAGGTCTACTTAGGGGCAGTTTCCCTTCTAGTTGGGTGGTAGTTTGACTCAGAAGACCAGGCAGAGTGGATCAAGAAAGAAAGCCCAACAATATGCAGCATACAAGAAACACATTTAATTCAAAAAGATACTTACTTTGACTAAAAGTAAAAGGATGGAAAATAATATTCCATGAAATTTGAGCCAAGAGAAAACCAGAAATTTCTATCTTAATTTCAGACAAAGGAAATTTCAAGACTGAGTAGAACAGAGAAAGAAAGTCACTACAAATAAAGGGAACAATTACATAGGAAGAGTTAACAATTACAGTCATATATAAACCAAACACTGGCACAACTAGGTTCACACACAAGCACAGACAACCATCAGTGGACCTGAGAAATCAGATAAAAACCAATACAACAGTAATGGGGGACCTCAGTAACACATTATCACAAATAGATCATCTAGACAAAATATCAACAAGGAAATATCAGAGTTAAACCTTCAAACAAATGAACTTAATAGATAGCTATAGAGTGTCCCATCCAACAAAAACAGAATACACATTGTTCTCAACCGCACAAGGGACTTTCTCCAAATTAGACCACATACTAGCCATGAAAAAATGACATATTTAAGTTTGAAGTCAATTTCTTCATTTTTTAAATTTATATATATATATATATATATATATATATATATATATTTATTTATTGGTACATTTTAGGTATAAAATACATTTATATTTATCATTGGGTGTTTGTACCAGAACATGATGTATCTTAGTTTTATTTTTTCTCCCATTACCTGTGCACCCTTCACCCCCTCCACCCTTCCCTATTTACACAGAGTTTGAGTCCATTTTTTTTCTCATAGTTTTTAATTTCCTTTATTCCCATTCCCCTTCCCCTCCCACCATCCCCAAACACTTGGACTTTTTCTTATTTCAAATTGTCAAATATTCATTTTAATCATTTTCATCCTTATTTACACTTTTAATTCCTCACACTAGAGAAACTATTTGGTATTTACATATGTGTGTCCTATTTATTTCACTTAAGAGTATGGCCTCAATATGCATCCATTTAGCTATAAATGTCTCTAGTTTCTCATTCTTTATGTCTGAGTAGTACTCCATTTTATAAAAAAAACCCCACATCTTCTTTATCCAGTTTCCAGTCGATGGGCATTTGGCTGTTTCTGAGCTTTAGCTATTACAAACTGTGCTGCTGTAAACATAGGTGCACATATATTGCTGTGGTATGATTCTTTTAATTCTTTGGGGAAGATTCCCAGTAGGGGAATAGCTGGGTCAAATGGGACCTCTAACCCTAGTTCTTTGCGGTATCTCCATACTGATTTCCACAGTGGTTGCACCAATCTACATTGCCACCAACAATGGAGAAGGGTTCCTTTCTTTCCAAACCCCCACCAGCATTTGTTATTGGTTGATTTCTTGTTAGCAGCCATTCTTTGTGGGGTGGGGTGGAATCTCAATGTTGTTTTCATCTGCATCTCTCGATTGACCAGTGATGTTGAACATTTTTTCATATATTTATTTGCTCTTTTTACTTCTTTGTCTGAGAAATGTCTGTTCACTTCAGATACCCATTTTTGAATTGGGTCTTTGAATTTGGGGGGTCTGATATTTTTCAGTTCTTTCTATATTCTTGATAGTAGACCTTTATCTGAGCTACAGCTGCTAAACATTTCTTCCCACATTGTAGGTTGTCTCTTAGCTGTATTGGTAGTTTCTCTTGCAGTGCAGAAGCTTTTTAATATGATGAGATCCCTGTTGTTGATTCTTTGTGCTAGCTCCTGTGCTACTGAAGATTTGTTCATAAAGTATTTTCCTGTGCCAATGTCATCAAGAGTTCTACCTAACTTATCTGCCATCAAGTTTAGTGTTTCTGATTTAATATTTAGATCTTTAATCCACTTTGATCTTAGTTTAGTGCATGGTGATAGGTATGGGTCTAGTTTTAATCTTTGGCAGGTTGAAATCCAGTTTTTTCAACCCCATTTATTAAATAGGCTATCTTTCCTCCAATGAGGGTGGTTGGCTCCTTTGTCAGAGATGAGTTGGCTGAGTATGTCTGGAGTTCTTCCTACATATTCTAATCTACCCCACTGATCTTCAGGTCTGTTTCTTTGCCAGTACCATGCTGTTTTATCACAGTAGCTTTGTAGTATAGTTTCGAGATGGAAATGGTGATACCCACAGCCATGTCTCTGTTGCCTAGAATTGCTTTTGCTATTCTAGGTTTCTTCTGCTTCCAAATGAATTTTTGGATTGTTTTCTCTAGTTCTGTGAATTATATTGTCGGAATTTCAATTGGTATTGCATTGAATCTATATAGTAGTTTTGGAAGTATGGCCATTTTCACTATATTGGTTCTTCCTACCCAGGAATAAAGGATATCTTTCCATTTTCTTATATCCTCTTTGATCTCCTTCTTCAGAGTGCTGTAGTTTTCAGTGTAGAGGTCTTTTGCTTCCTTTGTTAGGTTGATTACTAGATATTATTTTATATGCTATTGTAAAAGGAGTTATTTCTCAAATTTCTCTCTCAGTGGGTCTGCTATTTGTGTACAAGAAGGCTATTGTTTTTTGAGTATTGACCTTGTATCCAGCTACTCTACTGAATCTCTCAATTAGGTCTCGAAGACTTTTGACTGAGTTTTTTGGGTCATCTATGTAAAGTATCATATCATCAGCAAATAATGACATTTTAACTTCTTCCTTTCCTATCTTTATTCCTTTTATTTCTTTCTCTTTTCTAATTGCTGTGGCTAATGTTTCCAGAACGATATTGAACAGGGGTGGTGATAGTGGGCATCCTTGTCTTGTTCCTGATTTTACCATGAAAGTTTTCAGTTTTTGACCATTTAGTATGATGTTGGCTGTTGGTTTTTCATAGATAGCCTTAATCAGGTTGAGATAAAGGCCTTCTATTCCAATTTTCTGTAGCATTTTTATCATGAATGTGTTGGATTTTATCTAATGCTTTTTCTACATATATTGAGATGATCATGTGGTTTTTGTGCTTGACTCTGTTAATATAATGTATTGCATTTATTGATTTACGTATGTCAAACCATCCTTGCATCCCTGGGATAAATCCGACTTGGTCAGGGTGTATGATCTTTTTGATGACACTCTGTATTCTGTTTGCCAATATCTTGCTGAGGATTTTTGCATCTATGTTCATTAGGGAGATTGGTATGTAGTTCTATTTTTCGGTTGGGTCTTTCCCTGATTTTGGAATCGAAGTAACACTTGCTTCCAGGAATGAATTTGGAAGTACTGCTTCCCTTTCAATTTCCTGGATGAGTTTAAAGAGTAATGGCAATAGTTCTTCTTTAAATGTCTTGTAGAATTCAGCAGTGAAGCCATCAGGACCTGGGCTTTTCTTTTTTGGTAAATTTTTTATTACATTTTCAATTTCACTCATTGTTATTGGGGTGTTTAGAATTTCTATATCTTCTTCATTTAATTTTGGCAATTCATATGTATCTAGGAATCTGTCCATTTCTTCTCTTTTTTCCATTTTATTAGAGTTCAGGTTCTCAAAATAGGTATTGATGATTCTCTGGATTTCTGCTAGATTTGTTGTGGATTCCCCTTTTTCATTCTTAATTGCATGGATTTGAGCCTTTTTTTTTCCTTTTTTTGATAAGGTTAGCTAAAGGTTTATCGATTTTATTTATAATTTCAAAAACCAACTCTTTAATTCACTGATTTTTTGTATCATTCTCTTAGTCTACATTGCATTGATTTCTGCTCGGATCTTTATAATTTCCTTTCTTGTACGAGCTTTGGGTTTGTTATGCTCTTCTTTTTCTAGGAGCTTGAGGTTCTGCATTAGGTTATTCAACTGAGTTCTCTCTGTTGTCCTCATATGGGCATTCACTGCTCTGAATTTCCCATGTAGAACTGCTTGCATTGTGTCCCACAGGTTCCTGTATGTTGTACTGGCATTTTCATTTACTTGTAGAAACTGTCTAATTTCTTCTTTAATTTCCTCTGTCATCCATTAGTTGTTCAGGAGGGTGTTGTTCAATTTCCATGTGTTTGTGGGAGTTTTGCGGTTTCTTATGTTATTGATCTCCAATTGTATTGCACTATGGTCTGATAATATACAGGGGATAACTTTGATTCTTAGATATGTCCTATGTGCTAGCATGTGATCTATTTTGGAGTATGACCTGTGTGAAGCTGAAAAGAATGTGTAGTCTGATTTTGTGGGGTGGAACACTCTGTAAACATTTATTAAGTCCATTTGTTCAAAAGTTTGGTTCAGTTCTAGAATTTCATTGTTAATTTTTTTCTAGTTGATCTGTCTATTTGTGATAGAGCGGTGTTGAGGTCACCCACTACAATTGTATTAGTGCTTATTTGGTTTTTCATGTCCAGTAATATTTGTTTTGTATACTTGTGGGCATTGGTATTTGGTGCATATATATTTAGGACTGTCATCTCTTCCTCTTGCATTTTTCCCTTCACAAGGATGTAGTGACCATCTTTGGCTCTCTTAATTAGTTTTGGTTTGAAATCTACTTTGCCTGCAAATAAGATTGCTACACCTGCTTTTTTCTGGGTTCCTGTCACATGGAGAACTGTTTTCCATCCTTTTACTTTCAGTCTATAGATTTTCTTTCAAGTTAGGTGTGTTTTTTGTATACAGCATCTTGCTGGGTTTTGTTTCTTAATCCATTCTGTCAGTCTGTTTCTTTTATTGGTGAATTGAGGCCATTAATACTGATAGTTATAATTGACAGATATTGACTCATCTTTGTCATGATGTTTTACTCTTGTTGGCTCTATTATTTCTTATTTTCCCCCCTTTTGCTTTAGTGTCTTACTTCACATGGTGCCTTCTTTCTGCTGGGCATCATGGAATTGTGACCTTCATTGTTTTTTACTAGGATATTGCTTAAAATTGTTTGGAGTGGTGGTTCGGTGTTCACAAAATTTCTCAGGTGTTCTTTGTCACTGAAGTATCTAATTTCCCCATCAATTTTGAAAGATTATTTTGCCAGATACAACAGTCAGGGTTGGAAGTTATTTTCTTTTAGGGCTTGAAATACTTCACTCCAGGCTCTCCTTGATTTGAGGGTTTGTGTTGAGAAATCTGCAGTGATTCTGATGGGCTTTCCTTTGTAGGTGATTTGTTTATTTTCTCTAACTGCCTGTAGAATTTTGTTCTTCTGTTGAGTTTCTGGGATCTTGCCTATTATATGTCTAGGTGTAGATTTTTTTTTGGTCACGGCTGGATGGAGTTCTATATGCCTCACTTATCTGTACGTCCAATTCTCTTCCTCTGTCTGGGAAGTTTTCTACTATTACTTCTGTGAACAGTTTTTTTATGTCAGTTGTACTTTCTCCTGTTTTTTCATGGACTCCTACGAGTCTGTTATTCTTCTTTGCATCATCTAGTACCTGTTGGATTGATTTCTCATGATCCCTTACTATCTTTAAGAAATCTCTGTTTTCATGGTCCTTAACTGCAATCCTGTCCTCTACATCTGACATTCTGTCTTCAGATTCTCTTAGTCTGCTCTGAATGCTTTCAATGAAGTTTTTAATCTCCTGAATATCTGTTTGAATCTGTTTCATGGATTCCATTTCTTTCTTATGTTGGGCAACCATGTTTTCCATTTCTTTCTTATGCTGGGCATTCATGGCTTCCAGCATGTTTCTGATCTCATCTATTTTCTTATCTGTTTCTGCTCTAGACCCTCTAATCATGTCTTTCACTCTGCTCACCATGTCTGTATTTATCTGGGAGATTATTTCTGTTTTGAAATTTTCTAGAGCCTCATGCATCTGCTTTGTTATTTCCTATGCTATCCGTTCAGGGTGTCCACATGGTTGCTTATCATACTTTTCCACCTCATTTCCCCCAGAATTTCCTTTTTGTGGCATGGAAGCCTATGTTTGTGCCTTGCTTAAATGTCTTCTCATTTTTGTTTTTGGTACTGTCCTTGGTTTAATTCCTGGGTTGATATTTCAAAATTGCTTAATGAAGGTATCTTTGTTGCTTGTACTTAAAACACTTGTGGAATGATTGCTTTTCAGAGGTGTCTTCCAGATATAGCTTGTGTTTGGGTTTTGAGACTCTTATGACTCTGAAGCTATTTTTTTCTTATATCAGGAAGGAAAACTAATTAGATCAATCACAACATGTTAGCCCAATGACATAGTCACCAATACCATAGCATCAAGCACAGGTTAGAAAATGATAATTTGTGTTAATTATTAATCTATCACTTTTAACTATGTGAGTTAAATTCAAACCAAGGACCAACCCAACATAATTTTATAATGAATAAACTCTTCAATGTAGCATCTTTCCTCTTCAGGGTGGGTAGTTAAAAGGAGTTGGGGAGGGAGGGACAGGTAGAAAGAACAGGTAAGATTAGCGGTGAGGCCAGAAGACACAGAAAAATCACACAAACTCTAAGAAGTTGTTAAAGGCAAGAGAAAAAGGCAGAATTAAAGAACAAAGATGTAATAGAATCGTCTAACAGCAGCAGGGAGGCTAGATACCAAATTTACTTTCCTTTAAACCTAATGATAATCAAGAGAAGGAAAAAGAGAAGGAAAAAACAATAAGGAGAAATCCAAATTCAGTGCAGAAAGGAACAAATGGGGAGATGAGGAGCAATGTGTGACAGTGAGAGAATGAGTGAGAGAGAAAGAAAAGATAAAAGAAAGAAAAGAAAGAAAAGCAAAACTTTGAAGAGTAGAAAAAAGTAAAAATTAAAAATAAGAGAAAAAAAATTTTTTTTCCTTTTTGCAAATAGTACTAGAAATTATGGGCCTCCTTCAGGGTATGTCTCTGCTGTCACAGTAGGCAATGTAGGACTCCCTGTGCATATATGAATCAATGAGTCTCACCAAGCCAGTGGCAGACCAAGTACAGTGGTCTGATGTGCCTTTATTGTAGAGATTCTCTTTACTTTTCTGCTGAGCTTCAGTTTTCATCGAGAAGCCTGAGAGGTCCTCTTTCTGTAACTAACTTCTGCTCTATCTTGTGGCGCTCAGGACAAGGGTCTTTATAGTCTCCTGTGCCTCTGTAGTGTGGGACCAGGTAGCAGAAAAGCCAGAATGTAGGAGGTGCGTGGGGGGAGGGGACTGGGCATAAGAGGACCTCACTGTGCCGTGGGTGTGGCCCAGGATGGCTGCGGAGCTTCAAGGTGCTTGTCTCTCCTGGCCTGTCGCAGTTTAGGGCAATTTCTTCATTTTAATTACAGTATTATTCCTTAATTTTCACTTTGTCCCTTGAGCAGTTACTGGATATTCACAATAGAAAAATATCATAAAATGAAATACATGAGCTATAGCTACGACAAGGTGCCAGTTGAGATCTGAATTACTTGTAAAATTAATTGTTTGAATCAACATTGGGGCTTTCTTCCATATTCCTTCTTGTTCCTTTCCCTAAGCTGCATTTGCACATCCTTAACAAGACCTTTTTCTCATGTCTATGGAAAAGCAGTATGGTCTATAAATATTCTTCTTCAGAAAACTCTGATTGAGAATGAAAGACTTGACAAAGGAAAAGATCGAAAATTAGTTTACAGTATGGATAAAAAATTATTTTATATTCTACTTTAAAACATGCTGTCAAAAATGTGGACACTGAACCGAGTGTAGTGGTACATTCCTGTAATCCCAGCACTCAGGAGACTGAGGCAGGAGGATGGCCAGGAGTTCAAGGCCAGCTTGGACTACATAATGAATTCAAGGCTAGCCAGAACTACATACAGAGACTGTCTCAAAAACCTAAAACCTAAATAAATAAATTAATTAATAAATTTCAATTGCTAGTTTTGTAAGCCAGTGCTTCTCAAATTTAGTGTGGAAATGAATCACTGAAAAATCTTTAAGTTCAGACTGTTACTAAGTAGGATTCATTCCAAGGATGCAGAAATGGTTCAAAATATGCAAATCAATCAATATAATATATCACATAAACAGAAGCAAGGACAAAAACCACACAAACATGTCGATAGATGCAGAAAAAGCATGTGGCAAAATCCAACATTTGTTCATGGTTTACAAAAACCCTAAAGAAAATAGGAATAGAAAGTCTATCTCAACATAATTAAAAGTGTCTATGACAAACCAAAGGCCAACATCATACTAAATAGAAGCTGAAAACTTTCCCTGTAAAATCAGGAACAAGATAAGGATGCCATCTATCTCTACTCTCATTCAATGTAGTTCTCAAAACATTAGCCAGAGCAATTAGACAAGAGAAAGAAATAAAAGGAATATAGATAGGAAAGGAGGAAGTAAAATTATCATTATTTGCTGATGACATGATGTAAATGACTACATAGAAGGCCCCAAAATGCCACCAAAAGACTCCTACAATTAATAACCAAATTCATTAGTGTAACAGTATACAAAGTCAACACTCAAAATTCAATATTATTCCTATACACAAGTAACAAACTCACCAAGAGAAAAATTGGAAAACAACACTTTTCACAGTAGCATCAGGAATAGTAAAATACTTAGAAATTACCGAAACCAAGGAAGTGAAAGACCTCTGCAATGAAAACTACAGTACTCTGAAGAGGGAGGTAGAAAAGGATATTAGAAAATGAGAATATATTCCTGCTCCTGGATAGATAGAACAAATATAGTCAAAGTGGACATAATTCCAAAACTGTTATAAAGATTAATATAATCCTAATCAAAATACCAATAACATTTTTCACAGATCTAGAGAAAACATTCCTAAAATTCATATGGAACCAGAAGAGACAGCAAAAGCAATTCTGGGAAACAATGGCAAGTCTGGGGCATCACAGTCCAGTACTTCAAGTAATACTGCAAAACTACAGAAAAAATAAACAAGAAGTATGGATCAACGGAACAGAATAGAGGATGCAGAAACAACTCCCGGCTCACTCAGTTGTCTTATGTTTGACAAAGCAGCCAAATCCATTTGCTGGAGGAAAACTAGCCTCTTTAATGGTGGTGGGAAAACAGGCTGCCCATTTGCAGAAGATTGAAGCTAGACCCATAAGCTCTCATCTTGCCCTAAACTAAAATCAAAATGGATCAAAGATATAAATATTAAAGCAGAAACGATCTTCTGGAAGATAAAATAAATGAAATGCTTGCAGACATAAGTGTAGGCAAAGATTTTCTGAATAGAACACCAGTTGCACAAGAAATAATACAAAGAATCAACAAATAGGATCACATCAAATTAAAAAGCTTCTATACAGCAAAGGAAACCATCTACAGAGTGAAGGTACAACCTGCCAAATGGGAAAAAATTGTTAGCTATTCCACAGCCTGAGGACTAATATATAGAATATATAAAGAACTCAAAAAAATAGACCCCCTAAATTTAAAGACCCAATCAAAAAATCATAATCTGAAATGAATAGACATTTATCAGATGGAGAAGTAAAAATGGCCAATAAATACATGAAAAAATGTTCAACATCTCTGGCCATTAGAGAAATGCAAATTAGAACAACAGTAAGATTCCATCTCACTCCAGAAAAATTGGCTCTCATCAAGAAATCAATAATAAATGCTTGTGAGGCTGTGGGGAGAAAGAATCATTCTTCACTGGGAGTGTACATTGGTACAACCACTATGGAAATCAGTATGGAGATTCCTCAAAAAACTGAAACAAGAGATTTCATTTGACCCAGCTATTCTACTTCTAGGTATTTTCCCAAAAGAGTTAATCTCATCATACCTCAGTGGCACATGCATACTCATAATTATGGCAGCAAATTCATAATATCTAAATCTTGGAAACAACCTATATGCCCATCAATAAATGAATGTACAAAGAAAATGTAGAAAATGTAGTATTTATATACAATGGAGATATAGAAGGATACATGAAGCATTTTAGGTAAATGGATGCACCTTAAGACTATAAACTTAAATGAAATAAAGCAGACACACAAGTTTAAATATTGCATTGTTTCTCTTGTATGAGAAACCCAAATTGTAAATAAGAAGCAAAATAGAGAATAGATATTAGGAAGTAAGAACTTTCTCAAATAGAGAGAAGAAGAAGAGATGTGGGAAGGAAGGAGGGGAAAGGGGGTTTTAAAAAAAGTAGAAGGAAAAAATGAAGATAGAGATTTTGTAAATGGAGAAAGGATGAAGATTTGAAGGGATGAGAGAAGGGACAAAAAAGGAATTAAGATGTGTTATGTAAATGTACAAATATCTCATTACATGTTGCAAACATGTACTAATAAATAAAGATCTTGCTTAAGTTCAGATTTCTATTTGGAGGGCTGGAGTAGGGCCTGAGACTCTGCATTTCTAATATCCAAGTTTTGTGAATATAATGGACCACACATTGAATGATTTACAGTGTGAATGATTGTGGACTTCCCAAGTACCAGGCCCTCTAGAAAGTGGTAGCTATGAAACATATAATACTCATTACCATCTCTTGCATACTTAGAACCAAACATTGTGAATATGTGTGTATGAGGTTGTGATTATAGTCCATACATGGGAACCAGTACTAAAAGTATGTTAATATAGTGAGGCCATTGATTGCTATGTGAAAATGAATTCTTGAATAATATGGAGTACTTGAACTGACAGCTGAAGGAATTGTCTAGGGAATGGTGGAGGCTCAGGTTGTACAAATTTTTGTCTTGTTATCTTTAACCTGGTTACTCCTTATGATGATCATATTCTCATTACCTTAAAATCTTCTATTCTCACCTCATAAAAAAGCACTATAATTCTTAGTGGAAGTTATACCATTTAAATTTTTGTACAACACTGAAAATAGGTAGTATTGTAAACTTTTAAGTTAAGTTTAATTTTAAAATTTTAGTTATGAAAGCATAAATTAAAAGATTTATTTTCTGTACGTTAAAAAAATGATCTTAAGCATGTCTCTGGCATAACTATCTTTCCCTTTAGAGCTATCATTAAGATTTTTGGTTCTTAATTTCCTCTATACTTGTGAAGAACATCAGTTCCATCAGTGGGAAATGTCATAAGTCTTATAAAGAAATGTCATATTGAGAAGGGGTGGTGAGAGTAAACACCGGTGTCTGGTTCCTGATTTTAGAGAAAAGACTTTCAGTATTTCACTATTCAGTAAGATGTTGGCTGAGAGTTTGTCATTCATGTATTTTATCATTTTCAGTTAAGGTCTTTATATACATATTCTCATAAGGCTTATTAAAATCTAAAAATAAAAATTTCTTTTGACTCAGATACACCTCTCCTGGATATATACCTCCACAAATTAAAGACAACATGCTATAGTGATACATGGATACCCATGTTTATAACAGCCCAATTTTCAACAGCTAAGCTCTTCAAACAGACTAGATGCCCATCAACAGATGAATGAACAAAAGATATGGTGTATAAGTACAATGGAATATTATTCAGTCATAAAGAAGAATGCAGTCCTATTTATTTCACTTAAGAGTATGGCCTCAATATGCATCCATTTAGCTATAAATGTGTCTAGTTTCTCACTCTTTATGGCTGAGTAGTACTCCATTTTATAAAAAAGCCACATCTTCTTTATCCAGTTTCCAGTTGATGGGCACTTGGGCTGTTTCCAAGCTTTAGGTATTATGAACTGTGCTGCTATAAACATGGGTGCACATATATCGCTGTGGTATGATTCTTTTAATTTTTTGTGTAAATACCAAATAGATTCTCTAGTGTGAGAAACTGAAAGTTTAAATAAGGTTTAAAATGATTAAAATGAATAATTGATAATTTGAAATAGGAAGAAAAAGTCCAAAGGGGTAGGGGTGATGAGAGGGGAAGGGGAAAGGAAAGAAGGGAAAGGAAAAATTATGCAAAAAAGAAAAAAAATTGAAATGAAGTCTATGCAAATATGGAAGGGTGGAGGGGGTGAAGGGCTCACAGGTAATGGGGAAAAAATAAGAACCAAGATACATCATGTACAGATACAAGCACCCAATGATAAATGTAAACGTATTGTATACCTAAAGTGTACCAATAAAAGAATTTAAGAAAAAAGAAAAAAGAAGAATGCAGTCATTTCATTTGTAGAAAATGGATTGAGCATGAGAATGTCATGCAAAATGAAATGTCAGATACAGGAAGTTAAATATAGCATCATTTCTCTTATATTTGAAACCTAATATATAAAGAAATAAATGAATAAAAGAAAGGAGGGAAGATAGAAAACAAGAAGGCAGACTTTTGGAGAGGGGGAAGGTATCAAGTGAAGAGGGGATGTAAGGGAGAGGTTAATGATCAGGATATGTTATGTACCAGTTCCTCAAAATGAACATCATTATACTGTACTGGAGACATATACTGATAAAATAAAGTCATGTCATGTCAAAAATAGGCATACTCTGTTTTTCTTTTTCCCAAAGTGAATTCCTTGTTTAAAGATTTCACAATGTACCACTGGACTTTTCTTGAGAATATAAACTATAAGGTTTTTTGCTTTGGTTACAGAGCAGTTCTTTCCTTGTATTAGTCAATTTTCTGTTTCTGGAACAAAATGCCTGATACTTGAAACTTAAAGGACCAGAGGTTTATTTGGCTCACAGTTTCAGAGGGTTGAGTCCATGTATGGTAGGGTAGCTCTGAGATACAAATTGCATGGAAAAAGGCCATAGCTGCGGAAAGCTGCTCACCCATGGTCATCTGGAAGCAAAGAGATAAGGGAGGAGACAAGCACAAGAATACACCCTTGTATTCTTGACTCCATTGTATCCTTGTACAATGACTCCTTGTATCTTGACTCCAATGACCCACCTCTCTACTCTGGGCCCACCTCCTAATGGCACATTCAGCTAAACTCATCAATGGATTAATCCACAGGTGAATATAGCAGCCCAACAATTAAATCACTTCCAAATGCCCCATCTTTGAATATACAAGACTTTTGGTTGACATTTCAAGTCTAACACATAAGACCTAAATTGCATATTTTCTTTTTAAGAGAACTGTATATTCACATAAATAAATAATAGATATGCTGTATATCTTTTATGTTATAATATCACAAGTATATTAACATTGATAGAGTCATGATACAGAACATTTTTATCACCACAAGGATCTCTCATATTTCTGTGTTAAGGAAACACTCAGTTCTGGTATATGCCATCTCTTTTTCACCTCTGACACCTACTAATTTGTTTTTCTTTTTTAAAATTAATTTTATTGGTACATTTTAGGTAAATAATATGATGACATTTATCATTGGAAATTTGTACCTTTGCATAATATATCTTGCTTATTTCCCCCTCATTCCCCGGCCCTCCCTTCAGTCCCTCTACCCCTCCCTACTTACAAAGACTTTATTTCCATTTTTTCATTTTCTCATATTAATTCCATTCCCTTCTTTCCTTTCCCCTACCTCTCCCACTTCCTTTCCTCTTTTTCCCTTTTCTTCCTATTTCACATTATCTATTTTCTTTTTAATAATTTATCATTTCAACAATGTTTTGTAAATTGAAGCCCATCGCAAACAGCCTTTTGGAATTGGCTTTGTTCATTTAGCATAATTCACTTGAGATTTATCCAACTTGCCATATGCAGCAATAATTTATTACTTTATGATAAATAGTAATTCAACATACAGATAAACCAAATTGTTTAACTATTTACTTAGTGAAGGAAATTGGAGTTCATAGTTTTGAGCTATTATAAACACAGCTGCTATAAGAATTGGAGTACTTGTTTTTCTGTGGATGTAAGCTTTTATTTCTTTTGTATAATATAAAATGTCTGGGAGTGCAACCTCTGATGTACATGTTAGTTTCATGTTTAATTTTTTAAAGGAACTGCCAAAGTGTTTCCAGAGTGGCTATGCTATTTGACATTCTTTGAGCAATACACAAGCAATCTATTTTCTCCACTCCTCAGCAACATTTCATGCTGTCACTTTATTTTAGTTATTATGAAAAATGTGTGGTTTTATCTAATAATCATAGAAATTGATAATGATATTAAGCATTTTTATACATTTATTTCCATGTACTGTCTGTATATATTCTTTGTGAAACATATTCATGCTTTTTGTGTATTCTTTAGTTAAATTTTGCCATGTTTTCCTGTTGAATTTTGAGAATTTTCTTATATTCTAGCTAATAGCCAATTGTCACATATGTGCTTTGTAAATATTTACTCTCATTTTGTAACTTGCCCTTTTATGCTCTCGATAGGGTCTTTTGCAGTGCTAATTTTTTTATCTGGGTGAAATATAATTTTCTGAATTTTCCCTTTATCCATCATGCTTTTTATGACAAGCCTAAGATCTGTTTTCCTGGCACTAGATCCCAAAGGTTTTCTCCATTATTTTTTCTAAAGGTTTACCATGTTATACTTTACTTCAAATTCCTTGATCTATTTTGGATTGCTACTTAAAGTGTGAGGTTTAAGTTGTAGTTGATGTTTTTGCCTATGGATGTACAAATGCTCTGCCTCCATTTGTTGAAAAGGCTATCTTCCTGCATTAATTTGCTTCTGAATTTTTCAAAAATAAGATGGGCAAATATATGTAGGTCTATTTCTGGGATCTCTGCTCTGTTCTTTGGATCCCTATATAATTATCATGCTTCCATGATTATTGTGAATTTATAGTAAGGGTTAATTTGGGTATAGTGCTATCTCTAAATTGATTTTTGGAAAATTTGTTTTAATTATTTGAGAGTCAGCTTTGCTATATAAATTCTAGAGTAAGCTTTGCTGTGTGTACAAAATATCTCTGGAATTGTAATAAGAATTGCACTATACCTGTACACCAATTGACATCTTTAATATAATGAGCATTCTATTTAATAAATACTCTATGTCTCTTATGTTCTGAATGTTGGTATCTCTCTCCAAATTCATACATTGATTCTTAATTCCCAGTGTGAGAGTGTCTGAAGTGGAGCCTTTGGAAGGTGATTAGGTCACAAGGGCAAAGTCCTCATGAATGAGATTAATCCCCCGTAAAAGAGACACCAAGAAGATCTCTCTCACTTTCCAGTGTGAGAACATATCAAAAAGATGGTCATCTATAAAGTAAGAAGAAAGAACTCATCAGTCACTGAATTTTATAGTGCCTTAATTTAAGACTTTCTAGGCTCTAGAACTCTGAGAAATGCACTTCTATTTATAAACTACACAGTTAATGCCATTTTTGTTATAGCACCCTGAACAGACTACATCTTTCCAGTTACTTATATTATTAACGTTTCTTTATTTTTCATCACCATTTTATACTTTTCAGCATATAAGTCCTAACATTTGGTTGTACCAAAGTGCTTGCAGCACAAAGCATTCTGAACCCAACTGTTCAGAAGGAAGGGAACTATTTGTTTTTCTTCTATTCTCATATAACATCAATCAACACAGGAGTGTTTTATGGCCTCAAAATCTGGGAGATTTCTTCATACAAACAAGTAAACAATCAGTTCTACAGAGAACACCTGATTAATGTCCCCTAATTCAGTTCAAATCTGACACTACTTATCTAGAGATAGCATGAGATTCTACAACTCATGAGCTCAATCTCCAAGACTGCTTCTTGGTTTAGATGGCAGTTCCAAGCTCCAGTTTGTTCTACCTGTGCTTCTGTTTAACACCTATAAATTGAGGTTTCTGCAACTCCTACCCCTCTGGTTCAATTAATTTGTTTTAGAGGCTCACAGAAGTCATGGAAACATTCTCTTGTTTATTGATTTATTATAAAGGCTATTACAAAGAATATAAATGAAGAGATGTGTAAGGTGGCATAGAAGAGGGCACATGAAGTCTGCATGTTCTCTCAAGGCACAAAACACTCCAGGAACCTACACATGTTCAGCTATTCACAAATGCAGCAATTCCTTTCCTTTTGAGGTTCTACAGAGATTATATTACACTGGAATTATTGAAGCCTGGAGAACTAAGAAGAAATGTGAGAGAACAAAAGAATGTGATCCACTAGTAATAGACTAAATGAAGAAACCCACAAAGTCTTGTCTGTTCAGATTCTTCTTAATCCTTTCTGAAGTATGTATATCATCTCCTGTATGGGACAAGATACTTTCTGAAATGTGAGTTATATGATCTACTCTCAGACAAGGGGAGATAAAGAATATCTTTATGTCCAGCACTAAGACTGAAGTGCAAGGGAAAGTTAGTGCTTCTATAACCTGTCTTGGGCAAAGAAATTCTAGTTTATATTATCTGTCTTGGAAAGGGAGGTATGTATGACACAGGAGCTGTTTGCAAAATCATATATACATATATGGAATATTTAAATTAAAATATAGTGAATGTTTAAATTTCAAAAAAGACACATTGCCACTAATTCTCCTTAAAATACTACCCCTTGCTTTAAATACACTTATCCCATCATTCCACTTTCCGAAGCAATTCTGGAAATCATCTTTCATGAGGGTCATGGTTGCCTTGTTGTCCCCAGTCAGTTTAAAGCTTTTACCTTTTATGGTCATTTTGACTTTAGAGAAGAGCTAGAAGTCACACAATACCAGATATGGTGAAGAAAGTGGGTGAGGACACAATATAATGTTTTATATATGCCTCCCTTTCCATTGAATGGCACTCAACAGCAGCATTTAGTGTATTTTTGGTCATATTTCACAAAAGCACACACAATAGAGGACCTATAGAAGTCTTTCAGAAAGTGGCAACAGTGATAAAAGTATGTTCAAAGTGAGGAGAAATATTTTGAGGGTGATTAATAACAGTGTCTTGTGCTCATTTCTACAGCACATGTATTAATGACAGAATGTCTTCTATTGTAAACATTTAAAAAATATTTAATCATTGTATATTTTATTACCTTATATGTACATATATATAAAAACATAGGATTATCATTCAATAATATATAATACATCAGGAAATTAGACTGAAATATACTTTAACAAAATTAAATTAATATTAAATACCTAACTAAAACAAAAAATGATTCATTATAATTAGAACTGTACTAAAAATGAAATAATTTTGTGTAGCACCACTAAATTTCTGATGCTCAGGCAGGTAGTATATTTCTAGCCTGTTTTGGTTACTTTTCTTGTTGCTGAGACAAAATACCTGACACCCAAAGTTAAAGGAGAAAAGGTTTATTTAGCTCAGTTTGTAGAGGTTTCAGTCCATAATTGGCTCACTCAAAGGCAGGGTAGTGTGTCAGACAGGCACTGCAGAGGAGAAACAGTTCATGGCAAGCAGAAGGTGGCAAAGCAACAAGGGACTACCACAGCTCTTTCTATCCCTTATATCTTATCCACACTACTTAGGTTGGGTAGCACTCACAGCCTTAATCCTAGTGCCCTTGATCCTAGCATTGCACCATGAATCAACTCCAGCATCACACACTCTAGATCCAGCCACCTCTGCAAAAGCTCCACCTATGACCTCATGAGGCTTTAGCAGGACATCTAAATACAAGCTATAACATAGCCCCTTTCACATCTTTTGGGATCTATGTATTTCTTTTATTTTAATTGACAAGAATTGTATCTATTTATTTCATACGTTATGCTTTGAAATATATACACATGCCTCAACTGAGCTAATTAATATATGTAGAATCTCATACTTATTTTGTGATGAGAACACTAAAAATTTAGTATCTTTGATTTTTCAACATGCATTATATTGTTAATATTACATTGGATTGCTAACTATAGTTAACATGTAGAGTGCATCTCTTAAATGTATTCTTTCTAACTGTAATTTTGTATCCTTTGACCAGTATTACTCAAGTTTTTTTCTGGCCCCAGCAACCACCATCCTATTGTCTACCTCAATGATTTCAACTGTTTTGGATTCCACATATAAGTGAGATCATATAATGTTTGTCTTTCTGTTCCTGACTTATTTTCCTGATGATAATATACTCTGTGTTCATTCATGTTGTTGCAAATGATAAGATTTTCTTCCTTTTTAAGACCCAATTGTATTCCATTGTGTTTATAAACCACAATTTCTTTATCTTTTCATCTTTTGATGGTTGATTCTACATCTTCATAATCATAAATAACAATGTTGTATTCTCATTCTTATTTTGTTTGATGTATTTTTATTTCCCTTGAGACTTCCAGTTTAGCCCATAATTTAGAAATTTGTTGTTTCACTTCAGAGCATTTATTATTCTATTCATTCTGATTTTAATTTTAAGTTTAAACAAATTCTTTTCAAAGGACATTCTCTATATGGTATCAGCTGATTTAAATGTGCTGAGATTTGTTTTATGGTTCAGCATTTAATCTATTTTGTATATAATCTGTGAGGATATGAAAATAATGTTCCCTTGTTTGATGTAGCATTCTATAAATGTCAATTAGATCCTGCAGTTTGTTGATAATATTCCTGACTCTTATGTCTGTTTGTTCTGTAAATAGCAGAGAGATTTATGAAGACACCAGTACAAAATCAGATTTCTCTATGTCTTCCTGGTTCTATCTGTTTTTACTTATTATATATCTGCTCTGTTTATTTGGTTCACACAAACAAGGTTGCTACATCTTGCTGTAATGATTCTTTTATCATTATATAGTCTTCATTCTGTTTCTAGTAATTTTATTTCATCTGAAATCTACTTCATATGATAAAAATGTTCTTTAGATGAACAAAATCAATAGAAAATATATGTATAATTATGATACGCCATTCATTAGGAAGGCTTACAGGATCAGAGGCAGAAAGTCCACAGTGGCTGTCTGTAAGATCAGAGGGCAAAGATTCCACCATGATCTTCTGCATGCTGGAGAACTGGAGGATCCAGTAGCTATTAAGAAGATGGAAGCTGCAGAACAAGAGGGATCAAAAGATGAAGGCCTGGAAGTTAAATGGAGAATCTCTAATGTAAGTCTGCATTGGAAGGCTGAAGAAACTGGAGACTGATGACCAAAGATGATGGCTGCAAATGATGCACCCACTCAAGGAGACTGGAGCTTTTAAAAAAACAGGCACACTGTTTTCCATTCCCTTTTTTATTGTATCTAGTTTACAAGGCTATTGCTTGGTGCCACCTATGATGGAATTAGGCCTTCCCCTCTTAGTTGGCTGGCCTATATCTCAATCATCTACATGCACTTAGAACTGTGATTTACTAATTTACTAGGCATATTTTACTCCAAAAAAGTTGGCATGTCATAATTAATGGTGACAAGTGGTTTCCCATGAATCTCTTTTGTAGCTTTTGTAGTGCTTGCTCAAGATATTACATTATATGTATAATATATATATATATATATATAAATAAAAAGAACTACTTCATACATGGTCAAAAATTTTATTTCAACCATTTAACATGATATAGGAAACTTGAGAAGTCAATTATATTCATAGATTTATTCACTGCTCTGCTCTCTTTCTGATAATCTGTGATTAATTCTTTTTTATATTACTTAAATTCTTTTATTGGTACATTTTAGGTATACAACCCATTTACATTTCTCATTGGGAACTTGTACCTTTACATGATGCATTTTGGTTCGTATTTTTTCCCCATTCTGAGCCCTCCCTTCACTCCCTCCAACCTTCCCTATTTAGAAAAGACTTTGTTTCCATTTATTCCATTTGTCATCATTTTTCATTCCCTTCTTTCCTTTCCACTGCCCCTCCAAATACCCCTACTCCTTTGGACATTTTCTTCCTATTTTGGATTATCAATTATTCATTCTAATCATTGGCACATTTTAGGTATACAATATAATGACATTCATCATTGGAAATTTGCCCCTGTACATAATCTCTCTTGGTTCTTATTTTTCACCCTTGCCCAGACCGCCCTTCAACCCCTCCATCCCTCCCTATTTACAAAGATTTTGTTTCCATTTTCTCATATTAATTCCATTCTCTTCTTTTCTTTCCCCTACCCCTCCCACTTCCCCTTCCCATTTGCCCCTTTTCTTCCTATTTCACATTATCTATTATACCTTTTAAAGCTTAGTTACACTTTCAGTTTCTCACACTAGAGAAACTATTTGGTATTTGTACATGTGTGTCCTATTTATTTCACTTAAGAGTATTGCGACAATGTGCATCCATTTAGCTATAAATGTCTCTAATTTCTCATTTTTTATGGCTGAGTAGAACTCCATTTTATTTTTAAAAAACCACATTTTCTTTATCCAGTCTCCAGTTGATGGGCATTTGGGCTGTTTCCAAGTTTTAGCTATTACAAATTGTGCTACTATGAACATGGGTGCACATATATCACTGTGGTGTGATTCTTTTGATTCTCTGGGGAAGATACACAGCAGGGGAATAGCTGGGTCAAATGGGACTTCCAGTCCTAGTTATTTGAGGTAACTCCAAACTGATTTTCACAATGGTTGCACCAGTCTACACTCTCTCCAGCAGTGGAGCAGGGTTCCTCTTTCCCCACAGCCCTGCTAGTATTTATTATTGGTTGATTTCATGATAGCAGCCATTCTTTCTGGAGTGAGGTGGAATCTCAGCATTGTTTTCATTTGCATCTCTCGAATGACCAGTGATGTTGAACATTTTTTCATGAATTTATTTGCTATTTCTACTTCTTTGTCTGAGAAATGTCTGTTCATTTCAGATGCCCATTTTTGGATTGGGTCTTTAAATTTGGGAGGTCTGATCTTTTTAAGTTCTTTACAGATTCGAGATAGTAATCCTTTGTCTGAGGAACAGCAGGTGAAAATTTCTTCCCGGATTGTGGGTTGTCTCTTCACACTGCTGGTGTTTTCTCTTCCTGTGCAGAAGCTTTTTAATAAGAAGAGATCCCACTTGTTGATTGTCTGTGCTAGTTCATGGGCTACTGAGGTTTTGTTCATAAAATCTTTTCATACACCAATGTCTTCAAGAGTTCTACCTAACCTCTGTTCCAGCCAGTTCAGTGTTTCTACTTTAATATTTAGATCTTTAATCCATTTTGATTTTAGTTTAGTTCGTGGTGAAAGATATAGGTCTAGTTTTAATCTTTGTCAAGTTGAAACCTAATTTTTCCAGCACCATTTATTAAAGAGGCTATCTTTCCTCCAGTGAGGGTGTTTGGCTCCTTTATCGACGATGAGGTGCCTGAGTGTGTCTGGCATAGTTTCTGCATCTTCTAATCTGTTCCACTGGTCTCGTCTGTTTCTTTGCCAGTACCATGCTGTTTTTATCACAGTAGCTTTGAAGTAGAGTTGCAGGTTGGGGATTGTGATACCCCCTGCCATGTCTCTGTTACCTAGAATTGCTTTTGCTATTTTGGGTCTCTTCTTGTTCCAAATGAATTTTTAAATTTTTTCTCAAGGTCTGTGAAGCACGATGCTGGGATATCAACTGGAATTGCATTAAATCTATATAGCAGTTTTGGAAGTATGGCCATTTTCACTATATTAATCCTTCCTACTCAGGAGCAGGGCATGTCTGCCCATTTTCTGATATCAGCTTCAATGTCTCTTTTCAGAGTGCTATGGTTTTCAGAGAAGAGGTCTTTGATTTCTTTTGTTAGGTTGATTCCTAGGTATTTCATTTTTTTGGATGCTATTGTGAAAGGAATTATTTGCCCTATTTCTCTCTCAGTAAGTCTGTCATTCATGTAGAGGAAAGCTATTGATTTTTGTTTGTTGACCTTGTATCTAGCTACTTGACTGAATTTGGTTATTAAGTCTAGAAGACTTTTGGTGGAGTTCTTGGGGTCTTCTATATACAGTATCATGGCATCTGCAAATAATGATAATTTGACTTCTTCATTTCTTATCTTTATTCTCTTACTTCTTTCTCTTGTCTAATTGCAATGGCTAATGTTTCCAGAACTATATTGAATAAGAGTGTGATAGTGGACATCCCTATCTTGTTCCTGATTTTAATGTGAAGGATTTCAGTTTTTGAGCATTTATTATGATACTGGCTGTTGGTTTTCCATAGATAGCTTTTATCAGTTTGAGGTAGAGACCATCTGTTCCAACTTTTTGCAGGGTTTTTATCATAAATGCATGTTGGATTTTGTCAAATGCTTTTTCTGCGTCTATAGAGATAATCATATGGTTTTTGTCCTTGGCTCTACTGATATAGTGTATTACATTGATTGGTTTGCATATGTTGAACCATCCCTGCATCCCTGGGATGAATCCCACTTGATCAGGGTATATGATCTTCTTGATGATCTTCTGAATTCTATTTTCTATTATCTTATTAAGGATTTTTGCATCTATGTTCATTAGTGAAATTGGCTATTTGTTCTCCTTTTCGATTGGGTCCTTTTCTGCTTTGGGGATCAAGGTGATGCTTGCTTCCAGGAATGAATTTGGAATATTGCTTCCCTTTCAACTTCATTGAGGAGTTTAAACAGTAGTGGCAGTAGTTCCTCTCTAAATGCCTTGTAGAATTCAGCAGGGAAGCCATCAGGACCCAGGCTTTTCTTAGTTGATAAGTTCTTCATTACATTTTCAATTTCATTGATTGATATTGGGTTGTTTAGAATTTTTAAGTCTTCTTTGTTCAACTGTGGTAATTCATATGTATCTAGGAATCTGGCCATTTCTTCTGTGTTGTCCATTTTATTGGCATATAGGTTCTTGAAGTAGGAATTGATGATTCTCTGGATTTCTACTGGGTCTGTTGTAATTTCACCCTTTTCATTGTGAGCTGCATAGATTTGGGCCTTTTCTTTCCTTTTTCTGATAAGGTTGGCTAAGGGTTTGTCAGTTTTGTTGATTCTTTCAAAGAACCAACTCTTGGCTTCATTGATTTTTTTGTATCTTTCTCTTAGTCTCCATTGCATTGATTTCTCCTCTGATCTTTTAAATTTCCTCCCTTGTATGAGCTTTGGGTTTGTCCTGCTCTTCTTTTTCTAGAAATTTGAGGTTCAGCATCAGGTAATTTAATTGGGCTCGTTATGTTTTCCTAATATGCATATTCACTGCTATGAATTTCCGTTATGAGACAGCTTTCATTTTGTCTCATAGATTCCGATATGTTGTACTGTCATTTTCATTTAATTGAAGGTACTGTCTGATTTCTTCTTTAATTTCCTCCGTGACCCATTGGTTATTCAGAAGTGTGTTGTTCAATTTCCACATGTTTATGAAATTTTTCCAGTTTCTTTTGCTATGGATCTCCCATTTCATCACAATATGATCTGATAATATACAGAGGATAACTTCAATTCCTTTGCACTTACTTAAACATGTTCTATGAGCAAGTGTGTGGTCTATTTTTGAGAGTGACCCAGTGCAGCTGAGAAGAATGTGTATTCTGATTTTGACTGGAGCAACGCTCTGTAAACATTTGTTAAGTTCTTTTGTTGAAGAGTTCAATTGAGTTCTAGTATTTCATTACTTATTTTTTGTCTAGTTGATCTATCTATTTGTGATAGTCATGTATTGAGGTCCCCCACTACAATTGTATTAGTGCATATACGACTTTTCATGTCTGTTAGTATTTGTTTTATATAGTTGGGAGCATTAGTGTTTGGTGCATAGATATTTATGACTGTCATCTATTCCTGTTGGATTGTTCCCTTTACAAGGATGTAGTGTACTTGTTTGTCTCTCTTAATCAGTGTTGGTTTGAAATCTACTTGATCTGCAAAGAGGATAGCTACTCCTGCTTTTTGGGGGCTTCCATTGTATGGAGTATTGTTTTCCACCCTTTAACTTTCAGTCTATGAGTTTCATTTTGAATTAAATGTATTTCTTGTATGCAGCATATTGTTGGATTTTGCTTCTTGATCCATTCTGCGAGTCTATTTCTTTTGATTGGTGAATTGAGACCATTAACATAGATGGTTATAACTGAAATGTATTGACTTATCATTGTCATGACTTTTTCTTTTTGTTGGGTTCTCCTCCTTTACATTAAATTTCTTGTCATGCCAGATGGGTTCATTTTGCTTTGACCCCTGGGATTGTGGTCCTCATTGTCTGTTCCTAGGATATTGCCTAAAATTTTTGGAGTGCTGATTTGGTATTCATGTAGTTCCTAAGGTGCTCTTTGTCATGAAAGTATCTTATTTCTCCATCAATTTTGAAAGATAGTTTTGCAGGGTACATCAATCTGGGTTAGAGGCTGTTTTCTTTTAGGGCTTGGAATACATCACTCCAAGCTCTTCTTGCCTTGATGGTTTGTGTTCAGAAGTCTACTGTGTTTCTGATGGGCTTTCCTTTGTATGTGATTTGTTTCTTTTCTCTAACTGCTTATAGAACTTTGTTATTCTGTCAAGTTTCTGGAACCTTAAAAATTATATGCCTATGTGTAGATTTTTTCAATCAAGGCTATTTGGAGTCCTATATGCCTCACTTATCTGTATGTCAAGCTCTTTTCCCCTACTTGGGATGTTTTCTGCCATTACTTCTGTGAAATTGTTTTTATGTCATCTCCACTCTCTCCTGTTTCTTCTTTGACTCCAATCAGTCTTATGTTATTCTTCTTTTCATCATCTAGAAGCTGCTGGATTGATTTCTGGTGTTCCCTTATAATTTTGAAACAATTTTTATTTTCCTGGTCACTGATTGCAATCTTTTCTTCTATATCTGAAATTCTGTCCTCACATTGGCTCATTCTGCTGTGTAGACTTTCAATGGAATTTTTCCTCTGCTGGAAATCTATTTGCATCTGTTTTATGGATTTCATTTGTTTCCTATGTTGGGATTCCATCATGTTCCTCAGCTCTTCTCTAGATTTATTTATCATGTCTTGCACTATGAGCACAATCTCTGCTGTTATCTGAGAAATTATTTCTGATTTATTTTTTCCAGATCCTCTTCTGTTGCCAGTTCAGGGGGTCCAGGTGGTTGAGTATCAGAGTGTTCCATATCTTTTCCCTTTGAGGTTGCTGTAGGTGATCTAGAAGTCTGGTTTTGAGATTTATTTACATGTCTTCTCATTTCAACCTTGGGGGTGGGTGCTGTTGGCCCCCACAGAGCTCACCTCCTCTGAGTTGGGAGAGGTGGGACAGTGGCTCAGAAGCCCCTACCTCTGGGCCAGGAACAGTGTGACAGATGGCAGCCCAGAAGCTGGGAGTGGCGGTATGGATGGTGGCCCCAAAACCCCTTCTTCCTCTGGCCCAGGAGTGATAGGATGGATGAACTATCTTCCAAACATCCCTGGGCAGCAAGTTGGGCTCCAGAACCAGGTGCAATATGGAAGGAGTCTGAGATCTCTGAAATGGATCTCTCAACTAGCTCGGAGTTTTCCCAGCCCTTCCCCCAAAGCTTGGTGGGCAACTGTGATTCATTCTTTTATCATTTCTTCTTTATTTGGATAACTTCCTTTACCTATTCTTTTAAAATAAGTTTGTTAGTGACAAACTTTTCATTTTCCTTTATCAGATTAAGGGTATTTTTTTATCCCTAAAAGTTATTTTTAATGGATATTGGACTTGGGGATTTTAGTTCTATTACTTTACCACCTTAAAAAGTACTGTGCCATTTCCTTTGGGCCTCCATGTTTTAGTTGAGAAATCTGTTATTTTGACTTTCTCCTATAGCTGATGTATTATTTTGACTTATTATGTTTGGGAATCTCTGGCTTTTTGAATCTTTATGTTCATGTTTTTGCCCATTTAGGAATTTTTCCATCCAAATATCTTTTTCTTTCACAATGTTTTAAATCTATTTTCCTTCTTTAACTCCTCTGCAACTCAAATTGCTCACACATGAATGTGAGAGCTTTTGTTATAATGCCTTGGGTCTCTGAGGCTATGATTTTTTTTTTCTATTTACCTGTCTGTTGTCTTACCATTGATCTCACTGGGAGATCTTTTTTTCTATAATCTAATTCATTGATTCTTTATGTCCTCCATTCAATTTATTGATATAATCAGTTAATTCTTAAAATTTGTATTTCATTTCTTATATTTTCTAATGCTAAATTTTTCATTTGATTCTGTGTAACTCCTATTTCTTTGTAAGACTGTTTTTCATTTAGTTTTTATTTTGTTCTGCTTTTGTTTCTGTGGTGCTTGGGATCAAACCTAGAGACTTGTGTACTCTAAAATCACACACTCTACCACTGAGGTAAATAGCCCCATATTTTTTCATTAATCTTAACCTTGTTTATTATTTCTCATGGAACTGCAGTTATAATGGAGGCTTCAATATCTTTTTTCTGAATACATGTCTATCATCTCAGTATACAGTATAGGTACCTATTAATTGTCTTTTTCATTCAAGATTCACCTGTTTGTTGTTATAAATAATTATATACTGAAAGACAGTTGGATTTTATTAAGTTCTTTTGTTTAGGTGCCTTCCCCCTTGTGCCTCTCTAGTAGGGGAAGGGAGAGTGACACTACAGTCAGTGAGTACTTATTACTGCCTGGCGGGGTTGAAAGTCCTAGATCTCTACTTAGCCTTCACTGACACCATCTATGGGAGAGATTGGGGTCCTTTGTTATTCCCTGGTGAAAACAGACATTATGGTTTCCCAGTAGGCCTTTGCCATCATCAGTAGTATTTAGGTCAGTTTGTTCCATGGTGTTTGGCTAGAAGAGGATCATGATTACCTAAAAATACTTTGTCTTGCTGGGCACCTCTTTTATTGTTCTTTGTCCAGAAAAGTAGACATTTCATCATTTGCTTGTTCTTTACTTCAGGTGTTGGCATTTTCAGGTCTTTGGCTTATTCAGCTCTAGATTTGCAATATATGAAACAATATGACAGTGTTCACAGTATTGTTTCTTGGATTTTGACATTTCTATCTGGTTTCTTCTATCAGCTCATCAGTTTTATTTATATACATATTTAAATCTATAAAAATTTGTGAGGTGTACTGAGTGCTTGTACTTAGTAATAGAAAGTTTTTCTTGCAAGTGAAAATCACTATTATTTAATTTTACAGTTGAAGAAATGCTGACTTAAATACTATAAATAATTTCCTCAAGATTACAGAAGAAAATAAGCAGATTTAGAATTCCTTTATATTAATATATCCTCATCCAGTGTTATTACAAATATAATACAATGCTATACTGTTCTCTTGTTTTAGATACTTAAATTTCATCATCACCTTAAAAATTGAGAAACAATATTTATCTTCATACTTCATATTTATCTTCATACTTCATACTTCATTTTATCTTCATATCTTCATTTTTTTTTTCTGGGACAACATGGACTGCTTTTAAAGGCCCAGTTAGCCATGGTTGACCATTACTGATTTAGGAAATTATGGCTTAAATGTCTTGAAAGTTAATGTAATTTGTCTTTTTGTAGTTTGATCAAATGTCAGCCTGAGGGCTTGCATTTTAAAGTTTTGTCATTATTTTTCCTTAGTTATTTATTTTTTTATGCACTACATGTTTTTATTTTCTATGGTTTTAAAGGTCTTATGTAGCTTCCACTACTATATCTAAATTATGATTTCATTATGAAACTACAAGAAAACTTTATTTGAAGCATGTCCTTCCTAATGGTGAATTAAAAATACCACTTTTGAAACATGAATGACAAATCATTGTTTCTCCTTGTGTAATATGAAAACAAATATTGTGGGTATGACGCTTCATTTTCCAAATCATTTTAGATTTATAAAATTTTAGATTTTAGATTTATAAAATTTTCTGTTTTCCTGCAGAGTTGAGCATGAACTGTCATATAACTGTGGAAGAAAGCAGGGTTTTTTTTTTAATAAAACAGAAAGACCAGATGCTGTGTACTCTCCTCCACTTCCTTATCTTTCATATTAAAGTTCATCTGCCTTTGAAACAGCTATATTAAATGTGCATCAGAATGTTAAAATATATTATCTAAGTTCTATAAAACCACAAAAATATAAAAGATTTAAGAAAGATTTAGATGAGATCTTAGCAGCCAGTGTTTTGTGAAAGGGTTACAAGAACACTGCATATGATTTTTTCAACCATTAAGTGCCCTCATGAGATTTGGAATATTTATAGCCTAAGCCAGTGAACCTCTGGCAACATGCAAAGTCTACATGTATCAAGGTGAATTTAAGTTTGGGAAGAACTGACTTACATTCACAGATACTTCATTATATTATTCATCTTAGTTAATAAGCAGGATTTGTTTATTATGGATTCAATCTTATTTGAGTATTTAGGAGAAACTAGGACACTTGAAGTACAATACTAATAGTTGAGGATGCTGCCAAATTTTTAGAAAATGTTATTTAGTACAATTTAAGTATCTCTTAGCTGAAATTCTTGCCATCTAAAAGTTTAAGATTTTAGAATTTTTCAGACTTTGGAATATTTATATATACATAATGAACTCTCTTGGAGTTGGGATTCAACTCTAAACATGAAATTAATTTACATTTCATATATACCTTTTATACAACCAGAAGGTAATTTTATACAACATTTTAAATAACTTTGAACATGAAACATAGTTTCATGGTGTAGAATTTTCCACTTGTAACATCATGTCATAACTCAAAACCTTTAAATTTTGGATCAATTGGATATTGATTTTATTGAGTAGGGATGCTCAATCTGTATGAGTTTCAGAGATAAAATAGCAGACTGGAGGGGCAATATATAGTGCAGAATAAAACCAAGGCTCTAGACTATGACTGAGTTGGGATCTAGTCCTATCTTTACAGTTCATTAACAGAAGAGAATAATGGTTCAAGTTATAGTCTCTGAAGTCATAATGGCCTGGTATTAAAATCAAAGCTCTGGTAATTTCCATCTTGTTTACCTATCAACAAATTACTAAACTTCTTTTTGTGTCACTTGCCAATCTCTAAATTAGTACTAATAATGGTGACATATTTCACAGAGTTATTTTAAGATTAAAGGAGTTAATATATGCTAAGCACTAAAAACAGAACCTGGGACATATGTGCTCAGTAAGTATTGTTAGTAAGTGAAAGTATGTTTTACCACCATTGGCTGAATTTGATAGACAGTAAAGTTCATTTTATTTGACAAATTTTATAATGAGAAGAGTAACTTCAGTTACAGTGTTCTTTGAAAGAACATCACTTTGGTCTTTTGGTTGATAGAGTTGGCTTAAACATTACTGTGTATTAGAGGTTATGTGTTTGTTTCTTGCTAGAGTACCACATAAGAGGAGGGCAATCACATCTACATCCCTCAATTTCTTTAAGTTCTAATCAATTAAATAGACACAAGGAGCAATGTTGAGATCAAAATATCAATTCCATTTATTTGAAAGCATGACTGAATTCTATAATTCAATGTACTATACATGTACTATGCATGTAAACATTTTGTATTCTACACATTTACTAATTCAAACAATATTTTCCGTATAATATATTTGTACCTTTAGATATGTCTCATAGAGTTGTCTTAATCATAAAGACTAAAAGATGTCTTATGCATTTGAAAGACGAATGAATTGAGGAGGGAACTTCTTTCACTATACCTGCATCAAATCATGATATCCTCATACTTAGATATGGCAAAAAATTTGCATAATGTAATAGGAAAAAACAGAACTAGAAAAGTCCGAGAAGGAGAAATTAAAGATAAGTATTGATAAAGACTCATTTAGGATATAGAAGATGATAAGATCAAGATGGCAAAATAGAAGGTCCTAACCCTAGGATCACCAAAAATGTCAATTTAAAAAATCACCCAGCCTTGTAAATATCTTTATAAGAGCTCTGTGTCCCAGATGAAAGGTTTTATTATCCCAGAGAGCAGAGAAGCAAGAAAGATGTGTTGAAAAGTGTTGAAAGACCAACTTTCCTTTATTAATATCACTTCTACCGTAAGCTGGCACAGTTAAGCACAAAGAAAGACTTGTTTGGTCCAAGAGTTCCCTCTTGAAGGAAAGAAGGATCAATATATTTGACTTCCAAATCTTTTTTTGGCATGTGATGGTTAATTTGATTCAATTTGACTGATTTAAAAGAAACTGAAGTTTCCAAAATATTAACTCTGGGCATTTCTCTGAGAGTGTTCCCAGTAAAGTAGACTTGGTAAAGAAAGTTAATGAAGGTAGGCATCTTCTATTTGTGAAGAGCCCAAATCAATCAAAATGGTGGAAGATGGGAAAATTTTCTTTTTCTGTCCTTGAACTGGGCCAACCTTCTTCAGGTCTTCAAAACAAAGAAAAATCCAGGGCTAGGTGATTTTACAGATTCATTCTAACCAATATTTATGGAAGAATTAATACTAAACATAAACTTTTCTAAAACATAAAAAGAACACACCCAAATACTTCCAATTTTATAAGGTTGTTGTCACTCTAACACTAAATTTGATGATGCTACAAGAAAACAAGAAAAACCAAAGCAAATACAGTACAATATACTTGATGCAAAAATCCTTAAGAAAATATAGGTAAACTCAATTTAACTGTACATAAGCATCACATATCATGACCAAGTGGCATTTTCCTTTGAGATGAGAATATGTTTCAACATATAAAACTCAATATGACACGTTACATTACCATAATGAAGGCAAAGACCACATGATCTCAATAGATGCAGACTAAGTATTTCACAAAATTAACACTTTCATAATAAAATATATCAATGAATTAGGTATAGAAGGAACTTAGCTCAACACAGTTGAGAACATATTTGAAAGGGATACATATAACATAATACTTAATAGTGAAAAACTGAAATATTTTTCTCTAAGATCTAGAATAAGGAAAAGATACTCATTCTTACCACATCTGTTAAGTTTACAGCCAGATTTCCTAGCCAGAGAAATGACAGAAAAAAAGAAAAATTATCTGAATCTGTTAGTGAAATTATGTTTGTAAGTGACATGATCTCATATGTAGGAAAAATATAGACTCCATAAAAACAGAACTAATACATGTATTCAGTAAATTTTCAGGATATAATATCAACACAGAATTATTTGCATTAGAAAGCAATTTCATTTATAATAGCATTAAAAGAATAATATACACAGAAAAACCAAGGTAATGAAATTCTTGTGTATTGTAAACTGTAAAATCTTCATGAAAGAAATTAGACAAAGAATAAATAGAAACATATCCTATGCTCATGAATTGGAAGAATACTGTTAAAATGACCATATACATGAGAATAACCAAAAATTTCTCTTCTGCATACACATCCCCTTCTGAGTACAATAGGTACTCAAATGAAATGGAATCAGCACTTTGCAGATATATCTGCACTAATCAGGTTCATTTTAATATTATTCACAACAGCCCTGAAACAACCTAAGTGTCCATTTATGGGTAAATGGGCAAAGGGATTATTTAATATATGGATATAGATATATACAATTTTTACTCTAAAAGATCTTGCCATTTACAGCATGTATGAGCCTTGAGGACATTATATTAAGTGAAATAAGCATAAACATAGAAGTTAAAACGCTATATGAACTCACTTATATGTGGAATCTAAAAAAGTAGAATTCTGATTATTAGGTTCTAAGGGAAGATGAGGACATATAAATCAAAGCATATAAAGTTGAAGTTTTGTAGGATAAATAAGTCTGAATTTATAATATACAACATGAAGACTCTTATATTCTGGAAATTTGCTGAAAAAGTAGATTGTGAGTGTTCTTATCACACACAGGAAAATACGGTAACTAAGACGATGGCTATAATGGTGATCAATTCACTTTGTGCATATCACAATTTCATATTACACACTTAAAATATATGTTATTCCTTCATACACATTGAGAAATGATTCCAGTGTCCTCCCTTAGATACAAAAATCTACAAATGCCACACTTCTCAATAAAATAAAATATTATCTGCATATCTAGATTATATAATACCTAACACTGTGTAATTGCTATGTAAAAAATTGTTACAGTGCATTGTTTTTAGAATAATTCAGTATAGCCACAATTTTTTTTATATATTTTTGTTCTTTGGTTGGTTGTTTTGACTTATGTATAGGAACACATGAATATGGACAGTTGTCTGTATAATAAGCAATCTATAGAGTTAACACAAACCATACCAAACTTATAAGAGTTCAATTTTAGTGATATAGAAAAAACAACCTTGGGGCCGAGGATTTAGCTCATTGGCTCCGCCACCTGCCTCGCAAGCACAAGGACCCGAGTGGTTCTGGTGCATGCTTCGTAGGCACAAGGTCCTGAGTTCGATCCCAGGTACCAAAAAAAAAAAAAAAAAAAAGAAAGAAAAACCAACCTTAATATTCATATGGAACTACAAATGAATGAATAATCAAAGCAATTTTGAACACAACAAAGTTGTAGATATCAAACTTCCTGATATCAAAATATAGTACAAAGCTACAATAATGGAAACACTATTATATTACCATAAAAACAGATATACAGAACAATAGAGCTCATAAATAAACCCATCTGTATACATTTGTTAATTTTTGTCAAGGGTGTCAAGAGTATACAATGGAGGGCTGGGTATATGGCCCAGTGGCACCATACTGGCCTCGCAAGCACAAGGTCCTGAGTTTGATCCCCAGTACTGAAAAAAAGGGTATCCATGGGCCAAAAAAAATGCAGTTGCATTCATATCTTATAGTGCTCATAAAATCAACTTTAAGCAATGTAAATAATTACATGTAAGGCCCATAACAGTCAAAATACTAAAAGGAAAAAAAGAAAACACATCCTGACCTTGACCTTCTCAACTTCTTGGATATGATCTTGAGTACATCAAAACACAAGCAAGAAAACCAAAGGTAGACCAGTAGGACTCTATTAAATTAAAAATGTTCTGTATGGAAAATAAAACAATCAACACAGTGAAAAGGCAACCTATGAAATGGGTAAATATACAGATGTCCTTCAACTAGCAATGATTCAACTTAACAGTTTTTCAGCTTTACACTGGTGTGAAAATAATATATATTCAGGAGAAAATGTATTATGAATTTTGAACTTTTACCTTCTGGGCTAATGATATGTGGTAATAATTGGTAACAGCAGTGAGCTACAGCTCCCCAAAAGATACACAATCATGCAGGTAAACAACTAATACTCTACAGTGCATGTACTACCCTGCTACACTATAATATTATGTTGTTTGGTTGAATTAAAAACATTTTCAACTTACAGTGGGTTTATTGGGATAGAATAGCATCATAAGTTTAGGAGCATCTGTATTAATAAGTCATATATTTTTTATAGGGGTTTAAAATCTACAATACATAAAGAAAGCATACAACCAAATAGCATTTAAACTAACAACCTGATTACAAAGTTGGCAAAGCATCTGATAGACTCTAAGGAAAACATACAAATGGCCAATTGATAAATGAAAATGTGCTTGGAATCACTAATTGTTAGGGAAATGAAAATCAAAAGCACAATGGATTATCACTTTATACTTCTTAGGATGGATGTTATGAAAATGATATGTTAGCAAGGATATGGAAAACATGATTCCATGTACACTGTTGAGAGCAATGTTAATTAGTATAGCTACCGTGGGAAACAATATCAATGTTACTCATAAATTTAAAAATAGAAACACCATATGATCCAGCAATCTCACTTCTGGATATGTATGTAAAGGAAATGAAATCAGTACCTTGTATCTATATTCCCATATTAACTGTAGCATTATTCATAATATCCATTACATGAAGCCAAGTTAAATCTTCTTTGACAGATAAATGGATTAAAATTGTATATCTATACAATGAAATGGTATTCAGTCTTTAAAAATTATGCCATTTTCAACAAATGAAAAATCTTGGGAGAAAATGTGCTAAATAAAATAAACCAAACAGAGAAGTAGGACAAATACTCCAAGATATCATGTATAATATTTTAGCTATAAAATCACCTGTTTTACATATTTATCAATTTATTGACATGTTTTTTAGCTTTTATTTTATTTTTAAATCTCCTCTATTATTAATGTTTCCTGTGATCTAATTTCTCTCTGACATCACAATCATGAGTTCATTTACATTGCCATATTTTTCTATTTTATAGTACAAAAATTCTCTAATATAATTTTCATTACATTTCCCTACTTAACAAGAAGTAATTTAAATGATTGATTTATAATTTATTTGGTTGATTAAAGAGTTTATTGTCACTCTTCTTCTTTTAAAAGAAAAACATTTATAATTATGTTATGTCTTGTATCTAGATGTCCCCCGAAGGCCTTATGTGGGATTTTTCAGAAGCAGTTGGATCTGGGATATGTGATGATCCAATTAAGTCTGTGATGCTGGGATTAAGGGTATGATTCTGGGATTAAGGGTAGCCCATTCTGGGTGTGGTTGGCTGTTGTAGTCAGCAGGATTTGCCATGGGAATACATTAAATACAGGACACATAACTTATAAGGTTATTTTATGATGATTACCCAATGAAACAAATGCAAAGGTGTGCAAGAGATAAACCACACACTAGATGCCCAAAGGAATCAACTGAGGGCCTAGATCCCAGCAGTTTCCCACACAAGTCCAGCTAAAGGCTTAGAGTCCAAGGCGATGTCCTCCTTGAGTTCAGCCAGTGGCCTAGACCCATGACAATGTCCCATGCTTTTCCCTATTGAGGATCTGCACCTGGAAGGCCCAAAGGCCAGTGGTGGAAGCCAGAAAATCTATGCTGGTGAAATGAAGGATTTGTGCCACCAAGCTGAGGGATCCACATTGGAACCAGGAAGTGATACTCACGATAAAGACCAGAGCTCCCCTGATGAAAGCAGCAGCCATTCCCAGTGACAGGTCCTGAGCTCCTCCTCCAACGAGCGCAGCCTAGTTTGCATCAGGAAAACCATCTGCAGCAAGCTTCTCCAGAAAATCAACAGGCCAAGATCTTCCCCTCCAGTTCTCTTCTCATGGTTATTGGTAACAATCTTCAGGTGGATCCTCCACGCCCAGACCATGCTGATTCAGTTCAGCTGGGTGTTACAAGTTGACCATTAGTCAATCCACTACAGTGGCACTATCAAAAGGGTGGGTATCCTGGATGAAATATAAAGGCAGGCTTAGTTACTGCTGCTTCTGCTTCTGCTTCTGTTGGTGCTGCTTTCTGCTTGCTGCTCACTGCAATCTGCTTGTCATGCCATGAACTGTTTCTCCTCTGTGATACCCCTCTGCCATGCCACTTTGCTTTGGATTCATCTGACCATGTACTGAAACTCCTACAAGCTGTGAACTAAAAATATACCTTTCCACCTTTAACTCTGGGTGTCAGATATTTTGTCTCAGAAATGAGAAAAGTAATTAAGATATATTACTCTTAGTTTTTTCAAATAGCTATGGGCTAAATCTCATGACTTTAGAATTTTGTTGTAATTTTTTAATTCACCTTTTTGAAAGTATTTTAAATATGTGGGTATTCTCAGAGAGAATACAGTAGCAAATACAATGGTTATAAATTCTTATCATTATTCTATATTTGTTTCCAAAAGATTTTAAGAACTGTGTCCTTATATATCAGCTGAGGTCCCCTGTTTAACTCTGCTTAAGCTTAATTTCCCACCATGTCTTCCCTTAATATGGATTTCCTATTCACTTTTCACATGTATGGCTTCATATATTTTCTATATGTGGAAAAATATCTATACATCATATATAATGTTTTATAGGGTTTTATAAATTTACATAAATAGTATTTTTATTTAGGTATTTATTTTATTTTTATTTTTATTTAGAAATTTGAATTTTTAAGAATTTATCTTTATTTGTACACATAACCCTAATTTATGTATTTCAGTAGATACATAGTATATTTTCATTAGTATACCCCATTTTATTTATTGATATTCTTATTTCTGAAATGAATATCCTAATATACATTCCACATATATTTTTACAATAATTTCTCTAAGGTATATTTCTCTATGTCCAGTTAAAGGTCTCTAAGGTAAAATCATACTCAACTGCACAAAATTTTCCAAATTATTATAATACTTTATATTCATGTGAAGTACCTGAGAACTATTATTCCTTTTATCCTTATAGTCTTACCAATCCATAATATAGGACATTTTAAAAATATTTATACAAAATATGGATATGATATAATATTTCATTCTTTGTGTGTTTTTCATTCCCTTCACAAATAGAGAAGTTATGCACTATTTTTACATTTGTGTGTCATTCAGCTTCATTTTCTATGAATTACTTGATCATAATTATGGTGGATTTATATACTACCCCTACAACAAATTAATCCTGTCCACTGTAGTTACTTTATAATAAAAAAAAAAGTTCATTGTGACATATTGAGACAATATAAAAGTTTGTAAAGGAGAACATGACAAATTTACTCAACTCTGCTATGTAATTACCCTTGTGTTCAGGGATCTCAGTTGTTCTAGTGACTTAATGGTCCAGAATTGGTATTTAAGAACTGATTTCTTCTTGCCTGCGACTATGTTGGCTACCTACTTTTCCTATGCTCCTTCAAAGTGAAATATGTCCTGTGTCTCAACTCTTTTTGATGGAGCTTGTCATTCTTCGATTTTATTTACATGGTTGGTTGCCTTGTTAACTTGGGTTTCTGAAAGACTCAGAAACAGATGTCTTTGAAACTAAATTAGCTTATCATTATTATTAGTGTGTGAGCAATGCTCTTTCTAAAGTTTTAAAAAAATTAAAACCAAAATGCCCACACTCAGTTTTTGATAACACCTTTATTGAAATATGACTCACAAGCTTAGAATTTATCTTTTAGAAGTATATAGTTCAGTGGCTTTTAACACATGAAGAAATTCATGCAAGTACAACAATTATCAATTCCAGAATATATCCATGAGTCCAGAAAGAAATCCCACACTCATTCGTAATCTCCATTCTCCTATCACCCCGTCAGCCTGGCGACCAGTAATCTACTTTCTCTTCAGTTTTGCCTATTCTAGACATTTCATATAAATTGAATCATACAATATGTGACACTTTGTGTAAAGCTTCTTTCACTTAATATAATGTTTTCAATATTCAGGCTTTTGTAGAATTTTTCAGTATTTCATTCATCTTTATAGCCCAATACTCCTAGTGTATGGGCATACTACATTTTTTAATCCATTCCTTGGTGGGTGGGCATTTGTGTTGTTTCTATATTTTCACTTTTGTGAATTATTATTCTAAGAACATTGCTTTTCAGGTTTGCATATGTGTATACATTTTCATTTCTCTTTAGTATCTACCTAGAAATGGAATTAATGGGTCAAATGAACTCTGTTGAATTTTTTTTCTTCTTTTAGCATTTTAAATTTACCATTCAATTGCCTTCTGTCATTTATTGTATCTGATGAGTAGTTATAATCATTCTTATTGTTTTAACATTTAAGCTAATACATTTTTATATTTATAGCCCACAAAAATGTTTATCTTACTTTGGATATGCTTTTAGCTTTTAAATTTAATTTTAATTGTATTCTCAGTAGTATTCTATATGGGACAGATTTTAGAGATTTCCTGGCAACACTCTCTTCCATAACTATTCTATTGCTATTGCCTTGAAACTAGACATGAGAAATGCTTAGCTAAATGGATATGGGGTTTTTCCAATAAACCTTTGTTTACAAAAACATATAATGGATCAGATTTCTCTTATAGGCCAAAGTTTGCTGACTTTTACCCTTTATGTTTTCTTTTAAGTGTAATAGCCAAAGACTTAATGGAAGTATTAACTCTTTGGACCAAGAAGAAAATCACTAATTTCAATTTTTCTGTGATTGGAGTATTGATTCTTAATTTGATGTAAATCTAATTTAGGATTACTTTCTAAAATTTTTTTCATATAGTTGTAGTTTTTATTGGTCTTTTGTTACCTGCTGGTTGCTAAGTTTCAGTTTTATTTCACCAAAATATTAAATGGAGCTCACATAAATACTTGGTGAATCAATTAACCTATGAGCACTAATATAAAGTATAATTTTAGTTTCTCTGTTATTATAGTCAACAGATTACTCTGAAATCAATAGTATTAATTGTCATGTTGTGGCAAAGTGACAGCCAGAATATATAGCTCTAGTGTCTACAGCTCATCACAGGTACTCCAGGAGAATGGAAGATGCCCCCAGAAGTTTTGGAGGCAAAGTATACAGTTTTATTTTTATCTCCAGTGGGTCAGTTTGGGACTTCACAAAGAGATAGACCACTCCCCCCGCTTGGGATTGAGCAGGCCAGGTCCTACTCTCCAGAGCAGGGCAGCAGGCTTGCAGGCATTGAGTATTTTGCTTTTTTTATTCATTGGTTACAAAGAGTACAATTCATATGGGCTCAGCAAATTCATTGGTGAGTTACACCTCATTTACATTTGGTGGATAGGTAGAGGTAACAAAACTGTTTGAGAACAAAGAAAATTCCTGAAATGCTTGAGAGGAAGTGTCTGGCTAGACAATCCCAGACATGTTGAGGGAATGGGGAAAACTTCTCTGTCAGTAAGTCTGGCTTTAAATGCAGAGAAGTATGTTCCCCATTCAGTCATATTTAGATCTTTATTATTCTAACTTAGTCTTATTGATTTGATTAATCAAAAATTGATAAATATTAAAAATAGCACCATGGTTTCATTTGTAGTTATTTTCTGTGTCTGTAAACATTGCATTCACATTTATTTCTTCTTTTACATTTCTAACAGGATATTATATGGAACTTTATATTTCCCCAAATGGAGAGAATTAAGCTCACAATTTAAGAAAAAAACTATGAGAGTATTCTTAATTCTTTTATCATTATTTTAAAATATTTTTACTTTAATTGATAAATATAATTATATAAATATAAACTATATTTTACATACATATTTATGTGTATTACAGCATTATATTTCAATATATGTATACATTGTGGAATGATCCAAACAGGGTAATTAGCATATTCATCACCTCAAATGTTTAGAATTTCTTGTGGTATGTACATTTAATATCTTCTCTTGTAAGTTTTTTTGAAATATAAAGTGCTTAATTGTTATATTCACCCTGCTCTGCAATAGAACATCTGATCTTGTCTCCTCAATGTACTTTGTATCTGTTGATTAACATTGCCCCATTCACCTTCCTCCTTGCCATCCACTCTAGCAAGTGTTGTTGTATTTCTTTTATATCCTGGACAGCATATATCTTTCAGCATATATCTTTTTGGTACTAATCAAGGATATGTGTTACTTGATAATCACTGAAAATAATCCACTGTGAAATCTAACAGAATTACCACTAAATGAATTTAGAAGACAGAGTCTGAAAGCACTGAAGGTTTTGCCTAGGGAAAAAAAAAAAAAAATATATATATATATATATATATATATATATACATGTATATGTATATGTATGTATATATATATATATATATTATACATATCTTACAGAGTTAAAGTGGTTCAATAAGGCATTTACTTATATTTTGGTGGATAATTATTAAAATATTAATTACTTCATTATTAAGAAACAGAATTGTATGGTTTTTCAATATAAAATAAAATTTTTGTCATGGTTTGTGTCTTGAGTTGATTTATTTGATATTTTTCAAGCCCTACTTTTATACATTTGCATTGCACTTTTTATTTACATTTTTTAAAAGATTTTCTCCAAAAAATTAAGTTTTTATTCCTGATACAATATACACACCAACACACACATATACATAATCTCAATAGGAGAGCATAATTGATTCACATTTGTTCTTATAGCTAATGTGATTGATTTTCATGTGTTACTTTGTTCTCTGTATTTATGTTTCTGGATAATTCATTTTTATATTTTCCAGGCATTTAGAGAAACAAGTTATGAATTCTCATGGTAATATGTTGTTCTGAAACATTCTTTAATTTGCAATTTTTCAAATTACTGAGCCAAAAATAAAACCATTTAATGTAAATGCCTCTCATTTGAGATGTACTAATTAGGACACTTTTAATTCTCTTCCCATTTCTCTTTTCAAACTTATTTACAAATGAATGTCTTAACCCACTCTGTAAGAAAAATTACCTAAAATTTGTTTCTATATTTAGGAATTCTATTCAAATATTTCTCAGTGTATCTATCTTTCTGTCTTTCTGTCTATTTGTCTTTCAATTATGTCTATATATACATGTCTATGTACCTAAAGCTATGCATTTTCATTTTTGATAATTTCAAATTTACATTTAATATTATGATTACATTTGTGAAAGATATTTAAATAAGCCTATTTTTATCTTAAATCTTGACTATGCCATTTTTTGAGCTCTTTATTTTGTTGATCTCTTTGTCAGTTGCAATATACATTTGAGTATTTCTTTTAAAAAATTCATAAGCAGTATGTTGAAACATCTTGATACCTAAGATTTTCTTTCATTTGTCATCACAGCAGGAAGATGATTAAACTAGGCCAAAAAATTTGAGATACAAATATTTTCAAATCACAACTGAATATTTTTTCACTAATATAAATTTTACAAAAACTTGAGGAAAGCTTGATTTTATTGCTTTATAGTTAAAATGCTTTGTCAACATGAACACTTAATATTTTTATCAACATAATTAAAAAATGAATGCCCCATTTAAACCACTATTTTTACTTATGGGAATTCATCCTAAGAGATAGATATTACTTCTGGATATTTTCCTAATCATGTAAAAATCTACTTGAATTCAGAGAACTAGGAAAGATATAGATTGGTGGTTTATGAAATCTCCATAGACAAATATACTAACCATAAAAAAGTGAAGATTTTAGATCAGAAAGGGCATGAATTGCCCAATTAGTTCACATATTCTTTATTCTCAAAACACTTCCTCAAACAGTCTCTGTGGAATTGAATTGTCTTTGCAAAAAAAGGGAGGAGGGCATTTATTCTAACTCTGTTTTTTAATTTTTATTTTTCCTAGCTCACTGATTGGAGACCATGGTAGCATTAATTACAATCACTTCTTGTGGTAGTGTAAGACCGAGGGCCTTACCAAACTCTCCGAGGAGCTGACTGCCGTGAAGAACACCTGGGAGGGAACACACCCAACAAGTTGGAAAGTAAAACAGACCTTTATTAGTCTGGCCAGATGGCACCCGCCAAGCAAACAAGCTTAGAGAGACAACTGGCTCAGAGTACGAGGCTCTTTTATAGGGGTTGCAAGGGGACGTTAGCAAGCAGAGATTACAAAAGCGAGATCCTGACGGTTAGGGGATTTAGATAGCATGTTCCAGTACATTTAGATAGTAGATAACATGTTCCAGTACATTTAGATAGTAGATAGCATGTTCCAGTACATTTCCTGTTTATGGGGAGTTGCATAATTTCAAAGAACACTGTGAATTCCACGAACCTTTGTTTTTCTTCCCAGAAATGACATCACATGGTTTACTCAGAAGGAGAGGGGGAGTATCGAGTGAGGCAACATGGAGTAACCTTCGTTCAATCTCATATAGTCCCACATTCCCCACTGATTTTTGTGGATTTTAAGTAATCTTACGCACGGCCCTAGGCAAACATTGTATGCAACAACAGGATAACAGCAAACATATGAGTATTACCATTATTACAAGAAAAAGTTGTTTTGGCCACTGCAAGTTATGTAACCATTGAAACAGGTCCCATCTTAATTTTTCATTATGTATTTTTTCTGCTAATTTTTCCAATTGTTTTATCTTTTCCCTAATTTCTGGGCTGTTGTCAGTCAGATTAAACAACACATATTTTTTATTTTTTCACACCCTTGATGATGAAATAAAAGCAAATAATCTATTGCTGCCCTATTGTCTAGTATAGCCTGTCATTGTTCTTGTAACTCCTGGTTAATTAATTCCAAGGCCGATGAGGTGGCATTTAGACCTTTGACCACCTTGCATGCTAACTTTTGTACCGCCTTTTCAGCATGAACTCCTATGGAAGGCAGAGCAACCACAGATGCTATCATAGATATCACTTCAGCATCTGTCAAGAGACCTACATCATCATCACATCCTGGCGCAGTATAAGGTGACCAGTGCTTCGTTCTTTTGGGTACAATCAAATCAGTTCTATCTGGCAATATCACAGCCAGGCAACTTAGGCAGCAACGAGTTTGAGTCAAGTTGGCAGGAATATAATTAAAAGTTATTCCCTCGCAGGTATAAAACCATCCCGATGGTAAAGGGATATGACTGTTATTATATATAATTTTTTGTTTCTCATGACAGGGCATCCCTGCAGATTGTTGTAACTTTAGGCACTTTGTAGTACAATTTTCATATACAGCACATTGGGTATTATTTAACATAATCATCCGGGACATATATATCTTAATAACATTTTTTGGTTTAGGATAGAGGGATGTCCCCAGTTGTAGCTATCTTCATAGGTAAGATTTTTTCCTGGGATATCTTTAAACAGGGTATAAGGCTGTATCAGACTTAAAGGGGTACACCCTGGGATGAGACAGCTTCCTAATATATGATGGAAATTCACATCTACATTTAAACAGAACTCAGACAACTTAAGTGATTGTGCCAGTTGAATCCAAACATTTCCAGTATGGTCCAATTGTTTTGGGGGTAATACTGCCGATGTTCCAGAGAACATCAGCAAGAAAGGGATGTACTTCCTACCCATCCCAGTCTTAACTTTTGGTCGCCTGGTTGACTGATGACCTTCCATTCGTCCTTTGAGATGTCCACAGGGGGTGCTGTTTTTAGATGGTTGCGATGTATCCAGGCAGGATGTCCAGCTACCTTTATCACCAAGGGAGTTGCCAGAACAACAGGAACCGGTCCCTTCTACTGGGGTTCCAGGGTCTTGGAGTCAAACCTGCGAATGAAAACCAAATCTCCCGGCTTATAGGGTAAGGGTTGCAAAGGTTTCTCACTGGGACCAGGCATAGTCTTTCTCAGTTCATCATGTAGTTCGGACTGAAGCTGATGGACTGCTTTTAGGGACTTAAGGAGTTGAAGGTGGGAAAGTTTTTCCTTTAACTCCAAATCAACCAGAGGGACAATCAGGGGAGATCACCCGTAAATGATCTGGAAGGATGACAGATTTAGAGGAGGTCTAGGGCTACACCTAGTATGAAGGAAGGCAAAGGGGAGAAGCTCTACCCAACCTTGTTCAGTCTCCAGGCATAATTTAGTTAGAACCTCTTTCAAGATCCAATTTGCTCTTTCTACTTGTCCTGAACTCTGAGGCCCATAGGCACAATGTAAGTTCCATTTTATTCCTAAAGCTTTACTAATTAATTGAGATATTTTAGCCATGAAGGCTGGGCCATTGTCGGAGCCCAGAGCTAAGGGTAAGCCAAAACGAGGGACTATCTCTGTCAAAAGCCTTTTAATGGTTACCTCAGCTGTCTCTCTTTTAGTAGGAAAGGCTTCTATCCATCCTGAAAAGGTATCTACAAACACTAGTAAGTATTTATATCCATATGTGCCAGGTTTCATTTCAGTAAAATCCAGCTCCCAATGTTCTCCTGGAGTTAAGCCTCTGTGTTGGACCCCGGGGGGTCCAATCACCCAATTTGCATTTACCTTGATACAGGTAAGGCATTGTCTCACCAGGTCTTCAGCCTTTTGTGCCATACCTTTGCTGACAAAATGGCATCATAGAGCGGCCATCATCCTTTTCTCGCCAAGGTGGGTGGACTTATGTAGTTCTTGTAACAGCGTGTCTGCTACAGCAGCTGTGAGTACCACTTTTCCATCACTAGTCGTCCACCACCCATGTTTACCTTGGGTCCACCATTTTTTGACCATTTCTGTTATCTCCTTGTCTGTGTACTTGGGTTTCTCTGAGAGTACTGGTGTGGGGAGCAGGACTATTTGCTTCCCCACTGATTTTTGGGCAGCTTGTTTTGCTGCCTCATCAGCCGCATTATTACCAACTATCTTGGGGCTAGACCCCTTTTGATGCCCATGGCAATGGATGATGGCAACCTCTCGGGGTAGCCAAATGGCTTGTAACAATGCCAATATCTCAGTCTTATTCTTGATTTCTTTTCCTTTGGAGGTCAGCACCCCTTGGTTTTGATAAATTTCCCCTTGCACATGGGCGGTGGCAAAAGCATAATGGCTGTCAGTGAAAATATTTATCCTCTTGCCTTTTCCTAGTTCCAGAGCCTTGGTCAAAGCAATCAGCTCAGCCCTCTGTGCCGATGTCCCTTGGGGTAGCCCCTGCTCTCATTCCACCTGCTGGTCCTGGATGACCACCCTTGCCCCGGCATACCATACTCCGTCACTCACAAAGCTGCATCTGTCAGTATAGAATGTTGCCTCTGCATGGGGGAGGGCCTGGTCCATTAAATCCAGATGCCCTCCCCTCAAGTTTTCAAGAGTCTCAAGGCAATCATGGATGGGCATCTGTTCATCAGATTCCAGGAGTAGGGTAGCTGGATTGAGGCTAGCAGTGGTGGCAAACTTAATGCACGGCTATTCTAACAAGAGTCCTTGGTATTGCAACAGTCTGGCATTTGACAACCATCTGCTAGGCAAGCTATTCAACAAGGGCTCAATGGCATGGGGAGTGATCAAAGTGAAATCCTGCCCAAATGTCAGTTTGTCAGCCTCTCAGATTAGAGCAGCTGCTGTTGCTACTATCCTCAGACAGGTAGGCCACCCTCGGGCCACTGGGTCTAACTTCTTCAAGAGGTATGCCACTGGCTGCTTCCATGGTCCCAAAGGCTGAGTAATCACTCCCTTGGCTACCCCATTTTTCTCTGCTACCTACAGGGTGAAGGGCTTGTTTAAGTCTGGCAAATTTCCCCTTGCACATGGGCGGTGGCAAAAGCATAATGGCTGTCAGTGAAAATATTTATCCTCTTGCCTTTTCCTAGTTCCAGAGCCTTGGTCAAAGCAATCAGCTCAGCCCTCTGTGCCGATGTCCCTTGGGGTAGCCCCTGCTCTCATTCCACCTGCTGGTCCTGGATGACCACCCTTGCCCCGGCATACCATACTCCGTCACTCACAAAGCTGCATCTGTCAGTATAGAATGTTGCCTCTGCATGGGGGAGGGCCTGGTCCATTAAATCCAGATGCCCTCCCCTCAAGTTTTCAAGAGTCTCAAGGCAATCATGGATGGGCATCTGTTCATCAGATTCCAGGAGTAGGGTAGCTGGATTGAGGCTAGCAGTGGTGGCAAACTTAATGCACGGCTATTCTAACAAGAGTCCTTGGTATTGCAACAGTCTGGCATTTGACAACCATCTGCTAGGCAAGCTATTCAACAAGGGCTCAATGGCATGGGGAGTGATCAAAGTGAAATCCTGCCCAAATGTCAGTTTGTCAGCCTCTCAGATTAGAGCAGCTGCTGTTGCTACTATCCTCAGACAGGTAGGCCACCCTCGGGCCACTGGGTCTAACTTCTTCAAGAGGTATGCCACTGGCTGCTTCCATGGTCCCAAAGGCTGAGTAATCACTCCCTTGGCTACCCCATTTTTCTCTGCTACCTACAGGGTGAAGGGCTTGTTTAAGTCTGGCAATGCCAGGGCTGGTGCTGATGCAAGCACAGTCTTAAGTGATTGAAATGCCTGTTGGCAGGCCTCAGTCCATTTGAGGGGCGTATCTCCCCCTGTGGTGGCTTTGTGTAGGGGTTTGGCAATTTCGGCAAAGCCAGGGATCCATATTCTGCAATACCCAATCACCCCTAGGAATTCACACACCTGTTTCTTTGAGCTTGGCTCCAGAATCTGGAGAATTGCTGATACCCTCGATTCTGGATTCTGTCAGCCTCCTTTTCCCCTCCTCAAGAATATAGCCCAAGTAGGTTACCTTGGTTTGGCAAATCTGAGCTTTCTTCCAGGACACCCAATATCCCAGGTCTTGGAGGACTTCCAAGAGGCCCTCGGTGGCCGCAAGACACTCTTCATCGGTTGAAGTTGCCACTAGGAGGTTGTCTACATACTGAAGAATAGTTGCTTGGGGAAAAGCTCTCCTTACCTCTCATAAATCTTTGCTGAGAGCTTCCCCAAACAGAGTGGGGGAGTTCTTGAATCCCTGTGGCAGCCAGGTCCATGTCAGCTGTCTGGTGGTCCCAGTGTCTGGGTCAGTCCATTTGAAGGCAAAGAGGGGCTGGCTCACTAGTGCTAGGGGTAGGCTGAAAAATGCATCTTTGAGGTCTAATACTGAATACCACACATGAGCAGGAGGGATGAGACTCAACAGAGTATAGGGGTTTGGTACCATTGGGTGGATTGTCTCCACCTGGCTGTTTACCTCTCATAAATCCTGTACCAGTCTGAAGTCTGAGGTGCCAGCCTTCCTCACAGGAAGCAGGGGTGTATTCCAGGCTGACTGGCAAGGGACCAAGATGCCAGCTTCCTGGATTTGGTGGATGTGCTTAGAGATACCTACCTTGGCCTCCAGCCAGAGGGGGTATTGCCGCACACGGATGGGGGTAGCAGAGGCCAACAATTGGACCACCACCAGGGCATGGTGGTTGGCCAGCCCAGGTGGATTGGTTTCAGCCCATACCCTGGGAAACTTTTTCTGAAGGTAGTCCCATTTTTGCTCGGGGGGCCCTGTGCCTTCCTTTAGCAATCTAAATTCATCTTCTAGGGGAACCGTCACCATAATGGCAGAGGATGACTTGAGTTTGAAAGTCCCTCCTTCAGGCTCAAAGGAAATAATAGCCCCCAATTTTCGTAGCAAGTCCCTTCCCAGCAATGGGTACGGGCACTCAGGGATAACTAAGAAGGAATGGGTGATGGTGCCTTTTCCTAGATTCACAGTTTGTCTAGTGGTCCAAGGGTAGGAGGCCGAATTCCCTGTGGCTCCAGTAATGGAGCTTTTTAAGGAAGTGAGGGGTCCAAGGGGGGTCTTCAGGACAGAGTGGGCTACACCAGTGTCCACAAGGAACTGAACATCTGTTTCCCCTATCTCCAAGGTCACCATAGGGTCACTAGGGTTGAGCGGCCGTGAGCCTTGGCCCCGTCAATCTTCATCTACTAAGAGGATTCCACCATTTTCCTTTTGGGCTTCCTTCTCTCTTTTCCTTTTCAGCTTTTCACAATCCTTTTTAAAATGGCCCTTCTCCTTGCAATAGGCACACTGATCTTTCTCTAAGTCAGGTATTACCCTTGTTCCCTCCTTTGTTTTCAGGTCTTTCTTTCTGGACAAATCCTCCATTGGCCAAGGCAGCTATGGTCACCTTTCCCAATCTTTTGTCCATCCTCTTTTCCGGGGTATCCCTGTTGTTAAACGCCTTCATGGCTACACTCATCAACTTTTCTCTACTCTCTCCCTCAAATCCCTCTAGCCTTTGCAGCTTCTTTCTAATATCTGGGGCTGACTGGGTAACAGAGGCCAAATTTATTACCTGCCGATTTGCAGGGGCATCTGGATCAATTGGAGTATACATATGGTATGCTTCCAACAGATGCTCCAAAAAGGCAGAAGGGGATTCCTCTGATCCTTGAAGGACCTCGCTTACCTTGCTCAAATTGGTAGGCTTTCGAGCGGCTCCCCTCAGGCTGGCCAGGAGATGCTGACGATAGTTCTGGAGAGCTTCTCTCCCGCCTGAGCTATTAGTTTGCCAGTGGGGTCGGGTGGATGGGAGTTGTGCTTCAATACAGGCCCAGTGCTGCTCATCTAAGGGGCCTTCTGCTCCACCTAGCACCGACCTTACAGCTTGTCCTCAGATTCTTTCCCTCTCCTCTGAGGTAAAAAGGGCCTGGAGGAGTTGCTGGCAATCATCCCAAGTAGGATCATGGGTATGAAAGATAGATTCTAGGAGAGAGATTAGGGCTTGGAGTTTCCCTGAGAAAGGAGGAGTCTGATGTTTCCAATTATATAAGTCACTGGTATTAAAAGGGATATAAATATAGTGACCTTGTTCTGTCTCCAGAAGGGGCAAGAGAGGGACTGAACTAGTTCCCCCAGCAGGGACCTTGCTAGGTCCATACAGAGCCCCAGCTCATGTGTGTAGGGGAGAAGTCACAGAGTCCAGGGACTGGGGCCCCTCAGGGAGAGGAGGATAGAGAGAGGTAGGAGCTGAAGGTTGAACAGATGGAGGAAGGAAAGGGTTTCAGGGTCTAGAGCAGGATCCATCTGGGAGGTGGAAAATTCCACATAGGGTGGAGGCCCTCCCAAGGGGTCTAGGGGGTCAGGTTCCTGTGAGAGTACTGGCTTGGGAGCCCAGGTTTTAAGCCCCTGGGGTCCCTTCAGAACAGCAACTAAAATGTGAGTATCTGTTTGAAGGGAACAGTGCTGCAGCCAAGCTGGAGGTTCCTCACAAGCCTGAACCCAGATGTCTATGTAGGGAAATTGATTTGGGTGGCCAGGGTGACCGGTGACCTTGCCCCAGACTGCCCAGCAAGTACTGAGGTCAAAAGTCCCTTCAGCTAGCCACTCCACCCCAAAGGCTGGCCATTCCAGTTGGCACAGGGAGTGGGTCTCCTGCAAGAAAACTTTACCCTGTATTCATCTTCTTGTTCTGGAGAAAAAGCCAATTTAAAATGAGTGAGGAAACAGTCAAGCGGAGTAGACCTGGTAGAACAGGATCCTCCCATTACTTTGCTCTTGATGAGGACTGGAAAAGAAATGTAAAATCTGACACACAACAGACACAACACTAACACACAAAAGACAAGATGGGTGCCATGACAAAATGAAACTAAAACTTCCCTCATTCCTCGTCAGGAACCTTGGGGTCAGGGGAGGTTTACTGGCTCATCAGCCACCTCACTCCTGACTTAACAAATGGTTGCAACTGGCAAAGAGCTTACCTCCAGAGGTTTTCTGAGGTCTGTGCCCAAGAGCCTCCTGCTGGATTCTGCCACGGAGTCTCGGCCGAATCGGGGTTCCTACCCGGGGATCTCGCTGGGGCCTCCAAAATGTGAGACTGAGGGCCTTACCAAACGTTCCAAGGAGCTGACTGCAGTGAAGAACACCCAGGAGGGAACACACCGGACAGGTTGGAAAGTAAAACAGACCTTTATTAGTCTGGCCAGACGGCACCCTCCAAGCAAACAAGCTTAGAGAGACAACTGGCTCAGAGTACGAGGCTCTTTTATAGGGGTTGCAAGGGGAAGTTAGCAGGCAGAGATTACAAAAGCGAGATGCTGACAGTTAAGGGATTTAGATAGCATGTTCTAGTACATTTAGATAGTAGATAACATGTTCCAGTACATTTAGATAGTAGATAGCATGTTCCAGTACATTTCCTGTTTATGGGGAGTTGGGTAATTTCAAAGAACACTGTGCATTCTGTGAACCTTTGTTTTTCTTCCCAGAAATGACATCACATGGTTTACTCAGAAGGGGAGGAGGAGTATCGAGTGAGGCAACATGGAGTAACCTTCGTTCAATCTCATATAGTCCCACAGTAGCTCATGGATTTTCCTTCATTTATTAGTGAATAAAAGGCAGAACTTCTCCTGAGATAGGACTTTTTAAATGAAAGGTCTTGATAGAGTGAATTTTAATCCTACATCACTTGTCATTAATTTAGATACATAAATATGTCACTAGAAATGGCACAATGACCTTGACCAAACTTCATTAGAACAAAAATGAAAATATATACTATGTTCTAATAGAAAAATAAAAACAATGATATGGTAACACCTAGATCTTTGTTTATCTCCTTAGTAAAAAATTCTATGAATAAAATTGTTTTGTTAAAAAGGAATACAGATTTTTAAATTTGCCAGTAGTAGATGAATGCCTGTTATTACATGTCTTCCCTACCTGACATTTTCATGTTTTAAAAAATCTCTCATTCCTCTATGCAATAATTTTGTTATTACTGATACACCATAATTTTAAATGTTTATTTGGCACTCATTTCTTTTCTTCTGAAAGTTTCCATGTTTGCTAAAACAAAAATATATTTATTTTTCTTTATGACTGGTAATTGTAAGCTTATTATCAATATTGTATACATATTGTAATTTTTCCTAATTTGTTATTCATATTTATATATGTTTAATTGTTATTGTTTTCCTACATAATTTTCACATTTTAGTCCAACATATTGATTATTACCATTTTATTTCTGATTTTTTTTTATATATTTAGAAATAATTCTGTTAAGCCTGATGTGCAAAAAACAATTACCTAAATTTTTCTAGTGCTTTCATGATTTATTTTATATTTAAATTTGTTAAGTACTTGGAGATTGTTTTGATAGTAAGGAAAAAATGTATTTTTGAATTTTGCTATATGTCTGTTTTTTACCCTCTCAATCCTTGAGAAAAAAATATTTTTTTTTGTTGATTTGAAATGTCACCTTTAACAGAAAGAAAATGCTCTATGTCCTTAGGTTGATTTAAAGATCTTATTTAGTCTATTGATTTGTCTAAATTGTGTCATTTGATTTTCCATAATTTTCCCTGGTAAATTGCACAGCCAGAAAAGCATGTATCATTACCACTCAGATAAAAATCTCCTAGAAGTCAACTTGAGATTCTAACATTATAAAGATTCACTAACACATAATGTATGAACCTTGTTCAGTCTTTGCAGAAAATCTACATTCCACTTGGAATTTTCAGGAAATAAAGGACTGTAAAAGCTAGAAAGGGGGACTTCATCTCAACTTCCTACATCAAAAGAGAAAGACAGACAGAGGAGAGAGAGAGAGAGAGAGAGAGAGAGAGAGAGAGAGAGAGAGAGAGAGAGAGAGACTTTTAACAACCCAAATCAGCAATGCATACAGATTTTTAGAATATCCCCAGAAGTAATGTTTGCCAGTTGGCTTCAGAAGTCATGGTAGAATATATAAGTATGATGCCATTTGTTTTTGAAAAACAAAGATATTCTTTTTTTAAAAAAAAGGTTGTATATGTTTATACTTAAGTTTAAAAGAGTCTGATGTTCTTCATCTCTTTACCTGTTTAATTTTTCTTTATTATCTCTTGCAACTCAATAGAATGTAAGGATCTATGAAATTAAGAGTTTGTGTCTCTTGTATTAATTGCTGTTATCATAGTACCTAGAGCAGTCAGTGCCTACCCATTGCGGTGCTTAGCAGACATTTTTTAAAATTGAAAATGAAGACAAATTTCACCTCCTTCACCAATTTTGTCAAGCAAAGACTTGTTTAAATTTGACTTTGCTGAAACTAAATTGTGTTCTTTTGGGGTTATGCCTTATGCCATAACTTCTATGAACATATAGCCTTTCATTCTTAAAATGATCATGAGTCTAGTAAGTTCCACAAGGCATATGACATACCTGTGTGCATATTTATTTAAGAAATTCCAAGTTTGGGGAAATATACCTCAAATGCTTTCAAATATGTGAGGTAGGGAATGGGAGTCTGTTATCTGCACTGGTACAGATCTTTATTTTACAGCAACTAATTCCTCACAGGAGTAATAAAGGATGACAGCAAGTGAGAAAGGATCTTCACATTCATTTCTGTATGATTTTTTTGCCAAGAACAACATTAATCAGTGCAGTGCAAACATCACATGAGGGTGGGAGGCCTTGGCAATGTGTGACTTTGTTGCCATCACTGAATTAACTCTTCTCAATTCTGTTGTCTTTCCAATTTTACATCCTTGACTGCGCGTTCATAAAACTGTCCTTTCCTTTGAGCATAAATAAAACTGTTTGGAAGATATAATAGTACATGTTTATCAAGCACCTAATTTGTTTTTCTTGCCAGTTACTAATTACATATGAAGTAAATTGCAAACCATATATTCTGTGTTAACTACTTCAAGAAAAACTTTTGGCAAGTTCTAATCAAAATTAAAGTTTCACAAGTAATAAGCCTGCTGTCAAACATTCCTGGTATGTTCTATTTTGTAGCCCAGACAACCAGGGATATACAATTAATGAGTTTAATTGCTTTTCATATTCTTCAATAAAATGTAGCACAGCAAAAACAAACCAAATGACTATTGTCTCTGGGATGTTTTCAAGCCAGAAGCAAGTATTTTAGCCTAACTAGTTGTAGCTCTACAAATTTTCTTATATTTCATTAAGTTGGTATTCTTGTTCATCATTTGATGGCAAGATGTATTTGTTTCCTGGGGCTATCATAACACTTTTTAAAAACTGGTGGCTTAAAATAACAGAAAATTAATTTCCTATCATTCTGGAGACCAGAAGTCCAAAATCAAGGTGCCTGCAGTGCTTCACTCCCTCAAGAGACTGTGGAAGAGAATCTTTCCTTGTCTTTTTCAATTTCTGGTGGCTTCCTGATAGTCTTTGAAATTCCTTGACTGGTAGTCACTTCATTTCAATCTCTGTGAACGTCTTCATATTCTCTCTCTCTTTCTCTCTCTGTCTCTCTCCTCTCTCTTTCTCTCTCCTTCTCTCTCTCTCTCTCTCTCTCACTCTCTCTCTCTCTCTCCTTCTTTTTCCTCTCTCTTATAAAGAGATATGCTCTTACATACATTTATGCCAGATAAACTCCTCAATGCCAGGGTCAGGCCAGCGAAAAAAAATGCAAGAGACAGAGAATATCATGGTAGGGGACAGCGGGGCAGGGCTCTTCACTAGAATGGAATGAAGCCTCGAACTGACTCAAACCCCCAGATTTATTGAGAAACAATGAAGGCGTAGAGTTTTGCTTAGCACAGATGTTTGTTTTAGGTAACAAAGCAGGCAAGGAAGGCATGGTGACAGTTTGTCTGAATAACTTAACTTTTATAATTTTATAATTTTTTATCTGATTGTCCCTTGGGGACCTTCCATGTTTTCCCAGTAAGGTCCATCTCTCTCCTAGCTGGCAAAACTTCTTGTCTTCAAGATGCTTGGACTCCTTCAAGATAGCAGCCTTCCACCTCCTGAGGCAACTTGAGCAGGCATATGTCTGTTGGGTGTTGCAAGAAACTCCGTACCTCAAGATACTTATTTCAATCAGATCTTTTGCATATGAAATTATATTCATTGTTTTGGCATATAAGTTAATATTTGCTGGTTTTAGGTGTTAGGAAATTAGTATATCTTTGGAGGATAATATTTTCAGCCTACCAAACTAAGTCAGTGCCTAAAGCATAATAGAGATTTGATGAATATGATGGTTTACATGGTATAAGCAAGTATATTCATTTCTATCTCTCTTGATCTCATCCTTTCTCTTCTTTATTTTGACTTGAAGTGATACAAAGCAACACTATAACAATAACAAGGAAAAACATGAAATATAGATTGGGCTTGATTTTGATCCAATTCATTCAACATTTCATTCAGTGAAAGAGATGGTACATGTGTTTGTGTTTCTAATTTGGGTTGCTTTAGTATATTTATCCTTTAAAGGCAATAGAATAAAATTTGATGGACTTCATTTGTTAATTATTTAGGAAACAGAGACATTCTCATTACAACTACATATGTGAAAGTGGGAGAAATATCCGTGTCATGATACTTGCAATATGTTTGTTAGTAGTACAGAATCCAACACTTCTAACCATGGAGAACACAATTTGGATCATTTTTCCTGAATATTTTGAAATAGAAGTTTGCATGGAATATAAAGTACCATACCAGAGAAAATATTTTTGATAGCTAAATTGTTAATCAATTTTTAAAAATTTGTAACATCTATGATTTTCAGACTTATTTAAATTACTGATACTTGAAAAAGCTTTTATGTCACTTTTTAAAATGCATTTAATGAAATCTAAATTCCACAAAAATTTAATATCTGCTGTTATCTATTTTAAAAACACAACTTTTCTTTCAATATTTAATAGGGAACTTTTCTTGAACTCATATTTCCATTCAGCTACTCTAAAGCTTTTTATGATAATATAATGTGCATGAAAATCTTTTATAAGTAACCTCATCATTCTCTGATGAAAATGTATTAGGAATTCCTGTAGCCATAAGATTCTATTTAACTTTTTTAGAGTGAATTATCATTACAATTAATTCTTCCTTCCCTCTTAACTCCTTGCAACCACTGATGCTTTGTACTGTTTTCATAAGTATACCTTTTCCTGAATGTTATACAGTTAGAATCAAAATGGGACATTTCTCATTGGCTCTTTTCACTTAGTAATATAGACATAAAATTTTCCATGTCTTTTTATGGTCCAATAAATCATTTCCTTTTATTACTGAATAATATTCTATTTTCTGAATGTACTGCTTTTCACTTATCCATTCACCTACTAAAGGAAGTTTTCAAGTTTTGGCAGTTGCAGTTATGAATAAAGCATCTATACACATCTATGTCCATTTTTTCATGTAGACATAATTTCAATTCCTTCCGGTAAATACCAAAGAGTGTGATTGTTAAATTGGAGCGTGAGAATATGTTTAGTGTTGTGAGGAACCACCAAACTGTCTTTCAAAATTACTATAACATTTCACATTCCCACTAGCAATTAATAACTATTTTATTCTTTAATGGTATATAAACATTTGATGTCATCAGTGTTCTGGATTTTGGCCATCTAATAGGTGTAGCAGTATTCTGTTTTAATTTACTTTTCCTTGATTAGATATGATATAGTACATCTTCTAATTTGCTTATTTCTTTTCTGTATATCTTTTTGGTGAGGCATTTTGTTAGATGTTTGAAATATTACTTAGTTGTTTTATTTCTTATTATTGAACTGTCAGTGTTATTTGTATATTTTAGATAACAGTCCTTTATCATATATTTGATTTTGCAAATGTTCTCTCCTACTGCTTTTCTTTTGATTCTCTTCACAATGTTTTTTAAAGAGCAGAACGTTTTAATGAAGCTCAACTTATCAACTCTTTCTTTCATGGATCATGCCTTTAGTGTCTAAAAATCATCCCCCAAAACAAGGTCATCTTTTTTTATGTTACCTTACAGAAGTTTTATAGTTTTCCATTTTATATTAGGTATCAAATCTAATTTTATTTAATTTTTGTGAAAGATATAAGTTCTGTATTTAGATCCCCAACCTGGATATCCACTTGTGCCAGCAACATTTGTTAAAAAGACCATCTTTTATCCATTTTATTGCCTTTGTCCTTTTGTTGAAGACTAATTGACTATATTTTTGTGAGTCTATTTCTATATTCTTTATTCTGATCCACTGATGTATGTGTGTATTCTTTCACCAATATCACAGTGTCTTGATTAGTGTACTTTATGATGTCATAAAGTTGAGTATTGTCAGTCCTCCAACTTTAGTCTTCTCCTTTGATATGGTGCTGACTATTCTGGGTATTTTGCCTCTCCATATCAACTTCAGAATTACTCTTTTGATCTCCAGAATATAACATTATAAGATTGTGAATGAGATTGCTTTGAATATCTAGTTCCTGGGAAGAAATGAGGTCTTTATATTATTGAGTCTTCCTATTTTTGGATAAGGGATATCTCTCCATTTATTTAGTTCTTTTATTTCTTTCTTCAGAACATTGTAATGTTCCTCAGCAGACTTTTTGTTATTTCATTAGATTTATACCTGAGAATTTCATTTGAGGGGATTACTATAGTTCATAAATTGAAGTCCCCCAAAGGCCTATTGTGTTAAAGGCTTGATCTCCAGGGTGGCATGATTGGGAAATGGTGGAACCTTTAAGAGGTGGGATGTAGTGTAAGATTTTTAGGTCAATGAGAGCATGCCCTTGGATTGTGGAAACCCAGTGCCTTCCTTTCACTTTTGCCTCCTTGCCATGAGGTAAGCAGTTTTGATATACCAACCCCCACTTTGATATTCTGACTGATTAGGCTCAAAGTAAATGGGATCAACTGATCAGAGAATGAAAGTTCTAAAGCCCTGAGCCAAAATAAACTTTTTCTCTTTATAAGTTAATTATCTTAGATTCTTTGACATAGTGATAAAGCTGACTTACACAGACATACTAATATAAAAGTGTTTCATTTTAAATTTCAAATTCCAATTATTCATTGCTGATGTATAGGATAAAAACTGACTTTTTAATATGAACCTTGTACCCTGAAACACTGTTATGATCATTTATTATTTTTACATTTTTTTCTCTTTTGTATTACCTATATAGACAGGCATGTAATTTACAGAGACAGTTTTATTTCTACCTTACCAATCTGTATACCTTTGATTTCTTTTCCTTAAGATATTAGATCAACTACTTCTTCCAGCCCAGTGTTGAAAGAAGTGATGAAATGTGCCATCTTTGTCTAGTTCAGGATTTTAGTAAGAATATTAGAGTATTAATATTAAGTATTCTATAGATGCAAGTATTTTGTAGATATGCTTTATCAAATTTAGGATGTTTTTCTCTATGGCTAGTTACTGAAAATTTTTTTCAAAACAAATGTTGGATTCTGTCAAATGTATTTGCTGCATTAACTGTTTTGGTTTAAAATCTACTTTGCCTGCAAATAATATTGCTACCCTTGCTTTTTTTCTGGGTTCCTGTGGTGTGGATAACTGTTTTCCATCCTTTTACTTTCAGTCTATGTATTTCTTTGAGTTAGTTGTGTTTCTTGTATACAGCATGTTGTTGGATTTTGCTTCTTAATCCATTCTGTCAGTCTATTTCTTTTGATTGGTGAATTGAGGGCATTAACATTGATGGTTATAATTGATAGATATTGATTCATCTTTGTCATGAAGTTTTACTTTTGTTGGCTCTTTTATTTATTTTTCCCCCTTTCCCTTTAGTTTCTTACCTTGCCTGGTGGCTTCCCTCTGTTTGGACCTCATGGAGTTGTGACCTTAATTGCTTTTTTCTAGGATATTGTTTAGAATTGCTTGGAGTGCTGATTTGGTGTTCATGAAATTTCTCGGGTCTTCTTTGTCGTGGAAGTATCTAATTTCCCCATAAATTTTGAAAGATAATTTTGCAGGATACAACAGTCTAGGTTGGAAGTTATTTTATTTTAGGGCTTGAAATACTTCACTCCAGGCTCTCCTTGATTTGATGGTTTGTGTTGAGAAGTCTGCCATGATTCTGATGGGAACTCCTTTGTAGGCGATTTGTTTCTTTTCTCTAACTGCCTGTAGGATTTTGTTTTTCTGTTCAGTTTCTGGGATCTTTACTATTATATGTCTAGGTGTAGATTTTTTTTGATCATGGCTAGTTGGAGTTCTATATGCCTCAGTTATCTGTATGTCCACTTCTCCAGCTCTGTCTGGGAAGTATTCAACTATTACTTCTGTGAACAGTTTTTTTTTATGTCAGTTGTATTTTCTCCTGTGTTTTCATGGGCTCCTATCAGTATTATGTTATTCTTTGCATCATCTAGCAGCTACTGGATTGATTTCTCATGGTCCCTTACTATTTTTAAGAAATCTCTGTTTTCATGGTCCTTAACAGCAATCCTGTCTTCTATATCCAATATTCTATCTTCAGATTCCCTTAATCTGCTGTGCATACATTCAATGGAATTTTTAATCTCCTTAATATCTGTTTGAATCTATTTCATGGATTCCATTTTTTTCTTATGATGGACGATCATGGTTTCCATTTCTTTCTTATGATGGCCATTCATGGCTTCTAGCATGTTACCGAGCTCATCTTTTTTTTTTTTATCTCTTTCTGTTCTAGACCCTCTAATCATGTCTTTCATTCTGCTCACCATATCTGTAGTTATCTGGGGGAATATTTCTGCTTTGAATTTTTCTAGAGCCTCATTCATCTGTTTGTTACTTCTTGTGCTATCAGTTCAGGGTGTCCAGGTGGTGGATTATCAGTCTTTTCCAACTTGTTTCCCCTAGAATTTGTCTTTTATTGGGTGGAAGTCTGAGTTTGTGACTTGCTTAAATGTCTTCTCATTTTTCTTTTTCGGTACTCTTCTTGGTTTAGTTCCTGAGGTGATACTTTGAAGTTACTTATTGTAAGTATCTTTTTTGATGTATTTAGAACCATTATGGAATGATTGCTTCTCAGAGTTGTCTTTCAGATATAGCTGGCCTTTAAGTTTTGAGCCTCTAATGACTCTGAGGCTATCTAATTTTTGTCATACCAGGAAGGAGCACTGACTAGATCAATCACAACACCTTAGCCCAAGTGATGCATTCAGCAACACCATAGCATCAAGTACATGTTAGAAAATGACATTTTGTGGTAGTTATTAATCTATCTTCTTTAACTCTGTGAATTAAATCAAAATCAAGGACCAACCCAACACATGTTTATAGTGAATAAACTCTTCAATATAACAACTTTACCCTTTGGAATGGGGAGTTAGAAGGAGTTGGGGAGGGAGGAATAGATACTTAGAAGGATAGGAGAATGTTAGCAGTGAGACCAGAGGACACAGGCAAGAGAAGAAAAAAGAGAATAATAGAAAAATAAAGAAGAAATCTGAATTAGGGCCAGAACAGGTATGAAAAGGGAGAAGAACAATATGGGACAGCAAGAGAGTGAATGTAAGAGAGAGAGAAAGGAAAGAGAAAAGAAAGAAGAAAAAAAAGGAGGGAAAAACAAAAATTTGCAAAGTGTAGGAAAAAAATTAAAGGTAAGAGGAGAAAAAAAATCACCCAATAAAAATATTTTGGAAATAAAAAATAGAAATGAAAATGAAGGGCCTCCTTCAGGGTATGTCTCTGCTGTCACAATAGATAATGTGGTTAGCAGTGTGCAGATATAAGTCAATGAGTCTGAGCAAGCCAGTCACAGACCTGTGAGATTCAGGCAAATTTCTGGCTGCAAGTCCCAAGTTGAGCCCCCTGTCCTCCTCTAGCGTTGAACTCTGTTATGTTGTACTGCAGCTTCCAGCTGCCCTTCCTCTGAAGATAGTCCAGGTTCTGATGGGAGGTGATGATCCCTCCAACTTACCCAGTACAGTTGTTCTGGTGGTCTGGTGTCCCCTGTGTCTTTATAGTGTGGAACCAGGTGGCAGTATAGCCAAGAGGCCAGAGGAGACTGGAGAGGGGGGGTCCTGCAGGTGCCCACGCAGCTAAGTGGATCTCTGCCAGGTGCATGGGCTGGATGGGGTGGGTTCCCTGTGCCTGGGGACCCCTCTCCAGCATCTGTAGATGTGCCTGGCTGCTGGGGGCTTGAATTTTGTTTTAATGCTGTTGTGATTTGACACTGTACACTGAATTGTTTCTGTTCATTTAAATTTGGTAATGTCTCCTATGGCCCACCCAGAACATAGTCTATCTTGGTAAATGTTTCAGGGAAGTTTAAGAATATGTATCCTATTTTCAGATAAGATAGGATACAGATGTTGGTTATATTGATTTTATAGTGATTTTACAGATTTTAACTGTTGTTATGGCTTGCATCTAGTTGTCTCCTAAAAGCCTTATGCACTCATAGATGGGGAGTTTTGAAAGTGGCTGGATTAGGATTTGATACTGGAATTAAGGGTGTGATGCTGGGATTAAAGAGGTGGACAAGGGAAGGTCCAACCTGGGAGTGTTTAGCACCAACCAAATGGCTGAAAGAGGCTGTTAGTCTGGGTGGGATAAAAGGGAGAGACTGCTATTTCTGCTTGCTGCTGCTGCTCACTGCTTCACTGTCTTCTGCCTGCTTTGCCATAGACTATTTCTCCTGTGTAATGCCCCTCAGCCATGCCACCCTGCCTTGGAGCCAGGTGACTATGGATTTAAACTTCTAAAAACTGTAAGCTACAATATACCTTCCCTCTTTTAACTTTTTGTGTTGAGTATTTGTCTCAGCAACAAAAAAATAACTAAGACAAATGTCCTTACTGATTTTCTGCCTGTTGTACCTGCTCATATTTTAAAAAGTGATGCATTATTTAGTAGTACATTTATCTTTTTTTCTTCGAGTTCTCTAAATACTTACATATGTATTTTGACACTGTTGTTAGGTCCATACATTTTACAAATTTTTAGGTCTTCATGAAGAATTGAACTTATTGTCATTACATAATGTCTTTTTCTATTACTGAAAACCTCCCTTGCCTTGAAGTCTGCTCTGTCTGAAATGAAAAATAATACTTCTGCTTTCTCTTTATTAATGTTAACATGATATATTTTTCTTCTAATTAGTTTATGTTTTTAAATTTAATGTGGATTTCCTAAAGATACCATGTAATAATGTCTATAATTCTGAGCCATTATGTTAGTCTCTTTCAATGGTGCTGTTAGACCTTTGATGTTCAATGTGATTACTGATACAGTTGGACTAATGTGTATCATATTTGTCATTGTTTTCTATGAATTTATTTTTACCTCCCGTTTCTTCTTCTCTGGAGGGTCTTTCTTTCCTTCTGCAGATACAGTTCTGAATAATATCTTTTTTCTTCTCTCTAAAGAAGCACATTCATTGGCAAAAGAAAAATCTTTAGGTTTTGTTTATTTTGGAATGTCTTTATTTACCCTCCGTTTTTGAAAGATAATTTCACAGAGTTCAGAATTCTAGGTTAGTGCCTCCTCCCTTAGGTTGTTAAATAGTCTACTCCTCTGTCAGTCACCTGATTTCTGATAAACAGGTGGACCTAGCTCTTACCTCTGCTCCTCTAAAGGTAAATTTTTCCTTTCTTCTTTTTGGTACTTTTAAAATTTGTTTTTCATAGTTTGAAAATGATATGCCAAAGTGTAGTTTGGGGTCATGTACCCTGCTTCATGTCCTCTGACTTTCTTGGATGTATGGTTTGGTGACTGGCATTACTTTGGAGAAATTCACATTCATTGTTGTTTCAAATATTTTTATCTGTTCTTTTCTGTGTTTCTTCCCCATCTTACATTCACATTATGTGCTATATTACACCTTTTGTATTTGTTCCACCATTCCCAAAGTCATTCCTTTTTTTAATAGATTACATTCAACTCTTTATACCAATGGATCAAAATATGTATTCTAATTACTGCTATTTCATTTACATGCAGCTGCATTAAAATATACTAATTATTTTTTTCATTTTTTTAAATTTCATAAATATTTGCTGTTTCTTACATTATGAAATGAAAGAATTAAATTTTCTGATAATAATTTATGCAAAAGTAGTCCTGGTTAATTGACAGTGGTTTTCTCTATTTTCTTCTTAGTCTTGGAGTCTTCTACTGAGATTTACCAAGCTCAGAGATTATTTTAACAGCTGTGTCCATTATATTATAAATCTTATCAAAGACCATTTTCTTGATACACTATTTTTATTTCTAACATTTTCTTTTCTTTTTTAAGATTTTCCTCTTTCTGTATAAATTACTTATCTGTTCTTGCATGCTGCCTACTTCATCCATTTGAAGTTTATCATATTAATAAAGTTGATTACATTTCCAGTCTGATAATTCAAGCGTCACTGTTACATCTAAATCTGATTCTGATGCTCAATCTCTTCCTTCAAACTATGTCTTTGGCTTTTTACATGCACTGTAATTTTATTTTGATAACTAGATGCAGTATTCTGGATATAAGGAACTCTTGTAAATATGCCTTTAATAAAGTGGCACTGTATGTGGAGACAGGAAAAATTCTGTAGGCCAATAATTAGGTCTCATTCTTTTAGTAAGCTTGTGTCTAAAATTGTAAGTCCCTCATGAGCATCTAGTCTCCCCCTCTTAATTGGAACAGGATGGCTAGAGTAGGCTAGAGTTGCTTATTTCTCTTTCCCCTGAGTCTGAAACTATTCCTTAGGTGGAGCTCGGGTTAATTAGTTCTTCCTGTATGCATGCCTCGTTTAGAATGCTTTGTGTGTTTCAGAAGGCTTCCCTTTCCCCATATTTGATAGTTATATGAGAACCTGGGAGAGCATTTGAAGATAAAACACAATTATATGTCCCTGCCCATGAATCCTCCTGGAGTTTTTAACCCTCAAATTTGTCTACATTGAGCCTCCAGAAAGTCATGGATAATAGTTCAAGTTTTCCTACGCCAGCACTGATTCTCTTATAGATTTCTGTGCTTGGGTTTCTGTTTCAGTAAGTTGTGATTCTCTGTATTTGTTGCAATTTTGGGGGCAATAGATTGCTCTGACACTTCACTTCTCTTGTGGCTCTAAGAGTTATTGATTTTTCAGCTTCTTAGTTGTTGTTAGGATGGGGCTCTGACTTTTCAGCTTCTTAGATGTTGAACTAGATACTGCAGAAATTTCTCTTTTTAGATGCTCTATTACATCCTGCTAATAAACTGACTAAATAATTTCAGGAATTTATGTGTGCCAATAATTCAAATTTTTGAGATTTTAACAACTGTATTTATAGCTATGTTATATAAGTGGTACTTTTTAGTCATCCCATTGTTTTTGTTTGTTTCTTTTTGGCAAGTGGAACAAATACACTTCTTATCTATACCACATTTTGTATTTTATTGACTAGGGTATGTGGTCCATAAGAGTTACATTCATTTTGAGGAATAGGAAAATACAGAAATCACATCTTGCTCATTTGTTTTTGATTCCCATGATTCCCCTACCCACTTTCCTTTATCCCTTTCTCTACCTTCTCTACTGTCTCTTTCCCTGTTTTCTATCATCCCTCCTTCATTTTGCTCTTTAGTTATATTTTGGTTTTCTTTTTCTTTTTGCATACTTTGGGCCTTTAATATGCTTTCTGTCTTTCTGGAATGATGACATTTGAAGTTTTTAATCAGCATTTTCTTTAGCATAGATCACTACTTCAGGAATACAGCAAGAAAACTACTGAGCACTAGTGAACTAAGATATCCAAGGCATAGAACACAAAATAATGACTTTCAAATGAGTCTGAATTATAAATTTCCCTTTTCTTTTTGGTCTATTGAATATTATCATTATTGTTATTTGTTTTTTCTTAATTTTTATTAGGACACCCTTGTAATACATAATGCTTACATTCCTTGTGTGGAGTTGGTGCATGTATATAACACACGACAATTCCTTTTTCATCCTCTTTCCCTCCCCTCATCTCTTGTTTCCCTTCTCATTTGAAAAAGTCTCCCTACTTCTTATTCCCTATATTTTAGTTTTCTCTTTATTTATAATTTGGGTTTCTCATGTAAAGAAACTGTGCAATATTTAAGCTTCTCTTTTGATTTCTCATATAAATGAAACCATGCTATTTTCAACTTTCTGTGTTTCTTACTTCACTTAACAACTCTTTTGGAGTAGCTATGGTTTAATTCTTTAGACCAGTGGATTGAAATACATGTTTTGATTACTGCTATATCATTTTCTGTGGTCCTATTGAAAATATTTAAGTGAAATATCAGTTCTTTTTGTATCCCATGAGTATTTACTAAGATTCTTACAGCTTGAACTGAAAAATCAGATTTTCTGAAAATGTTAAAGCATGCAAACTTAGAATAATTATTCAAAGAGCCAAATTGTGCACACTAAATGTCTTGGATAACATTAGAATTTATTTAGCATTTTTATTGAAGAATTTCTACATTCTATATGCTACTGTCTTCAGGATGTGGAGCTGCTTGAAAATCTTTATTTCTAGATATTCAAAAAGTCCCATCAGCTTGAGTTTTATCAACTTGATCATAATGGAACCTTATAGTTTGTTATTCAATAGAGTCCTCCTTGGTTTAGTCTTCATGAAATCCTCCTACAAAAATCAATAAAATACTTACTCTTGGAAAGGGATATTTTCCTTATTTCTCTTCATTAGTTTATATAAAAACTTTATACAATTTCATTTTTTCAGAAACAACCAGGTGAGAAAGAAAGCAGCCACAATTAATACAATAATACAACAATAAATTATAGAATAACTTGTGCATATGAGGAACAGCTCATATTCTTTTTTATTTTTAATTGACAAGCAATGCTTGTATATAGTGAGAGTGCACAATGCAATGACTTGTTTTTGTATACATTGTAGAATTTTAATCAAACTAATATATCCATTGTTGAAATTGTCATATTCTTTTTGTTGCAATAGGATGAGAATTTTATTGATATCTCATGTGCTCTTCTGGCACTTTAACTGAAAATAGTTGCACTAAGTGACTCAAATTTTTTACAAGGTCTTTGTTTTATTTTTTCCAGTTTATATGTAAATAATGTTTATTTTCTGAAAGAAGAAAACTGTCTCAGGATAAAATTAAATTTTATTCAATGTGTTTTGATACATTTATCTGTTATAACAGCTATTTGTGGAAAAAGAATGCGAATGGAACAGTTAAATACAAACTGCAGGCCAGCTTGAAAAGCATAATGCTCATGTAGATAACTGAGCTATTCACATATCAACTTTAGTTGTATTATTAATGCACAGCTTTACAGAAAGAGTGCCAGAAGTGGAAATGACTTAATGTTCTTTCTTGTCATTTTCCTCAAGTGTCATCTAAATTAAGACCTAGCTTGTAATTATATCAATACTAAAGATCACATGTGGGTGGTACTATTTGTTTATGTTTAGAAATAGCTTTCTTTTCACTTGTAAATGTAATATACTTTCAGTTTTAAACAAAACAACCACATCAACATGAATATCTATGAGGAATAAATTATTGTAATATATAAATATCATCTATATTTCTACAATCAATATATAATTGCTGGTATACTTTGATCTACATTCTTCCAGACAACTTTACTTTTTGCTTTGGTGATTTTAACCAATTCAACAAAATCATTGAAAATCTAATATAATGTAAGGTAATAATATCATTTGCTATTTTTTTCAGATTTCAGATTCATAAATTTTGTTGATCATACTGCTCAATTCTTGTCATATCATCAACATGATCTACACTATTTTCTTTTATATTTATTTTGAAATTTTTTCCCCTTGGTCCCTCAAAACTGTGCACCATTCTCTCAATTTGTAACCCTAACCTACTTTAATATATTTAAATTAAGTGAATCAGGTTTATTTTCATAATTTTTGAATATATGTGTATCTTTAAAATTATAAACTACTGTTTTATGTGTTTTTAATTAATGAAAATCATATTGTCTTTTGAATAGATACACTTAACTTTTAACTACTAAATATCATTTTATTTTAATCCCATAATATTTTGCAAAGCCATTTCCCTAATGATGAACATTTTAAATTCTTATTAAGATTTTACTTCCAAATAACACTATAATGAATGTCTCTTACATGTCCATCCATGTTACTATGTTCTCAGATTTCTTCGAGAGCTCTGGCTTTTTAATAATATACATAGTTAACAACCCTAAATAATTCCAGAATGCTTTCATCAGTATAGGCAAACACAATCATACATGAACATGCCTACATTGCCACCAACTTTTAATATCCTACATTCTAAATTTGCCAGTCTGAGGGATATAAAGTGGAATCATATAGTAAAATGGATCTTTCTGTATGTCAAGTGGTTAAGATTTTATAGTGTATTTATTAGTCGTTTGTTTTCTCATTTTGAAAATTATCTATTTATACCCTTTGACCATTTTTCCAATGGGGTTTCTATCTTTGTTTTATTGTTTCATAGAAATTTCTTGTGTATTCTAGCCATAATCCCTTTTTAATTTTGATGGTTTTATATCATCTCCATTTTACTCACTACCTATTACCTTTTGTATTGTGATAAGTTTGCTTTATTTGAAGTAAAATCTTTATTTTGGAAGCAAGGGAAATACATGTAGTCACATTCCTGAATTTCCCTTCATTGTTTATGCTTATTTTATATTGTTTTAAAAATCTTCCCACGATCTTAAAATCACAGAGATCCCTTTCTATAATTTTTCTTCACTAGATTTATAATTTTATCTTTTTGTGGAATTTATAATCTATAAAAAATACCTTGTAGATTTTAGGTATACAATATAATGACATTCATCATTGGAAATTTGCACCTTTACATAGTCTCTCTTGGTTCTTATTTTTCACCCTTGCCCAGCCCTCCCTTCATCCCCTCCAGTCCTCCCTATTTACAAAGATTTTGTTCCTATTTTTCCATTTTCTCATATTAATCCCATTCCCTTCTGTCCATTCCCCTAGCCCTCCCATTTCCTTCCCCTTTGCCCCTTTGGGTTAGGGGTAGTGGGAGGGGCAGGGGAAAGGAAAGAAGGGAAAGGAAAAATGATGAGAAATGGAAAAAATGGAAATAAAGTTTTTGCAAATAGGGAAGGGTGGAGGGCATGAAGGGAGGGCTAGGAATGGGGAAAAAATAAGAACCAAGATGCATTATGTAAAGGTACAATTCCCAATGAGAAATGTAATTGTGTTGTATACCTACAATGTACCAATAAAAGAATTTAATACGTGAAAAAAATCTACAAAAGGAAAAAATAAATACCTTGTAGATTGTGGAGACGAACCTGTAAACTTCTCTGTATAAAACACAAGTTTTAACAAGCCATTTACTAAATCACTTGCCTCAGTGATTTATTATGCCACTTCTGTTCTGTTGGCTTGCAATTTCATGATGAAAACAACAAAAAATTGTTTGTATTTCTTTTACTTTACCATAGATTCTTAATATAAGTCAAGGCAAATATCCCATCCCACTTTGAGACGTTGATTTTTTCCTTTCTTGTTGACTTTTCTCATTTCATAAAAATTTTAGGTCAGATGATTAGCTTTCAAACAAAATGTTGCTGTGATTTTATTGGAATGGAACTAAGTTTATGTAGTAATATGTATAGAATTGATACTTTTATATTGATATGGCATTACAATTATGAGTATGGAGAAACTCTTTTTCAAAACTTTCTTTAAAGTAAATATATCAAATTACTAACATTTTTAAGGTTATTTTGTTTATTGTGGCAGGAATAGCTTTGAGAAGAAAGACAGACTGGGAGAACTCTGATCAGGTAACTGCTGTAATCTTATGAAGAAATGATGGCTAGTGTCTTAAATTCATGTTGTGGCAGTGGGAATGGAGTAAAAAGCACAAACTCAAGGTAGTTTGGTAGTAAATATCTAACTGTATAACTTTTCAGAAATCAATATGGGTGAATGAATTGAGATAATGAAGAATTTCACAGGTGTCTGCTTTGGGGAATTTGGTAAATGGTGGTGTTATTACTGAATAGGAACAGTTTTGCAGTGGTCAGGTTTATAGTGACAAAACTCAGAAGTCTTATTTGAACAAAATTTTAAAGAAGTCACAACTTTACATAAATAGGTAAATTGAATGCATGTGAGAGTACAGATTCATAAACCCTTAGAAATTAATCAAAGTTAAAACTATACAGTAATTGTGTTGTTATTGTTATTGCTTTTTAAATACTATTGCTCACATCTGACCTGTGGTTTCTGAATCTGAACTTTTGGAAATTTTATGCTTATTAAATTAGAAATTTCTATTTAAAATCAGATATGTCACTTTCTCATTTCTTGAACTTGGGAAAATTACTTAACTTTTCCGAGCTTTTTACCTCTAAAATATCAGTACAGCAATATATATTTTGTAGAACACTTGTAAGAAGTTGTCCATAGCAGTGTTTGGCACTGAACATATGTTCTCAATCTACCTCTTATCTAATTCTTTTGCTTTCATAGATGATTTCTAACTAATAATATAATAGAAATTTTACAACTTGTATTTTCCCAAATAATTACCCTTTAATTCCTGATATTTGGTTTCATGTCAACTGATGAAGTTCATTTGATATTATTGGAGTATTTACATAATGTTAATTTTTTCTAAATCAAGCCATGTTTAGATATTGGAAAAAATGATAATCTACAGTTATTACTTAGGAAATGTTTTGTAAAAGAATCACTGTTTTATTTATATATTCCTTTGGCTTATTGTCATGTAGTTGCCAATTCATGAATATAATTTTAATATAATTAAATCACTTCATTCAATATCCTAAATATATGCAAGCTAGAAGTATATGTGAAAAGACGTTTTTTAAAGAAAAGCTAATAATTAATGCTGTGACACAAAAGGTGAAAAAAACAACGTCTTGGAAAATAATTTGGACTTGTATAGAGTGTTTTTACTTACTGTGTGTACTTATTGTGCCAAATTTCATCATGTAATAGCATTATTTTAAGTCATTCATTCCATGCTGTGATGTCAGCTGTGATAACTAGAAACACATATTGCTCTATGACAAGTTTAAAAAATGAATGACCAATATTTTGAGGAACAATTGTTAGCATATTGTGTGTGAGGTTAAATCCCTGAGAATTTGCTGTGGTAAAAGGAGCTTCTAGAGATGAAAAGTGTAAGAAAATTTTTGTTTTGTAAAAGTAATGAATTCTGGGAAGTTTGAGAAAATTATAAAGTAGAGATATGCATAAATAAAAGTAATAAAGATGACTAATATTGAATATAAATATATTTTACATACTATCTATAACTTGTTTTATATTATAAATACAGTATGTACATTTTCATATCCTACTGCTTATTTTTAAAGTTATATAAATAGAATATCTATATTATTAAAAATTCTTTTCATCTAATGGCATTAGCAATTTTATTGTTTTTATTTTATTTTAATTTATTTTATTTTATTTTGGTGGGAGAAATGAACCCAGGGCTTGGCAATGAGCTACATTCTCAGACTCCTCCCCCTTATGCTTTTTAAAAATTGAGACAGGGTCTTGTTCAGTTGCTAAGTTCCTCAGGCTGGGATTAAACTTGTGATCCTCCTACCTCAGCTATTGCCATGATTGGCAATAAGTGTCTATTTCTCGTGTATAAAAAAATCATAGATTTTTGAGTAGCAGAGTAATTTCCAAGATTTATACCTTTAAATGTTACTTGTTATTTTTGTTCAATAACTCTCACTGCTTCTTCTGAGAATTACTTCTGTCCATCTTCAGCCACATAATTATCAAAGATTCTATCATTAATTAACAACCCTCCCATTTTGAAAGCTAATTTTAGTTGAGTTTCTGAAACTTACAACAGAAAGACTTATTTTAAACACTGTATTAACATCTTTGAGCATAGGTCATGATTTGCATTTTAAATTAGTTCCCTAGAATACAGTATCATATATCATAAAAGAATTACTGGATTCTTTTTGTATATTGTAAAATCTCTGAATTAGAGAGCTTAACTATCAAAATGTTTAAAGAAATTGAAGAAGACAGTTCTGATGAAACATTAATCTTAGCTAAATTCTGAAGATAATTTTGAAAGAGATGACTGAGGAGTTACAATCATGTAAAGAACAGTTTATCAATTTTTTATCCTGGGTATTGAATCAAGAGCTTTTGCACTGAACTACGTTCTTGTACCTTATTTTTCATTTTGAGACAGGATCTCGCAAAATTGCCCAAGCTGGCCTCAAATTTGTGAGCCTCCTATCCTGCCATCCCAAAGGGTTGGGATTCCAGGCGTGCATCACCAGGCCTGACTCACCTGAAACTTATTATGAAAGAAGGCTGGAAATTTGAAAGTTTCTATGTAGAAAAGGACATATATTAAAGTGAATGTACAGAAAGAGTAGATACTCAATATTTGATATGATTTCTAATTTCAACTGAAGCTAAACAACACTGACACATTTTGAGGAAAATTGATTATGTAACATATGTTGAGAATGACATGCAAATAATTCAGATGTCTACATAGTCCAAAATTTTTTCATGGCAGAGTCATGATTAATCACAAACTGTAAATGAACGTAAAGAAATTTGCTAGTCTAGTGTGACAACAATGGGAATTTTTTACTAAATTGTGTTCAATGAGGTCAAATACCCTGTGAATCTTATTGTGAAACAATTTTAGTACTATTTTTGGTCTTAAATGTTTGATAATGCTCTGGCTCATAAAATGTCTTCTTTGAAATGCTTTTGACTCAAACTGATCCTAGTCAGATTAATCACTCATTTTCTTTACAACATTATTGTTTTTTTATGACTCTATAGTTTTTCCAGCGACAAAATCTATCTCCAAATGACAATTTGTTAAAAGGTAAGATATATAAAAAATACTAAAATGTCTAAAAGTATCAAGAAATCTTTACACATATATTTTGAGTAGAAATTCTGTTATTATAATAAATATATTACCTTTAATAATGATTAGTTAAAATTAATGACATTTTTTAGATACATGTTAAGAAAATGTATCATTTGCTTTTGGTCATAATACTTTTAGCAGCATATCCGAAATTCAACCCTATCTGAGGTTAACATTGCTACTGATGCCAAATCTTAACTAGATGATAAAAGTCTGTGTGGTAGTTAGCACAGTGTTTTACTTATAAAATGCCCTTGACAAATATTCATTAAATAATTGGGAAGTACGCTGAGGGCCCAGCACTGCCCCCACACTGCCTCAGCATCCTTGAGCAGAGGGCTGTGGCCCCCCAGACCACTGTCCAGGCCCAGCTGGTATCTGGATCCGGACTACAGAGGCACCCGTGGCCATAAAGGACATGGTTATGAACTCCAGAAGATAGAGCAGAAGTGCACAACAAAGAGAGAGTCTATCTGAGGCTCCTTGATGAAAATTGAAGCCCAGTGGGAAAGTGAAGAAAATCTGCAATAAAGGCACATACGACCACCATGATTGGTAAGTTGGTGGGATCAGCACCTCTCACTGGAACCTGGACCCGCTTTGGGGGAAAGGCAGCTGGAAACTGCAGTAGAACCTTGCAGAGTTTAATTCTGCAGGAGGTCAGGGAGCTCAATTTGGGCCTTCCAGCTAGAAATCAGTCCAAATCTCAGCAGACTGCGGCTGGCTTGCTGAGACTAATCGACTTAGATCTGCGCACCACTGCCCATGTTGTCTATTGTGACAGCAGAGACACACCCTGAAGGAGGTCCTTTATATTTTTTTCTTTCTTTTCTTCTTTGTCTCTCTCTTCTTCTTTATTTCTCTCCCTTTTTGTTCTTGTTCTTGTCCCATTTCAGATTTTTTCTCTCTCTTTCCTTCTCTAGATTGTCATTGTTTTTATAGGAAGGTGATTACAACTTCTTGCTTCCATTTTGCTATTAGTTTGTTCTGTTCTTGTCTTGTTCCTTCACTCTGTTTTTTGCTCTTATCTTCAATAGTTTCCTAAAGGTTACATGATCTTCCTGTGTCCTCAGGAGCCAAATATGCACCAAATACTAGTGCACCCAACTATACAAAACAAATACTAATGGACATGAAAAACCAAATAACCACTAATACAATTATAGTAGGGGACCTTAACACCCCACTGTCACAAACAGATCATCTAGACAGAAAATCAACATCAAAATACTAGTACTGAACCAACTTTTTGAAGAAATGAACTTAATAGATGTCTACAGAGTATTCCTCCCCCCAAAATCAGAATGCACATTATTTTCAGCTAAAATAGGTCATTCTCCAATATAGACCATATGCTAGCTCATAGAACACATGTAAGTAAATGCAAAGAAATTGAAATTATCCCCTGTATATTATCAGACCACAGTACAATTAAATTGGAGATCAATAGCATAAGAAACTGCAAGAACTTCACAAACATAAGGAAATTGAATAACACTCTCCTGAACAATGAATTAAAGAAAATTAAAGAAGAAATTAGACAGTTTGTACAATTAAATAATAATGCCAATACAACATACAGGAATCTATGTGAAACAATGAAAGCAGTTCTATGAGGGAAATTCATAGCAGTGAATGCCCATACTAGGAAAACAGAAAGAGCTCAAATAATCCACCTAATCTTCAAACTCAAACTCCTAGAAAAACAAGAGCAAAAAAAGCCCAAAGCTTGTAAAAGGAAAATAAAAAGGTCAAAGCAGAATCAATGGAATGGAGACAAAGTGAATGATATAAAAAATCAACAAATCAAACAGTTGATTCTTCAAAATAATAAATAAAATCAATAAACCCTTAGCCAACCTCACCAAGAAAAAGAAAGAAAAGGCTCAAATACATAAATTAGGAATGAAAAGGGTGAAATAACAACTGATCCAGAGGATCATCAATACCTACTACAAGAAACTGTACTCCAATAAAATAGAAAACACCTAAGAAATGGACAGATTCCTAGATACATATAAATTACAAAAGTTGAGCAAAGAAGATACACAATTCTACACACCCAAATTTCAATCAGTGCAATTGAAACCGTAATTAAAAATTTATCAGCAAAGATAAGCCCAGGTCCTGATGGCTTCATTGCTGAATTCTACAAGAAATTTAGGGAAGAGCTAATGCCACCACTTCTTCAATTCTTTAATGAAATTGAAAAGGAAGCAATACTCCCAAATTCATTCCTAGAAGCAAGGATTACTTTGATTCCAAAAGCAGAGAAAAACCCAACCAAAAAAGAGAACTACAGGCCAATCTCCTTACTGAACATAGATGTTAAAATCCACAGTAAGATGCTGGAAAACAGAATACAGATCATCAAGAAGATCATAAACCCTGACCAAGTGGGATTCATCCTAGGGATGCAAGTATGGTTCAACATACATAAATCAATAAATGTAATATACTATCTTAATAGACCCAAGGACAAAAACCATATGATCATCTCAATAGATGCAGAAAAGCCTTTGACAAAATACCCATTCATGATAAAACCCCCACAGAAAAAATGGAATAGATGACCTTTATGTCAACCTGATAAAGGCTATCTATGAAAAACCAACAGCCAACATCATACTAAGTGATCAAAAACTAAAATCTTTCACCCTAAAATCAGGAACAAGACAAGGATCTCTACTATCACAACTCCTCTTCAATATAGTTCTGGAAAAATTAGCCACAGTAATTAGACAAGAGAAAGAAATAAAAGGAATAAAGAAAGGAAAGGAAGAAGTTAAACTTTCATTTGTTGGTGACATGATACTCTACATAGAAGACCCCAAAATTTCTGCTAAAATTCATCTAGACTTAATTGACAGATTCAGTACAGTAGCTGGATACAAGGACAATACTCAAAAATCAATATCCTTCTTGTACCCAAGTAACAGACTCACTGAGAGAGAAATTGGAGAAACAATTCCTTTCACAATAGCATCCAAAAAATGAAGTGTCTAGGAATCAAATGAAAGAAGTAAAAGACCTCTACTTTGAAAACTACAGCACTCTGAAAAAAGAGATTGAAGAGGATATAAGAAAATGGAAAGACATACCTTCTTCCTGGATAGGAAGAGCAAATATAGTAAAAATGGCCATACTTCCAGAACTGCTATATAGATTCAATACAATCCCAATTGAAATCCCAACAATATATTTCACAGAACTAGAGAAAACAATCCAAATATTTATTTGTAACAAGAGAAGACCTAGAATATCAACTGCAATTCTAGGCAACAAAGGCATGACAGAGGGTATCACAATCCCCAACTTGAAACTATACTACAAAACCACTGTGTTACAAAGTAACAGACTCAAGGATCAATGGAACAGATATGAAGATGCAGAAACAACTCCAGACCCACTCAGCCACTTCATCTTTGGCAAAGGAACCAACCACCCTCACTGGAGTAAAGATAGCTTTTTTAATAAATGGTGCTGGAAAAACTTGATTTCAACCTGGCAAAGATTAAAACTAACACCATATGTATCACCATGCAATAAACTAAGATTGAAGTGGATTAAAGATCAAAATATTAAGACAGAAACACTAAACTTGCTGGAAGATAAGTTAGGTAGAACTCTTGAAGACTTTGGCATAGGAAAAGACTTTATGAAAAAAACCTCAGTAGCATACGAACTAGCACAAAGAATCAACAACTGGGATCTCATCTTATTAAAAAGCTTCTGCACTGCAAGAGAAACCACCAGAAGAGCTAAGAAATAACTTAAAATATGTGAAAAAGTATTTAGCAGCTGTACCTCAGACAAAAAACTACTATCTAGAATATATAAAGAAATGAAAAAAATTAGACCCCTCAAATTTAAAGACCCAATTCAAAAATGGGCATCTGAAATGAACAGACATTTCTCAAAGAAGTAAAAACAGCAAGTAAACATATGAAAAAATGCTCAACATCATTGGTCATTGGAGAGATGAAGATGAAAACAACACTGAGATTCCACCTTACCCCAAAAAGAATGGCTGCTATCAAGAAATCAACCAATAACAAATGCTGGGGAGAGTGTGGGGAGAAAGGAACTCTTATCCATTGTTGGTCAGAGTGCAGACTGGTGCAACCACTGTGGAAATCAGTATGGAGATACCTCAAAGAACTAGGACTAGAGGTCCCATTTGACTCAGCTATTCCTCTGCTGGGTATCTTCCCCAAAGAATTAAAAGTATCATGCCACAGTGATATATGTGCACCCATGTTTATAGCGATACATTTTGTAATAGCTAAAGCTTGGAAACAGCCCAAGACCCCATCAACTGGAAACTGGATAAAGAAGATGTGGTTTTTGTTTTTTTTTAATGGAGTACTACTCAGCCATAAAGAATGATAAACTAGAGACATTTATAGCTAAATGGATGCACATTGAGGACATATTCTTAAGTGAAATAAATAGGACACGCATGTGCAAATAGTGAATAGTTTCTCTAGTGTGACAAACTGAAAGTTTAAATAAGGATCAAAATGGATAAGATGAAATAGGAAGAAATGGTCCAAAGCAGAAGGGAACTGGGTAGTGGAAAGGAAAAATATGAGAAAAGGAAAAAATTGAAACAAAGTCTTTATAAATAAGGAGGGGTGTAGTGTAGGGGTTGCAGGGAGGGCAGGGGAATGGTGAAAAATAAGAACCAAGATATATCATATAAATGTACAAATTCCCAATGATGAATATCATTGTATTGTATACCTAAAATGTACCAGTCAACTTAATGAACAAAAAAAATTGGGAAGTATAACATCTCTGGTTTGATCTGTCCTTCTAGATTCAGACTGTATATTTCATTCTAATGCTATCATCAAGAAAGTATACAACAACAAATGCTTGTGAGGCTGCAGGGGCAGGAAGAAAAGAACCCTCTATACTGAAGATAAGACTGTAAACTAGTACAACACTGTGGATATTACTATGAAAATTCCTCAAAAAACTACAAATTAAAATTTCATCCAACTCAGCTATGCCCCTTTTAGGCATCTTCCTGAAAGAGATAATCACATAATACAGTGAAATGTGCATCACAATATTTATAGCAGCACAATTCATAATAGGTAAATCTTGGAAGAGGCTTATATGTGCATCAACAGATGCATGGATAAAGAAAATGCGGTATTTACACATAATGGTGTACCAGCACTCTTTCATAAAGAAAGATAAAGCTGAATCATTTGTAAAAAAATGGATGTACCTTGAGACAATAATGTTAAGTAATGTAAATCAGACACACACGCTTAAATATTGCGTGGTTTCTCTTACATAAAAAACCCAAATTACAAACAGCAAGCAAAATAAAAGTTAGATAATTGGAAGTATGGAGATAGATCATTCTCAAATGGAAAAATATTCAAAAAGTGGAAGTGGAAAGGGAAGGGAAAGGGGATGAAAGGAAGAATTGAGATATGTTATGTACATGTACCAACTCCCTACAAGAAATGTAATCGTCATGTACCCCAAAGATGTCCTAATAAAAAATAAAAATTGAAAAAATAAAGAATTACTCTCTATTTCTTTTTAGGCTTGAAAACCTTTTAATTTAATTAAGCAATCCCTATCTATCCATCATCTATCTATCTATCTATCTTCTATATAACATTTCTTACCAGAATTTAGTTTTGGTAAAAATGACAAAATTCCATTATCATATAAAACTTAAAAAAATAAGTGTAAATTAACCACCTATTTATCAGACTCATTTTATTTACTTTCATGAAAAAAATTTATCCCTGCAGATGTTTCAGAAATATGCAAAACTATTTTTGGGAAAGAACTTTACAATATATACATGAACATTTACATAATCACCTAGTTGCAACGGTGTCACAGTCTGAGTTGAAATGTCTGAAGTGCCACTTTCAGAAATCTTCCTGGAATCAATGCCATCTATCCTGGTTTCCTTCTCCACTCTGTCAGGCTCATATTTCTGAGAATCTAGGAAATTTCTCCTAACTCAAAATTGTTCCAGACTTAATAGAGAAGTAGCTTAAGGGACAGTCATCTGTTTGGAAGGTAAACTAAAGGAATAGTCTTACATTTATGTTTACATAGGTCTCATACTACTTTTACTTAATTATACATATCTATGGTATGATGAGGAATAGAGATTGAGATTTTGAAGTGTTTTAATTACCCACTCACTATCATTACTTGGTTTTCTCACTGCAGATAATCATCAAAAGTTTTATTATAATAAAATAAATTTAACCCTCTTATTGAAACTGCCATATCCTCTTGATAGATGGAGACCAATTTCTGTTAAGTCCAGATTATCAATATAATTGGAATAGCCTTTTGTTAAATCCAGATTATCTATACAACTGAACTAGATTTTTATAATGGTTAACTATGTGCCAGTAAGTCTAGAATGCCAGGGACACCAGAAGAATTTGGAAAAGAAGAAGAGGAGCTCTTCTCAGGATAGTGAGAAAAAAGAGTAAGAAAACATTGGATCAAAGGAATATGAAATATGAATTTTATAATTTTGATAGAGATACTTTTTAGATTTTGATATAGCTGTATATATTCCATATTTGAATCAAAATAAAGTAATAAAAAGGCTTGTTAAGGTATCGTAGAAAACTTTTACATGAGACTTTTGGAATACTTGTTGGAATTTGTCCAATTTTTTCTCATTAGTTAGAATTAGTTCATAAAATTATGACATATCCTTCCAGTTATTCAGAGCAAAAGGGAATAAGTTTGGATTGGGAAATATGATGGATGTCTATTGAAGTCTCTGGACACCTGCATTTTCTAAAGTCACTAACAAGACACCAAAATCAATCTTAGAAATAATCCCTAGCTCAAAACATTTTTTGGAAATATTCCACAACTCTGGAACAGAGCATATTTCTTGTTACTCATTAATGAAGCCTGTTAGGGAAAAAAATGAGGTCTATTGGAGTAGAGAGGGATGGAGAGAGACTTGCATTGATCTGCAGGTAATAGAACAAGGAGAACCATTGCCCATATATCATGAATAAGACTGTCCTTGGATGGTCAATCAGTTTTTCCTGTGCTAACTTCTGTTTTACCTCTCCCTAACAGTAATAAGTGAAGGATTAGTAAGATGACTGGCTGTGTCTTGGGCAACAGAATGGCTTATTATGATCTTTATTTATAATATTTTTTGTGAATTTGCAGCTGATCTTAATATTTATTCTCACTTTTTGTATGAAAGGAATTGTCTTTCATTTTTGCTGCATGCTAGGATTGGAAGGGGTGATTTCAGTAGATGTAAAACTTACTGTATCCCCACCATGGTATTGTAAATCAGAAACGATATAAAATAGAAAATGAAATTTAATATTAAAATGGGCTATTTTAGCTCAGTAATCTCTGGTGTCAGTTGTAATTTCCCAAATGAGTGTCAGGCAAGAGATCTCTGCATGAATGTTGTAGAGTCTGTTAACTTACTGTATCCCCACCATGGTATTGTAAATCAGAAATGATATAAAATAGAAAATGAAATTTAATATTAAGATGGGCTATTTTAGTTCAGTAATCTCTGGTGTCAGTTGTAATTTCCCAAATGAGTGTCAGGCAGGAGATCTCTGCATGAATGTTGTAGAGTCTGTTAAGACCTAAAACAAAAATTACTCCAAGTTAGTCTATCAATTTTATATTTGCTTAGAATTCTTACATCTGAATCCTAAGTATCTTTCTAACTTTTTTACCTTATTTTTTATTGTTCTTCATACCTCTGGTCTCATGCATTTATTTTATAGTTAAATGGAGGGATAGAGGTAAAAATCACTAGTATACTCACTGGGGAAAGACTGAAAATATTTTCCTATGTCACTGTAGCAGTGTTGAAACAAATAGATGGCATCTCTGCCTTTTTCCCTCAGGGGTTTCTTAAGCTACAGGGAATGTCAGCTTCTCTCTGACTTAATGGCTCACCTCTAATGTTCTTTGCCATTAGCAGAAAGCCATGCAGCATTTGAATACTTGTAGTGATATGCAAGAAGTGTCACTGAAGATCAGGGAGATCCCTCCTTCAAAACACATGAGATCAAAACACTCTACTCTAGTGACCACTGCAGCATGAAAGTTTCTTTGAGCTCTTAGCAATACCTTCTCTTTCATTGTACAGAATCTGAGAAAGTTGTAGTAAAATGATTTTCAAATAATTTTATCTAATGAATGTTGACTATACAGTTTACATCTCAACAGTATGTGCGCACATATGTGAATATATGTAAATGAAACAAAAATTTCATGGAACACTTTTGCTAATGTGAAACTTTCTGGTATTTTACTTATCTTAGTCTAGTAAAAGTCTGTTTGTGACCCATATGACTGATTTCAAAACCCAATAATTGGTTGTTACCTACAAATGAAAAACCATTGATCTAGTCTAATATCAATTTGATTTATTAATTCTTTTATGTATATTTATCATTGACTTGTTTTCTTAATGAAGACTTGATTATTTTCAATCTGTATAAAGACAGGTGGAGTCTACATTTACAGTTTAAAGTCCAACAAGGAAAAAATTCTCTGATGTTTCTTGTATTTTTTATATGTATGATAGGAAGTAAGGTAAAGTGAAAAGAGCATAGGACTGGGAGTGTCAGTCCTCTATATTATTGCCATAATTTAGTCTGAAGACCTTAGCACATCATTTCTTTTCCTTAGGTCTCAATGTCCTCAATTGTCATGTTAATATAAATAATATATTTGGGGTTATGAGACCTCTACCCTCTACTCACTTGAACTTTACAATGCCTTGTGGTCAAACCTCTGACCTTGTCCTAAGGCCAATTACCCAGAAGCAAAGATAAGAAAGACAAAGACCCTTGGGCCTGCCTTGAAAGATTACAAAGTCCTAAACTGAAACACAAATATGCCAGATTCTCTGGCATGATCTGTAGTAACTTTCTTTACTCATAGCTCATTGAAGATTCATGCATATGGACTGCATCTCATACCTCTAACTATAACAGAATGAATTATGGAAAAGGACATATACAATAAATACAAATGACATGACTCACCATCCTGTCAGTCACATTGTCAATCATGCTCTTAAAGATCCAAAGGGAAGTGCCCTAGATGCTGAGCAACATTTTAAATTCTTAAACCAAAAACATTCAGCACATGTGCCATTTACCATTCTGCCAACAAAATTGCACTCACTCTGAACATAACATTGCCTAAGTAAACTTTATCAAACTTTGCTTTTTTTTCCTTACCATCTTTTCCAATTCTTTGTTCCACACATGAACCTAGAAACCCATCCAGGACCACATCACCCACAGCAACACTATGAAAATGTTGGATTATAATAGACTTTTGAAGCCTATTTCAGATAGAATCTGTGATGTCATTTCTTTCAAGATACTACTATTATTGATATAGGAGAAATATAACTTTGAACCTGCTAGATGTCAGATGTGCCAAGTTCTTGTCTCCTGAAATTGAAGAATGAATTCAAAAGACAAAAGAGGTTAAGAGTAGAAAAGGTTTATTGAGAGACAGTTCGTGAGAAACAGGAGAGGTCCTGAAAGTGAGTTGCCACTGAGGCCCTTTGTCAGGGGTAATTTATACAGCAAAGTCAAAACACGGGTCAAAATACAACCAACCAATAAGTTTACAAGTATAGCCACTTAGCTAATATTGATCCACTAGGGAAGTGGGGCATGTAGCAAGGGGTTTTGGCTGAAATCACTATACTTGACCTATCTATGACTTCTAAAACAGGAACATTTTTCGGAAGGTATGGATTCAGGTGTTCTGGTCACCCACCTGGGTGCCTGTCTATTTAAAATAACCAATTAGAACTCAGGCTGTCTAGTCCAGTTCTTTTACACAGTGTTTATAGTACACTGGGATCTCAAAAGGAACTGGTTAATTTGCATTATAACTTTCTGGAAATTTAGGTCTTAGTAGGGAGTCGGCTATATTCCATGCTGTCTGATGAAATCCATTCTTTGTCCAAAGTCCAAGTTCACTGTCTATTCTTAATTTTTTAACAGTATGGCTATTCACCCCACTCTATCTCAGGCTCTTCCAGAAGCTAGCTGCCTTACTCATAAGCTAACTAAATAAACTGTCTTATATATTATAATGATTAAGAATAATATGTGCAATCAGCCTATTGCAAGATTTTGTAGTCCTCATTTCTACATAAGCAGTGTATTCTACACCTACATTGTACTTCAGTACTGTGCTGGATAGATGAGAGACAAAGAAAATGTTGTGATCTGATAGGCTGGCAGATATAACAGTACCTGAGGCCCTAGGAATCAGCTATATGAATTTCAGTTGGAAAGGTTCCTAAATTCATATGATAATCTGAGGAAATAGTTGACTATCTTCAAGAATTACTTTCCCGATCTGTAAAAAAAAATAGTGGAGATAGAGTCACATAATCACAATGTCAAATGTAGAAATAGCTCAGATTATTTAATTCAAAACACAGAGTAGTGTGGCCCAAAGTATATCTACATGTGTCAAATAAATGAGTAATAAAGTCAGCATAGAATAAATTTAGTTAGCAGGAGAATTTAGAAATATCCCCACCTTAGCAAGTGAAAAGAGACCTATTTTCAGCCCTTAATACAAAGCCAATGATAATGAAATCATTGACATTGATTTGGGAGCTGGCAAATACAATCCTTTCTGGAGTTTTGAATATTTGGAAGAACACTTGATTATAAAACGTTTTTTGCCCTTTGTCCTGAGTCCAAAGTAGGTGCTTAACTTTAATAATAGATTGAAAAAAGTGATCTCTATTGATTAGAGGTCCCTGAAATTTCTCAAGCAGAGCTGAAGACTATGCTATTAGTAAGAATTGTTCAAATGAACCTTGTACCAGCTGTGAAATGATAAAATAATTGATCTGTTTTACTCTATTAGGTTATAACTGCTTATCAAAGAAAGGAATGTTTGGAGAGCCTGCTGGGGGGCGGCAGATAGTGAGTACTGATATATTTGACATAGCCTTTATAGTTTCTGTGACTCCTTTTTGGAAATTATCATTACAAAACCTTTGTAGTTAATGCAAGAGATGAAGCACTACTTGGAATTAGCAAGCATGCTGATTTAATTAGAAGTCAAGCTTTTTCAGCCAAAGTTCTGTCACTTTCCATTAAGATTCAAAACAAACAATTTTATTTATTTATGACAAGACAAAGTTTAATAATGGTTGGGGAGCATTTTAACTTCTCGATTATCCATTCCAAAAGAAGCAAGTTTATGTTAACAGAAAGAAAACCTTCTCTGTGAGAAATAAATTCATAAATTCCTAGCTGAGCTGAATGATTAAACTTGCTAAATAAGTTGCATGAGTTAGCCAGTTGTTGCAACATAATGCACACATAACTTTGTAATAAACTGTATGCAGGTTGTTCCTGAGAATTAGAGATCAGGATCTCTTGTTTCCTTAATATGAATCTGCTGGCTCCAGAGTACACCACTGTACTACTCTTCAAATTTTTGGGATATATTTAGTAACATAATACAAGATCCAGGAAACTATGACCAATCATCTGCTTTTGTAGATTAAAAAAACAAGCCCATTCACTTACATATTGTCAATGACTGCTTTTGCTCAACAATGTCAGAGTTCAGTAGCTGCAATATAAACCCAAAGCCTAAAATAGCTGCTGTCCAACCCTTAACAAAAAAATATTAGAAGAAGCCAAGTATAATATATTTTTAAGACAGCATGGAGCAACCAAATCAATCCATTTTCTTAGGCAATTCATCCACTTAGGTTCTCTATCTGATCCCCTCTATTACTTTGCACAATTTAGTCCAATATAACATCTTTTTCTCCTGTATTTTCAACCTTTCTCTATGGAGTTTCCCGAGCCTACATATATGCTGCATTTTCTTTCATGTTAAAAAAGTAAACAACTTCTTCAACCCCTTTAAACAATCCCACAACCACATTAACCCACTGCTCTGTAGTGATTTCACTATTTTGCTCTTTCACTTTTTTGTCCAATATGCTCATTCTCTTCCCTTTATCATGAACTCATTCCTTAATGCCCTATATCCTTAGCTTCTATTTTTCCAGTTTACTGAAACTGGCAAAGGTTACCAATCAAATTGAAACTTTGAGGTCCTTATCTAACATAACTTTTATGTAGCATTTGATGTTTGTTATTAGAACATGCTTGAAGTGCTTTTCTTCATCTTCCATAACATCACTTGTTATAGTTTATGTCTAGATGTCTCCCCAAAGCCTCATGTGGTCATAGGTGGGGCTTTTCAGAGGTGGCTGGATCTAGAGTGTGTGATGCTAGGAATGTGTGATGCTGTGATAAAGGGTGTTTGATTACTAAATTAGCCCACTGATAGGTTTGGGATAGTTCTGCATGTGCATAATGGGAAGGTTTACTCTGGGTGTGAATGTTACCCATTCTCAGGGCATGTAGCCTGTAATACAATGGACAGAAAGAGGGCTGTTGTCTTTGCTTGCTGGTCCACTACTTTCTGCTTTGCTGTACTCTGCCTGCCATGAACTGTTTGTTTTATGTGATGTCCCTCTTCCACTCTGCTTGAACCCAGCCAATTATGGACTGAAGCCTCTATAAACTGTGAGCTACAGTAAACCTTTTCTCCTCTAACTTTGGGTGTTGGGTATATTGTCTTAGTAATGAGCAAAGTAACTAAGATATCACTGTATATAGTTTTTCTAATATTTTAACAGTTTTTCTCTCAAGTTCTTCTCTCTCTCTCTGTCTCTCTCTGACTTAGGAGTTTAACCCAAGAGTGCACTATTACTGAGCTACATCTCCAACCCTTTTATTTTACCTTGTTTTGAGACTCAGCTCAAAGTTGGATCCTCATACTTCAGCCTCCCAAGGAGCAGGGATTAAGGCATGATTCAACATGCTCTCAAGTATGTCTTTCTTGTTTGCTTACTGTTAGTGAAATTTTTCTGTTTTCCTCTTTTTACATAGGGAATATATGCAAAGTGAGAATATTGGTGGTCAGTTGTATTCATTCATGTAACTTTAATAATGACCTATATCCAAAATAAGTATCTAAAATTCAAATAAGTATACCAAGATACAGGATCATTTCACTCCAAGATATCCTATGTACATACCAAAAATAAACTCATCATATTTTCCCAACTAAATCTATTTATATCTTAGCAGATGGCTTCATCATTTGACGTAACCCACAATTCATAAATTTTGAAATTTTGTCTTCAAATCAGTCTTTCACTTCCTACAAAAATTGGTTGTTAGGTCTCATAGTGTACAGCTATCCAGCCTTACTACTTCTTACATCTGTTCTCTTCAAACTCTACTAACGTATCCCCGTATTTATTCACAGAGATATATAATGAGACCACCAGTGGGGGCCCAAAACTGCAGATAACATTGAACTCCATACATACTCCTATTTTCCTACACACAAAAATATAATGTGTTTGTCATCTTAACTAAACACTTATACTAAACTGAATCTGTAATGTTTATATTTTGACCTATAACAGTAAAAGTAGCACAAGCATCTTTTGATCTCTTCACAAGTTCATGTATGGAATATTTATGCTTATTGTCGATATTATCAAAATCAGCATACCAAGTTTATTTTCATTATTAAGGAATTTTAACTTTGCAACTTTAAAAACAAATGTTAGTTCATGTTTGCAGTACATAATGATTATATTCATATGGGGAGTTGATACATGTGCATTACACATTTTAATCATTTTTGTTTTCCTTTCTCCTTCCCTCCTTTTTGCCTCCCATCATCTCTTCATTTCCTCCTCATTTAAAAAAGATCTATCTCCTATTTCCTATGATCCTTATTTTGTTTTACTCTTCAAATTATTTATATTTTGGGTTTCTCATATAAGATAAACCATTCAATATTCTAAACTGGATGTCAGATTTATTTCACTTAGTATTATTGTCTCAAGATGAATGAATTTTCCTAAAAGTGACTCCAAATTATCCTTCTTTATGGAAGAGTAGTACTTCATTGTGTATAAATACCATATTTTTTCATTCATCTGTGGATGGATATATAGGACACTTACAAGACTTAACTGTCATGAATTGTGCTTCTGTAAACATAGCTATGCATGTGTTAATGTAATATGATGTCTTTAACTCCATTGGGAAGATATCTAGATGGAGAATAGCTTAGTCAACTGCAATTTTTATTTTTATATTTTAGAGAAATCTCCATACTTATTTCCATAGTCGTATACTAGTTTATATACCCTCCAACAATGTAAAAATTGTTTTACCCTGCACTTTCCCCAGCATTTGTTATCATATGATTTCTTGATGGTGCCCATTGTTTCAGGAGTAAAATGGAATCTCAGTGTTGTTTTCACTTGTACATCACTAATGGCCAAAATGTTGAGCATTTTTTCATGTCTTTATTGCCTATTTGTATTTTTTCTGAGGAGTGTATTTATTTCAGCTGCCTAGTTTTATTTTTTATTTTGGAAGTCTATTTTTTTTTAGTTTTTCCATATTCTACGTATTAGTTCTCTATCTGAGGAGTGGCTAGCAATAACTTTTTTCCCATTTTGTAGGTTGTTGGTTCATTGTTTTTTATCTCACCCACTGTGCAGAAGCTATTTATTTTGATATAATTACATTTGTTTATCATGTAATTGGATAATGTTCAGAAAGCCTTTACCTGTGTCTGTTATCTATAAGAATTTTACCTATTTTTCTTCCAGCAGGTTGTTTCTGGCTTAGTCTTTAATTCTTTCATCTACTTTGATTTTATTTTCATTTATGGTGTGAGATATGGGTCTGGATTCATCTTCTGCATATGTAAAGCAAATTTTCCTGGCCCCATTTGTTAAAAAAGCTATCTTTTCTTCAACATAAGTTTTTGATCCCTTTGTCAATGATCAGATTGCTGAATGTACCTGGGGTTTTTTCTGTATCTTCTATTCTGTTCCATTGATCTACATGCTTGTTTTTGTAACAGTATCATTCTATTTTTAATCACTGTAGTTTTGTAATAACTTGAAGGCTGGGATTAAAATGCCTTTTGTTTTCTTCTTGTTGCCCACAAATACTTTTGCAATTCTAGTTCTCATCTGGTTCCATGTGCATTTTAGGATTGTTTTTCTAATTCTATAAAGAATGCTATTGGTAATTTATTGAAATTTTATTAAATGTATATATCAATTTCAGTAGTATGGCCATTGTAAGCATATTAGTTTGAACTATCCACCCACAGGGATATGTTTCCATTTTTGATGTCCTTTTTGGTCAGACTTCTATTGTTTTCATTATAGGACTATTTTATGTTCTTTATTAGCTTAATTTATAAGTAATTTTTCTTGAAGCTGTTGTGAATGGTATTGGTTTTCTTATTTCTTTCTCTGTGGGTTTATTAGTGGTATACAGAAATGGTTTTGATTTTCAGGGGTTGAATATTTTCCTGCTACCTTGTTGAATGAAATTTTTACTTCTAGGACTCTTTTGGTGGAATTTTGCAGGTCTTCTATGTGAAATTAATATAATTCACATCATATATATACATATATATATATGGATAAGGGATATCTATCTATTTATCTATCTATCTATCTATCCAGCTCTATATATCTTTTACTTCTTTTACTTACCTGATTTCTCTGGCTAACATATTCAGTATTACATTGAATAGGAGTAGTGAAAGTGGATATCCTTGTCTTTTCCCTGATTTTAGAGAAAAAGCTTTCAGTTTTCCCCATATAATATGATGTTGGCAATAGGCTGGTCCTAAATGGATTTTATCACATTGAGATAATATGTCTATCTTCTTCAGCTTATTTTTTTTATCAAGAATGTATAATACATTTTGTCAAAGGCTCTATTTTTGCTTGTATTCAGATGATCACGTGATTTTTTTTCCTTGCCTCTGTTTTTATGAGGTATAACATTTATTGATTTGTATATGTGAAACCATGTTTGATCTCTGGCATGAAGCTTACTTGGCTATAGTGTAAGATCATTTTTATTTATTTGTCAACATCTTCTTGAGGATTTTTTTATCTACGTTGATTAAAAAGATCAGAATGTAGCTTTTTTTTCAGTTGAGTCCTTGTATAATGCATTTTGTCCTGGGCTCTGTTTAGTATGAAAATATCATTACTACCTCAATTTTTTTGATGGAACCTTTTTTTGTATCTTCTTGTTGCAATTTTATTGGATTCATATCTATCTAGGCATTTATACACTTCAGAATTCCTCAATTTATTGGAGTACAAAATTTCATAGATACTAATAATCCTGGATTTCAGGGGTGTCCATTGTGACTTCACTGATTTCACTTATAATCACATTCATATGGATCTTTTCTTTTTTTCTTTTGGGAAGATTGGCTAGGGGATTGTCTGGGGTTTTTTCTGTAGAAGAATTAGCTCTTTCTTTTATTGACTTTTTGTATTTGTTAGTCTAAGTTTCATTAATTTCAACTCTGATCTTTATAATTTCCTTCCTTGCACCAGGCCTACATTTGGATTGTTCTTGTTTTTCTAGGACCTTATATGGATCATTAGGTTGTTAATTAAAGCATAATTTTTCTTATGTGAACATTCATAGTAAAAAATTTGCTTCTTAGGACTGATTTAATTGTGCCTCATAGTATCTAATATGTTTTACTTGCATTTTCATTTGACCCTAAGCATTAATATCTTCTTCGATGTCTTTTGTGACCCCTTGATTATTCAGGAGTGTATTGTTTAATCTGAATGTGTTTGCATAGTTTCTGTGGTATCTTTTGCCATTGATTTCTATTTTCATTGCACTATGACATGGTAATATACATGGAATAATTTCAATCATTTTGTATGTGTTTAAGCATGCTTTATGGGCTACTATGTGGTATATTTTGGAAAAAATTTCTGTGAGTTACAGATAAGAATGAGTATTCTGCTGTTCTTGGAGAGAACACACTGTAGCTATCTAGTCGGTCTATTTGTTCAAAAGTGTAGTTCAACTCTAGTGTTTCTTTGTTGATTTATTTTGTACAAGAGGATGTCCACAGGTTCTGTGAAAATACTACTCAATTTAATATAAAGGATTTAATATAAGGGCCTTCATTCTTGGAATCTAGCATAATTTGGAGAGGGATAATGCATTACTACTAAGACCTATTTTGCTTCCACACTCACATTTTTGTGTGTGAATGCTGGATCCTACCCTGCCTTTCCTAATGGGTGTGGCCAGGCTCTGGTGTCTGCCTTAAGGTTGTAGTCACTCTTGCAGCTCCCACTTTTGTGTCCTTTTGTGGATGTGAAGTCTTGACTTACTCTGGATAGCTTTAAGGTCTGCGGCTTTGTGAGGTCTCCACTGCTCCGGAGGCCCTTCTGTTTGTGCATCCCAGGCTATGGCAACCATCCAAGCTGAGTCATTTTTCTTGGGAAAAGCAAACACACCACTGAGTTCTGTACTGATGTAGGTAGCAGGTCTAGGAGAGGGGATTGTGAAACAGTTTGCTGAACTTAATGCCAGCACTTTCAGACCCAGCCCTATGTGAAAGCCACACTAGCCCTACCTGGCTTCTCATCATGGAATCAGGGCACCTGAATCCATCATGGCCTGAGCTTTAACTTCTCAAGGGGTGTCTATATCCAGCCTACACCTTCTCTGTGACTCTCCCATAGCCATCTCATACCCAGTAACTATGGCAGGATGACACTAGAAACCCTGGACTGTAGCAGCTTTCTAGTTTCTCTGTGGCTCAGTTACAAACAATTAACCCCTTCCCCAAAATGGCTCCTGATTAAACTTGTCAAATACAGTAGGCACTGCACTGGACTTTCTGGCCAGCTCCAGCCTGTCTTCTGAAAGGAATCAATTTCAGAATAAAATGACTCATTGTTTTAGGAATTTATAATATCTGTGGGTTTCTCTTGAGGACAGTGCTACTGGCCCAGTCTGCTGCTTTTCCAGGTTTACTCTATGTCAGTGGAGACAGGTCTCCCTCCTTGGCAGCCTGGGTGAGCCTTCCAAAGTGCCTCGTTTCTTTCTTTGCTTTGTGCTTTGTCTCCACAGCTTCTCCAGTTTCCTGTCTTCCTTTCAGCCCCCTTCCAGCTCCTGCAGATTCACCTCTTTCCTTTTTTTCACCAAATTGTTGTCTCGACTCCAGAGTGTCTTGACTCTGAGTACTTTGCTGCTGGTCTCTCTACTCCACCATCTTCCTTGTCCCTGTTTTAGCATCTTTTTTCCTTTGAAACATTTCTGATCCTTCTTCATACTATCCCCCACTCCTATCATTACCCCAATTTTAATTCTATTGTACCTTACATCAGTCTCCTCCCTGAAGAAAGAAAAAAAGTTAACCATTTGTCTGTAACTTTCTTCCCAAGAAGTTTAAGTTTGCCTGCACCAAATTTACTTGTAAGTAAAGTTATAGAATTTACTAGCAGAAAAATATGAAGAAATCTTATCTAAGAACCCTTAAATGGGACACAAGTGTCTTGCAATATTGCTTATTTTAAATAAATAAAAATTGAAAATGATATATTTGTAGGAGGCTGATGGGTTAAGAATATAATGTAGTCACATAGGTGTTTCCTTGTCTAACAAATGGAATATAAAACTGAGCAGTTAACTTACATCATACATTGTATGTAATTAATACACATTATTACTTTGAAACAATGTAAATTACTGGGTAGAAAGGGAGTTTTGAGAAGTAATGACATTTTGGGAACCTTTCAGACACCAATATTGCTGTATTTGTGCTTTCTATGTGGATGTGCTCTTTTCTAGTCAATGAAGTTCTGTATTGAGTAGTATCTACAATTCATTTGAATCCACTGTGACAATTCAATCCTCTGTGATATTGCATTATTCTTGCCTCACTGCATTTTAGCAATAGACCTCAGGAAACACCAAAATTATTTAATAATTTATGCTCTCATCCATCCATTCATTCATTACTTCAGAAGTAAATAAAATCTTTTATATCCATTCAATTGAAGCACTAGAAAATTGACAGTAACTTACAACATTATTCTCACCTTCTGTCCCACTACTCAAAGGAATCACTGTTCTGAATATTATGGGTATTGATTTTTTAAAATATTATTTCTTACATTTCTATATCTAAAAATATTTTAGATATTTTTGATACATTTTGTTATATATGATATGATGATATATTTTGATATGATATTAGGATGATATTATGCTTTGTATTAGCTACTTGATCTTGCCATTTTCATCTAAAAATTTTAGAAGAATTACAAACTTCACATTTTGATTGGATCCTATTGATCTATTGTCATTGCTATACTAGATACTGGAAGAAGCCTTAGTGTTTGTAAGTTGAATATATATAAATTGATTCTTAATATGGTTCTGGTTTGTATTTTCATGAATACTAATAAGACTATATAGTTCCTCATATATTTATAGATGTATGCATTTACTCTATGAAGTTTATTTTTGTGTCTTTGATTTTTTTTAATTTTGCTTCTTTTCTTATTGTTTGTAGTATCATGTAACCAATTATTGGTTATATAAATTGCAAACACCTCACAGTTTCATGCTTGTCTTTTCACTTTGTTTAGGTTATTCCTTATTTACCAGAAATTCTTAAATTTTTCTAATAAATTTTATGAATTGTCTCTATAAATAATAGCACTAAGTTTTGTGCAAGATTTTCCTCCACATCTTTAGTACAGAAATATGTCAGTTAAATTTTCTGAGGCTTTTATAATTTTCTTCCAACATTGAAATCTCTGACTTACCTGGACATGAATTCTTGTTTAAGGAAAGCTATTTTTATACTTGTGCTAATTGAATTGACTTTTTTCTAAATGATCTGGGGCATTACTTCTTTTATTTAGAAGAATTATCTTAAAAATATGTCTACTTCAACATTTTTTCTTACATTCTGTTAATCAGTTTGCCTGTGCTCATGTCAGTTCCATAAAAATCATATATCTTATCTTGATATCCAGCAGACACTTTCTTCTACATTTTTTTTAGTTGAGAAGTTGGCTAAACTTAGACTTCTATATTATCATGTGTGTTTTATAATTTGTTTGCTAAGCTCTTCAAATAGCCCAATTTTTATTTTAATTGAAACTTGAGTAAGTATATAAATTAATTTGTGTTAATTGATATTTTTATTATTAGTTTTCCTGCCTCTTTTCATTTGGATTTTCTTTTGTAGTCATTCAAAAAAGTAGGGTTTCTTATAAACACGGATCGTACACATCTTCATTAGGTTTATATTTTAGGTACTTAATCATTTTGTTACTAATATTGTATTTTGCCTTAAAATGTGTTTTGCTATTTATTTGTGAGTTGTGCTTAGAACGACACCTGACTTTTGTAGCCATATATTAAATTGCACAATTCTTTTTAATAGATTTTCAGAAGAATCTTCAGTAATTTTAATGAATCAACAATGTTATCTGCACATAGTAAAATTATATTTATTCCTTCCTAACTTTATTTATATAGGTACTTTCTTTTTCTTATACATTATAAAAACTTCTGTTATAATGTGAACATAACTATGTACTCTATCATCTTCCATATTTTGAAGGTAATCCTTCATAATATTTCTCCACCTAAGATGATGTTTCTTGATATACTTTATCAGGTTTTATAGATGTCTGTCATCAGATTGAGAGAGGTTGGCTTATATTCCACTGTGCAAAAAGGTTCCGGTGTGAATGATTATTTTGTACAGTATTACAAATTCCTTTTTCTCTGTCTTTCAAGGATAAATATAACTTTTAAATACCCTATTAAATTTCATTTCAATTTTTGCAGAAATACTCATGAATGAAACTAGTCTGCATTTTTATTTTCTCATATTGGCCTTTTCTAGCTTTATATCAAAGTTATAATTTATTTGCTATTTTCTGGTGGAGTTTGTCTAAGATCAGAAAAATATGCCATTGAAAATTTGGTAGAGCTCATCTGCATATCAACTTTATTTCCATATAACATTTGACTTCTGCTTCAGTGACCTTAATTGTTGTGGTAAGATTCAGCCTTTTTCTTTCCTTTTGGGTAACTTTTAAAAATTTGTTTTGATAATATGTCCATTTAATCAAAATTTGAAAAAACCAACATAAAATTGTGAATAATATAATCTTATATTTTAATATATGTTTAATCTATAGTTAAATACAATGTTTGGGTCACAATTATCATTTGTGTGCCTTGTTTTCAACCAATGATGCAAGAGAATAGTTTACTTAGCTCATTTTAAAACAACGTTTGGGGGCCTGGGATTTAGCTCAGTGGTTCTGTCGCTTGCCTCGCATGCACAAGGTGTTGAGTTCAATCCCCAGTGCCAAAAATAAAAAAATAAAAAAAAATAATGTTTGGCTTTCTTGTTCTTCTTTATTATATCTTTGTTAAAAATTAATATTACTTTTCTTTTTTAATTAACTTTATTGGTACATTTTAGGCATATATTATGATCACATTCATCATTGGAGATTTGTACCTGTACATGATAAATCTTAGTTCTTTTTTTTTCCCATTTCCCTTTCCTCCCTTCCACCCCTCCTACCTCCAAAAATTAATATTACCGATTGTATTGTATATATTAGACTTTATAGGTAACAAAATACAAAACTCTGAATCATAACTTATTTTTACCTTATGTTTTAGTAGGAAGTCAATTTTCCAGCATATATCTTGATATTTTGGAATCTTCATAATATATAGGAGTTATTTCTTTAATATAGGGTCATAGTCCTGATTTCTAGCATATTCCTTTTTACAGTTTCAATGCAAAGTCTGTGATATTTACCACAGTGTTTTACTTGGCAGAAAAAAAGTGTAAATTCTGGTTTCCTTTTCTTTTCTAATCTTTTCTTTTTTTTTTCTCTTTTTTGGAAGAAGGACAGCTATAGAATTCTCTGCTCATTTTTTCAAGGTTTTCTTCCCTTTTCTTTTTCATCTCAGTTACTTGGAATCTCTCCCAAACCTGGATGGTCAGAAATAGACTAAGAACTTGACAAAATTTAGAAGTGGATTTTCATGCTGTCCTTTTGATATTTTCTTTACTCTTAGGATTTTTCTCACAATTAGAAATTATTTTGTCAGTCCTAGACTCTGTTCTTTGCTCCATAGTCCCAAATGACTATAGCTTTTGCTTAAATTGTAAAGATATTGCAAAAAGTTACTGGAAAATGTCCTGGGGGAATGATCATGTAAACACTTAGTAGTTAGTGCCTTTCATTTCCCCTAGATTCTACATACTTTTTTGTTTCTTTAGAATGACTTTTAATGGTCATTCTTGATTGTTTGTCTTTGTAAACATTAGATCCTGAGTTACATGTTATTTTTGGCATTCTGCCTTTATGCTGTGGTTCATTTTAATAGATCAGTGTGCCATGAGTTCATACATGCTCCTTTACATATTGTGTTCTGTTTATCTTATTGATAATATGTTGCACAAATATTGAGGTTTAAAATAATAAATCCTATCAATGATTTTCCTAGTATTTTCTTTTATTTCAATTAACATTATTTTCGAACTCTATATTTTATTTTTGAGAAGTTAATGCAGAGTTCCCATATATTCAGTATCCCTCACAGTCCAAAGTTTCTCATTAAGGATATGTTGCGTTACTGTGGCACATGTGGTATAATTGATAAATAATATTGATTTATTATTATTTTTAAAACTCATAGTTTACATTAGGTTTTATTCTGTGTGGGTTCTATGGGATTTAACAAGTTCATTGTCATATACCCACCTTTACCATAATCTACAGAATCATTTCTCTGACCTAAAAATATACTAAGGTCACTCATTCATTCCCCTTGTTCTGTGACACTCTGATACAAACTGAACTTATTCTTCTTGCCATCATTTTGCTTTTTTAAAAATGTCATATAATTGGAACCACAAGATATATAGATAGCCTTTCCAGAGTAGGTTCTTTAGCTTGACAATATGCATTTAGAGTTCTTCTATTTCTTTTTCTATCTTTATAGCTTGTTTCTTTTAAATGCTGAATAATATTTCATAGTATGGACATACTGCTGTTTGTTCATTTACTTATCCACTGAAAACATCTTAATGGCTTGCAATATTGGGTAGTTATGAATCAAGTGAAATAAATATTTATGTTTAGGTTTTCGAGTAGACACAAATTTTCAATTTATTTTATTAAATTGTGAGGAACACAATTGGTGGATTTTTTTGTAACATCATAGTCTTAGTCACTTTCTTTTTGCTTTAGCACACAACACCAACAATTTAAATGAGAAGATTTATTTTGGTTCATGGTTATAGTGCCTGGTGAGTTGTCTCTAAGGCTAAAATGGCATCTTGGAAAGGCCTGGGGTAAGGAAAGCTATTCAACCCTTGGCAGCAAGGAACCAAAGTGGAAGGGAGGAGCCAGGGAAGGAGATACACCTTCCAGATCACAGCTCCAGTGATCACTTCCTACTAGGACCCACCTCCTAACAGCACACTCAGCCTTTGAGCTCAGGAGGGGAAGAATCCTCCTGAGTACAGTGGCCCTGTGGTCCAAATCCCAATTTCTGAACATATGAGAGTTTTGGGAGACAGTCCAGATCCAAACCACAACAGAGGTTACCTTTGTAAGAAATTGCTAAACAATATTCTAAAGTGGCTTTAATATGAATGAAAGTTTCTGGAATGCCATATAGTAGCAAGCTTTTATTTGTGGTCAGTGTTTTAAATTTTACCATTCTATCTATACCTCTGTACCAGTACAAGTTTGATAATTTTCAATTCCTTAATTATATATGTTGTTGAGTTTCTTTTCATACTATTTTGTGTCCTCAGTACATCATCTTTGATGGGGTATCTATTCAGATATTTTTCCCATTTTCAGTGAAACCATTTGTTGATATTTTGTTGTTTTAAAAAATGTCACTTAAAAATATTTGAGATACATATCTGTTTATTTGATGTATGTTTCAAGTCTTTATATGGTGTGGGTTTTTTTATTTTCAGAAAACAGATTTCTAAATTTTAATGAAGTCTAAATTATAAATTTTTTCTTGGATTGTTCTTTTGCAGTGTTAACTAAGAAGTTTTTTGTAAATTCAACATCACCTATCATATTCCCCTACTTTATTTTCCAGAAGTTTTGTAGTAATGCTTTTTATATTTATACCTCTGACATATTTTGTGTTAATTTTTGTTAAAAGTTTAAGGACTGTGTTTATATTCACTGTGTTACATGTAGATGTCCACTTGCTCCAGCACTTTTAGAATAGGGTCCACTTTGCTTCCTCCAGAATCACAAGTTCACATTGGAGACATTAACTGCTTCCTCTAGATAGCAACATTGTGGGAGAGGAGTAAGGGTGGGGACAGAAGTAAAGTACATTAAAGCTCTCCTACTGTGTTGCAGTATTTTTTCTTGCTTAAGCATTTTCTTGGCTGCAAAAAAAACCCTTTAACTAATTTTCAGAGTTCCAACAAGTATGTGACAATTTTGCCAGATTTTCTGTGTGATTTTCAGATTGAAGGGCCCTTAGAATTCCCTACTCTGACATTTCAATTTTCTCTAGTCTGTGCTGTTCTGAAAGTCTTACATTGGAACATTGCCCCAGTCATTTGTTTTTAGATTATTTATGGCTGCTTTTGCATTACAATGGCAAAATCGAGTTGTTAGTTTTAAGAGAGATCTTAGGACCACAAAGACAAAAATAATATTTCATTATCTTCTAAACAATCAAATACATTTTTTAATCTACTGAATTAGAATACTAGTTTACAATTAATAAAGTGCAGATTCAAGCTTCTGCAAATTCTGTTATTTTTTGTGTGCAGTGGATCTATTCTAGTAAGAGTAACATACTCTTTGATTATTCCACTTTTATAGGTAGTGAATATCAATGACATTTTATTTTGTTACTGTTGTTCTCAATAATTTTTCATTATGCTTTCTTGTATGTGCTATAGATGAATATTAGAATTATTTATTGAGTTTTTCTGAACCACTCACAGTCCCTTTGAGAACTGAAATAATATGTAGTATATAATTTTTTGCGATGGGTTTTCTTCATAAGAAAATGATATATGTCAAGTGATTCAACTTATTTTCATTTCTCCAACTAATCTGTCTTCATATTTAAATTGAATTAATATATTTCTATTCTAATGAATTCTTTGAATTTATTTTTTAATTGTTTTTTAAGTTAGTTCACCCATTATTAAGTAACAGTTATGTTATATAGGCGCCATTTTTGGACCCTGACTTTAGTGGAAATAATTTTAGAGCTCAGATAGATGAAATATATGGAAGAGTTTATATGCTGATTATATTTACCTGGAGTACTGTATTTAGAAAGATATTTCAACACAACACAACTTATGAAGAGGATTTTTAATAGTTAAATTTTATTACTTTAATGAATGCAGAATAGAAATAGGTGGCACAGGTCGTAATTTTACATACCTGCCATTTTATTTCACTATTGTGATAAATAACTACTAATGTCATTTATATTTTTTAATGTGTTAAGGAATTTTATTCCAATTTCACATTACAAAACTGTCTTTTTTCAAAAATTGGTGTTGAACTTGATCAAATATCCTTAACAACTGTCAAGAATCATGTGGGGGCTGGGGATTTAGCCCAGTGGTTCTGCAGCCTGCCTTGCAAGCACAAGGTCCTGAGTTCGATCCCCAACATGAAAAAGAAAAATCATGTGGTTCTTCATTAAAGTAAAACAACATTAAGAGTAGGTTAGAGATTTCCTAATTATAACTCATCTATTATTTTCTTGGATAAAATCAGTTTGGCCACCCTATATGCTTTTTGTTATTGTTGTCATTGTTGAGATATGACTAGACTGATTTGTTAGGTATTTTATGCATTATCCATTAGTGACATTTATTAGTATTTTCATTGTTATTGTGACAATGTATATGAGACATACCAGGTGGGTAAAAATTATTCTAAACTTTCTATCATTTTATACTGTGTATGAGAGTATACTTTGAGTACAATAAGAGTGCCACTTATTTTCAGGTTTGAAAGAGTCCACAGAAAACCACTGGAATCTAGTGATGCTCTTGGGGATAAATCTTTGAGAAACTTTTCAATTTCTTTCATGATTTATCTTATCATTTATAATTTTTCATTAGTTATCATATATATCCCAATGAAACCACCAATTAAAGAATTTTTATTAAAAGGAACTTGAAAGTTTTTATTCTTCAGTTTGATTAACTTTTATTATGATAGTAATATGTGCATAAAGCTGTTTTCTAAGTCACATGGAACTAAAAGGGCTTCAGGGAATAACAATAGAAACCCATTGCAAACATCCCCACTCCCCAGTAACTGTTCTTCAATTACAACAACTTTAAATGTTTTAAATCATTGGGGGGAGGGTAATTACCTCTATGTTTCAAGAGAATATGCTTGTGCTGCTTTTACTTAGTAATTCTAGAAATTATTTTTTTAATTCTTTTTATTGGCACATTTTAGGTATACAATACATTTACATTTATCATTGGGTGCTTGTACCTGTACATGATGTATCTTAGTTCTTATTTCTTTCCTTATTAGCTGTGTGCCCTTCACCGCCTCCACCCTTCCCTATTTACATAGACATTGTTTCCATATTTTTTTCATAATTTTTCCTTTTCCTTCTCCCCTTTCCCCTTTCCCTCCCATCACCCCTGCACCATTGGAAGATTTCCTATTTCAAATTATCAATTATTTGTTGTTAACCTTTTTAATCCTTATTTACACTTTCACTAGTGTAAATAGAGAAACTATTTGGTATTTACACATGTGTGTCTTATTTATGTCACTTTAGAGTATGGCCTCAATATGCACCCATTTAGCTAAAAGTGTCTCTAGTTTCTCATTTTTTTATGGCTGAGTAGTACTACATTTTATATAAAAACCACATGTTCTTATTCTGGTCTCCAGTTGATAGGCATTTGGGCTGTTTCCAAGTTTTAGCTATTACAAATTTTGCTGCTATGAACATGGGTGTGCATATATCACTGTGGTATGATTCTTTTAATTCTTTGAGGAAGCTACTCAGGAGGGGAATAGCTGGATCAAATGGGACTTCCAGTCCTAGTTCTTTGAGGTATCTCCATACAGATTTCCACAGTGGTTGCACCAGTCTGCACTCCCACCAGCAGTGGAGAAGGGTTCCTTTCTCTCCACACCCCTGCCAGCATTTGTTATTGGTTGATTTCTTGATAGCAGCCATTCTTTGTGGGGTGAGGTGGAATCTCAGTGTTGTTTACATCTGCATCTCTCGAATGACCAGTGATGTTGAACATTTTTTCATATACTTATTTGCTAATTTTACTTCTTTTTCTGAAAAATGTTCATTTTCAGATGCCCATTTTTGAATTGGGTCTTTGTATTTGGGTGCTCTGATTTTTTTCAATTATTTATATATTCTAGATAGTAGACCATTGTCTGAGGTACAGCTGCTAAAAGTTTTTGCCCACATTGTAGGCTGTCTCATAGCTCTGTTGGTGGTTTCTCTTGCAGTTCAGAAGCTTTTTAATAAGATGAGATTCAAGTTTTTTATTCTTTCTGCTAGTTTCCTTGCTACTGAGGTTTTGTTCATAAAGTCTTTTCCTATTCCAATGTCTTCAAGAGTTCTACCTAGCTTATCTTCCAGCAAGTTTAGTGTTTCTCTCTTAATATTTAGATCTTTAATCCACTTTGATCTTAGTTTAGTGAATGGTAATAGGTATGGGTCTAGTTTTAATCTTTGTCAGGTTGAAATCCAGTCTTTCCAACACCATTTATTAAATAGGATATCTTTCCTCCAATGAGGGTGGTTGGCTCCTTTGTCAAAGATAAGGTGGCTGAGTATGTCTGGAGTTTTTTTCTGCATCTTCTATCTATTCCACTGATCCTCAGGTCTGTTCTTTTGCCAGTACCATGCTGTTTTTATCACAGTAGCTTTGTAGTATAGTTTCAAGTTGGGGATTGTGATACCCCGTGCCATGTCTCTGTGGCCTAGAATTACTTTTGCTGTTCTAGGTCTCTTCTGGTTCCAAATGAATTTTTGGATTGCTTTCTCTAGTTCTGTGAAGTATATTGTTGGAATTTTAATCGGCATTGCATTAAATCTATATAGTAGTTTTGGAAGTATGGCCATTTTCACTATATTGGTTCTTCCTACCCAGGAACAAGGGATGTCTTTACATTTTCTTATATCGTCCTTGATCTCCTTTTTCAAAGTGCTGTGCTTTTCAGTATAGAGGTTCTTTGCTTCCTTTGTTAGGTTGATTCCTAGATATTTCTCTTTTTTTGGATGCTATTGTAAAAGGAATTGTTTCCCCAATTTTTCTCTCAGTGAGTCTATTGTTTGTATATAAGAAGGCTATTGTTTTTTGAGTGTTGACCTTGTATCCAGCTACTCTACTGAATCTGTCGATTAAGTCCAGAAGTCTTTTGGTAGAGTTTTTTGGGTCTTCTATGTAAAATATCATATCATCAGCAAATAGTTTAACTTCTTCCTTTCCTATCTTTATTCCTTTTATTTCTTTATCTTTTCTAATTACTATGGCTAATGTTTCCAGAACTATATTGAACAGGAGTGATGATAGTGGGCATCCTTGTCTTGTTCCTGATTTTAGCATGAAAGTTTTCAGTTTTTGACCATTTAGTATGATTTCAGCTGTTGGTATTTCATAAAAAGCCTTAATCAGGTTGAGATAAATACCTTCCGTTCCAATTTTCTGTAGTATTTTTTTTATCATGAATGGGTGTTGGATTTGTCAAATGCCTTTTCTGCATCTATTGAGATTATTATATGGTTTTTGTCCTTGATTCTGTTAATATAGTGTATTACATTTATTGATTTTCGAATGTTGAGCCCTCCTTGCATCCATGGGATAAATCAGACTTGGTCAGGGTGTATGATATTCTTCATGGCCCTCTGTATTTTGTTTGCCAATATCTTGAAGATTTTTGCATCTATGTTCATTAGGGAGATTGGTCTGTATTTCTCTTTTTGGGTTGTGTCTTTCCCTGGTTTTGGAATCAAAGTAACACTTGGTTCCAAGAATGAATTTGGAAGCCTTGCTTCCCTTTCAATTTCCTTGATGAGTTTAAAGAGTGATGGCAATAGTTCTTCTTTAAGTGTCTTGTAGAATTCAGCAGTGAAGCCATCTGGACCTGGGCTTTTCTTTGTTGGTGAATTTTTTATTACATTTTCAATTTCAATCATTGTAATTGGGGTGTTTAAAATTTCTTTATCTTCTTCATTTAACTCTGGCAATTCGTATGTATCTAGGAATCTGCCCATTTCTTCTGTGTTTTTCATTTTATTAGAGTACAGGTTCTCAAAGTAGATATTGATGATCCTCTGGATTTCTCCTGGCTCTCTTGTGACTTCACCTTTTTCATTCTTAATTGCATGGATTTGAGCCTTTTCTTTCCTTTTTTTGACAAGGTTGCTTAAAGGTTTATTGATTTTAGTTATTCTTTGGAAAAACCAACTCTTTGATTCCTTAATTTTTTGTATCATTCTCTTAGTCTCCATTGCATTGATTTCTGCTCTGGTCTTTATAATTTCCTTTCTTGTATGATATTTGAGTTTGTTATGCTCTTCTTTTTCTAGGAGCTTGAGTTTCTGCATTAGGTTATTGAACTTAGTTCTCTCTGTTTTCCTAATATGAGCATTCACTGCTATGAATTTCCCTCATAGAACTGCTTTCATTGTGTCCCATAGATTCCTGTATGTTGTACTGGCATTCTCATTTACTTGTAGAAATGGTGTAATTTCTTCTTTCCTTTCCTCTGTGACCCATTGGTTGTTCAGGAGAGTGTTATTCAATTTCCATCTGTTTATGGGAGTTTTGTGGTTTCTTATGTTTTTGATCTCCAACTTTATTGCACTATGGTCTGATAATATACAGGGGGTAACTTCAACTATTTTACATTTACTTAGACATGTCCTATAAGCTAGCATGTGGTCTAGTTTGGAGAATGACTTGTGCACAGATTATAAAGAATGTGCAATCTGATTTTGTGGGGTGGAACACTCTGTAATCATCTATTAAGTCCATTTGTTCAATAGTTTGGTTCAGTTCTAGAAATTCATTGCTAAATTTAGTCTAGATGACCTGTCTATTTGTGATAGTGGGGTACTGAGGTCCCCCACTGCAATTGTATTAGTGCTTATTTGGATTTTCATGTCCATTATTATTTGTTTTATATAGTTTGGGGCATTCATATTTGGTGCATATATATTTAGAATTGTCATCTCTTCCTCTTGGATTGTTCCCTTCACAAGGATGTAGTGACCATCTTTGTCTCTCTTAATTAGTTTTGGTTTGAAATCTACTTCATCTGCAAATAAGATGGCTATGCCTGTTTTTTTCTGGTTTTCTGTGGTGTGGATAAATCATTTCCATCCTTTTACTTTCAGTCTATGAATTTCCTTTTGAGTTAGGTGTGTTTCTTGTATACAACATACTGTTGCATTTGGCTTCTTAATCCATTCTGCCAGTCTATTTCTTTTGATTGGTGAATTGAGGCCATTAACATTGATAGTTATAATTGATAGATATTGACTCATCCTTCTCATGATGTTTTACTCTTGTTGCCTCTCTTATTTCTTATTTTTTCTCCCTTTCCCTTTAGTGTCTTACCTTGCCTGGTGGCTTCCCTCTGTTGGGCCTCATGGAGTCGTGACCTTCATGTCTTTTTCTAGGATATTGCTTAGAATTGTTTGGAGTGCTGGTTTGGTGTTCATGAAATTTTTTAGGTGTTGTTTGTTGTGGAAGTATCTAATTTCCCCATTGATTTTGAAAGATAATTTTGTAGGATACAACAGTCTAGGTTGGAAGTTATTTTCTTTTAGGGCTTGAAATACTTCACTCCAGGCTCTTCTTGATTTGAGGGTTTGTGTTGAGAAGTCTGCCATGATTCTGATGGGAACTCCTTTGTAGGTGATTTGTTTCTTTTCTCTAACTGCCTGTAGGATTTTGTTTTTCTGTTCAGTTTCTGGGATCTTTACTATTATATGTCTAGGTATAGATTTTTTTTTGATTGTGGCTAGTTGGAGTTCTATATGCCTTACTTATCTATATGTCCAATTCTCCAGCTCTGTCTGAGAAGTTTTCAACTATTACCTCTGTGAACTGTTTTTTAATGTCAATTGTACTTTCTCCGGTTTTTTCATGGACTCCTATCATTATTATATTATTTTTCTTTGCATCATCTAGCAGCTGTTGGATTGATTTCTCATGGTCCCTTACTATTTTTAAGAAATCTCTGTTTTCATGGTCCTTGACAGCAATCCTGTCTTCTATATCTAATATTCTATCTTCAGATTCCCTTAATCTGCTGTGCATACTTTCAATGGAATTTTTAATCTCCTGAATATCTGTTCAAATCTGTTTCATTTATGTTGGGCAATCATGGTTTCCATTTCTTTCATATGCTGGCCATTCATGGCTTCTAGCATGTTACTGAGCTCATCTATTTTTTTTTTCTCTTTCTGTTCTAGACCTTCTAATCATGTCTTTCATTCTGCTCACCATCTCTGTAGTTATCTGGGGGATTATTTCTGCTTTGAATTTTTCTAGAGCCTCATTCATCTGTTTGTTACTTCCTGTGCTATCAGTTCAGAGTGTCCAGGTGGTTGACTATCAGTGTTTTCCACCTCATTTGCCCTGGAATTTGTCTTTTGTTGGGTGGAAGTCTGAGTTTGTGACTTGCTTAAATGTCTTCTCATTTATTTCTTTTGGTACTGTTCTTGGTTTAGTTCCTTGGGTGATACTTTGAAGTTGCTTATTGTAAGTATCTTTTTTGATGTATTTAGAACCCGTATGGAATGATTGCTTTTCAGAGTTATCTTCCAGATATAGCTGGTCTTTAGGGCTGTCACATTTTCATCATACCAGGAAGGACAATTGATTAGATCAATCACAACACCTTAGCCCAAGTGATACAATCAGAAACACAATAGCATCAAGTACCTCTTAGAAAATGACAATTTGTGATAGTTATTAATCTATCCCCTTTAACTGTGTTAATTAAATCAAAATCAAGGACCAACCCAACATATGTTTGTAGTGAATAAATTCTTCAATATAGCAAATTTACCCTTCAAAATGTGGAGTTAGAAGATGTTGGGGAGTTAGGGACAGGTAGGTGGAAGGATAGGGCAAAGTTAGCAGTGAGGCCAGAGGACACAGGTGAGAGAAGGAAAGACATGAAAAGAAAAATAAAGAAAAAACACAAATTAGGGCCAGAACCGGTACACAAAGGGAGATGAAGAACAATGTGGGACAAGGGAGTGAGGGAGAGTGAGAGAGAAAGAAAAGAGAAAAGAAAGAAAAAAATAAAAATTTTAAAAGAGTAGAAAAAGAAGAAAAAAATTAAAAATAAGAGCAAAAAAATAGTGGCAATTTTGAAAATACCAAATAAAAGATAAAAATGAAATGACTCCTTCAAGTCTTGTCTCTTCTGTAACAATAGACAACATGGGCAGCAGTGTGCAGTTATAAGTCAAAGAGTCTCAGTAAGCCAGTCACAGACCAGTGAGATTCAGGCAGATTTCTGGCTGCAAGTCCCAAGTTGAGCTCCCTGTTCTCCTGCAGGTTTGAACTGTGCAAGGTTCTATTGCAGGTTCCACCTGCCATTCCCCTGAAGATAGTCCGGGTTTTGATGGGAGGTTATGATCCCTCTAACTTAACAAGTAAGGTGGTTTGTTGTGCCTTTACTGCAGAGATTCTCTTCACTTTTCCAGTGGGCTTCCATTATCATCAGGGAGCCTGAGAGAGGCCCTCTCTCTCTTGTTCCCATCTGTAGCTCAGTACAATGGCCTTTATGTCCCCCTGTAGCTCTGTAGTGTGGAACCAGGTAGCTGCACAGCCAGGAGGCCAGAGGCAGAGGCAAGGTGGGCTCTGTTGTTTTAAGTGCCCTCACAGCTTCATGGGCAGCTGCTTGGCTTGCCCAGGGAGTCCTTACCAGGTCTTGGTCGCAAGTAGGTGTAGCCAGCCAGACAGAACTGGGTTCAGCCAGTCCTGGGCTCTCTGCTCTCGTGGCTCCATGGGCAGCTGGTGGGCATGCCCCAATTCTAGAAATTATATACTGATTTCCCACTTTGGCATAGAAATATTTAAATCTATAACACAATTCAAATTTTTTCTTCCAAGTATGTTTATAATTTTGAATAAAATTTCAACGTTTATATTCTCAGTATGTTTATATTACTAACTGCTAATTCAGCAAGTAAAGTATGATTTTATATAACTTTAAAATTTCATGCAATTAATAAGTATTTTTTCCTTATCAGTAAACACTCACTAATTGCTCCAACAAGCATGTAAAAAGCCCATCAATATTATCTTCTAAGCAAACAAATGAATTGTTTAATCTACTATTTCAGTTATTTCCCTGGAGACATCTTTTGCCCTTCTTCCATTCTTCTATGCCACTCCACAGTGAAAGTTCTTTAAATACACTATTTGTTGTACTACCAGTATTTTTATTCATCTCCTGTTTTATACCTCATTTTCTGTATCCCATATTTATGCAATCATTAATTTCTCCCCAGTTTGTTAATGTACAGTGTTCTATGAAAGAACACAAAAAAAGTTTTAAGTCATCATGTTTGAAAATCTTACACTATTCTGAACTTGAACTAGCAGATAGTTTCTCAGAATTTTAAAGTAATTGATTCATTTTTTTTCTATCTTCTACCTTTGTCCTTCTACCTTGATGCCATTTTACTTCTAAATTTCCTTTGAGACCATCACGTTTATTGCTAATGTTCTGAAATCTCACACTATTTTGATATGATATGGCTTTTCTCTTTTTGTTAATACTGTTATTTTTTTCTTTAGAAGATATGTATCAATTAAATCTTTGAAAAAATCATTTAATTTATTTGATAATTTTATCCTGTTAATTTCAATGGGGGATTTTTACATATTTTCAGGTAATTATACTGTGCAGTATATTGTGCTTCCTGAATTGATCTTTCAACTAAAAATATAATCCTCACATGGTCCTACTTTTGTTGTGAGTGGTGCTTAGATTTCTTGACACTCTCCTTGATTTTTACATCTAGTATTTCTACAATTTAAAATTGTAAATATATTCAAAAATTTCAAGAATTCTTATTTTTCTATGATTCTTCTCTTTTTATAGCCTCCTTTTCTTATTTTAAAGATGAATTATATTTTTTGAAATTACTGGTTACTGACTTTGAAATCTAACTGCTTGTTTTATTTTCTTTTTCTCCCCCACCTTGGGAGGGGTCAGATTTCACATTGAACAATTTTTAGAATTTTTTATTGCCTATCTCTGTCAGTTTATATGTAGGAATAAAAGATTAAAGAATTTCTTCAAAGCTATGTGTGTAAAAGGGCTTTTCAGACAACAAAAGTCAATATACATTGATTGTAAAGTAGTCTAGCACTTCAATTAAGAGAATTCACAAATGTCTTTTTCCTGTAGCCATTCAATTTTCTATAGATAAATTACTGGATATATAAAAGTTGCTTACATGTGTAAACATGGCTAAAAATAATTTCCAAAGTTGTACATGTATACTTTTATTTAATATTGCATACGGACCTTTGCATTTTACTTTATCCTTTTCTGTGATCATGTACACATGAACAAAAGTTCCTCTCTCATTTGTTATAGGATTTTGTTCTATAATTTGCTATTTAATGTCATACTATGTTAAAATTAAAATAAATTAATACATTTTATAGCTAATCTTAATATTTGAAATGTCAATTTCAAATGAAAATAAAAAGCATTTAAATTGCATATGAAATCATGGAAATTACACAACTGATACTTTGTAGATCGTGCGTGTATACACCTTTTGTTTTTACCTCAATATTGGAAATACAAGATAAAGCAGGATAAACATTTTTGCTTCACTCTCTGATATATTTACAATCTTCATAATCTACCTGTGGCCATGTTGCTACTATATAGGAAGAACTGAGTTAAAAAGGAATAATGAGATGTCTTGTATTTCCTTTTACTTTTATTTCAATATTTTTAATGTACATATTTTGCTAAAGAAGCAGCATGAGTTGGAAAGAATTTGCTTGTTCAAGTTTTTTAGAATATCATTCCCCTTTTCTGCATTTAGATTTAGTTCTGATTGAAATGCAAAATATTTTATTTTGAGGCTGCCACTTTCCTTGCCTAATTACAGGTTTATCAATATATTTTATATTCATTTTAAGTCTTATTGAATTGTACTCATCATCATGGATCTACTGAATATAACATAGATTATCACAAATTATTATACAAATGAGGTGGAAAGGGGCAGCATTAACTTTTATTTCTTTATCTATTATAATTATGTTTTTGTATTTATTTTGTTAGCTAGTATTTTTAATTTATTTGTGGTTTTAAAAAATATTTTAAAATTTACTACAAAATACGATGCTTGCTATTTTTTTAACAATTATGATTAATTAAACTGAGTTTTCCTTTACCTTGGTTGCTAACCATTTTATAATATTCAAGTAAATTTAATCAAATAATTTTTATCATTGGTATATCTTTGTGATAAATAAAAATTACATTCAACTTTGGGAATTGGCACATGTGTATATCGCATCTCAATCATTCTTAACTCCCCTTGCCCTGTGGGTCTCACCTCTCTGCCTCCACAGATCCCTATTTCACTTCACAAAATCTCCCTCCCTGTTTCTTACCATTTCTCTTTTGTTTTGCTCTTTAAACGATTTATATTTTGAATTTTTTATATAAGACATACTGTGTGATACTTGTCCTTCTGTTATGTCTTATATCTAGATATCCAACAAGATCCCCGTGCACTCATAGGTGGGTTTGTGGAAGAAGACAGAACTGTGGGACACCATAACTGACTTGCTCTTAGGAGGTGGGGTATGGTTGAGAAGGCAGGTCAGTGGAGGCGTAACCTGGAAGTGTGTAACTCTCATCCCAACTCCTCTTTCTGCTTCCTGATCACCATCACATGAGCAGCTTTTCCTTCACCATGCCCCTATGCCATGTTTTTTATTTGTGTTTTGTTGAGTCAGCCTGCCATGGAATAAAATATAGTCCAAAATAAACCTCACCTCCCTTATGTTGTGTGTGTCGGGTATTGTGTTGCAAATATGAGACTAAGATGGATTTTGTTACCTGAGAAGTGGGGTCCTGTGATGCTACCTGACCATGCAATTCAAAAGCCTTTGCTACTGGTTCTTGGGAGGAGTTTGGAAAGGTTTGGAGAAGCCAACTGGAGAAGTAGCCCTAGAATTCTATAAGCTAAACTTGATGAGAGATTCTAGTTGGAGCTCAAAGTACCAGAATGCTGATAAAAAGGCAGACAGTAAAAATCAGTTTCAGAAGATTTCAGTTGAGAAAAAGGACTCTATTGACTTTTGGACTCTAGATCATGTATTATATTCTGGCAAAATAATTGCCTACATTTTGTTCATTTCGTAATACTGTGGGAGACTGAAATCAGGGTGTTGGACTAATTAATTGGTGAAAGAAAGAAATTTTAAAATAGCCAAAAATTCAAGCTGTGGAATGGGTAATTCTTACTGTTTTTTAATGAGATTTCTACTGAGAAACAGGAACAAAAGACCCATTTAATAAGTTTTCAGTTTTGCCAGAAATAAAGGGCCTCTAAAGTTGGAGTAGAGGAAAGTTTGGCTGCTGAAAAGATTAGCATTTTAAAAAGCCAAGTACTTTATATAAGTACAGTAGAAAAGATGCAAACATCTTTGTCTTGGGAACCAGAAGTACCCTATCATTCACAGGCTTAAAATTGAAAAAACTAAAGATATTTCTTTGAGAACAAAGTCCTCAGGGAGCTAAGCTCATTTACGGCAAGCTAGCAAAAGTTTCCTGGAGCTCAGCCACCTAGGCACTAACAGGCCTCCATAGCTATAATTTTAGGGCTCCTGGCTAATATTTGAGCTGGTGGCAGACCACCAGCTTGGCATCATCCATACTGTGCTGGTTTTATAGACATGCAGCATGCAAGTGATGTGGGGACAGAGAGACTTCCATCTAGATTTCAGAAGAAGGCCTTGGAGACCAGGCAGTGTGCCCCTGAGAGGGCTGTGGATGGATCCGTGATAGTGAAGTTGAAAGTTCAGGAAATCCTCAAAAGTTGGAGAAGCCAGGACTGTGGAACTTCCACTGAGAAAGGCCATAGGCAGTGAGCAAAGCCAGCCCAAGAGAGGCCATAAAAGCTGGAACAGACAACGCCATAAATGTGGGGCCACCCAAGCTATTTGTTAATTTTTGGTATTATTACTTGTGTAATTAGTGTTCTGTTCAGAAAGTCCTTCATTGTTCCTATGTCTTCCTGGGTTTTACCTAATTTAACTTTTAGCAGATTGGGTCTGTTTTTATAACTAGGCCATTGATCCGTTTATATTTGATTGTAGTACAGGAAAGAAATATGAGTCTAGACTCGTTTTTCTTTTTGTGGATAACCAGGTTTCCCAGCAACATTTGTTAAAGAAAGTATCTTTTTTCCAGCATATATTTTTGGCACCTTGGTCCAAAAGCAAATTGCTAAAGTTGCATGTGTTTTTTCTGCATCCTGAATTCCATTCTATTGTGTTTATGCCAGTACCATGCATTACTATAGCTTTATAGTATAATTTGGAATCTGGGATTGTAATGCCTCCTGATTTTCTCTTTTGGCTTGAGATTTCTTTGGCTATTCTGAGTCACTGGTTCCATATTAATTGTAGGAATTTTTTTTTTAGTTCTGTGAGGAATACCACTGGTATTTTGATTGGGATTGCATTAACTCTATATAACATTTTTGGGGTAATATGACAGTTTTTAACAACATTGGTTCTACTTTTCCAGGGGATGTCTTTCCATTTTCGAATATCCTCTTCAGTTTATTTTTTCAGACTTTTACAATTTTTTGTTATAGATATTATTCACCAACCTAGTTAGATTAATTCCTAGTTATTTAATTTGTTTTGAAGCTGTCATGAGGGCCAAGGATTTAGCTCAGTGGTGCCACATCTGCCTCACAAGTGCAACATCCTGAGTTTGATCCCTGGTACTGAAAAATAAAAAACAAGCTACCACGAATAGGAATGTATTCTTAGTGGTCTTGCTAGTGATATAGAGGATGACTATTGACACTTTTTGTGGATTTTGTTTCTTGTAACATTGCTGAAATTTTTATGAATTCTAAGAACCTTCTGGTGAAGTTTTGGGTCTTCTTTATGTAATATTATATCATCTACAATAAGAATATTTCAAATTCTTCCTTTCCTCCTTATTTCCCTTTTATTTCTTTCTTTTACCTTATAGTTCTGACTCAAGTTTTGAGTAATATATGCAACAAGAGTGGTAAGAGTACACACACTCATTCCTGACTTTAGAGAAAAGGCATTCAAATTTTCCCTCATTTAGTATGATGTTGGCAGTGGGTATGTCACAAATGACTTTTGTCAACTGAGGTAAGTTCATTCAATGCCTATTTTCTTCAGGCTTTTTATCAAGGATGAATGTTAAATTTTGTCAAAAGCTTTTCCTCTTCTATTGAGATGATCATGAAATTTTTGTCCTTAAATCTTTTTGTGCTGTATAACATTTATTGATTTTTGAATATTGAACTATCATTGCATTCTTGTAATTAAGCTGACTTGGTTTTGATGTACGGTCATTTTAATTATTTGTTGCATTTTGTTTGCTAGTACCATGTTATGTAATTGTTATCTGTATTCATTAAGGAAATTTGACTCTAGTTTCCGTTTTGATTAGAGTCTTGTCTGCTATAGTATCAGAATAATGGTAGCTTGAAGAAACGAGTTTGTTCAATATCTCTCTATTTCAATTTCATAGAAAAGGTTGAGGAATATTGGCATTATATCTTCCTGAAGTCCTGGTAAAATTCAGTGATAAAACAAGCTTGTCTTGGGCTTTTCTTGATTGGTGGGATATTCATTACTGGCTTTATTTCATTGCATGTTATTAGTCTCTTCAGAGTTTTTATATATTTTTAGTTCAGTTTTGATAACTCATTTTTCCAGTAATTTATGCATTTTATCTAAATTCTACAATTTATTAAAATACATATTTTCACAATAGTGTCTTATAATCCTCTGGAATTCATTAGTGTCTGCTGTGAATTTGTTTCCTTTTTAATTGCCTACATGTCTTTTAATTTCTTGTTTTGGCATTAAGGATTTATCAGTCTTATTTAACCTTTCAAAGAACCAAGTCTTTGATTTATCAGTACTTTATCTTGTGTTTTTACTCTCATTTTCATTAAACCTGCTCTGATATTTATAATTTCCTTCCTTTCACAAGTTTTAGATTTGTATTGCTCTTCTGTTTCTAGGATATTAAGATGTATCATTAGGTTATTTGAGATTGTTTCATTTGTAAATGTGGATATTCACAGCCATAAAATTCCCTCTTAGAACCACATTTTTGTGTTGCTTAGATTTTAATACTGTACATTATTTATTCTCTATATGATCGTGTAATTTCTGTGGGTTTTTTGCTGTTGATTTGTAATTTCATTTTATTCTGATATGATAGGATGACAGATATTTTTCAACTCTTTTTATATATTTAAGAATATTTTTTGACTTAAGATATGGTCTGTATTACAGAAGGTTTTGTGTCCTGCTGAGAAAATATGTATTTTTTTGTTGCTAAATGAATCATTATCTAGATAGCTATTAAGTCCTTTTGATAGTGTGGTTCAACATTGATACTTCTTTGTTGATTTTTTTGTCTGATTGATCTGTTTATTTGTGAGAGGAAATGTACCATTATGATTGTATTGATGTCTGTCTTAGTTACTTTTCTCTCATTGCTGAGACAAAATAACTGGTACCCAAAGTTAAAGAAGGAAAGGTTTATTTGGCTTATAGTTCATAGAGGTTTAGGTCCATAATTGGTTGGCTCCTAGGCAGGGTACCTCATGGGAGGGGGCAACAGTTCATGGTGGCCCACATGGTAACAAAAGCAACAAGGGACCTTATCAGCTTCTTCCTGCCCCTTTTATCTTATTCAGACTACTTAGGGTGGGTAGCACTCACATCCTTAATCCTAGTGCCTTCAGGCCTAGCCCCAACATAAATCAATCATACACTCTACATTCAGCCATCACTGGAAAAGAAAGTCCCATCTCATTCACATAAGGCTGTGTGTGGGGGCACATCTTGTGAGAGGAGATGTAGCACTATGATTGTATTGATGTCTATCTCTCTTTTTATGTCTAATAGCTTTTGTTTTATAAAATTGAGAATGTCAATATTTGGTGCATATATATTTACAATTTTTATATCTTCCTGCTTAATTTTTCCCTTTACCAGTATGTACTATCTTTCTTTGTCACTTCTCATCAGTTTTGGATTGTAGTTCACTTTATCTGAAAATAGGGTAAGTGGGCCTGCTTGCTTATAGCCTCCTGTTGAATGGGATATTACCTTCCATTTTTTCATTCTCACTTAATGTGGTTGTGGATCGTGTGTGTCTCTTGCAGTAAATATAGAATTGAGTTTTTTAAAAATCCAATCTACTTTTTTTGTCTTTTGATATGGAAGACCTTGAGATTAAATGTTATTATTTACATATATGTACTGAATTCAAATATTGCGTTATTTCTCCAATGCTGATTGCTTTATTTATACTTTTTGTTTAGCTGCTTTCACTGTTGGAAATATTGTTATCTTTGGGCACTTTTTTGATTTTGGTCTTGCTGAGTCTTTCTCAATTCTTTGAGTGCTTTCTGTCATGCTTGTTTCTGGGTCATAAATGTCATTAGGTAATTTTGTTGTGAAAAATCTTTATTTCTCCCTCAATTTAGCAGAATAATTTTGCAGGCTGTAGTAATCTTGCTTGGCAGTTTTTTTAGGACTTGGGAAACTTCAGTCTAAGCTTTCTTTTCCATTAATGTTTATGTTATAAAACAGTTGTTATGTTGATAGTCTTGCCATTCTGATTTGTACAATATTTCTCTCTAAGAGCTTTTAGTTTTTTCTCCTTGTTCTGAATTTCTGAGATATTTATTATGACATATCTTGGACAGGTTCTTTCTTGGCATGGCTATTTGAGGTGCTATATGCCTCATTTACCAAAATATTAAATTCTTTTCTCAGATTTGGAAATTTTGTGCTGTTATTTCATTGAATGAAGTTTTATATTTTTGGTGTCCACTTTTAAAATTTTCAAACTATAGCTATTAATTTTGTTTTTGACTTATGTAGAAATTATTTGATTCACCTTCCATGGTGCCTTGTTGATTTTACGGTATCGATATAGGCCACCAAGTAATCCAAATAAGGGAAATATTATAACCTCAACCTGTTAGGTATCTGAAACCTGTGTTTGTATACTCTAAAATCAAAGAATGAATTCTAGAAACAGCTGAGGTTAAGAGTAGGAAGAATTTATTGAGAGAAAGATTGCTTCTATGTAAGAAAGATAGAAAGGTGACTGGAAAGTGGGTTGCTCTCTCACACCAAGTCTCAAAGTTGCTTTATGAGTCAAAGCCTTGAGATGAGGCAGGTACAAAGTGGAACAAAATTATAAGATCCAATGGAAAATCATAAGGTGGGTCAAAACCATAACCAACCAATAAGATTATAAGTATAGTTGCCCAGGTAATATTGATTAAATGGAAATCAAATGAGGAAGCTAGTCATATAGCAAACATATATGGATTTCCTGGAAGGAATGGGTTACCTAGAGATGTTTTGGCCTCCAATTAACGTGATTGATGTCTATTTAGAATATCAATCACTGATAATCATCTGAGGGGAAGTAGGTGGGTGTAGTATTTTCTCACTTTGTGTAATGTTAACCTTCAGTGAATGTGCCTCAATTGTTTTCTATGCTGAGGGACCAGCCTTGTTCAACTGCCTTATAATATTTTCTAACTAACTTAGCTGTCTGCAAGAGTATAACTGAGTACATGATCTACTACATTAACTTTATCTCAAGTTCTGACAATCTGGCTTCAGATTGGTCATTCCTATTGTGCATACATTCAATTGAAATTTTTTTATTCCAAGAATTCTGCTTAATTTCTTTGTGTATTTTCTAATTCTTTGCAAAAGTAGTCACTCATGGGCAGACCCAGCCACACTAGGATAGTGTGCCATGCTAAGATCCCATGCATTGATTCATAGCCTGGAGACAAGCTGAAGCAAATAAGCAACATGTAAGGTGTCAGAAATGCTTGGAATTTGGACATTGGATTTATGAATGCACTGGAAAAATGAAATACCTTCATAGGCCATCAAGAACAACAGAACTAAATAAAGCTTTGAAAGAAAAAACATCAGATTATGACACCAAAGCATTGGAGAAACTAATGTAGAAAGACCAAGAAAAAAGGTCCAAGAGTGTAACTAGTTCCAGTAGTGATAGCAGTGACAATTCAGCCAGTGACTTTTCATCAGAGAGTGAAGACACATGTACTTCCTTCTGCTCAGAGGATGGTGACTCTGATGAGAGCTCCTCCATTTCGTCATCCTCAGCCTCCTCCACAACCTCTTCCTCCACCTTGGACTTGAACTTAGACTCCAGCTTTCCTAGCAGCAGCAACAGCAACAGCATGGAGAGCAGCTCTGAGGATGAACCAGAGAAGAAGGAGAAGAAGAAAGAAGAAGACCACGACGAAAAAGAAGGAGGAGGAGGAGGAGGAGGAGGAGGAGGAGGAGGAGGAGGAGGAGGTGAAGGAGGAGGAGGAGGGAGGGGGGAGGGGGAGAAGGGAGGAGGGAGGAGGGAGGAGGAGGGGGAGGGGGAGGAGGAGGAAAAAATAGAATTTCCCATCCACATTGGACCAATGAGTGGAAAACATCAACAGGATTCTTGGAAGATAATTTAGACAATATTAAACCAAATAGATTAACTGTTCAAAATTTCTAGAGTTCAAACCTTCCTAAGTGTTTTACATTGTAAGACCATAAAGATAATAAATAATGAATTATTTATATATATATATACATATATATAAAGACTTTTATTTTGGAGGTGAATTTTGTTTTCCTTTTTTATTTTTAATATGTATCTCTAGAATTTGAAACTGAAATGCAGCAAATTGCCATGTGTGGTAGCACATGCCTGTAATCCCAGCACTCAGGAGGCTGAGGCAGGAGGATATACATGAGTTTGAGGCCAGCCTGGCCTAGATACTGAGTTCAAGACCATCCTGAACTACACGCGAGACCCTGTCTCAAAAGTACTCACTCACATCTTGCACTATCTTCTAATTAAATTTTCCATGTCTCCTTTAAAGCTAGTGAAACATTTTACTAATTATATCCTTTATCTGTTTATCAACATTTTCTTTAATGTCACTGAACACATTATGGATTTCATTCTTTCTTTCTTAATGTTTTCAAACAATTCAAGCATTTGGTGTTTGAGTTCTTTGTTTAAAACTTCTTCCATTTCAGGGCTTGCGAGTTTGGCCTTACAGTAGTTAAGAGTTTTTGAAAGTATCGCATTGTCTCATTTTCTTATGTTTCTATTGTTTTTGTGCTAAGGGTTGAAGATCAGTTAGGGAAGAAAATCTATTGCTTGTGGAGTTACCTTTAGGTAGTGTATGTCTCCTGTGATGACACTATGGCTTCATTTTCATGTTGGTGTACATTCAAGTAACAGCACAAACTAAAAGGATCAGTCATGATCACTGCATTGCAAGGAGAGAACAACTACTGTTTATATCAGAATCTTCAGAAAAAAGTGGATATCTATCAAAATTAAAAACTAGTTTAACAACTTCACAGTGTTTATTTATTTAGGAAGACAACGAGATAGTACTGATAACAATTAGACTTGGATGTAGAGGGTGACGGAAGAAGACAGGAAGAAAAAAATAGAACACTGTTCAGAAAGAAGGAAAGAACAAAAAAGAGAAAACAGCAAATGAATCAAAGAAAGAAGGGACTTGATGGTATTGTTTTTAGGTTTGGAATCCAGGGCTGCAGAGGGGATGAGGTTATTCATAATGTCTAGAGAAAAGGAATAAGAAATAGAGAAAGTGAAACTGGGTATTGGGGAAAGATTAAAAGCAATTAATGTCCTAGTAGAAAGCTTTTTTTTTCTCCTTAAATTCTTTTATTGGCACATTTTAGGTATACAACATGTTTACATTTATCATTGGGTGCTTGTACCTGTACATGATATATCTTGGTTCTTATTTTTTTTCCCCATTACCTGTGCACCCTTCAACCCCTCCACCCTTCTCTATTTACATAGACTTTGTTTCCATTTTTTTCCTTTTTTCATAATTTTTCCTCTCTCTTCTTTCCTGTCCCCTTCTGCTCCCACCACTCCTCCACCTTTGGACCTTTTCCTATTTCAAAGCATCAATTATTCATTGTTAATCTTTTTAATCCTTAATTACACTTTCAGTTTCTTACACTAGAGAAACTATTCGGTATTTACACATGTGTGTCCTATTTATTTCACTTAAGAGGATGGCCTCAGTATGCATCCATTTAGCTATAAATGACTCTAGTTTCTCATTCTTTATGGCTGAGTAGCACTCCATTTTATAAAAAAACCCACCTCTTCTTTATCCAGTTTCCTGTTGATGGGCACTTGGGGTGTTACCAAGCTTTAGCTATTTCAAACTGTGCTGCTATAAAATGAGTGCACATATATCACTGTGGAATGATTCTTTTAATTCTTTGGAGAAGATACCCAGCACGGAAATAGCTGCGTCAAATGGGACCTCTAGCTCTAGTTCTTTGAGGTATCTCCATACTGATTTCCAGTCTACACTCCCACCAACAATGGAGAAGGGTTCCTTTCTCCCCACACCCCTACCAGCATTTGTTATTGGTTGATTTCTTGATAGCAGCCATTCTTTCTGGGGTGAGGTGGAATCTCAGTGTTGCTTTCAACTGCATCTCTTGAATGACCGGTGATGGTAAACATTTTTCCATATATTTATTTGCTGCTTTTACTTCTCTGTCCAAGAAGTGTCTGTTCATTTCAGATGCCCATTTTTGAATTGATTCTTTGAATTTGGGGGGTCTAATTTTTTTTCAATTCTTTATATATTCTAGATAGTAGACCTTTGTCTGAGGTCCAGCTGCTAAATTTTTTTTCTCACATTGTAGGTTGTCTCTTAGCTTTGTTGGTGGTTTCTAGAATGCTTTTATTTGAATCCTGCATAAACAATTTTGGTGAGAGTTAACTTGGCATGACTTTAGAAGATACCATCTAAAACAATGCACTAAATTAGTTATTCTGTTTCAATACATCAACACTACATATTAGATAAGAGGACAATAACACACACATAAACAAAAATATTTATAATGCTCTCGGTGCAATTTATGCTTCAGTCTGAATTTGACCAATGTACACTTCTGCTTTCTGAAAATGGAGATGGGAGCAATCAGACCCTCTTGGAATAGCCAGTGCCATGCCCCCATGAAAGCCAGCAGACCCACTAGACTAGCAGAATTGCACTCCTTTCCCACATGAGCAACCAGATAGCTGCTAGACACATGGCATCCTCTGACAAAAGGGCACAATCACCCAGCAACTCCAAGCCCGCCCTAGATTTTGCTTCCCCATGGGACAGGGCCATAAAGATGTGGACTAACCAATGGAAATTTTTGTGCACAATACCATCTGAAAAGAGAAGGAAGTAACCAGATCCAATGACTCCAGATATTAAGTCCAACAGCTTACTCAAACCCCTGCCCTGTAACCTTCATCCAATAGAGACCAGACGGCTGATCTCATTCTCCAATGCCTTAGTTACTTTCCTCATTATTGCAATAAAATACCTGACTCCCAAAGTTAAAGAAGGAAAGGTTTATTGTAGCTGAGTTTGTAGAAGTTTCAGTTCACAGTTGCCTAACTCCAAAGCCTTGTGCCATGGCAGAGGGGCATCACAGAGGAGAAAATGTTCATGGCAGTATCCGGGATAGTGGGCTGAAGAGAGGCCTGGTCAGGCAAGGTTGCTAAAGGAAAGAACATGCATGGAGTAGACATTACAAAGTGGGAACCAAACTTTAATTTTACAGCATACCACTTATAGTGGCCATTGCCAGTTTTTCTGAGACACAGTAAGACAAAACAGCCTCGAAAACTTGCATAGCTATATGGTACGTGTGTGTGGTCATCCATGCTGATTCATTATTATTATTACAAAACCTCATTGTGTGCTAAATGATGGGATTGTGTCCTCAAGTGCCCTCTGATATCTTCAGAGGCCCGGGCTTTGACATATCTCACAGCGGCCTCCTATAGGCAGGCAGAAAGCAGAAGGCAACAATGGAATGGCATAGCAAAGTAGTAATCCATAATAGTAGCCTTCTTTTTGTACATTATATTCTCTCTGGGCTTCATTCCCCTAGAGAAGGTAGCACTCAGACCCAGGGTGGGGCTTGCCGTTATGCACACCAAGCACCATGCCAAAACAAATCAGTACAGTAATTTAATAATCACACACCCTTGATCCCATCATCACATATTTGATTTCAGCATCACACACTCTAGATCCAGCCACCTCTGAAAAGCCCTGCCTATGACTGCATGAGGCTTTGGGGACATATCTAGACACAAGTGATAACACACACCTAACAATGTGAACATGGACATGCCTTGGCTTTCACAGTAACCATGATCTAAAGGGAAACAGAGAGAGCATCACTATTGCAGGGAGGGCACCACCAAAACACCTAGGCCATAAAGCTAAGGATAGACTATTTTAACTTTGCTGGATCCAAGACTGCAGATATTAGGGGGAGGGCACTCATTCAGGAACGCAGGAAGTTTTTCTTTGACTCAGTATCTTTTAGATTTCATATTATATTTGTTTCCTTTGTCATTTTTATGGCTTTTTTATTGTGGGGGAGTTGGAGTTTTTCCCCTCTTTAGTTTTTTAAATTTTCTTTCCTATTTTACTCTTCATACTTTCGTCTCTTCTTTTTAATCTTTCTTTTATTTCCTGTTTTTGCTCTTTACCTTTTCTCATGTGTTTTTGTTCATTCTTTCTTGCTATTGTTCTTTGTCACTACTAATGTCTTTTTACTCCTCAATCAGATTCCCTGTCTCACGTTTCTCTCCTTCTTCTTATATCCCAAATTTTCAAATTTTGCTTTTTGTTCATTCTCCAGTTCTCCCACCCCTCTATCCTAACTAGTGTAACTGCTAAGCTTCATGAATCTCTAGATAGCTAGTTAAATTTATGCTGCTACTGTTGTGTATTCTTTTTTTTAATAGAGGTAAAGTTATTCCATTCAGTAGATATTTAAAGTAAGTCAATATAGGTCAATATTTGCCTTACCATAGTCAAAATTCCAGATGTACAAAACAAGAACTGAATCTTAAAATCAGTTATAGAAAAGCAAGAGATCACATATACAGGAAAATCCTTTGGATTTTATAGCAGACTTTTCAACACAAACCTCAAAGACCATTTTCCACAGGGAGCCAGGCTATCCCCCCCAAAACCCCAACTAGTTCCCTGATGATATTGAGGAAGAGAAAGCATGTAAACATTTTCAGACCTGTTTTCTGGAATGATTGAGAAGGATTCTATGTCTCTTAGTTATTGCTAGTTATCAACCATTGATTCCAAGAGGCTTTAACTAAATTTACCCTCCTATCCTCATAGCTGCTACATTTTAAAAATGTATATCTTTTGAATTCAATTTCTTTTTCTTTTTTTTCTTTTTTTTCCCTTATAGACCCCTTTTTTGAGATTTCTGTGAAAAATGGGTTATTCAGGATAAACAAACTCAAAACATTACGAGACGAGGGCTGATAAGACTCAAAGTTTGTTAACATAAATGTTATGTATGATTTAGGTTAATATGTATATTTCTGTGTGTTAACTTTCAGATATAATCCTCCAAAAGTTCTAATTAAGTTGGCTTATAGATAAGTGGACACTCATTAGCTCAAATGCTTGTGGATCACAAAGTTTAAAAGTAAAAACTAAGTCTGTGGTAAGAGTAAAGATATTTGAAAGTTGGTGATATGTTTCCATCCATGTTGTTAGATAATCAAGATAATATAAAAATTATTTTTATAAGTGCAATATCTATTACTATCTGTGTACAATAACCTAAGATTTTTCCTTGGTCAAAGATACTATAAATAGCTTTAAAAATTGTTAACTCTTATGATTAGTCATCTAAAGTAATTGTTAAGATAACTAAGTAGAGACCCCTTGTATTTGGGAAACTGTTGGACAAAATTCCCCTCTGTGGCTGAAAAAGCAGCTGCCTGGACCAAATGTGTTCAGTTTTCTCCATTGACAGGTGACTTGTCTAATTTTTCCTAGACACTTATGGTGGCAGACCTCAATAATTATTCAATAAATTATTATAATATACTCAAGTTGATTATAATTGAAGGTTAAGCTTTCTATGTATAAAACAATTTTCTTATTAAGAGATGCTCTTGATTAAATTTACAAAGCTAGATTAAAAAGCAAATATTCTATACTCTAATAGGATAGTTTCTCATGCTTTTCGTTGGTAGGCTTTTGGTTATTTAAACTGAGATTAAAGGGTTAAAATAATATGTGTTAGCTTGTAAAATGTTTTCAAAGATTAATTTATGATTGATTAAATAAATACTAATTTATGATGCAATGTATAATTCTGGGAATAGAGAAACACCTCAAAACAAGATATATTATGAGTCTAAGCGTGAAAGTTACATTTTTAAAATTGAGACTAAATATGGTTAATATATTTAAGTAACTAATAGATATTCTCTTTTACATTATATACATCTAGACCTTAGACATTAAAAATGATCAAACTTTAGGGGCAACCCACTTTCTATCTCTTCTGTCTCTTTTAGACAGAAGCCACCTTTCTCTCAATAAATTCTTCCTACTCTTAAAAAAAATCAAAATTTAGCTTCTCTTGAAATTTGGTCCTGCCATTTAAAATTTGATATATATCAATTGGCTTTGATTAAAAAAAAACATATAAATGAGTTACACTTATACATTGGGTAATGGGTGTATTCAAGGTCATAAAAACCATTTCCTAAATTTACAAGAGCCCTAAAGATATACTTTAGTTCTTGCCAGTGTGGTTACACACTGTAAAAACTGTTAAAGGAGTCTAAAATTTTCCTGAAGAACAAAAACTAAGTAAATATGTGCAAATATTTCTATATAGCTGTGACACTAATTATTGCTAACCTCACGATATGATACATGGTTTTACGTTTCCCAAGTGTACAGGTCTTCAAAAATGCACAACTGAAAAAAAATCTTATCATGTTGTTGAATTTCAAGCTAAAATTATTATTATTATTATTATTATTATTATTATGATACTGGGGATCAAACTCGGGTCCTTGCGCTTGCGCAGCAGCCGGCCAAACCACTGAGCTAAATTGCTGGCCCGTCAAGCTAAAATTATTAATGTTGGTAAAATTATTTAGGCTCAAGCATCTGGTTTTCCTTTACTTCCTTTCCAGCTACATGTGATGAAATTTACATGGCAATCCATTATGAGACAGGCAGTTAGATGATGTTACATTTTCAGGCTTATGCTTGTGACTGTTATGTAATTGTGTTGTAACAATTAGAGGTACCTAAACATTGTGCAGTCCAGACATTGTGACTCTAATGATTAGAAATTACATATTTATAATCTGTAAAGCATATTTGTAAGCAAGTACATTCTACTTAAATGGTGCTCTAGTAAAAGTGGATGATTAAAAGATAAATTAGATAAATTTCTTTGCATCATTTAATAATTTTGTAATTAGATAATAATAATGAACTAAAACATTATTTTATACTAAAATGGTGATTTAAATGTGTTTTTGAGATAATGAAAAAACCTAATTATTCTAATATAATTTCATCATGATTGGCACTCTAAAGTGCTATGTTGCCTTTCATCTCAAATCTTTTCTGTAAAACTTTATAATTATCTATTAGCATTATATAAGAATTTTAATTCTAAGATGACCACGATAATAGTACTTTGGTCGTAGTTTATATTTCAAGGTGCTTTATATCTAGATAAGCTAGTTAAATGTACTGCTCCTAATGCAATAATGATGTGACTGACTGATCTGCTGGGTGTTTAAAAACTGAGATTTGGAGACCAAAACTAAGAAAAGATGACTGGGCTTAGAAGATAGCCAATATTTTGACCCTGGTCCTCCAAGGTCAACAAGGACCTGGGATAAAAAGGGACCTTTCCACAAGATCTACAACTCCTGTAAGCCACCCAACCTCCTTAGCAGGGAGATTGTTTGACCCCAGATAAGAGGAATCAACCAGTGTACCTTGTGTTCAAAGAAGGTTTACTAAAGAGAGAACTGTCTCCCATCTTTCCACAGGAAGCCATACAATCAAGCAATATCGTGACTAGTCCTAGCAAATGACACTGACAAAAGAGCTAAGGGTCTTTGTATATGGTTCAAATACTAACTCCTGAAGAGCCTTAACCACTTAACTGTTTACCCCAAGCATCATTCAGGCAGCACATTTGTTTACATACTAACTATTACTCAGGCAGATGTCATTTCAAACAACTGATTCTTGTTTGGACAGGTACACTCATATGTTTGTTTATTTCTTTTATATTAACTATTTTTTGCAAACTTTTTTGTTTGCAATGTTGTATTTGCCTTTCATGTTGTTTGAAAGGAGACTAGGTACTACTGTCTGGATTATAATGTTGTGTTATTTACTGAATATTTTAAAATATATAATACATAGAAAAATTATTGAATTAATTTGAATTGTCATTTTATATTTCCTGTTATATTATCTTATATTTTCTTTATTAGTATCTACTTGTATTACATTAAAATTGAAAAAGGAATAAATAAAATAAAAAAACTTAACGGAAAAAATATGCAATTTTTGGTCATTCTGTATTTAAATAATTGGATTGCTAACTGGTTAACAAACCTTGATATATATAGTGAGAGGTTACTTTTGATTAACATAGGTCTCACTTTAACTTGGTCTTAAACACCCAGAAGAAAAGTATAACCAAAATACATATTTTTCAAAAATAGTAATATAGGTTAGACATAAAAAGAGGGATCCAAGCACTACATTGACTCCTACTACCTGTCTCCAGCTATACCTGTAGTTGACAACTATTATGGTTCAATGAGGCTAAAATCCAAAGTAACAGTTATAGAAGCTAACAAGAGCCTTTAAGTTTCTTATTATCCTTCAAAACTACAGAGTTCTTCATCTTTTTACAGCTAAAACTAAAGAGTCTTGTGCACTAATATATTAAACTTGTCTTTAGGTTAATAATTAACATCAAGTGAAAAATTGTCTTAAAACAATAAGATAAATATCAGACTTATAGATAACCTCCATAAACAGGCAGGCCTAAGACCCAGGTGGTTACAATCTTTTTCTGATCCCTTAAAAACAGTGTCTAACCTTGGCTCCTTTCCCAACTTGTCTTTTCATTCTGATTCTTATGATTGGACCATGTATTCTTAATCTCTTGGTAAAAATTGTTTTTTCTTGCCTAGAGGCTGTCAAACTCAAAATGGTCATGCAGGTGGAGTCAATGTTGAATGTGCTAGACCCTTTTTACTGGGGTCCATTAAATTTATCCTTTAAAGCTAGTCCATACTTCTAAACCCCAACATGACTTCTGTCCAGAGCCCCTTGGATTAGCTCTCTGGAGAAAGTCCCTCAAGGCTGTCTCCCCTACATTGACTACATTCAGCATGAAGCAGCTGGAGTTGGTCTTCACTTGCTCTCCCTCAATGGGAGTTAATGATACTTTTTCAGAGGGAGGAAATGTAGAAAATAGTTTATTTACTTAGCTTATAAACGAGGCAGCTAGCTAGTGAAAGGGCCTGAGATAAGAGTGGGGTGACCAGCCATTTTAATAAAAATTAAGTATAGACAGTGAACTACGACTTTCACTAGGAATGGATATTTCTCAAACATGGGATGTGGCTCCTCCCTCTTAAAGAGACGCACCCCCAGCTTCTGAATTCCTTAATTTTGAGGATTTTAAAATACAATGAACTTCCTCTAACAAGAAATACAGCCCACCTCCTCAGGATTTTTCAGATTATTACAATGTAAAATAATTAGTTCTTTCTAAGATCCCAGTTTACTGTAAACACTACCTGAAAGAACGGGGCTAGGGAGTCTGAGTTCCAATTGATCATTTAAAATTCACAGAGCCCCCTATGATAGGTGATCACAAAAAAATTGAGAAACTCCTGTGCTCTGTTTATCTATAATTAACTCTAGTCCAGAGGGCCATGTGGCCACCATAGGGACCCTTCCTAGAAATCTAGAAGCTATTCTCCTTCCTTTATTTCCAGTAAAAACTGTCCTAGGCTAAAAAAAAGAAGAAATAAAAAATGCAAATTATCCAATTTAACCAAAAAAGGTGAGAAAATATAACAAGATTAGAAATTTTTAGAAAACATGGAATCATAATAGACACTGCTCCCCCAAAAATATTATTAACAACTCCTTCACACACCTATACCTCAAGAAGGTGGAGAATTCAGAAGAAATGGATAGATTCCAAGATAGATATGATTTCCCAAAACTGAATCAAGATTTTAAAACCCCCAAAATCCAATAGCAAGCAATTAATTTGAAGGAGTAATTTTTTAAAAAATGACTAAGAAAAGCCCAGATGTGTTTACTGGTGAATTCTCCAAAACATTAGGAAAGTCTAACACCAATTGAAGGGGAAGAAGTAGTTCCAAAATCATTCCTGGAAACTAACATTGGCTTAATTCCAAAATCAGACAAGCATCCAATCAAAAGGAGAAATATAGACCAATCTCTTTAATGAATATAGATGCAAAAGTCCTCAACAAGATACTGAAAAATAGAATGCAACAAATCAACAGAAAAATCATAAATCATTACCAAGTAGGTTTTATCTTAGGGATGACAGGATGGTTCAACATGCAAAAAACAATAAATGAAATACATCATCTAAACAGAAGCAAAGACAAAAATCACATGATCATTTCAGTAGATGAATAAAAAAAGCCTTTTACAAAATACAACATTAATTTATGCTAAAAACCCTGAAGAAAATAGGTATAGAAGGACCTTATCTCGATGTGATGAAAGCTATTTATGACAATGACACTGCCAACATCATATTAAACCGGGAAAAACTAAAAGGATCCCCACTAAAATCAGGAACAAGACAAGAATGTCCACTACCACCCTTCTTTTTCAACATAGTACTCAAAACATTATCAAGAGCAATTAGTCAAGAAAAAAATAAATAAATTCAAATTATCATTATTTTCCGATGACATGATCCTCTATATAGAAGATTCAAGAAAATTCACCAATATACTCTTAGAATTAACCAAAGTTGGTAATGCATCAGGAGACAAAATCAATACAGAAAAATCAATAGAATACCTGTACACTTATAATGAACCCACTGAGAAAGAAATTAGGAAAAAATACCATTCATCATAGCACCAATAAAAATTAAATACTTAGTAATTAGCCTAACTAAGGGAATGAAAGACCTCTACATTGAAAATTGCAGCATTCAGAAAAAGGAATTTGAAGAAGACACTAGAAAATGAAAAGATATCCCCTGTTCTTGGATAGGCAGAATCAATATAGACAAAATGGCCATACTTCCAAAATTGATGCACAGATTTATGTAACCCCCAACAAAATAACAACAACATTCTTTATAGAAGTGGAGAAGTCTATCCTAAAATTTATATGGAAGTAGAACAGGCTCAGAATAGCAAAAGCAATCTTGGGTAAAAAGACAACAATGAGAAGCATCACAATCCCAAACTTGAAGTTATATGACGAAGCTACTGTGATAAAAGCAGCATTATAGTGACACAAAACAGAGATAAGAATAAATGGAACAGAATAGAGGAAGCAGAAACACCCTAAGCTCATTCAGCTACTGATCTTTATGAAAGGGGGAAAAGTTTACACAGGGCAGAAGATACCCTCTTTAATAAATGGCATTGGGAAAATTGATTATCCACATACAGAAGATTGAACCCTAAGACCCATATCTTTTACCATCTACTAAACTAAAATCAAAATTAATCAAAGAACTAAATGTTAAAAAAAGAAACACTTATGCTTCTGGAAGACAAAAAAGATAAAACTCTTGAAGTCAGAGGCTTAGGCAAGGACTTTCAGAATAGAACCCTGCTTGCACAGGAATCAACAAATGGGATCATACCGAATTTAGAAGCATCTAGACAGCAAAAGAAACAATCCTGTGTGGATCAAGAGATGGATGCAGGGGTGCAGGCGGGGAGAGAAAGAAAATAATAAAAGGAATAAAGATGCAATATGTATGTGCAGCAACTCCACATGAGGAATACAAATATTATGTATTGCAAACATGTACAAAACAAGTAAGGGGATCAAGAGACAGATGGAGTGGGGATAGAGCGAAGGGAAAGGCAAGGAAATAAAGGAATTAAGATGGATTATGTACATGTACCAATTTCCCACAAGTAATGTAAACTTTATGTACTACAAACATGTAGTAATATAAAAAATTTAAAATAAAAAAAGAGACCTTGTCTTGTCAGAGTTGCAGGTGCTAAGCTCCAATTTTTAGTAGTTTTGACTAGGATACCAGTTCCTGAGCTGTTTTCTCTCCTATAATTTATTCTCTTGCCTACTAGCAAATAAAGAGACTTGGGCTTCCAGGATATTTGTCAAGCCTGTTTCTCATGACCTCTGAAGGCATAGCTCTGTTAGATTTCAGTTGCTCTCCTGTGGATGTGACTAGCCAGAGTATTTTTTCCTCTGTTTTAGGATGAGACTTTTCCAATTGTATTGGAGAGGGGGAGGGTATAGGACTGGTCAAGTACCTGAACTTCCACTCAAATCTGGAGTTATTTCCTTATCCACTTTTTTTCTCCACAATAATCCCTGTAGTTTCTTCTATCTTCTCTTTCTATGCCTGTCTGAGTAAACATGCCATGCCATTTCTTCTGACCATGCCACTCCTCTCTGACATTTCACCTATTCCAACCTGTCTATTTACACCTCTCAAATAATTTCTTCTAGCCTTTGGATGCAATGGTGTTTAGAGCTCAGTGGAGGAGAACTTTTCTCTTGGAATTTAGTATTTTTTTTGAGCCAATGGGAAGGAAACTCAAGCAGGTTTTTGATAAGATCACCTAGGCCCGACATCAGCCTGAGGAGTCAGTGATGCAGATAGACACCATTAACCTCATGGCCACTGTGCTCTCTCTTTAACTTCTCTTTCACTCTCACCCTGTAGAATATGCTTTTTTTCTGACTTTTAATTGGTCCACACTTACCCTGCAGAGCTTGTTTCTTTTTCTAACTTTAATAAACGCAAAACCTTGCTGCTTTTTACATTTGTTTTGCCTAACTCTTATTCATAACAAGAAGAACCTAATGTGAATCTTTAGAAAAAGTCCTCAGTACCCCAGACCTGGTAACATAAAAAGACTATTACATACAAATGACAGTGACCTGCTTGAGAAATAGACTTCCTCTAGGAATTGTAAAATTCCCTGATAGTGCTTTATTTTTCTAATTATCAAACCCCTTTATTTCCAAATTGCTACATAGTCATGTCAATACCTGTGTAAAGTCTATGAGCTCTGTTTTTTGAGCAGAGGTCCCTGGAATAAAGTGATTTGGTCTCAATGACTTATGAACTGAAAACTGTATAATGTGCATTTAGACGTTCTACTTGAGCAAAGCTGCAGCTACTTCTACCAGTGAAGCATAGCTCCTCAGGATGTTGGAGTGGCAGGTCACCAATATTGTGTCTTCTTTTTATAGGTCTAGAAAAATCTCCTAGTCACAAGAGCAAAGGACAAATCTTTATGGTAAGCACAGGGGTGTTTAGATGCATGGCCTGGCTCAGTCTCAACAGGTAAAATCTGTCTTGGCCTTTGCCAGAATTGGAGACTCGCTAGCAATTTTTCTAATAAATATCTTCCAGTAAGGTCACAGGGCACAATAGGACAACTAAAAATCATGGTTTAGGCCCAGGGATTTAGGTCAGTGGTTCTGCCGCCTGCCTCGCAAGTGCAAGGTCCCAAAAAGAAAAAAAAAAAATCATGGTTTAACATTTGGTCTTTGAATTGACATGTCACAGCAGGAGTAAAGAAGTAAAGAAGCTCTAACTAGGGCTCTTTTCAACCTCAATTATGGCTATAGATCTAATGGAGGATTTTACAAAGAAGGAATTTAAAACAGAAGCCAAAGGAATTGAAATTACAAACGCATGAAATCCAGTATCATCTAGGTTTCTCACAGGATACAGAGATGTCTGTTGCAGGGGCAATGCAAATTGCCCTCTTTATCAGAGCAGGAGATGAGAATATTTGCTGGCCTAGCCCCTCTCTGGGAGTGGAGACAGACAATCCTCCAATGCCATGAATCAGGCACATTGGTCACCTGACACACAGAGCTGGGCCTGGGAAGTGGCTTGGAAGAGTTACAGCCCAATGTCATCTCCTTGCATTTAATGCAGGAACTCTTTCTCTTCTCCTCTCGCCTGATCTGGGCCAGCTCCTTATTGAGATACTCATGGCCTCTTCTCCATTTCCACTGTGATAGTTTCAGATCCCTTGAAGCAAGTAAGGTCTTAAAAACAACACCTTCTCTTTCCCACAGTTTCCATTTATGTGTACCAGTCGCTGATGATTTTCTCCATAACAGTTTTTCAAGCATTTCTGGGCCAAGTTGAGCTTTTTTTCTGCATCATCAAGGCATTCCAGTTGCTCCAGGCAGAAGCAGCACCACACAATGTCCTGCTGGAGCACAGCGTAGTTATCCACGATGTCCAGCAGCTCTCGGCTGCACTCACAGAAATATCTGTCAGCATCCAAAAGGCGTGGCAAGGCTATTCCATATTCTTTTCTTTTCAGGAAAGCTCTGCCTTTCTCATGATATCCTATAGCTAACATAAGGGCTTTCTTCTGTGATGGGGGGATTCGGATGAATCTGCCTGTCTGGTTCGCTGTGCTTAGGTAGGCTGTGGTTTCGGGGTCCACCACCATCTCAGCTGTCTTTGCCAGGATCTCCAGTCCTTTCTTTGTCCTCTGAATTCGCTTTTCTTTTAGTTCGGCCTCACTTTGTTTCTCTTCCTCTTCCTGGGAGTTCCTCCTCACATCTTCTTCAGACTGCTTGAGTTCCAGCACCATTGCCTTGACATTGTGAGTCACTCCTTGCTCCTCCAGGCTGTTCCCTAGTTGAAGTAGTTTCTTATTTATGACAATCTTGGGGTAATTTTCTTGAAATCCAAAGATTTCAGGTATTTTAAACCTCAGGTCTCTGCTACTGATGTGCAGTTGGGTCTCCAACATGTTTTCCTTGTCTTTTTTAAGTCTTAAAGGTAAAAACACCACAATTGTAGCAATTACAGTTGTTTTCTAATTTTCATTTCCTGCTCCACAGTCAACTGCTTTGCAACGTGTTTCTTCTATTATCTTTTCTACTTCATCTTCACAAAATCCTATTTTGTTAGAATACCTCTTAGCAAGGTCCTCTTTTCAGGACACACACTCAAGACACACACACAACACCCTAGCATGCTCCAAAATGAAGATTTCTGTCAACAATGGGTTAAGTTTCTGCGATTAGAAAGGTGGGAAAATTTCAATTTCTTGAAACATCACAAAAAACAATACCACTTCTGATGATGTTTTAATGCCAAAACAACTTCTTTATTTTCATCCATATATGGAGGTTTCCGAACTTGAACCGTCTTCCCTTAAAAACTGGGTCAATTTTGCTTGAAAATATTTCTTTTGTGCCATCCTGCTGCCACCCCGCTTGCCCGGAGGATGCAACCTCAAATGTTTCTTGAAGCTTAATCAATTTTTGTTTTAATTTCACAAAAATTTGTTGGTATGGAAATAAAAGTTCATAATTTTTAAGTATTTCAGTTAATTTTTCTTTTAGAGATATCTAATTTTGTCTCTTTTAATATTTTCTGTGTTAAAATTCATTGGCTGTGTCTACTTTTAACACTTATCTAGTATACACTTATTTACTTATTTATTTATTCATTTTCTAATTTTTTTCCCATTATACTTAGCTCCTACTGTTGAAAAGCCATGCTTGCAGTTTTAAAAAAAAAATGTGAAGATCTTTGAATTTTAGTAAATAAGATTAACAAATCAACATATATTTGAATGCTCATTTAGTTGGATTTATTCTTTTCATCTTATTTTATAATATGTCTTTCATTTTTTACTCCTTTTTTCATGTTGAATGATCAAATATAATTTTATTCATTACTTTTCCATTACTTCTTTGCAAATGCAATTATTAAATCTAATTCTTCACAGTTCATTCTAGAATTTATATATATTCTTTTTCTCCATTCCCTGCCCTCCCTTCAACCCCTCCATCCTTCCCTGTTTACAAAGACTTTGTTTCCATTTTTTCATTTTCTCATATTAATTCCACTCCCTTTCTTAATTACCCTACCCCTCTCACTTCCCCTTCCCTTTTGCCCCTTTTCTTCTATTTCACATTATCTATTATACATTTTAGTCCTTATTTACACTTTCAGTTTCCCGCACTGGAGAAACTATTCAGTATTTATACGTGTCCTATTTATTTCACTTAAGAGTATCGCCTCAATGTGCATCCATTTAGCTATAAATGTCTCTAATTTCTCATTTCTTATGTCTGAGTAGTATTCCATTTTATAAAAATATCCCACATTTTCTTGATCCAGTCTCCAGTTGATGGGCAACTGGGGTGTTTCCAAGTTTAAGCTACCATGAATTGTGCTGCTATGAGCATGGGTGTGCATATATCACTGTGGTATGATTCTTTTAACTCTTTGGGAAAGATCCCCAGCAGTGGAATAGTGGGGTCAAATGGGACTTCCAGTCCTAGTTCTTTGAGGTATCTCCATACTGATTTCCACAGTGGTTCCACCAGTCTGCACTCCTACCAGCAGTAGAGCAGGGTTCCTTTTTCCCCACAGCACTGCCAGCATTTGTTATTGGTTGACTTCATGATAGCAGCCATTCTTTCTGGAGTGAGGTGGAATCTCAGCATTGTTTTGATTTGCATCTCTTGAATGACCAGTGATGAACATTTTTTCATGTTTATTTGCAATTCCTACTTCTTTGTCAGAAATATCTGTTCATTTCAGATGCCCATTTTTGGGTTGGGTCTTTAAATTTGGGAGGTCTGATCTTTTTAAGTTCTTTATAGATTCAAGATAGTAGACCTTTGTCTGAGGAAGAGAGGTGAAGATTTTTTCCCACATTGTGGGTTGTCTCTTCACATTGCTAGTCTTTTCTCTTGCTGTGCAGAAGCTTTTTAATAAGAAAAGATCCCACTTGTTGATTGTTTGTGCTAGTTCATGGGCAACTGAGGTTTTGTTCATAAAATCTTTTCCTACACCAATGTTTTCAAGAGTTCTACCTAACCTCTGTTCCAGCCGGTTCAGCGTTTCTATTTTAATACTTAGATCTTTAATCCATTTATATTTTACTTTAGTGCATGGTGAAAAATATAGGGCTAGTTTTAATCTTTGAAAATTTGAAACCCAATTTTTCCAGCACCATTTCTTAAAGAGGCTATCTTTCCTCCAGTGAGGGTGTTTGGCTCCTTTATTGAAAATGAGACAGCTGAGTGTGTGTGGAGTTGTTTCTGCATCTTCTAATGTGCTCCACTGGTCCTCAGGTCTGTTTCTTTGCCAGTACTATGTTGTTTTTATCAGAGTAGCTTTGTAGTATAGTTGCAGGTTGGGGATTGTGATACCCCCTGCCATGTCGCTGTTACTTAGAATTGCTTTTGCTATTCTGGGTCTCTTCTTGTTATAAATGAATTTTTGGATTGCTTTCTCAAGGTCCGTGAAGTATGCTGCTGGGATTTCAATTGGAATTGCGTTGAATCTATAGAGCAGTTCTGGAAGTATGGCCATTTTCACTACGTTGATTCTTTCTACCAAGGAGCAAGGGATGTCTTTCCATTTTCTGATATCATCTTCAATCTCTCCTTTCAGACAGGTATACTTTTCAGGGAAAAGTTCTTTGATTTCTTTGGTTAGGTTGATTCCTAGGTATTTCAGTTTTTTGGATGCTATTGTGAAAGCAATTGTTTGCCCTATTTCTTGCTCAGTGAGTGTGTTGCTCGTGCAGAGGAAAGCTATTGATTTTTGTGTGTTTACCTTGTAACCAGCTACTCTACTGAATTTGGTTATTAAGTCTCGATGACTTTTCGTGGTGTTTTTGGGGTTTTCTATATAGAGCATGATGTCATCTGCAAATAATGACAATTTGATTTCTTTATTTCCTATCTTTATTCTTTTATTTCTTTCTCTTGTCTAATTGCTGTGGCTGTTTCCAAAACTATATTGAGCAAGAGTGGTGACAGTGGACATCCTTGTCTTCTTCCTGATTTTAGTGTGAAGGATTTCAATTTTGACCATTTAATGTGATAATGCCTGTTGGTTTTTCATAGATGGCTTTTATCAGATTGAGGTACAGACCCTCTCTTCCAATTTTTTTAGGGTTTTTATCATAAATGCATGTTGGATTTTGTCAAATGCTTTTTCTGCATCTATTGAGATGATCATATGGTTTTTGTCCTTGGCTCTATTGATTTAGTGTACTACATTTATTGATTTACATATGTTGAACCATCCCTGAATCCCTGGGATGAATCCCACATGGTCAGGGTGTATGATCTACTTGATGATTATCTGCATTCTGTTTTCCAGTATCTTATTGAAGATTTTTGCATCTATGTTCATTAGTGAGATTGGTCTATAGTTCTCTTTCATGGTTGAGCCTTTCTCTGCTTTGGGGTCAAGGTGATGGTTGCTTCCAGGAATGAATTCAGGTGTATTGCTTCCCTTTCAATTTCATTGAAGAGTTTAAACAGTAGTGGCAGCAGTTCCTCTCTAAATGTCTTGTAGAGTTAGGCAGTGAAGCCATCAGCAACAGGGTTTTTCTTAGTTGAAAAGTTTTACTTATGTTTTCAATTTCATTGATTGATATTGGGTCATTTATAACTTTTAGGTCTTCTTCATTCAACTTTGGTAATTCATATATATCTAAGAATCTGTCCATTTCTTTTGTGTTTTCCTTCTTATTGGCATATAGGTTCTCGAAGTAGGTATTGATGATTCTATCGATTTCTGCTAGATCCATTGTAATTTCATCCTTTCAATTCCTAATTGCATTGACTTGGGTCATTTCTTTCCTGTTTCTGATAAGGTTGGCTGAGGGTTTGTCAATTTTGTTTATTCTTTTGAAGAACCAAATCTTGGCTTCATTGATTTTTTGTATCTTTCTCTTAGTCTCCATTGAGTTGATTTCTGCTCTGACTTTTATAATTTCCTCCCTTGCATGAGCTTTGGGGTTGTCCTGCTCTTCTTCTTCTAGAAGCTTGAGGTTCACCATCAGGTTGTGTAATTGAGCTCAGTCTGTTTTTCTAATGTGAGTATTCACTGGTATGCATTTCCCTCCTAAGATTGCTTTCATTGTGTCCCATAGATTCCCATATGTTGTATGATCATTATCATTTAATTGTGGGAACTGTCTGATTTCTTCTTTAATTTCCTCTGTGACCCATTGGTTATTCAGAAGTGTGTTGTTCAATTTCCATATGTTTATGAAATTTTTTTGGTTTCTTTTGCTGTTGATCTCCAATTTCATTGCACTATTGTCTAGTAGTATACAGGGTGTAACTTCAATTTCTTTGCACTTACTTAAACATGTTCTATGAACGAGTATGTGGTCTCTTTTGGAGAATGACCCATGTGCAGCTGAAAAGAATGTGTATTCTGATTTTGTGGGGTGGAATACTCTGTAAACATCTGTTAAGTTCTTTTGTTCAAGAGTTTGATTGAGTTCTGGTATTTTGATGCTTTCTTTTTGTCTAGTTGATCTATTTGTGACAGTGTGGTATTGTGGTCCCCTACTATTATTGTATTTGTGCTTATATAATTTTTCATGAATGTTAGTATTTGTTTTATATAGTTGGGCACACTATTGTTTAGTGCATATATATTTATGATTGTTATCTCTTCCTCTTGGATTATGCTCTTTACATGGATATAGTGTCCTTCTTCGTCTCTCTTAATCAGTGTTGGTTTGAAATCCACTTGATCTTCAAAGAGGATAGCTACTCCTGCTTTTTTTTTTTCTTTGGTTCCTGTCACATGGAGTATTGTTTTCCACCCTTTAACTTTCAGTCTATGAGTTTGTTTTTGAATTAAGTGTGTTTCTTGTATGCAGCATATTGTTGAATCTTGCTTTTTAACCCATTCTGCCAGTCTATTTTTTTTGATTAGTGAATTGAGACCATTGACATTGATGGTTATAACTAATAAATATGGACTTATCATTGTCATGACTTTTTCCTTTTGTTGGATTCTTCCCCTTTGCGTTTAATTTCTTGTCGTGTCCAACTGATTCATTCTGCAGGGCTTCCTGTCATTGTGATCCTCCTTTTCTTTTCCCAGTACATTATCTAAAATTTTTTGGAGAGTTGGTTTGGTATTCATGAAGTTCATAAAGTGCTCTTTTCATGAAAGTATCTTATTTCTCCATCAATTTTGAAAGATAGTTTTGCAGGGTACAGCAATCTGGGTTCTAGACTGTTTTCCTTTAGGACTTGAAACACGTCATTCCAAGCTCTTCTTGCCTTGAGGGTTTGCGTTGAGAAGTCTGCTGTGATTCTGATGGGCTTTCCTTTGTATGTGATTTGTTTCTTTTCTCTAACTGTTTGTAGAATTTTGTTCTTCTTTTGGGTTTCTGGAATCTTTACTAATATATGCCTATGTGTAGATTTTTTTTTGATCAAGGCTAGTTGTAGTCCTATATTCCTCATTTTTCTGTATGTCAAGTTCTTTTCCCTTGTTTCAGAAGTTTTCTGCCATCACTTCTTTTAACATTTTTTTATGTCATGTGCACTGTCTCGCATTTTCATTGACTCCAATCAGTTTTATGTTATTCTACTTTGCATCATCTAGCAGATGCTTAATTAATTTCTCATGGTCCCTTATAGTTTTAAAGAAATCTTTCTCTTCCTGGTCACTAATTGCAAATAAATAGGACATACATATGTAAATACCATATAGTTCCTCTAGTGTGAGAAACTGAAAGTGTAAATAAGGAGTAAAAGGTATAATCGATAATGTGAAATAGGAAGAAAAAGGTAAAAGGGAAGGGGAATTGGGAGGGGTAGGGCAAAGTAAAGAAGAGAATGGAATTAATACGAGAAAATGAAAAAATGGAAGCAGTCTTTGTAAATAGAGAGGGATGGAAGGGTTGAAGGGAGGGCAGGGGAATGGGGAAAAAATAAGAACCAAGAGAGATTATGTAAAAGTGCAAATTTCCAATTATGAATGTCATTATATTGTATACCTAAAATGTGCCAATAAAAATAATAATAATCAAAAGTATTGAGATGTGTTATGTTCATGTACCAACTCTGCAGAATGCCTATAATCATTATACACTGCAAATATGTGCTAAGGAGAAATAAAATTTGAAAAGATCAAATGTAAAATAATTTTTTTTTATGAGAAGAGTAAACAGTAAATATAAGAAATCAGGCAAGTGAGAGAAAAATGTTGCAGGGAACTAAAATCAAATATAAATGTCAACTGATCTCAGGATAATCTGATAAAGGAATATTTTTAGATTTCTATTGCTTGATTAAGCTTGAGGGACAGAAGAGTTCAGATGCCTATAGGAAAAATACATACTTCAATAAAGTTTGGTCAAGACAAAGTAGTAGGTAAGCAATGGGCAATTGTGAATACCTTGTCAAGAGCCAACTGTACACTAGGCTGCTCTGTTACTACAAGTTTTGAGAGAACAAAAAATAGCTTCTTATTAGGTATACTGTACAAGAAATTTAATTATAACCCAATAGGAATTTGCCCTCAATGACCTTCAAAAATTTATTCTAACTTGAAGAACAACTGTTTTGATGTGTCAGTGAGGTCTTAGTATTTCTAACAAAAGGAGCCCAAAGATGCCAGCTTAGTGCACATTCCTGGATAATAAGATTTGCTAAATAATCTAGTCATTTTATATGGTATCTTTCAATAAAATTTAGTAAAATCCTTTAAAAGCAAGCTTTGCAATCATTACTTTGTAGAATTTGTAAGTGAATTATTCAGGACTAAGTATGTCAAAATAGCTATTATTTCAAACTGAACAGAATTGCTGTGTGCAGGATATGCAATTCTTCCCTAGGAATGCAATAGTATATGGGAAGGATGTTCAGTATTAACATTTAGATAGGTATGTATCATGGGAAAAGCAAAGTTTAAAAATTACCTAGTGTGGAGAAAAGAGAGGAAAGGTTTTAGTTAAATCTTATCAGACTCACCACAAGTCCATCAATTCAAAGTCAGTTTGAGGAGTTCTGTTGCTTTTCAAGCTCTCATGAAAAGACTTCTTGATTTGTAAAGGAGGGAAATTTATTTATGTAAATTGACTATTTGGCAGCACTTCTGCATTTTATAATGTTGGCTAGTCTCACCTCTGATAAGACAAATCTAATTTTATTTCCATTAAAATGCAATGAAAGCACATTTATGAATTTAATAATTTCTTGCCTGCATTTGATAGAATTAAAGTTGTTAGCTATAGAGTGTTGTTAATAAATACTGCTTTTATTTTTATTATAGTCTAAGAAACAACTAGATGGCCAAAGACATTTTTCTATAGATTATGAAAAAGTATGAATTGGTAAAAAGAACAGCAATTTGCCCAAGAGTTTGTTTAATTGGGGCTTCTTATTTATCTTATTGTGAAATTATTTTCAATCCTGAGCTTTTCTATATAATTTAAATGTTACTGTACTTTGTTTTACATAACTTATTCATCTTTCTAAAAGGAACATGAAGTGAATATAAATGTAGGCCTTATAGCAAAGCATGGAGAAGAAAAAAACAGACATGACTTCTTCCAATTTTCTTTTCAAAAGCTCTCAAAATTTATTATATTTGCTCATACTTCTTAAACTTTCATATGAACTGCCTATTAAAAATACTGCTTTTGATGTTAGTATACTGCTTTGATCTGTGGATTGTTTTGAGGAAATAACATTTATTGAAACTCTTCTGTACAATCTGCATAGTAAATAACCATTTCTACTTTAACCAAAACAGTCGAAAAATCTATATGAAATTTTGAAAAAATTATAAAGCTTTTACAGATATAAGAATCACTAGTAATAGCCATGATCTTGATAAGTATATTGGGACACACTACTAAGAAAGTCTACACAAAGCAGAAAACTTGGTTGCCTGTGCTTATAGTCTGGGAACAATCTGGATACAATTCAAGTTTCTTGAGCATGATTATTTAATTTTTAGTTTCCTTGATAGAGTACTTACACACATCTAAGTTATACCACTTTATGATCTATATCTACATGTCGCCCCAAAGCCTTATGCATTTATAGGTGGGGCTTTTGGAGGTGATTAATTCATGAGTCAGATAATTATCAGTGGACTAATGAGTTTACAGTAAATATGAACTTGGGAGATAAAGCTTGTCCAGAGGAAATGGGTCACTGGGGGCATCCTTTAAAGGGTATACAATACCTCTCTCCCTCCTCCTTTCTCTCTCTCTCTCTCTCTCTCTCTCTCTCTCTCTCTCTCTCTCTCCTATCTACCGTGTTATAAGCAATTCTCCTCTGGGACACTCTGAGACACCCCTCTGCCATGCCACTCTGCCCTGGAGCCATCTGACTTAAACCTCTACAAATTGTAAGCCAAAATAAACCTTTTCTCCTTTAAATTGTGGCTGTTGTATATTGCCTCTCAGCAATGGGAAAATAACATACCTTACTCTATGGTTAATAAAGAAATATGGATTAGTGTGTACCAGTATTATCTGGTGTATCAGACTATTCTAGATGACTTAATATGACTGAAGCTTCCTTTTTTTTCTGTTTTTTTCCCCTCCATTTGGTACCAAGGATTGAATCCAGGGCCTTCCCACTGAGTTGCATCTGCAGACCATTTTTATTTTATTGTTTGCTACTTTGATACAGAGTCTTGCTAAATTGCTAAATTCCCCAGGCTGGGTTTGAACTTGATATCCTCCTGCTTAAGGGTCTCAGAAAGATTGGATCATACTTATGCCCTACCATGTTGAAACTTTCAGTTTAATCAAAATGTATAGATCTGTTAATCAAGATTTGTAAGCTAGTTTCACTTCTTATTTGAATATGCATTTATTTGAATATTCATTTTTAAATTTAAAGTGATATTTGTTGCCATTTTATAAACACAAATTCCCAACCTATTTAAAATTTCAATTAGTTTTATGAGGCACCAACTTAAATAATATTTTGCATGTGGAATAGAAACATTTAAATATAAATACATTGTTATTCTGATTATAAAAATAATATAAAATGAAATAAATTCAGTAGCTAATAGAAAATATTTTAAATATGCATCTTTATGTATGGTTAAAAACCCATAGCAAATTAAGAAAGAATAAAACATTATTTATTTTATAAATATATCAAAACTTTATATTCAGAACAAAAATCAGATACAGAAGGTTAAATAAGACCTAATTTCTCTAATCTGAGAAATCTATGATATATAAAAAATCGAAATAAAAATGAAATGGCAGGAAACAGAGGTAGATTCTGTGGACATGGAAAAGGGAGCTGAGGAATGAGGATGGCAAGGGATTAAAGGGAATATAAAGATGATTAACGTATAATATGTATATGTATCAGTTGCCCAAGGTGAATGTAATTATTGTGTATTACAAGCATATTTTAATAAAAATATCAAACTTAATGGTACAAATAATTCATCCAAAATCAGCAATAATACAATCAATGGTATTTTTGTTATTTTACTATGAGATAAACCAGTACTTAAATAAAAGAGATTTAAATATTAAAATTATTGATACAAAACTTAGAATATTTTACATGTTTTCATTTATATGTCAAAACTTCCTATTGTATTAGAATTAATTTTCCAATGAAATCATTATATTAAAATTGTAACAAAAATAAAGATGTATATTAAAATATATTTTAAAATGTATTTTTATTTTGAAATAAACAAGCAGAAATATAGAACAACAACACAAAAATTCTGTAAAATTTCTTGACAGACAAACCAAGTTCTAAATGGTTTAATCAAATTTTTTTCAATCTGAAAATTCATAAGTTAAATGGTTTTAGAAATTTCCTTATATTTGTAATAATGTAATTCTTTTCATTCCCTTTCTTCATAATAATATATTTCCTAATAGTTAGACATGTTGCATAAAGATTGAACCACTATATCACTTATTTTTGCTTTCATATTTTTCCCTTTCACTTCTCTCTTGAGATAAAACACATTTATTCAGTTTTTATTTATTTCACTTAAAATGCATGTTTTCTTTTCTAATGCATTTTATAATAGGTCAATTTTAATTAAGCTTTTTATTTTGAGATAATTGTATATTAACATGAAGTTGTAAGTTGTAATAGAGACCCTATGTACCCTCTTCCCAATTTCTGACAGTTATAACATTTCGTGAAGCTGCAATACAATATCATGACCAAAGTGAAGTTGATACAGTGAAGATATAGGACATCTCATTACCATAAGGATCCTCCATGTCATTCTTTTACTCACATCCTATTACCTTCCTAACACTAACCCTTCTTTTCCCTAACTGCCAGTAACTATCGATCTATTTTTTATGTCTTTGGTTTTGTAATTTATTATTAGTTTATTTCTTTTGATTGCTGAGTAGTTATCCTTGTTATGGATGTACTATAGTTTGTCTAACCATACATCCATTGAAGGATACCCTTTTATTCTTTGCAAATTTTATTTCATTTTTTCAGTGATTTTCATAAGTACTCTTGGCATTATATAATGATCACATTTCTTTTGCGGAGTTGGTGGATGTACATAACACATCTTAATTCTTTTTTCATCTCCTCTGTCTGCACTACCTCCCTTCGCTCTGCATCTTTTGATTCCCTTCTGATTTGAAGAAAATCTATCATTTGTTTCCAGTTTTAGGAAAGGATTCTTTCCAGTTAAAGGTCTGTCAAAATTACTGTAAATATTCTGTGTAAATATAAATTTTTGTTTCTCTGGTAAATTTGCACAGGAGTGTACTTATTGGGTCACATGATGATTGCATGTTTAGTTTGCCAAGACAAAGTTACACTGTCTTCTATGGTAGCTATACAAATCTACATTCCCCTGAACAATTTATGATTTTTGCATGTTGCTTTGAGTACATTAATTAGATAATTTAAAATTTCTGCTTTCCCGAACTATATTTATTCTGAGCTCAATATTCTCCTTGTTGTTTTTTTTCCATTAAGTTTATTGGTACATTTTAGGTATACAAAACAGTTACATTCATCATTGGGATCTTGTCCCTTTACATGATGTATCTTGGTTCTTATTTTTTCCCCATTCCTCTGCCCTCTCTTCACCCCCCTCCACCCTTCTCTATTTACAAAGACTTTTTTCCATTTGTTTCTTTTCTCTTATTTTTTCCTTTCCCTTCTTTCCTTTTCCTTACCCCTCGCACTTCCCCTAGTTCTTTAGACCTCTTCTTCCTATTTCACAATATCAATTTTACATTTTGATCCTTATTTACACTTTTAGTTTTTCACACCAGAGAAACTATTCGGTATTTATACATGTATGTCCTATTTATTTCCCTTAATTTATGGTCCCAATGTGCATCCACTTAGCTATAAATGTCTCTAGTTTTTCATTCTTTATGGCTGAGTAGTACTCCATTTTATTTTAAAAAACACACATCTGTATTCAGTCTCCAGTTGATGTGCAATTGTGCTGTTTCCAAGTTTTAGCTATTACAAACTGTGCCACTCTAAACATGGGTAAACATATTCTCCTTGTTTTCAAATGTACTGTTTGATTTGACTTTTACTTTAAGTGCTAAATCCTAGTTGCCTCTGTATGTATTCAGAAAGAAATATTTAGCTGATTAAATTCATTTGGTTGAAATTCATTTTCTTTTATGGTTCAGGCAAGCATGTTCTCTAACAGCTGGTTACCTGATGAGAAGACAAAATGGAAGTTTTTTTTCTGGAGGTGAGACTAGATACTTTTAATGACAACTTTCATTTTAATATGCTTGTATAAAGAATCAATGTGTTAAGCCTGGCATCCTCAAATGGCAGAATAAGAAGTGCTTCATTTAAGGAATCAAACCCAGTATTTGAAAGCTGAAATGTACACATGAAGTTTAGCGTTGCAGTTTTTGTTTTTATCTGTATGTCTGTGTCTTATACTTGCATTTTGAACATGGAGCAATAGGCAGGGAAATGGTTTTCCCACCCCTCTGTGTGGAGGAGTACAGGAGGATATGATGAGGATGGTGACTGGAGCACTTTTTCATAGCTAGTCATTAAAATGAATAATCTTGTATCCTCACCTGTTACTGCAAAGGGGTTGGGAAGAACAGGATGATGATGGAATCAATTTAGAACCTCTATAGCCTACTGCACATACTGATTTCAAGAATAAATCCTTATTGTTGTTTCTCTCTGTCGATTAGCTTCTACTTCTATTCTAGCTAAAATATTCATATACTCAAAACCATGTTTAGATCACAGTAAGAGAAGACCCTGTCCCAATTTCCATACTTTTGATGGTATCATACAACAAACGTACAACTGATTAAATTTATTAAAGGAAATACAACTTCTGCCATTTAGCATCTGGCACTCAAACCCATAATGCTAAACATGCTCTTTTATAGCTAACATTATTTATCTCAGAAGACACACTTTTTCTACCTATGATGTTCTTTGCCCAAATGTGGTCCAATATGAAACAATTTCATGTGTTGAAGGCAGACACTTAATGGCGCAGGTTGTTGAGAAAATTTGAATGCATCAGGTGAAAAAACACACAAATTAACTTGTTCTCTCATTTTGCTGAAATAATATGACTTTAACAGATTCTTGCTTAACAAAGTATTATTTCCCATAATAGCTAAATATTCATTTTCTTGCCTCACTTTATATTGCTAATCTTATATCTGGAGAGTCACTCAAATCTACATGAATTTCATGACCATAGCACAATGCAGCTGAGAAAAATTTGCTGCACTTCACAATTCAAATTCTTTCAACATATATTGGGGTCAAGATATACCTACCATGCATCAAGTGTGATATCAGTTTTTCACATTGCCAATTTGATGCAGTTTAAAAAGTAAATTAAAAATAGCTTATAATAATAAATCATAAAATTTTTGTTTTCACAAAATTGTATTAATTTTACCTTTAAATATTAATTTTTAAATTTTAATATAATTTAAACAACTTTGGTACTCACAAATTAATCTATATTTTCACTGGGAATTTAATAATTTTGAATATTATTATAAATTTCTGAATGGTTATAAAATAATTTTATGATTTATTATATATTATTAGTTTAATTTTGTGACCATAAGTTCAGAATTTATACATTTTAAATAGCATATTATTAATAATACAAATGTGAAAATACTAGTTAGGTATAATGTGTCATATTATTCATATAAATGTGAAAATATTTATTATAATATATTAAAAGGCAAGAAAAAATAAATTTTATGGAGTGAATATTCATAAATTTTGAATTGCATGTATCTATATTTTATTATACCTTCAAAGATTACTGGATGATCAGTAGAAAACCAAGAAATATTCATTAATTATGAAATTTGTTTTTATTATTTTGCTAAAATTCAGTAGCATGAAAATATATCTCAATCATACTTTAAATTTTTTAAGTAGGACAATATATGTGTTTTGTTTGATAGATTAAAGCTTGATGTAAAACTCTTACTTTTTTGCCAGGCCTCCAAGTTGGTAAGGATGTGACTAGTTTCCCATTTGATTTTGGTTCCAAAAGTGTTTTCAAATGTCTTTGCTATATATTTTTTCTCTTTGTCCTTCAGGTATTTTACCATATTTTTAGAAATACCATATAAAAATAATTCTTCCCAGTCTTCTGTAAAACAATGTCACCTCAAAATGAATACCTTTTTAATTGAATTGAATGTTTGCCTTATCCTTGAGTTCTCCATCATCCTTGGGACTATTATGCCCTCTGTGTTGAACCTAAGACTTAGATTAGAGTAATAAAACCCTATCACTGAGAACCAGATGCTAGAACTAGAAACATCTTCTAAGGTATGGTAGACCAAGATGTGACCTTTCCGAGATATAAAGAAACAATAGATAAATGTGGAGTCTTTTTCAAAAGAGCTTTATTGAGAGCTTGTCAACTAAATAGTTAGTGGGAAAAATAAATACTAGCTATAGTCATATTAGACAAAGCCCAAGATGATCTGTTGCCATCAAGGAAGTGGTATTCTGGAAGAAAGAACATTCCAGTTTCTATAAGTTCTTATAATTGTTTTTGCATTTTTAACCTTGGTAATGTTTTGACATGCTTTCAGAGTACCAAAATGAAGACTTGATAGATGAAAGTATAATAATGCTTATTAACTAATTGATGTAAAATACAGTGGTACCTTGGTTCACAAATTTAATTCATTTCACTATTCTGGTCAGGAACTAAATTGGTCAAAAACCAAATCAAATTTATCCCTAAAGTTTGATGTAAATAAGGTTAATTCATAATGAAACATATGTATTTTTTTAACCTCAAAAATGTGAAACAAAGTGCTGGGATTAAGCTCAGTGGCATTGCGCTTGCCTCAAAAGCACAAGGTTCTAGTTCAATCCCCGGTGCCAAATATATATATATATATATATATATATATATATATATATATATATATACAAAATATAGTACAGTACAGTATGAAGAGAGAGAACACTAATCTTGCTTGAGATGACTTCTAGTGTGGAAGACAAGAAGGTAGGTGGAAGGGGAGGAGGTTATTGTTTGGAGAGATTACTGCTCCATAAGAACATCAGGGAGATCTTCTTCAGGGGTTTCTTCTCTTGTCTGTTAGTTACAAGGTCAATTTTGAAAAAAAATCTGCCTAATGTCACTTGTTTTTTCTGGAGAACCCTCCAGAAATGAGAATCTACATTATCGTTCATCAGAGTCAATACTCTGTTACAGTTATGTTAGGGTGGTGCTTCACAAAGAAATCCTTGCAGTCATTCCATTTTTCCATAATGGATTTTATCACATCACTGCTAACCTCTTCCCTGTCTTCCTCTTCCTCGGTGGAATGCTCCTCGACTAACCTTCTGCTGCTCACTCTGGAGTTCAGCAAGTTCTTCCCATCAGCTCCTCCTTATGGTCCTTAACAAGCTGCTATATGTTTGCACCATAGATGTCCAGACCCATATTCTTACCCATGGATAAAATCTCCACTATCCATGCATCAGACCCTTCAAAGTCACATTCAGTGACACACTCTGGCCACAGTTTCCTCTAGGCTGTCTAAGGTCCATTATGTGACATCTTCCCAGACTTTGTCAATAATACCAATGCAATGGAGGATATGGAAATGTTTCTTCCACAACTCTTTCAGACATTAAAACACCTGGTGAAGAAAACATTTGTGTAAAACTTCTTGACATTCTAGATCACCTGGTGTCCTGTTGGCTGGAGGGGGGAGACTTGACCTTAAAGAAATCATACTCAGCATCCATATCATTCATCAAAGCTGAAGATTGTGTTGGGACATTGTCCATCAGAAGAAGGCACCTTTCAGGCAGCTGGTTGTTAGAAAAATATTTCTTAATGATGAATGCAAACACCTAGTCCAGCCCTTCCATGAACAATTGCCTTGTGACCCATGATTTCACATTGGCCGTCCACATGACAGGCAGTCTATCTTTGCTCACATTCTGTCCCTTGAATGCATTAGGTGTCTGGAAATGTTAGACCAATAGTGGCTTAATCTTCAGATTGACACTTGTGCTTGCACATAGCAAAAGGGTCAATCTGTTTTACATGGGATTGCCCCCCAGTAGTGCCTTTTCCTCCTGCATGATATATGCTTTGTTTAACATCTTCCAGAAGAGCCCTGTTTCATCACAGCTGAACACTTGTTGAGTGAAGTATCCTTCTGCATTCAATGAATTCTGTGAATTCTTTCTCATAAGCTTCTGTAACAGGCTTCCCAGAACTGGAAGCCTCACCATGTTTTATCATACTATGGATCCCACTTCTCTTGGAGAATTTTTCAAACCAACCTCTACTGGCTTTAAAATCATTACTTGTTGCACTTGTAGAAGGGTTATCTTGTAGTAAACCACAGTGCAATTTCTTCTCTTTTTCACAGATCATAGCTTCACTAATTCTACCACCTGCCAGCTGTTTCTCATGCAACCACACTAACAAGTTTTAGCGCCTCATCTAGCACTCATGTCCTCTGCTTGGTTAACATCATTACTCCTTTTGCCACATCAGCTCCTTTGATTACATCTTTATTCTTCAAAGTAGTTGAGAATGTCAGCTTTGCCATCTTGTACTCTGAGGTCAGAACAGTAACACAAGTACCATGTTGATGCTTTGCTACAATTTCCTTCAATTCAGTGGTTATTTTCTTCAAAACCTTCTTACTATTCTTACTCTGCACTTTCTCATTACCTTCATTATTGTTCTCCACATTCTTGTCACCTTCATTACTGCTCTGCACTTTCTTTGGAGTGATGCTTGATTGAATAATACTGTACAGTCCTATGTGTTAAAAAGCAAAGAAAAAAGCTTCACGGTGAATGTACATAGGCCTTTCTGTGACCATGATCTTGACTAGAGAAAGGCATGACCATGTGTCAGAGAGGGGAAGATGGCTGTGTTCATGTTGGTACGGGGAAGATGGCAGTCATCATGTTCCTCACCCACTGTTGAGTTTGCAAATTGCCTAACACTTCAGATTGCAAACTGAATTTTTTGAGAACAGAAGCATTCATGAACTGAGGTATTATTGTGTAAGGCAAAAATATTTTAACAACTTAAAATTCAACTAACTAACCAAAGAAGGTAGAAGTCTAGTTTGTAAGATCTAAATGACAACATATAAGAAGGAAAATGTCTGCCTTTGCTTTTGTATTTCATCTCTGATTCCGTATCAGGACTGAGGAGTGAAAGAAAGTAGATAATTTGTATTTTATTTAAGCTCATCTGTAGAATGTGCTATTGTCTGGATTCAAATACCAGTGCTATTAACTAGTAATTCTCATTTCTCCTTGGTGTTTGCACACAGCACTGAATGTTTCCTTAGCATTTATGATAGATTATGATGATGTCACTATAGTTTTTGCTTTTTCTCTAATAAAGTATAAGGTTCATAACAACCAGAACTGTATCTTTTTTGTTCTTTGTTCATAATTATTTTCCCAAATATATTTTCCTATTTTTGAATGCATTAATGGTTATCTAATCAATGATAATATAGAATATATGATCTGGAGCTTTTAAAATTTTATTTATTAGTATGCATTTGTACTACATGATGTTTACAATTATCTTAGAGAGTAGGTACATGTAACATATCTTAATTACTTTTATTCCCTTTCCTCTCCTCATTCACCTCCCCCCCCTTCCTTCTCTAGATTCTCTCCTCCATTTTAATATTTTTTAGTTTATGTTTGTGACACATAATGATTACAGTCACCATGGGTAATTTTTACATATACATGACACATCTTTAATCTTTTTGCATCCCATAAACCCCTGATATCTTGGCCCCTTCCCATTTGCGAAAGATTAATCTTCCTGTTTGCTTTTATCAATCCTTTATTTTGCTCTTTATTTTACTTGGAGTTTCTCATATGAGAGAAACCATATGGTATTTAAGCTTGTGTGTATGATTTCTGTCACTTAACATTATGTTTTCAAGGTGCATCCATTTATAGCCAGGTAGTATTCCATTATGTATAGATACCACATATTCTCTATCTATTCATCTGCTGATAGACATATAGCCTGCTTGCAAGATTTAGCTATATCCAAACAGACAGTCAAATGCTCAAAGTTAGTTGTTATAGTTATAGCAACTTTGTTATGGTGCCTGTTACAAGTAGTGATCAAGTAATGAAAAATAAATAGGAATTGTTTGTATATATATAACTTGTTTGTATATATAATATATATATATATATAATTTTAACAGCTTGTAACAAATGAAAACGCTATTCCATTCCAATCACTCCAAATAAGAAATGCAAAACCTAGTTCTTTATAATATTTATTTATTTTAAAATATCTGAATTTGCTCATAATTTCTGAATATTTAGCCCTTTTAGCTAAAATTTTGAATAGAACATTTTAATAACAAAAGTGGTTCATATGAATGGACACTTATGAGGACCAGAGGAGAAGAATGAGATATTTTGAAGTCATGCCATCCATTTACACTGTACACTAGAATGAGTCTCCAACTTCATTTTTTTCAAGAGCAAAGAACCTGACATCTCTCTCGGATTAATCCACATTAAAAAGAAAGTGGAAGAAAACATACATTTCTAAAACACAGAAGGAAATGAGAGAGAAATTACAGAAGTATAAATTTTTTAAAATTACATTCTTGCTTTCCAAGCATGCTATTAGGGATAGTCCAACAAAAATACAAACCAACCAAGATCTCCTTGCTTCAAATAATAGCTGCAGAAAGGACAATGTATTGTAAATCATACATAGGGACAAAGGTCACTGTTGTAAAGTTCATGTGATCTTTAAAATATTTTAAAAATCAGTTTGTATTCCCAGGGAAAAAAATCTTAATTGCACCCAGAGACAACACTTCACCAGCCAAGGTAGAATGTAGAGCTGCCAAGTCACTGATAAGAGACATGGGATTCATTATGGTTAGTTGCTATATATTTTGATGGTGGAGTAGAGAGGCCAAGGAGTATGGAAAACAATGAAGCCCTGGATTTTCAGTAGATAGCCTTGCTTAACTTTTAGAAACAGATATTGGCCATAGGCAACAGATTTAAAAATGAATTATGTATACAGAAGTTATATAAGTGTGCAAAATGGAATGAAGGATGAAAAGGGACATTAGGATAGAATATTAGGGTTGGAATTAAGATGGAATATGGGTCACAGCATATTGAGTTTACAACCAACCCAAATTAGGATACAATAATTTTTAATTAGCATTAAAATCCACAGTTGTTACTGGGCAAGGGATGTACAGTTGGGATGGGAACTGTGGTTACAACTGGTTAAAGTGAAAGTTTATGGGTGCAGTTTCAATACAAGTGATTCTTCTCATACTGCAAAAACAGAACGCGGGAATGATATTTTACTTTTTTTTGGTACTGAGGATCGAACTCAGGACCTTGTGCTTGCTAGGCAGGTGCTGGAACCACTGAGCTAAATCCCAGCCCTGGGAATGATATTTTAAAAGGACATATATTTGAAGCCAGCCAGGGCCACATAATGTGTTCAAGGCCACTTTAGGCTGCATAGGGAGACTGTGTCTCAAAATAACCCAAAAACCAAAAACCAAAAAAACACAAGACCTGATGAAATTAAACATTTATACTGATATAAGGTTTATATATATCGCTTTTTACTGATGCTTGTTTGCTTAACATAATTTTTAAAATCTTTCAACAAAAGCTTAATCATACACCAATAAAACTCAGAGGACCACTTTAATTAAAGAACAAGACAAAGATTTCTGTTCTCATCAATACTTTAAACACCTTTCTGTGTGTGTCAGCCAATGCAAAGCATAAACAGCAAAAACATAAGATGGTTGAGAAGTAGAAAATAAGGAAACTTGATATATTTAGATGAGAATTATTCAAAAAATATATGTCATACTATTACAAAAGGAATAAATTAGTAGTTATATGATAATGAAAAAACTAAAATTAATAGATATGCCAAATATGATTTGTAATTTGAATTATGCTGCCCATTTTATATTAGGATATTAATGTCTTCAAACATATACATTGTATGTAATCTAAAAATCTATTTAATATAACTAATCAATATCCTAATGTTTATAAATTTGAAGGAATATAGATAAATGTCCTCAAATACTCACTTTCTTTCTTTTCTTTTTTTTTTTTTGGTACCAGGGATCGAACTTAGAACCTTGCACTTGTGAGGCAGGTGGTGGAACCACTGAGCTAGATTTCCAGCCCCGCTTTCATTTTTACTATAAAAAATTAAAATATTATTTGCAGTTTGATGCTACATAATTTCTAGCATTATTTTCTTTATTAGAAAGGTTCCTGCCTGCTAGACTTATTTCTGAATTTCACCTCAATTATTTTTAAATATATCTAGGATTTATTTTAAAATATTATTCATTAATTTCATTTAAAATTTAATTTGATATGCAATTTTAACTAGAGTTTCAACTTCTTTCTACGAATTATTCTCTAGTCAATTTAATTTAGTAAATAAATATTATGCATTGTTTTGACATTTTGTCTATACATAGACCAATATAAGTACAAAATAAGTTCAAGTTTATTTAGCACATCAATGGCATAGAAGAAAAAGAAACATTACCCAAGTCATTTTTTTGAGCTTAGTGAAATCGCAATAATAATAGAAAATGGAAAACCACAGCCTACTCTCCCTCTAATGAACAGATTTTAAATGAAATATGAATGAAATGAAACTATTTTAAAAGATAGATATTATATTACTATCAGCTTAGGTTCACTATAAGAATGCAACTTTGATTCAAAATTAAGTCCTTTCTTAAAATAATTAAATACACCAGCAGATTAAGGAAGAAAAATTGTATGTCCTTTGAAAATACAAAATACCTCATAATTAATTCACTACATATTCATGCAAAATTATCACTAAATTACCAATGAAAAAGAATAAAGATGACGATGAATATTTCCATACTCAACTGTGAAATATTAAAAACATCTACTTTGAAATCAAAGATAAGATAATTAAACTGAGATTCCTAGTCAGTGAACTAAGAAAAATAAAACATATTAGTATTTAAAAAAGACAATTAATTTACAGGAGATATGATTGTCTATAGTGAAAAGTCAAGTAAATTGACAAATAATTTTATTAGTTTTAATAAGAAATTATAGTGTATTTCACAAATGTAAAAATCTAAATATATAATTTCATTGCATTTCTATGCATTATAACCTCTTCCTCTTTGGAAAACTGTCAATAACTTTTGAAGTTTTAAATTTACACAACTGTTTGCACACACATATATGCACACACATATATATATATACTATTTATGTATGTATATATATGTGTTTCTGTGTCTACACACATCAAGATGTTACAATAGGAGAGTATCAGCAACTGTACTTCTCACAGCTGAAATGAAAATTCTTTCTTGAAGTGCACATTATACAGTACACTTTAATGGGATACAAAATATGCTAGTTGAGTATTCAAAATTTGAATTATAAAAAGAAGTGACAAGTTATTTTCCAAAGAAGTTGTATTAATTTTACTTAGTAACAGAGTAAAATTTTCTGCTGACATATGTCCTTTTCCATACTGTAGACTGTTAGACTTAATTGTAGAAACCTGTCCAAAAATGTTTACAGCATTCATGTTCATAATTGCAAAATTTTAGGTGTAAACTAAATATCTGTCAACCAGAAACTATGAGCTGTGGTAAGTGTCATACAGTGGGCCCTTCTGCAGCTATGACTACCAATTTAAATAATCTTCAAAAAACATAATGATGAGTAAAGAAGAAAGTTACAAAAAATGAATGTAATATATTTACAATTTTATTAAGATCAGTACCACAAAGCCAAGCAGAATTTTGTTTAGAAATATATGCATATGTGATAAAGCTAAAATGAAAAATAACTAAGTCATTAATATCATATTCAGGATATGTACAGTGGGAATGGAAAGACATACAGGGATTGAAAATGTTCTACTTCTTGGGCTGAGACTTTGCTTTATGATGTTTATATTTTTGTTTATGTCTTTATCTGTATGTATTTGATCAAACTATTGTTTAACAAATGTTATATGTGACAATTGAACATGTGAAAAAAATGTGGATTCCATACACTACTTCCTAAATGTGGAAGTATCAGGAAATTGTTCACACTGGGGACTGGTGGTTGCAGATTACAAAAGGCTTGGAAAAATTTTTAGAAGGCCTTAAATAATTAGAATTTATGAGTGTACAAGTCTAAGACTCAAGCAGTTATTTCATGCACTGCTTCTCAAATATTGATGTGTTTACTGTTTACCTGGATATCTTGCTAAAATGTAGATTCTCATCCAGAAGGTCTTAGGTAGGTCCTGGAATTCTACCCTTTGAACATATTCCAAGATGAGAATTGGATCGGCTGATCAATGCTAGTTCTTGGACCACAGTTTGAATTACAATGATTCATGATATTGCCTATACCAGCAATCTACAGAAGGGTTGGAGAAAGTGATGAGAAACTGACCTCTGGATACCTTTTCCCGAAGAAATGCCAATGCTAGTGGGGATGAAAGGACAGAAATAAAAATAATTGGGAATTTGAATTTACCAGACAAAATGATAGAATTCAAGAAAAGTACTCAAATTCATTGGCAAATATTTGGAATAGTTCCTTGAAGCAAATTGTCACAGAGCGTTGAAATATAAATCTAATCTGGGCACTTGGAAAGTTGGTTAATTTAAGATTAAATAGTTCTGGGTCTTTTCCATACTTCTTCATTATAAACACCGCTGAGTACATCAATGAGAAAAATGATCAGATACGCATTTTAGTAGCAATAATTGAGAAAGTTCATTCAAGTAAAAAGAAAGGAATCTAGTCTAAACCAATAATAGATGTAATACATAAAATGAGTTTGGAAGAAAAAATAATAGAATTATGAAAATTAGCAAAAATAAAACAGATTATTAAAATTATTTCAGACATTTTCTATGCTATGATAAAACATAACACAATAACGTTTATTTGGGGATCCTATTATAATCATCTCAGATTTTGGATTCATGACAACTGTACCGTATTAATATAATGTGATTTAAACAATGATGTGCTGGTAAATGCTTAACAATCAGGTCTCCGAGATAAAGTAGATAAACAAAATAAACAGAGGAACGGATGATAAAGAGACATGATAGGGACAGATTTTGAAGAGATTTAGGTAGATGTACCTGCATAAGTTTATTATAAATTTAACTGATATAAATGACTTGTAGAACATAATTCAACAGTAACAAAATGCTAATTACTCTATTTTGTAAATTTCTTTCTTTTTATTTTTTAAATAAGTATTTATCAGAGGTTCTTTATTGTTGTTTTGATTTTTTGGTTTTTTTGCACCGGCGATCGAACTCGGGACCTTGCGCTTGAGAGGCAGGAGGCGGAACCACTGAGCTAAATCCCTGGATCTATTTTGAAAATTTCTTATAGACAATTTTTTAGAATCTTCTTTTTCTGTTAACAATCCCTCCCACAATACCACATTGCAGTTCATAGTCATACCTTCTTTGCAGTCATCTCCTCTTGACGGTTAGAGTTTCTCAGTTCTCTTATTTTTGATGACCATGACAGATTGAGAAGTGTATTTCAATTACTTTGTAGAACATCCCTCAGTTTGTCTGACTTTTGCTCATGATTATACTGTGCTTATGTGTTTTTGAAATGATCAAAAGGATAAAGTGTCATTTTATCTTATAATATAAAAATAAAATACTATTCATATGACTTATCAATATCGATGTTAACCTTGACTAGCTTTCTGGGGTAGTTCTGTCAGCGTTTCATAGTAGCTACTCTTTGCTCCACATTCTATACTGTATTCTTTGTAATTCATTATGCACAGTAAATACTGTCATAATACAATACCTTAGAGTGGGTAACATATAAAGAAGAGAAATATATTTTCTCACAATTCTTAAGGAAAACAATTTTCAAGGTCAGGAAGCTGACAGATCCAGTGTCAGGTTAGGGCTCAATGTCTGCCTCCAAGACACCACCTTGAATGCTCAGGTGCTGCTTTCTCACATATCAGAAGGGAAATGGCAAAAAGCATTCAGCTAGTTTCTGCCACCTTTTTTATAAGACATTAATGCCATCCATGTGGGTAGGTCTTTCATGACTTACTCACCTACTAAAGACCCCACATCTAAATATTGCTGCACTGAGTATTAAGTTTCAACACAATTTTGGGAAGAGAAAGAAATCCAAATCACAGCAAGATAGAAGATCTCCAAAACATGTTTGGAATAATTCTACATGGAGACATGTCTCTTTTCTTCAACTCATTTATTTCTTGCATCATTTATATCCACATGAATTCATGTACATTTATATTATATTTTAAATTATAACTCAATCCCACTGTATTTTTTTGTTGCACAAAATTGTTCCAAGTAAGTCACTGATCTAAATATTGTTGCTAAAATTGTTCCAACTTGGCCAGTGAGAGTGCTTTTAATTTGTAATTGATTCCCTTTGACATGTTCAAACAATTACATATGTGTTTTTAAGCACTTTAATAATTCCTAGCATTTGAAAGTGTTCTAGATTAATCTTGTCTACTTCCTCCTCTTGTTCTAGAAGCAGCTCTTAGGAAAAAGGAGGAAAAAACAAAGGGATGATTTCAATAGAACAGGTTTATTTTAGAACCAGCCTGAGAGGGACTGCCCTGGCACTTAAACCAGACCCATTACTCTCCTACAGGATATGAGTTCATAAGGAGGAGAGCTGAGTGAAAGGGAGTTGTGGCTACCTGCCAAGAACAAGGCTTGAGACAGTACAGGTCCAGTGGTTGTTCAAGTACAAGGTTTGGGAATACAGGGAGTAGTGGTTGGAATGAATAGCAGGGCTGAATAATGATAGGAGTTACAGAGTGCAGCTGTGCTTATTGGGCCTTATTAACCTATGCCTATACATCCTTAGCAGGTGCAAAAGCATAGCGTTGGGGAAGAGGGTTTATAATAATCTCTGGTTAGCCTAGGGTGGCGGCATCTGGATTCCTTCAGCAGCCATTTCTCAAGGAGCCCTGGTTCCTTTGGTTGGAAAATGGTATTAGAAATAAAAATCTTTTATGTGTACTTATTACTACTGTGATATCTAGGTCATGCAGGCTGAGAGAACAAGGAAATGTGTGTTTTAAGTTACCCATGTATACCCACAAACTTAGAAATATTTCAACATATAACTATTTCTATATTCAGCTAAATATGAGTTCATAATAATGTCTTCAATTCTGACGCATTACCCCACTGATATATAGTAATATTAGAACCACTGCATTACATGAAATCATATAAGAGAAACAGAAAATATAAATAATTTAAAGAGCAAAATAAAATATAGATAATAGGAAACATCCATACAGACTTTGTGGAGATGGGAAGGGGATCTACAAATAGGAGAGGATGTATTGGCATGATTCTCCAAATTTCAGTGTAATGGATTTTCTTGCCACTTCAATTCTCTGACATGTCCAGGAAAAGTTGATTTCAAGATTTTAAGGTTTTTGTTGTAAGGATGTGATGACAATATCTAACTTCTTTACACATTGAACCTGAAACAGTTTTCACCTTTATTTGAAATATATATTTAATTTTAACTGCATAATTTATTGGCTTTTATTTCTAATGTTTATAAGTTTTATTAAGTTCATTTTATTATGAATATATATGACCTAAACTTGAACATTTTATCTATTTTTGTGTACAATGAAGTGGCATTAATTATATTCACAACATTTTGCTACCATCACTACTTGAAAAATCATAAATTAACCAATAGAATTCCATTTTGTTTTTAATTCCATCACACCTATAAGCCTATTGGTTGTTGTCACTTACACCTAGAGGGAGTGTTTCCTCCTCAGTTTGCTGGTCTACATACCAAACATCTCTGTAGAAACCCCACACACACCCAAAATCGTGTTTTACCAATCTGCTTGACATTTCTTAATCTAGTCAGGTTGACACATCACAATTAACAGCATACCTTTATTATTATTTCAAAGATTTTTTTATTCAAGGTATTTCATTATTACTATTACTATTATAGCAAATTTATTTTGCATAGCCTACATTTTTCAGTGGACATAAATAGGATAACATATAGCAGAAGGTATTTCCTTTGTTATGGTTAAATTGTTTTCCTTTGTATGTAGATAACACATTTTGTGTATCCATTTATCAGTTGATAAGTACTTGGGTTGTTTTGACTTCCTGGGTCTTGTAAATAACTTTTCAGTGAAAATTTGTGTATCTGAGTTACTGTTTTCAATCTTTGGCATATATGGCTAGAAGTAGTGTTGCTAGGCCTTCTGGTGATTATATTCTTATATTTTTGAGAAACTTCTGAATTCTTAATGCTAAAACATTTTACTGAAGCAGTTTACATTTCAACAATCTATACCAGAAGATTCCAATTTCTCTGCTTCCTCACTAACAATCCTTATTTTTTATTATTTTGATCATAGACATCCTAATATGTAAATGATGCCATCTTTTTATTTGCATTTCCTCAAAGCAATAATGAATGGAACTAATGATGTTGAGAAACTTTTAAAATATTTATTGCTATTTTTGTATCTCCTTTAGAGAAATATCTATTCCAGTAATTGATACATGGTTTAATTAGGGTGCCTTTTTATTGTTTACTTGTAGAAATCTTTAATGTATTCTGGATATTAAACACTTATAAAACATGTGATTTGAAAATACTTTCTCTCATTTAGTAGGTTGTCTTTTCACCTTCTTGATAATATTATTTGAAGCACAACCATTTTTGTTTTGTTAAAAACCAGTTTAGAGAATTTTCATCCTCTTGATCATATCTAAGAATCAATTGTGAAATAAAAGGGAAGGTTATGAAAATTTTGCTATTTTTTTCTTGAGTTTTCTTTTTTGACATATTTAATTTCTTGCATGATATGAAATTGTCTTCTAATTCTTTTTGTTTGCTTTTGGAAATCTGGTTATCCCAGTATCATTTAGTGATGAGACAACTCTTTTCTCATTGAATGGACATGGAACCATTATTAAAAATCAATTGGCCGTAGATGTAAGAATTATGTCTATATCTGAATGTTACTACATTGGTCTCTGTAATCAATCATATTCCAGTGTAATGCTGCTTTGTCCAATGCAACATTGTATTAACTTTAAAACTGAGAAGCATTTGTCTTTTACATTTGTTCTTTTTTTTTTCAAGATTGTCACAGCTATTTTTGGCCCCTTGAAATTCTATATGAATTTGGGATCAACATTTCTATTTCTATAAAATAATCTCAGAAATTTTTACTGCTTTTTCAATTTTTTTCATTTGTACGTTTGCAGTCCATAATGATTATATTCCTCATAGGGAGTTGTCACATGTACATAACACATCTTAATTCTTTTCTCATCCCCTCCTCATTCCCTCCTTCCAACCTTCCTCCATCTTTTGGTCGCCTTCTCTTTTGCAAAAAAATCTATATCCCTATTTGCTATTATCTATCTTTTGTTTTGCTCTCTGTTTATATTTTGGGTTTATTATATAAGAGAATCCATAAAATATTTAAGCTTGTGTGTCTGATTTATTTTGCTTAACATTATGGTATAGGAATGGGTATCTCAGATGGTTCATTGCTGGTACATAGAAACAAAAGTGATTTTTGCTTATTGGTCCTGCAATCTTTAACTTTATTGTGTCAATTTATTGATTCTAGTAGCTTTCTTTTCATTCTTTGAGATTTTCTATTTATAATATCAAAGGCTCTCTCCTCATGAACAAAATTGAATCATGATTTTCTGATTCCTCTTTTTGACTAGACCTCACATTTTGGCCTTCTCCTTGACCTAATTATTCCAATCTAAGCAATAATATTACTGCTACCATTTAGCCAAACTCTCTCACCTTTCATATCTCATCACTTTCCATATCTGATCAAATTCCTGAACACCTTCCATTGAAATCTGTAATGAATTTTTATAGTTTTATGGTGTCTCACCATCCATTTAGAATACAAGCTGTTCTTTCTCTTACCAGAAACAGGGCTCAGTCATCTTTTACACAGTTTCCATACTTTACACAGTTTCTATACTTTACCCAGATGGATTAAGACAATGGGTGCATATAAGAATTTAGAGGCATCTCCACTACCTAGCAGTCTGTGCTCCCTGAATTCTCATTGCTTCCTTTAAGTGTACTATTCAGTCATTTATATGAAAATATAAGCCGTGTAAGTAAAAATTTTGTAATTTGGTTTCTATTATGATCATACCATATAATAAATCTACGCCTTTCACCTGAAGAAATAGGGTGTTGTTGAGCTTAAATTTTCCACACAATACTGAGGAATGTAAGGTCATGCTCCCAGAGCCAGAGTGATGGTCAGGCAGCTATAAACTGGACACAGTATAAACATATTTTCCTTGAGAGGAACCCCTTGTTTGTGGGGCAGAAAATCAACCATTAGACTATACACCAGGTAAATTAAGTATCCTGTGATTCTAAGTCCATCCACATCTAGTTCTCCTTCATTTCCTATAAAAGCAGAGTTACTAGCTTCTTTGAAACTGGAACCCCAATGCTGTCAGGGATTGTCAAAGCAGTATCTTATCACTAGCCTGATTTCAGCAAGAATTCTGTTATCTGTCTAGCAAGAATCCCCTTAGCCTTGATGGTTACGGTCATTAATTTTCCATCCACTGACCTGATCCTTGGCTACAAATCTCCACTTGTGCTTCCTCTATTTGGAGTTAAACCTTATCTTCCTTCTCTACAGAAAACTCATTCATTAGCCCCTTTCTTGAGTAAAGTCTTCTTTACTGTGTTCAACAAGTGTCATGCATTAATTTTTCCTTTTTTATTTGAACAATAGGATTATTACATCAGCAAGTAGAAATAGTTTTCCTTTTCTTTCCAGTTGAGATTCCTTTTTTCTTTCTTTTGTCTACATTCACATGGCTGTCCAGTACAATGATGAATAACAATGATAAAAAGAAATATCCTTGTCTTGTTCTTAATCTTATAGAAGAAGCTTCAATCTATAACCATAGCTATGATATTGTTAGTTTTTCATAAATACAAAGTAATGCTAACCATGTTTCCTTGTATTCCCATTTTTTAATGTTTTAGGCCATGAAAACTTATTGTGGTATAATAAGAAATGTATCTTATTTTTGACCTAGGTCCTTGTCACAGAACTCCTAAAATGCATGAAATTTCCTATGTGATTGGACTATCTTTTGCTATTCATAGTGACCCCTTTTGATCCCATGTGAATTTACTTTAATAACATGATTTACAACATTGCCCCAGACAGACTCAGTATGGACCTGGTTACCAGAAAAATCAAGTTATTCAAGGGTTGGAACTTTCAGCTCCACTTGCCAACCTCTAGGGAAAAATAGAGATTAAAAAACTTTTGAACAAGTTTTGAACATGTGAAGAAGCTAGGACTTTGGTGCATCCAGAGAGGGAATGAAGACTCTCCTCTCTGTCCCTCCCCATACTACTCTCTTCATCTCTTCATCTCTTCATCTGTATTCTTTGTAATATCCTTTGTAGTAAATTGATAAACATAAGTGTTTCCTTTAGTTCTGTGAACTATCCTAGAAAATTCTGGAATCCTAGGAGGGGATGTGAGAATTCCAATTTATAATCTATTGATCAGGAGCACTGATCACAACCTGAGACTTATAATTGACATTAATTGACATTTGAAGTGAGGGGCAGTTTTGTGGCCCTGTCTCACGACTTCTAACACTATCTCCACTTACTGTCTCTGAAGAACTGCTTAGTGAGGGAAGAACAACACAGATCTGGTTATAGAAAATTCTGTGCTGTGTTAAGTGACAATATGAGGAAAAAAGTTTGATCTTTTCTCTCACATTAATTTTGTAGAATGTCTTTTCTGCATCAATTAAAATATCTGTGTGTGGTTACTCAGATTATTCTTTTGTGCGTGTGTATGGGGGATTGAACTCAGGACCTTGCTCTTGAGAGGCAGGTGCAATGCCACTGAACCAAACCCCTGACCCTCAGATTTTTAAAAATACTACTAATGTGGTGTATTATGTGGAATTTTTTTACATTGAACCATGCTTGTATTTCTGGAATAAATTTTACTTGATCATATTATATACTTTTAAAAATATAATGTTGACTTTGATTTGGTAGTATTTTCTCGAGGTTTTCGATTCTATGTTTAGAGTTACTAGCCTATAATTTTCTCTTCTTGTGATATCTTCATTGGGGTTTGGTGCTAATTTAGTGCAGTCCTTATAGAATGATTATAATTATATAATTAATATATACTCTTCTATCATTTAGGAGAAGTTGAGAAAAATTGGAATCATTTCTTTCTTAAGTGTTTCACAAAGATTACCAACAAAATCATCTAGTACTGGAGTTTTCTTAATTGGGATGTTTAATTACTGATTTAATCTCTATTTTTTATAGATTTATTGAGATTTTCTATATCCTCTTGAGCAAGTGTATAAATCATGTGTTTTGAAAAATTAAACCATCTTTATCTAGGTTTTCTTATTTGTGGGAGAACTAGTGTCTAATACATTCTCTTATAATCAGTTTTAATGTCCACATATTCATTTCAGATTTAATGTATTTGCACCCTCTGTCTTTTCTTTTTTTTCAGTCTAATGTATAGTTTCTTAATGCTGTTGATCCGCTTTTTCATTTTGTCAATTTTTTTCTACTGGTTTTTCTGTTCCTTGTCTCACTTGTCTCTACTTTAATCCTTATTATAACTTCCTTTATTCTGCTAATTTTTGGCTGTAGGTTGCTCTTTTTATTCTAATATCTCAAAGTGGAAAGTTAGGTTATTAATTATAAATATAGGAGGTAATCACTCTAAATTTCCCTTTTAGCGATGACTTAGTTTTATACAATACATATCGGTGTGCTTTATATTCTCTTACATTTGTCATTTTATTGTTCAAATGACAGGAAGTTATGGTACTCTCTCACATCCTTTCATCTGAACTTGAAAGATACTCTTTCATATTTCTCATGGAGTAATTATCTTGGTAATAAACTCCCACAACTTTTGTATATATACTTTTCCCTTATTCTCATGTCAAACTCACACAATTTAACTATTAAAAAGGGAACAATAAGTTCACAAATTTCATAAGACTTACCATAAAACCTTCATGAGATACTTAGAAAAGGTCCCAGCACACTTCTGAGTTTAAACTCATTTAAAGCTGCATTATTTATACTTTCAGTGAGATTTTATCCAAGTAAGATAATTTATGTTATAAAGAAATTTATCTAGATAGGTATTGTTGTATATACAATAAACAAAATAGAAAATTAAGTTTTAGAATGTTGAATTTTTTGATATTTTCATAAACCATCCTAGGTATTCTGAACATAGAATTTTTATTATTTGGCTCCATATTAATTTTTCCTTTTTTAGAATGATTCTCTCATCTTCTCCTAATCGTGACTTTGTCTTTACACATGAGAATTTCAATTTAAAACTCCTAGCTAGATGCCCCAAATCCTTTGCTCAAATCTTCCACTTCTGCTGAGCATAGTACTGTCCTTTCTCCCAGTTTTTACACACTCTCCCAAAAGCTAGTAGTGTTTCTTTACATGAACTTTAAAATGGTTGATTTAAGTGACTGAAATATACAAAAGTGAAATTTTCAATCAACAGGGGCTTTAAACAAATTTGTTATGTATTTTAACAATTGGAATTATTTGACCATGATAAAATACTAGCTTCTCTTTGTGGTGAAATTCTGTTAATTCATATGTTTTTGTTTGAAAAATGAATATCTTCATTTTTAATCTTATTTTATTTATTTATTATTATTTTCATTATTATTTTTGGCGGGGGCACCAGAGATCAAACTTGGGATCTTGCGCTTGCGAGGCAGGCTGTGGAACCACTGAGCTAAATCCCCAGCCCTCTCTTGATTTTTTAAACACTTCTTTCTGTTTTATAAACTCCTCTGCCACATACAGAAAAAAACAAAGCCATCTCTTCTATGCTGTGTTTATTCCAGTGCTACATATGAAAGAAGAGGAAAAAATGATTCTTCACCTGTGCTTGAATCAGAATCATTTAATCATTTATAGGATAAATTTGATGTGCTACTTTTCATTTCCCAGTTAATTAGATATTACTAAGGACAAAAAGTAACATTACATAAGAACAAAGCTACTTAATATTAACCAAGTTCAAGTTTTCATATGATTTTAAAACTTAGACTAAATAAGTTGACTTATGTAACACATGTAAAAGTGTAAAAATAACTTAATTATCCCCTTCCCTCCTCCAATCACTTCTGTCACTATTCTTTTGATTCAGCGACTTGCCAAAATTCACACATTGGCATAAGACTTATTTTTAGGTGTGTTAATCTTTCTCAACTAAAAATCATTGATGTGGAGACATTTTCCATTTATTCACTAATTTGAAAATAATAATGCATGGCTTTTTAGTGGTATGACTTAGGAGCATACAATGTACTCATTCGGCAAGCTATAATTGCAGGCAGTGCTTTGGTGTAAAGCAATTTGCTTTTCAAAAATTTTTTTGTTTTTATAATACATGTTTTCAGTATATCATGAATATATTCATTGTGGGGAGTTGATACATGTACATAACACTTCCTAATTCTTTTTACATCCTCTTCTCCTCCTCTTCTCCTCCATCTCTAAGTCCTATTTCATTAACAAAAGATCTATATCTGTTTCCTATTATCTATATTTTATTTTACTCTTTAAATTATATATACTTCTGGTTTCTTGTATAAGATAAACCATGAATATGAGAAAGTATGTGGCCCAAGGAGAGAAAGCCAGTCATAGAAGATATTATTTCCATTAGTTATTCAAAAATACCTCCAAACACTTTTCTGTGACTCCCAAAAAAGCAAGACATTGATCACAAAACTAACATAAAGCAGTATGTCCAGGTTTACAGAATTTCTTCCAAATGCATTGGGAAAGAAAAAATATAAAATGTTTATGGTAGTTAGATGACTGTAGAACAAATCAGAGAAAAAAATTGTTTAGTGGAGCTTGAACACTTACTGAAGCACCTGACTCAAACATAGTTTGCTCCTATTTGGAAATAGCCCAAAGAGAATTTGTTTAAGAGTGGAGTTGTAATATAATGATCTTGTTTTCTTGTCATCTGAAATTTTGTGGAGTTCTAGAGGGTCATCATGTGTAACCTCATTATATACATAAGCACAATTCCTACATTATGAAGTCGACCTAGTAGAGTTGGATAATTCTAGATAGTCAACTATGTTATAGTCATGACAATTTAGACCAAAGAAGAAAGCACACTGCCTGTTAGTATGTAAAGAATTATTGACATTGGTCTTCTTTCTATCACAATACAATTTCAAATTATCAAAAGGAAATTCTCAAAGAAACAAAAGCATATTGGGCATAGAAATAATTTTATGCAAAGACATTTTCTAGATCAGTTTATTGATGTCATCACTACACTTTCTAAACAAAATGGAGTGGCATGTGTCTTTAATCAGAGCAAGATTAATCATAAATAATCATTGAACTTATTAATGAAAATTATAAATATTATGCTATGGCTTGATTTCATTTTTGGTTTTTCTATTACTTGTTAAGGTACAAAGTAGGATATAAAATAAAATTAATGTTTAAAATTTTTAAAGTATTATTACAGTAAGAGATACATTGTTATTAACCCTCCTCAAAATACTCACCTTCACTTTGAACACACTTGTCCTGTCATTCTTGCTATTTTCCGAAGGAGTTCTGGAAGTCATCTTTCATGAGTGTCTTTAGTTCAACTTTTGTAGCTGCTTCCATATCTTGAATTGCTTCAAAAAATTTCCTGTCATAACTTTTGTTTTTGGGGCAGAGCTAGAAGTCACACAGTATCAGAATGAGTGGATAAAGTGGATGAGGATACACTGCAATATTTCATACAAGAGTTTATCTTTCTGTTGGGTAGAAGTTGGTAGCAGCATTTATTGTTTTTCTCATCAAAACTCATAAAGATATTCATAAAAGAGAAATGCCAGAACTGCTTAAGAAAGTAGCGAAAGAAATGGAATGAGTATGCTCTAAGAGAAGGGGAGCATTTTGAGGAAGGTTAATGGTAATATGCCTTTCATGGTAACATTTTTTATTTTAAATTTTATATTTTTAGTGCATCTTTGGAATACATATTGATTACATTCATTGTCAGCAGTTAGTACATGTAGGCATATCTTAATTCTTTTTTCTTGTCTTCCCCTCCCCTCCATCTTTTGGTCTCCTTACATTTTGCAAAAGATCTATCTCCCTGTTTCCTATTATCTTTATTTTTCACTTTAATTTATTCATATTTGGGATATCTCATATAAGAGAAATCATGTGATATTTAAACTTATGCATCTGATTTATTTCACTTAACATTATGGTCTCAAGACACATCCATTTTCTTACAAATGACTGAAATTGATCCTTCTTTATGGCAGAGTAGTATTTCATTGTGTATAGATATCACATTTTCTATTTCCTTTTTTTGAGACAGACAGAGTATTTTTATGCAGTTCATGCTAGCCTTTAACTCACTATGTAGCCTAGGATAGCCTTAAACTAGAAATGAGTCTCCTGCTTCAGCCTCCAGAGCGCTAGGATTACAGACATGCATCACCATGACCAGAGTAGATACCACATTTTCTTTCAATTCATCTGTTGAGGCACATATAGGCTGCTTCCAAGATTTAGCTATTATGAGTTGTCCCGGTAAAACATGGCTATGCTTGTATCATTGTTATATAAAATCTTTAAATCTTTGGGGAAGTTAAGTAAAAGGGGAATAGCTGAGTTGAATGACTTTTCTAGATTTACTGTTTTGAATAATTTCTATACTGAGTTTTGCAATGGTTTTTCTAGTTTACATTCCAAATAACAATGTAGAAGGGTTCTTTTTCCCCCATAACATCACTAGCACCTGTTATTTCTTGATTTATTGAAGATCGCTGTACTGTACTTTCTAGAGTAAGATGAAATCTCCGTGTTGTTTTAATTTGCATTTCTTTAATGATGACAGATTTTGAAATTTTTTTGATGTGTTACTGGCCATTTGTACATCTTCTGAGAGGTGTCTATTCAAGCCCATTTTTATTGGGTCTTTTATTTGGGGAAGTATAATTTTTTCAAGTTTCTTACGTATTTTAGATATTAGTACTCTGTCTAACCAGCAATAGGTGAAAATATTTTTTTCTTCTGTAGGTTGTCTCTTCATTTTACTGGCTGCTTCCTCCTTGATGTTAATCCTTTTGCAATTGGGGTATGTTCAGGAAGAACTAGCTTAGTCCTTTGTCTTCAAGTGTTTACCTATTTTGTTGCCCAAAAGATGAAGTTTTTCTGTTCTAAGATTTAGATCTTTGATTCATTTCAACTTTAATTTAGTACATGGTGAGAGATATGGTTCCAGATTCAGTCTTGTGTAGTGGATTGGCAGTTTTCCCAGTACCATTTGTTAAGGAGGATATTTTTTACTCCAGCGTTTGTTTTTGGCCTGCTTGTCAAAGATGAAATGGCTGACTGTGCCTGGTTTTATTTCTTTTGTTTCAGTATCCTCATGTTTATCTTATTGATCCACGTGTGTGTGTGTGTGTGTGTGTATTTTTGTGTGTGTGTGTTGCCAGTACCATGATATTTTTTATTACAACAGCTTTGATAATGTAATGATGATCATAATTGTAATGGCTCTTGCTTTGTTCTGGTTGCCTGGGAAATACCTCTTATATTCTAGGTCTCTTCTGGTTCTATAGGAATTATAAAATTGTTTTCCCTCATTCTGTGAGAAAGACTCTTGGTGTTGTGAATGGAATTGCATTAAGTCCATATATCAGTTTTGGGAGTGTGGCCATTTTGACAATACTGGTTCTACCTATTCAGAAATAGGGGACATCCATCCATTTTCTGATGTCTTCTTTGATCTCCATTTTTAGAGTCCTGCAGTTTTTGTTGTAGAGGTCTTTGATTTCCTTGGTTAAATTAACTCCTACTTATTTTTTCTTGAATATATTGTGAATGGTATCATTTCCTTAATTTCTTTCTTGGTGAGTTAGTTATTGGTGTACAGGAATGCTACTGGTTTTATGTGTTGATTTTGTAACCTGCTACATTATTGCAATTGATTATTAATACTAAGGGTCTTGTGGTGGAATTTTGTTTTATTTTTGTTAGTACATGTTTGCAGTACATAGTGATCAATTCACTGTAAGGAATTGGCCCCTGTACATTATCTAGTTCTGATACTCTTTCTTCACTTTGGTCACTTCTGTTGGCCATACTTTCAATAGAATTTTCATTGCCCTGGATCTCTGTTTGGTATCTTTTCATGGACTCATTCTTTACTAAATTGATCATTCATGTTTTGTATTGTTTTGTTTAGCTCAACTAGCTTTCTATTAGTGTCTTCTGTAAATACTGATTTTTTTTTTTGTTGAAGTCCATCATCTGTTTAGTTACATCTTCTGCAAACTCACTGAACACATTCTTGGTGTGTTTCTTGTCTCTTCTTTTATCATTTTGAATAACTCAGCTGTGTGGCTTTTGATTTCCTTTTCACAAATCCCTGCTACATTCAACAAAAAATGAAATATGTGGTAATATATTCATGATCCTCAAACACTTTCTATGTAACCAAAAGTGCCATTGCTCCAGCATTTTCACTTATTATTTATCATAACAAACTTGCTTTCAATCCCTGTGTGAATCCACTTATCAAATGTCTTGTTCTTGAATTTACCTTCCTTTCACATTATAGATGGAACAAAAAATTTGCTTGAGCTCTTTTGTGTAAGTTGAATCCTGTGTTTAGACAGCTTTTTACTCTAAAGAGAGGTATTTCCTTCACAATTAACAAGAAATGTCACAGCTTACACAACCAATGACTGCTTAGGAAATACTTGACCTTTGTTATGATCATTATTATGTATTTCAAAAGGTTTCTCTTAGGTGTCAAGAAATTAACATTAAATAGAATAACTCACTTTCTTTTTCAGTTTATGTGACATAACCTTTAAGTAAGTATTTGTTTTAAAAATAAATGAATATTTATTTCAGCATTCACAATGTGTCCTGCATGTTTTGTACTTGTCAAGCGCTATGCTAACCCCTGTCACATGCATCATTTCCTAATTCTCACAAAATTCTTCTTAAAAGGAAACTAAGTCTTAGAGTATTTATTTAACCTAATCAAGGTCACATACCTAATAAAAGACAAAGCAATTTTATGAGCTTCTTATCTGAATGTCCAAGTCTAAGTTTTTGCTATTTTCTGTTATCTTCCTCATAAAATCTATCAAAGCTGAATTACAATATTTTAATGCACCATTGTTTATGAAAATAACAATAGTACAGTAAGTTATACTAGGTTTTCTCAAACTGAGATTTCTTAATATTTTCTGCCAGCTATTTGTGGTTGCTGTTGTTGTCAGAAAAGGACTATCCTATACATTCTAAGATGTTTGGCAGTATCCCTAGGTTCCAACCATTAGATGCCATTGGCAAGCCCCACCCACTCCTAGTTGTGATAACCAGAAATGTCTCAAAGCAGTGCTAGAAGTCCCAAGGAATGGGTAATAAAATATCGCAATTTTTAGCATCTCTGCTCTAGAAAAACTAATGCCCATTTTTCTTTCGTCAAATTTATCTAGTTTTATGGTTTTTAATGGTGCAGTTGAAAAAATCCATTAAAATGCATTTATTTTCTTTACTGTTATTTCCACAGAAATTAGGTCATTTTCTATTGCTTTAGTTTCCCAGCTGATATTTTAAACTGCACGAGCTATATGCAATTATAAGAACATTTTTGCTTAAGATCAATTTAATTGCAAAATCTTGTTATTATGACAAACCTGAGCTCCTTCTGAAAAAGTCAAATACAGTTATGTTCTTTTAAGTTACTAAGTGTAATCTTAGGCAACAGTTATGGGATTGCTCAAACTTTTTTCAAAGGTGTGTTCTGAAGGAAAACAGAATTCTTGAGTTTTAGAGTTCTCTTAAAGTTTCAGATACAATCTTTACCTATAAATGGAAATATTATGGAATTCCATGTGGTAACAATTCAAATACATAGAGTATAAGGTAAATGAAAGTATGTATAAAGCTATTTGGGTGTTGTAATTGGAATAGTTCTTTTCCCTCAAACTTTGCATATTTTATTTACTTAGTGTCAGTGGATAATCATTCCATAAGCTAATTAAGCTAGTTTCTTGAAGTACAATCGCTCTAGCTTTACTTCGAAAATCATTCCAATCTCAACACTTATCCACTATTCCTATGTCCCAGGGAGGACAGCATGTTTACTTTATTCAAAGACTACATGCTCCACTTTCAGTGACAGAAGCAAAGTACTAGTTTTATGGATTTTGGGGCTGATTTTTGCTTGTTGACTTGTACACAAAGGAAAAAAAGTACAAAGGTTGTCATGTAGAAATCAGATACAGTCAACAAAGTATATTTTGAGAATAAAATAGTTAAAATTTAAATAGACCAGGGCTATGGTACCAGAAAATGCAGCCATACCCTTTCTTACCAGCCTTTGTCGGGAAACATCCATTCCATTTTTCTAGCAGTGTTAATTGCTCACTATTTCTCTCCCATTATGCTCCCATTCTGAAATAAGTAATATTTATGAAACACTGGAACAATAAATAAACAGTATGCTTATTAAGTTTATTCAACACTGAGGCTTCCTTTCCAAATTGCATGGCTCAGCTCTGACTGCTGTTCAAGCAGAACCATCTCTCTTTCCAAAATGCCCTGCCAACTTGTTTGTCTTAGCATACACATTTTTTTCTTTGAGACTTGGAGAACAGCAATTAGGCAGTTCCAGGTGGTGTGGTTAGCAGAAGATAATCACATCTTGAAGCCATTAGAAGCTTCACACAAACTGAGGCTTTGTAATTCTCAAGGGTATGATTATCTCCTCCCTGCTCCTTTTCATGCCATGTAAATACTCCCTTATGTTTTCACAGTTCTAAGTTACAGATTCTTCAATCCCTTCCCCTCAATTATGTCCATTCAACCATGTAATCATTCTAAGAACAGTGTCAGAAAACAACCACCATGAAAACCAACACAGCATTATATTGAGCCAACATTCTGGGGTATTTTCTACATTTATTTGAAGTATGTGTTATATTTTCTAATAATTCATTACTTTTGGAAAATTGGCAGGGACTTTCATAGATGCCCAGAACCTAGAGCTATCAGATTTGGCAGGCAGTGGCCATAGCTCATTTTGCTCCAGGCTACTCCAAATTTATCCTAGCCCATCCCTTTCCTAATGTTTACACCAAGCATGGGCTAGAATAGGTGCATTGTAATTGTTTCATCTTGCAAGAGTTTGTAGTCCTCTAAAGTAATGCAGCAATGCATACTGTAGTAGTAATTTTAACCTTAAATGTCCATTCTCTTCAGAAATATTTTCAATTGAATCACTATTTTAATGACTGTGTTTCTTAAACCGTATGTCATGATACCATAGTGTGATGTAAAGCGTTAGTAGATGCACTATAAAAAATAAAGCTTCAGGGTTATACAAATTTTAAAATTTGATATAAATGCATTTAATTAACATACTAAAGGTTCTGAGAAATACTGTAGCCTTTCACATAGGGACTTCCTAGAGGGATATTTTTTTCATGAAGTTTTCTGAAATTTATTTGACTACAGAACTCCTTTTTATTTACATGAGGCAGTATAGGAAGAGATCCCAAAGAAAAATGCTATAAAACCCAATAAAATTTAGTTTTTGAAAAAATGATGTTTACATATTTATAGCTTGGGATTTATATATAGGGTTCAAGAGATTAATGTTGTTATCTCTATTTTTCTAAGCTCAAATTTAAACTTTCGATGGTTTGTATTGGCACTCTTATAGGATTTATTACATATATTAGTAAGATATTCATTTCAGTTGGGTGAAGAAAACCAGGGAAGGCATTTATATTTAGCTTTGAGAATTTCAAAAATCAGAGATGATAAAGAAATAATGTTCCCATAAGAAAGACAGCTTAGGAAATGTAAACTCCTGGTCAGAGTTTAGGTATGGCAAGAGGTCCCACTGGGTTTGAGATGAAGTTGCATAAGGTTTTAGGTAAGGTTTTAAGACTGGAATAATAAATAATATTTGGATACATTAATTGGACTCAGATTGAGAAGATTTTGAATTCTATAGTCAGAATTTTGACCATACTATTTACTTATTTATAACATCATATTGGTTTTTCACTCTCTATGTATTAGCTTCCCATGTTAGAAAGTAACCTAGTACTGATGTGACAAATTAGAGGCAAAATAAAATGATGAAAGTATGACCAATGCAGTAATCTTGGAAATCCAAGAGTAAATATGGTAATGGGAATAACACTGAAGAAAAATTTGGCCTTAGCATTTGTTGTGACAAGTACAATATCATTGATATTTAAATTGTTAAAGATGAAATGGACACTAGAAATCCACAAGTTCAAGTTCCTTTTATTTTAGAAAAGGAGATATAAACCCAACTACAACATCTTGGATTTTTAATAATTGTCTGTTGTAAACAACTTTCCCAGATAATATGGCTTCCCTGAGAAATGAAATGAAGAGATTGCACTCAGGGAATCTGACTGATTTTAAAGATGAATTGTTTATTTATTCAAGAAATATTTACCAAGAAATTACTATTTGTCTGACTTGTTTAGAGATGCTAAGATAAATTAGTGATTTAAATAAACATAGTCTTTCCCTTCAAAGTATACAGTGAATGGTCAACATTTATTAAGCAATATTTACTAAGTTTATTACCTTTGTTATAACCTATTCACTTAACTTGTCTATTGAGGATCCATATAACATTCATCTTCTCATCTTGACACATATGCTGTTTAGATTTGTGCAGTTTAATATGATAACCACTAGCAGCAAGTGGTTATTTACATTTAAATTTTGATTAATTAAATTACAGAAATCAATTCTACTTTTGAAAGAGTTTATGCTGAAAAATTCAAATCCAAGCTATAAAACCCATGCACAAATGTATCAACCTAAAATGAATGGTTAAAGGGCCTAATTTTTGCCAGTCATTACTAGCCATCTTAGGATTCTTAAGCAGGGAAATGTGGTATTTGATGTCTCCAGCCTATACTTTCTGCTAAGTCAATGCTTTCTTTGCATTCAGGTTTTCAGAATGCTTGTGCTATAAATCTGTTTCTTCTGAATTTTCAGATCACTCTGTGACCATCCCTTATTAAAGCACTTGTCCAACTACAGTAAGTGATATATTTGTCCTCCTACACTATACTGTGTCCCCATGACCTCGAGCACAGTGTATGATACAAGGGATTTACTGAAGAATTTCCCAATGAATATATGTTAATAAGTATTCAAATGAGATATCAATGTATTAGACTGTCACTATCAAGGGCTTTGCATGAGATATTCTGGATTGAGGAAGTTTGTTAATTCTACTGCTCAAATCACTTTTGTATGAAAAACTTCTTATGCCTAAGTTTTGTTTACTGCATTTCCAGAATTGAGTTTGAGTGAAATGGTAATGTGTAGTAGATACAATGTCTTTCCTTTTGAAAGAATTAATATTCATAAACAGAAGGAAGATGAATCTTCCCTGGAAGTCTGGTACACAAATAAAGAAGTGGAAAAAATAAACTGATTTTATGGCTGGAAAGAGAGGCACAGTACATACTTTAACTGACGGTATGAAGATGGATCTGACTTAATTTTCTAATTGAGTCAGAAGCAGAGCTTACAAGGCAGTGAATTGTAGCTAAGCATTCACATTGTTTTGTGTTAATTAATTTCCTAGGATTATTGTTCTTTATTCTCCTTGTAATGAAACAAACTACAGAGACAGACTGAGATGGGAAATAAAGAAATCACAAGCTTGGTCGCAGTGAAATCTTTTTCCTCTCCATAAAAGTGAAACTACCTGATGTACAGAAAGGCTAGGGCACCTGGGATTGCAGATTAAACAGCACAGCAAGTATGTAGGCAAAATATCTGCTTTTGGTAATTAAAGCTGGCCTGCTAAGTCCTGGGAGGTATCAAAGATGGGTTCCTTAGTTCTTTTGTGTATGTCTAAAACATTAAATGTTCTCAACCACACACCACACCCATAATCTCATAGACTATCAATACTTTCCCTGCCAAATGCTGTCATATCTCTAGGAAAAGCCTGAATATGGCTTCAAAATCTGATAGAATAATCATTCTCCTCTCTGCCAGTCTGTTTCTTGAAATGGTCCCTAATTTTAAATCTCCAGTCCTTGCATATCTATTCTCCTTGGGAAAGCTCAATTCTCACTGTTGTCAGCAGATGCAGTTGCTCAGTGTGGTGCAACAAGCCTGATGGATGGCTTTAATTCACTAGTCCCAGACTGCCTTTGCAATTGTTCAAGTCCTGGAGAGAGCTGACCACCCAAAACAGAATCACTGCCTCTGTGTTCCAACACTTGCCCGAACAGTCTGAAGGCATAGAAATTGGTGTCAGGGAGGAGATATATAAACATATATTTCTCATAATTCTTTTAATATTGGAGTCTAGTAGGATGTGGTACAGGGTTTTCAGGCAATAGTATTATACCACATCTGGACACAATCTCCCATTTGCTACAATTTGAAACTAAGGAATTGTCTCCTTGTCATGAGAGTGACATCAGACAAAACACTGAGAATTTTTGACCAATTTAAGTTTAGGATAAAGTTTCATTTAGATAAATAGACAAAAGTGTCCCTTTCAAAGAAAGGTTTCTATCTTCTATGGTTTCTTTACTGTCTTTTATCTAGTTTAAATACTTTCTCTTCATTCTCATTGCCTTTTATTAATTTACTTACCATGTTATTTGTTGCTGCACATACCCTTAATGCTATACTTTACAAAGATGCTTGTAAAGGGATCAATGGGTTACAACCAGTGGAATATTGGGCAAGATTGATCCATTGTCAAGGCTCATTTCTTTCTGATCTTCTTATTTCAAATGAAGTTAGCTACATTTTTCTATAATGTTTGTGCATATTTTACTAGTAAAAATGGTACAAAATGGTCACACAGCCAAACAGAATGATCCAATGTTAGAACTAGGTCCAAAAATGTAGGGAGGATCTTGGCAGGGGTGAAACCTATTGGATAGAATGCCAGCACTGTCATTAAATATTGGAAATTGTTTGTAACAGATGAAATGCTACAAGATGTTGTGAAATACACAAATGCTGAAATACAAGTAAAATGTTCTGTATGTACCAATAGTCATAATAAAAAATGTATTTATTTTATGACAACTCACTAGCTAAACTCAAAGCATTCATAGGTCTACTGTACTTGGCAGGGCTTTCTCATGGTAATTGAAGGAATGTAAAATACTTGTGGAAAAGTGATGGGTACAGGCTTGAGGTTTGTAGAATAATGATGAAACTGAGGAGATTTTATTTCCTTCAAAATTGCCTGAGGTTTGATGAAAAAAACCACCCACCAAGAAAGAAAAATAACTGGCAATCTGACTGCTATCTACTCATTATTTGAGAGATTTGTAGGTAATTGTCAAACAATTCACACACTATCTGAATATACCACTATTGAACATCTTTCAGCATTTTATAGTCACTGTGACATCAGGTAGTGTATGCCAAAAAAACCCTTCAAAATATGGTATAAGAATTTATCTCCTTTTAGATGCAAAGACTTACACTGTCAATTTAGAAATTTACCCTGGAATTCAGCCACTATGTCCTTATTCATATAGTAATAAACAGTATGATGTTGTAATTAGATTTGTTGCTCCCATTTCTCAAACTGATTGGAATGTAACATTTGACAATTGGTTTCCCAGTTTCCAATTGATGTTACATTTGCTAACAGAGTATAAATTTACCAGTGTAGGAACTGTATGCAGGGACAAAGGAGAAATTCCAAATGAAACGTTGCAATTTCAAAACAGAGAATTGTATAGTACAATCTTTAGAATTCAGAAAGGTATAACATTAGCCTCATATAAGGAAGAAAAACAAACTGGTACTGCTGATGTCAATATTGCACCATGATGGAAATATTGACAGGGAAACCTTGACAAAACAAGCCTGAGATGGTAACTTCCTATTACAAAACCAAAGGCAGATATTGTTGATGAGTTATGCAGCAACTATGATGTCACTGGAATCACAAAGTGTCCAAATCCTTCTGCTTTACTTGATTCTAAACATGTGTGGCATAAATACTTTGATAGTTTACAAAGAAAATAGCAAGTGCAAAATACCACAGAGAAATTTTCTTAGAAAATTAGGAGTGGAATTCATAAGAGATCATTTACAGCAGAAAAAAAACCAAAATATTTCTCCCCAGGGAAATACATATAGAAATTGTGGCACACACTGCTGATCTGACAGTTGAACAGGCAGGCACAACATCACAAAACCATACTACAATAACAGGATAACCAAAAAAATGTCAACAAGGCCCTACAAAAAAGGAAAGGAAAACAAAACATATGTACTATAAGTGTAAGCAATATTTGTGTATGAAACATACAGTTTTAATGAGTGAAGACTACCTTGGGTGTGACAGTTGAACCAAAGATTATTTCTGTATTAGGCTTCTTTCTGTACTTACATTGTACTTCTCATAGGTTTTTATTTCCTATGTTATCTTAGGTTTTATAACCACGTATGCAGCTGATATGAAAATATTTATGTCTGTTCAAAGCACTCATTACATATTTGATATTTTATTTTATTGATATTTCACTTTCTTGCTAAAGGCATGTTGTACAATATAGTAGGAAGCTCTTGCAAAACAGGAAGACAAGAAAGATGAGAATGGCATACCACATAGGAAAGGAAAGTAAGTACATGTGCTATCAGTGTGAGATGTGTGCATAGAACCAGGAGTTGTCATGTGTGGAGACTTCCTTTGGTGTGAAAATTGATGCAAAGATCACTTTTGGTTGTAGAGTTCTGTTGGTATTTTACTTATAGTTCATACAGGAATTTATTTCTGATGTTATCATTTAGGTTTTGTAAGCAAGTACACAATTGATGTGAGAAGGTTAATGTTTACTCAAAATGCACAATATATTCATAATTTGATACTTTGTTTTATTAATAGTTTATGTTCCTCTTAAGTACACATTGTATAGTGTAATAACATTCTGACCAAACAGCAAGACCAAAGTGATGTCAAGTATGTCCTACAAATGTCCAGGAAAGCAAATCACATGTGCTATCAGTGTAAGCAATATGTGTGTATGGAACATGCTGTTGTCATGTGTGAAGACTGCCTTAGGTGTGATAATTGAAGTAACGATTTTTTTGTAGAGTTCTATTGGTATTTTCACTGTAATTCATATAGAAATTTATTTCTGTTGTTAATTTTTACACTTTGTACAACCAAAAGTTTAATGTTGAAAATTTTGATTTTTTTATAAACAATAAATATTAAAAATTCAAAACTTAATTTTTTGGCATTTTTTCCTGTTAAGTACTCATTATTGAATATAATAAAACTCACAAAATTAAAATTAATAATTCATCAATAGAAATATTCTAAAGAATAAATGTGGGTATTAATGCACAACAATGCACCTTTATGACAAAATTGGCATCATGCCCCACTAAGGGAAAAATTTACTGCTCCAGAAAGCAGAGTAATATGTTATCTAAGTAAGAGTGATGTATCTATTCCATTGTCCAATTTCATAGAAAATGTAGGCAAATTGAATGCAGGTATAACAGCATTTGTGAAGAATTGACCAGAGTAATTGGCACTTTTAAGATTGTTGAAGGTTTTGTCTAACCTTAAGAATCATACTGTGATTGGTCTGTGCTTAGTGAAAACTTCTTGGACAAAAATCCCTGAAAATTTGTATTATGTACAGATATTTCTAAACTACTTAGCATACATTTCTCCTTCCTGTAGAAGATTTTGGGACTGTTGAGCAAAGATAAAGAATAAAATGGCAGACAATGGAGTTGGCTACTCATCAAAACTGTGTAATTGGCTCTGAGGTGTAATGAGGGCAGAGAATTTGATTTATGTTTGTGTTCAGAGTGAGGTGCTTTTCGTCAGGCACCAGTTGGAAGCAACTGGCTATTTAACACATGAAGGAGATTACTTTACAATCAGGCTTTGATTCTTGACAAATATTTTCTTTGGAGATAGCTAGATGGAAAGCATTAGGTATACAAACATCCTTTTTCTTTCTCAGATGGTGGAAAGTTATTATATATAGAAAGGAATTAGGAGATAAATTATTTATATCCTTTTCTTTTGCAAATGAGGGAACAGAGATCCTGAGACAGAAAATTACTTGCCCAAGACACACAGTTATTTGGTAGTGTTGCCAAAAATTCAATCCAATCTATTAGCTTTTTATCACAGTAATACTTCCTTTATTTTTTGGCCAAAAGATTTTATTTTGGGGAAGTCACATATCAAGTTAGGAAATGATACAGGTTGTGTACCCCATCTTAATATTTACCTTAGAATATGGGCAGAATTGTCCTCTTTGAGAGACAGATTTGCAAGATCTCATTCTCTGGACTGGATATGTGGGCCTTTCAAGAACTTCTTGGTTCTAGTCTAGAAAACACTGTACATCACTATTTTTTAAATGTATTAAACTCATATACTCTTCTAAGTTCTCCTTTGCTGGATTGCAAATTGGTGTAAAATATCTCTTAATTTACGTTTCTGTCAACAGTATATTTCACTTGACTACTAACCCAGTCAGTTCAAGGAGACTACTGAGACACTGAGTGATCTTTATTTTTGTTGAGAAAGCCACTAACATTTGAGTACATGCCTTCCTCTACAAAATAATTTAGCACATCAATTGAGAAAATACCGCCTTATCTTAAGATCTGTGGGTTGCCAAAATAATCATTTCTTACTACTTTTGGCGGGGGGAACTCCGGAAACATTTTATTTTGTTTTTGCTTTTTGTTTAAAATATGCCCTTGAATTGACAATAATTTACCCTTAAATATTTGCAGTAGGAATTATAGAATTGTAACAGAACAATTATGCTGCTAGTATTTTTTAAAACATAGAGATGAGTTCTATTTGATTATGATGAATAATCTTAATATATTGTTGGATTTGGTTTGTTGATGTTTTGTTAAAGATTTTTGCATCTACATTCATAAAGAATGTTTGTCTGTAGCATTTTGTTCTGTCATTATCCAGTTTGGTATCAGTGTAATACTAGCCTCATCAAATGTGTTTAGAAGAACTTCCTCTTCCAGTTTTCATGATTAATTATGGAAAATTGGTAATACTTCTTTAAATGACTGTAGAATTGAATAGGGAAGATTTTTGGTCATTGGCTTTTTTATTTCTAATTCAATTTTGTTAATTGTTTTTGGACTGCTCAGATTTTATATTTCTTCATGTTTTAGTCTTTGTAAGATGTACATATCTAAGAATTTGTCTTCTCTGTTATCAAATTTCTTGATATATACTTGTTCATAATAATTTCTAATGGACTTTTATTTTTATCTACTGTCAGTTGTAATGTATTCCCTTTCATCTCTGGTTTTATTTATTAGAGTTCAATCTCTCCTTTTCTTAGGATATATAAAGGTTTGTCTATTTTTTTTATCTTTAAAATAAACTAGCTCTATGCCTCAATGATCTTTGGTATTGATTTTTTATTTCCGTTTTAGTTATTTCTCCTCTGATATTTATATTTTTCCTTCTAATTTTGGATTAGGTCTGTTCTTGTTTTTGTAGTTCTTTCACATGCAGTGATAGATTGTTTCCCTTCAAGTACTGCATTTGTTGAATCCCATAGATTTTGGTACATTGTGTTTCTATCAAGAAATTTTTCACTTCCCTTCCTTATTTCTTCCTTATCCCATTGGTTATTCAAGAAAAAGTTGATTAATTTCTATTTATTTTTTTTTAGTTTCTGTAGCAATTAAAAGTAATTGTGTCTACTTGATTGGCTTGGGAGCAGACTAGTGGATTAGTAAATTTCATTTCTAGATACATTAGAGTGGGTAATAGATACATGATGTTGAGTTCTATATATAGTCCCTTGCCAGTTGTTTGGAGCTGTTTTATGTTACTCTTGGTAGCCGTGAACTATACATCTTTCCTCCACCAAGCCCTTCCACCATAATGTTTCTGCTTAGGACACAGCCTACCATTGAATATTTTTCTGGAAACTGTGAAACCAAATTAAACCTCACCTCTTTTAAAATGTAAGAGTTGGGTATTGTGTCCCAGCAATGAGAAGGCTGGCTAAAACAGTTTCCAAAGTTTTTCTTCTTATTGATCTCCAGTTTCATTATATTGTGACCAGAAAACATACTCAATATGAGTTCTTTAATTAAAATTTGTTGAGGTTTGTTTTGTCACCTATTATGTCATCTATTCTGGAGAATGTTCTGTGTCCTGAGGGGAAAATATGTATTATGCAGCTCTTAGTATATTATGCAGATTTCTGTTAGATCTATTTGTTCTAGGGAGCAATTTAACTCTGCTTTTTGTTTGTATGTTCTATTGCTGAAAGTGATATACTAAGTCCTCTGACTATTACTGCATTGTAGTTTATCTCTCCCTTTAGATCCAGCAAATGCTTTATATATTTGGGTACTCCAAAATTGGGTACAAATATATTTCGAATTTTTCCCTTCACTGAATTGACCCTTTTATCATTATATACTTGCCTTCCTTGAATCTTTTACTATTTTTCATTAAAAATTTACTTTATCTAATATAAATGTCTTTCTTGTTTTCTCTTTTATTCCATTTGCATGAAATATCTTACTCTTTTCACTTTCAGTCTATATGTGTCCTTAGATATTAGTTGAGTTTCCTCTAAGCAAAATATATTCAGGTCCTTTTTATTATTTATGAAACCACTCTGTGTCTTTTAATTATAGAATTTAATCAATGTACATTTGAAGTAATGAAAATAAGACCATATTATTGTCATTTTTAAATTTTTTCCTAGTTTTGTTTTACTTCCTTTATTTATCTCCAACAATCTTTCTTTGTGGCTTACTGAATTATTCTACAGGTATGTTTTTATTCTTTGATCATTATTTTTGCTTTGTCTATTATTATACGTTTGCTCTGTGGTTGTACAGCTTACGATACATCTTTTGGATATAGCAACCTATATTTAAAATAAAGCAATGTAACATAATCATAAAGATAAGAACAGAAATTTTAAAAAGAAGAACAAAATTGTGGAGAGCGAAAGGTTGAAATAACCTTGAGAGACCTCTGAGTCTCTTGAGAACATAATGAATCCTGGATATGCAGCTGGCACAAAAACAAGGATGGTTACTTGTAACGAGAGTGGTTAAATAGAAAGAGTTCGAATGTCTGCAGTGCAAGGGAACGTTATTCCCGGAGTTGTAAAGATACATTTGACCTTTTCCCTGGAAAATAATTAGTCGCCGAATTATGTACAGAGGAGGGGTTGGGGGTTGTGGAAAAGGTATATAAAGGGCAATAAAGTGGGAAGAGGAGTCTCTCCTCTGCCTCTCTCTCCTTTTCCTTTTCCTCAGAGGTTGTGTTTTTCTTTCATTCTCTCCCCTCCTCTCAGGTACTGTTCGACTAGTGACGGCTGGCACCGTCACAAAATATACTAAGAAAACTCTACACTTTCACCCCATTCCTCCTCCACATTTTGAACTTTCATGTCTTATTTTACATCTTTCATGTTGTTTGTTAACTTAGTTATTATCTTTAATTACTTTGGGGGTTTTTTGGTCTTTATAGTAAGGATATGAAAGATTTATACATGATAGAATATTAGAGCATTCTAAATTTGTTTATATAATTATTCTTCCTGGTGAGTTCTATTCTTACTCATGTTTTCTTCTTCCTTTCTTTTTATTTTTTTATTTATTAATACAGGTTTGCAGTACATGAATTTAACAGCCATCATGGGGAGTTGGCACATTTACGTGGTACAATTTGTTTCTTTTTTAAATCTCCCTCCCTCCTCTGGATAGCAATGTTTACTGCAACACAATTCACAAATAGCTAAATCTTGGAAGAAGTTTGTATGCCTATCAACTGATAATTAGATAAAGAAAATGGGATAACTATTATGATGGCTATAGAGAACAGCAAATTTGAGACGTTCATTAGAAATGAATGCACCTGGAAAATATAATGCTGAGTGAAATAAGTCAGACACACAAGCTTGAATACCATATGGTATGGCTCGTTTGAATAAGGCAAAGGGCAAATTAAGAGAAAAATAAAGGAAAGATAGAAGGAGAAAGGGGTTGGATCCTTTGATGATAGGGAGGGGTCCAGGGGACCATGCTTTTTTCTTACACATTGATATTTCTTCCTTTGAATTTGAAGGACTTTCAGCATTTCTTGTAAGACACATCTGGTGGAGACATGTTCCCTCAGCTCTTCTCTGGGAATGCTTTTGTTTCTACCTCATTTCTAAAGCATAGCTTTTTAGGGAGCATGGTATTCACAGGTGAGAAAATTTTTTCCCTCAATACAATGAAAATCTTATGTCACTTTCTCCTAATCTGTGAGGTTTCTGCTGAGAAGTCTGCGGTTGAGTGAATTGAAACTGCTGAATATATTGTTTGTTGTTATTGTCAAGAAGTACTGAAAATCTCTTTATCTTTCACCTTTAGCCATTTATTATAAGTTACTTTGGGGGTAAACTTGGTGAAGTTAAATTCCACTAGTCACCTTTGACCTTCCTGTACCTGGATATTGTATCCCTCTCTAGTTTTGGAAGTTTTTTGTTATTATTTCATTGACTAATTTGTCTACTCTTTCAGCATTTTCATGTACTTCTTGAACGCAAATAGCCCAGACGTTTACTCTTTGAATACTGTCCCTAAGTTTCCATAAGCTTTCTTCATTCCTTTTCTTATCCTCCAAATTTGTAATTTCAAATAACCTATCTTCCAGTTCAGTATTTTTTCTTCTGTTTGATATTTCCTATTATTTGATGCTTTTTATCATATTTTAGTTTTTCTGGATATATTTTTTACCTAAATGATTCCCCTTTGATTTTTAAAAAAATGCTTCCATTTCTTTGCTAAGTTTTCCTTTTCTGTTTGAGAATTACTGATTTTCTATGGTTTTTCAAAGTCATTGAGTTTCTTTAACACAGTTACTTTAATTTTTTTAATTGATTATTCTCCCATACTGATTACTGTCTGGTCAGTTTTTGGCACCTGATTTTGAATATTAGGCAAGGTCATGGTTTTGTAAAAGATTTTAAGCCTTGATAGCATGCTACCTATTAATTTTATTCTTCTTAATAGAGCTTTGTTTGTAACTATCTTTATAGTAATTTTAAGCAAGCTACTTATTTTGTTCTGAGACTGTAACTATCCTCAGCACTAGATGGTGCACATAGCCATTTTTATCAGAATTCTGTTGGTGTGTTGTTACTGTTTCAATACTACAGGACAATCCAAGCCCAGCATTGTCCCTAATGCACTGTTGGTGTGCTGTATACAATAAACTAGAAGGGTAGGTGGAATGCCTCTTCTGGGGGTGGGTACAGGTCCAGATGCCTTATACACTGTTATTATGCTGTGGTTAGACACTGTGGGATTCTTCCTGGCTCTGGTTGAATCACTGTGCTTGTTCAATCTCTTGGCTTCTCTGCTATACCTGTGGTTACCAATGCTGCTAAATTCTGGAACATCTTGAGCCCACTTTGTGCCATATCAGCACAACACAGGGATAAGAAAAAAGTCACTGTTGAGAAAAGTCACACTGTTGAGCTGCTTATTGTTGTGGTGAAGCTGTGGCCCAGGACTCCTTCAACCACTATAAGTGATGCTAGTTGGAATTGGAATAGAAATCCAGTAGAATGGTGCTGTGTGTGTGCCCCTGGTGCTATAGCCATTCAAGAAGCACCATCTGTAGGCAGGTTTGGGAATGAGGAACATTACCATCTTCCCAATGTTAGGTTTCTCTAGTCCTGCACTAAATTACAGGGTTATCTTTTGCTTACTACCTTGCCTTTACCCCAGTGAATGAGGCCTTGAAATATGCCCTGATGTTTAGTGTTGAAATGGTATCAGTGAAGGTAGACCCTTGGCTACCTAGGGTGCTGCTAAGCTGGGATACACATGACACATGATTCTCACAGCTGCAAAAACTGCACAATCTCAGCAGTGCACCAATGCCCACTGCACAGCTGGAGGTTAAGTAGACTGAAATACAAGTCCATCTCCATAGTGCACAGGTTTCTTTCTAATTCTAGAGAAGTTAGAGTCCTGTTTGTGATCACTGACCCGGTGGTAGCTATGCTGCCTGAAGTTGAACACCAGGTAGTTTACATAGTCCCTTGGTCAAAAAGGTTGACATTGAGCTGGGTTGCACCTAAGGCTTACAGACTCAGGGATATTTCATATTGTAAGGAAGTTAGGTGTGGCCTGGTATTTTGTTTCAAGTCTAAGCCCTGATATAAATTCTCTCTCCTCCAGAGCAAGAAATGTCTCTCTCTGTAGTGGGTTATAGAGGTGATGTGGGGATGTGGGATTGTGGGAACCCTTCTCTACCTGTCTTGTTCAATGTCTTTTCCTTGTGTTATACTGAAAGAAGGTAATACGGTCTCTCAGTTTATATCCTCAACTCCTGGGAATATAGTTTGATGTATAGTTTTTCAATTTGATATGCTTGGGGGGTGAGGGTCACTGGAAGATCTTAGCTGCCATGTTGCTCCATCCACCTCCCATTATTTTAGACACTCATCTGTCAATGGATATTTATTTATTTATTTATCTATCTATTCATTTATTTATTTATTTTTAGTTTGTTGTGAGCAATACTACAAAAAACATAAGATTGTGAATATCTATTCAAGGTATTTATTTTATTCCTTAGACTTTATGCCCAGAAGTGGGATTGTCAGATTGTATAGTAGTTCTATTTTAACTATTTATGCAACTTCCATAAAGTTTTCCATAATGATTGTACCAATTTACATTACCTCCAACAGCACCCAAGTGTTCCGTTTTCTTCATATCCTTGGAAACTCTTGTTATGACTTGTCTTTTTGACAGTCCACCTGAGACATGTGATGTGAAATTTTATTGTTTTTCTGATTTACATTTCCATGATTATTTATGTTTCAGAGCACTTCTTAATTTACCTGTTGCTCATTTCTATTCTTTTTGGGAGAAATTAGCTTTTCAGGACCTTTGCCTATTATTTAATTGGTTTATTTTTTACTTTACATTTTTAATCTATAAGCTCCTTATATAGTTTGTGTATAAACTATGGTACTTTGTTTCAAGTCTCAGTCCTGAACTAAATTATTTTTCCTTCTTCAAGACAAGAATTATTTCTCTGCATAGTGGGTTGTAGGGATGACATGGGCAAAACTTCTCTCCTTGACTTGTACATCTCTTGGGAATGTAAATTGCTATAATATATATAGATATATGCATTCATTTCAGAGCTGTCTATTCTGTTTTATCAGTCTATGTGACTTTTATTCCATTGTCATACTATTTTATTGTGAGAGTTTTGTAATACAATTTGAAATTAGTAACAGATACCTCCAAGTTTATTCTTCCTGAACAAGAGAGTTTGAGCTATTTGGGGTCTTTTATAATTCCATATAAATTTTGATATTTTTGTGAAAAAAATCCATTGAAATTTATAACTTATAGCATGAGTTTGTAGATTGCCTCAGTAATATGAATATATTTACAGTTATTTTTTCTAATCTATGTGCATATGATATATTCTCATTTATTTTTGTCTTCTCTAATATATTAGCCACCTTTCTTTTGTTGTGACAAATTATCTGACATACACAACTTGAAGTAGAAGAGGTTCAATTTCTCTTGTATTTTCAGGAATTTTCATCCATGATCAGGTGACTCTCAAGCAGAAACATGGTAAAAAGGCAGAGCAGGGGAAAGATGTTCATTTCGTGGTAGCCATTTGGAGAGCTAGGAAGACCCAGAGATAAAAGGAGGGTCCACAGACATAAATGTACCTTTACAGCTTATGCACTCAGTGACCTACTTGGTCCAACCAGGCCTCACCTCCTAAGAGCATATTCTGTATCCTCATGATCTATTCAGCTCTCTAGGTGCCACTTCTGAACATTGCTACACGGAGGGATCAATCCTTCAATATAAGAGTTTCTTGGGGTCACTTCATATTTGAAGAATAATATTTAACTTCTTTCGTTAGTGTTTTATAGTTGTTAGTGTGCAGAATTTTTAACCTCCTTAGTTACATTTATTCTTAAGAATTTTATTTACTTTTAAATACTTTCACAAATGTGACAGTATTTCAAAATTAATTTTGGATAGTTAATTTTTAGTATATAGAAACATGACTTTAAAAAAATATTGATGGTTCTAGTGGCAGGATCAAGGCCAAATAGGGTTATAGCCAGATCCACAGGGGATAGACCATTTCTACATTTGTAAATGAGACCACAGTTGGTGAATCTGATAACTGGGTTTAGGCTTGCCATCTGAAAGCAATTCTCCTTAGCCATGTTCTCCACTAGTGAGTCACAAGCTACTACCGGGGTAACAAATCTCCCATAAAGGTACTTTTATACATAAATAGCTGCTAGCTTATAGTTGTTGTGTGTGAGCAGAGTTTGAACAGGGTCCCTTATACCATCTTGCTTATATCACATTTTCAGAAACAATTTATGTATGTTATATGAATTTTTGCACAAAAATGAGTTTATTTGGAAAAATTAGTTTATTGTGTAACTGAAAAAAATAAGAAAAAAAAATCACATGTCTTTTTTTTCATCTTTTTCCAGTATTGTCTCTTTTTCAAATGACATATATTTCCACCTGTTCCCAACATGACATTGTGTGGAATATTGTTTTATAGTGAGCACTGAAATTGTATAGTAATAATTTCTATAATTACATTCTTTTCATAGATTTTTTTGGCAATTTTGTTTTCTTTATATTTCCATATAAGTTACAGAATTGATTTGCTGACTGCTTTTTTAATTGCTGATTTCTAAAACCATATTTTTAACTTTGTCTAAATTGTATTGAATGTATAGATATATTTGGGTAGAATGGACACTTTGACAACATTGAGCCATCAAAACCATGAAAGGATTATATTATATATATATATATATATGTATATTTATGTTTATATATATTTGATTTAGGTTTTGTATTTCTGTGTATATAGCTGAATTCCTGAATATCTAATTTTTTAATGTGTCCCTGTTCCTGACCATGGAAGCACAAAGAATGAAAGATTATTCTAAGTCCATCTTCAGTTTTATCTCCAAGATGCCAAGACACATTGCTTTAATGAGGTTCATCAGCATGACAGAATCTTAGAAAAACAGCCCTGAAGTGAATATTCTGTAGCTTTTCTTGATAGAACCAGAAGTAAGGATAAAGGACAAAATAAGGACACTTGTGCAGGAATTGGTGTAGGGGACAGGAAGGACAGGGTGGTCTGCTAATGACTCATTTTTCCTTGATCTAAGCAAGCCACTGGGGAGGGAGAAAACAGTGGCTGGAGTAACCATACCTAAGGATAATGTGTATTGGATCCTGTTAAGTTGTTGCCCCTGCAGGTCTTTAATCATGCATTCCAGAAAGCCTGGGCCATTGCTGAAAGGGATCCCTTCATTTTAGCAATCATTTCATTCACTCCTCAAGCCAGATGTTATAATTTTAATTTTGAAAATGTTAGATTTCAAGCTGAGTGCAGGGGCACATGGCTATAATTCCATCTATATAGATGTCAGAAGCAAGAAGATTGCAAGTTGAAGGATAGTTTAAGCAGCTTAATAAGACCCTTTAAACAGGGCTGGAAATGGAGCTTAGTGTTTGAACATTTGGCTAGCATAGATAATGTCCTTGATTCAATCACCAGTACTGCAAAAAAAAATTCAGATTGCTCATTAGCAGATTCTACAGAAATAAGATCAATTTCTTTCTGTATTAACATTAAACAGAGCAACCATACTAATTCCCCAAGCTTTTGTTATATTCTTCCAAATTTTCTATTAGTCATGTTGTTGATGAATAGAGAAAGTCTTATCTCTTTCTATCCAATTCATGATCCTTTTATTTATTTTTCTTGCATTATGGCATTGGCAAGAATCTCTAGAATTATGTTGAATAGAGTGGACAGAGCAGATATTACCTTTCTCACCATCTTTGAAGAAAAGCAACAGTTCTCTGCTCCAGTTCAGTGAATAAAGAATAGATGAAAGCACAGGTGCTTACTTCTCTTTGGAAGATAGAATAAGTAGCTGTAGGCCTGAAAATCTCTGAACAGGTTGATTATTGGAAGTATTTCCTGTATAAGATCAGTCCTTGAAGAATTGGAGAGGTGCCCGTCCAGTTTAATAAACAGATACTAACTGATACAAAGGAAAATGAAGGACTGGAGAGAGGTGTAATAAATAAATAATATAAAGCACCAGATTCATCCTAATGAGACCACACTGCATGATTTATCTGTCTGAATTAATTATTCATGAAAGATATTTGCTGAAGATAAGAGAATAATACATGAACAAAGTGAGAATTTCAAGAAAATAATAGAAAACATAAAGTAACAAATAGAAAACATGGAGTTGAAAACAAAATTACTAAAACTTGGAAACTGAGTAGAGACAGCAACATCTGTATACATCAACTGGAGTAAAGGATCTGTGAATCCAAGCACAAGTCATTTGTAATGATTCAATTAGAAGAAGAAAAAGGAAAAAGAAAAAGAAAATGAATGAAGAAAACTTAATGTGATTATGGAAAAGCATAAAACATAACATATTAAAATTAACCGAACCTGTGAACAAATGGACTTAATAGATGTCTACAGAGTATTCAGAACATGCATTTTGATGTTGTGGAGTACAATACCCTGCAGACATCTATTAAGTCCATCTGTTCACAGGTTTGGTTCAGTTCTTATATCTCTTTGTTGATTTTTTTGTCTAGTAGATTTGTCTATTTTTGACAGTGGATATTGAAGTTCCTCATTACAATAGTGTAAGTGCTCATTTGAATTTTCATGTTTATTAATATTTGTTTTATATAGTTGGGTGAGCTGGTCATATATATATTTATATAAGTATAGATATATAATTGTTATATCTTCCTCTTATTTTGCCTTAACACGCATGTAATGGTCTTCTTTGTCTTGCTTAATCAGTCTTGGCTCTGAGTTTGCTTTGTCTGCAAATACAATAGCTACTTCTGTTTTAATTCTGTGTTCCTGTCCCATGAAATTGTTTTTTCATCCTATGACTTTCAGTCTATTAATTTCTTTTGGAGTTAAATGTGTTCTTTGTATCAGCATATTGTTTGATATTGTTTCCTGAACCATTGTGCCAGTCTGTTTATTTTGATTGAATTGAAACTCTTTACTTGATGGTTATAATTTAAACACATTGGCCTATCCTGGTCATATTATTTTCCTGTTGTTGGCACCCTATCTTTCCCCTATGTTTAATTGCTTGCCTTGTCTGGTGAATTATGTCTGTTATTGTTCTTTGAGTTGTAGTCTTCATTATCTCTTTATAAAATATCCTTCAGAATATGTTGGAGAGCTGATTTCATTGCCATGAATTTCTTCAGTTGTTCTTTGTCATAGAAGTATCTTATTTCTCTATTGACTTTGAAAGGTAGTTTGGCAGGTTACATCAATCTGAGTTGGAGGCTGTTTTTTTCAGGACTTGAAATACTTTAGTCCAAGCTCTCCTTGACTTAAAAGTTTCTGTTGAGAAGTCAGCTGTGATTCTGTTGGGCTTTCCTTCATAGATGGTTTGTTTCTTTTTTCTAACACCTTTTAATATTCTGTTCTTGTGCTGAATTTCTGGTATCTTGATTATTACATACCTTGGTGTAGATTTATTCTGGTTATGTCTAATTGGAGTTCTATATGACACACTTATCTGTATGTCAAATTCTTTTGCCATACTTGGGAAGCTTTCTGCCATTACTTCTGTGAACAGGTTTTTTAAATTTCCTTTGTGCTGACTCCTGCTTTTTCGTTAAATCTGATCAATATTATGTTGTTCCCATTTGTATCATTGTACAGCTGTTGGTTTAAATTTTCATTGTCCCTTGTAATTTTTAAGAAATCTTTCTTTTTGTGATCACTAACTGCAATGCCTTGTATATCTAATATTCTGTTCTTACCATGGTGGTTCATTCGGTTTTGTGAACTTTCAATAGAATTTTTAATCTCCTGGATATCTATTTGACACTGTTTTAAGGATTACATTTCTTTCCTATATTGAACAATCATAGTTTCAATCATTTTCCTAACCTCCTGTACTTTTTATCTATGTCTACTCTAGATTCACTGAGAAGATCCTTAATTATGATTGCCGGCCACCAGCTTGGCCTTGAGGTCACAATGGTCACAGGTGGCTGTGACCTGTTCCATCAGGCTTGCCCCATCCACTTGCATCCACAAGACTGTGAGATCCCCCAGGCACGCCCACCAGCCACCAGATTAGCCATCACCCAGGCACCTGCAACAACAGGCTCCCCCCTGTGCCACCTGCCACCTCTGTCCTCTTGGCTGTGAAGCTACCTTTTTCCACACTACAGAGGCGAAGGGGGACATAAAGGCCATTGTCCTGAGCTGCAGAAGTGAATAACAGAGAGAGGGACTCTTTCAGGCTCACTGATGAAAACCCATTGGAAAAGTGAAAAGAATCTCCATAATAAAGGCACACGAGACCACCATACTTGGTAAGTTGGATGAATCATCACTTCCCATTTGAACCTGGACTATCTTCAGGGGAAAGGCAGCTGGAACCTGTAATAGAATCTTGCAGAGTTTAAACCTGCAGGAAGACAGAGAGCTCAACTTGGGACTTGCAGCCAGACATCTGTCTGACTCTCATGGGTCTTCAATTGGCTTATTGAGACTCATTGACTTATAACCACACACTGCTGCCCACATTGTTTATTATGGCATCAGAGATATACCCTGAAGGAGGCCCTTCATTTTTCTTTTATTTGTTATTTTCAAAATTACCACTATTTTTTGCTCTTATTTTTTATTTTTTCTCTTCTTTTTCTACTATTTTAAAACTTTTATTTTTCTCTTTTTTCTTTTTTTCCTCTCTTTCTCTCTCCCTCACTCCCTTGCTGTCCCACATTGTTCTTCATCTCCCTTTGTGTTCCTGTTCTGGCCCTAATTCATATTTCTTCTTTATTTTTCTTTTCTTCTCTCTCCTTCTCTCTTCTGTGCCTGCTGGCCTCACTGCTAACCTTCCCCTACCCCTCTATCTACCTATTTCTCCCTCACTAACTCCTTCTAACTCTATATTGAAGAATTTATTCACTATAAACGTATGTTGGATTGGTCCTTGATCGTGATTTAATTCACACAGTTAAAGGAGATGGGTTAATAACCACCACAAATTATCATTTTCTAAAAGGTATTGATGCTATTGTGTTGATGATTGTATCACTTGGGCTAAGATGTCGTGAATGATCGAATCAGTTGTCCTTCCCAGTATAATGAAAATGAGATAACCTCAGAGGTATTAGAGATTGAAAACTTAAGACCAGCTATACCTGGAAGACACCTCTGAGAAGCAATCATTCCATAAGGGTTCTAAATACATGAACAAAGATACTTACAATAAGCAAATTCAAAGTATCAATTCAGGAACTAAAACAAGAACAGTACCAAAATAAAAAATGAGAAGACATTTATGCAAGTCACAAACCCAGACCTCGACCACACAAAAGGCAAATTTTGAGGGAAATGAGGTGGAAAAGTCCTATAATCAATCAGCTGAACACTGAACTGATAGTATAGAAAGTAACAAAACAGATGAATGAGGCTCGAGAAAAATTCAAAACAGAACTAATCTCCAGGAAACTACAGAGATGGTGAGCAGAGTGAAAGACATGATTAGAGGGTCTAGAACAGAAACAGATAAAACAATAGATGAGCTCAGAAATATGCTAGAAGTCATGAATGCCCAGCATAAGAAATAAATGGAAACCATAATCACCCAAGATGAGAAAGAAATGAAATCCATGAAACAGATTCAAACAGATATTCAGGAGATTAAAAACACCATTGAAAGCATGCATAGCAGATTAAGGGAATCTGAAGATAAAATATCAGATATAGAAGACAGGATTGTGGTTAAGGACCATGAAAACAGAGATTTCTTAAAAATAGTAAGGGATCATGAGAAATCAATCCAGCAGCTGCTAGATGATGCAAGAAAAAATAACATAAGACTGATAGGAGTCCATGAAAAAACAGGAAAAAATACAATGGACATTAAAAAGTGTTCACAGAAGTAATAGTAGAAAACTTCCCAGAAAGAGGTGGAGTATTGGAAATATAGACAAGTGAGGCATATAGAACTCCAATTAACCATTATCAAAAATAATCTACACCTAAATAAATAATAATCAAGATCCTAGAAACCCAACAGAAGAACAAAATACTACAGGCAGTTAGAGAAAAGAAAAAAAGTCACCTACAAAGGAAAGCCCATTAGAATCACAGCAGGCTTCTCAACACAATCCCTGCAGTCAAGGAGAGACTGGAGTAAAGTAGAGCCTGGAGTCAAGTATTCCAAGCCCTAAAAGAAAATAACTTCCAACCTAGACTGTTGTATCCTGAAAAATTATCTTTCAAAATCGATGGGGAAATTAGATACTTTCACAACAAAGAACACCTGAGAAATTTCACGAATACTAAACCAGCACTCCAAACAATCCTAAGCAATGTCCAAGAAAAAGACAATGAAGATCACAACTCCATGAGGCCCAACAGAGGGAAGCCACCAGGCAAGGTATGAAAGAAAAGTGAAAGGAAAAATAAAAAAACAAGAAATAAAAGAACCACCAATAGTAAAACATCATGACAAGGATAAGTCAATATCTCTTAATTATAACTATCAATGTTAATTGTCTCAATTCACCAATCAAAAGAAATAAAATGATAGAATGGATTAAGAAGCAAAAATCCAGTAATATGCTGTATACAAGAAATACGCCTAACTCAAAAAGAAATACATAGAATGAAAATAAAAGGATGGAAAACAGTTCTCCATGCCACAGAAAGCCAGAAAAAAGCAGGGGTAGCAATTCTATTTCTAAACAAACTAGATTTCAAACCAAAATTAATTAAGAGAGACAAAGATGGTCACTACATCCTTGTGAAGGGAACAATCCAAGAGGAAGAGATGACAATCATAAATATATATGCAACAAATACAAATGCCACCAACTATACAAAAAAAAAAATTAATGGACATGAAAAACCAAATAGATTCTACTACAGTTGTAGTGGAGAAATCTGAAAAGGCCTTTATCACAGACAGATCATCTAGACAAAAAATTAACAATGAATTCTAGGATTGAACCAATCTATTGAACAAATGGACTTAATAGATGTTTACAGAGTGTTCCACCCCACAAAATCAGAATACACATTCTTTGTGGCTGCACATGGGTCATTCTCTAAAATAGACCACATGGTAGCTCATAGGACATGCCTAAGTAAATGTAAAAGAATTGAAGTTACCCCCTGTATATTATCAGGCCATGGTGCAATAAAATTGGAGATAAATGTCATAAGAAACTGCCAAACCAATGGGTCACAGAGGAAATTAAAGAAGAAATTAGACAGTTTCTACAAGTAAATGAATGCCAGTACAACAGACAGAAATCTATGAGACACAATGAATGCGGTTCTACACAGGAAATTCATAGTAGTCAATGCCCATATTAGGAAAACAGAGAGAACTCAAATAAATAATCTAATGCAGAACCTCAAGTTCCTAGAAATAGAACAGCATAGGAAACCCAAGGCTCGTACAAGAGAGGAAATTATAAAGATCAGAGCAGAAATAAATGCAATGGAGACTAAGAGAATGATACAAAAAATTAAAGAATCAAAGAGTTGGTTTTTCCAAAGAATAACTAAAATTGATAAAACCTTAGCCAACCTTATCAAAAAAAAAAGGAAAGAAAAGGCTGAAATCAATGCAATCAAGAATGAAAAAAGTGAAGTCACAACACATCCAGGAGAAATCTAAAGCATCATCAATATCTACTTCAAGAACTCTAATAAAATGGAAAACACAGAAGAAATGGACAGATTCCTAGATACATAGAATTGCCAAAGTTAAATGAAGAATATATAGAAATTCTAAATACCCCAATTACAAATGAGTGAAATTGGAAATGTAATAAAAAATTTACCAAAAAGAAAAGTCCAGGTCCTAATGGTTTCACTGCTTAATTCTGCAAGATATTTTATGAAGAACTATTGCCATTACTCTTTAAACTCATCAAGGAACTTGAAAGGGAAGCAAGGCTTCCCAATTCATTCCTGGAAGCAAGTATTACTTTGATTCCAAAACCAGGGAAAGCACAACCCTAAAAGAGAACTACAGGCCAATCTCTCTAATGAATATTGATGCAAAAAAAACCCAATAAAATACTGGCAAACAGAATACAAAGGGTCATCAAGAAGATCATACACCCTGATCATGTTGGATTTATCAAATGGATGCAAGGATGGTTCAAAATTTATAAATCAATAAATGTAATACACTATATCAACAGAATCAAGGACAAAAATCACATGATCATCTCAATAGATGCAGAAAAGGCATTCAACAAAATCCAACACTCATTCATGATAAAAACCCTACAGAAAATTGGAATAGAAGGTATTTATCTCAACCTGATTAAGGCTATCTATGAAAAACCAACAGCCAATATCACATTAAATGGCCAAAAACTGAAACTTTCATGCTAAAATCAGGAACAAGACAAGGATGCCCACTATCACCACTCCTGTTCAATATTGTTGTGGCTACATTAGCCACAGCAATTAGAAAAGAGAAAGAAATAAAAGGAATAAAGTTAGGAAAGGAAGAAATTAAACTGTCATTATTTGCTGATGATATAATACTTTACATAGAAGACCCAAAATACTCTGCCAAAAGACTTGTATACTTAATTGACAGATTCGGTGGTGTAGCTGGATATAAGACCAACACTCAAAAAACAATAGCCATCTTATATACAAACAATAGACTCACAGAGAGAAATTAGGGAAACAATTCCTTTAACAATAGCTTCCAAAAAAATGATATATCTAGGAATCAATCTAACAAAGGAAGCAAAAAACCTCTACACTGAAAATTAGAGCACTTTGAAAAAGGAGATTGAGGAGGATATAAGAAAATGAAAAGACATCCCTTGTTCCTGGGTAGGAAGAACCAATATAGTTAAAATGGCCATACTTCCAAAGCTATTATATAGGTTTAATGCAATGCTGATTGAAATTGCAAAAATATATTTCACAGACCTAGAGAAAACAATAAAAATATTTGTTTGGAAGCAAAAGAAACCTAGAATAGCAAAAGCAATTTTAGGCAACAGAGATAGGCTGGGGGTACTACAATCCCCAACTTGAAACTATACTACAAAGGTATTGTGATAAAAACTGGATGGTATTGGGAAAGAAACAGATTTGAGGATCAGTGGAATAGATTAGAAGATGCAGAGATAACTACAGATTAGGGCAGCTGCTTCATCTTTGACAAAGAAGCCAAGCATCCTCATTGGAGGAAAGATAGCCTATTTAACAAATGGTGTTGGAACAACTGGATTTCAACCTGCCAAAGATTAAAACTAAACCCATACCTACCACCATGCCTTAAACTAAGATCAAAGTGGATTAAAGATTTAAATATTTGGAAAGAAACACTAAATTTGCTGAAAGATAAGTAGAATTCTTGAAAATATTGTTATAGGAAAAGACTTTATGAACAAAACCTCAATGGCATGGGAACTTGCACATAGTATCAACAACCGGGATCTTATCTTATTAAAAAGCTTCTGCACTGCAAGAGAAACCACCAACAGAGCTAAGAGACAACCTACAATGTGGGAAAAAATTTTCAGCAACTGTACCTTAGTCAAAGGACTACTATCTAGAGTATATAAAGAACTGAAAAAAATCAGACCTCCCAAATTCAAAGACCCAATTCAAAAATGGGCATCTGATATGAACAAACATTTCTAAGATGAAGAAGTAAAAGCAGCAAATAAATATATGAAAAGGGTTCAACATCACTGGTTATTCGAGAGATTCAGATGAAAACAACACTGAGATTCCACCTCACCCCAGAAAGAATAGCTGTTATAAAGAAATCATCCAATTACAAATGCTGGCAGGGGTGTGGGGGGAAAAGAACCCTTCTCCATTGTTGGTGGGAGTGCAGACTGGTGCAACCACTGTGGAAATCAGTATGGAGATACCTCAAAGAACTAGGCTTAGAGATCCCATTTGACCCAGCTATCCCCCTGCTGGGTATCTTCCCAAAAGAATTAAAAGAATCATGCCACAGTGATGTATGTGCACCCATGTTTATAGCTACACAGTTTGTAATAGCTAAAGCTTGGAAACAACCCAAGTGCCCATCAACTGGGACTGGATAAAGATGTGGTTTCTTTTATAAAATGTAGTACTACTCATCCATAAAGAATGAGAAACTAGATACTTTTATAGTTAAATGGATGCATAATGAGGCCATCCTCTTAAGTGAAATAAATGGGACACACATGTGTAAATACAGAATAGTTTCTCTAGTGTGAGAAATTGAAAGTGTAATTAAGGATTAAAATGAATAATGGATAGTTTGAAATACGAAGTAAAGGTTCAGATTGGTATTGATGGCAGGAGGGGAATGGGAGAGATCAGGTTACAGGCTGGAATCTGCAAAGAATCCGTATATAGATTGTGTTTAATACTATAGTAAGAAATGTAGAGAGAGACTAGGCTGGAGCTCATCAGTGGGTTGGGAAGGAAGAGTCACTGAGATCAAAGGAGAGGAGGGTATGTTTCCAGAAGAAGCACATACAACTATGTATAGTACACAGTACTTGATAGTGTGATAAATGACTGTTACTATTTTAGGTACTTTTCATAACATCCTGTACTTTTCATCCTTTAAAGCATAATCCTACTTATATAAAAGAGTTTACTGTAAAACAGTGTGCTGCTGTGCCAGTGGTAGCCTCATGTATCTTGTGTTTAACTGCGTATTTGTATAATATCAAGGGACCATCAAAGATGATTGATGTATACCTTTTCAGTTTGCACTTACAAGCTGGCACTCTGTGGTACTTTGTGATACACATGGATGAAATTACCTAATAACATATTTCTCAGATTATATTTCCATCATGTGTCACATGACTGTATTGAAATTTTTTTAAAAAATGGCTTCTATGGAGTCTACTAGTTAATTAGAATTTTTTCTCCAGACCACTATTTGTTCAGTATTAGTTTGAAAATCTTTCTAAAACAAATCACCTCTTCTGATATCTTGTTAATGCTTAAGATTATTTTTTAAATTATTTGGAAAAATGTTTAAGTACTTTTCAGTTTTGCTTTGGTTGAGTTCTATTATATTCGAATATTATTATAGTTTTTTCCCTTGTATTGCTTTTCTTTGAATAATTTTAATTTTTGTATATGTGTGTTTAGTGAATGACAATAAAGTTATACATTATTTTAAAAATTATGATTGCCATCTTTTTTAATGTGAGAGATTATTTCTTTTTTGATTTTATCTATAGCTCATTCATCTGCTTTTTTACTTCTGCTGGTACTATTTCAGAAAATTCAGCTGGATTGATTCTGATTTCCTGTTTCATTGCTCCTTGGACTTGTCATGGGTGTGTTGAAGATCTGGAAACAAATAAGACCTGATACAAAAACCAGAGAAGGATTCAACCAACAAAGAGAACTATGAGCCAATCTCAATAATGAACATAGACACCCAAAAAATTCAATAAAGTACTGGGTAAACAAAATGCAGTGCATCATGAAGAAGGTTATACACCATGACCAAGTCAGATTCATCCCAGGGATGCAGGGATGGTTTAATATACACAAATTAATAACTGTGATACACCATATCAACAGAGCCAATGACAAAAATTACCTCAATAAGCACACAAAAAGCATTTTACAAAGTCCAACACCCATGCATGATAAATATCCTACAGAAAACTGGAATAAATGGTCTTTATCTCATACTAATAAAAGCCATCTATGACAAACCAACAGCCATCATCATGCTAAATGGGAAAAAATGAAAAATTACACTGTAAAATCAGGGACAAGTTGATGATGTTCACTGCCATCGCTCTTCTTCAATATAATTATAGGAACATTAGCTAGAGCAATTAGACAAGAGAAAGAAATAAAAGGAATGAGGATAGGAAAGAAAGAAGATAAGCTATCATTATTTGTGGATGACATGATACTCTACATAGAAGACCTCAAAAACTCCACCAAAAGACTTCTAGACTGAATAATCAGATTTAGTAACATAGCTGGATACAAAATCAACACTCAAAAATCAAGACCCTTCCTGAACACAAATAACAAACTCATTGAGAGTAGAAATAGAGAAACCACACTGTTCACAATTGAATCCAAAAAATAAAATACCTAGGAATCAATCTAACAAAGGATGTAAAAGACCTCCACCCTGAAAACTACAGTACTCTGAAAAAAGAGATTCTAAAGGATGTCAGAAAATGGAAAGATAGCCCTTGTTCTTGGGTAGGAAGAACAAATATATTGAAAATGGTCATACATTCAAAATTGTTATAAAGATTTAATGCAACCTCAATCAAAATTCAATCTCTTAGGATTAGAGAAAACAATCCTAAAATTAATTTGTAACCAAAAGAGTCTTAGAATAATAACAAAAGCAATTCTGGGAAACAAAGGCAAGGCAGAGGGCATCACAATCCCTGACTTGAAATTATACTACAAAGCTACGGTGATAAAAACAGCATGGTACTGGCAAAACAGTATACCCAAGGATCAGTGGAAAAGACTATACAATACAGAAACAACTTTAAAAACACTCAGCCACACCATCTTCAAAAAATGGGCCAAACATATTCACTGAAAAAAAGTCTCTTCAATAAATGCTGCTGGAAAACTGGCTTTCCACATGCTGAAGACAAGAACAAGACCCATGTCTCTCACCACATACTGAACTAAAATAAAATGGATCACAAATCTAAATATTAAAACAAAAGAGTAAATGTGCTGGAAGAGAAAATAGGTAGAACTTTTGAAGACTTAGTTGCAGGCAAAGACTTTATGAACAGAACCCTGATTGGGTGGGAAATATTACAAAGAAACAACAAATTATGATCTCATCTTAATAAAAATATTTAGCACAGAAAAGAAATCACCAACAAAGAGAAAAACCACAGAGTGTGAAAAATAATTTGCTAGCTGTTCCTCAGACAAAGGAATAATATCTAGAATATATAAAGAATTCCAAAAAGTCAGATCACCCAATTTTAAAGATCCAATAAATAATGGTCATCTGAAATTAATACACATATCACAGATGAAGAAGTGCAAACAGCAAATAAATACATAGAAAAATGTTCCACATCTCTAGTCATTTCAGAGATTCAAATTCAAACAAACCTGAGATTCCATCTTACTCCAGAAAGAATGGCTGTTATCAAGTAATCAATCAACAACAAATCCTGGTGGGACTGTGGAAAAAAAGGAACCCTTCTCCATTGTTGGTGGAAGTGTGGAGTGGTGAACTCACTATGGAAATCAGTGTGGAGATTTTTCAAAAATCTAAAACAAGAGATTTCTTTTGACCTAGGTATTTCACTTTTTGGTATCCTGCCAAAAGAATTAAACATATCATACCTCAGTGATATATGCACACCCATGTTTATAGCAAAACAGTTTGTAATAGCTAAATCATGGAAACAGTCCAAATGCCCATAAATGGATGAATGTATAAAGAAGACGTGTTTTTTATACAATGCAGTACTATGCAGCCATAGAGAAGGATAAACTTGAGACATTTATAAATAAATGCTTGCACCTTGAGAACATACTCTTAAGCAAAATAAATCAGACACACATATGTAAATATCACATTATTTCTCTGGTGTGAGAAACTGAAAGTGTAAATGAGGACCAAATTATATAGTATATATTGTGAAATAGGAAGAAAATGTTGAAATAGGAAGGGAACCAAGAAGGTGGGGGGGGCAAAGGAAGGATGGGAAAAGAAAAAAATAGAAAATAAGGTTAAAATGGAAGCATGGAAACAAAGATTTGTAAAAAAGGAGGAGGAGCAGGGTTGAAGTGAGGGGAGGTGAATGGGAAGATAAGCAGAATCAAGATATATCATGTACAGCCTTCCTGGAAAACAGCTGTGCAGTTGTGTAGACAGACCACAGCCAGGGCACCACCCAGACACCAGCAGTTTAGACTAGCAGGCCTGAATCAAAGGCTTGCCTTTAAAACAGCAGTGCAGGCATGTAGGCCCCAACTAGAGCCCCACCCCAAAACCATGGGTAAGTGCATGGAAGCCCCAGAAGCATCTCAAAGCCTGCTTAGACTCCAGGGATTCAGGTGCACCACACCCAGCCAAAGACCCTACCAGATAACAGCTATGAAGGTGAGCAGGCCCCAGTCAGAGGCACACCCAGACACCATCACTAAGTGTGCACAAGCCACAGCCAGAACCTTGCCTGGATAACAGAGTAGTGCAGGGAACTAGAAGGCCATAATTCTGAGCCTGGGAATTGGCACAGTGGTGAGCACTGGAGAGGAAGCCTCTGAGGCTTGCTGAGAACTGCAGCCCACTGGGAGAGCAAAAAGTCACCTCAAAAAAAGGACAGAAGACTGCATCTGCTGAAATGAGAAGACACATAAACAAGTGTCCAAACCAGAATTCCAGATCACCTAAGGCAACTGCAAAGGGCAATGAGATGGAATATTGTGATACTAAACCACCTGAACTCCCTGGACTGGCAATGAAAGATGGTCTAGAAAAAATGAAATCAGAAATAATTTCACAGACAACATCAGAGTTTATGTCTGTAGTGAAAAACATGATTAATAACTCCAGAGCAGACACAGATAAAAAGTTAGAGGAGCTGAGGAACATGATGGAATCCCAGCATAGGAAACAAATGGAATCCATAAAACAGATTCAAACAGACATCCAGAAGATTAAAAACTCCACTGAAAGTTTACATAGCAAAATGAGCCAATATGAAGACAGAATATCAGATATGGAAGACAAGATTGCAATTAGTGACCAGGAAAAGAAAGATTTCTTAAAAATAGTAAGGGACTAGGAGAAATCAATCCAACAGCTGCTAGATGATGCAAAGCAGAGTAACATAAGACTGCTCAGAGTCAATGAAGAAACAGGAGAGAGTGTAAACAACATAAAAAATGTTCACAGAAGTAATGTCAGAAAACATCCCAAGCAGGGGAGAAGAATTTAACATACAGAAAAGTGAGGAATATATGACTCCAACGAGCCATGATCAAAAAATAATCTACACTTAGTTGCATAATATTCAAGATTCCAGAAACCCATCAGAAGAACAAAATACTACAAGGTAGAGAAAAGAAATGAATCATGTACAAAGGAAAGCCCATCAGAATCACAGCAGACTTCTCAACACAAATCCTCAAGTCAAGGAAAGCCTGGAGTGAAGTGTTTCAAGCCCTAAAAGAAAACAAGCTCCAACCCAGAATGATATATCCTGCAAAACTATCTTTCAAAGTTGATGGAGAACGAAGATATTTTTATGACAATGAAAAACTAAGAAACTTCATGAATACGAAACAGCACTCCAAAAAATTTAAAACAATAACCTATGAAGAGACAAAGAGAGGAACAATCCCATGAAGCCCAGCAGAATGAATTCAACTGGAAGACAAGAAATTAAATACAAAGGTGGAGAATGCAACAACAGAAAAATGTCATGACAAGGATAAATCAATACATATGAACTATAATCATCAATGTTACTGGTCTCACTTCACCAATCAAAAGAAATAGACTGGCAGAACGGGTCAAGAAGCAAGATCTAACAATATGCCACATACAAGAAACACAATGTATTCTGCACAAAAGGACCCTGAAAAAAAGCAGGAGCAGTATGCTATTTGCAGATCAAATAGATTTCAAATCAACACTAGTGAAGAGAGACAAAGAAGGACAGTACATCCTTGTAAAGGGAACAATCCAAGAGAAAGAACTGACAATCATAAATACATATGCACCAAATACTAGTGCACACAACTATGTAAAACAAATAATAATGGACATGAAAAATCAAATAAGCAATAGTACAATAGTTGGGGATTTCAATACCCCAAAGTCACAAATAGATAGATCAACTAGACAAAAAATGAGCAACAAAATACTAGAACTCAACCAAATTCTTAAACAAATGGACTTAACAAATGTTTACAGAATGTTCCATGCCACAGAGTCAGAATACACATAATTTTTTGCTGTACACAGGTTGTTCTCCAAAAGAGACCACATATTTGCTCATAGAACAAGTTTAACTAAATGCAAAGGAAATGAAGTTATCTCCTGTATATTTTCAGGTCATTGTGCAATGACATTGGAGATCAATAGCAAAAGAAACCACACGAATTTCATAAACACATGGAAATTGAAGAACATACTTCTGAACAACCAATGAGTCACAGAGGAAATTAAAGAAAAAAATCAGACAGTTTCTACAATTAAATGACAATGACAATTAACATATCAGAATTTATGGGACACAATGAAAGGAGTCTTATGAAGGAAATTCATAGCACTGAATACTCATATTAGGAAAACTGAGCAAGCTCAATTAAACAACCTAATACTAAACCTCAAGCTTCTATAGAAAGAAGAGCAGGAAAAACCCAAAGCTCATACAATGGAGAAAATTATAAACATTAAAGCAGAAATCAATGCAACTGAGTCTAAGAGAATGATACAAAAAATCAATGAAGCAAAGAGTTGGTTCTTCAAAAGAATAAACAAAATTGACAAACTTTTAGCCAACCTTATCAAAAAAAGGAAGGAAAAGAGTGAAATCCATGCAATTAGGAATGAAAAGGGTAAAATTACAATGGACCTAGCAGAAATTCACAGGATCATCAATACATAGTTTGAGAACCTCTATGCCAATAAGATAAAAAAAGAGAAGAAATTCACAGATTTCTAGCCACATATGAATTACCAAAGTTGAATGAAGAACTAAAAATTTTAAACAACCTAATATAAATAAATGAAATTGAAAATGCAATTAAAAACTAAACAAGTAAGAAAAGAAAAGCCCCTGTACTGATGGCTTCACATCTGAATTCTACAAGGCTAAAACTTGGAAACAGCCCAATTGTCCATCAACTGGAGATGGTAGAAAGAAAATGTGAGGGATTTTTTTATATATAAAATGGAGTACTACTCAGCCATAAAGAATGAGAAATTAGAGACATTTATTGCTAAATGGTGCACATTGAGGTGATACTCTTATGTGAGATAAATAGGACACACATGTGTAAATACCAAATAGTCTCTCTGGTGTGAGAGATTGGGGAAAGGAAAGAAGGGAATGGAATTAATATGAGAAAAATCATAAAATTTAAACAGAGTCTTTGTAAATAGGGAGGGATGGAGGGGTTTAAGGGAGGGCAGGGAATGCGGAAAAATAAGAACCAAGATAGGTTATGTAAAACTACAAATTTCCAATGATGAATATCAATAGATTGTATAACTAAAATGTACCAATAAAATTAATAAAAAAAAGACATTTGGAGAACTATTGCCACGACTGTTTAAACTCTTCAATAAAATTGAAGAAGATACAATACTTCAAATTCATTCCTGGAAGTAAGCATCATCTTGACCCCAAAAGCAAAGAAAGAGCCAACCAGATAAAGAGAACTATAGGCCAATCTCACTAATGAACATGGATCCAAAAATCCTCAATAAGATACTGGCAAAGAGAATGCAGAAGATTATCAAGAAGATTATATACCCTGACCATATGTGATTCATCCCAGGAATGTAGGTATGGTTCAACATATGCAAATCAATAAATGTAATACACTATATTAATAGAGTCAGGAGAAAAACCATATAATCACCTCAATAGATGTAGAAAAAGGGTTTGACAAAATTCAACACACATTCATTATTAAAACCCTATGAAAATTGGAATAAATGGTCTCTATTTCAACCTGATAAAAACCATCTATGAAAAGTTAGCATCATAATAAATCATCAAAAAACTGAAATCCTTCATGCTAAAATGAGGAACAAGGCAAGGATGTCCACTATCACCATTCCTGTTCAATATAGTTTTAGAAACATTAGCCACAGCAATTAGACAAGAGAAAAAAAAAGAATAAAGTTAGGAAACAAAAAATTTAAATTTTTATTAGTTGCATATGACGTGATACATTATATAGAAGAACCCAAGAACTTCACTAAAAGTCTTCTAGACTTAATAACCAAATTCAATAGAGTATCTGGATACATGGTCAACACAAAAATGAATACCCTTCCTGAACATAAACAACAGACTTACTGAGAGAGGATCTGCACGAATAACTCCTTTCACAATAGCATCCAAAGAAATGAAATACCTAGGAATCAACCTAACAAAGGAAATCAAAATCCTCTTCTCTGAAAACTGGAGCACCCTGAAAAAGGGAATGAAGAAGATATTACAAAATGGAAAGACATCCCTTACCCCTGGATAGGAAGAACCAATATAGTGAAAATAGCCATACTTCCAAAACTGCTATATATATTCAATGCAATCCCAATTGTAACTCCAATAGCACACTTCACAGAACTTGAAAAAACAATCTAAGAATTCATTGGGAGCAAGGAGAAAGATAGACTAGCAAAAGCACTTGTACGCAACAAAGACAAAGTAGGAGGCATCACAATCCCCAACTTGAAACTATACTACAAAGCTACTGTTATAAAAACAGCATGGTACTGGCAAAGAAGCAGACTTGAAGATGGTTGGAATTGATTAGAAGTTTCAGATAAACTCCAGACACACTTGGGCACCTCATCTTTGACAAAGGAGCCAAACATCCTCACTGGAAGAAAGATAGCCTCTTAAAAAATGACGCTGGAAAGATTGCATTTTAGGTTGCTAAAGATTAAAATTAGACCTATATCTCTCACCATGCACTAAACAAAAATTGAGATGGATTAAAGATCTAAATATTAAAAATAAATGCTGAACCAGCTGAAAGAGATATTAGATAGAACTATTGAAGAGATAAGTGTAGGTAAAGATTTTATAAACAAAACCTCAGTTGCCCATGAACTAGTACAGCAATCAACAAGTGGGATCTCTTCTTATTGAAAAGCTTCTGCACAGCAAGAGAAACCACCAGCAGTGTGAAGAGACAACCCACAATGTGGGAAAAAATTTTCACCTGCTGTGCCTCAGAAAAAGGTCTACTATCTAGAATCTATAAAGAATTTAATAAAAAACAGACCTCCCAAATTTAAAGGCCCAATCCAAAAATGGGCATCTGAAATGAACAGACATTTCTCTGACAAAGAAGTAGAAATAGCAAATAAACATATGAAAAAATGTTCAACATCACTGGTCATTCAAGAGATGCAAATGAAAACAAGGCTGAGATTCCACCTCACCCCAGAAAGAATGGCTGCTATCATGAAATCAACCAATAACAAATGATGGAAGAGTTGTGGAGAAAAAGAGCACTTGTTCATGGTTGGTCAGAGTGTAGACTGGTGGGTGCAACCACTGTGGAAATCAGTATGGAGATACCTCAAAAAACTAGGATTAGAGGTCCCATTACACCCAGCTATTCCCTTTCTGGGTATCTTCCCAAAAAGAATTAAAAGTATCATACCACAGCAATATATGTGCACCCATGTTCATACCAGCACAGTTTTTTTATAGCTAAAACATGGAAACAGCCCAATTGCCCATCAAATGGATACTGGAAAAATAAAACGTATTTTTTAAAATAAAGTGGAGTACTACTCATCCATAAAGAATGAGAAACTAGAGACATTTATAGCTATATAGAGGCCATACTCTTAAGTGAAATAAATACAACACACATGTGTAAATACTGAATAGTTTCTATAGTGTGAGAAACTGAAAGTGTAAATAAGGATCAAAATGTATAATAGATAATGTGAAATAAGAAGAAAAGATCCAAAAGGTCAGGGGAAATGGGAGGGGTAGGGAACAGGAAAGAAGGGAAAAGAATAAATATGAGAAAAAGAAAAAATGGAAACAAAGTCTTTGTAAATAGGGAGGGGTGATGGGATGAATGGATGGAAGGAGAACAGGACAAAAATAAGAACAAAGATACATGATGCAAAGTTACAAATGCCCAGCCATCCATCCTGCCGCTCTTAGTCCAGAGGTAGGGGCTTGCAGGCCACCATCCATCCTGCCCCTCCCAGTCAGGAGGAAGGGGCTTCTTAGACACCGTTCCACCACTTCCAGCTCAGAGGAAGAGGCTTCCAGGCTGCAGTCCTTCCTGTCACTCTCGGCTCAGAGGAAGGGGCTTCTGGGCCTCCGTACATCCCACTGGTCCCAGGCCAGAGGAAGAGGCTTCTGAGCCGCTGTCCTACTGCTCCCAACTCAGAGGAGGTGAGCCACACGGGTACCAACAGCACCCCCACCCCTGGGTGGAAATGAGAAGACACGTAAACAAGACTCAAAACCAGACTTCCAGATCACCTACAGCAACCTCAAAGGGAAATAAGATGGAACACTCTGATACTCAACCACCTGGACTCCATGAACTGGCAACAAAAGAGGATCTGGAAAAAAGGAAATCAGAAATAATTTCTCAGATAACAGCAGAGATTGGGCTGATAGTGCAAGACATGATTAATAAATCCAGTGAGGAGCTGAGGAACATGATGGAATCCCAACATAGGAAACAAATGGAATCAATAAAACAGATGCAAATAGATTTCCAGGAGATGAAAAACTCCATTGAAATTCTACACAGCAGAATGAGCCAATTTGAGGACAGAATTTCAGATATAGAATATAAGATTGCAACTAGTGACCAGGAAAATGAAAATTGCTTCAAAATTGTAAGGAAACAGGAGAAATCAATCCAGCAGCTGCAAGATGATGCAATGAAGAATAACATAAGACTGATCGGAGTCAAAGAAAAAACAGGAGAGAGTGCAGTTGAAATTAAAAAAAATGTTCACAGAAGTAATAGCAGAAAACTTCCCAACCAGGGGAAAAGAAGTTGACATACAGATAAGTGAGACACATAGGAATCCAAATAGCCTTGATCAAAAAAATCTACACATAGGAATATAATTGTTAAGAGTCTAGAAATGCAACAGAACAAAGTTCTACAAGCAGTAAGAGAAAAGAAACAAATCACATACAAAGGAAAGCCCATCAGAATCACAGCAGGCTTCTCAACACAAACCATCTAGGCAAGAAGAGCTTTCATTCCATGCCCTAAAGGAAAACAAACTCCAACCCAGATTGATGTACCCTGCGAAACTATCTTTCAAAATTGATGGAAAAATAAGGTACTTTCATGACAAAGAGCACCTTAGGAACTTCATGAATACCAAACCAGCACTCCAAAGAATTTTTAGACAATATCCTAGGAACAGACAATGAGATTCACAACCCCAGGAAGCACAGCAGAATGAAGCCATCTGGCATGACAAGAAATTAAAGGGAGAGAATCCAACAAAAAGAAAAAGTCATGACAATGATAAGTCAATACGTATCAGTTATATCTATCAATGTTAATGGTCTCAATTCACCAATCAAAAGAAATAGACTGGCAGAATGGGTCAAGAAGCAAAATCCAATAATATGCTGCAAACAAGAAACACACTTAATTCAAAAGGAAACTCATAGACTGAAAGTTAAAGGGTGAAAAAAATACTCCATGCCACAGGAACCCCCAAAAAGCAGGAGTAGCTATCCTCTTTAAAGATCAAGTAGATTTCAAACCAACACTGATTAAGTGACACAAAGGACACTACAGCCTTATACAGAGAACAATACAACAGGAAGACATGACAATCATAAATACCTATGCACCAAACCCTACTGTACCCAACTATATAAACAAATACTAACAGACAAGAAAAGTCATATATGCACTAATACAATTGTAGTGGGGGACCTCAATACCCCACTGTCACAAATAGATAGGCCAACTAGACAAAAAACAAGTAATGAAATACTAGAATTCAATTGAACTCTTGAACAAATGAACTTAACAGATATTTACAGAGTGTTCCACCCAGCAAAATCAGAATACACATTCTTCTCAGCTGCACATGGGCCATTCTTCAAAATAGACCACATACTCAAGCATAGAACATATTTAAGTAAGTGCAAAGGAATTGGAAGTTATCCACTGTATATTTATCAGACCATAGTGTGATGAAATTGGAGATCCATAGCAAAAGAAACCACAAAAATTTCATAAACACGAGGAAATTGAACAACACACTTCTGAATAGCCAATGGGTCACAGAGGAAATGAAAGAAATCAGACAGTTCCTTCAATTAAACAACAATGACAAAACCTATCAGAACCTAGGGGACACAATGAAAGCAATCTTACGAGGGAAATTCATAGCAATGAATACATATATTAGGAAAACAGAACAAGCCCAATTAAACAATCTGATGCTGAACCTCAGGCTTCTAGAAAAAGAAGAGCAGGGCAAACTCAAGCTCATGCAAGGGAGGAAATTATAAAGATCAGAGGAGAAATCAATGCAATGGAGACTAAGAGAACAATACAAAAAAACAATGAAGCCAAGAGTTGGTTATACGAAAGAGTAAACTAAATTGACAAACCCTTAGCCAACCTTGTCAGAAAAAGGAAAGAAAAGGCCCACGTCCATGCAATTAGAAATGAAAAGGGTGAATTTACAACAGACCCAGCAGAAATCCAGAGGATCATCAATACCTACGCTGAGAACCTATATGCCAATAAAATGGAAAACACAGAATGGACAGATTCCTAGATACATATGAATTACCAAACATGAATGAAGAAGACCTAAAAATTCTAAAGAACCCAACATCAACCAATAAAATTGAAAACGTAATTAAAAACTTATGAACTAAGAAAAGCCCAGGTTCTGATGGCTTAACTGCTGAATTCTACAAGACATTTAGAGAGGAACTACCGTCACTCCTGTTTAAACTCTTCAATGAAATTGAAAAGGAAGGATCAACATAGTGAAAATGGCCATACTTCCAAAACTGCTATATAGATTCAATGTATTTCCAATTGAGATCCCAGCAGCATACTTCACAGACCTTGAGAAAACAATCCAAAAATTCATTTGCAACAAGAAGAGACCCAGAATAGCAAAAGCAATTCTAGGGAACAGAGACATGGAAGGGGGTATCACAATCCCCAGCCTGAAACTATACTACAAAGCTACTGTGATAAAAACAACATAGTACTGGCAAAGAAACAGACCTGAGGGCCAGTGGAACACATTAGAAGATGCAGAAATAACTCCAGACACATTCAGCTATCTCATCTTTGATAAAGGAGCCAAACACCTTCACTGGAGGTAGATAGCCTCTTTAATAAATTTTGCTGGAAAAATTGGGTTTCAACTTGCCAAAGATTAAAACTAGACCTATTATCTCTCACCATGCACTAAACTAAAATTGAAATGGATTAAAGATATAAATATTAGAATAGAAATGCTGAACCAGCTGGGACAGAGATTAGGTAGAACTCTTGTAGACATTGGTGTAAGAAAAAATTTTATGAAAAAAAAACTCAGTTGTCCATGAACAAGCACATACAATCAACAAATGGGATCTCTTCTTATTAAAATGCTTCCTCACAGCAGGATAAACCACCAACAATGTGAAGAGACAGCCCCCAATGTCTGGAAAAATCTTCACCTGCTCTTCCTCAGACAAAGGTCTACTATCGCGAATCTATAAAGAAGTTAAAAAGATCAGACAATCCAAATTTAAAGACCCAATCGGAAAATGGGCATCTGAAATGAACAGACATTTCTCAGACAAAGAAGTAGAAATAGTAAATAAATACATGAAAAAATGTTCAACATCACTGGTCATTCGAGAGATGCAAATGAAAACAATGCTGAGATTCTGCCTCACTCCAGAAAGAATGGCTGCTGTCATGAAATCAACCAGTAGCAAATGCTGGTGGATCTTTGGGGGAAAGAGGAACACTGCTCCACTGGTGGTTTGAGTGTAGACTGGTGCAATCACTGTGGAAATCAGTATGGAGATACCTCAAAGAACTAGGGCTAGAGGTCCCATTTGACCCTGCTATTCCACTGCTGGGGATCTTCCCCAAAGAATTAAAAGAATCATACCACAGTGATACATGGGCACCCATGTTCATAGCAGCACAATTTGTAATAGCTAAAACTTGGAAGCAGCCCAATTGCCCCTCAACTGGAGACTGGATAAAGAAAATGTGGTTTTTTAATAAAATGATGTACTACTCAGCCATAACAAATGAGAAATTAGAGACATTTATAGCTAAATGGATGCACATTGAGGCGATACTCTTAAGTGAAATAAATAGGACACACATATGTAAATACCGAATAGTTTCTCTGGTGTGAGAAACTGAAAGTGTAAATAAGGACCAAATGTATAATAGGTAATGTGAAATAGGAAGAAAAGGGGCAAAGGGGAAGGAAGTGGGAGGGCTAGGGGAAAGGATAGAAGGGAATGGGATTAATATGAGAAAATGGAAACAAAGTCTTTGTAAATAGGGAGGGATAGAAGGTTGAAGGGAGGGCAGGGGAAGGGGGAAAAATAAGAATCAAGAGAGATTATGTAAAGGTGCAAATTTCCAATGATGAATGTCATTATATTGTATACCTAAAATGTACCAATGATTAGAATGAATAATTGATAATGTGAGATAGGAAGTAAAGGTCCAAAGGCTTAGCAGAAGTTGGAGGGACAGGGGAAAGGGAAGAATGGAAAGGAAAAATTATAAGAAGTGGAAAAAATGGAAACAAAATCTTTGTAAATAAGGAAGGGTGGTAAGGGTGAAGGGATGGCTAGGAATGGGGAAAAAATAGGAACCAAGATGCATCATGTGAAGGTACAAGTTCTCAATGAGAAATGTAAAAGTGTTGTATACCTAAAATGTAGCGATAAAAGAATTTTTAAAAAATAAGATAAAAATTCCCATGATGAATGTCATCATATTGTATACCTAAAATGTACCAATAAAATTAATGAATAAAAAAAGATGTATGATGTACTGGTACAAATTACCCATGAGGAATGCTATCATTATTTATATCTAAAATGTATCAATAAACTTAATTATTTATAATAAAATAACACCAAGTTAGCAATTTCAGTTATAGTTGAATGTTTTCTTCTTCCATTACATTTATATTAAACATATGAAAGATACTAATTTTCTTTGTTCCTTTCTTCTTTTGTTCTTCCTTCCTTCCTTCTTTCCTTTTTATCTTTCAAGTTGCTGAGGTGAAACTTCTACTTGTGATCCTCCTTCCTCAGCTTCCCTGATTGCAGAATTATACACATGAGCCACTTCCCCCCAGCCTGATTTGCTTTCTCAAGTCATGGAACCATTATTTGAAGCAATTGTTTTAGTTATGAAGATGAAATGCTCTGAATACACAGGCCTAATCAAAAAGAATATGACAGGAAATAATTTTGAGTGCCCACCAAAACAAAGCGAGAGATTTTCAAGTATACCACATCAGAGTAAGATTAATATACTCATATGTTGATGGGAGGTAATTAATTTATGCCTTTCTTGGAAAGCAACATTCAACTATGTATCAAGAAGCTTAAAATGTTTATAATAAACAACTACAACTCTATTTCTAGGGAATTTATCTTAAAGAAATATCCAAAGAATTAAGTGCGCAAAGTTTCTGTGAAAACATGTTTATCACAAGACATAACAAAATCTTAGAAAAACTTTAAGGCCCTGAATTAATTTAAAGTTTAAATAATATATGGAATACTTAAATGATAGAATATAATGTGTCATTAATTATGCTTTAACAAGTTTGTATTTGAGCAATTCAATTCTTTTATATTACATGGATTTCAATAATAAGACTCTATGTATTATTATTATCATTACACTATGACAACAAAGTTGTTTTATATATATATATGTATATGTTTGTGTTGTGTGTACACGATTTACAAAAAATATTTCTAAGAAGGTATCCCTAGATAACAGTATGCTGAGACAGATTTGCAGTATCACATGGTAATAGACTTATAAGCAAATTTTTGTATAATATTTTGTAATTTCCAAATTTTTTGCAATAAACATATATTACCTTTAAAATACTTTAATTTTCCTGATATATATGAAATATATTTCATAGTATTGGAATATTCTGTTGTAAAGAATGGAAGCCAAAACATAAAAAGCATCTATTGACCTAGCAACACCAATTGGTTCAAGCAGTGAGTACCTTCACAAGCAGGTTCGATAAGACACTTTGCCTACCATTAACCCATGGTTTATAAACTTACATTCCATTTGGGCTTAACTCTATTTCTGGCCAACATTTGGTACATATTTATCACTGAGCATAAGGGGAACTTGGGAATTGTATTTATTCAGTATAATATTTCTCTACTCCATTGTACTTCAGTATGCATTTTTAAAATGTGTCTATTTTTTTTACATAAATACATCATCACTTATTTAAAGATTGACAAAATTTCTGATTTTATGCTCAGAAAGATAACTTAAAAAGTGCAGGAAAAGATCAGAAAGACAATTAAAGGATAGGGCAGCACTCCGGAGAAGCTCCAGGAGCCCTTAACACTATTAGGATAGAAAAAAGGAGTAATTGGCAGAATCTTGGTTATCTAGTTAAGTGAGAGATTTACTCATGGAAACCAACCATTCTCCCTTTTATGGTGGTGGATTTTTTTACAGGTGAGATTTTCAATGCTAAAACAGTGAAAGTCTTGGGAAAAACAGAGTGGTTAGATATTCTCAGTCCAACAAAAAGAAGCTATCTTTGTCAAAGGAATCAACATACCCAATATTCTGTTCTCTGGCTTGCACATCCCACTGCATAAACCAAACTAGAAAATGAGAGCAAGTGTTCCATTTCATGTAAAACATACAGACAATCTTCTCTGGGAAGAAAATGGTTTGAGTAAATTAGGAGAGAAAAAATAAAATACATCAGCAGATTTTTCATATATCGTTTGATATTCAAGTATATCTCATCAGATATACTGATTGTCTAAAGAATATTTATTTGAATTTAATTAAATATAAATCTAACGCATTGCATTTAGTTTAATGTCTTTCACATTTTTAATGGTAAACATGTTTCCCTTGTTTTTTTCTTCACACTACTGACTTATTGAAGAGTGAATTTCAGTTGTCTTATATATTTTAATCATAATCTAGATATATTTGTTTTCCATGATTTTACTCAACTTTCTTCTACTTGTTTACTTCTAATAAATATGAAATCATCTACTCAGGTTTTATTAGGTCAGGGTTAAACTCTTTTGGGACGAATATATCATAGGTCTTGTTTTACAATTCATCTTGTGTCACATAATGAGAGATAATTAAAGGTTTTGATAAGTACTGATATCAAGAGTGCTCATTGACTTCAGATGATATCAGCATGATCCCTTTATTATTATATTTCCTATAAATCTTTAGTCTATTTTACTAATTGATGAGAACTGCCTGAATCAATTATTTTACTAGAGATTTCAACACAATTATTTTTCTAATGATGACATTTCTTCCATATGTGCTACTTGAAAATCTACTGCAAAGAAATCTTTTACTCATAAACTAGAGCTGTCCTTACATAAACAGGAAGTCCATACAAAATAATCATAATGAATTTGTAATTTTTCTATTGTCTATCTTAAAAGTAAAGTTATGGATCCCTATCTATAATGGTAACTGATGTTATTTTTGATTTTTCTGTTTTGAAGATCATTATGATAATGTTATATAATATATTATGTAGAATTTTTCTGGTAATGATTTAAGTATGTAATTGTTGTAAATTTAGCTTAATTTCATACTATAGAAGTTACATCAACTTGAATATAATATTAAAAAATATACATTCTAGTTTGTCCAGGAAAATTTCAGTTTGCTGCTGTTTTACTATCATAATTATTAATACTACCCCATATTTTGTTGAAATTGTGTCTTGATTTATAATTATGTGTTCACTTAGTATTAGGTGTACCACTACATTAATTCTATACCTTGAAGATTTCCAGCAGAATTGCAGAAATAGTTCACATAAATTAGACAAACCAAGAAAAAATAGGTGAAGGAGTAGAGATAGAAAGATAATGCATTTCCAGATAGGTGCTCTGGGACTCTATCAGCCTCAGTATTCTGAAGTTCTTTTAGAAATTTCTGGATGATACAATCATCTATTGGAATCTGGAAAATATTTGTTGATCCTATTCCTATCATATTTGTAATTAGGAGTATTGCATTTCTCAAATGCCCAGCTATTGATTAAATTCAGTTCACTTTGTTCTTGCTCTACTGTTATCCTAATGATTAATCTGTGTTGATCTAAAGTTAATTCAGTTGCCTCAGTGCATAACAACAGTAAAGTTAGGCATAGTATTCTTCCTTTTAAATTACAGGCCATATTAACACTTTTTATGTAAAAGAGAAGAAACTTTAGAGCTGGTAAGTAGCAATTTAAGGAATGTGCTAATCGTTAAGTGATATTTTATGAAGATGCTATTTTCTGAGGAGTAATTTTAAAAGGTTTTTTAGAATTTTGAAAATTTCTAGGAACTATGAGTTACTTTCATAAGATTTACAATATATACAAATGATAATTGATGCAGGATGAGAATGATTTAAAGCCCAGACAAAACAGCAGCACTTGTTTTTCTTTTTGTTCATCTTCCATAATAATTTCTCTAAGTGACCGTTTAACTCAAACCTTCTTCCTGCTAAATTGAATTTCATAGAAGGATCAATTTTCAGGGTCATGAGAAGAAAAGTAGTATCATGAAATGAACCAAAAAAAAATCAAGTAATTTTCAGAAGTCCTAAAATTCATATTTGCAAAAATGGTACTTTTTAAAAGAAAGCCAGTGGAAGACAAGATAAATAAAAATTAATTAAATGATTGGTGCATACAACAATCATAGAATTAAGAACTTTCTATTCCAATGACGGTGAATCTTTTAGAGCTTTCAGTGATACAAACAGCTTGCTGTGGCAATATTGCCATTGTTCTTTGCCTATGAGTTCTTTGATGAATATGACAGTGTACCTTAATATTCAACTTTAATAGGAGAGAGAAAATAACATGTAAATAGAATTAATAAAGAAGACACCGAAACTTTTGTTGTTGGCTAAAATGAAGCAAGTCACTACAATCTATTTACCCAATTGAAAAACAACAAAAACTCTGGACATAATACAAAATGAAAATGAATAGAAATACTTCAGAGTAAACAATGACAGGTAAGTGGCTTTTTCTGTTTGTTTGTTTTAAACATAATACATTTTCTTTATTTTCTGTCTCTGACTCAAGTGTAAACCTAGTCCCAGGAATGGATTTTGAAAAGCAAAACTTCTGAGAAACCATCTCTTAGTAGCTAGTGAAAAGAGAGAAAGGACTCTTGTAAGTTAGAGTGTGTGAAGAATCCCTGTGGTGTTCTATTTTACTTTCTCTGTATTTTTTTTCTCCTGGGCTTGACCAGAGGAAGTTTCCAAAGAAGAAGCTGCAGAGCTGCAATGGCACTATGGAAGACAATGCATCCACTTAAAATCCTGAATGAAAAATCTGTCTCTGTGATTATAGGACCTTTGAAAATGGGTCTCCTTTATTCAAAGAGTGTTGGAAGTACCCTGAAGGGAAATAACTAAAAAGGAGAGTTCTTCCAATTCTGTGTATGAATCAACACAAATTCAGGCATATCAACAAGCTATCCGCACATGGAACAGAGCAAAATAAAACTAACAGAAGCCTTAAGAATTGAACTGCAATACACAATGCTGCCCAAATCTTAGACTGCCATGGAGAGGGTCATGTATAGCCCAGGCCAGAAGCATATAGCAATATCTTTGAAAACTAAGCAGGCATTGGCATCTTTTCTCACATGGAGTGAGAAAGAACTTCTTGTCTGAGAGTGACTAGGTGGGTTGCCTAACATGCCAAAAGCAAAAACATCCTGGAGAGAATTTGAAGAGGACTATGAGTTTCACAACAAAGTTGAGGATGCAATCCCCAATTATATGACATTTAAGAACAAATAAATGTGTCTACTATTCAAAGAAAAATGAAAATAGATATTTAACCTAAATTAATGCAGATGATGGAATAAACATTCAACTTTATAAACATGTTGCGGAAGAGATGAAACCCTTGAAACAAGAGGAAAAAGTAATTCTTAGTAGAGAAATTACATGAAAGAACTATGAAAAACGTGGGAACTTCACAGCTGGAAAGAGATCTACTTTAGAAACGAGCGATTAGGCAGTGTGCTAAGAAAATTATTTTCTGGGCTGGGGATTTAGCTCAGTGGTTTAGCTGCCTAATGAGCAAGTGCAAGGACCTGAGCTCGATCCCTGGTACCAAAAAAAAAAAAGAAAGAAAATTATTTTCTGATAAATTCAATTTTCAAAATTTTCAGTGTTTGTGGAAGAATATTATTGAGTTTGTATATCTTTTACCAGAAATGCTTGGGTTGAGAAATATTTCAGAATTTGAATTTTTCAGATTTTAGAATATTTGAATATACATAATGAGATATCTTGGGGATAAGACCTAAATCTAAACATGCAATTCATTTATATTTCATATGCACCTTATATAGATAGCCTGGAGGAAATTTTATGCAAATACTTTTAGTGCACTTGTGTTTTTACTATGAGTTGTCATGAGGTCAGGTGTGGAATTTTCCACTTACAGAATCATGTCACTGCTTCAAAGTTTTGAATTCTGTAGTATTTTAAATTTTGAATTTTTAGATTACCAATGCTCAGCCAGTACTAATGTAGCTAGCAACACAGTGAAGTTATAAGGAGAAAACATGAGAATAAAATATAATACAGGTTGAAAGAATTGTTCTAGATTAGTCTTCAATTTTGGACAAAGTAACTTGCAGTGGCCTATTCTGCATTGACAAGAGAGGGCAAGCATGAAATTTATGTAGAACTATAGCATTACAGGATTGTGAGTCTTTTATATATCATGATATTTACAGCCATTGCATTATATTAAATAACAGAAAAGAAACCCAAAGTATAAATAATTTAAAGAGTCAAATAAAAGATAAATGATAAGAAATGGGGATACAGACTTTTTGGAGGTGGGAAGGGTTTCTGGGGATCGGAGGAGATAAAAGAGAGAGTAGGGAGAGGGAAAGTAAAAAGGGTCAAAATGATATGTATGTGTACCAATTTCCCACAATTAATGTATTGATTATGTGTCATAAAGTCCTAATAAGAAAACAGAAGGTGCAGATAAACTTTAGAACATTGGCGAGGCGGTAGAATTACTTTCCTGTAGTTGTTCCCCCACAGAAACTTCAATTTAAACAACTATCAAACACATAAAAATACCTTCACAAGAGCTTAGACAATCAGCTGAGAAATTACCATGACTAGTGACTAGGTAAATCACAGAATAAGACACACTGAAGTGCATGGGAAGCACAGTTTACATTATGAAAATCAATCTATCACTTCTACCCTAGGCAGCACAGCATGGAGAGAGAAAAGTTTTCTTTGAAGAAAGGAAGTACAGGACTTAAACTTGCACACTAATATTGGAGCTTCTCTAATAAAATTCAACACTAAGCAAGGTCCCACTTGCCCAGATTCCAGGCCAGTCCCCACTGAGCCTTCTGGCTTTTCACAGCACTATGCAGGATCCCAGAGGCCCAGGCTCCAGGCCAACATGGCACAAATGATCTTAAAGCCCACTCTACTTCTAGACTGACCACAGTGGTGCCAGGCTGGCCTTCATTGCACTGGACTTTGGGCCTACTTTAACATCTGAAAAGCTTCCAAAGACTAAGGCCCTAGGCTCTCCTGTAGATGCAGTTTATTCACCTGCCATATTGGACACAGACTTATAGATTACCCTCAGCATTAGGCTTTCCTCCATAGCCCCAGGCTTCAGGTTTATAATATACCATATTAACACCTATAATCCTAGTAACCAGGCTGGTACTCACTGATACAACGCTGGATTCTGTAGATAAAAGCTCCTATCTTTATCAGTTCTATCTTAACCCTTGTGGCTCCAGCCCTTATGCCTATTAGAGTTTGCAGATGAGCCCAGAGCCAGGTTGTCTCACACAACTCCATTCTCCAGGCCTGTACACATGCTAAGCTCCATCCCTCTGGCCTAAGCTAGCACTCTCCACTCTTGCCAGTGCCAGTCTTGACCTTGAATCCCCCCCCCACTACTATAGCTGAATCCTCTGACTCCAAACTCCAGAAAACCCGAAGTTCCGGTTGTTTCTCTCTGAAACAAAGTCCAAGAATATTCCTGTGGATCTCAGTGCTAGGCCAGCTCTTATGGATCCAGTGTGGATGGGTACTTGTGTAGATCCAGCTTGTGTAGGTACAGTTCCTGTACCTCTAGGTACCAAGCTGGGACTCCTGATCCCAGGCTCTAGACCCAGAACCCATTGTTGCCTTATTATTAGGCTAGCTCTAGGTGTCAGGTCAGACACACTGTAACCAATTTCCTGTGGACTCAAGATCCAAGTATAACCCTGCAGACCTAGGGTCTAAGCCCAACCCCATCAGACCTCAGTGCCAGACAGGTTCTCATGGACTGAGCTCTCTGGACAACGTTTGTAGACCCAGGCTCCGATCCACTCTTATGGACTCAAGAACCAGGCCTGATCCTACGAATTAAGTCTAAAAAGGTATCCCAAGACCAGGCCAGTCTTCCTGAAGATTACAGCAAAGTCTTTCCATGGATCATGCAAAATAGCCTTCCTAGCATTTCTGGACTGGTATATTGGTAAGGTCTTTCCCAGACAAAGGCAGTCTACAAAGGGTGGAATAAAACCTTACTTCTTCAAATATGCAAACACCAACCCATGTCCAAAAGGATTAAAAACAATCAGGGAATCATAGCATCATTAAATAAGCAAAAGAATGTACCCATAATCAACCCTAAAGAAATGGAGATGTATGAACTGTCTAAGAAATAATTTAAAATGACTATTTTAAGTAAACTCAGAGGATTTTAAGAAAACACAAAACATTTTGATAATATAAAAATAATACATTTACAAAATGAAAAAAAAATAAAATGAAATTTTAAAAATCAAACAAAAATCTGGGCCTGAAAAATACAGTGAAGGGAATGAAAAAGTATAATAAGGAGCATCACAGCAGAATTAAGACAGTGATAGAATCTGTCAGCTTGAAGAAAGTTTAATTGAAAATACAAAGCCAGAGCCTGCAATTTAGCTCAGTGGTGCCGCACCTGCCTCACAAGTGCAAGGTCCTGAGTTCCATCCCCAGTACCAAAAAAAAAAGAAAAAGAAAATACAAAGTCAAAGGAGAAAATAAATTACAAATTCAAGAAAGCTTACAAGATTTGTGAGATCAAAAAAGTAAATATCTGAATTATAGGAGTTAAAGAAGAAAGTGACACAAGGCTAGGCAATAAATTTAAAGATATTAATAGCAGAAAACTTCTTAAATCTGGGAAAATATAGTAGTATCCATGCATACAAAAGCCAATGGTTTCTGGATTCAATCCAAACAACATTATACTGAGGCATGTAATCAAACTGTCAAAAATAAAGAAAAAAGAGGAAATTCTAAAAACAGCAAAGAGAAGAGACAGATGATGTCTAAAGGATATTTCAAAAAAGCTAGAAGAAGAGGGGGCGTAATATATTCAGGCTACTAAGGGGAAAAAAACTGTCAAAAATTCACTTTACCCATAAAAGCTATACATCAGAAATGAAGAATACTGACTACCTCACAAAAGCAATAGTTGAGGGAGGTTATCACCATTACACTTTACTTATAAGAATACTAAAAAGTGTTCTACAAGCTGAAGGAAAACAATATTAATTAGTGACACAAAAACATAAGAAAGTGTTAAAGTCATTTGTAAAAATAAGTACACAAATTCAGAATACTCTAATACTGTAATGCTTACAAAAGTGTTACACCAAAAATGACCTTCAGAACTCTAACAGGCTCAAAGGAGGTGGCGCCTGATCAGAAGAGGTTGAACACTGGTGGTGTGGCCAAAAGCATGTATCTCCCTTCCTGGCTCCTGCCTTCACTAACTCTGCTTCCTGATTGCCTTGACACGAGCAGCTTTTCTTACACTGTGCCTTACCATTTCTGCCTCAGAGCCAGCTGACCATGGTTTGTAACCATGAGGCAAAACAGTCTTCTCCTCCTTTAAGTTGTCAGGGTCAGGTATTTGTTGCACTACTAGGGAAGTAAGTAACACAGTAAGTCATACATCTTAAGTGTTATGGCTTATGTCTAGATATGCCCCCAAAGCTTCATGCAGTCATAAGTAAGGCTTTTTCAAAGGTGACTAAATCTAGAGTGTGTGACTGATTCATGGTACATTGCTAGGATTAAGGGTGCTAGGATTAATCACAAAGAAAAACAGATAAAGAGAAAAGGAACATAGGGCCATGAAACAAGCAGAAAACAGATACTGAAATAGCAGTAATAATCCTTATCTGTGATTAACTATCTTGATAAAAAATGCATTAAATTATCAAAATAGAATACATAGAATGGATAAATAGATTTTTTTAAATGACCCCAACTTTATGCAGCCTATAAAGACTCTAATTTTTTCTGAGATGAGACTCATTAGCCTAGAACTTATGATCCTCCTGCATCCATCACTCAAGTACATGGAATTACAAGCATTGGCCACCATGCTAGTTTTTCATTTCACCTTTGGTATCATACATGGAGTTAAAGAGACAAGGAAATATACTCCAAATAGAAACACAACGTGAACAGGGTAGCTGTGTTTATATAAGAAAAATGTACCTTATGTCATAAACTGTCAAACAAGACAAAGAAGTTCATTATATAATGATAAAGGGGTCAACTAATCAAGAGATTATAACTATTATAAGTATATGTACTTCTAACATTGAAACACCAAAATATATAAAGCAAACATTAATTTCTGAGGAATAATAAGTTATAATAAAATAATATTAGTGGACTTCAATATCGCACTTTTAACAAAGATGCACATGTAAAATCATTAAGAAAATATCAATATGAAAAGATAAATCAATCAGAGGAATTTGGAAAATTTATAAATACAAAAAAATCAAATGGAATGTTTCTGAGTAGACAGTGAGCCAATGAAGATGATAAATGGAAATTTAAAATAACATTAGAATAAATGAAAACACAAATACAAAATACCAAAACTTATGGCATGCAGTAAAAGCAGGTCTAAGGGGAACATTTTTAGAGTAATAAAACCTTATATAAAAAAGATATCAAATATATAATTTAATCTTATACCTCAAGGGTTTATATAAAAAGAGAACAAGGTCATTCTGAAGTTATTAGAAAGAAAAAAATAGTAAGTATTAAAGCACAAATGAATGAATCAAAGATAAAAAAACTAATAGAAAACATTAGCAAAACTCAGGACTGATTTCTTGAAAACATAAAATTTATAACATTTAGCATGACTACAGAATAAAAAGAAAAGAAAAAACAAATAAAATTATAAATGAAAGAGTGGGCTTTACAATTTATACCATTGGAAAGCAAAGACACAACTATAAATATCCTCCAAACAAATTGGAAAATGTAGAAGGAATGTGTAAATACTAAGATACCTATGATGGTCATTAAAATTGAAATTACATAGAGGCTACATTACAGTTCCTATTTGGAACCAAAGCCAATTCAATTTGTCCAATGAGCCTACTCTATTTTAATACAAAAGTCGCCCTATCACTTTGGTAGAGGCAACTGACCCATCAGATACACAAATACCAATATAGGGAAGTAGGAAGGATGAAAAAATCAAGGTAATATGATCCCCCAAAAACATTACACTCTCTAACAACAGATACCAAGAAAAAGAAGTTGATGAAATTCTTGGAAAATAGTTCAAAACAATAATTTCAAGGAAATTTAAGGAGATAGAAGAAAATACAGAAAGAATATTCAATTAATTAGGAAGATAATTCATGAAATGAATAAAAATTTTAGCAAGTCAAAAAAATAAGAAAATACTAATTTTGGAGCAAATGTACTGAAAAAATGAAATTCAAAACACAGTTGAGAGCCCATCAGCAGACTGCAAAAGGCACACAAATGAATTTCTGTGCTTGAAGACATGTCTTTTGAAATAGCCAAATAGAAATTTCAGAAGAATGAAGAAAACCTTCAAAAATTCTGTGAAACAATGAATCAAGCAGGCATTCTCATTACATGCATTTTAGAAGAAGAGAAGAAAAAATGCATTGAAAGCCTATTTAATGAAATAATTGCTGAAAGTGTCCCAAATTTGAGAAAAACTTGAATGTTTAAGTCTATGAAGCTGAAAAATCACCTAATACATTTGGACAAAAAGATGCATTTTGGGGTATACTATAGACAAGCTGCTAAAAATATAAAACTAATGAATTATAAAACCAGCAAAAATTGTATCAAATCACATATAAGGGAATCTTTATTATACTAAGAGGAGACCTGTTAATGGAAACTTAGAGGCCAGGAAAAATGGGATGATATATTCAAAATCATGAAAGAAAAATTACCACCCAAGAATCTTATACCTAGCAAAGCATGTTTGAAAATGAAAGAGACATAAAGATTTTTCAATACAAGCAAACAATTTTGAGGGAGTTTATTACCACTAATCTGGTCAAAGAAGAAATGCTGGGTGAATCCTACAACAGAAGTAACAGGATGGTAAATACCATCACGAAAATAACTGAGTAGGCCAAACTCAATAGTAAACCAAACTCATAAAAGAAAAAAAGAAGAGCATCAAGGCCCATCAAAGAAGACAACTACCAAATCACAAAGATTAAAAAGAGAGGATAAAAGGATACACAAAGCAACCAGAAAAGCAAATGGGAAATGAGAAAAGTATCTATTATTAAAATAATACTGAATGTAAATTGATTAAATCCTGCAATTAAAGTATAGAGACTAGGTGAAAGGGTTAAAAAAATTCTTATTATATGCTGCCTAAAGGAAACTCACTTTACCAGAAAGATTAAATATAGAATGAAAGTGAAGGGATGGAAACAAAACTATACCATGCAGATGAAAACTCAAACCAAACCAGAATAACTATTTTTATATCAGGCAGAATACACTTTAATTAAAAAAATGTAAAAAGAGGCAAACAATGTCACTGTATAATGATAAAGGGAACAATTTCACAAATTTAAAGAATAATTTTAAATGTATATTTACTCAATTCTGGAGCATCACATTATATAAAAAATTAACACATCTAAAATAATCATAGACACTGAATTATCTTAGGAGGGGACATCACCACCCCATTTTTTCAATGAACAGATTATCGCAACAAAAAATATACAAAGAAACATTGGAGTTCTACTATACTACCGAACAAACGGACCTATAAAACATTTACAAAACATTTTATAAAACAGATGAAGAATATCCATACTTTTCATAAGCATGTAGAATGTTTTCCAGGGTGAGACTGACTATATGTCAGGCCACAAAAAAGTCCCTTCCAATTAAAAGAAAGTTTGAATTAATAGCCAGTATTCTTTCTAACCACAATGCCATAAAATTAGAAATAAACAAAGGGGACTTTTAACAAACTTGTATAATTTATGAATATTCAAAATCTCTGTTGAATGACAAAAAAGCCAATGAAAACATCATTTTAAAAGTCTTTTTGAAACATAAAAATGAAAACACAACAAATGAAATTCTATTGGATATAGCAAAAGCAGTACTGATAGGGAAGTTGGTTTTGGTAGCTTCATGTTACTGAAACAAAATAGTAGAGGAAATTAACTTGGAATGATTATAGGCTAATTTTGTCCCATGACTCTTGAGGTTCAGGTATATGATTGAGTGGCCTCATTAGCTTTCGGCTTCTGATGAGGGCAACACATGATGGCAAATGTAGGTGGGACTGAAAATTACTTTCATGAGCCAGGAAACAGAGAGACTGAGGACTGGGATCCCACAATCCCCTTCAAGGACATGCCACCAGAGACCTAAGGACCCCTCACTAAGGTCTGTATCTGAAAAGTTTCACAGCCTCTTAATAATGCCACCCTGGGTAACATGAAATCTGAGGGATGGGAGCATTCACCAAAAACATAGCAGAAGTATATAGCAACAAATGCATACATCACAGCATAGAAACTTTTAAAATAAAAAATCTAGTTGCATGTTAAAGAACTAGAAGAGCAACATGACACCAAACCTAAAAGAAGAAGGAGAAAAAGGAGAAGGGCGGAAGCAGCAGCAGAAAAATAACAAAGATAAAGATCACAGAAGGAATAAACAAAATAGGACTGAAATATATAACATTTCCATAAAATGAAGAGTAAGTTTTTTGAAAAGGTAAATGAAATGGACAAATATTTCGGTAGACTAACCAAGAAAAAAAAAAAGGAAGACTTGAAATAAAATCAGAAATGGCAAAGACATTATCACTGATACCACAGAAAGACAATAAATCAGAAGAGATTATTATGGAAAATTATATTCCTACAAATTGGAAAAACTAGATTTAATGGATAAAATTAAACCAAGAGGAAAATATTTGTTATGTATTACTGACACATATGAATAAAAAATGAGAAAAAACTCATTAAAACCAGTAACAAATAATAATGTTGAATTAAGAATAAAAGTCTCCCCAGGTGTGGTGGTGCATGCCCATAATCTCAGCACTTAGGGAGCTGAAGCAGGAGGATTGCAGCAAGTTTGAGGGTAGTTTGGGTTACATAGGGAGTTCAAGACCAACCTGAACTACATAGTGAGACCCTGTCTCCTCCCCTCAAAAAAAGAATAAAAATTCTCATAACAAAGAAAATGTTATGATGCATTCATTAGATGTTAGATACATTGAATACTGAATTCTACTAAATCTCAAAAAATGGGGTAGATATGTAAATATATGCAGAGACTTTTGATCATGTCTACTGATCGTGTGTGTCTCTGCATATGTTTATATATCTACCCCATTTTTTGACATGGCTAGACAATGTGTTTATAGTTCCTCTTATTCACTTTAGGTTTGTACAATTAGAAACCTCAAATACTAAATAGATTGTTAAAAAATAACTGTTCATATTGCTTTTCTCAAATAATTTCTCTAAAATTACAATCAGTCACTGCATTTTCTTCACACATCTGTTTCCTAAAATGCAGGTAGATTTATGTCGCTCCTATTTTCTATTGCGCTGAGAAGTTGGTGTTATATATGTAAAAGAATTAGTAAATGGTCTGAATTTTTAAATTTTTGATCAGTTAAAGTGATATCACATGAGAATAGCCTGTAATTCATATCTGAATTTAGAGAAAGTTCTTGGTTGAAGAATAGTTTGAAATTTTGTAATAAAGTTCTGCCTTAATCGCTGAGTCAGAATTTGCTGAATTTTTTTATTTTGAGCTAATTACTAAGAAAGTTTTAAATATTTAAAAGATTGAGATAACTATTACAAAAAGGATACATATTATTTAACCATTATTGAAATGAATTGGTAAAAGGGCAAAAGGACCAAATTTATTCGAAAACTTGAGGCACCCCTCCTTGTGACTTTTAACTGCTCTGAGACAAAATGTGAAGATTTCCTAATCCTCTTACACAAGTTTAGCTGCCAAGCAGCATGCTTACTCATGGTGTTCTCAGATAAGTGAATTTAAAGACATATGTTAGGAAGTGGGCAGGGAAATGGATTTGGAATCCTAAGAATTCTGTTTCAAGATGGAATCAGAGGAAGTTATTTACATAAGTGATTTCTGGTACTTACTAGAATTGTTAGTCCAGGAGGAGTGAGGATATAAGGACAACCTTCAAGTGCTTGGGAGATAGAAGTTCTTGTCTGGAGAAGCCTAGATGAAGAATTTGGACTAGAGGCAGAGATAGTTTCTCCTTTAGACCACTCAGAAAGAACAGACCTGCTGATCCCATCAAGCATAAAGAAAATGTGGATTTTCCATGTCTTTCTGAGGAAATAACAAATAGAGATGACTAAGAAGATCCCTGCCTTACATTTAAGCTTTATATTTAAACATTAAAATAGAGTTATTTTTTATATCTTTGGAATTTTCCACAGCTTTGAACTTCACTTAGGTCAAAAAGAGCCTTTTGGCCATTTTTTAAAGGACACCTTATTGCACAAACCATTTCCCCCATCCTCTTTGCCATTGTGGAGATTAAATTTGGTAGCTGACTTGTGCTAGGCAGGCACTCTATCATTGCACTAAATCCCCAGCCTGAATTTGCCTTTATAATTACATTGTAGTAAGTGGTACCTTCTTTCTCTGAATATCCTAAGTCATTACTACTCAAAAATTAAATGAGTCCAGTGTGTATCTGTAGCCCCAGCTACTCATGAGGCTGAGGCAGGAAGATTGATTGTTTGAGCCTATCAATTTGAGGCCAGGCTGGACAATATCTTGAGACCACAACTCAAAATAACTAAATAAAAATAAAAATAATGAGGAAACATTAGAATATATAAACCTTTTTTAAAGAAATTAAGCTATGACAACAAAATGCAGCATGGGAAAGAGCCACTAGAAAATGATATGGCAGGCTGAGGATGTAGCTCAGTGGCACCTTGCCTGCCTGGCAAGCACAAAGGTCCTGAGTTTGATCCCCAGTACCGGGAGGAAAAATGATGTGGCAAAATAACTGGGTAGGAAATGATTAAAGCTTTCATTGATTATTTTCATGTACATATCAGTGTAACTTTGGCCTTGTAAAGAGAAAGTAAATTCTCATTACTCAGAGAACAATCAAAGGACATTTTACTTAACCAAATTTTGGAGGAGTTTAAACTGAAAGGAGGCAAAACACATGCACAAAAGTCCATAGCAGACTATATGAGAACATTATTAAGCATCTGCCTAAGCGTACTTGAAACATGTACTTCAGAAAAATGTGGTCAAAATAGCTATATCTTCAAAAATATATTGATATTTCATTTTCTCTTCAAAACTCAAAATGATATCAGTTTGTATAAACAAACATTCAGTGCCAAACATAAATAACTTATATTCTAATAATTAATTTGTATTAAAAAGTTGGTTTCTATGGTAAAATGAGTTTTGAGTTCCAATAGTCTAGCTACTTGGTGCTTAAATATTTGAGCTCTAACCGAAATATCTACTTATAGCAGTATTTAAATAATATATAACTGCCAGTGTCGTATATTTTTATGGGTGAAATCTGTTTGAGTTATAACTTTGGGTGTCACAAATGTTTGTGGCCAAGTCTAAAATAACATATATACCAATCCGAATAATCTCATAATTTTGTGAAGTACAGTTGAGAAAAATGTTTGACATATAAAACTAGGTGAGATTTTGAAGGTTTTGAAGTTGACATAAAAAGCTTGCTGCCAAATATGTCCTCTGAAAGAGCCAAAATCTATGCTCTACATATTCATTAAAAGCCTACCCCAAATTCCTGTAAACAACATGGAGTAATGATATATTTCTCCCTGATATATTGGATAAGTGAAATACTACACACAAAGCACAAAAGTGTCTAAACTAGAATAATGGTAGAGATTATGACATGTGAGACATGTCAACAACTATACAGTAGGCATTTTTCTATCTTGTTCATTACCAAAAATCTAGAACACAGAGTATATTCAGCAAATAATGTATGCAAAATGAACTTGGGAACTGATTATATTTGAAATTGGACAAATGAATCAGTGGAAAGGAGCAACAAAAGTTTCCAATGTTCTGAGCAAGGATGACTTTTGGTTCAGTTACCAGTTTGGGTTGTATTTCTGAGAATTCTTGGGTGTACTTAGGAAAATAGAATGATCTCATTGTAGCCCTTTTTTGAGAATGACACTCACAGCTATATCCCATAAAACAAATAGTTGAACGTATCCAGCAGGTATTTGGAAGACTTTATACTCTTAACTACAAACATTATACTTATGTGGTGAAATAATGTGTTTTACTTTCTGTGCATTAAGTATAAAGAGATGATGAAGTAGTTTAGAGATGTTTATCTATTATAAAATATATACAACATGAAAATATATTGTCATTTTAGAAAATTACATAGAAGTTTCAATAACACCAAATATATAGGAATATATATATTTCAAGCAAATAATTAAAATTACTGGTCTTTCAGCCCTAAATGCAATGCAAACACCTGTATTTGAAACTATCAATGTAAATTAAAATGATTTCAAAGCTTTATTGTCTTTTCTATGTTATAATAGGAAGGAAAAAGGGCTGGGAATTTAGCTCAGTGTTTCCAGCACCTGCTTCACAAGCTCAAGGTCCCGAGTTCAATCCCCGGTACCAAAATAATAGGAAAGGAAATAAGATTTTCAATTTTTTATCCCGCTGAAGACAGGCAGGACTGTGCACTCACTACGGAGTTCCCACATCAAGGGAAACATGCTGAATCACCCCGCTGCAGACAGGCAGCCACCTGGTTCCACACTACAAAGACGCAGAGGACACCAGACCACCAGACCAAGATACTGAGTCCGGCTGCTCCCGGGTCAGAGGAAGGGAATTCCCGGTCACCATCACTTCCACTGATCCCAGCCCAGAGGAAAGGGCTTTTGGGCCACCTTCTGTCCCACTGCTCCTGGCCCAGAGGAAGGGGCTTCCGGGCCACCAACCCTCCAACTGCTCCCAGCCCAGAGGTAGGGGCTTCTGAGCTGCCATCCCACTGCTCCTGGTCCAGAGGAAGAGGCTTCCTGAACACCTTCCCTCTGGCTGCTCCCAGCCCACAGGAAAGGGCTTTTGGGTCACCATCACTACTGGTGCTCCCGACCCCTGTCCCACCTCTATCAGCTCAGAGGAGGTAATCTGCGCAGGCGTTAACAGCCCCCCACCAGAGTCAAAATGAGAAAACACATAAATAAGGTTCAAAACCAGGCTTCCAGATCACCTACAGCAACCCCAAAGGGAAATGAGATGGAACACTCTGATACTCAACCACCTGGACCCACTGAACTGGCAACAAAAGGGCATCTGGAAAAAATGAAATCAGAAATAATTTCTCAGATAACAGGAGAAATTGTGCCCCTACTGCAAGATATGATTAATAAATCTAGAGAGGAAATCAGGAACATGATGGAATCCCAACATAAGAAACAAATGGAATCCATAAAACAGATGCAAATAGATTTCCAGGACATGAAAAACTCCATTGAAAGTCTACAGAGCAGAATGAGCCAATGTGAGGACAGAATTTCAGATATAGAAGATAAGATTGCAATTAGTGACCAGGAAATGAAAACTTGCTTCAAAATTATAAGGGAACATGAGAAATCAATCCAGCATGCTAAATGATGCAAAGAAAAATAACATAAGACTGATTGGGCTCAATGAAGAAACAGGAGAGAGTGCAGATGACACTAAAAATATCTTCACAGAAATAATGGCAGAAAACTTCCCAAGCAGGGCAAAAGAGCTTGACATACAGATAAGTGAGGCATACAGGACTCCAAATAACCTTGATCAAAACAAATCTACACATAGGCATATAATTGTTAAGATTCCAGAAACACAACAGAAGAACAAAGTTCTCCAAGCAGTCAGAGAAAAGAAACAAATCACATACAAAGGAAAGCCATCAGAATCACAGCAGGCTTCTCAACACAAACCATCTAGGCAAGAAAAGCTTGGAGTGACATATTCCAAGCCCTAAAAGAAAACAGCCTCCAACCCAGATTGATGTACCCTGCAAAATTATCTTTCAAAATGGATGGAGAAATAAGATATTTTCATGATGAAGAGTACCTTAGGAACTTCATAAATACCAAACCAGCACTCCAAAGAATTTTACACAATATCCTAGGAACAGATATTGAGGATCACAACTCCAGGAAGCAAAGCAGAATGAACCCATCTGGCATGACAAGAAACTAAATGTAAAGAGGGAGAACCCAACAAAAAGAAAAAGTCATGGCAATGACAAGTCAATATGTTTCAGTTATAACCATCAATGTTAATGGGCTCAATTCACCAATCAAAAGAAATAGACTGGCAGAATGGGTCAAGAAGTAAAATCCAACCATATGCTGCATACAAGAAACACACTTAATTCAAAAGGAAACTCATAGACTGAAAGTTAAAGGGTGGAAAACAATAATCCATGTGACAGGAACCCAAAAAAAGCAAGAGTAGCTATCCTCTTTGCAGATCAAGTTGATTTCAAACCAACACTGATTAAGAGAGATGAAGAAGGACACTACATCCTTGTAAAGGGAAGAATCCAAGAGGAAGAGATGACAATCATAAGTATCTATGCACCAAATGCTAGTGCACCCAACTATATAAAATAAATACTAACGGACATGAAAAGTCATATATGCACTAATACAATTGTAGTGGGGGACCTCAACACCCCACTGTCACAAATAGGTAGATCAACTAGACTAAAAATATGTAATGAAATACTAGAACTCAATCGAACTCTTGAACAAATGAACTTAACAGATGTCTACAGAGTCTTCCACCCCACAAAATCAGAATACACATTCTTCTCAGCTGCACATGGGTCATTCTCCAAAATAGACCACATACTCACACATAGAACATGTTTAAGTAAATGCAAAGGAACTGAAGTTATCCCCTGTATATTATCAGATCACAGTGCGATGAAATTGGAGATCCATAGCAAAAGAAACTCAAAAAATTTCATAAACAAGTGGAAATTGAACAACACACTTCTGAATAACCAATGGGTCACAGAGGAAATTAAAGAAGAAATCAGACAGTTCCTTCAATTAAATGACAATGACAATACAACATATCAGAATCTATGGGACACAATGAAAGCAGTTTTAGGAGGGAAATTCCTAGCAGTGAATACACATATTAGGAAAACAGAATGAGCCCAATTAAACAACCTGATGGTGAACCTCAAGCTTCTAGAAAAAGAAGAGCAGGACAACCCCAAAGCGCATACAAGGGAGGAAATTATAAAGATCAGAGGAGAAATCAATGCAATGGAGACTAAGAGAATGATACAAAAAATCAATGAAGCCAAGAGTTGGTTCTTCAAAAGAATCAACAACATTGACAAACCTTTAGCCAACCTTGTCAGTAAAAGGAAAGAAAAGGACCAAATCCATGCAATTAGGAATGAAAAGGGTGAAATGACAACAGACCCAGCAGAAATCCAGAGGATCATCAATACCTACTTCCAGAACCTATATGCCAATAAGATGGACAACACAGAAGAAATGGACAGATTCCTAGATACATATGAATTACCGAAGTTGAATGAACAAGACCTAAAAATTCTGAACAACCCGATATCAACCAATGAAATTGAAAATTTAATTAAAAATTTATCAACTAAGAAAAGCCCGGGCCCTGATGGCTTCACTGCTGAATTCTACAAGATGTATAGAGAGGAAATGCGGCCACTACTGTTTAAACTCTTCAATGAAATTGAAAGGGAAGCAATACTCCCAAATTCATTCCTGGAAGCAGGCATCACCTTGATCCCCAAAGCAGAGAAAGACCCAACTGAAAAAGACAACTATAGGTCAATCTCACTAATGAACATAGATGCAAAAATCCTTAATAAGATAATGGCAAACAGAATGCAGAAGATCATCAAGAAGATCATACACCCTGATCAAGTGGGATTCATCCCAGGGATGCAGGGATGGTTCATTATATGAAAATCAATCAATGGAATACACTATATCAATAGAGCCAAGGACAAAAACCATATGATTATCTCCATAGATGCAGAAAAATCATTTGACAAAATCCAACATGCATTTATGATAAAAATCCTACAAAAAATTGGAATAGATGGTCTCTACCTCAAACTGATAGAAACCATCTATGAAAAACCAACAGTCAATATCATACTAAATGGTCAAAAACTGAAATCCTTCACACTAAAATCAGGAACAAGACAAGGATGTCCACTATGACCACTCTTGTTCAATATAGTTTTGGAAACATTAGCCACTGCCATTAGACAAGAGAAAGAAATAAAAGGAATAAAGGTAGGAAATGAAGAAGTCAAATTATCATTATTTGCAGATGACATGGTACTCTATATAGAAGACCCCAAGAACTCCACCAAAAGTCTTCTAGACTTAATAACCAACTTCAGTCAAGTAGCTGGTTACAAAGTTAACACACAAAAATCAATAGCTTTCCTCTACACGAATGACAGACTCACTGAGAGAGAAATAGGGCAAATAATTCCTTTCACAATAGCATCCAAAAAACTGAAATACCTAGGAATCATCCTAACAAAAGAAATCAAAGAGCTCTTCTCTGAAAACTATGGCACTCTGAAAAGAGAAATTGAAGATGATATCAGAAAATGGACAGACATCACCTGCTCCTGGGTAGGAAGGATTAACATACTGAAAATGGCCATACTTCCAAAACTGCTATATATTTTTAATGCAATTCCAATTGAGATCCCAGCAGCATACTTCATAGACCTTGAGAAAACAATCCAAAAATTCATTTGGAACAAGAAGAGACCCAGAATAGCAAAAGCAATTCTAGGTAACAGAGACATGGCAGGAGGTATCACAATCCCCAACCTGCAACTCTACTACAAAGCTACTGTGATAAAAACAGCATGGTACTGGCAAAGAAACAGACTTAGGACCAGTGGAACAGATTAGAAGATACAGAAACCACGCCAGACACACTCAGCCATCTCATCTTCGACAAAGGAGCCAAACACCCTCACTGGAGGAAAGATAGCCTCTTTAATAAATGGTGCTGGAAAAATTGGGCTTCAACTTGCCAAAGATTAAAACTAGACCTGTATCTCTCACCATGCACTAAACTAAAATCAAAATGGATTAAAGATCTAAATATTCAATTAGAAACTCTGAACCAGTTGGAACAGAGGTTAGGTAGAACCCTTGAAGACATCAGTGTAGGAAAAGATTTTATGAACAAAACCTCAGTTGCCCATGAACTAGCACAAACAATCAACAAGTGGGATCTCTTCTTATTAAAAGGCTTCTGCACAGCAAGAGAAACCACCAGCAGTGTGAAGAGAAAACCCACAATGTGGGAAAAATTTTCACTTGCTCTTTCTCTGACAAAGGTCTACTATCTCGAATCTATAAAGAATTTTAAAAGATCAGACCTCCCAAATTTAACGACCCAATCCAAAAATGGGCGTCTGAAATGAATAGACATTTCTCAGAGTAAGAAGTAGAAATAGCAAATAAATACATGAAAAAATGTTCAACATCACTGGTCATTCGAGAGATGCAAATGAAAACAATGCTGAGATTCCACCTCACTCCAGAAAGAATGGTTGCTATCATGAAATCAACCAATAACCAATGCTGGCTGGGCTGTGGGGAAAGAGGAACCCTGCTCCACTGCTGGTGGGAGTGTAGACTGGTGCAACCACTGTGGAAATCAGTATGGAGATACCTCAAAGAACTAGGACTGGAAGTCCCATTTGACCCTGCTATTCCACTGCTGGGGATCTTCCCCAAAGAATTAAAAGAATCATACCACTGTGATATATGTGCACCCATGTTCATAGCAGCACAGTTTGTAATAGCTAAAACTTGGAAACAGCCCAAATGCCCATCAACTGGTGACCAGATAAAGAAAATGTGTTTTTTTTATAAAATGGAGTACTACTCAGCCATAAAAAATGAGAAATTAGAGACATTTATAGCTAAGTGGATGCACATTGAGGCGATACTCTTAAGTGAAATAAATAGGACACACATGTATAAATACCAAATAGTTTCTCTGGTGTGAGAAACTGAAAGTGTAAATAAGGACTAAAACGTATAATAAGTAATGTGAAATAGGAAGAAAAGGGGCAAAGGGAAAGGAAGTGGGAGGCCTAGGGGAAAGGAAAGAAGGGAATGGGATTAATATGAGAAAATGGAAAAATAGGACCAAAATCTTTGTAAATAGGGAGGAATGGAGGGTTGAAGGGAAGGCTGGGCGAGGGTGAAAAATAAGAACCAAGAGAAATTATGTAAAGGTGCAAATTTCCAATGATGAATGTCATTATATTTTATACCTAAAATGTATCAATGATTAGAATGAATAATCGAAAATGCAAAATAAGAAGAAAAGGTCCAAAGTGTAGTGGTAGTGGGAGGGGCAGGGGAAAGGAAAGAAGGGAAAGGAAAAATGCTGAGAAATGGAAAAAATTGAAATAAAGTCTTTGTATATAGGGAAGGGTGGAGGGGGTGAAGGGAGAGCTAGGAATTGGGAAAAAAAAAGTACCAAGATGCATCAAGTAAAGGTACAAGTTCCCACAGAGAAATGTAAATGTGTTGTATACCTAAAATGTACCAATAAAAGAATTTAAGAAAAAAAAAAAGATTTTCAATTTTTCAGGTAGCAATTTACCATTTTAAGGGAAGAATCTATAATGTATGAAAAATTATAAGTAGGTCAAAATAGTAAGATCATATTAATATCTTCCTTGAGAAATATAAAGCTAAGGAATGCCAAGTCAATTAATTAAGAGGTACCATACTGTTAACAAGGACTGAAGTTCATTCCTTCTGTTCTGTCACCCTTACTATATTTGTATTACTTTTCTAATATTTACAAAATGGTTGCTACAGCTTGAGGCATTACATAATCACATATTTAGTTTTACATTTTTCTTTTGTGAACCACCAACCCAGTTCAAAATAGCTACCCTCACATTTCTCTATGAAAAGAACTGGGGGTTTCTTTATTGGTTTAAGGTAATCATATTGTATTCCTTGACAACAGCAGAGCTTTGAAGAATTTTGCCTCGCAATGGCTGATGAAAATTGGAATATTGGTAGCAGGGAAGATGGGTAGCATAAGAATATGTGTTGTGTCATGTTCTGGGAAATCTTATGGAGCCATTAATTGTGTTTTTAAAATTAGACCTAAAGCTAGTATTTTTGAGGTTATATCTGAAAAATTTTGTAAGTAACATGTCCATCAGTTATTAAGATGGACATATAGACCAAAGAAAACTAGACCATTTTAAAGAACTTAAGAGAACATTTTCATTTTGGTGAATATAATGCTAATATTCAGAATTAATAAAGTATGAAATGAAGCATTTTATGTGACTTAACCTTTTCTGTCTGTTAATTCCAGTAGGCATTTAATTTTGATTTGATTCCTCTTTTTGGATTGATCGATTTGTTGATAAGGGTAAATTTAGTCTGCAGTTTGTTCTTCAACCTAAATAAAATCATTATACTAAAATATTTAAGTGTGGGCAGTGAATTTGGCATTAGATCTAGAGAACAGTTTGACCAAGAAATTGGAAATAGAAATAGAGAAAAAGGGTAGATAATGCTGTATCACTTTTTATTCTTTCATTCTTCTTTCTTTTTTTACAACTGCTAAGTTGTTTGAAAAGTAAAAACTAACTCGTGTAGCTGTAGGATAGCTACTCAATTTTGATCTTGAATGTTACCCATCCATATATGCCAGTAAGTTCAGAAAGTGAAAATTTTTCTGACACTGTTTCCAAAAAGTTAACACACCCTTCATTCAGCATATCCTTGCATAGAACAGCAGAAATTGTCACACTAATTGAGCTGTGTAAAATCTTCAAAATACTCACCTCTCAGGCCTTCCTGACCTTACTCTTCTCTCTTCCTAAATTTTTGAAATAAAGGCATTCTTTAATCAGAGGTTCATTGCATTTTGTTCCCACAGAAGTAAGGAACAAACTAAAAATGAGAAGAGACAGAGGGAGTCAAAAATTGATGGAGATTGCATTCAAGCCAGAGAAAAAGATAATATAATCCTATTGTTATAAACTGAGAGAAGTAGTGTGGATCTGGTAGTTTAATCTAAATCCTTTAGTTTTGCATTTTAAAGGGATGATAAATAAAGAGACCAAATGATTTACTAAGTCTCACACATCTAATTTTCTGAAATATCTCGTATGACAGTTCAGGTCTGTTTGACTATCAAGCATTTATTTCACTTTACTCATTGTTTTTCCCAGGCCTTTTTGAGTATCTGATACAAATAGCTACTGCAGTAGCCTCTAAGATTTTATAGAGGCAGCCCCTCTGCATGAAAGAACAACAGCTGCAGAAATCTAACACCAGTGAGCAAAAGCCTGCTGCAGTAATCAAGTCCAGAAGGCTTCCTTTCTCCAGCAAAGCTGCTTAGTAGGCTGCAGAATTAGCTGGTGCAGATGAGTCATCAATTGACGTTGGTGAATATTTCTTTCTTTTAGCAGATTCACTTATTACCTTTTCAGATGCATAGTGGGGGCAGTGATGTCTGGCTTATTAATGTCTTCTTCACACCTGAACTGTCAAGATCATCATAAATATTCTTCTGTTAATCCCAGAAACATATTTAGAAAAAATAGCAAAGATTTCAAATGAAGGTCTGAATGACATATTTTTCTTTTATTATTAAACAACAATGTTATGATTGTTACAGTGTAATCGACAATATCCATGCATTTAAAATTGTCAGGAACAGAGAACAAATAAATTCTTACACATGTATTTCAGTAATAATAATAAAAATGTTTCTCAATTTTTTCTGCAAGCAGACTTATTAACCTTTTTATTTTAGTATATTTACTTAAAATTATGAATAAGACTTCACATCATTAATAGTTATTAGCTCTAATTGGCAGCTTTATTTTGCCCATCCCCTACTGTCATTCACCAAATCAAAGAAGCTGACCACTTTATGGGTGAGTATGAATTTTTCTTAGGGTTTTAATAACTATTGAAACTCCTACCCTGGAAGTTTCTAAGGGATTGAGGCTTTTTTTTTTTTTTTTTTTTGGTAATGGGGATCAAACTCGGGTCCTCGCGCTTGCGAGGTAGACGGTGGAACCACTGAGCTAAATCCCCGGCCCGAGGCTTATTTGTAGATCCAATATTTGTAGCATAAATTTTCAGATCCCAGAACAGTCAAAGTTCATATTATAAAGGATATCTGAAAATTACATTTTTATACTCTTTATCAGATTGCTGAAATTTTCCACCGTAGTTTTGGTGAACTAGTCAATTTTTTAAGAGCTGTTAGACATTAGTTAAGCAAGATTTCTTAAAAGCCATGCTATTTAGAGGAAAGAAGAAAAATATAATAACTACAGGCAAAGCAGGAAAATATTTGATAAACATAGCTGAATTCCTTAGAGACAAACTGATGAAGCTACTTAAAATGAGAAACATGTTGGTGAGACCTCTGTTTTATATGAAATTTACAAAATAGATTCAATGAATATTAAAAATAAAATTCTATTAAATATAAATAAATAAATTGAAAAGCAAGTAATTTTAGGACAAATGGATTATAAAACACTATGGATTGAAAAATAATACATCTTAAGAAATGTCACTTGTGAAAATCAACATTGCCAATTTTGCTAATATTGTTTTGTTTTAGCACAAAGTCTCACTATGAGTTTAGGCTGACGTTAAACTCACTATGTAGCCCTGGCTGACCTCAGACTTATGGTGTTCCTCTTGCCTCAGCCTCCTGAGTGCTGCAATTACAGGCATGCACCACCACACCCAACTATTTTGCTAATAGTCTAAACCTTTGAGATATACTTCACTGATAAAGACTGTAAACTATCACACCACTTCTTTTTTTATTTTGTATTTTTTTAAAAAATTTAATTAATTTTATTGGTACATTTTAGGTATACAATATAATGACATTTATCATTGGAAATTTGGCTTTTACATAACCCTTCTTGGTACTTATTTTTCCCCACTACCCTGCCCTCCCTGCAACCCCTCCGTCCCTCCCTATTTACAAAGACTTTGTTTCCTTTTTTTCATTTTTTCATATTAATTCCATTCCCTTCTTTCTTTTCCCCTAGGCCTCCCACTTCCCCTTCCCCTTTGCCCCTTTTCTTCATATTTCACATTATCTATTATAACTTTTAGTCCTTATTTACACTTTCAGTTTCTCACACTAGAGAAACTATTTGGTATTTACACGTGTGTATCCTATTTATTTCAATTAAGAGCATCGCCTCAATGTGCATCCACTTAGCTATAAATGTCTCTAATTTCTCATTTTTTATGGCTGAGTAGTACTCCATTTTATAAAAAAAATCCCACATTTTCTTTATCCAGTCTCCAGTTGATGGGCAATGGGCTGCTTCCAAGTTTTAGCTATTACAGATTGTGCTGCTATGAACATGGGTGCACATATATCACTGTGGTATGATTCTTTGAATTTTGGGGGGAAGATACCCAGCAGGGGAATAGCTGGGTCAAGTGGGACTTCCAGTCCTAGTTCTTTGAGGTATCTCCATACCGATTTCCACAGTGGTTGCACCAGTCTACACTTCCACCAGAGTGGAGCAGGGCTTCTTTTTCCCCACAGCCCTGCTAGCATTTATTATTGGTTGATTTCATGATAGCAGCCATTCTTTCTGGAGTGAGGTGGAATCTCAGCATTGTTTTCACTTGCATCTCTCAAATGACCAGTGATGTTGAACATTTTTTTCACGTATTTATTTGCTATTTCTACTTCTTACTCTGAGAAATGTCTGTTCATTTCAGATGCTCATTTTCGGATTGGGTCTTTAAATTTGGAAGGTCTGATTTTTTTAAGTTCTTTATAGATTTTAGATACTAGACCTTTGTCTGAGGAAAAGCAGGTAAAATTTTTTTCCCACATTGTAGGTTTTCTCTTCACAATGCTGGTGGTTTCTCTTGCTGTGCAGAAGCTTTTTAGTAAGAGGAGATCCCACTTGTTGATTGCTTGTGCTAGTTCACAGGCAACTGAGGGTTTGTTCATAAAATCTTTTCCTGTACCAATGTCTTCAAGAGTTCTTTCTACCTACCCTCTGTTCCAGCCGGTTCAGCATTTGTTTTAATATTTAGATCTTTAATCCATTTCGATTTTAGTTTAATGCATGGTGAGAGATATAGGTCTAGTTTTAATCTTTGGCAAGTTGAAACCCAATTTTTCCAGCACCCTTTATTAAAGAGCCTATCTTTCCTCCAGTGAGGATATTTGGCTCCTTTGTTGAAGATGAGGTGCCTGAGTGTGTGTGGAGTTGTTTCTGCATCTTCTAAGGTGTTCCACTGGTCCTCAGGTCTGTTTCTTTGCCAGTACCATGCTTTTTTATTATCACAGTACCTTTGTAGTATTGTTTCATGTTGGGGGTTTTGATACCCCCTTCCGTGTCTCTGTTACCTAGAATTGCTTTTGCTGTTCTAGGTCTCTTCTTGTTCCAAATGAATTTTTAGATTGTTTTCTCAAGGTCCATGAGGATTTCAATTGGGATTGCATTGAATCTATATAGCAGTTTTGGAAGTATGACCATTTTCACTATGTTGTTTCTTTCTATCCAGGAGCAAGGGCTGTCTTTCCAATTTCTGATATTATCTTTAATCTCTCTTTTCAGAGTGCTATAGTTTTCTGAGAACAGGTCTTTGATTTCTTTTGTTAGGTTGATTCCTAGATATTTCATTTTTTTCGATGCTATTGTGAAAGTTATTGTTTGCTCTATTTCTCTCTCAGTGAGTCCGTTGTTCGTGTAGAGGAAAGCTATTGATTTTTGTGTGTTCACCTTGTATTCACGTACTTTACTTGGTTATTAAGTCTAGAAGAGTTTTCATGGAGTTCTTGGGGTCTTCTATCCAGAATATCACACCACTTTTTTTGTGAATGCACTATGACTCAGACTTACAATCACAAGCAAGCACTGAGTTCATATGTTAAAACCTATGAATTCCCAAAGAGCCATGTTTTATCTTTAAGGAGTAGATGGATTACATCCTATTGAAAGAATAAGATAATATCACTCAAATGCAAATTTACCTCAATTTTGATCAGAGAAAAAGAAATAAGTCAATGAGCCCATTAGCAGGATTGTGCATGTTGCCAAGTTGATTTTGAAAGGCAGGGTAATTGGTTTACATGAGGGTGTTGCTTTCTTTATTCTGCTTAATCAGAGCCTGAGGCCATTAATCTTACTATTAACTCTCATTTGTAATGTGTTGGATATTTTGCTTCATTTGGGTGTGTCTAAGTGATATTCCACAGTTACACATACACTGGTAATGAAGAAAGTAGCACCTGTGTGTAAAAGGGCGGGTGTTTGTTGATGACCCACGAAGAATAACTTTCAATACATAGTCCAAGTCATAGACACACAACTTAAATGATAGACACTTATGTGTGAGAATATATTCACAAACAATAAGTAAAAGGATCAACAATTTTTAATGGGTTTTCTTTCTTTGGCTCCATGGAGAGAGAGTATTTCAGTCGGATATTACCAGCATTAAAATCTTTACCCAGTATATGGGCAGATGGCTGGCCGATAATTGTTTATAAGGACAGATGGCAGTTCCTTGCACCCTCTTTCTGATTTCTCTTTCTGATTTCTGTGATTTTAAAGCTCAGCAGTTGCAATGTGAAACCTTCACAGGATCATAAAATACAAACCAATTTAAATGACTTAGAACCAGGGTTTTAACTGATGTGCTTAAAAGAAATAGTCACTGTTTGAAACTCCATCTGTAGAGATGCTAGGTGTATGGCCCTGCAGGTTATAATTTATAGGTATAGCAGTCTAATTTGTGCTATGTCTCCACACAGGCATATAAACTGGAACAATACAATAAAGAATTTGATTCAATCAAGTATTGTTACCCTTCATCAGACAAAGATAAAAATTTTAATATATTTTTTTAGGTAATCAAACACCAGCATGCATTAAGCTATTGGCTAGGGTTCATGCGATGTACAGAAAAAGTGGCAAACCTTGCCCCATCCTTAGTTATCTGACTTTCTAAATGAGAAGTGAAAGGATATACACACACATGGAGATCATTTCAATATAACACAGAGAGTGCCAAATGCCAACTAAGTGACACAGACTATAGAGCTAGAGAAGATCAAATAGGGTGATCACTATGAACAGGAGGGCTCACTGAGGATGAATAGGCATACACTGGACAAGGAAAGGGTCAGAAATGGTTTTAAGATGAAGAGAATGGCATGAGCAAAGGCATAGAGTGGGAGGCACAGACCAAGCCTGATAACTCTCTGTTTCTGTTTATTACACAATGTTTTCCTTTGAGCTTTGTCTCATAATGTGGGATAAGGTGGTAGACATTATACCTCTTTGATTAAAGTAAAAGAATAATTTTAAAATAATAGCTGATCTTGAATATGTAACTTGCATTTTGGGCTACTGATTTCAGATATCCTTAAAATAACTGGGAAGGCTACTGAAAGTTTGTAAGTAAATATGAATTGGAAAATAATGCTTTTAGAATATGTTGTCTGGTAATTATTTGGAATAGACTGGAAAAGGAGATAATGGATAAAACCCATTTAAAAGACTACTGCCATACATAAGACTAAAGATTGTAAATCTCTAAAACAGAATAGAAAATATGAAAGAAAAGAAAAAAAATTACAATTGGGAAAGAAAAGTCAATATAATGTTGTGACTGGTTCTATGTGAGTAGCAAAAGCGGAAGGCAATAATCAGATCAAATATTTTTTGTTTTGTTTAGAAGTATGATTTTCCTTTCTAGTAATAGCAATTAGAAAGCCTGAGAGAGGCTGGTTTTAGAAATGCTCTTTAGACATTATGGTGAATATGAGCTTAAGTCAGGTAATGATATGGAGAAAAGTGGGATATCGACATAAAGACTACAGAGTCATAATTGAAATGATAAAAATGGATGAAATCACTAGGAAGTGCACAAAGGAAACAGCAGCATATTGAAGACTAAAGTCTTGGTGCAATATCTACATTTTAAAGCTGGCTGTGAAATGAAATGTCTGTTTTCAGAACTTAATTTAACTCTTTTATCTCCTTAAATGTGTGTGTGTGTGTGTGTGTGCATGTGTTTGTGAATCTTTGTGGTATTAACTGGTTTAAGCTATTTATGTGTTCCTAGTAAATGTGGAATCTTTTATTTCTTGTTCTTATTTTATTATCCTGTTAAAAATAAAGGCATACAGTCTGCAGGCAAAGCATTCCCTTGACTGAATGTTACATTAATAAGAGGCTGCCAAAAGACAAACAACAAGCTGCAGCAAATAAAAACACATAACTGCTATGCTTGCATCAGCAGAAAAAAAAATGTAGTTTCAAGTCAACTGAAAATTCCTTTGACATTTCAAATGAAGCAAATGCAGTAGAACCAATAGTATATCAAGGAATTTATTTTCCTTAGATTGCTCTCATCAGGGTCTGGAAGAATGAAGTTTACAGTAATTTTATAGTTACTCTTACTTGTTTTCAATGAAGTTTAATTTGACTCAAAAATCTCCACAATCTTTGTTACATATCAAATTCAGGAGGTGTATGGGGTGTATAAACTCTGCCTCTCTTCACTAAAAAATTCACGGACGAAGTAGATATGCTTTAAGATTTGAGACTGAGCACATTGGAGGAGAAGTAGCCTAACAGCATTGCGGATTTCTTCATATGGGGGTTTATGCTGCTGTTTGTTCACTTGGCCCTGACTTAAAATGATGTGTAGCACTTGAACTGGAAGAGAGATTAAGAGATACAATGAGCTCTGTGTTACTTTATGTCAATGTTAATATTACATGGTATTTGGAGGGTCTTTAGACATAATACAGTCTAATCTCCACATTGTTTAGAATCTAAACAATCAGGCACAAACTGATGTCTCATTATTTAAAGAAATGGGGAATCACAGTTACACAAGTTGCTCATTCTATTTTCAGAAACCTGAGCAGGAGGAAGTTCTTGACTATACTGAGCTGAAATCATACTTCAACTGTGAGAGATAGTTTGATTTTACAGTGAGACAAAAAAAGATAAAAATGTTTTCATGCTTTTTCAGTTTGCTTTTTAAATTGAGTTAGTTATCACTTTTCTGTGCCTTCTCACCAACCAGTGTTTGCTGCTAAAATACATGTAGATAATAGTCAGTTAATTGAAGTGGCATGGAAGTGGATGGACATTAGACTGTGAGCTCCTTGAATGCAAAAAGCATATTAATTAACCTTCATTATGTTCCCCATAAATAGCAGCACTTTTGGCACATAGCAAGTTGTCAGTATATCTTTGATGAAAATAATGGAAAAAGGAAGGAAAGGAGAAAAAAATAGGAGAAATATATGGGAAAGTAATTCCTATTATTTTTGCCACTTTTTGCTTTTAATAGGTCAGAATCACTGATTGATTGCAATACGTCTTGGTTAGCTTACTTCACATATTTTCATAAACATGTAAGTATACTTAACATATAAATATTCTATTAGTCAACTTTTTATTTCTGGGAGAAAATGCATGTGATGACCTCCCAAAGTCTCCTGTGTTCAGAGGTGACACTTTTGGAAGGTGAATGGATCCTAGGTGTGCTATACTCATCAGTGCTTAATGTGCTGTCATGAGGTTGGGCTGGGTAGAAGAGTTGTGACACTGGGAGCAAGCCTTTGGAGGGTCTATCTCATTCCCTGGCTCCTCCCTTCTCTCTCTGCTTCCTGGTTGCTAAGAAGTGAGCAGCTTCCCCCTGCCATGCCCTTTACACCATGCCATTTCTCTCATGGAGCCAGCTGATAGTGGACTGAATTTTCCAAAACTGTGAACCACATTAAACCTCTCCTCATTTATGTTATGGGTGTTGAGCGTTCTGTCCTAATGATGGGAAAGCTGATTAAAACAGCCTTACATATGAAATTTAAAGGGGGAAAAGTTTAATTTGGCTCACAGTTTCAGACATTTCAATGCACAGTTTGGATCCAAAGAAGAAACATGTCATAAGTGCGTAACAGTGGAAAGCTGCTCAATTCATGGCAGTCAGAAGCCAAAGGGGGGCAGTGATGCATATAAGTGGTCAATATCATGTTTCCATGCTCCACTCAGATACAGCATGAAGTAAGCTTTACTAATACTGCAAGTGTCTCTGAAGCCTAACAAATAAAGAATCAAGGTTGACAAACATGAATATTTAGACATTTAAATTCCATATATTATATATGTTTATGTAAGTATAAATGTGAACCTATTTGTGAGGTCTCAACTTATTTTGACTTTTTATACACAAAGATGTATTTTTCTTTGAATAACAAGTCCTTGTGTTAATAACCACTTGAGATGCCTCAAACTCACTTTTGCAAATCTATCGCTTACTACCATTACTACCATTATTCTACTTACATGAACCTAACTCTCAGTAGTATGACCTGAAACTTTAACATTCTTCACAGTGCCATGAAACTTTAAGAGATTACTTTGATCTCATAAAACAAGGAAACAATTTAATCCCTGTATTTTAATGTAGCTATATTATTTTAATTGTGAAAGATGAAGATTATATTAGTCACGCTAAACACAAGTTTTAGATCCTTATTTAAAATCTCCTAAAATAATTTTGAAGACTATAGGATGCTTCCTTACGTTTATGGAACTCTGACATCTTAGTACAATGGGGTAAAGATTTAAGGTAAAGAAGAGAAAAGAAGTTAACTTACAGATAATTATCATGGCTTCCTTAATTTTCATTTTGATCTAGGGTATCATCATCATGTATAAATTCCAAGATAGCAGAAATGGTTATTATATATCTATTTTTATCCCATTCAATGCCTTGAGCAACAGAATAAGTGATTTAAATCTAGTGGACAACTAGATTGAAGACAAGAAGCATTAAAAGTCCTCATTTGCTATGTATCAGTCTAACACAGCAGATAGAGCAACTTCAGGATATTTTGCTAGTGACTGCAATCAACCAGCCAGCCCATTTCAGTAGTTTCCAAAATTCAAATCATAATAAGAAATAGGGAAGGCAGTTTCTTTTATAGTAAATGCTTTAGTGTTACAAAAATGATGGAATACTAATATATTGGGAAGGATATTGCATGGTACTAATACACTGGGAAAAGGATTCAGAGAATTAAGGTGGTTCAATAGATGGCATTTGGCTGTATATGTAAAAATATTGCAAAAAGTTTGATGAGGCAGAAATATTAAACAAACTCATGCAATACAATATTCATTAGTGTCCAAGTACAACATGACCCTGATACTAAGTACGCACATATTCCTCCCAGACATGCATAGGCCCCACTCATATATACACAAGTATATTTACACTTTCATCAACTCAACTATATTGTCAAGTCTTCAAATTTAAATTCATATGTAAGCATATGTGACAAATATACTTGAAAAAAAACTATGGAAAAAATGGTCTGATTCTGTTTACAATGGGTGAGACTCCTTTTTTAAATTTTCTTTTTGCCCAAGTGTAGTGTTTATTTAATACTAAGAGCATTTTCATATATGAATTCACTTCATCCTCATAACGATCATAATAGGTACTATGATCCTCCATTTGAGACATCATCATCATCACCATCCTCAATCTGCAGTTACCATAATATCAACTCGGGATGCTTCAAATACAATTGAAGATGTCTCTGGGAAAAGTGACCTATTCAGTATAAAGAAGGATCGGATGAATCTATTTGTTAGCTTGTTTTGTAAATTCTTGCCTTTCACAAGTACTGTGAAATATCCCAGGATGTATTCTCAAAACTCAAATTTCATTTCTTTCATAGTGATGTAAAACTTGCTGACTTATTGCCTCTAATTTTTCTCATCTTGGAGTCCAGAGTATATGAAAAAATATTTTCTATTCGATTTCCCTGTGAATGTTAGTATAGTATATATCTTGTACTTTGAAGCATCTAAATTAAGGAATATTTCATAACAGGTTTACTTGTTTTTCTGCCTAGCATATCCTGAAATGTTACCATCACAAATGATTCTTGTTAATAAAGTCTCATAGTTTTTAAGAAGGTAGTAAATCTTACTAATCAGTCAAAACAGATGATGATTTTTTTTCATCTCAAGAGGTGTGAGCCTTTCATTGTATGTCTCAGCTGAAACACCTCAGAGTAGAAGAGGTGCTTGCAGCAGACTACATTTAGGAAAAGAATAACTCTTCTGACTTTACCTGAATATTGAGAATGACAGATGATTGAAAATAATAGGAAGAGTCATCCAAATTTCTACAACCTGAAAATGCTCAACCTGAAATATATAATAATTAAAGTACATGAAAATAAGGCCTGATAGAATCAAAGATTTTCTAAATTGAATAGAATCTTAGAGATTATGTACTCCAATGGCTTTCATTTCCTTACATATATAATATGAGACAAAGAAGGACCATCTCATATTTATTTTTCTTGCTTAAGCACCTGACAAAATGGCTGGAACAGTTGGTGTTCAATGAATACCTGTGGAACTGCTCAATATGTAGAAGTGTGGAGTGTCCTCTTCAGGAGTACATAGCTAGTTTTAGAGAAGACTGGATTAGAATCCTTACTTATGCTTACTGCCTGTGCATCTAGCTTAGCTACTTACAACAGGACAGGACCTATTCTTAAATGCACATTTTGAACCTTTGGAAAATTGCTTTATACAGTGTTATGGGTTATATGTAGACGTCCACTCAAATCCTGATACACTTATAGGTGAGGCTTTTGGGAGAATAAAGGGTGTGTGGTACTGGATTAATCCACTGATGGATTTATAGCTGGATGTGATGTTGTGAGGTGAAGCCTGATGCGAAGAGGTGGGTCACTGTAGGTGTGGTCTGGAAGGGCCGCCTCCCTTGATGGTTTGCTGATTCTTGCTGCCATACCATGACCAAGTCTCCTCTGCCATGACCCTCTGCCATGCCTCCCTGCCTTGGAGACAGCCAACTATGGACTGGAAACTCTATAAAATATGAATTCAAATAAACCTTTCCTTCCTTAATTTGTAGGTGTTTGGTATTTTGTCCCAGCAATGAGAACATAACTAAGGCATACAGTAAGAGGCTATGTAAAAGTAGATGTCTGTAAGAGAAGATATTAGTCCTGCCCTCTGAAATTACCTTGGTGGCTTTTTTTTTTTTGGACAGGCCCTTGCTCCATAATTCAGGCTGGCCTTGAATTCACTATGCAGCCCAGGCTGGCTTTGAACTCATGGCGATCTTCCTGCCTCATCCTCCAGGGTGCTGGAATTATAGGTGTGTGCCACCACAACTGACTTGAAATTATCTTGGTACTAGAATTTAAGGCATACACTTCTAACCTAACTCTTCTTAACCTTTACTTGTTCCCTAAATAGAAAGTCCATAAAACTCTCCAATCCAGAGCTGTGAGACTCAATTTGTTTTATTCAGCAATACATATAAAAGCTTCTTCTAACTTGGAAAATACAAAAGCAGCTATCTTAATATTGGGTTACATGTGATTTTCTAGAAATAACACAATTTTCCAACACTGTTTCTCCAGGGCAAGGGTTAGAGATAAAATTTTACAACTTTTTAAATTAGGCCTTATTTATCATCTGCAAAGCATCTTGGCTCAATTTCAAGAAAAGCTTTTTGTATATTTTAGTAAATTTTAGTCTAGGGCAAAATAATATGCTTAGAGGTAAAGCTTGGAAATTTTTTCTAATATCATTGTTTTAAGAAGAAAAATCAATTTGGTGCATCTGTGAGATTAACTTGATATTTTGCTTGAATATGTAAGGATTTTTTGTATATTTAAATTAGTAACTAGTTTTTGTGTATGTACAGGTCTATTTTCATTCATTTATCCAGAAAAATTAACATTTTCTTTCCACTATTAAACACATTTTGAAATAGATCTGGAGAATTTTATTCCTAACATTTGTTTATTGCTTTTAAATATTCTTATTTCTTCTTTGGAACATAAACTGCATTATTTTTTTCTCTTTCATACAGTGATTTTATTTTCTTTAGGTATATATCCAGAAATGGGATTGTTAGACTATACAGTAGGTCTATTTTAAAATGCTTTGGAGGTACCTCCATATATTTTCTCATAATGCTGGTACTAATTTACATTCTTTATGATAATGTAAAATAATTCCCTTCTCTTTACATCCCTTCACATCCTAAAATATGTGAGGCAATATCTTATCATTCATATATATAATTAACTGAAAGAAAATTGTATTATTTATGGGGTACTATATGATATTTCTATGTAAGTGTACATTGCATAATGTTTAAAGCAGTTTACACATATACATTCCATCAAAATTCATTATTTCTTTATGATGAAATATTGAACATCCTTTCTACTAATTTTTGAAGTAAGATACATTACTAAAATACATTGTGATTATCTATAGTCATCTTACTATGCAATAGCACACCAGAAATATTTATACCTAACTACAACTTAGTAACCATAGATAAGCCTCTTTCCATCCAACCCTCCTACCTACCTTTCCCATTCTCTGGTAATACTGGTCTAATCTGAATTCTGTAAGATCAACTTTTTTTTATATTCCACATATAAGTGAGGTCATGTGGTTCTTGTCTTTCTATGTTTACTTTGTATAACATAATGATATCCAGTTCTACCCATGTTGTTGCAAATGACTATTATATTCCTTTGGATGGTTCATTTGTTTTTGTTAGCATCTATGAGGAATGTCAAAAAAAAGAAGTGAATGTTTAAATTTTTTAAAAAATCACAGTATAAGATGCATCACCATTAATATCCCTCAAAGTTCCTCCCTTTGCTTTGAACACACTTAACTCTTTGCTTCTGCTACTTTCTGAAACAGTTCTGGAATCTGTTATATTTTCATGAATGTCTTTAGTTGTTCTGTCTTGGCTGCCTCAATATTCTGAATCAATTAAAAATTTTAGCTTTCATGACCATTTTGACTTTCAGGAAGAGCTAGAATTCCCACTGTGCCAGATCCAGTAATGAGATGGATGAGGAAAAGCTGTAATGTTTCATGAGCTTGTCTTTGTGCTGTACAGTATTTGACTGCAACCTTCACTATATTGTTTTATCACACTTTGTAAAGACACTCATGAAAGAGGACCTCCAAAAATACTTCATAAGGTGGCAAGAATGATGGAATAAGTGTGCTGAGATGGGAGTATTTTGAGGAAGATTAATGGCAATGTGACATTCAATACAATAATTTTTTAAATATTCACCAAATATATTGATCATACTTTATAGAAATGCTATTAATCATGATTATACTCCATTGTCTATATGTACTAAATTTTTTAAACCATTCATTACTTGATGGACACTTAAGGTGCTTCCATTTCTTGGCTATTGTCGATATTGATTCAGTGATCATGGCAGTGCAGTTGTCTCTTCAACATATTGCTTTTATTTAGTCTGCATATATCCTAAGCATTGAGATTGTTTGATCATATACTAGTTCTATTTTTAAGTTTTTGAGGTACATCTATACTTTTTTCCACAATGACTGTTCTGACGTTTCTGACAGCAATATGGAAGTGTTTCCTTTTCTTCACATCCTTGCCAGCACTTTCTCTTTATCTTTTTGATAAAAGCCATAAGTCATTGTATTTTTACTGCCTTTTCCTTGATGAATAGACACATTGAACATTTTGTCACAGACCAGTCCATTTGTATGTCTTCTTTTCTGACGTATCTATTTAGTTTCATTATCCAATTTTGTATGGTCATTAATACTGTTATCATTATTATTTTGCAATGTGTTGAGTTTCTTACATTTTCCGGATATCAACTCATTGTCAGATTATAGCTTGCAATTATGTTTTCAATTCTGTGTATTGTCACCTCACTCAATTCATTGTTTCCTTTCCCATAGAAAAATTTTTTTCACTTTGATATAATCTCATTTATTTTTTGCTTATCTTTCCCCTGATTTTTGAGTACTATACAAGAACATTTTGCCTATTCCAGTGTCATGAATTGTTTCCTCTATATTTTCTTCTGCAATTTCATAGTTTCAAGCCATACATGTAAGAGTTTAACCCATTTTGAGTTGTTCTTTGTAAATGATGCGAAATAGGGCCTAGTTTAATTCTTTCTGCAAATATTCCTAACAACATTTATTAAAAAGACTGCCATTTCTCCAGTGTATGTTCTTAGAAAATTTGTTCAAAATTTGTTGGCTGTTAGATGCATGAGTTTACTCCTAGGTAGTCTGTTCTTTTCCATTGGTCTATGTGTCTTCGTTTATGTTAATACCATACTGCTTTGATGACTACAGCTTTATAGTATATTTAAAAGTAAAGTTGTGTAATGCCTCCTGTTTTGTTATTTTTGCTTGATGTTTTGGAACATTTAGTTTTTTGTGGTTTTATTCACATTTTAAATTTTGTTCTATTTCTGTGATTAATTTCATGGTTTTTTTAATACCAATTGCATTAAATCTCTAGATTGCTTTAGATACTACAGATATTTCAATGATAGTGAATTTTTAAATTAATAAGCATAAGATATCTTTCCCTGTTTTTATCTCCTCTTCAATTGCTTTGAAGGTTTTATAGTTTTCATTTTTGAGATTTTTCATTTCTTTGGTTATACTTAATGCCATGTATTTTAATTTTTCTCGCTATTATAAATGGCATTATATGCTTTATTCATACTTCAGACAATTCATTGTTGGCTTAGAGCAATGCTATTAATTTAAAATGTTAGTTTTGTATCAAGTACCTTTTCTAAATTCATTTCTATTTCTAACAGGTATGTCTCTGTGTGTACACACACACGTGTGTATGTGTGTATGTATGTATGTTTTTGTTTTTATGTGTACTTAATCCAGAGCCTTGCACATATTAGACAAATGTTCCACTACTGAGCTATATCCCTAGCCCTGGTCTTATGTATTTTTTTGGCATCTTTGGAGTTTTCTGTGTATATGGTCATGTTATATGCAAAGACTGATGGTTTGAATTGTTCTTTTCCAATTTAGATAGGTTTTATGTCTTTCTCTTGCCTGATTGCTATGGTTAGGGCTTCCAGCAGTATATGAATAAAAATAGTGAAAGAGGGATCCTTTTTTACCAGACCTCAACAAGAAAACTTTCAGCTTTCTCCTATTCAATATGATGTTAAGTGATATATATATATATATATAAATATATATAGCCTTTATCATACATCATTTTATCAATTATTTTACTTGATTCATATTTCTCCATTCTTTCATATTTCCTTTTCTCCAATGCAATTATTACAGTTGTCTTGTCTTTCTATTCATTACTTCTTCCTCCTGTATGCTGAAATCTGCTGTTCAGCCCCTCTTATGAATTTTTCATTTCAGATATTGTACCTTTCAGCTCCAGAATTTTTATTTGATTTTTTATAATTTTTATCCCCTTATGTATATCTTAGATTGTTTATATCTTATTCCCTTATTTCTTTTATTGCATGTTTTTTGGTGAACATGTTTAAGATGATTGTTTTGAAATATTTTTCTGGTAAGTTTAATGCCTAGACTTTCTCAAATATGATTTCTATCATTTATTTTGTTTCTTTGAATTGGTCAACCATATATCGATATTCCTTTTTGAATTTTTGCATGTAAATTTGGCATTTGAGTATTATTACATGGTAAATCTGAACATCATATTCTCCTCCTCTTCCAAGATTTGTTTTATTGTTGTTCTTTTTGTTTCTCTAAGGAAAGCATTACTAGTTCTTCTTTTTTACTGACTCTACTAAACTATTTTGGGGATTTTTATAATTATTGTTATGTATGGTAACTTTCTTATTATGTGTTCAGTTAATATTTGACGTATATTTCCTTGAGTACTAGAAGCTAAATATTCCAAAGGAGAAAAAAGAAAATAGAAAAAAAAATCTATAGCTCTCTCAATCTGCAGATTTGCTGTGTTCAGGGCCTCTCAGTCCATACTTGGCCACAGTTGAATAGACCTTAAGGATCACACTTACTTGAAAACATAATTTTTTTTTTTTGGTACCAGGGATGAAACTTGGGACCTTGTGCTTGTGAGGTAGGTGCCGGAAACATTGAGCTGAAACCCCAGGCCAAACATAACATATTTTAAGGTCTATTTGAAGCCTGTGTGTGGCTCTCTGAATTTTACTGCATGTACAAATTCTTTTAAATGTAGTAATGTTCCGAAGAAATTTCCCCTTATTTTGACTCATAAAGCTTAAGTAGACTATTGTTATGTTAATCCATAATCTTTTATTCTAGGCCTCAGAAGGTGATTTCAGCTTGCTGAAATATTGTGAAATCCTGCCAATTTTCTATCCTTACCTCTAAATTAGGTAACACTGGAATAATTGTTTTCTGTCTCTCCTTCAGTTATCCTCCAGACAGGTTAAAACAGACTTATTCAATAATTTATGAATAAGTTCTGTTCTGCTTTTTTTCAATGCAAGGACAAGTATCTCATGCTGGAAATACAGGTTTCCATCTTCACAACTGTCGTCATGTTAGTGATGATGTGTATCAAGGTCTAGTAAAAATGCCAAAATATTATTCTGCTGTTCTGAATAAGTTGCCTTTTAAAAATTCATTTTCTTGGGCTCTCCTAAACCTTTCACTATTTTCTAGAATTCTGACAAAGTTGGTTCCGACAAGTTCTGCTTTTTTTATATTTCTGTGTGAAACAAGTGGTTGGAGCTGTTTGCATTAACCTTTTACATTACTTTCTTATTGTAATCCTTTTGGAAGTTCAAAATTTCCCACATTGTGACAGTAAAATCCTTCTCTAATTGGTCTGTGAATTCTTGTAATGTAGCCCTTTTTGATAGCTTACTATTTTATATAAGATATGCTTGCCTCAGAACTAATCTTTTTTCTACTATGCCTTATGTTCTTTTGATAGAATATACTATTTTCTAGCCTTACTGTTAAGAGTGCTTATTGGTACTTATATTTAATACTTCCTACACCATTTTCATATTTAGAGCTGATGAAGATATCTAACCAGCTTGCTAGATAAGATATACATAATAAATATAATGCCTCATGTGTTCATATATACACTTCAATTGTAATTCAGTCCTGTAAGGATTTTACTTAATCTCTTCTGTTTCATGTCTTTTTCTCCTTTCTTATATCCCCATCCAGTTTCATTTCCATTCTCCATTTAGTCTGCTGTATTTCCACTTAACATTATTTGGCTATGTTGGAGCTTTCCATTTCTCAGGTCAATCAGATGCCTCCTCTTTCCCCTCTGCTTTATTCTACACATTTACATCATTCTAGTACTGTGCAGTAGCTTTTATTTTGGTATTGTGGATGTATCTTGTTATCTACTTTTGTTATGTTTCTCAAGAGTATTTAATTTTGATAGCTCATTGTTATATCTATTTTGGTGAATTCAGAGAGATTCAAAACCTATGTTGTTGTTGCCTCCATTTTCTTCAATTCCTTTATTGTTACCATTATTTTATGCATTCATAATCTAACATAGAGAGATTAATTGACTTGCTCAGTTTGCAGAGTAATTATCACAGACAAAATTCAAGCCCTGGTTGTTTTATTAAAGCCATATGTTTAATCTCTTCTTTCTGCTGCCACATCAGTGAAGTGTGTCTACATCATTACCTGAGAAGAGAACATGTTTTCATCTCTCTTATTACTCTTGCCTAGGAACACTGTATAAATGTAATTTTCAGTTTCTTTGTTTGGGTAAAGAGAATATGAAGAGGATTTGAGGGGAAAGTATGTCCAATTTATCTCCTCATTCCTACACACTTATTCTCAAGGATTGTGTTTTGTAAAAAAAAAAAAACAAAACAGAATAAATATGTTGAAAGGCAATTAAGGCTTACCTTAAGCTTTTTTCATGCTATGTCCCTTCTCTCTTTTCCTTTTTATCTTTTCTCTTTCATCTCTCTTGGATTTCTTATGCTCAGGAAAAGTGAACTTTGTGTGTGTTTGCAGTCTTTATGAAGTAAGCAGATCAATCCTTGGAACTCCCTCCTGCAGGCCAGCTATTCTTTTGTTCTTCTGTTCCTGATTTATTTATCTAAATCAATAAATCATGTCTCCCCTTTATTTGGGATAAGTTGTCTTGAAATTGGGTAGGGCGTGGTAGTAGGAAGACCATTAGAACAGAATCTAGTTTTAACTATAGATTAGCCATAGAAAAAGTTGATAATTTGAATTCTGTTTTGCATCTTGTGCTCTTTCTCAATCTAGCAAGGTAATTAATTTTTGTCATCTAAAATGTCATTGTTACCAAATACATCATTACATAACCTTAGTCACAGAAAAATTTTTACTCTTATCTTGTCCAACCAATTGTTTGATCAACAATGGCTGTACACTCACCTCTTCTGAACACCTGCAATTATGTGGCTATCACTTTCATCAAATTGGCTTATTTTTCTTTGCCAAATATTTTATTTGCCTTATTATAATAAGCTAAAGTAATAATAAAGAAGCTGACCTTCATGAGCAGCATGTGACTCTGCAGACTTGCATCCTGTGGAGGAGAAAGTCCCAGGCACCCTGGAAGCACTTTTCGCTGGCAAGAGGCATCTTTCTTTCACACCTAGGAGTGTGCAGGGTGAAGGAGACAGGGACTGATAGAGAGAATGAAGGAAAAAATTCTGTGGACAGATAATGCTCATTTCTGAAGATTATTTAATGTCCTGGGTGCTGTAACAACAAGTGACTGATTCTAGGAAGTTCATTTTTCCAGAAAATATACCCTATATCCAAATGAAAGTATTAAAAAACTGAAAATGGATGAATGTGTCAAAGGTGTGAACACAGAATGATAAAATAAGGGCTTCTGAGCTGCTGTCCCATGGCTCCCAGCTCAGAGGAAGGGGCTTCATGATTGCCATCATTCCTACCACTCCCAGCCCAGAGGACGGGGCTTCCAGGCCACAATCACAATGCTCCCAGCTCAGAAGAGGTGAGCCACTTGGGTGTCAACAGCATCCCCACTGCCACCCGAGTCAAAATGAGAAGACACATAAACAAGGCTCAAAACCAGACTTCCAGATCACCTAAAACAACCAAAAAGGGAAATGACTTGGAACACTCTGATACTAAACCACCTGGACTCCCTGAACTGGCAACAAAACAGGAATTGGAAAAAATGAAACCAGAAATAATTTCTCAGATATCAGCAGAGATTGTGCTTGTAGTGCAAGACATGATTAATAAATCTAGAGAGGACCTGAGGAACATGATGGAATCCCAACATAGGAAACAAAAGGAATCCATAAAACAGATGCAAATAGATTTCCAGATCAAAAACTCCATTGAAAGTCCACACAGCAGAATGAGCCAATGTGAGGACAGAATTTCAGATTTAGAAGATAAGATTGCAATTAGTGAAAAGGAAAATAAAAATTACTTCAAAATTATAAAGAACCATGAGAAATCAATCCAGCAGCTGCTAGATGATGCAAACAAGAAGAACATAAGACTGATTGGAGTCAATGAAGAAACAGGAGAGAGTGCAGATGACATAAAAAAAACTCTTCACAGAAGTAATGGCAGAAAACTTCCCAAGCAGGAGAAAAGAAACTGACATACATGTAAGTGAGGCATATAGGACCCCAAATAGCCTTGATTAAAAAAATCTACACATAGGCATATAATTATTAAGATTCCAGAAACTCAACAGAAGAACAAAGTTCTACAAGTAGATAGAGAAAGAAATAAATCACATACAAAGGAAAGCCCATCAGAATCACAGCAGACTACTCAACACAAACTATCAAGGCAAAAAGAGCTTGAAGTGACGTATTCAAAGCCCTAAAAGAAAACAGCCTCCAACCCAGATTGATGTACCCTGCAAAACTATCTTTCAGAACTGATGGAGAATTAAGATACTTTCATAACAAAGAGCACCTTAGGAACTGCATGAATACCACACCAGCGCTCGAAAAAAGTTTAGACAATATCCTAGGAACAGATAATGAGGATCACAACCCCAGGAAGCACAGAAGAATAAACCCATTGGATGTGATAAAATATTAAATGTAAAGGGGGAGAACCCAACTAAAAGAAAAAAGTCATGACAATGTAAGTCAATATGTATCAGTTACAACCATCAATGTTAGTGGTCTCAATTCACTAATCAAAAGAAATAGACTGGCAGAATGAGTCAAGAAGCAAAATCCAACAATTTGCTGCATACAAGAAATACACTAAATTCAAAATGAAACTCAGACTGAAAGTTAAAGGGTGGAAAACAACACTCCATGCAATGGGAACCCCCCGCAAAAAAGCAGGAGTAGCTATCCTCTTTGCAGATCAAGTAGATTTCAAACCAACACTGATTAAGAGAGATGAAGAAGGACACTACATCCTTGTAAAGGGAACAATATAACAGGAAGAGATGACAATCATAGATATCAATGCACCAAACACTAGTGCACCCAACTATATAAAAGGAATACTAATGGACATGAATAGTCATATATGCACTAATACAATTGTAGTGGGAAACCTCAATACCCCACTGTCACAAAGAGATAGATCAACTAGACAAAAGTAAGTAATGAAATACTAGAACTCAATTGAATTGTTGAACAAATGAACTTAACAGATGTTTACAGAATGTTCCAACAGACAAAATCAGAATACACATTCTTCTCAGCTGCACATGGGTCATTCTCCAAAATAGACCACATACTCATAGAACATGTTTAAATAAGTGCAAAGGAATTGAAGTTATCCCCTGTATATTATCAGACCATAGTGCGATGAAACTGGAGAACAATAGCAAAAGAAACTGCAAGAATTTCATAAACACATAGAAATTGAACAACACACTTCTGAATAACCAATGGGTCACAGAGGAAATTAAAGAAGAAATCAGACAGTCCCTTCAATTAAATGACAATGACAGTACAACATATCAGAATCTATGGGACACAATGAAAGCAGTCTTACAAGGGAAATTCATGGCAGTGAATACGCATATTAGGAAAACAGAACGAGCCCAATTAAACAGGAGAGAGTGCAGATGACATAAAAAAGTCTTCACAGAAGTGATGGCAGAAAACTTCCCAAGGAGGGGAAAAGAACTTGACATACAGATAAGTGAGGCATATAGGACTCTAGCCAGCCTTAATCAAAAGAAATCTACACATAGGCATATAATAGTTAGGATTCCAAAAATCCAACAGAAGAATAAAATTCTACAAGCAGTGAGAGAAAAGAAGCAAATCACATACAAAGCAAAGCTCATCAGAATCACAGCAGACTTCTCAATGCAAACCCTCAAGGCAAGAAAGAGCTTGGAGTGATGTATTTCAAGCCCTAAAGGAAAACAGCCTCCAACCCAGATGGATGCACCCTGCAAAACTATTTTTCAAAATTGATGGAGAAATAAGATACTTTGATGATAAAGAGCACCTCAGAAACTTCATGAATACCAAACCGGCACTCCGAAAAATTTTAGACAATATCCTAGGAAAAGACAATGAGGATCACAACCCCAGGAAACCCAGCAGAATGAATCCACTGGGTGTGACAAATTAAATGCAAAGGGGGAGAATCCAACAAAAAGAAAAAGTCAGGACAAGGCTTTTAAAACTTTTGACTTCATCTCCCTAATGAGTGTATAATTCAATCTTGTTATTGTACTGATTAGTATTTTTCTGATTCTAGAATTGCACACCATTCCTTGTGCTATACTGGCTATTTATCATCTTCTTATGCCTACATTTTAATTGGGTTGTCTATTAATGAGCTCTGAGAATTGTTTATATATTCTGGTCATAGGTTATATGCACTGTAAATATGGTCTGTTTAAGGACTACTTTTCTTTTTAATGATGTCATTTAAAGTTCTAAATTTTGATGGAATCTCATTTATCAGTTATTTTCTTTTATACATCATGTTTTTTGTATCCTAGGTAGTTCTTGCCTATCCTAAATTCATAAACATTTTCCCTTATAATTTCTTCTTAAAGTTTTATACTTTTAGGCTTTCTTATTTAGGTTCATAGATCCCTTCAAGTTATTTTCATGTATGGAGAAAAAGGGTTGAGGTTAATTTTTTATATACAGATACCAGGTCTTCTAGTGCCTTTTGCTGAAGACACTATCTCTTCCTCTGCTCTTGAATCAAGTTTATATTCTATAAAATGCTAATGTTAAATAATCTTTCAAAACTCAGTGGACCATATATGTGTGGTTCTATTTCTAGATTCTCTGTTTTATTCCAATGATCTATATGTCTTTCCTTACACCAACACTGCCTTGATTACTGTAGCTTTAGAAGAAGTCTTAAAATTGGGTGCTAAATGTCTTCCAACACTGTTTTTGTTTTTGTTTTTGGCTTTTCGGGGTCCTTTGTACTCCTACATAACTTTTAAATTCCAATATCCAGTTCTTCATTTATAGCAAGTATACACAGACCTGAATTTTTATATATACCTTGTGTTTTCTAATCCTGCTAAATTCAAGTACAAGTTCTAGGGGCTCCTAGAGATTTCTCAGTATTTTCTCTGTAGATGGTCATTTCATCTACATACAAAGATTTTGCTTCTGCCGTGCCAATCCTATCCTAGTTGTGTAATTTTAATGCCAGACTATTTTGGTTTAGATCTATGTTTCAAAGTCTAATGGACAGATGAAGAGTAGGCATATATGCCCTTGTTCCCCACTTTAGGGAGAAAGCATTGTATCATCTCCATTCATAGAAGGAGTTTTTGTTGGAAGTATGGAGTACATGTCTTTGATCTGTTGAGAAGGTTCTGTTCTACTTCTAGTCTCCTGATAGCTTTTACCATGAACAGCTGTAGAATTTAGTCCAATACTCTTTCTCCAACTAGTGACAGGATCATATGGCTTTCTCCTTTCCTCTGTTAAAATGATTACTTTTGGGGGTGGATCTTCCAATGCTGAACCAACACTGCCATCCCTATAATAAAACCACTTTCTACATACTGCCCCAAAAAAAGAATGAATCATAAAACTTCTAATAAAATCTTTATAACAAGTAGGCACTAGGAAGCTTGGCATGCTCCAAAAAAATCTTATCTTTCGAAGCCCTAACTGTCTCCTTACTACATCTTTCACATTTTCCCTCCTTGCAAGTCAGTTCTACCAATTAAATCCTCCATATTCTGAAGGTTTTATATTCTGAAGTTTTGCATTTCATCATTTCTTCTACTTGTTAAAATCACAAGTTTCTTGAAAGAGCTCCATCTTACTTTGAATAGGATATCTTCTTTCTTGTATCTTTAATGAAGATAAAGAGAGAAAGTAGGAGGGTAGAGGGGAACACAAGGCAACCATGGTGTATTTTTTGTATAGATTAAAATTGTGTTCATTGATATTCTCCCAGTCAAATATTACTATAGACTAAGCTTTGACAAGCCCTTTTGTTAAGAAACAAGAGAGTAAACTTTCCCACCTTTGCAAGCTATACATTCTCTCTACAACTACTCATTTTTGCTGTTGTAGTGAGAAACATCTATGGTCAATAGCTAAATGAAAAGATGTGACTGTGTTTCAATAAAATTTTTATTTATGGAAACAAACAGAAGATAGATTTTTCCTAGAGGTCCTAGGTTATCCACTTCTGCATGAAGAAATCTATTGGCCAGAGCGGGTGTCTGACCTTATCTCTATATACCTGACTTGGATTCTTCTCAGATTATACAATATTCTCTGAGGAACAGTCCATTAGTGACAAAGTGTAAAGGGATACAGGACATTTAGAACACAGCCGTTAGGCATTTCTTTCATTCTGACACTAGTGTCATAACAAAGAGTACTGTGTGGATGGATGAGGGAGTGGTCAATCTGTTTTTGCCATTTCAAACCCTGACCTTTCCACAAGTGAGTGTGGTCAGAGCTAATTAGTATCTCATTAATATAACAAAGTATTTGATCTTTTATATCTCTTTTTTATCCTGTAGTGTTTGTGTGTGTGAAAACTGGATTTCTAGAGGCAGATAGTACTTTAATCCCTTCAGTCTTATTACAAACTTGAGAACAAATATATGCAACTTACTATTGCCCTTTTCTACTGAAGAATACAAGAGAGGAATAGATGTGGAATTTATCCATTGGAGGGAGTTCTATGAGGTAAGAAATAGTATGCCAGGGAAGACTACAGAAGGTAGACCAGTTGAGATGATGTTGGTGAGTTATCTGGGGTTATGTGGTATAAATTGATATAATTGTGTCCATAATACTACCCTGGGCTCTGAGGCAAATGGTTCTCTTTCAATAAGCATGGTATTCTGCAAGAGACATCCCATTTTAAGTGGTATTATCCATGAACAGAACCCTCTCTATTAAGTTTTTCAGGTATTGCAATATTTTCTCATGGAGTATTAGAAATCAAACTAATGCAAACAATTTAAAGTATGAAGATGACTTCCTAACTGAACATTAACTTGCTAACTAGATGAATAATTCCAGACCTCTGTATTTTGAATACTGAAGATCAGGTTAAAATATATATGTTACTCTTCTGTTCAAATACAATGTAAACTTAACTGCTGGAAGGATATTCCTCAAAGTTTTCCCAACAACTCATCACTCTTATTCCCATACCAGTTTAGAGTACCACTCTGCAATAAATTATTTTTTAGCAGTCCTGGCCTGGATACTTCTGGTATCAGTACTTCTGAACATATAACATAGTAAGAACTAATATTTTTATAGATGACCCTGAGACCGTACCTGTGAGATCCTAAAGGGTTTTCGGAGTCACCAAAGAAAGAGAAACTAAAATGAACTGAAAGAATGCTAGTACACTCTTTGAGTTCTTAATCTATGTTGAATGACTTGAGTTGTGCTCCAATTTGGTAAATGTTGCTAAACCCTCTGTGTGGCAAATATACAGAATATTCTATTAAACAAAATAGTTTATTCTGGTAACTGCTGGAAGACCAAGGATGAGCTGAATTAGATTGGCCTACTGTAACAATCTGTTACTAAATATATTGGGCTTGATAGCAACATGCTGTTATAGTATATGCTAAACAGAAAAATGTCTTCCCTGAAACAGAAGGTAGACAATTTTTATATGTGCTATTAAAAGGATATAATTACTCAGTGGCTTTTAAAATCTTTCTAAATAGTGTTGTACTGAAGTCTCTCTTGGAAAGAAGCATATTACATAAGAATATACACGGATACATCTTTTGTATAGGACAGTCTTAGATACTTTTCCATCTCTGGAACAAAATAGTGGACAACTACAATTTAATGGAATAGAGATTTTTTTATTTTTAATTCTTTTAAGAGAAGTTTATTTTGACCCAAGGTTTCGGTCCATGGTTCCAAGGTAGGAACAAGATGGCAGAGGGGCATGGCACAGGAAAAGCTACTCAACCATGGAGATCAGGAAGCAGAGAGAGAAGGGAGGATCTAGGAGCAAAAATATACCCTTCCAGATCACTCCCCCATGACCCACCTCTTCCAACAAGATCCCACCACCTAACAGCACATTTTGCTACTGAATCCATTAATCTATGAGTTCACTGTTGAGTAAAGCACTGCCACAATCCAATCACCTTCCACACACAGAAAAAATTTGGCCATCATTTTAGATCTAAACCATAAAGTGGGCAATAGCTAAATGATTTGCCCTCTACACAATTACTTTATCCCACTCCTTCAACCTAATTCTCCCTGTATAACTAAGAGCCATGATTTCATTCAGGTTCACTGTCAACAGGTTTTGTGTATCTATTTCTATTTTTGCTTGCATCTTTCTTTCTGCCTGTGTCTTAGTCACCTCCCTGGTCACTGAGACACAATACCCAAAGCCCACAACTTAAAAGAGGAGAGATTTATTTTGATTCAGGGTTTCCTTCCACAGTCAGCTGGTTCCAAAGCAGGAACAGAATTGCAGAGGACCATGGCACAGCAAAAGGTGCTCCACCTGTGGCAGGCAGGAAGCAGAGAGAGCAGGGAGAAAAAGGAGTGAAACCCTTCTAGCTCATACCCCATTCACCTGTGTTTACCAAGAAGGCTCCATCTCCTAAAGCATCTTTAGCTATGAACTCACCACTGGGTTAATCCACCTTCCAAAAGCCCCATCTCTGAACACATGAGGATTTAGAGGAATATACTAATCCATAATAGCCTGCTATGCCTATACTTTTACTTCCCTCTCTCTGCCAAATCTTAGGTAATTTTTTATGGTACATTTCAAATTGCCTTGTCCAGGAAGTTTTCCATGGCTTTTATAGCCTTAATACATATTATTCCTTCTGCATAGAATACACTTTATTACTACTATTTTTCCCCTGACTGACTCCCATGTTTTTGCATATATTTTTCTATCTTAGGGAAATCTTTTCTACCACACTAAATATCAGTATTTCTTAAAAGTGGAGAAGTAGGTAATTTTGGAATAAAGAATTTAGTATGCAAATATCTATGGAGTTCTCTATCATTTCCTTATTAAATTCTAATTTAAATTTTCTGTGGTTAGTGAACATATTCAGCGTGATTGTAATCTTTTAAATTTTGTTGAGACTTGCATTATGGCCCAGCATATGGGCTACTTTGTAAATGTTCCATGTGCACTTGGAAATAATGTGCATGCTACAGCTTTTCTGTTCGGTGTTCTATAAATGTCAATTAGGTCATTTTCGTTAATTGTCAAAGCACATGCCAGGAGTGCCTCACACATATCCCTGATACACATTCAAGTACTCTGCATTACTGATAGTCTGAAGTAACTGTAGCTGAGGGTGTTTTTTTCAGAAAGGTGGAAAGTCATGCTGCCTATGTACACATGGAAGACCAGAAGTGCTGGAGAATTTCTATCCCTAGGGAGCAGCCCTGAAATAATAATCCCTGGAAGTAGGTATGTAATTATCCCAGGCGGCCTACTGTCCTTTATTCCTTGGTTGGGTTAGTACTGAGGAAGTTTTTATTTTTTTAACTTTTTCTCAGAGATGAATGAAAATAATATTCTCCATCATCCACAGCAGTGTACGGTAGTACCTGGCCTTTCCTTCCTTTAAAATTTCCCTAGTGCAATATTTCCCTGGACCTCCCCAATCAATGGCAAGCATTTACTTACTGGGGAAGGCCAAACTTAGGCAATTTGTTTATAACTTCTTATAGTCTTACAAGACTTTTCTGTTCTTTTTATCACATAGTGAGGTGCATAGTGTCTTCTAACATGAATGTGATCTTGTATATTTCTCTTCTGTTCATGTGCAATATATATACTATATTCTTGAATAAAACTGAATTATTTGTGCAGATTTAGAATTATTCCTTCCTGTTGTCATTTTATTATTATAAACATTTCTTATCTTATTTCCTCTATATTTTCTTTGTTAAATTCTCTAATATTAATGTGGTTATATTGGCATACTTTGGGTAAATTGTTTATATTTCTAACCTTATATTTAAGTCTCTCTCTTATAAGTGGGGTGTGCTTGGCTGTTATTATCCTTTTTGTTTCAAGATAGTCACCATTTACTTTGAATCTTTCATATATTTTGTTGATGTAATTGCTGATATTGGGGATTTATATGTATCAGTTTATTATCTTATCATTTACTTTCTTTTTGGCCTATGTTGTCGATGTTATGTTTTCTCTCTCTTTCTCTCATTTCTTCTTCTTCCTCCTCCTCCTCCTCTTCATCATCATTGTCTTCTTTTGGATTAATCAGTTGCTTTCTATTCTATTTCTCTTTTTATTAGCACACTGGAAATAAATCAGTTTTGTACTGTTTAATGCTTGCTATAAAATTTGCAACATGTATCTTTTCTCATAAATATGTAATATAAATTAATACCTTTACTACTCAAATAATACAAAGATCTTCTAGTGCTTTATTTCTTTCATATTATTGTCAAGGACTTTGATAGAACATATATTTTATAGTCCTATAATTCAGCATTACTATTGCTTTAAATGATCAATATTAATTTAATTTTTCCTTTCTGAAATTCTTCACTTTTTTACATTACCGTATTTGTATCTACATTTCCATTTCATGAACTTTTTCTTTTTAGTGTATTTAGTGTAGAATTGCTAGTAATTAATTTTTCAGATTTTATCTAAATATATTTTATTTTGCCTCTATGAATGGAGGATATTTTCACTGTAAATTGAATGATGGGTTTGCTGCAATTTGTTTTCAGTCCTTTGAAGAACTCTTGTTTTCACTTCCACCTTTACTATTAAAAAGTAAGCTGTTAATCTTACTATTCTTTTCATTTAAAAGAAATCTTTAAGAAATTCCCTCAGATAGTTTTAACATTTTCTTTGAATATTTCAAGTATTAACATTATGTGCTCTTTGTATGTGTGTGTGTGAAGGGTATTTTCTTATCTATGGTAGATATTATTCATCATTTATATAAAAATAATAGCTGATGTTGTTCCAAAAACTCTTTTGATCAAATCACTTCTCCTCTTCCTAGACTATAGTTACACACATAGACCTTTTGTATGTTTCATTCATTTATTCATCATACATAATTTTCAATAATTTGTTTTGACCTATTTTTCAGTTCACTATTCATCTATTCTACTGTCTAATCTGCTGTTAGAACAATCAAATTCTCAATTTAAGCTACTTCATTTTTATTTCTAGGATATCCACTTGATTCGTTTTATTGTATACTTCTCCATGGCATTCTCCAACTATTTGTCTATATTGTTGAAGATAGCCACATAAATAACTATAGGTATTTATGAGTCTATGTCTGGTAACTTCAATATCTGGATCATCAATGAGTCTGACAGGCTTTTCTCCCGGGTTTCAGTCAATTTGTCATGTTTCATACCCTGTCATTAATTTTTCATTAAAACTTATTGGATATTGTACAAAGAAAAAATAGAGGTTCTAGGTATTATTATCATTCTTTGATGAGTAGTTACTTTTCTTCTTGCAGGAAAATGGAATATAGTCAAATCACTCCAAATTCTTTTATAACTTTGTGATATTGTTTTTGTTATCTCTTCAGTATTATTTCTGTCCAATTTTCTTTTTCCTTTCCACTCATATAAACATCATATATAATAGTTTGCTTATGTGATTTTCTGTATTTTTATTGTAGCACCACAATTTGGAATACATGTCCAATGGCAAGAAATCCAGCATATGTGGCAGCATCATCCTATCAGGAGGCCCAATAGATATCCAAGTATATGCAGTTTGCTTTGGTCTTCCATTTTCATAGGGTATATAGAGTTGCCTGAGATAAGAGCTAAGATGTGTGTGGATCACTTGGGTAAAATGATATCATAGTCTTGGTTTTTTCACCTCTGAATATTATTCTATTCCTGTTGTCCCAAACCATAAATGCGAACTCACAGCCCCTCTAAGCCAAGTGCAGGCTCATCTATCAAACAAAGCAGATATAGACACTTTAACACAATTTATGCAATTTCTAATGCTTAATTTATATTATTTATATATAAATACATTATTTTGCATATGCTCTTATACTTCTGTTTTTTGTTTTCTGTGCTTCAGAATATTTTCTCAGATTAATCTCCAATTAACTATTTCATTCTTCATTTGTATCTAATGTACTACTGAACTAATTTTTGAATTCTCATTTCCAATTATTTTTAAATTTTAGAATTTACGTATTTCCTTAATTTTGTTTGCTAGTCTCTACCAATACGTTTAATTTCTTAACTATAGTACTCATAATCACTCTATAGTCATTGATAATTCCAATATATTAATTTCCTGTGTAACTACTAGTAGTATTTTTGCTTTGCTTTGTCAAATAATTTCTTTTTGTATAGTTGATTATAATATATTGAAACCCAACAAATTGGATATAAAATTGCAGAGGTTGAGGTTCTAAATGTTATTTTTCTATAGTAATGATTTAATTTCTATTCTGGTACACAGCTAAGTACAAGCACTCACAATCCTAGGTTCCCTTAATCCAATGAGGATTTCAGTGTCCTTGTTGAAAGTATCTCTGCTCATTTTCATCCTTATTCTAGAGTGTAGCCCAGCTTCCCAACTGAATACCTGAGTTGTTTAACAGAAACCCTCTCCTTTTATGAACACTGAACTTCAATTTGCAATTCTTGTAATATGTAATAAGTATATATTCTCTATGTGCAATTTATACCATAATGTTATTTTTATTTTTTGTCTGGATATGTAGATGTCCTCATTAGATGTACTGCCTAAAGTAACTATGCTGCCATTGGCAGAAGGATGTCTACCGAATACTAACACAGTGAAACTCTATGGAGGTTATAGAATGACAAATCTGAAATGCCAAAAACTCAAAGTAAATAATATGATATATTTCATAAAAGCCTAGTTATATTACAGAATTTTTTAAAATAATCAAATGTTATAAATAAGGTATTTTATTATGCAAATGTGTTCATGTTTTGAACATAATAGCTGATGAATGGTATATCCAATTTAAAAATACTGTTTTCCAAGGTTACAATTGACCAATTTTCATATGATTTCTTTTTTTTTCAGGGCATGTGTGAGAAAATATGTTTACCCATCAGTAAATTGTAGAGTACATTTTATATACAACATGCATTGTTACAGATCATGTAACTGGAGTATGAACCCAAAGGGTAGGAACCACTGAATACCTATTTGCCAGCAATTAAAATAAGTTACTAAGAACCTAGGAAGGAAAAATAAGACTTATATTTACTAACCATATAAAATCCAATCATAAAAGTAGTAGTAACCCTTATAGCTGAACAAAGATTAGGACGTTATTTTCTTTTCATGTAGTAGTTCAAAGCAAGCTCTTTCACTTGAGGATTTGACCATTAGACCAGTGCGGTCCCAGATACCTCTTTCAGATGTACTAACTTCACTCAGTAACTCTATTATGAGAATTGAACAGAAAAAGTTCAACAAAGACCCAGCGATTCCTCTGTCACAGTTACTTTATTCAATATGTTTGTATTGAGTACCCCTTATATCCAGGTTTTAGGTAAAGTAGTATGGCTATATTACATGGCCCTGTTTCTATGTTATCAAAATATAAAAATAATAAAAATTATAGAGGTTGAAGTGATTTTTGTCAGTGCCTTGCTATGTGAAAAGGTGAGGCCATATGTAGTTTGATAATCTGGCAGAAAATATGAGTGTCAACAAACAAAAAGTAACAGACACTAAAGAAAACTGATTAAGTAGGAATTGTTCTGAGCTTTTATCTAATAAAAGGAACTTTTGGTGTATTGAAGTTTCAGTTTTCCAGAATGGGAATATTTCCTGATAATCATTTGGCATTCACTAACTAACCATGGGAATGCATGTACCAGGTGATTTGATTGTGATTTTACAGTGTGAAGAAAATTTGAGGTCAAGATGTTGGATATAATGTTGCAAAACATAATGCAAATATGGTACTGAAGTCGTATCGTCTGCAGAAGAAATGTGGGGTAGTGACTGTCATAAGAGAGAACAGATGACAACAGAGCTGATAGCATAGGCCACAAAGAGACAAAAGTGCACATGAAGATGAATGAGAAATTTTCTGGAAATGGCAGGATTAACAGTTTTTCAGAAGATAGCCACTAATTTCTGCTCTATTGTCACTATATAAAATCCAATGTAATACCATGCTCAATGAAAGAAAATAAATCAGAAGATCATTATTGAAGTCTCTGATCTGCCATGTACTACCATGATAATAAGGGTGACCATAAAATTTGCAGTCAAAACTGTGGATCTTTGGAGACTAAAACAAGTTGCTATTAAAAATTACAAGACAACAGATGTACACTGGAAATACCCAGAGCAAAAAGAAATCTATAATCACTATATAGGCAAGTCTCTTTTCTTCACATGCAGAATGTGAAGAATATATACGTTAAGACAACTAAAAATTTTACTCTTTCTCTAGAAATTGTAAGTGAAGACAAGTGACACTCCTATTCTTTCTTTGCAGCACAAGAATAATAATTATAGAACTGTGCACTAAGAATCCAGTAAGTGTATCTTTTGTCTTGTCATTACAACTTTATTTGTATCAGACTGCAGTTTACTCTCATTCTTTGAATGATTTGGAAACAAGTTATATTCTATTGACAGAAAAATAGAGGTGAAAATTATCACCAGTTAGCAAACCTAAGAAAACGGTGTTATGTAACCAAGGATTTTGAGACTGAAATACAGGTTTGTATTAGTGCCTCAGGTTCTGGAGTGCAGCCAGTTCTTTTTCATTCAGTCTCAGGAAGAGCTGTTCTGTACTGTGGGCACAAAAAGTGGTTGTCTCAGACAGATGGTAGCACATCAAATGTGACTGTGGCTTCCATTTTACCAGTTTCTGGTGCTACTTAACCCAAATGGAAGGGTCAAGGATAAGGCTTAATTTTTCTCTCTTGAAAGATAGAGAAATTTCATCAGGGCAAAATTAGGGTTAAAACTCAGCATTGATCTTATCAGGATGCTTGGCGTTTCAATCACCTTGGTGACTTAAACACTTCTTGAGAAACAGAAGACTAGGCATATTTTTGTCATTCCTTTGGTAAACATGTGAGAATTAATTTAATGCTTGAATTACTTCACTTTCCTCAGTGACTGTTTTTCATTCTCTTCTAAAATGGTCTTTCTTCATTCATGGCTGATCTCTTATCTGAGGCTATTTCAGAATAGCTTGACAGCTTACATCACTTGATACACTAACTCCAGACTAATTCTGGCTTCAGTCCTACCCTGTGGTTCTCCTTATTTTACTCTTTCAAAATTCTTCTGTTCTCTTTTTAATAATGAGCAAAATCTATTCAAACATATATTGTTTATCTTACATCAAAATACTATTCTTTTAATAGAATCACAGGCATTAAAAACAGAATTGGAAGAGACCCTAATGATCACTCAATCCTATCAATTTTTTCTTTATAAACAATTTGAGTCCTTTCTACAACATTCCTATTATATACTGTCACTGAATGCTTTCCAGTATGTGAAGATTTTTACGAAAAGCTACTTCTTGATTGATTGTATTTGTTCTTCACGCCGATATGATTTTAAATTGTTTTTAATACTGTACATCAACTGGCTTCATTGATTGTACTACTTTCCTGACTCATGTAGGCACTAGAATTGAAAACCTTTGTCAAAGTCCTCATCCCCTTGAATTATTTTTTTATTTTCCATGTTTTCTATTTGAAAAAAAATGTATATTTTCTAAGCAATTGTTGGGAAAACCAAAAAATACAGTAATTCTTTTTCCATTTCTATAATCATGTTTGAAAGAAAATCATGTTTGGAAGAAAAAAATGTTGGCATAATTGAAGCACTTATATGACAAGTATTTTAGCATGGTTAAATCAATGGTCCAATTTTTCAAGTTTCTCTGTGTCAATATTCTTTGGCAGTGCCTTTTAGTATTTACTCTGGCCATGACCATACAACTTTCTTTGACCAATGAAGCATTAAAAAATTAGATGAACTCTGATTCTTGAAAAAATACTTGGAGATAATCCATACTCTATTTTTTTCATGAGAAAATGTCAGGCTAAATTGTAGAAAGAGGTGAGATACATGATTCAGTTAGGGCTATTACCCCAGGTGACAGCCAGCCAACCACAAATGTATGAGTGAAACAAGATAAATCCATTCTAAATTATAGTCCACAGGGTTGTGGATGAAATAAATTCCTAGTGTTTTTCAAATCCTTGAATAGAGGTTACTTTATTATGTAATATTATTGGAGTAGATTAAAATTACAGAAATTTGTTTTTATAATCTAAGTATACTGTAGGGGAAACCTGAAATATGTATCATTGGCTTTGAGAAAGGCAGCAGAGATGGGAAAACAGTGTGGAAATAATGGAGATTGGAAAAATGCAGAAAAAAATGTAGTAGCAGCCTAGATATGTGACAAACCACATTATCTAGTGGTGAAGCACTTAGTCACAGATGTGATAACCTGCAATATAGAAAATACATCAAATTAATATATATACTTGAGTAAAGATAGTTTTACATTTACACTTATAAATCTTGAAAATGCTAACCGTGAATGATGAGGTATACCCACAAGATGAACTAAATAAATATTTAGCCAATTTGTGACATTTGGATAGCACCAGGATTCAATGTATTTACTACTTCTACTGCTGCTGCTAATAATAATAATAATAATAATAATAATAATAATAATTTCTCCTTGTTAACCTCTCAGGCTAGTAAAAGATCAAATCCAGGGAGTTGCTAGGAACATGGTCTTAGTACTAAAACCAAAACACTTTTGTAAGATGCTTTTAATTAGACCTTTGAAATAATTAATGATGTTTCACATAGACCCTCTCTATTAGAAAAATAATTTTAGGACTGCTAAGACATTATTAATAATAGCCTTACAGGACCCCAAAACAGTAAGAAATCTAGAGAAAGAGTAAGGGGCATCTCAGAAAGAATTATGGCTATGAATTTTGTCCAGTGGAGCAGTGTTGAAATGTGTGTGTGTGTGTGTGTGTGTGTGTATGTGTGTGCAACTCAAAAAGTTTTAAGGTCATTGTACAGGAAAAGATTTTACCAGCCTGAATTTAAAAAGAATGAAACAATAATAATCAAAAATGGACTGAGCCTCCAATAATCTTGAATTAGGCTAATAAGTTGTTCAGAAATAATATTTATAAATGCCTTATTCAGAACAAAACTAACAGAATAGAAAACCAGTAATACTTCAGAGAATAAAGGTGAACGGTGCAATGCATAAGTGAGCCACTTCCGGGAGTATAACTGGACGTAGTTTAGGAACAGTACCCACTTTTGTATGGAGTCCTGTTTACATTTGCACAGCAAGAATAGGTGTTTACCAGTGTTATATGTTTATTTTTCCCTTTAGGAAAGAAAATGTTTACATAATTACCTAGCTCCTATAATCACCACTCAATGTTGCACATGTAGGTGGTCAATAAATTATTATTGGTCTTTATTTAGATAAAAATTATCCTACTCTAAACTGTGTACGGTGGCACCCCTGAAATTGCAGTGCGGAAGCAGGAGGATCTGAAGTTGAAGCCAAGCTTTTGAAATACAGCAACTTAGTGATAACTTGTCTCAAAATATGATGTAGAAAAAAAATGGGACGTAGCTCCATAAGAAGGCCCCGGGTTTAATCTCCCATATGCCCCGTCCACACAGACACACAAATTTATCTGTGGAGCCACATTAGTGTCCAATAAAAGCTCATGAGATCTTATCAGATCCTGAGTTGTAGAACAGTATGTTTTGTATGTGGGAAGGATGTGAAACATTATAACAAGAGTGGAATAATAAATGCAGATCATATTAATGGAAATGTGTTTCAAACTTCCTGACATCATTACTCTTTGTAGTCTCTGACCTTTCCCTTTTGACTTGCTTTACCTAATAGGATTGTAGAAAATTTAATATAAGCAGAGGCTTTAAAATAACTTGATCGTTTCTGTTTCTTCCCTCACTACTCTCTCTTCAATATGAGAATACCCCAAATTTAGACTGTTCACATATGATTTTGTCACTCCTCCATCACCCGGCTATCAATCACCAACAACCACGTGTGTGAGTGACACTGAATAGAGAATAAATTCTAACACAGACTCCTAATCCTAAATAAACTTATTTTAAAACCACTGAATTTTGTGATAATTTCTTAAACAACAGTATTGTGTCAATAAGTAATTCTGAAATAAGTTTGAAATTACCCATTAAGTAAAAAGAGGGACAGAGAGAACAATCTGTGTTATTTAACAGTTGATATCCATAACTTTCTTTTTCTCTGAGCTACTATATTTATATGGGCACAGTTGAATAATCTAACTATTGGTAAACAAAGAATTTTGTTAAAACTATTGATCCAGGGCCTGGGATTTAGCTCAGTGGTTTTGCCGCCTGCTGCACAAGCGCAAGGACCCGAGTTCAGTCCCTGGTACCAAAGAAAAAAAACAAAAACAAACAAACAAAAAAACCAATTGATCCAGATCATCTGATAAAAAGGACACAATAATATTAAACCTGATTTATAAATCCAACTTTCATAATTCTACCTCTCTTCTGTTATTTACAAAAAGAATTTCATAAAACAATCCCTTTTTCCTACCTAATTATAATTGAACAACAATTTATGCCAACATCTACTTCATAAGAGGAGATGGTTGAAGGACATCAACAATGAATTGCTTTAAGTTGCTAGACATCAGTGAATGCATTAGAAATCTTAGGAATATAGAAACTTAGGTTCTAGCTTCCAGATCATCTTTTTGAGCTTTAGTATTCTCATCAAGTAAGTGATAATGATAGTACTTGAAGGACTGCCCTAAAAATAACAAGTAAATATGTAGAGTATTTTATGTATAGTGAGAAAAATCAATTATTAATGTATTTTCAAATTTCTGTTTTGAAACCTTGACAGTAAAGAGATGTCCTTAGATAAAATATTTACATGCAAAAAAAATCATTAGGAGAAACTGCTTTCCTCACCATGTGAATGCAGAGCTCAGCTTACTTACTTCAAGGGTCCATCATATTTTCATGTATTTCAGGGGTTGAGCTCCATTCCTGGAAGAGACTCTGGGGAAGCAGGAAGAATAGATACTATGGGTTCAAATGTTCTTTTGGACTACTTATAAATTGGGCAATGATGGCCAAGTATTTAACCGCTCTTAGCTTTAGTTTCTACATTCATATAATTGGTTTTGGAGATTGGAATAATCAATGTAAAGCTCTTAATACAAACCAGAAAACAATGCACAGTAGGTAATATAGATAATAATTATATTTTCATTGTTAGTAAGATTATTATTATTATATTATGTTTTGAATACTATTTTCAGCTTTAGATTTCTGTATTAGCCATGACACAGCCTGAATTCCTTTTTGGAGTTTTGAGAATTGGAGCTCCTGCTGGGAAATTGACAAGCTTTCACAAATCTTTTCACCTTCTGAATGCTAGCTTCTGTGTTTCCAAAGGCAAAATGGCATTTCAAAAGCAATGATAAGTGTATTTCTAAAATAGAACACACACCAGGCAGTTTCCTAGGACAGAACAGTATCCTGGTGAGAGCAGCTGGGTTGGTTAGGGAAACAAACGGTCAAATGCAATTCCTGAGAATGTTCTGTAAGGCTGAGGGCAAGAGCATCCACATGAGATTTGTTTCTTGATTTTTTTTATTTACTCAAGGTGCTTGGCCCCTTTATCTTGACTGTGGAAACTCTGTGCTTAGAAGGTAGAACGAACGCAATTTCTTGTCATGTTACAAGCAATGCTATTATGATTATTTAGTAGCCGCTACTTTTACTGCTCAGGGAGAATCAAAGAGCTTTGCAGAAGTCCTAGAGAAGAAATATTCTGTCTCATAGTTAATGCCTCTGTTCTTTTGTGGATTCATTATGCTTTCTTCATCAGCTTTAAATACATGTATTATTTGGCAAACAGATATTTATTCTGAAGACAGTTACCTGTTATCAGCCTTCAAGAATTATTAAGGTAGCCTTCCTAGGGCCTTTCTGCTCTTTAATTGGTTAAAGCAAGTACCTAGAAATTGAGAAAATATTTCACTTTCAACTTGCTTCACTCTGAATATGTGTACACAGCAATGTCCTGAGATCATGAAATGTTGAGCTGGGACCCTATTACTCGTACCTTATATAAGCTTGCAGTAGGAGCATGGGGGTGCTGCTTTGGGATTTTATCTTCTTTCCCCAACTCTAATATTGGTCTCCTATGGGTAGAGACCATGAATATATTTTAATTTTATAAAACGACCCTACCAGCCTAGTACCAGACATTTATAAATACATATTCACTGATTGATAGTTTATAAAGAACTGAATATTTATTACCAAAAATTACATTTTCATCTTATACAAAATTAAGTTATATGTGTATCTTACTCTCCAAAACAATAGCATTACAATTTGGCAGCACTGTTATTACATATGGTCATAAATAAATATACTTATTATATTCTGGGCACTTTTATGAGATACTTAGCTATCTTAGTTAACTCTTCCATCACTTCTCGGCCTTTTGGCTAAGATCAAGCACAGTATCAGTTAACTCTCCAAACCACCTCTCAAAGTATTATAATTATTCATTAAGAATATTTTTTCATCTTACAGATGTACAAATGTGGAGACTGAAACTCGATGTCAAATGTCAAAGACAGATTTTAGTCTACTGCTATAATATGTGTGCCAAATGTTCACCAAAGACCATGTGGTAAAGGCTTGTTATCCAGCTTGATGCTATTGGAAAGTGGTGAAAATTTCAATAAATGGAATCTAGTGGGTGGGATTTGGATTTGGATTACTGGGAAAATGGCTTTGACAGGGATGACAGGGATGGTGAAATCCCTGCTCCTTCTTTTTTTTTTTTTTCATTTAGCTGATGAGTGAGCAGATTTGCTCCACCCCACACTTCTTGTATGGCCTACTACCTTGCTGCAGATCCAAAAGCAACAAGGGCAGCTGACCATGGGCTGAAACTATCAAAAGTGTAAACAACAATAAAACTTTTCTTTTCCTAAGTTGATTATCCCAGGTGTTTTGTTATAAAAATGGAAAGCTGAATAACACACCTAGATTTTTCTAACTCCAGACCAGTCATTACAGCCTGAAATATTATCTTTCTCAACTCCTAGCAAGAGATCAAGGAGACTTAAGAGCTTACTTGTTCCTCATTTCAAGTCAAGTGCAAAGCTTTAGTCAGGGCACACATTCTGAATGTCCATTCACTAAAATGTTTTACTTTATTGCCAGATTTCTTAGCATTGTTGTTATGGACTGAGCAAGTCTCAAGTGAGTCCTCAGTGGAGAAAGCTTTCCCAGAATTTTGAGAGTTAGAAATGTGATAAGCTTGTTCCATGGTAGCTGTGCCCCAGAGCAATGACAATGCTTAAACACAACCCTATAGTATACAGTTCTATCTGATCATGAGTATATGGATATAAAGCACATGATATGTGTGATAAGTCATAGGAAATAAAGTTGCATATTTAGTCAGGGAGCGTGTCAGGAAAGGATTTCTTTGTCATGCTAAAGACTTTCAAGATTTTCTTGTAGATAATGAAAAGCCATAGAATTATTATAAATAAATAATTAGTCAGCTGTGTGTACTAGAAAGATCCCTGTCTATAGAGGCAGAGGCAGATATAGACTTAACATGGAAGTTCCTGTTGCCACATAATTGACAAGAAGATGATTTAAACAGTTAAAAGGATATATGGGATCTATAACTAAAGTTTTTGTTATGTTGAAATGATAAAGTTAGTTGTGAAGTTGGTGTTGGTAATTTAGAAAGAGATGAGTGTAGGATAAGCATTCAGATTAGTGTAGAATAATTTGTGTACTACATTAGATCCTTATGTGGATTCTTTTTTTTCTTTCATTAAGTTTATTGGCACATTTTAGGTATAAAATACAGTTACATTCATCGTTGGGATCTTGTACCTTATTTTTTCCCCATTTCCCTGTCCTCCCTTCACCCCCTCTACCCATCCCTAATTACAGAGACTTTGTTTCCATATTTTCCTTTTCTCATATTTTTTCTTTTCTCTTTTTTCCTTCCCCTACCCTTCCCATTTCCCCAACTCCTTTAGACCTTTTCTTCCTATTTCACATTATCAATTATACCATTTGAACCTTATGTGGATTCTTGAATGCATGGTGATTCATTCAAAATGATGGTAAATGCAAGAGGAGCAGAAAATGCCAAAGGAGGAAAATATAGTTATAAATAGGTTGGGTTTGAGTTGTGTATGAGGCATGGTGAAAACATGAAAAAAATAGTTTGCAAAAGTCTAGTTCTACAAAGTGCTATGAGCCGGAAATGAGTTTCAGAATCATCAGTGTATAGATGATGACAGAATTCTAAAGAATAAATGAGATGGCTAAGGGAGTAAGGAGTGGGAAAGGTAAAAATACAAGGGGAGATCTCTGAGGAAGAGCAATGGTTAAAAGGTAGGCATTTTTAGTCATCTAGTTAATGACATTTCCATAAGCAAACAGCATGTTAACACAGTACTAGGTATATTACGGGTAGAGGACAAATAAAAATCAATGGAAGATGTATCTATGATTATGAGCCATCTCAATATATATTTTAATGTTACATAACCTGTGTACTACAAAAATAAGTGTACACAGCAAGAACGCAAAGGTTTTCAGAAGTGGTCAACCGTATGCAAAGTCAAAGAGAGAAATGAGAAGAGAAACACATTCACTGCAATAGATCTTAGTTATTTTGAAGGATAGTTTGGTTTGAGTTACTGTAAGAAGACAGGGCAGCATTTAGTGAAAAGTTGAAGCAGGACTGTTTTAATCCTTGACTACTGTCCTAAAGATTACAATTAAAAGATATGGAAGCCAATTAGGTGGTAAGAAAATACATAAGTGTAAGCAAAAGTGTGTGAGAGTAGAAAGCTGGGCAAAATACCATTTTACCTATGATGATGCTATCCTTACACAGGCATAGACTCATGTCTCTAGAAAAATAAGGTAAGAGTGAAATTTGGGCATTGATCTAATGGAGGGGCACAGTCTGAGGAAGAGGAATAAGATTTCTTTATGTGAAGCTGACTGACTCAACTGTTTCATTCAGGAATGCCTCAGTGTTAACCAGCTCAGAGTGTTTAAGATATTACAGCACTACCTGGGTGTACAATGGGTTAAACTCAGAATTAGTCAAGATAAAAGTGTATAGAAAGCTTAAAATATGCAAGAAAGCTGTAGGTGTAACATGGATTACTTTGATGTGTACATTATGTTAGATACCATATGTCTAGCTGCCCATGTAAATAGAGTCTATGAGAAAGTTTGAGACTGGAATAAGAAATTGGCTTTATTTGCTTCATAGTGTCCTAGTTTAAAGTAAAAGACAAAGGATACAGAAAGAATACTCCAAGAGAAGGAGGATTTCAGTGGAATAACCAGGAAGAGACAATGAAATAAAGTAAAATAAAATAATACAATAATTTATTGAGACAAAGCTGGACAGTGTGAAAGAACTCAGTGAACTTCATTGAATCAAAGTCTCATCAAGCTCCATGCTTTTTAAAATTTAGACATGGTTAACAGTTAAAAGGCATTTGTTACACACAAGATTACCAATACTAAGTAAGTTTAAAAAGTGCAACATCATAAATTTCTATTTGACCAGGAACAATTACAAAAGATGCAACACTCAATTCATTTGCTTATTTTTTTATTGGATTATCTGCTTGGGGGTTTTAATTTTTTGAGTTCTTTATATATTCTAGATATTAATCCTCTATCAGAAAAGTAGCTAGCAAGGATTTTTCCCTTTCTGTACGCAACCTCTTCACTCTCTTAATTCTTTTTTAGAGCATCTTTTTAAAGATCCCACTTGTCATTGTTATTGATATTAATATTGATATTATTACACTAATATTGTTTCCAATGCTATTGGAGTCATATTCAGGAAATCTTTACCTGTTAATATGGCTTCAAAATTTCCCCTATGTTGTCTTCCAGTAATTTCAAAGTTTCTAGTTTTATATTTAGGATTTCATCTACTTCCATTTGATTTTAATTCAGGATGAGATGCTGACATTTCTCAAAAGAAGTATAAGAGGTCAGTAAATATATTTTAAAATATTCAACATCAGTATCCATCAGAGAAATGCCAATCAGAACTACCTTGGATTGTCTCACCTCAGTCAGAATGGATGTCATAAAGAATACAAAAGCCTGCAGTGCTGGCAAGGATGCAGAGAAAAAGCAAAGCATTTGCATTATTGCTGGGACTGTAAATTAGTACAACCCTATGGAAATCAGAATGGAGTATCCTCAAAAAAGTAAAAATTGGAATATCATTTGATCCAGCTATACGACTCTGGGGTTTATTCACAAAAGAAATAATGATTGCATATTTTAGAAATACATGCTTACCCTTGTTTATAACGGAGTAATTCACAATAATTAAGATGTAGAAACAATCTTGATGCCCATCAACAGATGAATGGGTAAAGAAAATGTGACTATATATATATTTCACAAAAAATGTATACATGCATTAGGAAAAGAAAAACTTGTATAAATATTTTAATACTAAATTTATTGAGACATCATGAGATTAATACAAGTTACCTTTGGCCACTACTATTAAAAGAAGTGCTCAAAGTAGCTGCCATTAGCTCCTAGACATTTATTGCTACAGCTAACTGCTGCTTGAGTAACCTTGGTCATTGAGATGGCTGCACATGCATTTTCAATTTCTTCTCTAAGGGCTGACAGTGTAGTGAGTTTTCTGTGATATACAACATCCTTTGGGGCCGCCTCTACTAGGGTAACACCATCTGTTGAAGAAAGATCATACTATTTTTCTTTTCCTGAAGTGTGTATACATTTTTGGTGCACTATATATATAACATAAATATAAATATATATAATATATATGAATATTATTTAGCCACAAAAAAGAACAAAAGTGTGTCATTTGTAGGAAAATGGATTTACTGGAAATCAGCATGATAGGTGAAATAAACTAGACCTAGAAAGCTAAATATCACTTTTTCTCTTATATGAAAAACTTAAAATATAAATAACTACATGAATAAAATAGAGAGAACATGAAAGTAGAAGGTAGATATTTAAAAATGAAGAAGGGGGTCAGTTGGATGGTGGAAGAAAGAGAGAAGGGATAAAGGGAATTGAATAAGATCAAGATATGTTACATACATATGACAACTTCCAACAACTAACATCATTATTCTGCATTAACAACATATAGTAAAAATAGTTATTTTGTATCTACAATACAGGAATTACAAAAATATATCAAATATATATATATGTTTTGCTCATGACATTGTTACAAGCACATAATAATTTATATATTAATAGGTCAATTCTGGTAACTCACATGTGGCTACGAATATTTCTATTTCTTCTAGATTCCCTAATTTATTGGGATATAAGTTTTGAAATAGTTTCTTATACTCCTCTAAATTTCCACTTGTCCGTTATGATTTTACCAGTTTGAATTTTAATTACATTGATAAGAGTTTTTTCTTCTTTTGGTAAGTTTGGCTAAGAGTTTATCAACCTTGTTTATCCTTTCAAAGAACCACTCTTTGATTCTTTGGTCGTTGATAATTTTTTGTCTCAATTTCATTATCAGTAATAGTGGAATGCTATAATAATATATAAAAATAAAAAACAAAAGGAAAAATTTTCTGAGCACATTTTCTAGTTTATAGTATTACCTATTACCTAAATACTATCTATAAAAACATTTAATATTCTGTAACACATATTAGTGCAAAATGTTTAAAATGTTACCTAGCTCTTCTCCCACACAATTACATAGTATATATGCAGTGAACTGATTCCAATCAGAATATTAAATACTTTATGCAAAACTAGACCAGGACATGTAAACACCAGTGATCATAATCATTCCAATGCTTAACAAACTATATACAATGTAAAATAGTCACTCCAAATGGAATTGTGGCTAAAACTAGTTTCTCTTTTGTAAATAATGACTACCATTAGACTTATAAATAGTTTTATAATTTAAAGAAGATGCAATGTTTCTGTTTTCTCCTCACTCTTCTTCTGCAAGCCATTCAGTGGAGGGATTTTCATGATGTTTGCTTGTTTTGCAAACAAATTTCCAGAGCCACATACCTTAGCTAGATAGTTTGATATAATTTTGAGGGCTACCACAAGGTTTTAGAAATGAGAGATCACACATTCGCACTTGTCTTTGCACTAAAAGAATCTCCTTTTGAGAAGCATTCCATCTCAGGCAAGTTTATGAAATTTGAGAATACATCTTAATATTTACTTTATGGGGTAAATATTTGATTTCTAAGAGAAATGATCACAGGATTTTAAGACAATATACAATTTTTTGCTTAAATTCTTTTATTGGTACATTTTAGGTATACAATATGTTTACATTTATCATTGGGTGCTTGTACCTGTACATGATGTATCCTGGTTCTTATTTTTTCCCCATTACCTGAGCACCCTTCACCCCCTACACCCTTTCCTATTTAAAGACAATATACATTTATTCTGTAGTTTGAAATTCTGTTACTGTATGTGAGTATCTGTTGATGTAAGGACTCAAAGAACTTATCTGTGAGTAACAGCTCATGAATCAGCATGGTACACTTCTTCAGGGCCTCTGTGATAAGGCTCTGGGAGCTTTGACATTTTCTCTCAATTTTTCTTGTTCCGCACTGAGTGATTTCCATGGCCATATATATATATATCGCAGTCTTACCTTGATGTGATTTTGGAGTAATCTTTTCCTTCAGATTCTAATTTGACAGACTGGCTTAGAGTGATGCTACTATGGAGAGAATAAAGATGCTGCAGAGTTTATATTTTGTCCTGTGCACTGATCGGGAGGAGACCATATATTGATTTGAATAATGGAAATTAAAAAGTCCCTAATTTTAAGAAATAAAATGATGATATAATATAATGTACTAAATGAAGGGTTTTTTTTTTTTTTGAAAACTTTCAGGTTCATCTACAACCTGTTCATTGAGAAGTACTTTGACCAACACCTCCAATTTTTTATTGAGTTGCTGTCTAAGAATTCAATTTCTATGAAGTTTGAAATATTAACTTTCTTGGAGCAACTACTCATAAATATATTTCATGTCATTGCTATGAAATGTTGGCAGACATTTGTTTTAAACTTAGATTTAAGCTTATTTTTAAAATATATTTTTCATTTAAGAATGCTTTCAGCACTTTGTCAGTTACTAAGTTGATAGACATAACATATGCAAAAATTGGATTGTTTTATGTTCACACTAGCTGATAGAAATGGATTCCTAATCTATTATCTGGTTTCTTTCAGTCCTGTGAAATATGTGTTAATACTCTCTTGCAGCATTAAGATAAGTTGTTTAAAATATTGAAAAATGTCATTGATATCTTTCTCTGATAAGTAATGAATATTACTAAGAGTTCCAGTACAGTCAAACATCTGGTAATCAAACTTTTTGGAGCACAGTTGAGCCTTCTTAATGAGCCCTTCTATCTTATCTTCAACATAAAAATAAACAAGATATCTATCACTTTAGTGACAGGTGATAGATAAGAAATCCACAATAATGGATCACTACTGAGGTTATTTAAAATCATAGAAATATATCTTCACCTCTCCATCAATTGAATTTTTTCCATAAAATCATCACATTTGTAAAGTCATATATGTTAAGACATAAAGTATCATTCTTTATCAGTATAGAATCATGTTTGGGCGATGGTATGTAGTTCAGTGGTAGAGTATTTTCCACGCGCTAGGTTCAGTTCCCAAAGTGATAAAAAAAATGTTTTGCATTGATGATTTTATTCTGAATTACAGTATTTTTAGTTTATGTTTGTAATACATAATGACTGTAATCATTTGGTGAATTCTTATATATACGTATTGCATCTTGATCATTTTCACTCTCCCTTCCCTCCAGTCTCCTCTCCTTCCTTCCATTGGTCTCCTTCCCATCTCCACAAACTTTACCTCTCTGATTCCCGCCTTCTCTCTTTTATTTTGCTCATTAAATTGTCTATATTTTGGTTTTCTAATATGGGACAGACCATGCTACATTTAGTCTTCTGTACCTGATTTATCTCACATAACATTACGGTTTAAAGATCCACCAAGTTTCCTACAAATTACTCAAATTTATCATTCCTTTCACTGATTGGTACTTCATTGTGTGAATATATCACATTTTCATTTATGTATTCATCCTTTGAAGGACATTTTTGCCACTTCCATAACTTAGAAATTGTGAGTTGTGCTGCTATAAACATTGCCATGTATTTATCACTGTGGTATGATGACTTAGACTTTTTCAGGAAGATATCCAAAGAGGTATCACTGGGTCAGATGGACTCTCTATTTTCAGGTGTTTGAGAAATCTCCATATGAATTTCTATAGTGGTTGTACTCATTTACATTCCTACCAACAATGTAGGTTTTCCCAGCACCATTTGTTAAAGAATCTCTCCTTTCTCCAGCATATATTTTTAGAACAATTGTTAAAAATGAGATAGTGTAAGGTGCCTGAGTTTATTCTGCTTCCTCAGTTCTATCCTATTGGTCAATGTGTGTGGTTTATTTTATATTAGCAGCATGCTGTTTTTATTATTGTAACTTTGTACTGTAATTTGAAATCTGTGATTGTAATACCTTTTACTTTGCTCTTATTGTTTAGAATAGCATTGGCTATTCTGGGTTTCTTCTTGTACCACATACATTTTAGGATATTTTATCTAGCTCCATGTATATATATTTATTAAAAATTTGGTATAAAGTTTTCTTTCATTTTTGTTTTTTGATTGAATCCTTTCCTGGTTTTTGAATCAAAGTAATGCTTGCTTCAATAACTGCATTTTGCAGTGTTCCTTTCCTTTTGATTTAGTAGAAATGTTTGGGGAGTAGTTTCACTAGCAATACTCTGATGATCTGGTAAATTTCTGGAGTGAATCTCTCAGATTCTATGTATTTTTTGCTGTATTCAGATAATTTATATATTAATAGGTCATTTCTGGTAACTCACATGTGGCTAAGAATATTTCTATTTCTTCTAGATTCCCTAATTTATTGGGATATAAGTTTTGAAATAGCTTTTTATACTCCTCTGGATTTCCACTTGTCCATTATGATTTTACCAGCTTGAATTTTAATTGCATTGATAAGAGTCTTTTCTTCTTTTGGTAAGTTTGGTTAAGAGTTTATCAACCTTGTTTATCCTTTCAAAGAACCACTCTTTGATTCTTTGGTCATTGATAATTTTTTGTCTCAAGTTCATTAATTTCTTCTTTAATCATTGTAACTTCGATCCTACATGTTTTGGATTTGGATTGCTCTTGTTTTTTTCTAGAAACTTGAAATGCATCATTGAATTATTAATTTGGGATGGCTCAATACTTTTATTGTGGCTATTCATAGCTATAACTTCCATCTTAGAACTGCTTTTATGGTATCACACACGTTTTAGTATGTTGTGCTCCCAATGTTATTTGATTCCAGGACCATTTAAAATTCTTTCATTATTGTTTCTGTAACTCATTGATTGTTGAAGAACTTATTATTTAATTTCCACAGTTTTGGATAGTTTCTGTGGTTTCCTTTGCTATTGATTTCTGCTTTCATTCCATTGTTTTCTGATAGTATGAAGTACATTATTTAAATTCTATTTTTATTGACTTGTTTGCTTTATGGCCTAATATATGGTCTGTTTTGGAGAAAATTTTGTATGTTGCTGACAAAGTGCTTATGCTCTTAGTATTAAATAAAATACTCTAGATATAAATTAAAACCATTTATTCAGTGGTTTCACCTCTAATATTTATTTGTTGATCTTTTGATCTGTTTGACCTATGTGTGAGTTTGGGCTACTAAAGTATCTCACTCTGATTATATTCATCTGTATAAGTGTTTTTATGTTCAGTAGTTTTGTTTTTTGAAATTGGTCCACAAACATTTGGTGAATGCACATTTACAATTGTTACGTCTTCTTGTAGAATCTTCCATTTACCAGTAAATGGTGACCTTCTTTTTCTCATCTGATCGGTTTTGGCTTCAAATTCACTTGGTCTGGAAATAAGAAAACTGCTCCTCCTTGATTTCAGGGTTGTTGTTGCATGGGTTTTAATTGCATCAGTAATAATTTTTCTTCTTTCACTCTCTATGTGTTTCTTTTTGAATGAGGTATATCTATTGCAGACATCGTATAGTCAGGTTTTGTTGCATGATCCAACTCCCAATCTGTGTCTTTTGAATAAGAAGTTAAGACTATTTTGATTGAGTGTTATTTTTTTCAGTTTTTATTTTTTATCAGTGCATGTTTGTAGGACAAAATGATTACATTTCTCTTGGGGATTTGATACATTTATATGATGCATCTTAATTCTTTTTTAATCCCTTTCCCTTCTTCTCTCTTTCCCCTTCCTCCTAATGAAAGGTATTTATTTAATCTCATCATTGAATTATTTTTCTAGTTCTGAGTTCTATATATTTTCTTTTGGTTTAGTAACTCTCCCAATTAGATGTAGTATTTCCTCTGGCATTTCTTTCTCTGTTCCAGGCTCCACTGAGTATTTTTTGTAGTGGTGGTTTGTTGGTCATGGATTTCTTTAGGTGATCCTTATCGTGGAAAGTCTTTATTTCTCTGTCAATTGTGAAGAATAATTTTGCAAGACATAGCATTCTTAGTTCATAGGTTTTTTCGAGCTTGAAAGACTTCACTGCAAATGAATCCTGACCTTTTGAAATTTATGTTGAAATATCTGCTATTATGATGATAAACTTGTTTTTATAAGTTACTGGATATTTTTTTCTAAAATATTTTAGAATTTTCTTTTTGTGCTGAACTTCTGAGATTTTGACCACGATGCTTGTGGAGAGCTTATTTTCTGGTCATTGTTATTTGGATTTCTATATCCCTTGCTTATTTGAATATGGAATGTTTTCCCTTCTCTTAGAAATTTTTGGCTATAATTTCATTGAATACTTTTTTATACCTCTGGTATCATCCTCTAACCTTTCCTTAACTCATATATTGTTAGGCTTGTTATTTTTTGCAATCATCTAGATGTTGGATCTAGCTTCCACAGTGTCATGCTTTTAGTGTATCACTGACAGCATGACTTGTTACTTCAACTTTTTCTTCAAGTTCAGACCGTCTCTCCTCAGACTGCTCATACCTATTGTCTATACTTTCAAGTGAATTTATATAGAATTTTTGCTCAATTCCTTTTTAAATTTCTAATTCTTTACAAAAGGCTTCATGCATATCTTTTATTGTTTTCATTAAAGCAATCAACAGTAATTTGTGTCTCAATAGTAATTTGCATTATCTTTAAGTTAATTGAATATTTTATGAATTCCTTTGTTTATTTAAATTTTTTGAGCTGACTAAACTCATGTATATTTGCTTGTTTGTTTTTTCTTTGATCTCTTCAATCATTTTAACCACCTTGTTTTTGAGTTCTTTACCTTAAATTTCCTCCACCTCACTGCCAGTGAGATTAGCTTTAGGGGAATTAAGAGTTTTGGAGGCATCTTATTTTGTTTTCTCATGAATCTTTTGTTTTGTGCTGATTGTTGAAGATTGATTGGAATAGAAGAGCTATGTCACCTCTGTGGGGATCTCTTTAGTTGTATGTTTCCCTGTGATTTGATTCTTGTTTTTGTTATGTTTTGGTGTGTGTATACCTATTTAACCTACTCCATGTAACAGCATATGTCTTGTTCATTGTATTATAAGGAGAGAACAGATACAGTTTACATTGGTGCTACAGAACTAACCATATAGCAAACATATTAAAACTTGTTTTTGCAATATCACATTTTACAATAACCCATGAAGACAATGAAGTAATATTGATACAAGCTGGAATGTAGTAGGTAAGGGATGGAGTAAAACAAAAGAAAATAAATAAAATTATTTTAGAAATCAGAAAAAAAGAAAAGAGGAAACAACATCGATTGAAGGAAAGAAAACGGGGCTTTGATAATATTTTTATACAATTTATATAATCAATGGAGAGATGTAAGAGAGGGAGTTTGAGAGGTTATTTGCAGGGGTGGAAAAATGAAAAAAGGAGGGAAGTGTAATTGGAGATTGTGGGTACCTGTAAGAAGATTGTAATCAATTACTATGCTGATAGAAAGCTTGTCTTTGTATCTTCCATACACAATTTCTGCTGGGGTTAAACTAACATGCCCATGAAAGATCCTAGAGCACTAATTATTTCTTAGTCTCAATTTAACATATACAAATACTTTACATATATACATATGCACACACACATGCACACGCACACACACACATAGGTAAACATCACACACACACAAAAAAATACAAAAGCAAAGAAGCCTCCCGGTCCATTTTACATTGCAGTCAGAATTTGAACAGTATGCTCTTCCCATGTAGTTCTAAGATGGAGAAATCTTGTCACATATCAGTAGTGGGAGGCTGAGCTGGAGTTCTCTGTGGTTCTGACTGTGGAGATAGATGTGTTGACAGACAGTTGAGCCTGTTCCACTCCAACACTTTATTCTCTTGTTATGAATGAGTACGGGGCTTTGCGGGTCCAGACAGACTTCCAAGACAGCTTGTCATTTCCTCTGTAGGAAGTACTCTGTTAGGTTATAGCTGCATTCGTGTGGGTGTGACTATCTGGAATTCTCTCCACTGGGAGGAGAGCACAGCAGGGCTGGTCAAGCTGCCACTCTCCCACTAATCTCAGGACCAGTTTTCCTCATGACACTGTCTGCTTCCACTGATGTCTGTTCCTGCCATAGCTGTCCAGGCAAACACACTGTGCAACACCTTCTGATTCTGCCTCTCCTCTCTACCTCTTCACTCCCTGACCACACCTCTCCAAGAGTCTCTATCCAGCCCATGAGCTGGGCTTTAGGCATCAGTGAAGGAGGACCATTTTGCTAAGAATTCTGTAGTATTTGGGGGCTAACATGAGGGTACTCATAGGGACATAGAGTTCATCAGATTTTGATGAGTGGGATAGATCCTGCACAGCTCCCAAACACTGCAGTGTTTGCATGGGTGGAAGGTGAATGGAACACCACAAGGTCCCTGGGCTGGTCTGCATTTTGGACAGGAGCAGTGGGAGAATGCCAACCCTGTTTCTGCTCCAGTGTCTTTTGTTCAACTCTGGATCCAGTCAGTCACAGCTGGTTCTTCTTCCTCAGACAAACTGTCCCATAAATCATATAAGGCCTACCTCTGAGTCTCGAAGCAGGACAGTGCCCTTGATGCTTTCTGTTATCAAGGCTCAATAGCCCTAATTCAGTCAGTGCACTCTGAGTGATTTTTTTAGCCTGCCCTTCCTTAGTGCCCTAATCTAAGGAGGCCCTTTCTTGCAAATTTCTCACTTGCCAGCCCCCCCCCCCCCCCCGCCGTCTCTCTGAAGGAAGTAAGGGAAGGAGGGCCCTGGGCATTGGTTACTAGGTTGTACACAAATCACAGCAGCCCTGAAACTGATCCTGTACTTGTTTTCTCCCAAAAGATAATAGATTCTTTCTCAAGATGGTGTGGTCACCAGACCTGGGCTGTAAGCAATGCCAGAATTGAGAGATGGTCAGGCATCTTTCTCTAAACACCCTGATGCTAGAATATATCTGGTGTGCTTTTCCTTCCAGTCATTTTTATTATTTTGGATTTTGGTATGCCTCTCAATACCTGTGGATCTTGGTGAGCAGCTTTTGAGTAACTGAGTTATAATATTTATAACTTCAACTTCACTGTTATTTTTACATTTTAATGTACAAGTTAACCACAAGTGATCATGTCTTGTTCTGCAAACATTTAATGAAATTGTAAGAATGTAGATGAAAAATAAGATAAGTAATCATATATTGTTTAAAATGAGGATATATTCTAAGAAATGCATCTTTTGGTAATTTCACCATTGTGTAAAAATCAGAGTATGATTACACTAACTAAGATAGCTGCAGCACTACTGCAGTATTACTAGGTTATATAAACTTGTTGGACTACTATCTGTGGATGGCTGAAGCTTTGGTTTTGGTACATGACTCTGTATTGGTCTATGTGAACCAAATGGTGTTAAATTAATATATATTACCTTGTGCCTAACCTTTAAGAATACAAGCATCACTAAGACTCTAAAAGATTTTCTTGAAAAAATAATCTTACATTTTATATTCATAAAATTCTTCTAAAAATGTACATGGAATATTAATTTATTAATTCATGTAAATTTGCCGTACTTAAATATTTCATACTATGATAAGAAAGGCAATGAAAGCAAGAAAGCACAACTGTGACTGCTGTTGAAATCATGAAGTTCTATATGAAATGAATGACATTAGATAATTGAATCTTTTATGACCTCTGTCATCTTTGCAATATGTTGAACATTAGCTGGATCATTTCTTCCAAGAGTAACAGAAAAAAGATATGCAAGTATCAAAGGGGAAAATTGATTACTTTCCCCTTTTTATACTTTTCAGTAGAGAAATCAAAGGATTGTGATATAGTGAAAGAACACTAAACCTAAAGATCAGTCTTGGGATTTTTGGCCTGACTTTAGCCTGTGGAATTTTATACAAGTACCTTCACAGTTTGAGAGATAATTGCCTTATTTTGTAAAGTGTGGTAGCTAGATTTGGCCAGATGCAAATTGTATACCTTTTGCTGTCTATAATTCTGTGATCCCCACATTCCTTGCCTGTTCCATATAGAAGTTTTTGTGTAAATCCCATCTGTAGTAGTTTTTTTTTTTTGCCATGAGAATTGTTCTTGGAAAAAAATATATTCTTCTGTTTCTAGTTGTGTGCAAACAGAAATTATCTTCTGTCTTTTGAAGAAGGGAGTGTGAAACTATAACCCTTTCCTCCATTTTTTCAGGGTATAATTTTCCTGTGTTTTAGAAAGCAATATTACTATTTCATTGCTACCTGTAGAGGCTTTTCTCTTCTCTAGGTTTCATTTGGTTTGACATGAGTCGGCTTTTGTTTCTTTTATAAGATGCATGATAGATAATGAATACTGTTTCTTATTCCTAAAATTTGTGATATCAATGCTTCCTCATTGTTTTCATTAGAGAATTTACCTAATTTCCAATGGATCCCCATGTTGAATTTAGCAACAATGCCAATTAATTAAAATGAGACAGTCAAGAAATTACAGCTAAACAGATGTCATGGAATAAATGTGCATAATTGGCCTGACCCTGAACACCTGTTTTACTTTATGGTACCACCAGTATGACACTGGTTCAATATTTGGCCTCCCCTAAGATTCCCCAAATCCCATTTCTGGGAATTAACTCAAGAAGCATTTCCCCAGGGTGAGAAAATAAGCAAGAAATGCCTGGGTATAATGCATCTGCCAGGTCATCAACATGCAGAAATAGTTGAGTTTTACCTCACCTTCCTTGACACACTCAGAAACAGCTAAGAGGAAAATGTGAGCAAAGAATGAGCTCTTAAAATGAAAACAACTGGAGGAGGAAGCTGAGGCATAGACTTTCTATCTTCACTTACGCCTGTGTGATTGACAAGCAGAGGGTTGTAAGAGAAAATCTGGCTGTTCTTTGTGTTTTTCACACTATCTCTTCAGAGATGTAAAAGGTATTTAGAAACTGCATCTAAGCAGGGTGAAGCAACAAAGGCTTATAATTCAAGGTTCTTGGATTCCAGAACCTCACCAGCGAATTGATGTTTTCTTTTCTTTACACTAAAGCCCAGCAGTCCTACTTTGCTTGTAACACATATCTACTATCATCTGCTCATTTAAAATGTTGATAGGATTGATTTATAAGGCAACCACAACTTTCCCAGAGCCCAGACAGACTCACCTACTATGTAGTATCTTTTAAGCATGTAGAAAAATTTAACCCCTTAAAACATAGTTTACCCAGAAAGGGAAATATTTATCTAGATTCCATCCTCAGGGAGGAAAAAAATTATTTAAACAAATTCTAGCATAATATTTAAGAGTTTGACTTTACTGTTCAAAGATTGAGATTAGAATCCTAATTCTACTTCTTGCTGTCAAATTTTAGACCAATTACTTTGCCTCTCTGAACATCAATTTTTTCATCTGTAGAATAAGGATGATTAATACATCATTCAGAGAGTTATTATGAAGATTGAATAAATAAGAGTTGTAGCATGCAAATGTATGGCATATAGCATTCAAGGCATGTTAGCCCCCATTACTATGAACAACTTTCACCCAATTTTCTCCTGAAATCATTCTGGAAAATATGTATGTATCTATCTACATATAGATAGATATCCACCCTCCTGTTATACATATACACATGTATATATAGTATTTATGCACATGAATATTTAGTATACATATGTGTGTATTTTTGTTTCTACTTCCTTGTTAGTAGAAGGTAAGCTTCATATGAACAGTAATTGTGTTGACATTACTCTTGTGTCTGCAGCACCTAGTTCAGTGTGTCCTCAAATAGTACACAATTAACACATATTCACTTAATGAATGAGTCAGATGGTGTCCATATGTAGAGAACCTTTGTGCTAAAGTAAGAATTAACATAAATAGAATTGATTACATCGAATCTTATTTTTGGACTTTCACTATATCATAATATGCTATTCTTTAATATTTATCATTTAATACATGAGAACCATCTAGAAGCTATTTATCCTTCTCTGACATGTTTTCAAATATTTCAGTTTCTTTTTCTTTAATATACATTCCTAATGAAGTTACTTTTTGCATATGATGGTGAGGATATTAACAGCAATAATAATATAGGGTAATGGTACATCTGTGTTTAAAGGATTGTAACCCAGGGATTAATGAGGAAAAATATTTGATACATCAAATTTCCATATTTTTGCTATCATTGTACATAAAAACATGTCTGCCTGAAGCCTGGCCTCTACCTTTCATCAACTTTCACATCTCTAGTGCGCGCACACACACACACACATACACACAACAAATCCTAGCTCCACAAAATTTTCTCTTGTTAGGAACCATGCCTTTGAAAAGAGTATAGCCAGGAAAGACCAAGGAGAAGAACCCTGAAGAAGATTTGTGTTAAATTGTGGAGTTTAAACAAATATCAACAAACTGCACAAGGGAAAATTATTATCCAAATATCTTTTCCATAATTATATTCATTGGAGTTGTTTCCTTGCTAGTTTAATTTCTTTATAGTTATCCTTATTTTCTTTGAGTAGCTTTCATTTCACAGTAGTCCCAGGTAGGGTACTTTAAAAAGTTATTTATTATTAGAATACTTTTCTTTTGGAAAAAACTGAGTGTAAAAGTCAGGAAGCCAGCAGTCTTCATCCTACAGCAAGAAATTGACATAAGCTTGCAAACATTTAAACATGTCTACTATTTCACCCACAAAATCCAATAATGCACCCAAAATGATATACTGATATAAGGATAACTTCTTATTTTGGATTACCCATGACCCAACTCAAAGGTTTTGCACATAATGTCATTTTTCCTATTATTAAAGTTATGAAATCCAAAAATCAGTGTTTGCTTCTTCTACCACACATGTTAAAAGAGCCTTCCTCTAGTAAGGAGTCACCCTATAGTTCAGACTAACATATAATGACAGGTTGTATGATAGATTAGAATGTGTTTGAAGCTGGATATCTAGCAACATAGGTTCTAGCTCTATTTCCACAACTAAGTTGTACCACCTTATTCCAGTTATTTCTTCTCTATTTCTGGTTGAACTATTTGTAAATTGGGATAACAGGCTTTAGTGCCTAATTGATTTTCAATAGTCTATAATTCACTGAGATTCTTTAGTAGACTAGAAATGAGTGCAAGTTAATTTTTTTTTTGCCTAGATCTATTCTATACCAAACTTATTACAAAGATCATGAAATAGCTTAGTTTTAACACTTGTAACATAATACCTATGATGGAAGCAGTTGTATTTTGGTTTCAAACATCACAAGGACTTATACAATGATTTACTAATTTGACAATTATTTTAATGTCTAAGATTATTTTAGATAAATGTTTGGAAATTTATTAAATTAAACTTAGTGATCAAATCAATTAAGGGGGCACACACATATTGAGGCCTCCAAATATGTTTAAGCTGTTTACTATTTCGGGAGATCATGTAAGAATTATTGTGGTATGTGAATTCATCTCAAACTTCAAATAACACTTTCTAACCATATATATTACATAGCACAAAACCTAACAATAAACTCACCCCTTCAGTAAAGCCTTTTACAATTTGTTCCTCTCAACTCTTTTGACTTCTCTCTGTACTTAATTTACTTTCTATTTTAGTGTGCATTTGTGCATACACACTGTTATCCATAGCTGTATGTGTCCTTTTGTTCAACCCATAAATATATTTCCAGCTCTTCAGTCCAAACAGCAGGTTTCTTAAGAGGATTTTCCAGTTCCTACTGAAGACCATTCCACTCTTGTCTTATACGCTCAGAAGAGTTTACTGTTCTTTATACTATAAAGCCATTTAAGTAATTTAAGGCCTATATATGTGTAAGAAACATGTGACACATATTTCTGGAAGAAAAAAGAGCTAGAGTGCTGTAGGACTTGACATTTAATATCGGGGTCAGAAGAAACACTCTTCATGATGTCAAAAGAATGTGAACACCAGTGTCATCTCTCCTTGTGTTGTTTATCTGAAGCTTGACGGGGATTTTGGCTACATCTGTGCTGACTGTGTCAGCATATACAAGAACAGTGTGTGCTTTCTCGGAAGGGTAACTTTTTAATGCTCAGTTCACTGCAGTGATTCTACTTAATCAGGACCTTGGAAAAGACAAGGAACAGCCAAAAAAACAAAACACACAGCATGTTACTTTGCAGCCTCATTAAAGGTGCCTCAATTCAAAAGGGAAATTACAAGTTTAAAAATCAGTGATTTCTATTCTTTCAAAGAAAGTAACAGAAAATTTCAGCAAATTCCCATCTAGTGACAATCAACATGCATAAAATTGTTTGGGTTATTACTGCTTTGGAGATTGTTTTTGCCTTTGCCAGAACATGTTAATAATACCAAACCCCAAGAAGTTATGGGTAATTCTGGAAAATGACTCATTTACATTTTCTAGCCTTCCTCCCTTCAGTGGTTTGTCAAGGTTTGTAGAGGCACATATCTTCTCTTCTGGAGTTATTTATTCATAGGTACACATGTTAACACCTGTTTCAGTTCCCAGGAGCAACAGTTTTAATAAAATTTACATTAAAATTCTATATAAAAAGGTCATTTTTTTCCAAAAATTGAAATAAATAAATAAATCTTGGCATCAATTATATACTTTCCACAGAATCAGCATATCATGCACCATTTCAGTGATGCAGCTCTGTCTTGGATTGTGTTGAGCTTAGCTGTGTTAAGTTTTCCCCTACTATTCTTTTCTATGTAGGGTTGCCATACTTCAAAGGTCAGGGCATTGAAATCTTTGAACTCCTAATAAGAATGACTAAACCTCTACTCCTTTCCTTTCCAGAACTCCACATTCCAATTTTAACTGTGTTTACACTTGCTCTGTAATTTCCACAGTCTATGGGAAAATGCATTCAAAATATTTGATAACATTATATCATGGAAACTGTACAAGGTGAGAAAGTATAATATCACTAGCACACACAGAGAAAATAGATAGATTAGATGGCTATATAACTACATAGATAAATGCAATTAAGTGATATACCTGTCATACTCCTTCTATATAGGTTTTTGTGTATTTGAAAATTGAGAGGCCCCGCCATTCCAGGGAGCAGCTGTGAGGCCCAGACCTGCATGGCTGTGGGTTCAGGTGGATCCCAGCCAGGGCTCTGCCCCAATCGCAGAGGCTCCTGCACACCTGCCCAAGCCAAATTCCCACCCAGAAAAGAGCTGCACAGGCATACAAGGAATACCCAGAGGCTCGCACCAATACCATTGATAAGCATGTGGCTACCCTAGACAAAGCCTGTGCAGACAACTGAAACTGGGGTGCACAGCACCCAGCCAAAGGCCCTCCCAGAGAACAGCTTCATAGGGGGCTGAGAGAGTGCAGAAGACATTAAAAAAACTGTTCACAGAAGTAATGGCAAAAACCTTCCCAAGCAGGCAAAAGAACTTGAAATACAGATAAGTGAGGCATACAGGATTGCAACTAGCTGGGATCAAAAAAAAAATCTACACATAGACATATAATTACTAAGATTCCAGAAACCCAACAGAAGAACAAAATTCTACAAGCAGTTAGAGAAAAGAGACAAATCAGATGCAAAGGAAAGCCAATCAGAATCACAGCAGACTCCTCAGCGGAAACCCTCAAGGCAAGAAGAGCTTGGAATGAAGTATTTCAAGCCCTAAAGGAAAACAGCCTCCAACCCAGACTGATGTACCCTGCAAACCTATCTTTCAAAATTGATGGAGAAATAAGATGCTTTCATGACAAAGAGCACCTTAGGAACTTTATGAATACCAAACCAGCACACCAAAAAAATTTTAGACAATATCCTAGGAAAAGACAATGAGGATCACACCACCAGGAATCCCTGCAGAATGAATCCATCAGGCACAACAAGAAATTAATGCAGAAGGGGAGAATCCAACAAAAAGAAAAAGTCATGACAATGATAAATCCATATGTATCAGTTATAACCATCAATGTTGATGGTCTCAATTCACCAATCAAAAAATAGACTGGCAGATAGAGTCAAGAAGCAAGATGAAACAATATACTACATACAAGAAACAAACTTAATTCAAAAAGAAACTCATAGACTGAAAGCTAAAGGGTGGAAAAAAATACTCCAAAGAGACAGGAAACAAACAAACAAACAAAAAGCAGGAGTAGCTATCCTCTTTGCAGATCAAGGGGATTTCAAAACAACACTCAATAAGAGAGACAAAGAAGGACACTACGTCCTTATAAAGGGAACAATCCGAGAGGAAGAGATGACAATCATTAATATATATGCAGCAAACACTAGTGTGCCCAAGTATACAAAACAAATAATAATGGACAAGAAAACTCATATAAGCACTAATACAATAGTAGTGGGGGACCTCAATAACCTACTGTCACACATAGACAGATCAACTAGACAAAAAATAAGCAACAAAATACTATATCTCAACCAAACTCTTCAACAAATGAACTTAACAGATGTTCACAGAGTGTTTCAGCCAAAAAAATTAAAATACACATTCTTTTCAGCTGCACACGGGTCCTTCTCCAAAATGAACCACATACTCGCTCATAGAACATGTTTAAGTAAGTGCAAAGGAACTGAAATTACCAGACCATAGTGCGATGAAATTAGAGATCAATAGCAAAAGAAACCTGAAGAATTTCATAAACACACGGAAACTAAATAACACACTTCTGAATATCCAATGGGTCTGGGGCTGGGGATTTAGCTCAGTGGTTTCACCACCTGCTGCATAAGCGGAAGGATGAAAAAAAATAACCAATTGGTCACAGAGGAAATTAAAGAAGAAATCAGACAGTTCCTTCAATTAAACGACAATGACAATACAACATATCAGAATCTCTGGGACACAATGAAAGCAGTCTTATAAGGGAAATTCATAGCAGTGAACACTCACATTAGGAAAACAGCGAGCTAAATTACAAAAAACTGATGCTGAACCTCAACCTTCTAGAAAAAGAAGAGCAGGACAAACACAAAGCTCATACAAGGGAAGAAATTATAAACATCAAAGCAGAAATTAATACAATGGAGAACGATACAAAAAGTCAATGAAGTCAAGAGTTGGTTCTTCAAAAGAATAAACAAAATTGAAAAATCTTTAGCCAACCTTATCAGAAAAAAGAAAGAAAAGGACCAAATCCATGCAATTAGGAATGAAAAGGATGAAATTATAATGGACCCAGCAGAAATCCAGAGGATCATCAATACCTACTTCCAGAACCTACACACCAATAAGATGGAAAACACAGAAAAAATGGACAGATTCCTAGAAACGTATGAATTACCAAAGTTGAACTTGGAAGACCTAAAAATTCTAAACAACACAATATCAATCAATGAAATTGAAAACATAATTAAAACTTACCAACTAAGTAAAACCCGGGTCCCGATGGCTTCACTACTGAATTCTACAAAACATTTAGAGAGGAACTACTGCCACTACTGTTTAAACTCTTCAATGAAATTGAAAGGGAAGCAATACTACAGAATTCATTCCTGGAAGCAAGCATCACCTTGATCCCCAAAGCAGAGAAAGACCCAACCAAAAAGGAGAACTATAGGCCAATCTCACTAATGAACATAGATGCAAAAATCCTTAATAAGATACTGGCAAATCGAATGCAGGATATCATCAAGAAGATCATACACACTGATCAAGTGCGATACATCCCAGGGATTCAGGGATGGTTCAACATACGCAAATCAATCAATGTAATACACTATATCAATAGAGCCAAGGAAAAAAAGATATGATCGTCTCAATAGATGCAGAAAAAGCATTTGACAAAATCCAACACACATTTTTATAAAAACCTTACAAAAAATGAAATAGATGGTCTCTACCTCAAACTGATAAAAGCCATTTATGAAAACCCAACAGCCAATATCATACTAAATGTTTAAAACTGAAATCCTTTACTCTAAAATCAGGAAGAAGACAAGGATGCCCACTGTCACCACTCGTATTCAATACAGTTTTTGAACCAGTAGCCACGGTGATTAGATAAGAGAAAGAAATAAAAGGAATAAAGATAGGAAATGAAGAAGTCAAATTGTCATTATTTGCAGATGACATGATACTCTATATAGAAGACTCCAAGTACTCCACCAAAAGTCTTCTAAACTTAATAATAAAATTCAGTGAAGTAGCTGGATACAAGGTCAACACACAAAAATCAATAGCTTTTCTGTACACAAAAAACAGACTCACTGAGACAGAAATGGGGCACTTAATTCCTTGCACAATAGCATCCAAAAAAACTGAAATACCTAGGAATCAACCTAACAAAAGTAATGAAAGACCTCTTCTCTGAAAACGATAGCACTCTGAAAAGAGAGACTGAAGATTATATCAGAAAATGGAAAGACATCCCTTACTCCTGGGTAGGAAGAATCAACATAGTGAAAATGACCATACTTCCAAAACTGCTATATAGATTCAATGCAATCACAATTGAAATCCCAACAGCATACTTCACGGACCTTGAGAAAACAATCGAAAAATTCATTTGGAAAAAGAAGAGACTCAGAATAGCAAAAGCAATTCTAAGTAACAGAGACATGTCAGGGGGTATCACAATCCCCAACTTGAAATATACTACAAATCTATGGTGAAAAAAACAGCATAGTTCTGGCAAAGAAACAGACCTGAGGATCATTGGAAAAGATTTGAAGATGCAGAAATAACTCCCGATGTGCTCAGCCACCTCATCTTTGACAAAGGAGCCAAACACCCTCACTGGAGGAAAGATAGCCCCTTTAATACATGGTGCTGGAAAAATTGGGTTTCAGCTTGCCAAAGATTAAAAACTAGACCTATATCTCTCACCATGCACTAAACTAAAATTGAAATGGCTTAAGGATCTAAATATGAAAACAGAGACGCTGAACCATCTGGAACAGAGGTTAGGTAGAACTCTGGAATACATTGATGTAGGAAAAGATTTTATGAATAAAACTTCAGTTGCCCGGGAACTAGCACAAACAATCAACAAGTGGGATCTCTTCTTATTAAAAAGCTTCTGGCACAGCAAGAGAAACCAACAACAGCATAAAAAGACAACCCACAATGTGGGAAAAAATTTTCACCACCTGTCCCTCAGACAAGGTCTACTATCTAGAATATATAAAGAACTTAAAAAAGTCAGACCTCCCCAGTTTAAAGACCCAGTCTGAAAATGAGCATCTGAAATGAACAGACATTTCTCAGACAAAGAAGCAGTAATAGCAAATAAACATATGAAATAATGTTCAACATCACTGGTCATTCGATAAATGCAAAAAAAAAAAACCCACTGGGATTTCACCTCACCCTAGTAAGAATGGCTGCTATCATGAAATCAACCAATAATAAATGCTGGTGGGGCTGTTGGGAAAGAGGAACCCTGTTCCCCTGCTGGTGGGAGTGTAGACTGGTGCAACTACCCCGAAATCGGTATGGAGATACCTCAAAGAACTAGGATTGGAAGTCTCATTTGACCCAGCTATACACCTATTGGGTTTCTTCCCCAAAAAATTAAAAGACTCGTATCACAGTGATATATGTGCACCCATGTTCATAGCAGCACAGTTTGTGATAGCTAAAACTTGGAAACAGCCCAAATACTCATCAACTGGAGGCTGGATAAAGAAAATGTGTGGGTTTTTTTTAATAAAATGTAGTATTAGTCATAAAGAACATGAAACCAGAGACATTTATAGCTAAATGGATGCACATTGAGGTGATATTCTTAAGTGAAATAAATAGGGCACACGTGTAAATACTGAAAAGTTTCTCTAGTGTGAGAACTGAAAGGGTAAATAAGGATCAAAAGGCATAATGGATAATGTGAAATAGGAAGAAAAGGGGCAAAGGGGTAGGGGAAATGAGTGGGATAGGGGAAAGAAAAGAAGGGAATGGAATTAATATGAGAAAAAGAAAAAATGGAAAAAAAGTCTTTGTGGATAGGGAGGGGTGGAGGGTTTGAAGGGAGGGCAAGGGAAGGGGGAAAAATAAGAACCAACATGGATTAAGTAAAGATGCAAATTCCCAATGATGAATGTCTTTGTATTGTACAACTTAAATGTGCCAATATAATTAATTTAAAAAAGAAAATCAAGACATAATTATACAAATAAGCCCTACAAATGAACAACAAAAACAAAGCCAAAAAATGAGAAAACCTTAGTTTCACAAAACTAGAAATATTAATAACCAATAAGTAGATAAAATAAACAAATATTATTCATCATTAGGAAAATTCAAGCTAAATCCATAGTGGGATAGTACTATATTTTTTAGAATGGCTAAAATTGAAAAAAAAACTATATCAAATGTGAGAGAAGATATGCTACTAATTCTGTCACATATTTCTGATCAAAGTGTAAAATGCTACAGTTTTATGAGTAGACCAATTTCTCTTTTATATATTTTACCAAGAAACACAAAATATATATCTACACAAAGATTTGTGAAAAATGATTATAGCCACTTTAGATATAATATAAATACACCGAAATATACTCATCTACCTATCAACAAAACAACAGATAAAAAGCTGTCCCACATCTCTCTATGAACTCCTACTCAGCAGTCAAAAGTAAGGACTACTGACACTTGCATATACATAAGTCAATGTGAAAAATATTATACTCAGTTTAAAAAGCCAAGCCCACCAAAAAGCTGAAATTTTCCCCCTAAAATCAGTAAAAAGACAAAGATTTCCCGTTATCACTCTTGTTCAATATAGTAATCAAAACATTAGCCAGAGCATCAGACAAGAAATGAAAGAGATATGTATAAAAAAGGAAGAACTCAAATTATTATTATTCAAAGATGACATTATCTTCTACAGTGAAGATCCAAAAAATTCCACCAAAATTCTCCAACAATAAATAATAAATTCTAGTAATGTAGAAAGGTAGAAATCAAACACACAAAAATAAATAGCATTCCTGTACATTTATACTGAACTCACCAAGAAAAAAATTAGGAAAAGAATACTATTCACAATAGTGTCAAGAAAAATTAAATACTTAAGAATTAACCTAACCAAGGATATGAGAAACCTCTACAACAAAAAACTGCAGTACTCTGGAAAAGGAGATCAAGAGGACATCAGAAAATGGAAAGATAAAAATGCCAGGTGTGGTGATGCATGCCTGTAATCCCGGCATTTGGGAGTTTGAAGCAGGAGGATTGCTATGAGTTTGAAGCTAGCCTGGGCTACTTAGTGAGTTCAAGGCAAGCCTGAACTACATAGTGAGACTCTGTCTCAAAAAAAAAAAAAAAAAATGAAAAGAGGAAAAAAAGAAAGAAAATGGAAAGATATCTCATGTTCTTGAACAGGAAGAACTGATATTGTCAAATTGGCTATACTTCCAAAACTGACCTGTGGATTTAATGGAATCTCAATAAAAATACCAACCACATTCCTTAAAAAACTAGAAAATAACAAATCCTGGGCAACATAATCAAATCAGGGGGTATCACAATTTTGTACTTGAAGCTATGTTACAAAGCTGTAGTGGAAAAACAACATTGTACCAGACGAAAAACAGACATATAGAAAAATGGAACAGAATAGACCATGCAGAAACAACTTGTGGCATAGTCTGCCATCTGATCTTTGACAAAAGGGTCAAAAACATATGCTGGGGAAAGAGCTTCTTTAACAAATAGTGCTGGAAAAACTGGCTATTCACATGCAGAAGCCTGAATTTTGACAAATATTTCTCACTGTGTACTAAACTAAAATTAAAATGGATCAAAGGCCTAAATGTTAAAATAGAAACAGTTAGTTTGCTGGAAAATGAAATATGTACAACTCTTGAAGACACAGAAGTATTCAAGGGCTTTCTGAATAGAACCACAATTGCACAATAAATAATATCAAGAATCAACAAATCGGATCATATCAAATTGAAAAGCTGCTGCACAGCAAAGGATGCTACATTAAAGTGAAGAGACAACCTACATAATGAGTAAAACTTTGCCAGCTGTTCCTCAAACAAAGGACTAATATATAGAATATATAAAGAACTCAAAAAATTAGACTCCTCCAAAATAAAAGACCCAATAAAAAATGGGCAACTGAACTGAATAAACAACTTTCAGAAGAACTTCAAACAGCCCAAAAACACATAAAAAAAACCATTTAACATCTCTGGCCATTAGAGTAATGCAAATTAAAACAGCACTGAGATTCTATCTTACTCCAGAAAGAATGACTATCATCAAGAAATCAAATGATAACAAATGCTGTTTAGGCTGCAAGGAAAAAGGAAACCTTCCTCATTGCTGGTGGAAATGTAAACTAGCACAGCACTATGGAAATCTATATGGAGATGCCTTAGAAAACTCAAACTAGAAATTCCATTCTACCGTCAGCTCATGATCCACTTTATTTTCGCAAAAAACCCCTCCATGTTTCCTATTATATGTAATTTTGCTCTTTATTTATATTTTCAGTATCTCATATAAAATAAATCCTGTGATATTTAAGCTTGTATGTCTGATTTATTTCAATTAACAGTATGGTCTCAAGGTGAATGCATTTTCCTACAAATTACTTATATTTGTCCTTCTTTATGGCAAAGCAGTACCACATTTTGTATAAATACAACTTTGTTCTAAACTATTCATCTGTTGATGGATATATAATCTGCTTCCAAGATTTAGCTATTATGAATTATATTGCTATACATATAGGCATGCATATATCACAGTAACATAATGTATTTTAAACTTCTGGGGAGATACCTAGAAGTGGATCATGAGCTGACGGACAGGAAGAGGGAGGGGAAGAGAAGGAGATGAAAATCAAGAATTAAGATGTGTCGGGAACAGGTACCAACTCCCCATGATGAGTGTGGTATTTATATCCTGAAAACATGTACTAAGGAAAAATTGCCAGGCCCCAAATAGCCATGACTATATGATTCTATTTTTTGCAGTTCCATCATAGGGGAAATTAGCAACCAAAAATGGAAATAAGAAAGGCGATACATTTCGAAGGTGCAAAGTGATAGACGAGAAGGGGACAAAAGAGAACTTCTTACGGTGATAGCAATGCATTATATCTTGATTGGAGTGTTAGATTCAGGTGTAGATATTTGTCAAACTCATCAAAGTATACATTGGCAATCTGTGCATTTTAGGGAATGTAATCATAACTCAATAAAAAGAATGTCTTAGCCAGAGTTGATTAGATATTAGCCTGAACTATGCTTAGATATTGATTTCCATTACCAAACAGTGGTCTTGCTACTTTCAAATTTGGATTATTCCAAAATATAGCTGTAACACAGGAGAGTGAATAGCCATGTAATATGGAAATATGAAGAAATTTCTTTTTATATACACATGGGAAAACTGCCTATAATTAAATTAAAATAGTAAAATAAATCCTTACTATATTTTTAGGTTTTGGCCAATATTGAAAATATTTAACATACATAACTTTTCAGCAGAAAGATATATATTTTTTTCAAATTAAATTTAAAACCAAGGGAATGATTTAAATGATTATCTCCAAATATGATCATCCCCTGAAGTGAATTGACATCCTCCCTTCTGGAGACAGAATATTGTCACCAGTTTTGCAATGATACTTTTTCAGTTAAATAAAATAACCAAAGTTCAACTGAACAATTTACATCACAGAGGAGCATAATACATAAAGCATGAAATCAGAATTACTTGAGTTCAAGATTATGGGCAAAGTTTCAAGTTCAGCTGTTATGTTTCTTCCATCAATTGTCTCCGAAGACACTCCTCCTTTTGTCAAAGTCTAAGATTTAAAAATCACCAACCAAATCAAAAGTACTAAAGAATTTAGCATTGCTTGGAAAATTAAAAATATAAACTTGATCTCTGAAAGCCATTAAACCACAAGAATCTTTAGCAAGTTTGAAAAATATGTACATGTAGCTGATGAATCATATACCTTGTACATTAAACAGAGGAATCAACTAGAATTTGATAAAAATTATTTATGACAAGCCAAAGGCCAACATCAAATGAAATGGGAAAAATGGAAAGCATTCCCTTTAAAGTCAGGAACAAGGCAATATGCCCATTATCATCAATTTTGGTCAACATAATACTCAAAATGTTACCCAGAGCAATCAGGCAAGAGAAAGAAATAAAATGGATACATATAGGAACTGAAGAACTCAAATTATGATTATACAGATGACATGATACTCTACATAGAAGACTCAAAATATTTCACCAGAAAACTCTTAGAATTAATAACCAACTTCAGCTTTGTAGCATTATACAAAAACAACACTCAAAAGCCAATAGCATTTCTGTACATCAATAATGAACGCAATGAGAAGAAAATTATTAAAACAATAGTATTCATAGTATCATCAAAAAAAAATAAGTACCTAGGCATTAACCTAAACAAGGAAGTGAAAGACTTCTACAAGGAAAGCTACAATGTATTCAAAAGGAGATTGAAGAGAGCATCAGAAAATGGAAAGATGTCCCTTGTTCCTGCTTAGCCAGAGCCAATATTATCATAATGACCATACTCTCAAAACTCTTAGGTCAATTCAATGCAGTTCTCAGTCAAAATGCCAATAGCAACCTATACAAATCTGAAGAAAAAAATCCTAAAATACATAAGAAATCAGAAGAGACCCAAAATAGCAAAAGCAATCTTGGACAGCAAGAGCAAAGCAGGAAACATCAGAATATCTTACTTAAAGCCATACTACAAAGCAATAGTGATTAGAAACAGCATGGTACTGGAAGAAAAAGAGACATGTGTATCAGTGAAGCAGAACAGAGAATACTAAAACTTCCTCAGACACGTTCAGCCACTTGATTTTTGACCAAAGGGGCAAAAGCGTACTTTGGAGGAAAGATAGCCTATTGAACAAATGGTATTGGGAAATCTGAATATTTTTGCAGAAGATTGAAACTGGACCAATATTTATCACCATGTACTAAACTAAATTCAAAATAGGTCAAAGATCTAAACATTAAAACAGAAGCACTGAACCTACTGGAAGACAAATATGTAAAACACTTCAAATCACAGGTATAAGAAATTATTTCCTAAATAGAACCACAATGACACAAGAAATAACAGTTATAAACAGCAAATTAGATTACTTCAAATAAAAAAGATTCTGCATAGAAAAGAACAATTAGTAGATTGAAGAGACAAACTACAGGGTGGGAAAAAAATTGCCAGCTATTCCTCAGGCAGAAGACTAATATCTAGAAAATATAAAGAACTCAAAAAAATAGACCATCTAAAATAAAAGACCCAATCAATAAATGGGGAAGTGAAATGAGAAAACACTTCTCAGAGGAAGAAGTACAAATGACCAATAGATATATGAAAAAAAAATTTTCAACATCTCTAGCCATTAGAGAAATGTGAGTTAAAACAATGCTAAGATTCCATTTTACACAAGAAAGAATGGAAATCATCAAGATGTCAAAATTAACAAATGCAGGTGTGGCTCTGGTGAGAAAAAACCCTTCTTACATTGTTGGTGGGAATGTAACCTAGTATAACCATTATGGGAATCAGTATGGAGATTTCTTAAAGAACTAAAATTAGAAATTTTGTATTACCCAGTTGTCTTCTTTCTAGATATCTTCCATAAAGAGCTAACATCATACTTCAGTAATACATGCCTAGCAATTTTTGTAGCAGCACAATTCACAATAGCTTCATCCTAGAAGCAACCTTTATATCTACCAATAGATGTTGGATAAAGAAAATATTGTAGGTATACACAATGGAATATCACTCAAGTATAAAGAAGGGCAAATTTGATATACTTGTAGGAAAACTGATGCACCTAGAAAATATAATGTTGAGTGAAATAAACCAGACACACAAGCTTGAATACCATACAATATCTCTCATTTGAGTAAGGCAAAGTACAAACAAAGAGCATAATATAGGATACATAGAAGAAGAATAGAGGATAGATTTCTTGCAAATGGGAAGGGGTTCTGGGGACTGAGAGTGAGGACACAGGTAGAAGATAAGGGGAAATATCTAGATTAAAGTTATGCCATCTACAGGAATCTAATAACCTCAATGAGTAAATATTATATGTCATAAATTGGGATAAGTTAAACAATATCAATAAAAATGAAAATAGGGAAAGAGGATTTAGAGGAGGAGGGAAGGAGGTGGGAGGTAGGCGGGAGAAAGCAGAAAGGGAATTTAAAAAATCAAACTCTATTAAGTATATGTACCTAATTGCCAAGATGATTGTAAACTGCATGTATTGCAAACATGTACTAAAAACATTTAAAAGACAAAGACTTGAGGTAGAAATCATGAGAAGAGAGGAGATAAAGTGAGAATAATGGGAAGCTTCTGGGTGTAAGACTGTTATTGGCAGAAACTGCTAAGGAATGTACTAGTGCCTTTAATCTTTGCCTTATATAAAGGTAACATTTTCTTCTGAGCCTCCACCTAGAATGCTAGAACCTTCCAGAAGCTGGGGGCATAGTTATGTGGAAAACTCATTAGTCAAGAGGCAAGCCTATATACTAACCTACAATTCCATGGGGGAAATTTTGTGATTATAAAGAACAAAATTAATTGGTAGTTTTTTTGGGGTTTTTGGGTTTTTTTGGTACCGGGGATTGAACTCGGGTCCTTGCACTTGAGCAACAGGTGGCAAGACAACTGAGCAAAATCCCTGGCCCTACTAATTGGTAGTTTGATCTTCAGATTTTTTGATTCTCCCAGGGTCTCTATTGGTCTTAGATAGATGAATAAATTGAACAGAAGCTCGATAGGAGATTTCTGAAAGCTAAATGTGACAAAGCTAACTGTTATGAGTAGTAAGCAATTAATTGTTGCAAAACCCTTGTTGGGCCATAGTTGTTAAAATTTCACGTTTGATGTTACCATTGAACATACAAGTTGCTAAAGAACCTCTATGAATGTCTTTATTTCTTAATGTATTCCTTCTTTCCTATCTTGCTTAGCAGCAAATCTAAGTCCTTACTTGATTAGTAATCAGGTTCAATAACCTCTACCAGTATAATAGTTCCTTTCCTTTTCTGATGGTCTTCCTGCATAACAAGGCAAAAATATATGTGGAAGTCATGGCTTCACGATTAGTGAAAAACTTCACAGCATTTTCTCCTTGAAAAAACAACTTCCTATTTTAGTTACTTTTCTCATTGCTGAGACAAATACCCAACACCTACAAGTTAAAGAAGGAAAAGTTTGTTTCACCTCACAGTTCCTAGAGATTTCAGTCCATGACTGGCTAGCTCCAAGGCAGGGTGGCATGGCAGAGTGGCATGTGGAGGAGAAACAATTCATGATAGAGCAAGCAGGAGTCAAACAAACAAACAAAAAACAACAATGATGCAAGCTTCCTTTTCCCTTTTATCTCATCCAAACTAGAAGCCTTTTGGGTGGTGTAACCCACACCCAAGGTGGGCCTTCTCATTATCCACACTCAGAAGAATGCTAAACTAATTAGTGGACTAATTTAGTAACATGCATCTTTAATCTCAGTATCACACACCCTAGATCTAGCCAGCTCCAAATATCCCCACCTATGAGAACATGAGGTTTTGAAGAGACATCTAGATACAAACTACAACATGTCCCATGACTGATAGGCTACAAAGCACAGATTTGTTGACTGAATCATTTAATTTCTTGATGAGAAAAATCTAATCCTATTTCTATTACTTGTTTTCCTAGATTTTTGCTACTAGGGGCAAGTATTAAGTAAGCCTTTGGATATTGGCTCATCCAGAGTCAATGAGTCAGAGAGGATAATCTTACCTAGGGAGAGAATGATATTCAGTAAGGAAGAATCCTTGTTCTCTTTCAATTGAAAAATGGTAAAATAGACATCACCAGTTGGTTGGCTGGTTTCCTATGAAGATGAAACTACGTTAAAGGCTTAAGATGTTTCCTTAATGCTAGCAGCTTATAGCGGTATAGTTAGGTCACCCTTGGTAAAAGGTGCTATTATTTGGATAACTGTCCTCAAAAAGTCCATGTGTTAAAAGTTTGGCCCCAGTAGGACGCTGTTAAGATGTGTGGTGAACTTTTAGAAGTTAGAGCCTAATGTGAGATCCTTAAATCAATGAGGGCATGCCCTCAAATTGGATTATGGAACCCAAGTCTCTCACTATTATTTTTTTGCTTCTTTGATGAGGGGAGTGGTTTTGCTCTACTTTGTGTTCTTGCCATGATGTGCTAACCAACTACAGGTCTAAAACCATGGGGTCAATTGACCAGAGACTGGAATTTACAAAAGTATGAGCCAGCATAAACCTTTTCACTTTACAAGTTAATCATCTCAGGTATACCACTGCAGTTATGTGAAACTGACTAATACAGAGGATGGGCTCCACATATCCCACTATGACTATCCCCTTTGTGGGCAATGAACAAGAGCTGGGGGTCTGAGAACACCTGGTAGACACATAAATAATGATCCTATATACTTGGATGTTGTGTAATTTGTCTTCTACTTGATGTTCTTGATAGAATTAAGTGTTATAAATAAAAATTTTCACAATGTATGCACTTTATGAAAGAATTACCCTGTTACTTCTTTCATAGGTGTTCTTTAGATCTTTCAGTTTTATTTCTTCCAGGCAACGTCCAAGAAATACACATATATCTTCCCTCAGGACATTGAGCCAAACATGCAAAGTGAACAACCAAAAGAAACAATATGCATCCATGCATTTAAATTTACTTTCTTGTATTCATTTATTTTTCTCTTTCTATAATTAATATTGCTGTTAGGAGTATAATTTTTTAATTTTGCCTCTATTTTTTGTGGCCTATATCTCCTAGCATCTCTTTATTTGTCATCTTGTTTTAACTTGTGTAAAATTTCAGCAACTTTGTACTTCAACCATTATATAGAATTGTCATTTCAGACAGGTTTTTTTGAGAGATTTTTAGATTTTTATAATATTACAATGTAAATTATATAGCTCATTTTTCATATTTCATGAAGAAGATAATTTCTCTCATAGGTTTGAGGGCAACGGTTAAACACTGATTTCAATTTTACTTAAGCTTTCTCAATATTCTCTATTTCATTCAGTTAAATTTCAAAAGAAATGTGTCTTAAAGATATTCTAATATCTTCTTTTTAGTTTTTCAAAACTATTTTTATCTTGCTTTTATATTAAAGCTTACTGTTTGGGATACCAATTGTTACTTTTATATGTACCATGCTCTATATTTTTATGGAAAGTATGTATATGAAGCATAGTATTCTGCCTAACACTAACATAATCCCTTTTCTCTTTCTCTCCAACTCTCTGCCTTTGCTTTTTGATATTTGACTGAAATATATTAGGGTTGATTCTAAAACACTTTCAAACTGATTCTTTCATCAACATATTTTTCTCCCTATTTATTGACTTATTTTATGCTTAACTTACACACAAAAATATGAAAGTTGTACTTATTCATGTAGTGTCATGTAATCCTTGATTCTGTACATATTGCATTGTTTTAAAATATTTATCTCCTCAAGCATTTATTATTTATTTCTGGTAAAAATTTTCAAATTTTTCATATTTTGAAATTAATAGTATATTATTATTACCTATAGTCACTGTACTATTCAATAGTACCCTAGTTATAGACAGTTTTATATCCAGGTTCTAATATATTATGGAATTCCTGTTACTTTCTCAACCCTTGGCAAATCTAAATGTTATAAGAGATGGCAGTTTCTCTTATTCAGCATACCCAATATGAAGCCATTAGTCTTCTGGCTGTGTTTATTAAAGACAAAAATTTGTAGAACTTATTTCTTAATTTATTTTCAAGTAATCTTCCATTTTTCTACTTTTACATATACTACAATCTTTGGAAGTACTAGGTCTGTCAGATTCCTGAAACCTTCTAAGGTTCTGCAGTTCCAATGGGCTTCTTTTCTTGTTGGCACACCTTCACATATTCACTGAAATCTTTGTCTTCTCCAATTTCTCTCTCTCTCTCTGTCTTAATGAGTGGGAAAGAGTGAGCAGAGATTAGTGTTTCTGTTTGCCAACATACTTTTTCAAAAGCACACAAACACATTTTATGCATCTCCTGAAGAAGATAACTTCACCATATGTTTCGTTTTTGCCAATAGTTGGACATACACACAATTTTCTATCCTCTTAAGAAACTCATAGCAATTAATAAATATGAAGATATCTTTGTGCTAAATGTCATCTCACACTGTTGATTTAATACATCTAGCTAATTGTGTTGTTTTCTACTTCCTTCATCAAGGCAATAAGTGAGTTTTCACTTTTTGTAATTTTTATTATTATATTCTTTGCTATAGATGTTTACATTCCTTATAAGAAGTTGGTACATGTACACATTTTCATTCAATTTTTCATCCCCTCCTCTCCTTCCCTCCCCCTCCCTCCATCTCTTGATCCTCTTCCTATTTGAGAAACATTTATCTCCCTACTTACTATTATCTATATTTTATTTTGCTCTTTATTTCTATTTTGGGTTTCTCATAGAAGAGAAAATATGCAATATTTAAGCTTATGTGTCTGATTTGTTTCACTCAGCAGTATTGTTTTAAGGTGCATCCATTTTCCTGCAAATGACTCAAGTTCATGCTTCTTTATGGCAGAGTAGTTCTCCAATGTGTGTAAATACCACAGTTTCTTTATCCATTCATTTGTTGATGTATATATAGAATGTTTCTAAGATTTAGCTATTATAACCTTAGCTGCCATAAACATGAGCATGCATACATCACTGTAATATTATGTCTTTAATTGTTTGGGAAAATACCTAGAAGGGGAAAAATGCTGATGAAGCTGTAAAGAAAAAAGAACCCTTCTACATTGTTTATGGGAATATTAACTAGTACAACCACTATGGAAATAAGTTAACTATTATTCTAAAGAAATAACCTTCTCAGACAGAGGAAGTCCATTTTCCAGGCACGTATTCATATATACTCACTGTCCAATGAACAATTTTTCCACCATTCTGCATACTTTGAATCTTGATCTATATTTATTTAAAAGTTTTAAATTACAAAGTTCAGTACAATTCTAGGTTCTTACATTTATATATTTTATTTACAACTCTCAATTATCTTCACAAAAATCTACCCCATGGGATTTTTATGTAAGTTTAATTTTATATCAGTATTAAAAAATGTAGCAGGCACAGAGAATAGACAAGAGAGAAAAAACAGTCAAAATCAGGTGATACTTTCAACAAGATTAACTATACAATGGTACTTCAGTTCACAAACTTAATTCTTTACACCATTCTGGTTGCAAACCAAATTGGTCGAGAACAAAATCAAATTTAATGGCCAGGTTCAATGTTGACCTTATTAGAAATTTGATTTGGTTCTCCTCAAATTCAGAATTGTGGAAAGAAATGAGTTCATAAACTGAAGTACCACTGTATTCGATGCTTTAAAAGAGTATTTTGGGCATATCTCTCTACTATTTGACATCACTGTTCTTTCAATTTTTGTCTTAGCACTGTTCCTCGTCAAGAACTCTACTCTCCATCTACCTTATGTTTTCTTTATATTAGTATATTAACATCCCATCTCCATGTTTCTCTCCCATTATTTAATTGGATAGCCATCCACCAAAATATTTCCCAAATTGTATAGTTAATCTTGTTGAAAGTATTCAACTGATTTTGACTATTTTTTCTCTCTTGTCTATTCTCTGTGCCTGCTATATTTTTAAATACTGATATAAAATTAAACTTACATAAAAATCCCATGGGGTAGAATTTTGTGAAGATAATTGAGAGTTGTAAATAAAATATATAAATGTAAGAATCTAGAATTGTACTGAACTTTGTAATTTAAAATTTTCATACAAATATAGATCAAGATTCAAGGTATGCAGAATGGTGGAAAAATTGTACATTGGACAGTGAGTATATATGAATACGTGCCTGGAAAATGGACTTCCTCTGTCTGAGAAGGTTATTTCTTTAGAATAATAATTAACTTATTTCCATAGTGGTTGTACTAGTTAATATTCCCATAAACAATGTAGAAGGGTTCTTTTTTCATCTTCTAAGGTCCAAATGAATTGCCACCAAATATCCTTGCTTCACTCTACTGTTCTCAAGTGATCCAGACATTTTCTGAATTTCCCTGGTACCATTATTGTATCATTTTCACAACTCCAACCTTGTATGATATCTATTTTTATTCTTGTTGCATATTTCCTGCTAAGAATAGCCAAAGTGATAAAAATAAGATTGTTAAAAACTTGGGTTATGTCATCAGCTATATCTAGTTCTGAATTTAACTTTGTCATTCACCAACAGTATGACTTTGGGCAAATCACTGAGTCATTGAGATTGTGAAATTTGATATTTGTAAAACTGAGATGATAACTATCTTGCAGGATTATTTTCATGATTATATATTTCATATTGCTAATATAGGTTACAATATCATAAACAAAAATGTTGATTTTAACTTTGTTATTTGTGTAGACTTTAAGAGGCTACATATAAAACTATAGCAATCTGTTATTTTATTTCTGCCATATCACCTAGCATGGGGTCTGCACATAGTTTGCCAAATAATTATATCAATCTTCTAATAAATGATCTTGTCCTACAATATTTGTTTGAGAATTTCTATAAAATTTTGAGAATATTTAAAATACAATCATAACCCCTGGATCAGAAGTAATAACCACGAATGAAGAACACCATGTTTCTAACATTTACTTCCAGGATTATTCTGAATATTGCACTTTTTTTGCAATACTACAGTTAGAAGCTGCAGAAGAACTCAGCATTTTTATAAGGATTTGTGTTAAGAAATAAATTTCAGTGAACAAAACCCTCCTAAAATGAGGTAAAAATATTTTAAAGGATTTAAAAATGAATCTTTTCTATGCTCAATCATAGACACTGAAATAATTTTCATTGAAGAAGGGAAGACATGGAGCAAATCCATACTCTCAGACACTGTGAGCAGATGGCCACTGCATGTGCTATGATTCCCTAGGCTGGCAGTTTGGACTTTCTAAACCTGCCAGAGAACAACCATGCAATGATTAATATTCAATCATCAGAGGTATTTCCCAGATTTTGTTTATGAAGCTCAGCAGCTACAAAAACTCTTCCTTTAATGCTTGTGATTCATTTCTATCTTTTCTCATATCTGAACTCATCTGAGCATTTATGACTACTTGGCACAAAATGATTGTTTCCAACCTGACAAACTTATTCTGCTCTTGTTATTGGGGCCCTTAGGCTGTGAAATACTCTTTAAAGCATGGATTTGTTTGTCACAGATGTAGACACTTGACTTATTTACAAAATCTGTGTAAGCTTGCCAAGAAGCACAGGAGGCTGTGTTTGAATGTATCAGCAGTGTCATCCTTGTCCTTGAGGGAGAACACCTGCTGTGGTGCCATCACCGACTAGCTCTTCCTTTTCTTCCCCTCTTCCGATCTACGACGGCTATTCTTCAGTCCCTTGTGTTTTGTGTTTTAAAATGTCATGGGATTGGATACAGAGGAGAATCATGTTCAGTTAGAACATCGCATGTCCTTTTTAGAATGTTTATGGCTTCTTAGTTACAGAGAATATACATATGGTCTTCTATAGAGCAAGTACTCTCTGCTACCAAAATCTCATGATCTTGCACATATTTTTCTTTTTGGCTTTATTGAGCCTTTCCCCTGACAAATAGGAGTTCTCTAATATATATAGAAAGTCCACCAAAAAAAGTATGCACAGTTCAGTGTTTGCTATACTAATAAATCTCTGGACAATAATGGCTACAACTTTATCTCTTATAATTGTAAAGGCCAAAGGTAACTTGCATATTCTCATGTCTCAATAAATTTAGAATTAAAGTATTTATGAAAGTTTTTTTCTTAATTTGTACTTTTTTGTCAGACTATCATCAATCTATCTATAAATACAAGATAGTGTAAAATGTCCACTATAATCATCCTTCTTAAGATGTCTATCACATCCTGTATTAGTTGTCTTTTTTCCATAGTAGAACACTTAAGATTTATTCCTTTAGCAATTCTTAAGTATACAATAAACTGTTGGTAACTATAGTCACCACTTTGTAGGTTACATTTCTAGAAAATATTATCTTGTATAACTAAAATTAGTCCACTTTTGATATCTCACCATTTGTCCTTCTGCCATCACCAGCCCCTGGCAACCACATTTATGCATTCTATTTCTATTAGTTTAACTATTCTAGAATCCATATATGAGTAAGACCATGAAGTATTTTTCTCTTTCTGTGTAACATACTTCATTTACTACAATATTCTCCAGGTTTGTTTATATTCACAGTAGCCAAGTGATGGAAACAACCTAAATGGTCATCAGTGGATGAATAAAGAAGGTATGAAATACACACACCTACATGTGATGGAAATATTATTCATCCTTAATTAACAAAGAATAAATTCAAACATGCAGTTTTAAATGAAGCATAACTGAGGATGTTAGAAATCACTTGTTAAAATTATAAAACTAGGGCTGGGGGTTTAGCTTAGTGGTGGTGCCACCAGGCTTGCAAGCACAAGGTCCTGATTTCAATCGCCTGTAACAAAAATAAATTAATAAAATTAATAAATAAAATGGTAAAACTATGTGGCAGACTAGATTATTCTTTTCCTTAAATTCTTTTATTGGTAAATTTTAGGTGTACAATACGTTTACCTTTATCATTGGGTGCTTGTACCTGTACATGATGTATCTTGGTTCTTATTTTTTCCCCATTCCCTGTGTGCCCTTCACCCCCTCCATCCTTCCCTGTTTACATAGACTTGATTTCCATTTTTTTCTCATAATTTTTCCTTTCCCTTCTTTCCTTTCCCCTTCCCCTCCCACTCCCCCTACCCCTTTGGACCTTTTCTTCCTATTTCAAATTATTGATTATTAATTTTAATCATTTTAACCCTTATTTACACTTTTAGTTTCTCACACTAGAGAAACTATTCGGTAATTACACATGTGTGTCCTATTCATTTCATTTAAGAGTATGGTCTCAATATGCATCCATTTAGCTATAAATGTCACTAGTTTCTTGTTCTTTATGTCTGAGTAGTACTCCATTTTATAAAAAAAAAAAAAACACAACTTCTTTATCCAGTTTCCAGTTGATGTGCACTTGGACTGTTTCCAAGCTTTAATTATTACAAACTGTGCAGCTGTAAAAATGGGTACACATATATTACTTTGGTATGATTCTTTGAATTCCTTTGGGAAGATACCCAGCAGGGGAATAGCTGGGTCAAATGGGACCTCTAGTCCTAGTTTTCAAGGTATCGCTATACTGATTTCCACAGTGGTTGCACCAGTCTGAACTCCCACCAATAATGGAGAAGGGTTCATTTCTCCCCACACCCCTGCCAGCATTTGTTATTGGTTGATTTCTTGATAGCAGCCATTCTTTGTGGGGTGAGGTGGAATCACAGTGTTGTTTTCATCTGCATCTCTCAAATGATCAGTGATGTTGAACATTTTTTCATATATTTGTTCGCTGCTTTTCCTTCTTTGTCTGAGAAATGTCTGTTCATTTCAGATGCCCATATTTGAATTTCGTCTTTGAATTTGGGGTTCTCTTTTTTTTCATTTCTTTATATATTCTAGATAATAGTGCATTGTCTGAAGTACAGCTCCTAAATTTTTTTTCCCACATTGTAAGTTATCTTTTAGCTCTGTTGGTGGTTTCTCTTGCAGTGCAGAAGCTTTTTAATAAGATGAGATCCCACTTGCTGAGTCTTTGTGCTAGATCTCCTGCTACTGAGGTTTTGTTCATAAAGTCTTTTCCTATACCAATATCTTCAAGAGTTCTACATAACTTATCTTCCAGCAAGTTTAGTGCTTCAGTCTTAATATTTAGATCTTTAATCCACTTTGATCTTAGTTTAGTGCATGGTGATAGGTATGGGTCTAGTTTTAATCTTTGGCAGGTTGAAATTCAGTTTTTCCAACACCAATTATTAAATAGGCTATAGCTCCTCAAATGATGGGGGTTGGCTCCTTTGTCAAAGATAAGGTGGCTGAGTATGTCTTGAGTTTTTTTCTGCATCTTCTATCTATTCCACTGATCCTCAGGTCTGTTCTTTTGCCAGTACCATGCTATTTTTATCACAGTAGCTTTGTAGTATAGTTTCAAGTTGGGGATTGTGATACCTCCTGCCATGTCTCTGTTGCCTAGAATTGCTTTTGCTATTCTAGGTCTCTTCTGGATCCAAATGAATTTTTGGATTGTTTTCTCTAGTTCTGCGAAGTATATTTTTGCAATTTCAATTGACATTGCATTAAATCTATATAATAGTTGTGGAAGTATGGCCATTTTCACTATATTGGTTCTTCCTACCCAGGAACAAGGGATGTCTTTCCATTTTCTTATATCCTCTTTGATCTCTTTTTTCAGAGTGCTGTAGTTTTCGGGGTAAAGGTCTTTTGCTTCGTTTGTTAGACTGATTCCTAGAAATTTCATTTTTTTGGATGCTATTGTAAAAGGAATTGTTTCACTAATTTCTCTCTCATTGAGTCTGTTATTTGTGTATAAGAAGGCTATTGTTTTTTGAGTGTTGTCCCTGTATCCACCTACTCTACTGAATCTGTCAATTGCATCTAAAAGTCTTTTGGCGGAGTTTTTTGGGTCTTCTATATAAAGTATCATATTGTCAGCAAATAATGACAGTTTAACTTCTTCCTTTCCTATCTTTATTCTTTTTATTTCTTTCTCTTTTCTAATTGCTATGGCTGATATTTCCAGAACTATATTGAATAGGAGTGGTGATAGTGGGCATCCTTGTCTTATTCCTAATTATAACATGTAAGTTTTCAGTTTTTTGACCATTTAGTATGATGTTGGCTGTTGGATTTTCTTAGATGGCCTTAATCAGGTTGAAATAAAGACCAATTTTCCAATTTTCTATAGTCTCTTTATCATGAATGGTGTTGGATTTTGTCAAATGCTTTTTCTGCGTCTATTGAGATGATCACATGGTTTTTGTCCTTGGTTCTGTTAATATAGTGTATTACATTTATTGATTTATGAGTGTTGAACCATCCTTGCATCCCTGGGATAAATCCGACTTGGTCAGGGTGTATGATCTTCTTAATGACCCTCTGTATTCTCTTTGCCAGTATCTTGTTGAGGATTTTTGCATCTATGTTCATTAGGAAGATTAGCCTGAAGTTCTCTTTTTGGGTTGGGTCTTTCCCTGGTTTTTGAATCAAAGTAACACTTGCTTCCAGGAGTGAATTTTGAAACCTTGCTTCCCTTTCAATTTCCTTGATGTATTTAAAGAGTAATGGTGATAGTTCTTCTTTAATTGTATTGTAGAATTCAGCAGTGAAGCCATCAGGACCTGGGCTTATCTTTGTTGGTAAATTTTTTATTACATTTCCAATTTCACTCATTGTAATTGGGGTGTTTAGAATTACTATATCTTCTTCATTTAACTTTGGCAATTCGTATGTATCTAGGAATCTGTCCATTTCTTCTGTGTTTTCCATTTTATTAGAGTACAGGTTCTTGAAGTAGGTATTGATGATCCTCTGGATTTCTGCTGGGTCTGTTGTGGCTTCACCTTTTTCATTCTTAATTGCATGGATTTGAGCCTTTTCTTTCCTTTTTTTGATAAGGTTGGCTAAAGGTTTATCAATTTTATTTATTCTTTTGAAAAACCAACTCTTTGATTCATTGATTTTTTTGTATCAATCTCTTAGTCTCCATTGCATTGATTTCTGCTCTGATCTTCATAATTTCCTCTCTTGTACAAGCTTTGGGTTTGCTATTATCTTCTATTTCTAGGACCTAGAGGTTCTGCTGTAGGTTATTTATTTGACTTCTGTCTGTTTTCCTAATATGGGCATTCACTGCTAAGAATTTCCCGCATAGAACTGCTTTCATTGTGTCCCATAGATTCCAGTATGTTGTACTGGCATTATCATTTACTTGTAGAAACTGTCTAATTTCTTCTTTAATTTCCTCTGTGACCCATTGGTTGTTCAGGAGGGTGTTATTCAGTTTCCATGTTTTTGTGGAAGTTTTCTGGTTTCTTATGTTAATGATCTCCAATTTTCTTGCACTATGGTCTGTTAATATACAGGGGTTAACTTCACTTCTTTTACATTTACTTAGACATGTCCTACAAGCTAGCATGTGGTCTATTTTGGAGAATGACCCATGTGCAGCTGAAAAGAATGTGTATTCTGATTTTGTGGGGTGGAACACTCTGTGAACATCTATTAAATCCATCTGTTCAATAGCTTGGTTCAGTTCTGGAATTTTGTTGTTATTTTTTTGTCTAGATGATCTGTCTATTTGTGACAGTGGGATATTGAGATCCCCCACTATAATTGTATTAGTGCTTATTTGGTTTGCCATGTCCATTAATATTTGTTTTGTATAGTTGGGGGCATTTGTATTTGGTGAATATATAGTTATGATTGTCATCTCTTCCTCTTGGACTGTTCCCTCACAAGGATGTAGTGACCATCTTTGTCTCTCTTAATTGGTTTTGGTTTGAAATCTACTTTGTCTGCAAATAAGATTGCTACCTCTGCTTTTTTCTGGGTTCCTGTCACATGAAGAACTATTTTCCATCATTTTACTTTCAGTCTATGAATTTCTCTTTGAGTTAGGTGTGTTTCTTATATAGAACACATTGTGGAATTTTGCTTCTTAATCCATTCTGCCAGTCTATTTCTTTTGATTGGTGAATTGAGGGCATTAACATTGATGGTTATAATTCATACATATTGACTCATCCTTGTCGTGAGGTTTTACTTTTGTTAGCTCTTTTATTTATTTTTCCCCCTTTCCCTTTACCCTCTTACCTTGCCTGGTCACTTCCCTCTGTTGGGCCTCATGGAGTTGTGACCTTCATTGTTTTTTTCTAGGATATTGTTTACAATTGCTTGGAGTGCTCTTATGGTGTTCATGAAATTTCTCAGGTGTTCTTTGTTGTGGAAGTATCTAATTTCCCCATCGATTTTGAAAGACAATTTTGCAGGATACAATAGTCAAGGTTGAAAGTTATTTTCTTTTGTAGCTCGAAATACTTCACTCCAGTCTCTCCTTCACTTGAGGATTTGTGTTGAGAAGTCTGCTGTGATTCTAATGGGCTTTCCTTTGTAGATAAATTGTTTCTTTTCTCTAACTACTTGTTTGATTTTGTTCTTCTGTTGGGTTTCTGGGATCTTGACTATTATATGTCTAGGTATAGATTTTTTTTAAATTCTTTATTGGTACATTTTAGGTATACAACACATTTACATTTCTCATTGGGAACTTGTACCTTTACATGATGCTTCTTGGTTCTTATTTTTTCCGCATTCCTAGCCTTTCCTTTACCCCCTCCACCCTTCCCTATTTACAAAAGTTTGTTTCCATTTTTTCCATTTCTCATCATTTTTCCTTTCCCTTCTTTCCTTTCTCCTGCCCCTCCCACTACCCTTACCCCTTTGGACCTTTTCTTCCTATTTCACATTATCAATTGTTCATTCTAATCATTGGTACATTTTAGGTATACAATATAATGACATTCATCATTGCAGGTGTAGATTTTTTTTGATCGTGGCTAGTTGGAGTTCTATATGCCTCAATTATCTTTATGTCCACTTCTCCACCTCTGTCTGGGAAGTTTTCTACTATTACTTCTGTGAAGATTTTAATGTCAATTGTACTTTCTCTCGTTTTTTCATGGACTCCTATGAGTCTTATGTTATTCTTCTTTGCATCATCTAACAGCTGCTGGATTGATTTCTCGTGGTTCCTTACTATTTTTAAGAAATCTCTGTTTTCATGATCCCTAACTCCAGTCCTGTCTTCGATTTCTGATATTCTGTCTTCAGATTCCCTTAATCTGCTGTGCATACTTTCAATGGAGTTTTTAATCTCCTGAATATCTGTTTGAATCTATTTCATGGATTCCATTTTTTTCTTATGATGGACGATCATGGTTTCCATTTCTTTCTTATGCTGGGCATTCATGGATTCTAGCATGTTTCTGAGCTCATCTATTTTTTTTATCTGTCCTATTCTAGAGACTCTAATCATGTCTTTCACTCTGCTCACCATCTCTGTAGTTATCTGGGATATTATTTCTGCTTTGAATTTTTCTAGAGTCTCATGCGTCTGTTTTGTTACTTCCTGTGCTATCACTTCAATGTGTTCAAGTGGTTGATTATCAGACTTTTCCACCTCATTTCCCCCAGAATTTATGCTTGGTGGGGTGGAAGTCTGAGTTTGTGCCTTGCTTAAATGTCTTCTCAGTTTTGTTTTTGGTACTGTCCTTGATTTAATTACTGGGTTGATACTTCAAAATTCCTTACTGTAAGTATCTTTGTTGCTTGTAATTAGAACCCTTATGGAATGATTGCTTCTCAGAGGTGTCTTCTAGATATAGCTGGTCCTTAGGTTTTGACTCTCTAATGACTCTGTGGCTGTCTCATTTTCATTACACCAGGAAGGACCACTGACTAGATCAATCACAAAACCTTAGCCCAAGTGATTCAATCAGCAACACCATAGCATCAAGTACATCTTATAAAATGACACTTTGTGACAGTCATTAATCTATCACCTTTAACTGTGTGAATTAAATCAAAAATGAGGACCAACCCAACATATGTTTATAGTGAATAAACTCTTGAATATAGCAATTTTAAACTTTGGATGGGGAGTTAGAAGGAGTTGGGAGGGAAGGATAAATAGGTAGAAGGATAGGGGAAGGATAGCAGTGAGGCCAGAGGACACAGGCAAGAAAATGAAAAAGAGAATAAAAAGAAAATAAAGATGAAATCTGAATCAGGGCCAGAATAGGAACAAAGAGGGAGATGAAGAACAATATGGGACAGCAAGAGTGTGAGTGTTAACAAGAGAAAAAGGAAAGAGAAAAGAAAGAAAAAAAAAGATAAAAATAAAAATTTGAAAAAAATAGGGAAAAAAATTAAAAATAAGAGCAAAAAACCCAATAGTAATAATGTTGGAAATAAAAAATAAAAATGAAAATGAAGGGCCTCCCTCAGGGTATGTTTCTGCTGTCACAACAGACAATGTGGGAAACAGTGTGCAGATATAAGTCAGTGAGTATCAGCAAGCCAGTCGTAGGCCCATGGGATTCAGGCAGATTTCTGGCAGTAAGTCCCAAGTTGAGCTCCCTGTCCTGCTCTAGTGTTGAACTCTGTTAGGTTGTACTGCAGGTTCCAGCTGCCCTTCCCCTGAAGATAGTCCAGATTCTGATGGGAGGTGATGATCCCTCCAACTTACCCAGTACAGTGGTCTGGTGTCCCCTGTGTCTTTGTAGTGTGGAACCAGGTAGTGGTACAGCCAAGAGGCTAGAGGTGTTGGGGGCTCCTGCAGGCACCCATGTGGCTAAGTGGATCACAGCCATGGGCATGGCCAGTGACGAGGGGTCTTCACCTTCTGGCTGGTCCCCACCAGTGTGCCTGGCGCAGGCTGGCTGGGGCGGGACTCCCAGTGACCTGGTACCTCTCTTTTATTGATGATTTAAATATCCAAAATGCGAGTTCGTGTTCTCTAAAATCAAAGAATGAATTGTAGGAACAGTGAAGGTTAAGAGTAGGAAAATTTATTGAGAGAAAGATAGCTTCTAAGAGAGACAGAAGCAGGACTGGAAAGTGGATTCCCCCGGATTACTTTTATAATTGGACACTAAGATTCACCACATCTGTCCTTATCTTAGTGAAAAAAAATCAATTTGAAAGGGCGATAAGAAGAAAGAGTTAGTTAACTACTTTTTAAAAATTTTTTTATTAAATTCTTTTATTGGTACATTGTAGGTACACAAAACAATTACATTTCTCATTGGGAATTGTACCTTTACATAATGCATCTTCGTTCCTATTTTTTCCCCATTCCTAGACCTCCCTTCATGCCCTCCACCCTTCCCTATTTACAAAGACTTTATTTCCATTTTTTCCATTTCTCAGCATTTTTCCTTTCCCTTCTTTCCTTTCTCCTGCCCCTCCCACTACCCCTACCACTTTGAAACTTTTCTCCCTATTTTGCATTTTCAATTATTCATTCTAATCATTGGTACATTTTAGGTATACAATATAATGACATTCATCATTGGAAATTTGCACCTTTACATAGTCTCTCTTGGTTATTATTTTTCACCCTTGCCCAGCCCTCCCTTCAACCCCTCCATTCCTCCATATTTACAAAGATTTTGTTCCTATTTTTCCATTTTCTCATATTAATCCCATTCCCTTCTATCCTTTCCTCTAGCCCTCCCAGTTCTTTCCCCTTTGCCCTTTTTCTTCCTATTTCACATTACCTATTATACATTTAGTCCTTATTTACACTTTCAGTTTCTCACACCAGAGAAACTATTCAGTATTTACACGTGTGTCCTATTTATTTCACTTAAGAGTATTCCCTCAATGTGCATCCACTTAGCTATAAATGTCTCTAATTTCTCATTTTTTATGGCTGAGTAGTACTCCATTTTATTAAAAAAACCCACATTTTCTTTATCCAGTCACCAGTTGATGGGCATTTGGGCTGTTTCCAAGTTTTAGCTATTACAAACTGTACTGCTATGAACATGGGTGCACATATATTACTGTGGTATAATTCTTTTAATTCTTTGGGGAAGATCCCCAGCAATGGAATAGCAGGGTCAAGTGGGACTTCTAGTCCTAGTTCTTTGAGGTATCTCCATACTGACTTCCACAGTGGTTGCACCAGTCTACACTCCCACCAGCAGTGGAGCAGGGTTCCTCTTTCCCCACAGCCCTTCCAGCATTTGTTATTGGTGGATTTCATGATAGCAGCCATGCTTTCTGGAGTGACGTGGAATCTCAGTATTGTTTTCATTTGCATCGCTTGAATGACCAGTGATATTGAACATTTTTCATGTATTTATTTGCTATTTCTACTTCTTTGTCTGAGAAATGTCTGTTCATTTCAGATGCCCATTTTTGGATTGGGTCTTTAAATTTGGGAGGTCTGATCTTTTTAAGTTCTTTATAGATTCGAGATAGTAGACCTTTGTCTGAGGAAGAGCAGGTGAAGATTTTTTCCCACATTGTGGGTTGTCTCTTCACACTGCTGGTGGTTTCTCTTGATGTGCAAAAGCCTTTCAATAAGAAGAGATCCTACTTGTTGATTGTTTGTGCTACTTCACGGGCAACTGAGGTTTTGTTCATCAAATCTTTTCCTACACCGATGTCTTCAAGGGTTCTACCTAACCTCTGTTCCAACTGGTTCAGAGTTTCTATTTTAATATTTAGATCTTTCATCCATTTTGATTTTAGTTTAGTGCATGGTGAGAGATACAGGTCTAGTTTTAATCTTTGGCAAGTTGAAGCCCAATTTTTCCAGCACCATTTATTAAAGAGGCTATCTTTCCTCCAGTGAGGGTGTTTGGCTCCTTTATTGAAGATCAGATGGCTGAGTGTGTCTGGCGTTGTTTTTGCATCTTCTAATCTGTTCCACTGGTCCTCAAGTCTGTTTGCTTGCCAGTACTATGATGTTTTTATCACAGTAGCTTTGTAGTAGAGTTGCAGGTTGGGGATTGTGATACCCCCTGCCATGTCTCTATTACCTAGAATTACTTTTGCTATTCTGCGTCTCTTCTTGTTCCAAATGAATTTTGGATTGTTTTCTCAAGGTCTATGAAGTATGCTGCTGGGATCTCAATTGGAATTGCATTAAATCTATATAGAACTTTTGAAAGTATGGCCATTTTCACTATATTAATCCTTCCTACACAGGAGCAGGGGATGTCTGTCCATTTTCTGATATCATCTTCAATCTCTCTTTTCAGAGTGCCATAGTTTTTAGAGAAGAGGTCTTTGATTTCTTTCATTAGGATGATTCCTAGGTATTTCAGTTTTTTGGATGCTATTGTGAAAGGAATTATTTGCCCTATTTCTCTCTCAGTGAGTCTGTCATTCATGTAGAGGAAAGCTATTGATGTTTGTGTGTTAACCTTGTAACCAGCTACTTGACTGAATTTGGTTATTAAGTCTAGAAGACTTTTGGTGGAGTTCTTGGGGACTTCTATATAGAGTATCATGTCATCTGCAAATAATGACAATTTGACTTGTTCATTACCTATCTTTATTCCTTTTATTTCTTTCTCTTGTCTAATTGCTGTGGCTAATGTTTCCAGAACTATATTGAACAAGAGTGGTGATAGTGGACATCCTTGTCTTGCTCCTGATTTTAGTGTGAAGGATTTCAGTATTTGACCTTTTAGTATGATATTGACTGTTGGTTTTTCATAGATGGCTTCTATCAGTTTGAGGTAGAGACCATCTATTCCAATTTTTTGTAGGGTTTTTATCATAAATGCATGTTGGATTTTGTCAAATGCTTTTTCTGCATCTATGGAGATAATCATATGGTTTTTGTCCTTGGCTCTATTGATATAGTGTATTACATTGATTGATTTTCGTATATTGAACCATCCCTGCATCCCTGGGATGAATCCCACTTGATCAGGGTGTATGATCTTCTTGATGATCGTCTGCATTCTGTTTGCCATTATCCTATTAAGGATTTTTGCATCTATGTTCATTAGTGAGATTGGCCTATAGTTCTCTCTGTCAGTTGGGTCTTTCTCTGCTTTGGGGATCAAGGTGATGTTTGCTTCCAGGAATGAATTTGGGTGTGTTGCTTCTCTTTCAATTTCATTGAAGAGTTTAAACAGTAGTGGCAGGAGTTCCTCTCTAAATGTCTTGTAGAATTCAGCAGTGAAGCCATCAGGACCCGGGCTTTTCTTAGTTGATAAGTTTTTAATTACATTTTCAATTTCACTGGTTGATATTTGGGTTGTTCAGAGTTTATAGGTCTTCTTCGTTCAACTTTGATAATTTATATGTATCTAGGAATCTGTCCATTTCTTCTGTGTTGTCCATCTTATTGGCGTATAGGTTCTGGAAGTAGGTATTGAGGATCCTCTGGATTTCTGCTGGGTGTGTTGTCATTTCACCCTTTTCATTCCTAATTGCATGGATTTGGGCCTTTGCTTCCCTTTGTCTGATAAGGTTGGCTAAAGGTTTGTCAATTTTGTTGATTCTTTCCAAGAACCAACTCTTGGCTTCATTGATTTTTTGTATCATTCTCTTAGTCTCCATTGCATTGATTTCTCATCTGATCTTTATAATTTCCTCCCTTGTATGAGCTTTGGGGTTGTCCTGCTCTTCTTTTTCTAGAAGCTTGAGGTTCACCATCAGGTTGTTTAATTGGGCTCATTCTGTTTTCCTAATATGCGTATTCACTGCTATGAATTTCCCTCATAAGACTGCTTTCATTGTGTCCCGTGGATTCTGATATGTTGTATTGTCATTGTCATTTAATTGAAGGAACTGTCTGATTTCTTCTTTAATTTCCTCTGTGACCCATTGGTTATTCAGAAGTGTGTTGTTCAATTTCAATGTGTTTATGAAATTTTTTGAGTTTCTTTTGCTATGGATCTCCAATTTCATTGCACTGTGGTCTGATAATATACAGGGGATAACTTCAATTCCTTTGCACTTACTTAAACATGTTTTATGTGTGAGTAAGTGGTCTATTTTGGAGAATGACCCATGTGCAGCTGAGAAGAATGTATATTCTGATTTTGTGGGGTGGAAGTCTCTATAAACATTTGTTAAGGTCATTTGTTCAAGAGTTCGATTGAGTTCTAGTATTTCATTACTTATTTTTAGTCTAGTTGTTCTATCTATTTGTGACAGTGGGGTGTTGAGGTCCCCCACTACAATTGTATTAGCGCATATATGACTTTTCACGTCCATTAGCATTTGTTTTATATAGTTGGGTGCACTAGCATTTGGTGCATAGATACTTATGATTGCCATCTCTTCCTCTTGGATTGTTCCCTTTACAAGGATGTAGTGTCCTTCTTCATCTCTCTTAATCAGTGTTGGTTTGAAATCTACTTGATCTGCAAAGAGGATAGCTACTCCTGCTTTTATTCAGGTTCCCATCGCATGGAGTATTGTTTTCAACCTTTTCACTTTCAGTTTATGAGTTTCCTTTTTAATTAAGTGTGTTTCTTGTATGCAGCATTTTGTTGGATTTTGCTTCTTGACCCATTCTGCCAGTCTATTTCTTTTGATTGGTGAATTGAGACCATTAACATTGATGGTTATAACTGAAACATATTGACTTGTCATTGCCATGACTTTTTCTTTTTGTTGGGTTCTCCCCATTTACATTTAATTTCTTGTCATGCCAGATGGGTTCATTCTGCTTTGCTTCCTGGGGTTGTGATCCTCAATGTCTGTTCCTAGGATATTGTGTAAAATTCTTTGGAGTGCTGGTTTGGTATTCACGAAGTTCCTAAGGTGCTCTTTGTCATGAAAGTATCTTATGTCTCCATCCATTTTGAAAGATAGTTTTGCAGGGTACGTCAATCTGGGTTGGAGGCTGTTTTCTTTTAGGGCTTGGAATATGTCACTCCAAGCTCTTCTTGCCTTGATGGTTTGTGTTGAGAAGTCGGCTGTGATTCTGAAGGCTTTCCTTTGTATGTGATTTCTTTTCTCTGACCGCTTGTAGAACTTTGTTCTTCTGTTGTCTTTCTGGAATCTTAACAATTATAAGCCTATGTGTAGATTTTTCTTGATCAAGGCCATTTGGAGTCCTATATACCTCACTTATCTGTATGTCAAGCTCTATTCCCCTGTTTGGGAAGTTTTCTGCCATTATTTCTCTGAAGAGATATTTTATATCATCTCCACTCTCTCCTGTTTCTTCATTGAGCCCTATCAGTCTTATGTTATTCTTCTTTGCATCATCTAGCAGCTGCTGGATTGATTTCTCATATTCCCTTATAATTTTGAAGCAATTTTTCTTTTCCTGGTCACTAATTGCAATCTTATCTTCTATATCTGAAATTCTGTCCTCACATTGGCTCATTCTGCTGTGTAGACTTTCAATGGAGTTTTTCATGTCCTGGAAATCTGTTTGTATCTGTTTTATGGATTCCATTTGTTTCCTATGTTGGGATTCCATCATGTTCCTGAGATCCTCTCTAGATTCATTTATCGTGTCTTGCACTAGGGGCACAATTTCTCCTGTTATTTGAGAAATTATTTCTGATTTCATTTTTTCCAGATCCCTTTTTGTTGCCAGTGTAGTGGGTCCAGGTGCTTGAGTATCAGAGTGTTCCATCTCATTTCCCTTTGGGGTTGTTGTAGGTGATCTAGAAGTCTGGTTTTGAGACTTATTTACATGTTTTCTCATTTTGATTGGGGTGGGGGGCTGTTAGTGCCTGCCTGGATTACCTCCTCTGAGCTGGGGGAGGTGAGACAGGGGCCAGGAGCACCGGTAGGAATGGTGACCCAAAAGCCCTTTCTTGTGGGCTGGGAGCATTGGGAGGGATGGTGGCCAGGAAGCCTCTTCCTCTGGACCAGGAGCAGTGGGATGGCAGCTCAAAAGCCCCTACCTCTGGGCAGGGAGCTGTGGGACTCAGTACCTTGGTCTCATGATCTGGTGTCCTCTGCGTCTTTGTAGTGTGGAACCAGGTGGCTGCCTGTCTGCAACGGGGTGATTGGGCATCTTCCGAGCGACTCTGGACCTCGGTAGGGAGTGCACAGGCCTGCCTAGTAAGTTACCTTCTTAAAGCGAGCCTTGGTGACTATTATATTTTCCTAACACAAATTTTCCACAGCCTAATATAGTGAATGCTGATTAGTAATAGCATAAGCAACCAAAACATCTGATTTATAGATGTGATTTCCTTGGTCCACACTCTGCTGATGTTTGCAATATTTTAATTATTTTATTTAGATATACATTTAGGATATTTCACATAATTTTCATAATTGGCTTCTGTCTTAGTCACTTCCCCAGTGCTAGAATAAAATAACTCACATTCACAACTTAGAGGAGGTTTACCTTGCCTCATCATTTCATTTCACCACTGGCTAGTTCCAAGGCAGAAATGGCACAATGGATGTGCATAGTATAAGAAAACAACTTAACCCATGGCAACCAGGAAAGGGGGAGGGAAGAGAGGAGTCAGAAACAAGCACAGTCCCTTGGAGGTCATGCTCCCAGTGACTCAACTGCAACCAGGCCCCACCTCCTAACAACACACTCAACTACGGAATTTATCAATAGATGAACCCTCTTCTTAGTCTGGTGCCCCATAATCCAGTCAACTTCCAAACACAAGAGATTTTTCAGAGACCTTTTAAATCTAAACATAACATTTTACCCATTGCCCACAAAGTCTTATTTCCATCTCATTCTGAATATATATATATATATATATATATATATATATGTGTATATATATATATATATATGTAGTCCATCTCTAAGACTAAAAATGTATTTAGTCCATTTCTAAATTTTAACCCAGTATCATTGAAAAATCCAAGCCCAATGTTTCCTCAAGGCAAAATCCTAGCTATAAACCTCTATAAATATAGAAAATTCAATACTTTCAAAATACAATGGCACAAGGTAGACATTCCAATTCTAAAAGAGAGAAATAAGGGAGTAGATAGGAATGGGACCAAAGCAAGACTGGTAACAAACAGAGAAACATTCAATCATGTAGTTCCATGTCCAGGCCCAGTGTCAAGTTGTGGTGAAATATTTATGCCAAGGGGCTTTAGGTAACCCTGCCCCTATGACTTGCCAGTTTTGCCAATTTTTCATATTAGTCAGCTCACATGTCACTGGAACAAAATGTCTGACATCAACAACTTAAAGGAGAAGTTTAATTTGTCCCACATTTGGGGGATTCAGCCAATGGTCAGATGGCTCCAAGGCAGAAAAAGGTATGGTACAAGGCCATGAAGAAGAAAAACTCTTCACCTTATGTCAGTCAGAAGATAGTGGGAGGATGACGGAGCCAGAGAGGGAGATATGCCTTCCAAAAGTACACCTGTAGTGACCCACCACTTCTCACAGCTCCCCCTGCCCCCGCTAAGAGCACATTTATGAGCTCATCAGTGAAAGAACTCACTAAAACTAATAGTGCTCCCCTAATCCAACCATATTCTAATGACATGAGTTTTGGAGGACATTTTCGGTCTAAACAATAACAACTTCTTTTGAACAAAATAAATGAGATTTGTTGTCACCTGACCTGAATTCATGTATGACAATGATTGGCTAGGACTAAGTAATAGCTTCTAAGACAGTTATATACCTCCACAGCCTTTATTTTCTATTGTTTCCCCATCTCTAATGCTTAGTAATGCTTGTAATACATAGAATATAGTTTGAGTGAAAAATCCCTAATAGAATGTTTTAAGATATTTTATAATATATAGTACATATAATTTCAGATAATAAATTTCTAAATTTATTGGTATTTGGATGGAGAAAATATACGGTATTAGTAGTCACATGTCTTAGTTTCCTGTTATAATAATTTTTTGCAAATTTAATCATTTGATAAAACACATTTATTCTTTTATAGATATGAATATCAAATATCTGACATGAGTGTTATAGGCTAAAATCACAGTATACACAGAGCTGGTTCCTTCTGGATCCTCTAAGGGGTAATATATTTCCTTGCCTTTTATATTTTCTAGAAGGCATTCCTTGGCTTGTACCCTATTCCTCTCAGTTCCAATCTGTCTCTCTTGTCAAATTTCCTACTCTGATTTTGATCCTCCTACATTACTTTTATGAGAACCTTTGTGATTACATTGTGTGGGTTAGAATGATCTAGGATAATCTTCTCATCTCAAAATCCTCTATTTAATCACATATGTAAAGTTCTTTTTCACCACATAAGACAATTTATTCACAGATTCTGGGGATTAGTATGTGTACAAATTCAGGGAGCCATTATTCAGCCTACTATGCTTGGGTCACCACTCAGACCAACAATTCACAGATATACAATTATTAGTGGAGAATGATTACTGAAGTAACATCTTTTTGGTGAGATATAATTTCCTACTGATAAAATAATACAGAAGTAGGAACAGAAATATAGTTGTTATTACAATTGAGTAAAAATATACTAATTTTGTTCAGGGAATTTGTAATTTGAAAAATATTCAAAGTGATAAATTTGTTGGAATTTTTACCTTATGCGTCATGAGCAAATTTGAATTTTTCTCAATATTTTGGTCATGTAACATGTTTTTGTTTAGGGCAATCTGAAAATAAGATATTTTCAATTCAATCCTTGACTGCCTTCTCATCTGAAAAGGTAACAAAGATAATTTCTTAAATAAAAAAGATGTCTAAAAAGAAGCAACACAGCTCATAATGGCTAAATCCTGGAAGCAGCCTATATGTCCATCAACAGATAAATGGATAAAGAAAATGTGATGTTTATACACAATGGAGGACTACTCTGCCAGAAAGAAGGACGAATATGAATCATTTGTAGATAAATGGATGCACCTTGAGACCATTAATTTTAAGTGAAATAAATCAGATGCACAAGTTTAAATATCATTTTACTTCTCTTCTATGAGGAAGCCAAAATATAAATAAATTAAACAGCAAAATAAAAGAGAGATAACAGAAAACAAGGAGATTAACCTTTTGCAAAACAGGAGACTAAGACATAGATGGTAAGGGGTGGGATGGGAGGGGAAGAGGATGAAAAAAGAATTAAGATGTGATATGTATATGTACTAACTCCTCATAATGAATGTAATTCTAGGTACTGGAAATATGTACTAATAATTAAAATTAAAAAAGAAAAAGATTATATACTTAAGGGGAAAAAAGAAAATATTCAAAGTAAAACAGAATTGTAAATTAGGGCCAATGTTATGCCTTACTGAGCCTTAGAGTTTAAGGGCTGCAAAAGTATGCCAGAGTTTGATTACTGTAGAGACCAAAACTACTAACACTTTGGAGGCCTTACTAAGTGAAATTAGGACCCTAAGGTGGTATTCTTACAATGAAAAGAACTTTAAACAAATTCTGTCATTCTTGTCAGAGAAATAGGTTTGTAAATTTTATTAAGTGAAATGGTAGGTTGATGTGGAGAAAGTTATCGCCAAAATGAATGTTTAGTGATTATGACTTAGGATGGATTTCTGAGGAAATGCAACCTAAGAAAAAGTGGAATAGTTTTTATTAGGGAGTACAAACACAGGGATAGGAGTAATGGCAAAAATGAGATCAAGGCAGAGCAAAAGAAAATGTCAGTATCATAGTGAGATGCTAAAGTTGCCACTACTTATTATTAAATGCTACTAGTTTACTACAGGGTATTCTTGCAGAAAGCCAAATAATTGTTTCTTAGAAAAGTCCATCTCAACTAAAAAACAACTTATATGCAAGCTTCTCTTAGTGAAAGTTCCACCGAGTCTTTAATTCCAACATTTTGATAGTACATGTATTGATTCAAGCTTTCTGTCAAGAAGACTTAGCAAAGGAAATTAAGGATTTAATGCATAAATGAGATGAGATACATTCAACTAGTCCATATTTGAAATTAGTTACTCCAGGCACCTGGTCCTAGAATGATTGCTGAAGACAAGTGATACTGAGACAATCTGAAAAGGCACATGAAGGCTGCTTGGCACAGATTAGAATTATTATATCATATAGCACTGTGGCTTCATAAACCCCAAATTATAAAGTACCACTCTGATGGAGAGGGAAATAAGTTCCATTCAGGATCCACCTTTTGAGTAAAACTACAAAGCACACCAAATAGATAATACTAAAAAAGCAATAAAGCAGCTTGAAAGTAGAGAAATAAGTTTATCCTCAAAACAAAGTACAAGTTATAGTGAAAATCCAAAATTACTCTAAATCATGTGTTTAATATCATGTAGGACTTCTTACACTATTATCTGCCGTGTGTTTTTGTATATCCAAGTGAAAAATGACATACTTTTTTGAATGGTTAAAAATTGAAAATCATATTATGTTATGGATGAAAATTACATAAAATTTAATTTTCAATATCTACAAAGTTTTATTGATACAGAACTATTATTTTAAGATACATTGTGGCTCTTATACAAATATGAAGTTGAGTAGTTGCAAGAGAGATCTTATAACCTGCAAAATATTCATATGTTTACTATGTATCCCTGTGCAGAAAAAAGTTTGCTGACCCTCATCTAAGACTTAGAGGGAATAAAATCCATAAAGAAAATTGATAATGAAATCTTGCACAATACGCAATGGTGAAAAGACAGTCTCATCACTAAATAGGAAAATTGAATAAATGTTGGACATCAACATGCGGTAGAAAAAATTGTATCCTGACATCTCACTATATATAAAAAACAACTTAAAATGGACAATAGACTTTAATATAAGACCAGAAACTATAAATTTAGTAGAGGAAATCATACAGAAAGAACTCTATGATATTGATATGTGAAGTGATTTTCTGGATGATTCCAAACGCAGAAACCAAAGTAGACAAATAGGATTATATCAAAATAAAAATCTTCTGCACAGCAAAAGGAGCAATCATAATGAATAATCACTTAAAGAAGGTGGAGAAAGTATTTGAAAAGTAGATATCAAATAAAGAGTTAATATCCAGTCTCAAGTTGATGGGCAATTGGGCTTTTCCAATTTTTAGCTATTTCAAACTGTGCTGCTATGAACATAGGTGCACATACCTCTGTGGTTTGATTCTTTTAATTCTTTTGGGAAGATACCCAGCAGGGAAATATCTGGGTCAAATGGGACTTCCAGTCCTACTTTTTTGAGGTATCTCCATACTGATTTCCACAGTGGATGCACCAGTCTACACTCTCATCAACAGTGGAGCACTGTTCATCTTTCCCCACAGCCCCACCAGCATTTGTCATTGGTTGATTTCATGATAGCAGCCATTCTTTCTGGGGTAAGGTGGAATCTCAGCATTGTTTTCATTTGCATCTCTTGAATGAGCAGTGATGTTGAACATTTTTTCATATGTTTATTTGCGATTTCTACTTCTTTGTCTGAAAAATGTCTGTTCATTTCAGATGCCCATTTTTGAATTGGGTCTTTAAATTTGGGAGGTCAGATTTTTTTAAGTTCTTTATATATTCTAGACAGTAGATCTTTGTCTTAGGGGAAGCTGGTAAACATTTTTTTCCACATTGTGGGTTTTCTCTTTACACTGTTGGTGGTTTGTCTTGCTGTGCAGAAGTACTACGCAGCCATAAAAAATGAGAAATTAGAGACATTTATAGCTAAATGGATGAAAATTGAGGTGATACTCTTAAGTGAAATAAATAGGACAAATATGTGTAAGTACTGAATAGTTTCTCTGGTGTGAGAAACTGAAAGTGTAAATAAGAATCAAAAGCCATAATAGATATTGTGAAATAGGAAGAAAAGGTCTAAAGGGGAAGGGGAAGTGGGAGTGATTAGGGAAAGGAAAGAAGGGAATGGAATTAATATGAGAAAATGAAAAAAATGAAACAAAGTCTTTGTAAATAGGGAAGTGGGAGGGGTTTAAGGGAGGGCATCGGAATGGGGAAAAAATAAGAACCAAGATGGATTATGTAAAAGTAGAAATTTCCAATGATGAATGTCATTATATTGTATACCTAAAATGTACCAATAAAATTAATTTAAAAAGCATTAATATCCAAAGGTCATAAGAAAATCAACTCATTACTCAGAAAGAAATAACTTGGTTTAAAAAGGGACAGAATAACTGAATATATTTTACTGAAACAAGAACATACAAATGGCCAACAAATATATCAAAGTTCATGACATTGATAGTCATCAGGGAAATGTGAATCAACACCACATTGAGATATCACTAAATTCTATTGAGAATGACTATTAGAAAAAAGTAAATGATAAGAGTGAGTGTAATAAAAAACAGTATGAAGATTTCTCAAAACAATTAAACACAGAATTATCATATTGTCCAGCAATCCCACTAGTGGATTCATATCCAAGTGAAATGAAATTATCATGTCAAAAGAGACACCTACCTTCCCATGTTTTTTGCATTACTATTCATTATAGTCAAGATTTGAATCCACCTAATCAACCTAAATGTTCATCAATAGATGAATGGATAAAGAAAATATTCTTCAGCCATAAAAATAATAAAATATTTCATTAGTAACATCAAGGATGAACCTAAAGGATATTATGTCAAGAGAAATAAACCAGACAAAAAAAGACAAATACTGCATAATACTCATACATAGAATGAAAAAAGTTTTCATCATAAAAGTAGAGAGTAAAGACGTGGTTAGCAGGTGCTAGAATTAAAAGAAGAGAGGGATGGGAGAGACTGGTTGAAGAACTCATAATTACACTTAGATTGGAACAATAAAATCGTGGGATATATTATATAGCATGGTGATGATATTTAATGACAATATATTCTTGATAAACACTAACAAATTAAACACATCCTCATCACAAAATCATAGTTACATGAGGTCATACATTTGTCAACTAGCTAGGTTGTAATCATACCATAATATATGTTTACTTCTAAGCATTATGTTATATATGTCAAATACATACCGTTTTATCTGTCAACTGAAAAATAAGTATATTTGCCAAATGAAAACTAATTCTGGAAAAAACCTTGAAAACATCATCTAGTACTTTTCATATTTTGAATTTTTCACTTCAGTCTCACTGAAGTTTATGATCTTATGAATAGTGAAACAAGGTCTCACTTTAATTTCTTCAAATCAAAGATTAGCCATTTGTCAGAACAACATCTATTGACTAACCTATTTTCTCCACTTATTTAAATAGTAATGTGTTCCAATATGTAAGTAAATCTATTACTTAAGCTTTACTCTGTCCTTTTTATTTATTTGTTCCAATTCAAAAATGTAATTATTATTGCCTTAGATATTTAACTTTCAAAGTCTCACATTCATAATTCTTCTGTATTATTATTACTACTGGATTTATAATTTTCTAGTAATATATGTTTATGAATGAACTATTTTAAACTTTTGTCTAGTTTGAAGTAATCAGTGTTTTAAGTACGATAGTTACAGATTAATTTGAAAAAAATTGATGTTTTCCATACCAAATATTTCTTACCCAGCAAGTATTACATAAAATTCTTTGTGGCCCACATTGTAATATTAGTGTTTCTCAATGTCCTTACAAGACTTGTTAAATTTACTTATGTATTTTCTTCATGCTCATATTGTAAAACTGATATTTTTGTCCATAACATATTCTATTTGGTTGCGTATGAATAGAAAATTAATTTTAGAATAAGTAATCTTAGTAAATATCTTTTCAATCAATAATTTTATTCAGTTTCTTAATTAGTTATCTCCCTAGGGCTGCCATAACCAAATTCCACAGAGTAAATGCCTTAGACAGAAGAAATTTCTCACAGTTACAGAGGCTTGAAGTCAAGATCAAGCTGTCTGTAAGTTTGATTTCTCCTGAGACCTCTCTTTTTGACTTATACACAACTACCTTCTTGCTATGTCCTCACGTGAGTTTTTCTCAGTGTGTACTTATCTCTGTTGTCTTTCTTTCAAGTAGGACTATTAATCACATTGGATTAGTGTCTCACTGTAATGACTTTATTTAATCTTAATTAGCACTTTGAAGACCTCACCTCCAAATACGTAGGGGTCTAGGGCTGTAACATATTAATTCAAAGGGGAAAATTCAATCCATATACATGGATAGTCCAAAAATACAACTAAAATTTAGAAATAAATATAGCTTTTCTATTCTTTAGTTACATTTATGCCACTTATTTTTTCCTTAAAAACCATGTAGCCCAAATTTAAGGAAATATATTTTAATAGTTTTATTGAATTATAATTAATAAGTAATAATTGCATATATTTAATTTACACAATCTGATGAATTTGAAAATGCAAACGTCAGAACAATATTGCTATAATAGAGGTAATAGACATATCCAACAACCCTCAAAGGACCTTATCTGTTTGCTTTTGTTTTTTGTTGTAACATAAATTAACACATAATCTACACTCTCAAATTTTTATATGAACAATTTAGGATTAACAACTATAAACATGATGTCATACAGCAGAGCTTTAGAATTTTTGTGTCTAGCCCAATAGAAATTTTATGCATATTAGACAGCAAGTCTTTGATTTTCCCATCACCTATCTCCTGACACCACTACTGTAATCTTGTTTCTATGTGTTTCATTATTATAGACTCCTCATGTAGTTGGAATCAAATAGTATTCATCCTGTGAGTGGATAATTTAGCTTACAATAATGTCTTCCAGGGTATGCTGTGTTGTCAGAAATAGCAAAAATATTTCATTTTATGTATATTCCAGATTTTACTTTTGTCTTTTACTCTATCTTCCAATTATGTTCTGTTTTGTTTTTTATTAGTACATGTTTGTAGTACAGAATTTTTATATTCCTTGTAGGTAATTGGTACATGTACATAATATATCTTAATTCATTTTTTAATCTTCTTTCCCTTCCTTCCCTCCTCCATCCATCTTTAATCACATTCCTTTTATTTTTGTACACGTTTGCAATACATAATGTTCATGTTTCTTGTGTGTAGTTGGAACATATAGATATCTTAATTTCTTTTTTCTTTACCTTACTTTCCTCTTCCTTACCTCTCCCTCCAACTCTTGAGCCCCCTTCCCTTTTAGAAGTGTCTATCTGCCTACCTCTTATTATCTCTCTTTTATTTTACTCTTTATTTACACTTTGGGTTTCTCATATAAAACATTCAATTTTTCAATTTGTGTGTCTGATTGATTTCACTTAATATTATGTTCTCGGGGTTTAATTGGGTTTAATTATGGTCTCTGACTTAAGTTTTTCTTTATGTTAGCATAGTACTCCATTTTTTGTAAATACCATATTTTCCTCATCTATTCATCTGTTCATGAACACACAGGTTACTTACAAGTATTAGCAATTATCAATAGTGCTGCTATACACATAGATATGCATGTATCACTGCAATATGAGGTCATTAACTCTTTCAGAAAGATACCTAGAAGAGGAATAACTGGGTCAAACAGAATTTTTAGTTTCAACATTTTGAGGACTCTCCATACTGATTGTTTCCAAATCCTGAAAATTGTGAATAACACTACAATTAAAATAGGAGTGCAAATAATTATTCAAGGTCAGTTTTCCAAGTTGTAATGGATATATATACTGAGAGGTGGGAATGTTGAATCATAAAGTATCTCAGTTCGTTTTGTGCTGCTGTCACAGAATGCCACATACTCTGCAATTTATAAGTAGAAATGTGTTGGCTCAGAGTTCTGGGGTTCAGGAAGTCCAAAATCAAGGCACAGACATGGCTTCTTAAACATTGAGTCCTGCAGAGGGAGGGATACTTCACATGGCGAAAGGTAGAAAGGCAAAAAAGCAAAAAAGAAGCCAACTTGCTCTTTTAAAATGATGATCATCCCACTTACAGCAGTAAAATCCTCAAGAGTAAATTACCTCTTAAATATCCCAATTCTTAATACTATTTTGATCAGAAATTGAATGTCAATGTGAGTTTTTGAGGAAACAAACATTTGAAAAATAGCATATAATAATTGTATTTTTTTATGAATTACTATACTGCTTTTCATAGCAACTTTACCATTTTGATTTGATTTTTGTACATGGTGTAAAGATGCAATTTCTTTTCTTTTTGTGCTAATAGGGATTAATCTTGGAGTTACATCAACAGTCATTTTAAATTATTTTTCAAATTTGATTTAATTCATTTTTTGAAAACCAACTCTGATTCATTGAACTTCGTATTATTTTTAGTCTCAGTGTCATTGCTTTCTTCACTGCTCTTTATAATTTCCATTTTTCTACAAATTTTGAATTTTCATTGCACTTTTTATAAGACCTCGACATATACTATAAGGTTATTGATTTGGTAATGCTCAATTATTTAATGTAGGCACTCATACCTTCAAGTTTCCCTCAGAATTGCTTTCATTTTGTCACATAAGGCCTGAAATTTTTGTATTACCAGTATCATTGTATCAATAAACACATAGCTAAACTTACCAAAAAAAAAAGAGACAATGAAAAGACTCATTAAAAAAAGCAGTTAGAAGGGCCAGTGATTTCCTTAGTTGCATAGTGCCTGCCTCATAAATGCAAGGTGCTGAGTTTGATTCCTGGTATTGAAAAAAAAGAAGTTAGAAGTTTTAAAAAAGGTGAAATTACAACATATGCTTCTGAAATTCAGAGGATTATAAGTAGTTGTTTTAAAAACTTTTTTCCCAATAAATTAGAGAATCTGAAAAAAATGTATAAATTCCTAGATGCATGTGACATATCAAAATTCAACCAAGAATATATATATATATAAAACCTTACCAGATTAAATATGATGAAATTGAAGCAATAATCATAAAAAAAATCTTCAAACTAAGAAAAGCTCAGAACCCGATGAATTTTTGATGAATTTTACCAGAACTTCAGAGAAGATCTAATGTCAATACTCCTCAAACTCTACCATGAGATTGAAGAAAAGCAGCACTGTCAAACTCATTCCATGAAGGCAGCACAAGCCTAATAATGAAATTGGAAAGGACTCAGCAGATAAAACTACAAGGCAATATATTTTGATGAACATAAATGCAAATATCCTCAATAAGATACTTGCAAGCAAAATGCAACAAATCATTAAAAAGATCATACAAATGACAGAACCAAGTTCATCTCAGGAATACAAGGAGAGAACAACATATGTAAATCAATTAATGTAATAAACAAATAAATAGAATTAAGGAGCACACAATTACCTCAATAGTTGCAGCAAAAGCATTTGAAAAAGTCCAATGGCCTTTCATGATAAAAACTGACAAAAATAGGTATAGAAGAACCTTATCTCAAATTTTGATAAAAGTCCTTTAGGTCAAACTCACAGCCAACATTATACTAAATCAAAAATTAATGAAAGCATTCTCTTTAAAATCAGGAATGAGGCAAAGTTGTTTACTTTTACTAGTGCTTTTTAATATATTACTTGAAATATTTTCCAAATCAAGTAGATAAGAAAAAGAAATAATAAGGCTAAGAAAAAAAAATCAACCTGTCTCTATTGGTAGATAATATGATCTTTTACATAGAAGACCCAAGAAAATTTCACCAGAAAACTCTTCAAGGCAATAAAACAAATTCAGAAAAAGGTCAGGATACAAAAAACACTAACAATTATATACAAGAATAATAAACTCAAAAAGGAAGATAAAAAACATACACTTTATGATAGTTTCAAAAAGAGTAAATGTCAAGGAATCAACTTTTCCAACAAGATTAAAACCTTCTATATTGAAACTATAGAACCCTGAAGAAAGATATTAAAGAGGATGTTAGAAAATGGAGGTCCATTCCTGGATAGGCAAAACTAATATTATTATTAAATGGATGTATTACCAAAAGCAATTTATATATTTAATGCAATTTTTATTAAAACACAACAACATTCTTTATAGAATTTGAAACAAAATCTTAAAATTTATGTAGAACCAGAAGAGGTCCAAAATAGCCAAAGCAATCCTGGGGGGGGGGGGAGAAAAGAAAGAAAGAGAGAGAGAGAGCGAAAGAGAGAGAGAAAGAAAGAAAGAAAGAAAGAAAGAAAGAAAGAAAGAAAGAAAGAAAGAAAGAAAGAGAAAAACAAAGAGAAACAAAGAAGGAAAAGAAAGGCAAAATGTCAGGCATCATATCCTGGAATTCTAAGTTACACTACAAAGATCTTGTAACAAAAACAACATGGTATTGGCATAAATGTAGACATGTAGATGAATGGAATAGAAGACACAAGATACTTTTTGTCATCTGATGTTTGACAAAACCGCTGAAAACATATCCTCCTTTTAAAAAATGGTATTGGGAAAATTGGCTATCCACACTCATAAAAATGAATCTAGACCCATATCACTCGGTACTAAAATCAAATAAAAATGAATGAAAACGGATACATAAAAAAATGAAACTAAAAAAAAAAACAGAAACTGAAACTGCTGGAAGATAAAATAGGGAAAGCACTTGAAGACATAGGCATAGATAAAGAATTTCTGAACAGAATTCCAATAGTACAAGAAATAACACCATGAGTCAAGAAATGGAATTATATTCAATACAAAAGCTTCTGCACAACAAAAGATGAAGCAATAACCTCCAAGATGGGAAATAAATTTGTCAGTACTCTTTTGATAAATGCTTAATATCTAGAATATATAAAGAAATAAATACAAAATAGACCCTAAAAAATGACCCAATGAAAACAAAGACAAATAAAACAAATAGACACGTGTCAAATGAAGAAGTATATGAAAAAAAGTTCAACATCTTTAAGCATTTGGAAATGCATATCAAAACAGCCCTGAAATTCCATCTTATCTCCATAAGAATGGTTAACATCAAGCACTCAAAAACCAATAAATGTTGATGAGGATACAGGGAAAAACGAAATCTCCTACATTGCTGGTGGGAATGTAAACTAATACAACCTCTATGGAGATTCCTCAGGAAACTAAAACTAGAAATTCAATTTGACCCAACTATACCCTTCCTGGGTATTTTCCCAAAAGAGTTAGTGTAAGAGTACACTCATACTTATAGCAGTGCAATTTCAAATTGCCAAACTATGTAAGCTTCCTAGATACCAAATGTCTACAAATTGATAAAGAAAATGTGGTATATTTACACAATGTAATATTATCTAGTTATAAAGAAGGATGAATATTATATATTTGCAGGGAAAAACATTGGGACTTGAAACTAAATTTAAGTGAAATAAGTCAGATACAGAAAATTAATTGTTGCCTGGTTTCTTTTATATGAGAAACCCACAGTATAACTAAATTAAAGAATAAAAATAGGAGAGATTGTATGAAACAGGGAGACAAACTTATGGTGGAGAGGAATTGGGCAGGGGAGACTGTACAGGAAAGGAGAAGAAAGGGAACAGAGGGGAGAAAAAGGTATCAAAATGATCAAAATTGCACATTCTTAAAATAGATGCAATTATTACATATCACAAACATATACCAATTAAATTTAAAGAAAATATTCAAGACACAAAGCTAAATTTAAAATTCAGAAGACAACAAATAACTCTTTGGTGGAATTGTGAAATTTTTATTCTCATGCAGTATTTGCATGTAATATTTTGGTTCACAACTTATTTCTTTCCATGATTCTGGGACCAAACAGAATTGGGCGTGAACTGTATTAAATTCACAAGAACCAAATCAAATTCAATGGTTATGTTCAATGTTGACCTTATGGGGAAATTTGATTTCTCTTTTGACCCACTGGCTATTTAGAAATGTATTCCTTAATTTCAACATACAGTTTCTGTGAATTTTCCAAGTTTCTTTTTATTGAATTAGTTTTGTATCGTTGTAACTGGAAAAAAATTCATATGATTATAATGTCCTTGAATTTTGTAAGAAATATTTGTGGTCTAAACTGAAATGGAATATTTCTTGGAGAATATTCCATATATGGTTGAGAAGAGTATATATTCTGATGCTATTATGTAAAATGCTCTGTGTATTCATTTGGTGCATTTGCTCAATGGAGTTATTAAATATTCAGCATTATTAATGATCTTTTTTTCTCCATGCTCTACCCATTACTGAAGGTGCGGTATTTAATTCAATGACAGCTATTTTATTGCTGTTTTTTCCCTTTTCAGTTCCATCAAAGTTGGCTTTATTGTTTAAGAGTTCTGATTTTGGATATATTCATAATTTTAATTGTCATTTTTTTTCCTGTACCGGGGATTGAACTCAGGACCTTGAGCTTGCCAGGCAGGTGTGGTGTCACTGACCTGCATCCTTACCCTTAATTGTCATTTTGTAATATGATGACATTTGTGTCACTATAAATTGTGTTTGTTCCACGTAAGAGTTAATAACCTAATTATTTTGTCTGATAGATGTATAGTCACTCTTCATCTCTTTAAATCATTTGAAGGTATTTTTCATCTTTTTGGCTTATGTATCTTTAAATCTCAAATCATTTCCTTGTAGTCAGCATAATATTGAGTCTTGTGTTTTTAAACATTCAGCCAGTCTATGTTTGGTTATATTTAAAGTAAGTTATGGATAATAAGGAATTTATTGTTGCAGTTTTCGTCCTGGTTTTCTCTCTGCCTTGTATATCTTTCATTCTTCATTTCTTCCCTGTGTTCATGTTTTGTTGATTTTTGCAGTCATGTTTTTGATTCACTTTTTGTGTATAACTTACATCTAGATTTTGTGAAAAATCTTAGTGCAGCATATTTTAAGCTCATAAGAATTCAACATCAATCATATATACAAATTTTGCACTTTTATATCTCTTCCACTTTGTTGTTGATTTCACAATTTGAGTATTTAAAATTTTTGAATCATAAATATATTTGTAGCTATACTTATTTTTAATATTTTTGTCTTGTAAATTTATACTAGTGATTTACCCACCACCATCCTAGTCTTTTGTACTTCTTTAAATGTTTATCTCTACCAGTGATTTTTATACTTTCATTTATTTTTGTGTTGCTATATGTGTCCTTTTGTTTAAACTTTAAATATTTCTTTTAGCATTTCTTATAAAATTTGTATAATGGTGACCTACTTGCTCAAATTTCATTTAGGAAAGCATTTCTCTTTCACATTTAAATTGAGAATGGGCTAGGTTTGAATGTGTCCTATTTACTAAAGTAAATGGCTTCCTTTCATTTGATCAAAGGCAATCAAATAAACCTAAACATATGAAACTAAGTGGTCAGTAACAGTTTAGGCATGTCAGACAGGAGGTAATCTCTCCAACCCACAGCCATAGGTCTTCATGTTTCCACTCCATGGACATTCCAGCAGCTTCTGGAGACACCTTTGCACTTAGGAGTCTCATTCATTTCTTGTTTATGTCATCAGCTGCCTATAAACACTTTCAAATCTATCCTACAAAGACACTAGGCTTTGTCATTCCTTTTCTTGTATTTGGGGCTATCTGTAAGCTATTTGAGGCTTTAAATTATTTTGAGACTTCTTTGTGAGCTACTTGTGAGTTCACGGTTCTTTAACTGGTTGTCGGACAGGGAAGTTTGGATTAAGAGATTTTAAATGGTCAGAGACATCAGGGCATGTCTACAGATCAGTTGTGATTTGTTCAGGAATAAAATGCCTTTGTCACTTTGTATTTTCCTAGAGAAGTTTTATTTATCAGAGATTTACTAACAAATGATTTTACTGTGATACAACATGGTATATATAACTGAAAGTTAACTCTGATTTCATGTAACTGCCTTTGAGAAGACTTTTTATAGTAATTTTGGCCAGGACAACATCTATAGCTGCTTTCTTTAACCCTTTTCAGATTAGTGACAAGTGTAACAAACAGCTGGGAGAAATTAGACCAACTGAACAGGCCAGCAGAAAGCAAAGAGATACAGACTTTATTCAGCTGTGTGGAGGTGGACTGAGGGCAAGCGAGAGGCCACCAGTACTGAACAAAGAAAAGGCAGGAAGCTTTATGGGGAATTGGAAGAGAGGTCTGGCATGTCCATCACATTTATGAGTCAGACCAAATATTTGTGGTCAGGGTCCATGCAGTGGTCCAGGCAGATGTATGGATGTTTTCAGGTGACTTAGCATTGAAAAGATGCTGTATTTGTAGCTGTTATTTCTATGCTGGGAACATCCCATCTCCAAGATAGTACAGCTTCGGCAGATAGCACCTGCATCAGCTATCTGCTTTGTTAGGGTTTTTTTGCATCTTGTAAAACTGTAGCTTGAGATTAAAGAGCATATTCATTAACCATTTCACAACCAGGTCAAACCTGACAAAAAGTATAAGCAGGAACTTTCTGTGCTCAATGACTGTACATCTTTTTGGCAAATGTTAGTGAGTTCCTTGTTGAGGTTTAAATTTCCCTTCGTTTTGGCTAATAGTGCATGGTGCATTATAAAGTGGTGTGTTTAAAAATATTTATCAAAATTTTTGGTTCCTGGAAATTGATTTTTGCCTTCTGCCAATTTCATTCTTTAACTAGAAAAATGGATAAATTTGACTACAGATGGCTTAACTTTGTGTTTTTCTTGGTGGGAAATATTATTCCTAAACTGGTTTATTTTTTTCTTACTCAAGGCCTTGAGCAACAGTGCCAGGATAAAATGTCTAAATTTCTCAAAAGCTAGGTCTAAATTTTACCACAATGAAAAATATCTTAAAACTTGGGGCAAGAGCCTTTTAAATCAACTAAAACCTATTATCAGCTAAGGCAGGAAAAAAAAAAGCTTCAAGAAATTCAAAGTCAGATTAACAGGACATGCCATCTCCTTTAGGATGTATAATTCTCACCTTCCTATGACCAGAAATCTTACCTTCTGACGTGCAAATTTAGTATTAAAGATTGCTTAAGACTTGTAAAAGAAAAATCATCCCAACAGTATAAATTTTTTAAAAGCTGATATATGATAAGTTTAAGTTTTGTCTTATGTGTGTTGACCTGTGTATGTGTATTTTAGGTTCTGTTTGTGTGGGTGCTTATGTTTGTATGTTGCTTAGATGGTACCAAATTAATCAAAAAATAGGAGCACACAGCAATTAAGAAAGAATAGGGCCGGGGATTTAGCTCAGTGGTTCTGGTGGGTGCCTGCCTGGAAAGCATAAGGTCCTGAGTTCAATCCCCCCCCCCCTAAAAAAAAGAGATGGTTTCTTCCCTTTTGGGCTGGAGATTTAGCTCAGTGGTGCCGCTGCCTACATCTCAAGCGTAAGGTCCCAAGTTAGATTCCCGGTACCAAAAAAAGAAGAAGAAGAAAGCATAAACTCAAATGCCTTTTAGTCCACAAGACTTAAGTACATGTTTCAAAGATAAAATAGGTGACTTCAGAACTGTTAACATGCATTTTCTCTAGTTAGCCAGTCAGAATTCTATATTAGGTATTTAACTTTCAAAAGAGGATTTAAAGTTTTACAAAGTTTATAAGAAATACTAAAGAGCAGAAATAAATGAAATTAAAATTGTTGAGTTTGTTAGTATCTTAAAGAACTGTTGGGGATCAGAGTCACTTTAACATTGAGATAATTTGGCACTCATATTAATATAGCACTGGTTTGACATCTTTTATTTCATAGATTAAATTGTTTAGCTTCTTAAAAGATGTTATGTAGTAATAGTGTAAAGGTTGTTTCTCGTATTAGTTGAAAAAGTCTTAAGTGGCAGTATTTTTTTAGACAGTTGTTAAAAGAGCTACGGTTTATAGCAAAAATGGCCTGTAAGTCCCTAAATAAAGAAAATGCAAATCATGATTTTAATGAGTTGGAGGTAAGAACCCATCACCGCCAGTTCCCCATCCCTATGGTGTTTACTTATTCTACTCAGCAAAAATTGAGTTGGATTACAGACATCCCTGATGGAATGTTATAGTAGTGAATTGGCAGCAATTGAAAAGTTTATTAGATATTATCTACTAAAAATCTACTTGTGAGCTTCCTTACTAAGCTTATGAAAATGAATAGATAGCATTTTCTTATGTGTTAACTTGCATTTAAATAAACATTGCACAAACTGCTTTTTAATAATTTCCTTAAAACAGCTTGGTCCATGTTTACATAGGTAACAACTTCTACGACTCTGGAATGTTAAAGAATGATGAAGGAGGTGCTTATGTAGGATGAATATTTCCCTCTGCAGTTCATGGATAGTTCTAGATAGCTTAAGCTCTGCCATCATAAAGGTGCATGACTAGTAAAGTTTCTACTGTAGTCCTCCAAGTAGATTCATTTATGATCATCCTTATGATAGGTCTCCCACTACCTCAGCAGCTATTATGTATAGTAGCTGCCCTCTTCCTATCGTGCTTTGCCCCCTCCCCTGTGTGACGTCATGCCAAGATGGTTGCTCCCACCAAAGAATAAACCCTTCTTCCCAGCATGCCCCTGTTCCCACCTAGAAAGTAACCTAATACTCGCTCAACTCCTACCATCTAGTGACATCACCAGCTCCTCCATTCCCTAGTCACTACCTCACTCAACCCCACCTCAGCCCCTACAAACCCCACCCCAGTCTCTATAAAAGACTCTCCATGCCCCAGCCATATTGCTTTTGTCTCTCCTTTGTTCAGAGACAGCCCGGCAGATCTATTCCCCTAATAAAGGCTTGTTGTGTCCTGGTCTGGTCTTGGTCTTCGGCCTTTTACCTGACACCTTAGTATCCATGACAATTTGCTTTTGGCAATATGAGAATTTGGTTAGAAAATCATTGGGGTCAATATAAATATTCAATTTCAAATGCTCCAGAAAACCCTTCAAAGATTTTCAAATAGCATTCAGTTGTAGCAAGTGTATACACAATTTCCATGTGTTGACTACAACTTTTGAGAACTTTTTCCTCAACAAAAAATTGTTTCCAGATATCAACTTGTTTTTGTCAGATGTTTTTCATTTTTTGGGAAAATTAGAGGTAACTATTAAAAATTAAATTAGATGGATATGTAAGTAAAACATCAGTTATTTATAATTAAAGTAAAATACTAAAAATATTTGCTAACTATAAATGCAAGTATTTTTGCATCTTAAAATTTATAAATGATAATATATTTGAATCTATTAAATGTATTTTGCAGATTGTGCATATATATATATCTGTATAACTCTGATTAAAGGAAAGACAATAAGTACTTGAAAGTGGAAACTTTTGTCAAATTATAGGTCAAAAAATTAAAAAATGAGGTTTAAATTATAAGTCTCAAATGATTGAGGGTTGTATTTTTTCATCCTTTTAAGATATCCTAAAATTAACAGTTTCTATAAGGACAACTCATTTAATATTCTAGCAACAGTCAGTTTTAAGAAAAAAGATATTTTTCTGTGAAGTCTTAATAGCCATGACTTACTTCTTCTGTTAATTGATATATTTGTATGTCCTAACTCTGGACGTTTTAAGAAATACTAACAAAGATTGCTTGCTTCTACAAAAAAGTTTTGCAATTTTAAAAACAAGTATTTGGGGCTTTTTCCATTCCAAGTATGTTCTGTGTTCTATTCTAGATGTAAAGAGCCTATACCTATACATAATACTTATAGTTGTGTACACAGATATGAGTAATAGTATGATATTTTTAAATTAATGATAACATATGTGTGGGCTGGCATAATTTTGTAATGATCTAAAAGTTATTTTTTTGTTGTTATTTGGTCATATAACTTAATGATATATCATTTTGAGTAAACATTTTCTAATTAGACATAGGTTGTTCTAAGCAAAATATTTCAGAAAGAATTCAAATGTAATATACAGTAATAATGTCATTATTTTAAAAAATATAATTTTCCTGGTATAGTTCAGTCAGTCATGATTGTTGTGGTAAAGTGTTTTAAAAGTTACTAAATTGTTTTGCTAAATTGGTACCTTGTATATTGCTTGCAGCCAAATAATTGTCAAAAATCATATTTCTCTTGATGGATAAGAGACAGTCTTGCTCAAAAAAGGTAACTTCTTGATAAAATAGACAGTAATTCTTGCACAATGTTCAAAATTTTTAGAGTTTTTTATGTGTGTAGCTAAGAAATCCTAAATGCGTTACTAAAATATAATTATTGATCTTGGCATGAGTAAAGTGAGTACTTTCTCTCAAATTATAGTTCACATTGGTTCACAAGAAGAGGGGACCCCAAGTATTTCCTTGATATACCTTTTTCACAAAACCAATCTTGTCTCACAGAAATATTGGCTTTCTTTAATTGGTCATTATGTTTTGTAGATCAAATCTACTGTACAAATTGGATTTTCTTTGCTATTATTGGCTTGTTTTACATCTGGTTGTAAGCTTTTAAACAGTTATGTGTGAAACTTATGTTTTAGTACGCTTACTGCAGAGTATACATGATTAGACTTAACAATAGACTCAAGATAAACTCAGCCTAAGAGCCATTCATTCTAAATTTCTCAAATTTGGCAAGAAGGGTTTTATGATACTAAAGTTAATCGTCTGTCCCATTCTGTCACATCCCCTCCAATGTGGGTTATGCTCTGACTGGCCATAACAAAGGAAAGCTACCTCAGGCACCAAAGCACAAGACCATAGATGGTTAATTGGTAATGCCTTTAGCATAAAAAGAAAAGAAATTCAGACAAGGGGTGAAAATTGTAAGCATCGAAGAGACACCTGTGTCTCAACCCTACCAAAATAAATAGAGCCTAAAAAGCAATATGCCCTTATAGCAAGTGTAGCTGATAGACATTTCCTATGACCTTATTTTCCTTTTCTATTTGACCTCAGAATCCTTAGTGATACCTTTTCAGGCTCAAATATACAGCTTCCCTTTATTTGTACTCTAGTTACTTTTGATGGTATCTACTTACAAGTGTAACATGAGAGATCCAGCCAGATGGTGTGGCACCCCAAGACCCTTAAGACTGTGGGGTGGAGGAGAGCGGCGCGTGGGTGTGCGCACCCACTCTGCAGCTGCGGTTGCCACTTTCCCTGGGCGGCTGCTGGGGGAAGACCTGGATCTACACGGACTGGGCCAATCACTATCTAGCCAAATCTGGCCACAAACGTCTCATCAAGGATCTCCAGCAAGAGGTGAACGACGGCATCCTCCTGGCCAAGATCATTCAGGTCGTGGCAAATGAAAAGATTGAAGATATCAATGGCTGCCAGAAGAACAGATCGCAAATGATTGAAAACATAGATGCCTGCTTGAATTTCCTGGCAGCTAAGGGAATAAACATCCAGGCGCTGTCTGCAGAAGAAATCAGCAATGGAAACCTCAAGGCCATCCTAGGCCTCTTCTTCAGCCTCTCTCGATACAAGCAGCAGCAGCCCCAGAAGCAGCACCTGTGTCCTGTGGCTGGACCCCCTCGCAGTGCCAGGCTGGCACCACTCAGCAACAGGTGCCGGACACTCCCCAAACCCTGTGCCAGCTTCACCAGCCAGCGCTACACCAGCCATCCAAAGCACAAGCTGAAATGCAGTCCAGACTTCCAGGTCCTACCGCAAGGGTATCCGCTGCAGGCAGCGAGGCCAAAATACGCGGAGGGTCAGCCACCGCTAACAACCAGCACAGCCAGAGCTTTAACAACTATGACAAGTCCAAGCCAGTCACCTCACCACCCCCACCCCCAGCACCAAGTAGCCACGAAAAAGTTTGGACATTCTAGGAGCCCGTGGAATCGTAGACACAGTAAGATCTTTGGAAACCACCCCCAAACCCAGGCTTTCTCACTTTCCTACCCACACTCTTGCCTTTTTTCCTACTTTCTCTGCCTTCTGAGATCCTCAGCAAGAAAGAACCAGAGAGAAGACTCCATTTAAGTGCATGACCTTGAACTAGACATGGATTCAGCAGTGCTGAGAAGATTCTGGCAGCTAGCTCCAGAATCCTGCAGAACTGAATGGATGGATCAGACCCCAAGGACCCTCCGTGGCCCTCTAGTAGTTAACAGGTTCCACAGAACCTGACTTGAGCAATTCTGAAAGTGTACTTAAAAAAAACTGGTTTCAGTTATACTAACAAATTTGAGAGCTCGAGATTGACACCTTGACAAATAATAGGAAATGGCACATATTTTCCCAGGCCCAATTAGCAGGTCTTTTCCCCAAAGGCTTTGGAAAAGATTTAAGTTCGGAAATCTCCCCAGGGGAGGTTTCTGGACACTCTCCCTTTGTGCCTGTTGGCATCAGGGCCAGAACACCAATGTCTCCTTCACTGCAAAGCTGGGGACAGAGGAGACCCGGGGCAGATGTTCATCCTCAAAGAGAGAGAGGGGAAGAAATGCTTATTTACCTGCTTTCCACAGTATTTTCACTTAGAAAGTATATTTGGTTCCTACTAGGGAAGGTTAAGGCTGGTTGCCAGAAAGATCAAACTTTTTCCCTCCCTATTGGAGGATTAATGTTCTCTCGAAACCCAAAATAAGTTTTTTAAGAAGACTTTTCTTTTCTTCAAAGGCATCCTGTCTGCAGTGTTTCAAATGAGACTTTTCCTTCTTGTGGAGGTTTGTCAGTTGGTGGGGGGCGAATCTTGTAAGCTGGTGTTTCAAGGCTGAGAAGTTCAAACTGCTTGGCAGGACCCAACGCGGACTGGTTAGCCTAGGTTTGAAATGGCAGGATTTATTGTACATAATGTATTTTTCAGTTTTACACAGGGATATCTTAGCGCTGACTAGATCGTCACATACTGTACTGTTTAATGGTCAAAAAATCCTGAAAGCCATTATTTTAAAGTTATCCGTGGCTCATCAAGGCCAAATCATGTTGCAGATCTGCAGTTCTCAGCACAATATCACATGTTAAATGGGTACATATAAATAAACCAGGCTGTAAAACGTAAAAAAAAAAGACTGAGGGTTAGACTTACACAAAGAGTTGTAAGTGGCAGTGAAAAATGGAACTTTAAATGTTAAAAGATTTTTTTTCTTTTACAAACAAGTGGCTTCTCCAAACTTCCTCAGACATAGGTCATAAACAGCACCTCTATCTTTCATCAGTCCAGGTGAATCCACTTAATATACAGATCCTGGCAAAATGAGGTCAAGCCCAATTTCATTGCCTTAGGCAATGGAGAGAGAGATCCAGGTCCAGGAAGGTACAGAACAAAAATAAATGTCTATTGTTCCATTGTATTCTCTTACCAATTATTCCTTAAGTATAAAAGACTCTTATCCATCTGTAAACAATGTGATGGTGATTTGAGGCAGAAGTGTCCATTCATCTCCTCAGAACTAGCTTTGAATAAATCATTTTTCCCTTTTACCAAGATAAAAGACCTCTTTTGATTTGGTCAGTGCCAATTAAACAAACCTAAGTGGCCCAGAACAGTTTGCACATCCCCTGGATGTTGGAGCCTTTGTTCCTCTGTTAACAATGATTGGAAATACTTTGGATCGTTAGGAAGTGGGGCACAGTGGAGGATTCCTAGCTCATTGGGAGCATTGCCCTCAGAAGAGAATAGTGGTTTCCCGAAAAGGGTTTTCATGAGAATGTGTTGTTGTGAAAGCCCAGGCCTAGATGCCTATCAGTGGATGAATAAATAAAGAAAATAATTTATATATATTGACAGAGGAATTTTATAAAACCATAAAGAAAGATGAATTCAAGTCATTTGTGGAAAAATAGATGAATCTTGAAACCACAATGTTAAGTGAAATAAATCACACAGATAATTCAATATTGCATAGTTTCTCTCATGCGAAAACCCTAATTATGAGTAAATTAAAGCGTAAAATGAAGGCATGCTTTTGGAATAGGGTGATAGTCCAGGAGAAGGAGGAGGAAAGGATAGAAGGGAGAAAAAGAGAATTGAAAATAATTAAGGTATGTTTATGTATAAGTACCAACCACCCAAAATGAATGTAAATTTCATGTATTGCAAAAACACTAAAAATAAAAAAAGCCTGAGCGTGACCCCTGAGAATCTCTCATGTTTCCTATATCAAGATTTAATCTGTGACACACATACTCTTGACTTTAAAACCAGCCATGTTATGAGACAACTTAGAGGACCCTCATTAGTACTAAATTCTTGCAGGTGCCATGAAATTTAAACTCCAAAACTATGAGTTAAATATACCCCTTTTCTTATGAAGTTAGCCTGTCTTTGGTATTTTATTACAGTAATGAAAATCTAACTAATGCAGTATGTATTTTCAGCATATTTCCATCACCCTCTGAAAGAAATCCTATAACTTTTTGTAATTAAACTGAATTCATTCTTTCTCCCATCTCCTAACAACCACTAGTCTAACTTCTGGTTGTATAGATTTGCCTATTCTGGAAAATTCATATACATGAACTCATGTATGAAGTATGATAAAAAATACAATGAATGTTTAAATTTAAAAATTTTTTACAGTAAAAGTTACTTAGCTATTAACACCCCTCAAAATAATACCATATGCTTCAAACACACTTATCCAATTGTTCTTTTTTTCCCATTAAGTTTATTGGTACACTTTAGGTATGAAATACATTTACATACATCACTGGGATCTTGTACCATTACATGAGTATCTTGGTTCTTTTTTTGTTCCCCTTCCCCTGCCCTCCCTTCACCCTCTTCACCTTTCCCTATTTGCAAAGATTTTGTTTCCATTTTTTTCCTTTTCTCATATTTTTCCCTTCTTTCCTTTCCCCTACCCCTCGCACCTCCCCTACTCCTTTAGACCTTTATTTCTTGTTACACAATATCGATTATACATTTTAAAATTAAAATATCAAGACCTAGGAGACATTACCACAGATTTTACAGAATTTAAGAGGATACAGAAAGCATATTTTAAAAATCTGTTTTGAAATAAATTTGACAACTTCTAAGAAGTACCTTGGAAGACAAATTAATGAAACTAACTGTGGAGGAAATATAAAATTTGAATAGCACCTATTAAAGAAAGTATATTCCTAGCTTGAAAATCTACCTATATGACAACAACAGGCTCATATACATTTTAACTGATAAATTATATCAAAAATTTAAAGCAGAGAAGAAAAGAGCACTTCTCCCCTCATTTTAGGAAATCAATATTGTTCTAATCCTAAAACTGGATAAAGATAATAGAAGAAAAAAGTATGAACATAGATAGAAATTTATTTAAGAGAATAAACTAATAGAAGTTAGATCTGGCAGTATGTAGAAAGTGGTTTTATTATAGGGATGGCAGTGTTGGTTCAGCATTGGAAGATCCACCCCAAAAGTCATCATTTTAACAGAGGAAAGGAAAAAGCCATATGATCCTGTCACTATTCAGAGAAAAAGTATTGGATTAAATTCCACAGTTGTTCATGGTAAAAGCTATCAGGAGACTAGAAGTAGAACAGAATCTTCTGAACAGATTAAAGACATGTACTCCGTACTTCCAGTGATAACACCTTATATGAATGGAGAAGATACAATGCTTTCTCCTTAAGGTGGGGAGCAAGGGCAGATATGCTTACTCTTCATCTTTCCATTAAACTTTGAAACCTAGGCCCAAACCAAAATAGTCTGGCAATAAAATGACACAATTAGGATAAGATTGGCAAGGAAGAAGCAAAATCTTTATATGTAGATGAAATGATCATCCACAGAGAAAATACTAAGAAATCTCTAGGAGGCCCTAGAACTTGTATTTGAATTTAGCAGGATTAGAAAACACAAGGTATATATAAAAATTCAGATCTGTGTATACTTGGTATAAATGAAGAATTGGATATTGAAATTTAAAAGTTATGTAAGAGTACAAGGAACCTAGAAAAGTTAAAAAAAACAAAACAAAAACAAAAACAGTGTTGGAAGATGTTTAGTACCTAATTTTAAGACTTCTTCTAAAGCTACAGTAATCAAGGCAGTGTTGGTGTAAGGAAAGACATATAGATCATTGGAATAAAACAGAGAATCTAGAAATAGAACCACACATATATGGTCCACTGCATTATGAAAAATTATTTAACATTAACATTTTATAGAATATAAACTCAATTCAAGAGCCAAGGAAGAGATAGTGTTTTCAGCAAATGTCACTAGAACACCTGGTATCTGTATATAAAAATATTAACCTCAACCCTTTATTTCCATATATAAAAATAACTTGAAGGGATCTATGAACCTAAATATGAAAGCCTAAAAGTATAAAACTTTAAGAAGAAATTATAAGGGACAATGTTTATGAATTTAAGTTAGGAAAGAACTACCTAGGATACAAAAAAACACCATGAATAAATGAAAAAAATTGATAAATGAGATTCCATCAAAATTTAGAACTTTAAATGACATCATTAAAATGAAAAGTAGTCCTTAAACAGACCATATTTACATTGCATACAACCTATGAGCAGAATAAAGAACTCTTACAGCTCATTAATAGACAACCCAATTAAAAAGTAGACATAAGAAGATGATAAATAGCCAGTACAGCACAAGGAAAGTGTGCAACTCTAGAAACAGAAAAATGCTAATCAGTACAATAACAAGAATGAATTATACACTCATTAGGGAGATGAAGTTAAAAGTTTTAAAAGCCTTGTCATGACGTTTTCTTTTTGTTGGATTCTCCCCCTTTGTGTTTAATTTGTCACACCCAATTGATTCATTCTGCTGGGCTTCCTGGGGTTGTGATCCTCATTGTCTTTTCCTAGGATATTGTCTAAAATTTTTTAGAGTGCTAGTTTGATATTCATGTAGTACCTGAGGTGCCTTTTACTATGAAAGTATCTTATTTCTCCATCAATTTTGAAAGATAATTTTGTAGGGTACATCAGTCTGGGTTGGAGGCTGTTTTCCTTTAGGGCTTGAAATATGTCACTCCAACCTCTTCTTGCCTTGAGAGTTTGCATTGAGAAGTCTGCTGTGATTCTGATGGGCTTTCCTTTGTATGTGATTTGTTTCTTTTCTCTCACTGCTTGTAGAATTCTGTTCTTCTGTTGGATTTCTGGAATCCTAACTATTATATGCCTATGTGTAGATTTTTTTTGATCAAGGCTAGCTGGAGTCCTATATGCCTCACTTATCTGTATGTCAAGTTCTTTTCCCCTACTTGGGAAGTTTTCTGCCATCACTTCTGTGAACAGGTTTTATGTCATCTGCACTCTCTCCTGTTTCTTCATTGACTCCAATCAGTCTTACGTTATTCTTCTTTGCATCATCTAGCAACTACTGGATTGATTTCTCATGTTCCCTTACAATTTTAAAGCAATTTTTCTTTTCCTGGTCACTAATTGTAATCTTATCTTCTATATCTGAAATTCCATCCTCTCATTGGTTCATTCTGCTGCGCAGACTTTCAATGGAGTTTTGAATCTCCTGGAAATCTGTTTGTATCTGTTTTATGGATTCCATTTGCTTCCTGTGATGGGATTCCATCATGTTCCTCAGATCCTCTATTTTTTTATCTGTGTCTTCTCTAGATTTATTAATCATGTCTTGCACCATGAGCACAATCTTTGCTGTTATCTCAGAAATTATTTCTGATTTCATTTTTCCCAGATCCTGTTTTGTTGCCAGTTCAGAGAGTCCAGGTGGTTGAGTATCATGAGTATCAGATTGTTCCATCTCGTTTCCCTTTGGGGTTGCTGTAGGTGATCTGGAAGTCTGTTTTTGAGGTTTGTTTACATATCTTCTCATTTCCACTGGGTGGGGAGGGTGCTTCTGGCACCTGCGCAGTTCACCTTCTCTGCCCTAGGAGCATGGAATGGCAGCAGGGGAGCCTCCTTCCAGGTGCTGGGATTGGCTCACCTTCTCTGCCCTAGGAGCCCAAATCATGCTTTTAATGAGTCTCCAATTGTTCTAACAACTTTCTAAATCAGTTTTGGAAGTCCTCTTTTGTACATTCTCAATGTTGTCTTGATGTCTTGAATCATTTCAAAATTCTTTCGTGGACATTTTGAATTTATAGAAGAGCCAGAAGTCTCATGGTGCGAGATCTAGTGAATAAAGTGGATGAGGACATACATTAATGTTTTCATTTGTAAGACATTTCTGTACAACAAGTGGTGTAAGACACAAAGTGTCACAGTGGAGGATGATGCCCCAGGCTGAGACTGAAGATGGTCCTTCTATTCCTCGCCATTCCCTTTCTCCTCCATAGACTAGATAGTCAACAGACACTATCTAAGATTGTAGACCCTGGATGGCACAGCCCCAGGAGACAGTTATGTATCCTTCTTTCTTGTTCCCTTTCTGTACATGCCCCAATCATGAGGCAATCATGCTATGTTCAGTCTAGGTCACATAGCACTAGTTACCCCACCTTCTCTTCCTGTTTATCTTACACTATAAGTAAAGAGTTTGCTTGACTCCAGGCAGCCATTAGCTCCAAACAGGCTATGGCTCTACCTGGTCCCAGCTTTCAAGCATTATCTTGGTGTTGTCATTTTTCTTCATCTCCTACCGCTCTCCCCAGCTTCAGACCTATGCTGTGCGGATCACAGCAAGATGAAGTTGTTTTCTATGCACATTGTTACATTGTTTCTTAAATGCTCTAATAAGTCTTTATAACATTCAGTGTTTCTGGTGAAAACTCCTTGCACAATTTCATCAAGGTCAAAAACCTCAATCAACATTACTTTGATGTTGGATCTTGATTGGTATAGTTTTTTATTTTTGCAGTAAGAGAACTGGATGATTTCCATTGAGACTTCTGAAATGTGGTCTCACTCTTCCAAGTATAGACAAGTTTCATCTTCCATAATGACATTTCTTAAAATGTTGGATTCTGATGTGGCAACTCCAATAAAATTTACAAAGGTTGTAGCTTCTGACAGTCAAAATACTTGAAACAAATTTCACACTCATTCACCTCACATTAAAATTTCTTGTTAAAATACTTTGAACAGATTTAAAAGAGATGTTCAGGTCCTCAATATTTTCCCTAATGTGTAAACGATTTGTTAGTTCAAATCATTTTCTTACTCTTTTAGGATTCTCTTGGGTTTTTGATGTTAATGGATTTCTCAATCTCACCTCATTTTCAATTGATTCACAACCATTACAAAATCACTAGATGATTTGCATTTGTTCACCACATCATCATCTAAACTAATTTTAAAATTTTATGTGTTTGTTTAGTAATTTTTGGAAGTTGAAACAAAATTCTTTTTAATGTGTTGCTTGTTATCCATGATTTATAGCATATTTAAAAATACACCTTCTCTCAAAAGGAACTCACAACCAAATGACAAAACTAAACAATTAGAAAATTGTTAAACACTGTTACTAAGGTTGAATGCACTGCTTCTTATATTGATGATATTTGCCTTTCTCTTGGATGAAACAAAGCAGTAGCATTCATTATACGATTTGATCACATCTCATAACAATTGTTGTATGAACAGTCTAGTGGGAATGAACTTCCTCAGTTTTTGCCTATCATGATGGAAAACAATTTTTCTCAATAAATAATTCTCAATGGCACTTGCCACTTTTTTCTCTCTCAGCTATTTCAATATATCATCTCCCTGCCTTTTGATATTTAAAATTATTTTGAGAAATTAACAGACAATCTAATTGAGGGTTCCCTTGACACTGTGAGCTACCTCTGTCTTGCTACTTTCAAGATTTTCTTATTGATATTTAATAGTTTGATTGTGGGTCTTGATGTTAATCTCTATAGATTTATTACATGCAGAGTCCTGTGAGCTATTTGGAATTGTTTATAAATGTCTTTTATACAAATTGGCATGACTTTTGGCATTATTTTTTCAAATAAACTTTCTTCTCCTTTCTTTGAATCTTCTCATTCTGTGACTTCTCTAATGCATATTTACCACCTCATGGCATCTTTTATATGCTCAGTTTCTGTTTTGTTTTCTTGTTTCTCAAATTTGATCATTTTAGTTGCTGTCATTACAGATTTATTAGTACTTCCTTATGTCTAATCAAATTTGTCCTTGAGCCTTTGTACTGAATTATTTTATTCAATACTATACTTTAAACTCAGAATTCTTACTTGGTTCCCTTTTATAATGTTTATCACTTTATTGGTATTCTCAATTTTTTCCATATATTGCTTTCTTAAATTTCTTTCTTTATCTATGTTTTACTTTATCTCTTTAACCATAGTGAAAACTGTTTTAGATAATTTGTCTAGTAATTCTGATATCTAACTTCTTTCAAAGATAGTTTCTTGTAAACATGTTGTAGTCCTTTAATTGAGCCATGTATTCCAGTTTCTCTATATGTTTGTTGTTGGGGAAAATTGGGCATTTCATTACTACTATGTAATGACTTGGAATTAGGTTCTCTTTCACAGAGTTTATTTTTTAAAAAACTTTGATCCTTGAAAGCTGTAATAATCGATTTGTTTTAAGACTTTCCTTATTTTGCAAAAACTATTCTTTACTTTGTGTCATCACTGAAGTCTGTATTCCTTTAAATTCTGTTCAGCTTATCTTTGACAGTGATTTCTTTAAATCCTAGGATATAAACCACAAACAAAAACACATCAGCAGCAATGGAAACAATAAAAAGAAAAGAAAGTAAAGGAGAAGCAACAAAATCACCAAACCTTTCCCAGCATTTGCAGATTGGCTATCTTTATTGAAATACAGTCACTATAATATCCAAGCTGCAACAGCTTTATGCAGTAATATATTCTCAGGTTTCATTGTATCGTCATCACCTATAAAGATATCTATACATATTGAAATTTTGATACTATTTGTTGCTTGGAGGCTTTATGAAATATTTCTCTTGTCCTCCAGAATTCTTTCATCTCTATAGTCCTATCAAATTTATATAAAATATGTATTTATTTTATTTTTTATTAGTACATGTATGTAGTACATAATGTTTACATTCCTTGTGGGGAGTTGACTCATGTACATAACACACCTGAATTCCTATTTTTATCCCCTTTCCCTTTCTTTCCTCCCCCCTCCATATACTATTCATAGTCCTCTGCATTCAAAAGACACAATAAAAAACAAATTCATATATATTGAAAAATCTCCTATTATCAAAAATTTGCAGATGTTTTATAAAAATTAAAAGTTATAGTGTACGTGATAATCTCTTTTTAAGAATTGAGAGAGTTTACATAACTGGTAGGGAGGCAGCCATAACTGGATCCACTACCCTACAGAATCTATCAACTTTAGCCCTATATATATTGTCTCAAATGACACAGCATCTTAATTTAGGTTTTTATAGCTTTACTATGAGTCCCCATCTATCCTTATTTTTTCATTTCTGTTGTCATCTTCTGCAGATTCACATTAATTCACCACTGCAATAACTCCTTAAATTTCTTGGTTCTTTTTTTCCACCAACTTATATTCTTACACACTCGCCCAAACTAATATGTAAAAGGAAATAAAATAGCAACAGCTAAAAACTTCTCTCAAAATTGTTCAGTGATTTTAAATTGTCCTCAGGATACAACACACATTCCTTAGTCTAGAACTCAATGCTCTTTATGATTTTGACCCCTCTCCTAATGATTTCATTCATCATTCCATATACAATGCAAATAATAATATTTATCATTACTGATACTTTTACTACCCACTATATAATTGCACTGTTTTGAATTTTTTTTATTTTTATATGACTATGTGTTCTGGAATTTCATATCACAGTTTCTTTTCCACATACCTGGGTCCTCCCTATCCCTTACTTTATGTAAATTAGGAATATGAAGTTTGATTAAAGTGAAACTTAGAAAATAATAAATCTCATATTGTTTTTCATAGTAGATGGTATAATCTGTAAGGAATTATCTTCTTACGTTCTTTCAAACAACTGAGAGAATGTATGACACAGAGAAGACAACTAAGTTATTTATTGAATGAATAAACCAGTCCCTCAGTTTAGATTACTGAAAAGTATTTTGGAGTTAAATCATTTCTTTCTGTTATATCATGGAAAAATGATAGTTATTCTTGAGTGTTGACACAAATATAAAACTGTCCACTGATGTAATGCAGTGATTGGGAACACAAGCTTAGAAGTCAGGCAGCCAAGGTTTAAATCTTTATCACAATAGTTACTAGCTGTGAGACCTTGGACTTAAACCCATTTTACTAGTTCCTTCAATTAGGAAATAGATTGTAAGACTTGACAGAAATGTTGAAATGTGGTATATTTATCTCTAGAATCTACCCTGCTCTGGAACTTCAGGAAGAAGTACTGACTCTGCAGACCGAAACTAACCTGCGGAGGGATAGAAATATGTCAGGTATTCTACAAAAATGATGTCTTTCTGCCATACTTGGGAACTCTGTTTCCCATCCGTATGGTATCTAGATTGGTCTCCTTTTCTCTAAATAATCTCCCATGAACTGAATGGCATAGCACAATTTTTCCTACACTCAATATTTTCACTGTTTGTATTAGAAATTCTACTAATTAACAAGCAAAAATGTAAACTAATACTTATTTCTTGTCATTTGATGTTTCTTAAAGGTCCTATGAGTTTTTACCAAAGATCAATCAGTAATGCACGTATATTTTGTCATGTATTAGACCCAGACCGAGGGGTTCAGTTATATTACACAATTTTCTATATTTAGAAAAATTTATCTGAATATGTGTGAACACAACACTGGCATCTTTATCAAGAAATGATTAATATTATTAAGCACATTCTGATTCTCTTTTAAGGCTCCATTATAGCTGCAATTATATTAAGAAAAATATCAAGTGAAATAATGTTGCTAAGAAGCTGGATGTTGAAAAAGCCCCTTTCTTACAAATTATCAACACATCTTCCTCATTTCAAATTTCTTATTTAATTAAAATGGATGATAGGAGTGGAGGGATCAGATTGATCACCAAATCTTAAAATAATGGAAAAAGTGACCATCCTGGAAGTTAGGATAAAATAAATTTTGGGAAAATAAAAGTCAATCTTATGAAGCAGAGACCAACATAATATATCAAAAGGAGGGAGGGCCAGGGATTTAGCTCAGTGGAACCACACCTGCCTCGCAAGTGCAAGGTCCTGAGTTCAATTCCTAGTACCAAAACAAAAAAGGGGGGTTTATATTGTAGGCTATTCAAAAGAAAAAATAACTTCAGTTTACCTTCAATTTATTTGTGAATGAGTGCTCTTAATTGGTCAGTAAAGGAATATGGTGGCCTTCTCACTAGAAATGTAGTTTCCTGTGACTCTCAGGTGTGTGCCCTCTTACAAGAAATAATCCTAGTTAGATTTTAAAGACTACTTCAAGGGAAAATTTCTGAAGTCCTGTCAGACAAGAAGTCGACCTTGATATCTCCTTCCAAATTATGTGTATTTATTTAACCACTACTTCTTTTAATTTTGCTTCCTGAAGATTTTTTCTTTCATGAAAATTTCCAAGACCTCTACCTTGTATTAAAGAATGTATCACACAATAGGACCAAATAAAAGGAAAACAAACTGCAAAAAAAAATGTATCACACATTTGCAAGTTAAAGCTGTATAAATTTATGGGGTACAAATGATGTTATAATTTATGAACACAAAAATAAACAATTAAAACCAGATAATTAACAGATCTGCTATTTCAAAAATTTATCACTTTTGTGGTAAGAACATTTGAAATTACTCTCAGAGATTTTTAAATATACAATACACAGTTAATTATATTTACCATTGTTGTGGTTCAGGTCCAAATGTCCCCAAAAGGTTAATGTGTTTATTTTTTAAATTTTTTTGTGGGGGGGGTACCGGGGATCGAACTCGGGTCCTTGCGCTTGCTTAGCAGGCGGTGAAACCGCTGAGCTAAATCCCCAGCCCCAGGTTAATGTGTTTAGATGTGGATATTTCAATAGATGATTGGATTATGGCAGTTCTACCTTAATCAGAGGATTAATGAATCCATGGATTTATAATTTGATGGCCCTATTGTTAGGTAATGGAAATTTAATAAGTGGGGCTTAATTCAAGGGATTATGTCATGAGGACTTGGCCATGAGACCTACCCATGCCCTCAACTCCTTTCTCTAAAATTCTTTAATCTGCTCTGCCTCACTGCTTCCATGAAGTGAGCATTGTAGCTCTTTTCCACCACATCCTCTCCACCAAGGTGCTGTTCCTACCACAGGCTCAATGCTATGGAGTCAGCTCACTATGGGCTTAAACCCTGAGCCAAAATAAATCTTTCATCCTTTAAGTTGCCATTCTTTGTTTTGTCACAGTAATGAAAAGCCAACTAATATATTCATGTTGCATAATAGACCTTCAAAATAAACACTTTCTTTCTAACTGATGTTTTGTACTTTTTGACTATCATCTCCCTATTCCTTCCATCAATTCTTCTGGTAATCACAATTATATTCTCTGCCTCTATGAGTTTGACTGTTTTAGAATCCATGTATAAATGAGAACATGAATGTTGATCTGCTTGAACCTGACTTATTTCATTTAATATGTTCCCAGAGCCACATGTTCAGTACAGTCCAATAAGATGTTTTTAATGACATTTTGCAATACCAGTGTAACATGTATAACATCTCTGCCTATATTCTAAACACTAGCCATTTAAAGAGTCAAAATGTCAAAGGAATGATCTTTCAAAACCACAAATATAATAATGTTCTTCTGCCCAAAACTTCTCATTATATCTCATTGCTTGTAGAAAACCTCCCTTTATTTCAGAAGATCCCACTTATTTCTCCCATGGCATCATGTGCTTAGACTAGAACAGTACTTAAAAAAATGAGAGGTAATAATATACTGTGATTTCTTTGAGAAGAAAAAATTGCCATTGTTGAATTTCCAGTGCCCAGTTCATTTCCTAACACATATAAGAGGCACCATGAAGGTTTCTGGTGAAAGACTGAATGGAATCTTTATAAATATATCTGGGCTAGACACCAGGATATATGAGAATTTGGAAATAATAATTATAGCTAAGCCCCTTTATACTCCCTTTTATTCTCACTTTATTAATAACATTTACCTTTTTTTTTGGTACCTGAGATTGAACTCAGGACCTTGCTCTTGCAGGGCAGGCACTGGAACCACTGAGCTAAATCCCTGGCCCAACTTTATTAAAAGCAGTAGCTAAATATGTTGATAACATAACTTATAATAGGTTCTGTTGTTAGGAAACAATGAAAACCCTTCCGTTGAGCTTGGAACTTTACAATGTAAATAAGTATAATGAAAAGACTAAAAATGGAGTCCTTCTGCTGAACATTTTGTCTTGTTTTCTTTTCTTTTTCTTTTGTTCTGGGGATCAAACTCAGGACCTTGCACTTGCGAGGCAGGTGGCAGCACCACTGGGCTAAATCTCCAGCCCTGTCTTATTTTCTTATCTGGGGTGCTAGGGATGGAATTCAAGGCCTCATACGTGCTAGGCAATCCCGTAACCTCTGAGCTGCACCTCCAACACTCTGGATTTTGATCCATCAGTTCCATATAATCACACACAATTATATGATTTGAGGTAATAAGCTGATCTGATCTACTCTTCTATTCTACGTTCTTTACACTAAAATAATAAATTTTGCCCTTTAATTGTCTTGACCATTTGGGGCAAACACATAAGATAAGGGCAGAGTATATCACAGAGTATGTAAAGTCTCCCTGAGATAAATATTTTCTTTCTTGGTATATCTTGAATTAGGTGCAGAAGGGAATCTGTGCTTTCTTTGTGTCTCTCGCAATGAGCAATATTTGGAAGATGTAGTGATTAAGTTAATTGTGTCAATTTAATTGGCTTTGGAGCTGCCTAGGAAAGTAGTAAATTACACCTCTGAGTGTGTATAGGTGGGTCATTAAGGCATGAATTTAGGTACTATACCTGGTCTTTTATCTCTTCCTTGGTGGCACTGTTCTGATCTGTTATCTAGCCACCATGAACTTAGTAGCTTTGCCATGTCACATTCTTCTGTCATGATATTTCTGTCTTGGTGCCAACTGACTATACACTTAATACCTTGAAACCATTAACCAAATTAAACCTCTCCACTTTTAAGTTGTGGATGTCAGGTATTTGGTCTAACAGTGGGAAAGCTGACTAATACAAAAAGCAAGATTGTATTAAATTTTCAATATGATAAAAGTGCAATAACCTGAAAGAAGACGATTCACTTCTGCCTTATTATTTCTTCTGGAAATCACATTATTGGACTAGTTGACAGAGTATAAGAACTAATAGCCAATTCATACTTTCTGGGCCTTTAAAATTGTTCTAACTGCTTCTAACGTGCTAAAGCATACATTTTTGTCACATATAGAAATAGCCCTCGCTGCATTGCAATACATTATTTAGCTTTGCAGCTTAGGGTGATAGTGAGCCATAATTTTCAGCAGACTGTTATTATTATCACAACCAAGAGTAGTTTTCAAAATACTCTGAATGAAATTGTGGGCTCAAAAGCAAATGCCTTTCTTCTGTTACTTTGACATTTCAGAAATAATGAACTGCCATTACTACTTGACTACACCTGAGCTGTTAAAAAGGTTACAAATATAATTGATATTACTATCAAGTTTAATATGTCCAGGCAACTTATAGAATCACATGTTCCAATTGGATGTCCTAAATGCAAATGTTTCAGTCAGTAATGCTGATCGTTGCCATCACCACTATTGTCTTTAATTATTTAAATATATACTAGCTTCTTTGTTTATAATATTAGATTTAAATATATTGTTTACTAATGTGCATAAAGCTAGAAGGATTAAAAATCATGGGAATTTATATTGAGGTTTCCTGTAAGAAACATAAATTTCTCATTGGAAAATGTGGCTTTTGTAGATAATTTTTTTACCTAACAATTTTGTAGATACCATAGACAACCATGATAAATGCATTAGGTAGAACTTCCTTTGTAGAAGAAGTCACCTTAAGATGTGGAATTTGTCCAAGTTGTAATTACGTAATGTCTCCCATTGAATAAACTGCATTTTTTCCACCAACTGGCAAGAAAAACATCTCAGGAAAACTTCTGCCTAGAGAATTCTTTTTAAATTTATTATGCTCATTGTAAACAAATCAATATATAGAGATGGATATGCTAGTAGATACAAGAAAACATACAAAATCAGTGGGGACATACTCAAATTGAAACTTTGGTGGGTTTGTTCTTCTCAATTGTTCTCTTCTCAATTTTACTCTTTAGTATATATCAAGGCATGACATAAAATGAATGGCATAGAAATGGAACATATCTAGTGATATGTGAAAATGTGCCTCAGAAAAAGGATTACTCCAAAACTTCATATATCTGGCAGGGAACTGAGATCTAGAATATATGGAGAATATAAGGGGAAAAATAACTGGAATAAAAACTGGTAATTTGAACAGAAACTTCATAAAAGTCATATAAATAATAAAGTAATAACTTAAAAGATGCTCACCATCATTTATAATTAGGGAAATGTAAGTACAAATTAATATTGCAATCTGATACCAATAGCTTCCTAACCAAATACTTTTATCACTTTCTAAAATATTGGTTTTATTGAGATGAAATTCACCAACCATAAAATCAATCCTTTTCTTACAACTTTTAGACTCTTCTATTCTTTGTATTTAGTTTTCTGTGAAGTTGTACTCTATATAATTTTATAATATTTTCATCACCAAAAAGAAAAGAAATCCCACAATCCAAGGATGTAGTTCAATGGTATAGCAACCTGTCTAGCATGTACAAGAAATGGCTAAAATTAAATACTAAATGTATTTACTAAGGATGTAGAGCAACTAGAACTCTCATGCGTTACTGGTAGAAATGCAAAAGGACACAGGAGTTTTTAAAAACAGTTTGGCAGTTTTTTAAAGATAAAATCATTCTTATCATATGTCTCAGAATTCCACTCCAAAGTATTTACCTAGGATAAAGGAAATGTGTATAACAAGTTGGAGCCGAGTCTGGGCAATTTAGTGACTAAATGAGGCCCAGTCTCAAAAAAAAAAAAAATTAAAAAGTCTGGTGAAATAGTTGAATGCAAAGTTTTGATTTTCAAAACTGTAAAAGAAAAAGATAAAGATCAAATTCATGTAAAAAAATGATGTGCTTGAAAAATAAATGATCTTTAATTTTGAGTGGAATAAATGAAGAAAACAACCATCAAAATAACAGTTATATATATATATATATATATATGTAATCAGTAATTATATTGTTACTTAGAAAATTATTGATACAATTAAAGGACCTGAGAAAATCATAAAGATTTGAGAGACAATTGATAAAATAAAAAATTCAATAGAATTTGAAATGTCCTGAATGAACACATAAATGATGTTGGTCAGAAAAAATATACAAACATATTCACATCAATAATTGAAGAAAAATTAAAGGCTTCAATTTCTAGGTCAAAAGGAAATGGTTTCCAGTGAAAATTGGTAAATATAAGTTTCAGCTCTGACATGTAAAGAACTTAGAAGTCACTACTTTAACTAAAAGAAAAATGTCAAAGAATCTTAAGTTATCTACATTTTTTCAAACCATCAGAGAATTGAGTTCGCAAGGCAAAGTACCATCCTAAAATCCAGATTAACAGGTAGAGACATCAGTCTTGGAGAAAAAGTTGCTGCAGACATAATCTGGTAGAAAAATAAGGAAATATTTTTGATAAATAGCCAAAATCTCAATGATTAGTTTGAGAGTAAGAAACTCATGTGGGATGATTCCTAAGGGTGTTTCTATACTGCATAGCTTTAGTTTCCAGGAGTCCCACAAAGTTCTCATAATAATGGTGCTTGAAAAATCCTCACATTTGAGAGAGAGAGAGAGAGAGAACCATATTGAGATACCCCAGATTGTTCTCCATAACAAAGGATAACTCTTCAAGGAAAAATTTTTATTAGGGCCTTAATCAACCTGTAATAAGGGCTGTAAGCCAAAGGTAGCTCCATTTAGCCTTTCTGTCTTAGCTAAAGGGAGAGAAATCGCTAAGAAATGCTTCAAAAGGTCACCTCTCAGAACTCAGATCCACTAAAAATATCTCAGATTTAATAATAGAATTATAGGATGATTTTACTCTCATACACCTTGCCATAATATCACAGGAACTCCAGGATGATGTCAATTATAATGGTGGCAAAAAACATACACTGCTTAAAGAGGGGTGGTAGGAAACCCAGAAGGAGAAGAAAAGACAAAAACAAGGATGGTACAGGAATATGTGTTCTTTGACATTTTCAGTTATAGGAAAATTTAAATGGAGCTCACTTCCTAGCTATATTAGTATAAAACTTCACATTAAATATCTTTTAGCACACAACATATAGCTCATAGGTGAGACATACTCAGCCATCTCATCTTTGATGAAGGAGCCAACCATTCTCACTGGAGGAGATAGCCTATTTAATAAATGGTGTTGGAAAAACTGAATTTCAACCTGCCAAAGATTAAAACTAGACCCATAACTATCACCATGCAGTAAACTAAGATCGAAGTGGATTAAAAATCTAAATACTAAAACAGCAACACTAAACTTGCTGGAAGGTAGGTTAGGTAGAACACTTGAAGACATTGGCATAGGAAAAGTCTATGAAGAAAACCTCAGTAGCACGGAAACTAGCACAGAGAATCAACAACTGGGATCTCATCTTATTATAAAGCTTCTGCACTGCAAGAGAAAACACCAACAGCGCTAAGAGACAAAGTACAATGTGGGGAAAAAAGTTTACCAGCTGTACCTCAGACAAAGGACTACTATCTAGAATATATAAAGAACTTAAAAAAATCAGAACCCCAAATTTAAAGACCCAAATCATAAATGGGCATCTGAAATGAACAGACACTTCTCAGACAAAAAGCAGCAAATAAACATAAAATACTCAACATCACTTGTCATTCAAGAGATGCAGATGAAAACAACACTGAGATACCACCTTACCCCTGGAAGAATGGTTGCTATCAAGAAATCATCCAATAACAAATGTTGGCAGGGTTGTGAGGAAAAAGGAACCCTTTTCCATTGTTGGTGGGAGTGTAGACTGGTACAACCACTGTGGAAATCAATATGGAGATACCTCAAAGAACTATGGTTAGAGGACCCATTTGACCCAGCTATTCCTCTGCTGGGTGTCTTCCCAAAAGAATTAAAAGAATCATACCATAGAGATATTATGTGTACCCATGTTTATAGCAGCACAATTTGTAATAGCTAAATCTTGGAAACAGCCCAAGTGCCCATCAACTGTAAACTTGATAAAGAAAATGTGGGGTTTTTTGGTAAAATGGAGTACTACTCTGGTGTGAGAAACTGAAAATATAAATAGGGATTAAAATGATTAAAATGGATAATGGATAATGTTAAATAGGAAGAAAAGGTCCAAAGGGATAGGAGAAGGGTGTGGGGAGGAAAGAATTGAAAGGAAATATTATGATAAAAGGAAAAACTGCAAACAAAGTCTTTGTAAATAGGGAAGGGTGGAGGGCTTGATGGGAGGGCAGGGGAATGGTAAAAAAATAAGAACCATGATACATCATGTAAAGGTACAAGTTCCCAATGATAAATGTAAATGTATTGTATACCTAAAATGTACCAATAAAATAATTTAAGGGAAAAATAAGTAATGATAGTAAATAATCAATACATTTCAGTAATTTCTCACAACATTAATGGCTTCAACTCTCCTATTTAAAAACAGATTGGCAGACTGGATAAAAAAATAGAATCCAACAGTCTGGTGGATTTAAGAAACTCATCTAGTCCAAAAAGATGTTCATAGACTAAAATTTAAAGGATGGAAAACAGTATGTCATGTACCAGGACTTTGAAAACAAGCACTGCCATAGCAACTCTAATATCAGACATGGTAAATCTTAACCTAAAACTAATTAGAGAAACAAACAAGTTCACTACATACTAATTAAGGGAGCAATCCGAGAAGAAGAAATAACATTGGCAAACATATGTGCACCGAATACTGAAGCACTTACCTTCATAAAATCAAAACTGCTGAATTTCAAAGATCAAGTAAACACTAACACAATCATAGTAGGTTGTCCTACATCCCACTTTTTCAATGAGATAGATAAACTAAACTAAAAATCAATAAAGAAATATCAGAGCTAAAGTACACCCTTGAACATGTGGACTTAACAGGTATTTACAAAATATTCCACCTTTCTACAGCAGTGTATAAATTGTTTCTAATATCCCATGGTCCTTTTTACAAAATAGATCCCATAGTAGTCCACAAACCCTGCTTGAGGAAATATAAAATAATTGAATTTACCCTATGAATGCTATCAGATCACTGTTCAATGAAAATAGAAATTAACAACAGAAGAAAATTTGGAAAACGCAAAAGCTCCTAGAAAATTAACAACATACTCCTAAACAATCAATGAGTCACAGGAGAAATCAAAGAAGAAATTTATTTAAATTTCTGGAAGTTAATTACAGTAGCTGTTCAACTAACTGAAATCCCTTGGACACTGTGAAAGCACTGCTAATAGGAAAAATCATCACAATCAATGCTCATATTAGGAAAACATAGCAAGCCCATATAATGAACCTCATGAAAAATTTTAAAATACTTGAGAAACAACAACAAACCAGCCCCCAACTGAAATTAGGGAGGAAAATCATAAAGATGAGAGTGGAAATGAATAAATTTGAGACAAAAAATTTAAAAATCGGTGACTTTATGAGCTTGTTCTCTGAAATAATAAACACATTATATAAGCCCTTAGCCAGACTTATGAAGAGAAAGAGAGGAAAGACTCACATCAAGGCAATTAGAAATGAAAAACGTGAAATTGCAATAGACACTGTCAAAATCCTGAAGATAGTAACTGCATTGAAAAATTATATTCCAACAAAGTAGTGAATTTTGAGGACAGATTCCTACAGACATTCAAATTACCAAAAGAAGCCCAAGAAGACATAAATATGCTTAACAACTCACCAACAAGCAGTAAAGTTGACTTCTATTCAACATAAAACTTCTGACATTAGCCAGAGTAGTTAGGCAAGAAAAAGAAATAAAAGGCATACATATAGAGAAGTTAAAACTCAAATTATCATTATTTGCAGATGACACAATACTCTAAACAGAAGACCCAAAGAACTGCATAAATACTCTTAGAATTGATAACCAACTTCAGCAAGACAGCAGGGTACACAATCAATACACAAAAATAATTACCATTTGTGTATTCCAATAATGAACTTGACGAGAAGGAAATTATGAAAACAATAATATTCACATTAGCTTCAAGAAAAATTAAATACTTAGAAATTAATCTAGCCAAGGAAAGAACTCTACAAAGAATAGTACAGTACTCTGAAAAAGGAGATTGAAGATAACATCAGAAAAAATGGAAAAATGTCTCCTGCTCTTGAATAGGAAGAATCAATATTGTCACAATGGTAATACTTTCAAACTGTTTTACAGATTCAATGCAGTTCCAATGAAATTCCAACAGCATACTTTACAGATCTTGAAAAAACTATTCTAAAATTCATAAGAAACCTGATTAAATCCAGAGTAGCAAAAGCAATTTTGTGCAACAAGGCCAAAGTGAGAGGCTTTACAATACCTGACTTCAAGCTATACCACAAAGCAATAGTGAGTAGAACAGTATGATACTAGAACAAAAACAGATAAATGGATCAATGTTACTGAATAAAGGATTCAGAAACTTCCCCAGACAGTCATCTATTTGATCTTTGACCAAGGGCCAAAAACCTATGTTGGAGGAACTACAGCCTATTCAACAAGTGGTGCTGGGAAAACTGATTATCTGTTTGCAGAAGATTGAAACTGGACCATTATTTCTTTTCATACACTAAATTAAAATAAAAATAGACCAAAGATCTAAACATTAAAACAGAAACAATAAACCTTCGGAAAAAAAGGAGGAAAAGCACTTCTATCATAGGTATAGGAAAGGATTTTCTAAACAGAACCTCAATTGTACAAGAAATAACAGCAACAAACAAGTGGGATTATATGAGCATAAAAATATTTTGTACGGCAAAAGAATCAACCAATAGAGTGAAAAGATAACCTATAGAATGGGAAATAATTTTGCCTACTACTTCTCAGACAGAGGATAATATCTAGAATATATAAAAAACTCAAAAATTAGTTAAATCAACTAAAAGCCCCAATCAAGAAATGGGCTAGAGAAATGAACAGATACTTCAAAGAGGAAGAAATACAAGTGGGCAACAAATATATGAAAAAATGTTCAACATCTCTGGTCAATAGAGAAGTGCAAATTTTAAAACTCTAAAATTTCATCTTATCCCACAAAAAAATGAAAATCATTGAGAAATCCAACAACAACAAATGCAGATATGGTTGTGGTAAAAAAGGAACCCTTCTCGTTTGTTGGTGGGAATATAAACTAATACAACCATTATGGAAATCATCATGGAGATTTCTCAAAGAACTGAAATTAGTAATTTGTATCACTCAGCTATCCCCCTTTTAGGTATTTTCCCCCAAAACCTTAAGATGTCATATTACAATGATACATCCCTACGAATGTTTGTAGCTGCACAATTTGTAAGCGGTAAATCCTGGAAGCGGCCTGTGTACCCATAAACAGAGCTTTGGTTAAGAAAATGTATTATCTATATGTAATGGAGTACTTCTTGTCTATAAAGAATAACAAATTTGAGATATTTGTAGAAAAATGGATGCACTTGGAAAATATAACGGTGAGTAAAATAAATACATAAGTTTAAAAACCATACGGTTTCTCTCATTTGAATGAGGCAAAGTACAAACAAAGAGAATAATAAGCATTGATAGCAGGGAACAAGGGGATGAGTCTCTCACAATTGGGAAAAAGACCATGGGAATAAGGAAGAAGGGTGAGGAGGAGGGAAAGGGGAAATAAGTAGAATAAAGATATGTCATGTACAGGAACCTAATAAACTCAATAATGTAAGCATTATATGCCATAATATGAGCTAAGGTTCATGATATTTAGTAAGATGTGTTTTTTAATAAAATGGAGTACTATTCAGCCATAAATAATGAGAAACTAGAGACATTTATAGCTAAATGGATGCACAGTGAGGCCATACTCTTACATGAAATGAGTAGGACACACATGTGTAAATACCAAATAGTCTCTCTAGTGTGAGAAACTGAAAGTGTAAATAAGGATCAAAATGTATAATAGATAATGTGAAATAGGAAGAAAAGGTCTAAAGGAGAAGGGGAAATGGGAGCAGTAGCCGAAAGGAAAGAAGGGAAAGGAAAAAAATATGAGAAAAGGGAAAAATGGTAACAAAGTCTTTGTAAATAGGGAAGGGTGGAGGGGGTGAAGGGAGGGGAGGGGAAGGGGAAAAAATAAGAACCAAGATATAACTTGTAAAGGTAGAAATTCCCAATGATGAATGTCATCGTAATGTATACCTAAAATGTACCAATAAACTCAATGAATAAAAAAATTGGGATGGAGGTAGTGGAGAAGGATGAAAGGAGGAGAGAAGAGGAAAGGGATAAAAAACAAGCAAACTGTAACATGTGCATGTAACCATTCTCCAGATGGTTGTAAACTGCATATACTGCAAACATTTACTAATAAAATAAAATTTATAAAAAGAAAAAACCCTAAAGTGCAAAGGTAGAGGGAAAACTCTCTATTTTAGACAACATACTCACATATGTATGTTTTGTTTATTTTTATACATATACAAATAAACATACATAATTCTAAAGAGTAAAAGGAGAGGTAATTTTTGAATTTAGCAAAGATGTAAGACAGGAGATCCACACATTAGAATAAGTCATATTTCTTTGAATATACAATTAAAAAAACCAAATGAAATTAAGAAAACTAAGGTAACATTTAAAAGGATATAAATGGGACCAATTAGGTAGAAGAAGTGTACACTGAAAACTGCAAAATATGTTTGAAATAAATATTAAAAGACTTTAATAAATGGAAATTATCTTTCTATAAATTGAAAGATGATATCATTAACATGATATTATTCTCCAAAATAATGCATAGATTTAGTGCAGTATTTATAAAAAGTTTACTGAGTTTCTTTTTTTAGAAATAGAAAAGCAGGTCTTAAAATTCCTGTGAAATTGCAATGCATGCCACAGAGCGAAAACAATCTTGATAAACAAATATGTAGTACTAAAATTTTTAGAGTTTGAAGTTTAGTACCGTATTCAAATCAGGGAAATATTGGCATAAGAATAAAAAATATACAACAAAGTAATATATTTATATTCCAGAAATAAATCTAGACATCTGTGCTTGCTTTATTTTTTGCAAGAGTACAAAGATATTCTCTAGGGATGGAAGAGACTCCAACAAATTGTGCTGGGGAAATGGAAATTGACATGGAGAAGAGTTAAGTCAGATAATTTTCTCACAATGTACACAAAATTTAAATCACAATGGAACCCTGAAAGTACATGAAACAAATGCAAAAATGAGATATGAGACCACCTCAGACTAATAACCTTCTACACAGCAAGGGCAAAAGTGAAGAGATTACAGAGACAACATGCAGAATATGAAAAAACATTTGAAAATACTCATCTGTCAACGGGTTGCTATCCAGAATATATGAGCAAAAAAATCCTCCAAAAACTCATGACCTAAGAAACAGATTATCTAAACAAAAACTGGGCAATAGACCCAAATTGATATTTCTTAAAACCATATATACAAATGACACAAAAATAACAAGTGCTGGTAAGTGTGTGCAGAAAGAGAACCCTGAGTTTTCTTTAGCTGACCTTCTAGTTCCAAGACCTTTGATATACTCTCTCTGTAGTTAGCCTCTACTTCATCTCCTGATTGCTGGATTTTCTTGTTATTTTGAACTTTCTAAGACTATGAGCCTTAGCCTGAGTATCTTGGTTTTGATACCAGATACTGGTATCAAATTATTATTTAATTGGCATAATGGTACAACTTTATTGGTGGGACTATAAACTAGTAAAGCCATTATGTAAAATAGTAGATAAGCTCCCCAAGAAATTAAAAATTGAACTATCAAATGATACAAAAATCCCACTCTGGATATATACCCAAAAGAAATTTAATCATTTTGTTAAAGAGACACCTGGAGCCCTGAATTTCTTCCCTCGCAATTAACAAAAGCCAAAAAATGAAAACAAACAAGTATCCATCAATTGATGAATGAATAAGGGAAATATACATATATCCAAAGGAATATTATTTAGACAAAAAAATCCCTTTGATATCAGTGACAATATGGATAGAGATCCATATGGAAATCATTATGTGAGGTTTAGTAAGCCAAGTACAGAAAGATGAGTTCTGTGTGACCTCATACATATGTGAAATCTAAAATATTTGACCTTATAAAATTGAAGAGTAGAATAGTAGCTACCATGGAAAGAGATGGAGATAATTTGATCAATATTGTTTTGGTTTAGATCTAAAATGTACCTAAAAAATTGTACCTTGACATTCTCATGTGTTCCAAGGTGGGACTTTTGAAATGTGATTGGATTTGGGGGACATTATAGTCATCAATGGATTAATCCTTTAAGGTCATAGCTGAACATGCTGTTTAGGGTGAGGTGGGTCAATGGTTGCATGACGTAAAAAGGTGTATTCTTCTAAACCCTCTTCTTTCCCTCTCTCCCTCCCTGGTTGCCATGACTGATGAGTGACCAGCTTTCCTCCACTGTGCCTTTTTATTATGCTGTTTTATTATTCCAACTATGTATTGAATCTATGAAACAATAAGCCAAAATAAGACTCTTCTCCTTTAGGTTGTAGGTGTGAGGTGTTTCACCCAGCACCTGGAAAGTGACTACTACAAATGTATAGTATGTTATAGTTAGGTGTAAGAAGTTCCAGTGTGCTATTGCAAAATGGGGTGACTATAGATAGCAATAATATACTGAATATTTTAAAAAGCTGAATGAAAGGCTTTCACATAGTTTTACTAAAATTAAATCAGAGTGTGTAGAGTGTATAGTATGTACAGAGTGTGTACAGATATGTGTACAGAGTGTACTCCTATACTAAATCATTATATGGTACTCCATTAGTATGTACAAAATTTACAGTTTATATGTCAGCTAAAATTATGTGAAAATAAGTAAGACAAAAGGACAAACTGATCTAAAGACCTAAATATAAATGTTTGAATTATTGGACTTTCAAATTGTAACGTATTGGAAAATATTTGTGATCTTTTCTTTGGTAATTTTTTTTATTTGTTTTAGTATACTAGTAAGTGCATGTAGTACATTATGTTTACATTTCTTATGGGAACTTGTTACATGTTCATAATGCATCTTAATCCTTTTATTCATCCTTAATCCTTTCCCTTCCCTCTCTCACCCTTTAACCATCCCTTGATCCCCTTCCTTTTTTTGTACATGTTTGCAATACATAATGTTTATGTTCTATGTGTGGAGATTATACATGCACATAAGACATCACATTTCCTTCTATTAATCTCTTATCACTTCACACCATTTTTAACCCCTTTCCCACTGAGAGTGATGTATCTCCCGAATTCCTAATATTATCTTTTATTTTGTTCTTTAATTTTACCCCAGGTTTCTAATATAAGAGAAACAATATGATATTTAAGCTGGTGTGTCTGACTTATTTCACTTAACATTATGGCCTTGAGAATAGACTGTTCATAGGAAAAGTAGAAATGGCCAATAAACACATGAACAAATGCTCAACATCATTGGTAACTAAAGAAATGGAAAATAAAACCACACTGAGATTTCATCTTACCCCAGAAAGAATCAACATCCTCAAGAAATCAAATAATAATAAATGCTGGAGAAGCAGGGGAAAAAAAGGAAGATTTCTACACACTTGGTGGGAATGTAAACTAGTACAAGCACTATGGAAATCATTACAGAGTTTCCTCAAAAAACTAAAACTAGAAATTTCATGTGACTCAGATATCCCCCTTCTAGGTTTTTTCCCTAAAAGAGTTGAAGACATCATATTATAGAGATACATGCATATCCATCTTTACAGCAGCACAATTCATACACTAAATCTTAGAAACACCCAAAATGTACATCAACAGGTGAATAAAGAAAATATGGTATTTACACACCATGGAGTACTACTCTGCCATATAGAAAAATAAACTTGAATCATTTCTAGGAAAATGGCAATTAATTCTTATGTGGGATATCAGCATCTCAATAAACAAAAGATATAGGCTTCTCTGAAAGTAAAACATTTTTGCATCAAATAGCACTATTAGAAAAGTGAAAAAATAACTTTCAAAATAGAAGAAAATATTTTTAAATCAAATATTGATAAGATTCTAGTTCTAGAATATACAAAGAACTTTAACAATAAAGCCAAACCCAATTTTTAAAAATTAGCAAATGACCTTAATAGACATAATCAAATATATGTAAATGATCAATAATCTTATTAGAGTATTTAGGACATAACCCCCTGACAGTTCCTTCTGGAATCTTAGTCCCAGTGTACTGGTGTGGAAGTGGTTGACCTTTTAAGAGATGGAAGCCTAGTGGAAGCTATTAGATCATAGAGACACCACTCTCAGAAGAGATCAGTGCTAGTCTTACTGAGCAAGTTATTTTCTGTGAGAGGTGATTGTTACAAAACAAGCAAATCTGGGCCCTGCCTGATCTCTGGCTTCATCTGTTATCTCTTCTATATGTGCTCCTGCCATTCTGATGCTGTCTACCGTGAGACCCTCACCAGAACTGAGCATAATGTTCTTCAATCTCCAGAACACTGAGTTAAATAAACCTCTTAATAAGGTAAGCAGACTCAGGTGTTTTGTTACAGAAACAGAGAATAGCCTAGTATACATAACAAATAAAGTTTATCGTTATAAGTCATTACAGAAGTAGAAATAAAACCACAGTGAGATGCTATTTCATGCTTGTATTGCTGAAACTAAAAGCAACTGTAAAGAGCAAAGTAAAAGATAGGAAATAGGAAGTAGGGGTATCTTTTTCAAATGGGAAGAAGAAAAAGAGATGGAGGGTGGAGGAGGGATGGAAGGGATGGGGAATGGTAAAATAATTGAAGAAAAAATGGAAATAAAGCTTTTGGAAATAGGAAGAGTTTAAAAGTTAGAAAGAGTAGCAAGGGATGGGGATGGCAGGAAATGAAAACTGAATTTGGATGTGTTATGTACATGTAACAACTCCCTACAATAAATGTAATCATTATATACTGCAAACATGTACTACTACTAAAACAATGGAATATCAAGTGATGCTGAGAATGTGAAAATCACAGCCCTCATGTATTATAGATGGAACTATGTAAAATGGTACAAACTCTGAGGAAAATAGTTTGGTGGCTCTTTAAAAAGTAAAACATAGAATTATGATAATACCTAACAATTTCACTCCTAGATATACATCCAAATATTTGAAATTGGGTATTCAAATGAACACATGTACGTGCATGTTTACAACAGCACTATTCTCAACAGCCTGAAGATGAAAACAAAACAAATCTCCAACTGGCAAAAGAAAAAACGCAATGTGCTATATTCATAAAATGTTTGTATTTCAACCTCAAAAGGAAATGAGGTTTAAGTTTTTGCCATAACACTGAAGAACATCAAGAAGTTATGCCAAGTGTAAAGCAGGGCACAAATGGTCATGCATTGTATAATACTGCGAACATGGACTATCAGAATTTTGCAAATCTACAGAAATAAAGATTTGATTAGTACTTGCCAGGGACTAGGGTAGGGTGGAATGATAATCAACTACTAAGGCTACAGATTACTTTTTATGTGTGAAAAAAAAGATAGAAGTAACATTTTGAATATACTGAATCCCACAGAATTTTGTCACCTGAAATGCTCAATTTTATATTATATAAATTTTATTTCAATAAGAAGTATGGTCCATGAAATAAAAATAATAATTTGGACTTCAATAAAACTAAATACTCCTGGTCTCCAAAATAATGCATATATAAAATAGCAAGAGAGAGACTGGTAAAAACAATTATCAAACATATATCTAGTGAAAGATTTTTAGCTTTTAACAACTTCCACCACAAAAGAGTGTAAGTTTGTGTGGTAATTAATATGTCAATTATCTTGATATAGTCACCATATATTGTTTATATGCATCCAGGTATAATGTTATACACAATAAATACATATACAATGTGTTTTTTAATTAAGAAATAAATTTAAAAAGTAAATCTGCATTGACTGATATTACATTTTAAGGTTATAATTCTTTACAATTATCAGAGGGGAAAATGTATAAAACACAAAATTTATGCATAGGAGAATGCAAACACAAAGAAGTTACGTTTTTCAGTGTTGTTAGCAAAGTCAAATTTTAGTACCATTTTAAATGATGTACAAAATATACTCCACAATAAAGTACCAAAATATTTTCTTGTGCAAAAAATTTAGCATTTTTACATAAAGAAGACAGGTATGATGGTACATTCCTGTAATTCCAGTATCCTGGAGCCTGAGGCATGAGGATTACAAATTTGAGGTCATCTTGGACAAAATGATGAGTTCAAGACTTGTGTAGATTGCACAGTGAGACCATGTAAAAAAAAGTAAGGAAAATCTGACATGGAAATAAACTTGGAGCATCCCCTTTGTGCATACTGTCAAAATGATTAAACAGGTGAATTTTTTAAACTTTTAAGTATAAAATGTGAATAAATACTCTATGAATTTTTCCAAGACCAAATAAGTAGAAAAATTCAAAGTATAACTCAAAAAATCATCATAAGACTGACAACTATTATGAACAAAAAATGCTCAATTCGTCTCTAATACATTTTTTGTAGATGTCTTAAATATAACATTATCAAATAGAATCAGACATTTAATTAAGCCCACAAGCCATGATCAAATGGGACTTCAAAAAAGTGAAGATATAGTTCAATATTAATAATTTCTTATAATGATTTACTAAATTATTCACAGTAGATTTAAAAAACAAAATTGGTAAAGATACTTCTCATGAATGATGATATGCTAGTACCTTACCTGTTAAAAGAAAAAAACTAAAGAATTCTACTTCCTTGCACTGTATCAGTTTGAATTATTTTGGAAATACTAACAAATATAACTGGACTAAAATAAAATTTTTCAAAAATAAAATATTTCAAAATGAACAATGGAAATAGAATTATCATTATTTAAAAATTATAAGATTACTTATTTAAAAATGGAAGAAAATCATCCAAATCTTAGAAATAAGGAAATTTGATATGGTGGTTGGTTATAAAATTAGTACACAAAAGTTAGTATTTCTTCTGAAAATAAGTGCTAATTGGAAAAGATTATGGAAGAAAGTATCTGTTGCAACATTAACAAAGTTTCTTTATATACCTTGGACTGTTTCATGACTTAAAGAAAAATTGTAAAACTCTACAGCTTTACATGTAAAAGCTCTTTGTCTTCAAATAAGAGGATAATCTATTCCAAATATTTACAATTTGTTTAGTTTAATTTTTTTTTTTTTGGTGTTTTTAAGACAGTCTTGCTATGCAGTTCGGGCTGGTCTTAAACTCACTATGTATCCCAGGCTGGCCTTGAACTCACAGTGATAGTTTAATTTTTGAGTTTAATATGATCCCATTGAAATATTTGTAGGATTTTTATTTAGTTTCGGTTGTTACTACATGAGTCTAAAATTATCTGGAAAAAAACTCTTGTGATAATATCCAGGATACAAAAGAAGAGTAATGAAGACAGACTCACTCTATTATGTATCACTTTAGTAAGACTTCAAGATCAAACAAGGGAACCAAGAAACCAGAACCAGAATTATAGATGAAATATACTGTAAATAAATAGAGAAAAGATTAATCATTCAATGAAAAGATATATTATTCAATTGTCCCAATTTTGTTGAAACATTAGACTAGTCATTTGAGGAAAAGTTTAAAAGCTTAAATTTCTATGTAAAACATTACATGAGATAAATTCCATTAAAAAAAGTCCTAAAATAAAATGTGATTTTATATGAAATTAAAATGATTTTATGTCTCAGATTAAGGAATACTTTTCAAAATAAGACATGAAAACTGTAAATCTATATGCTATAAGAAAACTCAATACTATTGTATATGACAAAATTTCTACTATACCATGAAATCACAAGGGAGACAATAAACTAAATACAAGTATTTGCATTATGTTGACTGATAAGTGATTAATCTCCTTTACATAAAAAGAGAGTACAAAGGAATGAAAAAACAGATGAACTAGCCAATAGAAAACTGGGCAAAGTATATGAATGAAAAGTGCCAAAACAAAAGAAATAGAAATAAACAATAAATTCATTGTGAGGTGTTTAGCCTTATAAAACAAGAAAATCACATTAAAATCATCAGACATTTGAAGTCTGGACAGCATTTAGTTTCTCAGTGCTAAAGAACAGACCCAATAAAGATCTCTTTTCAGTTCTCCATATTTTCTGTGCAGATTGACTTTTATCATTTTATCCCTTTAATGCAAACCATGAAGTCTATAGTGCACCATTTGTTTGCTTATTTATCTCAGTGGAAGACATCAGCTGTCTTTAAGGACATCTTATTTCCACTTTCAAAAGGATTGCCCTCCTGTATAAATCACTAATTATCCTGGTATCTTTCTGGCATCACCGTTATCTAGTATGGATTTTGCCCTCAGAAAGTTCTGAAATAAGCCAGAACCCAGGTCAAATTTCATTTCTTATTCTGTTTCCCAGCTAAATTAACATTCACTCATACTGTTCAACATATATACTAAGATTCTGCAATAAGAATAGAGGATATCATTAAAATACTCCAACAGCAACAGGCCATTCATTAGGTTACCCACAATTGACTGTTACTCTATTATCAAGAAATTAGAGGCCCAAGATTAATTTCCAAGGAAATTAATGTCAAAAGTTATTAGAGTTCAAGGATTTAATGTCCCAAGTCAAATTATTTTGTACATGCTAGTTAAAAGCCTAAGTAAATCAATGTTTTATCCAATTTCTTATTCTCCAATTTTGGACTGATTACGGATCCATACCTAGATAGACTCTCCATTCCTTTGACAATTTCAGCTTAAGCATTCAGCTACTTCACTGACCAATCTTTCATGGGTCTTGATTTTTTAATAATTCAGAGTTCACAGTACACAAAGTTAGAATACCAGCCACAAATTTTCCAAATAAAAAAACATGACATAGCAGTTATACCAGACAAAAACCTGTCCCCCCAAAATAATACTTAATTGTGTCAACTACTATAAAAAACTCAGTAGTATCTGAAGGATGAATTGGAATATAAAGATTAATTTTAGTTTCACAAAGATATCAATTGGAGGCCAGTTGTCTTGAATCCACATGCTATATACATAAACTTAATGAAGAAAAATCTAAGGGACAACTTTTGGCATTATTTAAAACATTTAATTTTCTAGATGAAAATTCACCTATTCAAATTGATATCTGTCTCACAAAGAAGCACTTAAAACATAGCATTTTATTGAATAATTTGCTTAAAAATTTTCATATGACAAATTTCAAGAAATTTTACAAAGAATGTATTAACACTACCTAGTTTTTACCGACACTTTACTATATGTACTTGATTTACAACGTATCTATATATCCATTTAGTACTCAATCCATCAGTGTTATTCCTCAAAATTTGTTCTTTTTTGAAATTTTGAAATCAATTATCTTCTTTCTATCTAAATTTAGCATGATTATATAATTTTCAAAAATGCTTTTGAGTTTTGATTAGGAATGTAATGAATCTATTGATCCTTTGGGGAAATACTGATCTCTTTATAAAATTATTCCAATCTATGAAAAAGTACTTATTTTTCCATTTGTATTTGTATTTTCTTTAAGTTTTCTAACCAATTAGTTTTAGTACACAGGCATTGCTACACTCATGTATTAGTTCTAAGAGTTGTTTTGTACTCTTTCGGAATTTCTACCTTGAAAATAATCTCTGCCATCTTGAAATACAGGTTTATTTTTATGACTTTTATGCCTTTAATTTTCTTCTGTACTTATTATAATGGCTGAAACAGGTAATAGATCATTGAATGAAATGGTAAGAATTGACAACTCTCCTTATTCTAAATCTTAAAATCATTCAATGTTTAACCATTAAATATGGTTATAGCCATGTTATTTTTGCAGATACTCAATTCACAACATAATTAGAGTTTCTTTTGTATTATAAATGTATACTAAAATCTGAGCATTTTGCCTCTGTGATAATTATTAGTTGGTCAATGTTTGAATATGAAACCAGTTTCTATGGTCTACAAGTTCCTCCCAAATTCATGTGTTGAAACATAGTAGCCAATATAACAGTATTAAGCAATGGATAATTTAAGAGTTCACTAAAACATGAAGGCAGAGCCTTAAAATGAGATGAGGATCCTTATCAAAAGGCTTGATGTGCATCCATTTAGCTATAGACTTCTCTAATTTCTCCTTAATTATGGCTGAGAAGTACTCCATTTCCTTAAAAAAAACAAAACAAAACAAAAAACCCCACATATTCTTTATCCAGTCTCCAGTTGATGGGCAATTGGGCTGTTTCCAAGTTTTAGCTATTACAAACTGTGCTGCTATGAACATTGAGACGTTACTCTTAAATGAAATAAACAGGACACACATGACACACATGTGTAAATACGGAATAGTTTCTATGGTGTGAGAAACTGTAAGTGTAAATAGGGATCTAAAGGAATAGTAGATAATGTGAAATAGGAAGAAAAGGTCCAAAGGGGAAGGGGAAGTAGGAGGGGTTGGGGAAAGGAAAGAAGGGAATGGGATTAATATAAGAAAAGGAAAAAATGGAAACAAAGTCTTTGCAAATAGGGACGGGTGGAGGGCGTGAGCACAGGGAATGGGAAAAAAATAAGAACAAAGATTCATCATGTACAGGTACAAGCACCCAATGATAAATGTAAACATGTTGTATACCTAAAATGTACCAATAAAAGAATTTAAGCAAAAAAAAAAAAGAATCAAAATATATTATGTAAATGAAAATATATTATGTGAATGTACAAATGATGTAAAGGTAGGTAAAGGTACAAAATAATGAATGTCATTATATTGTATACCTAAAATGTTACAATAAAATTTAAAAAAAATTTTTTTTAAAAAAAAAAAAGGCTTCAGCTACTGAAAGTGCTCTCCTCTGCTGTTCTCCCAGGTGAGCACATGGCATTCAAAGCACCATCTTTGGAGCAGAAAATGACCTCTTACCAGACACCAAACAGAGCAACACCTTAAATTTGGACTTCCTAGCCTCCATAACATGCCCAATAAATTCTCCTTCTTTATATATTACCCAGTCTCAGGTACTGTGTTTGAGAAACAGAAATGCTCTAAAATACCATTGTTGCATTTTGGAATGAATTTGACTTCATTAGGAGATTTTGTGTATATATATATATATATATATAAAATTATTTATTATAATATTACATATAATATATTATATATGAAATATATATACCTCAACTTGATTTTATTAATTATTAATACATGATTATAAGAAATGCAGTTTTATATTTTTATTTATTACTGTCCAGTTTTTTTGTTGAGAATACACAGAACTGTTTCAAAATTAATGGATTGAATAGTGTACCCTCTTATTCTATATTCCTAAAGAACTTGTGCGTTATTGACGACATTTCCTCCTTAAAATGTTTCACAGACGTCATCACTGAAATCTGGGCTTGTATATTGTTGGAGCTTTTTGATAATAAGCAATTCATTTTGTTCATATGGAAAATTCAGATTTTATGTTCTATTGTGTGAGTTGTATTTTCTATAATTTTTATATTTATCAATGTTGGTGAATTTTCTGGCATAAAATGATTTATAATATTTTATCTTTTTAATGTCTATAACATGTGCAGTGATAAAGTTTCATTCCTAGAATTACTACTTTGGTTTTTTTCTCCTCTTTTCTTTATTATATTACCTAGAGTTTAACAATTTTACTCATCTTTTCCAAGGTGTAGCTTTTGGCTTTGTTAATTTTTTATGTTATTTGTTTTAAATTGTATTGATTTATTTTTATGTTTACTATTATTGTCCTTCCATTATCTCTCTTTTTCCTATATCCTTAAGGTGGAATCTTAAGTAATTTAAAATTTTTAAACCTACGTTTTATCATAGAAATACTTAAAGCGATAGATTTTCCTCTAAACACTGCTTTAGGTATATCATGCATTTTGTACATGTTGTATTTTCACTATTATGCTCTTCTGAATTTTTTCTACATTCCCCTGTGATTCTTCTTTGAATCATGGTTTATTTAGAAATATTTCACTGAATATAAAATATTTGATATTTTCTAGATATTTATTATTATTGATTTCTAGTTTAATTTCACTGTTGCCAAAGAACATACTTTGTATTCAATCCTTTTAAATGCATTGAAATTTGTTTTATACATTATCTGTGTTGGTCAATGTGTCATATCCTCTCAAAAATTATATCATGCAGTTCTAGGACACAGTTTTTCCTAAGTATCATGTCAACCATGTTATTTAGTATTATTTTTTAGATCACCTATGTGTTTGTTGATTTTTATTGGGTTCCACCATGTTCTGAGAAACAAGTGTTAGAATCTCTAACTACAATTCCTCGATTGTCTATTTTTCCCTTTAATTAGATCAAATTTGCTTCATGTATTTCAGAGATTTTCCGGTACATGCACATAAATGTTTATAGTATCTTCCTGTTGAATTGATCTTTCTATTATTATTACTAAATGCTTCACTTTGCATCTCTTCATCTCTTTGTCATGAAGCCTATTTTCTCTGATACTAGTACAACCCATCTATCCTTTGTACACTTACATTGTTACCTTTTTAATAAGTTTGTAAACATACAAAATTGAAAACTTTATTCACTAGATTTTATTTGAGACAACTTTATTGCTTATTTAAAACATCTTTATTCACATTTACATACTGAGGCTTGTATTTCATTGGTAAGTTGCATCTCTCATGTGAAATAATGTGCATTTTATTCTGTAAATACAAATTTCCTCACAGTAGCTTCTTCCAGTGCTGCTTGCTATAGATCTGATGAGGCACCTGAAACCTCTCTCTTAGAGAAAAGATATCTTTCCCTCTTCTGTAATTAAAGAACCTGGATGCATGTTGAGACTGAATGTTTGGGAATAACTATGAGACTACATTTTTAGGAGTAAATGTTAAGCTTGTGGACCATCTACAGTAACTCAAATTTTTCCCCTTTACCCTAGCTTCATTGTAAGTGAATGCAATAAATTTAGGCATTCCTTTTCAAGGCTGCAACAGTTTTATCCAAGACTTCCAAAACTCCATAAATGTCAGAGAAATTCAACTGATTTTCAATTTAAAAGAACCTAATTCTGTTCTATCTATAAATAGCTAAAAGGCCTGCAAATGGAAGTCTCTTTTTCCAAATTGAATATTTCCCTCAGTTGTGCTTGCTAACTGAGGACTCTGTGTCCCAGTAGTGTCTCCTGAGGTTTCTTCCGCCCCACAGGCATGTTATCATAGACAATGCCAATGAGGTTGAAATTGCATTTCAATAGCCTGCATGCTGTGCTGTCCATCCTGAGGTTAAAGTTCTTCTAAGTATGAGATTTTTCTGAGTCTTATACCTTTGCTGAAGCCATTATGGCTACCATTTGTTTACTAAGCCCCACCTGTCTGACATCTTCTGAGGCTACTCCTTGCTTGGGTTTGTGAGCCTTGTAGTGCCTTACTTTGCTGAGATCCACAGCTCTAAAAATTACTATCTACACTTTTGATGAAACTTGAAGCCTTGTTTGTTCATTTAGTTAACACCTGTTATCTATTGCTCTGTAAAGAAACAATTGTTTGTGAAAGTACTGTGTAAAGTACACTTACTTTCCAAAGTCAAAATACTACACAGTCTAAGATTAGAAAAGTTAAAAGCTAACTTTACAACTGCAAATGCAACCACTTTATTCAATATAGATTACTATAATCTTCAAGGTCATAACTAACACATGTGTGAAATATCTTGAACTCTTAATATATTGCTACCAAAGTTTAAGGTCATACATAAAATACATGGAAGAAATCTCAACCTCCAGAAATAATTTTCCCCCCATGTGTCTATTTCTCAGTTTCTGGCTTTAAAAAGTCAGAAAGAAGACAAGGAAATAAAGAAGATAAGAATGAAAATACTATATTTTTTCAGAAAATATTAAAGTTTGAAAATGTGTCATATATTTATAAGCACAGGGGTTCCAAATGTACTCTACTATAATGCAAAGATAAATGGTTCTGATCAGGGATAGGAACTTCAGTATTAAAAATTGTAGGACTGAAATCATTTCTGGTGCCCTAATCCTGGCATGCCAGTTGTTCCTAGAAGAACAGGTGACCAAATGCTTTCAACAAGACATACAGCTCATTCTCAAGAGGCAAAAGTAGAGAAAAATTCTGCTAAGCAGAATGTTGTCCTTCCAAAAATCACTGGTCAGATTAAGTCAGTCTTCATCCCATTAGTAAAAAATAGTAAGAAGGGAAAGAGGCCAGGGATGTTATGCTAATAGTTTACCCTTCATGTCAGAGAAAAGATTAAGAATGGAAAAAAGTATCCCCTCTCAATTCCAGATAGAAAATACCTCATTAAGTAACAAGAGCAAATTCTAACAGGATTCTATCATTTTTAGTAATTAAGAAAAACAATTCATAGATGTGTAGACAAAAGATAATGCCCTCCAGGTCATCAGTTTATTCAAAAAGGAAAATAAATAAGTGCGCGCATGTCAGACTACTTCTTTGTGTTTGGATGTACAAGGAAAAAGAAGAAAAAGTTTCTTGAGGGCAGCATAATCACACCTATGCTTTTTTTAGACTAGTGAGGATAAGCATTATAGTCAGTTGAGAAGACATCAACATTAAGGAAGAGCTTGAAGACACAAGAAGAAAAAAGAAATGACTGTTGGTCCCATCCATTTTTTTCTGGAATCTTGATCTATTAGTCCACATTAATAATTGTATATAGTTTGGATTTGGGAATTATAAGACTTCATTTTCTGAAACAGATAATGAAAGAGGAATGGAAGAGTGAGATTGTGCATAAATATTGAGGTAAAGAAGAAAACCATAAATCAAACTCACCTTGATTGCAAGTTGCGTTGTCTTCTACTCTTCTTAAAAATAGAGGCCAAAAATTTGAAAGCAGTGCAATCTGTGGGACTCAAGAACAGCAGTGAAGTTGAAATAACTACCATAGAGAAGTCATTTTCTCATAAGTCACACTACTTAAAATATGTTAAAACCAGTGGCTTAGATGAGCACATTTGTAATAACTACTGAGCCAAAATAATCAAATATTCTGTTGCTTCCCTGGGGATTCAGATTTAGGTCACTGACAGACTATTCCAGGTATTTGCAGAAGTCTGAGAGGATCATATAGTAAATTAGCAAAGAGAAGCATAAAAGAAAGCTTACGTAGCCTGAGAGGTAGCCAGTTTAAAAAGTCACTTCCACAGTACATGATGGTATAATAATTATCAAATCTGAATCTTTGAGTTTGGATGTATCAATTTCCATAAGAATTCTGTTTGGCTTTAATGCTCTTTAACTTAAATGGAGCAATGTTCTGACTAAAAAGATGTTATTTTTTGAAAAGGAAACATCAGGTATAGATAAAATAATTGTTTAGTGCCACGAAGGTCTTAACTGTATTATTGGAAATGATACATCTTCAATTGAGGCAATTGTCACATGTCGTCTAAATTTCTCTAACAATTTTCAGAGGTGCGCTTATAGTCACAGAGATAGCAGACAGATTGACTTAGAGTTTTAGAAGTAATCTATTAGTCAAATACTTTTGAAAAACAAGGAAATTCAAGTTACCTGTGAGTATATTTTAAGATTCTTAGTGTATCTAAGTAATATAGGAAGTTTTGTGAAAGAGAAGTACAAGAGAATTGAAAGTAATATTTTAAACTTACTTTAAAGTGCAGGAGTAGGGGGGTTAAAAGATGGAGTCAATGTTATGAAAGATTAATTTTAGTACAAAAAATTACAGGGGTAGAACAATAGTCTGGATGATGACAATTTCTAGTGCTTATCATTGTGTGTGAACTGCAAAAAATAGTGTGGAAGACAGTGAAGAAAGAATAATGAATTATGAAGTCAGAGTGTTGTGTGTATCATCTGTTACTTCAAATATTTAGGATTATTATGGAGATGAAAAAAATCATAACTGTAAAGCCATTGCTAGCATCTTCAAGAATATAGGAGAGTGATGTAAAATGGTTGAAATTCGACAGAATGAGAGTAGTTTAATGGTCTTCAAAAGTGTATGAGATATTAAGTAAATATGATAAAACAATTTCTGGAAAACAGTAAATGGGAATTAGGAATACTCCAACCTATTTTATTGGACCAGTATCTGTCCATTGTGAGAGAATTAGGAAATGTCAATAGATAGTGCCACAGAGAAGTTGGTGTTAATGAAGAACAAGGCTTCAGTTAAGAGGGAGAAGAGAAAAAAGTACACAAATTGTTCCAGAAAAGGTTAAATATACAAACATGCTTCTTTATAATAGCATTAGATTAGGGATGGGGCATTACACTGTGTGGTTAGTGTAGTTAGAAGTAGTATGTTTGCCTTGAATTATACTAATTTATATATTGAAATTTATTTATAAAAATTTAGTGTACAAATTTATGGGGAACAGCCATAATATAATACATATATAAACTGTGGAATGACAAAATCATGTTTAAATACATTTATCTGTTTTTAAATATTAAAGTAAATTTTTGTGGCATGGGGAATGGAACATAGGGACTTCACACCGAGCTACATTTCTAAGCCTTTAAAAAAATTTTAATTTTATGGCAGGTGTCACTAAGTTTCCCAGGCTGGGCTACTACTTATCATCTTCCTGGCCTTTCGTCTGGGATTGAAGGTATACAGTACAACTGGTTAACATGAAATTATTTTACATATTTATGTAGTACTGCATCAATATCAATACATACATATATATATATATATATATATATATATATATATATATATAAAATGTACTGATCAAATCAGGTTAGTTAATGTTACCATCTTACCATTACTTTATTTTTGGGTCCTCAAGCTTCTTCCTTCGAGTGATTCATAAAATATGTAGTAGGTTATACTCTTTCACAAAATAAGATGCATTTCTCCTCAAAGTAGTTCAGTTTACTGACACTCAAGACCATTGATCTTCCCTGTCATTCATGCAGCCATCTTAGTACTAAGCAACAAATTAAATTGGCTAAATGTAGAATCCAATTCTCTGACCAATAAATTTGGAATTAATAAACTCATCCAAATCTAATTAAAATTCATTCAGATCACACTATTTTAACATGAGCTAGAATCACACTTGCGCAATTTCTATTTATCACCTTCATTATGTAACATTTTATTTAACATCTGTAAAGTTAGTCACTTTTGTGATAATTTGCAAAATGTGCAATTTAGAACAACTTTTTATCTGCTTAAAAGAAAGTAATAGAAGGATTTTTTCTTTTAAATATACCAGCAGTTTTCTGACTCATTACTTTTCTTGTCAAATGATGTAGTACAAAAGAGTACAAGAATTTCTTTTCAGAATATCTATGTTCTCCTCCCAGGCTTGTCTTCTGTGAAGTAGTTCCTTCAGCTCTAGAGCAGTTTTCTTATGAGTCAAATGTAGAGCACAGCCTGAATGATTCTAATTGAATGTCCAGCTAGAAATTGTGTTGATTCCTCTCATTGTGTATATTTGTCTTCCATATAATTTTACCTAAATATAAGAGAAAATAAAAATCAACTATGAACAAATATATCAGTAGAGTTTATTTTAATCCTTTTTCGGAGGGGGGGGGAGTACCGGGCTCGAACTCAGTCCCTTGTGCTTGGGAGGCAGGCGGTGGAACCACTAAGATAAATCCCCACCCCTCTTCATAGTCATTTTAAAAAGCATCTTTGTTTTTAGGCAAAACAGACTATCAATCTCAATGGCTCTTAGACATTGATTGTGTTGAGCAAGCTATATATGGATAAAAATGGAATTTATGACTTGGCTCTTTTGCCCACATAAAGATTATTATGTAGATGTGAACTTTGCCAAATTTCTAAAAATGTGATTCATACTTAAGAATCTTTTAATAAAATACATTTGTAATAAATATTATAATAAATGAATTTTTGGTACATAAAAAATATAAAACATCTCTTTTAGGAAATTTCACAATTATTATAAGAGTTGATATTAAAACTCTATCAGTCTTCTCTGAATCATCAAAAACTCATTATAATCTATTTGTTCTACATTTAGTGTTTTTCATATCTCTAGAACTCTCCCATGTGTAGTGATTAGAAAAACTGCTTCACATATCCCTAGTGATTCATCATAGGTCTTTTATTCAATTATTCATTTAAAATATTTTTTGACTATCTATTCTGTAGCAGACTCTGCTAAATGTGTGATGGAAGTGGAGAAGAGGATGAGGACATAAATTTGAATCATGAGAAATAGCTGGATCTATACCACTGCTCTATCCAGATCAGATCACCTTTCACTGTTTTATATTTTGGAACTCTGAAAAAGATTTTCATGACAAACAAACATGAAATCATTAGTATAGAGGACTGTAAAGTGCCAAAGTGCCAAAATACCCACTGCCTCAGTCTGTTAGCTACCTAAAAGTTCACTGGATTTGCATGCATTTTTCAAGCTCTGTTAAAATTATATTCTTTTGGATGCTTCATGTACTTATCATGTATCAAACTCTCTCAGTGTATTCCAAAGTGTCTGAATTGCTATGGTTACCAAGTGGGAGAATGATTTAAAACAGGGATAGTGCATTCTGTCTCTGTTACTCAGAAAAAGTCATAGTCCTTTGAAATGTTTCCAGTTAGTTATCACAAACCTCACACTCCTTTTTAAACATTGTAAATGATGAGAGAGAGTGAGAGAGAGATAGAGGTAGACTCCAAATAACCTAGGAAACTGGTTAATTCCAGTTGAATTTTAGTCCCCTTTTTGGTTTTATGTGAGATTCTGCTTTTAAATCTCATCCTACCCTGAGACTGACAAACCTTAGTCACAATACTAGCACTGTGTTTGTGGTTATTATTAGGGTTATTAAACATTAAAATTCTTTCTTTCTATGATAAGTTGAATAATGGTGCTGAAATATTAATTATAAAGATTGTCTTTCTTGACTTTCCAATTTCTATTCTTTCATTTCATTTACATATTATGACATCTTAGAAATACTTATATTTCATTTTGGCTGCAAGCATAAGATTTGAATAGACAAAAAATTCAACTAAGGAAATAGATATTTTAAAAAGTAGAAATACTCCCAATTTCTTTCTTAGCTTTTAATTAAGACTGATATGAGTTCACATAATCTAAAACCCTCTCCCCACAAAAACAGGAGCCCACCTCTTCTGAAACTGATGAAAATGTTTCCAGTATTCAAACTTGGCTATCAAAATATTAGTCTGCTTTATTATTTTAAGCAAATGCAGTTAAATCAGTTGCTCATAAGAACAGCACTTTGCATTTTTGTTATAGCTTTTGTTTTCCCCTTAAGTTGTGCTGATCTAGATCTGTGAAAACACACATCTATGGGAACACAAACACATATGCACACACATACATGGACACACCCTTACTGTGTGCACAAGGGTCAAAATGCTGACAATTCAGAAGTGTGCAAAATTGAGAAAATTATGGCTAGCAATATTTTTTCACATCTCAATAAACTCAAATGGCTATCAATCGTTAAAGTTCTTTTATTTTGTAATACACTGTTAAGCAATGTATGATCTAGTTCTTCCAGGTAATCAAAATTGAAACATCTGGTTATTAGGAAGAATTCAAAATGTATGGCATAACCATTCTGGAAACCTCCAATGGACTTTTTATCTCCTGCAATGTATACTCTCAGGAGCTTCATCAGTAGAGGGGCCCCAATATCTGACCTGCCATCATAAACAACTTGACTCATGTTTGTAGACTATATACTTAGGTTAGACTGCTAAGTGGAATAAAAGTGTTTAAGACTCATTGCTTAGAGAACTGGGACTTCTTCATTACCCTCAGAGCAAGAGGATTGTATGTTTTTCACTTCTAGGCTGTGAAGTCCCCAAAGAGAAGACTATGAGACTGTTGCCACAACTCAATTTCATTCACTGGACAAAATAAACTCTTTCTAGATTGTCTCCACAAACTTGTTTTTGTAAAGCAGGAGATAGCAAATATGTTAAGATGTGTGGGCCTTAAAATCTCTATTCAAAACTACTATTCCATTACCAAAACAGTCAGAGACGTACATAAGTGAATGAGTGTGTCTGTGTTCCAATAAAACTTTATTAACGAAAACAGCCAGATAGGCCAGATTCAGTTCACAGGCTGTAGTTTGAAGATCTCATATATTCTATACATAGAGATCGTGACATACTGATGGGCCTTAATGGTTTATAATTCATTGCTATATAGTTTCAAATCTCTGTGTCTCTGTCTCTCTTTCTCTCTATACATTATGTATGTTTTGTCAAATTTATTTCAGTAATGTCTTCAATTTTGAGAGTAGACATAAAGTCATAACAGCAAGTAAATACTTCATGATTAGAAACTCCATGCTTTTTAAATGATGCAGAGTCTTGGCTTTCTGATTTCTAGTGATGCTGTATATAAAAGAAATAAACAGCAGTAATGAGGGTTGGATTAGGGACATGAAGTCCTTGTCTCTGGTGACAACTTCTGTGTTAGGCAGAACATCTTATCATTTTCTCTAGGGCCAAAATGGGAGTTGTTTGACATTGGAGTGCTATGACCACCTATCCTTGTAGTGTGCTTTGTTGACTACTGTAAGGATTATTGCTTTACGCTGATCACTTCTTGGCAAAAAGCTATTAAAAAGATCTGGACACATGACCTGATTAATCATGAATCATAAAAATTTTCTCCCACCACTTAATTACAATATACTTTTGTAAAGACGTTGATTGTCTCAATATACTTAGCTGAGAGCATAACTGCAATGCAATAAGATTGACAATAGGAAAACTTTGATAAGGAAAAAAAATCCAGAGCATAAAGTGATACCTAGGATGGCCTGGTAAAGTTGTGAGAAGTTTCAGGCTTATAAGGTCAGAATGAGGGCTTTGAGTGCCTGAAGGAATAAAATAAGTCACCAAATATTTTTCCATTACTAAATTGGCTGGGGTATGCTGTATAGTGATATTTTAAATACAGGAAATAAGGAAAGAGATATGGAACTTCAGTGTGAGACCTAATAAAGATTGGCTTATCTATAGTATAGCTGTAACTAGAATATTTTTAAATGATAGAAGATTCTTTAAAATCCTTTATAAAAATCCTGCCATGCCCTTTATCAAGTGCCCAAAACACAAAGGTTAAAAAAACCCATATTCTCTCTCTGAAAAGATCTTGTTATCTGTTTACCTATTTTCTCCCTCAGCAGACTATTAAAACAGTGGATACAATAAATGCTACACAATAGGAATAATTACAGTGCACTGTATGAGTGCTTCAGTGGAGTACTTCATCCTCATTTATGCTCAAAAAATGCTTCCTGCAGTAAGTTACAATTAACATGAGATTTGAACAAAATGTGCTTGAGATTTAAGAAATTGAAATTTGACAAGAACTAAAGCTTGGCTTGAGAAAAATAGCAGTGGGTGAAGATTATAGTTAGATATGGTCATACTAATGTAGCACTGTGAGCTAAGCAATGCTGGAATATCAACAATAATAAAGTAAATATTAACCCTCATTTATATACAAGTAAAATTGAAACCCACTCCCATCCCCCAAACCTCAAGAAATTCCATATGGAATGGACTGCAGAGTCAAATGGAAACAATAAGTTAGTCTAATTTGGGCATAAATGTCAATGGGATTTCATTTTTCCCCTTATGTTTATGAAGCCTGGGGACATTCAGTTTATATAACATTGATTTCCAGCCAGGGCAGCAGAGCATTTGTGAGTCACAAAAATATTCCTCACTGTTCTTTGCTTCTTTACTGGTGGGGGTTTAAAATATGGTTAACCACTAATAAAAAGGGATAGCAAGAGAGTGTTTGATCACTGGTTTGGTGGAGAGCTGAGGAAAAAACTAATAATCCCTACAGAAAGAACAGGTTAGAAAAATAACTTTTATACAAGATTTCTATTGATACATGACATTGTCAGGCCCTAGGGATTCCTTTTGAAGCTCAAAGCTCATAGCTGATAATAGCCTCCTCTTGTAGCTCACACATATGCACATTGAATGAATACTTGTCAACCATAATTTCAGATGTGCTGAGTATAGTATTTAGAGTCTCAGATTATAATTTTTAAATAAGAAATTATACTTAACACTACAACTACATTCAATATCATTCAACTGTTCATGATCCAGTTCCTCAACATCATTGCTACATATAAAATAAAAGTAGCCAGATGTGGTGCCACATGCCTGTAATTCCAGCACTCAGGAGGCTGAAGGAGGAGGATGGTCGTGAGTTTGAGGCCAGCCTGGGCTGCATAGTGAGTTCAAGGCCAGACTGAACTATATAACAAGACTCTGTCTCAAAAAACAAAACAAAACAGAACACTAATATTTCCTGGTTCTCTCCCTAAGTCCATTTTTGTGTATATGTGAATTCTTCACAATATTTATTTAATTTGTAACAACGATTTCATGATCAAGTTGATTTGGGAAACAAAGTTGCATCATAAGTTTTTCTTTGTTTTAATTTGTGTTATTTGCTTACTTCTTATTGTGGAACTTTTTACAGCCTTTGATATGCCAGTCTGAATCTTAATCCTCAGAAGAGGTCTATATTATACATCATTTATTCCACACATGATAGTGAAATTTCTATAGAAACACAGATCCTGTTTGTTGCTCATTGTGACATCTTCATGTCCAACATATACCATGGCATCAATTAAGTACATTTCATATATTTTAAAAAATGAATTAAGGGACATTTTAAAGGCTAATGTTCCAAGGAAAACATTTTGTAAAATACTTATCAGATATATTAACCAAATATTTCTGTCAAATGGCAGCTAGCTAATACTATTATTTTTTATTTTATATAAAATCTATAAAGTAGTACCAGCATTTTGATATAACATGTATTGATAACACCTACACTGATGCCAGAGATTGTCACAATATTAAGTATTGAGATAATAGGAAATTCCCTAAAATTAGTGGATAAGAACCTTGCATAAATGGCCTGCTTCAGCAAAGCATTGAGTGCAATTTATACTTGGCTTCTAAAATATTTTGGTTTTCTACAGACATAACTGTTGTCAAAAATGCTATGTATTGATTGAAGAATAATTATTCTCCAAAATTTCTTGGGGTATTGAGAAAGAAAGTTTTTATAGTTATTTATTTTAGATTTTAGTTGATTCTCAAACAAAAATAAATGAATAAAATCTCCCAGGAATGAAAATGTCTTATGAGTAAATTGAATATATATTCTGGATGAGAGATGCTGAATTTGAAAAGCTTTTGGTTTTTATCTTGCAATTTGTCCTCATGTTTGAGCAATCACGACCAGTAACTGAATTGAACAGAAAGCAACTGCTAATCCCAAATCCCATATATTTACATCATGAAATGAAAACCCCTTAATCAAACACAATATCCAGTTTATAATCACCCATATGCAGGGCACCCCTAAAATTCTTTTCTCTAAACACATAAAAGGTTCTTCACATCTAGCCTTCTGTGATTATTCAGCTACCATGAATGAAATCAATGTGGACCTTCTTTCTTTAGCATACTAGGGGAAACAGACAGAGAAACTGAGTTTTGGTTTTTTATCCAACTGTTAATTGTAAGCAGACCTCAGCACCACAGGAAGTAGTCTATATGTTTAACTGGTGAAGTTAATGAATTCAGTTTCCCTTTAAAACTTTTTTCTCTGTATTAAAGGATTAAAATATTTGTGTTTATAGTTGCTTTATGGTTTGAGTGATGTAGGCTAAGAAAGAAGATACTATAGCAGTAAGAGTTAAGAAAATGAAGATGATACTTGTGCTGAGCTTGGAATATTATTGTTGAATGTGACCTTAAAGATTTTCTTGTCCATAAAGTAATAGAAGCTTCAATTTGGGTGTCCAATGTGCCAGTGTGTAGCTACCTATGAAACAGTTAAGTGAGATACTTGCCTAGTTTGATTTATGTAAGAAAGATCACTTTGATTGATTAAAGTGTCTATCATGGCCTTAAGAGAGAGTGATACAGTCTAATGATTTCAAAAGTATGATTTTCTACTTATTGCAAGTATTTCATAGGGGGATATATGCACTAAACCACATGTTAGTGTGAAATTGTTTTCAGAATTATGGAGCAGTTGTGTCTGATAAACAATACTAGCCTACAGGATAGGCAAATGTTATCTCTTTACCTCTGATAGACTTATTAAAGGTAAATGTGCTGTGACATGAGGAACATGTTTATGTGAATGTGGATAATAAATTATCAGCTATAAATGTACCTTTAATGTTTCTTGATATGCAGTATTTGATTGCTATCAGCCAGAGTCTATGCTAAGTATGGTTCAAGAGGCCTCCTTAGAAATGGACACCAATACAATAATACTATGGGACTTCAATACACTAATTTCAATGATGGATAGAACACCCACACAGAAAGTCAGTAAAGAAATAGCAGACTTAACACTATATAATGGGCAGACCTAATAGATATACACAGAACATTCTATCCAATAACAACAACAGAATAAACATACAATTTTCTCAAGGACAATACATCATATATTAGGCCACAAACAAGTCTTAAGAAATTTAAGAAGATTAAGATCATATCAACTATCGGTTCCAAAAACAATAACATGAAATAAAAATCAACAACAGGAGGAAAATTGGAAAATTCACAAATATGTGGAAATTAAGCAAAATACCTTTTTTACCCAATGAATCAGAGAAGAAATTGAAAGGGGAATCAAAAGGTATTTTAAGAAAAAGAAAAATTGCAGCACAATTGGTTCTAAGAGAGAAATTAATAGTAATAAACACAATAAAAAGGAAAAAATCTACTAGAATAAAGCATAGGGGAAATGCTTCATATTATTATAATAGGCAAGGACTTTTCAGGTAAGATTCCAAAAGCATAGGAAACCATAGCAAAAATAGATAAATGGGATTATAACAAATTAAAAATTTCTCCACAGCAAAGGAAACAATCGTAGAGTGAAGACATAATATACTAAGTAGAGAAAATTTTGCAAACAATATATCTGATAGAATTAATACCCACAATATATAAGGGGCTCAGACAACTCTGTGGTGCATACACACACACACACACACACACACACGCATGCACATGCATGGACATGCACACATATAAGCACATGCTCACACACAAAATCCAAATAAAAGTGGTGGAGAAAGACACACTCGCCAAGAGAGCAGCAAGGAGGGATGAATGGGGTAGGGAATGAAAAAAATTATTAGAATGTTTTATATACGTGTACTAATTTCCCATAATAAATATAATCATTATGCACTGCAAACATGTACTAATAAAGTTTTTTATAAAAGTCATACACATATTCTCATTCATATGTGTAATCTAAAAATCTTGAAGTCACAAAAAATTGAGTGTAGCAATTACAAAACAGAATCAGAGGGATATACTAAGGAGGAAAAATGGGGAAAAGTGTGAGTGTGTACCAAGTTTTACTAAAGACATAAATTATTTTTTTCTTACTGCACAGTAGAGCGAGCATAGGTAGAGATAATTCATTGTGTATTTCCAAAAAAAAAGCTATAAAATTTTTGAATGCTCTCACCACAAAGATATGATGAATGTTTAAGGTTATATATGTTTAGCTTAGATTGAACACTACATTATTTATGCATGCTATGCATGAAAGCATAATATAGTACTACCATTTTTATATCTCAATTAAAAACTTTAAGTTAAAAATTCTCAAATGACCGAACTTATAAGTCAAGTCATAGAAAAATAAAAAAATCAGCCCACATTCAGCAGCAGTAAGGAAATAATAAATGTTAGAGCAGAAAAAATGAAATAGTCTGCAAAACAATAGAAAAGAACAAGGAAAATAATATTTGTAGATATAAAAATAAAGAAAATTAAAAAAACTTTAGCTAGACAACAAAAATAAATAAAACTAAAATAATTAAATAAAAACTAAAATAAATAAAATTGAAAAACTAAATAAAATTATAAATGAAATGGGAGACATTACAATTGATAAACAGAAATACAAAAGATCACTGAACATTACTTTAAACACTGGTATACAAACAAGTTCGATAATCTAGAAGAAATAAATGGAAAAGCTAAATAAATAAAATTATAAATGAAATGAGTGACATTACAATTGATACATGGAAATACAAAGGATCATTGGACATTAGCTTAAACACTGATATACCAAAAAGTTGGATAATCTAGAAAAAATAAATACACTTCTAGAAGCATAAAACTTACCAAAACTTAATCACAAAGAAGTAGAAAAAGTGGACAGGCCATTATTCACTTAGGAGACTGAATCCCTAAAAATAGACTTCTAAAAAACCCCTAAGATCCAATGGCTTGAGTACACAATTAAAACACATAGTTAAGGTTGAATTAAAACAGTTCTCAAACTCTGTCAAGAAGTAGAAGAGTAAAAACTTCTGATTTCAATTTAAAAGTTCAGAAATACCCTAATACCAAACCCAGAAAAGGACACAGCAACAACAAAAAATCACATTATAAAATCTGTGTTCAATACACAATTCAATAACCACTTAAAAGGATCATTCAGCATGATTGTGTGAGATTTATCACTGCTATGCAAGAATCATTCAGCATATGCAAATAAATAAATATTATACATTACATGAATGAATGAAGGGAAAACAGTATGGTTATCTCAATAGACATAAAAAATAATTTGACAAAAGTCAATATCTTTTCATGATTAAAAATACTCTCAATAAATTAGTTAAAAAAGACATATATCTTTACACAATGAAGCTTATATATAACAAGACCACAAATAACATCATATTCAGTGGTGAAAGGTTGATAGTTTTTCCTCTAAGATAAAAAATAATACAAATATGCCACATATTCAATAGAGTACTGAAACTCCTAGTCAAACCACTAAAGCAAGAAAAAGAAGTAAAATGAGTCCAAATTAGAAAGGAAAAAAGTATGAATTGTCAGTGTTTGAAGATGACATAAACTTTCAAATAGAAAAATCTAAAAGGTCCAAAAAAGTTACAATTAACTAGCTGTTGTGGCTCAACTTAATTGGATCAATTTGATTGGCGTGGTAGCTGTGTAGGTGATTAGTAAAGGAAACCTCTGAGAGTGCTTCAATGAGTGATTGTTATGGTTTGTGTCTAAAATGTCCCCCAGTAGTCTTCAGTGTATACCAGGTCAATGGGTCATGGGTACAGTATTTTTCATTAGTGTATTCATCCATTGATGAATTCAGTAGCTAAATGTGTAGTTAGGATGTGGGCCTTGATAGAAAGAGGAGAGTAACAGGGAATGTAACCTGAAAGGGTATATTCTTGTTCACTACTCCTCCCTTAATAATTCTCTGCTACCTGCACGCTCTGGGATAAAAAGTTACCCTTGGGCAGAGCCTTCCACAGTACTTTTTCTTTTTGTTTCACCTTGGAGTCAGTTGGCTTTGGACTGAACCCACTGGAACCATGAGCTGAAATAAGCCTGTCCTCTTTTAAGTTGTGGGAATTGAGTATTGCATCTTGTTGACAAATCTGACTACAATGGAAAAATGGTACTAGAAAAATGGGGACATTGCTGTGACTGTATTTGGCTATGTGGTTCACAAGGGAGAGACCATGTGTGCTATAGCCAGCAGAGTTATAGGCACGGGGCTTCCCAGGCCCTTTGGAGAGCACATCTCACGACAGCCAACTCAGGTGCTGGAAATGGAACTATAGGATTTAATGCATCCCCTGCTGTACTTTTGGTTTGGCTTTGAGATGGTTTTTGTTTATTTTCTTATTCCTCACTTTTGAAATGGGAATGTTTACCCTGTGGCATTGTAATGTTGGAAGAATTTAATTTTCTTCTTGATTTGTACAGGGGCTCAGAGCTAAGAATGTGCCTTGAATCTCAGAGCTTTCACCTGGACTTTTCAGCAATTCTGGAACTGTTAAGAATTTGATGAGCCTTAGAGATGAACTAAATGCATTTTGAATAATGAGATGGACATGAGCTTTTTGGTGGTCAGGTGCAGATTATTATGGTTTAGATCTAAAATATACCTCCAAAGTCTCATGTATTCACAGGTGATGCTTTTAAAAAGTGATTGTATCATGGGGATACTATACTAATAAGTACATTCATACACTGATGAGTGTAGTAGATGAATATGCTGTTAGAAGGTGGGACCTGGTTAGAAGTAGGTCACTGGAAACTTTGCCCCCTAAATGTGTTTTCTTGTCTCCAGCACCTCCTTTTTCCCCATTTCCTGTCTGCCACAGGGTGCACAAATGTCTTCTGCCATTCTCTTCTACATGCATGCTCTGTCTTAGAGCCAACCAACTTTCAATTGAACCCACTTGGAACTATGAGCCAAATAAATCTCTTATCATTACATTTGGAGATATACAATATTTTTTCTCAGTAATGAGAAATCTAATTTAAATAGTCATAGAGATGTGACCTAGAATACTATATGTGGGCCCTGGCCTCTTCCTCTCTGTCATTGTCCCCCTACTCTGCTTTCTGGTGGCCACAACTGGAACAGTTTTGCCTCACTTTGCTCTTCAACCATGTTTCTTCCTTAGTGCCACCCAATCATGGACTAAATCCCTGGAAAGTAGAAGCCAAATGAATCCTCTTATTCTTTAAATTGTGAGTGTCAGGTATTGTGTCATAGTGACAGGAAAGCTCACTAATACAACAATTTAAAAGTAATTATAATTAATAAATTCAGGAATTTTGTAAGAAACAAAATCAACATTCCCTGAATCTCAACATCTATTACACAGCTACAGTGAGCAAAACACATTAATCTACTGGCAAAAAGGCAAACATATTGACCAATGAACAATTTAGGGAGCCCAGAGATAAATCCATGCATTTATTGTCAACTGATTTTAAAAATGTTAGCAACTACAGTATACATAATGAGAAAAATGTTCTTAGTCTTTTTAAAACTATATACCCACATGAAGAAGAACACAATTGTAACATTAGCTCACATAATATATAAATATCAACTCTAAAGTGGATTAATGACTTAAACACAATATCCAAAACTATAAATTTACTAGAAGAAAAAATGGGAAGAAACATCACTCATAGCTAATGCCATTTGAACATGACACCAAAACCATGGGCAATGGAAAAATAAGTATGTGGGACTATATAAAATGAGAGAGTTTCTCCATAACTAAATAAATAATAAAATATTGGAGTCATTACATAGGATATAACACATTTTTAAACAATGTCTTTAATGTTTCCCCTGCTGGATTTTGGATTTGGGACTATGGTCACATTCCTTTGTATCCCTCTCTTTGTAACTTTTGGAATGGAAATGTTTATCTTGTGCCACTATATGTTGAAAGTGTATAACTTTCTTTTCATTTGTACAAGGGCTTGCAGCTAAGAATTTGCCTTAAATCTCAGAGGAGACTTTGGACTTGGACTTTCCTGTAATGGTGAAACTGTTAGGACTTTGGCAACTCTTGGAGACGGACTAAATGCTTTTTTGCATAAAAAGATTTGCATTAGTCTTTGTGGTGCTGGGGGTGGAATGTTATGGCTAGTGCCTTGATATTCCCCCCAAAGCCTCATGCGGTGATAAGTGGGGCTTTTTCTGGAATTGATTTATAGTACAATGCTAGACTCAAGGGCACTAGAACATAGGCTGTGAGTGCTATCTGCCCTAAGTAATATGCATAAGATAAAAGAGACAGGACAGAGACACTGTTGAGGACCCCTCCCCTTTCTCTTGCTGCCTTTGCTGTCTTCCACAGCCATGAACTGCTGAACCTCTTCTTGTGCCAGCCTGCCTTGGAGCCAGCCAGTTAGGGACTGAAATCTCTATGAACTGTGAGCTAAAAAAACCAAAAAAAACCCTTTCCCCTTTAACTTTGGTTGTCTGGTATTTTGTCTCAGCAACAAGATGAAAATAATTAAGACACATGTCAATAAAACAAGCATCACATGGTTAATGCCAAGGCCTGCTGTCAGTGAAAGCAGTAGCCACCCACACACACACACCATGGTAGTAATGGTATTTGAATGCCTGCATGACTGAACATGTTTAAATAAATCCTAAGGAACTCATTCCCCACAAAGGCCTTCTTGAACAGGATATCCAGGGACTCCTCTCCAATGAAAGCTTTATATGTTTGCACGCTTGTATGTGGATTGGATAGGGTCTTACTGATTCCTATGATGACCTCAAGGGATCTATTTTCTTGTACTTGTACAAAGTATTTAATCTCTTTTTAATGGTACTAATGTCTTTATCAGTCACAAAAATTTAAGATTTCAATTTTTTCAGTCTTTTGCTCATGATTCTTGCTACAACATGAATGCTGAACTGTTTTTGAAATTTTCTCCACTATATTAATTATTCCACTACTTTTAATATCAGTCTCCTGTCAAGTCTCTGTACATAGCCAAAAGGTACACAAACTTTGTGTCAGAGTGCAACACACATGACCTCTAGTCCAAATGCCAATGGAATTCATCTTCCCATCTGAAGCACTCTGAAGATGCCTCTTCCTGTGCACCTTCTTATCAGAATTCTGGTATTATGAGTTTCAAATGGAATCATCCATCAGGCTCTACTTTCCATATTCTAGGGCTTCTCTATTTCATATCTCCAAACCTCTCCAAATTCCTCTAGCAAACCAGTTCTAAAATTTTATAAACCACATGGTCAGGTACAGCCACAGTGATGACTCCACTATTGATACCAATTTTCTGTCGTCGTTTCCATCACGGAGGCATAATACCTGATAATCAAACTTAAAGGAGTAGAGGTTTAAGTTGAATCATGGTTTCAGGAATTCAATCCATTGTCAGCTGACTGCATGGCAGAGACATTATGGCGGAAGAGGTGACACAGCGAAGGTGCTTATTTCATGGAGGCCAGGAAACAGAACATGGGAAAAATGTCAGAGAAATGGGCAAGGGATCATGTATAGTACCTAACATGACATCTCGATGACCCACCCAGGCACACCCAGGGGCATGCTTTGCTTCATGGAGTTTTTAAAATTCAATTTCCTCTGACAGCTTTCTAGTTTACAAAGTTATTAAGCTATCACATTAGTACAGGTGGTATCATCATATATGTTGAACAGAAATAACGTCCTAGCATGTTTGAAAAACAAAGGTTTTGTTCAATTTGTAAGCAATATTTTCCCTGCCCTTATAAGTCTTTAGAGGAGATAGTGTCATAATTGTTATTCTGATAACTTGCCAAAATAGCTTTCATAATTTATTGGAATATTGATAATCATGATATGAATATAATAATCCTGATAGAATAAAACCAAATATATAGTTAAATGCAAGTTCAGTTTTAGTTATCAAAGATTAACAGGAAAATAGTTTACTGCAAAATATCAAATTGAATCTCAAATAGAATGCCCATGTTCCTTAAAGTCCAAATGAAAAAATGTCTTCCAGAGTGACATGACGCATGATATTTAAGTGCTTAATCACTCAATGTTATTTTTCTGAATATTTCCATCTACAGAGTGGGCCATCAGTACTTGACTTTTTAATTATTTTAGAGAGTGAGTGTTCTAATGTCAGGCTGCAGAGGACTGTATTATTTATTATGCCCAAAGCAGGCTCTAAAGAATTAACCTCGCAATTAGCTTGTTTATAGAAGTGAGACTGGCAGAAACCTATGTGATGAGGTCAGAGTAACTTGTACCCAAATTCCATTCCCACAACTAAAACCTCCTAACGAGAAGGACAGTGTTCTAATTACAACCATATATTTTGCCTATTCTGTTTCTAATTCAAGAATGCTTTGTCTTGTCCTTTGTGATCCTCGATTTCCATAGAAACTGCACAGAGCTTGCCTTTACCTCAATTGACTGCCAGTAGAAGTCAGTGCCCAGGACTGTCCAGCGCCTTTGTCATTTACACCCTCACCCTGGGACCCAGCTTTCTCTCTCCTGTTCTGACTTTTAGTTTTATTTCTCAGGTCTGTGTCACATACCGAGCAGGATACTGGAACCTAACTGCAGGGGCCTCTAGTATCATGCTAAATGAACAGTTTAGATGTACAGAGACCCCAGTGAGCAGATGACACTAAGTAATTTCCTTTCAAATGTAAAATGCAAAATTTGACCCCTGTGCCAGTTAAGCCTGATTGTCAATTTGACTGGAATAAGAAACTCCTGGAAAGGTGAATTAATTGTGAGGGCATTAACCTCAGATGAATTCATAACTGAATGAGCTACTAGGAGATAGGGGCAGTTGGGGGAAGTCAGCCAGTGTTGTGATTTGGGGGACTATAGTAAAAATAAGTTCAAAATTTGATTTACAGTGACAAAAAGCTGAGTAATACCTACTGAGTGACTTAGGACAGCATTCCACTTGTAGTAAACACCAATTAAAGTGTATGGCTGCTACACTATTATGCAATTGAAAGTGAAGTGAAAAGAGGCTAGAGTGACAGAAAACTGTCCAGTGAAGTGCATATCCCTACAACATGTCAGCTTTTGCATGCAATAGATGTTAAATAAAATGGAATGTCAGACAAAGCATGGTGTATTAATTTTTATGTGGTGAATCTCTTTCTTTCTATTACTACATATTTGCAGCACATAGTGTTTACATTTTTGTGTGGAGCATGTACATGTAAATAGCACATCTTAATTCCTTTTCTTCATTTTCTTTTTCTCCCTTCCCTCCATCCCCCTCCACCTATTGATTCCCTTCCCATTTGAGAAGGATCTATCTCTGTAATCCAATTATCTAATTTTTATTTTGCTCTTTTTAATTTAGGTTTCTCCCAAAAAGGAAAACATGTGATAGTTAAGCTTGTGTGTCTGATGTATTTCACTTAATATTATGTTCTCAAGGTGTATTCATTTTTCTACAAATAACTCAATTATATCTTTCTTTAGGACAGAGTAGTATTGATTCTATGTAAATACCACATTTTCTTTTTCCATTCATCTGTTGATGGACATATAGGCTGCTTTCAAGATCTACTTATTATAGATTATGCTGCTCTAACCATAAGTATTTGTGTATCACTGTTATACAGTGTCTTTAAATCCTTTGGGAACATGCTTAGAAGGGAAATAGCTGGGTCAAATGGTATTTCTTGGTTTAATTTTTTAAGGAGTACCCATACTGATTTCCATAGTGATTGTACTAGTTTAAATTCCCACTATCAATGTAGAAGAGATTATTTTTTTTCCACACAGCCTCACTAGCCTTTCATATTATTTTATTTCTAGAAGATGACTGTTCTTTCTGGGGTAAGATGGTATCTCAGAGTTGTCGTAATTTTCATATCTCGAATAGGAAGTAATATTGAAAATTTCTTCATACATGTATTGGTCATTTATACTTCTGTGAAGTGTCCATTCAGTTCACTTCCCTATTTTTTGATTGGAACTGATTTTGGGGGGTCTAATATTTTGAGTTCTTTATATATTCTAGATACTAGTCCTCTGACTGAGAAATAGCTGCCAAGATTCTTTGACCATTCTCTAGGCTTTATTTTCACTTTTTGATTGTTTGTTCTGCATATATGATCTCATTTTTTGCTTTCAGTGCAATTTCTTGTCCAATTGGGATTCTGTTTGGAAAGTGCTTGCCTATTCCCATGACTTCAACAATATTATTTATTTTATTTTCCAGAAGGTTAAGTGCTTCTGTTTTAAAATTTACTTTTTGATCCATTTTGATTTTAGTTTAGTACATTGTGAAAGATATTGTTCTAGATTTAATTTCCTGCATTTGGGTAGCCAGTTTTCCCAACATCATTTATTAGAAAGTCTATCTTTCCTCCAGTGTATGATTTTAGCCCTCTTTGTCAAAGATCAAATAGTTTCCAAGTAGCTTTCATCCCAGGAATGCAAAGACAGTTCAACATATGCTAAACAATAAATGTAACACATACAAAAACAGAAACAAGGACTGAAAAAAAATCACATTGTCATCAACCTTGAGATAAAATAGCATTTGACAAATTCCAAAATCATGGCAAAAATCCTGAAGACAATAGGTATAGAAATACTTTATCTCAGTCTGATAAAAAGCCATTTATGCCAAACCTACTGCAAACATTATGTTAAATGGGGAATAATGGAAAGTTTTCCCTCTAAAATTGGGAAAGGAAGTCCACTGTCACCTCTATCACCACTCCTCTTCATCATAGTACTCAAAATATTAGCAAGAACAACTAGGCAAGAAAATGAAATAAAAGTGATATGTATAAAAAAGAAGTCAAATTATCATTATTTGCAGACGATATGATCCTCTTTGTAAAAGACCCCCCCAAATCCCCCCAAAGTCTCTTGAAATTAATAGCCAAATTCAGAGTCTAAAATTAACATGCAAAAATCAATAGCATTCTTGTACACTAATAATTTATCCAGTGAGAAAGAACTTAGGAAATAAAGCCCATTCACAATAGCACCAAGAAAAATTAAATACTAAGGAATTAACCTAATTTTGGAAGTGAAAGTCCTCTACAATGAAAACTACAGTATGCCAAAAAAGGAAATTGAAGGGAACATCAGAAAATGGAAAGATATTCACATTCCCTGGATAGACTGAACCAATATAGTCCAAGTGACCACATCTCCAAAATTAATATGTACATTTAATGAAATCTCAATCAAAGTACCAATACATTCTTCACAAAATGAGATAAAACAATACTAAAATTTACATGGAACAAGAAAAGAAACAGAATGGCAAAAAAAAACCCTGGGTAACAAGAGCAAAGTTGGAGGCATCACAATCCCAGGCTTGAAGTTTTATTACAAAGCTACAGTGAAGAAATCAGCATGGTACTGGCTCCAAAATGGACATGACATCAATAGAACAGAATAGAGGATGTAGAAAAATCCCCAAATCACATTCAAGTATTTGATCTTTGACAAAAGTCAATGTTATGACTTATATATCTAGATGTCCCCCAAAGCTGCACGTACTCATAGTTTGGGCTTTTGGGAGTGACAAAATCAGAGGTGTGAGACACTCTATTAGTCCACTGATGGGTTTAGCACATAAATGTGACTGAATGGATTTATTGAAGATAGAAGACCCACCCTTGGTGTGAATGGCACCAACCAATAGGCTTGTAGCCTGAATGGACTAAAAAGGGAAAGCAGAAGGAAGGCTGCTCTTTCCTTCCTGCCACACCATGAAACTCCCTCTCTTCTGTCCTCTTGCCTTGCCTTGGAGCCAGAAGTCTATGGGCTGTACCCTCTACAAATTGTGAGCTAAAATAAATCTTTCCTCCTTTAATTTATGGGTGTTGCGTGTTTGTCCCAGCCACAATAAATTAGCTAAGACAGTCCTCTATTTTCACTGTTCATCATTTCCAAAATGAACTTTTATAACCCATCTATGAAGAAAAATGTACAGTTTTTAACTGTTCTGTTTTTCCTCACTAGAGTTTGAACCCAGGGGATTTGCACTGAGGGACATTCTCAGTCTTTTTTTTTTTTTTTTTGAACAAAGTATTGCTAGCAAAATTGCCCAAGCTGGGCTTTAACTTGAAATCCTCCTACCTCAACTTCCCAGAGTAGTGGGATTAGAAATTTACACCATTGTTTCCAGCATTCTGATTTTTTCCTCATTCTTTTCCTCTTCATTTCAGGCTGGAAGTTTAAACTGACCTATCATCAAGCTCACTGATTTTTCCTCACCTATGTCCAGTGTATTGATGGCTCCATCCTAGTCATTGCTTATCTTTATTACAATAATTATAATTCCCAGCATTTTCCCTTATTATTTCTTATATTTTTGATCTCCCTGATTATGTTAACTACTGGTTCTTGCATATTATCTTTTTTTTTACATTATCACCTTCAATATATGAATGAGAATTATATATATTCTTCAAAACTGCAATTTAAAATTTGATTTATGATTTTAATTTGAGTCTTGGTTAATATATTATTAGTTACATATTCAATAATAAAAATCATGAAGTATTTTTTCTGAGAGTGCAGTGCTATAAAAATTCTATAAAAGCTGAAGTTTTGTTCACATTATTATTTGTTTAAAAATTTTTAAACAAAATTTTGTATTTACTTATTGATTCTGAGATTCATGGATTTCCCCCAGATGATCTTTTTGTTTGTTCTGCTCTAATTTTTGTGTCTTGTATTACCTTCAGTTTTTCAAATTAATCAGTTTTATACAAATATTCTACATACACAAAAATTAGCTGTTTCTTCCAGAAAGTTTGATGTTTTTATTTACAAAAATATATTTTTACTAAAAAAAAAAAAAATTTAATTCCAGTACCTATGCTATATCTGTGTCTGACGCTTCTTGTTGTTTTTTTTTTTTCTTTTTGGACTGCGTTTTTCAATACCCTTTTAATTCTCTGTAATTTTTTATAGAAAGATATGATATATGAAGTTTAGGAAGTCAGTTAAGTGGTCTTTTACTGTAAGGATTTGTATTAATTAGGCTAGGAATTAGGCTGTATTTCATGTGTTTTGTAGCTACTGGTGCCAGAGATTTCAACTTATTCTAATGCTTCTAATTCTAATTATTCTTATTCTGTTCTTTTTGTCTCCCTTTATACTTTGTGATTCTCAAAGAGAATCTATATTTTGAAGTTCTTTCAGCTATAATCTACATTTTTGATATCAGAACCCTCTTTGTATGACAATAAAATGGGGTCAAAATGAGTTTTCTACAATGTTGTCATTAAATTAGTCTTTAGTGTACTTATTTTCATTGGTTTTGACTTTCACAAGTAGTATTGCTAAGCTTTTTTTGTTGTTGTTTCCTTTTGTCTCCTCAATTGAAAAGGAAAGCTAAAGAAAGATAAAAAACACAGGTAAAGTATTTTCTTCTATAGAATTAAGCCTTACTATGAAGAAAACTCTGGCCATATTTTACAGATTCTTCTTTGCCTCCCCCTGCCGAAACTTATGACTTTTCTTTGTTCTTTATTATGAAAACAAAACAGTAGTGGTTGTTTTTGAGGTAAAATAGAAGTGTGGGGATACCGAGGATCCTTTTAGTTATGCTACTGCACTCTTGGTCTCCATTGTTATTTAAGTTTCTGCGAGATTATGACTTCCGCAAAGCCTGTTAGAGATAAGCTTTTTTGGCTTTGACTTTGTGTATGTTTCTGTTCTCCAGATTTCATAGTAGCAAATTTGTGTTCTGCAATTTTAGCCTTATTTAATGGTGAAAGAGCAGTAGTTTGTTTTTAATTTATTTAGCTTTTCTTTTGTTCTATGTACAGGAGGGATACCTTATAAGAACTTATTGAAGATAAAACCAGTAATCCCAATATTCACTGTATATCTATTGACTATCAGTGTGAAGATGGGAAAGTCTCCAGGAAAGGGGGAGAGGGAATTGTAGGAGGGGATGGTGAAGTGAAAATGATTAAGATGTGATATGTTTATATGTATGGCAATGCCCAAATATGAATATTGTATAATTATTATGTATCATAAAGATACACCAACAATAGAAACCTGTGAGTGAGTGAGTTTGTAGGAAAGAATAAGCATACTCATTTGAAATAAGGTAATTTTATTCCTGATTCTCATGTATTTTCATATATTTGTGCAAATGGTCCTAGCAGCAATTGAACAATTGGGAAAATGAACAATTGAGATGCCATCAGAAGATAGAACAGAAAACTATATTCATCCTTGATATTTCGCATTTACCAATGGCATCACCTCAATTTTACATCCATCAGTAAATCATAGTAATTTTATCCTTAAAATATCAAATCTAAACATTTTACCTATATCCAGAGCAAGAATTCTTGTCCATACTACCATCATTTTAACCTTCCACTAGACTAGTAGTGTATCAACTTATGCACCTGCATCCTCACTAACCACCACTCCACGCATATTTTATGAGTATGATATTTTCAAAACACAAGTATGATAATTTCTGAAGCACACACATAGACATTATATGTCATTCAATAATTTTATCATATTGTTAGGATATATTCAAATGTCCTTAACATATTCTACAAAGCTCTACATGGTAAGCACCTTAATTTTCTAATTAATCTCTCAAAATTTTATTCTCAAACTCTATGCTGCAGGACACATCGGTCTTTATATTTTATATGCTGTTTCCTTGTTTCCTATCTGCCTTCACTGAATACATATATAAGCTGTACTATGTCATTGTCTCTGCCCCTTTTTTCCCCTCCTCATCACTAGTCAATCAATGGATTAATTTTGACTTGTCTTTAAAGACCTTTTGACCAAATAAGAAACCCCTATTACATTTCTGTAGTACAATAGAGTTCTCCTGCATGCTCTTATTATAGGGACAATTTTCTCTCCATTATATGGCTGTTTGTAAGGATAGTAACTGTGCATGGATGTTTTCCTCATCTTTTATTCCAAATACCTTGCACAGGGTTTTGTACATTGAAGTTTATCAATAAATACAAATTGAACAAATAAATACATTAATGAATAAATAAAACAAATCTTTTTGCTCTTTCATGAAGGCTAGGGGACTCATAACACAGGTGAAAACCTGGAAAATTAAAATATTAAGTGACTTCTTGAAGATTTAAACAATATCAAGCATATTAACTCTGTACTATAGTCAATTTTACTTATAAATTGTTTAAAGAAAGGGATATTTATAATTGTTTTACTTAAGGTCTTTTAATTTCAACATGGCCTGGTACTCAATAGTGTCTAAATATGTACTTGTGACTGACATGACACTTTGAAGTATGAACTCTTTGTCTACCTCAAAAGTTTCTGAATGACATTATAATGAAACTGAGACCAGAAGCATAACCTAGGAATCTTTACGTAAGTTACAAATAAAAAATGAATTACAGGGCTGGGAATTTAGCTCAGTGGTGCTGCTGCCTACCTCACAAGTGCAAGGTCCTGAGTTAGAACCCCAGTACAAAAAAAAAAATTAAAAGCAAATTTCCTGGAACTTTTCAGCAATGACCACTTAGGCTTGATTTTCAATTTGTAGTTTTTATGGAGAACTTTTAATATATAGCAATATTCTTCATTGTATGTCTTCATAGATTTTTTACATATGTTTAGACCCATGCATCCACAGCCCATGTCAACATATAGAATACTTTCAGTAAGCCAAATGCTTTTCTCATATTCCTTTCCAGTCCAAATTCCTCCAACAGATCTATTCAGGTGTTTTTGAATTACACCTGAATGTTGCCATTCTGGAGGCATTCTTTGTGTCTGTCCATTTTTACTCATGAGTATGACAATAAGACCAGACCGTATCATTGCATGTATCAGTATTTCATTATTTAATTTTTAGACAGTATTCTATTATAGTAATAATTATTTATCCTACTGTTGATGAAGATAGAAATTGTTTTCAAATCTATTGTGAATTAAGCTGCTTTGAGTATTATGATTGTATATATCTATCTGTGAGTAAAGACACACATTCTCTGTAGATACATACCTAGGAATTGAAGCTACATGTTTACCTTTAATAGATACTGCCACAGAATTTTACAAAATGGTTTTATCATGTACATTTTCATGAGCAATATATGTGAGTTCTTGTTGCTGTATACATCCTTGCTAATATTTGGTGTCAGCTCTTATTTTCAATGTTAGTAATTTTGTCATGTGCATAGTAAAAGTGAGAGTTTAACTCTGAGTCCTTGATGACTTATAATGCATGGTACTCTTCAGTGTCACATATTTAAGTTAAATTGAGAAATATACAAACTTATTTTTAAAATCGATTGTTGTATATGTGGGGTTTTCTTCTTGTATTTAATTACAAACAGTAAATTTATTTACACAAGTATGAAATAAATTCTTTCTCCTTATTAGAAGTGAAATCAGATAATGTCAGAACAATACAAGGTCATTCTCCTCTTCATATTTGGTGAGTTATGTGACCTCTGGATATAATATGTTTTCTTTTATATTGATATAAGTTGTGGTACATAATAATGACATTATTTTTTGTAAATGTACATATATGTATGCATGTGTATATGTATGTATGTATATAAGTATGTGTAGTAAGGTGATCAATGTTAATACCCTTACCTCTACCTATATAACTTCCTTATCTATGCTTCTTTTGTTGGGCATCTAGGTTGCCTCCATAATGCCTATGGTTAATTATCCTGATATAAACGTGGGTATGAATGTGTCATTGTCATATGATGTCTTCAAATATTTCAGAAATATACCCAGAAAAGGTATGGCTTGGTCAAATGGAATTTCTATTTTTAGATTTTTGAGCTGTCTCCATACTGCTTTCCATAGTGGTTGTGCTAATTTACATTTCTGCCAACAATGTAGAAGGGTTCCATTCCCTCAATATCCTCACCAGCAGTTGTTGTTCTTCCTCATGTGTCTGAGTCCTCAATGATCAAATGAAATCTCACAGTTGTTTTGATTTGCATTTCCACAGTGAACAAAGATGTTGAGTGTTTTAGAGGACCAAATGGTGAAATTTTTTTCCCAATTCTGTAAGGTATATCTTCACTTTGTTAGTTGTTTCTTTTGCTGTGCAGAAGTTTTTAATTTGACATAATACTGTTTTTTGTTTCTTGGTGTTATTTCTTGTGCTATTAGAGTTGCATTCAGGGAATTCTATGTCTTCAAGAATTTTTCCTATTTTATCTCGCCAAAGTTCCAGTGGTTTTGTTTTTGTATGTAGGTTTTGACTCATTTTATTTGATTTTATTACAGGTGAGAGATGTGGATCTAGATTCATTCTTCTCCACACAAATAACTGAATTTCCCAGGATTACTTGTTAAAAAGGTTGTATTTCTCCAGCATATCTTTGTAGCATATTTGTCAAGTATCAGATAGATAAAGGTACATGGAGTTGCTCATGTGTATTCTATTCTACTCCATTCATCTACATTACTACTTTTGCCAGTATCATGCTGCTTTTGTTACTATAGCTTTGTATTATAATTTGAAATTCAGGATTATAATGCCACTCACTTTGCACTATTTGATCAGGGTTCCCTTGGCTATTCTGTGTCTTTTCTGGTTAGATGTAAATGTTATTATTTATTTTTAGCTCTCTTAAAAAAGTTGTTGACATTTTTATAGGAATTACATTGAATCTGTGTATAACTTTTGGCAGTATGGCCATTTTGTTGATATTGATTCTGCCTAAACATGAACAGAGGAAGAATCTCACTTTTTACTGACCTCTTCAATCCCTTTCTTCACAGTAATATAGTATACATTATAGAAGTCTTTCACCTCTTTGATTAGGTTGATTCCAAATATTGTTTTTGACACTACTGCAAATGGAATTGTATTCCTGATTTCTTTTTCAATGGTTTCATTGTTGGTGTACACAAATGCTGCTGACTTTGGGGGTTGAGTTTGTATCCTGCCATTTTTCTGAATTTGGTTATTAGCTTTGGTGATATTTTTGGGATCTTCCATATAATTGACCGTATCATCTGTCAATAAAGATAATCTGACTTGTTGTTTTCATGTTTGTATCCCTTTTGTTTTGTGTACTTAATTGCTTTGGCTAAAGTTTTAAGTACTAGTTTGAAGAGGAGTAGTGAGAGTAAACACATTTCTTTCATTTCTGATTTTAGAGGCAATGATTCATGATTTATCCTTTTTTTTCCTGGTACCAGGGTTCAAACTCAGGACCTTGCACTTGCAAAGCAGGTGCAGTGCCACAGAGTTAAATCCTCAGCCAAATTTCTCCTTTTTGTATGATGTTAGCAGTAGATTTGTCATAAGTAACTTTTATCAATTTGAGGTAAGATCCTTCTATACATATTTTGCTAGAGTTTCTAACCAGAGCACCTGTTGGATTTTGTCAGAGGCTTTCTATGAATCTACTGACCTGACCATGTCATTTTTTTCCTTAATGCAGTCTATACGGGTATTACATTTACTGATTAACACATATCACACCATCCTTGCATCCTTGGGATGACCTTGTCATGTGGCATGATCTGTTTAGTGTTTTTTTGCATTCTTTTTGTGAGTACAGTGGTACCTCAGATCATGAATGCTTTTGTTTGCAAACAATTTGGTTCAAAATCCTAAGCATTTGGCAACACATTGTCTTTGTTTGCATTGAATGACAAACACAATCTTGGCTATCTTTCCCACACAAACATATGTGAGGCAATATTTTTCAATATTGTAGAACAAATTATGTTCACAAACTGAGATAACATGGTGCATTATAAAGGATAATTACATCTAAATTCATCAAGGATATTGACCTCTCATTTTCATTTTTTGTTGAGCTCTTGACTGGTTTTTTAATGATAGTATTATGGGTTTCATAGAACGAGTTTAGCAGTATTATTTCTCTTTCATTTCATAGAAGACTTTGTGAGGTACTGACATTATATCTTCTCTGGAGTTCTCATAAAATTCAGCAGTTAATCCATTTGGCCACTGATTTTTCTCTCTTGGAATAGTTTTGTTACTGTTATGGTTTATATCTAGATGTTGTCCAAAGCATCATAAATTCTTAAGTAGAACTTTTGGGTAGTGATTAGATTATGGGTGTGTGGTACTCATCAATGGATCACTCTGCTGATGAGTTCATAGCTAAATGTTGTGTTCAGAGATGAAGCCTGTTTGGAGGAGTTGGGTCACTAGGGTTGCGGGTCGGGAAAGATCTATCTCTGCTCCTATTCCCTAGAGCTCTCTCTGCTTTTTTTGGGGGGGGGGTACTGGGGATCGAACTCGGGACCTTACGCTTGCAAGGCAGGTGCCGGAACCACTGACCTAAATCCCCGACCTTCTCTCTGCTTTTTGACTGCCATGCCATGAGCAAGTTTCCTCTACCACGCCACTGTGCTATGCCACTCTGCTTGGGAACCAGCCAACTATGGACTGGAACCTCTAAAAATTGTGAGCCATAATAAATCTTTCCTCCTTTAATTTGTGGGTGTTAGATATGTGTTCCAATAATGAAGAAAGTTACTGAGACATATTTTTATAACAGAGAAATAGGGATGTTACTGTGACAATACTTGAGCATTTGGTTCAGAATCTTTTAGAATTGGTTTGAAGGGGAAGCTTGGAAATGTTTTCAGACACCAACTAAAGAAGCTTTAGAATCCAGTAAGCTGAGCTTGATGGGAGATTCTGATTAGAGGTGAGTGAGAAGATGAGAATGAGCTGAAAACACGAACACCGGAAACTAGGCCTTTATTAGGGGATGGGGTGCTGGGCTGTCTCGAACAATGGCAAGAGCAGCACTCAGGGGCTGTCTAGGTGACCTCTTATATGGGCAAGGGGCATAAGGATCGGGACATAGTGGAGGTAGATGTTTGGCTGCAGCCAGAGGTGAGGTTTAAATCCATTGGCAAGTTTGAACTTCTCAGTGGGAAGGACTATAAGCAGGAGAGCTTCCAGGTGGGAAAGTTAGGTTATTGTTTCCCTGAGTGATTTATTATCTGCAGGGAAGAGGCATTTAGGAGGTAGGGCTGCCAGAGCCATTTTATCTAGCAGTGAACTCTATCAGCGAGAAGATCAAAATGCTGATAAAAATGCAGCCAGTAAAGACCAGGCTCTGCAGGTTTCAGTTGGGAACAAGCACTGCATTGATAGCTGGACTCCAGGCCATGTGTTTTATGCTTCATCAGAAAATTTGCCTCCATTTTCATCCTGCTCTGAGACAATGCGGGAGAATGAGATGAAGAGCAATAAACTAACCTGGTGGAAGAAATTTTAAGGCAGTCTAATGTTGAGGTGGTGACATGGCTACTGTTGGGAGTTTTTAGCCAGCTGTGCCTTGAGAATCAAGACCAAGCACCCCAGGAGAATGATTTAAAAAGTTTTGAGTTTGGCCAGAAAAGAGGCTCTGGTAAAATTGCAGCCTGCAAAGATGGAGCAAAGAACATGAACGTCAAAAGCATTAGCATTAAAAAGCCAAGTATTTTGGAACAGGTCAATAAAAGAATGGCCTGAGGGTATTGCAAGAACCAGGAGGACTTCACCCTTGCAGGCTCAAAATTGCAAAAGTGAAAGAAAGACTTTGCTCTGAGAAGTGATCTCCAGGGCATCCTGTTCCAGAATGGCCACAGCCTAGGGAATGGGAATTGATACCTTAGAATTCAGATCACTGTGATCAGCCATCCATGCACTCAAAGACCTCTGCAACCACGAGCAAGATGCAAAAGGGCTCAGCTATTGCTCCAGCTGGAAACAAATCTTGGTGTCATCCACATGGTGCTGATTTTAGGAGAATGCAAAATGCAAGAGTTGTGAAGGTCAGGAAGGCTTCCATCTGTGTTTCAGAAAAAAAAGCCTGGAACACCAGGCAGTGTGCCCCTGAGAGGGAAATGTGTGAATCTATGAGTGTGAAGCTGAAAGTGCAGTGTAGGCCCCAGCATGCTGGAAAAGCCAAAAACATGGAATGTTTGAGAGAAGCCACAAGTACTGAACACAACCCACCCAAGAGAGAGGGCTACAACCACTGGCAGTGCCATAGGGGCAGGTCCACCTAAGCACTTTGGAGTTCACATATTGCCACAAATTATTCTGGGTACTGGACTTGGAACTAAGGGATTTAATGTAGTTCAGTTTTGCTTTGGTCCAATTCCTTTCTATCCCTCTATTTCTACCTTTTGTAATGGGAATGTTTATCCTGTATGTTGGAAGTGTTTAACTTTCTTTTCATCTCTGCAGGGATTTGCAGCTAAAAGTTTGCCTCAAAGCTCAGAAAAGACATTGGGCTTGGACTTTTCAGAAATGCTGAAACTATTAGGAATTTACCAACTCTTAGTGATGGACTAAATGTGTTTAATATAAAGGAATGCACATGAATCTTTTGGGAACCAGGGGCAGAATGTTAGTTCATATGTAGATGTCCCCAAAGCCTCATGCATACATAGACGGGGCTTTCAGTAGCTAATTTGATGGTGGGGGCATGATAATTATACATGGAGTAGGTCCACTGATGAGTTTTTATCTAAATGTGATTTTGGTAGGTTAAGCATGGTTGAAAGAGGTGAGTCACTGGCGGCGTGGCCTGAAAGGATCTATGTCTCTTCCTGATCCCTCTCTGCTTCTTTACTCCCATACCATAAGCAAGTCTCTTCTTCCATGCCTCTCTGCCATATATCACTTTTTTGGAGCTAGCCAACTATAGACTAAAAGCTCTAAAAACTGTGAGCCATAATAAGCCTTCCCTCCTTTAATTTGAGGATGTCAAGTATTGTGTCCCAACAATGAAGAAAGTAGCTAAGACCATTATGATTTTAGTTTTATTCCTTGTGATTGGTCTGTTCAGGGTACAGTGGTGCCTTGGTTCCTGAATTTAATTCATTTCATGATTTTGAAAAAGATGGCCACATTCATGTTAGAGCAGGAAATATGTCAGTAATCATGTTTGTCATACTATGCAGAGTTCACAAACAAAATTAAAATTTTGCCAAATGCTTGTTTGTGAATCAAATTGTTTGCAAACAAAAGCATTCTTGAACCACTGAAGTAGCATTGTGTTCATTCATTTATATATTTATTTATTTATTTATTTATTTATTGTGTTTTTGGGGGACAGAATCTTGCTATGTAGTCTAAGCTGGCCTTGAAATCACTATGTACCCCAGGCTCACCTTGAACTTGTGGCGATCCTCCTGCCTCAGCCTCTTGAGTGCTAGGATCGGGGTATTTATATGTTCTTTGTTCAACATTTTCAAGTCATCTCTGTCTAGGAATTTTACACTTTCTTCCAGATATTCTAATTTTTATTGGAATATTAGTTTTCTAAATCATTTCTTATAATCCTCTGTACTTCAGAGGGGTATGCTGTAACTTTGATTTATTACTTCTACTTCCACTAATATGAGTCTTTTTCTTAAATTTGGCTATGGGATTATTAGTCTTATGTCCTCAAGAAGCCAACTTTTTATTTACTGATTTTTTTCTAATTATTTTTCTCAAAGTTTCATTGATTTCTGCTCTGATTTTTATAATTTCTTTCCTAATACAAGTTTTGGATTTGGATTGCTCTTGATTTTCTAGGATCTTCAGATGTCTCATTTGGTTATTTATTTGGTAATGCTCTGTGTTTCTAATTTAGGCAGTGAGAGCTACTATCTTTGCTCTTAAAACTGCTTTCACTGTATCCCAACTCATTCTGAAATATTGTGTTGACATTTTGATCCTAGAAATTTTAAATTTTCTTTCCTAATTTGATCTATTAATTATTCAAAAATATTTAATCTCCACTTATTTGTGTAGCTTCTGTGGTTTCTTTTGCTATTGATTGCAAGTTTCATTCTATGGTCTGACAAGATGCAAGAATTATTTCAAATATTTTACTTTTGTTTTATGACTTAAGATATGGTCTATTTTGGATAAAATACCATGGTCTGCTGAAAAGAGCGTGTATTGTGTTTGTCAATGAAATACTCTGTTGATACTTACAGACAGCATTTGTTCGATATTGTGGTTCAACACTGATATTTCTTAGCTGATTTTATTTTCTGACTGACCTATTTGTGTTGGTGTGGTATTGATGTCCTCCACTAGGACTGTATTGTTGTTTCTGTCCTTTTGAGTAGTTTTTTAAAATGAAATTGGGTGCATCAAAAATTGGTGCTTCTGCATTTACAATCATTGCCGCTCCCAGCTGATTGTTTCCTTTACCAGTGTGTAGTGACCTTCTTTCTCTTTTGAGTAATTTTGGGTTGAGATTCACTTTCTCTCAAGATAGAAAACCTACGCTTGTTTGATATGGGGCTCCTATTTCATGGAGTAACATATTTTATCCTTTCAGTTTTAGGTTGTATGTTTTTTTATGAATGAGGTATTCTCTTGTAGGCAACTTAAAGTTTTGCTTTGGGATCTAATCTGCCAGACTTTGTCTCTTGACAGGGAAGTTAAAACTATTTACAATAAATGTAATTATTTAAATGTATTTAGTGACTCCTCTCAGTTTATTACTTTTCCATTGATGATTTTTTAAAATTTTCCCCTTTATTAAGGGGAAAAGGTATTATTTCCTTTGGGTTCTTTGGTGATTTTCATCTCATTCTATCTATTTAGCATTTTTTGAGTATTTCTGCAAAGCTGCTTGGTGGGCATGAATTCCTTTGGATTGTCTTTTTTGTGGAATTTTTTTTTATTTCTGTAGATTTTGAAGAATCAGGGTTGGGAATTATTTTCTTTTAGGGCTTAAAAAACTTTTTTCCAAGCTCTCCTTATATTTAAGGTTTGTATTAAAAATCTCTTATTCTGTTCATCTTGCCTTTATAAATTACTTGATGTTTTTCTCTATCAAATTTTAGTATTCTTTTTTCTGATTTTCTGATAGTTCACTGTGATGTGTTCTGAAGAGTTTTTTTTTCTATGATCATTTCTATTTGGGGTTTTAAGTGCCTCATTGATCATTTACCTGAATATTGATTTCACTCTCTAGATTTGGAAAATCTTCTTCAATGATTTTGTGGGTAAATTTTTGTATCTGTATTTTCATGTTCTAAACCTCCTTAGATCTTATTATTCTTAGTTTTTCTTTTTAGAGTCATCTCATACCTCTTGGCATCTTGTTTTGGGGGTATCATGAGTAAATTACCCACTACGTCAACTTTGTCTTCAGTTTCTGAATATGTCTTTTCTGATTGGCCATGCCTATTGTCAAAAATTTCAGTTCAGTTTTTCATTTCCAAGATTTCTGCTTGTTTCCTTTTTTCGATTTTTAAATCTTTACTAAAGTGATCATTTATATCCTGCATTTCCTTACTTAAATCCTTCAGCTATCTTCAAGTTCAGTAATCATATTAACTGAATAATTTAACTGTTTATATACATCTTCTTTGAGCTCATTGAAAATCTTAGTACTTGCTTTCTGCATCTGTTTATTGATCTTGAATTCCATATCTTTGATTATTTTAACTATGTTTTGAGCTTTTTTGGAAACATATCTGTTTCAGTGCCCATGAACTCAGCTTTTTGGGAGTTGTGAACTTTTGAAGGCATCTTCTTACATTTTTTTAATGATTCTTGTGTTTTTTTGTGTTGAACATTGTAGATAATTTGGGATAAAAGTCTCTGCTGTTATAGTAGACATATATTTAATGTGTGGGTTTTTCCTTATGATATGCCCTTGGCTTTCAGTATAAGTCATTTTCCAACTCTTCTTCCACCTTTTTAAGGAAATCGCTTTAGACTCTATCATTGTTTTGTGAAAAGAGAAAAATCATACATAAAACCAACATTCAAAGAACCAAATTATAACAATTATAAGAACAACATTCAAAGAACCAATCATATCTCAGCATTTAATTTAAGACTTGTGTAAACACTTATACCACTCTCCATAACACAGGAAATTAAAGGAATAATACTGATAAAGTATAGGGTGAGAGCTAGGAAAGAAAAAATGTGGGCAGGACATAATAAAACAAAATAATGCAAAATAAAAATTTTAAAATAGGAGAGAAACAAGAAAATGGATTATGATGGCATTGTTATTATTTTTTTTCATGGACTAGAGGTGGTAAGAACAGGCAGTTCAAAAATTTATGTGAAGAGGCAAGGAGGAACAAAAGACAAAAAAAAAAAAAAGGAAAAGAATTGGAAAACTTGACAGCAAAGTGTTTATGTGTTTTGGAAGCAATTATTTTCCTATCTCCCCCTTCAAAAACCCACACAGAAATTACAACATTAATCCACACCCATACACAGTTGCATAGTCACTTAAGCCTTTCACCTACACTTTGAGTATCAGGAGTTTTGAGATAGAGTCTCAAATTTGTTTCATGTGCAGTCTTCAGGTAGGTTTCAGGGGATAGCCAGTTCCAACCCTGCTGTTTTTAGCCCTCTGGGTTCTGGATCCTCAATTTTTTTCAAGATGCTTGCTGGAGCATTTAGTTGGCTCCTTCAGTGAGCTTCAGCATAGAGTTTCACCAAGAACTTTCAGACAGCTGCCCCTTGTCTTTTTCACAGAGTCTCTGGAACTATCTTTCCCTTTTTTCAGCTCTCTCAGCTCTATGATTTTGGTATCATCCAGGAAGTTCAGAGGAGGTTTTTTTCAGTTAGTGCAGTCCTTTTGTTTTTTTGTGCTTTTTAAATCTCCTTTCTAGGTTACAGGCCCTAATTGCCCCAACCCTCTGCATTTAGTTAGTTGTGGCATTTTCAAGCCCAGAACTTGAAAGATAGGAATCTCAACCCTTATCCTGCCACATGAGCAATGGGGAATAGAGGAAGTACCCAGCTACAGTTGCCCCTACTTTCTACCCCTGAAAGATTTAACATTTCACAGATAGCTAGAACTCTGAGCCTGCACTGGGCTCCACACTCCTGAATCAGGACCTGTTTGATATTATTGTCGTAGATTCTGAGCTGTGTCCTGGCAGAAAGACTGTAGGGTTCCACTGGGGATAGGGAACAATGGCTTTTTGAGTAAGTGCCAGACTGCAGCCACCCATGGCCTTCTTTCCATGACAGTTTTGTGCATTGCAATGCAAAATGGCTAAATGTCTGCCTGTCTCCAGAGTTGGGCTGGGATCCGCACTAGTGATTTGGTAGACTCTTTGCTAATACTGTAACAGATTCTGTCCCAACTGGGAATCTGCATGGCTCAGCTACTCTGAACAGTAGCATCTCCAGACCTAGGCTGAGTGAGTACTGGAGGGTTTTTTGTGACTTCATTTCTTATTCTAGCTTTTCCATGTTCTGTATTCAATCTGATAAGTATCCTGTTCAGGGTATAATCTGGTGGTTGGTATTTCTACCAACTCTGACCTTGATGCATACCACAGAGCACTCTGTGGATGCTTCATCTGCTATGTTTCCATGACGATCATCACTAAGTGAATCCATAACAATATTCTTTCCCAAATCCAAGTAATACAATTATCCAACATGTCTTATTAAAGCATTAATCTTTTCCCATTGATTTGAAATGCCATTCTATGGACTTTTTAATTCTTACACATTGATCTATGTGTTTATTTTGTGTCAATAAAATGCTATTTTAATACATGCTACTTTGCAATAAATATTGATGTACAGAAAAGTATCTCACCACTATCTTTGTTTCTATTTTTTAAAACTACATTTGCTACCCTTACATATTTACCATATATATCACGTGCTGTTGAATGCCTACTCACTTACCAATCTCCCTTTCCTCCTTCTTAAAAGAGCATGAATTTTAACCAGCAGTCTCCCTTATTCTATATAGTCATGTGCTTCAGAGGAGTATGACATTCTCCAGCTCTGTATATTTGATTCTAATCTGTTTAACCTCATCAGACTAATCCAATTTGTCTTGATAAATATTAGGCTAAGAATGCTCATATGGTTATTCTGAGAATGGTTTCCTCACTTCTAAAATGTAAAAAAGGACATAGCTATCATCTCTTCGTCTGTACATTCTTTTATCTGAAACTGCTGAACCCATATTACAACCACCTGGAAGTGTAGCTACTGCCAAAATTTTCAGAAGAAAGAGATTAGGTCTTTGATGACATTGGTAAGACAACAACTGTATCCTAGGGGCTGGGGATTTAGCTCAGTGGTTTCGCCACCTGCTGCGCAAGCGCAAGGACCCAAGTTCAATCCCCGGTACCAAAAAACCCAAAAAACAACTGTATCCTGTTTGGAATCAGCATATTTTCTAGACTTTTAGATATATTACATATTGTTTTACTTGCTTTTTGAACCACTTTGAAAAAGATTTTGTATTTTTAGAAGATGAAAACATCCTATATGATCCATTGGTCCATATGGACATTAGATATAACTTGTCAATTTCTTGGGAAAATATTGTTGAGTTTGTAGTTGCCTGTGCATTGTATTGATTGACAGGAAGAATCTACATTTTAAAATGTAAATATGCTTACAATTTCTGGTCTGGAATGTAAGGAGGTTGTAAATTATCACTGCTATCCATATAACAAGAAAAAGTTGAACAGATTGAATATCAGCACTCTTGTTCATTGGAGAACTGATGCCAAAGGCAAGCTGATGCTCCAAAAAGCAGGGAGAGATAAGGAAATATGGAGAAGTGCAACTTACATCAGAAATCCAAGAGCAGAAACCAATAGCAGTACAGGAAAATAAAGTGTAATTGATGAATTGACAAGTTTAAGAGTGAAAATTTCTAGAAGAACCAAGCTTAGGCGACCCCCCCCCCACACACTTTTGTGAATTTTACCTCCAGGAGCCCTATGAGGGTCTCAAAGAAAAGACTGAAGAAAAAAAAATTCCCTTATGCTTTCAGCAAGAGAAGGACAAAGTCAGTATATTGAAATATGCCAAAATAAGTCTATTTTTAACCAAGGCCTACTCTCAGAAGAAATTATTTAATCAAAGCATAACTGAATTGGTTTTTCATCAGACTCTAGCTGCCCTGGAGAAAAGAAATATCCCAATGTAGAACCCTCTAGCCCATTTGTCTTAACTATCCGGAGAACAGAAACATTTGTGAAAGTCACAGGTAGGGATCTGATTCATTTAAACATTGAAACTTGAACATAGGACTATAAAATGCTCTCCACTTCCCCCACACACACACCATGCCACCACATCAATGGGATGGATTCCTCTGTGATGATAGGGGAATACAGTGAAAAGAATTGTACGTCTCAGGCTTTATTTAAGAAGTTTCTAGGAAATATCAAAGGAAAAGAAATAAATCCAATGACCACAGAGGAAATATTAGCCTCTGACACCTGCAGTAAACAGTAAACACAGCCAAATCCCTGGAAAGAGAAGCCAATTACTAAAGGCTTATTTAGCTCCATTCCTCTTACTTGGAATATCATGTCTGGTCTCAAATAAAAAGTTACAGGGTACACTTGTAAAAGGCAAAGCCCTTAGTTTGAGAAGACAGATCAAAATCAACCATCAGAATGAGACTTACATATGACAGAAATGTTGAAAGTATCATAGCAGAAATTTCAAACAACTAATTTATATGCTAATTATTTTAACAGAACAAGTGGACAACATGAATCAGCAGTTGGGTGATATAAGCAGAGAGAAGAAAACTCTAAAAAAGAATCAAAAGGAAATTATAGAAATAAAATACTATAACAAAAATGAAGTATATGTATGATTTGTTCGTAATTGAGCCCCCTCTGCTCATTAATTTAAAAATATTTAAGAAATAGTTTAGAAGAAAGCTTTTTGGAATTTCCCCTATCATTTGAATCTTCAAAGATTAATATATAAGCACATGATGGAAGTTTTTAAGTGCAGAGTAAGACTTAGAGCCCTTATAACAGCTATTTGTTGATTTAATAAAAATTGTTTTTCATTAGCAAGATCATTCATCAGTGTGAAGTACTAGAAGCAAATGACGTTTCAGGCCAAAAAGTTACCTGAGGAAAGAGTAGGTGTAAATACACTGAGGGGAAATTTTCTTGAACATGGAGCCAATGTGTCTGGACTTTTGAGGAGGAAGATAATAAGGAGATGAGATTAAAGCCATGAGCTTTAATCCATAGAACACTAAAAGCCATAAAGTGGACCTTGGGTTTTATTTATGTGGGGCAGTCAGTCGGTGGAGTGCTTTAATTACACCTTTGAACATGAGGCTAATGTTTTAAACCAGAAATAATTATAATTTGATTTTGTTACAAGAGGGTATCTTATGCTACTCTGATAAGAATAAATTTTAAAAACTAGGATAAAAGTAGGACATCAATTAGGAGACTGTTACAGTAACTCTGGCAATAAATGATGGTAGCTTGGTCTTTGGGTTTCTAATTTCAATAGCTTTACCCATGGTCTCTAAATACTTCTACTGTTTTCCTTAAAATGGGAAGCAGGTATCTACAGCTCAGAGACTGATTGGTCTGAATAACTTTGCAGAGATAACCAGGTAATTACCATGTTAGTTTTCCTTAAATCCTCTTCTGCTTCTGGGTTCTTCTATCTCCAAATATAAACCACCTTTGGTATTGATCTTCCATTTCTGATGGCATAATATTTTCATGTTTAACCTTAACTGACTCTTGTTTTTGAGATTCTGTCTTCCCTCTGAGGCTTATCGTCCAATTTCCATTTTTCAGTGATCCTTCATGGGTTTGATCTCTTTCACTCTCTGTCTCTCTCTCTATATATATATATGTATATATATATACACATATATATGTATATATACACATATATGTGTAGATATATATGTGTGTGTACGTGAGTATATATATGTATGTGTATAATACATGTATTTTAATTATACATATGATTTTTGTGAGTGTGGTGTCAAAAAGGAAAAAAGTCTTTGTACTTAACCAAACATATTAAGCTGAATGGTGAATGTTTAAATTTTAAATAAATGGTTTATTGAGCAAAATATCTCATATATGAAATTCCAGGGTTCCCACAGATATTTTATAAACATATTTTTAGTGACCAGTTCATGCTTTTTTGTGACATTTGATGCTTAGAAAAATTTAGTTATTGGGCCAGGGATTTAGCTCAGTGGTTCGCCCACCTGCCTTGAAAGCGCTAGGACCCAAGTTCGATCCCTGGTACCCCCCCCAAAAAAAAGAAATTTTAGTTACTTGATTTTGATATTAAACCTTGAGACTCTGTCTCAAGGTACTGTACCCATTCTACAGAAAGATTCTGTAGGAGGTACAGAAAAGAATAGAGAAGTTAAATCTGGCTAGAGCAAATATGTATCTGGAAAAATTATAATTTAATAAATATGTGATCTCCATCAACATTTCTCAAATGTTTTAGCTAGAAAGATATCATCCTTCTGTGTGAATAAAAGACCATTCAGCCAGATAACAATTTTCCCATTCTATTAAAAGTTGCTTGTCATAAGAAATGGGAAGAATTTTGCTGCTTTTTCTAACACCACATCAAGAAGATGATATCTATTGGTAATTAAGTTCTAAAATCTGCCAGTATCATATTATATTATTGTTAATAGAAATCCATCTGCAGATCCCTCACATCACTTATGAAGAATTACTAGTCTACACAAAACCAGACTGGGAAAAAGATATATTGCTGGAAACAATAGTGGAAATAAATACTGAGTGGACATGTTTAAGAATATGACACACTATAATAATATTATTTTAAACATGATTCTATTTTATTATAATCTCAAAACACTAATAAAACACATATATAGTCACAACTAAGAAAGAACACATTCCAAGGAAGTGCCATTCTCCTTGGAATCAATAAAAATGACATCTTTATATAGATTCAAGCCTAATAATCATAAAATGCTCTTTGTCTTGAACAAGTTGAAGTACTATAATAAAATACCTTACAGTGGGTAATTTATAAACAATGTAGGTGTATTACGTACAGCTCTGGTGACTGGGAACTCCAAGATAAATGTGCCAATAGCTTTTATGTCTGTCATGGGGTGATTTCTCTTAGATGACAATTTCTGTGTCCTCACATGGTGAAACGTTATACAAACACTATTCACAGTAGTGAAGGCCTCACCTAGTGGCCCCATCTCTTATTATCTTATCAGACACTGTGTTTCACTGTATGAACTTTGAGTGGATATCGATATTGAGACCATAGTACTTCCTGAGCATTAACTTTTCCCCTTCTTTCCTTTTCTCTTGTTCCTTCCCTCTTCTATTTCTTGTTTCCTTTCTATCGTCAAACATAATTCATCAATCTTTATAGCATAATCCTAATTGAAGGACTGTTCTACTAGTCCTTGAATAGTCTCATCCCATAAAATATAACCTGACTCATATTAAATCTCCTTATTCTTTCATGATAATCTAGCACCCTTCTCAGAATTTTAAGAAATATGTAAGAATAGTTTAAAAAAGAAGAGGGTTTTTTGGAATTTTCCCCATTATTTGAATCTCACGAGGATTAATTAGGAGGAGATGGAAGCTTTTGTTGTAAGAATAGAATAAGACTTAGAGCAGTGCTGGTGAATCTATGGTGCGAGTGCCACAATAGGGTGTTTGCATCATTGAAAGCTCTAAAAGGTTTGCCATCACTGACCTGGAGCCTTTATAACAACTATTTGTTGATTTAATAGAAATTGTGTTTCACTAGCAGGGTCATTCATCAGCATGAAGCACTAGTAGCAATGTACACAGGAAAATCAATTTTCCAGAAGACTCAGAACTTACCATAAGTCTTATGTTTTAAAGTCAAGAAATTCAGTTTGGTTGCTGAAGAGTAAAAAGGAAGAATAAAAATGGGCATTTTAAACCAAAGCACATATCATCATCATGCTGCATCAGGTTTTATCATTCAAAGCAATTTAACAGATTTTATTGCTTTAGTAACCTTTTCATAGCAGAAATAAATCATCTGGATTTTAGAAAATCTGAAACAACTTGTATTTCAGCTGAACCTTATGAATGTGACTCATCATCATTGTCATCATCCTTGTCATAATCATCACAATTATTCAGTACTTTAAGTAATCATTGAGTTTAAAAGTGATATTTCATTACTTTCAAGACCATAATACAGCAAGATAATATTTTATTTAATTACTCATTCATTATGATTTTTATACTCATTTTGTACCCAATAATTTTTCTTCCACATTTAGTATTAGGGTAGGGCATACTGCAGGTCAAATTTATATCTCATATAAAGCCCTCATTACCACCAGATAGTCTGTGTATCCCTTCTATACATCCTTCTATGTAGCTATTTGAGAAAATGGTAGCTGAAATAAAGAAATGTCGAGTGGATCTCTATACCTCCTAAATGAATGAGATTGACCAGTGACTACCTTGAAAGACTTTGGGATGGGGGCAGTTACTCATATAGGTGCTGGTTAGGATGCACGGGCTATGAGTATAAGGTCATTTTGGATGGCATCTAGGGGAAGAAAATCTGGTTTTTGTTAGGACATTTGAAGAGGGGTAATACTTAGGTATTACTCCTGTTTTACTAAAGGCTGATTCTACAATATACTGACTATGCAACAACCTAGAAGTAAAAAAATTTGAAGCAATGTAACTTCAAACATTGAAATTAAGTTACCAATACTTTTGCAATGACCAACAATATCCTGCAGAGTAAATCACACTCATACAATTTTGATTTTAATTTTACAGATAATAAAACTGAGGATCAAGGGAGAAAGAAATTCATTTAAGGTTATCTAGGCATGAAGTTGAGATGCATGACTAAAAGCCAGGTCCTAGAAATCCCACTCATGAGAATTGTCCTGACATCATTGATGGTTTCTTCAACCAGCAAAAGATGGGCTAAAGTGCCAAAGGTTAATACCATTTTTTAACCTATGTTTTTCCAGAATCCTAGGAAATAATAGAACTAGGCAGAATAGAACTTAACATTTTTGACTAAATTATATTTTACCTCTGAAATCATTTGCCTCCTTTACACATGAAACACTATCCCCTAGAGATTAGGGTAGTACTATTGACAATTCTATTACTTGAAAAACTACTCTGGTCTCTTATTGATGGTGTTTGTTTGGTTGTTTGTCTGCAGCACTGGTGACTGAACCCAGGCCCTTGCACATGTTAAGCAAGTGTTCTACCACTCAGCACTTCAGCCCTTTTAAAATTTTATTTTGATACAAGGTCTTGCTGAGTTGAGTAGGCTTCTCTTGAAATCACAAGGCTATTGAGTCAGCCTACTAAGAAACTGTAATTATAGGTATGTGTCACCACCTCTGGCTTCTTGTAGATGGTCTTAATGATTTAAATGTACTTAGGTAACATTTTTCTCTCTGTCTTTGGAATATTCAGTTTTGCCCTTTCAAGTGCAGTAGTAGTACCTGTTGTTGTTCCCATTTCACAAGTTGATTTCTAAGTCCCTAATAGTGACATCATACTCAAGGCCACACGGGCAGTAAATATTAGAGCAGCGACAGGGACTACATTTTAGATCCTACTGCTAAAATGCTTTGAATTCTTTATTTTTGATTTTGAATACATCTCAGAGTTGCATTCGATGGAGACTAAGATTAGCTTTTATGAAAATAAATGAATTAAAATCTCCATGAGTTGTGTATACGCTTCATAATTAAAGTACCTGTGATTGTCAGTAAAAAGGCATGAACTTTTAACTCAAACACTATAGTGGAAAATAAACTGACAACAAAAAGTTCTATGTATAGGAACAAAATATTCTCTGAGATAGGAAACACTGACTACCCAAAGGAAACAAAACGAAATAAAGATCTAATGTTATTTTCTACAAATTCTTTGGAAAACTCAATCCACTGGTGAAGTAGCCTTTTGTTTTGTGGAATTATGAGATATTCATCCTTCATGAATTATTCAGAACCAAATATTGAGATTCAATAAGAAATGTGTGCCCATTTGTGTAAAGGAATCTCCAGGAGACAACTGAGTATTAAACTTAGTTCTTGTGATAGAAGTGTATTCTGAAACAGGATAGCTTTGTTCACTGAAAGAAAATTAAATTTTATTTAATTTCAAATAGGAGTAGTAAATATTTCATATTTTTTCATATTTTGAAATTGGTAGCATGCCTGCAAATAAAAAATTAGTAACATGAAAATTTTTATTGTTTATCTTGGATTTCATTTTATGGAAACTGAGGGTCTTGAGGATTATAAGAACTAAATTTTCCCAATGTGTTCCCATCAAGCATCTGTAAGAAGGAAGTTGTTTATTGATGGGAATATGATAAGATGTTTTCTTCTGTAGAAATTATCTGCTTTTAAGGTCTGAAAATTTGGTTTTGTTTTCTGCATCCTATGTGATGCTGTGTTCATGCTGGGAATCCAATCTATTGTTCTGATCTCAACAACAAAGGGAAATTTCTCTTCAGTCTCATCTCACTTCAGTTTGTCCATCCTTGCTAATATGACTTGACTTGAACTTTCCAAACTTTTGTCTTTCACAAAGTGTTGCTGTATTTTTATGCCCTCTCCCCCCACACACCTACCTCTACAAAATCCATTATAATTCCATGTATTAGTCAGCCTTCTCATTTTGGGGACACAATACTGATCACCCACACTTAAAGAAAGAGAGCTAAATAGATGCACATTGAGGCTATACTCTTAAGTGAAATAAATAGGACACAAGTGTAAATACCAAATAGTTCCTCTGGTGTGAAAAACTAAAAGTGTAAATAAGGTTCAAATGGTATAATTGATAATGCGAACTAGGAAGTAAAGGTCTAAAGGAGTAGGGGAAGTGAGAAGGGTAGGGGAAAGGAAAGAAGGGGAAAATATGACAAAAGGAAAAAATGGAAACAAAGTCTCTGTAAATAGGGAAGGGTGGAAGGGGTGAAGGGATGGCAGGGACATGGGGAAAAAATAAGAACTAAGATACACCATGTAAAGGTACAAGATCCCAACGAGGAATGTAACTGTATTTTATACCTCAAATGTACCAATAAACTTAATGAAAAAAATAAAAAGAAAGAAAGAGAGTCAACATATGGCTCATGATTTTGGGGATTCAGTCCAGAGTCAGCTAGGTACAAGGCCAAATCATCATGGCAGAAAGACTTGGTCAAGCAAAGTTGTCTAGTTCATGGCTTCTGGGAAGCAAAACAGGGAAACACCACTGTAGAGGAAGGGACCAGCAACCAGACACAGACCCTAGGGCTGTGCCTCTGTAACACATCTAGACAAACCTACAAGTGTACTCTTATTAATTCCCAGGGTAGATCCCAAAACAAATCAAGTTGAAACTCCACCATAACCATCATAATACATATTCATTGAAGATTGAAGAATCTCAATGAGTTCTTCTTTAGCTACAGTCACCTATCATTTTTGTTTTTCTGATTATCTATTACATATAACTTAATATACACAAGGTAACATTATAAATATTAATATAGTACCCTCCAGTAGTCAATTTCCATGTGTGAGTCTTCATTCAGGGAATGAATATTTATTGAATTATTGCTTGATACAAGGCTATATGATACTTTCTAGAGACAGAGAAATGAATAAGACACAGCCTTACCCTCAAGTTATTCACAATGGTAGGAAATGCTAACAAGTAATAGAGATACATTTTCATTGGTGCCATGAGAGAATTATGTACAGTGATGGTATAAAGAGGTAAAGTTGAGGGATAGGAAATTTTTCACAGAGGAACTTATATTTTAGAATTTCATTCTTCCACCCAAGAACCTTTCTGGTGAATTTAGTCTCTTAGCATTTGAAAGAAATAGTATGTAAAAGGATACTAAGATAATATACTTAATATTTGGCACATAATGAGACCTTCAGTTTTTCTTGAATGGTTATTACAAAACTGGCACTATTATTCTTATTCTATAACTTGTGGATAAAATTGTTAAGCAGTTTAATTAGGTTTGTTTTGAATTTTTTCAAAGTTCACTAGAAGCATTTGAGAATGGGGCCATGTCATTGATCTCTTCTCCCTAAAGTTATAGGACTTAAACAATTTTCAGTAAACACTTTTTGAATGAAGATAGGAGCTGTGTGTAATGGTTTTGTCATGTTCAAAATAACTCAGAGGTGTCTTATTTGTCTTCAGCATTGTCTATAAGATCCTGAAAGAACTGTAGCCATTGTATCCTTTCCAACTATATTTATACTTTTTTATTAGTACACATGTGAAGCCCATAATAATTATATTCATGACTGGGAGTTATGGCATGTACATGACACATCTCAAATATTTTTTCATCCTCTTTCTCTCTCCTTCCTCCTCCCTTCCAGCTCCTGCTCCCTTCCCTGTTGGAAAATATGTCTATCTTTTTCCTTTTATCTTTTATTTTGCTTTATAATTTATTCATAATTTATATTTTTCATGTAAGAGAAATCATGCAACATTTAAGTTTTGTGTCTGATTTACTTCACTTAACATTATGGTCTCAAGATTCATCCATTTTCCTACAAATGACTCAAATTCATCCTTCTCTATGGCACAGTGATACATGTGGAGATTTTTCAGAAATGTAAAAGTACAAATTACATTTGACCTAGCTATTTCACTTCTAGGTATGTTCTCAAAAGAGTTAAAGGCATCATACTAGAATGATACATGTTTATAGCAGCACAACTCATAATAACAAATCTTGGAAGTAGCAAATATGTCCATCAAAAGACAAAGAGATAAAAAGAATATGGTATTTACACACAATGAAACACAAACTCTATTCATTCTTGACTCAACCTTATATTTAATCACTAGCCATGATGAGCTTCTATTAATTTGTAGAACATGCCAAACCTTCTCCATGGCCTTTAACATGTGCTCTTTCCTATGCCTGATGTTTCTTCTGTGTGACCTTTCTTCAACTTTAAAGCTAACAAGCTCCTACAAATTTCATGTATTATTTCTTAAAGAAAGAAATGCAAAATGCCCAAATTTAGGTTCTCTTGTTAAAAGTACACATAATTATTTTGTGTTTAAAATTTTAATGAGACATTTACAGTTTATCTTTTCCTTTGGACTGATTACAGTCTAAAAGGAATCTCTTGTTTGCTGTTTTATCCCAAAAAAGAGTAGGCATGTACAACATTTGTTGATGAATTTAAACAAAAGTTCGATATTTTTCTACCCTGTATATAAATGGGTATTTTGTTTCGATGCAGATTTTATTTCACATTGCAGTCAACTTTATATACCACCATGTTGAAGTAGAACTATGCACATTGTACCCATTCTGTACTGAAATTCATGTTGTATATCCAATATCCCCTTTAATAATGAGAGGTATGTTACTAGCAAGCAATTAGGGCTAATGTAAACATTTCATTTCCATTCAGTTGACATTACCTCAAAATACATGATATCAAATTGAATATAGAAAATATGATTTTTAAAACAAATCAGCCAATGTCTGCTATTGGAAAGCTTTTTTTAGAAGGTTTGAGAAAATATTTCCATCATTTTTAAGGTTATCCTGAAAGAAGAAACCTGTTTAGTCATATAAATTTGGTTGAGTAAATTTTGTCTGTGGTCGAGATGCATGCATATCTTTATATCTTCTTTGTCCATGGAGTTATTAATAATGGTTTCCAATTCTTAAAAATAATAAAATAACTGAGCAATCATCAGTGGGATGTGTTATCTGTAACTGTCTTAAGAAAACCAGTGTTTTGAGAACACTCATTCCAAGCAGTATGGCACGATGTTCAAATCACAGCTCTTGTAGTAGTATAAAACTAGATTTGAACTGAAATCCTTCCACAATGTAGTGTATTATGTTGGTACTTTGAACAAGTTAACTATTTTAGTCTCAGGTTTCTTATCTGGGAATGAGTGATTGTCGTAACATCTGCCTCATTGAATCGTTTCAAAAGAATTAAAAGAGATTATTTGTGATAAGTACTTGACTAACATTGTGTACTTACCATTTACTCAATGAAATTACTTAATATGAAATACCTTGATAGTTATTATTACAAAGAGAAAGGATAGTGGAGAATATTTTATGCAAGGGAACTGAATGACAATATTCATGAAACTAGGGCTAAAATGAGTACAAGTTTTGTGTATATTTTTGAATCAATAAAAAGTCTCTAGTTTGCTAACAGAGATTATAAAGGAGAGACCAGAATGGATGGATATCTCTCTCTCTCTCTCTCTCCCTCTCTCTCTTGCTCTCTCTTTCTCTCTCTCTCCCTGTCTCTTCTTTTGTCTATCATTTCTCCAGGGTAATGAACCAAAAACCTATACTGTAAACAACAGGACAACATTGAAGTTACAATCTTCCTAGTAGCAGCAGTTTGCCATTTTTGTTCTGATACTGCCGTATTAAGAAATATATTGTATTAGAACATCATGTGCTTTGTTTAATATATCTTCAAAGTGACACTTGGACTTGTAATTTCAAGTTATTTAACACTAATCGGTTTGTCTCTAAATATTGAATACCTTTGCTGTTTGAGTAATAGATATTAAGTGGGATTTGATGGAATTTTAAAAGTAACCACCTATTAGGAGAATATTGTGAAAAATAAAAGAAATACTACTTTCAGACCAGAAGTTTTCCTCAAGTATATATATTTCTAATATATGTTTAGATCAAGTGATAATCTCTTCTCCTTATTGCAAGACACAAAAATGGGGAAAGCAGAGCTCTAAAGAAAGGGAGCTCCAAAGTAATAAAACATATCTTCAGAAATAAAACAATAGAAAGGAATATCAGAGTAGTTATAGATTTATTTACTCTTTTATTCATTGAACATTTTTTTGCTTATTTATGTCTTTTACTTGGTAAAGTCCATTTTTACCTTTAAGGAAAACAATAGTAAATCTTGAGTGAGCCCAAAAGATTAACAAAGAAGGCTCCAAGAGAAAATTATATCTTTTCAATTAGGTGAGAAGATTGTCAAGAAGATAAAATAATTGCCTGCTTATGAGAGATGCAAGCTACCAGCAAAATGTAACCCTCTCCCTCCAGTCAAGTTTTCCTGATTTCCTCTCATGTTTGGTTAGAAAAGTTTAAGTTTTAAATACTGAGAAAAGTTGATGTTTGACTGAGAAAATCTTACACTCAATTGGGATTTATCTTTTAACTTTTCACAAATGTTTAATGAAATTTCCAAATCCATATTTGTCTTTAAAGTGTGCTATAATTTGTTTCTCATTTAATTATTGCAAATTAAGAAATATATATTCCCAATTTTTTTCATTAAGTTTATTGGTACATTTTAGATATACAGTACAGTTACATTTATCATTGGGAACTTGTACCTTTACATGATATATCTTGGTTATTTTTTCCCCATTCCCTGCCCTCCCTTCAACCCCTCCATGCCTCCCTATTTGCAAAGACTTTTTTTCCATTTTTTCCTTTTCTCATATTTTTTCTTTTCCTTTCTTTCCTTTCCCCTACCCCTCCCACTTCCCCTACCCCTTTAGACCGTTTCTTCCAATTTCACATTATCAGTTATACATTTTGATCCTTATTTACACTTTTAGTCTCTCACACCAGAGAAACTATTTGGTATTTACATGTGTGCCCTATTTATTTCGCTTAAGAGTATGGCCTCAATGTGCATCCATTTAGCTACGAACATCTCTAGTTTCTCATTCTTTATGGCTGAGTAGTACTCCATTTGAACAAGGATTTATTCTGAAATATTTTGAATATAAACCTTGCCTTTCTCTTTGCTTCTTAACCATATCCATAGAGCCTAGTTGCTCCAAATATAAGGCGACTATTGCAAAACTGTCAGCATGGTGAGTGCTGATCCTATTTGAGCATCAAATACTTAAATATAAATGGTGTTTTTTCATTACTTCAAAGGCAAGCAGCTAGTTATTTTGGAAGCAATTTATAGCCCTTATTTTACTGAAAACAGGTAACTGCTTTTCAGTAAATTAATTTATAGAAATACAACCATTGATTCATAGCAATCATTGTCAATTTTTGTAGTTTAAATTGGCATGGATGTTTACAAATGCACTCTGCATTTTGAACATATTTGTGAGGGGCAGTATAATAAGAGTCCCTTACCTTTTTATATATGTAGAGCATATTATTAAAATATTAAAATATTTCATATATACTTTCTCACATGAATCCTAAGAACAGTCTTTCAGGGTTTATTCTCATTTTACATATACATTATCTTATGTTCAGAGAAGTTAAATTGTTCAGCTATGGTCATCCAATTAGTATATGGCAGACACAACACTAGAATTGAATCAACTAACTTGTGGTCTGTCCTGGTTCCATCTCACCAAACCAAGCATCTCTTCTCTCAGAGAAAAGAGGTAATCACCTTGAAACTCCTTCTTTAGAAGGGCTTCAGCATTTTTCTCTGTTCCTCATTGATCTTCACATTTTATGTCTCATAAATTATGGCCTTCTGTCACTTCCAAAGACATCTAAAATTTTATGCTTCTCCTGACAAAGTAGAACCACAGTATTCTTCATAGAGAAATGCCCATAGGGAATTTTTATGGTATTTGTACGAATACTATTCTTAAAACAGCAGTACATCACTGAGACACTGGTAGTCTGTTCTGATAACTTAGGACAGTATGTGGACTGTTCTGAATACAGAAACACAATTGTATAATTCTGTGTCATATTCTTCAGGTAATCAATGGACTCAGGTATTTTTTTCAACTAACAGCTCTAGGGGATTCAAGAGAACACAGTTCGTTGTAGATTCTGGGCATGCTGATTAATTAGAATTAATATCTGTATCTCTTAACAGCCTATATAGAAACTGATAAAGATTAACAGCCATATATATCAGCACTGTCCAGTAGAACTATAATGCAAATATATATGTAATTTTACATTTTTAAGAAGATGCACTTTAAAAGTACATTTCATTTTACATAATATATCTAAATATTGTAATTTCAACATGCAGCAAGTATTTAAAATTATTAATGATTTATTTTACATTACTTTTAGTAAGTTTTTGAAATCTGGTATTTTACATTTATAGCACAAATTAATTTGAATTATCTATATTTTAAGTGTTTAATTAGGTACATATGGCCAGTGTCTACTGTCACACAGCAGGCTAAAACTTACTGAAGACTATTTCAGGCATGGCCAGGGAAATGCTGAATTATGGACATCATTTAGAAAACTATAGAAGTGCCATTTTAGACCTCTAGATATGAAAGTTCATATAAAATTGAGAAATAAATGGACTACAACATAGTTTTTCATCCTCAGGACTATTGACTTTTGACTAGATAATTTTTTGAGGGACAGCCCTGAATATTATACCACTGGCTCCTAAACTTTTGAAAGACATTTTTTTCCAGGGTGGAAGGTAGTTTCAGGATGATTCAAGCATTTATCCTGAACTTCATTTCTTTTATTATCACATTTTAATATATATTGAAATAATTATAAAAATCACTGTGATAGAAAATCAGCAGGAGCTCTAAATGTTTTTTCTGCAATTACATGGTCCCATCTGGTGGTGCTGGGAAACAGTGGCACACCAGTTGTGTTGCTTCAGTCTAGTCAACTTTGCAAACTTGTTTTGGTTGTTGTCACCGCAGACAAACCTGCTTCACAAAGATGGATAACAGGCTTTTCAATGTTTTTGTGGTAAACTCAGGATATTCCACCTTAACTTTAATCCACAATGTATGGAGAATTGAAGTTTACTCAAATAAACTTTTAAGGCCACTATCATTTGTTATCTCAAGCAACTGATCATTTTCAAACATGGCCACAGTCGATTCTCCTAGCTTATTCACAAATGAGTGGAAGATTCACTCCTTCCCAATTCAGGGATTTTTTTTTATAATGGGGAAGTAATCATCAAACTCTTTAATTAAAGGTGATAGGTGATCATGCACTAGTTGGGAGAAAGAAGGCTCTGGCTTAGACTGTTTCAAAATCTCTGCTAATGTTTCAAATATGTCAAAAATCCCAGTGTTCACTTGTTGCCCCTATAATTCCAATTTGGCTTTGAATGCAGTCACATTATCTGCTTATGTGAACACAGTTGTCATTCTCCCCTACAGTGACAGACTGAGTTCATTGAGCAGATTGTATATGTCACACAAATAAATAAATTTTGCAACCCATTCTGTGTCACTGATATGTGCTGGCAATGGTGATTGATTTTCTAAAAGAAATTTCAGGAAGGCGCATGTAAATCAAACACTCTGGCCAGCGATTTATCTTTAGAAACCCATCTTACTTATTTGCATAAGAGAAGGCATGTGTGCTTTGCATCTATTTTCTCACACAGCTGCATGAGCAAGCATGGGTTAAGCGCATGTACTTAATATGGTTGGTATTTTAAAAACATCTTATAAAATGTTTTTAAATTCAAGTTACCTTTTCTCAGCTTGCCATCTTTTGTGTATCAATGACACAGTGTGTAGACTCACATTCAGAAGCAACCTCTTTGACCCAAGTAGTGAAACTTAGAAAGTCATTCAGTCATAGTAACTGCTCCATCAATGCATATGCTGAAGCAAAAAGACCAATTCAGTTTTCCCTATATACAATCCTTCAAAGACTTGAATAGTTCTATAGCTGTGGTGTTAGTTGGCAACAAAAGTGCACATAGCATATCTTCATGTACATCCTCCTAGATAGTACATCTCATAAAAAACAATCATTGTTGTCTTGTTATCAACATCTGTAGTCTGGTCAACTAGGATTGTTTACCATGGTAACTCATTAATCCTGACAGTTGTAGCACAATATCCTTTGCTATTTCATCAGTTACTCTAGTTATAACACACGGTACCTTTTAAACTGTAGACTCTCTCAAATTTCATTATGAATGTCCTTAGGAGCAGGCAAGATCAACTCTTAACCAAAAGTAAAGGGCTTCTTAGCTTTAGCAACACAGCCACTAGGAATGATCCTGTCAGTGAAGATATACTTGGCTTTCAATAATTGTTACTATTCTTTGTGCCTACATTTTTTTTTCTTTTGAAAAAGTCTAAAAGCTTGTCTTTTAATGCACTGTGCTTGGTCTCTATGTGGCAAAGCAGTTTCGAAGTTTTCAGGGCTTCAGTGAATAGCCAGTCATCACATACAATAATAAAGTGGGCTTGGAAAATGTGAATCACCTGTTGCAATGAAGCCTTAGTTTAAGTAAACTATTACTACTTTTTAAATGCAGCTTTATTTTTGTTGGCAGTCTTAGAGTCTTTTGCTGTCTCATCGTTGGCTCTTTTCCATTTTTCAAAGAAAAAATCTACTGAAATTTGTTTTCACTTATTTTGGCTAGGATTAGCTTGTGTGTTTACCAAAACCATAACTGAGAGAAATGCAGAGTTTTGGAAGGGGGCACAAATGGAAGTAGTAAATAAAATAATGGACAGGCAATGACTTAAAGTTGAAGTACATCAACTCACTTGCTACTATAAATCCTGTCACTAGATAAAGCTTAATTGTCACTTGTCATTCATTGATAGGATTTTGATATGAGTCTGAAAGCAAGTGATTTATTATTGTCTCTGTGGAGTCAAAGTTCTCTGCTAAGATTTATTTATATTTGCAACTTCTCTGTAGTGCTAGCATCACCATCTCAGCTCCACCCCAAATCATCAGGCATTAGATTCTCACAAGGAGCATGCAACCTAGATTACTCAAATGTACAATTCACAATAGACTTGAAGTCTTATGAAATTTCAGTGCTACTACTGATCAGACAAGAGACAAATCTCAAGGTGTAATACTAATGATGGAGTGAGTGGCTATAAATACAACAGAAGCTTAGCTTGCTCACGCACCACTCACCACATGCTGTGCAGGACACTTTAGGGACCCCTGTTATAAGATATTTAACAGCATCCCTGACATCTACCCTGTAGATATCAATTGTACTCCTCCTCAGATGTCACAGTGAGAACTACCTTCATAATAATTCAAATGTTCCCTGTGGGCAGGGAACATGAACCCTGGTTGAAAACTAGTCATATAAAGAATGCATCCAAGCAGATATTTTAGAATCAAATTGGGATGATAGCCAAAGATTCACAAATTTTTGAACATCAAATTTTCTATTATTAATACTGTAAATGCATCTTGAATGATTACAGAAGAAGATGAATATGATTTGGTGTTTTATTTTTAACTATTTGTTATTGTCTAGCATAGTGAATTTGACTCCAGATTGAAATACAGTAAATAGATTTCCTTTCTTCAAATGTTAGGATATTCTTGAACCTCTCCAAGAAATAAGTTGAAAAAGCAAGTAAAAGAGTGAGAACTTATAGGCATGTATGCATGCAGATTGCATGTATGCAAAGTCTCAGTCCCAGATACATTGCACAGACTTCAAAACACTTCACAATCTCACATTACACTATCCATTGGAAATCATTTTCATGATTTTCAATAGAAGATGGAACCAATCATCCAGATCTCTTTGTTTGCTGAATATGTCATGGTCATGTCCACAGTCATATATTTTTTAATGGAGGGTCTTTCACATAGGATGGTCTCCCTATTTCTTTTCACCAATATAAATTTGATATGTATTTAACATTTTGTTCAAGCCCTAGCTCATCTTGAAGGTATGTCTGACTTAAGTGACTTACAATGATCAATTTCTTTTCATTTTTGCTAAGACAAATTAAGTGTTAAGCTGCTAGCTACTTTGTGTGGTCTGGTCTAAAACTGATAGTGAGAGAAAAAAATTTTAGAAGCCAAGAGCTTTATTTTTTCAATCAATTAAAAAATGATAATCCCTCTATGCAATACCTGGAAGTATGTTACAAGCTGGATTTTCTGAGACGCAAGTTATTCGTTGGAATTTAGTGATATGGCTGGTTATTACAAATCAATATCTGTGGAAGAGAGATGAAGTAGAACTGGGCAGAAGGATAAATTGAGGTGTAATGCAGGTCAAAAACCTCAGTCAATCCCACATGGAGCTCTGGAGCTAGAATAGCTCTCAATGGGCCAAAACTACCAGACTTTTATAACTTTACCATGAAAAGATAGCTCGTATAGATGGACTTTTCTTAACAGGGTATGAACTTGGGGAGGGCTTGAAGGGACTAAGTGCATTCCCAGCAGCTAGAACAACAAATCAACAAATCTTTCCTAAATGAGGAATTTAGAAGACACAATTCTATGTCTATCAAAATTATATATACATAGAAAATATTCAGTGAATATTTCTGAATGCTAGAAAATCTTTTAATGGTGCTAACTAGCAGGAGAATGAATCAGGGGAAGATTTTTCTGTCATTATAGTTTAGTGGGTCTACTTGTAGCTAATCAGATGGGTTGTCTAAGGCAAACTCTCTTTCTAAGATAAAAAGCATGATTGTTTGTGATTTATCCCAAATTGTTCTATCAATTATAATTATTCTGAAGAATCTCCTGTGAATGTTACATTATAGAACAGATGTTGAGACTGAGATGGCATAAAATTTCTGCTGAGTATGTCAATAAACAAGCTAGCATATGACAGGTGCTGAATGACCATACTGTGGGCTCAATGATGTGTAAAGAAAAGCAAATAAGCCAGACCCTCAATATCTGACTCTGCTATTTCCATTCTTCTATACACAAGGAAAGAATCACTGGGGTATGATAGTGGGAAATATGAGTTTTTGTTAATATATACAAGGTCCTGTATATTATTATCTGATTACTTATTTCAGTGATCTTTAGAAATAGCACTACATCTTTTGCAGATGAGGAAACTGTAGGACTGAGGTTTAATCATCAATATCATTGTTATCATCATCATCAGAACTTTTGGAGTACTTTGTGCCAGGCACTTTTCTAAGTGATTTTCATGTTTGAACTCTTTCCCTTCTCAAAACTATCTTAGGAAGTATGTGCTATTGTTACTCACATCTACAGTTTAAGTACTGAGGTACAGAGAGATTTATTACCTTGTTTGAGGTCAAGTAGACAGGGGCAAGCCTGAGGTTTGAAATCTAATTGTTTAACTCTAATATGTATCCTGTAATTCACAAAGTTCCCTAATCTGTAAGAAGCAGAAAAGTGTCAGAAAACTAAATCTGTCTGATCCTAGAGGCGATCATTTTCCGCAACACATGGATGACTCAATACTCTGCTTGTGTACTTTGAGAAATCTTTCTTTTCTTATTGCAAGCATAGCCTACATAGAGAATTGATGAAATGATTATTCAGTAATCTTTAGGGAAATGGTATATTTTGTCAAGTGAGTAAAGATTATTTCTCATCATAATTTATGGCATTTCTGCAAAAGTGGCTCAGAATCAGATTTCACATTTGATTCCTTCTAGAAAATAACATTCTTCTCATTTTATTTAATGTAGCCATCAAAGATTCTTGCAGCATATTTGGCTATATCTAGACCATGTTTCCATTTTTGATTGCCTCAAGTGACAGAAGGCCAAAAATAAGCCCAAACAAAAGGGGTTTTAGGAGAAATCCACTACCAGTATTAAGCATGACAGAAATTTAGCCAGTTCCCAGAGAATTACCCTCCAGTTTTTTTCTTTATTCTTGTCCTATCTGTCCAGGTGTACTGCAAACTCATCCAAACAGGACATTATGCATTATTTCTATGTCCATGCTCTTCTATAATAGAGAATAAATAGTGCTTTGAAATCATGCCTACGGAAACTTGCCAGCGACTATATTACAAGGCTCTTATTTTCTTGACAATGCTCAAAATATCTTTTTTCAACCCAATATAACATATTGAAGTTAAATATCTCAATCTCATTGTTTCTGCAGTCAGCCTACAGGCTGAGAAAAGCCTGTTGCCATATACCCCCACAACCTAAAGCAAAAGGTTTTATTAACAATCTAGACCACAGTAGCATGCTAATATATTGTGAAACAGGTCTTGTTACCATTATCTAGACCAAGATTCTATGCAGGTTTGAGGAGGAGTAATGTATTAATATTGAGAGTTTGAAGAGTCTACTATGAAGATGAATAAAGTTACTTTCTGCTTGTAGCTCGTTCCATTCATGTCCACAAAATTCTATGAACTCAAATGATGCAGTCTCCCTTGAACATTACACTAGTATTTTCTGTGAGCAGTTTAGTCCTTGAAGTCTGCCTTCTTTAGAATTTCATTTTCACAGGAGAATTATGAATATTTTCAGTCTTATCTGGACTCAGTATTCTTTACCCACAATATTGAGTCTTTAGAAGCAATTGTAGTCATGCATGTGGATTTATGTCTACTTACAAACATAGAGACCAATGATTTACTTACGTATTATTACGAATCAAAATATTGGGGCCAAGCACTAGCTTATCATTGAACATGTGGAAGGACAGATACTTAAAAATAGAAGCTATGTACAGTCTATAAACAAGAGAAGCATATTCAAAATGGACTACTCTAAATAAAAGAACAAAAAGTCCTAAACCACTGACCTTTTTGTCAAAAAAAAAAACACCACAAGTTAAAGGCAATTTGCAAAGTACCTGAGAGATAGGGACAGATTGAGAATATCTTGCATTTCATGAATTGAAGTTCACTGGGAAATTTCAACTCACTAGTTATCAATGCACTTTATTTCTTTTTTGATATTGGGGATGAAACTTCGGACCTTGCGCTTGCAAGACAGGAGGCAGAACCACTGAGCTAAATCCCTGGCCCAGTTATCAACGCACTTTAAATTTAAAAATGTATTTTACATATAAGATTAGGAAAAATTGAAAAGAATGTTAATACTCAGTGGAGATGAGAATAAAGAGAAATAAGATATGTGATAGACTAGGGGTTGAGCTTATATATTGATACAATATAACTTGAGGTTAATTCCAAAATAAATACCAGAAGTTTAAAAAATGGACATATGCTTTAATAAGACAATTCATATCCAGGAAAGTATTCTATTGGATATAAATATATATATTTTATTGTGTATACATATATATATGCAAAATACCTTCAGTATGTGTGAACAAATCAACAAAGTATATCCTTGAGAGATAATCAAATAAATTTTACATGTAATTCAGTGCTATAGGGCCATTAAAAATCAGAATGTCTATATATAAATATAGAATGATGCCTACAACATTGTGTTAAAAGCTCAGTTAATATATCATGGTGTTCAATATAATCTCATTTTTTCATTAAAACTAACATTTAGGCCTGAACATATATTACATAGGAAAAACTTTCAGAAAAAACACATTGATTATCCATAGTCTCCCTTGAGGTCTATGAACTCCATATTGATGACCTCTGTCACAACTACTTTCCCACTAAGTTAAGAATTTCAGTCGCTCACCAGCCACTAGCACAGCTGCCGCAGGCCAAGTGGTCTGGGCTGACTGGAGCCACGCTCTGACTGGCTTGCCACACCCACTTGTGACCAGGAGCTGGTGAGGACCCACAGGCACACCCACCAGCCACCAGCTTAGCTGCCCAGGGTACATGCAGCAAGAGCCACACCACCACCACCTCTGGACTCTTGGCTGTGCAGCTACCTGGTTCCACACTACAGAGGCACAGGGGACATAAAGGCCATTGTCCTGAGCTGCAGAAGTGAACAAGAGAGAGGGCCTCTAACAGGCTCCCTGATGAAAACTGAAGCCCACTGGAAAAGTGAAGAGAATCTCTGCAATAAAGGCACACCAGACCACTGTACTTGGTAAGTCAGAGGGATGATCACCTCTCATTGGAACCTGGACTATCTTCAGGGGGAAGGGAGCTGGAACCTGCAATAGAACCTTGCAGAGTTCACCCTTGCAGGAGGACAGGGACCTCAACTTGGGACTTTCAGCCAGAAACCTGCCTGAATCTCATGGGTCTGTGACTGGCTTACTGAGACTCATAGACTTATGAGTCTATGCACACTGTTGCCCACATTGTCTATTGTGACAACAGAGACATAACCTGAAGGAGGCCCTTCATTTTTATCTTTTATTTGTAATTTTCAAAATTACCACAATTTTTTTGCTCTTATTTTTAATTTTTTTCTCCTTTTTCTACTCTTTTAAAATTTTTATTTTTCTCTTTTTTCTTTCTTTTCTCTTTTCTTTCTCTCTCTCTCTCTCCCTTGCCCCCTTGCTGACCCACATTGTTCTTCATCTCCCTTTGTGTACCTGTTCTGGTCCTAATTCATATTTCTTCTTTCTTCTTCTTTTCTTCTCTTGCCTTCTCTAGCCTGTGTCCTCTGGCCTCACTGCTAACCTTGCCCTATCCTTCTACCTACCTATCCATCCCTCCCCAACTCCTTCTACTAACTCCCCATCCCAAAGGGTAAAGTTGCTATATTGAAGTTTATTCACTCTAAATATATGTTGGGTTGATCCTTGATTTTGATTTAATTCACACAGTTGAAGGTGATAGATTAATAACTACCACAAATTGTCATTTTCTAAGAGGTACATGATGCTATAGTGTTGCTGATTGTATCACTTGGGCTAAGGTGTTGTGATTGATCTAATCAGTTCTCATTCCTGCTATAATGAAAATGAGACAGCCTCAGAGTCACTAAAGACTCAAAACCTAAAAAACAGCTATATCTGGAAGACACCTCTGAGAAGCAATCATTCCATAAGGGTTCTAAATACATCAACAAAGATACTTACTATAAGCAACTTCAAAGTATCAACCCAGGAACTAAACCATGGACAGTACCAAAAGCAAAAATGAGAAGACATTTAAGTAAGGCACAAACTCAGACTTCCACAACACCATGGGTAAATTCTGGGGGAAATGAGGTGGAAAAGTCTGATAATCAACAACCTGGATGCCCTGAACTGATAGCACAGGAAGTAACAAAACAAATGAATGAGGCTCTAGAAAAATTCAAAACAGAAATAATCTCCCACATGACTACAGAGATGGTGAGCAGAGTGAAAGAAATGATTAGAGGCTCTACAACAGAAACAGATAAAAAAAATAGATGAGCTCAGAAACATCCTGGAAGCCATGAATGCCCAGCATAAGAAAGAAATGGAACCCATGATTGCCCAACATAAGAAAGAAATGGAATCCATGAAGCAGATTCAAACAGATATTCAGGAGATTAAAAACTCCATTTAAAGTATGCAGAGCAGATTAAGGGACTCTGAAGATAGAATATCAGATATAGAAAACAAGATTGCGATTAAGGATCATGAAAACAGAAATTTCTTAAAAATAGTAAGTGACCATGAGAACTCAATCCAGCAGCTACTAGATGATGCAAAGAAGAATAACATAAGACTGATAGGAGTCCACAAAAAAAACAGAAGAAAGTATAATTGACATAAAAAAACTGTTCACAGAAGTAATAGTAGAAAACTTCCCAGACAGAGGTAAAGAATTGGACATACAGATAAGTGAGGCATATAGAACTCCACCTAGCCGTGATCAAAAAAAAAAAAAATCTACATCTAGATATATAATAGTCAAGTTCCCAGAAACACAACTGAAGAATAAAGTCCTACAAGCAGTTAGAGAAAATAAACAAATCACCTACAAAGGAAAACCCATCAGAATCACGGCAGACTTCTCAACACAAACCCTCAAGTCAAGGAGAGCCTAGAGTGAAGTATTTCAAACCCTAAAAGAAAATAACTTCCAACCTAGACTGTTGTATCCTGTAAAATTATCTTTCAAAATCGATGGGGAAATTAGATACTTCCATGACAAAGAACACCTGAGAAATTTCGTGAACATCAAACCAGCACTCCAAAAAATTCTAAGCAATATCCTAGAAAAAGACAATGAAGGTCACAACTCCATGAGGTCCAACAGAGTGAAGCCACCAAGCAAGTAAAAAACTAAATGGAAAGGGGGAAAAATAAGAAATAAAGAGCCAACAACAGTAAAACATTGCAACAAGGATGAGTCAATATCTATTAATTATAACTATCAATGTTAACGGCCTCAATTCACCAATCAAAAGAAACAGACTGACCAAATGGATTAAGAAGCAAAATCAAACAATAAGCTGTATACAAGAAGCACACCTAACTCAAAAAGGAATTGATAGACTGAAAGTAAAAGGATGGAAAACAGTTCTCCACACCACAGGTACCCAGACAAAAGCAGAGGTAGAAATCTTATTTGCAGACAAAGTAAATTTCAAATCAAAACTAATTAAGAGAGACAAAGAAGGACAGTACATCCTTGTAAAGGGAACAATCCAAGAGGAAGAGATGACAATGATAAATATATATGCATCAAACAATAGTGTGCCCAACTATATAAAACAAATACTAACGGACATGAAAAGTCATATATGCACTAATACAATAATAGTGGGAGACCTCAATACCACACTGTCCCAAATAGGTACATCAACTAGACAAAAAATAAATGAGGAAATACTAGAACTCTATCAAACTCTTGAACAAATGAACTTAATAGATGTTTACAAAATGTTCCACCCCACAAAATCAGAATACACATTCTTTTCAGCCGCACATGGGTCATTCACCAAAATAGATCACATGCTTGCTCACAGGCCATGTCTAAGTCAATGTAAAAGAATTGAAATTACCCCCTGTATATTATCAGACCATAGTGCAACATAATTGGAGATTAAAAACATGAGAAACTGCAAAACTCCCACAAATACGTGGAAATTGAATAACACCCTCCTGAACAACCAATGGGTCACAGAGGAAATTAAAGAAGATATTAGGCAGTTTCTACAAGTAAGTGATGATGCCAGTACAACATGCAGGAATCTATGGGACACAATGAAAGCAGTTCTATGTGGGAAATTCATAGCAGTGAATGCCCATATTAGGAAAACAGAAAGAGCTCAAATAAACAACCCTCAAGCTCCTTGAAAAAGAAGAGCAGGACAAACTCAAAGCTCCTAAAAGAGAGGAAATTATAAAGATCAGAGCAGAAATCAATGAAATGGAGATTAAGAGAATGGTACAAAAATTAATGAAACAAAGAGTTGGTTTTTTGAAAGAATAAATAAAAGCAATAAACATTTAGCCAAACTTATCAAAAAGAGGAAACACAAGGCTCAAATCCAAGGAATTAGGAATGAAAAAGTTGAAGTCACAACAGACCCAGCAGAAATCCAGAGGATCATCAATACCTACTTTGAGAACCTGTATTCTAATAAAACGGAAAACAGAGAAGAAATGGACAGATTCCTAGATACATACAAATTGCCAAAGTTAAATGAAGAAGATATAGAAATTCTAGACACCCCAATTACAATGATTGAAATTGAAAATGTAATAAACAATTTGCCAACAAAGAAAAGCCCAGGTCCTGATGGTTTCAGTGCTGAACTTTACAAGACATTTAAAGAAATATCGTCAATACTCTTTGAACTCATCAAGGAAATTGAAAGGGAAGCAAGGCTTCCAAATTCATTCTTGGAAGCATGTATTGCTTTGATTCCGAAACCAGGGAAAGACCCAACCCAAAAAGAGAACTAAAGGCCAATCTCCCTAATGAACATACATGCTAAACTCCTCAACAAGATACTGGCAAACAGAATACAGAGGGCCATCAAGAAGATCATACACCCTGACCAAGCTGGATTTATCCCAGGGATGCAAGGATGAGTCAACATTTGTAAATCAATAAATGTAATGTACTATATTAACAGAATCAAGGACAAAAACCCTATGATCATCTCAATAGATGCAGAAAAGACATTCAACAAAATGCACACCCATTCATGAAAAAAACCCTCAGAAAATTGGAATAGAAGGTCTTTATCTCAGCCTGATTAAAGCTATCTATAAAAAGCCAACAGTCAACATCATACTAAATGATCAAATACTGAAGACTTCCATGCTAAAATCAGGAAGAAGACAAGGATGCCCACTATCACCACTCCTCTTCAATATATTTCTGGAAAGACTATCAGAGCAATTAGAAAAGAGAAAGAAAAGGAATTAAGATAGGAAAGGAAGAAGTTAAACTGTCATTATTTGCTGATGATATGATACTTTACATACAAGACCAAAAACTCTGCCAAAAGTCTTCTAGACTTAATTGACAGATTCAGTAGAGTAGCTGGATATAAGCTCAACACTCAAAAAACAATAGCCTTCTTAAACACAAGTAACAGACTCACTGAGTGAGAAATTAGGGAAGCAATTCCTTTTACAATAGCATCCAAAAAAATGAAATATCTAGGAATCAACCTAACAAAGGAAACAAAAGAACTCTACATTGAAAACTACAGCACTCTGAAAAAGAAGATCAAGTAGAATATAAGAAAATGGAAAGACATCCCTTGTTCCTGGGTAGGAAGAATCAATACAGTGAAAATGGCCATACTTCCAAAACTACTATATAGATTTAATGCAATGCCAATTGAAATTCCAACAATATACTTCACAGAACTGGAAAAAACAATCCAAAAATTCATTTGGAACCAGAAGTGACCTAGAATACCAAAAGCAATTCTAGGGAACAGAGACGTGGCTGGGGGTATCACAATCCCCAACTTGAAACTATACTACAAAGCTACTATGATAAAAAATAGCATGGTACTGGCAAAGAAACAGACCCGAGGATCAGTGGAATAGATTAGAAGAGTAGAAACAACTCCAGACATACTCAGCCACCTCATTTTTGACAAAGGAGCCAACCACCCTCATTGGAGGAAGGATAGCTTATTTAATAATTGGTGGTGAAAAAACTGAATTTCAGCCTGCCAAAGATTAAAACTAGACCCATACCTATCACCATGCACTAAAATACAAAAGAAGTGGATTTAAGATCTAAATATTAAGACAGAAACACTAAACTTGCTGGAAGATAAGTTAAGTAGAACTCTTGAAGATATTGGTATAGGAAAAGACTTCATGAACAAAACCTCAGTAGCATGGGAACTATCACAAAGAATCAACAACTGGGATCTCATCTTATTAAAAAGCTTCTGCACTGCAAGAGAAACCACCAACAGAGCTAACAGACAACCTACAATGTGGGAAAAAATTTTAGCAGCTGTACCTCAGACAAAGGACTACTATCTAGAATATATAAAGAACTGAAAAAATTCACCCCCCCCCAAATTCAATGACCCAAGTCAAAAATGGGCATCTGAAATGAACAGACATTTGTCAGACAAAGCAGGAAATAAATATATAAAAAAATGTTCAACCTCACTGGTCATTCAAGAGTTCCAGATGAAAATAACACTGAGATTCCACCTCACCCCAGAAAGAATGGCTGCTATCAAGAAATCAACCATTAACAAATGTTGGCGGGAGTGTGGGGGAAAGGAACCCTTCTCCATTGTTGATGGGAGTGCAGACTGGTGCAACCACTGTGGAAATGATTTATGGAGATACCTTAAAGAACTAAGACTAGAGGTCCCCTTTGACCCAGCTATTCCTCTGCTGGGTACCTTACCCCCAAAATTAAAAGAATCATACCACAGTGATATATGTGCACCCATGTTTATAGTGGCACAGTTTGTAATAGCTAAATCTTGGAAACAGCCCAAGTGCCCATCAACTGGAAACTGGTTAAAGAAGATGTGTTTTTGTTTTATATATATAAAATGGAGTACTACTGAGTCACAAAGAATGACAAACTGGATTCTCTAGTGTGAGAAACGGAAAGTCTAAATAAAGTCTAAAATGTATAACAGATAATGTGAAATAGGAAGAAAAGGGGCAAAGGGGAAGGGGAAGTGGGAGAGGTAGGGGAAAGGAAAGAAGGGAATGGAATTAATATGAGAAAATGAAAAATTGGAAACAAAATCTTTGTAAATAAGGAGGGATGGAGGGGTTGAAAGGAAGGCAGGGGAAGGGGGAAAAATAAGAACCAGGAGAGATTATGTAAAGTTGCAAATTTCCAATCATGAATGTCATTATATTGTATACCTAAAATGTACCAATAAAATAAAATTTAAAAAAAGAATGAGAAACTAGAGACATTTATAGCCAAATGGATGCATATTGAGGCCATACTCTTAAGGGAAATAAATAGGACACACACACATGTAAATACCGAATAGTTTTTCTGGTGTGAGAAACTTAAAGTGTAAATAAGGATTAAAATGATTAAAATGAATAACTGATAATTTGATATAGGAAGAAAAGGTCCAAAGGGATTTGAGAAAGGGAGGGGGAGGTGAAAGGAAAGAAGGGAAAGGAAAAATTATGAGAAAAAATGAAAACGAAGTCTATGTAAATAGGGAAGGGTGGAGGGGGTGAAGGGCACACAGGTAATGGGAACAAAATAAGAACCAAGATACATCATGTACAGCTACAAGCACCCAATGATAAATGTAAATGTATTGTATACCTAAAATGTACCAATAAAAGAAATTAAGGAGAAATAAAGAGAATTTCACTTTATTTGGACAAGATAGAGCTATTTGTTTTCCTCTCTTCTTCCTCTGTAAATCTTGCACACCAGCATTTTCATGTGAAAGTTCTCGGTTTTTTCCACTTAAATTTTCATCCGTAGAGATTTTTCTATATGTTAAAACAGAAATAATACACTATAATTTTTGTTTTACTACCCAAATATTGTGCACATTATGACATGGACTTTATATTTATGTAAGTTATGCAATCCTGACTTGGTGGAAAATCTTAAGATATATAAGAGCAACTAATGAGTCATCCCATTACTGTCAAACAGAATAGTCAGAGAAGTGTATAGTATGTTATCATCTATTTGTGACAAGCTAGATAAATCAGGAATGAAATTTTTCAACTATATCTCCCTGTTTTTGTGGACCAGAACATGAATGCTACTACTATCATCTAAGTGCAGATTATTTTTGCATCATTTTTAGAATTTATTGGAAAAATGTAGTCTCTATCTAACAGTACTTCCGATATTTGCCTACTAAGACTTCATGTCTTTGGCTGGGTTTAAATAATGTCAGTCACATTGAATTTGGCCCTAGTGTTTGGTGGGAGTAAACTCAAAAGTCATTTAAAGTAGATCCAATGTCACTGGCTTGACTGAAATTAATGAATTCAGTAGGACCTAGTCATACCTTTTTTTGGCCAAGATATATTCCCAAATGTTCCCATTCGTAAAAGTGTCACGTTTTATAAATCTCAGTAATTCCTTTGCAGGTTGTAGGCAAATCTACCTTTAGTAATTGGCCATCTCAGTAGAGTTTGTTCTTCATCAAGATAGTCTGGATTAGTCTGTAAATTCATTCTATTTCTCACTTACTATACATTGTGAAATATTCTGGGATTCATTGTATTTTTGGTTATAAGCATACAAGACCTGTCCTAATGGTTCTTAGTTGGGTATTTTCAGAAGAGATCTTCTCTCTGATGGAAAACAGTATCTTCAATATATTATAATTTGCATTTTAGGATATGCATATGTCAATGCTCATTGTGTGAAGAAAGTTGACTTTTTCATTCAAATTGAATATGCAGTGGTTCACGAAAAAGAAAAATCTGAGAAAGTTTTTTCTAATGCATTGCCAACACATTACCCGGAGACAATTTAAAGACATTTTACAGAAGAACTATATTTCATACTTGAAGTTAACTTTTGAATAAGGATCATTGTTTGTCTAGAATTTAATTATCTCTTTCAGGTAATAACATATTTTAGTAAACTCAAGAACAGTTTACTAATGCATTTTAATTCCTGGAAATTAGTATAAGAAAATAAACAAGGTCACCAAGAAAGTGATCTTACCTTTTTATTGTAGAGAAAAATGTAAAATAGTAAAATCCTGTTGCATATTTGAAAATAAAGGTAGATATTTTCGATATTACCTGTCTTTAAATCTCAGAAGATGAAAGCAGGGCTGGTGTTGCTTAGAGGCAATGACAGATGACTTAAAAGTTATGAACTGGCCAAGTGCAATTAGGCCAGTGTCCACAGCCTTATGTTTTAGGTAAAATATAGCTACTTTGTACGCAAATGCTTTGTTCATTCCATTTGTTCATTCCATTCATGCTAGATACTTAAAACACATTTCTATTCTACTGATATTTATACATGTGTCATAATCTATCTTTCTAAATTGAATGTTCAGTTCAGAGTATACATGAAATGTATTTGAATTTATTAGGACAAAAAGATCACATAACAAGAAACCATCTTGGAAACACTTTTGACAATTCACAAAGTATACTTTTAGCTCTGTGTGATGGTGCATGCCTGTAATACTAGCAAGTCGGGAAATTCAGGCAAGGGGATAGAAAGTTTGAGGCCTGCTTGGGCAATGTAGAGAGATCATGCTTCAAAATATTTTTTTAAATTAAAAAAGACCAGGGTGGGGGAGTAGAGTACCAGTGAGTTTGATCTTTAGCACAATTTTAAAAAGTAAATTTTAATACATTCAAACACATCAATTTATAAAAGTTACTCTTCCTTAACTGAATATTTAAATAGCTGGTACATGAAGACTAAAGGCATTATTTTCCTGCAAATCCATCTTTTAGTTTTACATATATTCTAGTAAAGCAGAGAGCTTAGGAATTCTGTACCATAATCCTATAGTAGTAAAGTATGTATACTAGATAAAAATGTTATACGAAGACATGTATATTTCTTTATCTCTGTGTTGATGTAACTGTATTAGCAAAAAATTGTGTGAGGAAATTAGACAGAGGGAAGGGAAAATAATGCTAGAACGTTGGAGATAGAAAACCATAATGGTTAAGTGAACCTAATTCCAACTCCCCAGCCAACATCAGTATTTTCACCTTTTTGAAGCCTTCCAAGAAATCATTTCCCTAGTCTCCTTCCTTCTTTGTGTTCCATATTTTATCATAGTGATGTTTGAGATGAATTACTCTTGTCTGAACAATTTTAGTTTTAGCCCACATGTACCTTTTAAGTTTCTTCCAACACAAATCACATCCAATAATTTACACACATCTTTCTTATAATATTCAATTGAATTGAATTGAATTATTACTCTGTTTCTTGCCTAAGAACTCAAATTTGTCTATCAGTTTTTCACAGATGATTTAACTATTATTTTATGTTAATTTGACTGCTCTTAAAACTTTCCAGAAATTTTATAATTTCTTAAAATTTATGATGTGTCCAACCATCACAAAACTATTCTTGTCACACTATTCCATTTTCCCACATGCTTCTAATGATTATTTTGTCAAATATTATCTCTGTGTTTTTGGCTTTTAGTTTTTATACTTTTCACAAGCACTAGTTTTGCATCTCCACCTATGTACTGGATATCATCGCTGGAGTACCCTAATGTTAATCATTCGATCTAGAAGAAAATGATTTTTCTTTTACTAAAGTAAAACTCCCTTTCTTTTATTAATTACATGCTTCTTTTAATGATATTTTCATTCTGCCAGGTGATCGGCATCATCCTGGAGGAAGGATGATGCTTCAAACTTCAAAAATCTAGAGAACAAAGTCAGCACTTGGATGATCATGGTAGCCAAGCAGTTTCTAGACTAAAAACAAAAACAAAGATCAAGTAGGTGGGCTAGATGAAACAGCCTGAACTACATAGCAAGACCTTGTCTCAAAAATAAATAAATAGAGGTCTGCGGGGTGGGGGAAGCGGGAGAAGTGACTGCTGCAGTTGGCACGGGCTAGCAGCTGCTCTAACCCGGCTGGGAGCCAGGCTCCCTCTGTCTGCGAGCTGGGGGACCATCTGCTGACTGGGTTGCGAATCATGACAGGGGCAGGGACCAGCGGCCCCTCCCCCTCCCCTCCGAGGACCAAAGATGAGCTTCCTCTTCAGCAGCCGCTCTTCTAAAACATTCAAGCCCAAGAAGAATATCCGTGAAGGGTCTCATCAGTATGAACTCTTAAAACATGCAGAAGCAACTCTAGGAAGTGGAAATCTGAGACAAGCAGTTATGTTGCCAGAAGGAGAGGACCTCAATGAATAGAATGCTGTTAACACTGGATTTCTTCAATCAAATCAACATGTTGTATGGAACTATTACAGAATTCTGCACTGAAGCAAGCTGTCTAGTCATGTCTGCAGGCACCAGGTATGAGCATCACTGGGCAGATGGTACTAATATTAAAAAGCCAATCAAATGTTCTGCACCAAAATACATCGACTATTTGATGACCTAGGTTCAATTTCAGCTTGATGATGAAACCCTTTTTCCTTCTAAGATTGGTGTCCAATTTCCCAAAAACTTCATGTCTGTGGAAAAGACAATTCTAAAACGCCTCTCCAGGGTATATGCTCACATTTATCACCAGCACTTTGATTCTGTGATGCAGCTGCAGGAGGAGGCCCACCTCAACACCTCCTTTAAGCACTTTATTTTCTTTGTTCAGGAGTTTAATCTGATCAATAGGCGTGTGCTGGCACCTCTTCAGGAATTGAGAAGCTTGGATGGAAAGACAGTGTTTCTTCTAGAACACGCTTATCCTCTTGCTTCATCTACTGCCACAGCTATCTCATTGCTATTTGTTTTAGACTAGTGACACAGACTGTAAGAAGACAGGATAAAAGATAAAAGGACACACCCTGTCTGTGTCAGCAGATTAAATTGTTCCAAAGGTAGGTTGTTTAGTAGCTTCAGAAACGGTAGTAAGGACACAGCCAAATCAGAGGTGCTGTGTGAGCACTCCTGTTATTGTCAGTTGTACTTGGTTGTAACATATGATGACTAACCTGTAGTTTATTGGTTCACTAATTTTTTTATTCACGATAATTATTGCATCTGTCTCAGGTGACAGCATAACGGATATTAAGAGTTTTTATTTCATTGATTTATTAGTACATTTCCAGAACAAATTTCCTAATACAGATAGATTTTATTCTTTTATTTTATTAATAGAAAAGATATTTTTAAATTTCTTAAAGATTTAGAATTTCTAGGCTGGGTGTGGTGGTGCACGCCTGTAAGCCCAGCACATGGGAAGCTGAGGCAGGAGAATTGCTATGAGTTTGAGCCCAGCCTGAGCTACATAGTCAGACACTGTTTCAAAAAAAAAAAATTAGAGACGCCCGACCAAGGTCCCCAGTCGCGCGGAACACGCCGAATCACCCCTCTGCAGACAGGCAGCCACCTGGTTCGACATTACAATGACGCAGAGGACACCAGACCACCAGACCAAGGTACAGAGTCCCACTGTTCCCGGACCAGAGGTAGGGGTTTCTGAGCCATGGTCCCACTGCTCCTGGTCCAGAGGAAGGGGCTTCCCAGTCACCATCCCTCCCGCTGCTCCCATCCCAGAGGAAAGGGCTTTTGGGCCACCTTCAGTCACACTGCTCCTGGCCCAGAGGAAGGGGCTTCTGAGCTGCCATCCCACTGCTCCTGGTCCAGAGGAAGGGGCTTCCCGGCCACCATCCCTCCCAATGCTCCCAGCCCACAAGAAAGGGCTTTTGGGTCACCATCCCTACCGCTGCTCCCAGCCCCTGTCCCACCTCTCCCAGCTCAGAGGAGGTAATCCGGGCAGGCACTAACAGCCCCCCGCTCCAGTTGAAATGAGAAAACACTTAAATAAGTCTCAAATCCAGACTTCCAGATCACCTACAGCAACCTCAAAGGGAAATGAAATGGAACACTCTGATACTCAAACACCTGGACTCACTGAACTGGCAACAAAAGAGGATGTGGGAAAAATGAAATCAGAAATAATTTCTCAGATAACAGGAGAAATTGTGCCCCTAGGGCAAGACATGATTAAAGAATCTAGAGAGGAGCTCAGGAACATGATGGAATCCCAACATAAGAAACCAATGGAATCCATAAAACAGATGCAAATAGATTTCCAGAACATGAAAAACTCCACTGAAAGTCTACACAGCAGAATGAGCCAATGTGAGGAAAGAATTTCAGATATAGAAGAAAAGATTGCAATTAGTGACCAGGAAAAGAAAAATTGCTTCAAAATTATAAGGGAACATGAGAAATCAATCCAGCAGCTGTTAGGTGATGGAAAGAAGAATAACATAAGACTGATTGGGCTCAATGAAGAAACAGGAGAGAGTGCAGATAACATAAAAAATCTCTTCACAGAAATAATGGCAGAAAACTTCCCAAGCAGGGAAAAAGAGCTTGACATACAGATAAGTGAGTCATATAGGACTCCAAATAGCCTTGATCAAAAAAAATCTACACATAGGCATATAATTGTTAAGATTCCAGAAACACAACAGAAGAACAAATTTCTCCAAGCAGTCAGAGAAAAGAAACAAATCACATACAAAGGAAAGCCCATCAGATTCACAGCAGGCTTCTCAACACAAACCATCAAGGCAAGAAGAGCTTGGAGTGACATATTCCAAGCCCTAAAAGAAAACAGCCTCCAACCCAGCTTGATGTACCCTGCAAAACTATCTTTCAAAATTGATGGAGAAATAAGATACTTTCATGACAAAGAGCACATTAGAAACTTTGTGAATACCAAACCAGCACTCCAAAGAATTTTACACAATATCCAAGGAACAGACATTGAGGATCACAACCCCAGGAAGCAAAGCAGAATGAACCCATCTGGCATGACAAGAAACTAAATGTAAAGGGGGAGAACCCAACAAAAAGAAAAAGTCATGGCAATGACAAGTCAATACGTTTCAATTATACCCATCAATGTTAATGGTCTCAATTCACCAATCAAAAGAAATAGACTGGCAGAATGGGTCAAGAAGCAAAATCCAACCATATGCTGCATACAAGAAACACACTTAATTCAAAAGGACTCTCATAGACTGAAAGTTAAAATATGGAAAACAATACTCCATGCAACAGGGACCCCCCAAAAAGCAAGAGTAGCTATCCTCTTTGCAGATCAAGTAGATTTCAAACCAACACTGATTAAGAGAGATGAAGAAGGACACTACATCCTTGTAAAGGGAACAATCCAAGAGGAAGAGATGACAATTATTAATATCTATGCACCAAACCCTAGTGCGCCCAACTATACAAAACAAATACTGACATGAAAAGTCATATATGCACTAATACAATTGTAGTGGGGGACCTCAACACCCCACTGTCACAAATAGATAGATCAACTACACAAAAAATAAGTAATGAAATACTAGAACTCAATCGATCTCTTGAACAAATGCACTTAACAGATGTTTACAGAGTCTTCCACCCCACAATATCAGAATACGCATTCTTCTCATCTGCACATGGGTCATTCTCCAAAATAAACCACATACTCACACATAGAACATGTTTAAGTAAGTGCAAAGGAACTGAAGTTATCCCCTGTATATTATCAGACCATAGTGAGATGAAATTGGAGATCCATAGCAAAAGAAACAAAAAATTTCATAAACACGTGGAAATTGAACAACACACTTCTGAATAACCAATGGGGCACAGAGGAAATTAAAGGAGAAATCAGACAGTTCCTTCAATTAAATGACAATGACAATACAACATATCAGAATCTATGGGACACAATGAAAGCAGTCTTACGAGGGAAATTTCTAGCAGTGAATATGCATATTAGGAAAACAGAATGAGCCCAATTAAACAACCTGATGCTGAACCTCAAGCTTCTAGAAAAAGAAGAACAGGACAACCCCAAAGCTCATACAAGGGAGGAAATTATAAAGATCAGAGGAGAAATCAATGCAATGGAGACTAAGAGAATGATACAAAAAATCAAAGAAGCCAAGAGTTGGTTCTTCGAAAGAATCAACAAAATTGACAAACCTTTAGCCAACCTTGTCAGTAAAAGGAAAGAAAAGGCCCAAATCCATGCAATTAGGAATGAAAAGGGTGAAATTACAACAGACCCAGCAGAAATCCAGAGGATCATCAATACCTACTTCCAGAACCTATATGCCAATAAGATGGACAACACAGAAGAAATGGACAGATTCCTAGATACATATGAATTACCAAAGTTGAACGAAGAAGACCTAAAAATTTTGAACAACCCAATATCAACCAATGAAATTGAAAATGTAATGAAAAACTTATCAACTAAGAAAAGCCTGGGCCCTGATGGCTTCACTGCTGAATTCTACAAAACATTTAGAGAGGAACTGCTGCCACTACTGTTTAAATTCTTCAATGAAATTGAAAGGGAAGCAATACTCCCAAATTCATTCCTGGAAGCAAGCATCACCTTGATCCCCAAAGCAGAGAAAGACCCAACTGAAAAAGAGAACTATAGGCCAATCTCACTAATGAACATAGATGCAAAAATCCTTAATAGGATAATGGCCAACAGAATGCAGAAGATCATCAAGAAGATCATACACCCTGATCAAGTGGGATTCATCCCAGGGATGCAGGGATGGTTCAATATATGCAGATCAATCAATGGAATACACTATATCAATAGAGCCAAGGACAAAAACCATATGATTATCTCCATAGATGCAGAAAAAGCATTTGACAAAATCCAACATGCATTTATGATAAAAACCCCACAAAAAATTGGAATAGATGGTCTCTACCTCAAACTGATAGAAGCCGTCTATGAAAAACCAACAGCCAATATCATACTAAATGGTCACAAACTGAAATCCTTCACACTAAAATCAGGAACAAGACAAGGATGTCCACTATCACCACTCTTGTTCAATATAGTTCTGGAAACATTAGCCACGGCAATTAGACAAGAGAAATAAATAAAAGGAATAAAGAGAGGAAATGAAGAAGTCAAATTGTCATTATTTGCAGATGACGTGATACTGTATATAGAAGACCCCAAGAACTCCACCAAAAGTGTTCTAGACTTAACCAAATTCAGTCAAGTAGCTGGTTACAAGGTCAACATACAAAAATCAATAGCTTTCCTCTACATGAATGACAGACTCACTGAGAGAGAAATAGGGCAAATAATTCCTTTCACAATAGCATCCAAAAAACTGAAATACCTAGGAATCAACCTAACAAAAGAAATCAAAGACCTCTTCTCTGAAAACTATGGTACTCTGAAAAGAGAGATTGAAGATGATATCAGAAAATAGACAGACATCCCTTGCTCCTGGGTAGGAAGGATTAATATAGTGAAAATGGTCATAGTTCCAAAACTTCTATATAGATTTAATGCAATTCCAATTGAGATCCCAGCAGCATACTTCGTAGACCTTGAGAAAACCATCCAAAAATTCATTTGGAACAAGAAGAGATGCAGAATAGCAAAAGCAATTCTAGGTAACAGAGACATGGCAGGGGGTTTCACAATCCCCAACCTGCAACTCTACTACAAAGCTATTGTGATAAAAACAGCATGGTACTGGCAAAGAAACAGACTTGAGGATCAGTGGAACAGATTAGAAAATTCAGAAACAATGCCAGACACACTCAACCATCTCATCTTAGATAAAGGGGCCAAATATCCTCACTGGAGGAAAGATAGCCTCTTTAATACATGGTGCTGAAGAACTTGGGCTTCAACTTGCCAGAGATTAAAACTAGACCTGTATCTCTCACCATGCACTAAACTAAAATCAAAATGGATTAAAGATCTAAATATTAAAATAGAAACTATGAACCAGTTGGAACAGAGATTAGGTAGAACCCTTGAAGACATCGGTGTAGGAAAAGATTTTATGTACAAAACCTCAGTTGCCCATGAACTAGCACAAACAATCAACAAGTGGGATCTCTTTTTATTAAAAGGCTTCTGCACAGCAACAGAAAGCACCAGCAGTGTGAAGACACAACCCACAATGTGGGAAAAAATCTTCACCTGCTCTTCCTCAGACAAAGGTCTACTATCTCAAATCTATAAAGAACTTAAAAAGATCAGACAATCCAAATTTAAAAACCCAATCCTCAAATGGGCATCTGAAATGAACAGACATTTCTCAGACCAAGAAATAGAAATAGCAAATAAATACATGAAAAAATGTTTAACATCACTGGTCATTCGAGAGATCCAAATGAAAACAATGCTGAGATTCCACTTCACTCCAGAAAGAATGGCTGCTATCATGAGATCCACCAATAACAAATGCTGGTGGGGCTGTGTGGAAAGAGGAACCCTGCTCCACTGCTGGTGGGAGTGTAGGCTGGTGCAACCACTGTGGAAATCAGTATGGAGATACCTCAAAGAACTAGGTCTGGAAGTCCCATTTGACCCCGCTATTCCACTGCTAGGGACCTTCCCCAAGCAATGAAAAAAATCATACCACAATGATATACGTGTGCCCATGTTCATAGCATCACAGTTTTCAATAGCTAAAACTTGGAAACAGCCCAAATGCCCAGCAACTGGAGACTGGATGAAGAAAAATGTGTTTTTTTTATAAAATGGAGTACTACTCAGCCATAAAAAATGAGAAATTAGAGACATTTATAGTGAAGTGGATGCACATTGAGGCGATACTCTTAAGTGAAATAAATAGGACACACATGAATAAATACCGAATAGTTTCTCTGGTGTGAGAAACTGAAAGTGTAAATAAGGACTAAAATGTATAATAGGTAATGTGAAATAGGAAGAAAAGGGGCAAAGGGGAAGGAAGTGGGAGGGCTAGGGGAAAGGATAGAAGGGAATGGGATTAATATGAGAAAATGGAAAAACAGGAAAAAAATCTTTGTAAATAGGGAGGACTGGAGGGGTTGAAGGGAGGGCTGGGCAAGGATGAAAAATAAGAACCAAGAGAGACTATGTAAAGGTGCAAATTTCCAATGATGAATGTCATTATATTGTATACCTAAAATGTACCAATGATTAAAATGAATAATCGAAAATGTAAAATAGGAAGAAAAGGTCCAAAGGGGTAGGAGTAGTGGGATGGGCAGGGGAAAGGAAAGAAGGGAAAGGAAAAATGATGCGAAATGGAAAAAATGGAAATAAAGTCTTTTTAAATAGGAAAGAGTGGAGGGCGTGAAGGGAGGGCTAGGAGTGGGGAAAAAATAAGAACCAAGATGCATTATGAAAAGATACAATTCCCAATGAGAAATGTAATTGTGTTGTATACCTATAATGTACCAATAAAAGAATTTAATTAAAAAAATAGAACTTCTTTGTCACTTTGGATAACCTTTTAGTTTCAGGTTTGTATGCTTGTGTTTTTATAGATAAGAGTATATATTTTTCGGAATTCGTGATTGCAATTTAAATAGTGGCATATGTGGAATGGGAGTAACCAAAGTTATTTTTAAAGTGATTTTTTTTCATATATCAGAAATAACATTTTTAGGCTTCTGAGGATGGTCTTGTAGGTTTTTATTTTAAAATGCTTTTTTAAAATTAATATGTAGCTTTTGGCTGAAAAAAGGCAAACTAAAAATACATGACAAACTTGGGTATAAAAACCACTATTTTCATTCAAATTGTTTTTTCAGAGGCCTTGCAGTTTGGGTAAGAGTAAAAGAAAGCATTCAGAGTACTTGTTTCTTCTGTTTCCTAAAAAAAATTACCTCTGAGTTTTTTGTTTTTTGGTACTGGGAGTGGAACCCTGGGCCCTCTGCGTGTGAGGCAAGTGCTATCACAGACCTGCATCCCCCGGCCTTTTGAATCAAGATCTAGGTTTCCCAGTCTGGCCTTGAACTTGTGATCTTCCTGCCTCAGCCTCCAGAGTACTTGGAGTTATAGGTGTGCGCCACCATGCCTGGGTTTTTGTCATGACTTGACACTTAGTTTGTAAGAGTAGTGTGACAAAATGAGACATAAAATAAGTAAAAATAGAGAAAAATCTCATTTCATTCTGTTAATAAAGGATTGAACTTCCATAGAGGTTTTATCCTGTTCTAATTATTTTTGTGTCAAAACCTGAAATTTTTCTTTTTATTAAGATATCATCATCTTCCCTTTTATTGAGGAAAATGCCTTTTTCATTGGGTTCCTTGGATTTGAATGTACCTCGACTATTTAAATGCACTGAGAGCTAACAAGTACCCTGGAAGACTTGCCAGACCGGCAAAGCTTTACTTCATCAGCGGTCAGTATCAGAGCTGTGATTTTTACAAAGCACTCACCAACCTCCTCATGGCTTTGATAAAGGTTACATTTGATAAAGTTTTGTGTTACTTATTTTTATTCCACTAGATCATAAAGAAAAGAATTGCTTAGAAACTCCACTTTTAATAACTAAATTTCAATGAATTCTTAAAGATACACAGATTTTAAAGGAAATAATTGATTCTTATTTAGGCTGAAACCATGTATCATTGTTTGAGGAATTTAAAAGTGGGATGCTCTTTTTTCTTTTTATTTTTTGGTCCTGGGGATTGAACTCGGGACCTTGCACTTGCAAGGCTGGCAGCAGAATCACTGAGCTAAATCCTGGGCCCTAAAAGTGAGATAACAGGGGCTGGGGATTTGGCTTAGTGGTTCCACCTCCCGCCTTGAGAGCTTAAGGACCTGAGTTTGATCCCCGGGACCAAAAAAAGAGAGAGAGAAAATCCCTCTATGGAACATTCAACAGCCTATGTTTTAAACTTACCCAGAGGTCCAAGTATCAGGCATTTTGCCCATTTAATATTGATTATTTACAAACAAAACAAGTTTCTAGATGCATCTCCACTATAACTGCCTCATTGTACATTCATCATTTCTAATATTTCAAATATTCTCAAATAAAAGGGTTCTTGGTTTCCATTTATTTTCAATGATAAAAATCCCCTCTTCACGACTGAGCCCCTAAATGAACCAAAGAAGGTCACATGCTAGGCCAGTAGTAAAGGCAGCTAAGCATAATGTCCTTAATTATGTCGGACATAAATCAGAAATTTGTAATTTTGAACTTGGAATATGCTTTTTCTAAGCTTTCTTTTTCCTTCTCTTTTTTTCTTTTTCATTTTTTAACAAAAAAACAAGTTTCCAAGCCAGTCTGGCTTCACAAACAGTGTACCTAAACATTACACTGTCTACTTCCGAGGCAGGAGGAGAGTTGGAGAAAGGGGCAAGAATGGAAGAGGATGGCACCTTTCTGACATGACTGGAGGGCCACCCTCTGATAAGCGCTTGAAGAAGTCGTTGAATGTGTCCTGGGCTCTTCTCACTTTTGATTTGTGTGCCCCAGCCCAGGGTCTCCAACACATCATCCACGTTTCCTGCTAGGCAGCCTGCCTCTCCTCTCAGTGGCCAACGTCTGCTCCTCATTTGCGATTATAGTCATAGAGTGGAGAGTGCTTGCTAAATTATGCAGGTCATCCTGTGGTGCTTTAATTTTCAGGCCTTTTAAAATCTTGGACCATGATGTACATATATTTGTTTAAATATTCAAACTTCCTCATACTACTGTTTTTATATTTACAGCCAAATATACCCTTCTTTCCTTCTTCATCTTGTGAATAAAGTGATTTTACAGGGCCACCAGCTTACAAGGTATTCCATTCATCTTAGATTTGGAGAGATCTAGCTTATGTGCTGCTTCCTCAAGAAATGCAAATCTGTTTTCACCATGACTTTGATAACAGTGACAGTTTCTCTAGTAATGTAGAGGCAAGAGGAACCTGACACCTCCAGCGTGATGTTTTACTTCATATGAATAAACAAATCAGGCCCAAAGAGTGCAAATCTGAGAAATGTGTTTCTAAGCAGCTCCAGTCACAGTGATGGGGCACCTCTGCCCCGCTGTATGAGGCAGTCTCCTGTCAGAGGGGACTCTGGCTTGGAAAATGCCAGCCTGTACCCCAAGCACTGAGCGCCTTCGACAGGCATGTGATTCCTCCTGAGATCAGCTCAGAGTGGATTTGGTTTCTACTATTGTAGAATTCCGGCAAAGAGGGAAAATAGTTCTTTGCTCTTCTTTTGCATTCAGTTTTAATACTTCAGACTATAAGGGGCTTTGGGTAATGATATTATATGTGGTAACAGTAATTTTATTAAAACTACATTGAAATTCACTTGGATTTTCTTTCCTTATCAGACAAACAAGTATTCTGTCAATCCAAAAGGATCACCAGTGTGCTATGAATTTACTATATAGCAATATTCTATATTTGGTCTACATTGAAAGTTTCCATTAGTCTTGATTACCATCTAAAATACTTTGAAATGTCCTTTACATAAAAATTTAGGTTGTATTTTTACATCTTTAGGGGGCATTATCTATTTTTTGTCAGTTAACTGTACTTTAAAAAAATGTACTTTGTATCTACTTTTGTAACTTCATCAGAATAAAACATGTTATAAGCAAAAAATAAATAAATAAATAAGAATTAATCCTTTCTGCCAAATACTTGTAGAACTTGTCTCTATCAGCTTTTCAGAACGACACTTTTCAGAACTATTCATACCATTACTAGCGTTTAAAATGAAGAATAAAAGTCAAAAGTTTTTAATTTATTGAGGCCTTTTATTTCAAGAAATCTTCATGATGTTACAAAATTATGTCTGAAATTAAGCCTATAATGTTAGAGCTTTTTCCTCAGTTTCCAATTAAGAAGATTATAGAATAAGAACAATTTGCTTAGTTCCAGTATGTGAATCCAATCAAAATATTGTTAGTACTAGTTATTTAAAGTATTTCTTTTGCTGTTCACATTTAGAAATAACTTATGCATCTCTAGAAAATGCAAGTAATTTTTCTATATTAATGATTTGTTTAGTTTTTAACATAGGATAAATCTGTGTGACTGCAAAAAAAATGCACTGAGGTAATGACATCATGAGAAATTTTATTGCTTACATCTGAAATATAAACCATGATACAAGTTTTTGAAAGCTTATTTTTTTTTACCACAGCAATGTCATTTGTATTGTAATCCTTCTTGATTGGATCAGAATTAATCTTTGCTTAGTTAAAATACTGCCTATTACTCATTTGCAGGAGAGAATACAAAGAACAAAAGCACATTTCAGAAAATATTTCTCAGAAGAAACAATATTGGATTCTAGAGATCATTTTGGATATTTTAGTGGATAATTTTTAGTTATAATAATTGTGAATGAACTCTAATAGCATGTAGTGAGAGCCAGGGATGCAATCAGCAGGAACTATAGAAAATAATCCTGTGCCTTGAATTTTGAATGTTCTGTTAGACGCTTAAGTCATATTTTCAGAGCTAAATAAATAATTAAACCTGGAAAACTATGTTATGCTAGAATGTCTAACTCCATACAGTTAAAGTCAGTTTGATTAATTGTAATAAATAATATATTTTTAACAATGCAGCCTGGATGTAAATTGAGGGAATAGTGTGCATTGGTGTGCTTAGAATTTTGTAAAGACCTGCCTATCATTTAGAAAACTACATGATATTTGAGTTAGCAATTCAAAATTTCTTAATTGTTTTGAATATTTAGCTGTCAGGTTTGGGGTGGTGCTATGTATAGTTGCAAGCATTGAAATACTTCATCATTCCATCTAGTGTAATTGCATACAATTTATTTACATATTGAAATATTTATTATGACATACTTTTCGTATTCTTCTTTAAGCTATATTGAAGGTATTATATTGGATTCATTGTATATGCACATAGTTTACATTAATTGTAAACTTATTTCAACATAACAAAGGGGATTACATGATGTATTTGTTGTTAAAAAGTAAGTTCACTATAAAGTTCATTGACATGGATCCAGAATAAAGATTGAAGAACAGTTTGAGAATGTTGCTCTATTTCATGTTAATTTTAACTATCAGTAAAATTGGGGTAATGATTCACATCTTGTGGTTTTGTAATCTAACATTAAATTAGAATATGCATGCCAAGAACTAATTATCATTCCTATTATACAGAACTTACTCAACAAAATAAGCTATAACTAGCAGCAGCAACATCATTAATACAAAATTATCATATCTGGTTATTTAAGCCACATCCCTCAAAATATAAGTAGTGTACTTGGTATAGAATGCATACCCCACTTGACACAGTAGAAATGCTATTCTCCCTGAACCCTTAAATTTGCTTGTGGGTTCCTAAAATTCTTAAATTTTCCATGAACTGATCTTTTTCATTCTCCACATCTCAGTACTGTACTTATCATGTGTATAACCTCTTAACTTTGGAGTATTACACTACTCAAAGTTTGGATAACTTGTCATTCCTGTATACAGCAATTAGTTGGTGGTCCCATCCTGTTCCATGTCTTCTTATATATAATACACACACACACACACACACACACACACACACATAATGACTGTTTAACTTGTACTAATTGTATAAATTATCAGTGTGATATTCCTACACATGAATACAACAACATGCACCAATCAAATTCAGCTTCCTTTTGTCCACCACTCCTTGTCTTCCCAGCCTCTAATCATCACTACTGTACATTTAGGTTAATACTTTTTATCTCCTAGAGATGTTCTGCTGATTTCTAAGTCCATATTTCAAGCCAGGAATACTCCCTGAATTCCAGCCTCATACATACAACTGCCGATTTTATATCTCTGTTTGTAGTGTATGTCTGATATACATGTTAAATTAAGATATGTAAAACCAAACTCTAGTGAGCTCTGATCTAAAAATAATAATTGTTTTTCTACTACCATTTTTCTGGGCTATTACTGAATCTGCATCTTTATAGTTATTTAGGAAAAAAATCTTAAAACATTTTAATCATTCTTTTTCATTCATACCCTATAACCCAGGCTATCAACAAATCTTCCTACTGATTTTGCTTTCCAAAAATTCTTGATTTTTGTGGCTGGGGATTTAGCTCAGTGGTGCCTCCTCCTGGCTCACAACTGCAAGGTCCTGAGTTAGATGCCCAGTACCAAAAAAAGAAAATCTTGATTTTGACTACTTTTACTATTCCCATTGCTGCCACTCTGGTCTGAATTACCATCAGCTTCACCTTGGATGACTATAATACCTCTTTAACTATTCTCCCCCCAATCACTCTTCTCCACATTGCTACTTTATTCAAAATATAATATTCAAAGTGATCCTTTTAAGCATAAACAATCCAATGACTTCCCATCTCACTTGCAATACATAGCAAAGCTATACAATGGCTCATGCATTCCTAATTGATATGAATTTCTGCTACCTTCCCAACTTCATCAATACTTTCTCCCTTGCTCTCTTACTCCAATTGCCCTTGTGGTTAGTGCTGTTCCTGGAAAATTCTCTTGTTTAAGAGATTTTAAGCACTCTGATTTCTCTGTTTAGAACACTATTCTCCCAGTTATCTGCAGGACTTGCTCCGTCTTCTTAGCGTATTTGCTCAAAAGGGAAGTTAGAAAGTATCTTGAGACAAATGAAAAAAAAGCACGCACACACACAACATACCCAAAGCCATGATATACCGAAAGAACAGTACTTAAAATAAATTTATAGTGAAAAAGCTATAATAAAAGTAAGACAAACTGAATCAAGCTCATTTTATGCACAAAGGAAGTAAAAAAATTAACAAACTAAGCCTATGGTTAGCATAAGAAAGAAATAATTAAGATTAGAATAGAAAGAAATGAAATATAAGCTAAATATACAAAAATCAATAAAATGAGGGTGATTTTTAAAAAAGGAAATGAAATTGACAAAACTTTAGATATGCTATGAAAGAGATGAATCAATAAAATCATAAATGAAGGATACATTATAACTGATACCACATTTTCTATTATAAAAATTTAAATACCAATAAAGTGGATAACCCAGAAGAAATATGTAAATTCCTAGATACATACAATCTAAGCTGTTGAAAAACGAAAGTCCTAAAAGACCTATAATTTGTATTGAAATTGAATCAGTGATCTAAACCTCGCCAAAAGTGAAAGATCAGAACTTGATGGTGCCACTAGTGAATTTTAAAAATTATTTTAAAAATCACCGTTAGCTCTTCTTATACTCTTCCCAAAAAACAAAGGATGGGAACATTTCCACTTTCTAAGATTGACATTCCACTGATACCAAACTCAGAAAAAGAACAATAAAAGAAAATTACATATATACATACACACACATGCACGCGCATGTGTGTGTATCCAAGAGATGGAGGGAGGGTAGGGGAAGGAGATAAAAGAAGAATTAAGAAATGTCATGTACACCCTATGATGAATTGCTGAATGTAATTATTATGTACTGCAAGTATGTACCAATAAAAAATAAATAGAACAATAAAAATTACAGGTCTATGTCTGTGATAAACCTAGGTATAAAAAATTTAAACAAAAACACTAGTAAACTTAATTTAAAAGCACTTCAAAAAAATCTTCCACTATGATTGAGATTTATCTCTACAATATAAGGTTAATTAACTATATGCATATCAATTAATATGTTAGACCACATTAAGAATATGCAGGAAAAATTTATGTGGTCATCTCAACAGATTCCGAAAAAGCACTTAACAAAATTTAATACTTTTTCATGATTAAAATGGTAAATGAACTAAGTATGGAAATAATATGCCTCAACATATAAAGACCACATATTACAATCCACAGCTAGAATGATAGTGAAAAATTTATCTTCCTTAAAGTAGTTCATAGACTTCACCAATGAATTGAGTCAATGAATAGTCCAAAATTTCTTTTAGTTGAGGATTTAGATCATTCATTTAATTACTTATTAATTGTAGATATTCTAATACTTTTCATTTCTTCATGATTTTTCTCTTCGTAGTTTATGGCTTTTTTGAAATTTTTCTGTTTCATCTATGTTTTGCAAATTATTGGGGTACAATCATACAAATTACTATCTTATAATCACTTTTATTTACACAAACTTGATTATATTATTGTTTCCTTTCTTCTTTTAGTAACAAGTCTTGTTACTTCTTACTTGATATAGCACAAAAAGGTTTATTTTAGTAATCTTTACAAAAAATTTCATTGAATTAATTTTCTACATTATTTCTAGGTTTTTATTTTATTTTTATCACTATTATCAGTATCTCCTTTTTCTTCAAGGTGTAGGTTTAGTTGTTTATGATTTGTCTTTCCTTAAAGTGTAAAGTTAATTTATTCAAGATATTTTTTAAATTTAAATTTAATTTTTTATTTTTTAAAAGGGAACTTCTGAAATTTATCAAAGGACATTTATAAAATTTTAATTTCAATGGACTATTAGGGACTAAGAAGAAAACTGAGGAGAGAAGAGGGAGAGGCAAAGATGGGAGACAGTAGAGGGTAGGGTGAACACAAATTTTTTAATTGATAGATAAAAATAGAGATCACATGTGACATTTTGGTACATAGACACATTGCATAGTGCTTAAAGTAGTGTAAATGTATCCATCTTCTTAAATACTTATCACTTCTTTCTTTTAAAAATATTCAATATCTTATTAAGGATTTTTGCATCTATGTTCATTAATGAGATTTGCCTATAATTCTCTTTTTCGGTTGTGTCTTTCTCTGCTTTGGGGATCAAGGTGATGCTTGCTTCCAGGAATGAATTTGGGAGTATTTCTTCCCTTTCAATTTCACTGAAGAGTTTAAACAGTAGTGGCAGTAGTTCCTCTCTAAATGTCTTGTAGAATTTGGCAGTGAAGCCATCAGGACCCGGGCTTTTCTTAGTTGGTAAGTTTTTAATTACATTTTCAATTTCCCATTTGACTCAGCTATTCCCCTACTGGTATCTTCCCCAAAGGCCCAAAGGTGTAGGGGTGGTGGGTGGGGAAGGGGAAAGGGAAGAAGGGAAAGGAAAAATTATAAGAAAGAAAAATGGAAACGAAATCTATGTAAATAGGGAAGGGTGGAGGGGATGAAGGGCGCATAGGTAATGGGAAAAAAAATAAGAACCAAGATACATCATGTACAGGTACAAGCACCCAATAATAAATGTAAACTTATTGTGTACCTAAAATGTACCAATAAAAGAAAAAAAAAGAATTATACCACAGTGATATATGTGCATCCATGTTCATAGCATCACAATTCATGATAGCTAAAACTTGGAAGCAACCCAATTGCCCATTAACTGGAGACTGGATAAAGCAAATGTGAATTTTTTAATAAGTGGAGTATTACTCAGCCATAAAGAGCAAGAAACTAGAGAGTTTTATAGCTAAATGGATGCACATGGAGGCGATACTCTTAAGTGAAATAAGTAGGACACACGTGTAAATACTAGCTTTCTGTTTGCTAGGATCAAATACCTAACATCTACAATTTAAAGGAGGAGAAGTTTAATTTAGCTCACAATTTCAGGGATTCAGCAAATAGTTGCTAGCTCCATGACAGGAACATCATTGTGGAGAAGCAAAGCTGCCATAGTTCATGACAACGGGGAAGCACAACAGGGAAGCAGCATCAGGAGGAAGGGGCAGGGGACAAGACATACTACTCAAAGTCATACCTTCCATGACCCAGACAGAAATGTGCTTCACCAATACCCCCAAGTATATGACAAAGCAATCAGATTGACACAATCAAGGTGAACTATCAAAATAAGTTATGGGGTGAACTTTTTCCTGTGCCTTTTGGACATTTGTATATTTCTTTTTCAGAAATATCTACTTAGGTCTATAACTAGTTATTTTGTTGCTATTGAGTTGTTTCAATTTCTTATACATTTTGGATATTGACATGTGCCAGATGTATAGTTGGGAAATATTTTCTGCCATTTCGGAATCTTTTCTTTTCACAATACTGATATTTTCCTTTGCTGCGCAGAAACCTTTTCATTTGAGGTATTCTTGTTTGTCTATTTTACCTTTTGTTTCCTGTAATGTTGAGGTTTTGTAAAAAATTTCCTTGCCCTTCAAATATTCTAAGATGTTTCTTCTTGTTTCATGTTTTCTTCTAGTAATTTCATGTCTCACATTAATACTTTTTGATATGATTTTTAACTGGTAATGGTGGTCTAATTTCATTCTTATGTATGTGAATATCCAATTTTCTTAGAATAATTTCTTGAAAAGATTTTTCATTCAGTAATGTATATTCTCAGCACCTTTGTTGAAAATCAGTTCATTATAGATGCAAAGATTTAGAGCTTCTATTCTCTTCTATTGGTTTATGTGACTGTTTTTGTACCAAATATGCTATTGGGGTTACAGCAGCTTTGTAGTGTATTTTGAATCAGGTAGTACAATGCCTCCTATTTTTTGTTTGTTTTATTTTGTTTGCTCCAGTTTATTTTTACTATTAGGGAATTTTTGTGGTCTGATACATTTTTAGGATTATTTTGTTTCAGTTTTGTAAAGGTTGTCATTGGTATTTGATATAGAATGTATATTGTATATTCCTTTCAGTAATATAAATGTTTTAACAATATTGATATTTCCAATACATGAACACAGGATGCCTTTCCATTTTTGTGTGTATCTTCTTTGAATATTTAAATCAATGTGTTATAGATTTAATTGTAGTATATACCTTTCATTTCTTTAGTTCAATTTACTCTTAAGTATTTTTGTAGCTATTGCAAATGATACTGCATTTTAATTTTTATTTCGAAGAATTCTGTGTATTTTGTATGTTGATTTTGCATTCTGCAATATGCTGAATTTTTTTATTAGTTATAATTATTTGGTGGATTCTTTGTAGCTATCTATATATAAGATTAATGTTAATTGGAAACAACAACAATTAGACTTCCTCATTTCCAATTTGGTTAGCTTTAATTTATTTCTCTTACTTGGTTGTTCTGGCTGTGATTTCAAATATTATTCTGAATAAAAACAGAGAGGTAGGCATCTTGTACTATTCTAGGTCGGTCTTACCGAGAAAGTTTTCAGATTTTCTTATTTCACTATAACTTAACTATTTGTGTATTATCCATGGCTTTTATTATGTTGAAGAATGTTTCATCTATACCACATTTTTTTAGTATTTTTATTATGAAAGGGGTGTTGAATTTTATCACATGCTTTTTTAGACATCTGTTGAAAAGATTATATGTTTTTTTCTTCCACTCTGCTTATGTGTTGTATTACATTTATTGATTTTCATATTTTGAGTCATCCTTTCATGACTGAGATGAATTCCACTCCATCTTGGTGAACAATCTTTTCATGGTTGATTTTATTCAGTAGTATTTCTTTAAGGATTTTTACATCTATGTTCCCCAATAATTTTGTCTTGTAATATTCATTTTTACCATTTTTTTCAAGTTTTGGTATTAAGGTAATATTTACCTCATAGAATGAAGTCAGAAGTTTCCTGCTTTGCAATTTTGGAAAATTTTAAGAAAAATGCTACATGTTTTTTTCTTGAGTTTTTGGTAGAACTTAGCAGTAAGTCTATCTAGTTCTGGTCATTTCTTTGATGTTAGAGTATTTATTATGAATTCCTATTTATTCACGATTCCATCTTGGTAAGGTATATGTGTCCAGGAAATTCTCCATCAGTCCATGTTATCAAATTTTGAGGCATACACTAGTGCATAGCAGTCTAATGATCCTTTCAATATCTGTGGTTTTAGTTGTAAAATTTCCTATTAAATCTCTGATTATATTTTACTCTTCTATTTTTCATAGTCTAGAACAGTACTTATTAATTTTATCTTTTTGAAAACTCAGACTTTCAATTAATTGATCTTTTGTATTGCATTTTGTTCTCTATTTCATTTATTTCTGATCTGATTTTATTTCTTTCCGTCTACCAATTTTGAATTTTATTTATTCTTGTTCTTGTAGTTCCTTGATGTGTACTTATTGAATTTTGAGTCCTTTCTACTTTTTTGATATACATGTAGTTTGCTCTTAATCTTCATCTTTGAATTTTCTTCTTGCAGTGTCCTGTATGTTTTAGTATGTTGAGTTTCATTTGTGTCAAGATATTTTTTAATTTCTTTGTTAATTTTTTTTGTGGATCCATTGTTTAGAATTATGTTGTTAAATTTGAAGTATTTACATAATTTTTAAAGTATTGTTATTTGTTTCTAATTTTATTTACTATTTTTTGTTCATAAAATAGTAAATGTAGTTTCAGTATTTTTTAAATTTGCTGAGACTTCTCTTTTGGCTTATTATATAATCTATCCTGGAGAAAGTTCCATGTGTAAATTTTTTAAATGTGCATTTTACGGCTTTTGAATGCAATATTCTTTAGATATCTAGTAGATATATTTGATTTATAGCACAATTTGCTTTATATATTTGGATATTCTTGTGTTGGGAACATATATACATATATATTTTTTCTTTTCTTGCTGAACTGACCCCTTTATCACATAGTTTCCTCTTTGTCTCTTTTTACTATGTCATTGTTATCTAAGAATTCTATGATTTTTTATATAAATATTGCCAACTTTCATTTGGATACAGTTTACATAGAATATGTTATTTCATCCCTTTACTTTTGGTCTACATGTGTCCTCAGAAATAAAGTTAATTTCCTGTACCAAGATATAATATCTTGCCTTTTATCCATTCGGTTACTCTATATCTTTTAACTGGAGAACTTACTCTTTTGATATTCAAAGTAATTATCAATAAGTAAGTTCATTCTACAATCACTTTGTGTCCAATTTTTTAGGGTTTTTTCAAATTTTTATTTTTACTACTACATGTTTGCAGTACATAATCACCACATTACTCTTGGGGAGTTATCACAGGCATACAACACATCTTAATTCTTTTTTCATCCCATTCTTTTCTAGGAGTGTGTTTTGATTCAATGCTTACAATTTTATATGCATGTTATAGTATAAGTGTCTGGCTTTGTGATTACCACCATCTTAGAAAAATAGCCTTTGACTAAACAATTTACTTAGAATCAAATGCATCATAACATTATGGTAAAGCTAAGAAAAGAAATAAAGGAATAAAAATATACTAATAAAAATTCCACACTTAGAGTCCATTCGCCCCTACCTTTTGAGTTCTTTTTTTTTCCTTAAATTCTTTTACTGGTACATTTTAGGTATACAATACATTTACATTTATCATTGGGAACTTGCACCTTTAAATGGTGTACCTGGATTCTTATTTTCTCCCATTCCCTGCCCTTCCTTCACCCGCTCCACCCCTCCCTAATTATAAAGACTTTGTTTCTTTTTTTTCCAGTTCTCATTATTTTTCCTTTCCCTTCATTCCTTTCTTGTACCCCTCCCACTTCCCCTACCACTTTGGACTTTTTCTTCCTATTTTGCATTATCAATTACTCATTTTAATAATTGGTACATTATAGATATACAATATAATGACATTCATCATTGGAAATTTACACCTTTACGTAATCTCTCTTGGATCTTATTTTTCCCCATTCCCCTGCCCTCCTTTCGACTCCTCCATTCCTCCTTATTTACAAAGACTTTGTTTCCATTTTTTCCATTTTCTCGTAGTAATTCCATTCCCATCTTTCTTTTCTCCAACCACTCCCACTTCCCCTTCCACATTGTCCCCCTTTTCTTCCTATTTCACATTATCTATTATAACTTTTAGACCTTATTTACACTTTCGGTTTCTCACACTAGAGAAACTATTCCATATTTATTTGTGTGTGTTCTATTTATTTCACTTAAGAGTATCTCCTCAATGTCCATCCCTTTAGCTATAAATGTCTTTAAATTCTCATTTTTTTATGGATGAGTAGTACACCATTTTATTAAAAAAAACACACATTTTCTTTATCCAGTCTCCAGTTGATGGACATTTGGGCTGCTTCCAATTTTAGCTTTACAAATTGTGCTGCTATGAACATGGGTGCACATATATCACTGTGGTATGATACTTTTAATTCTTTGGGGAAGATACCCAGCAGGGGAATAGCTGGGTCAAATGCGACTTCCAGTCCTAGATCTATGAGGTATCTCCATGCTGATTTCCACAATGGTTGCACCAGTGTACACTCCCACCAGCAGTGGAGCAGGGTTCCTCTTTCCCCACAGCCCCACCATCATTTGTTATTGGTTGATTTCATGATAGCAGCCATTCTTTCTGGAGTGAGGTGGAATCTCAGCATTGTTTTCATTTGCATCTCTCCAATGACCAGTGATGTTGAACCCTTTTTCAAAAGTTTATTTGCAATTTCTACTTCTTTGTCTCAGAAATGTCTGTTCATTTCAGATGCCCATTTTCGGATTGGGTCTTGAAATTTGGGAGGTCTGATTTTTTTAAGTTCTTTATAGATTCAAGATAGTAGGCCTTTGTCTAAGGTACAGAAGGTGAAGATTTTTTCCCACATTGTGGGCTGTCTCTTAACATTGCTGGTGGTTGCTCTTGCTGTGCAGAAGGTTTTTAATTAGAAAAGATCCCACTTGTTTATTGTTTGTGCTAGTTCATGGGCAGCTGAGGTTTTGTTCATAAAATCTTTTCCTACAGCAATGTCTTCAAGAGTTCTACCTAACTTCTGATCCAGCGAATTCAGGATTTCTATATTAATATTTAGATCTTTAATCCATTTCAATTTTAGATCAGAGCATGGTGAAAGTTATAGGTCTAGTTTTAATCTTTGGCAAGTTGAAACCCAATTTTTCCATCACCATTTATTAAAGAGGCTATCTTTCCTCCAGTGAGGGTGTTTGGCTCATTTATCAAAGATGAGGTGCCTGAGGGTGTCTGAAGCTGTTTCTGTATCTTCTAATCTGTTCCACTGGTACTCGGGTGTGCTTCTTTGCCAGTAGCATGCTTTTATTTCCTTTTTATCACAGTAGCTTTGTAGTATAGTTTCAAGTTGGGGATTGTGATACCTCCTGCCATGTTTCTGTTACTTACAATTGCTTTTGTTATTCTGGGTCTCTTCTTATTGCAAATGAATTATTGGATTGTTTTCTCAAGGTCTGTGAAGTATGCTGCTTGGGTTTCAATTGGGATTGCATTGAATCTATATAGCAGTTTTGGAAGTATGGCCATTTTCTACTATGTTGATCCTTCCTACCCTGGAGCAAGGGATGTCTTTCCATTTTCTGACATCATCTTCAATCTCTCTTTTCAGGGTGCTATATTTTTCAGGAAGAAGGTCTTTGATTTCTTTTGTTAGGTTGATTCCTAGGTATTTCAGTTTTTTGGATGCTATTGTGAAAAGAATTGTTTGCCCTATTTCTGTCTCAGTGAGTCTGTTGTTCATGTAGAGGAAAGCTATTGATTTTTGTGTGTTGACCTTGTATCCAGCTACTCTACTGAATTTGGTTATTGAGTCTAGAAGATTTTTGGTGGTGTTCGTGGGGTCTACTATATAGAGTATCATGTCATCTTCAAATAATGACAATTTGACTTCTTCATTTCTTATGTTTATTCCTTTTATTTCTTTCTCTTGTCTAATTGCCATGACTAATATTTCCTAAACTATATTTAACAAGAGTGGTGATAGTGGGCATCCTTGTCTTGTACCTGATTTTAGAGTGAAGGATTTCAGTGTTTGACCATTTAGTATGATATTGGCTGTTGGTTTTTCATAGATGGCTTTTATCAGATTGAGGTAGAGACCATCTATTCTGATTTTTGTAGGGTTTTTATCATAAATGCATGTTGGATTTTGTCAAATGCTTTTTATGCATCTATTGAGATGATCATATGGTTTTCGTCCTTGGCTCTGTTGATATAGTGTATTACATTCATTGATTTGCGTATGTTGAACCATCCCTGCATCCCTGGGATGAATCCCACTTGATCAGGGTATATGATCTTGTTGATGATCTTCTGCATTCTATTTGCCAGTATCTTATTAAGGATTTTTGCATCTATATTCATTAGTGACATTGGCCTATAGTTCTCTTTTTCAGTTGGGTTTTTCTCTGCTTTGGGGATCAAGGTGATGCTTGCTTCCAGGAATGAATTTGGAAGTATTGCTTCCCTTTCAATTTCATTGAAGTGTTTAAATAGTAATGGGAGCAGTTCCTCTTTTAATGTCTTGTAGAATTTAGCAGTGAAGGCATCAGGACCCGGGCTTTTCTTAGTTGGTAAATTTTTAGTTACATTTTCAATGTCATTGATTGATATTGGGTCATTTAGAATTTTTAGGTCATCGTCATTCAACTTTGGTAATTCATATGTATCTAAGAATCTGTCCATTTCTTCTGTGTTGTCCATCTTATTGGCGCATAGGTTCTTGAAGTAGGTATTCATGTTCCTCTGGATTTCTTCTGGGTCTGTTGTCATTTCACCCTTTTCCTTCCTAATTGCATGGATTTGGGCCTTTTCTTTCCTTTTTCTGATAAGGTTGGCTAAGGGTTTGTCAATTTTGTTTATTCTTTTGAAGAACCAACTCTTGGCTTCATTGATTTTTTTTGTATCATTCTCTTAGTCTCCATTGAATTGATCTCTGCTGTGATCTTTATAATTTCCTCCCTTGTACAAGCTTTGGGTTTGTCCTGCTCTTCTTTTTCTACAAGCTTGAGGTTCAGCAGCAGGTTGTTTAATTGGGCTTGCTCTCTTTTCCTAATATGTGTATTCACTGCTATGAATTTCCCTCCTAAGACTGCTTTCATTGTGTCCCATAGATTCCAATATGTTGTATTGTCATCGTCATTTAATTGAAGGAACTGTCTGATTTCTTCTTTAATTTCCTCTGTGACCCATTGGCTATTCAGAAGTGTGTTGTTCAATTTCCTTCTGTTTATGAAGTTTTTGTGGTTTCTTTTGCTATGGATCTGCAATTTCATCACACTATGGTCTGATAATATACAGGGGATAACTTTAGTTCTTTTGCACTTACTTAAACATGTTCTATGTGGTCTATTTTGGAGAACAGCCTGTGTGTAGCTGAGAAGAATGTGTATTCTGATTTGGGGGACGGAACACTCTGTAAACATCTGTTAAGTTCATTTGTTCAAGAGATCGATTGAGTTCTAGTATTCATTACTTTTTTTTTTGTCTAGTTGATCTATCTATTTGTGACAGTGGGGTATTGAGGTCCCCCACTACAGTTGTATTAGTGCATATATGGCTTTTCATGTCCGTTAGTATTTGCCATATACAGTTGGGTGTTTGGTGCATAGATATTTATGATTGTCATCTCTTCCTGTTGGATTGTTCCCTTTAGAAGGATGTAGTATCCTTCTTTGTCTCTCTTAATCAGTGTTGGTTTGAGATCTACTTGCTCTGCAAAGAGCATAGTTACTCCTGCTTTTTTCGGGTCCCTGTCACATGGAGTATTGTTTTCCATCCTTTAACTTTCAGTGTATGAGTTTCATTTTGATTTGTGTTTCTTGTATCCAGCATATTGTTGGATCTTGCTTCTTGGCCTATTCTGCCAGTCTATTTCTTTTGAATGGTGAATTGACGCCTTTAACATTGATGGTTATAACTGATACTTATTGACTTATCATTGTCATGACTTTTTCTTTTTGTTGGATTCTCTCCTTTACATTAATTGCTTGTCACACCTGATAGGTTCATTCTGCTGTGCTTCCTTCAGTTGCTATCCTCAGTGTCTGTTCCTAGGATATTGTGTAAAATTTTTTGGAGTGCTGGTTTGGTATTCATGAAGTTCCTAAGGTGTTCTTTGTCATGAAAGCATCTTATTTCTCCATCAATTTTGAAAGATAGTTTTGCAGGGTACATCAATCTGGGTTGAAGGCTGTTTTCATTCAGGGCTTGGAATGCATCACTCCAAGCTATTCTTGTCTTGAGGGTTTACGTTGAGAAGTCTCCTGTGATTCTGATGGGCTTTCCTTTGTATGTGATTTGTTTCTTTTCTCTAACTGCTTGTAGAACTTTGTTCTTCTGTTGAGTTTCTGGAATCTTAATAAGTATATGCCCATGTGTAGATTTTTTTTTTGATTAAAGCTATTTGGAGTCTTATATGCCTCACTTATCTGTATGTCAAGTTCTTTTCCCCTCCTGGGGAAGTTTCCTGCCATTACTTCTGTGAACAGTTTCTTTATGTCATCTGCACTCTCTTCTGTTTCTTCCTTGATTCTGATCAGGCTTATGTTATTCTTCTTTGCGTAGTCCAGCAGCTGCTGGATTGATTCTCATGGTCCCTTACAATTTTGAAACAAGTTTTCTTTTCCTGGTCACTAATTGCAATCTTATCTTCTATATCTGAAATTCTGTCTTCACATTGGCTCATTCTGCTGTGTAGACTCTCAGTGGACTTTTTAATCTCCTGGAAATCTGCTTGCATCTCTTTTATGGATTCCATTTGTTTCCTACGTTGGGATTCCATCATGTTCCTCAAGTCCTCTCTAGATTTATTAATCATGTCTTGCACTATGGGCACAATCTCTGCTGTTATGTGAGAAATTATTTCTGATTTCCTTTTTTCCAGATCCTCTTTTGTTGCCAGTTCAGGGAGTCCAGGTGTTTGAGTATCAGAGTATTCCACCTTATTTCCCTTTGAGGTTGCCGTAGGTGATCTGGAAGTCTCGTGTTGAGACTTGTTTATGTGTCTTCTCATTTTGACCTGGGTGGGGGCTTCCTTTGGCACCTGAGTGGCTCACCTCCTCTGAGCTTGGAGCGGTGGGATGGTGGCTCAGAAGCCCCTCTCTCAGGGCCAGGAGCTTGGGGAGGGACTGCAGTCTGGCTGCCTCCCAGAGCACCTTCCCTTGCATATACCACTTACAAGGGACAGGGCAAGTGTGCTGCCCTGGCCCCCCTGCTCTATTGTGGAGTCACCACCAGCACCACTGCCACCCTCCATGCTCTCCCTCTCCTCCTGCTCCAGGCAGCAGTTGCCTCCTCCCAGATCCATTCTGAGTTCTTGATACCCCATTTTACAACTGTTTGTATTATCTCTTCCCATATTGATGAAGTTATTATGTTAGTGTTTCAGTTGCCATACTAAAATATGAATAAATATAGAAATATAGAATCATTAATAACCATGACTTTATAGTTTAAACTATTAAAATGTTGTTTTCTATTAGACAGTAAGTGGACAGTGAGCAAATAAATATAGGTTTTCAGATAAAATATTCATTCTTCTCCAAAGTTCATAATAATAGTTTTCTTAAGTAGTTTCCAAAAACTGTCTGGTTTACAAAAATGCTACAAAAAGAAATAATATCAAGATATAACATAAATCAGATTCACATATCTATCTATCCATATATACATATATATGTGAGTGTGTGTACATACATATTTATATAAGTGAGCTTTTATGTATTATACACATATCTTGAATAAGTTCTAATCACTAACTCTTATTTTGTGTGATGGGGTCTCACTTTGTAGTTCAGGTTGTCCTTGAAATCATTATGTAGACCAGGCTATCATTGAACATGTGACAGTCCTCCAGCCTCAGCCTTCTGAGTGCTCATTAATTATTTTTTGCTGAGGATAGAACCCAAATCCTCCCACGTGCTAGGCAAGCATTCTACCACTGAAATACAGCCATACCTATTGATTACCTAGGATAATGTAACATAGTTGAGGCTACTGATGTCTCTTCAGAGAATTTCTACATGCTTAGGTCTTGAACAATTATAGGACCTGTATCCAAATGAAATGGTTTCATTTATTTTTTACAATAATGATATGGTACATACTAAATATTTTATAGCTTGGACTTGAGGATAAAATAATCAACATGAAGGTCGCACAGAACACGCCTAATCAGCCCGCTGCAGACAGGCACCTCTGTGCATGCCCTACCGAGGTCCTGAGTCTCACAGAACATGCCGAATCAGCCCGCTTCAGACAGGCAGGTCTGTGGATGCCCTACCGAGGTCCTGAGTCATGCAGAAGACACAGAATCAGCCCACTGCAAACAGGGAGCCACCTGGTTCCACACTACAAAGAAGCAGAGGACACCAGACCACCAGACCAAGGTGCTGAGTCTCGTGGTTCCCGGCCCAGAGGTAGGGGCTTCTGAGCCATCATCCCACTGCTCTTTTTCTAGAGGACAGGGCTTCCTGGACAACATCCCTCCTGCTGCTCCCAGCCCAGAGGAAAGGGCTTTTGGGCGACCTTCTGTCCCGCTGCTCCTGGCCCAGAGGAAGGGGCTTCCTGGCCACCATCCCTCCCACCACTCCTGGCCCAGAGGGAAGGGCTTCCGAGCCACCATCTCACTGCTCCTAGTCCAGAGGAAGGGGCTTCCCAGCCACCATCCCACTGCTCCTGGTCCAGAGGAAGGGGCTTCCCGGCCACCATCCCTCCCAATGCTTGGAGCCCACAAGAAAGGGCTTTTGGGTCACCATCCCTACCGCTGCTCCTGGCCCCTGTCCCACCTCACCCAGCTCAGAGGAGGTAATCCGGGCAGGCACTAACAGCCCCCGGCCGCAGTTAAAATGAGAAAACACACAAATAAGTCTCAAAACCAGACTTCCAGATCACCTACAGCAACCCCAAAGGGAAATGAGATGGAACACTCTGATACTCAACCACCTGGACCCACTGAACTGGCAACAAAAGGGAATCTGGAAAAAATGAAATCAGAAATAATTTCTCAGATAACAGGAGAAATTGTGCCCCTAGTGCAAGACATGATTAATAAATCTAGAGAGGAGCTCAGGAACATGATGGAATCCCAACATAAGAAACAAGTGGAATCCATAAAACAGATGCAAATAGATTTCCAGGACATGAAAAACTCCATTGAAGTCTACAGAGCAGAATGAGCCAATGTGAGGACAGAATTTCAGATATAGAAGATAAGATTGCAATTAGTGACCAGGAAAAGAAAAATTGCTTCAAAATTATAAGGGAACAAGAGAAATCAATCCAGCAGCTGCTAGATGATGCAAAGAAGAATAACATAAGACTGATTGGGCTCAATGAAGAAACAGGAGAGAGTGGAGATGACATAGAAAATCTCTTCACAGAAATAATGGCAGAAAACTTCCCAAGCAGGGGAAAAGAGCTTGACACACAGATAAGTGAGGCATATAGGACTCCAAATAGCCTTGATCAAAAAAAATCTACACACAGGCATATAATTGTTAAGATTCCAGAAACACAACAGAAGAACAAATTTCTCCAAGCAGTCAGAGAAAAGAAACAAATCACATACAAAGGAAAGCCCATCAGAATCACAGCAGACTTCTCAACACAAACCCTCAAGGCAAGAAGAGCTTGGAGTGACATATTCCAAGCCCTAAAAGAAAACAGCCTCCAACCCAGCTTGATGTACCCTGCAAAACTATCTTTCAAAATTGATGGAGAAATAAGATATTTTCATGACAAATAGCACCTTAGGAACTTCATGAATACCGAACCAGCACTCCAAAGAATTTTACACAATATCTTAGGAACAGATATGGAAGATCACAACCCCAGGAAGCAAAGCAGAATGAACCCATCTGGCATGACAGGAAATTAAATGTAAAGGGGGAGAACCCAACAAAAAGAAAAAGTCATGGCAATGACAAGTCAATATGTTTCAGTTATACCCATCAATGTTAATGGTCTCAATTCACCAATCAAAAGAAATAGACTGGCAGAATGGGGCAAGAAGCAATATCCAACAATATGCTGCATACAAGAAACACACTTAAATCAAAAGTAAACTCATAGACTGAAAGTTAAAGGGTGGAAAACAATACTCCATGCGACTGGAACCCAAAAGAAAAAGCAGGAGTAGCTATCCTCTTTGCAGATCAAGTAGATTTCAAACCACCACTGATTAAGAGAGATGAGGAAGGACACTACATCCTTGTAAAGGGAACAATCCAAGAGGAAGAGATGACAATCATAAATATATATGCACCAAACACTAGTGCACCCAACTATATAAAACAAATACTAACGGACATGAAAAGTCATATATGCACTAATACAATTGTAGTGGGGGACCTCAACACCCCACTGTCACAAAGAGATAGATCAACTAGACTAAAAGTAAGTAATGAAACACTAGAACTCAATCGAACTCTTGAACAAATGCACTTAACAGATGTTCACAGAGTCTTCCACCCCACAAAATCAGAATACACATTCTTCTCAGCTGCACATGGGTCATTCTCAAAAATAGACCACATACTCACTCATAAAACATGTTTAAGTAAGTGCAAAGGAATTGAAGTTATCCCCTGTATATTATCAGACCATAGTGCAATAAAATTGGAGATCCATAGCAAAAGAAACTCAAAAAATTTCATAAACATGTGAAAATTGAACAACACACTTCTGAATAACCAATGGGTCACAGAGGAAATTAAAGGAGAAATCAGACAGTTCCTTCAATTAAATGACAATGACAATACAACATATCAGAATCTATGGGACACAATAAAAGGAGTCTTATGAGGGAAATTCATAGCAGTGAATACACATATTAGGAAAACAGAATGAGCCCAATTAAACAACCTGATGCTGAACCTCAAGCTTCTAGAAAAAGAAGAACAGGACAACCCCAAAGCTCATACAAGGGAGGAAATTATAAAGATCAGAGGAGAAATCAATGCAATGGAGACTAAGAGAACGATACAAAAAATCAATGAAGCCAAGAGTTGGTTCTTCAAAAGAATCAACAAATTTGACAAACCTTTAGCCAACCTTATCAGAAAAAGGAAAGAAAAGGCCCAAATCCATGCAATTAGGAATGAAAAGGGTGAAATGACAACAGACCCAGGAGAAATCCAGAGGATCATCAATACCTACTTCCAGAACCTATACGCCAATAAGATGGACAACACAGAAGAAATGGACAGATTCCTAGATACATATGAATTACCAAAGTTGAATGAAGAAGACCTAAAAATTCTGAACAACCCAATATCAACCAATGAAATTGAAAACATAATTAAAAACTTATCAACTAAGAAAAGCCTGGGCCCTGCTGGCTTCACTGCTGAATCCTACAAGACATTTAGAGAGGAACTGCTGCCACTACTGCTTAAACTCTTCAATGAAATTGAAAGGGAAGCAATACTCCCAAATTCATTCCTGGAAGCAAGCATCACCTTGATCCCCAAAGCAGAGAAAGACCCAATGTAAAAAGAGAACTATAGACCAATCTCACTAATGAACATAGATGCAAAAATCCTTAATAAGATAATGGCAAATAGAATGCAGAAGAGCATCAAGAAGATCATATACCGTGATCAAGTGGGATTAATCCCAGGGATGCAGGGATGGTTCAAAATATGAAAATCAATCAATGTAATACACTATATCAATAGAGCCAAGGACAAAAACCATATGATTATCTCCATAGATGCAGAAAAAACATTTGACAAAATCCAACATGCATTTATGATAAAAACTCTACAAAAAATTGGAGTAGATAGTCGCTACCTCAAACTGATAGAAGCCATCTATGAAAAGCCAACAGCCAATATCATACTAAATGGTCACAAACTGAAATCCTTCACACTAAAATCAGGAACAAGACAAGGATGTCCACTATCACCACTCTTGTTCAATATAATTCTGGAAACATTGGCCACAGCAATTAGACAAGAGAAAGAAGTAAAGCGAATAAAGATAGGTAATGAAGAAGTCAAATTGTTATTATTTGCAGATAACATGATATTCTATATAGAAGACCCCAAGAACTCCACCAAAAGTCTTCTAGACCTAATAACCAAATCCAGTAAAGTATCTGGTTACAAGGTCAACATACAAAAATCAATAGCTTTCCTCTACAGGAATGACAGACTCACTGAGAGAGAAATAGGGCAAGTAATTCCTTTCACAATAGCATCCAAAAAACTGAAATACCTAGGAGTCAACCTAACAAAAGAAATCAAAGACCTCTTCTCTGAAAATTATGGTACTCTGAAAAGAGATATTGAAGATGATATCAGAAAATAGACAGACATCCCTTGCTCCTGGGTAGGAAGGATTAATATAGTGAAAATAGCCATACTTCCAAAACTGCTATATAGATTTAATGCAATTCCAATTGAGATCCCAGCAGCATACTTCATAGACCTTGATAAAACATTCCAAAAATTCATTTGGAACAAGAAGAGATGCAGAATAGCAAAAGCAATTCTAGGTAACATAGACATGGCAGGGGGTATCACAATCCCCAACCTGCAACTCTACTACAAAGCTACTGTGATAAAAACAGCATGGTACTGGCAAAGAAACAGGCTTGAGGACCAGTGGAACAGATTAGAAGATGCAGAAACAACGCCAGACACACTCAGCCATCTCATCTTCGACAAAAGATCCAAACACCCTCACTGGAGGAAAGATAGCCTCTTTAATAAATGGTGCTGGAAAAATTGGGCTTCAACTTGCCAAAGATTAAAACTAGACCTGTATCTCTCACCATGCACTAAACTAAAATCAAAATGGATTAAAGATCTAAATATTAAAATAGAAACTCTGAACCAGTTGGAACAGAGGTTAGGAAGAACGCTTGAAGACATCGGTATAGGAAAAGATTTTATAAACAAAACCTCAGTTGCCTGTGAACTAGCACAAACAATCAACAAATGGGATCTCTTCTTATTAAAAGGCTTCTGCACAGCAAGAGAAACCACCAGCAGTGTGAAGAGACAACCCACAATGTGGGAAAAAATCTTCACCTGCTCTTCCTCAGACAAAGGTCTACTATCTCGAATCTATAAAGAATTTAAAAAGATCAGACCTCCCAAATTTCAAGACCCAATCCAAAAATGGGCGTCTGAAATGAACAGACATTTCTGAGACAAAGAAGTAGAAATTGCAAATAAACGTATGAAAAAGGGTTCAACATCACTGGTCATTGGAGAGATGCAAATGAAAACAATGCTGAGATTCCACTTCACTCCAGAAAGAATGGCTGCTATCATGAAATCAACCAATAACAAATGCTGGTGGGGTTGTGGGGAAAGAGGATCCCTGCTCCACTGCTGGTGGGAGTGTAGACTGGTGCAACTACTGTGGAAATCAGTATGGAGACACCTCAAATAACTAGGACTGGAAGTCCCATTTGACCCTGCTATTCCACTGCTGGGCATCTTCCCCAAAGAATTAAAAGAATCATACCACAGTGATATATGTACACCCATGTTCATAGCAGCACAGTTTGTAATAGCTAAAACTTGGAAACAGCCCAAATGCCCTTCAACTGGATAAAGAAAATGTGGGGTTTTTTAACTATAAAATGGAGTACTACTCAGCCATAAAAAATGAGGAATTAGAGACATTTATAGCTAAGTGGATGCACATTGAGGTGATAATCTTAAGTGAAATAAATAGGACACACATGTGTAAATACCGAATAGTTTCTCTGGTGTGAGAAACTGAAAGTGTAAATAAGGACTAAATGTATAATAGGTAATGTGAAATAGGAAGAAAAGGGGCAAAGGGGAAGGAAGTGGGAGGGGTAGGGCAAAGGATAGAAGGGAATGGGATTAATATGAGAAAATGGAAAAATAGGAACAAAATCTTTGTAAATATGGAGGAATGGAGGCGTTGAAGGGGGGACTGGGCAAGGGTGAAAAATAAGAACCAAGAGAGACTATGTTAAGGTGCAAATTTCCAATGATGAATGTCATTATATTGTATACCTAAAATGTACCAATGATTAGAATGAATAATCGATAATGTAAAATAGGAAGAAAAGGTCCAAACAGGTAGGGGTATTGGAAGGGGCAGGGGAAAGGATAGAAGGGAAAGGAAAAATGCTGAGAAATGGATAAAATGGAAATAAAGTCTTTGTAAATAGGGAAGGGTGGAGGGCGTGAAGGGAGGGCTAGGAATGGGGAAAAAATACGAACCAAGATGCATTATGTAAGGGTACAATTCCCAATGAGAAATGTAATTGTGTTGTATACCTATAATGTACCAATAAAAGAATTTAATACAAAAATAAAATAAAATAAAATAAAATAAAAAAATAAAATAATAATCAACATGAAGGGTAGGCCTGCCACATATCCATTAAGCTGGATCAAATATTTGGACTAAAACAATGAGTAACAATCAAGAAGAGTTAATTTCTCATACAGAAATAATGCCTAGCCCACCTCCAGGTGATGTCACAGTTTGAGACCAAAGATCAAATGCAACAAGGGAGTTATTCCAATCATTGTCAGTTTTTTTGTAGGCTTTTCACTCAGAACATACATAGCCTACTTTCCCTAAGGCATTCCAATGCAGGCCAATGTAATTAAATTTAATGAATTGATTACCCACTGTGTTGCTATGGGCTATGATCTATTTTTTTAATGAGCATGATTGGGAAGTTCAATTTCACATGAAAATAACTGTAGGAAAACAAGCCAGATGAGTCATTTCTGACCCCTTCCCACAGTACTTACTACAAGAGGGCTATATTATTGCTCTACTTATTTATTACAGTAGATAAACTTCATGTGAGTTTTTGTAACATTGATGATACTGTTAAAAATGCATGCTACTAACTAAATATGGGCACAAATACCATTTATGGAATAAGACAACTGAACCAATCATAACATGACAATCTCATTTGGATCTGAGCTGTGAATAATTTTGTAAAAATATGATATTGTAAAAATATTTAGAAAGGCTACATCAGTCACAATTCCAAAGTTTAAAAAAAAAGTAATTTTCTTCTGAAAATTCAGCTAAATGGAAAACTGATTGGTCACTAGGGATTTCCAATCATACAGGTAAAAATTTCTCCTAACATAATCTTCTCCAAATATATGTTTCCTCTGGTGAGTGTATTTCTCATCACATCCAAACTTACTGTTTATCCATTAGCATGAATTCACCATTGGGATTCCTATATGATGCATCAGAAAACATGAGTAGATTTAACTTCACTCTGAAAGTTTTTCAACTTTCTTCAGCATTAAATGATACCTTTGCATTAAGGCCCAAATCCCTAATTTCCCTATAGGAAGCCTCTAACACCACTTCAAAATAGAATGTTTAGCTCCTGCTTGTTTTACAAACGAGATGAAAGAATCTAGACAATGTCATAGGCGTCTGTATGAGATTCCAAATCTCACATATTACTTAACACAATGCATAGTTTTCTTACAATCTTCAGTCCGCACTAAAAATATGTTTCTGACTGTACACGGTGGCTTTGTATGGTGTCAACTTAGCTGAATGTTCTACACATATAGTTCTGGGTTTGAATTTACCACAAGAGCACAAAAGCACTATGCATTAAGTTGGAAAGTAGATGTAAATATGAACCATAATATTCTAAATGTTTATATAGGGTTCTAAGTCCTGGATCTGCTTGTACATGTTATTTCTGATGTTTCAGCCCACCTACTTGACAAAGGACAACAGGTGCTCCCATAGCTCTCTGTCTATTACATCTCCACTTTCAACTTCTCAAAGACAAGTACAAAGTGTATGTTTAAATCCATCGCAGTGACATCAACTCATTCTGCAAGTTAGCTGTATTGTTGCTGACACAGTGATGAGAAGCATGCATTTCAGTTTGTCCTTATAAGTTTTTTTGGTTCTTATGGGTTCTAATTTGTTCTGATGAGTTCCATTTTGTTCATGCTCCCCTCAGCCCAGAATGACATTCAACTTTTGTTCTCAACTATTGCACTTCAATTTAAGGAATTTTAGGCATATCATACTATGCAGAGACAATAGCCTTTCACAGAAATTTTTATTATAATGCAATGCACATTTATTTTCATGCATTACAATGAAAATTAGACAAGTAGTAAAGGAAGTAGTCTTCAGGGAAATGGAAATGATAAAGACTATTAAGTAGCCAACTTTGGGATAGATCACAATGAGAAGACTTGCTGTGCTGTCCACATAGGTTAAGTGTCTTCATCAGATATGGATGGCCCAGCAGGATTTTCAGACAGTCTTCTCTGCTGCCTATATTCTTCTAATTTTCTCTGATCCAAAATTTTGCATTCCAGAACTTCTTCACACTTTTTCTGTTTAACCTCAATGAATTGTGTGAGATCAGTTTTGCCAGCCTGAGAAGCAGAGGTCTTCAGGTCTTCCATGATCCTAGTTAACCCATCTTCCAGATTCATGTTAGGTTTTCTTCCAGATTTCCCAGGTAACCTATGTTGGTCCCCTGAATAAATAGAATCCTGATAGTACCCTTGAGTCTTCTTAGAAATCTCAGGAACTCTTTGATTGCTTCCACTTCACCTCCTCCACCTCCTCAAAGAACATGGCAAAAAGAGGTATTCCCCTCGGTTCAGTGAAGTACCAAGCCAGAGTTAGATACACATCACTGATCTACATCTGGTAAGCTGCTACATGGTGAATACTATTTGCACATTCTGTAGAAAAGGGGTGGTAGCTCTGATGTTTGATTTCAGCTTACAGAAATTCAGCCATAAAATGTGCTGAAAAATTTTCATCAGTGGTCACAGTTCTAAGATTTATACCCCACATAGGCCCCAATTTTTTAACCCTCAGTCTTTCTGCATCTCTGAACACTAACTGAAGCACTATTTTACACATACTTTAAGATGGATTGTTCTTATATGAAAGAAGGTACTACCACAACTCTCAATACTGCTGCTTTTCTGGACAATTCCGAATAACATTGTGCCACTTTTGGTAGATCAGAAAGTTATGTATGAGAGGTAGCTTCTAAATACTAATATTGTAAAAAATATAAATCGCTGCTGTTCCATTTACTAGCTAGGCCATTTAGCATTCTTTTAAATGAAGATCTTACTATGTTGTAGCCCAGGGCAATGCTTTGACCTTTTCAATATTCCATAATTAGATTGGCTGCAATTCTACTTTGACTCCTGTTTACAGTTTAAGCAGCCTCTGGGAAAGGGACAGACTGGCCAGCTGTTCACCGTTGAAAATATTTTAAAGGTCAAAGAAATAGAGCATTTAGCTGTCTATTCCACTGAAATGTATTCACTCTTTTCATATGAGTCTAAAGAACCAAAAAATATACTGTCTGTGAAACAAAGATGACATTTTGCCCCTTCATTTTAGAGACTTCTCAACTAACCTAGCTATGTGTCTTGATCCTTAGACAAGAAGTAGTTTGCTTTTCAAACTATTTTGGTATATCTCTTTCTTGAGTCACCTCTCCTCCTATATGCAACATATCTTTTTGTTTCTTGCTACAAAAAGAGAATACTTAAGCAAAGGTTAAAATGACGTTTAATTTCTTCCACCTAATAAAATGAATTAAGTGATATCTAGCTTGTGAAGTAGAGTCATATTTCAAGACACCCAAATGTTGCCAGACTAGATTGCTCTGGTAAACAAAATTTGTGTGCTTAAGCACAGTTCTTTGTGTTTCACTCTTTGTTTCTAAACTACTTAAATAAATTTTCCTTTTAATGAATAAATTCCAAAAAATGTCATAAAATGCTGCCTTGTTAATGGAAGCCATCATATCAATATCAAGAGTGATTTTTTGAAGATTGGATTTCAAGAAGATAGAAATTTCCAAAGGAAGTACTAGCCTCAGTATATAACCTGAAGTTATTTTGGTTATTACTTCATTTTCTTTTTCAGTCAGCCAAATAATAAGAAAACAAATTTATAGCAGGGATTTTTTCAATAGTAAATAAAGTATGCAAATAGTGTTCACAAATAAGTTAATATTCTGGTTACATTGAACTCAAATAATTGAAATTTTACAAATTAGAGGTAAATATAGATAATGTTACCCGAATCTGAAAAACAAAAATATACTCTTCCATGGAGAAAAGAATTCTTCAAGAATTAATGAGAGGCCCAGGACTATATAACTAGCAGTGTCAGTCTCTTACTTTATTGAATGGGCATATTAAATTAAATTATTTTGTTAGACTAAGTTTTTTTTCTAGGATTAAAAATTTGCCTTTGTGTTTATGTACACTAAAAAAGATTTAGGGTTATTTTTGCAATGTAGCAGTTGAGTACTTTGCCAAGCTGACTGAATGTGAACTGTATGGAGCAAGCTCTTGGTCTATGTACCTCAGAAAGAATCCATAAACAAACTTGATAACTGTAATTTGTGAAATATTTGCAAGAGATTAGGAAAGATTCACATTTTCCCCAAGCCTTGCAATAGTTGAAAACAGCTAAGGGCATGACCCTGCAGTGATACAAAATCATGCTTCCCTAGGATGTCCTGATAGATAGATGTTATGGCATGAGCTACAAGTTAATAAATTTCACCAGGATTACATGTTCATCTGAGAGAGAAGAGCAAAACAACCTGAAGAGGCGCTGCCAAATCTGACAATTATACCTATAGAAGCTCCAAGGAAACTTGGACATATAAAACACTTAAAATCACTGCTGGAAATACATCATCAGGAATGCTTTGGAGTCTTCCACACAAATGACAAGTACTGTGCCTTTTCTAGAAGAACTGCTCTGAGATAAGTATATAAGTAAGAGTGATATTGTCCAGAAGTCATCAGACTTGGGCTCTTGGGCCATTCATCAAAACAAAAAATTGTCACTGTGATAGTGGAAGATTTCTACAAATCAAAATGTTCAGAGAAACACTATTGATAAATTTCATCTAGATGAGAAGTGATAGCAACTGATTACTTTTGTGTTTCTAGAAATGTCATAAAATAAGAAAGAACCCATATCCTCACAACCACCCTGCTTACCTCTCTACACATGGATAAGTAGCATTCATTGACTGTCTTGGGTATAGTAAGTTACATTTTTTTGTTTGTTTACTTGTTTCACACTTCTTATTGAGTCATTATTTGTTATATAGATTAATGGAGTTTGTTTTGTCAAATTCATATAAGCACATAACATTAAAGTACTATTAAATCCCATGACCCACACAGCATAGGGTCTGAAGCTGGGGAGAGCCATGGGAGATGAAGAAAACTGAAAAATACCAAGAAAGAAGGTTACATAGCAAAATTATGCTTGAAACCTGGGACCAGGTGGAACCATAGTCTGTTGAGCTACTTGCTGCCTGGAGTCCAGCGTGCTCTTTATTTACAAAACTAAGAGAAACAGGAAGAGAAGGCAGGGTAACTCGTGCTACTTGACCTAAATGGCCTAGGCTGAATGCAGCGTGATTGTCCCATGATGAGGGTATGCGCAGAAAGGGTACAAGGAGATACATAATGTAACTGTCTCCTGGGGATGTGCCATCCAGGGTCTACAATCTATTCTATGGAAGAGAAAGGGAGTAGGGATTAGGTGAAGGGCCATCTTCAGGCTCAGCCTGTGGCAATTAAAGTTATCTTCACTCTTACTTCATCCCTATGACATGAATTATGGTGGCTGTGGGTTTGTCCTTTATGGTCATTACTCTGTAGAGGAATGATCTTTCAATACTTATTATCCTCTGGATTTTTACTATGAAGGGGCATTGAATTTTGTCAAAGGCTTTTTGTGCATCAGGTGAGATGATTATGGAGTTTTTCTCTTTGATTATATCAATTTTTGTTAGATTGAACCATCATTGCACCCCTGGAATGAAGCCAACCTTATCATGTTGTATACGAACTTTTTAATGTGTTGTTGGGTTCTTATTTTAAGCATTTTATTAAGGACTTTTGCATTTATGTTCACCATGGATGTTGCCATATAGTTTTCTCTTTTTGTTTTTTCCTGGTATGATTTTAATATCAGGGAGATGTTGATCTCATGGAGTTAGTTTGGGTTACTTCCCTTTCTTTTTCATGGAATAGTTCAAATAACAATGTTATTAATTCTTCTTTAAATGTCTATCAAAATTCAACAGTGAGCCCATCTGGTCTTGGGCTTTTTCTTGTTCAGAGACATTTTTGTTATTGCTTCAATCTCATTGCTTATTTTTTATCTGTTTTGATGTTTTATATCCTTTTGGTTCAGTTTTGGTAACTGGTATGAATTCAGAAATGTATGCAATTTTTCTAGATTCTCCAAGTTATTAGAATATAGATTTTCATAGTAGTGCCTAATAATCCTCTGGATTTGTTTTATTTGATTTAGCTCTCCCTTTTTGTCTTTAATTTTAGTGATTTGCATCTTCTGTCTTTGTTTTGGTTAGTTTGGCCAAGGAATTTTCAGTATTAGTTACCTTTTCAAAGAACCAACTCTGTTCCATTCAGACTGTGCAGTGTTCTTTTAGCCTCTATCTCATTAATTTTGGCTCTGCTCTTTTACATTTTCTTTTGTTGGATTTGTTTTTGTTTGTTAGATCTTGAGATACACCATTTACTTGTTTATTCCAGATTTCTCTAGCTTTTTGACGTAGGGACTCATAAATTGAAACATCCCTACTAGAGCTACCTTTGGTATATTCCAGCGATTCTAGTGTGTTGTGTTTCTATTTTCTTTTGATTATAAGAACTTTCAAATTTTCTCCCTGATATCTGCAGTGACCCACTGATCATGCAATTTCCTTATGTGTATATTTTATTTGGTTTATCTTGCCATTGGTTTCTAGTTTTATTTTATTATGGTTTCATAAATTGAATTGCCAAGCAAGTATTTCAAGTTTTTGTTTAGTAAGGCTTGCTTTATGCCCTAAAATATTATCTGTTTTGGAGAACAATCAATGAGCTGCCGAGAACAATGAGTATATTTTAATTGTTGGATGAAATGTTCTGAAGTCTTCTGTTAAGTCCATTTGATCAGTGGAATGGTTTAGCTCTGATATTTAATGTTTTATTTTTTGGATAACCTATCTGATGATGAAAGTGAAGAATCGAAGTCTTCCATTATTCTTGTTTTGAGACCCATGTTTCTCTTTATGTTGAGTACTGCTTTTTTTCTGAAAATAGGCTCAACTATATTTGGAGCACATATAATTTTAACTATAGTATCTTCATATGATGTGTTCCTTTCACTAAATGAGAGAAAATATCCCAAATCTTGGGAAAGATGTAGGCACTGATGTGCAGGAGTCATTTTTTCCCCAAACAGGCATAACCATAAAATAACCTCCCCATGTCACATCATAGTTAAACTGGCAAGAATACAGTACAAAGAAAGAAACTGAGAGTTTTAAGTGAAAATACTAAGTCATTTATAAACACAAACTTGTCAGAATTACTTTGGGCTTCTCTGCAGAAACTCAAAGGCCAGGAGGACATGGAACAATGTATTTCAAGTCCTTAAAGAAAGCAACTACAAATCTAGATTGGTATATCTGGCAAATCTACCCTTCAAACTTGAAAGAGAAATAAAAATATTCTAAGATAAGCATAGAGAAATTCATGATCACTCAGCCAACATTGCAGAAGATACATAGAAGTGTATGAGTAAAAACTTAGCTGAGAATTATGAAAGAATCAAACATTAGAAAAACAAGAAAGTGACAGAAATTAGTACAAGTATCTTTTGATAACTCTGAAAGTAAAAGGTCTTAATCTTGAGTTAAAAAACACAGACTGGAAGATTTGTTTAAAACAGAAGTCTCAATACTTTCCTTTTTACAAGAAACATACCTCACTAGCAAAGACTTACAGAGACCAAAAGTGAAAGGATAGAGAAAAACATTCTATGCAAATGGAACCCGAAGGCAAGCAAGTAGCTATGTTTATATGCGACAAAGCAGACTTCAAGACAAAACTAGTCAGAAGTTAAAAAGGAGGCCTCTATGTTTCTTTTCTGTCTCTACTGATACTCAAATATTAGACAAAATTTTGCTGGGTGCAATTTTTTATTGGGGACTTGACTAGTTATCAACAAGTACACAAATTTCAAGTATGCTAGAAACACAATTGAGATTAAGACGTCAAGACTGCAGCTTAATTTCCAGAATGTGTTAGTTAGAATATTTAGTGTACCCCGAAAAGGTATAATTAAGAAATATGTGGGTGATCGTGTTAATAATTTAGATAGGAAATTTCATCACATCTGTCATTTACATTTAAAGTGATCTCACAGGAAACATTTATTTCATAGTCCAGAATTATACATGAGAGAAAAGAAGAAAGTACAGTACTTTTAACTAAATAAGTAATTACCCATACTAGCATATCATACAAAATTGTACAGTTTGATATATATAGTGTCATTATAAGTTAAATGATTTAAGTATGAACTTGTTAATGTTATAGAGCTTATCATAGTTATATGATACTTTGGAGACATTGTACATGATTTACTGTTTATGTGTTTTACTACATAAGCTATGCCATTATTTCTCTGTAATTTAAAATCTTAAAATTCACACATATGTCAACTGAAAATGACTCTATATATACTTGTATGTGTCTATTAAATAATACACAATTTTATGTATTCTATTTTTGCCTGTATGGTTTATATATAACATGCTATTCTCATGTATAAAATGACTTAAAACTCAGGCTATTATTTTCATTGTTGAGTTTCACTTCTTCTGTATATGTGCTGAATATAAATTCTTTATCAGATTATGATTTTAAAATATTTTCCTCTTTCTCTAACTTGTATTTTTATTTTCTTGATGTTATTGTTTAGAGCACAAAATACTTTCATTGAATGTCTTCCAATTTATCTATTTCTATGATTTGCACTTTTTATGTCATAGATACTATTGCCTTACCCATGGTCATGAAGTATTACTAAGTGTTCTTCCATGAACAGTGTAGTCAATAATTCATTTTGAATTAATTTTTGTATGGTGTGAAGAGGGACTCCAACTTCATTTTTCTTTGCACGTGGATAGTCAGTTGCTCCTGTAACATTTGTTCAGAAGAATACTATTTCTTTATAATATTATTGAGAATAATTTTCACCTTGAATTTAAGGATTTTATTTTGGGACTTTCAATTTTATTGCATTGATCTACATGTCTGTCCTTTTTTCATTACCACACTGCCATGACTATTTTGTCTTTGAAACTGAGAAATATGAGCCCTACAACTTTTATTATTTTTTAACATTTTAACTAGACTGTTTTTTTGCATTTTGTATAAATTTATTCTTTTCAGTTCTGCAATATGTATCAGATATTTTGACAGAAACTATGTTAAATCTACAAATCATGTTGGGGGAGTCTTACTTTCTTAATAATTTTAAGTCTTCCAATCTATGAAGATGGGATTTTGTTTTAATTATGTATTTTTTTTTTGAGACAGGGTCTCACTATGTAGTTCAGGCTGGCCTTGAACTCTCTATGTAGCCCAGGCTGGCTTCAAACTCACAGTGATCCTCCTGCCTCAGACTCCCGAGTGCTGGGATCACAGGCCTGCACCACCACGCCCAGCTCAATTATGTCTTTTGTTTCATTACTCAGTTTTGTCATTCTCAGTGTACAAGTCTTACATTTTCTTAGAGTTATTTCTAGGTATTTTATTTTTGATGTGATTGCAAATGTATTTTTTTCTTAGTTTTATTTTCCAATTGTTCATTGCTAATACACAATTTGATCTATTTTATTGATCTTGTATCATGTAAACTTTTTCAACTCATATTAGTTCTAACAGTATTTTAGTAATTTCCTTAGGATTTTCAATACTGATCATTATTTCCTCTAAAACTACATATTGTTATATTTCTTTCTTTGCAGATTTGTTGCCTTTAATTTCTTTTCATCCCCTAATTAAAATGGCTACAACCTCCAACATATTATATTTGGAAAAGCATACATATCTGACATCTTCCTCATTACGGAGGTAAGCATTCAACTTTTCACCATAAACTGTTGATTTATTTTTAAAATTAATTTTATTGGTACATTTTAGGTATACAATATAATGACATTCATCATTGGAGATTTGTACCTTTACATAATATATCCTGATTCTTATTTTTCCCCATTCCCCTACCCTACCTTCAACCCCTCAACCCCTCTCTATTTACAAAGACTCTGAATAAACTGTTAATTTAAGTGAGTAGTTTTTGTAGGTATCCTATATCAAGATGAATACATTTATTTTTATTTCTACTTAGAAATTTACTCTCCTTTTCTTAATCATGAAATGGTTCTGGTTTTGTCAAATGAGTATTCCATGTTTATTGAAATGATTGGGTGTTATTGTACTTTTATCTGTTAATGTGAATTATATTCATTTGTTTTCAGTTTTTAATTAATATTTCATTTCTTGGATAAATCTCACTCAACCATAATGCGTAATCCTCATATTTCTATTTGTTTGCTTTACCAGCCATTTTGTGTAGAATTTTAGCATCTGTACTCATTAAGTTTATTGGTTTCCAGTTTTCTGATGACACATCTAATTTTTGCTTTCAGAATAATTACACTCTACAAGAATTTTTGTTCTCCTTTTCTGTTTCCTGGAAGAGTTTATGAGGAACTGGCTCTCATTCTCCTTAAATTTTTTGTAGAACTTACCAACGACATCCTCTGGACTTGAGATTTTCTTCATGCTCAATACTTTAATTAATATTAGTTTTATTTTTATTATGTCTAATAAGACTTTTTCAGCTTTTTAGTCAGTTTTGATAGAATTAAAGTGGGAAAAATCTTTGGGTTTCCCTATATATCTTTTGCATTGGTTGCAGTGGTGGAATTTTCTAGACTAGCCCTGGCTCACAAAATGGTGTAGATGGGGAAGGAAAAAGACAAAATAGGAGAAAAGGGGAACCTTGTTTTCTGGATGGCCCCGTGGTCACTCATCATATGAAGCAAGAGCTGTGCTGCAATTAATTACTAAATGTGAAAGTTACCAATGTAGTTTAGAGGTGAATCCAACTCTCAGTCTATAAGAAAAAACATGCACTGAATATATAAGGAAATGCAAGCTAATAAAAAAAACAAAATATTCAAATCCTTCGTTTTTGTTATCCCTAATAGCTAACATGAAATTTAATAAATACTGGATGCTATATCAAATCTGTATTTCGATGAGTATTTCATTTTTCAGTTTTTTCAATTAATATCATCATCTTCTTGAGGAATATTAAAATTGATTGTGAGAAAAATTAATGTGGGAGAAATATCTTTAGTTTTAAATGATCTAGAATGTAAGAGTATGATTTGGTTCCATAATTCATTGTGGAACCAACTCATGTGCCTAGCTATATGTAATCCATATGCACAGGAGATTATTCTTGAGGAAATAGCTAGCCTGGTTGACTGGATAAAAGACTCTGTAATGTGCACTTATTCTTAAAAGAGAGACTGCCTGATGTCTCCTATAAATGCTAATTTGAATACTTCACATTAAGTCATTCATATACTTAGTGAGCGAGCAATATAAAATGGGATTTCTGATGATCAAGATAATAATTTCCTGAAAAAGACAGTTTATCAAGGTTATGGTAAATGCTGCGGAGAAAAGAATCCTTTTAATGTAAACACCCCATATAAACTTATTGCAAAAAAAAAATCAGTTTAGGAAACATTTTCTGTTTCAGCTTCCAAGGATGTGTGTTACATATGCTAACAAAAAGTTAGGTTGATTAATAAAAGAATGGTGAAAGGTAGAAAAGAGAGTCGAAGAAATTATTTTAGGGAGATTACATTTTTAAAAATTAAGATGATTAAAGCAAATAAAATGAGATAAAGAAGGGGAGAAGTCATAGAATTCAACAGGGTGAATATCATAAGATGGTTATTAAGAAAGAGTATGAATAAAGTGGATAATGATGAGGTTAACTTAACCTTGAGTGGGCTAAGGAGAGACCCTGCTACTCTCTCAAAATTAAAAAACTACAAACAATTTTTCTGTAGAAACCCCAGTTTGGAGACATTTTAAAAGTTAGAAGGAAAAGATTACAATGACAAATAGGATCTGAAATTGCCTGAGGCAAACAGCCTGATTAATCAAGATAAAGATTGACATAGGAGCCAAGATCCCTTGACTCAACTCACTGTTGAGGACCCAAAATCGCTTTTTACCAGAGTGGCTAAAAATGATCAAGAGGGTGAAGATGAGGTTTCTAGAACCAAAATATAAAAATGTAAAGGTCAAAGGATTATAAAAGTTGGAATGATTAAATAGGCTTTACGTAAAGAAGTTGTCCATCCTTTATTTGAATATTTTGTGGGAATGGAAGTAATGTCTGTCTGGCTGGGAAATACTGCTCTTACCTATTAGTATTATCAAAGTAAGACCTATTGATAAAATATTAATTGATGGCACAGTTAGGAATGGCAAGTATGATGAAATAATGTTAAAATTTCGTGGAAAATTTCATATATTTGAACATCCTTCAGGTGAAGTGGTTGCTTCTCTTTTACCTCATTTTAGAATGTGGATGAACATTATATCTGACTGGGTAATGTTTCCATTGCCTAGCATTGTAAAATAGAAGGAATACAAATTCACTCTTCAAGCAATATTAATTGGATATATTCATGTTAAATAGAAACCAGTAAGATAGCCTAAACTCACACAGTGTAGAACCAAACTTACATTGCTGGTATGGCTAAATTCTGGTTTATAACCCTTCATGGAACATTGACTGTGACTTATGAAAAAACCTGGAAGTGCTTTCCCTCAGCTGCTGGGACACTGAATTTGAGAATTTAAGTGGTTTATACAGGCCCATGCTACTTGGGTAAAGAAGGGAGGCTATAAAAGCAGGAAGCTTCTTTTCCATAAGACTGCTGCTGTGTGAAGAGCTACTGGATTCTATAATTATTTGAACAGTGCACTATTAAGCAGCTCTCAACTGAATGATAAAGAGCTGCTTGGTTTGAGGTTGGCAGCTCCAAGGCAAACAGAGAACATGCTACTTGGAAGAATGCCACTCTGTGAAGAAGGTAAAAGCAAATCAGATTGGGCAGCTGAACTGCATGTTGTTTTCCTAGAGGTGAAGTAAGGGTTGAACAGGGGATGACAAAGCTGCACAAGAGTGGGGAGGATGCTAGTATCACTATACAATTCAAGTCTATGGAAGAGTATGCTGTCATAATTATTGCATCTTTTCTCTTTCTTCCTCACACCACCTCAACGTTTTTTCCTGCCTTTCACAGTGATTCCAGGACCAGGACAGCAATTACTAATTAATCTGGAAATATTTTCAAATTTCTCTTGTGCTATTTCCTTTGAATAATTTGGAAGTGTGTTAATTTTTATTAAAATTTCCTAATATCTTTCCAGTAATGATTTTAATTTCATTTCATTGTGATTATAAAACATATTTTATATGATTTGAATCCTTTTTAAATTTCTTTAAGCTTGTTTTACGGCCTGGAGTGTGGTCAGTCGTGTAGAGAGCTATTGTGCTGTCAGTGGGTGGATTTTCCTATAGATGACTGTTAGGCCTATTTTGCTTATAAATTTGTTTATGTCCTCTATATTCTTACTGGTCTTCTGTCTAGTTATTCTATCCATTATTTAAATGCAGCATTGAAGTCTCATATTCTTGCTAAGATTTCTCTTCCTTAAATTAAGCCTACTTTTGTTGCATGTATTTTGGGGGTCTGTTCTTAGATGCATGAACATTTATAATTGTTGTATCTACCTAAGGGAGTGATTTTTATTATTATAAAATACCTGTCTTTATCTCTAGTAGCTTTTTCATTGTTGTTTCTAAGTGTATTTTATTCAATAGTAACACAGCCATTTCAGCTCTGTCATGGTTACTATTCACATGAGAAAGCATTTTCTAATTTTTTTCTTTCAATCTATTTGTATTTTTAAATCCAACGAGTTCCTTTTATAGATTAAATACATTAGAATTGTGTTTTCCTATTCAGTCTGAAAACCTATTCTTTGGATTGGACTGTTTAACCTATTTAGAGTAGGTGTTATTATTCATATGATTTGACTTATTTTTGGTTTAGGTTTTTGTATTCTCTATATGTCTTTCTGTTTCCCTTTTTCTCCTTATCTTTTTTCTTTTGTATTAAGTGAATATTTCTTAGTGTAATATTTTAATTCCCTGAATCACTTTATAATACATTTTAATCAATTTCTTTTTAAAAATTTAATTTCACTTATTATTAATCAATAGATGAAAATTGAGTATAGTAGAATATTTTGGTACATGTATATATTGCAGAATGATCAATTCAGAATATTCAGATTATATGTCATCTCAGACATTTGTAATTTCTTTGTGATGAGAACCTTAAAAACCTCTCTTTTGGCTATTGTAATTTTTATAATACAGTTTTTTTAGTTATAGTCATACTTTCTCTTATCTGTCCTTTTCTTCATGGTTATTCTAAAGCTTATAGTGGTTATCTTAGTTTTTCAGAATCTACTTTAGGTATGTACTTCCACAATTCCTGTGAAATGTTGAAATGTTACTCTTATGCAGCTCAATTCCCTCCTTCCTTTTTGGTAAAGTTATTGTTACCATATTACATCTATAGGAATTATCACAACAGATATTATTATACATATTGATTGACATAACTTTATATATTTAATTATATGAAAAAATAGAACAAATATACCTTTGTAGACTCTTTAGACCAAGTTTTTATTTACCATTTCTTCTGGCTTTCATTTGTTCCTGTGGATTCACCTTAATATTTGGTATTATTTCCTTATTCCATTAAAACTTTGGGCTCACCTGCCTCTTTAATGCTGCCTATGTCAAATTACTTTCTATATAATATTTCTATATGTTATAGGGTCAAGAACAAAGTTAGATAAATATTACTTTTTACAACTGTTTCTTAAATTATTTACATTAATGAAAATAAATATACAATTCATAGCTTTTAAATTATTTTCTACATAATAAACTATATGGTATTCTTTTTATATGAATTTGAGTAATTGTGTGGCATCACTTGTTTTCAATCTTCACAATTCATTTTAATGCTTTTTATTAGTACTAATTTTTCTGTTTTTGTTTGTTTCACAGTTGATATCATTTTTAAGAGATATTTTTACTGAATCTTCCTTAGTGGATATATTCTTTAGCATGTTGAATATGTCATCCAATTTCTTTATGACCTTCATGATTACCTCGGTGCATTTGGGATACTATAAAAATACCATATACTAAGTGATTTATGAGTAACAGAAATTTCTTTCTCACAGTTCTGGATGTTGAGAAGTGCATTTTCATGGTACAAAAAGATTCCATGTTAAGTGAAAGTCTGCTTCTTTATAGACAGTGTTATCTCATTTTCTCATCACCTTTTAGAAAGAGCAAGTTATCTTTCTGAGCTCTCTTTTATAAAAGCACTATTCCCAATCATGTGGGCTCCACCTTCATGGCTAATCTTTTGACAAAAACCTCACCTCCTATTAATGTCACTTAAGAGTTACTCTTTCTTTTTAAATTTTATTTTTATTAGTACATGCCTGCATTTCATAATGATTCCATTCATCATAGGGTGTTGGCACATGTACATAGCACATCATAATTCTTTCTAAGCTCTTTTCCCTCCCCTCCCTCCACCACTTGGTCCCCTTTCTACTCACTAATGATCTATTTCTCTATTTCCTATCAGCTACCTTTAATTTTGCTCTTTAATTTATTTGTACTTTGGATTTCTCATGTAAGAGAAACTATATAATAGTTAAACATTTGTGAGTCATTTCACTTAACATCATGATCTCAAGCCTGCAATCCATTTTCCTCCAGATGAGTTACTATTTCAACAGGGAATTTGGGCCAAATAAACATTCAGATCATAGAAATTATTTATGATAATTGTGATGGTTACTTTTTGGTGTCAACTTGACTGGATTAGGGAATAACTAGAAACTTGGGAAAAGCACTATTTTGAATGTATTTACGAGGCTGTTTCCAGGGGTGTTTACTATGTGAGTCCAAGTGATCAAGAAGGCAAAGTTCTGCCTTCAATATGGATGGGTACCATCCAATGAGACACAGAAGTCAAATGAAAATTTTATCTTTGTTTTTCTATATGCAAGGTTTTTCTCTTTTTTCAAGGTTTTTTTCATTATCTTTAATGTTCTGTAGGTTGAAAATGAAGTCAGGGGGTGAGGAGGAAGTGAAGAAGTAAAAATGTTTCAGATGTTATATGTGTGGAGGCAATCCTAGTGCTCAGGAGGAGGCTCCCAGGCTGCCATGGCACTGCTCCCAACTCAGAAGAGTTGAGCCACATGGGCGCCAGCAGCACCCAGCCCCCATTGAAATGAAAAGACACATAAACAAGCCCCAAACCAGACTTCCAGATCACCTACAGCAACCCCAAAGGGAAATGAGATGAAACAATCTGATACTCAACCACCTGGACTCCCTGAACTGGCAATAAAAGAGGATCTGGAAAAAATAAAATCAGAAGTAATTTCTCAGATAACAGCAGGGATTGTGCCCATAGTGCAAGACACAATTAATAAATCTAGAGAGGAGTTCAGGAACATGATGGAATCCCAACAGAGGAAACAAATGGAATCTATAAAACAGACATAAACAGATTTCCAGGAGATTAAAAACTCCGTTGAAAGCTTACACAGCAGTAGAATGAGCCAATATGAGGACAGAATTTCAAATATGGAAGATAAGATTGCAATTAGGCACAAGGACAAGAAAAATCTCTTTAAAATTGTAAGGAGCCATGAGAAATCAATCCAGCAGCTGCTAGACAGTGCAAAGAAGAATAACATAAGACTGATTGGAGTCAATGAAGATACCAGAGAGAGTGCAGATGACATAAAAATACTTTTCACAGAAGTGATGGCAGAAAACTTCCCAGCAGGGGAAAAGAACTTGACATACAGATAAGTGAGGCATATAGGACTCCAATGAGCCATGATCAAAACAAATCTACACAAAGGCCTATAATAGTTAGGATTCCAGAAATCCAACAGAAGAACAAAATTCTACAAGCAGTTAGAGAAAAGAAACAAATCACATACAAAGGAAAGCCCATCAGAATCACAGCAGACTTCTCAATGCAAACCCTGAAGGCAAGAAGAGCTTGGAATGATGTATGTCAAGCGATAAATGAAAACAGCCTCCAACCCAGATTGATGTACCCTGCAAAACTATCTTTCAAAATTGATGGAGAAATAAGATGCTTTCATGACAAAGAGCACCTTAGGAACTTCATGAATGCCAAACCAGCACTCCAAAAAATTTTAGACAATATCCTAGGAAAAGACAATAAGGATCACAACCCCAGCAAGGCCAGCAGAATGAATCTGTTGAGTGCAACAAGAAATTAAATGCATGGGCCGGGATTAAGCTCAGAGGTTTTGCTGCCTGCTGTGCAGGCACAAGGACCCAAGTTTGCTCCCCGGTACCAAAGAAAAAAAAGAAAAAGAAATTAAATGCAAAGGGGGAGAATCCACCAAAAAGAAAAAGTCATGACAATGATAAGTCAATATGTATCAGTTATAACCATCATTGTTAATGGTCTCAATTCACCATTCAAAAGAAATAGACTGGTAGAATGGGCCAAGAAGCAAGAAGCAACAATATGCGGCATACAAGAAACATACTTAATTCAAAAAGAAACTCATAGGTTGAAAGTTAAAGGGTGGAAAACAACACTCTATGTGACAGGAACCCCCTAAAAAGCAGGAGTAGCTATCCTCTTTGCAGATAAAGTGGATTTCAAACCAAAATCTGAAACACTTCTGGTCCCAAGAATTTCAGATAAGGGATAGTGGACTTGTATGTACTAATCTGTTGTGTACATGTGTTTTCATTCCTCTCAAGTAAAAACTTAAAAACAGAACTGTTGGTTCCTAACAGTAATACAAGTAATTTATTTATTGTTTTCCAAAATGGTTTTATCATTTTACATTCACATTAGCAGTATTAGAAAGTTCTAACGGGTTCACACCTAAGCTGACATCTGTTCTTTTAAAACTTTTAACTTCGTCTCCCTAATGAGGGTATAATATGATCTTGTTATTGTACTGATTAGTATTTTTCTGATTCTAGTGTTTCACACCTTTCCTTGTGCTGTACTGACTATTTATCATCTTGTGTCTACTTTTTAATTGGGTTGTCTAATAATGAGCTGTAAGTGTTCTTTATATATTCTGGGCATAGGTTATATGTAGTATAAATAGGGTCTGTTTAAGGACTACTTTTCATTTTCTTAACGAAGTCATTTAAAGTTCTAAATTTTGATGGAATCTCATTTATCAATATTTTTTCTTTTACACATCATGTTTTTTTGTATCCTAGGAAATTCTTGCCTACCTTAAATTCATGAACATTTTCCCTTATAATTTCTTCTTAAAGTTTTATAGTTTTAGTCCTTCACATTTAGGTTCATAGATCCTTTCAAGTTATCTTTGTGTTTGAAAATAAAGGGTTGAGGTTAATGCTTTACATACAGATAATAGGTGTTCTATTACCACTTGCTGAAAACACTATCTTTTCCTCTGCTCTTGAGTTGAGTTTATGTTCTATAAAATGTTGATGTTAAATAATCTTTCAAAACTCATTGGACCATATATGTGTGGTATTATTTCCAGATTCTCTGTTTTATTCTAATGATACTTGTGTCTTTCCTTACAGCAACACTGCCTTGATTACTGTAGCTTTAGTGGAAGTCTTAAAATTAGGTAAAAATGGCTGGGGATTTAGCTTACTGGTTCCACTGCCTGCCTCGCAAGCACAAGGTCCTGAGTTCAATCCCCGGTACCAAAATAACCAAAAAAAACGTAGGTAATAAATGTCTTCCAACACTTTTTTTTTTCTTTTTACATTTCTAGGTCTTTGGACTACCACAAAACTTTTGATTCTTTATTGGTACATTTTAGGTATACGATACATTTACATTTATCATTGGGTGCTTGTACCTGTACATGATGAATCTTAGTTCTTATTTTTCCCCCCATTACCTGTGTGCCCCTCACCCCCTCCACTCATCCCTATTTACATAGATTTTGTTTCCATTTTTTTTTCTTTTCTCATAATATTTCTTTTCCCTTCTTCGTTTTCCCCTCCCACCAACCCTACACCTTTGGACCTTTTCATATTTCAAATTATCAATTATTCATTTTAATCATTTTAATCATTATTTATACTTTCAGTTTCTCACACTAGAGAAACTGTTCGGTATTTACACATGTATGTCCTATTTATTTCACTTAAGAGTATGGCCTCAATATGCATCCATTTAGCTATAAATGTCTCTAGTTTCTCATTTTTTATGGCTGTGTAGTACTCCATTTTATAAAAAAACCACATCTTCTTTACTCAGTTTCCAGTTGTTGGGCACTTGGGCTCTTTCCAAGCTCCTATATAACTTTCAAATTTCAATATCCAATTCTTCGTTTATAGCAAGTATACTTAGCCCTGTATTTTATATATACCTTGTGTTTTCTAATCCTGCTAAATTCAAATACAAGTTCTAGGGGCTCCTAGAGATTTCTTAGTATTTTCTCTGTAGATGATCATTTCATCTACATATAGAGATTTTACTTATACCTTGCCAATCCTATGCTAATTGTTTCTTTTTATTGCCAGACTATTTTGCTTTGGGCCTATGTTTCAAAGTTTAATGGACAAATGAAGTGTACGCATATCTGCCCTTGTTCCCCACCTTAGGGAGAAAGCATTGTATCTTTTCCATTCATATAAGGCATTTTTACTATAAGTATGGAGTACATGTCTTTAATCTGTTGAGAAGGTCCTGTTCTACTTCTAGTCTCCTGATAGCTTTTACCATGACCAGCTATAGAATTTAATCCAATACTTTTTCTGCAACTACTGACAGGATCATATGACTTTTTCCTTTCCTCTGTTAAAATGATGACTTTTGGGGGTGGATCTTTCAATGCTGAACCAACACTGCTATCCCTATAATAAAACTACTTTCCACATACTGCCAGATCTGACTTCTAATAGTTTGTTTTGTTAAACAAATTTGTATCTATGTTCATACTTTTTTTCTTCTATTATCTTTATCCAGTTAGGGCATTAGCACAATGTTGATTTCCTAAAATGAGGGGAGAAGTGTTCCTTCTTTTTTCTGCTTTAAATGTTTGATATAATTCATCAGTGAAAATGTATATGAGCCTGTTGTTGTCATATAGGTAGGTTTTCAAGCTAGGAATATACTTTCTTTAATAGGTGCTATTCAAATTTTATATTTCCTCCAGAGTCAGTTTCATTAATTTGTCTTCCAAGGTACTTCTTAGAAATTGTCAAATTTATTTTAAAAAGGATTTTTGTAATATGTTTTCTATACCCTTTTAATTTTTGTAAAATCTGTGGTAATGTCCTCTTGCATTTACTTGACAGTTCTTGAAATTCTGTTCTATTTTCAGTCATTTTTGTGTTGTTTTTCATTTTTTGAAGTTTCTATTGAGATAAGTCTAAGCTCAGAGGTTCTTTCTTCATTTCTATGCAGTCTACTAATAAAGCCATCAAAGGTATTCTTCAGTTCTGTTATAGATTTTTTTCATCTCTGCCATTTATTTTTGGTTCTGTCATAGAATTTACATCTTTCTGATTACATTGTCCATCTGTTCTTTCCACTGCTTTAGAGCCCTTAGCATACTAATCGTAGATATCTTACATTTCTGGTCAGAGAATTCTTATCATTGTCATATCCACATGTGATGAATTCTCTGTCTCTTTAAACTGTGTTTTCTTGCTTTGTATTATGTTTTATAATTTCTTGATAGCCATACATGATGGACTGGCTAACTGGAACTGCTGAAATTGGTGGTAAGGTGTAAGAGGAGGGGAAGTAGGATCTTGTCCTGTGACTAAGTCTCAGGCTTTTAATAACCCTTTGTCTCCAAACTCTGAACTTCACACTTACTTCTTGTGCCCTTTTCTCCTTAGATGAGACAGAATGGCTAAAGTGTATTGGAGCTGTGCTTTTCCTTTCTCTCATGTCAATTAGGCTTTTATAAAACTCCAGCAGTACAGGTCAAATAACTTTTACTGAGGCAGACCTTGTTGTAAAAAACAAAATACTCTGGCATATTTCAAAGTGATTCCTTTCCCTCATGCCAGAAGCATGAGGGGATTTTTTTCTAATATTCACTCTGAGAGCCAGATTGACATGTGATAAATCTAATAAATGGCATATGTCTATGACTGGGTCCCTTAGAGTTTTCAGACTCAGTTATCAACCGTGAGCCTCCAGCAATTTGTCAAGAAAAATTTAGATTTTCCTACCCTAGCACTTGTTACCAAGGACTTTTTGCTTTGGTATGTTCTGAGTCTTCATATTTACCTATCTTTCCCTAATTTGTGTATTGGGGGAGGGCAATGGTTTGCCTTGGGACTTTACTTCTTGTACAAATTTAAAAATAGCTGTTGCTTTTCATTTTTTCAGCTGTTTACTTGTTGCTAGTACAAAATAGCAACCTCGTCTCCTTTTTTTGAGGCTTTTTTTTTTTTTTTTACTTTTGTTGGTACATAATGATGTAGGGGATTGGTACATGTACCAAGATTTCAGCTCTCTTCTTTTTCTCCATCCTTTCACCCTCCTTTTATTTTTCCAGTATTTAGATTCATTTGTTTTTATTAAAAGACCTTACAAAGTTAATTATCATATATACAATTTGAAAACCAGACTAATAGGCCAAAGAACATGTAAGACAGTGGTATTAAGTCAGGGTACACTTTTAGATACATTGTCCAAGCTGGATTGCAATGCCTTCTTTTTCTTTCTCTTTTTTCCTATTATGTTTTTTATTTCAACATATATATTTCTATATACATATATATTTTGATATATATAGAGAGAGGGGGGAGAGAGAGAGAGTTTTTTTCATATAAGAGATTCCATGTGATATTTAAGCTTGTGTGTCTGAGTTACTTCAATTAACATTATGTGCTCAAGGTGTATCCATTTTTCTACAAATGATTCAAATTTATCCTTTTTATTTCAGAGTAGTACTCCATTGTGTGTAAATACCATATTTTTATCCATTCGTCTGTTAATCGACATATAGGCTGAGTTACACTGTTATAAACATGGGTAGGGATACATCACTGTTGTATGATGTCTTTAACTCTTTTGAGAAATATCTACAAGGGGAATACTTGGGTCAAATGAAATTTCTACTTTTACTTTTTTGAGGAATCTCCATACTGATTTCCAATGTGGTTGTATCTGTTTACACTCCCACCAGCAATGAAGAAGGGTTTCTTTCTTTCCACAGCCTCACCAGCATTTGTTATTTGTTGATTTCTTGATGGTAGCCACTCTTTATGGAGTGAGATGGAATCTGTGTTGTTTTAATTTTCAGTTTTTCAAATGGCCAGCGATGTTGAACATTTTTTTTTCATGTATTTATTGGCCATTTGTATTTCTTCATCTGAGAAGTATCTACTCATTTCAGCTGCCCATTTTTATGGCGTCTTTACACCTGGGGGCCTAATTTTTTTTTAGTTCTTTACATATTCTAGATATTAGTCCTTTGTCTGAGGAGTGGCTGACGAAATATTTTCCCATCCTGTAGCTTATCTCTTCACTCTATTAGTGGTTTCCTTTGCTTTCCAGAAGCTTTTTAATTTAATGTGATCCCATTTGTTGATGCTTGGTACTAATTCTTGTGCAACAGAGTTTTGTTCACAAATTCTTTCCCTACACCTATGTCTTCTAGAGTTTTATCTATTTTGTATTCCAGTATAGTAAGTGTTTCTGTTCTAATTTTTAGATCTTTTATACATTTTTAGTTTGGTGCATGGTGTGAGATAATAGGTCTACTTTCGACCTTCCACATGTGGTTAGCCAGTTTTCTCAGCACCATTTATTAAGGAGGCTATCTTTCCTCCAGGGAAAGAATTGGGCCTCTTTATTAAAAAGAATATAGCTAAGTGTGCCTGGAGTTGTTTCTGTGTCTTCTATTTTCTTCTAATTTCTAAGCTTCTTCCAGTGAACCAGAACTTGGAAGTTCCTAATGATTTTTTATTATTGTGCTTTTGAACTCCAGAATTTTTATGGTTCTTTCAAATGATTTCTATATTTTCATTTATATTCTTTATTTGATGAAATATTATCATACTTCTCTTTAATTTTTAAACATGTTTTTCTTTAGATATTTCAACATATTTACAATAGTTGCTTTGAAGTCCTTGTCTATATCTTACATCTGTACTGCATGAAAGCCAGATTTTGGCTACTTTTCAGAGTCTGTTTACATTTTCTCTTTTTTCAAGAGGTTTGTACTGAACATTAAAACTGAACATTATTAAAAACTGAACATTTGAGATAATATGTTGCAGTAAATTTGGATACTAAAAGGTCATTCCTGGGAATTGTTGTTCCTTGCACTTTTGCTAGCATATCTTGTTAGTAATGTGAATAGAAAAATTCAGTGAGTTCTATTTCCTCCACAGTATACAAACTATGTTGTTGCACTTTATAGCATACAACCTTAGGCATGTACATGAATTTTCTTGACAATCTTTGGTGGCTGTAGTTTTAGACAGGCTTTATCTGACTCATGTGGATATCTCTGTTAAGTTTATGGCTACCCTATTTATATTTGTATGACACCCAGCTGCTAGTTTCTAGAAATTGTTATCTGTTTGCTATAATTTTTTTAACATCTCCTTGGGGTATTCATAGTCTTATCTATTAAAAGTTGACTCCTTGACAAGAAAAATGTTTTCTAATTTTTAAGGTCTGCCCTTACTCTTCCCAAGGAAGAACATCTGTGTTATGGGGCAGTTGCTTAGATATGTGGAAATGGAAACTAATGTTGTTGCCTGTCTGTGGTCATTACACATATTCGTCTTCTACATATTATATCTGGGGAGGATGGGATATACTGATGTTTCTCAGCTGAGGAATCACCCCAGAATAAGTTTTAGATCACTGGAACTGGGAAAGATGGTAGGCTCCAATCTACTGGCAAGCACACCACACCTGGTCGTTTACAACTCTGGGCTATGTGAGAACTTCACTCTTTACAAGTTTCCTTATCCAAGTAGAAGGAGAAAGGTGTAGGTTAATCACTGATGCTTCCCTGATACCACTCACTAGATTTAGACACTTTCCCTTTATAGCATAAAATTGTAAAACAATAGGTTCTTTTGCTTCAATAGCGTTAAAATAACTGAAAATAGCTTATCCACCCCAGAGAATCTAGAGGAGATGAGAATTGCCACTTAACCAAGTCTACTGTCTTTTCCCCAAATAGAGCTTTGGGATCATGGTTGCAGTACTTAGTTCGAGTGTCACAGCCTCCCACTGTTTTTACTGAATTTCTGTAGTTACTGAATGAATTCTTTACAATTGGTTGTAAGCCCTTTGACCAAGCTCCAGAAATTTTGAAAATTTTTTCTTTGCTACCTTTGATCACACTAATAGATGTCTCTCTTAGGTAGCAGTTTCCCTAAGCTACTCACATTACTTATGTTCCTGAAGTCTGAAAAGGTTTTGAAAATAAAAATGGATGAGGAACATAAGAATAAATTTGGAACAGACTTTTGAGCACACACTCTACACAAACATGCACAGGGTTCCATGGTCAAATCAGTAAGAAGCTCTGGATTAAAATATCTACCTTTAAAAAATTATGGATGTCAGAATTTTAATACACTAATGTGTATTTCTGAATAGCCATAAAATGATATCATACACATCTTGTCTCAAATTTACACAATCAAATGACTATTTTGAGTTGCTTGTGGTTTTGTTTGTTCATTTTCCGTATACTTGGTTTTCATTGGAAATTTCTCAGAACTTGTGTTACTGAGGATGACTTTTGAGAAACAATGGTTTAAGATATTACTCTTTAAATAAGGGAATTCATTGGAGTCATTGATGTACTTGGTTCACAGTTTAATCTGGAAACTATGTCATGAGGTACAGATAGTATGGGTTGCCTAACTTTGTATTTACAGAATATATATGAACAACTGAGGAACCTTGAGTTGTTGCTAAGTATAAGCTTTCAAAAGGATTTATGGATAAATTTTTAAGTGCTTTCCATAGGTCAAATATTAATAACACATAATGAGAACTGAACATGAAATCATTATTGTCAGATAAAGGGGACTATCAAAAGTTGTGTTAAGATACAAGCGAGGCTATTCTGAGAACTAACCAAATGTCAGAGAAAAATTTATCTTCAGATAGGGACCACAGTAGTACTATATTCTGAACTAATATAGCAAGTGAAATTTCTAAACTTATGAGTCTCAAGTAACTTCAAGAGATCTGAATAAGTTACTATTCATTCATGACATTTGGGAGAAAAAAATCCTCAGATGAAAGAGCACAGATTTTAACAATCCAATAAATAACATATACTACTTTGAATTTACCAGTAGCTGCAACTTTTGGCAAATTGTTTATCTAGAACTTTAATTCCTCATCTATAAGGTAAGGATGATAATACTTATTATAATTGCTTAGAAATTTAAAAATACTTCAGATATTTTCAAATGTTTTGCAGATAGCAGAGCTACTATTTATTAGACCCAGCATTCTATTCTTCTTCAGTGTAGTTAATGATATTTTTTTATCCAAATTTTATTCTAAGTAATACAAATGTATTATTATCAACTACCATGCCTGGGACCTGGAATTAATAAATGTTCATTAATCAAGAGAAAGCTATAAATGGAAAGAAACACTTGTTTAATTCTTAAGTATACCAAAAATCTTACATAAATTATTTTCTACAGTTTAATCATCACAACAGTTCTGTTAGCATCACTTTTCCTTTTAAAAATCAGTTTAAACAATTCACAGATTTGCCTTTCCTTAGCTAGTAAGAGGTGGAGCCAAGAGGTTAGTGTCTAGGGCTCCAAATCTTATTCCTCTTTGAATATGTCAGGCTTCCTAGAGGCTACTTAATATATTTGAGCATTTTTCTTACAAGTAAATTGCATGTTTCTGGGTAGGATATTGTTCATTATGTTGTGATTACAAATGCAAAAGTCTAGAAGCATGTTGCCAATTTTACTAAAATTTGGGGGCATACTTGATAAACACATTGTGTTCCTAAACCAGAGAGTGTTCTGGAAGTTAAGCTTTCAAAAATGAAAATTGTAAATGTAAACACCTGATATCTTGTTGGTCTGTCCAACAAACAAATTAATGATATTTTAACATAGATTTAGAGTATAAGTATCACAGTAAAGGAAAAAGATGAGAAACACCATATATTTGTATTAATTTATTTAGTCAAGTGAACAATATTTTACAATTTTTAGGTGGAATGAAAAAGAATATTATATCTATAAGAAGAGTTGCACTAAAAATTTTTATAACAGAAAAACACATCTGTGAAGATTGTGGGATGTCCTTCAATATAGCTGAAAGAATGGAAAATAAAATAAACATTTCATAAGTTCAACCACATGTAGGAAGCCACAAATCATGTTTCTTCCTTTTTAATGAACTGGATAATAAATTTAAGCTTAAAAAGTTTGTTTTTTTGTCTTTTGGTTTTTTTGGTACAGGGGATTGAATTTGGGACCTTACACTTGTGAGGCAGGCAGCAGAACCACTAAGCTAAATCCCCAGCCTTTTAAGCTTAAAAAGTTAAAGGTTAATATCTTCTCTCTGATAAAACAAATACAGATAAAGATCACCATGTTTCAAAACTGGCTGGAAGTAGAAGTTTTGGGGTTTCAGGTTCTGAAAGTGTTAGAAGTAATAAATAACTAAGAATATTCAAGCACAACATGAATGGAAAGTTGAGTTACATAGAGTTGAAGTAAATAGTGATAAAACATGTAATCATGAGCACTCAAGAAATTCATTTGATTTAATTGTATTGTAATTGTCATCACAGTTTGTATTTATCTGCAAGAAAAAGTTATATTAAGTATAGTTTCGTATTCTAATTTCAATCCTCAGTCCTTACTGTCTGGAAAAAACCTTAATTATTGGCCTAGTAATTAATAATCTAATCCTTCACAGTTTACTTGGTTTCAAATATCTGAAGATGATCAATAAACCTGGATGAAGATGGGAAAAAAAGCCTCTAAAATAGGTCCTCATAACATGTTTCAGTATTTGTCTGATGATAAATATGATCAACTAATATATAAGAAGATGTATATATGAACACATCAGGGAGTAGAATGAATCCTGAAAGATATATGTTCTTAATTTAAGATTTTCAAAATTAGTTTCTATATTGATTTACTAAAATAGTGATCATTATTCTTGCCAAAATAAAGTTAAAATAAAAATATGTGCAGTGGATGCACTGTACTTTTTATGCTATTACAATAACGCCATTTATCGAAAAATTTTAATAAAACTTATTTTATCTTATTGATGCAATTAATTTAGCATTTCAAGCATGTACAAGATCAAATTTTTGTTTTTGAAATACATTTATAGTAGAAAATTATGGTGTTTGAAAAGTTGTTTTAAGCCAATCCATCCTTCCTTATTTGATTCTGGACTTTATCAGCACATGTGCAATCCTAGAGGAACACAAATAATGCTTCAAACGTATTAACTAATGTAATTTGTACATGTAATCTAAGCTGTACTGCATTTTACCTTACTATTTTGATAGGTACATGTTAAAAAGTAAAACATGCCAAAAGTATCATTCATGAGGGCTTTCATAAAACACTCTCAAAGGATGATAGACATTTCATTTATTTATTTCAAGATACACGCCCTAAATATAAGTGTAAGGTGTATAAAGTTAGTCCTAAACCAATGTTGTGCACAATAAATTTGTTCATAAGTAAAATGCAAAGCATCGTATCTTTTAAATATCTTGCTTCTAGGACTTTAGGTTATAAGTCTCTAAATTTCATGATGACCTATGTATGTTTTACTCTTAAATTTAATCACTGAAAGGGAGAGGTATAGATATGGGTTCTGAAAGCAGAGACAAATAATGGTTTTCAATAAGCTATTATCTGACTTCTTCCTCACTGATCAGAAGTAAATAATAGCCATAGATCTACATTTTGTAGTTCATTAAAATATTATGTATTAAGACTCTTAATTTGAGAAGAATAAAAACTACTTCCTTTGAATGAGAGAAATGGATTTGATTATTAATCAATTTACTGGGCATTTAAATTCTTACAACAGAGAACGTCTCAGATTTGATGGCTTTTTTTCCTACCATACCATGAAGGCACCATGCTATGATTACTCCCTTAGATATGAAATAAAATAATATAAACTTAAGATATTTTATAGACTATTGTTAGTCTATCAATATTATGGTTTGATTACTTTTCTGATTACTATAGAACATTGGATTTTAAAATCCAGAAAAAGATATACTGTATTTCTTTCCACCTCAGTATTTTTAATATTACTATTTTCAATTTTTGAATGTCTTAGGAACATTCTTTGCTTTTCCTAGAAGTAAAATCAGCAGATTTTAGGTAACAGATGTTAGAAATTATCATCGCAATTATAAGCTAATTATTTACCCAAACATCAACTTAAATGCAAAGTATTCAGAAATAATTATGGCTTTCTATATTATGCATTGCACCATTAAAAGTTTCTTTTGAGGCCCAAAATCTAAAGGTTCTTTTTCAATCCCTCCTGGCCCACATAGCATTGAATTAGATAGTGAGACACCTGCTTCCAGCTGCACGGAAGATAAACACACAGAAAATTCTGTTGACTTATGTTGAATAATCTCTAAAATCTTTCTCTGAGATTTGATCAAAAAATCTAGAAAAGTAGTATAATAAACACTAATATATACCAGAATCACATTAGTTTCTCCAAAAAAGTTTGGAAAGCCTTCGCATTTCACCTTTCCCAAATGCATATTTTACTGTATCTGAATATGTATGATTGTTAATATAACTTGAATGTATTGCTCTCAGTATTTTCGTGCTTCACATGTAATAGTCTATAACTTTTAGCCATAAGAATCTTGTACAGAAGAATTGTATGGGAGAAAAGTGAGTCCCTATGTTTTTGACAAAAAAGGGTTATATTCTATTTTACTTACCAAACATAGGTTCCCTGTAAAATGCCAGATTTGATTGACTGACCAACTGGAGTTCAATGCTGAAAATTAATCTTCAAACATGTCAGGTTTCATCTGAAAAGACTGTCATGATCAATTAGTATCTGACATGAGGGCGTGGAGGGGTATTGAACCTATATCTGTGCAAGTAATTTGCCATTCCTTCAACAGATAACATTCTCACTTTTAAGTTTCCCTGTTGGAGGAGAGGAACCATTAGGGTAAACAAAGGAAGAGTCAACATGGAAGGACAAACAGAAGTAAATATATAATTTCAATATATAAAATTTTATTCCTATGTACACCCAAACTAAAAAATATATCTCCCTATCTATTTCACCTGAATAGATTTACTACTGTTTTTCTAATTTTAAAATTTGAAATGGGAATATAATGCAGTAGTAATGTGCCTGCATAGTATGCATGATGCCCTGGGTTCAAGCTCCAGAACAAATAAATAAAACTCCAACTAAGAAGACCAAAGCTACATTTTGTCATTCTGGGAAAAAATATCAGGTGATTCTCTTGCATATTATTTCAACCTGATATTTTTTAAGTGGGCTATTCATTTAAAAACTAACCATTGTTTAAACATGCAGTTTTACATTGTCCATATAAAGAAAAATAATTTTGTCCTGCTTGAAAATTAGAAATACCCACCAACCTTCTGCAAATTCTGTCCAAAAACCACAGTTTTTAAGAGTAGCAAATTACTTGGGCTAAAGTGAAAATTCACACTAGAGATTATTCAAATTGACTGGCCACAGTTTAATGAACATGTTGCCTCTTGCAAAGCTGCTTTCTTCTTCCCTGAGATAACAAAAATGAGTATAAAAGTAGGAGGAAGCCAAAGGGATGCATTACAGATTTTATTATCATTTGTAAGGCAATAGTAGCTGTCATGTGAAGTTTTGCCAAACAGAAAAAAATATAAATATATTTTAAATACATTTTGTTTCCACAGATGATTCATAATTTCCCACACAAATATACCTTTCTGTATTTTAGATATATTTATATGAAATTCTAGTAATTGCCTCTTCTATTCTGCATTACGCTGGCAGTACTAGCCAGTAGAATAAAGCAAGAAAAATAAAACAGGGATTGATTAAAGAAATAAGTAAAATTATCATAATTTACAAGTTATGTGATTGTATGCATAGAAAGTACAAAAGAATCCAGAGGAAAAATGTGTAAGTAAGAGGGCTTATAGCAAGATTGCTTGACTTAAAATCAATATTTATATACCAATTGAACTGAAGAGATTATCTTTTTCCTATTGTATATTTCTTGCACACTTGACAAAGATCAATTTACCATACATAATTGGGATTATTTTGAGTTCTGTACTGTGTTCCATAAATATATATATATATGCCAATATCATATTGCATATTGTTTTAATTGTTATATCTTTTGTATTATACTTTTATGCTCTATTTTATTTTATTTTTTATTGTTAATTTTATTGGTACTTCATTTTTCTCTGTTAATTTTATTGGTACATTTTAGATATACGTGGTGAGCACATTCATCAAAGGTATTTTTTAATTGGCAATAACTATACATTCATGGGGCACTGTGTGATATTTTGATCCATGTATACATCATGGGATGATCCAATTAGTCAGGTTAACATATCCATAAACGGAGTGCTTACTGTAAGATTGTAATGAGAACATTTAAAATAATTTCTTAGCTGTTTTGAAATTTGCAATACATTATTGTGATGTAAGGTATGATAAAAATACAGCGGGAGTTTAAATGTTTCCAATGATGAATGTCATTATATTGTATACCTAAAATGTACCAATAAAATTAATTTTTTTAAAATGTTACAGTTAAAGACATATTGCCATTGATCTCCTTCAAAATATTACCCCTTGCTTTTTTTAATTAATGTTACTGGTACATTTTAGGTATATAACATAATGACATTCATCATTGGAAATTTGCACCTTTACATAATCTCTCTTGATCACACATCCCATTTTTCTTGCTATTCCAATGAGAATTAGATTTATATCTCTGTATTTTTGATTTGGGTATTCCTGATGACAAATGATATGGAGCATTTTAACATATTGATTAGCCATATGTGTTTCTTCTTTTTAGATGTGTTTATTCAAATATTTTGCCTAATTTTAATTGGATTACTTTTATGTTGTTACACCTTTTGATGTTTTATAAATTCTGAATTTAACACTATCAGATAAATAGGTGGTAAATACTGTCTTCCATTCTGTGGACTGTTTCTTCACTCTGCTGACTGTTTCCTTTGAAGAACCATTTTGGTTTCATGTAGTCCAATTTGCCACTTTTTGCTTTGATATCCTTTGCTTTTCAAAACAAAGAAATCCTATTCAGAATATCATTGCCTACACTGATATCTTGCAGTCTTTCCCTATATTTCTGATGATCTACCTTTGAATTTACTGCTTCTTTCTCGCACTCGATTTAGGTTGCTATTGAAATGTTGTTTAATTATAATATTCTTTAGCTTTATGATTTCTGTTTTGTTGATTTTTTTACATTCTATCTCTTTGTTGAAATTCTCTACTTATTCATTGAGCAACTAGATGAGTATTATTTTGAATTCTATGTTGGATAAATCTTTAATCTTCATTTTATTCAGTTTTGGATCTAGAGATTTATCTTATTAATTTATTTAAAATATATACCACTCCTTCTTCATTTTCCTTTGCTGTCTTTGTTAGTTACTCTGCAGAGATAAGACCATTAGCTGTCCCTGTCTTGTCAGACTGGACTCATACAGGAAAAATGTCTCACCAATCTGGCCAGAAAATTTTATTAAAATTAATAATCTGCCCTAAATTTTCCTGCTTATAATTTTTGTTTTTATGAATAAGTATTATAATACACTTATTTCACTTTGAATATTAGGGAACTAATTTCATTTCTCCTCATGAAACTATTCAATTTATTTCATTTCCTAGATTCTGATATATTGCATATTTTTAATACATCACTTTAGTTTTGTATTTCCAGTCTCCTCTACTAGCTATGCTTAATCTATGTGCCATTAAAACTTCTCAAAGAGAACTGAAGTAAAATATTTAGTTTCTTCTGAGAATTCACCTGGAAATTGTCATCTCATTTTTCTTTTTTTGTATTAATGGTTACAATTCATTCTTACTATCTCTTAGACTTGTTAACCTCCAACTCTCTTCAAAAGTTTCAAAACCTTGTTCTCTTAAGTTTCTTCACTTTGTGGCAAGTTGTACACTAATTATATTTACATTTGTGTAGCCAAATTATCTCATTCAATCCTTTGAAGAAATTTGATCCTCAATCAGAATTTTTATACTTCTTATTTCCTCTGTTCTAAAACTGTGTTTCTAATCCAGTTCTGCACAGTACACTTAAATCTCTGGATGCAGCGCTTTGACAGTACACAGCTTTTTTTTTTTTTTTGTCAGTACTAGAGAATGAACCCATGGCCTTTGCACTGAACTACATCCCCAGACCTTTTAATTTTTTTTTATTTTTGTCAGACAGGATGTTCTAAGTTTCTAAGTTACCCAGGCTTGACTCAAACCTGTGATCCTCCTTTCTCAGTCTCCCAGAATTCTGGGATTACAAGTGTATGCCACCACACCCAGCTTAGAAACAACTTTATAATCTTCCTTTCTTTCCTATTTAACTTGATTCTCCTAGCCAATCCAAGCCTGTCATACTTTGAAGTCAACAATGTGTGATTATTGTAATTAATTGCCTTAACTTGCAAAATTTTCAGAGTCCTCACCTGCTTATACGGAAGCTCTGATTTCTTACTCTATTGCTGAATCACTCGTTTTCAGATCCTGCCCTGTCTTCATATCTAGCAATCTTAGGGTCATTAAACTACAGATAACTTATCTGGTGTTCCCAGGTACCTCCAATATACAAACATAAATTTAAAGATTACCTATTTCTAATATAAAAGTAAAAGTTATGTTACTTGTTTAATGATAATATTACTAATAGCAGTATCATGGGAATTCACATTAGTCGATCTTCAGGCCTGAGTGAGGAACCCATTACTGGGTCTCATATGACCAGATGGTCTTCAACACCATGATTGAGAGAATGTAATTATGTCATTATAATTCCTAAGATGATGATACATGTGTTATTCCTGAGTAAAATGTAGTCAATTGTGATAATACTGAGGAAGTATCCCTGTTGGGTTCCTCTAAATTTACAACTAAATCACATAAAAAGTCTTTCATGAAATGGAATTTGACTGGCACAGAATAACCATGTCTTAGATGGAAAGTGTAATTTCTATGCATTTGATGACAGTGTTAATCAAAGTCAAGGGGAAAAATTGGCTTTCGTGCTCATACCAAGCCTTGTCTTATGGATTGGTTAGTTTGCTTGCTTATGACATTAGCCAAAAAAATATACTCAGTTGCTGTCATTTCATTGGGAAACACTTTCAGGATAAGGAAATATGACTTTTCCCCTGAGATAAAAAAGTTGGAAAAGCTGTTATAACATAGATAGCTCTCAGCTTTCCACTTGATTAACAATGCAGAGAAACACTTGAGCTCTATTAGACTTGCTAGTAAGCTGAATCCATAATGCTTTTTTTTACAGAAAACCTAACCACACTTCAGGTTTAACTGAATATATTGTGAGTACAAATTGCAGTTGAATTTTGAGATATAGAGTCCAATTTAGTATGTTTTAGCTTCTGTATAACTAGGAATCTTTTTATAAGGCATCCTTTAAAGAGATGAGATTGGTTTGATATATTTACAGGGCAGGAATTGGGACTTAAGTAAATTAAAATTCTCTCTGATAAAAATGAACCCTAGCATCATCTTTTCTTCTTTAAACTTTTAATTAAAGAATAAGATACATGCAGAAAAGTGTACCACCCTTAAATATATTACTCAATGAATTCCCTCAAAGTGAACACCATGTGTAATTACCTCCTAGTTCAAGAAAGGGGATACTACTTGAAACTCCTGTGTCCTCTGTGTGTCTGCTCCCAATCACTACCTCTTCACTCTTTTTCAGAGGTCATCTCTATTTTGACATGCAGTGTCATAGATTAATTCTGAGGTATTGCTGTGTGCCACAGTACTATAGTTAGTTACTACATAGCATTCCATTGTTCAGTCAAGGTTACTTCGTACATTATTATTTCTGTGATATTCTTGTATATGTTTTTGGTGTGTCTCTATACAGTTCTATGAGTGTGTGTGTGTATGTGTCTATGTGCCTAGGATTACTATCACCTACTCTCCATTCAGAATGTAATCTAATTTTAGCCTTTTATCTTAGCTTCATGCACTATTTACTATGCTCTTCCTTCTTCATAAATCAAATAATGGAAGGTTATAGAGATCCAAGGTATAGGATTTTTAAATTTGCCTAAACACTGCAAAATTCTCTCTTCAGAGATCATTTTGTAAATTCCAAACAGTTTTCACCTACATTCTTAATCTGTATTTTATAAAAGTTTATTAATAAGTGATGTGTATATAATAAAGTGCACTAATTTAGAGTGCACGATAAATTGGTTTTACTGTCTTCATAAGATTGTGCATCTATCACCACAATGTAATTTTAGAATACATTCATCACCCCCAGAACAAACCCTATATCCATTCACGGTCACTCTTCATAACCCTAACAGCCATTCACAGTAATTGATCTACTTTTCAGTCTCTATGGAGTTTTCTATTGTGAACATTTTACAAAAATGGAACCATATAGTGCATAGTTTTTTTTTAGTAGATTCTTTCATTTGGTGTTTCAGTTTTCATACATGTAGCATGCATCAGTATTACTGATGAATAATAGATTATTGTATGGATAAAACCACAATTGTTTATCCAATAATCAGTTATTAGACATCTGAGCTGTTTCCACTTTTGAATATTATGAATAACACTGCTATGGATATTTATGTGCAAGTTTTTGTGTGACTTTTAAATTTTCATTTGCTAGTGTATATATAAAGGGGAAAAAAGAGTTACATGTTAAAATTTTTTGAGGAGATACCAAACTTTTCCCCAAAGTCACTGAACAATTTTGCATTTCTAATAGTAGGGTATGATATTCTGGATTCTCCATATCCATTCCAAAAGTTTTTATTACCTCTCTAATTTTTATATTCACCCCAGTTGGTATAAATCAGCATGTAATTGTTGGTTTAAACTCCATTTTCCTTATGGATAATAATTTTACTGTTTTTCAGAGAACTTAATTACTCTTTTGTATACCTACTTTGTAAAAATGTCTATGCAGATATCTTGCCCCTTTTCAATTGATTGTATATTTATTGTATATTTTCTCATCAGAGTTTAAGAAACATATATATGCATATATACTTATACAAGCTGTTATCAAATATAATTTACACATATTTTCTCCCATTTTATAGGTCATGTTTTTTATTTCTTGATAGGGTCTGTGGATGCATACATTTTATTTTTTTATATGAAGCCTAATTCACCTATTCTTCTTTTCTGTTTTACTCATGCTTAGATGTCATATCTGACAAATATTTTTGCTTAGGCCAAGCTCAAAAAGATTAATGCTTGTATGATCTGTTTGTTTCTTTTTTGTAAGAATACTTTTGCTTTATAACTTGTACTCTGAGAAACTACTTTGAAGATAATATATACTGTAATAATTCTTTTAAAAAGCTTAACACCCATATTTCTTCTAAATATTTTATCATTGTAAATGTTACACCTGAGACCAAAATCCAATTTAATTTTTGTATATGGTATAAAGAAAAGTTTCAAAATCATTTTTTTTGCTTACAGTACCTACTTATCCAAGGACAATTATTGAAACAACTACATTGAATTGTCTAAGAACCTTAGCAAAACTTAATAAAAAATAAATGGATGAGTTAGTTTTGGGGCTCTAAATCCTGCTCCATTGTCCATCCTTATGAAAACACCATAATATTTTTTTCCATAAATTCTTTTATTGGTACATTTTAGGTATACATTTACATTTCTCATTGGGAATTGTACCTTTACATGATGGATCTTGGTTCTTATTTTTTCCCCATTCCTTGCCTTCCCTTCACCCCCCACCCTTCCCTATTTACAAAGACTTTATTTCCATTTTTTCCATTTCTCATAATTTTTCTTTTCCCTTCTTTCCTTTCCCTTACCCCTCCAACTTCCCCTACCCCTCTGGACCTTTTCTTCCTATTTTGCATTATCAATTATTCATTTTAATCATTGGTACATTTTAGGTATACAATATAATCACATTCATCATTTGAAATTTGCGCCTTTACATAATCTCTCTTGGTTCTTATATTCCCCCTTCCCCTGCCATCCCTTCAACCCCTGCATCCCTTCCTATTTACAAAGACTTTGTTTACATTTTTCCATTTTCTCATATTAATTCCATTCTCTTCTTTCCTTTCCCCTACCCCTCCCACTTCCCCTTCCCCTTTGCCCTTTTTCTTCCCATTTCACACTATCCATTGTACCTTTTAGTCCTTATTTGCACTTTCAGTCTCTCACACTAGAGAAACTATTCAATATTTACGCGTGTGTCCTGTTTATTTCACTTAAGAGTATCGCCTCAACGTGCATCCATTTATGTATAAATGTCTCTAATTTCTCACACCGTAGTATTTTGACTACTGTAGTGTTGTAACAGCTTTTGAAATAAGAAGCATCAATTTTTAATAATTTATTTGCCATTTTCAAGATTGTTTTAGATACACTAGTCCCTTGCATCTCCACAGGGATGTTGTGACCAGCTCATCAGTTTCTGCCCCCCCAAAAAATCTATCTAGGATTTTGACAAATATTGCACTTAATGTGTAGATAGTTTTAGATACTTCTGCCATATTACAATATTCAGTTATCCATGAGCATGGAATATTTTTCAGTTTATATCTTACTCCTTCTAATAATATTTTAAATAAATGTTTAGTACTTCTTTGGTTACATTCGTTAAATATTTTATTATAAATGATATTTTAAATAGAAGTATTTCTTTAATTTCATTTTGGCATATTAAATGGCTAGTGTCAAGAAATACAATAAATTAGTGTATATTGAGGTTATAGTTTTCAAGTGTATTGAACATCTTTATTATTTATGAGGTTTTTTCATATTTCTTAGGATTTTCTATATACAAGATCATTTCATATGAAACAGAGTTAGTGTTATTTCTTTCATATTGATGTCGATGCCTTTCTTCTTATTGACTAATTTTCCTGACTAAAATTGCCCATAAAATGGAGAATGAAAGTGCAAAAGGGAAAGATCTTGTATTCTTTGTGATTATATGAGGTCATTCAGTTTTTAACGATCATACATGATATTAGCTCTGAATATTTTATAGATAACTTTTATCAAGATTAGGAAATTCACATCATAGAATGAAGGTTTTTATTATGAAATACTATTGATATACTTTATATCTGTCAAATTTATTTTATGCATCTATTGATACTATGTTTTTTTTCAGTTTTCTATTGATATATTGTACTGTGTTAATGATTTTCAGATGTTAACCAGCATTCTATTCTTGGGATAATAGCATTTGCTAATGGTAAATAATCCTTTTTATATTTTGCTGTATTTTGTGTTCTAGTCATAATGTTGAGGAGTTTTGTATCTACAGTCATTTGAGATGGAAATTTTGTTTTCTTCTGATGGTTTTGTCTGGTTTTGTTATCTGAGTAATACAGTAGTACATCAATTCATTAATGCTTCATTGCAAACAATTCAGTTCACAAACAGAAGCGTTTGGAAAAATTTTATTTTTCCTTACAAACTCTCCATCAAGTGAAGAACATGACTGCAGCCATCTTTCCAACATGAATATGAACATGCTCATCTTTTCCAGAATCACTAAGTTCATGAACCAAGGTACCACTGTACTAGCTACAAAAAATGAATTAAAATGTTTTTCCTCCTCTTCTATTTTTGGAAAGTTTAGTAAAGAATTGGTTTTAAGTCTTCTGTAAATGGTTTCTACCATTTACCACTGGATTCTTCTGGTCCTGGTGTCTTAGTTTGAAATTTTTATTGCTCTTTTCTTGCTCCTGTTCATCTATTTCTTCTTGAGTCAGTTTCAATAGTTTTGGTCTTTCTAGGAATTGTACTTTTTATCTATATCATCTGATTTATTGGCATAATATTGATTTGTAATCTTTTTTATTTCTTTAAGTAAGTATGATGATGTCCTAGCTTTCATTGCTGATTTTTATCTTATTTTTCTAGATAAATCTGCCTAAGTATTTGTTAATTTTGTTGATATTATCAAAAAACACTTTCTGCAGTGTTAAGTCTACTTATTGATTTTGTATTTTCTGTTTTATTAGTTTCTGCTCTGGTCTTTATTATTTTTCTACTTGTTTTGTGTTTAGCTTTTTTTCACAGTATCATAATGGAGAAAGTTTTATTATTCATTTGCTACCTTTTTCCCTTTTTAATGTACATATATTGCTATAAATTTCAGTACAATAACTGCTTTTTCTTCATCCTACAAATTGTGATATGTAATGCTTTTATTTGTACTCAGATAAAGCTACTTTCTGTTTTCTCCAACATTTCTTCTTTGAGCTCTTGATTATTTAGGAGTGTGTTTAATTTTCACATATTTGCAAATTTCCCATATTTTTTTCAGCAAGTAACCTCTAATTTCATTATATTTTATTCAGAGTACACAGTTTGTATAATTTCAATTATTTTCAATTTATTGGGGCTTATTTTAAGGCCATTCACATAGTCCGTCCTGGAGTATGTTTCATGTGCAATTGAGAAAAATAGTCATCTGTTCTTATTCTATGGAGTGTTGTGTATATCAGTTATACCAGTTCAACACCTACCCTGATGATTTCATTTTAATTGTATTACATCTTTCAATATCCTATCTGCAAATAAGGTTACCCTATGAGGTAATACGATTAAGGATTCAACATATCTTTTGAGGGTGACTGTACTCATTCACCATCATGCACCTTTCTCTAACATTTTGGGATTTTTATCATCCTAGGATTCTTGATATATGCTTGTAGGTGTGTTTAATTATGTTCCATGATTTCTTAAATTTTATTCAGTTTATTTATTCTTTTTTTCTTTCTGTTCCTCAAACTGGAAAAAGTAAATTAACTTTATAAATATCAATGGACTCATTTTTCTGCCTGATCAAATCTGCTCAAATGCACCCCTCTTTTATTTTTTTCAGAGTTTTTGTTTAATTCTTATTTATAATTTCTATATTCATTGATATTTATTAATTGACACATCACTTTCATATTTTCTTGTAATACTTCAGACGTTATTTTCTTTAGTTCTTTGAATGTATTTATTTTGGTTTTGCTTTTGTTTTTCCAGTACCGGGGATTGAACTCAGGACTTTGTGCTTGCCAGGCAGGTGAGGTGCCACTGAGCTACATCCCTGGCTCTAGTTCTTTAAATGTATTTATAGTAGTATAGTTAATATATTTCACTGGACTTCCTGAGCAATAGTTTTAATTAATTGCTTTTTCTCTGTGTATAGACCATAGTTTCTTATTTCTCTCTCTGTCACGGTTTTTGTTGAAAATGAAAAATTTTAATAATATAATTTGGCAAACAAAAAATTAAGTACCTACATTACTTTTGTTTCTTTTTGTTTTTTGTTGTTATTGTTGCTATGATTACTGTGATAGTCCTCATCTAATTTTGCCAAATCTTTATTCTTTGCCATACATTGCCACTGGAAAATTATTAGCTAATGATTGGACAAGGGTTTGTCCAAGTGCTTTGAACAAAAGATTTCCCAATTCTTTGCCAAATGAGCTGTTTAATGTTTTAGAGCATATTTTAAATCCTTTGGTAGACAGTTTAAAGCTGCATTAACACCAACTCCATGCTCTTACAAAGAGCTTCAAGGTTAACCAGAGATGTGAGACTAGGATCTCTTTAGAATTGTATCGAGTTGACCCCCAACCCTATACTGGGCTGTATGTTAATAAATTCTTCACCTGAGATAATTACACTGATGAATGCTCCTTTAAGTTTTATTTTCAGTGTATAAAATAACTCAGATAATTTTGATTATAATGCAATATACTTCAAATTTCTTATGCTCCATAGTGATGCAGCCCTGTTATGAAAAATGTATCACTCATTCCATCTTGATTCTTTACAATTATAGCCTTTGAGAATTGTACTGACTCTATAATGCAGGAAAATTTCTTACCAATAACCATAGATATTATTTTTGAGCTTTCAGTTTGTCTGATTACATGTGTGTCTTTTTGTTTTAGGTGAAAATGTATAAGTAAAATTAAACACCGATTCTTGAATTCCTGAGTAAGTCATAGCATTCACAGTATTAATGTCAAATAAAGCACTGAAATAAGATATTTGGACTTTGATCATACGGTTCAGAATCAGTTATGTATCTCTAAATAGAGAACTACATAATGAAAGAAGTGTCTTAGAGTAGAGAGAGATTGAAATGGTATAATATTTTTATTTCTGTGCTCTACTTCAACTAAAAGAAAAAGCCTGAAACAATAGGAGTCTTAAAATTTAAATTTAAAAACCTGCTTAGCATGAAACCTATCTCAGAGAATACTAAGAATCTCAAATCAAAGTGGATCATTTATGCATCTCTCTCACTCATGCCCCTCACATATACTTAATATCTACCCAATTTTATTGATCTCCCTTCTCTATTCTTTGTTTATTTCCTTCTTCCCATATTACTTACACCCCTATAGCTAAGGAATAGTCTTTTCACCAACTTTGAAAATCACGTTGAGGGCCAGGGATTTAGCTCAGTGGTTCCACCGCCTGCCTCGCAAGTGCAAAGTTCTGAGTTCTATCCCCGGTACCAAAAAAAGAAAGAAAATCATGTTTATGTAGGATAGAAAAAATAAAAAATAGATAAAAAAGAAACAGAACAGCACTTTAAACTTATACTTTAAAAAACCCCTACAGTTTCAGGATGCAAAAGTTATTCATACCTTTTTCCCTTCCAGGAAATATACTCAAAAAATTACTAAAGGACCTAAAGATGCAATAAGTCTACCAATTTGACTCTGGGTCTGTCCTACTAACCTGTAAATTGTGCTTCCTCCATCCTTAAGGGTGCAGCAATATTAGTGGGCAGCATATCTCAACTACAAACACAAAAATGGCTGGCATTTGACCTACCCTGCCAGACAGGAAATCTGACAGATAGTAGGAATATACATCCTAGATCACTCACTCTGAAGACATCTCCAAGACCCCATAAATACAGCTAGATCCAGTTCATAATGTGCCTCTCTTTTTCTCAAGGGCCTGTACTCTATTTCTCAGTGTGTACTCAAATTTCTTCTTAATAAATGCTTCTCAAGCGTCTTACTGATGGGTTCTAAAAATTCTTTTTCTGTAATGAGAGTCAGTGAACTTCCAAACACTATTTTAGGGTGAATTAAGTTGCTGCTCATCTTGCCTAGTGGAGCCTCCTTAGAGGCACTCCAGTGATATTTTTCCTTGGTGAGCAAGCCAGGAGGTAAAAGAGGCATGTCAGACCATGGTTTTGGTAAGGGGATCTAAAGGACTTTCACACACACCCACACACTTTTCCCAATGTTCTTCTTGTTCCTTCTTTCCCACTCTGAGTCTTTCATCTGTGACAAAACTCGAAACCTTTAACTTTTCCTAGTATTACTTAACAGAGACCAGCAGGGAACTGGAGGGTGGAGGGGTTCAGTGGGTGCTGGGGAGTTCAGAAAGTGTTCTGAAGGTTCTGGGGAGAGTTAATCCTTCACTTGGGAGGGAAAGAAGGGAGGCTCCTGCCTACTTATCACAGCAGAGGTGGGGTGAAGCATGTGGTCTGCATGTTTTTCCCATGGAGAGGAGATGCCCACAGCTGTCTGTCACACCTTCCTGGGTCCTAGGGCTGCCTGTCCATTCATGCTTGCAGGCATTTCTTTTTTCTAGAACCTCTTGGCTTTGCTTCTCAAATACTAGCATGCATTCTCCTTTTACCTTATTTGTTTCTGGTATTCTTATGATAATTTTAGCCTCATGCTTATCTCCTTATCTAAAATGATATGTGATTTGCAGTCCTCGAGTGACATCTCCAGAATCTTTAAACTCTTTAAAAATTCCTTGCATAAGTCACAGGTCTCTAGATATAAAGACCTTTGGAGAAAATGCCTAGCTATTCTGTATGACTTCCTTTTGCTGATTTTCTAACATATTGATGCATTGTGACTGGCAAACGTTGCCTAATCTCAGAAGTTTTCTGTGACAGGCAGGGATGCCTAGAATATTCATGATAGAAAGTAAGGCAGGCTGTGGCCTGATCTAGTTTGGGGATAGGTGGCACATTCAGTGTGATTTTGAGATGAGGTGGGCTGTGGCTGACCTTGGTTTTGAGTGGACTGTACATGCAGCATTACCTAGAATGAGGGGAGCCATGACCTGAGTCTGGGATGGATTGCACCTGCAGTTTGACTACCGGATGAGGTTATCAGGTCATTCAACTTGACCATGGGGGGCTAAATAATATCTTGTCTTCTCTCTGTTTTTTTTTTCTTTTCTTTCTCTCCTTATCTCTTTTTTAATCACCAACAGAGTGAAGAGACAATCCACAGAGTGGGAAAAACTTTTTTGCTAGCTACTCCTCAGACAAAACACTAACATCTAGAACTCAAAAAATTAGACCCTTTCCCCCCAATTTAAAGACCCAATCCAAAATAAGCATTCAAAATGAATAGACACTTCTCAGGTAAAGAAATACTAATGGCCAAAAAAATGCGTGAAAAAAATGTTCAACATTGCTGGACATTCGAAAGATGTAAATTGAAACAGCACTCAGATTCTATCTCACTCCAGGAAAAATGGCTATCATCAAGAAGTCAACCAAAAACAAATCCTGGCAAGCTGTGAGGAAAAAGGAAGTTTCTCCATTGTTGGTGGGAGTGTACATTGGTCCAACCAGTATGGAAATCAGTATGGAGATTCTGAAAAAGACTAAAAGTAATGGTTCCATTTGACCCAGCTATTCCTCTTTGAATTATCTTCCCAAAAGAGTCAAAGTCATCATATTACCATGATACATGCATACTCATGTTTATGGCAGCACAATTTATAATAACTAAATCTTGCCAACAGCCCATATGCCTATCAACAGATGAATAAAGAAAAAGGAGTACTACTCTGTCATAAAAGGGAATAAATGAGATATTTATAAGTAAATGGATGCATCTCAAGATTATAACCTAAATTGAAATAAATTGGACATAAAAGTTTAAATATTTCATTGTTTCTCTTCTGTGAGCAACCCAAAGTGTAAATAAGGAGTAAAATGGAGGATATGTGTTAGGAGGTAGGATGAACTTGTTCAAATGGGAAAGTAAGCAAAGGATGGGGGAGGGTGAAGGGAAGGAAGTGAAAAGGAATTTTTAAAAATGAGAGAATGGATGGAAAAATGGAAACAGAACTTTTGTAAATGGGAATGAGATGGACATTTGAAGGGAGGGAAGGGAAATGAGAAACAAAAAACTTGAGATATATTATGTACAGGAACAATTTTCCCATAATGAATGTAATCATTATGTATGGCAAACATGTATTCGTAAAAAATAAACACATTTTTTAAAACTACACAAGAGAAATCTTAAAGGCATGTAGTGTACCCCACATGATTGTGGATAATTTAATGTCTGCCCCTAAAACATCCACTTTAGGTTATATTGTACACTCTTGGAACCAATTTAAAGTGGAATATTTTAAAAGGTTGACCTTGCTGCAAATGCAAATTATATGGTTAAATATCAAGGTCTCAAACTTAGTTATATAATGGGGAAAAATGAACAAAGATCCCATCTAGCAATCTACAGCTCTTCTGTTACTGATTGCAAAGGTGTGATGTTAACTAACAAGAGAAATCCAATCAGAGTAGTGTAAAGTATTAAAGGAAACACAGTTGTGACTTGTATAAGAAAAATGAGTGCTAATTTATATCCATCCACTAGGATAAATTCTAACCAATTAGTCTATTTAGAGTTATAAAAAAAATTTTTAAAAGATTGAAAATGGCCAATGCATTTAAAGTGCACTCTGGACTGGAGCTGGCAGCAACCAGTGATCAGTGCAGGACCGAACCCTGCGGTCCAGGGGCCTGCGGGGCGGGTGGCCAGGACGCCCAGCTCCTACAGTGAGAAGCTATTAGACCAGTTTGTGCATCTATGTCTTCTATAATAATATTACTTCCAAGATGAGAGTTCAGCTGCGGCAGCTGCAGCAGCAGGTGGACAGAGGTTGCCCTCAGTTCCTTGACACTTGGGCCTCTTCAGCTTGCTTCATCTGAGCTGGAAGATCTTTCTGGGAGATTGATTGATTAAGACAGGATCTTGCTGACCACAAATCAGCCCGCTGCAGACAGGCAGGTCTGCGCGGGAGTTGCGCAGAACACGCCGAATCAGCCCGTGCCCCGGCAACAATTCACTGGACCACCACCCCACTCCTCTGTACAGCCACCTGGATCCACACTACAAAGACGCAGAGGACACCAGACCACCAGACCACGGTACTGAGTCCCGCTGCTCCCGGCCCAGAGGTAGGGGCTTCTGAGCCTCTGTCCCACTGCTCCTGGTCCAGAGGAAGGGGCTTCCCGGTCACCATCCCTCCCACTGCTCCTGGCCCAGAGGAAAGGGCTTTCAGGCCACCTTTGGTCCCGTTGCACCTGGACCAGAGGAAGGGGCTTCCAGGCCACCATCCCTCCCACCGCTCCCAGCCCAGAGGTAGGGGCTTCTGAGCCACCATCCCACTGCTTCTGACCCAGAGGAAGAGGTTTCTGGGCCACCATCCCTCCCACAGCTCCTGGCCCAGAGGTAGGGGCTGCTGAGCCACCATCCCACTGCTCATGGACCAGAGGAAGGGGCTTCCCGGCCACCATCCCTCCCGCTGCTCCCAGCCCACTGGAAAGGGTTTTTGGGCCACCATCCCTACTGCTGCTCCTGGCCCCTGTCACACCTCTCCCGGCTCAGAGGAGGTAATCCGGGCAGGCCCCAACAGCCCCCCCCCCTCAGTCGAAATGAGAAAACAGGCAAATAAGTCTCAAAGCCAGACTTCCAGATCACCTACAGCAACCCCAAAGGGAAATGAGATGGAACACTCTGATACTCAACCACCTGGACTCACTGAACTGGCAACAAAAGAGGATCTGGAAAAAATGAAATCAGAAATAATTTCTCACATAACAGGAGAAATTGTGCTCCTAGTGCAAGACATGATTAATAAATCTAGAGAGGAGCTGAGGAACATGATGGAATCCCAACATAGGAAAAGAATGGAATCCATAAAACAAATGCAAACAGATTTCCAGGAGATTAAAAACTCCACTGAAAGTCTACACAGCACAATGAGCCAATGTGAGGACCGAATTTCAGATATAGAAGATAAGACTGTAATTAGTGACCAGGAAAAGAAAAATTGCTTTAAAACTGTAAGGGACCATTAGAAAGCAATCCAGCAGCTGCTAGACAATGCAAAGAAGAATAACATAAAACTGATTGGAGTCAAGGAAGAAAGAGGAGAGAGTGCAGATGACATAAAAAAATCTCTTCACAGAAATAATGGCAGAAAACTTCCCAAGCAGGGGAAAAGAGCTTGACATACAGATAAGTGAGGCATATAGGACTCCAAATAGCCTTGATCAAAAAAAATCTACATATAGGCATATAATTGTTAAGATTCCAGAAACTCAACAGAAGAACAAAGTTCTACAAGCAGTTAGAGAAAAGAAACAAATCACATACAAAGGAAAGCCCATCAGAACCACAGCAGACTTCTAAACACAAACCATCAAGGCAAGAAGACCTTGGAGTGACATATTCCAAGCCCTAAAAGAAAACAGCCTCCAACCCAGCTTGATGTACCCTGCAAAACTATCTTTCAAAATTGATGGAGAAATAAGATACTTTCATTACAAAGAGCACATTAGAAACTTTGTGAATACCAAACCAGCACTCCAAAGAATTTTACACAATATCCAAGGAACAGACATTAAATATCACAACCCCAGGAAACCCAGCAGAATGAACCCATCTGGCATGACAAGAAATTAAATGTAAAGGGGGAGAACCCAACAAAAAGAAAATGTCATGGCAATGACAAGTCAATACGTTTCAGTTATAACCATCAGTGTTAATGGTCTCAATTCACCAATCAAAAGAAATAGACTGGCAGAATGGGGCAAGAAGCAAAATCCAACAATATGCTGCATACAAGAAACACACTAAATTCAAAAGGAAACTCATAGACTGAAAGTTAAAGGGTGGAAAACAATACTCCATGTGACAGGAACCTGAAAAAAAGCAGGAGTAGCTATCCTCTTGGCAGATCAAATAGATTTCAAACCAACACTGATTAAGAGAGATGAAGAAGGACACTACATCCTTGTAAAGGGAACAATCCAAGAGGAAGAGATGACAATCATAAATATCTATGCACCAAACACTAGTGCACCCAACTATATAAAACAAATACTAACGGACATGAAAAGTCATATATGCACTAATACAATTGTAGTGGGGGACCTCAACACCCCACTGTCACAAATAGATAGATCAACTAGACAAAAAATAAGTAATGAAATACTAAAACTCAATTGAACTCTTGAACAAATGAACTTAACAAATATTTACAGAGTCTACCACCCCACAAAATCTGCATACACATTCTTCTCATCTGCACATGGGTCATTCTCCAAAATAGACCACTTACTCACACATAGAACATGTTTAAGTAAGTGCAAAGGAACTGAAGTTATCCCCTGTATATTATCAGACCATAGTGCGATGAAATTGGAGATCCATAGCAAAAGAAACTCAAAAAATTTCATAAACACATTGAAATTGAACAACACACTTCTGAATAACCAATGGGTCACAGAGGAAATTAAAGAAGAAATCAGACAGTTCCTTCAATTAAATGACAATGACAATACAACATATCGGAATCTATGGGACACAATGAAAGCAGTCTTATGAGGGAAATTCATAGCAGTGAATACGCATATTAGGAAAACAGAATGAGCCCAATTAAACAACCTGAGGCTGAACCTCAAGCTTCTAGAAAAAGAAGAACAGGACAACCCCAGAGCTCATACAAGGGAGGAAATTATAAAGATCAGAGGAGAAATCAATGCAATGGAGACTAAGAGAACGATACAAAAAAATCAATGAAGCCAAGAGTTGATTCTTAGAAAGAATCAACAAAATTGACAAACCTTTAGCCAACCTTGTCAGAAAAAGGAAAGAAAAGACCCAAATACATGCAATTAGGAATGAAAAGGGTGAAATTACAGCAGACCCAGCAGAAATCCAGAGGATCATCAATACCTACTTCCAGAACCTATACACCAATAAGATGGACAACACAGAAGAAATGGACAGATTCCTAGATACATATGAATTTCCAAAGTTGAATGAAGAAGACCTAAAAATTCTGAACAACCCAATAACAACCAATGAAATTGAAAATGTAATTAAAAACTTATCACCTAAGAAAAGCCCGGGCCCTGATGGCTTCACTGCTGAATTCTACAAGACATTTAGAGAGGAACTGCTGCCACTACTGTTTAAACTCTTCAATGAAATTGAAAGGGAAGCAATACTCCCAAATTCATTCCTTGAAACAAGTATCACCTTGATCCTCAAAGCAGAGAAAGACCCAACCAAGAAAGAGAAATGTAGGCCAATCTCAAATTAACATAGATGCAAAAATCCTTCATAAGATACTGGCAAATAGAATGCAGAAGAGCATCAAGAAGATCATACACCCTAATCAAATGGGATTCATCCTAGGGATGCCAGGATTGTTGAACATATGCAAATCAATCAATGTAGTACACTGCATCAATGGAGCCAAGGACAAAAACCATATGATTATCTCCATAGATGCAGAAAAAACATTTGACAAAATCCAACATGCATTTATGATAAAAACCCTACAAAAATTGGAATAGATAGTCGCTACCTCAAACTGATAAAAGCCATCTATGAAAAACCAAGAGCCAATATCATACTAAATGGTCACAAACTGAAATCCTTCACACTAAAATCAGGAACAAGACAAGGATGTCCACTATCACCACTCTTGTTCAATATAGTTCTGGAAATATTACCCACAGCCATTAGACAAGAGAAAGAAATAAAAGGAATAAAGATAGGAAATGAGGAAGTCAAATTATCATTATTTGCAGATGACAGGATACTGTATATAGAAGACTCCAAGAACTCCACCAAAAGTATTCTAGACTTAATAACCAAATTCAGTCAACTAGCTGGTTGCAAGGTCAACACACAAAAATCAATAGCTTTCCTCTACAACAATGACAGATTCACTAAGAGAGAAATAGGCCAAATAATTTCTTTCACAATAGCATCCAAAAAACTGAAATACCTAGGAATCAACCTAATGAAAGAAATCAAAGACCTCTTCTCTGAAAACTATGGCACTCTGAAAAGAGAGATTGAAAATGATTTCAGAAAACGGACAGACATCCCCTGCTCCTGGGTAATAAGGATTAATATAGTGAAAATGGCCATACTTCCCAAACTGCTATGTAGATTTAATGCAATCCCAATTGAGATCCCAGCAGCATATTTCAAGGACCTTGAGAAAACAATCCAAAAATTCATTTGGAACAAGAAGAGATCCAGAATAGCAAAAGCAATTCTAGGTAACAGAGACGTGGCAGGGGGTATCACAATCCCCAACCTGCAACTATACTACAAAGCTACTGTGATAAAAACAGCATGGCACTGGCAAAGAAACAGACCTGAGGACCAGTGGAACAGATTAGAAGATGCAGAAACAATGCCAGACACACTCAGCCATCTCATCTTCAATAAAGGAGCCAAACACCCTCACTGGAGTAAAGATAGCCTCTTTCATAAATGGTGCTGGAAAAATTGGAAGTAGAACCCTTGAAGACACTGGTGTAGGAAAAGATTTTATGACCAAAACCTCAGTTCTCTGTTAACTAGCACAAACAATCAACAAGTGGAATCTCTTCTTATTAAAAGGCTTCTGCACAGCAAGAGAAACCACCAGCAGTGTGAAGAGACAACCCACAATGTGGGAAAAAATCTTCACCTGCTCTTCCTCAGACAAAGGTCTACTATCTTGAATCTATAAAGAACTTAAAAAGATCAGACCTCAAAATTTAAAGACCCAATCCAGAAATGGGCATCTGAAATGAACAGACATTTCTCAGACAAAGAAGTAGAAATAGCAAATAAATACATGAAAAAATGTTCAACATCACTGGTCATTCGAGAGATGCAAATGAAAACAATGCTGTGTTTCCACCTCACTCCAGAAAGAATGGCTGCTATCATGAAATCAACCAACAACAAATGCTGGCGGTGCTGTGGGGAAAGAGGAACCCTGCTCCACTGCTGGTGGAAGTGTAGACTGGTGCAACCACTGTGGAAATCAGTATGGAGATACCTCAAAGTACTAGGACTGGAAGTCCCATTTGACCTCGCTATTCCACTGCTTTGGATCTTCTCCAAAGAATTAAAAGAATCATACCACAGTGATATATGTACACCCATGTTCATAGCAGCACAGTTTGTAATAGCTAAAACTTGGAAACAGCCCAAATGCCCATCAACAGGAGCCTGGATAAAGAAAATGAGAAATTAGAGACATTTATAGCTGAATGGATGCACACTGAGGAGATACTCTTAAGTGAAATAAATACGACATACATATATAAATACCAAATAGTTTCTCTGGTGTGAGAAACTGAAAGTGTAAATAAGGACTAAATGTATAATAGGCAATGTGAAGTAGGAAGAAAAGGGGCAAAGAGGAAGGAAATGGGAGGTTAGGGGAGAGGAAAGAAGGGAATGGAATTAATATGAAAAAATGGAAAAATAGGAACAAAATCTTTGTAAATAGGGAGGACTGGAGGGGTTGAAGGGAGGGCTGGGCAAGGGTGAAAAATAAGAACCAAGAGAGATTATTTAAAGGTGTAAATTTCCAATGATAAATGTCATTATATTGTATACCTAAATTGTACCAATGATTAGAATGAATAATCGATAATGCAAAATAGGAAGAAAAGGTCCAAAGGGGTAGGGGTAGTGGGAGGGGCAGGGGAAAGGAAAGAAGGGAAAGGAAAAATGCTGAGAAATGGAAAAAATGGAAATAAAGTCTTTGCAAATAGGAAAGGGTGGAGGGGTTGAAGGGAGGGCTAGGAATGGGGAAAAAAAAAGAACCAAGATGCATTATGTAAAGGTACAAGTTCCCAATGAGAAATGTATATGTGTTGTATACCTAAAATGTACCAATAAAAGAACTTAAGAAAAAAAAATTTAAAAAATAAAATAAAATCAATTATCAAGATAAAAAAATAAACACAGAATTACAAAAAATTGCATTTATTTTCATTAATTTTTATAAGATAATATAACAGGAAATATAAAAATGACAAAGTTATCAAATTTATTCAATAATCTTTCTACCTACGGTATATCTTAAAACATTCAACAAAAGTTGAAATGTTACAATCTGGACAGTAGTACCTAGTCTCTTTTCAAGTTCTTTTTGCATTATTGTCTTTCTTTGAACAACATGCTTTACACTGTCGTGTTGGTCTTTCCTTTTTTCTGTGGGTAGTATAATTTCAATAAAATGTCTATTCCCTAAATATAATGGTGAAGATATCAATTATGATCATCTTGGTTGGCTCTTCACTATCCCATATTTTTTCAATTATGTGGTCTATTAGACCTAATCTAAATTGTAAATGACTTTTTGAGACTCCTTATTTTAAATAAATAATAAATGAGATCCATATTGTTTGGTCCAGGAGGTGCATAAGTGTTTTATAATACTATTTTTTCCTCCCTTTTTGATTACAAGATAGCTTGTTGGATGTTGATCAACTTTGTGAACACCATGCATGGAATTATTATAATCATTGACCACTATGACAATCTTTTAAGTTTCATTTCTTCTTTCTAGTTCTATCATTTCTGTATTATGAATAGTTGACAACAAGGAGACATCCTTTTTTTCTTTCAATTTCATAACACAGACTTTTTCTCTCTGATATGCTAACATTTCTTTTTCAGTTTTTTGTTTTGCAGATTTTTTGGCACTTCCTTCCTATTCAGTGTCAGTGTCCCAAATGTGTCTTCTTTGTATTGTTTAAAAAAATCACTGAGTGCTGGAGAAGTATAAAAATTATATCTAATGTACTTACAATAGCAGTTTTTATAGATTATAGCACAAAATTATAGGTTATTTTTCACAAATACTCTTAAGTGAAATAAATAGGACACACATCTGTAAATACCAAATAGTTTCTCTGGTGTGAGAAACTAAAAGTATGAATAAGGATCAAAATGCATAATAGATAATGTGAAATATGAAGAAAAGGTATAAGGGGGAAGGGGAAGTGGGAGGGGTAGGGGAAAGGAAAGAAGGGAATGGAATTAATAAGAGAAAGTGCAAAAGCAGAAACAAAGTCTGTAAATAGGGAGGGATGGAGGGGTTGAAGGAGAGCAGGCGAATGGGGAAAAATAAGAATCAAGATATATTATGTAAAGGTGCAAATTTCCAATGATGAATGGCATTATATTGTATACCTAAAATGCACCAATAAATTTTTTTAAAAATTGTATCTTTATCTATTTTGGCCAACAATAGCCATTTTATGGTAGAAGTAGCTCCAACTCAATAAATGATCTGTATGTATTATATATTTGATAAATGAATATATTATTTGAAAGATAAAAATGGAAGTGCTCATTTGAGTTTAATTTGGTACATCTAAATGTACATGTCCAAATTCATTTCATATTCACTCTCGTTGACCTTGAGATACGCACTAGTTCTTAGTTTAAATCATTTGTCTTCAATCACAGAATACAGCTTCATTTGATTTTCTCATATATGTGAGAACTACTTCTGCATATAATTATTAATAGGTTTTTATTTGTCAACAGTTTTGTCTCAGACTATATTCTCTCTGAGCTCCCATGTAAAGGCTTTGCCCACTTCTTAGTTCACTCTCATTATAATTCTTGTGTCCTCATGTTTAGTTGTGTTATTTCCCCCCCAGAATCTTCTCTAATACTCTTTCTATCCACTTTGTTCTCTACTGAGGGGCAGAATTATGAGAAAGGATGACTCATGATTTCACAGAGAAAAACACAACATTTCCAATATTGTTATTTGCATTTTGTCAAAGTGATTAGTCTTAGAAATCTCCAGAGAGAGAAGAACTTAACCCTTTGTTCACAGCCTGCTTTTGCTGGTCATGTTTTCTTGTGCTGTTTTTTTTTTTATTTGTATAGCTATGAGAAATCATTCTCTTTGAATCTTTTGCTTTTTTTCAGTTCTTAGCAGATCATTATTTCTTACAGAAAACTTCCCGATATAATGTGCCACTCAATTATGGATCAGATAAGCTGTTATTACTAATTCTTCATATAACTAGGGAATGGAAAGCATGGGATCAAAACTGTTGGTGGAGATTATACCAATTCCCTAGAAAGGAAATTATACTTAAATATAACAGAATAAATAATTCTAAAATCAGGAATTAAATATAAATTGATATCTAGTGCACTCTGCTACAATGCATTTAGAATGTTTTTAATTATGAAGATTCTATCCTACTGATAATGATAACATATAAGAATGTGGCCCCTTTTATAAGTAGTCAAACAAGCCAGTTTGTCTGAAGGCTGTATGACTGTAAACAAGATGAAAACCTGAAAGCACTTTTTTAACAGTAGCTCTTAATGAAGGCCAAATCATCCCTTACAGGGCCTTTGAGAAATGCGTTAGCAATGTATTTTGGTTGCTACAAGGATGGAAGTTTCCAACTACATATAGTAGACATAGGCTAGAAAGATTAGAAATCCAGCAATGTGTAGGAAAAACCCACACAGGAAACAAATGCTTTATATCTTGTGTTATTTCTGACTATATTACCTTAGTTATGTTGGTAGAAACCCTGTTTAAAATAACCTGAACCTAGAATCTATTGATTTGAGTGGGTATGGCTTTAATATTCAGTGAATTTTCTGGGAACATAACTGTCCTGTTATTTGAGGGAAGGTTATATAAAAGTTTTGTTTGCTTGACCCAATTACAAAGACCCACCATGTCATAAAGTTATATTTAAAACTCTAATAAAACATTTCCCTCTCAGTTTGCATTTATACCTGTCCTGTTCATGGTGACTTCAAGTATCTGATGCCTCTGTTACATCTAGTGTAGTCTTATTCAAAAATTTACATACTAAATTATAGATATTTTCATACATTCCTTTTATTCCTTCTTTAGATCATAGGTAGAACATTATATATTTTTTAAATTCTGTATAAATTTTTAAAAATTAACTTATTTTATGGGTACATGTTAGATATACATAATGCTCACATTCATCATAGGAACATAGTACCTGCACATCATATATCTTGATTCTTGTTTTTGTCCCATTCCCCTCGCCTCCATTCAATCCCTCTTCTCCTCCTTACAAAGGAAAGCTTTATTTCCAGATTTTTTCTTTCTTGACTCCTTTTTTTCTTTTCCCTTCCTTCCTTTCCCCTTTCCCCCTCCCTAGTTCTCATTCCCATTTGAAAATTTTTTATTTCACAATACTTACATATTTTGGTCCTTATTTACACTTTCCATTTTTCACACCACAGAAACAAAGCTATATTTACACGCGTGTCCAATTTATTTTATTTAAGGGTATGGTTTCAACGTACATCTATTTACCTAGAAATGTCTCAAGTTTATCCTTCTTTATGGCAGAGTAGTACGTCTTGTATGGAAAAAAAACACATCTTCTTTATCCATTCATCAATTGATGGGCATTTGGGCTGTTTCCAAGATTTGTGTATTACAAGCTCTGCTGCTACAAACATGGGTGATCATATATCATTGTGGTATGATCCTCTTAATTCTCTGAGTAACATACCAAGAAGGGGAATAGGTAGGTCAAATAGAATCTCTAGTTCTAGTTTTTCAAGAAATCTCTGCACTGATTTCCACAGTGGTTGAACCAGTCTACAATCCCAACAGTCTCCACCAACAGTGGAGAAGGGTTCCATTTTCCCCCCAACCTCACTAGCATTTGTTATTGGTTGATATCTTTGTAATAGCCATTCTTTCTGGAGGAAGATGGAATCTCACTGTTGTTTTAATTTGTATCTCTCAAATGATCAGTGATGTTGAACATTTTTCATATATTTATTTACCATTTGATGATATCCCTTGTTCTTGGATAGGAAAAACCAATAGAGTAAAAATAGCCATACTCTCAAAATTATTTCACAGATTTAATCCAATCTCAATCAAAATACCAATAGTGTACATCACAGAATTAGAGAAAACAATTCTAAAATCCATCTGGAGTCACAAGAGATCTAGAATAGCAAAAACAATTCTGGGCAACAAAGGCAAGACAGGGGGCATCACAATCCCTGACTTGAAATTACACTACAGAACAAGTGTAATTTAAAAAAAAAAACAGCATGCTACTGGCAAAAGCAGAGCCAAGAATTAATGGAACAGATTAGAAGACGCAGAAACAACTCCAAGCACACTCAGCCACCTATCTTTGACAATGGGGACAAACACCTTCACTGGAAGTAAGATAGCCTCTTGTAAAAAATGGTGCTGGAAAAACTGGTTTTCCACATGCTGAACACTAAAACAACCCATGTCTCTCACCATGTACTAAACGAAAATCAAAATGGATCAGAGATCTAAATATTAAAACAGAAACACTAAATCTGGTGGAAGATAGAATAGGTAGAACTCTTAAAGACATTAGTGTAGGCAAAAACTTTATGAACAAGAATCCAATCACATGGGAAATATTACAAAGAATAAACAACTTGGACCTGGTCTTATTAAAAAACCTTTTGCATAGTGAAAGAAATCACTGAGAGCATGAAGAGAAAACCCACAGAGTGGAAAAATTTTTTTACAGCTTTTCCTCAGACAAAGGACTAATATCTACAATATATAAAGAACTCAACAAAATCAGACCTCTCAAATTTAAAGACCCAATCCAAATATGGGCATCTGAAATGAACAGACACTTCCCAGATGAAGAAGTACAAAAGGCAAATAAATATTTAAAGTTTTTATATACTATTCATTTAATTTTAGAATAGTGAAGTAAAAATTATTATGAAAAATGGATATAAGGTCTGACAGAGTTGAGAAAACAGTCTTCTGTTTTTGTCAATAGCACTTACAAGCTTATGTGAAAGATATATTTCCCTACTTCACCGTGCTTTTATTTCATTTAGCTCACACAGGACTATAAACTCTATGAGAGCAAAAATCATTGCCCTATTTATTCACTGATTTATACCAAAGCTTAGAATATTATACAGATTTCATCAATTATATAATAAATCATGTAAATTCATCTATTCATTAATTTGGTCAACAAATACTTAGTGAATATTTCTAGATAAAAATATGTTACTAAGTTACAACAATTGATCTTGTTTCTATATAGAAAACCTGAAATTGAGAAAACCACATAATTGTGGCTTGTTGCCGATTACATGATATTGGGCAAGCCCTTGTCTTTCTGATTCAGTTTTTGTTTCTGCTACACGATGAAAAACAATTCTGCATTGTAATGTTATAAGAATTAATAAAGGATTCTATATAATGTACCCAGCATAGTGTCTGGTATAGAATGGGCTCACAGGTAAAGTTCATAAAGTTGTAAATATATGGCAAACATCCGTGTAAGCCACTTTAAATCAAAAAGAATAAATTTAAAAAAGTGAAAAAACCTAAAATCTAATAAAGTTATCTGACATAGGCTACCATTTTTAAGTTCTTCACATTGAATTTGTTTGATTCTTTTGATTGATTTTAACTTAAAATAACAAAAATAAATTTAGAAAAAATAAAAACCAGGATGTCACACCTGTGTACTCATAGGTTGAAAAGTGATGAAATCTAGGAAACCCTTCAGATAAGAACACACTTAATGTGTAACCTTTCCTGTCCATCCCAAATAACAAGTGGTTAAGTGTTAATCCAATTTCAGGATATAGGTTTTCAAATCAGCATAAAGATTTATAAAAATATCTCTTTCATGCTGCTGCGTGCCTATATTCCCAGTATTCTGGGAGGCTGAGACAGTAAGAGTGCAAGTTCAACTCCCACCTGGCAACTTTGCAACATAGTGAGATCCTGCCTCAAAAAATAAAAAGAAATGGCATTTGTAACTCAGGGCAAAGGTCCTATATTCAATTCCAAGGACTGTATAAAATTTATCTGTCAAATTCCATGTTTCCTATTTGTATAACACCAACCTCAACCTATACACCTCTTAATAATTTTAAGATATTGCCAAACTAATTTTTCATCACCTCCCACAATCTTTATCTTTTTTTACCAAACACTTGAGCAGCACTTGAATACATCCTTCCTTGTGCTCTTCTTCTAATGATTCATGTTTATGAGGTTTCCTCCTTGTGAACTACTCTTTAAAGACATGATATTAATATTATTTTCAAGGAAAATATTTATGCTGCTTGTGTTATCTAGAGTGGTTAGACTGGAATGTTAATATGGTTGTCACCATATGTGGAATTCCTGGGAGCTAATGAGTTTTGGAAATGAGACTGACTAAAGTTTTGTAGAAATGTTCTGGAAAATCACCTGAGGTTAGGGAGTAGTTCTTAGGAAACATCAAAGAACACCAGCTAAAGAGAAATCTTCAATTAATATATTTGACTTTCTTTTTAAATGTTTGAATTATATGAGGCTAACAGTATGTTAATTCTCACATAAATAAATTACAGGTTAAAATCTGAAAAAACTTGACTACAGAGATCACAAGGATATCACCTTTCCCCTTATTTTATATAATTAATTTAATTATGGGATTTTAATTGCTACCTCTACCTGACAGTGAATTATGAATTTCTAGCAGAAACCTAAAACTATATCTAAAACTGAGCCCTGTCATTTTTCCCCCATCTGTTTTTTTTTGTTTGTGTGTGTGTCTTTTGTTGTTGTTGTTGTTTGTTACTGGGATCAAACTCAGGACCTTGCACTTGCCAGGCAGGTGCGGCACCACTGAGCTACATCACCAGCCCTGATTTTTTTCCCCAATCTGAAACCAGTTACTTCTTGAGTCTTCCCATTTTCTAGGTAACAAATATTTGTGCTTTTGATGTCACAGTTTGAAAATGTTGTAAATATGTATGTGAATAAAAACTAAATTGTTAATCTTTCAAATCAAAACATTACTGTCACATTTTTTTTTCTTATAACCTAAACTGCCAACAAAAATTGTCACTCTATTTTAAAATATAGAGAGAATTTAATAAGTTCTTATTTATTTAATCATGAGCTTGATTCAAACAATCAGCATCACTTGTCTGAGTTATTCTAAATGGTGTCTATTTCTGACCTTCACATGCACATCATCTATGCACAGCATAATTAAAGTGAAGCAATCTTCTTAAAAAGTAAACACGATCAGGTTACTTCTCGCTAAAAACTGTACATTTGTCTTCCAACTTAAAAGATATTTAGTAAAAGCCAAAGTACTTACTAAGATATAAATGCCTTGTATAATCAATCTGGCTCTATTATCTATCTGATTTTATCCTTAAAAAATTTTATCAGTGCATTTTTGTAATACAGAATAGTGATATTTGCTTTGTGGACTCAGTACATTCATATAACATATCTTGATTGTTTTCATTGCCTTTACCTACCTCTCCCTTTTTTCCCCCTGGCCCTAATCTTATCCTTATCCAAGAGTCTACCTTCTAGTTTCCTATCATCATCATCCCTCTGTGTATGTATGTATCTATATATGTATTTTAGGTTTCTCATATAAGGGAAAACATGATACTTAACTTTCTGAATTTGGCTTAGTTTACATAGAATGATGATTTTTGTTTACTGCTCTTGATTGCTCATTTTTACTCATATTGGAAGACTTGCTGTGCCACAAATACCTTAATAATGCTTCTATCTCATTGTCATTCCATTATCTCTCTAGAAATTTTTTACCCCAAGTGTGTCTATAACTGGATCCCTCTAGCTCTTGGGTGTTTGTTTTGGGGCAAGGAAGTTTGAAGCAGACAAAATCACAAAGAAAAAGAGGTGGGAATGGCCAAATGCATATTTATTAAAAAGAATTAAAAAAAAAGGGTTCCCTACTTGTCAGAAAGGGGTTTTTATAAAGCAGAAAACCCATGGATAATTAAGTCTATTGTCTTTTTATACTGTTTTGGGGACAGGAGCAGGGATGGTCCTGGTTGCAGGTAGGCCTTTGATGTCTGGAAAGCAAGTTGTTTTGCTCTACTTTTATTTTTTCTGAGTTCTCTTCTTTCATTTAGTTAATGATGTTTTCTTTGTCCCTTGCATTCCATTAAGGCCTGATGCTCAGTTTGTTTAATTATTTGAGACCTCTGGTATGTTAACTCACTTATTCCCTGACTTTTAGTTTTATTTAGGTTAATTATTTAGGACCTGTCTCTTAAATGTCTAACTTCTATCTACTGGCTTTATTCCTCCCTCTACAGTAGTGACACTGACTGCTGTAAGGAGACATGGATAATGAAGAGTCTCATGTCTCATGTCTCATGAGCTACTTCCTGCAGAGAGGGGTGTTGTCAGAGAACAGCAGTTTGAGCCTACCACTCTGAGGCCTGTCTAGAGCATTTGACTAGAATCTAAGAAGAACACTTGTTGAGAGTATCTGCATTACCATTTGTAGCTTTAAACCCGCCAAATGAGAAGAAATAAATTTGACTAAGAGGTTGAGAAAACATGGTCCAAATATCAAGGCTATAAGAAGTATTAACATGGGTCTTGCTAGGAGGAGTAATCAGAATGTCAAATTTTAGATTCTTAACCAGGATCTTTGTGACTTAGATAATTGGTGAATCTTTGAAATACAGTTGGGTGGTTTCCACATCATATTTCTTATTATATCAGACTGATTGGCATAAAAGCAACATTTTTTAGGAATAAACATAGCCTCTCCTTTTTCACAGTTAAGAGGTTATTTATGTTTGATTTTTAAATCTAATGTGCCTTATTTATAACAAATTTTATATAAGCATGTAAGTTTTTAGCTGTAAGAGTACTGAAGACCCTGTGTTTCTGAAGGACATTATTAGCTAAGTAATTAAAAGTTTTGTTGAACTTCTATAGCTATCTTTGTGCCTTTTCAACCTTATTGAACAACAATAGTGACAAGTTATATGTGTAGATGGACACTGCCATCAGGGGCAGTATATAGAAATCGATTTGGAATCCCTAAATTATTATTGATATTTTATATATCTTGGTTATATTATTCTTGACTGTTTCATAACAAGTTGAAGTGAGACCTGTATTTATTAGAATTAACCTTATGTTGTATATTAAGATCAGTCAAGGCTCTCCAGGAGTTACTTTTGGAACTACATGTAGAGCCTTTTAGCTCCTCTGTCAGTGTCATCTGCCAGGATGAGTTATGGTCTTGCTTGACATTATGGCTTTTTGGTTTTTTTGAAACATTGGAAATGGTTTTCTCTTTAATAACCACCTTTGTGCACAATGCATACTGGTTGACTTCTGTTCTCTGAGGTCCAACAATCTCCTTGTTCAGGAGATTAAGTGATTCACCAGAGTTGTAGGATTCTATAAAATGGGTTTTTCATGCCTTGAGTCTTTGTTGACCTTGGAGGGCTACAACCAAATGATTGACTGTTTCTTTATCCCAGTTATATATTTAGCTTTCGTCTCAGAGCCTTACTTATTGAATACCTAGATTAGTTGTACCAGTATTGAAGTGAGAGTAACCATAATTGTCTGAGAAGTCAAATTTTTTGCAGTAGTACCAGATAATAGTTATAAAGTTTTTATAGACAGAGTCTCAAATCAAGAGCAAAACATAACATTTTAGCACAACAATTATATTGACTCTATTGGAGTCTCCTCCAATAAAATAAAACCAAAGGTTTTGTTCCCAAATGTATATTTTAAACTTTTATTTTAGTATATAATACCTTATCACAGAGAAGAGCTGTAGGTTGCTAGATGGGTGTAGAGAGCAGGGAAAGGGGATGTTACTAGAACCTCTGCAGTGAGTCCTAGTCTCCTGGGAGCCATGGCTGCACACTGTGAATTACAGAAAAGGTAGAAAAATGAGACTTTGAGAAGAAGCTGAGCTTTGAGTCTGATCAGTGCTACTCTGGGCAGCAAAGACAAAGACCCCTAGCTTGCAGCACCTTTTATTCAGCACACAGGGAGAAACAAATGCAACAAATGAAATGCAGAGTTCAGTACTTCACATTGGGATAAACAAGGTGTAACAAAAGACTGGGGGGTAGTGGAAATCTAAGAACAATGAGGAGCTATGCAGATGAGATTTGGTTCCTCCCAGGGTGTCTCCCGCAGGTGTGGTCTTGCCCTGGAACATTACAGCATCATAGGATCACTGAGGTCTCAGTTGTGACTGGAGGCCAAAATGGAATTGTGTTTTAGAATGCCATAGCTGGCCTGTAGGCAGAAGAACTAGGCCTAATCAAATGGTTTTTCCCTAAAATTATGTAGCATTGCTCCAGACAGATGGGATGTTTATTTACTCTCTCTCCTTATTTTAAAACCAAGTTGGAGGCTTTGTCTTTTTGTAACAGGTCTTAGTTTATATATTATGGTCTGCAGAAGATAGCACCATCATTTATAGCAAAGGAAGCCTGTACATTGGGAACTGAGGGCATTTACCCTGCTTTTTGCAAAATAGGTCTAGTTGGATAATTGTATTATAATTGATATTTTTTATTTGTGAAGATGTTTCATTTTCATAGATACTATATACATACCTTAAATTCTGATAACATACACCTTATATATGACTGGGTTGCAGTTTATGTCTCTGTGTATCAATTTTCAGGTATTTTTGTTGGTATATAGAAAAATGAACACTCATGATATAGGCCAAATACCTTTGTTCATAGGTTAACAGTGAGTTAACAACATAAAAATAAAGATATCTTTAAACTTGGTCACATATTTCCATCCAGTTTACTAGCTACTCGAGATATTAAAAAACTGGTTTTATAAATCCAATGTCTATTGTTCTTTGTCTACAACAATTTAAGGTTTTTTTTCCCTTGGTTAAAGATAATATGTATAGCTTAAAGTGTTTAGACATGATGAATTGGTTCTCATGAGTCATCTAAAGAAATTGTTAAGACATATTTAAATTGGCTATAATAAAAGGGTAAAGTTTTCTATGTCTATAGTAATAAAGTTGCTTTACTTATTAAAATGCTCCTGGTTAAATTTGCAAAACTAGACTTAACAGCAAAACGTTCTATATTTTACTAAAATGTGTGTCTTATGTTTCCATTATTAGGCTTTTGATTGCTAAAATGTGGGCTTTAAGAGTTAAAGGGCATTTAAATCTTAACTTATGAAATATTTCCAATCAGTTAATGATTAAACAACTATTATCTTAGTTTATGACATAACATATATTTGGACATATGTGTATATATACATCTAAAGACAGGCTATGCTGTGAGTCTAAGCTTTAAATTCAAGTGTATAGATTTAAATCAGGCATCATGGCACATGCCTGTAATCCCAGCACTTGGGAGGCTGAGGCAGAAGGACTGCCACAAGTTAGAGGCCAACCTGGTCTACATAATAATTTCAGGGCCAACCTGAACTACAAAGTAAGACCTATATCAAAATACAAAAAAAAAAATTATAGATTTAGAACTATTTAAGTTTAATACATATAAAGTTACTAATGGGTGTTCACTTTTATACAATATAGGTTAAGACTTTAAACATATAAAATGAACAAAATTTGACAACTCTTTAAATCTGGTCCTAATATTTAAACTTGATCTAAATCTATTTGTTTTGATTAAACAAGAACCTTGTTATTGTATAAATGAGATACACTTGTATATTGGGTAATAAGTCTATTTGTGGTCATTAATATTGTTTCCAAAACTTATCACAGCTGTAAAGATGTTCTTAATTCTTGTCAATATAGTTACACAGTATAAAATCTGTTAAATGAGTCTAAAATTTGTCTTAGAGTAAAAATTAAATATATGTAAAGATTTCTATATAGCTGTGATATCAATTATTGTTAACTTCATGGTAGATTAAATGGTATATTTGTGTTTCCCAAGTATATAGGCCTTCAAAGATGCAAAACTGGAAAGCAATTTATCATATTGATGACTTCCAGATTAAATTTGTTTATGGGACCTGCTTTCTCTGGCTTGCTCCACCAACTTGTGAACAGGACAGGGTGAGGAACCCCCCGCCCCCAAGGGCATACCCACCAGCCTCCAACATGGCCTCCCGCAGGCAGAGCAGTGGCAGCCTGACTGCGACCTGGTTCCTCTGGCTTGCTCCGCCAACTTGCCACCAAGACAGGAGGCACAAGGAGACATAAAAGTCATTCTCCTGAGCTGCAGAAGTGAACAACAGAAAGAGGGCTTCTCTCAGGCTCCCTGATGAAAACAAGCCCAATAGAAAAGTGAAGAGAATCTCTGCAGTAAAGGCACACCAGACAACCTTGCTTGGTAAGTTGGAGGGATCATCACATCCCATCGGAACCTGGACTTCATTCAGGGGAAAGGCAGCTGAAACCTGCAATAGAAACTTGAAGAGTTCAACCCTGCAGGATGGCAAGGAGTTCAGCTTGGGACTTGCAGCCAGAAATCTGCCTGAATCTCACAGATCTGGGACTAGCTTACTGAGACTCATTGACTTATAACTGCACACTGCTGCCCACATTGTCTATTGTGACAACAGAGACATACCCTGAAGGAGGCCCTTCATTTGTATCTTTTATCTGTTATTTTCAAAATTACCACTATTTTCTTTTGCTCTTATTTTTAACATTTTTTCTTCTTTTCTACTGTATTAACATTTTTAGTTTTCTCTTTTTTCTTTCTCTTCTAATTTCTTTCTCTCTCTCTGCCTTGCTCACTTGCTTTCCCACATTGTTCTTCATCTCCCCTTTGTGTTCCTGTTCTGTCCTTAATTTGTATTTCTTCTTTATTTGTCTTTTCTTCTCTTTCCTTCTCCTGGCTGTGCTCTTTGGCCTCACTGCTAAACTTCCTCTATCCTTCTACCTACCTATTCCTCATACCCAACTCCTTCTAACTCCCTATCCTGAAGGGTAAAGTTGCTATATTGAAGAGTTTATCCAATATAAGCATATGTTGGGTTGGTCCCAACAGTTTGATTTAATTCACACAGTTAGAGGTGATAGATTAATAACTACCACAAATTGTCATTTCCTAAGAGGTACTTGATGCTATTGTGTTGCTGATTGTATCACTTGAGCTAAGGTGTTGTGATTGATCTAATCAGTTCTCCTTCCTGGTATAATGAAAATGAGACAGCCTCAGAGCCACTAAAGACTCAAAACCTAAAGACCAGCTATATCTGGAAGACACCTCTGAGAAGCAATCATTCCATAAGGGTTCTAAATACATCAACAACAAAGATACTTACTATAAGCAACTTCAAAGTATCAACCCAGGAACTAAATCAAGGACAGTTCCAAAAAAAAAAAAAAAAAGACATTTAAGCAAGTCACAAACTCAGACTTCCACCCGACAAAAGACAAACTCTGGGAGAAAGGAGATGGAAAAATCTGATAATCACCTGGACAACCTGAACTGATAGCACAGGAAGTAACAAAACAGATGAATGAGGCTCTAGAAAAATTCAAAGCAGAAATAATCTCCCAGATAACTACAGAGATGATGAGCAGAGTGAAAGACATGATTACAGGCTCTACAACAGAAATGGATAAAAAATAGATGTGCTCAGAAACATGCTGGAAGCCATGAATGTCCAGCATGAGAAAGAAATGGAAACCATGAAGCAGATTCAAACAGATATTCAGGAGATTAAAAATTCCACTGAAAGCATGCAGAGCAGATTAAGGGAATCTGAAGATAGACTATCAGATATAGAAAACAGGATTGCAGTTAAGGACCATGAAAACAGAGATTTCTTAAAAATAGTAAGGGACCAGGAGAAATCAATCCAACAGCTGCTAGATGATGCAAAGAAGAATAACATAAAACTGATAGGAGACCACAAAAAAACAGGAGAAAGTACAATTGACAAAAAAAAAAAAAAAACTGTTCACAAAAGTAATAGTAGAAAACTTCCCAGGCAGAGGTAGAGAATTGGACATACAGATAAGTGAGGCATATAGAACTCCAACTAGCCATGATCAAGAAAGAATCTACACCTAGACATATAATAGTCAAGATCCCAGAAACCCAACAGAAGAACAAAATCCTACAGGCATTTAGAGAAACAAAACAAATCACCTACAAAGGAAAACCCATCAGAATCATGGAACACTTCTCAACACAAACCCTCAAGTCAAGGAGAGCCTGGAGTGAAGTATTTCAAGCCCTAAAAGAAAATAACTTCCAACTTAGACTGTTGTATCCTACAGAATTATCTTTTAAATCGATGGGAAAATTAGATACTTCCAAGAACAAGAACACCTGAGAAATTTCATGAACACCAAACAAGCACTCCAAAAAATTCTAAGCAATATCCTAGAAAAAGACAACGAAGGTCACAACTCCATGAGGCCCAACAGAGGGAAGCCACCAGCCAAGGTAAAAAACTAAAGGGAAAGGGGGAAAAAGAAATAAGAAATAAAAGAGCCAACAACAGTAAAACATCATGACAAGGATGAGTCAATATCTATCAATTATATCTCTCAATGTTAGTGGCCTCAATTCGCCAAACAAAAGAAACAGACTGACAAGGTGGATTAAGAAGCAAAATCCAGCAATATGCTGTATACAAGAATCACACCTAACTCAAAAAGAAATTCATAGACTGAAAGTAAAAGGATGGAAAACAGTTCTCCATGAGACGAACCCAGAAAAAAGCAGGGATAGCAATCTTAATTGCAGACAAAGTAGATTTCAAACCAAAACTAATTAAGAGAGACAAAGAAAGGCACTACATCCTTGTGAAGGGAACATCCAAGAGTAGAGATGACAATCCTAAATATATATGTACCTAAGAATAATGCCCCCAACTATACAAGACAAATATTAATGGACATGAAAAACCAAATAAGCACTAATACAATTGTAGTGGGGGACCTCAATACCCCACTATCACAAATAGACAGATCATCTAGACAAAAAATTAACAATGAAACTCTAGAACGGCACCAAGCTATTAAACAAATGTACTAAATAGATGTTTACAGAGTGTTCCACCCCACAAAATCAGAATATACATTCTCTTCAGCTACACACGGGTCATTCTCCAAAATAGACCACATGCTAGCTCATAGGACCTGTTTAAGTAAATGGAAAAGAATTGAAATTACCCCCTATATATTATCAGACCACATTGCAATGAAATTGGAGATCAATAGCAAAAGAAACTGCAAGAAATTTATAAACACATGGAAATGGCACAACACACTTCTGAATAACCAATCGGTCACAGAGGAAATCAAAGAAAAAATGAGACAGTTCCTACAACTAAATGACAATGCCAATACAACATATTGGAATCTATGGGACACAATTAAAGCATTTCTATGCAGGAAATTCATAGCAGTGAATGCCCGTATTAGGAAAACAGAAAATTCAGATAAGTAACCTAATGGAGAACCTCAAACTCCTAGAAAAAGAAGAGCATAACAAAGCCAAAGCTCTTGCAAAAGAGGAAATTATGAAGATCAGAGCAGAAATCAATGCAATGGAGACAAAGAGAATGATACAAGAATTAATGAATCAAAGAGATGGTTTTTTGAAAGAATAAATAAAATCAATAAACCTTCATCCAACCTTATCAAAAAACGGAAATAAAAGGCTCAAATTCATGCAATTAAGAATGAAAAAGGTGAAGTAACAACAAACCCAGCAGAAATTCAGAAGATCATCAATACCTACTTTGAGGACCTGTACTCTAAGAAAATGGAAAACACAGAAGAAATGGACAGATTCCTAGATACATATGAATTGCCAAAGTTAAATGAAGAAGATATACAAATGCTAAACACCGCTATTACAAAGAGTGAATTGAAAATGTAATAAAATATTTACCAATAAAGAAAAGCCCAGGTCCTGTTGACTTCACTTCTGAATTCTATAAGACATTTAAAGAAGAACTATCACCATCACTCTTTAAACTCATCAAGGAAATTGAAAAGGAAGCAATACTTCCAAATTCATTCCTGGAAGCAAGTGTTACTTTGATTCCAAAACCAGGGAAAGACCCAACCCAAAGAGAGAACTACAGGCCAATCTCCCTAATGAACATAGATGCAAAAATCCTCAACAAGATACTGGCAAACAGAATACAGAGGGTCATCAAGAAGATCATACACCCTGAACAAGTAGGGTTTATCCCAGGGATGCAAGGATGGTTCAATATTTGTAAATCAATAAATGTAATACAGTATATTAACAGTGTCAAGGACAAAAGACATATGATCATCTCAATAGAAGCAGAAAAGGCATTCAAAAAAATCCAACAACCATTCATGATAAAAACCCCACAGAAACTTGGCAAGGAAGGTCTTCATCTCAACCTGATTAAGTCTATCTATGAAAAACCAACAGCCAATATCATACTAAATAGTCAAAAACTGACAACTTTCATGCTAAAATCAGGAACAAGACAAGGATGTCTGCTATCACCATTCCTGGTCAATATAGTTCTGGAAACATTAGCCACAGCAATTAGCAAAGAGAAAGAAATAAAAGGAATAAAGATAGGAAAGGAAGAAGTTAAACTGTCATTATTTGCTGATGATATGATACTTTACGTAGAAGATCCAAACAACTCTGCCAAAGACTTCTAGACTTAATTGACAGATTCAGCGGAGTAGCTGGATACAAGGTCAACACACACAAAAAAAATAGCCTTCTTATACACAAATAGGAGACTCACTGAGAGAGAAATTAGGGAAATAATTCCTTTTACAATAGCATTGAAAAAAATGAAATACCTAAGAATCAATCTAACAAAGGAAACAAAAGACCTCTACACTGAAAACTACAACACCCTGAAAAAAGAGATTGAGGAAGGGATAAGAAAATGGAAAGACATCTCTTGTTCCTAGGTAGGAATAACCAATATAGTGAAAATGGCCATACTTACAAAACTGCTACATAGATTTAATGCAATGCCAATTGAAATTCAAAAAATATATTTCAAAGAGCTAGAGAAAAAAATACAAAAATTCATTTGGAACCAGAAAAGACCAAGGATGGCAAAAACAATTCTAGGCGACAGAGACATGGCTGGGGATATCACAGTAACCAACTTGAAACTATACTACAAAGCCACTGTGATAAAAACAGCATGGTACTGGCAAAGAAACAGGCCCTAGCATCGATGGAATAGATGTAAAGATCCAGAAACAACTCCAGACATAGTCAGCCACCTCATCTTTGACAAAGGAGCCAACCACTCTCATTGGAGGAAAGATAGCTTATGTAATAAATGGTGTTGGAAAAACTGCATTTCATCCTGCCAAAGATTAAAACTAGACCCTATCACCATGCACTAAACTAAGATCAAAGTGGACTAAAGATCTAAATTTTAAGACAGAAACACTAAACCTGCTGGAAGATAAGTTAGGTAGAACTCTTGAAGCATTGGGACAAGAAAAGACTTTATGAACCAAACCTCAATAGCACAGTAACTAGCAGAAAGAATCAACAACTGGAATTTCATCTTATTAAAAAGCTTCTACACAGCAAGAGAAACCACCAACAGAGCTAAGAGACAACCTACAATGTGGAAAGAATTTTTAGCAGCTGTACCTCAGACAAAGGATTACTATCTAGAATATATGAAGAACTGAAAAAATCAGACCCCCCAAATTCAAAGACTCAATTCAAAAATGGGCATCTGAAATGAACAGACATTTCTCAGACAAAGAAGGAAAAGCAGCAAATAAACATATGAAAAAATGTTCAACATCACTACTCATTCGAGAGATGCAGATGAAAACAACACTGAGATTCCACCTCACCCCAGAAAGAATGGCTGCTATCAAGAAATCAACCAATAACAAATATTGGTGGGGTTGTGGGGAGAAAGGAACCTTTCTCCATTGTTGGAGGGAGTGCAGGCTGGTGCAACCACTATGGAAATCAGTATGGAGATACCTCAAAGGACTAGGACTAGAGGTCCCATTTGACCCAGGTATTCCCCTGCTGGGTATCTTCCGAAAAGAATTGAAAGAATCATACCACAGCGACATATGTGCACCCATGTTTATAGCAGCCCAGTTTGTAATAGCTAAAGCTTGGAAACAGCCCAAGTGCCCATCAACTGGAAACTGGATAAAGAAGATGTGGATTTTTTTATGAAATGGAGTACTACTCAGCCATAAAGAAGGAGAAACTAGAGTCATTTATAGCTAAATGGATGCATACTGAGACTATCCTCTTAAGTGAAATAAATAGGACACACATATGTAAATACTGAATAGTTGCTCTAGTGTGAGAAACTGAAAGTGTAAATAAGGAATAAAAGGATTAATATCGAATAATTGATACTTTCAAATAGGAAAAGGTCCAAAGGGGTAGGGGTGGTGGGAGGGGATGGGGAAAGGAAAGAAGGGAAAGGGAAAATTATGAGAAAAGAAAAATAAAGAAACAAAGTCTATGTAAATAGGGAAGGGTGGAGGGCGTGAAGGCCGCACAGGTAATGGGGAAAAAAATGAAAACCAAGATACATCATGTACAGGTACAAGCACCCAATGATAAATGTAAAATTATTTCATATCAAAAATGTACCAATAAAAGAATTTTAGGAAAAAAATTTGTTTATTGTGGTAGATTTTTTAGACCCAAACATCTTGCATTCCCTTACTTGTGTTCCAGCTACTTGTGATGCAATGTGCATGTCAATCTAATAAAAGAGGGCCAACCAGATGATGCAGATACAGTTTTAGGCTTGTGCTTATGTGGTTGTTATGTAATTATGTTATAATGTTTACAGGTACCTAAACACGGTGTAGTCCAGACAATGTCACTGTAATGATTAGGTATTTGGAATTAACGATCTGTAAAGTATGTCTCTAAACAAGTACATTCTACTTAAATATCACTCTGTTAACAAAAAATAGTTAAAAGCTTACAAATCAGATAAAGTTGCTTTATGTTATTTAATACCTTATAATTAGATAAAGATAACTGACTGAAAAGCTATTCTATACTAAAAGTGTTCTATATTAAAAGTGTTTCAGAGATAATAATGTTATCAGGATTGTCATGCTAAAATGCTTTTTGTCCTTGATGAGAAGTTTTCTCTATAATATGTTATAATTGTGATATGTTAGCATTGTGCAGGGATTCAACTTCTAAGACAATCATGATTAGTAAAGAAATACCAATTTATCAGACATACTATATATTTCAAGTTGCTTGATAGCTAGATATGATCATAAAATTAAATGTATAGCTCTCACTATAACACTGATGAAACGAATTTTCTTTTCTGGGTGCTCAACCACTGAGGTTTGGAGTCCAAAACTAGAAAGATAACTGGGCTAAGAGGATAGGCAATATTTTGATTTTGCCCCTCTAATGTTAATTGGACTCTGGACATAAGGAAACCTTTACTACAGGATTCTACACTTTGGTGAGTCACCCAATTTCCTGAGCAGCGAGATTGTTGTACCCTAGAGGACAAGAGTCAACCAATGTACAAGGTGCAAAAAGGAGAGTCAAGAAAGAGTCAAATGTCTTCCATCCTTCCATGGGAAGCCACATGGCCAAGCAAGACCATTACCTATTGTAGTAGCTGACACTGACAGAGGAGCTAAGAGGCTCAGGACATGGTTCCAAATGTAACCTCAGGAGAGCCATAACTGATGATAGCAAGAGGCTAATTTTTTATTAACATGGGTCTCACTTTATCTTGGTCTTAAACACCCAGCAGAAAAGAATAACTAAAAGATATGTAAAAATAGCACTATAATAATAAAGGCTAGATATGGAAAGGGGACTTTAATCACTGACTTCTGCTGACAGTTTTCAGCTACACCTGTAGGTAACCACTGTTATGATTCAATGAGGCTACAAAGCTAAAGTCGAAGCTTTAAAAGCACACCAAAATACTTAAATTCCCTTAGCTAATATTGTCCTTCAAAACCACCAAACTATTCATCTTCTTACATAAAGCTATAGGGACTTCTGACAAAGAAATATCAGACTTATAGATAACTTTCATCAGTAGAGATGTCTAAGAGCCAGCTGATTACAATTACTATTACAATCCCCTAAGTAGTGTCTGGATGTGGCTCTTTCCTCAAACTGTCTTTTCATTCTAGAGTTCATAATTTGATTTTACATGCTTTAATTTTTTTATTCTCACCTAGAGGCTGCCAAACTCCAAATGATCATGCAGATGGAACCCACAACAAATGTGGCAGACTCCTTTTACAGGGATCCACTGGATTGACCTTGTAAAGGGAGTTCATAAATGTGAAACCCCAACATGACTTCTATCCAAGGCCCATTTGATGAGCTTTCTGGAGAAGGCCGAAATTGGGGTCTCCCCCACACTGATCTTTCTCAGCTCACAGCCGCTAGACTGAAACTATGCCAATTTTCCCCTAGCAAATGTTAGGAATAGCTCTTCAGAGGGGGAATATTATAGGCAGCTAGGTTATGTAGAAATTAATAGGCAGTCAGTCATCCAGGGATGGGTCCTCAAGAGAGTCAGTGCAAAAGACCAGAACTGTGGCTGGAGGTGTTTCTTTTGAAGGCCAGGTCTCAAGATAAATATGCAAAGACCAGGTCTACAAGCCTTCCTGAGGGATAAATAATAACTTGAGTTTGTATTGTGATTGTTATTACCTGGTCTAGTAAACTCCAGATAGACATCAATCACCCAGGTGGGTGACCAGAACATCCAGATGCAGTTACCCAGGTGGATGACCAGAGCATCTGGACCCATTCTTTCCCCAAAATGGCTTTACTCTTTTCATGTACCCTTGCTATGTGACTCACTACCCTATTGGATCAATATTAGCTCAGCAGCTTTACTTGTAATCTTATAGGTTGACTGTAGTTTGACCCACATTGTACCCACATTGTGAATTTGCTGTATAAATAATCCTTCACAAAGGGCTTTGGTGGCAATCTATTTCCAAGACCCCTCCTATCTTTCAGGAGCTATCTCTCAATAAACGTTTCCTACCCTTATCCTCCTTTGTTCTTTGAAATTCATTCTTCAATTTCAGATAACATGAACTTAACACATCTAACATCTAGCAGGTTGAGAGTTATATTTCTCCTATATTAAAGGGATGAGTGTAAGGAGGAGGGAGGGAAGGGAAAGGGAATGCAAAAAGGAAGCAAATGTGTCTTATACATGCAACAAGTTCCTATAAGGAATCTAAACATTATGTACTACACACATACACTAATAAACTAAAAATAGATAGCATAATGCATAGAGAGCTATCACTCACTTGAATATAGCATATGAATTGAAGTATATTTCCACTCCTAAAAATATTGTTTGAGTATTTCTAGTCTATCAAGTTAGGTCATAAATTCTTTACACTATTAGAATAATTTCAGAAAAGCAGAAAAGGAATTACCTAACAAATATTTTGGTGATCTCTTCTGTGGCCACCATTATGGGAAGTTACAAAATGAAGCAATATAAAATGCATTTCTTTACTTAAAATATTTGCTTTCTGAAAATGTAGACTAAGATGAAAGGAAAAATAAATACCTTATAAATATGTATCAGTGTAGTCACTTCACCCTTTCAAGTTCTATTTTTAGCAATACAAATATAGAAATAAAAACTGGAATGCTGGATAACTTGGCACTATGTTTGCTATGAAACATATCCCTGCTGTTTTTCCCCTCAAGAAACTGAATCAAAAATACATTACAGGTAATTTTTTCTAATAAATTTGATGATGTTAAAATTAAAACTTACATTCATGAAATGACTCCATTAAGAAATGAAAGAGAAACCCCAGAGTGGAAGGATACTTTTGAAATCTATGTACTATTATCAAATATATAAAAATAATTCTTAAAAGCCAATACAAAAGACCAATAATCAAATAGAAAAAAATGCACAAGATGTAATGAAGTACTTCACATAAAGAGTAGGCTCTTGTTGAAGACAAGTACAAAATATACCTAAGAATCAAACACTGTTTAAATATTCCAGAGAGTTATTGAAGCAGAAAAGATATAAGGGCCCTACATGAAGAAATGGAGTTCAGTATGATGATAGATGATAGATAGATAGATAGATAATATAGATCATATATATGTATATGTATATATCATATATACATATAAACTTATGGAGAGAGAAAGAGAGCGCGCGCGAGAGAGCGAGTTTTTCCTCTCTAGTTATTTTGAAATCATCCTGTAAAAAAAAAAAAAAAGACTGGCCTGAGCAGGGGTGGCAACAAAGATCTAGAAAAGTGAAAAGAACTCAGAGTTCTGGTAAGGAAAATATTGGAATCCAGGAAGAATAAGTAATTAGTTAGGGTTCTCTAGAGGAACAGAATCAATAACAATATATATATAATTACACAAGGGGATTTATTAAGCAAGCTTAGATGATTAGAGGCAGAAGATTCTGCAATGGCTGTCTGCATTCTGGAAATACAAACGATCTATCATACTCAGCCTAAGAAGATGGAAGCCACAGAATGAGAGATCAAAGATGCAGCATCAGTCCAAGATCAAGGGCCTAGAAGCTCACTGTAGAGTTGCCAGTGTCAGTCTGCATTGGAACACTGAAGAAACTGGAAACCAATTTAAAAACATTTTCCAAAATCAAGACACTTTCACATTTTTTTCTCCTTTGATCCCATCCAGGATACAAGGCAACATATTGGTGTCACCTACATCTGGGTTGGGTCTCCTCCAACTCAGTTTGCTGGTCTACCAACACATCCAGAATGTCATCCACAAACCCATTAGACTTTTTTTACTCCACTGAAGTTGATGATTAATGGTCATAGGAAAGAGACCAGGACTCCAGAAGCCATGATCCTTAAAATCAAAAGAAGGGAAAGCACTAATCATAACCATTTTTTTCCTTTGAAACATTTATTAAGTTATCAGAGCAAGAGTAAAAGGAGAAATATTAAACTGTTACTACAAAACAAAGTTATGATTTTGAAACTACTCTGTGTTAGGAAGAAAACAATGAAGCCTATGTACTCTAAGTGGTACAATATGATTTCATTTTATTAAAGTCTGACATAAAAGTTACAGAATTTGGCTGCAGAAACCAGGAGGAAGATAAGGAATACAATAATTATATATTAGAATTTGGAAGTGCATTTAAAATAGTAAGAAGCAATGTCAGTATCATAGAAAAAACAATAAATGAAATTAGATATAAAGATGACACTACCTAAGAACTCAATAGAAAAGTAAAATAAATGAAATGTTGACCCAAAAGAGTCAATATGTAAAATCCAAAAAAGAGATACCATTAACAGAAAAAAGATATTATGAAGAAACAATTTTGGTAAATACTATTAATAAGGTGTGTCAAAAAATGAAAAAAATTATACTGAATTGAATATCTATTTGGTTCAACAAATTGATTGGATTCATTAAATAATAAATAAAATTAAGAATGCACACCTATAATTAAGATCAATATTTGGAGAGAGAATAAAATACAAATAGCCAGGTAAGGGAAGAATAAAAATTACTTATAAAAATCAAGTTATCATAGTCTTTTGGGAGTTATTAATTAAATGTAACACTAGAGTAATGTACCTGTAAGAGACAGAGTTTTGTTTTGTTTTGTTTTGTTTTGTTTGTGGTACCAGGGATTGAATTTGGGACCTTGTGCTTGTGAGGCAGGCAGCTGCAAGGCAGGCGCCAGAATCACTGTGCTAAATCCCTGGCCCAAGAGACAGAGTTTTATGCACTTCATCAATTTAGTCAGATTTGTATTTCTACTACTTTTTAAATTTTATTTTATTAGTACATATGTTCCGTAGATAATTATAACATTTATTTTGTGGAGTTGGTACATATACATTGTACATCTTGATTACATTTATGTCCCTTTACCCTCTCCTACTTATCTATCCCTCCTCCTTCCCTGGATCTCATGGGACCCTTCTCATTGGCAAAAGCTCTATCTCCTAGTTTCTACTATTTTTATACATAAAATTTACTCTCTAATTGACTTGTGATAGTTAACCACAATGTCAATTTAAATAAGAAATGCCTAGATGATTGATTTAGTAAAGTACCAGGTGTGTCTAGAAGGTTGACTCACTAAAGAAGGAAGACCCACCCTGTGTCTGGGAGGCACCAACAAATAGGCTTGTTGCATGGTTGAAATAAAAAAAGGAAAGAAGGAAGTCTCCCTGCTGCTTCTTTGGAGGAGCTCTAGTCTTGCCTGTCACATTTGGATGTCTGTCTCCAGGCTTCCAGCACAGACTATTTTTTCTTTTAATTAAGTTTATTGGTACATTGAAGGTATACAATGACATTCATCTTTGGAAATATGCACCTTTACGTAATACATCTTGGTTCTTATTTTTCCCCATTCCTCTGCCCTGCCCTCAACCCCTCCACCCCTCCTTATCTACAAAGACTTTGTTTACACTTTTTCTTTTTCTCATATTAATTCAATTCCCTTCTTTCCTTTCCCCTATCCCTCCCACTTCCCATTCCCTTTTGCACATTTTCTTCCTATTTCACATATTCTACTATACCTTTTAGTCCTTATTTTCACTTTTAGTTTCTCACACTAGAGAAACTATTCAGTATTTACACGTGTGTCCTATTTATTTCACTTGAGAGTATCGGATCAGTGTTCATCCATTTAGCTGTGAATGTCTCTAGTTTCTCCTTCTTTATGGCTTAGTAATACTCCATTTCATAAAAAACCCCACATTTTCTTTAATCAGTCTCCAGCTGATGGGCAATTGGGCTGCTTCCAAGTTTTAGCCATTACAAACTAATTTTTTAACCAATTTTTCCAGCACCATTTATTAAAGAGACTATCTTTCCTCCAGTGAGGGTATTTGGCTCCTTTGTTGAAGATGAGGTGACTGATCATGGTTGGAGTTGTTTCTGAATCATCTAATCTGTTCCAATCGTCCTCAGGTCTGTTTCTCTGCCAGAACCATGCTGTTTTTTTCACAGTGGCTTTGTAGTATAGTTTCAAGTTGGGGATTGTGATATCCCCTACCTTGTCTTTATTGCCTAGAACTGCTTTTGCTATTCTATGTCTCTTCTTGTTCCAAATGAATTTTTGGATTATTTTCTCCAGGTTTGTGAAGTATGCTGCTGGGATTTCAATTGGGATTGGACTGAATCTATATAGCAGTTTTGAAAGTATGGCCATTTTCACTATGTTGATTCTTCCTACCCAGGAGCAAGGGATGTCTTTCCATTTTCTGATATCATTTTCAATCTCTTTTTTCAGAGTGCTAAAGTTTTCAGAGAAGAGGTCTTTGATTTCTTTTGTTAGGTTGATTCCTACGTATTTCAGTGTTTTGGATGCTATTTTGAAAGGAATTGATTGCCTCATTTCTCTCACAGTGAGTCTTTTTTTGTGTGTGTACAGAAAAGCTATTGATTTTTGTGTGTAGACCTTGTATCCAGCTCCTTTATTGAATTTGTTTATTAAGTCTAGAAGACCTTTGGTGGACTTCTTAGGGTCTTCTATATAGAGCATCTAGTCATCTGCAAATAATGACAATTTGACTGCTTCGTTTCCTATCTTTATTCCTTTTATTTCTTTCTCTTCTTGAATTGCTGTGGCTAATGTTTCCAAAACTATATTGAACAGGAGTGATGATAGTGGACATCCTTGTCTTGTTCCTGATTTTAGTGTGAAGGGTTTCAGTTTTTGACCATTTAGTATAATATTGGCTGTTGGTTTTTCATAGATGGCTTTTATCAGATTGAGGTAGAGTCCATCTATTCCAATTTTTTGTAGGGGTTTATTACAAATGCATGTGGAATTTTCTCAAATGCTTTTTCTGCATCTATTCAGATGATTGTATGGTTTTTGTCCTTGATTCTATTAATATAGTGTATTACATTTATTGATTTGTGTATGTTGAACCATCCCTGCATACCTGGGATAAATACCACTTGGTCAGGGTGTATGATTTTCTTGATCTTCTGCGTTCTATTTGCCAGTATCTTATTAATGATATTTATACCTGTGTTCATTAGTGAGGTTGGCTTATATTTCTCTTTTTCAGTTGGATCTTTTTCTGCTTTGGGGATCAAGGTGATGCTTGAAGAGTTTAAACAGTAGTTGCAGGAGTTCCTCTCTTATGTCTTATAGAATTCAGCAGTGAAGGCATCAGGACCTGGGCTTTTCTTAGTTGATAAACTTTTAATTACATTTTCAATTTCTTTGATTGATATTGGGTCTTTTAGAATTTTTATGTCATCTTCATTCAACTATGGTAATTTATATGTATCTAGGAATCTGTCCATTTCTTCTGTATTTTCCTTCTTATGGGTGTATAGGTTCTTAAAGTAGGTATTGATGAACTTCCGGATTTCTGCTGGGTCAGTTGTAATTTCATCCTTTTCATTCCTAATTGCATGCATTTGGGCCTTTTCCTTCCTTTTTTGATAAGGTTGGCTAAGGGTTTGTCAATTTTGCTTACTCTTTAGAAGAGCAAACTCTTGGCTTCATTGATTTTTTTCGTATTTTTCTCTTAGTCTTCAGTGCAATGATATCTGCCCTGATCATTATAATTTCCTCCCTTCTACTGTCTTTGGGTTTGTCCTGCTCTTCTTTTTCTAGAAGCTTGAGGTTCAGCATCAGGTTGTGTAATTGAGCTTGCTCTGTTTTTCTAATGTGAGTATTCGCTGCTATGAATTTCCCTTGTAAGGCTGCTTTCATTGTGTTCCACAGATTCCAATATGTTGTATTGGCATTGTCATTTAGTTGTAGGAACTGTCTCATTTCTTCTTTAATTTCCTCTGTGATTGATTGGTTATTCAGATGTGTGTTGTGCCGTTTCCATGTGTTTATAAATTTCTTGCAGTTTCTTTTGCTATTGATCTCCAATTTCATTGCACTATGGTTTGACAATGTACAGTGGATAACTTCACTTTGCACCCACTTAAATATGTTCTATGAGCTAGTATGTGGTCTGTTTTAGAGAACAAACCATGCTAGAACAGACTTTTTAGCCTTTCAATGCAGACTATTGGGTTTCTGGATACAGACTCACACTGCACTTTCAGTGAGCTCCAAGTCTTTGCCCTTTGACTGGATAGATGCTCCAGCTCTCTAGTTCAGAGGTTCCTTTTGCATTCTTCCATACCTGACTTTGCAGGTGGTCATTGTAAGCATACCTTGTTTACAAAAAAAAAAAAAAAAAAAAAATATATATATATATATATATATATATATATATATATCTTCTTATCTTCTAGGGAACCCTAACTGATGCATTACCTTTCCCTGAATTAAGAAAAACACTTAAGAGTCCATGTCATACAAAAATAATAACATTATTATTAAAACTTTTGTAATAAGAAAAATGTGAAACTGAAAAATTATATCCAAACAACAGTTTTAATTACTTTTCAGAATTAAGGTGGCTGTATATATATATATATATATATATATATACACACACACACACACACACACAGTGAGTGGTACAGTGAGTGGCTTTTGTACCAAAAACATATTTCCATCAGTTCTGGTGGCTGAAAAGTCCAAGATCAAGGCACTTGGTGATTAAATTCTGCCCAGGGCCCTCCGCCTTGTTTGCCCATGGATATCTTTTTGAGGCATCAAAAATGTGGGAAAATTAGAGGCCATATCTCTTATGTCTCTTTTTATAAATACACAAATCACATTCATGATGGCTATGCACTCGTGGCCTAATTACTTCTCAAGTGTCTCTCCTCCAAATACCATCACACTGTTAAATGTTCCCTTCTTATGTCTGTTGCTTCTCTCTTTTTAAAAGAATTTAATCCCACCCATGAATTTTGAACTGTTTGGCTTTGTCTTGGTGTCTACTTTCCAGTAGATTCAGTTAACACTTTTGGTGTCAAAAGTTGTTATGAAGGATATTGGGACTGTCCATTCACCACATAGATGACAAGTAGGACCATGTCCCAAATATTATGGGGGATGAATAATCTATTAAAAGTTATTGTGGACCAATTATTATAAATTTTATCAATGGTGGCTTGAGAGGATACCCTGGTTAAAGGGAAATGCCAAGCCAAACCAATAATCCAAAAATTTAAAAAGAAGGATGTAATCATGTATGCAAAGACAATGGAATTAGGTGATTCTTGATAAGTTGCATTCACATCATATAAAAGCATAATGAGACACTAAAGGTAGCTAACAGTTAAAACAGTTTAATAAAAGAATCAAACGTGCCTGATAGGCAAGACAAGGGATAATATTCCAAATGGGATGCAAAAATTATGTGATAGGCAAAAATTGCAAAATTAGGGGATGTGCTCCCAGGGAATTCACATTCTAGCAATAATCCGAGGTTACAAGATAAACTCACTGCTTCAGTGACTCTGAGAAACCTGAAAATCAATGCATATTGAATTAATTGTAAATGTTAAATTTATATGACAGATGATGGAGGAAGGCATTAAAGGGAATGAGGACATGGAATACTGAAATTATATAACAATAGAAGACCCACTAGTTTATTATGTTGCATGAAGAATGGAGAGAATACAGTACTCACTAATATGGTCAGAAATAGATCAATGAAAGAGGAACCATCATCAATAAAAAGGGCCAGGGATTTAGCTCAGTGGTTCAGCTGCCTGCCTCACAAGCGCAAGGTCCCGAGTTTGATCCCCTGTACCAAAAACAAAACAAAACAAAACAAAACAAAGTGATGATTGCTCTTCTCTGTAAGCCTAATGGTAGAAGAGACAGGGTAAAAAATAAAATAATAAAAATAATGCACTCATACAATAGAAAGGCACTCCGGAATTCAAAGAAATGAAGTATTGATACAAAAATATGAATCAATCTATAATTATGCTGAGTAAAAGAGTACAGATAAATGAAACTATACATTGAATGTTTCTACTTATTTAAATATATTAGTCAGTTTTCTTTAGACTAATACATAGCACCAATTGGATATGTGGTTTAGGATATAAGTGTATATATATATGTGTGTATATATATATATATATATGAGAATCAATATGATATGTGTATATGAATACCTATCATATAATGGAGGATGATCTGTTTTACTTAAAGTTTACTGATTTAAATGTTAATTTCATCCCCCCACAAAGCTCCTACATGCACAGCAACATCTACACTTTTTAAAATGAATATAATGGTAATGTGGTTGAGTCAAATTGACATACAGATTTAACCATCATAATAAATTTCTCAAAAATGAAAAGTGTCAGAATGTAGAGTGCTTGTCCTGGTTGACAGGAACAGGCAGAGAGGAGAGAGAAATTCTGAATCAGCAAGAAGGAATTCTGAGAGTAAGGGATACATTTAGAATGTTGATTTCTGTGGTGGTTTACTGGTTGTATATGTAATAAAATGTTTACACTAAATAAATATTTGTTGAATGATAAAATTAATCAGTTAACTAGAAGTTGGGAAAATAGATAACATTAATAAAAACAGGAGGACAGAATTTAATAAATATAGAAACTGTTTAGTTAGAGACAAATATACATTAAAAATTAGTACAGGATTCTGAGTAGATGGCAGATAAGCACCACAAGTTCCCTTCATTACTCAGACAGTTATACTGCAAAAAATAGATAATTAGCATTCTCAATTGTTAACAATGTACTTTAATTTCTTACACCAAAAATTCTTAGGACCACCAAACTGGGAAATATAGTATGATTACTGAGCATCGCTGAAGTCCTTTTTGATGTATGTGGTCAGAAGATTGTATGTTTTCCTCCAACTATGTTCATTGACAAAGGCATTGGAATGGAATAAATAGTAAATTTGTTATTAACTTGGCCATGATTATCCAAAGCAAAAGAAAGGCAAAAGTGCCCAACGTATATTTAAAAGAATGCTTGTAATAAGTGAACTTTAAAATTAATTTAGGTAATTAGTAAAAATGTAAGGAGATGAGGGAATTGGATATTCTAAAATATCAAAGGCTTATCATAGCTAAGTTACAGGAAACTGGAGATAAAAAATGTCATTGAGTGCATAAACTTCATTAAATTGAAGTTATAGAGAGGTTGCAGTTCTTTATGATGAGAAGTATAGGATATGATCAAGATTAAGCCTACAATATAGAGTGAAGAACAAGATCAATCATAATCAAGGAACTGAGAAACTTGCTGGAAGGAACACTTACTTGTGTATCTATTTTTGTATTTAATTGATCAAATTGAAGTAAGAATATTAGTGGATATAATGACAATGAAGTTGGGTTCTAAAACCATTGAGAAATTCTTTTCAGGGGAGGTGATTTGGTAAATTGCCAATGATACCAATAATAAAAGACAAAGAATATGATTAGAATTAAAGTATAAGATTAAAAGTTGATTAATAATTAAATTATTAAATAAATAATGGCCTGTCAAAGTGATGGAATTTCATCCACAGTTATTTTACCAAATGACACTCAAACCATGGCAAGCACCTTATAGTAGAATTAAAAGTGGAAAAATGATTATGAAATAATATGCGAAATACTTCTCACATGCTTCTATATTAGTGAAGCACATAAAATACACTACAGAATTTGCTTTACATGCCTATATTTGTGGGTATATACAGTAAAAAAGACTATAGCAAATCCAGAGTAATGATAATAATAGCAAATGGTAGTGAGAATGTACAGCAACAGGTACTCTCATTCATTGTTTGTGGAAATGAATCATTGTACAGACATTGCAGATGACATCTTGATGGTTTCTTAGAAATATAAGCATACTCTTACCATAAAATCTAGCATTTGTGCTCCTCGATATTTACCAAGAAATGTTAAAAAAATTATATCTGTACAAAAACTCATGATTGCACATTTATAGCAGTTTTATTCATATTTGCCATAATTTAGAACAAATCAAGTGGGTGAATGGGTGAATAAAATGTCATACATACAGATAATAAAATATCATTCATCACTAAAAATAAATGAATAAATGAGTGATCAAGATATAAAAATTCATTGACAAATTTTAAATATGAATTACTCAGTAAAAGAAAAACATCTTAAACAGTACAAACTACTGTATAATTCCAATTTTATGACATTTTGGAAAAGGCAGCCCTTTAAGATAGTAAAGTTATCAGATGTTACCAGGGTATAAGCTGGAAGGATGAATAGGTGGAGCCTAGAGGATTTTTCTGATACTGAAAATACACAGTATAATGCTACAATGGTAGATACATGTCATTATTCATTTTTCCAAACACTTAGAATGTACAATACCAAGATTGACCCCTAAACTATGGACTGTGGCTAATTATGAACTACCAGTGTAGGTCTATCAGTTGTGTCAAATGTACCACATGGGTGGGGGGTGTCCATAATGGCAATATCCATGCATGGGAGGAAAGAGGAGGTAGATTAGAAATGTCTGTACTTCCCTCTTAATTTGGCTGTAAAAATACATTTTCTCTAAAATTTAAAATATATTCGAAAGACTAGAAATGTATACACTAAAATGAACACATCAATTATGCCTAGATTATGGCATTACAGCAAATTTTTCTTTCTTTTTATGTACTTTTATGTGATCTTCTGAGTTTTCTATAGTGATTATGAGTCACTACTACAATTATAAAAGTTTTAAATTTCATTTAATAAAAGGAAATAGTATTAAAGCCTTTTTCAATTGGCAATCTTTCTGTAATGCAGTTAGTTCTCTTTTATCAATACAAGTAGATTAGTAGTTTTTCTCAAATATTTTTAAATTCTATTAAAGGTGTTAAATGCCTAATCACATAATTTGGTCCAACTTGATGAACAGACAATGTTGTGAAAATAAGTCTTTATTATCTTACGATGCTAAGAAATTCTATCATTAGCATATTATCTTAAGGACTTTCTTTAGACAAATGTATTTCTTATAAAAGATAATATATTCTCAGACACACAAACCGGCCTATTTATTTCTAGTTTGTTTTTATAGTTGGTGTTTTGTTTTTGTTAAAATCAACATGCATTATTACTCAGAAGATAAATAAATTTTGGTGAGTCCATCTTTCCACAGCTAAGAAGAAAAATCTAGAAACTCAGGGATTTCCATGTAAAGATCCTAGAACTGGATACTATCGTTAATAACAATGTAAGTAAAATAGGTACTTATGCTCTTACTATACTTGTTCAGATCATTCCTATTTTATGCCTGATAAAAATCTTAAACAGCACCATGTGCTTCATTTCATGGCATCAGTAATGGCTTCAAGTGCTTTAAATTTCCTTGTATCAGTTTCATTGACTTTGAATCCTGGTTTACTATTTTTTTGTCATTCACTTCCATTAGGCTATTTACTGCCAGGTAATTTATTTTCTGCTGCTAACCAGATAGTCTCAGTAATTCTCTACAGAGTTTTGTAGAATGCATACCAAACATTTTTGCAGTGCTATCTTGTGAAGGATCAACTTCATTCTCCAACTGCTCTTATTAATTCAGAGAAGAGGTGACGTTTCTTCAAAAACTTTTACCACATCAAGGCTGAGAAAATTAGGGAACAGTAACCAATGACAGCTATTTCCTATTTCCAGTATTGAGCTGGTAAACAAGTTCTGTGGAGAGAGGGCAGGCAAGAGCCCTAGTTTGTGGCTTTTACCAATTTCTGCTGTGTAAATACCTCCACCATGACCAATTTCAAGGTACCAGTGTGATATCACTGGAACATGAACGATGTACTCACAAGTGGCTCTCCATATGGGCAGTCTCCACATTTCATTGTTACTTTGGAACACACTAGTGAATTATGTTTTAATCTTTTTATCATTTTAACTTCAATAAAATTCTAGGTCAGTGTTTTGCTAACTATGATGAGGTTCCTTGGAACACTAGGATCTAACTAGAAAGGTCATTAAAATGTAAAATTCTAAGTCTCATTCCACTCGTAGATGCATGCCTTAGTATCCATAATTGTTACATATGTCCTGGAGATTCTGATATACAGTAAAGCTTGCCATTCAGTGTCTCCAGTGCTCAGTTCTATTTGCCATGAAAGTGTGTACAACTAGAAACTAAAACAATAAAAGCCACTTGGGTTCAGTCCTAAAGAATAAATATGTCAGTTTTTTCCACATCTTCAAAATGTCTATGTATATGAAAATTTATTGAAAATATTCAACTACAGTGTTTACATTTTCTCCTCTTTCGGGTTAGTTAGACACATGTTTTCTATGATTTCTAGGGATGCTATAGCAAAGTAACACAGACTGGGTCACTTAAACAATAGAAATTTATTCTCTAAAAGTTCTGGAGGTTACAAGTGAAGGATTGAGGTGTTGGAAGGGCTGGTCTTATCATGAAATTTCTCTCTTTGGTGGGTAAATAGAAGTATTTGCCATTTGATTTTACATCATCTTCTCTCTGATGTATGTCTGTGATCTTGCCTCTTCTTATAAGGAGATTAGTCATATTAGATTATGGTCCAGTTGAAAAACCTCATTTAGGGCTTGGGATTTAGCTCAGTGGTTCCAGCGCCTGCCTCACAAGAGCAAGGTCCCAAGTTAGATCCCCGGTATCAAACAAACAAACAAACAAAAAAACCTCATTTAATCTTAATTAGTTCTTTAAAGTCATGATCTGTAAATACAGTCACATTATGAGGTATGGGATGTTAGGACTTCAATATGTAAATTTGAGAAGGACACCAGTCAGCCCATACATTTTCCTAAATAAGCTATGAGTAAGAAATATGTAAGAATTTATACTATGCCATTAAATGTGACACAGATTCAAACCATATCATATTTAAGCATTTTAGCTAGAATATATCAAGCATCAACAAATGTTAGTTTGTATGTCATGCTGAGCCATCAGCTTGCAGAATGTCTCTGGCGTGAATCCAAATACCTAGTTCTTTATATTTTGTGGAACAATTCATTCACTTAAAAAGATGAGGACAAATTTATAAACATCTTGTGAATAGCTAAAGGCAAAATGATATTTATTCTTTAGTTGATCAACATTTTGATTCATGAGGAATAGGAGCAAATCTGTCTTTGAAGAACAATATGAAACCTGTTTTGTCTCATACAAAACTATTCATAATAGCTTATGAGTTATATCCCTCAAACAAGAAATTTTCCAAGGATGAGATGCTTAAAAAACCTCTTCCTTATTTTTACAACATAACTTTAATATGCATCACTCAATTCTGGATGGATCTTTTATGTGAACTGCATATGCTGCCTGACTCCATATTATACCAAAATTTTATTTCAAGTGTATGATTCCAAATAATCACTGATAAGTGAATCCTTCATTTCTTCATTTGACATCAAGTGAATATTTGTCGCATAGTTATTGTACATTTTTGTGCTATGAATGAAAGGATGCAAATGTTTCCCTATCCTAATGAAGCTGAGAGATTAATGTGGGACCCAAATAATGAAGCATGTGGTATTGACAGTCATAGGATCAGTGATAAGGATAGGGAAGACACACTGATTTGTTTTTCCTTGAGGGAAGTGAAGAAAGTTTCACAAAAGGTTTTATAATTTATCAATATCACAAAGAATGTTTGGTAGACTGTTAGTGAGATCAGAGGAAGAAACCACTAAAGTGACAGCAAATAGCACCCAAAACACTTGTTACTTAGAGAAATTGCACATGGTTTATTAAAATAATAATGAATGATGAGTATTATGATTTCAATCTAAAATGTTCCCCCCGAAGTGTCATGTGTTCAGAGGTGGGGATTTTTAAAGATGATTTAATGGTGAAGGCACTATAATCACCAGTGGATTCATATAATGATGAGGTGATAGCTAAGTGTGCTATTAGGAGGTGGAGGCTGGTTGAAGAGCTGGGTCATGGGGAGTGTGATCTGAAACAGTGTGTTCTTGTACCTGACTCATCACTTCTTTCTCTGTTTCTTGGCTGCCCAGGGTTTAGCAGCTTTCCTCTATTGTTCCTTTCAACAATATTGTTTCTGCCTTCAAGCCAGATACATATGGTCTGAACCTCTTGAAAACGTGAAGCAAAATAAACTTCTCCACCTTAAATTGCTTGAGTCAGGTATTTTTCCCCAGAGGTAGGAAAGCTAACCAATCCAATGAGCCTAAACATGTAGACTGGATTTATATCATTTAGGAGTTTGTGTTCTATTCTAAGAAGTTTGAATGTTCTCCTAGTAGCAGATAGTTTAGGTATGAAGTGATATGGTTAAGTATGTTTTTTTTTAAAGCCCAAAACTGAACCGCTGATCTCCCCTCACTCCAAATTCATTCCCATTTTTGTCTGTAAGTTAATTCCATTCTTTCATCTGTACATGATAGAATAATTGGAGTAACATTTCAATATTTTTTGCATGAATCACACTCTTGAAAAAATCCAGTTATATATTAAAATTATATCCATAATCTAAATACTTCTCCCTACTTCTCACCCTCCTTCACTGTTACCAAGACAACAACATATATTACTTGAGTTATAGCAATAGCTTATTAACTTGTGTCCTTGTTTTCACTATTTTTCTCTCTCGAGGTTTGTTTTCAACATAGAAACCCAATAAATCTGTTAAGATGTTACTCAGATCACATTACTTTTCTCTTCAAATCTAACCATTGACTGCTTATCTCATTCACACTGAGGTCAAAGTCCTTACAATGAACTGTAAACTCCTCAGAAAACTGAGACCCTTTTAGTTTTCTGACTTCATTGGTAAATATCTACTCTTCCCTACTATTTTTGCTGACCCCAATATTGGCCTTCTTCTTGTTTCTTGAATATGCTAGGAACATTCCCACCTCAGGACTTTGCAGTTCCCATTTTTTGTCAGAATGCTCTTCTCCCAGATTTCTGCATGAGTTTTTCCTTTCATCTATTTTATTCAAATTTCACTTCAGTGGCATTGTTCCTATATATCTATTGGAAATTTAACCCACCCTTCAACATCATTATTCTTCTTTTATGTTTTTCCCATGTCAATTATTTTATCATATGCTATATCATTTACTTATTTGTCTCACTCATTGTTCCAGTCATAAGCTCCATAATGGCAAAATTTTTGCTTACTCTTTGGATGTTACATAATCCTTAGAATAGTTCCTGGAATAGGAGAAATTTAATAAATATTTGGAAAAAGTTACATGGAATTTTAGAAGATGTTATAAACTGAATAGAATCACTGAAAATTTTTGCAATAGTCTAAAATGCTTGCACTAACTATACATTGAGGTTGATCATTTATTATGTGTTCTATATCATCTAACTTCTGCAAAAAGTAGGAATATAGGAGATTTTCAGTGACTATTATGTGGAATAAAAGCATAATTTGCCCAGTGATACCTATAATTTGCTCTTCCTGCCAACACATCTTCCTCTCTGCCTTGATTGTAACCATTTTCAAATCTTTTAGTCACATCCACTGTCACTTCCAGTTTATTACATTTACTTACCAGTTGTTATCTCACATTTTTTGGCCATTCTCTCTTTTGATTATCTTTTTTTGTCAAATGTTACTTATTTTTATTAAAGACAGAAGGGAGCACAACTGCATACTTTGCTCTCTGTTTATGAATTCAATAACAGATTTGCAGTGATCAATACAAGACTTTAAAAAAAATACGGATTGGTCAAAGATCATGATATACATGTATTATCTTTGCAGAGATTTATGGGATAAAGTGTTAGAAATAATGTATGTTCTTTATGAAGTAAAGTTACCATATCATGGTAACAAATTTAAATCATGTCAGTTGGTGTTATTTAAACTCTAGGTAAGCAAAATGTAAGCATATCAGACTCTAGAGAAGTGACGGTTTCCTATATATATTTTTTCTATTGGTGCATGATACACATACATATTGAATGTTGTACAAATTTAGTTCTTCTAAATTTTGTTTAGAAAAGCTATCATGCTTTACTAAAGTACTAAATGAGATTCATTCTTTGTATTAATGTCCTATAACTGTATAATATGCATGGTTCTATTTCTGAGTTCTCTATTATATTCTGTTGTTTTAACCTATATCAATACCACATAATCTCAGTGAAAATAATTTCATATTAAATTCTGACCCATGACAAAGTAAGCACCCCTCCTTGTTCTACTGACATGATAGTTTAGTGAATATTTTCAAATTTTTATAAATTTATTTATAAATTTTAAAAGATATCATAATCCACAAGAATATCTTTCAGAATTTTATTCCAATTGCACTAATACATAGTTGAATTTTAGGATAATGTCATGTTCACTACATTAATGTTTTTTCTGGGAGCACAGTATATCTTACTATTGAAATCCAAATATATGAGATTTTGAAGTTTTTACTTTTATTGATACATTTTTGATGTGCATAATTATTAAATTCCTTGTGGGGAGGGAGTACATGAACACAACATTTCTTTTCCTCATCTTCTTCACCTTCACGAACTCTAAGTCACTTTCCAACTGTTTCATATTATTTCCTTTAGAAATGTTGCCAACATTTTGTTTGATTTTTTTCTAGATACTTTGTATTCTGTTATACTCTTGTAAAAGATATATTATTTTCAATTACATTTTCTAGTTTTTTTCCTAAAATGAACTTTGTTAATGCATTGGCAAATAAATGCAACAAAAAATCCTATGATTATTTTAATAGACTTATTTGTCATTAAAACATTGTTTCATTATTAGCAGCATTTAACTATATTGTCTGCCAATTATTTTTGACCAATCTTATCACTATTTTGGTTATTTCATTAAAATTACAAACAATTTAATTTGGTTTTCTTGAGATATATTCTAAAATGCTACATAAAGGGCCACATAACTTTAAGCTTAGTGGAAAATCCTATAGAAGTATGCCTTTATGTTCATTTACAGCAGTAGTTGTAAATTCACGCTTTTAAAAACTCTTGTTCAGCACTGAGGAGGAACTCTCTGGGCCATCATAACACCACTCCCAATGTCAAGGGTAAGAGACACCTGAGCACCAAGAAGGTGAGCCACAGGGGTGCCAGCAGAACACCCCCCACCTTGAAATGTGAAGACAGGAAAACAAGTCTCAAAACAAGACTTCCAGATGACCTAAAGCAACCCAAAAGGGAGACGAGATGGAACAATTTGATACTCAACCACCTGAACTCCCTGAACTGGCAACAAAAAAGGATCTGGAAAAAATGAAATCAGAAATTATTTCTGAGATAACAGCAGAGATTGTGCTCATAGTGCAAGATATGATTCATAAATCTAGAGAGGACAAAGATAAAAAAAGTAGAGGAGCTGAGGAACATGATGGAATCCCCAAAAATGAAACAAATGGAATCCATAAAACAGACTAAAACAGATTTCCAGGAGATTAAAAACTCCATTGAAAGTTTGTGTAGCAGAATGAGCTAATGTGAGAACAGAATTTCAGCTATAGAAGATAAGATTGCAATTAGTGACCAGGAAAAGAAAAATTCCTTTAAAATAGTAAGGGACCATGACAAATCAATCCAGCAGCTGCTAGACAGTGCAAAGAAGAATAACATAAGACTGATTGGAGTCAATGAAGAAACAGGAGAGAGTGCAGATGACATAAAAAACTATTCACAGAAGTGATGGCGAAAAACTTCCCAAGGAGGGGAAAAGAATTCGACATACAGATTAGTGAGGCATATAGGACTCCAACTAGCCCTGATCAAAAAAAATCTACACCTAGGGATATAATAGTTAAGATTCCAGAAACCCAACAGAAGAACAAAATTCTACAAGCAGTTAGAGAAAAGAAACAAATCACATACAAAGGAAAGCCCATCAGAATCACAGCAGACTTCTTAACACGAACCCACAAGGCAAGAAGAGTATGGAGTGCTGTATTTCAAGCCCTAATGGAAAACAACCTCCAAACCAGATTCATGTACTTTGCAAAACTATCTTTCAAAATTGATGGAGAAATAAGATGCTTTCATGATAAAGAGCACCTTAGGAACTTCATGAATACCAAACCAGCACTCCAAAATATTTTAGACAATATTCTAGAAAAATCCAATGAGGATTACAACCCCAGGAAGCTTAGCAGGATGAATCTATTGAGCACAACAAGAATTAAAGCAAAGGGGGAGGGGGATCCAACAAAAAGAAAAAGTCATGACAATGATAAGGCAATACATATCAGTTATAACCATCAATGTTAACAGTCTCAATTCACCAATCAAAAGAAATAGACTGGCAGAATGCATCAAGAAGCAAGATCCAACAATATGCTCCACACAAGAAACACACTTAATTCAAAAACCAACTCATAGACTGAAAGTTAAAGGGTGGAAAACAATACTCCATGTGACATGAATGTGCAAAAAAGCAGGAGTAGCTATCCTCTTTGCAGACAAAGTGAATTTCAAATCAACACTGATTGAGAGACAAAGAAGGACACCACATCCTTGTAAAGGGAACAATCCAAGAGGAAGAGATGACAATCATAAATATATATGAATGAAAAGCTAGTGCACCCAACTATATACAACAAATACAAACAAACATGAAAAATCAAACAAGCACTAATACAATAGTAGTGGGGGACTTCAGTATCACATTATTGGCAAATACTATAGATCAACTAGACAAAAAATAAGCAACAAAATACTAGAACTCAATTGAACTCTTGAACAAATGAACTTAACAGGTGTTTACAGAGTGTTCCACCCACAAAATCAGAATACACATTCTTTTCAGCTGCACATGGATTGTTTTCTAAAATAGACCACATCCTCACTCATAGAACATGTTTAAGTAAGTGCAAAGGAATTGAAGTTATCCCCTGTATATTATCAGACCATAGTGCCATGAAATTGGAGATCCATAGCAAAAGAAACTGCAGTTATTGCATAAACACATGGAAATTGAACAACAAACTTCTGAATAACCAATGGGTCACAGAGGAAATTAAAGAAGAAATCAGACAGTTCCCTCAATTAAATGACAAAGACAATGCAACATATTGGAATCTATGGGACACAATGAAACCAGTCTTACGAGGGAAATTCATAGCAGTGACTATGCATGTTACGAAAACAGAGCGAGCCCAATTAAACAAACTGGTGCTGAACCTCATGGTTCTAGAAACAAAAGAGCAGAACAAACCCAAAGCTCATACAAGGGTAGAAATAATAAACATCAGAGCAGAAATCAGTGCAATGGAGGCTAAGAGAATGATACAAAAAAAATCAATGAAGCCAAAAGTTAGTTCTTCAAAAGAATCAACAAAATTGAGAAACCCTTAGCCAACCTATCCAGAAAAAGGAAAGAAAAGGCCCAAATCCATACAATTAGGAATGAAAAGGATGAAACTACAATGGAGCCAGCAGAAATCCATAGGATCATCAATACCTACTTCAAGAACGTATACGCCAATAAGATGGAAAACACAGAAGAAATGGATGGATTCCTACATAAGTATGAATTACCAAAGTTGAACAAAGAAGACCTAAAAACTCTATGAATCAATGAAATTGAAAACATAGTTAAAAACTTGCCAACTAAAAAAAGCCCTCGTCTGGATGGCCTCACTGATGAATTCCAAAAGACATTAAGAGAGGAACTACTTCCACGACTGCCTAAACTCTTCAATGAAATTGAAATGGAAGCAATACTCCCAAATTCATTCCTGGAAGCAAGCATCACCTTGATCCCCAAAGCAGAGAAAGACCAAACCTAAAAACAGTACTATAGGCCAATATCATTAAATGACATAGAAGCAAAAATCCTTAATAAGATACTGGCAAATAGAATGCAGAAGATCATCAAGAAGATTTTACATGCTGACAAAGTGGGATTCATTCCAGGGGTACAAGGATGGTTCAACATACATAAATCAATTAATGTAATACACTATATCAATAGAGCAAAGGACAAAAACCATACAATCATCTGAATAGATGCAGAAAAAGCATTTGACAAAATACAATGAACACTTATGATAAAAACCCTACAAAAAATTGGAATAGAGTCTCTACCTCAATCTGATAAAAGCCATCTATGAAAAACCAACAGCCAATATCATACTAAATGGTCAAAAACCGAAATCCTTCACACTAAAATCAGGAGCAAGACAAGGATGTCCACTGTCACCACTCCTGTTCAATACAGTTTTGGAAACATTACCCACAGCAATTAGACAAGAGAAAGAAATAAAAGATATATCATGTAAAAATACAAGATCCCATGATGAATGTAATTGTATTGTATACCTAAAATGTACCAATAAACTTAATGAAAAACAATACCAGTAAAACAAAAAACAGACAAACAAAAATGACTTCAACATAAATCCTGATATGGTGAAATTATTAAGAAGAAACAAGCAAATACTCTATAACATAGAACTGAGCAATGATGTTTTGGATATGACTCCAGAAGCTTAGACAATCAAAGCAAAATAGATAAATAGTATTGCAATTCCTTAAAAAGCTTCTCTGAGCAGTAAATAAGAGTGACATGATATTTTAGTGAATTGGGAGAAAATATTTACAACTGTACATTTTACAAGGGATTTGTTGTGGATCAGCCATGGTAGTTTTAGTTTTGTGAGGGCCAAACTACAGGTTCTGCAGTCAAGAGGCAGATGTTGACTTGCTTCAAGTATAAGGAAGTGGCTGCAGGCTTCCTGGCTGGGTGGGAACTAATCCCTTAAGGCCATCACTTCTAAGACAAGATAATATCTGCTGAGAACAGCACACAAAAAAGCAAGTACCCAGATATAGGGAAGAGTCTTGACTAGTTTCTTTTGTGGTGCTAGACTTGTTTCTCATTCTACTATCTCAGTCTTACTTCAGTCTCTGTTCCAGAAGTACACTACCCCTCCCCCTGTGCTTTTCACTGGCTAATAAAAGTGGGTCTAAGGGGTCTTGACTTTTTTCCTATCTCAGGCATTGACCTCCTAGTTCCCCTGTACCTGCAAATTTGTCTTTGTCCCTTGCGTACCACCCTGAGCAGGTAACCAAGGGTCTGCTTGGTACTTGGTAGAATTGATATTTAAAATATATATAAAGAAATAAAACAATGTGATAGCTGAGAAAACAAATAACCCAATTAACATTGAGGAAAGGTCATAAATAGAGATTTCTAAAAAGAAGACAAATAGCCAGCAAATAATGAAAAAAATATTCAATATTACTAAGCAGAGAAGAAATGCAAATCAAAACCACAATAAAATATCACTTCATACATGTTAGAAAAGCTCTCATCAAAAACACAAAAGAAAATAATTGGTAGCAATGATGTGGATGAAAAGGAACCCTTGTACACTCTTTGTGGAGATGAAAATACGTAGAGCAGTTATAGAAAACAGTATGGAAATAGAACTCCTATATAATCCAACAATTCCACTTTAGGGTATATATCAAAGGGACCTGACATCCATATGTCAAAAATCTGAACTCCCTCGTTTATTGAAACATTATTTACAGCATCAATGTATTTAGGGTCACAGAACTGAATATTTAAAAGTGATCAATATGGTACATTTTAAGATATATCAAAATTAAAAATAAAAATTAAAGTCATGAAAAACAGGTTGTATTACTGCTTATGAATACTGTGCATTTTAGATGTTTTCTGTTTCATCTCTTTTCACATTTATTATTTTCTTCCCATTATAATGTTTTCTTTTTCTACCTCCTTAAAATAGAAGTTAATTCCATTTTTATCTATTTTTTAATAAATATTGACAATAGATTTTCTTGGAATGAAGTTTTACTGCAACTTATATATTTTATTCTTAATATGAATAAAAATAATGTAGCATATAACTTTGTAGTAATAACATAAAAGTAAATGTTGTGACAAATTTTAGTCTTTCTATAATTAATCACAAGAAAATTATATTTCTCATGCATGTAACTGTCCAGAGTCTTTAATGTTCATAGTAGGTAGATGGTTATCTTTTATAACTTAGCTTTAATATTCAATTTTACATTGTTGGGTTGTATTTCTCTTGGCAAAAACATTAACGCTGTTTCCAGAAGTTTGCCTCGCTAAGCTTCTAATTCAGCATATCTTCCACGATGTTTGTCACTTGAAAAATGCAAGCCTAGGCTCTATGAATAGTTGAAAGTGAGCTGAGTGTGGTAGCACATGCCTGTAATAGCAGCATTCTGGAAGACTGAGGAATGATTGCCAAATTTTAGCCCAGCCTGGACATGTTAGCAAATTAAGGAGATCTTGTCTCAAAATTAAAGTAAAACCAAAAAGGCTGGGGATGTAGCTCACTGAGAAAACCCTTGGTTCAAATTTCCAGTACCATACATATACAAAGAAGAGATTTTAATTTAAAAAAATGAAAATGTTACATACTCTGCTTGCATTTAATGAGAAAGATTGATCTGAGTTCATACCTCTTGGATTTCAGAATTTAATATCTGCATGTTTTAAACATGCTATTTCAATTGTTCACACAAGCCTCTTTCACTTAATGTGTAAATTAAGAGCAAAAAGGACCTAACATATATAGTGCTATAGTCACCTCATAGTGACAAGTATAAAGAGAAGAAAAAGACTCTAGACTGACAAGCTCTTTCAAGAGTGTATCTTCTCAATTATTTAACTTCCTCCCACTGAACTCAGCCTCTGAAAGCCACCACCACCTCCCAATAGTGGCAACGTCTGAGGCCATTCTCTGAACACATGAGACTTTGGGAGACACTTATATAAGATATTAAAAAGTCATAAGTAGAGTTGTTTATTTTCAAGATTATATTCATTTTGCATTAAATCTCAAGCCTATTTCATGAGACTGCATTCTTTGTGAGAGAATAAAAATATGGAAATTTAGATGACAAAAGGTGTGGAGAGAGGAATATGTCTGTTCAACTACATCCAATAGAAAATGAATCAACCAATTTTAAGCTGTAGTTCAAATAGTTAAACTGGTTTTTGGTCAATGAAGATGCAGCATGAAATGTGGGTCTTAATGACAAGATCATCTTAGGGAAGGTGAAGCAAGCAAAGAAGCAAGGTTAAGTAACCTAATAAAAACAAATGGTACAAAGTTTCTTTTGGTGGAAACTTGGAAACTCATTTCTTAGCTGGGAATAGTTCCTGTTCTACATTTGAAAAATTGTTCTGCTTTAAGACAGGCAGTTTCAGCTTTATTCTGAGAGAAGATGTTTGGGTGGAAGCCCATTAAACACTGTCATGTACTTGTTTTCACTATATTGGCATTGTATTTTGGTTCTTTGGTCCCTTACAGGATTCCTTCAGGGTTACAGTTGTTTTGCTTATTAACTTCATGTAGTCATTTGGATTATCTTCATTTCCAAGTTCAATATATTCGGTCATGGATTTTAATTACTTTTTATGGTGAACACATTACTATAATGTAAGTGAAGTAAAAATTAAGGGAAATTCAAGCCATGAATCACATCCATAGTGGCTAGGGAAAAGTTTTTTGGTATGCACAGGACCAGCTACATAATTTTGTGTCCCAATCCTAAAGAAATTAAATACTTAAATATGTAGTTGGGTGTGGTGGTGCATGCCTGTAATCCCAGCACTTCAGAGACTGAGGCAGGAGAATCATCACAAGTGCAAGGCCAGGCTGGGCTAAATAGTTCAAGGCCAGCCTGAACTACAAAGGAAGATCCTGTCGCAAAAATAAATACTTAAATGTTTCAAGATGGTGACAACTGAGCATTAAGGAAGGGATGGAGACTCTCTAAAATAATATTGTGCGACTATTTAGGTTACACTCCCATGAATCACCCCTTTTACTGGATATTTATTTAATGAGATCAACCACTCACCTTTGTCTTTGGAGTTTTTTTTAGTTTTTATGTTTATTAGTACATCAGACACATAAGCTTAAATACCACATGGTTTCTCTTATATGAGAAAACCAAAAGATAAAGAAAGAGCAAAATAAAAGATAGTAAGAAATAGGGAGATAGATCTTTTTCAAAAGGAAGGGGAATAAGAGATGGAGGGAGGGAGATGGAAGAGGGAAGGGGACAAAAGAGAATTAAGATGTGTTATGTACATGTAACAACTCCTCACTAAGAATAGTGATTATTTTTTAAATTGTCATAAATACATCAAACAACTTACTTGTTATAATCTTAGTGTATTATGTTGTATAAAATGTCACATTGCACAGGTTCATGCTGAAATCAATCTGTGGCACAAATAGCTCCAAAGCATCATCTTTCTTTCCTAGGTAAAGTCAGCTTTGGATATTCGCTTGGGAAATAGTCATCTGAATAAAGTCTGCTCATCTCAGCCTGATCATTTGCTGATCAAGTATTGTCATATGAATAATTTCTGGCTAATAGGACACTTCAGGAAATGTCCAATAAGAGAAGGAGCAGATATTTCCTCAGCTCCTTGCTAGAGCTTGCTCTAGTAGCTATAATACAAAAAAAATAGCTATAATCAAGATACCTTTATATAATATATATCATATTGTGCTGTGCCATCCCTTAATTGATAAACCTTGACATTTTTCTTAAGTATTATACCATTGCAAGCAATGCTAAAATGAACATACTTGTTCCTATCCTCTTGTACTTGTATGTTTGTCTTGTGTAGACACTGAGAAGTACAATTTATAGGTCATAAAATGTCTAATTTCATGTCAGATTTCTACTTATAGGGGTTCCATTAACTAATGTTCCCATCAACAATATATTCATTTAAAACATTACATTTTTACATTTCATGGACGATTCTAGATACTACGTATGCTGAAAAGAAGACCAAAATATTTTGTTTATGATTAAACTTATATTTTTATGAAGGAGATATACAACATGAAAATGAATAATTTTCATATCAAGTAAGTGCTATGATATAGCATGAATGTCACTGGTGGACATTAACATTATATAAGATGTTCAGATAAGTCCCAGTTTTGAAAATGACATTTGGACCCAAGAGCAAATAACAAGAAAAAAATAAAAGAAATATTAATCCAGGCAAAAGAAATTGAAAATGCAAAGATGCTGATATAAAGACAAGTTTGACTTGTCCCACAAAGAGAAAGTTCAATGTATTTGAAGCATAGTCCAAAAGAAAAATGGTAATACAAGATGAGGTTGAAAAAGGAGATGGCTAGAAATCTCATAGAACTATGAAAAAGAATTTGATTTAAAAAAATTCAAAAAGAGTCATTTGAAGACTTTAAGAAGCATAATGATGAATAATTGAAAGATTTGGAACCTGGGTAGAGAATGAATTATTGGGAGAATCAGGGATACTTGTTCTTGGAGTATTGTGTTGCCCCAACCCAGATAAGATACGATGGTAACATTACTACAACACCAGGGTTGTGTCTCAAAGTGACACAGAATGAAACCATGGGATGGAGAAGGTAGGCTATAGCCAAATTTACTTAAAAGATATAAAGCCAACAAAGTAAAAGATATAATGGCAAGAAAGTAAAGCTCCTGCTAGCTGGGAGAGTGTTCTGAGTAGGACACCCAAGAGAATTCTTTGTCTTAAAGGTTGTAGGGGGTTTATAAGGGAGTTTGAGCCATTGTGAAAACAATATAATCTCTGTCCTAAATACTTTTTAGGGTCCAACCTATGCAGCGTTCACACAGTGCTCCTGTAGGGCCCATTTACTTTTGAGCCATGGCCTCTCTGAGCATGCTCTGGGGAGGTCCCAAACAACTGGACACCTGGCAGTAGTTTTTGTAAGATTTCTGAAGGGTTATGACTCAGCGGACTCTATTTTGGGCTTTAAAACACCATTTTGTGGTCCCTGTCTTACTGCCTGATAGAATCCTAACTCCTGTCTCACTAAACCTGTTATATTAGTTTAGCCTAAAGTGGTTATAACAGAGATTGAGTGATTTGAGCAAATTTAAATGATTGTAAGGATGTAATGTGAACAGTTTTTGCCAGTAAATTATGTATTATAATTCGCTTTTTCTAATCTAGCAAACATTTTATATTACCAAACAATGTAGTTATTATTGTCATTTGGATGAATTAAAAATGGTACTTCTTGTTTTAAAAATCAATTTTCCTGATTACTAATGAAGTTAAGAATTTCTTTACTTTTTATTAAACATTTGTTTTGTGTTATTTGCATATCTCCCTAAATTGTAGAAGTTTCTAATTTTTCTCTGTGTGAATTTCTGTCATTATACATGTTTGAAATATTTTCCTCAGCTCTGTATTTCCTTTTTTTAATCTAGGCTTATTGTAGTTTTTGGTAAAATGCATTGAAATTTGACATAGTTATATTAATCAATCTAATTTATGATTCGTACCTTTTCTTCTTAAGAATGCTTTCTCTATTTAAAGATATTAATATTATGTTATCATATATATTTTAATTCATTTCAAGGACTTTAAAAATATTTGAATCTTTTTGGATAGCCATCTGTCCCAGTACCATTTTGCTGATTTGAAAGGTCACCTTTATTGCCTACTCAAATGCAACATATTCTGAGAAGCATGAGTCTGTTTCTGGCCTTCTTTTTGCTTTATTGATAAACATGACAATCTCTGTACTGAGAAAAAAATATTATAATTGACATAGTTATATAAATTACTTATGTATATAGAGATTAATGCAGGTTCTGCATCTGGACTAACTGTACTTGAATCTGTATTTTTAAACTTATTAAAATTTGGTGTATTGAAAAGATTTTGAAAATAGTTTTCTGTATCTCAGTTTTTCCAAATGTAAAATGATGATTATAATGAACTCTCTCTTCTGAGGTCGCTGTGAGGATTAAATTAGATTTTTCAGAAGCAGATAAACCTTTAGCCATGACTTGATAGAGAGATGATCATAATTATGGTAATCAGAACAGGTTGAGTTCCAAAGAGTTCAACATATTTAGGAAAAAACTGAGAATGAGGTTGAAAGTGTAGACATATTTAGTCAGTTAGAAGGCCTAAGAGAGCCAGAAACTGATGCAAGCATAAAGAAGCAATTCCATTTTTCCTTTTTCTTCATACTCAATATTTAGGGAGGAAAATATGGTAGATGAGGATGAGAGTTATAACAAGAGATCTATGTTCTACTTTAAGCACTGTAACTATTTATGTGACTTAGAGAAAGCTATTCAAACTCCCTTTTACTTAGTTTATTAATTTCACTAGTGGGCATAATAATGACTTTTTTATTTACAATAAGACTGATTGTGAAGTTAAAGGAGATTGTAAATGTGACTGCTTATCATAAACATTAAAGCTTTAAACAATTGCTCAAAGTCACTTTAATAGTAGTAGTTGTCAAATTTTTTAAATTTTCTATGTATAATCAGATGTCAATGGTCATTAACATCCAGTAGTGATGGTGTTACCTGTATACCTGAAGGTCATAGATGTAATGCAGCAGTTATGCACGTGGAATAAAAAACTCTCACATCCTTTATGATGATTTATTCTTAGTTCAGAGCCCCTAATTCTGGGAAGCAGGCAGTCCCTGAATTAAAAAGCACTGAGCCAAATATAAAAGCCATCCACTAGGTCAGGAAGAGTTTGTTGCTATCTTTGGTCATTTTCTCATTTACTATTAATTAACCTCATATTTCAAGAAAATAAATAGGCCAGGATATTTGAGGAGATTTTCAACATTGTAGTGTTGAAATTGTTTTTCAAGTAGACAATGATCTGTCACAATCCCAGCACTCAACAATACTCACAAAATCTGAGTACTGTTCACAACCACCATTTAGTTTAGGTGAATCACATTGGGGCAAAAAACAAAATAGACAACAGCGTATGTGGAAGTTATATTGCATTTCCCATCTTATAACTAAATGCATTAGTGATATGTGGATAGGGACAAACTACTGTATTGACATTGTTCAGTACTCACATAGTTTTCATATTTTTCAGCTATTTTAAAGTCATACTAGGAGAAAAAAGCAAAACAAAAGTTTTTGAGATTTATATTCAGTTCATTAAAAATTCTTGAGTGTTTCATATTTGCCAGGCACCATGCTAGGCATTTTAGATGTAAATAACAATAATAATGAGAATAATATAGTTTCTCAGTATGAAGAAATTCCACTTAGTAAATTCATGTGATTGTAATTGACTAATATAATGATAAAGGTGTTTTATCACTTAGATAAAATCAGACATCCAATTCAAATATTCTAAAAAAAATTCCAATTATTTTGGTATCCATGAATCAAGTATCTGTTCTGACATCCAAGCTTCCATCTGGGGTATAATCTATAAATTAGACATCTTGCGTGCACAACTTAAATTTTTAGGCAAAGGAGAAAGTCAAATTATGTCAATTATTTCCTTCAAAAGATATCATTTGTCATATTATCCCTTTCATTCTTTATCTATCTTTGCTTAGAGTTTTTGTACATCAAATGAAGAAGGTTAAGTTAATCACATACTGCACTCCATGTCATACTATCATTTTTAGACTCTGGCTCTACTTCACTTATGTTTTGTTTTTCATTTCATTCTGGCATGCTAATTCCAACATCTTTCATTCTTCTTTGTCCACCAGTAGATGCTTGCTTTGAGTCATTATTTCTCTGAAATTGGTTTATATTTGTAAGAATAACATTTAGATGTACATAAATATACTTTCAATATGTATAACTGATTTAATTTGTTTTTCAACCAAAATAATATTTTGAAGACTTAATTATATTGCTATTTGACATTTACTTTATTAATTCTAATTGATGCATTGTATGTCATAGTACAAGGGGTGATCAGTGGTAAGCACTGAAATAAAAAAATTTTTACAGTAAAAGATACATTGCCATTTATCTTCTGCACAGTAATTCCCTTTGTATTATATAAACTTATCCCATCATTCTTGCTAATTTCTGGAGCAACTCTGGAAGTCATCTTTCATAAGTGTCTTTACAGGTTTGATAAAAAGTACAGTGGATGTTGCTGCCACGGAGTGCCACTGTGTGCCAATTAAGAGGCAGGCTTATAAAAGCATTGTGGTGTGTCCTCATCCATTTTATAAAATGGACCTGGCTCCATGCAATTTTTGGCTTTTCTCCAAAGTCAAAATTACCACAAAAGGTAAATGTTTTCAATCATTTCAGGATATTGAAGCACAACTAAAGATACTGAAACAAACAAAAAAAACTTCCAGAAGTGCTACAGCAAGTGACAAGAATGATGGGATATATATGTTCAAAGTAGTGTGCAAGATGTTTTTTACTGTAATAAATGTAAAAAAATAATCATTTTCGATCACATCTTGTATATAACCACTGTGTTTTATTCATTTTTCCCAAATAATGGACCTCTCTTTTGCCATTAACTTCTTCCACAAGGAATATTGTGCTGGATATCCGTTTCTGGATCTTGACTATCAACTCAAGAGTGGAGTTAAGTGATAGAATTTGTGTATAATTGTGCTTATTCATTTTAATTCACTTGACAGAATATTTACACTAATCTATCTCCTTCATTTCAATTTTTATTTTTATTAGCACATATGGGCAGTATATTATAATTACATACACTTTGGAGAGTTGGTACATGTATTTTAACATATTTTAATACTTTTTTTCATTTTCTTTCCCCTTCTCCCCAAACCTTCCCTCCCTCCATCTCTTGGTCCTCTTCCCCTTTGGAAAAGGTCTATCCCCCTAATATTATCTATCTTTTGCTTCAGTCTTTATTTATATTTTAGATTTCTCATATAAGAGAAAATATTTAATATTTAAACTTGTATGTCAGCTTTATTTCACTTAACATTATGATCTCAAGGCACATCCATTTTTCTTACAAATGATTCAAGTTTATCTATCTTTATGGCAGAGTAATACTCCAATGTGTATAAAGACCATGCATTCCTTATAGATTCATCTGTTGATGCATATACAAGACACTTTCAAGATTTAGCTATTATGAATTCTGCTTTTACAAATATAGTTATGAATGTATCACTATAATATTTTGTCTTTAATTCTTTCAGGAAGATTCTTCAAATGGGAATAGATAGCTCAAAAGGAATTTCTTGTTTTAAATTTTTGAGGAATCTCTATACTGAAAATCCATAGTGGTTGTACTAGTTTACATTATCACCCACAATGTAGAAAGGTTTGTTTTCCCCCACAGCCTTGCCAGCATTTTTTATTTGATTTCTTGATGGTAGCCAGTTTATCTCTTACAATTCATCTATGAGATTCCAAGTGTTTTGATTTTGTCAATACTTGTTTTTTTTTCAGACTTTCAAATGTTTATTCATTTTCATTAGTGTACTCTAAAACAATATGTATTCTTTTAAAATTTATAATTGTTCAATGATGAAGAGCTGACTTCAATTTTTGTATGCCTGTAAACTACTTTGGTTTTCCTTTTATGACTTGCTTATTTATACACTTTGTGAAATTATTTGCTGTATGACCTAAATATTTTTATTTGAAAAAGTTCACTCATTTTATATTGCAGATATTATTTCCCTGTTAGATTTTAACATTACAAACATTTTTCCCAATTTTCCATTCATTAACTTTATTCAGGATAGCCTTCATTAACATAAATCATATTTTATGTAATCAAATAGATTAATAATTCATTTGTGCTCACTTTGGCAGGACATATACTGAAATATTGCATTTGATTTTTATATTTTGTATATTTTGAAAAGTTATTACTAACTTTAAGCCAAAATTCTGTTTTCTAAATTTTTTCTCTGCTAGCATATTTGTTTTTAAAATGAACTTTATTGAAAGGTAATGAACATTAACTTGTACATATTTAAGTGTTAGCATCTGACTTTTCTTTTCTAAGGAGGATGGTTTTTATTTATTTTTCTTGCATGCTTAAATTTTAAACAAAAATGTTCAAAACAGATATTCTTCTCCTTGTTTCAATCATAGGGGGGAATGCAATAAATTCCTCAAATCCCTTGGGCACTTTTTTTTGGAGTTGCCATGTTTTGTTCATGGTAGAAAGCCAGCAACTCATGGCAGTTTACTGTCTTGTCAGGAATTGCATTCTGTGCTCCTTTGTTTAGCAGACTTATTGCCTTCAGCCTAATATAAGGTGCATTGTCTTATACCTGGATGATTAACTCTATATCCTATTCAAATTTCACATCTGTTTCTGCCATTTCAATCTATATTAACTACTGCCAAGATATTATTCACACCGAAATCCTTTCGAGATGTCATTTTTGGGGAAAGTTTTGAAAGGAGGATGTTCAAATTTATGATGGATTATTTTTATTCCCTTATATATGTACTGATCATTACAATCAAACTTACCATACCTAGGTATGACCCCCATTTTATCCTGCAGAATAGACATTGTAAAGCCACTTTAACAACTAATTTCCTTATCAAGTGATAAAAGAATATAGAAGAATGATTTATTCTGTTTTATAGGTTACAAGATTGCATATATGCATATTATTTCTCAAATAGTGCAAACAGAATGGAATTATAATCGAGGAAGATTTGCAAAATGATAGATCAAAATATATTCTTTGCACTTTCCCACATAATAATATAATAACTCTGAGAATTAATATATCTTATTTTTTAATTTTTAATTATAATATAATACAAGTAATATCAATAAAGAGAATATATATTAAATGGGAGAAAAGACATGCTCCAAAACAATCCTTAAAGAAGACTTCCCTTTTATTCTCTATACATTGACAGCTGCTTATTTTATTTTATTTTATTTGAAATGGGGTCTCATTATGTATTTCAGGCTGGCTTTGAACTAACTATGTAGCCCAGGCTGGCCGCGCACTCACAGATCTTCCTGCCTCAGCCTCACAAATGGTGGGACTACATGGGCCACCACACCCAGCTGCTGCTTATTTTATAGAAAACACTTTATGCTGTTCTAATAAAAAGCCCTTAGAAATGCTCTCTTGATGTAGAGTAAGATTCATACTTCTTTACAATGTAGTACATTAACAGTAATTTGTACTCTTCTTTGTTGATCTTCAGTATAATACAGTTAATATATTATGACAAAAACAGCAAGCTGAAAATAATATTAACAATACAAACATAAGTGAAACAAAGAAAATGACAAATTTCTCACTAGTAGAACACTTTCATTAGTCAAGTACATGGTAAAATATAACTATGTAATCAACCCTTTCAGTCATTAAAAATTGTTACATTTTCAAAGAGAATTTTATTTTTAAATTAATATTACTGGTACATTTTAGCTATACAATATAATGACATTCATCATTGGAAATTTGCACCTTTACATAATCCATCTTGGTTCTTATTTTTCCCCATTCCCTTGCCCTCTGTTCAACCCCTCCATGCCTCCCTATTTATTAAAAGACATTGTTTCCTTTTTTTATTTTCTCATATTAATTCCACTACTTTCTTTTCTTTCCCCTACCCCTCCTACTTCCCCTTCCCCTTTGTCGCTTTTCTTCCTATTTCACATTAGCTATTATACCTTTTAGTCCTTATTTACACTTTTAGTTTCTCACACTAGAGAAACTATTCAGTATTTACACATGTGTGTCCTATTTATTTCACTTAAGAGTATCATATCAATGGGCATCCATTTGGCTACGAATGTCTCTAATTTCTAATTTTTTATGGCTGAGTAGTACACATTTTATAAAAAATACGACATTTTCTTTATCCAGTCTCCAGTTGATGGGCAATTGGGTGGCTTCCAAGATTTAGCTATTACAAATTGTGCTGCTATGAACATGGGTGCACATATATCACTGTGTATGATTCGTTTAATTCTTTGGGGAAGATACCCAGCAGAGGAATAGCTGGGTCAAATGGGACTTCCAGTCCTACTTCTTTGAGGTATCTCCATACTGATTTCCACAGTGGCTGCACCAGTCTACACTCCCACCAACAAGGGAGCAGTGTTCTTTTTCCCCGCAGCCCTGTCAGCATTGGTTATTGGTTGATTTCATGATAGCAGCCATTCTTTCTGGAGTGAGGTGGAATCTCAGCATTATTTTCATTTGCATCTCTCAAATGAACAGTGATGTTGAATATTTTTTCATATGTATTTTTGTTATTTCTACTTCTTTGTCTGAAAAATGTCTGTTCATTTCAGATGCCCATTTTTGGATAGGGTCTTTAAAATTGGGACATCTGATTTTTAAAAATTCTTTAGAGATTCGACATAATAGGCCTTTGTCTGAGGCACAGCAGATGAAAATTTCTTTCCCACATTGTGGGTTGTCTCTTCACACTTTTGGTGATTTCTCTTGCTGTACAAAGGCTTTTTAATAAGAGGAGATCCCACTTGTTGATTATTTGTGCTAGTTCAAGGGCAACTGAAGTTTTGTTCATAAAATCTTTGCCTATACCAATGTCTTCAAGAGTTCTACCTAAGCTCTCCTCCAGCCGGTTCAGCATTTCTGTTTTAATATTTAGATCTTTAATTCATTTTAATTTTAGTTTAGTGTATGGTGAGAGATATAGGTCTAGTTTTAATGTTTGGAAGGTTGAAACCCAATTTTTCCATCACCATTTATTAAAGAGGCTACCTTTCCTCCAGTATGAGTGTTTGGCTCCTTTATCAAAGAAGAGGTGGCTGAGTGTGTCTGGAGTTGTTTCAGCATCTTCTAATCTGTTCCACTGGTACTCAGGTCTGTTTCTTTGCCAGTACCATGCTGTTTTTATCACAGTAGCTTTGTACTTTAGTTTCAAATTGGGGGTTGTAATATCCCCTGCCATGTCTCTGTTACCTAGAATTGCTTTTGTGATTCTGGGTCTCTTCTTGATGCAAATTAATTTTTGAATTGTTTTCTCAAGGTCCATGAAGTATGCTTCTGGGATTTCAATTGGGATTGCATTGAATCTGTATAGCAGTTTTGGAAGTATGACTATTTTCACTATGTTGATTCTTCCTACCCAGGAGCAAGGGATCTCTTTACATTTCCTGATATCATCTTCAATCTCTCTTTTCAGAGTGCCATAGTTTTCATAGAAGCGGGCTTTGATTTCTTTCATTAGGTTGATTCATAGGTATTTCAGCTTTTTGGATGCTATTGTGAAAGGAATTTTTTGGCCTCTTTCTCTCTCAGTGAGTCTGTTTTTTGTGTAGAGGAAAGCTGCTGATTTTTGTGTGTAGACCTTGTATCCAGCTACAATACTGAATTTGTTTATTAAGTCTAGAAGACTTTTGATAGAGTTCTTGGGGTCTTCTATATAGAGTATCATGTCATCTGCAAATAATGACAATTATTTTTTCCCCATTCCCCAGCCCTCCCTTCACCCCCTCCACCCTTCCATATTTACAAAGACTTTGTTTCCATTTTTTCCTTTTCTCATAATTTTTTCCCTTCTTTCCTTTCCCCTACCCCTCCCACTTCCCCTACTCCTTTAGACATTTTTTTCCTATTTCACATTATAAATTATACATTTGATCATTTAGACTTCTAGTTTTTCACACCAGAAAAACTATTTGGTGTTTACACATGTGCATCCTATTTATTTCACTTAAGAGTATGGCCTCAATGTGCATCCATTTAGCTATAAATGTCTCTAGTTTCTCATTCTTTATGGCTGAATAGTACTCCAAATTATATATATACATACATACATATAAAACAACACATCTTCTTTATCCAGTCTCCAGTGATGGGCAATTGGGTTGTTTCCAAGTTTTACCTATTACAAACTGTGCTGCTATAAACATGGGTCCACATGTATCACTGTGGTATTAGTCTTTTAATTCTTTTGGGAAGATACCCAGCAGGGAAATAGCTGGTTCAAGTGGGATCTCTAATCCTAGTTTTTTGAGGTATCTCCATACTGATTTCCACAGTGGTTGCACCAGTCTGTACTCCCACCAACAATTTAGAACCCCGCCAGCATTTGTTATTTGTTCATTTCTTGATAGCAGCCATTCTTTCTGGGGTGAGGTGGAATCTCAGCGTTGTTTTCATCTGCATCTCTCGAATGACCAGTGATGTTGAACATTTTTTCATATGTTTATTTGATGCTTTTACTTCTTTGTCTGAGAAATGTCTGCTCATTTCAGATGCACATTTTTGATTTGGGTCTTTATATTTGGGTGTTCTGATTTCTTTTTTTTTTTTTTTGGTTCTTTATATATTCTAGATAGTAGAACTTCGTCTGAGGAACAGCTGGTAAAAAATTTTTCCCTCATTGTAGGTTGTCTCTTGGCTCTGTTGTTGGTTTCTCTTTCAGTGCAGAAGCTTTTTAATAAGATGAAGTCCCAGTTGTTGATTATTTTTATTAGTTCCTGTGCTACTGAGGATTTGTTCATAAAGTCTTTTCCTATGCCAATATCTTTGAGAGTTCTACATACCTTATCTTCCAGCATGTTTGGTGTTTCTGTTTTAATATTTAGATCTTTAATCCACTTCGATTTTAGTTTAGTGCATGGTGAGAGATAGGAGTCTAATTTTAGTCTTTGGCAAGTTGGAATCCAGTTTTTCCAACACCATTTATTAAAGAGGCTATCTTTCCTCCAGTGAGGATGGTTGGCTCCTTTGTCAAAGATGAGCTAGCTGAGTATGTCTGGAGTTTTTCTGCATCTTCTAATCTATTCCACTGATCCTTGGGTTTATGTTGAAGTCTTTAATCCATTGTCATTACATTTGGAAGACTGTGTGAGATAGAGGACTAATGTCATTCTTCTGCATGTGGATATGTAGTTTTCCTCAAAACTTTTATCAAAGTTATTGTTCTTTTCCCCCACTGTTTTGATATCTTTGCTGACAATCTTTTGACTTTGAATTTGTGAGTTTACTTCTGGGTTCTTTATCTTGTTCTATTTGTTAATATGCCTATTTTAATGGCAATACTACACTCTTTTTATTATAGCTTTTTTGTATAGTTTGAAGTCACCCAATGTAACACCTCCTGCTTTGTTCTGTTTTCTTAAAATTTCTTCTGATGATTGAGGTCTTTTGTGGGTCTACATATAATATAGGATTTTTTCCTCTTTCTGAGAAAAATAACTTGAAATTTTGATAGCAATTGTACTGAATCTGTGGATCAATTTGGTAGGATGGACATTTTACATATTAAATTATTAATTCTTCTAATCCATGAATGCAATATATTTTCTCTTTTATTTTTTTCTTCTTCAAATTTTCATCAATGTTTTATAGTTTTCATTATACAGAACTTTCACCTTATTTAAATATATTCTTGACAATTTTTATTCTATTATAATAAAATGATCATTTAAGTTTTTTCAGATGGTATTTTTATTAGTATATAGAAATGCTTCTGACATTTGTATGTTCATTTTTGTTTCATGCAATATGCTAAATTTGTTTGTTATTCCCATTTGCTTTTGGTGGAGTCTTTGGAGGTTTCCATATGTAAGATTATGGCATCTGCAAACAATTTTACGTTTGCTTTCCTATGTGGATATATTTTATTCATTAATTTTACCTAATTGCTCTAGCTTTGACTTCCAGTAATATGTTGAATAGAAGTGGCAAAAGGGGACATACTTGTCTTGTACCTGATCTAAAGGAAAATGTTTCAGCTTTTTATCATCAAGAAAGATGTCAGGAGCTGGGGAATTAGCTCAGTGGTTTCACCACCTGCTGCGCAAGAGCAAGGACCTGAGTTCAGTCCCTGGTACCAAAAAAAAAAAAAAGAAAAAGAAAAAAAGAATGATGTCAGTTTAAATAGTTTTCTTCTATTCCTAATTTGTAAGAGTTGTTATCATCAATAATTTTTCAATTTTTCAAATTCATTTTTCTGCAGTTTTTGAGATCATGTACTGCAAACATATCTTGAAAAAGAAAAATAATGAGAAGAAATAAAATAAAAAATAAAAATCATGGCCTAAAGAAAGACTTCTTGAGGTACAACAACTAGAAAAATAAAGAACAATTTTGATAATAAAAATTCATGGAAGAAAGAAAGATAGTCATAAAGCTTTTGAAAAATAATCTTACTATCAAGTAAATATAAATTATGATATCATTGAGAATAGTGTCTGTTTGGAATGGTGATCTGGAAGCTTTCTCTATCCCTTGCCATTATAAAAACATAATTGGTCAAAAATACAAAAAATGATAATTTAAAGTCTCTCTAAAATTTTTACAGCTATATAACAAATGGAAAAATAATTATTTAAAATCAACTGAATTTTGGTAAGATCACAGAGAGTTTATTGCATTTCACTCAATAGCCATTCCCTCCCATTCCCTCCACCTCCAGCTTAATGTGAAGGAAAGTCTCCTATAGGTGAAGGCAGAAAAGAACAACATGGTCTCTTCCTTCCCTCAGCTCCCAATCCATGGCTGTGGTGTCTCCCTGAGAAAGGTAGTCAATATAGAATAACTGATAACCTTAAGTTCTGTGTTACATAATGTATATGTTCCAGAAAAGTGCAGCTAAGCAATTTTAGCTCCCTTCCTCTATCCAACCTCTACACACAGGCAGAAACTCTAGTAAAGGCATGGCAGTCTGAGAATATTGGTCTCCAATTGCTTTTAACCACCTTACCTGTAGGACATCATTTCCACAGCTGGAGAGACAAATTTAAAAAAAATTTATCATCCCCTATTATCAGTTATTGGAGCCAGTCATGAAAGAACATACATTATAATCCCATTTATGTGGACTATTCATACAAGGCAAATCTATAGTGAAAGAAGTTGGATTAGTGTTTGAGTATGTAGAAGGAAAGAAATAACCACAAGTGAATAAGAGATATTTTTATGTGTGATGAACAAAATCTAATTAGATAATAATAATGGCTGAAATCTTTCTAAGTATACCAAGAAAACATTGGATTACATATTTTAAAGCATGTATGTTATGACAAATTAACTGTCTCAATCACGCTATTAGAAAACCTTTATGTAATGCTTTGGTTTATGAAAAAGAGTATCTTCATACCTGTGTGTGTGTGTGTGTGTGTGTGCACATGAGTGTGTGTGTATGTGTATTCATAAATGAAAGAGAAAGTTTCTCAAAGGATGCACACAAAATTATCAGTGGAGCTCACCTATGAGAGTGTATAGGATTGAGAAGAAAGTGAATATGGAATAGTTCATTTACTCTTTCATTGTTTTATTTGCAAGTATGTTATATGAATATATTTGTTTAAATAATACAAAGACATGCATGCCATCAAATACATCCAGATAATTTTCAACGAACATTTGTTTGTTATGTGGGTTGAGGAGTCAAGAAATAACAGAGATTAATGAGTACTCATTTTAAAGTAATAATGACAAATTTATAAAGTAATCAAGTTAGCAGACATCTAGAGGTTAAAATATGCACTCCATAATGTTCCTGCTACTGCAGCTATTTTGAAAACTCTAAAGTCTCTAAGTACAATTATTTCTGGCAACAGTTATGATAAAATTTAACCTGCTATTTGTGAAATTGGTTTGTTTCCCATATCCGTATTACTTTTATTCATGTACCAGAGTTGAAGTTACATATCACAATTTGTTTCAGGCATGTTCCTTGAGATTTTTCCTATACATTTACCACATAATTCATTTCAGATCATCTTCAAAAATAAGAGTATATCAGTTCTTCAAATAGTTGCTTTCATGAGCTCTCTAATTTTCCAACCTTTTAGGACTGTAAATTGAATTGCAAATGATTTTTACTAAAGAGACTTTCTGCCTGGTACTTTTTTTGCAGTGAAATCTGAGCAGAAAAACCTTTGCTATGATTTGAATGTTTGTGGTTGTTGTGATTTAGATCTAACATGCCAACTAAAAGCCTCATGTATGTGGAAGGTGATTGGATCATGAAAGTGCTCTATTCATCATTGGATTAGTCCATTAGTGATTTCATAGCTGACTTACTATTAGGAGGTGGGATCTGAATAGAGGTAGATCACTAGGAACATGGCCAGAAAGGACACATCTCCATCTCCAGTTCCTGCCTTCTCTGTCTGCTTCCTAGCTACCATGAAATGAATAACTGTCTTTCACAAAAGCCTTTACACTGTGCCATTTTCTGCCATGGAACTAGGTGACCATGACCTGATAATGTGAGCCAAAATAAATCTCTTCTACTTTAAGCTGTGGGTGTAGGTTATATTGTCCCTTTGACAAGGAAAGAGACTAAGACAGATTTAGGTACCCAAATTGGTTTTATTTCTGTGTCTCTTCCTGATAATGTGGTTTAGAACAGTTGGAACTGATTTTCAGAAGAAGTTTGGAAAAGCTTGAAAATGCTGTAGAATCCTGTAAGCTGAACTTGACAAATTACACTGTTCAGAGCTCAGAAGAAAAAATGTGGATGGAAATGTAGACAGTAAAGCAAAGCTCAAGGTGTTTCAGTTAGGAATAAGACTCCATTGGCAGTCAAACTAAAGGTCATGTGTGTTATACTCTGGAAAAAAAAAAGTTTGTTTATATTTTGTCAATGTCCTGAGATGTGGCAGGAAACTGAAATTAAGCGTCCCAGGCTAAGAAATGTGGCAGAGGAAATTTCAAAGCAGCCCAAAATTCAGGCTGTAGCAGTGGTATAACTGGCAGCTGTTTGTCAGATTTACAGCAAGAAATTGGAGCAAACAGTTGACATAAATAGTTTACAGTTTCATTATAAAGGAAGCAAATGCAAAGTTGGGGCAAAGAAGAGCACAACTGTTGAAAAGATTAGCATTAAAATGAACCGATTATTTTACATTGGGAAAATAAGAAAGAAGACTTGTAGGTGTCTCAGGAATCAGCAAGACCTCACCATTCATAGGCTGAATGGTGAAAAACTGTAGAGCTTTTATTTATAAAGAGATATCAGGGTAACCTGCTCTTGCAAGGTCCCAAAGGAAAATATTTCCCAAAGTTCAGCAAACCAGACAGGCAGCTGCAGCCATGATCCAATGGGGTCTGGGTATTGCTTGAGCTAGCTGCAGACCTTGGCATCATCCATGTGGTGCTGGTTTTACATGTAAGCAAAATGCAAGGATTATGGGTCTATGGAGGCTTCCACTAAAATTTCAGCAGGAGAGCTGGGAGCACAGGAGGTGTGCTCTGAGAGGGCAGAGCATGAAGCTATGAGAGTGAAGACAAAAGTGCAGCAGAAATCTCAGTATACTGGTGATTCCAGGTACGTTGAATGTCTGCTGAGGAAATGTGCAACCACTAAGAGAAGACACCCCAAATTGTGTCTTCCCATGTGGGCAGCAATTAAAAATGCTATAAAGGTTAAGCTACCCAGCCTTTTTAGGATTCACATATCTCCACAGCAAGCCCTGTGTGATATACATAGAGCTACAAGATATAATGTTTGCTCTACTGGATTTATACGTGTTTTCCATTCCACTATTCCTCTCTTTTGGAATAAAAATATTTACCCTGTGCTGTTACATATAGAAAATTTTTAACTTTCATTTTAATTTTCACAGAGGCCCGCAGCTATCAATTTACCTTGAGTTTCTGAGGAGATTTTGGACTTGGACTTTTCAGCAATGCTGGAACTGCTGAGACTTTGGTGACTCTTAGAAATAGACTAGATATATTTTTCATAATGAGAGAAATAATTTTTGGAGGTATAAGGGGTAGAATGTTTTGTTTTATATCTACAATGTCCCTCAAAAGATTCATGAATGTAGTCAGTGATTAGATCATTGGATACTATATTCATCAGTAGACTAGTCACCAGTAGATTAATATACCTCTCCTCCAAGTTGTGGGTGTGAGTTATTGTGTATTTTGTCTAAGCCATGTACAAAGCGACTAAGACATTGTCCCTCCAAATTCCATGTTGGATCTTAGTACCAAATGCAATAGTGTTAAAAGGTATTGATATTTGGAGATGTTTAGTTCATGAGGACTCCTCTCATGAATTGGATTATTGCCCTCTTAAAAGTACTTGAGTTAGTCTATTAGTCCTCTTTTTACCTTTCCCCCCTTTCTCTATGTGAGGACACAAGAGGCACCATCTTTGATGCAAAGTAAAGCCTTCACTAGACACTGAATGAACTAGTGCCTTGACCTTAGATGTTCCAGCTTCTAGAATTGTAAGAAATAATTCTTATTATTATATATAATGCAGTCTTAAATAATTTGTTATATTAGCCAGAACAAAGTAAAGGAGATTTTGTAATTGGAAAATGTAACACTAATTGACCTCTGCTAAAAAGCATTGAATACTAAATCTGAGTGTCATTTTTATCAAGATTGTTCAACATTTTGAAATGGTACAATTGATAAATCTTCTGCTTCCTAAAGTAGCTTCTTACAGTAGCAAGAATCAACTCTTTAATAGTATGATAGAAAATAAATGCTATAATATCAAATACTCAATATTTTATTAAATTCACTTACTCAAAACAAGTTTTGTTTTTAATAGCTTTTAAGTTAAAATTTAGAAAAGTTAAATTATTAAACTTAAAAATGGCTTCTTCCTTACTCGTAAAAAGAGGATACAGTGGACCCTTGAATTACAAACTCAATTTGGTAGTTATAACTCAAGTTGGTCAACTGAAGGCTCAGGCTTCTCTAGAGAGCCTTCAAAGTCTTTCTCCTATATACAAGCACAACTCAGTGTCCTTAGAAAGACATTGGCCCAGGACTTCCCAATTAACTCAATACAGGAAAGGATATTGTAATGTTCCTTCCAGAACTCTTTAAAGGTTAAATCTGCATCTGAGACCTTCAGGAAGCATAAGTGGCTGGCATTTGGGTCATAACTCAAGACTTTGTTCATAAGTTAAAACTAAAATTCCAGTTGTAAACCAAGTTGTTCTTATGTTAGGCTGCTCATAACTTGAGTATCCACTGTACTTCCGACTTCAGTAAATGTGGGAACCACTGCTGATTGATAGACTCAAAGCCGAGGGCACCAAGGATACCTAAGAACATTACCCCACTGTCAGGGGCATGCACATAATGGGACACAGTTATATAAGCATAACTTAACATAGACCACTACACATGTGTAATTTGGTCATATAAGGACACATGGCTGTTGTTTTTCAATGTGTTTCAGTATGTCTGACACTGAAAGGGCAGAAGGAATAAAGATGAGAAGGTCTTGGGCTCTGGCTCACCTGCTCCTGGTGCTTTCATGGATCTTGCATTGTGTGTTCTGGAGATCCTCCAGAATAGTGGATAGGATAATGAACCCCTTCCAGGTGCCAACTGGAAGGTTTGGCACTGACAGTTATAGAAAAGACTGAATGTGATGATTTTACAATGTTTCTACTACAGTGCTTGCCACACAGTTGATGCTCAATAATATTAAAAAGGAAGAAATGAAAATTAATTATTTTACTTTAAGAATGAACAAATTGGTGCCTACAGAGATAAACTAAATAGTTTGAAGTGTCAAAATTAATAAGAGACAGGTTTCAATGATGGAAGCCAATCAGTCAATAAATATTTGGTGAGTTAATATATACATGTCTATAACAATAATTTCTTGCAGAAAAATTATTTCTAATAATTTCTGAATCGCTTATTATATCAGTCAAAGTACTTCCATGGTGATCTGCATTCATATTTATCTATCATTATGTTACAGTTAAAATAAGAACAACAAAAACAAAATTAAAGCAGTTTTCTCATTATGAGTTTGACTAATATTTTAATCTAGGCTTTAACAAACTTTCACTCATAATTTATCTTTAAAACATACTGAAAATAAAATTTGAATTTTTCTAGTATATGTTTTTTAATTAAAATGAATTATTCTTTTCTTTTTATTTCCCCACATACACATTTAATATACTACCACAAGAATATATAAAAGGGAAACATTATTCTTTTCCTTTCATTTCTTTATTTGGGTCTCTTTTTGCTTTATTTTTTCAAATTATTTCTAGAAATTTTGCTCTTAATTTTTTTCATTTAATTGTAAAATGAAGTAAGAAAAGCTGAAGAAGTTTGATATTTATACTACTGAATGCTGTAATAAAATTACAAGGAAAATTAGTAAAGCAAGGAAAATTGTACAAGAAATGAGGTATAAATACACAAAATTAAGGTACAGAATTTGAAATGAGACACTGGTAAAAGAAAATAAAAAGTGAAAAGACTGTAAAAAGAAATTGAAACTTTTCAAATGAGGTGACTATCCATGTAGCAACCCCCCCCCCAAAAAAAAAAACATCTGGAACCTTAGAGAATTAATAAGACAAATTTTCAAGGTGAATGCATAAAATTCTCAATAAATTTTAATATACAAATATCCAAATAAATAATATAACCAGAATATCTTCTTCATACCAGTGAGAAAAATGTGACATATAAACATTATGGAAGAAAATTTTTGAGGAAAATATACCAAAAGTCACAAAAGATTTTAAGAATTTAGATCTATGCCATGTAATTTTCATATTCATAATTTTAATATTCATTTTTTGAACATTAAACACTGAACACTGCATATGACTGGTTGGAAATTAGAATTAATTCTATGTACTATATTAATCTAGCAAAAAGTCAGTATTTTTATCCCAAAATAGTTATGGTACTCTCTTTTCATTGTTATACGTGCACTTTTTTTACTTCATTCCCTATAATCCATTCTTTAAAACACTCTTTATAATGTAATCAGTTTATGTTATATTATGTTTAATACCTTCTCATCATATTTACAATAAAATTCAAATTCCTCAAAGGTCCTATGCAGATAGTTCTCCCTCTCCAACTGATTTCATAGAACCAAACCTATTTCTATCTCAGATATCCCAAGCTTCACGAAGCTTTACTTTTACCTGGATAACTCTTCTACTAGATCTCAATTTTAAAATGCCACTTCCTATCTATCTAATGTAAAGTAGCTCCCAATAATATTTCATCATCTCATCATATATTTGTTCATTATATACTTTCTGTACTTCATTTTTTCATTTTTTCTTTGTTTATTTCAGTCTTCAATAAAATATAAACTCTTTGAGCAATGTTATTTTATCTACTTCATTATTACTGTATTCTTAAAGTCACACAGCATCTAGCATGATTTGCTTATTGAACAAATAATTGTTAAATAATTTTGAATGGAGGAATGAATAATATTTTGATCATTTAAATTACATTTATTAGCATAATAAATGACCTTGATATTTTATATGTAAACTTTTTCTTATTTTTAAAAAGCAGGTGATATTCCTTAAAAATAATTAGTCAAAAGATACATGTACCTGAAGACTATAGAAATGTACTAAAAACGTATTGACAGAAAAATTATAATTTTAAATTTTATAGCTAATACCTGAAGGGCTCATTTCTTTGCATTTTCACTAATATTACTACCATTTATTAATTCATGGTGTATTGTTCTAATTTGCATTGATTTGATTACAAAAATATTAAATGCATAGTCACACTTTGTAAATTTTTAATATGTCTGTGAATTATCTATTTATATCCTTGGCCCCACTTGTTTTTTTAATTAGGATGTATTTTACGGTAGTTAAATCCAGAGTTTATAGAATTGAGTATCTATAGACATGCTGTATGCATTTCATATTCAGCATTACTCCTCAATAGAAGTTCTTGGGCAAAGTATTTGACTTTTGACTTTTCTGCCTTACTTTTACCCAAATATAAAATGGTGTTAATAAGAGTAGCTACTTGTAAGATTATCATTAAAAACACTACCTGATCCATAGTAAATAAAAAACTATTCCTGATTATTACTTAGATAAAAAAGTCCTGAAAATCAAAACAATCTTTTGTCAAAATTATTGAATTTAGTTTTCTAGTATCTCAGTTCATTGTTTGCTATTTAATTTGGATTATATAGTTTCTCATGTAGTCACATAAAAAGTATTTACACATTTGGTAGAATGATCACATGTTTGCATTTGTTTCTTACTGAAGACATAAAAATTAGAGAAATATTATATATGTAGACAGTGACAAATATATAGTGAAAATGTAAAATATATAAGCTATCTTTCTGTTTTTAAGTATGGAGATATCACTGTGAAGAAAATCTTAATGAGTTTCAAAATTTTAAAATCAGGTCATTAGGTCATATTATTGAATAAATCATGATGTGTGCTCAACTTGGAAACTGACAAAGAATAAGGCAAAACAGAGGTTGGAACTTTTATTCCTTGGAGGCAAAACCACAAAAATGGTCAAAATTGGATTCAGTATTAAGAAGATTAGGAGTACCTAGGGACTGTAAATAATGGTAACAGATTTGAGTTTCTTGTACAGAAAATCAGTGTGAATTAGCTTATGCAACAATTTTCTTTGTAGAGTGTTATTAAACCCTCAGGATAAAACTGGAAGTTTAATCCGTAATTCTCACCTATGGAATATTAGGACTTTTAGTGTGGTGTTGACAACCTAGGGAAAACAATCTTCCCTTTTATAGCTTTACTATTTATATTTTTGAAGTCTGTTGGTTTTTAATGTATGCTGACATACACAGAGCTCAAAGTCAGCTCCTCCACTGGAGAAACCTAGAGCAGAAAGATTACAGAAATAAAAAGGGAAAACAATTCTAATTATGTACATGAGAAAAACTATTCATTTTTTTCCTAAATACAAATAGGAAACAAATACATTTTAGATATTTGAAAATAATCTAATGATATAAAAGATAATCAAAATAAATAGGTAAAGCTATTGACACTAAGATAAATGAAGAAGTGAACTTGTAAAAATACATCTATATGATACTATACTTGAGAAATGCTGAAAAAGTGTCAAGATACTGCATGTAAAACTTAAGAATATGATGCTAAGAAAAGAAAAAAAATAATTCAAAGTACAAAAAATTAATTATATGATACTAAATACTTAAAAAGTATACAAATTCATCTACACAATTTCCCAGAATAAAAAGAAGGTATTCAAATATGTAGAAACTATTACGATAAAGATAGGAAATACCAGAATGTTTTCAAGAGGACTAAAATATAATAGGTGTGTCACAAAATTATAAAATAGAGATGAAGTTTCTCCTATTCTATTCTATTCTATTCTATTTTTTGCATTTCAATGTTTTGTCCTGGCTGGTGTCAAATACCTGGGCTCAGTGATTTTCCTGCTTCAGCTTTCCAAGTGCTGAGACTACAAGCCCAGCAAGAGAATGAAATTATAAAGAAATAATTCAATAAATTTTACAAGACCCAAAGGAAAACATGGACTTTAAAATTGAAATAGCCCAATGAGTCCTGTGCAGGACACGTGAAAATATATTTTCGGTTAATTTCATTACTGTGATATTATAGCAGGCTTAGTATAAAAAATGTATTCTAAAGATTATATTTTTGTTTTCTCTGTATATAAAAATTTATTTATTTATTTTTATTAGTACCTGTTTGCAGCACTAGTGTTTGGATCCATTGTGGGGAGTTGGCACATGTACACAACACATCTTGCTTGTTCATACTATTCCACTCCCTTCCTTTCTTCTCTCGCTAAAGACTTTTTAAGGCAAAAAAAATCCCACTACAAAGAAACAATTGTAAGTGTATCATATGGTCTTTCTATGAGCAAAAGTGCACTCCAGCTGATATTACATCATACCTCCAACATTTTTGGCTAAATTTTATTGAAACATAAATCAACCATAAAAAATGAATAAAGCTGTTTTCAGATATTCAACTACTTATGAAGTTCACTGTGGACCTAACATTTATGAAAGAATTTTGAATGTAAATTTATAAAAAATGCAAATCATATAAGAAAAAGATATATTAGAAATATTGTTTAGGTTGTCTACAGAATGGGAAAACATTTGCCATTTATTCCTTAGACAAAGAACTAATATACAGAATACATAAAGAACTCAAACAAATTAGACACCACCAAATTTTAAGACCCAATCAAAAATGGGCATTTGAAATGAATATACACTTCTCAGATGAAAAAAATACAAATGGCCAACAAATACTGTACATAAAAACATGTTCAATATTCTGGCCATTTGGGAAATGCAAATTAAAATGACACTGAGATTTCACCTCACTACAGAATGAATGGCTATCATCAAGAAATTAAGCAATAGCAAATTCTGGCATGGGTGTAGGGAAAAATGTACCCTTCTCTATTATTGTTGAGAAGGTAAATTGATACAATCACTGTAGAAATCAATATGGATATTCTTCAGAAAACTAAAAAAAGAAATTCCATTTGACTCAGCTGTTACCCTTCTATGTAACTTCCCGAAAGAGTTAAATACATCATCCCACAGTGATGTATGCATACTCATGTTTCCAGAAGCACAATTTCTAATAGCTAAATCTTGGAAATAGCCTACATATCCATCAACAGATGAATGGATAAAGAAAATATGATATTTATACACAGTAGACTACTACTCTGCCATAAAGAAAAACTTAAATCATTTGTAGGAAAATGGATCCACCTTCAGATCATAATGTTAAGTGAAATAAATCATACACACAAACATAAATATAGCAGTTTCTCTCATAAACTCAAGAGATAAAGTGTGAAATAAAAAACAGATGTGTGTGTGTGAGAGAGAGAGAGAGAGAGAGACAGAGACAGAGGGAGAGAGAGACAGAGATTATAATTCAGCATGGACAATATATCTGAAAGTGTACCTTGATTTAGTATAATTGTCTTATGTATTTTATATTTTTTGCCTATTAGTCTGGTTGTTAATCTGTTTATATGATAATTAACTGTATGAGAATTTATAAGTAAATCTGATGGTGGCAAAATAAAAGAGGAGGATGGAGGCAAAGGGAAAAACGAACTGAGATGTGTTGTAAATATGTACCAATTTCCTACAATGAATGTAATCATTATGTAGTGAAAACATGTACAAATAATCACTGGTCATCCAAGAGATGCAGATGAAAACAACACTGAGATTCCACCTCAAGCCACAAAGAATGGCTGCTATCAAGAAATCAACCAATAACAAACGCTGGCGGGGTGTGGGGAGAAAAAACCCTTCTCCATTGTTGGTGGGAGTGCAGACTGGTGCAACCACTGTGGAAATCAGTATGGAGATACCTCAAAGAACTAGGATTAGCGGTCCCATTTGACCCAGCTATTCCACTGCTGGGTATCTTCCCATAAGAATTAAAAGAATAATACCACAGCGATATATGTGCACCCATGTTTACAGTGGCACAGTTTGTAATAGCTAAAGCTTGGGAACAGCCCAAGTGCCCATCAACTGGAAACTGGATAAAGAAGATGTGGGTTTTTTTTTTTTATAAAATGTAGTACTACTCAGTCATAAAGAACGAGAAACTAGAGACATTTATAGCAAAATGGATGCATATCGAGGCCATCCTCTTAAGTGAAATAAATAGGACACACATATGTAAATACCGAACAGTTTCTCTAGTGTGAGAAACTGAAAGTGTAAATAAGAGTTAAAATGATTAAAATGAAAAATTGATAATTTGAAATAGGAAGAAAAGGTCCAAAAGTGTAGGGGTGGTGAGAGGGGAAGGGGAAAGGAAAGAAGCGAAAGGAAATATTATGAGAAAAGAAAAAAATGGAAACAAAGTCTATGTAAATAGGGAAGGGTGGAGGGGGTGAAGGGAGCACAGGTAATGGGGAAAAAATAAGAACCAAGATACCTCATGTACAGGTATAAGCACCCAATGATAAATGTAAATGAATTGTATACCTAAAATGTACCAATAAAAGAATTTAAGCAAAAAATAAAACAAGTACAAATAAAAATTTAAAAAATTTTAAAAAGATGAATCATTCGCATAGATTGGTGTATTCAGTATTTTTAAGCTGTCATTCTCCATAAACACATCTGTATATGTAACGAAAGGTCACTTATTATGGCAGCACTCACAGTGGGATAGAGCCACTTTGTTGCATGACTTTTGGGCCAGTGTCTGGGGGCCAGCTGGCTTTGTGGCAAATTGACCAGGGGACTAAGCCCATGTCCTGGATTACTATCTAGTTGTGCTTGGTCATGCACAAGTGCTGCAGTTCAGCTGGCTATGTAGTGGGTTCACAGAGAGGGACATTATGGGGATCCTGTTGAGACAGTGAGACAGACTGGACTGTGCATAAGTTCTTTGTGCCGGCCAGCTGTGTGTGTGTGTGTGTGTGTGTGTGTGTGTGTGTGTGTGTCAGGGGACACCTAAATGGTTATTCGGCTAGCTATTAACACACATGGGTTCTGCAGGCCAGTGTGACCCCTCTTTTGTAGATTTCAGGATAGAAGTCTTCCTGTTATTGGTTAAATTTCTAGGTATTTTATTATGTTGGTAAAATTCGCAAGTAAAGTTATCTTGTCTTAAGTTTTTCTTGCTATGAAATTTTTAAATATTATTCTTAATTCTTTAAAATTTTCCTCATTATAGGTTCGTGTAAGTTTTCTATTTTGTCTTCCATCAGTTTGGCAACTTGTTTTTAAGAATTTTCCTATTTCATCTAAGTTATATAATTTGTTGATGTATAGTTGTGCATAGTATCACCTTATAATCACTTTACTTCTGTGAGTTTTGTCATAAGGTTTGCACTTCTATTTATGTTTTTTTGCAATAATGCTTTTCTTGTTTCTAGGTCAGGATTGCCAAATGTTTGCCAAATTTATGGATCTTTCTTTGCAAAGAATGAACTTTTGGTTTCATTGACTTTTGTTTTTCTATTGTATATTTAATTATCTTCATTCCAACCGTTATTATTTCTTTTCTATGCTAACTTTTGATTTAATTTTCTCTCTTTTTAGCTCCTTAAATTATAAAGTTGAGGTATTGATTTGAAATTTTATTTTTTATTAATGTAGGTTTCAAAGTGCTCTAAATTTTCTTTTGAAAACTACCTTTACTGTGTCCCACAAATGTTGGTATGTTGTGTTTTAATTGTAATTTATCTTCATTTCTAAATTTCTCTTATAATTTATTCATTGAAGATTGATTGCTTAAGAATAAGCTGTTATTTTGACAGGTTGGTAAATTTTTGAGTCTTATGTCCATTATTGATTTCTAGTTATATTTTGTTTTACTTGGAGGAAAAAAAACTTTGCATCATCCTAAGCCTTTAAATTTATTAAGATTTGTTTTTGTGTTCTACTGTATGTTATATCCTGGAGAATGTTCTATATGTACCTTAGGTAAATATAGATTCTGTAATTGCTTCAGAGTGGTATATACCTGTCAATTTTGTTGAGTTTGCTTATACTATTCATTTATTTCATTATTTCATTTGCATATGTGTTTTGTTCATAATTAAAAGTTGTATTGAAGTCTGCAACTATTATTATGAACTATTTGTACCTACAAATATATAAATAACTGCTTCATATAATTTATAATTCTTATTTGGTGAATAATTGTTTTTAATTGCTTTAACATTTTATTGACACCCTTTTTGAATACATACCTTCTTCTTTTTCTTGTAACAATTTTTGGCTTAAAATTTGTCTGATATTAGTAAACCACCTAAGCTCACTTTTGGTAATTCTTTATTGAATATATTTTTCAATCTATCTCAGTCCATTCAAGTAGCTAAAGCAAAGTATCATAGGCTGGATAGCATATAAACAACAAAAATTTATTTCTCATCCCTAGGAAGGCTAACTCCATGATCAAGGCACCAACACTAGGTATCTGGTTATTACCCGATTCTTGGTTCACAGATAGTTGTCCTCTTTGTGTAACTTCATATAACAAGAGCAGCATGGTAACTGAGATCTGTTTTATTAAGAAAATCATGAGGGACCAAATTTCATACCCTAATCAACTCCCAGGCATTCCATTTCAAAGTGCCATCACATTGGCTATTGTGTTGTAACACATGAATTTTGCAGGATCACAATCATTGAGTCTATTACACCATCCTTCCACTTCCAAACTATTTTTATGTTTGTGTTTAAATTGAGTCTCTCATATATAGATTATCATTATATTGTTTTTATCTATTCTGTGAATCTCTGCATTTTTCTGAGTTTAATCCATTTATATTTAATTATTTTATCAGAAGTATTTCTCAAATTTTATTATTTGATTTTTTTCTGCTTTAGAATATTTTCATACCTTATTGTCTTTGGGTTTTATATGATGTTTTGCAGGTATTGTTTTGAATCCCTTCTTATTTCCTTTTGTACCTATTTTAGATGTTTTCTTAGTGATTACCATGGAGATTATGTCTTGAATAGTAAATTTACAACTTTATTTAAAATGATACTAGTTTACCTCTCTTAGTCTATAAAACTTCTACCCTTCTATAGATATATCACTGCCTTTATGTTGTTCATTTTACACCTTTACGCATTGTGTTCCCAACAACACAGGTGTATCACTGTATTTAAACAATTTGTCTTTTAAATCATAGAGGAAACAAAAAGCAGTGTTACAAACCAAAATTGCAAATACACTGCACTGTATAATGGCACATAAAGTTTATTTTCCTGAAGAGCTTTAGTATTTCATATATCTTGAAATAATTTTAAGAACCCTATCTTTTGAACTTCAAAGGACACAGAATTTGTTATAAAGATCCACTGACAACAAACTTCCTAGTATTTATTTATATAGGAATGTCTTCTTTTCTTTATTTTCATGATTAATTTTCCAGATATAGAATAGTTACGAGTGTTTCCAGCCTTTTAAACATTTCAGACTATTGCCTGCTTCCATTTTTTCCACATATAAATGGGCTACTTACCTCATTGAAGATCTCTTGTGTTTGATGAATCATTTCTTGCTTCTTTCAAGAATGACTTCTTGTCTTCCAATGGTTTTACATAGATATTTTATTGTAAATGTCTTTAAGTTTATCCTACTTTGAGTTTCCTGAGATTTTTGATGTGTGTATTCATGTATTTCATAAGAATTTGGAATTTTTCAACCATTATTTCTTCATATCATTTTCTGCCACTTTTTCTTCTCCCGTAGAACACACATGTATGTATCCATTTGGTGTCGTTCCACAGTTCTCTCAGATAATCTGAAATGTTCTTCATTTTTTATCCTATTCCTCCAGCTGGCTAATTTCAACCTCTTCATTTCCTTGTCAAATTGTCTTTTGTGGTCGTCTAGTGCATTCTTCACTACAGTTTTTGTGATTTTTTAAAACTATGTATATATATATATATATATTTAGTTTCCATTTATTATTTTATTTATATTCTCATTTTGTTCATGTAGCATTGTTCTGCTTTCCCTTAGATCTTTCTGCAAACTATATTTAGCTCTTTATGAATATAAAGACAGTTGATTTGTTTTCCAGAAAGTTTAATGTCCAGAGTGCATCCAGGATGATTTCTGTCCATGTGTCTTATAATATTTTGAATAGGATATACTTTCCCATTTATTTGTATGCTAGGAGAATTTTTTGTTGAAAACTAAATATTTACATGACACAGTGTGGTAACTCTAGAATTTTTTGTAACCAAACTCCACAACTTAGTGTTAAACAATTTTTGAAGGCCATATTCATTTCATTTGTTAAACTCTTTCAAATTATTTTTCAAAGGTTGTTAATGCTTGTCATGTGCTGTCACTGAAATACCTCTTTATTTATCTGAATTTAGGCAATGTTTAGACAGAGATTTCTTTGAACTTCAGAAGCTTTAAAAATAAAAAGTACAATATCTCTCTCAGTCTTTGTGATCTGGCTATATGTTGAAGAAACACTTTAAATATAGTTAAGCAATTTAAAATTGTGCCTTAGCTTTCATTTTCCTCTTACACTCAATCTAGAGATCAACCCAAGGTAAAAGTGTGAGAATCTTCTCTGGTTTTTTATGACCATGCCGTATTCCCTAGCCATGTGTGTGGTTTTGGTAATTCCCCAATATATACAGGTACATTGGAATGACCAAATTTCTGATGAAATTATCACCTCATCTTATTTATCCAGACTTTCAAATAATGATAGTATGTCTCAACTAAAATTTTACTTGTGGACCCTGCAGTATTTTCATTTGCTTAAAATGCTTTTGAGCAGTGCTTAATACCTCTCTAATCTGAGTGAGTGCTTAGCTGGGTAAAACAGAGATGCCCACTTTGCATCAGTCCTTCATGTAACCTCTGGTCATGTGAGCAAAGTGAAACAAAAATAATTCACAAAAAAATTTGCGTTGCTCCTCCAGAACCAGATATCAGGCTCATACACTAGTAAAACAAATGTAACTTCTCTCCATGTACTTCTAGATCACCATCAAACTTTAAAAAGGTGGAGTAAGATCAAATAAAAGTACTACAAGGCTGACTTTCCACTTTTAGGTTGCCCTTCCCTTGATTCAGTGTTTTTGTGGTTGCTAAAAACCTTTAACAGCTTTCTACAGTTTTGATACTTTTTGATGTTCCCATGGAAGGATGGGGAACTTAGAAATCTCGTTGTTACAATTTGGTGACATCAAGTGTGTATTTTCATTTTATTCTGTTATTAATATCCATGTGCAGGAGATTGAGTCTTGACCCATTTATATCACCATGTACTAAACTGAAATCAAGATGGTTAAGAATCTAAATGTTAAAACAGAAACACTTAATCTCCTGGAAGATAAACTCTTGAAAGTAATACTCTTGAAGACATAGCTATAGGCAAGAACTTTTTTGAATAGAACCCCAATGGCACAAGAAATAATACCAAAAAAATCAACAAATTGAATCTTTTTAAATTAAAAAGCTTCTGCCCAGCAAAAGAAACAACTAACAGAGTAAAGAGACAACCTTCAGAAAGAGAACAATTTTTGCCAGCTACTCCTCAGAGGACTAACATCTAGAATAAAGAACACAAAAAAATTACATTCCCCAAAATAAATGACACAATCAGAAATGGGGAGCTGAAATGAATAGACATTGCTCAGCAGAAGCATAAATGGCTAATTAATCCACTTTAAAAATGTTCAATATTGCTGTGCACAAGAGAAATTCAAATAAAAACTACTTTTTCCATCTTACTCCAGAAAGAACGGTTATTATCAAAAAATCTAGGACCAAGGATGTAGCTCAGTGGTGCCACACCTGCCTGGCAAGCACAAGGTCCTGAGTTCAATCCGTGGTAACAGAACAAAAAAAATTTAATGATCACAAATGCTACGGAGAATGTGGGGGAAATGGAACTCTTCTACACTGTTGGTGGAAAAGTAAACTAGTACAATCTCTGTGGAAATCTGTGTGGAGATTCCTCAAGAAACTAAAAATAGATATTCCATTTGACCCAGCTTTCTCCCTTCTTGGTATCTTACCAAAATAATTAAAGTTATTATATTACAAAGATACAGGCATATCCATGTTTTATAGCAGTACAATTTATAAAAGCTAGATCTTGAAAACATCATGTGTCCAGCAACAAATGAATAGATAAGGAAAATGTGATATATATACACAGTAGAACACTACTCTACCCTAAAGAAGGATAAATTTGAGGAATTTGTACATCCCTGGATGCAACTTGGGAACATAACATAAAGTGAACTAAGTCTGCTTTGCAAACTTAAATATCACATGGTATTTCTTATATGAGAATCTCAAAGTATATATGGGCAAATGAGAAGCAAAATGGAAGATAGATAAATAGCAAGTGAGGAGAGGTTCAGATATTTCCCCAAATTACCAAATCCATTGTTTCAAAAATACTTTAACATATGTGCTCATTTGTTTTATATAGTCTACTAGTTTCTCAGTTCATTGAAAGGCAGATTTATTTGCTACTATCTGCTTGTTTTTTCTTTGTAAGTGAGAATCTTTTCTGTTGTACTTTGAATAACTACTTTGAAGATGATACACAGTGTACTAACTATTGTTATTCTCTTATTATTTTGTTATGGAACTTTATTTTTTCATAAAATAAAAATTAATTTTTTTCTGTTTCTCATTTTGTTCTTAAAATGATTTCACATGCAAATATGTAACTTTGTACAAATTTTAAAAATTAATGAACAGTATCAGTAATTCAGAGGATTTTACAATGACTCAAATATGAAAAAACAAGGGCATATTCTCAATCTGTAATTCAGATTAAGAAGTACCTGAGGTTGTTTGGAGGATATAGTTATGGGGTCGTATTTTACATGTTATCTTCCATTGGGGTTTATATGGAAATTTTTGGCAGGCAATTATAGAGGTTGACTGGTAGCTCAAGATAGATTTTTAAGGCTGGAGACAAAATTGGTGATTTAAGACTATTTAATTATCAATACATTCTGGAGAGTGGGAGTCACATGTATGGAAAGAGGACTTTAGAGTGGATGGAGAATAGAAGAAGTAAAGAATAAAAAAATTTATGAAGAAATATTATAAATTTACATTTCTAAAAGTTTATTAGAAATAGAAATATTTAAGATGGATACCAGTTATATCCAAGGAATTCTTTGGAACTGCTAAGGAGACCTTGCTTGCATTACAATAAGAAGCATCACCTTTAGAAGATTTTGGTTTTTCATCTCTCAGATTATACAGTTCTTAAAATTTCCAATCAATAAACTTCTACTTAAAAGTAACTAAAATTAATTTTCCATTATTCCTTTTTTATTTTATTTCTTTACAGAATTAGTTTTTATATAATCCAGTATGTTCATTTCCTTTTTACTTATGCTTTTTTCCAATCCCTGTCTCAGGTCTTCTTGCTGTAAAATATTATTCCTAGTTATTGTCTCTATTCTCCTTATAATTTTCTCTAAGCTAGCTCAGAATTCATTTATATCTTTAATTGAGATTGTAGGATATCATCATCTTGTTTATCCAACCACATATTCATTTTTTCCTCAGTCTGAACATCTTACAGTATGCAGGAAATTTGCCACCAGTGGTTTAAGTTTCTTGTGTAAATCAGAGAAGTAGTGCTTTTATTCATTATTGGGCTATCTGCCTAAAACCCATTATCTTTCTTCTTTTTTCTCCCCATCTATGTGCACTGTAAAATTATGGTTACAATTGAACCATATTCATGAAGCAATTTCATTACCGCACCATCTCAACTTAAACTTAGTTTTTTCTCAATTTCTTACTTTAACCACAAATTCTCACCTTCAAACAGATATTGCCTCATTTTTTTATTTAATCACTGTATATATGCATTGTCTCAATAAAAGTTTGTAATTTATGATTCCTTTGGGGCAAGAATCATTTTGAAAATTTTTATAATTGTTTAATTTTATAATTCTCTTATCCCATCATGAAGTGTTTACCAAATTTGTTGTTAAAAACAAAATTTTTACTTTAAGAAAAAATTTGTAGATACATTGGCTGTTTTAAAGTAGAAATTATTCTCTGAGCTCTAAAATTTTTCTGACATTTTAATTTGGTAATTTTTTCTCCTAACTTAATAATAAAATCAAGTCCCTTCTCCTTAATGAAAACCACTCAAGTTCAAGATGATCTTTCTAGCTTCCTAGTTTGTAATAAAAAGTATAGGATCAATAATTGGAATATATTTCCCAGTGTGCATTCAAGTTCTTTAATGATAATTGCAGTATAGGTCTTTAAATTGAATTGGGGAAATGTGAAATGCCTTTTCTTATTTCGATGATGAAGAGTTGAGGCCCAGTAATTTTTCATGACACAGTTAACATAAAAAATGTATAAAGTGATAACTTTAGGATTAGAACCCAGACCTATTTTGCTCCAAAACGCCAGCACTTTCAATTATTTCCTAACTAATCAGTTTGCTTAGGTGTTTTGTTTGTTGGTTGGTTAATAAACTTCTTTTAAACATGTAATGTAGCAGTCATTATGCTTTATGCTGTAGTAACAGTTCAAAATAAATGATTCTCACCGTCACTTGCTCATAGTCTAATGCAGGAATTAAACAGATTCACAGGCACAAGTTTTACTTAAAACCTGAATGTGTATTGAAGGTTAAAAAGCAGAGATGAGGAATATACTGTGAACTGTGAGTGAACTGCATATAAAAATTAGTGACCTAAGTTGCCCACTGAAATAGTAGTATTCCGCTAAGAGGGACTTGATGTTACTCAGTGCACCTTGAGAATCTGGAAGTACACAAGTCAGCCTCATGGAAGAAATATGCTTATTTTATCCTGAGATTCCTTTGGGACGTGCAATGTGCTTTCTTGGTGAAATGAAGCTCTTGCTCCACGACCAAGGTAAACTATTTATAAAAATTACTAAGTCTTCAAAGTACTTTCATATAAGTTGATATATTTGACTGTAATGTGCTTTTGTTGGTTTTTTTTCCAAATAAAAAGATGGAGATATGTTTTGTGGAGAAAAGACAAAGTCACACTCACCAACAATGTGATGGTACCATTAGGCATAATGAGGACAATTTGGGATTTGACAAGGTACTTTTAACCAACAAAGATAAATGACTGTAGGATTTAATTTGCAAATAGCTCAAGTTGTCTATGACAGTAGTTGATGACAGAGCATATAGGGCCTATTCTAGGCAATATATGTGTAATGTTTCTCCACTTCTCTGGTATACAAAATGGTGTATTTTAAGGAGATATCCCTATAAATTCTTTTCCTCATGGGCCATATTCTTGCAATGTCTTTTTGTCAGGACTCTGTGAGAGGAACAGGATGAATGTGTACTCTTGCACATAATGAATATGCCTATTCTATCAGTCCTGTGTTTCATAGATCCTGGTATTCATTCAACAATAACTCATTCATGGTTCATTCATTGTTAGTACTTTTATGTAGAGGAACAAATTAGGCACTTATAATGCAAAATTATGTAAGACATGGGCCATAATTTTAAGGAAATTACTATTTAGAAATAGAAAATCATATTTGTATATTTCTCTTCTTCTACAAGTTTTGGTTTTAGATTATTCTTGATTTTCTAGGACCTTTAGGTGCATCATTAGGTTATTTATTTGGAAAAACTCTATTTATCTAATGTATGTAGTGATAACTGTGAGATTCCATCTTAGAACTCCTTTCATTGTGTCCCAATGTTTTGGTAGTTAATTGTGCTACCATTTTCATTTGATTCTAGAAACTTCAACTTCATCCCTGCTTTCTTTGTTTTATTTAATGTCTGTGTGTTTGCATAGTTTCCGTGTTTTCTCTTACTACTGATTTCTACTCTCATTTCTATGTGTTCTGATAGGATGCAAGATATTATTTTATTATTTGTATTTATCTAAGTATGGTTCATTGTTATTGTTGAGGAAGTTCTGGGTGCTGTTAACAAAAATGTATATGCAGTTATTATTGGATAAATTAGTCTGTAGATAGCTATTAAATTCACTTGTTTGATGGTGTTGTTCAACTCTAATATTTCTGTGTGATGCCCTGCTTGGATTTAGAATCTGGTTGCATGGAGTATCATATTCCATTCTTTTATTTTCAATCTATGTGGTTCTTTGTAAATGAAGTTTGTCTCTTGCAGGCAACATATTACTGAGTTTTGTTATTAAATTCAATGTGCCAGTCTGTGTATTTTCAATGAGTAATTAACACTATTTAATTTGAGTGTTAGTTTTGAAAGATATTTATGGAATCTTGTCAATACATTCTTTTTCCAGTCCTGATTCCTTTTATCCCATTGGTTAACTCTCCCATTTAGGTGGATTCTTTTCTTTGGGCTCTTTGATGATTTTGTCCCAACACTATGGAGGATGTCTGAATATTTTCAGCAGTGCCGGTGGTCATGAACTTCTACAGATTCTCATGAAAAGACATGTTTTTGCGTGTCAAATTTGAAGGACAATTTTGTAGAATAGTGTAGCTTGGATTAGGATTTGTTTTTGTTTATGGCTTAATAACTATGTCCCTACTTCTGCTGACCTTGAAGGTTTCTATTGAGAAACCTGCTGCTATTCTCAGAGGCTTGCTATGATAAGTTATTGATGCTTTTTTTCTAACAGCTTTTAATATTTTCTTTTTCTGCTGAACTTTGGGGATTTTGACTATGATGTGTTGTGAAGAGGTTCTTTTTGGTTGTGGCAATATGGAATTTTTTATGTCTTATTTAATTGGAAATTAAATGCTTTCCATAAATATGGAAATTTTGTGCTATGATTTTGATGAATAAATTTTGTATACCTTCGGTGTAGTCTTCTAACCTATCCTTACATCTTATTACTTGTTGCTTGATTTTTTGTATGTAATCCAGCTACTGTTGTAACCAGCTTTTATTGTTTGTTAGTGCATCAGTCTGTACATGATCAACCACATCAATCTTGTCTTCAAGTCCTGACAGTTTCTCCTTAGATTGGTCATTCTTGGTGCTCATAGTTCCAATTGAATTTTTAATATCCAAGATTTCATCTTGATTTATTTTCATAGTCTCTAATTTCTCTTACATAGTTTTAAAAAAATTTAATCTACTTTTTATTTCTTTTAAAGCTCATTGAACATTGTATTAATTAAAGGCTTGATGTATTTATGCACATCCTTCCTGGGCTTACTGAAAGTTGTATGCATTTGCTTATTTCTGCTCTGATCTATTCAAACATTTTAACCATTTGATTTTTGAATTCTTTATTTTAAACTTACTCCACTTCAGTGCTTGTGATACCAGCTTTGAGAGTTAAGAGGCTTCGAAGGCATGTTGTTGCCTTTTTTATTCCTCATGCTTCTATTCTTTTGTCCTGAGGGCTGAAGATTAGTTAGGGTATAAAACTCTGTTACTAATGTCAGATATCTTTCCTTAGTGTATGCGAGATATATGTGCAGTAAAAGTAGCATGAGTAAAACAGATAAACTGTACCATAGTGCTAAGATATTTCACTGTCCAAAAAGTAAAGTATAATTTTATAACAGATTTAAATAAGGTAGTGATGAATTTTCTAATCTCTGGGGTATCAAAATATGTAGGAAAAGAGTATATAACTGGCAAGCTAATGAACAGTAGAATAAAATAATGATTAAAATTGTTCCATTATTAAAAAACCAACAGATAATAAACTAGTCCAAATACAGTAATAATATATTATATACATATATTGAAATTTCAAATACAAAATATTGTCAGAGTAAATTAAACATTGTGCACAAACTATATGCACCTCATCAGTCTCCCAAAGGAGTCATATTTTGTCACTGAGTTGGAGTGATACCTGTTTTGAATTACTCTTCAATTTCATGTATTAGATAAAATGTGTATTTAGAGATTATCACTTCCATGCACTAGATGAGACATCCCTTTAGACAAAATACCTACCTTACTGTACATGGATCAGATAAGACAAATTTGAAGGGTGGATAGTACCTTCCCATACAAAACCCTTGAACAATAGGAAATGAGAGGATCTGAGAACTTTCCTTTTCAGCACACTATTTCAAGCGGCACTTTTTCTTTCAAGTACTTAAAAATTTCCTGTATGATGATTAAACAAGATTGATGAATAGTGATCTTGATTCTTGATGACTTATTTATAAGTCATGGCTAGTATCAGAGCACACAATAGAATATTGCCTTTCATTTTTGTTTGTGGTGGTTTTCCATTTTTTCTTATGGTCACTAACCTGAGGTTAAACATAAATTGGTAAACATATATGAAATGCACAAATTCTTAGAGAACATCCAATCTAGAAAAATACGCATGGGAATAAAAAGATGTTCTTAAGAGTCATGCACCTAATAAAAATTGGTTTTAAGTATTAAAATGAATTAACCCAATAGAATTTTATTTGTGAATTTTATTAAACATTGTGCACAAACTACGCGCACCTCATTAGTCTCCAATAGCATCATTTTCTGTCTCTGAGTTGGAGTGCTGAAAGAAAATTTATACTTTACAAACTACTACAAAGAAAAGAAAAAGAATATAATCCATCTCATTTTAGGAGGCCAGATCAGCTCTGTTAGTAGAATATGAAAACGACATCACAAGGAAGTAAAATTACAAATCAATTTTTCATGTGTGAGTGCAAAACAACCACCAATTATTGACAAACTAAATCTAGTATGCATGAAAAGGAAAATAATTCATAAATATTTGGATTTATTATAGGAATATACATTAATTTAACATCCAAAATTAATTTTCTTCATAAACAAAACAAAGAAAAATGTATCTCAGAAATGAATAAAAATTGAATAATAAAATCCAATGTCTATTATTTATCTAAATGTTTATCAAACTAGAAATAGCAGGAAACTGCATTAATCTGATTAAAGATATTTACAGACAAATAAATATAATATTTAATTGTGAAGTATTGGAACTTTTCTCTTCAGGTTAGAAATGCTGCAAGAATTCTCACTATGTCATCTACCTAAAACTGTTCAGGATGTCTTTCTTAGTGTGATAATATAGTGAGGAAAAGCTATGCAAAATAAAAAGAAATAGCTAATATTATTTTCCAGAAAGGATAAATATTAATTTATTCCAATTATTTAAGGTATATAAAGGAATCAAACTCATACAAGCAGTAAACATAGTAGTATTTGCCAAGGAGGAGATAGAAGTTACTATTCTTGGGAATAAAGTTTCAGATATCCAAGATGAATAGATTCTAGGTATCTGCTGTAATCTTGACTGCTAGTTGATGTTACTATATTGTGCACTTAAAATAGGATAATCTCAAGAATATCTTATCACATACTACAGCATGGCCTTGTAAATAATGTACCATTTTATTTATATATACCACATCTTCATTATCTAATCATCCACTGATAAGAGGTTTAAGTAGTTACTCTTTTGTTATAGTGAATAATGCTACAATGAACAAAGGCTCCAAATCTTTCTTTGAGCTTTTCATTTCAATTCAACTAGATGGGAAAAAAACTCAGAAGTATGATTGCTAGATCACATAGAAGTTTTATGTTTAATTATTTTAGAAAACTCCAAACTGTTTCCTGTAGTGGCTATACAATTTGCACAGCTACTAACAATGCACCTGTATTCCAAACTCCCCATATTCATATCAACACATTTTATAATGACCATCCTAACTGATGTGATGTCATATTTAATTGTGGTTTAGTTTTCATTACCTAGATAATTACTAATGTTAAGCATCATTTTGGCTAGTTGTATATCTTCTTTGGAGAAATTTCTAATTTTTGCCAATTTAAATTTTTTTTTTTTGTACCAGGGATTGAACTCACGGCCTTGCACTTGAGAGGCAGGCAGCAGAACCACTGAGTTATATCCCGGGCACGATATATATATATTTTGCCAGTTTTTAAATCAGTTTATCTGCTTTTGCTATCCAATCTTGGTAGTTCCTTATTTATTTGAGGATTAAATCCTTATCAAATACAAAGTTTGAAAATATTTTTCCTCATTCCTTAGCTTGCCTTTTCATTCTGTTAATTATTTCCTTTGCTTTTTATTTTCATGTCAAATTTTTAAACTATTTTTAACTTTGTTCCTTATATTTTTCACGCCATATAAAAAAATAATAGCCCTGACTAATGTCAAGAATTTTTATCAGTATGTTTTCTTGTGGCATGTACTTTTACAATTTCAAGTTTTACATTTAAGTCTTTTATCCATTTTGAGATAATTTTTTTTACAGAGTGTAAGAAAAGGGTCCAACTTTGTGTATGTGGGTAACGAGTTTATGTAACAACTGTTGGAAAACTATTATTACCCCATTATTTGCTCTTGGCATCTTAGTCAAATATCAGTTGATTGTATATGTGTGGGTTTGCTTCTGACCTCTTTATTCTGTTCCAATATATGTCTGTCTTTATGCCAGTACCACACAATCTTAATTACTGTAGATGTGTAATATCTTTTGAAATCAGTATGCATCATACCTTTGATTTTGTTATTCTTTCTGATGATTATTTTGGCTACTCAGGATCTTTTCGTTTTCATATATATTTTTAAGATTTTTCTACTTCTATAAAAATATATTGTAAGAATTTCATAGAATCTATATAGTGCTTTGTCTATGATGCACATTTTAACAATAAAGATTTCCAATTTGTATACATAAAATGTCTTTCCATTTAATTGAAAATCTTAAAATTCCTTTCATCAGTGTTTTATTATTTTCATTGTATAATTCACCTTAGTAATGTTTAAGCATTTATTTTAATGATATTATAAATGATATATGTGTGTATGTATACATATATATGTAGAGTAAATGATATAGATTTCTTAACTTTTCAAATAGTCGACTATCAGCATGTGGAAATATAAAGAATATTTTGTTGATTTTGTCAAGTTAACTAATTGATATACAAATGCATGCACATGTTAATGTATGCAATTTGATGAGTCTGAGCATATGCATATATATTTCTGCAAATCATGCCCACAAAATAAGAAATATATCCATCACTCTAATAGTTTCCTTGTCATTTTCATTATATTTTGCTTTGTTTTTGTAGTAATAATACCTAACATGTGCTCTACCTAAGTAATTATTCAAGTACACAATACTGAATTTGTACTTATAGGTATTATGTTGTAAAATAGCTATCTAGAATTTATCCATTGTTATTTTAAGATGCATGCATCTCACATTTCTGAAACTTTATAGTCACCAAGCAACAATTTTCCCTTTCCCACTCTCCTCAGTCCCTGGCAACTACCATTCAACTCTGTCTCTATAAGTTTGATTATTGTAGATACTGTGTATACCTGGAATAATACAATATTTGTCCTTCTATGGCTTATTTCATTCAAAATAAATTCTTTAAGGTTTATCTATGATCTTCTATAATGCAGGGATTTTTCTTTTTAAATTAAATATTATTCCATTATATATATGTAACACATTTTTCTTATTGATCCATTGATGAACATTTAGCTTATTTTCACAATTTTGTTATTTTGAATAATGCTAAAGTAAATATGGAAATGCAAACATCTCTTTGAAATCTAAACTTCTTTTGCATAAATACTGTGAAATTGGATTCCTGAGTCATATGAAAATGTCTTTATTAATTTTCTTGAGGAAATATCATACTGTTTTGCATAGTAGCTGAACTATTTTACATTTCCAGCTCCACCATTTTACATTCCCATCAACAGGATATCCAGAGCATACTGTGAATGGAATATTTTACTTATTACAATATTTTCCAAGTTCATCTGTATTAAATATGGCAGGCTTTTCCTTCTTCTTAAGGGCGAATGCATAAAGAAAATTATATTGATTTTTGCATTGTTCAAATTTACTGAGTTTACAGGATATAGGATTTTGGTAGATATTTTAATGTGTTGTACACATAAGATTATGTCATATAAAGCCAGATAATTTTTCTTCTTAAAATCTGATTTTGATGCCTTTAAATTCCCTCACTCTCTCTCTCTCTCTCTCATATTTTTTTCTGGGTGGGGCTTCCAGACATTTTATTTCAATAAAAGTAGTCAGGAGGAATCTTTCTTTTGCTCCTATTCTTAAAAGAACAAGATTTCAGATTTGCAATCTTGATTATGATGTTAACAGTGAGCTATTCTTACATGGCTTTCATTATGTTGAATTTCCTCCTATTCCTAGTGTGTTGAAAATTTTTATCATGAAAGGGTCCTGAACTCTGTCAAGTACTTTCTTTTGCATCACTTGAGATGATAATGTGAATTTTATCCTTCATTCCATTAATGTGGTGCATTGCATTAACTTATATTCATACATTGAACCATGCTTGCATCCCATGGGTGAAAGTGCATTTGGACATTGTGTATGATCCATGTTATTTGATTCAGTTTACTAATATTTTGTTGAGGATTTTGGCAGGTGTGTTTACAGTGATATTGACTTGTACGTATTTTCTCCTTGTAATATCTCTGTCCATCTTTGTTATCAGGATAATGCTATCCTCATATAATGAATGTCAATGTTCATTTCTTGTTAAACGTTTGGAGGAGTTTAAGTAGTGTTCTCATTAATTCTTCCTAAAGTATTTAACAATTAATTGCTAAAAGCATTACCCTAGGTTTTTCTTTGTTGGAAAGTTCTTGATTACTGAATCGTTCTCCTAAATAGTTGTATCTGTTAAAATGTTATATTACTTTATAATTCATTCTTGGCAGGTTATATGTTTCTAGGAATTTATCCTTTCCTTATATGCTATACAATTTATTCGTACTAGTACCTTATGAACATTTGTATTCTTGTAATCAGTTTTAAAGTTCCCTGTTTCATTTGAAAAATGTATTCATATTTTTCTTTTTTAATCTAATTGAAGATTTGTTAATTTTGCTTATCTTTTCAAAATAACAATTTTTAAAAATTTTTTCTATTGGTTTTCTATTCTGTTTCATTTCTGCCCTAAAGTTATTCTTGACTCTTCTGCAAAATTAGAGTTAGTTTTTTTCCTCTTTTTCTATTTCTTTGTTATGTATAGTCAAGTTCTTTAGGATCTTTTTCCATTTTTAATGTAACTGTTTATCCTTATAAATTTCCCTCTAAGATCTGTTATGCTACATCTCAAAAATTTTGTAAGGTGAGTCTCCATTTTTATTTGTCTAAAATATTTGTTTTAACAACATAAAGCATGTTAATATCATTACCTGTCATTTACTTCTGAAGAAGTACAGTATTCTTGGGTGGTAGGTCTTTTTTCTACCTGTATTTTGAGTATCTAATCCTACTGACCACTGGTTTCCAAGATTTCTGCTGAAAAATCTACTGATAATCTGATAGAGGTGTACTTCCATACTAAAATTCATTTGACTCCTGTAATTTTCAGAATTCTCTGTTTATGACCATGGACTGATGATTATTATGTGTCTCTATGAACTTATGTGAGTTCATATTATTTTGTGTCTGTTGAAGATCTTAGAGGTGGATGTTCATTTATTTCTCTAAATTTTGGAAGTCTTTAGCCATTATTTGAAGAAAATTTCTACCATGTTCTCCCATCTCTTTATGGCATTATATAATGCATATTGTGGTATTTCTATTGATAGTCCCTATATCCCTTAAATTTTTTTCACTCTTTTTCACATTTTTATTTTGTTTCTGTGACTGATAATGTTCAGTGAAATTTCTTTTGATTCATTGATCCTCTTTTATTGTTTAGTCTGCTGGTAAACCTTCGAGTGCATTTTCCAAATAATTCTCATATTCTTCAGATCCAAGATTTTTATTTGATACTTTTTAATATTTACTATCTTACTGTTGAATGTTTTACATTGTTCATTCATTGTTTCCTTACCTCACTGATAATCTTCATGAAAGTTATTTTGAAATATCTTTAAGTCTCATCATACCTGTGTTTCATAATATTCAGTTTCTAATGATTTCCTTGGCTTTTTTTTTTAAAAACAGGCACACTTGCACACTTCCCTGTTCCTTCATTTTCCTCAACTCTTTGTCTTGGTATCTGTGCAACTGAGAAAAACTCTGTCTTCACGAACTAGACTTATACAGAAGGTCCTCACCAAGCAGCCTTGTACAATATTCTTGGGGCCTCTCAAACTTTTGTGCTAGTCCAACCTGACATTTTTGTTTTGAGCAGTCCCTCAGTATGTAACTCATGCCAAGTCCCATCAACACATCAGGGTAAGTCAATGAAGTCTGTACCTTATGCAAGTCTTTGAAATATTTGATATTTGAAGGCTTTGTCCAACTGGTTCACTCTCAGAGAAGTTGCAGTCTGGGATTTCTTGTCTTTTCTCTGTGTTCTGAGCTGAGAAACTAGTGGTCTGCTACATAAAAATGTTGTCTTTCTTCTCACTGGCCTTCAGACATCTAGTACATTCAAGGTCTTGTAAGTACACTGAGAAACCAAGAGAAAAGCCATTATTTTGAAAAATCTTAGAAAAAGTTAGGGCACTGGGCCTATGGCTCAACTGTTCTTCCTCAGGAGAAAACTGGGAAATGATTTTATGTATGTATGTACGAATGAATATATGTATGTATGTTTACTTTATTCAAAGCTAGAGGGAGAGCCTATAGCTATAAACTTCCCAAATCTTCAACTTTCTTTTCACTGGCCTTTAAATGATTACATTATGCTGGGTCTTTTTAGCACTCTGAAATAAGCAAACATGAAGACAATCATTTGAACAGTTCCTGAAAAGTTTCAGTATTGCACATTTAGCTCATATATTTTCCTCCCAAAGAGAAGTTGGGAAGCAGAACATTTTCCTCCTGATATTGTGGTACTTTGTCAAGTATAAGTATGTTTAGAGTATCTCAAATTTCTCTACCAGATTTGATGTAGTTAGGTTCTCACTTACCCATGATATAGTAGCCTCTCAACCAATTTCTGGATTTTGTACAAAGGAAATTTTTCTATAGATTATGTTTACTTGGTGTATTTATGTGCAGAAACATGATCCAAGGGTTCCTTTTCTAGTGTTTGATTGATATTTTTTATCTTCAATTGTAATTTTATCTGACAAAAACAACAGCTAATATTAAAAGAGCACATATAAATATTGTTTTTTATAATGGCATCAAAAATAACAAATGACTAAGAATAAGTCTACTCAAAATTAGAAATATGTCAACACAGAAAATTTGTGAGGAACTTGGCTGAGGGGTGAATTATTAAACTGCGGGACAAAAACACATAGGCTCTGAGGAGTGAATGGATAAACAACAAGAAGTCTAGATTAGAGAAGCACATTGTGTCTGTCCATTGTCCTTCCCCTTTCTCCAAGAAAACTTCCTAGCCTTGACACAGTTTCTTGCCCAAACTGCTTTTCTACTTTTTTTCTCTCTTACACTGATATTCTAAATAAAAGCCAGAGAACTCTTGGCTTTGGTGCTACTCCTAGGATTTTCCCTAAGGCTAGTTGCTCTCAGAGGAGATAGGGTTAGGACCAAGTCTCATCTCTGAGTAATCTTTCATTCTCTATGCAGGCATGTTTATACACTGTGATAAAAACTCTAAAATATAATTGTGAAATAGGAGTTAGAAGTTCTGGTGTGATACTGTACAGTATGGTGACTATAGATAGATCTTGTATACTGCATATCTCAGAAAGCTAGAGGAAAAGGTTTTGAATATTTTGGCCATAAAGAAATGAGGAATGTTTGAGGGGATAGATATATGTAACCTGATTATGCACTGGGTAGATGTATTGAAACACCACATAAAATCCACTAATATGTGCAACATTTATGTTTATATATATCAATTTAAAATAAACTCAATCAAAAGAGAAGATTTTAAAACAAATAAAGGTGGAAGGGTAATTCATATTTCTGGGTTTGATGACTCAATATGGGCAAGATGATCATTCTGCCAGAATTCATTTGTATCTTCATTGTTTTCCTAATAAAATCTGCAACAAGTTTCTGGTCCAAATTGACCCTTTTATTCAAAATTATTTAGAAAAATGAAAAAGATCAAAAATAATCAAGATGAACATAAAGAAGAGTAAAGTTGGAATGATCACATTACCAGGTATTAAAGTTCTAGTTTATAAACTTATAGTATATTAGACACTGTGATCTTAGCACTAGAATATCAGATAGACAAAAGTAATAGAGAAAAGAACCAAACCTTCACACATAATAGATGTTCTTTAAAACAAATGATGACAGATTAATTGAGCAACAACTTTAAAAAAATGAAATGATGTTTATATCATATTGTATACAAAATAAATTACTGGTAAATTAAAAATCTAGAATTTTAAAGTAAGATATTCATATTTTAATTCATTTTTTTAAAAAAAATTTTCCTGCCTTTAGGTATAGAAGATTTCATTAAAAAGGCACAAATATGTATAAAATAGACAAAAACTTGATAAATTTATCATAAAATTAAAGACATTAATCAAAATATATCATGTAGGAAAATTTAGCACGTGAAATAGAAGACATTTCCAATTCACATAATCAACAAAAAATACATGTCTAGAATATTAAAAGAACAATAAACCATTATGAAAAATCCAAACTCAACAAAAAAAATGAGCAAAAGACTTGGGTAAAAGATTTTAAATATGAAAAGGTACTTAATTTTATAATCAAAGATATTTAATGTAATAAAGATATACTAGAAATCTTACAACAGAATGGCTGAAATTAAAATGTCTGACAACATGAAGTGTTTATAATGAGGCAGATAAACTAAAACTCTTCTATCATACTTTATGAATAAAACTTGCTTTCACATTGTAAAACTCATAATGTACTAAATTTTAACTATACTCATCCTAAATTCTAAAAATTGCCCTCTTAAATACATACAAAATTTAATTGTGCATATATGTGTAAAAGTATAGTAGTGGAAGAGTGTATGCAGAAATGATTTTGTGATGTTTCTAAATTGGAAGCACCACAAATGGCAATAGTGGAATGTGAAAATTGTGACATGCTCACCTTATTGTGGGATACTATGCCTCATCAAAAGTTAAAGTCATGCCACATTGAACATGATAGATTCTAAATCATTATATATAGTGACAGAAAGCAAATATACAAAGTAAATATTATCCATTTGAGTTATAGAAAGGTCAAAAATAAACAAAACAAATTATCAATTATTCATTTTAATCATTTTAATCCTTATTTACACTTTCAGTTTCTCACACTAGAGATACTATTTGGTATTTACAAAAGGGGTAGGGGAGGTGGGAGTGGAAGGGAAAAGAAAAGAAGGGAAAGAAAAAATTAAGAGAAAAGAAAAAAATGGAAACAAATTCTATGTAAATATGGAAGGCAGGAGGGGGGAAGGGCACACAGGTAATGGGTTAAGAATAAGAAGAACCAAGATACATTATGTACAGGAACAAGCACCCAATGATAAATGTAAATGTATTGTATACCTAAAATGTACAAATAAAAGAATTTAAGCAAAAAAAGTAGACAAAACAAACTATTAAATGTAACAATTTAAACTGCCATTTATTTTGGGAAAAGAGGCAGGGAGCAGTGACTGGAAGAGGGTATAATGCCAGCTTCTGAGTTGTTGTTATTGCTCTGTTATATGAAGGTGTAAAGTCATCCTGTGAGATGGGTAATTTTTCTCTGTATATGTTATCCATTAATATAAAAATCAATAAATTTTCAAGAAGGTTATAATTGGCCAAACTTTTCTTAAACATCAACCTCAATCCTGTCATCTGAGTCCATTTTTGGCATTATTTAATGAAGCTTTTGGGGAAGATAATGTATGTAGGGCATTGAGTGAGAGGAAATGATAAAAAGCTGATAGGAGTCATACAAGTAACCTGAGAAGTGTTAGTTTTGGTACAAATAAGGATCAAAAATGTTAACACGGAGGCAGAGGAACAGAGACCTGTCCAGTGCCAAGGAGGATAGTCTTTTGGCCTGCTATACCACTGCCCCCAGTGCAGAGGAGCAGAGCCCCATAAAGTACCAAGGAGGTGAGCCACACGGGAACAAGCAGTACACCACCACCACCATATTGAAATGAGAAGACATGTAAACAAGTCTCAAGACCAGACTTTCAGATCACCTAAAGCAACCCCAAAGGGAAAAGAGATGGAACAATCTGATACTGAACAACCTGGACTCCCTGAACTGGCGACAAAAGAGGATCTGGAAAAAATGAAATCAGGAATAATTTCTGAGATAACAGCAGAGATTGTGCCCATAGTGCAAGACATGATTAATAAATCTAGAGAGGACACAGATGAAAAAATAGAGGAGCTGAGGAACATGATGGGATCCCAACAAAAGAAAAAAAAGGAATCCATAAAACAGATGCAATCAAATTTGGAGGAGATGAGAAACTCCATTTAAAGTCTACAGAGCAGAATGAGCCAACATGAAGACAGAATTTCAGATATACAAGATAAGATTGCAATTAGTAAACAGGAGAAGAAAAATTTCTTTAAAATAGTAAGGGATCATGAGAAATCAATCCAGTAGCTGGTAGATGATGCAAGGAAGAATAATATAAAACTGATCAGAGTCAATGAAGAAACAGCAGACAGTACAGATGAAATAAAAAACTGTTCACAGAAGTAATGGCAGAAAACTTCCCAAGCAGGGGAAAAGAACTTGACATACAGATAAGTGAGGCATATAGGACTCCAACTAATCTCAATCAAAAAAGAATCTACATATAGGCATATAATAGTTAAGATTCCAGAAATCCAACAGAAGAACAAAATTCTACAAGCAGTTAGAGAAAAGAAACAAACTGCATACAAAGGAAAGCCCATTAGAATAACAGCAGACTTTTCAATGCAAACATTCAAGGCAAGAAGAGTTTGGAGTAATGTATTCCAAGACCAAAAGGAAAACAACCTCCAACCCAGATTGATGTAACCTGCAAAACTAGCTTTCAAAATTGATGGAGAAATAATATACCTTCATGACAAAGAGCACCTTAGGAACTTCGTGAATACCAAACAAACACTACAAAAATTTTGGAAAATATCCTAGGAAAAGACAATGAGGATCACAACCCCATGAAGCCCAGCAGAATGAATCCATCAGGAATGACAAGAAATTAAACTCAAAGTGGAGAAACCAACAAAAAGGAAAAGTCATGACAATGATAAGTGAATATGTATCATTTATAACCATCAATATTAATGGTCTCAATTCACCAGCCAAAAGAAAAAGACTGGCAGAATGGGTCAAGTAGTAAGATCCAACAATATACTGCATACAAGAAAAACACATAATTCAAAAACAAATTCATAGATTGAAAATTAAAAGGTGGAAAACAATACTCCATGTGACAGGAACACAAAGAAAAGCAGGAGTAGGTATCCTCTTTGCAGATCAAGTGGAATTCAAACCAATACTGATTAAGAGAGACAAAGAAGGATACTACATCCTTGTAAAGGGAACAATCCAAGAAGAAGAGATGACAATCATAAATATATATTAACTAAACACCAGTGCGCCCAACTATATAAAATAAATTTTTACGGACATGAAAAATCAAATAAGCACTAATATAATAATACTGGGGGAACTCAATACCCCACTGTTACAAATAAATAGATCAACTAAACAAAAATTAAGTAATGAAATACTAGGACTCAGTCAAACTCTTAAATAAATGAACTTAACAGATGTTTACAAAATGTTCCACCTCACAAAATCAGAATACACATTCTTCTCAGCTGCACATGGGTCATTCTCCAAAATAGACCACATACTCACACAAAGAACATGTTTAAGTAAGTGCAAAGGAATTGAAGTTATCCCCTGTATATTATCAGACCATAATGTGATGAAATTGGAGATCAACAGCAAAAGAAACTGCAAGAATCTAATAAACACGTGGAAATACAACAACACACTTCTGAATAACCAATGGGTCACAGAGGAAATTAAAGAGGAAATCAGACAGTTTCATCAATTAAATGACAATGACAGTACAACATACCAGAATCTATGGGACACAATGAGAGCAGTCTTAGGAGGGAAATTCACAGCAGTGAATACTCATATTAGGAAATCACAGCGAGTTCAATTAAACAGCCTGATGCTTAACCTCAAGTTTCTAAAAGAAGAACAGCAGAACAAACCCAAAGCTCATAAAGGCAGGAAATTATAATGATCAGAGCATAAGTCAATGCAATGGACACTAAGAGAATGATACAAAAATCAATTAAGCCAAGAGTTGTTTCTTGGAAAGAATAAACAGAATTGCAAATAATGACAATTTGACTTCTTCATTTCCTATCTTTATTCCTTTTATTTATTTCTCTTTTTTAATTGCCATGGCTAATATTCCCAAAGCTATATTGAATAGGAGTGTTGATAGTGGACATTCTTGCCTTGTTCCGGATTTCAGTGTGAAGGATTTCAGTTTTTGACCATTTACTATGATACTGACTGTTGGTTTTTCATAGATGGCTTTTATCAGATTGAGGTAGAGACAGTCTATTCCAATTTTCTGTAGGATTTTTATTCTTAATGTGTGTTGGATTTTGTCAAACACTTTTTCTGCAACTATTGAGATGATCATATGGTTTTTGTCCTTGGCTGTATTGATATAGTGTATTACATTGATTGATTTGCATATGTTGAACAATCCCTGCATCCCTGGGATGAATGCCACTTGGTCGGCATGTATGATCTTCTTGATGATCTTTGCATTCTATTTGCCAGTATCTCATTAAGGATTTTTGCATCTATGTTCATTAGTGAGACTGGCCTATAGTTCTCCTTTTTGGTTGGGTCTTTCTCTGCTTTGGGGATCAAGGTGATGCTTGCTTCCAGGAATGAATTCTGGAGTATTGCTTCCCTTTCAATTTCATTGAAGAGTTTAAACAGTAGTGGCAGTAGTCCCTCTCTAAATGTCTTGTAGAATTCATCGATGAAGCCATCAGGACCCAGGCTTTTCTTCATTGGTAATTTATTGAATACATTTTCAATTTCATTGATTGATATTGGGTTGTTTAGAATTTTTAGGACTTCTTCATTCAACTTTGATAATTCATACGTATCTAGGAATCTGTCCATTTCTTCTGTGTTTTCCATTTTATTGGCATATAGATTCTCAAAGTAGGTATTGATGATACTCTGAATTTCTGCTGGATCCATTGTAATTTCATTCTTTTATTCCTAATTTCATGGATTTGGGACATTTCTTTCCATTTTCTGATAAGATTGGCTAAGTGTTTGTCTATTTTGTATATTCTTTCAAAGAAGCAACTCTTGGCTTCATTGATTTTTTTTGTATCATTCTCTTACTCTCCATTGCATTGATTTCTGCTCTGATCTTTATAATTTCCTCCCTTGTATGAGCTTTGGGTTTGTCCTGCTACTGTTCTAGAAGCTTGAGGTTCAGCATCAGGTTGTTAATTTGAGTTCACTCTATTTTCCTAATATGAGTATTCACTGCTATGAATTTCCCTTGTAAGACTGCTTTCATTGTGTCCCATAGATTCTGGTATGTTGCACTGTCATTATCATTTAATTGAAGGAACTGTCTGATTTCTTCTGTAATTTCTTCTGTGACTCATTGGTTATTCACAAGTGTGTCATTCAATTTCCATGTGTTTATGAAATTCTTGAAGTTTCTTTTGCTATTGATCTCCAGTTTCATCACATTATGGTCGGATAATATGCAAGGGATAACTTAAATTCCTTTGCACTTACCTAAATATGTCCTATGAGTGAGTATGTGGTCTATTTTGGAGAATGACCCATGTACAGTTGAAAAGAATGTGTATTCTGATTTCATGGGGTGGAACACTCTGTAAACATCTATTAAGTTCATTTGTTCAAGAGTTTGATTGAGTTCTGGTATTTTGTTGCTTGTTTTTTGTCTAGATGATCTAGCTATTTGTGACAGTGGGTTATTGAGGTCCCCCACTACTATTGTATTCGTGCTTCTATGATTTTTCATATCCATTAGTATTTGTTTCATATAGTTGAGCACACTAGTGTTTGGTGCATAGATTTTTATGATTATCATCTCATCTTCTCATATTGTTCCCTTTACAAGGATGGAGTGTCCTTCTGTGTCTCTCTTAAGCAGTGTTGGTTTGAAATCCACTTGATCTGCAGAGGATAGCTACCTCTGGTTTTTTTTCAGATTGCGAACACATGGAATATTGCTTTCCACCATTTAACTTTCAGTTTATGAGTTTCTTTTTGAATTAAATGTGTTTCTTGTATACAACATATTGTTGGATTTTGCTTCTTGACCCATTCTGCCAGTCTATTTCCTTTGATTGGTGAGTTCAGACCATTAACATTGATGATTATACCTGATACATATTGACTTATCATTGTCATGTCTTTTTGTTGGATTCTCTCTCTTCGTGATTAATTTCTTGTCCTCCCCAATGGATTCATTCTGGTGAGCTTGCTGGGGTTGTGATCCTCATTTTCTTTTCCTAGAATATTGTCTAAAATTTTTTGGAGTGCTTGTTTGGTATTCATGAATTTCCTAAGATGCTCTTTGTCATGAAAGTATTTTATTTCTCCATCAATTTTGAAAGATAATTTTGCAAGGTACACCAATCTGAGTTGGAGCCTGTTTTCATTTAGGGCTTGGAATACATCACTCCAAGCTCTTCTTGCCTTGAAGGTTTGCATTGAGAAGTCTGCTGTGATTCTGATTGGCTTTCCTTTGTATATGCTTTCTTTTCTCTAACTGCTTATAGAATTTTGTTCTTCTGTTGGGTGTCCAGGATCTTAACAATTATATGCCTATGTGTAGATTTTTTTTTGATTAAGGCTAGTTGGAGTCCTATATGCCTCACTTATCTGTGTATCAAGTTCTTTTCCCTGGGGAAGTTTTCTGCCATTACATCTGTGAACAGTTTTTTTTATGTCATCTGCACTCTCTCCTGTTTCTTCATTGACTCCAGTCAGGGTTATGTTATTCTTCTTTTCATTGTCTAACAGATGCTGGATTGATTTCTCATGATCCTTTATAATTTTGCAGCAATTATTCTTTTCCTGGTCACTAATTGCAATCTTATCTTCTATAACTGAAATCCTGTCATCACATTGGCTCATTCTGCTGCATAGACTTTGAATGAAGTTTAATCTCCTGGAAATCTGTTTGCATCTGTTTTATGGATTCCATTTGTTTCTTATGTTGGGATTCCATCATGTTCCACAGCTCCTCTATTTTTTTTTTAATCTGTGTTCTCTGTAGATTTATTAATCATATCTTGCACTATGGGCACAATCTCTGCTGTTATCTGAGAAATTATTTCTGATTTCATTTTTTCCAGATCCTTTTTTGTTATTAATTCAGGGAGTCCAGGTGGTTCAGTACTGGAGTGTTCCATCTTGTTTCCCTTTGAGGTTGCTGTAAATGATGTGGAAGTCTTGTTTTGAGGCTTGTTTACATGTCTTCTCATTTCAGTGGGGGAGTGCTGCTGGACCCCACCTGGCTCACCTCGTCTGTGCTGGGAGCAGTGGTACAATGGCCCAGAATCCTCCTTTCCACTGGGAGCTCTGGCACATCAACCTGGAACCCTCCTCCTCTGTGCTTGGAGCTGTTGCACATCAACCCAGAAGCCTCCTTTGTGCTGGGAGCCATGGTATGTTGGCCTGGAAGCCTCCTCTGCCCTAGGAGCTGTGGCACATCAACCCAGAAGCCTACTCCTCTGTGCTTGAAGCTGTATTATTGATGCATTGTTGTTGCTGATTTAGTTGCTCTTGCCAGTATGACATAATTGTTGTTATTAATTGGTTTTCTCTATATTCCAATATCTGGATTGCCTTTGTGTTACCAACAGTAGTCTGCTCAAAGCCAGGAATACTGGATCCTAGGCCATTTGTGCTGTATGTTCCACTCCCAGATTAAGGGAGAAGGTTGCATCATGGTACAGAGGCAATGGCCTGATATTTAACCATGGCCAAAGTGCCTCAATAAAAATCAAACCGAATATGTCTCCATACTAACAAAAAAAATCTTTTAATTGTAATTGAACTGTGAATAGCACCAAAAATATCAATAGAATCTTGAGAAGACAAGGCAACACAACACATGCAAAAACTCCAAACTCTTCCTAAGCTAATCAATGAGGTATCAAGAGGGAGGAAATTCAGAGCCCCAGATTTGAATTATTCAAGATGATAAAAGACGATATAAATGCAGACTACAAAGTACTCTCTGAGTTCAATGAAAACTAAACAGACCATGGACTTAATAAAACAAATGGCCAGCACGTTTAGAAAAGACTCTAACAAAAAACTAACTGAGCTAAACAAAATAATGTAAGACATGAGTGACCTGGTGAGCAAACAATTAGAATCCATGAAAAAATATGAAACTAAAATCCAGTAGTTTAAAAATTCATTTGAGTGTATGTACAGGCAGAGCAAGTGACAGGACAGAGTGTCAGATCTAGAAAATAGGGCTAATTTTGTGATCAATTACTCAGATACACTTTAACAATAAAAGAATATTAAAAATGGATCCAACAGATGCTAGATGAAGCAAAGATAACTAGTCTTAGTTGAAGTTAATGAAAAATCAAAAGACAACAAAAGTAGCATAAAAATTATTTACAGAAATAATTGCCAGAAAACTTTCCAAATATGGGAAAAGAATTAAACATGCAGATATGCAGAGCATATAGCATCCTGAATAGATATGATTAGAAAAGAACTTCAGTGAAAATCCCAGAAGTCCAACACAAGGACAGAATCTTAAAATTTATTAGAAAAAAGCAACAAATCTCTTATAATCACTGTATGCTTATTAAGGTTAACCTATTTGACTTATAACAGACTACTCAACACAACCTTAAAGGCCAGGAAGTCTTGGGATGAAGTGTTTCAAGCCCTGAAGGAAAATAAATTTGTACCCAGATTAACATATTCTATAAAACTCTATTTCAAAATTCAAGGATATTCTAATGAAGCCAACATTGCCAAAAAGTTGAATCCAATGAATACAACAGGCAATGTGAGCCATCAGGCAGAAGGGGACAAAAGGGACTCACCAAGAGGAAAATAATACAATGGCAGGAAGAAGTCAATAGTTTTCAGAAATAACTTTCAATATGAATGATCTTAATTCTCCAATTAAAGACAAAGACTTGCAAATTGATCAAAACACAAAATCCAATTGAATGTTACATACAAGAAACACATTTAAGCAAAATATATTTACAGACTGAAAACAATATTCCATGAAACAAGAACCAGAAAACAAGCAGTAGTAGCTATTCTATTTTCAAACAAAGTAGACTTCAAGCCAAACTGATCAGAAGAGGCAAAGAAGGTCAATATGTATTGGGTAAAGGAATAATTCACAGGAAGAGATAACAATTATAAGTGCAGGTTCACTGAACATGGGTGGACCAATTTCACAAAACAAACACTGCTGGACTTGAATGATCAGATAAACATGAGCACAATTATAGTGGGGACCTCAATAAACCACTGTCACAAATACACAGATCAACCAGAAAGAGTGTTAACAAAGAAATATCAGAGTTGAAACAAACTTTCAACAAATGGACTTAATGAGTATATAGAGAATGTTTCACTCAAGAATAGAATTCATATTCTTCTCAGTAGCACATAGAACTTTCTTCAAAATAGACAATACTAGTCCTTAAATCATGCTTCAATAACTCCAAATAACCAAGATTATCACTTGCATATCACAAGATTATAGTGCAATGAAGCTAAAAGTCAATGACAAATCAAACTACATAACTTATCCAGACACGTGGTAATTAAACAGCACTCTCTTAAATAATCAGTGGGTCACAGAAGAAATCAAAGAAATTAGACAGTTCCTAGAATCAAATGATAAGGTCAGTGAAACATAGCAGAATGGATTAGACATGATGAAACCATTCCTCAGAGGAAAATTTGTAGCAGTGAACTCCCACATCAGAAAAACAAAGTGATCCCCAAAAAATAACATAACAGTGCACCTCAAGGTCCTAAAAGAGTGAGAAAAATTCTAATCAAAAGCTAGTACAAAGAAGGAAGTGATAAATATCAGAGCAGAAATTGAATAAATTGAAACTAAAAAATACAAGAAATCTTCTCATATTAATCCCATTCCCTTCTGTCCTTTCCCCTAGCCCTCCCACTTCCTTCCCCTTTGCCCCTTGTCTTCCTATTTCACATTACCTATTATACATTTAGTCCTTATTTACACTTTCAGTTTCTCACACCAGAGAAACTATTCAGTATTTACATATGTGTGTCTTATTTATTTCACTTAAGAGTATCGCCTCAATGTGCATCCACTTAGCTATAAATGTCAATGTAAAAAAGAGCTGATTCTCAAAAAGAATAAACAAAAATTTTAAAAGACCCTTAGCTGTTCTTACTGAAAAAAAAAGAAAAAGTCCTAATCAATGCAATTAAAAATGAAAAAGGCAGAGCCACAATAGACAATGTTGAAATCCAAAAGATTAATAATAACTACTGTACAAACTGTACTCTAATAAATGAGAGAATCCAAAAATAGATTTCCAGGTACATATAAATTTGTGTCATGGCTTATAGCTAGATGTACCCCAAATTTTCATGTATTCATAGTTAGTGCTTTGGGAAAATAATTGGATCATGTGAGGGTGATACTCAACTGAGTTATAGCTAAATTCAATTTTGGATATAAATCTTGATTGAATGAGATGGGTCACTGGGGGCATGAACTGGATGGGTACATCTCTTTTCCTTCTCCCTTGATCTCTCATTGCTTTCTACCTCCATGCCATGAGCTATTTCTTCTCTGCTATGCTGCTCTTCCTTAAAATTGATTCCTCAGAAATCAGTTCACCATACTCAGCTATCCAGGTACTCTAAGCTGTCAGTAATCACCAGAAAGATGCAAAATATCTCTGCTATTAAATTGTTTTTCCTCTGCCATGTCATCTTGCCTTGAAGCCAGCCAACTATGGACAGAAATTTCTATAAAATATGAGCCAAAATAAACCTTCCCTCCTTAGAGTTGTGGAAGTTTTTATTGTGTCTCAGGAAGAAGCCCAGACAAATAACCTAATGATGTAACTCAAGGTTCTAGAGAAACAAGAAAAATTTAAGTCCAAAGCTAGTACTAAGAAGAAAATTACATAGATCAGGCTAGAAATTAAAGAAATTTAGACTAAAAAATACATAGAAGAAATCAATGTAAAAAAGAGGTGATTCTTCAAAAGAATAAACAAAATAGAAAAATTGTTACCCAGTCTTACCAAAAATTGAAAGAAAAAACACAAACCATCACAGTAAAGATCTAATGCCAATACTCTTCAAACTCTTTAAGGAAACTAAAAGAGTAATACTCCCAAAGTTATTCCTGGAAGCTGCTTTTACCCTGATTCTCAAGGGACCAACTAAAATTCATAACTACAGGCCAATTTCTGTGAAGAAAGTAGACATAAAATTCTTCAACAAGATACTAGCAAACAAAATACAACAAATTATCAAAAAGATCATGCATCATGAACAAGTAATCTTCATCGAGGGATCTAAGGATGGCTCATATAAGCAAACCAATAAATATAATACATCACAAAAATAGAAGCAAGGACAAAAATCACATGATCATGTTAATAGTCTCAAGAATGGGCTTTGACTAACATTCATTTATGATAAAAAATAAACCTGAAGAAAATAGATATAGAAAGACTTTATCTCAGTTTACTAAAAGCAATTTATGACAAATATACTGCCATCATCATATTAAACGGGGGAATGATGAAAAACTTCCCTCTAAAATCAGAAATAAGCAAAGATGTCCATTATCACCACTCCTGTTCATTATAATATGTTACACATTAGCCAGAACAATCAGGAAAGATAAATAAAAGAAATTGATATATGTAGGAAATAAAGAAGTCAAACTGTCATTATTTGTAGATGACATGGTCTTATACATAGAAGACACAGAGAATTCCATAAAAATACTAATGGAATTAAAAACCAAAATCAATAATGTAGCAGGATACAAAATCAACATACAAGAATGGTTTTCCTGTATACCAATAATGAATTCAGAAAAAAAATAAATAAGGAAAATAATACTATTAACAATAGCAGCAAGAGAATGTGAATACATAAGAATGAACCTTACCAAGAAAGTGAAAGACATGTACAAGAAAAATTACAGTACTCTGAAAAGGGAAATAAGGAAGACATTGAAAAATGGAAAGATATCCACTTTTCCTGGATAGGCAGAACCAATATACTCATAATGAACATACTTTCAAAACTGATATACAGATTTAATGCAATGCTAGTCAAAATACTAGTAGTTTTTCTCACAGAAAAACAGAAAACAATCCTAAAATTCACATGGAACCAGGGTAGACCCAGAATAGGAAAAAAAAATTCTGACCAACAAGACCAATGCAGAAAGTATCAAAATCCCTACCAAGTTATGTTATAAAGCTACATTGATAAATACAGTGTGGTACTGGCACAAAAACAGACCAGAGGATAAATGAAACAAAATAGATAATGTATAAACCACCCCAGGGACATTCAGCCATCTGATCTCTGAAAAAAGGGCCAAAAACATATGCTGGAGGAAAGGTAACCTCTTTAACAAATGGTGTAGGAAAAACTTGCTGCCATATGCAGAAGATTGAACCTTAAAAAATACATTTCACCACATATTAAACTAAAATAAAAATGGATCAATGATGTAAATGTTAAAAGAAGAAACAATCTTCTGGAAGATAAAAAAGGTAAAACTCTTGACAATATAGGCATAGATAAGGACTTTCTGAACAGAACCCCAATTGCATAAGACATGATATTAACCATCATTAATTGGCATAACACCAAACTAAAAATCTTCTGTATAGCAAATGGAACAGTGAAGGTAGTGAAAAGACAACCTACGGAGTGGGCAAACTTTTGCCAGATATTCTTCACACAGCAGACTAATATCAAGAATATATAAAGAAATGAAATAAGTCTGACCTCCCCAAATAAAAGACCTAATGAAAAATCTAGGAATCTGAAATGAATAGAATTCTAAGAAAACAAAATACAAATGACTATAAATTTGTAAAAAAAATGTTCAACATCATTGACCTTTAGAGAAATTTATGCAAGACTCAGATTACATCTTACTTCAGTAAGAATGGCCATCCTCAAGAAGCCAAATAATAACACATGTTGGAAAGGCTGCAAGGAGAAGGGAACCCTTCTACATTGTTGGTGGAAATGTAAACCAGTACAATCACTATGGAAATTCCTCAAAAATCTAAAACTAGAAATTTCATTCAACCCAGTTATTCCTCTTCAAATTACCTTACTAAACATAATAATAACATTATGTTACAGTGATACATGCACACCTGTTTTAGTTACTTTTCTCTTGATGAAACAAAGCACCTAACACCCAAAGTTAAAGGAAAAAAGGTTTATGTGGCTCACAGTTTGCAGAGGTTTCTGTCCATAGTAGGCTAGCTCCAAGGCAGGGTGGCATGGCAAAAGGGCATCACAGAGAAGAAATAGTCTATGGCAAACAGGTAGGTGAGAGCTCATTTGCTGTCTTCCTGTTCCTTATATTTTATGCAGGCTACCTGCTCTAGGGCAGGTATAGCACTCACACCTTTAATCCTAGCCAAAATTATGCCAAACCAATCAGTGGGCTGATTTAGTGATCACACCATCTTGATCCAAGCACCACACACTTTAGGTCAAGCCACCTCTGAAAAGCCCCCCTATAAATTCATGAGGCTTTCGGGGGACATCTGAACACAAGCCATACCATTCCACCCCTATCCCTCCAAAGACTCATTCATATCCCTTCATGAAAAAGACATTTAATCCATGTCTAAGAGTTGCCAAAGTCCTAACATTTTCAGGATTGCTCACAAATCCAAGTCCAAAGTCTCCTCTGAGATTTAAAGCAAACTCTTAGCTGTGAGCCCGGCATAAAGGAAAAGAAAGTTAAACACTTCCAACATTCAATTCACAAGACAGATATTTCCATTCCAAAAGTTACAAAGAGAGGGATACAAAGGAATTGGACCAAAGCAAGTCCTAAATCCATCAGGGCAAACATTGAGTCCAAGCATCCAAGGCAATCTGGCAAGATATAAACTCCAAAGGGCTTGGGTGCCTCTGACCCCTATAGCACCGCTGGTGGTTGTAGTTCTCTTGGCTTCTCTCTTGGGTTGGCTCCACTCTTTTACAGTTTTCCGAAGATGACCAATGTTTCTGACTTCTCCAAACTTCTAGGATCTCCACTGTACCGTCAGCTTCACACTCACAGCTTCACACTCTGCCCTCTCAGGAGCACACTGTCCGACCTCCCAGACTTTCTTCTGAAATCTGAGTGGAAGCCTTCCTGACACCACAACTCTTGCATCCTGCATGTGCCTAAAACCAGCAAAAATGAATGACACCAGGATTCATAGCAAGTGGAGCAGCAGCCAGGCTTCCTTCTCTCTTGGCTGTAGGAGTCAAGTGCCTGGATCACTGAACACGCTGAACCCAATCCAGAGGAACAAAATTTCTAGGGCACTACCATTCTGGAACATGGTGCTCTGGGGCTTTCTTCTCAAAGCAAAGTCTTTCACCTTTGCAACTCTGAGGCTGCAAAGGCTGGAGTCCTGTTGATTCTTGTGTTGTCCTCACACCATCTTTTATGTTGTCTTCTGAAATACTTGGCTTTTTCTTGCTAGTCTTTCCAGCAACCAATTTCTCCTCTGTTCCATCTTTGCAGGCCAAAATTTTACTGGAGCTTCCTTTCTTATCAAACACAACATTTTGAATCATTCTGCTGGGCTCTTTGCTTTTGATTCTCAACATAAATCTGACTAAAAGCCCAAAACAGAAGCCATGCCACAGCCTCAACATTAGACTATCTTGAAATTTCTTCTGCCAGATTAATTAGTCTGCTGCTCTTAATCTCAGTCTCAGGTAAAGTCTCTGAACATAAGCAAAATGCAGACAACCTTCCACCAAGGCATAACACATGTGTTCTGGTGTCCAACACCCAAACCAGCCCTTCTTCCCAACAGGAACCTCTAAGGTTGGTATTTACCATGAACATTTCTATCAGCATTCTGGTCTTCTGAGCTTTGACCAGAATATCCCATCAAGTACAGCCTCAGGCATTCAAGGGATGCTTTTTCAGCTGGCATCTCCAAACTTTTCCAAACTCTTCCTAGAAGCCAATTTCAAACACTCCTAACCACATGGTCAGGTACAGTCACAGCAATGACCCCACTTCTTTGGTACAAAATTCTGTTTTAATTACTTTTCTTTTTGCTGAGACAAAATACTTGACACCCAAAGTTAAAGGAGGAAAGATTTATTTGGCTCACAGTTTATAGATGTTTCTGTGCATTTGACTGGCTCCAAGGCAGGGTGGCATATCAGAAGGTCATCACAGAGGAGAAATAGTCCATGGCAAACAGGCAGGCAAAAGCACATTTGCCCTCTGCCTGTTCCTTATATGTTATGCAGGCTATCCACACTAGGGTGGGTGTGGCACTCACATCCTTAACCCTAGCCAGAGCTATGGCAAAGCAATCAGTAAACTCATTTAGTAATCACACACCTTTGATCCCAGCACCACACACCCTAGATCTAGCCAACTCTGAAACCAGCCCCCATGACTGCATAAGGTTTGGGGGGACATCTAAACCCAAGCCATAACAATACCCATGATTTTAGCAGCACAATTCATGCTAGATAAATCTTGGAAATGAAGTATATTTCCTTCAACAGATGAACAGATAAAGAAAGTGTGGTATTTACACACAATAGAGTACTTCTCTGCCATAAAGTAGGATGAACTTGAATCATTTCTTCGAAAATGGATGCACCTTGAGACCATAATTTTGAGTGAAATAAATTGTACTCACAAGCTTAAATAGTGCATGGTTTCTCTTACATGAGAAACCCAAAATATAAATAAAGAACAAAATAAAAGAAAAATAGTACAAATTTGAGAGATAGACTGTAAAAGGGAAGGGATAAAAAAATGGAGGGTAAAAAACCATCGAGATGTGTTGTGTACATTTACCAGCTAGTCATGAGGAATGTAATTATTATTTACAGCAAAGATGTACTAATGAAAAGATGAAAATTAAAAGAAAAAAGAAGGAAAATGTACTTTGAATCTGCTTGAAAATATGTAGTTTCTTTAATGATTTGAAAATTTGTTGGTACGGAACTAGGAGAGCCTGATATTCTTTATCTACAAAAGGCAAATGTTCATTGCTAATGCATTTTACTAAATCTTGCTACGTCCTAGGAATCTAAATTTCTGTAATGTCACTTTACATTTTCATTCTCTAACCTTTTTTGTGTTGTTTTCTTAACATATCTCCAGAGGGCAAAAGGATTTGATTGAAATGCATCACAATGGTTTTCCCTTTAATTATAATTAATAACAATAAGGTAAGATATTAAAGCTTGTCATTACAAAATATCTATTGTTTTTAAAAAGCTATACTGTTTTGGTTTATATCTGTATGTCCCCTGACCTCCAGATGCCTTTGTGTGTGAGGCTTTTAGAAGGTAATTGAATTTTGGGGGCAACACAGCTGAAATACTGTTGCAAGGTGGAGCATTGTCAAAAGAGGAATGAATGGGGGTGTGACCTGGGAGAGTGGATATCTCCTGCTCTTTCCTTTTCTTCTAATTTCCTGGCCTTCATGACCAGATTTCCTCTGCCAGGCCCTTCTGCCATGCTGTTTCTGCATTGAAGCCTGCCAAAAATGCACTGAAATTCTGAACTGTGAGCCAAAATAAACCTTTTCTTTCAGGCGCTGATTTTGAGTATTTTGTCCCAGAGACGAGGAAAGTGATTTTGACAGCTACTGGAATAATACTATTAGATAGATTTTTATTTGAGACTTAAAGGAAAGATACAGGAGACAATGATTTTTCTCTTAAAGAGTTTATGTTAATATTGATAATAATTACTGATAATATTTACTGAACTCTCAGCATATTCTAAGCACTATCCTACCACTTTATGCTTCATATTCACAACAACCATTTGAAAAAAATATTATGTCTTTTATAGATGAACAAAAATTAATGTAAATCAATTCAGTAGCTTGCATAAGATCGCGTAGCTAGTAAGTGATAGAGCAAGGATTTTAATCTATGCATTTTGATTCTAGCAAAGACAGTCACAGCCAAAATTTGGGGGATCAGATAAGACATCTGTTTGGGATAAAAGAATAGTATTAAATTATTGGCCTATTAAATATTATAAATAAGAACATAAACGCACTAATTTTTCCACTGTAAGGTTATGAATTAACTTTGCAGTGTAAGTTTGCAAATAAATCTGAGAATGTAATGTCATTTTAACTTTAAAAATATTTTTAAAAAGAAGAATGTTACTTACTTTTGTAGTTCCAGATTCCACTTGGTTTACTCTGTGACAGGCATGCTATTTTTATTTTTTAAGTTTATAAAGTTTTAAGTACTGATTACAATTTACAAAAGACCCATTGATGGTTTTAGACAAGTACCCAAAATGTGTCCTAAATGTTTACACTTAATGAATTTGGAAACTGTCATTTCTGTCTTCATATGAAAAAACTATGCTTTAATCTGTGATAAAGTTGCTTCTTGTGGCTAAGTAATATTTAAATAATTTAAATTACTGTTTTACAATCAAGTTTTCAGAGGAACCATGGCCATGAGAACACTTTTACTGGTAATTGATAAGTAAGACCTCTCTTTTGTGTGTGTGGGGTGGCAATTCAGGGGAATAACCATAAATTATTTTATAACCAATTATTCTGAAACTATGAAAGATTTATTCCTGAGTTGGCTACTATTCAATCATAAATTCCTTTATAATAGAATCCATGTCAGTTATCTCCTTCTTATACAACATGTAATGGAATACTTACTGCATAGTTGATGTTTAATAAATATGTATTGAATGCACGAATAGAGATAGAAAAGTAAGGTTTTGCAACTGTTTTACTTCTCTGCCCCATATTTGCAAAGAAAATTTAATGCCTTTTCTTTTTCTCACTCATCATAGAGTGTATATATATATATATATATATATATATATATGTTTGTGTGTGTATCAAATTTAATTATCCATGGTAAGTCTATACTTTCAGCATTGTCTTGCTAGTTGAAATGCTAGAGCAATGAGATAATAGGAAAAGGAAAAAAAATATCAGCTACACGGTTTTTCTCAAAACCAAGACAATTTTTTCTGTGAACAACAAATGTAATAAAAATGTAAATCAGTATCAGAGAGAATGTCTAGAATTTTTTTTTATTTTTGTAGTATTGGGGACTAAACCCAGGGCCTTCACACTGAGCTACACTCCCAAAGCAGAGGGAACAATTGCTTGGCCTCTGTAAATTTTATGTAATAAGTGTCTTAGTATACATTAAGATGGGGACAGGCTCCCTACTTGAAAGTAGGAGTTATGTTGGGACTACCTTGCTTGTGAATAAAAGTTGGAAATAATTTCTGCAGATTGATGCTTAGGACCACAACTTATTACTTGTTGAGTACCTATAGAGAATATATGTATAATTTCTGACTACCGTCTCTGGGATCCAAAATATAGTTATAGAACAGGACCCCAGTACCACCGATATATGATCTGGATCTGTATTGGAGTGTAATGAAAACAGGTGAAGGAATTTGAGAAACTTTTAAGTAAAGAAGGTGGAAGAGAAGCAGAAGGAGAAGGGCAAAGGAAGAGGGAGAAAAAGACAGATGGGGCAGAGAGAAAGATGAAAGAATGCCTATAATCCACAATTTTTAAAAATCTACAAAATGACTAAGTGATACCTCCCACAGACACAAAAATAGCATAAATCCAGCCTAAAGTAAATTACAATAAGAGAATAATTTTAAAGAAACTTTTAAAATAACTATTTAGAGTGTTGAAGGAAATGAAGAAATTATATCTGTAAAAATAAATTGTGATGCATTCTTTATGTTTTTGATGAATGTATTAAAGTTTGTAAATATGCCTCTAGGTATCTTTTCATCTGATGACTACAAATATCTTCTTTGGGGTGACTTCACTGCGAGATGATCTGAAAGGCATTCATTTTTCTTGAATCCATGGTAGCTGATGGAATAAATGACTTGAGGCTTCTAGGCTTGACTACAGGAGTTCTGGAACTAGAACTTTAAAGGTTAGCAATTGAATGTCCCTGAAATTCCAGAAAAATTGCTTGTTTATTTTATCTGGATGTCTTCAGTCTTGAAGGAGGTGAGATAGACCGCATAAACTAGGCACTAATAAGCTTTGCATTACAGACCCCCCCTTGGGTGATTAACATGTGTATATACAGAGTTGAGCAGGGAACTGATTCAAATTTCAAGGTAATAAGACAAATCTGAAAACAGAAATGTGAAGATTCCTGCTTTTAGTTACCCATTATGCATCAGAAAGTGCAGCATTTTGTTCCCTGCTCAAATATTTACATTGCCATATTTTCCCTCAACATCTGTCCTTTACAGGTGTTTTTATTTTCAAGTTTGTTTCCAAAAATATGGAGATTTGACTATCTTTTAACAATGTTTTCATAGTTAGTTTCTAATTTAGTTATTATTTTTTAGAAACAGTCCTCATATTGGTATTGGATATGTGTTAGGAAGTCCATTATGATGTGATGAATCATCAATCTTAATAAATAAATGTTTCCCGTGTACATAAAAAGAATATACACCCTCCTTTGGATGCATGATTACATAGATATTTATTAATTTTAGTCTGTCAATCTTGTTCTTAAAATATTCTATATCCTTATTAATATTTTGACTCCTCAATCAGTTTTAGAGGAAAATTTGTTAAAGTATCCTACTTTTGAGTTTGTCAGTTTCTCTTGGAAATTTCATCCATATTATTTTAATAAGGTAAATTAAATATCATAAAACTAATCATTTTAAAGTGTATAATTCAGTGGAATTAGGCACTACACAATGTTGTGTAATCATCACTACTCTCTAGTTCTACAGCATTTCCATCATCCATAAGGAAACCCTGTACCAAATGAGCAGCCATTCTCCTCATCAAAGTCCCTGTCAAGACCTGATCTGACTTCTAGATCTATGGACTTATACAGGCTAGATGATTCATTAAAATGGAATCACACAATGTGATCTTTCATGTTTGACTTCACTCACATAGCATAAAGTTTTAGAAGTTCATCCACATTGCACCATCCAACAGTCCTTCTTCACTCCTTTTTATGGCTGATTAATAGTCTTTTGCATGTATATGCAGTATTTAACATATACATCCATTCATCAATGAATATTTGGGTTGTTTTTTCATTTTAGCTATTGCAAATAATGTTGCTACAAATAGTCATATAGAAGTACTTCCTTGAATACAGTTCTTGTTTTCAATTCTCTTGTGCATGTAACTAGGATTGCAATTTGTGGGTCATGTGATGACTTTAAGTTTAGTTGTTTGGAGAACTGAAAAACAGGCCTCAAAAATGTTTGAGCTATTTTACATTCTTAGCAATAATGTATGGGTGTTCAAATTTGTTCACACCTCTCTTTAACTTTTATTTCATGCTTATATTAGAGTCATCTTGGTGGTTGAAAAGTGCTATCTTCCATTTTTGATTTGCATCTCTCCAATATCTTGTGATGTTATTTATCTTTTCATGTGTTTATTGGCCATTTGGGTATCTTTGGAATAAGTAAATTTAGACACTACTGATTTTTAAATTAGGCTCATTTTTTGTTGTTGAATTGTAAAACTTTTTAATATTCCATATATGAGAAGTTTACTTGACACATGATACATTTGAAAATATATTATTTCATTCTATAGGTTGTCTTTTCACTTTTATATTTTGTTCAATTTGCAGGTACTTTTTTATTTTGCAGAAGTTCTATAAGTTCAATTAACCTTTTTTCTCCTTTTCCTCTTCTGTTTTTAATGTTATCTAAGAATTCCTTGCCAAATCCAAGGTCATGAAGAGGTAGATATACAGGTAGATATTTGCCATAATGTTGTTCGTGCTTTTAAGCTTATGATTACAATATTTTCCCCTTATTGGTGCTTTTTTTTTTTCTGCACTCTTCTGTGATCAGTCAAGGTTTGAAAATATTAAATTAAAAATTTCATAAAATATTCATAAATTTTATATTGTACCATATTTCTGTGGTAAGAAATCAGTTCAAGCTGTCCTGCTTCATTAATCCCTACAGGTAAATCTTTCCTTTGTCCAGCATGTATATGCTATGTATGGCACCTGTTCATTAGTCACTTAATAGTCATCTCAGAAATCAAACTGTGTATCACAATATTATATTATTTCTGTTCAAGTAATCCTTATTTTATGTAACAAAAGCCTCAAATTGCAAATGTAGTGGTGCTGGCAATTTTATTACCTTTTTAAAATTTTTTTTTGAATTTACTATTGATTATTGTTGTTAATTTCTTACCCTGCATAATTTATAATCTTTATCATAGTTTTTACATGTAGGTAATGCCATAGTACAGTATACCTAAATTTCTCTCTTTCTACAGGTTTGACATCCATGAATTTAATTCACTGTAAATCAAAAAAATTAAGATAAAATAGTGTCTGTACTGAACATGTACAGACTTTTTTCTTGCTATATGTCACAACAGAGTATAGCAATGGTTTGCATAGCATTTGCATTATATTAAATATTATAAGTAATCTAGAGATGAGTTTAATCCATTTTCATTAATGATAGGTACTGATAGGCAAGGACATATTATTGCCAATTTGTTAACTATTTCCTCAGTGTTTTCTATACCTTTTGTTTTCCTCTCCTACTTTACTGCTTTTGGGTAGATGATTTTCTTTAATGGTATGCTTTGATCTTTTACTTTTTATCTATTGTATATGTACTTCAGGTTTTTGCTTTGTGGGCACTATGAGGTTTACATAAAACACTTTATACTTATAATAGCTATTTTAAGCTAATAACATCTAGCCTTGATTGCATTGAAGCTATAGGACTTCATCCTTTGATTATCTTACAAAACTCATCCCTTCAAGTCTGTGGCTTAGCCTCATCCTCTACTTAGTGTCTCTATTCCATTTCTTGTCATAAAGATATTTATTTTAAGTAGGACTATGCTTTTAATTTCAGCTTCTGTAATTTTGCTTTGTTATTTGTTTAATAATGAGAGACTACGTCACACCATAAACTTATAGTACCTTCCAAAAGAACATTTCCTTATTTATTCTTCAACATATTCCATCTAATTCTCATCCTCACCTTTTCACTGAAAATGTCCTTAGCAAGAGAACTGAGGACTTTACATTGCTCATAGTAATAAATACCACTATGTTTTCATCTTCTTTAGCAACATTTTAAAAGTTTTGCTATTCGTTCTTTCTTAGAATATTTTCCTCTTTTAATTTCTACCACATACATGTCTAATTTTTTACTTGGACTGGCTAGTCCTATGGCTCTATTTTTAGCTCCTTCTTGTCCAGAAAACCTCTGATCATATTGGAATACCTAAATAACTAATTCTAAGTTTTCTTCTCTTCATAACCACACTGTGTCTCAGTGTTTCAATGATTTCTATAGGGTCAATCACTAATGGTGTGCAGAATAGTTTTTAAATGTATATTTCCAGCTTATGTGTCTTTCCTGGACTCAGGATGCTTATGTATCCAATACCTTGTTTTATTACCTCTTATAATATGTCTCACAGCTTTCTCAAATGGGATATTAAAATTAAAGTCATGAGATCCACACAAACTTGTTTCTTTCCCAGCCTTACTTGTCTCAGAAAACAGCAGAGGCATGCAATTATTTGCTCAGGCCAGAAAATTTGGAACAATTTGTGTTCCTATATTTTTCTTTGGAGTTCACATGCATACATAGACACAAATGCACATACATCTGAACCATCAGAAAATCCTAGTGATCCTACCTCCAAAATATTTCAGAATTTATCTACTTTTCTCCATATGCACTCCCCTGTCAGCCATTTTCCCACATTATTATTTGTGATAAGACCTTTTTGGTTCCTTCCTAACATTTAAAAAAATATGTTATTATTTGCTTAGAAAATATCCCAGTCTTTTCCTAGTTGTTACTGGATCCACACTGATTTCTACTATTAAAGTATCTGACTCTTCCTCTATTTGAAAGCAAGCTATTAGTGATCTATCCTTCAAATTGAGGCAAAATTAAAAACCAAGAGGAAACATCATTTCAGTTTCCAAGCTCACATGCAATTTCCCATGTGATAGGTATCCCCCCTTGCCTGTGAGAGCTGCACACAGACAAAAGAGAATGTCTCCTTGACTTTGCTATTTTCAAGGACTATGTTCAAGAAAGAAGATGATTCTCCTTAAAAATTTTCAAACCATTGAACATTAGTGTCTGCATTAACAAATGTAATGTGCATGATTGAATTCAACATAATGTACAAAGTCTTGTTCAGGAAAAATCCCCTTTGGGCTTAAAAGACTATGTTTACATAACTGCTGTTATTACACACACACACACTCATGACATCTCTAAGAACTTAATTAAATATCCTTTCCTCCTTCTTATAGGTCCCTAGAAAAACTTAATGGAACCTAGCTGATAAGCTACTAAAATTTTGATAACTAGGATTAAATGTCTGATGTGCATGTCTTGGGGGTCAATGAGTATCAGCCTCTGAAGTTGTGCAAATTATATAGAACAGAGATCTACGTATGGACATTTTGTGTTTAATTATCCTTTTAACAACATTCCAATGGCAATTGAATTGTCCAGCTGTTTGTAATCAACTTAATACTGTGATCATGATATGTAACTGTTCCCAGATTTTGCATTCAATGTAATTTAAATCAGGTTGGTTTATTTTAAAACTAGTGTGTTCTATAAGGGCAAAATATGAATAACATATTGTATTCAAATTGCCTGTGATTTGAAAGCTGCATTATTCTTGAATTCCTTCTCTCTTACCTTTCTCCTCAAAGCAATCTACTCAAGATAAGTTTCTATATAGCTAAAATCAATTGTACTAATATCATATATGCAATGTGCTCAGTTTCCCTAGTGATAAGATGAACTTAAGTTGCATACATTCTTTCAACTGGTCCTTCTTGTGACCAAAAACTTCTTTTTGCCATATGCTTTGGGGTAGGTAGGAAACTAGGATAAATAAAAATATGTAAATGAAGCTATGTCTGATCCTTAATGTGAAAAGACCTCTAACTCACAAAAGAAAAGAAGCTGGAAAGGATCCGAGTTTGATCCCCAGTACCAAAAATCAAAAAAACAAAAAAAAGAAAAAAGAAAAGAAAAGAAGCTGGTGCTCTCTCAATAGAAGCTTACAAAGTATATATGATCAAAATATTATTTTAAATTTCTGTATCATATATGTGTATAATTTGTCTGCATAATTTAATGATAATTAGAATCTCAGCAGTATTATTAAACTATGAATCAGTGAACAATCAGCAAGTAAATGCTGTTGTCATTTTCATTAATAATATAAAGAAATGGAAGCTAAGTGAGGTAAATTAACATGCTCTCTATTTACACAGCTGTGAGAGGCAAAAACTGAACACAGACCAGGTCTATTTGATTACAAGGCTAGTCCTCTTAATAATTAGACCCTATAACCTCCTTAACATTAATGCACTCCTCTCACATGCAAAAGACTAATGCAAACAAGAAGCAAACATGAGTAATGTCTTTGCAAACATCTTATGAAGAGTTTTGCACTAGGGTGGCAGCAGGGAGAATGTTAAATTTAAAATGAATAATAGTTACTGGAAAATAAGAATATTTAGTGATTTATTGGATATGAAAAGAATGAGATAAGTTAATGACAAATGAAATGATGGTGGTGGCCTTAAAATAGAAAAGTAAAAAAAAAAAAGAATGTGCAAAAAATATAAAACATGGACCTTAATCATATGAAAAGACATTCATCACATATAATTAAAGAAATGCAAATTAAAACTACACTGAAATACTATACCTCAGCTGTCAAATCATCAACAATTAAAAATATTACAAGACTTTTAGTTTCAGCACTGACATGTAAAGTATCTTGGAAACTGTCACTCCTATTCGTACAAGAAAACAAAACTTATACACTGAAAATCAATTAATTTTCTTGAACATAGAGAATTGAAGTATCAGGGTAAGCTAGCATCTGGAAATCCAGAAACATGGGGGAATGCAGTACATCACAGCAAGGATATGTTTACCTAAATAAGGAATGGATATAACTACAAAAGTGTAGAGCCATAGGACCATTCGAATGATAATTTTGAGCAGATTTATAGAGGCTGAATGGTGAGTTGCAATAGGACCAACCAACTCAGCTTTAGAGAATCCTTACACATTAATGGATTTTTACCTCCAAGCATCCCACCAGGTTCTCACAGGTAGGAAGTTGAAAAGTTCTCCATAAGGAGGAGAACAGTAATTGTTGTCAAATACTCCTAGTATTCACTGCTAAAAAGGCCTGCTTTCCAGGGGAAGAGACTTTACCATAGCATTATCTCAGCTGATTAAGAACATTTCTCACTCCAGGCCATTCTGGCCTTCCTATCTCATGAAAAAGCAGTGTCAGTAGAAAATATACCACTGAAAAAACAGTATGGAGAGACCAAAGTCCACTAAAAGCTGAAATTTAGTTAAAAGTTTTCAGAAAGATACCTTTTCTTACAACTAATGTCTGTCACACCAATAAGGCTTAGAGAAGAACATAAAGCATTAAATAAATATATTAGAAAAGAAAAAGATGTAACTTAATGACATAATATTCTGTCTTAGAAAACTAAAGACAAAAATTTTTTTAGCCTTTTTTGTTTGTTTTGTTTTTCTAATGCAGAGTCTCATTACATAGTTCAGGCTGGCCTTGAACTTACTATGTAGCCCAGACTGGCCTCTAACTTTCAGCGATCCTCCTGCCTCAGCCTCCCAAGTGCTGGGATTACAGGTGGGGACCACCATGCCCAGCAAAGACAAAAATAATTTAAGCCCAAACTAAATACAAAAATGAGAATTATAAAATTAGAGTAGAAACCAATGAAGTCAGATTAATGCAAACAATAAAAATAATGAAAACAAAATTTGATTCTTTTAAAATACAAATTAATAACAAATGCTGGTGAGGTTGTAGGGAAGAAGGAACCCTTTGCATTATTGGTGGGAGTGTAAACTGATATAACCACCATGGGAATCAGTATAGAGGTTTCTCAAAAAAAGTAAAACTAGAAGTTCCATTTGACACAAATATTCCCTTGCAGGATATATCCCTGAAAGAGTTAAAGTCATAATTTCATAATAATATATAAATACTCATGTTTAGAGTGGCACAATTCATAATAGCTAAACCTTGGAAACAGCCTATATGTCCATCTACAGATGAATAGATAGAGGAAATTTGGTGTTTATATGCAATGGAGCACTACTGTCCCATAAAGAAGGATAGACGAGTCATTTATTACAGGAAAATGGATGAACCTTGACAGTATAATATTAAGTGAAGTAAATCAGATACACAAGCTTAAACATAACATCAGTTTTGCTATATGAAAAATCCAAAAGATAAGATGCAAAATATATGACAGATAATAGGGAAATATAGAGAGGAAAAAGTTATTTTAATCGAGCATCAACAATGTATCTAAAAGTGTGTTTTGGTTTAGTATAATTGTCTTATGTGTTTTATGTGTTTTTGTACTATTAGTCTGGTTGTTAATCCATATATATGATAATTAATCTTGTAAGGATTTAAAGGTAAATAAGTGATCTTATGTTAGCAAAATAAGTGTGGTGGAGAGGAGAAAAAAGAATTGAGATTTGTTATGTACATGTACCAATTCCAAACAATTAATGTAATCATTATGTACTACAAACATGTACTAAAATTACATATTGAAAAGTAACATACCAATCAAATTCATAAAAACTGCAAAGTACCCAAGAGTAAAAGAGAGAACGCATAATTATCACTTTCAAAAAAGAATGTATTATCATAATTGCTAATTACATGGACATTAAAAAGCTATTCCCCTGCTGGGTATCTTCCCAAAAGAATTAAAAGAATCATACCACAGCAATATATGTACAACCATGTTTATAGAGGCACAGCTTGTAATAGCTAAAGATTGGAAACAGCCCAAGTGCCCATCAACTGGAAACTGGATAAAGAAGATGTGGATTTTTTAATAAAATGGAGTACTACACAGCCATAAAGAATTAGAAACTAGAGTCATTTATAGTTAAATGGATGCATATTGAGGCCATACTCTTAAGTGAAATAAATAGGACACACGTGTAAATACTGAATAGTTTCTCTAGTGTGAGAAACTGAAAGTGTAAATAAGGATTAAAAGGATTAATAATGAATAATTGATACTTTGAAATAGAAAAAGGCCCAAAGGGGTAGGGGTGGTGGGAAGAGATGGGGAAAGGAAAGAATGGAAAGGAAAACTTATGAAAAAAAGAAAAAAATGGAAAAGAAGTCTATGTAAATAGGGAAGGGTGGAGGTGTGAAGGGCACACAGGTAATGGGGAAAAAATAAGAACCAAGATACATCATGTACAGGTACAAGCACCCAATGATAAATGTAAACTTATTTTATACCTAAAATGTACCAATAAAAGAATTTAAGCAAAAAAAAGAGATAGTAAAGTTATACTATAAGCAACTCTATGAGCAAAATTTGATTATTTACATGAAATGAGCCAATTTATTAAAATATGCAAACTACCAAGTCACATAGGAATACACATATCATTCACAAAGCAAGCATCTATCAAAAAATTCAATTAATATTTAATAATTACAAAAGAGAACGCATTACACAATGTAGTTTCACTGGTGGATATTATCAAATATATTAGGAAGAAAAGATGTCAATTCTCCACAATTTCTCCTAGAAGATACAAGTAGTAGGAATACTTTCTAAGTTATTTTATGAGGCTGGAATTGCATTAGTATAAAACTTAAAGTAAACACATTACAGGAAAGGAAACTGTTGGGGATTTAGTTCAGTGGCACTGAATCTGCTTTGTAAGTACAAGGTCCTAAGTTCGATCCCCAGCACTGGGGAAAAAAAAATAGAAGAAAGGAAACTATAGGCCACTATCTGTATGATTAGAGATGCCAAAACTCTCAAAAAAAATCAATTCATTCCAACAATGAATACAAATAATGACATATGAAAAAGCGAGATGTGTTTCCCGTGTGTAATACTCTTTTACTATTTGAAAATCAACCTATATAATTTTTTCAAATCAATAGGTAAGGAGTAAATTTCATAAAACAATTGTTGAAAATTATATGAGAAAATTCTACACCTCTTTATAACCTTACAAATCTAAGAATGTAGAAATATGAAATATGTTTCCCAATGTGATAAAAGATTTACTAGAAATCAATGGCAAATACATAACTTGATGGGGAGACAGTGGATATTTTCTCCCTAAGATCACAAACATGGGAAAGACATTGTTTCTTATCACTATTATCTAGAATTATATTTGTATTGTAGTAAAACAAGAAATGGAAACAAAATAAAATTTATACAGATTGAAATAATATAAAAAATAAAACTATTTGTAGGTGACATGACTGTGCATGCAGATTTTTTTAAATGAACAAGGAAAATATTTTCTGGGACAAAGAAAACAGAAGAAGATCAGAGGAATACTAAATTAATATTTAGAAGTTAATCATTTTCTTTATACTGCAGTGAGTGATTTCAGTTTAAAATAAAATAATAATATCATTTATAATAGCACCCAGACACTTGAAACTTAAATATATACACTACTGTATTTGTTTGAGTTATTTAGAGGGACTAATTCAGTTGAAAATACATGTACATTCTGCACTGGGATTTGTTAGGCAGGTTTAGAGAATCAGAGGCAAAAGAGTTCACAATGGCCACCTGGGTGTTGGAGAATTACAAAGTCTAGTAGATCCTTAGACCAAGAAGATGGAAGCCATAGAACAAGAGGGACCAAGAATGCAGCACTACTCCAAGGTCAAAGGCCCTGGATGCTCACTGTAAAGTCACTAATGTGTGTCTATGTTGGAAGGTTTAAGAAATTGGAGATCAATGTACAAAGACAAGGGCGAAGGCTGAAGCCTTTTTCTTTCCCTATTTTATTCCATCCAGGCTACAAGCCTATTGGTTGGGGCAACACACAACTGGGACACATCTTTCAAACTAGTTTGCTGGCTTATGTATCAATCACCCACAGACACATCTAGAATTATACTTTACTAATCTGGTCAGCATTTATTAATCCTCTCATGTTAATATGTCATTACTAATGGTCACAATTTATCCTGTGTCATTTGACAAACATATACATCTAATAAAACTATATTTGCATTCCGAATACACCAGCAAGTTCATAATTATGCCTAATATGACATATTCACTTGTGAACAAACAACAACATGCTAATATCTTCCCCAGAACAGAGGGCTTACTATTTTATTTGGATGATTCTGACTCTTCTCCTATTATTCCATAACTTAAACATTCTAATATAGATTTACCAATACTTAAGTATTAATATTGTCACTCAAATTATGTTACAAAGAAAAACAAAGATATTTGCTTAACATATATGCGCACAGTATTTACAAAATAAGAAAGAGATACTGCAAACCCACCCAGAAAACAGCTGTTCAGGTGCACAGGCCCCAGCCAGAAGTCCACTCAGATACCACAAGTAAGTGCATGCAGAGCCACCCTCCCTAGAAGCCTGCCCAGACATCAGGAGCATGGTTGCACAGTCCCAGTGAGAAGCCTGCCAGGACAACAGCCCAGTGGAGGACCCAGAAGGCCACAATTCTGAACCCAGGAATTGGTACAGTAGTGAGCAGTAGAGAGAAGGCTTCCCCAAGGCCTGTTGAAAATTGCAGCCCACCAATAGCGGAAAAAGTCACCTCAATAAAAGTGCAGCAGACTGCATCATTTCAAATGAGAACTCACCTAAACAAGACTGAAAACCAAACTTCCACATCAACAAAGGCAACCCAAAGGGGCAAAGAGATGGAACAATCTGAAATTCAACCACCTGGACTCTTTGATTTGGCAATGAACGAGGATCTAGAAAAATTAAATCAGAAATAATTTCTCAGGTAAAAACAGAGATGGTGTCCATAGTGAAAGACATGATTAATAACTCTTGAGCAAACACAGATGAAAAACAACAACAACAACAAAAAACAGAAGAGCTAAGGAACATGATCGAATCCCAGCATAGGAAACAATGGAATCCATAAAATAGATGTAAACAGATATCCAGAAGATTAAAAGCTCCATTGAAAGTTTATGCAGTGGAATAAGCCAATGTGAGGACAGAACATCAGACATAGAAGACAGGGTGGCAATTAGTGATGAGGAAAAAAAACGATTTCTTAAAAATAGAAACGGATGATGAGAAATCAATCCAGTACCTTTCAAATGATGAAAACAAGAATAATATGACTCATCAGAGTAAATGAAGAAACAGGACAGAGTGCAAACGACATTAAAAAAAAGCCTGTTCAGAGAAGTAATAGCAAAAACGTCACAAGCAGGGGAAAAGAACTTGACATACAGATAAGTGAGGCATATAGGACTCTAACTAGCCATGATAAAAAAAATCTACATCTATACATATAATTAAGATTCCAGAAACCTAACAGAAGTATAAAATTCTACAAGCAGTTAGAGAAAAGAAACAAATCACATGCAAAGGAAACCGCATCAGAATCACAGCAGAATTCTCAACACAAACACTCAAGGCAAAAAGACCTTGGAGTGACATATTTCAAGACATAAAAGAAAACAACCTTCAACCCAGATTGATGTACCCTGCAAAACTGTCTTTTGAAAACGATGGAGAAATGAGATACTTTCATGACAAGAACACCTGATTAACTTCATGAATACCAAACTAGCACTCCAAAAAATTTTAAACAATATCCTAGGAAAAGACTATGAGGATCACAGCCTCAGGAAGCAGAGAAGGATGAATCCAACAGGCATGACAAGAAATTAAATGCAAAGGAGGAGAATCCAACAACAGGAAAAGGTCATGACAAGAATAAGTCAATACATATCAGTTATAACCATCAATATTAATGGGCTCAATTCACCAATCAAAAGAAATAAACTGGCAGAATGGGTCAAGAATCAAGATTCAAAAATATGTTACATACAAAAAACACACTTAATTCAAAAAGAAACTCATAGACTGAAAGGTAAATGGTGGTAAACAATACTCCACGTGACAGGAATCCAAAATAAAGCATGAGTACCTATGCACTTTGTATATCAAATGGATTTCTAAACAATACTTATTAAGGACACTATATCCTTGTACAGGGAAAAATCCAAGAGGAAGATATGACAATCATACCTATATATGCACAAAATACTAGTATACACAACTATATAAAGCAAATACTAATGGACATAAAAAATCAAATAAGCACTAATACAATAGTAGTGGGGGACTTCAATACCCCACTGTCAGAAATAGATCAACTAGACAGAAAATAAGCAAGGAAATACCAGTACTCAACCCAACTCTTGAACAAATGGACTTAAAAAATATATACAAATTGTTGCACCCCACAAAATCAGAATACAAATTCTTTTCAACTGCACAAAGGCTGCAATCCAAAATAGAACACATACTTGTTCATAGAACATGTTTAAGTAAATGAAAAGAGATTGAAGTTATCCCCTGTGTATTATCAGACCATAGTGCGATGAAATTGGAGATCAATAGCAAAAGAAACTTCAAGAATTTCCTAAACACATGGAAATTGAACAACACACTCCTGAACAACCATTGGATCACAGAGGAAATTAAAGAAGAAATTAGAGCATTTCTACAAATAAATAAAAATGCCAATACAACATATCAGTATTTATGGGACACAATGAAAGGAGTTGCCACAGGGAATATCATAGCATACTAGGAAAATAGAGCAAGCTCAAATAAGCAACCTGATGTTGAATATCAACCTTATAGAAAAAGAACAGCATGACAAACACAAAGCTCATACAAGGGAAAAAATTATAAAGATCATAGCAGAAATCAATGAAATGGAAACTAAGAGAATGATACAAAAAAATCAGTGAAGCAAAGAGTTGGTTCTTTGAAAGAATAAACAAAATGGACAAATCCTTAGTCAATCTTATCAAAAAAAAAAAGGAAAGAAAAGCCCCAAATCCATGAAATTAGGAATGAAAAGGGTGAAACTTAAACAGACACTGCAGAAATCCAGAAGATTATCAATACATACTTTGTGAACCTATATGACAGTAAGATGGAAAGCACAGAAGAAATGGACAGATTTCTAGATACATATGAATTACCAAAATTGAACAAAGAAGACCTAAACATTCTAAACAACCCAATATCAATCAATGAAATTGAAAACATAATTAAAAACTTACCAATGAAGAAATGCTCAGGTCCTGATGGCTTCACAACCAAATTCTACAAGACGTTTGGGTAAGAAAGGTTGCCATTACTTTCAATGAAATTAAAAGGGAAGCAATATTTCCAAATACATTCCTGGAAGCAAGCACCATCTTAATCCCAAAAGCAAAGAAAGACCCAACCTAAAAGGAGACCTATAGGCCAATCTCACTAATGAACATAGATGCAAAAATTCTCAATAAATTGCTGGTAAGCAGAATGAAGAAGATCATCAAGAAGATCATACACCTTGACCAAATAGGATGTATCCCAGTGATGTAGGGATGTTTCAACATATGCAAATCAATAAATGTAATGCATTATATTAACAGAGACAAGGACAAAAATCATGTGATCATCTCAATATATACAAAAAAAAACATTTGACAAAATCCAAAACCCATTTATGATAAAAACCCTACAGAAAATTGGAATAGATGGTCTTTATCTCAAGCTGATAAAAGCCATCTATGAAAAACCAACAGCCAATATCATACTAAATGGTCAAAAACTGAAATTCTTTACACTAAAATCAGAAACAAAACAAAGGTATCCACTATCACCACTGTGCTTCAATATAATTCTGGAAACATTAGTCACAGCAGTTAGAGAAGAGAAAGAAATAAAATAAAGATAGGAAAAGAAGAAGTTAAATTGTCACTTTTTGAATATGACATGACAGTATATATGGATGCCTCCAAAACTCCACCCACGGTCTTCTAGGCTTAATAACCAAATTCAGTAATATAGCTGGATATAAGGTCAACACACCAAAATAAATAGCTTTCCTGTACATGAACAACAGACTCTCTGAGGAACTGGAAGAATAACTCCTTTCACAATAACATCCAAAAAAAGGATATACCTAGGAATTAATCTAACAAAAGAAATCAAAGACCTCTACTCTGAAAATTTCAGAACTCTGGAAAAAAAGATCAAAGAGGCTATAAGAAAATGGAAAGACATCCCTTGTTCCTGGGCAGGAAGAACCAATATAGTGAAAATGGCCATACTTCCAAGACTGATATATAAATTCAATGCAATCCCAATTGAAATTTCAAAGTATACTTCACAGATCTTGAGAAAACAATCCAAAAATTCATTTGCAAAAAGAAGAGACCTAGTATAGCAAAATAAATTTTAGGCAGCAAAGACAAGGTAGGGCATATCAAAGTCCCCAACTTGAAACTATACTACAAAGATACTGTGATAAAAACAGCATGGTACAGGCAAAAAAACAGTTCTGAGGATTACTAGAACAGACTAGAAGATGTAGATACAACTCCAGACATACTCAGCCACCTCATCTTTTACATAGGAGCCAAACACCCTCACTGGAGGAAAGATAGCCTCTTTAATAAATGGTGCTGGAAAAATTGGGTCTCAACTTGCCAAAAATTAATACTATACCTATCTCTCTCACCATGCACTAAACTAAGATCAAAAAGGATTAAAGATCTAAATATTATAACAGAAACACTTAACCAACTGGAAGAGAGGTTAGGTAGAACTCTTGAATACGTTGGAGTAGGAAAAGATTTCATGAACAAAACCTCAGTTGCACATGAACTAGCACAAAGAATCAACAAGTGCGACATCTTCTTATTAGAAAGCTTCTGCACAGCAAAAGAAACCACCAACAGCATGAAGAGACAACACAATGTGGGAAAAAAAGTTTTTACCAGCTGTTCTTCAGACAAAGGCTTGGTATCCAGAATATATAAAGGAATTTTAAAAATCAGACCTCCAAAATTCAAAGACCCAATCCAAAAATAAGCATCTGAAATGAATTGACATTTCTCAGACATAGAAGTAGAAATGGCAAATAAACATGTGAAAAAATGTTCAACATTGCTGGTCATTTGAGAGATGCAAATGAAAACAAGGCTGTGATTTCACCTCAGTACAGAAAGAATGGCTTTTATGAAGAAATTAACCAATAACAAATCCTGGCAGAGTTTCTAGGAAAAAGGAACCCTGCTCTACTGTTGATGGGAGTGTAGAGTGTTGCAACCACTGTGGAAATCAGTTTGTAAATACTTCAAAAAACTAGGATTAGTGGTCCCACTTGACCCAGCTATTCCCCTAATCAGTATCTTCCCAATAGAATTAAAATAATTATACCACAGCAATATATGCACACTCATGTTTATAGAGGCACAGTTTGTAATAGCTAAAACTTGGAAACAGCCCAATTGTCCATCAACTGAAGACTGGGTAAAGATGTTTGTGTGTGTTTTTTTTTATAAAATGGAGTTCTACTCAGCCATAAAGAATGAGAAATCAGACATTTATAGTTAAATGAATGCACACTGAGGCCATCCTCTTAAGTGAAATAAATAGGACACACATGTGTAAATACTGAATAGTTTCTCTGGTGTAAGAAACTGAAAATGTAAATAAGGATCAAAATGTATAATAGATAATTTGAAATAGGAAGACAAGTTCCAAAGGGGAAGAGGAAGTAGGGGAAAGGAAAGAAGGTGAAGGAATAAATATGAGAAAATGAAAAAAATGGAAACAAAGTCTTTGTAAATAGGTAAGGGTGGTGGTTTTGATGGGAAGGCAGGGGAATGGGAAAAATAAGAATTAAGTTATATCATGTAAAGGTGCAAATTTCCAAATATGAATGTCATCATATTGTATATCTAAAATATGTCAATAAACTTACTAAATAAAAAAAGAAAGAGATACTCATGACAATTAAAATCTTCATTTCTGTTATTGGTCATGCAGTTGTAGCTAGTATTTCCAACTACTGTGGTACCTTAGTTCATGGACACTTTTGTTTGCGAATAATTTGGTTTGCAAACACAAGCATTTGGCAAAAGTTTGTTTTTGTTTGCAAACTCTGGATTAGATAGTAAACACAACTATGGCCATCTGTCCCACATTCACATAAACATTGCCATCATTTCCAAAGTCATAAAACAAATTAAGTCCATGACACAAGGTACCACTGGACCATCTTCCACTACTCATTCTGTGTTCCCTTGGCCTTCTAAAAGCACCTCAAGGTGCCTTGTTTTTTTATCTCACAAGGCTTCATACCTTGCTTTCTGAAAATTTGGGGCTATTTGTCATCTTCTCTGCATTAGGCTGTTGTAGGCTCCCACTGACTTTCATAGCAGGTCATGGTATTTTTAGGAGATGCCCTAAGGTATTTCCTACAGTCTGAGCATATTCTTCATTATCTCTACTGTAGATTAATAGTCCAATTTACCCTTGGTCATCTAGATCAATTATCTCCATCAACATCATAACCCCCTTTTTTACCTTATTGACTCAGGAGCGAGTATCCCAAAATGACCAAGGGGATGTCTTAGCTTCTAGGTCAATGCAATAATTGTGCCTCTTCATGCAAGCCTTCCTACTCTGGAACTAAGACTTTAAGTCTAACAAAGCAAAAAGTCATGGCAATACCTAGCAAAAATTTTACTATGCTTCACTAAGGTAACAGTGGTTGTACCATTCCTATTTCCACCCCCTTGATTACTGGATCTATGAATTCTAGGAGAAACAATGCCATATATTGGATGCTGATTCAAAGTATATATAGCTTTCTGGAGAGCCTTTCTTCTGCCCTGTGAGGTAATGCCACCTAGCTGACACCGTAATTACACCTTCATAAGGCCACTCCATCATTCTGTCAATTCAGCTACTTCTGGATAGTGGGGAATATGATAAAACTATCAAATTGCATAAGCATGAACCTATTGCTATGTTTCTTTGCTCATGAACTGTATTTCTTTGTCAGAACTTATGCTGTATGGAATCTCTTTGTAGTGGATGAGACCTTCTGAATGTCCATGGATGGTAGCTTGAACAGAACCATTATATGCAGGGAAGGCAAATTTATACTCAGAATAAGTGTCTACCATGACAGTAAGGACAAACACTACCATTTCCATGGTGTAAGTCCTCCAATCTAATCAATTGCCACCAGGCCACAGGTGGCTCATCCTAGGGAATAGTGGCTTATTAGGAACTCAGAGTAGGTCTCTGCTGCTGGCAGAATGGGCATTCAGCAATGGCTATAGCCCGGTTAGTTTTTGTGTATGAAAGTCTACATTTCTGAGCCCCTGCATAACCTCCATTCCTGTCACTATAATCACTTTGTTCATAAGCTCATTGGACAATGGCTGGAGTGGCTAAGGAAAGAAGTTGAATGCTGTTTGCTGAACAGGTTATCCTATCCACTTAATTACTACAGTCACCTTTTGGTGAGCATTTATATGGTGCACAAATAACTTCACAACTTTTCCCACATGGAGAAATCTATCCACTTAGAAATCTATCCATTCAGGAGTCTTTCCTAAATGACTTTGTTTCAAATTTTCCAGTCATGTTTCATACAAATCCCTGACCAGCCAGCCATACCAGTGACTACAGCCCAGGAATCATTATATAGTTACATATCTGATCATTTCAAATGTACTGCCAAAAGTGCTGTACAACGTGAAAAATTTATCCTTCACCACTGTTCTTCAGGGATGTCCCAGAAGGGAGCCAGAGTGCTGTAGCTGTCCATTTTTTGGTGGTGCCCATATAACATGAAGAACCATCTAAAAACCAGGCCCCAATCTTCTCTTCTTTGTCAATTGATCATAAGATACACTCCATGAGGCCATCATAGGTACCTGCTGGCAGACAGTAGGTATTATAGGAGAAATAGTTACCATGGGCATTTGGGCTACTTCTTCATGTAACTTATGTGTACTGTCCAGACCTGCATGGGCCTTGTCATGTATATATCATTTCCCATTAATGATGGATTTTTATATGCACTTACAAATTTATGACTTGATGGGTGAGATAGCACTCAATATGTTGGGATACTCAGGAGAGATGATAATCTAATATCTAATGGTCAAGAGCTTAGTTTACACTAAGGTCTAGTGGTAGGCCAGGAGCTACTTCTCAAAAGCAGAGTAGTAATCTGCAAATGACCAGAAAGACTTGCTACTGATTACTAAAGGCTTTTGCCGTAATTCACCCATCAGAGCTTGCTAGACACTCTAAATAGCCTCCCTCCCTGCCACTTACAAGTCAGGTATATGGAATCTGCTGGATCATATGGCTAAAGTGGCAGAGCACCCTGTAAAGCAGTCTTGACCTTTTGCAGAGGCTTCCATTTTTTCCAGGCTGCACTCAAAACTAGCTGCTTTCCAAGCCATTTGCTAAATGGGCCAAAATGACATAGCCACATCAGGAATGCGTTTACTCCAAAAACAAAATAGGCACACTAGGCACTGTACTTCTTTTTAAAATTAATTTTATTGGTACATTTAGTATATAATATAATGACATTCATCATTGGAAATTTTCACCTTTACATAATCCATCTTGGTTCTTATTTTTTCCCCATTCCCCCTCCCCTCATTTCAACCTCTCCACCCCTCCCTATCTACAAAGACTTGTACTTCTTTCTTGGTTGTAAGAAGGGCCACATGCAGCAACTTGTCTTTTTGTATAAAAATGATATCTATGAATGCTCCACACCACTGGACTCTTCTAAATTTCACTGAGGTAGAGGGCCTTCAAATTTCAGATAAATTTATTTCCCATCATCTGATATGTAAATATTTTACTGGTAAGTCCAGAGTGCTTGTTTTCTTTTTCCCATTTGGTCCAATCAGTATAATGTCTTCAATCCAATGGACCAGTGTGACATCTGTGGAAGAGAAAGAAAATCAAGATTGCTGTGAATCAAAATTCCAAAGTCATAACACAAAACTGGAGACTTAATATATACCTGACATAGGACTCTAAAGGTGTATTTCTTGTCTGGCCAGTTGAAAGGAAATTGGTTCTAGTGGGACTTATAAAATGATATGGAAAAAATGTGTCTGCCAAATCAATAGCTGTGTTCTAGGTACCAGAAAATGTGTTAATCTTCTCATGCACAGAAAGCACATCCGGTAAGGAAGCTGCAATTGGAGTCACCACTTGAAAAGCTTATAGTAATCTACTGTCACTCTCTGAGATCCTTTCACCTTCTTCACAGGTTAAATAGAAGAGTAAAATGAGAATGTGTGGGAAACCCCCAGCCCTGTATTTTTCAAATCATTGATGGTAGTAATAATCTTTTCAATCCAACCATGAATACACTATTCTTTTAGACTTACTACTTTCTCAAGGAAAAGCAAGTCTAATGGCATCTATTTGACATTTTCTACCATAATAGCCCCCATTCCATAGGTTAGACAATCAGTGTGGATATTCTGCTAAGTGCTAAGTATATCTATCCTAATTATGCCTTCTAGAAGTGGGAAAATGATCACAGGATGGATTTGGGGACATACTAGACCCACTGTGAACCAGACCTTGGCTAAAACTCCATTTATCACCTGATCTCCAGAGGCCCCTACTTTTATTGGAGAACCACAATGATGTATTGTATCTCCTTGAATTATGGTTAGTTTGGATTCAGGGTCTAGTAGTTCCCCAAATTTTAGAGCATATCCTTTTCTCCAATGTACATTTATCCTGTTAAAAATTTTAAGTGTCTTTGGGGAAAGATGAGAGAAATGTAGACAGTATAACTTCTTGGTACTGCACAGGATCCTTCCTCAAGAGGATCTAGTCTCTCCTTCATTCAAGTAGTTTTGGGTCTATAAATAGGCTCATGTCTGGGAATTGGTTGAGAGGCCATGATTCCCCGTTGCTATGATTTCAGGTAGATTTTTAAATTTTTATTTTATTAATACATATTTGTAGCACATGGTGTTTACATTTGTCTTAAAAGAAAAAAATTACTTCAGTATGATTTTCTAAAGCAAAAGTAACTGAATAAGTGTTTATGTCATTAAAAAGGCAGACTTTTGCTCATTTGCCTTACATTTTTTCTGCTTATATAATTCCAGTAAAAATTTAGTAGGCTTCCTATCTATTTCACTTCTTGGAACACCGTGATTTGTTACCCAACACCATAGGTCTACATGTGTCAGATAATTCTGATCATTTGTTTGTTTCTGCAATCCATTTTGGTAAATATTTCCATCTTCCCTTTGGCACTGCCACTTGACTCCTGTCAAGACCATGGTATGCACTGTAAATTCTGGCATACAGAGAATCAATAACGGAACTCTTTAAGGATGTTGGTATTTTTAGCAGACATCCCTGCCCAATATTAGCAGGCTATAAGTGGCACATACTTCTTGCTTTTCCATAATTTGGGTATGTTGTTTTATATTAGGAGTCAGACTGAAGCCTTATGTGATTCAAATGGGCATGTCAGATGGTGGACTAGGAAAGTATAATCCCTCCCCCAGTGGCTGCCCTGAAGACCTAAGACCTGGTCTGTGAATTGGCAGTGCTCTAATGAATTAATGTCCATCTGAGATCAGCTTGACCTCAATTAAAATTTTTTCCCCTGAATTATGCCTTTTCACTGACACACTGGTTGCTGGTTAATTGCAACCCAGCCCTAGTACCCATTTGCTCTCACCAACCAAGATAAGAAGTGCTTCCCGTTTAGAGCCCTGCCTGCATATCCACTATTACCAGATGCTTTGTACTCTATCAATAGATGTCTTCAAAGCATACCCTGCTCACCTTCTTCCCAGGCTTGTAATCAAAAAGTGCTGGATGTCCTTGGTGCCCTTTGTCTCTGTTGCCCAGAGCAGCTTAGATCAGTCCTAGGACCTAGCTTCTTCTCTCAAGTATCTGTGTCTGTGTTCTCTCTTTCTCTTTCTCAGCTTGCATTGTATTGTCACATAGGGGATTGAGACCCACTGTGGGGGTCATCAACAATGTTCCCTATAGATTCTCCCCTCACAAATCTGTTTTTTAAGGTATAGTGAAAAGTACATTTTCAAAACTATCCCAGTGGAGAAGAGTATTTTTTACCTGGCAAATCTATGCCAGCCTTCCCCTTCCCTTGAACATTTCAATATCATCATCAATAAAGCAATATTTACCAGGTATTTAGCTGATTTAGAGTGGTACACTTTTTGAATCATATTTCAGCCAATGAAGCAAATAAACTATTATCATAAGTTTTTATTCCATAAGCCACAGCATTAAATCCAGAATACACTTAATGAACTCATATCAAGAAACTCACCTTGGTCCAGGTTTATGTTTCTTCCATCATTATCATTTATTCTTTTTAACAGCCATTCCCACACTGATCCTTAACCCTATGTTTATAAGAATTAGAGAAGTCAAGATTTTTTTGGTGGGAGTATAGCATACATCTTCAAAGGCCATACCGTGTACCTCATTTTTAGAAGCTTTCTGAGATTTAAGGCTAGTTATAGGCCTAGAGACAAGTGTAGGTTGTGAGGGTGGGTCCTAAGAAGTGTTGGCTTTGTTTTGCTTGGTAATTGTATGATGAATGTCATTACTATTTCCCTAGACAACACAAGGTAAATTTGCTCAAGTATAGGTGGAAATGCTCATCAGTATTTGGAATTTCAATCTCCAAGATTTCTCTTCCTCGCAAATATTGCCATCACAACTTTTGGAATCCTATTTTTTCAGTCAACTCCCTCACACTTTAACTGCGTCTACCCCGAAAGGCTGAGCATTACGTTTGTGCTGTAACACATGTAATACAGCCAATCACATTATTTTATTTAAGATTGTGTTTGGTTTTTGGAAACTTCAGCCCTATGGCTAAAGGAGACAAGATTCTCCTTCAGGACATAGTTACATAGTCTAGTGCCAGGATTTTGAGCCATTATTTTCCATTAATACTTTGTTGATCCATACACAGAATTAGATTCTTTATGTGTGCCTGTAGCTCATTATTTTTTATTTTTAGTTTGTCCAGAAATGCTAAGAGCAACCATCAAGAATTATTATAATTCTTACTGTTCCAAAATTGTTCAAAGCTTTTATAGGTAATTACTAAATTTTGTGCATCTTACAATTGTCAAGTTAGGATAAACAAGTGAACCTACATTGCAATATTACTTTAAACAATACACATCATGGACAGTTAGAACCTTCTACATTATTAGGAGAGAACATGGCAACTTCTAGTCTCATAATATTAGAGAGTCAACTCCAGGAACTGTTAAACTAATTAAAGAAATTCATCCTTAAAATTTTGTAACTGTAAAATCTCCCTCTATACCAAAATCTATACTTCTTAGGATTCCCTAGAGGAACAGAATAAATAGAAAATATACGTAAAATTATGCCAGAGGATTTATTCATTAGGCTTACAGAGCTAGAGGTGGAAAATTCCACAATGACCATCTGTAGGATAAAAAATGGATGAATTTACAATGGCAGGTGGGTGGGCTGGAGAATCTTGTATCTGCTCATGTAAAGAAGATAGAAGCCACAGAACAAGAGGGATCAAGGATGCAGCACACGTTCAAGGTTGAAGGACTGGAATAAAACTACAGAGTCACCAGTGTCAGTCACATTGGAAGGCAGATGAAACAGGATTCTCATCTTTATATGTGCTGGGAAAGACTGAAACTCTTTAGAAATTGGCATGATTTCTTCTTTTACTTTTTATTATATTCATGCTACAAGACAAATGGTTGGTGCTACCCACATCCAGGGTGAGTCTCTCCTCAATTTGCTGGCCTGCACATCAGTCATCCACAACTCACCTGCAACTCTGCTTTTCTAATCAGCTGTTTCCTCATTCAAGTTGACATGTCATGATTAATGGTGATACTAGGTAATTAACTATATATTGATAGAAAACTAGAAAATCCTGATAAAAGAAAACATTTACCTCCATTAATCAGTACGATTATTCCATGATAATGAATAAGAAACTTCAATTTTTAGGATATCAATTCCCTTCAAAATGATCTATATATTTAAGGGAATCCCATTCAAAATGACAAGTTATTTCGTAGATATTGGTTAGCTGACTTTAAAAGTTTCACAGAAAGAGAAAAGAACAAATAAACTGTCAAGATTATTAATACCTCCCTTCCTCAAATACATATATGTACTAATCCTTGATACCTATGAATATGTTATGTTGCATGTCAAACTACAATAATTCAAATGGAATTAGAGTAAATAGTAAAATTATTTTAAAATATGGAGATGCTGGATTATCTGGGTGAGATGAATGTAATCATAGTGAAGTTTGAAAGTGGAAGAGGAAGGCAAAAATGAAATAAGGGACAGAAAAGGAGGTGGGACATGGAAGCAGGAGTCAGAGTAATTCAATGTGAGAAAATATTTTGGCTTCAGAGGTGGAAAGATGCCATAAACCAAAGAATGTGGACAGTTTTTAGAAGGTGGAGAAGACAAATAAATGGATTTCCCCTATAGCCACTTAAAGAAACCACAGTCTTTCATAGTCCTGCTTACATCTTGACTAGTCCAGTTAACACCATATCAGATCTACTATCTATAGAACTATATGCTAATAAAGTTTAAGAAATTTACTAGTCATAGAAAATTAATGCAAAACAAAGAGTAAACACATTTTTAAAAGACAACAAAGTTAAAGGGGCACAATGAAACTTTTCAAGATTTCTATAAAAGTAACATTAATCACAACAGTGAATATTGGTAAAAGAATAGATGCATAAATGAATAAAACAGAATAGACAACTCCAAACTAGATTTACACAAATATAGTCAATTAATTTTAGACAAAATATAAAGACAATTCAATAGAGGAATAGTAGTCTTTATATCAAATGATTATGGAATATTTGTTATAAAGTTGGAAGTGCCTTATATTTTTCAAGCAACTCAAAATATCACATTCTTAGATGTAAAATTAAAAATTGTAAAATGATTAGAAAAAATATAAGATAAAATTTTTGTTACCATGAGTTTGATGATGAGTATTCATATATAACACTAAAAACACAATTTATGAAGGAAAAATAATTGTTTGATCTTATTAAAATGAAAGATTTCTACACTGTGAGAGAAACACTATTAGAATGATGAAAAGGGAAGCTACAAACAGAGAATATATTTAGAAATCACATATGTCATGAAAGATTTACAGAATATTCAACTGTACAAAGAATTTGGGAATCCTATTCATAAAAAATAGACAAATGATCTGCACAGACACTCTGCCAAAAATAGATGGATATGAAGATTGAACTAAGTCTAAGGAAAGATACTCAACATAATTTGTTATTATGAAGTGTTGCATTAAAACAAAAATAAAATTATACACCTATTAGACTTGCTGAACTCTATAACACAATATTAAAACATTAAAATTGGGCAAAGATCTTGAATAGATATTTCCTCAAAAAAGACATAAGTCTTCGTCACTTTCTCTTCATTGGGACATGACACAAAACACTCACAACTTAAAGGAGGAGAGGTTTATTTTGGCTCACAATTTCAGAAGTCTCAGTCCATACAGGGAAGGGTTAAATCTGGAATAGATGGAAAGCCTGGACAAAGGAAAACTGCTTATGTGATCAATGCTAAGAAGTTGAGAGAGAAGGAAGAAGCCAGGGATGGAAATATATTCTTGCCAGTCACACTCCCATTGAACCGTTTCATCTGACAAGATCCCACCTCCTAACATCAAGTCAACTAGATCACTCCCATAATTCAATCACCTTCCAAATGTCCCATCTATGAGTGCATGAGGCCTTTGAGGTGGATTTTAAAAATCTCAACTGATCTTTCCTAGCGCACAAAAGACACATGCACATCTCTTTACATGAAATGCATTTAGCCCATCTCTAAGAGTTATCAAACTGTTACTAGTTTCAACAGTCTTGAAAAGTCCAAGTCCAAAGTTCCATCTTATACTCAAGGCACACTCTTAGCTATGATCTCATGCAAAAAGTAAAAAAAGGAGTTAAACATTTGCAGAATACCATGGCATTGGGTAAACATTCCCATTCTACAACTAAAGAATAAGAGGACAGAAACAAATAAGACCAAAATAAGATTGAAAACCCGCAAGGCAAACATTAAATACTGTAGCTTCCAGTCTAGCAACTAGGACAAAGACTAAGATGCCAAATAGCTTGGGTGGTCCCATTCCAACAGCGTTGGAGGTGGTAGCTGTCATGGCTTCTCTCTTGATGTGGGTTTTTTCATTACTTTTGCCTTTTCTCAGCAGATATTCCATGTTCTTGGCATCTCCAACTTTATGGGGTCTCCACTACTCTTTTAGCTTCCCTCTAATGACTTCACACACTGCTCTTTCAGAAGCACACTGCCTGGCCTTCCAGGAATTCTTCATAAATCTGAGTGGAAGCCTGCTTGACTCCACAGCTCTTGCATTCTGCATGCCTGTAAAATCAATACCATATGGATGAGGCCAAGATATACAGCCAGCCTGAGAAGTAGATAGGCACCCTTAAAATATATTTGGTACCTCTGAGTGCTTGGATGGCTGAGCACTATAAAATAAAATCAATTACCTAGGTACCCCTTCTCAAGTAAGTTCTTTTGGGGCTCTTTTCCCAAATAAAAGTCTTTCAATCTTGGACCTTTGTGTCTGCAAAGAGTGGAATCTTGCTGATTTCTAGTTTGCCTTCAAATCATTTTTCTTACTGTCCTGATGCAAATTACTTAGCTTCTCTTTAATTCTAACCTTACAAGAACTAAGTTGACCTGGGATAAAATTGTATAGGCCACAATTTTATAGGTCCCATCTTTACATGAGCTTCTTTTCTGGCCACCAGCAAAATTTTTGAAATCATTCAACTTGGCTTTTTATTCCTGGTTCCCACAGTGGAGCTCACTAAAAGCAGCAAACAGTACCTGTGCTACAGCATAAACTTTGGGCTGTCTTGTAATGTCCTGTGCCAGATCAATTAGTCTGTGATTCTTTGTCTCAGTCACTTACAAACTCTCAGACTGAGCAAAATGAAGACAAATTTCCTGCCAGAGTACATGGTTTCTATTACAACTACCAGTAAAGTCATTGTTCTCAATTTAAACCTCCTAAACCTAGCTTATAATGTCTACATTTCTATCACCATTCTGATATTCTGAGCTCTGACAAGAATCTCCCATACAGCTTGGGCTACAGCATTCTAGGTCTTCTCTAGCCAACATCTCCAATCATTTCCAAATTCTTTCCATACACCAGTTCAAAATACTACTTAACTGCATGGTCATATATTCAGAGCAATGATCACACTTTCTTAGTAGCAAAATCTGTTTTAGTCACTTTCTCCTCATTGCATCACTATACCTAACTCTCACAACTTAAAGGAGAAGAGGTTTATTTGGCTAACAATTTCAAAAGTTTCAGTCCATGTGAGGAAGGCTTAAACAGAAACGGCAATGGTGGAAGAGACTGTGAAGAGGAAATATGCTCACGTTATGGTGACCATGAAGCAGAGAGAGAGGGGAGAAGGCAGAGAGCAAGATATACACTTCAGATTAAGCCTGCAATAACCTTCCTCTTTAGACCAGATCTTGTCTCCTAATGGCATGTCAGGTATACATCCCCACTGATTCAAACACCCTACAAAAGCTCCACCTATGACCACATGAGTATTTGGAGGAATGTTCTTGATCTAAATAATAACAACATAGAAATGGCTAACAGGCATATGAGACAATATTCAACATCACTAATTATCTTGGAAATGTGAATCAAAACCATAATGAAATATTATTTTTTGTTGGAGTGATCACTACCAAAATTAAAAAACAAACTAGTAAAACAGAAACAAAAAAGAACAAAGAAGATAACAAGTGTTAACAATGATGTAGGAAAAAGTTAACCCCTGTATACTGTGGATGGGAGTATGAGTTGGTATAGCTACTATGGAAAGGATTACATATTTCTCTCAAAAACTTAAAAACGGAACTATCACATGTTCTAATTGCCCCACTTCTGTGTAAATACCTAAAGAAATTGAAATTAAGAGATATCTACATTCTCATATTCATTGAAGCATTAGTCAAGACATAGAAACAAACTAATATCTATCAATGACTAATTGGATAAAAAAATGTAGTTGATGCATACAATGAAATATTATTGAACCTTGGAAAGTCTACAATTTGTAACAACATGGATGAGTCAAGAAAACATTAAGCAAAATGAGATATATCAGACTCAAAGTGACAGATAGTACATAATGTGATTTATATGAAGAATCTAAAATAGCCAAATTTATAGACCCAGAGATAATGCTAGTTGCTCAGATAAGGAGAAGGAGAAAATGGAGATATTAGCAAAAATGTACAAAGTTTTAATTAGACAAAATAAGTCCTACAGATACAATGTACAGCACAGAACCTACTACTAATAATAGTGTTTTGTGTAGTTAAAAGTTTGTTGAGGGTAAATTTTATGTTAAGTATCTTTACTTTAAAAATAGAAGGAGATAGAGAAAGAGGAGAATGAGAAGAAAAATAAATGAAAGCTAAAGAAAATTTGGTTGCCAAAGACATTCATGACATAGATAGTGGTGATTATTTCACTGATATATGCCTACCTAAAAACTCACCAAATTCTGTAACTTACATATGAATAGTTTATTGTATGTCAATCATACTTCAACAAAGTAGATTTAATGGCTAAAATTAACAAATAGCCTGACAATATAATTTTTGGTGAAAATTTAGAAAATGATAACACTCATTCATTGCTACTGGGAATGTAAAGTGATACAGCCACTATGGAAGACAGTAATTTCTTAAAAAGCTAAAACTACTAACAGCAATCATGCTGTGAGGATTTTACCCAATTGAGTTGAATATGTATGTCCACATAGAAATCAACACCAAATATTTAAAGAGCTGTATTCATAATTACTCAAAATTGAAAGTAATCAACATGTCTTTTAATAGGTGAATTAAAAAGCTTTCCATGCTACCTTCATCCAATGGAATAGTGTTTAGCAATATAAAGAAATGAGTTACTGAGCCAAAAAAGATGTAGATTTTAAATTTATATTTCCAAATGAAAAAAAATTAAAATGTTATATTTTATGATTAAATTTAATCATAAGATATTCTGAAAAAGGCAAAACTATGGAGTAGAAAGTATAGAACATGAAGTATAAAGGATTTCTTAAGGTGGAAGAATTATTCAATATCATCCTGTAGTAGTAAATGCATGGCATTGTCCATGAGTCAAAAGCTATAGAACTAAACAATACAGAGTGAAGCTTAATCTATGCAGATTTTAGAAAATCATTTAGGGGGTCAGGGGATCCCTGACTGAAAGCAGAATATGACAAAAGATTCATTTATTGCAAATGTATGAAACAGACACATTTAACAGTTTAGCTAGTACATGCTGATTTAACTTGGAGATAAACACTGTATTTGGTAAAATTGTTTCATAGGTGACTATAAGTTAATAATTCTGATATTGATATACTTATACAGTAATTGAACGAATAGGCAAATGATGATGGATGGCAGAAGCTACATTTCTCATCATTGAGTTGGGAGACACCAGCAAAGCAAGGGAGGAGTCTAGTATAATACATATAGTAATAAATTTTAGCTTCTGACACCACCACAATATAAATATAGATGATAGATGCATAGATATGTATTTTAGGACACATAAATATGTATCCTATCTCTGCCCACTGAGAGAGCCTAGAAGAAATTACATATTAGGATCAAGGAGCTTATCTAATACCCAGATCTTGGCTTCTAGTGTAATTTTTTCTATAAAAGGAATGAGGAGTCCTTGAAGAAAATGACTGATTCTAGATGTAGAGTTGTAAATATATAAGATTAGTAAGACAGAAAATATGGAATCTTTCTGTGTCAGAATGCGTAGGAATAAAAGACTGAATGAACACACAATCATGAGATTATGCCAAAGAGACTAAAAAATCACTTATAGCCCAAAATGAAAAATTTTAAATAGAATAAAGTAGTATGGGAATATAATCCAAAGTTTAATAGAAATATCCATGAATCCATATCCTATAAGTAGAGTAAATAATTGCAAAAATATAAAATTCTTGTGTGCAGAGAACTTTAAGTAATTAATGTGAATATTTTACATTTAAGCAGCAGGTAGAATATAACCCGTTGCTTCTTAAGTGTGTACTTGGATATGACTACCTTCAAAAATACACTACATGAAGGGAGCTAAAAGGTTAATTTTACAATGGAAAACCCTGACAAGCAGCACTTCAGCAAGGTGTTCAGGGTCAATATCTACAGTCATAAATAATGTCATAGTGTATATTCTTACTATGTGATGAGAATGGCACTTCTATGATCTGCCTAACAAAAACTTATATCCTCAAAATAACCATGAGAAAAACATGAGACAAATTCAGAATGAGGGACGTTGTACAGAATACTTGACCAGTACTCAACAAAACTGTGAATGTAATAAAAAACAAGCAATGTCTGCTAAACTGCTACAGTGCAGAGGAACCTAAGGAAACATGATGGTTTAATATAAAATTTTATCATTACTGACATCCTAGAAAAGGATATTAGAGGAAAACCATTTATATTTGAAAAACATATGGGCAAGAGTTGATAATAATGTTTCAATATGTGTTCATTAATTATAAGAAATGGACCATAATATGAGGTATTAATAATAGGAAAAATTGGAGGGCAGAGGAGGCTTTCAGGCAATTGTACCACTACTCCCAGTGCAGAGGAGGCTGCCAGGCCCCCGTAGGACTGCTCCCAATACAGAGGAGGCTTCCAGGCCACTGTAGCTGCTGGAGTCCGGCTCCAGTGGGTTCAGGTCCTGAGAGGAGGTGTGGAGTCAGCGATGAGAGAATGAGACAGACACTGAGTGGAGGGTCGGCAGCTCAGCTTGTCTGTCTGAGTTATACTGAAATCACTTTACTTATAAGTGTTTTGATTACACAAGGCTTTGGTAAGCACGTGGGTCTATACACAGTGTGTTTTCATACAGAGTTAAAGAAAAGCTGATATCATCTAAAGAACTATTTTAGACTACCCAGTTCTAAATACTCCTCTGGGTGCTAAGTGAACCCTTGCTAACTTATCAGATTTACATTTGAGGAACAAGAAGCATTTTAGAAAGGTCAGGCTACCTCATTAGGCCAAGTTTTGTCAGATCTCATTGTTGTGTGCCCTGCGGGTGTTGGCCAAGGGTGACCAGGTGCCAGAGAGTGGGACGCCTGTGTCATGAATTTGTTGATGTCCCAATCTCCCTTTGTACAGTCAGGGCATATGGATGTCACGTCCCCACTACTCATGGAGGTATGAGTGAGGGGCTTTTCTGTAAGTGGATTTACAATTTCTTCCTGTAATCCCAGCCTAGTAACCATTTCTGAAATAATGACTTTTATCCTTTCAGTGATTTCCCTGGGAGTACAGCACTGAGGTAATCACTACCTCGGAAAGCGAAAGCAAAGGACAAAGGACGGAGTCTTGGTTTCAGCCACAGTCTCGGTTTCACTGGAGCTGTGTCAAGCAGCAAGATTATGAACATGGCCTGTGCCATGTAGCACAGTTCCCAGGGCAGAGAAGGCTTTTGGGCCACTGTACCACTGCTCCCAGTGCAGAGGAGGCTTCAGAGCTGCAGTAGCAATGTTCCCAGTGAAAGAGGTGGCTTCAGCACTGCCATAGCACAACTCCCAGTGCAGAGGAGGCTTCTGGGCCACCGTACCACCACTTCAAGTTCAGAGAAGGCTTCTGGGCTGCCATAGCAATACTCCCAGTGCATGTGAGGCTTCTGGGCTGCCAACCCACTGTGCTTACCACGGAGGAGGCTTCTGAGCCACCATACCACTTCTCCCAGGGCACAGGAGGCTTCTGGGCCACAGTAGCAATGTTCCCAGTGCAGAGGAGGCTTCCAGGACACTGTACCACCACTCCCAGAACAGAGGAGGCTTCCAGGGCACTGTAGCACCACTCCCAGCAAAGAGGAGGTTAGCTGTGCAGGTGCCAGCAGCACACACACACCCCCACAACCCCACCCACAAACACATCCCCCCCACTCCCCTGTCAAAATGAGAAGACACATAAACAAATCTCAAAACCAGACTTCCAGATCACTTACAGCAACCCCAAAACAAAACAAGATGGAACACTCTGACACTCAAACACCTGGACTCCCTGAATTAGCAACAAAAGAGAATCCGGAAAAAATGAAATCTAAAATAAATTCTCAGATAACAGGAGAGATTGTGCTCATAGTGCCAGACATGATTAATAAATCTAGAGAGGAGCTGAGGAACATGATGGAATCCCAACATAGGAAACAAATGGAATCCATAAAACAGATGCAAACAGATTTCCAAGAGATTAAAAACTCCACTGAAAGTCTACACAGCAGAATGAGCCAATGTGAGGAGAGAATTTCAGATATAAAAGATAAGATTGAAATTAGTGAATAAGAAAAGAAAAATTGCTTTAAAATTATAAGGAACCACAAGAAATCAATCCAGCAGCTGCTAGATGGTGCAAAGAAGAATGACATTGGGGCTGGGGATTTAGCTCAGTGGTTCCACCGCCTGCCTCGCAAGCTCAAGGACCCGAGTTTGATCTCTGGTACCAAAAAAAAAAAAAGAAGAAGAAGAAGAAGAAGAAGAAGAAGAAGAAGAAGAAGAAGAAGAAGAAGAAGAAGAAGAAGAAGAAGAAGAAGAAGAAGAAGAAGAAGAAGAAGAAGAAGAAGAAGAAGAAGAAGAAGAAGAAGAAGAAGAAGAAGAAGAAGAAGAAGAAGAAGGAGAACATAAGACTGATTGGAGTCAATAAAGAAACACGGTAGAGTGCAGATGACACAAAAATACTATTCACAGAACTGATGGCAGAAAACTTCCCAAGCAGGGGAAAAGAACTTCATATACAGATAAGTGAGGCATGTAAGACTCCAAATAGCCTTGATCAAAAAAAAAATGTACACATAGGCATATCATTGTTGAGATTCCAGAAACCCAACAGAAGAACAAATTTGTACAAGCAATTAGAGAAAAGGAACAAATCACATACAAAGGAAAGCCCATCAGAATCACAGCAGACTTCTCAATGCAAACCCTCAAGGCAAGAAGATCTTGGAGAGATGTATTACAAGTCCTAAAGGAAAACAGCCTGCAACCCAGGTTGATATACCCTGCAAAATTATCTTTCAAAATTGATGGTGAAATAAGATACTTTCACAACAAAGAGCACCTTAGGAACTTGATGCATACCAAACCAGAACTCCAAAAAATTTTACACAATATCCTAGCAAAAGACAACAAGGATCCCAAACCCAGCAAGCCCAGCATCCATTGGGTGTGACAAGAAATTAAATGCAAAGGAGGAGAATCCAACAAAATGAAAAAGTCATGATACTGATAAGTAAATACAAATCAGTTATAACCATCAATATTAATGGTCTCAATTCACCAATCAAAACAAATAGACACACAGAATGGATCAAGAAGCAAGATCCAACAATATGCTACATATAACAAACACATTTAATTCAAAAAGAATCTCATTGACTGAAAGTTAAAGGGTGGAAAACAATAGCCCATGTGATGGGAACTTGGAAAAAACAGGACTAACTATCCTCTTTGCAGATCAAGTGAATTTCAATCCAACACTGATTAAGAGAGACAAAGAAAGACACTACATCCTTGTAAAGGGAACAATCCAAGTGGAAGAGATGACAATCATAAATATATATGCACCAAACACTAGTGCACACAACTTTATAAAACAAGTACTAAAGTGCATCATACATGCACTAATACAATAATAGTGGGGGACATCAATACCCCACTGTCACAAATAGATAGGTCAACTAGACAAAAATTAAGTAATGAAATACTAGAATTCAATCAAACTCTTGAACAAATGAACTTAACAGATGTTTACAGAAGTGTTCCACCCACCAAATCAGAATACACATTCTTTTCAGCTGCACATGGGTCATTATCCAAAATAGACCAAATACTCACACATAGAACATGTTTAAGTAAGTGCAAAGGAATTGAAGTTATCCCCTGTATAGTATCAGACCATAGTGTGATGAAATTGGAGATCAATAGCAAAAGAAACCTCAAGAATTTCATAAACACATGGAAATTGAACAACATACTTCTGAATAACCAATCAGTCACAGAGGAAGTTAAAGAAGAAATCAGACAGTTCCTACAATTAAATGACAGTGATAATACAACATATCAGAATCTATGGGACACAATGAAATTGGTCTTATGAGGGAAATTCACAGCAGTGAATTCTCATATTAGGAAAACAGAGTGAGCCCAATTAAACAACCTGATGCTTAACATCAAGCAGGACAAACCCAAAGTGAATACAAGGGAGAAAACTATAAAAGGAGGACTGGAGGGGTTGAAGGGAGGGCTAGGCAAGGGTGAAAAATAAGAACCAAGAGAGATTATGTAAAGGTGCAAATTTCCAATGATGAATGTCAGTATATTGTACACCTAAAATGTACCAATAATTAGAATGAATAATCGATAATGTAAAATAGGAAGAAAAGGTCCAAAGGGGTAGGGGTAGTGGGAGGCACAGGGGAAAGGAAAGAAGGGAAAGGAAAAAATGATGAGACATGGAAAAAATAGAAATAAAGTCTTTGTAAATAGGGAAGGGTGGAGGGGTTGAAGGGAGGGCAGGGGAATTGCGAAAAAATAAGAACAAAGATGCATCATGTAATGGTACAAGTTCCCAATGATGAATGTAATTGTGTTGTATACCTAAAATGTACCAATAAAAGTATTTAAGAAAAAAATCAATGAAATTGAAAACGTAATAAAGAATGTACCAACTAAGAAAAGGCTGGGTCCTGATGGCTTCACTGCTGAATTCTACAAGACATTTAGAGAGGAACTACTGCCACTACTGAATAACATCTTCATGTAATTGAAATGGAAACAATACTCCCAAATTCATTCCTAAGGTAATCAATACTCCCAAATTCATTCCTGGAAGCAAGCATCACCTGGATCCCCAAAGCAGAGAAAGACCCAACTGAAAAAGAGAACTATAGGCCAATCTCACTAATGAACATAGATACAAAAATCCTTAATAAGATACTGGCAAATAGAATGCAGAAGATCATCAAGAAGATCATACACCCTGACCAAGTGGGATTCATCCCAGGGATGTAGGGATGGTTCAACATATGTAAATCAATCAATGTAATACACTATATCAATAGACCCAAGGACAAAAACCACATAATAGATATAATGTATATAATAGATGCAGAAAAAGCATTTGACAAAATCCAACATGCATTTATGATAAAAACACTACAAAATATTGGAATAGACAGTCTCTACCTCAATCTGATAAAAGCCATCTATGAAAAACCAACAGCCAATATCACACTAAATGGTCAAAAACTGAAATCCTTCACACTAAAATCAGGACCAAGACAAGGATCTCCACTATCACCACTCTTGTTCAATATAGTTTTGGAAACATTAGCCATAACAATTAGACAAGAGAAAGAAATAAAAGGAATAAAGATAAGAAATGAAGAAGTCAAATTGTCATTATTTGCAGATGACATGACATTCTATATTGAAGACCCCAAGAACCCCACCAAAAGACTTCTAGACTTAATTGACAGATTTAGTAGAGTAGCTGGGTACAAGGTCAACAAACAAAAATTAATATCTTTCCTCTACACAAACAACAGACTTACTGAGACAGAAATAGGGCAAAAAAATCCTTTCACAATATCATTCAAAAAACTGAAATACCTAGGAATCAACCTAACAAAAGATATCAGTGACCTCTTTTCTGAAAACTATAGCACTCTGAAAAGAGAGATTGAAGGTGATATCAGAAAATGGAAAGAGATCCCCTTCTCCTGGGTAGGAAGGATCAACATAGTGAAAATGACCATACTTCCAAAACTGCTATATAGATTTTATGCAATTCCAATTGAGATCCCAGTAGCATGCTTCATGGACCTTGAGAAAACAATCCAAAAATTCATTTGGAACAAGAAGAGACCCAGAATAGCAAAAGCAATTCTAGGCAACAGAGACATGGCAGGAGGTATCACAATCCCCATCTTGATCCCCACCTTAATCCCCAACTTAATCCTCAACTTTATAGTTCAAGGCCACTGTGATAAAAACAGCATGGTACTGGCAAAGAAACAGACCTGAGGACCAGTGGAACAGATTAGAAGATGCAGAAACAACTCCAGACACACTGAGCCACCTCATCTTCAACACAAGTGCCAAACACCCTCACTGAAGGAAAGATAGTCTCTTTAATAAAGAGTGCTGGAAAAATTGGGTTTCAACTTGCCAAAAATTAAAGCTATATCTCTCATCATGCACTAAACTAAAATCAAAATGGATTAAAGATCTAAATATTAGAACAGAAACGCTGAACTGGCTGGAACAGTGGTTACATAGAACTCTTAAATATATTGGTGTAGGAAAAGATTTTATGAACCAAATATCAGTTGCCCATGAACTAGCACAAACAATCAACAATTGGGATCTCTTCTTATTAAAAAGCTTCTGCACAGCAAGAGAAACCATCAACAGTGTGAAACGACAACCCACAATGTGGGATAAAAAGTTCATCTGCTATTCCTCAGACACAGGTCTACTATCTAGAATCTATAAAGATCTTTAAAAAATGAAATAACAAAAATACATATAAAAAATGTTCAACATCATTTGTCATTTGAGAGATGCAAATGAAAAAAATGCTGAGATTCCACCTCACTCAAGAAAGAATGGCTGCTATCATAAAATCAATCAATAACCAATGCTGGCGGGGCTGTGGTGAAAGAGGAACCCTGCTCCACTGCTGGGGGGAGTGTAGACTGGTGCAACCATTGTGTAAATCAGTATCTCAATACCTCAAAGAAGTAGGACTAGAAGGCCCATTTGACCCAGCTATTCCCCTACTGGGTATTTTCTCCAACGAATTAAAAGCATCATACCACAGTGATATATGTGCACTCATGTTCATAGCAGCACAGTTTGTGATAGCTAAACCTTGGAAGCAGCCCAAATGCCTATCAACTGGAGACTGGATAAAGAAAATGTGGGTTTTTTAATAAAGTGGAGTACTACTCAGTCATAGAAAATGAGAAATTAGAGACATTTGTAGCTAAATGGATGCACATTGAAGCGATACTCTTAAGTGAAATTAATAGGACACATGTATAAATATCGAATAGTTTCTCTAGTGTGAGAAACTTAAAGTGTAAATAAGCTCTAAAAGGTATAAAAATATAAAGGAAGAAAAGGGGCACCTGGAAGGGGAAGTGGGAGGGTTAGGGGAAATGAAAGAAGGGAATGGAATTAATATGAGAAAATGAAAAAATGGAAACCATCTTTGAAAATAAGGAGGGATGGAGAGTTGAAGGAAGGGCAGGGGAAGGGGGAAAAATAAGAACCAAGAGAGATTATGTGAAGGTGCAAATTTCCAATGATGAATGTCATTATATTGTATTCCTAAAATGTACAGTACAATAAAATTTTTTTTAAATAGGGAAAATTGGATGTGGGCTTATCAGAATTTCTAATTATCTTCACAATTTTTCTGCATATTTAAAACTCTTCTGGAATTAAAAAAAAAGATCCTTTAAAAATTTATAATTTTCTGTTAGTAAGCAGGTAGGAAAATAAACATTCATACATATGGATTCATATTCTGCTGGTAAAACAAATTGCTGCAACCCCTTTAAAGGGTAACTGGACAATAAAACTACATGTGTTTATAGTTCACACTATCAATCTAAATTCTAGGAATTCACCCTGAAAAGATACCTTCAACAATCTAAAAGTGCATTTTTGTAAATGCATAATCCTGAAAATATTCTAAATGTTTCCACTTAAGAGAATATTTGAACAAACTATGGTTTATCACACAATGGTGTATTGCGGAACTTTAAAAAAGAATGTAGAACAATCTATGAACTCATATCAGATGACTTCTGGAATATAAAATATACAGTGTAAAAAGTATCTGTGGTATGATACTTTGTGGAACAAAGATGGGAAAATATTAGAATATATATATATAAGTGCTAATTTTTGTAAAAATGAAACCAATATATGAAGGATAAATGAAAAACTAAAGAGATTAGTTATCTACATAGAGTGAGTAGGAAACAGAAAATATGGTAACGAGAATGATTTAGAAGTTATTGTGGCAGATGAGACTTCTCTAAGTTTATCTTTCTAAATAGATTTAATTTTTGAAAACATGTTAATAGTTTATATCCCATAAGTGCCAAGCACTCATCCTAGATTGTGGAATAGAGACACCAAAGCACCAAGTACACTTGTCAGAGGAAGACATTTTGAATCACAGTTTTACTCCAGACTCACAGGTTTAATTCCAACCTAACAGCTGCACTGCAGTCCATGAAATATTTACATTGCTTTCTGCTAAATTATATACATTATTTACAATATCATCTATTAAATATTTAGTGCCTCTCCAAATATGTTATGTATTCACACTCCATTTCTGTTGTTACTTTTAGCAATAAATAGAAAAGGCCCAGTCTGGAAGAACCCTAAAGTGTCTGTGACAAAGAAGAAAGCAGGGGTGGAAATAAGCAAGGAGAAGCAGAAGGCAGTTATCTGAAAAAGGACTCAATGTTATATACTTTTTCACTATTTTCTCAACTTTCCCTACACCTAGCTCAGATGATCATTTCTCTCACTTGGGGAAGATTCTTTTTTTCTAATTATTTATGTGTATAAATGGCTACTTTCAGCTGTCATGGAAATTGCTATTTTGTCCTCAGGAGTCCTGGCCTAGAATGGCAAGATATGTAAGATCATCTGTTAAGATAAGATTATGATAATATCAGAAGTCAAGACACCAATCTACTTTATTCAGAACTCTTCCCTGTTAGAAACAGGATGGAATGCATTCAACAGAATAGAAATGAAATATATGAAATTATGTGCAACTCTCCTTAAGTACTATGATATTTCACTCTGAGAAATAAGAAAATCATTAATAATATGTTGTCAATAAGATATATATATACATGGCACTTGTGATTAGTGAAAAATGACAAAGTATGAACGCCATTAATGATGTTAGGAATATAAGAAAACAAAACAACTAGTTGGTTCTTGTTTGAGCAAGATTTTTTTTAACTTAGCCATCATTCCCAAATTAGGTGTATTCCAAGGAATTTTTAAATTCATTAAGCTTATTGGTACATTTTAAATATACAATGTGATGGCATTCTTCATTGGGAATTTGTACCTCTACATGACATACCTTGGTTCTTATTTTTTCCCCATTCCTCTGTCCTCTTTTCAATCCCTCCACCCCTCTCTAGAAGGGAAAGGAAAAATATGAGACTAGGCATCTTCAGTGTATGCCAATCATGTAGTTTCGTCTTCTATTGAAATGAACAGAACCTTGATTTTTAGAGCACACTAAGCCTGTATTTCCCAGCCTTCCTAATAGCTGAATGTTCTATATAAAGAAGTTTTAGCTAATGAGTAAATGGAAATGTTCTGTGGGACTTCTAGAGGTCTCTTGATAAAAGAAGGGACCTGAGTTTTTTTCCTTTCTTCCTTCATCCTGTGTTTGATACCTGATGATAATGATAATGACTGTAACAGAAATAGCCATCTTGGACCAGAGCAATGAAAGTTATATCATAAAAATCATACTACAACAAGTTGGATAAATCTGTCTCTGCAGTGACTGTGGTGTAGTTATACCAGTTCTTAAATACTTTCCTCAGCACGTGTTTTACTTTTCAGTTATTTGTTTTATTTAAGCTACACAATTTTGGGTCTCTGCCATGTGTAGCTAGACTTAATCTATGGCACCACAATTAAGTTCATGTACTATTGTTCCCTGTCTATTATTTCAACCTACAGGCATTCAGTACCCATATGTACTTATATCTATTTACTGTCAACTTTCTGAGACTACTTTTAATATCTTAATGGTGCAAGTATAACCTGTAGACTATTTCAATGATAACCATTTACTCATTATGAAAGACTATCTTTGTTTCTTATCTTTTGAAGTCAAGGTATACTTTTCTTTGGTAATTATGAATAATCTAAATTACTAATATATTAGTGCTGTGAATGTGATGAAACATGTTATTGATGTTCACATTCTTGGAACTGTCAAGAATTTGCTAGTCAATTTTCATTTGATAGACTGAGTAGTTTTCTCAATTAATGTACAGATGTAAATGAATCAGCATATGTCACTTATACATAGAAATTAAATTCCTAATGTATCATTCATTTCACACACAAAATTGTTTCAAAATTTCCTTAAACTGTGCTACACTTCAAGTCAACAAACACTTTTAATACACACCATACATTAGGAAATAAAAAGGAAACTTATCTGAGATTTAATAATTCCAAAGCTTGCAATCTGAAGAGGTATAGGGGTACAGACAGTTTTCAAGGAAGCATTCAAATCAAAATTATCTTCAAATGAATGAGTATAATTGCATTCTTTGTATTAAATATAGTCATCTGTGGCATCAATACATCTTTTAAATCTTCCAGATTTTCTCTTTTGCTTTGCTGAAGCACATTCAATTACCTCATCACACAGCTGAGATTTCCTGAAATGTCTACTTTCAAACATTAAAAATACCCTGAGTGCATTGCAGGTGTTTTTATAGAAAAGATAACCTTTAAGATTGAATTGCATACCTTATAGCAGCTTATGATTAAGACTGATGATTTTATAAACCTCTATGATTGTTTCTATATCAGTAATGTCTTCAGAAATATCAAATGAATATCAATGACCTTGATTAGTTAAATATTTAAGGTGAGAAGGTCTATTTTGGGTCATAACATAGATTATTTATAGATTATTGCTTGAGTACTTCTCCTTACTGGGAAAGTAAGCACAAAGCAAAAGTGCTATCAAGGATGTACTGACAAATATATACTATCTTAAACAAATGATCAGTATGAACCAAAAGGATCGGCATGTATATTAGTACTAGATGACACTACTTTTAGATCTTAAAACCCAATGCAATCTCATTTGATGTGATCTAGCCTAATTTCTCTGTTAAGGTTAAGTAAGTCTCAACTATGTGCCCTCTTTGAGGTGGATTTGGTCTCTGTTTTTGTCTAAGCCACTTTTAGAATTCCTTTATAGTTAGAATTACTTGAGAGTTTCTAAGTTCCTTGACTTTTGGAATGGAGAGCAGCAATCAAACCATTGCATGGGGACAATAGGGATTCAAAGTCTACCTTAACATGTTAGCCCTGTTCTATTCACAACTCTTTAATTACAGAATAGTCTGATTGCAAAAATATGGGATTTTGAAACAACTCCAAAGCTCAATCTAACATGAACTATACAGATAATTTGCTGTATTCCAAGCCTGACCTCTATTTTTGTTTCCTTTAGAAATCAATCATGATAATGGTTGATAAGGTAATTGTAAACTACCTTATTTTAAACTTGATAAAACTCACTTCAGAAAAGCCATAGGTAGTCCAGTATAGTTTTTTTGAACATAGAATATTGTACCTATTTATAGTATTTTGGAGAGGAGCTGAAGACAGAGATCTAAGGTCTAAGGTTTTAATGGAGACTGTTTTTGCTGTGATCAACTGTGAAATGAAAACCTACCACTTAAATCACTTCTGCTTAAACATAATTCATTCTTTCTGAGCACAAAATAATAATCGATAAGCTTTTGTTTTTAACTTGAACTGAGCTGTCATTTTGTGTCACTTGATTCAAATTTGTAATTATGGGATGACTTTAAATGAATTTGAAATATTATTCTGTCTCCAAAAGATATGTAGGAAAAACTCATTGCCTAAAATGCACAGGAATAGCTATACTCTCACAATGAATGGCCTCTCCTTTTCTATCCCTAGTTGTTATATCTCTGGAGTTCTTCCCCTCTGTACCAGTGCATTTTCAATTGTATCTACTTACAATATTTTGGGGAGAAGCTGAAGACAGAGATCTGAGGTCTAAGCTTTAAATAGAGATTCTGTCCAGACAGACTTTTTACTGATGTTTTCATATTTGAAATTAGAAAAGGGGAATTATACAGGCAATTATTTTCATAACACTCTTTTTCTTCTATTACATCATGTCTAGAACCTCTCATTTTGCTAATTCTAGGCAATTTTAAATCTATTTCTTAAATTGGCATTTAGGAACTTAGTATTTAAATGCCAAAGAATAAAAAGGGTTATATAGATTAAGGGATGAAATTAAATAAAAACCAAGTTTTATTAGTTCATCCATTAGGAAAAACTGATTTTAAAACAAATGAAGTCAAATGTTCTTTAAAAGTATAAGAACAGTTTAATTTCACCAAATAAATAAACCAGCTCTGGCATTCAACGATTTCCACAGGCCTCCTTGGGGGCTAAGTTCTGTCTGCACATCAATGAAAGAATCAGTATTTGAGACACGAAGTAACTTTTGGCAGACATTGAAAAAGGCACCAAATGGTCTCTGTCTTTGCTGTGATCAACTGTGAAATGAAAACCTACCACTTAAATCACTTCTGCTGCAACCTAATTTGTTCTGAGCACAATATAGAATAAATCTTAGTGTCCTCTGGCCCATGGAACTTTTCTTAAAATAAAGTCAACAATATGAAGTTTTTGTGTTTGGAACATCTTCTGAATCTGCAAGTACACCTGAAATTTCAATTATAGTTTGAAGTTTAGTCTGTTGGTGGATTTTCTGGTATGCACAGTACCAACTTCATTTAAATGCTGGTTCTACCATTGATTAACTGTGTGGCCTTGTTCAAGTCATTTCTTTTCTACAGCCTTCATTTTATTTACCTGTAATTTTTAAAAAATGATTTCAAAGGTCCTTCTCAGCCTTAAGTACTATGAGTTGAATTAATTTTCCACTATACAAAACACTTACCAGGTGGTATTATTACTCGGTTTTAAGTTGTCTTTCTCTCTTCCCTCCAAATTTTCAACAATCAAACACAATTTTGTAAAGAGACTTAGCTACTATATGGCCATTCTTACATATTCATGGACTGGCTATCTGTATTAATAGACAATATGTTCTCATTTTATAAAAAAAGCCTCCAAAATATCTCATGCACTCATTCTTTTGTTTTATGATAATTTTGTCTTTATAAAACATAATACTTAGGGATACAACTAGAAAGTGTGACATCTTTTCATAAAAACTAGCATATTTTCAATTTGGATTTGTAAACATGATAGAGGAGTGTATATGGTTATTAAATGTAACTACAGATGCTATAGCAAAATAGTGGTTAGAATACAGGTAAAGCTTCTACTTTTGAAGGTGAATGTGACCATTAACCTTTAGAAAATGTATATGTCTCTAGATAAGGGAACCCTTAAAAAATGACATTTGAGTTCAAGCAACATAGGGATTCTAACATTCTAGGGGAATCCAAGTGAAGATATATGGTCATTTTCTTAAACTGAGATTATTTTTATTCAATTAATTTAGAATGCATATTCACATATGCATACACACATATAAATATAAATATACAAATATATTAGATTCAGATAAATAGTTTTATGTACATATCTGTGAGAAAACAAGATTCAATTTACATAAATCTATTTAATACAGTATTCATTACTAGAGTACCTCTATTTTTCTAAAGAAGGTAAGTTTATCTCAGAATAAAAGAAAAATTTCAGAAGTTCAACTTCATTTTTAAAATATACAGTTCCTTTAGAGAGAAATTACTGGAGTCTCCTGTGCCTAATTTTTTTTAAACCATGATTCTATTTTTCTTCAGTATAACATAAAAATGTCTAATGTTTCTTTCCTTTTACTTTTTTGTCTATGTTCCCTAAGTGTTTGATGTGCTGGCTTCCTACACTAAGTAGGAATAAATCTTGATTTCAACTGACAGATACTGGCAGAAATTACTAATTCTTCATGAGAAGCCAAAGTCAGGCAAACAAAGTCAAGCAAAAATGTCAGTCAGTCAGCTTTGGAAATAGAAAACCAGTCAACCAAATTAAACAGTACGTAACACTGTGGTGGTAACATAAACCTACTCAATGATACAAAATGTGATTTTTCTCACCCATCCTGATTTCCTGTTGGCTTCAATGCCAGATGTTTTAGAATTTCAAGCATTTTGATATCCTTCAAATAGCTTCAGGAGTAATTGAGACATATGTTGATGTGTATGTATCTGTATTTGTGTGTCTGTTTTTCTTGGAGAAGTTCTTTTCTATCAAACCTTGCATTCAATTCAAAGAACAAAGAACCTGAAAGAAATACAAACACATATTTAGACAAATCTGGCTTTATATTTACATCTGTGTGACCTCAGTTAGATTACCAAATGTGGTGCCTGTTTTTTCTTATCTATAGAAAAAAACCCAAAAGTCCCAATTTCATAGGATTGTTTGAGAAGTAAATTAGTTAATAAATGTAAAGAACCTAACATGATACTTTTGACAAGAAATCATTAAGTAAACAGTACTCATAATATCAAAATCATTGAAAGGTTGGAAAATTTTGGAAAGACTCAAAACTGGAAGAAAATAGAAGTCAATGACATTTTCCTTGTGGGTTTGATATCCACTGACATTCGCATTATTGGCATATAGTAGATAGGAGAGCCAAGTGGTGCTTAAGAATGTGATATTTTCAATCACACAGATTAGAGTAGCTTATCTACTGGTAATTTGGACAAATCAGCTATGTCTCTGAGCTCTCAGATTTTTTTTGCATAACAGTGATTATAATGGTTTCCACTTCAATGTATTGTGAGCACTGAGTACTAAATTCAATAAAGCATTTTGAGCAGGGCATACCACAAAGGAAGTATGCAATAAATGGTTGTTATCGTTATTGTTATGATGTTACACAATAGATTAGAGAATGATTACAGAGGAAGAAACCTTAGCAATCATCTAAGAGTCCGTGAACTGAAAACCCTCCTTTGACATATAAAGTAAGTATCCCAAAAAATAGAAGTGACCAAACCAAGAAAAATCATTTTATTTTCACAAAACTGTGGAGCCTAGGTTTCTTGCTCTACATTTGGTGCCACCTTCAGTCTATTGGAGAAGCTTTTTCATAACATTTTTCACATTTTGTTATGGGATGAGCCTCAAAACCACTACTAGGGAATTTTTTTTCATGTTTGAAAACCATTTATTCTATTACAAGAGATGTAATTATGCTGCATTTTTTTTCTGCCCTACATAGCAACTAAATGTTCTTATCTTTCAAGTGGATAATCTAGCCAGAGTCCACTTCTCATGCTTTCAACTTCATAACTGGGATGATTGATTCCAACTTTCCTCCCCTTTGTCCCTAACATCTCCAGGAATCACATTGGCTTCCATTTTTTCCTTTTCTCATATTAATGGAAACAAAGTCTTTTAGATAAGGAGGAGTGGAGGAGTTGAAAGGAGGGCAGGGGAATGGGGAAAATAAGAACCAAGATGGATTATGTAAAGGTGCAAATTTCCAATGATGAGTGTCATTATATTGTATACCTAAAATGTATCAATATAATTAATAAAAAAAGAAATGTGAAGAAATCACATTGACTTTTATATGCATTTATTATAAGCTCATTTTTGTTTCTTCTCATATTCATAAGTAACTCATTTTTTATACTCAGACTAAAATGTATAGCCATAAAATGGATCTAAATTTGTTGTTTGAAAAACATGGCTTCAGAAATAGTTTGACTTATTTCTTTGTTTCTATTGGTTATTTGTTGACTTTTTGTTTTGATATGCCTTTCTTCTTTATGACTACCACAAAGCTGTAAAGCTTACATACAAGTTATAGTCATAAACTTGCAACTGGTAATTGCTTATTTTTATTTGTTTTCAGAAAAATGAATTGGATTCAATGAACATATAGGTTTCAAATCAGAATTAAAATGATGCGGAAAATATAGTAGTTTTTCTAGAGATTTGGATTTGAAAGAATTCTCAGAAGCCATTAGCTCAACTTCTCATTCACTAAAGAGTCCTTTTTCACTTTCCATAGTCAATACTCATTTAGCTTTATACTACATGAAAAACATAAGATATAAAAACATAAAAGTGTACAATACAGGAGAGATGGTAGGAAACAAAAAGGCAGAGTTGTGGAGATGGGGAAGAGGCCTCAGAGATTGGGAGAGAGGGACAGGGTGGGAAAAGAGATAAAAAAGGATCAAGGTATGTGAAAAACATGCACCAATTCTCCAATATATAACATAACTATTATGTATTGTAAGTGTACACTGGAAAAGAATAATAGCATCAAGTGCTTTTGGAAGTTTTCTTATTTAACACACTAATTTGTTAGTTAAGGAGATAGAGGAAAAGGGAAAATACACCTTCCTTTGATTACTTTTTGTAGATTGGAAAATTTCATCAAAATAATGATATTCCCATTGGGTTTCTCTGTTGGTATTAAAACATAGTAGGTAATGGAATAGATTCATTTCTCTTTCACAAAAAGCAGATCTGTTCTGTTTTTGGAATATTTTTTAATCCTATCTAAGGACTAGGACATGACAGTAGCAGGGTAAGAGTCAGAAGTGAGTCACATATTGTTGGAATAGGGAAAGAGAGAGGAATGTTTAAAGAAATACAATTTAGAGGTTTTATATTTTCTACAGAACAATAACAATTGTTAGCATAAAGTTTTCTTTCAATCACTTTTATTTGGCTATTATTCTAAAGAGTGGTGTCAACAGAATTCTCTGCAATTATAGTAATTTTCATTCTATATTGCCCAATATGACACCCACATGTAGCTATTTTTAAATTATATTATTTATTCATTTTTCTAAATACATATTAGTTATACACATTAATGGGGTTCAATGATATTTCCAGACAATATGTATCGATCAAATCCAATCACCCTTTTTCTATGCTTTTCCATCACTACTGTTAATATGTCACAATAAACACAGGCATACAAGTGTCTCTTTGGTAAGCTGACTTAATTTTCTTTGGATATATATAAACCCAGACATCAGATAGTTATATCACATGGTAAATCTGTTGTTATTTTTCTGAGGAACCTCCATACTGTTCTCTGTAATGGCTGTATTAATCTATATTTCCACCAATAGTGGATGACAGTTCCTTTTTATCCACATCCTTGCCAATATTTGTTACTTTTGTCTCTTCTATAATAGCCATGTTTACTGGGGTAAGATGGTATCCCATTGTAGTAGGGCATGTTTTCAAATATTGCTCGATCTATTTTTGCACTACTGGGGATTGAATATTGAATGTAGGGACTTTGCACTGAGCTACAACTTCAGCCCTTCTCTCGCTCTGTGTGTGTGTGTGTGTGTGTGTGTGTGTGTGTGTGTGTTTGAATTTTGATACAGTTCTCACTAAGTCACTAGTTTGCCCAGGCTGGATTTGAACTTGTGATTCTCCTGCCACAGCTTCCAAGAGTGCTAGAATTACATGCATGTACCACCAATCCAGCCTATATTTATTTTAAGAGAAATGTCTATTCAGATCTTTGGCACATTTTTAATTAGATTACTTAGGTTTTTTTGTTAAGTTATTTTAGTTCTTCATGTAGTCTGGGCATTAATCTTCTGTCAAATAAGTAGCAAATATTTTCTCCCATTGTTTAGGTTTTCTTCACACTTGTATTATTTCCTTTGGTGTGTAGAAACTTTTTTGGTCTTATATAATTTCATTTGTCAATTTTTGTTTTTATTTTCTGCACATTTTTGGTGTAACATCTAGAAAATCCTCACCAAAATGTTTAAAAATATTAGTTCTGGATTAATTCTAAATTCAAATTATTCTCCGAGTGTTGTGAAGTGTTTCTCCTGTGTTTCTTTCTAGTATTTTCTAAGTTTTACATATTAAATTTAGGCCTTAGATAATTTTTTTGTTTTTGTTTTTTTATTAAGTTTATTGGTAAAATTTATTTATTTTTTAAATTTTTCTTCTGACTTTTATTTACATAAAATTTTGGCAAGTACTGAATGCCAAAGATGAGGCATGTTAATTGGGCACATACCAAGAAAATAATGAAGAACATGATGACAAAGTCAAAGAGATCCCTGACATACTGAAACATAGTTATAAATAGCTGGCTCATGGTCCTGTTAAAACTGATGAATTTAAGAGCTGTAAAAGAGGGAAGGGAGCAAGAGATGAATAAATGCCATGTGGTACAAACACAATGTAGTATTATTCCACCATAAAAAGGAAAGGACGTTTGATACTTGCTGTGACAAGAACTTTGAAAATGTTTAGGCAAGTGAATTATTATTTTTTTATATATTAATTGGTACATTTTAGGTATACAATACATTTACATTTATCATTGGGTGTTTGTACCTGAACATGATGTATCTTAGTTCTTATTTTTTCACCCATTACCTATGCGCCCTTCACTTCCACCACCCTTCCCTATTTACATAGACTTTGTTTCCATTTTTTTTTCTTTCTCATAATTTTTCCTTTCCTTTCTTCCCTTTCCCCTTCCCCTCCTGCCACCCCTACCTCTTTGGACCTTTTCCTATTTCAAATTATCAATTATTCATTTTAATCATTTTCATCCTTATTTCCACTTTCAGTTTCTCACACTAGAGATACTATTCGGTATTTACACATGTGTGTCCTATTTATTTCACTTAAGAGTATGGCCTCAATATGCATCCATTTAGCTATAAATGACTCTAGTTTCTCTTTCTTTATGACTGAGTAGTACTCCATTTTATTAAAAAAAACACATCTTCTTTATCCAGTTTCCAGTTGATTGGCACTTGGGCTGTTTCCAAACCTTAGCTATTACAAACTGTGCCGCTATAAACATAGGTACACATATATTGCTATGGTATGATTCTTTTAATTCTTTGGGGAAAATATTCAGTAGGGGAATAGCTCGGTCAAATGGGATCTCTAGTCCTAGTTCTTTGAGGTATCTCCATACTGATTTCCACAGTGGTTGCACCAGTCTGCACTCCCACCAACAATGGAGAAGGGTTCCTTTCTCTCCACACCCCCACCAGCATTTGTTATTGGTTGATTTCTTGATAGCACCCATTCTTTGTGGTTTGAGGTGGAATCTCAGTGTTGTTTTAATCTGCTTCTCTTGAATGACCAGTGATGTTGAACATTTTTTTATATATTTATTTGCTGTTTTTACTTCTTTGTCTGAGAAATGTATATTCATTTCAGATGCTCATTTTTGAATTGGGTCTTTGAATTTGGGGGTCTGATTTTTTTCAATTCTTTATATATTCTAGATAGTAGACCTTTGTCTGAGGTGCAGCTGCTAAAAATTTCTTCCCACATTGTAGGTTGTCTCTTGGCTCTGTTGGTAGTTTCTCTTGCAGTGCAGAAGCTTTTTAATAAGATGAGATCCCAATTGTTGATTCTTTGTGTTAGGCAACAGAGACATGGCTGGGGGTATCACAATCCCCAACTTGAAACTATACTACAAAGCTACTGTGATAAAAACAGCATGGTACTGGCAAACAAGCAGACCTGAAGATCAGTGGAATAGATTAGAAGATGCATATTCAACTCCAGACACACTCAGCCACCTCATCTTTGACAAAGGAGCCAATCACCCTCATTGGAGAAAAGATAGCCTGTTCAATAAATGGTCTTGGAAAAACTGGATTTCAACCTGCCAAAGATTAAAACTAGACCCATACCTATCACCATGCACTAAACTAAGATCGAAGTGGATTAAAGAGCTAAATATCAAGACAGAAATAGGAAACTTGCTGGAAGAAAAGTTAGGTAGAACTCTCAATGACATTGGCATAGGAAAAGACTTTATGAACAAAACTTCAGTAGCATGGGAGCTAACACAAAGTATTGGTACAATTTATCTATACAAAATGATCACATTCATCATATGAAATTTGTACCTATACAAAATATATCTTAATTCTTATTTTATTCCCATTTCACTTCTCTTCCTATAACCCTTCTTCTCTTCCTTATTTACAAAAGATTTGTGACAGACAGGGCCCTGTCCAGACACCAGCAGCTTGAACACACAGGCCCCAGCCAAACACTTGGCAAGATACCATTGGTAAATGAATGCCATCCTAGTCAGAAGCCCACTCAGACACCAGCAACTCAGGTGCAGCACCCCCAGCCAAAGACCCTCAAAGAAAAAAGGTACATAGGTGGGCAGGCCCCAGCCAGAGGCACAGCAAGATACCATCCTAAGTGTGCACCAGCCCCAGCCAGAACCCCACCTAAAGAGCAGTGCAGCACAGGGATCCAGAAGGCCACCACTCTGAACCTAGGAATTGCTACAGTGGTAACAGAAAGAAGGCCTCTCTGAGGCTTGCTGAGATTTGAAACCCACTGGGTGAGCAGAGTAAGCTCAACAAAGGCACAGCAGGCTGCATCTGTTGAACTGAGAAGACATGTAAACAAGACTCAAAACCAGACTTACAGATCACCTAAGGCAACTCCAAAGGGCAATGAGATGGAACAATCTGATACTCAACCACCTGGATTCCCTGAATTGGCAACAAAAGAGGATATGGAAAAATAAAATCAGAAATTATTTCTCAGTTAACAAAAGAGATTGTGTCCATAGAGAAAGGCATGATTAATAAATCTAGAGAGGATGCAGATTAAAAAAAATATAGGAGCTGAGGATCATGATGCAATCCCAGTATAGAAAATAAATGGAATCCATAAAACTGATGCAAACAGATATCCAGGAGATTAAAAACTCCACTGAAAGTTTATCCAGCAGAATGAGTCAGTATGAGAACAGAATATCAGATATAGAGGACAGGATTGTAATTAGTGACCAGGAAAAGAAAAATTTCTTAAAAATAGTAAGGGACCACAAGAAATCAATCCAGCAGCTGCTAGATGTTGCAAAGAAGAATAATATAAGACTGACTGCAGTCAATGCAGACACAGGAGAGAGTGCAGATGACATTAAAAAAAACTGTTTACAGAAGCTTCATTTCCATTTTACCTTTCTTTTCTCAGTTTTTTTTCCATTTCCTCTTTCTTCCTTTTCCCCCACACCTCCCTAGTGCCCCTTCCCATTTGAACTTTTTTTCCTATTTCTCATTACCTATTATACATATTGGTCCTTTCTCATACTTTCATTTTATTACACTAGAGAAACAATGCAATATTTACACATGTGTTTTGATTTATTTCACATAAGAGTATGGTCTATAGGGCTGGAGATTTAGCTCAGTGGTTCCACCACCTGCCTTGTAAATGCAAGTTCTCAAGTTCAATCCCCAGTACCAAAAAAAAAAAAGAAAAAAAAGAGTATGGTCTCTATGTGGATCTATTTAGCTATAAATATCTCGTGTTTTTCCTTCTTTATGGCAGAGTAGTATTCCATTGCATAAAAAAAAAAACCCATATCTTCTTTATCTATTCATCAGTTTATGGGGATGTGGGTTGTTTCCAAGATTTAGCTATTACAAACTGTGATGCTATGAACATGAATGTACATATATCACTGTGGAATGATGCTTTAATTCTTTCAGGAAGATACTGAGAAGGAGGATAGCTGGGTCAAATGGAACTTCTAGTCCTAGTTTTTTGAGGAGTCTCCACACTGATTTCCACAGTGGTTGCACCAATTTACACTCCCTCCAACAGTGGAGAAGGGTTCCATTTCCCCCACAACCACAATAGCATTTGTTATTGGTTCATTTCTTGATAATAGCCATTCTTTCCAGAGTGAGATGGAACTCAGTGTTGTTTTAATTTGTATCTCATGAATGACCAGTGATGTTGAATATTTTTTTCATATATTTATTTGCCATTTGTACCTCCTCATCTGAGAAGTGTGTATTCACCTCAGATGCCAATTTTTGCACTGAGTCTTTAAATTGGAGGAGGGATTTTTTTCAGTTCTTTACATATTTGAGATATCGGTCTTTTGTCCGAGGAACAGCTGGCAAAATTTTTTCCCATTTTGTTGATTGTGTCTTTGTTCTGTTGGTGATTTCTTTTGCTGTGTAAAAGCTTTTTAATAAGATGAGAACCCAATTGTTGATTCCTTGTCATATTTTCCATGCGATCAGGGTTTTGTCCATAAAGTCTTTGCCTATACCTATGTCTTCAAGAATTCTGCCTATTCTCTCTTTCAGGAGATTTAGTGTTTCTGTTTTCATATTTAGATCTTTGATCCATTTCAATTTCAGTTTAATGCATGGTAAGACACATGGGTGTAGTTTTAATCTTTAGTATGTGAAAATCCAGTTTTTCCAGCACCATTTATAAAAGAGACTATGTTTCCTCCAGTGAAGGTGTTTGGCCCCTTTGTCAAGGATAAGGTGGATAAGTGTTTTTGAAGTTGTTTCTGTATCTTCTAATCTGTTCCACTGATCCTTGAGGGGGGTTGCCAGTACCAGTCTGTTTTTATCACAGTAGCTCTGTAGTATAAATTCAAGTCAGGGATAGTGATGCTTCCTGCCTTGCCTATGTAGCCCAGAATTATTTTTGCTATTCTGGACCTCTTGTGGTTCTAAATGAATATTAGGAATGTTTTCTCTAGCTCTGTGCGGTATGCTAATAGTATTTTGACTGGGATTGCATTGCATCTATGTAATAATTTTTGGAGTATGGCCATTTTTACTATATTGGTTCTTCCTATCTATGAATAAGGGATATCTTTATTTTCTGATATCCTCTTCAATCTTATTTTTCAGAGTACCATAGTTTTTGATGTAAAGATCTTTTACTTCCTTTGTTAGATTGATTTCTAGGTATTTCATTTTTTGATGCTATTGTGAAAGGCACGGTTTTCTTAATTTCTCTCTAAGTTTGTTATTTGTTTACAGGAAGGCCATTGATTTTTGAATGTTGACTTTGTATCCAGCTATGTGACTGAATTTGGTTATTAAACCCAGAAATCCTCTGGTGAAGTTTTTGGTCCTTCTACATAGAGTATCATGTTGTCTGCAAATAATGATAGTTTAACTTCTTCCTTTCCTATCTTTATTCCTTTTATTTCTTTCTCTTGTCTAATTGTTCCAAATAATGTTTCCAGAACTATATTGAATATCTGTGGTGACAGTGGACATCTCTGTCTTATTCCCTAGTTTAGAGTAAAAGCTTTCAGTTTTTGACCATTTAGTGTGATGTTATTTTGTCATAGATTGCTTTTATCAGATTGAGATAAAGACAGTGTATTCCCATGTTCTGTATTTTTTTTATGAATGTGTGTGAGACTTTTTCAAGTGCTTTTTCTGTGTCTACCAAGATGATCATATGATTTTTGTCCTTGACTGTTGATACAGTGTGTTATAGTCATTGATTCGCATGTATTGAACCATTCTGGCATCCCTGGGATGCCAGATTCAGGTTTATAATCTTCTTGAAAAATATCTTTCAAAAATCAATGGAATGGCCAGGGATTTAGCTCAGTGGTTCTGCTGCCTGCCTCACAAGTGCAATATCCGGAGTCTGATCCCCATTACCAAAAAAAAGAAGAAAAATAAATGGAAAAATAAGATACTTTCCTGACAAAGAACAACTGAAGAAATTCATGACCACTAAACCAGCTCTACAAAATGCTGTAAAGAATATTTTAGAGATAAGGAACACCCCATTCCGAGAGTACCAATAGAAAGAAGCCACCAAGGAAGCAAACAATTAAACATAGGGGAAAGTTGGAGAAACAAAAACAGGAATACAATATGACAGGGATAAACCAGTATATATCAGTTATAGCTATCAATGTAAATGGTCTCAATTCACCAATCAAAAGAAACAAACTGGAAGAATGGATCAAGAAACAAGATCCAACAATTTGCTGCATACAGCAAGCACATTTAACTCAAAAAGAAATTCATAGACTGAAAGTCAAATGATTGAAAATGATACCTCATGCATAAGGACACCAGAAAAAAACAGGGCTACCTATTCTATTTGCAGGCAAAATGAACTTTAAGCTTAGACTGACCAAGAGAGACAAAGAAGGTCACTACATACTTGTAAATGGAAAACTCCAAGAGGAAGAGATAACAATCACAAATATATATGCACCAAATACTGGTGCCCCAAAATATATAAAACAAACATTAACAGACATGAAAAATCAAATAAGCACTAATACAATTGTAATGGGGCATCTCAATACCCCACTCTCACAAATAGATAGATCAACTAGACAAAAATCAACAAAGAAATATCATAACTGAACCAAACCTGTGAACAAATGAACTTAGTAGATGTCTTCACAATATCAGAATACACACTCTTCTCGGCTACATATCAGACGTTTTCAAAAATAGACCACATACTATCTCATAGAACATGCTTAAGTAAAATTCAAAAGAATTGAAATTATTCCATGTATACTATAGGAACACAATGCAATGAAATTGGAAATCAATGGCAAAAGAAAACACAAAACATACATGAATACAGAGAAATTAAAGTAACACTTTCCTGAACAGCCAATAGGTCATGGATAATATTAAAGAAGAAAATACAAAGTTTCTATGACTAAATGATAACAGGAACTTATGGGATGCAGTGAAAGCAGTCCTACAGAGGAAATTGATAGCTGTGAACACTCATATGAGGAAAGCAGAGCAAGCTCAAATAAACAACCTAATGTTCAACCTTAAACTTCTATAAAAACAAGAACAAGTCAAGCCCAAAGCTCATACAAGGGAGGAAGTTATAAAGATCAGAGCAGAAATTAATGCAATTGATACTAAGGAAACAATGGTTAAACAAAGATTAAACTCTTAACCAACTTTATCAAAAAAGGGGAAAGAAAAGACTTGAATCCAGGCAATTAGGAATGAAAAGGGGAAAATCACAATGTATCTTGAAGAAATCCAGAAGATCATCAATACATACCTTGAGAAACTTTATTCTATTGTGATGGAAAACACAGAAGAAATAGACAAATTACTACATATATATGAATTACCAAACCTGAATCAAGAAGATATACAAATTCTAAATGATCTAATATCAGTCAATGAAAGTAAAGATGTAGTTAAAAACCTAGCAACAAAGAAAAGCCCAAGTCGTGATGGATTCATTGCTGAATTCTACAAGAAATTTAGAGAAGATCTAAAGCTACTCTTCCTCAAACTCTTTAATGAAATTGAAAGGGAGCATTACTACCAAAGTCATTCCTGGAAGCAAATATTACCCTGATACCAAAAACAGAAAAGGATCCAACCAAAAAAGAGAAACACAGGCCAATCTTCCTGATAAACATAGATGCAAAAATTGTCAATAAGATGCTGGCAAATAGAGTGCAGCCAATCATCAAGATTATATTCCATGACCAAGTAGGATTCATCCCAGGGATTCAAGGATATTTCAACTTTGATCAATTTTGAGTTGATTTTTATATAGCATTGAAGGATGTCAAGTTTTATTCTTTTGCATGTGGATTTGAAGGTTTTTCAGCACCAATTATTCAAGAAATTGTTCTTTTTCCAATGTATGTTTTTGGCACTGTTGTTGAGAAACAGTTCAGTGTAGATACACGGTTTATTTCCAGAATATCTATTCTGTTCCATTGGTAATATATCAGATTTTTATGCCAATACAATGATATTTCTGTTACTATGGTATGATACTGTGTTGAAGTTATATATGTGATACCTCTTGCTTTTTTCTTTTCACTAAACAATGCTTTGGTTGTTCAGTGATTCATATGAATTTTAGGAGTTTATTTTATAGTTCTGTGAAGAATGTCATTGGTATTTTGGTAGGAATTGCTTTCCTGCATACCAATAACAAATTTGTTGCGAAAGATATCATAAAAACAATTGCATTCACAATAATAGCAAAAATATTCAAGAATAAACTTGACCAAAGAAGCAAAAGTACTCTACAATGAAAATTTTAAAACACTGATGGCAGCAATGTAAAGAAGGCCAGGGATTTAGCTCAGTGGTGCTGCTGCCTGCCTTGCAAGCACAAGGTCCAGTGTTAGATCCCTGGTACCAAAAAAGAAAAGAAAAGGGAAAAAAAGGTGGAAAGATCTCTTGTGTTCATGGATTGGATGAATTAATACTTTTTATATGTCTGTACTATTCATAGCAATATACAGATTAAAACAATCCACATAAGGCTATTTAACAATTGAAATATGGCTACTGTGAATTTTATTTCACTTAACTTCAATTAATTTAAGTAGTCACACGTAGCTCATGGCGACCATAAAGGACAAAGTAGTTTTAGAGCCTAAAAGCAATGAACTTTCTTTCAGGGTATGTTGTTCAGGTATTATGTTTAGAAATTCCTCCTAAAGAAGAATGACATATTTCCTGTATTTTTTTATAGTGACAAAAATCCCAAATGAGTTACCACAATATCTTGAGTAAGATGTTTTTCTCTCTCATATTAGTCTACCTGTCAACATGATAGTGAACTGGATTATACTTCAAGTTGCTTGGTAAATATACTGCTGATTTATGAGTGAATATAACTTAGATTAAGCATGTATTTCATTTTCTTGTAATAGTTCTTTTCTTTGGTACAACCTCTAAGATAATTCATAGAACAGTTGTGACCATCTATAGAAGTAATTGGATTATTACATGTCATAAGCATGAAATAAGATTAGTAATATCAATGAGGAAAAAATGGAGAAAGGGAATTTAGAGCAGGAGGAGGAGGAGGAGGAACAAGGGAAGGGGATGGGAATTAAAAAAGAACCAAGCTGTATTATGTACATGTACCCACTTCCCAGGATGATTGTAAACTTCATGTACTACAAACATGTACTAATAAAAAACAGAATCATTCTAAATAAAATGGTTTGAGAGATAAAACAAAGATTAGCCACACTTGATAGATGAGGAAACTAAAGCACCAAAAATAAAGTGACAGACAACATGATCTATAAATGATAGGGTCTGGATAAGAATACAGGTCTTTTGAATTCTCCACTAGGGATTTATAACTAATGATTTCACATGTAACAATGGAGATAACCTACATATCTCATTCAGTTTCCTTTCTCAAGAGTTCAATGCTAGCAATTGTCACAAAAATAACAACGTTCAAATAAATACTAATTTTTCAATTACAGATTTGGAGACTACAGAATCATAGTTCAATTATAAAATTTATTACCTATTGACACAAGTTATTCTAATTTTACCTTAAATGTTTGCCATATATAAACTTCTGGTGTGATTTTATATCACTGAATATATGTTTCTATCCTCCCACAATTCCTTAAATTAAAATTTGCTAAAAAATAAGTCACCTAGCATATGAGTTGCCATATCCCATAGGTAATGTGATTGACAAAGTTCTAAATCTGATGCTTTTTAAAGATTCTCTCCTGCTAAAATATAACTCATAAATTCACATTTCCATGACTAACCAATACAGAAGTACATCTTAGAAGTAATGTATTATGCACATATGGAATTGGTGTCAGCCAAATTCTGCTTCCTCATTACCATTTTTAATTTAGTTTTATTTGTATATGTTTAAAATACACAATGATGGTATCATGGTGGGGAGTTGGTATATAAACATGTCATAGTTTTTAGATATTTATTATTTATTGGTACATGTTTGTAGTATATAATGACTTCATTTATTCTGGGAAGTTGGTCCATGTATATGATATTGCTTAATTCTTTTTTAACCCCCTCTTCTCTCTTTCCTCTACCTCTAGGCATCTTTTGGACACCTTTTCAGGTATATGAATTCATATATGCATGTGTATACATATATGTATAGGTACATGTGTATATGCATTTTCATACGTATTTATAGTACATGATGATCACTTTCCTTGTAAGAACTTCAATACCAATTTTAAAAACCAATTTGAAATTTTACAGAGCTCCCAGATGCAGCTCTCAGGCATCTTCCTTAGTACGTAAACTTGATTAACTGGTCTGGAACAAATAAACAAATCCAGCCCATACAGGAAACTATAGTCTGCTTTGATTTGGCTTATGGTATTTTGCTATAACATGAAAGCCAGGATTCCTGAATTTCTTAAAGTACTTTTGGTCTCTCTTTTAATCTCTAACCATTGTTGCAGCATCAAGATATGGATGTTATGCTATTGGGGAAAATGTCCTGAAAATAAAGTCTTGAAAAGATCTACTTTCCTATCCAGTTCAACTTGTCTTCACTAGAATAATTTTTTTTTTATTCACTAGAATAAACCTTTTGCCAAACCCTGTATTTTAAGGATTTTCCCAAGCTACGGCTGAATTGGATTCCTCTTCCATTTGCATAATTTTTTTTAAATTCTGTTATTGGTACATTTTAGGTATACAACACAATTACATTTCTCATTGGGAACTTATACCTTTACAGAATGCATCTTGGTTCTTATTTTCTCACAATTCCCCTGCCCTCCCTTCAACCCCTCCACCCTTCCTTATTTACAAAGACTTTATTTCCATTTTTTCCATTTCTCATCATTTTTCCTTTCCCTTCTTTCCTTTCCCCTGCCCCTCCCACTACCCCTATCCTTTTGGAACTTTTCTTCCTATTTTGCATTATTGATTATCCATTCTGATAATTGGTACATTTTAGGTATACAATATAATGACATTCATCATTGGAAATTTGCACCTTTACATAATCTCTCTTGGTTCTTATTTTTCACCCTTGCCCTGCCCTCCCTTCAACCCTTCCATCCCTCCCTATTTACAAAGATTTTGTTCCTATTTTTCCATTTTCTCATATCAGTTCCATTCTCTTCTTTCCTCTGCTATACCCCTCCCACTTCCTTCCCCTTTGCCCCTTTTCTTCCTATTTCACATTATCTATTATACATTTTAGTCCTTATTTACACTTTCAGTTTCTCACACCAGAGAAACTATTTGGTATTTATACATGTGTGTCCTATTTATTTCACTTAAGAGTATTGCCTCAATGTGCATCCACTTAGCTATAAAAGTCTCTAATTTCTCATTTTTTATGGCTGAGTAGTACTCCATTTTATTTTAAAAAAACCCCACATTTTCTTTACCCAGTCTCCAGTTGATGGGCATTTGGGCTGTTTCCAAGTTATAGCTATCACAAACTGTGCTGCTATGAACATAGGTGCACATATGTCACTGTGGTATGATTCTTTTAATTCTTTGGGGAAGATCCCCAGCAGTGGAATAGTGGGGTCAAATGGGACTTCCAGTCCTAGTTCTTTGAGGTATCTCCATACAGATTTCCACAGTGCTTGCACGAGTCTACACTCCCACCAGCAGTGGAGTAGGGTTCCTCTTTCCCCACAGCCCCACCAGCATTTGTTATTGGTTGATGTCATGAGAGCAGCCATTCTTTCTGGAGCGAGGTGGAATCTGACCGGTTTTCATTTGCATCTCTCGAATGACCAGTGATGTTGAACATTTTTTCCATGTATTTATTTGCTATTTCTACTTCTTTGTCTGAAAAATGTCTGTTCATTTCAGATGCCTATTTTCAGAATTGGGTCTTTAAATTTGGGAGGTCTGATCTTTTCAAGTTCTTTATAGATTCGAGATAGTAGACCTTTGTCTGAGGAAGAACAGGATTTTTTCCCACATTGTGGATTGTCTCTTCACACTGCTGGTGGTTTCTCTTGCTATGCAGAAGCATTGTAATAAGAAGAGATCCCACTTGTTGATTATTTGTACTAGTTCATAGACAACTGAGGATTTGTTCATAAAATCTTTTCCTACACCGGTCTTCAAGAGTTCTACCTAACCTCTGTTCCGAGTGGTTTAGCATTTCTATTTTAATATTTAGATCTTTAATCCATTTTGATTTTAGTTTAGTGCATGGTGAGAGATATAGGTCTAGTTTTAATCTTTGGCAAGTTGAAGCCATATTTTTCCAGCACCATTTCTTAAAGAGGCTGTCTTTCCTCCAGTGAGAGTGTTTGGCTCCTTTATCGAAGATGAGATGGTTGAGTGTGTTTGGAGTTGTTTCTGCATCTTCTAATCTGTTCCACTGGTCCTCAGGACTGTTTCTTTGCCAGTGCCATGCTGTTTTTATCACAATAGGTTTGTAGTATAGTTGCAGGTTGGGGATTGTGATACCCCCTGTCATGTCTCTGTTACCTAGAATTGCTTTTGCTATTCTGGGTCTCTTCTTGTTCCAAATGAATTTTTGGATTGTTTTCTCAAGTTCCATGAAGTATGCTGCTGGGATCTCAATTGGAATTGCATTGAATCTATATAGCAGTTTTGGAAGTATGGCCATTTTCACTATATTAGTCCTTCCTACCCAGGAGCAGGGGATGTCTCTCAATTTTCTGATATCATCTTCAATCTCTCTTTTCAGAGTGCCATAGTTTCCAGAGAAGAGGTCTTTGATTTCTTTCATTAGGTTGGTTCCTAGGTATTTCAGCTTTTTGGATGCTAATGTGAAAGGAATTGTTTGCCCTATTTCTCTCTCAGTGAGTCTGTCATTTGTGTAGAGGAAAGCTATTGATTTTTGTGTGTTGACCTTGTAACCAGCTCCTTGACTGAATTTGGTTATTAGGTCTAGAAGACTTTTGGTGGAGTTCTTGGGGCCTTCTATATAGAGTATCATGTCACCTGCAAATAATGACAATTTGACTTCTTCATTTCCTATCTTTATTCCTTTTATATCTTTCTCTTGTCTAATGGCTGTGGCTAATGTTTCCAAAACTATATTGAACAAGAGTGGTGATAGTGGACATCCTTGTCTTGTTCCTGATTTTAGAGTGAAGGATTTCTGCTGTTGACCATTTAGTAGGATATTGGCTGTTGTTTTTTCATAGATGGCTTTTATCAGTTGGAGATAGAGACCATCTATTCCAAATGTTTGCAGGGTTTTTATCATAAATGCTTGTTGGATTTTGTCAAATGCTTTTACTGCATCTATGGAGATAATCATATGGTTTTTGTCCTTGGCTCTATTGATATAATGTATTACATTGATTGATTTGCATATGTTGGACCATCCCTGTATCCCTGGGATGAATCCCACTTGATTAGGTTGTATGATCTTCTTGATGCTCTTCTGCATTTTATTTGACAGTATCTTATTAAGGATTTTTGCATCTATGTTCATGAGTGAGATTGGCCTATAGTTCTCTTTTTTGGTTGAGTCTTTCTCTGCTTTGGGGATCAAGGTGATGCTTGCTTCCAGGAATGAATTTGGGAGTATTGCTTCCCTTTCAATTTCATTGAAGAGTTTAAACAGTACTGGCAGTGGTTCCTCTCTAAATGTCTGGTGGAATTCAGCAGTGAAGCCATCAGGGCCCGGGCTTTTCTTAGTTGATAAGTTTTTAATTACATTTTCAATTTCATTGGTTGATATTGGGTTGTTCAGAATTTTTAGGTCTTCTTCATTCAACTTTGGTAATTCATATGTATCAAGAAATCTGTCCATTTCTTCTGTGTTGTCCATCTTATTGGTGTATAGGTTCCGCAAGTAGGTATTGATGACCCTCTGGATTTCTGCTGGGTCTGCTGTAATTTCACACTTTTCATTCCTAATTGCAAGGATTTGGGCCTTTTCTTTCCTTTTTCTGAAAAGGGTGGCTAAGGGTTTGTCAATTTGTTGATTCTTTCAAAGAACCAACTCTTGGCTTCCTTGATTTTTTGTATCATTCTCTTAGTCTACATTGCATTGATTTCTCCTCTGATCTTTATTATTTCCTCCCTTGTATGAGTTTTGGGGTTGTCCTGCTCTTCTTTTTCTAGAAGCTTGAGGTTCAGCATCAGGTTGTTTAATTGGGCTCGTTCTGTTTTCCTGGTATGCATGTTCACTGCTATGAATTTCCCTCCTAAGACTGCTTTCATTGCATCCCATAGATTCTGATATGTTTTATTGTCATTGTCATTTAATTGAAGGAAGTGTCTGATTTCTTTTGTAATTTTCTTTATGACCCATTGGTTATTCAGAGGTGTGTTGTTCAATTTCCACATGTTTATGAAATGTTTTGAGTTTCTTTTCCTATGGATCTCTAATTTCATTGCACTACGGTCTGATAATATACAGGGGATAACTTCAATTCCTTTGCACTTACTTAAACATGTTCTATGTGTGAGTATATGGTCTATTTTGGAGAATGACCCATGTGCAGCTGAGAAGAATGTGTATTCTGATTTTGTGGGGTGGAAGATTCTGTAAACATCTGTTAAGTTCATTTGTTCAAGAATTCGATTGAGTTCTAGTATTTCATTACTTATTTTTTGTCTAGTTGATCTATCTATTTGTGGCAGTGGGGTGTTGAGTTGTATTACTACATACACTACAGTTGTATTACTGCATATATGACTTTTCATATCCCTTAGTATTTGTTTTATATAGTTGGGCGCACTAGAGTTTGGTGCATAGATATTTATGATTGTCATCTCTTCCTCTTGGATTGTTCCCTTTACAAGGATGTAGTGTCCTTCTTCATCTCTCTTAATCAATGTTGGTTTGAAATCTACATGATCTGCAAAGAGGCTAGCTACTCCTGCTATTTTTGAGGTTCCTGTTGCATGGAGTATTGTTTTCCACCCTTTAACTTTCAGTCTATGAGTTTCCTTTTGAATTAAGTGTGTTTCTTGTATGCAGGATATTGTTGGATTTTGCTTCTTGACCCATTCTGCCTGTCTATTTCTTTTGATTCATGAATTGAGCCCATTAATGTTGATGGTTATGACTGAAACATATTGACTTGTCATTGCCATGACTTTTACTTTTTGTTGTTTTTACTTTTTGTTTACTTTTTGATTACTTTTTTTGTTTTTTGTTTACTTTTTGTTTACTTTTTGTTGGGTTTTCCCCCTTTACATTTAATTTACATTTAATTTACATTTTATTTCTTGTCATGCCAGATGGGTTCTTTCTGCTTTGCTTCCTGGGGTTGTGATCCTCAATGTCTGTTCCTAGGATATTGTGTAAAATTCTTTGGAGTGCTGGTTTCGTATTCACAATGTTCCTAAGGTGCTCTTTCTCATAAAAGTATCTTATTTCTCCATCAATTTTGAAAGATAGTTTTGCAGGGTACATCAATCTGGGTTGGAGACTGTTTTCTTTTAGGACTTGGAATATGTCACTCCAAGCTCTTCTTGCCTTGATGGTTTGTAGTTAGAAGTCTGTTGTGATTCTGATGGACTTTCCTTTGCATGTGATTTGTTTCTTTTCTCTCCCTGCTTGTAGAACTTTGTTCTTCTATTGAGTTTCTGAAATCTTAACAATTATATGCCTATGTGTAGATTTTTTTGATCAAGGCTATTTGGAGTCCTATATGCCTCATTTTTCTATATGTCAAGTTCTTTTCCCCTGCTTGGGATGTTTTCTGCCATTACTTCTGTGAAGAGTTTTTTTATGTCATCTGCACTCTCTCCTGTTTCTTCATTGAGCCCAATCAGTCTTATGTTATTCTTCTTTGCATCGTCTAGCAGCTGCTGGATTGATTTCTCATGTTCCCTTATAATTTTCAAGAAATTTTTCTTTTCCTGGTCATTAATTGCAGTCTCGTCTTCCATATATGAAATTCTGTCCTCACATTGGCTCATTCTGCTGTGTAGACTTTCAATGGACTTTTTCATGTCCTGGAAATCTATTTGCATCTGTTTTATGGATTCCATTTGTTTCCTATGTTGGGGTTCCATCCTGTTTCTCAGCTCCTCTCTAGATTTATTAATCATGTCTTGCACTAGGAGCACAATTTCTCCTGTTATCTGAGAAATTATTCCTGATTTCATTTTTTCCAGATCCCCTTCTGTTGCCAGTTCAGTGGGTCCAGCTGGTTGATTATCAGAGTGTTCCATCTCATTTCCCTTTGGAGTTGCTGTAGATGATCTGGAAGTCTGGTTTTGAGACCTATTTATGTGTTTTCTCATTTCAACTGGGGAGGCATGGGGGTTGCTGTTGGCGCCCACGCAGCTCACCTCCTCTGAGCTGGGAGAGGTGGGACAGGGGCCGGGAGTGGTGGTAGAGATGGTTGTCAGGAAGCCCCTTCTTCTGGGCTGGGAGCAGCGGGACAGAAGCAGGCCCAAAAGCCCTTTCCTTTGCGTCAAAAATGGCGGGACAGACAGCGGCCCCAAAGCCCTTTCCTCTGGGCTCCCATCTGCATAAAATTTAATTGCAATACTTTTTAAAATGTGGTCCTATGGGATATGTATATCAGTTTCACCTGAAAGTGTTAATTTATAAATGCAGACTGTTGACTCATACTCCAGGTGATTTTTATACTGTGAAATATGGAAGCCACTGCCTTAGTGAAAGACTACTTTTGGCAGGGCCATCTTCCATGGCTAGGAAAATTCATAAGTACAACAGAAAAAATAATTCCTTAAATAGTTAAGTTATAGTCATTTGATGATAACTTAAAACCAGATTTTATTTTCTACTTCAATTGGTTTAGTCCAACATCCATATAAACAGAAAAGGATGAGAGAAGTTATGGTAGATCCAAAACAATATTTTTAGTTAAAAACAAGTATGTAACTCCTCTTTATAGTTAACCTGATTTATTGCTACACAAATAACCATTAAAGTTCCAGACCCAGAGTACTTTGTTGCAATGATAAATATTTTTTTTGTGGCAAGAGTAGCATATAATATTATAAATTAAGTATATATTACTCTATATCCATTGTGTAAATGTACCAAACCTGGCACTGTAAGTTGAGGCTAATAGGTCCTAAGAAGGTATGTTGAGAAAGGGCTCTTATTTTGTACTTAACATTTAGATAAAAGTGGAATATCAATATAAACATTTTCTTAGTAACTCAGTAGTCTCCTTAATATTTTTCAAGGAGTGTTATACCAATAGGGCCAAAGAACAGAGCAAACAAATTGAGTGCATGTGTGTACATGCACATGTGTGTGTATACAGATGCCTGACTCTAAACACCAAATGTGTTTTTAAACATCCCCTTATGAGATTTGCTTAAATATTATTTCTATCCATTCATAAGGAAATAAATTAAATAGTTGAAATATTCTATATGATTGTAAAGCAATAGATGTAAACCTAATTTACTTTGGTCATTTTAAGTAGTAATAATTTTGCAAGAGGTTAGCTTGTGTGTACATATATGTGTTATGAATGAAGTTCTAGTGAGTTTCTTGAAAAAAAATATATTCACTCTGCCTTGTTATCCCAATGTTTCATGTACAATATAATCAAGTCTATTTTATTCCAGAATAAGACTCAACACAGCTTGGAAAAGAAAACAAAATAACTATCTTTATAGTTGGATGTACTCCTGTGACTATGTGTCTTTATACAACAGCATTTATTTTCAACTAAGTACAGCATTATGATAGCCAAGATGACAATATCAAGGAATTATACTTTATTCTACCCATTGGTGAGCATCTAGTTGGGAAGATAAAAGCATTCCTATTGAAAAACTGGACATCTACAGAACCGACTACAAGAAAATAGAAATTTATATAATGTCTATTATATGAAAATCCTAGAGAAAACACTGCTATCATTGCTTAGTGTCTGAGGGATTAACCTAAAATAGCTTTCTAGAAGTCCTAACAGTAATTTGATAACTATTATACTAAGAACTGAGTATATTGAGTCTATAGCAGTGAACATGTTAAATATAAGTCCTGACTTCATGACCCTTAAACTAGTGTAGAATGCAGACAGATAATAAATAATATATGTATCAGGAATATTGCAAATAGGAATACAGATACTATGATAGTTATAACCCAGTTTTGAGACCACGGAAGGCCTCTCTGTGTTACTGAAGGCACTGAGGCATGAGTGAGATTAATGTCTGAAAGGAACTGACAGAAAACCAATTAGACTAAAGAATAGAGTTTGAGGAAATGCAAGCAAAAATGCAGAATAAAAGAAAAAGGCATGAGAATGACACATGAATTGAAGTGGAGAGAGAAGATGGGATTCATGATTTCAATCTGCTCTGAAACTTAACTCATTCTAGGATTTGCTAGATTCCTTATTCAGTACTTTATAAGTATTATTTCAAATTACAAAATTTCCAAATTTGAAGACCAAGGTGCAAATGCAGTTATATAAAACCATTTGAAGATTTAATGAATAAAATGTCACTACTTTGAGATATGTAGGATAATGTATTCCATCACTCAAGTTGGGAAATCATTTAGTAAGGATACGAAAGCTAGTCTGTAAAGACTTGCAAATGCTGACCTCATCACTTATGCCTGACAAAAAACATTTCACCAAAAGCACATTTGTCTTTGTGAACATTTTAATGACAGAGAAGTAGCTAAGTTTTATAGTCCTATCCATGTGCCAAAAAATTGAGGAGGCAATTTATTTTTAATGTATGATTTATAGATTTGTTTCCAAGACTGACAAGCAACAGTGCTGGGGTCCAAATTGTTTCACAGAGAATATATAGAAGTTGGCTTACCAATGGGGCCAATTTATGAAATAATTCCATTGTAATGTATAAGCCTATACATAAGCTCCTGTGATAGTTAATTGTGATGTCAACTTGAATAAGAAATGCCTCACTGTTTTGTTTAGCACAGTTTCAGGATTCTCTGAATGATGACCTTCTGAAGAGGAAATATCCACTAAGGGTATGGGAGACACCAATCAATAAGCTTGTAGCCTAAATGAAATAAAGTGGGAGAGTAGATTGAAGTGTCACTTTTGCATCTTTGGAGAAGCTCCAGTCTTCACTATCACCTTTGGATGTCCATCTCCAGGCTTCCAGGGCAGACTCTTCAGCCTTCCTATACAGATCCTTCAGTTTTGTGAAATACTACCATGGGACTTGGCAGTGAACACCAGGCTTTCAACTTTTGACTGGATCTGTTTGCTGTCCAGCACACCGATGGTCCTTTGGCACTTTTGCATTCTTCCACACCTAACTCTGCAGGTGGCCAATGTAAGTCTACCTTGTAAAATTTAAATATGTTATTCTAGTTAACCCTAACTTATTTTTCATTCATTAAGTTTATAGGTACATTTTTGGTATACATTATGATTGCATTCATCATTGGGAATTTGTACCTGTATGTGATATCCCATTCTCCTTCCTTCCCTTCCACCACTCCAGCCCTCCTTATTTACAAAAGATTTATTTATGATTTTTCCTTCTGTTCACATTTTTTTCTTTCCCTTCTTTCCTTTCATCCACCTCCCTTCTTAGTTCCCCTTCCCCTTTGAACCTTTTCTTCCCATTTCACAATATCAATTATATATTTTGGCCCTCATTTACACTTTCAGTTTCTCACACCAGAGAATTCAGTATTTACACATGTGCATCCTATTTATTTTAATTAAGAGTAAGGTAACTTATACAGGTTCAAAAAGTAAAAGTTTCAAAATCAACTGAGATCAATTGAGATGCTACATTGTATATTATGTCTTTGGTACATGTTATATTAAAAGATATTTTTAGAGCAAAGCATTGAAAATCTTCTGGCATTCGTTAGACGGGAGTCATAATCCTTATTTCATTTACAACTTTCTAATGATGACTGAACTATATTATCTATTTTAATATAACATAGGTCTGTTTCTTTAACATTTCATAAGAAAAAAGATTAATCTGTCCTTCACTCTTCTGTGATTAGTTGCTTTAAGTGAAACAACCAGTTGAAACTTTAGCATATTGTCCCTGGAGAAAGTAGGAGCATAGGAGCTATGGGAAAAGAATTTGGTTTATAGGCATGCACATCAGGAGTATGAACGTGGGAGACTTGGCTGTGGTTTGATTAAGATTTGGTATCAAAGGATGTCTGATATTAATTGCAGGTCATAAAAGCTAGATAACAAGAACCAAAATTATAGTCACTAGTGCCATGATTCTGGGATATTGTCTCATCTGTAGTAAACTTGAGTCAGTTTCTGTAAGCCATGGCATAACCATAATTCCCCTTGGGGAAATGTGGTTGTAAGCAAAGAAAGCATGGCATATAGATGACAGACAAATTCTGATCCCTAACATCTGGTGGGTTTATACTACTAATATCAAGGTATTTGTAATTTGTGAAAACATGGATAGATGTAGGAAATATGCTAAGTTAAATAAGCCAAATACAGAAAGATAAATACTGCATGATCTCACATACACCCAGAAGCTAAAAACAGTGAACTCAGAAACAGCGTAGAAGAGTGTTATCAGGGGTCAGAGAGTGGGGGAAATGGAGATAAGTTGATCAGAGGTATAATTTTGCAGTTATGGGTTGAATAAGTTCTGGAGCCCTAATGTGCAGCCCAATGATTTTAGTTAATAATAATTTATTGTGTACTTGAAGTTGGCTAGGAGAATAGATCTTAAGTATTCTTACCATATATTTGAAAGAGTTACCTATGAAAATGATAATCCTTTCACAATGTATACATGTTTGAAAATATATTGATCACCTTGAAAAATATATATATATATATATATATATATATAATTTTGTCAATAATATCTTCATAAAGCTGAAAAAGAATTTTTCTCCCTATTCGGAACTGAATAGTTTAGGACAAACAAGGTCCTAGGTATGGTAAGGGGCATCAGGAACTCTAGTTGGGGATGTGTATATAATGGACAGGTCATAACACTAAATGAACAAGGGCATAGTATAGAAAGTAGCACTTTATACAGAAACTGTCACTCTTTTTGTCTTCTGACCTTACTTACATTCAATCAACTGTTCAAACAGATCAGAAATCAATTTATCCCTTAGCAAATAAGAGAGTTAACAGACTTCATAGAGTAGAAGAACTGTTCAATAGAGATATTCTATGTCGAACAGTGAATGATGAATCAGTCAAATAATCAAATCCTTTTTTCTGTATAGTTTGAATATAACAATACATCTTAGAACTTCTTATCATTACCTGGCTTGTCTGTGTCTCCTTTATTATTCTAACTTCTCAGTTTGGAATGCTTTTTAATCTTCCACATGGCTAGAATCCCAAATTTTAAGGCTTATATCAAAATTCCTCTCCTCTGTAATCTTTCCCTGAATATTTAAGTAGATTTAGTCTCATCCACCTTTGTTTATTTTCTGACTTCTTCCCATAGACTCTGAATAGACTCTGAATTCCTTGAAGGCAGAACTGATATATATCTTATCTATTCTTATGCCCCAACAGCTGTATATTAATATCAAGAACTAATTTAATAAAGTATATTGTGTTCTTAAAACTACTGTAAATAGTCTATGTTAATTCATTTCATTTTCATAACAACTCTATTACGTAGTTACTGCTATTAGAGATGAGGAATCCAAAGCACAGAAAGTTTAGATTTGACTCAAAGTCACACAGATTATACACCTCAAGCAAAAGTGAAATTCAGGAGATCTCAATTAGCAGGTAGCAGATAAATGTGCAAGAAAATGGAATAATAGAAAGAAAATTTAGAAATCACTTTAGAAGTTCTCTTTTCATAAAAGAAAAAACAAGGACTGGAAAGTCAACAAAGAGAGCATTAGTTGGTCAGTAAGAAAATAGAATTTAGAATTTTGATTTTTTTTCTATTATTTTCACTGTTCCATATTACTTGCCTCAAATCTGTCTATAAAAATATTAAAAATGATTCCCAATAAACCATCACAATTTTCTCTCTTATTTATCTGAATGAATTCAGTTTTATTTATCTGAATTAAAATTTGTCAAAAAAAGGAAAGAAATTAGATTACCTAGATTTGTAGGATGGAGATCTTTCTGTCCTTTCAATATCACTTATTTGGCATGCTTTTATTCAAATGAAAATTAGGCCACTTTTTAAATCAGAAATCTATTTTAATGGATCATTATACAAATTCCCTTGTAACCATAATGATGGATGATGCCCATATATTTACTTACCCCTACAAGAACCATTACTTATTTTTGTATTTTTGTGTATTTGGTAGACTTTTCTACATGACCTTCCACTCTATTCTCCAATTGTTTCTTGTTTCTTCTCTTTTTTCTTTTAACTGTATACCAGAACTCTGTACTTAGATAAAATGTCAAAGCTAAGAACTGTAATGTTCTATTCATTTTCATCTCAAGTTGACATTTGTCATCTATGGATAACAAGAATCATCTCTCATGCTAAAGTGCTTGGGTTGGCAGCAAATTTTTTCCTTTGTGTGCAAAACTGACCAAGTAAATTATTTTCTTCTCTCATTCAAAAGAGGTTAAGAATAAGTGAATCTTCATGTCTTGGAAAAAGCAATGTGTTGTTCAGATGGGTTTATATTTCTTGTTGAGGTTTGGCTCTTTAGACACTGAATATGTCTGTGTAATAATTTTATTTTACATTATTCTGCAGGGAGAAGCAAGATAGTAGAAGTTTGGCTCCCCCGTTGCCATCCCAAGCTCCTAGGGCAGAGAAGCTGAGTTGGTCCCAGCATCCGGAAGGAAGCTCCCCCACTGCCATTCCAAGCTCCTAGGGCAGAGAAAATGAGCAGGTCCCAGCACCCAGAAGGAAGATCCCCCGCTCCCATCCCAAGCTCCTAGGGCAGAGAAGGCAAAGAGAAGGGGAGCCAGAAGCACCCCCCTCCCCCACCATGGAAATGAGAAGACACACAAACAAGCCTCAAAAACAGACTTCTGGATCAGCTACAGCAACCCCAAAGAGAAACAAGATGAAACAATCTGATACTCAGCCACTTGGACTCTATGAACTGGCAACAAAAGAGGATCCGGGAAAAATGAAATTAGAAATAATTACTCAGATAACAGCAAAGATTTTGCTCATGGTGCAAGACATGATTAATAAATCTAGAGAGGACACAGATTAAAAAAATAGAGGATCTGAGGAACATGATGAAATCCCAACATAGGAAACAAATGGAATCCATAAAAGAGATGCAAACAGATTTCTAGGAGATTGAAATCTCCATCGAAAGTCTGCACAGCAGAATGAACCAATGTGAGGATAGAATTTCAGATATAGAAGAAAAGATTGCAATTAGTGGCAAGGAAAAGAAAAATTGCTTTAAAATTGTAAGGGAACATGAAAAATCAATCCAGCAGCTGCTAGATGATGCAAAGAATAACATAAGACTGATTGGAGTCAATGAAGAAACAGAAGAGAGTGCAGATGAGAGAAAAAAGATGTTCACAGAATTGATGGCAGAAAACTTCCCAAGGAGGGCAAAAGAACTTGACATACAGATAAGTGAGGCATATAGGACTCCAACTAGCCCTGATCAAAAAAAATCTATACATAGGCATATAATAGTTAGGATTCCAGAAATCCAACAGAAGAACAAAATTCTACAGAGAAAAGAAACAAATAACATACAAAGGAAAGCCCATCAGAATCACAGCAGGCTTCTCAATGCAAACCCTCAAAGCAAGAAGAGTTTGGAGTAATGTATTTCAAGCCCTAAAGCCTCCAACCCAGATTGATGTACCCTGAAAAACTATCTTTCAAAATTGATGGAGAAATAAGATACTTTCATGATAAATAGCACCTTAGGAACTTCATGAATACAAAACCGGCACTCCAAAAAATTTTAGACAACACCCTAGGAAACCCAGCAGAATGAATCCATTGGGTGTGACAAATTAAACACAAAGGGGGAGAATCCAACAAAAAGAAAAAGTCATGACAAGGCTTTTAAAACTTTTAACTTCATGTCCCTAATGAGTGTATAATTCAATCTTATTGTACTGATTAGTATTTTTCTGATTCTAGAGTTGCACACCTTTCCTTGTGCTATACTGGCTATTTATCATCTTCTTAGGTCTACTTTTTAATTGGGTTGTCTATTAATGAGCTCTAAGAATTCTTTATATATTCTGCTCATAGGTTATATGCATTGTAAACATGGTCTGTTTAAGGACTACTTTTCATTTTAATGATGTCATTTAAAGTTCTAAATTTTGATGGAATCTCATTTATCAATTTTTTTCTTTTATACATCATGGTTTTTGTATCCTAGGTAGTTCTTGCCTCCACTGAATTCATAAACATTTTCCCTTATAATTTCTGCTTAAAGTTTTATACTTTTAGGCTTTCATATTTAGGTTCATAGATCCCTTCAAGTTATTTTCATGTATGGAAATAAAGGGTTGAGGTGAATTTTTTATATACGGATACCAGGTGTTCTAGTGCGGTTTGCTGAAAACACTATCTCTTCCTCAGCTCTTGGATTGAGTTTATATTCTATAAAATGCTAATGTTAAATAATCTTTCAAAACTCAGTGGACCATATATGTGTGGTTCTATTTCTAGATTCTCTGTTTTATTCCAATGATCTATATGTCTTTCCTTGTACCAACACTGCCTTGATTACTGTAGCTTTAGAAGAAGTCTTAAAATTAGGTACTAAACGTCTTCCAATACTGTTTTGTTTTCTTTTAACATTTCTAGGTCCTTTGTACTCCTACAAAACTTTTAAATTTCAATATCCAATTCTTCATTTATAGCAAGTATACACAGATCTGAATTTTTATATATACTTTGTGTTTTCTAATCCTGCTAAATTCAAATACAAGTTCTAGGGGCTCCTAGAGATTTCTTACTATTTTCTCTGTAGATGATCATTTCATCTACATATAAAAATTTTGCTTCTACCTTTCCAATCCTATCCTAATTGTGTCATTTTATTTCCAGACTATTTTGACGGGATCTAGGTTTCAAAGTTTAATGGACAGATAAATAGTAAGCATATCTGTCCTTGTTCCCCACCTTAAGGAGAAAGCAGTGTATCTTCTCCATTCACGTAAGGCATTCTCACTGGAAGTATGGAGTACATGTCCTTAATCTGTTGAGAAAGTTCTGTTCTACTTCTAGTCTCCTGATAGCTTTTACCATGAACAGCTGTAGAATTTAGTCCAATACTTTTTCTCCAACTAGTGACAGGTCATATGGCTTTTTCTTTTCCTCTGTTAAAATGATGACTTTTGGGGGTGCATCTTCCAATGCTGAACCAACACTGCCATCACTATAACAAAACCACTTTCTACATACTGCCAGATCTGACTTCTAATAGTTTGTTTTGTTAAACAAATTTATTTCTATGTTCATATTTTTTTCTTCTATTACCTTTATCCAGTTTTAGGATTAGCACAATGTTGAGTTCCTAAAATGAGGGGAGAAGTGTTCATTCTTTTTTCTTCTTTAATTGTTTGATATAATCTATCAGTTAAAATGTATATGAGCCTGCTGTTGTCATATAGGTAGGTTTTCAAGCTAGGAATATACTTTCTTTAATAGGTGCTATTCAAATTTTATATTTCCTCCAGAGTTAGTTTCATTAATTTGTCTTCCAAGGTACTTCTTTGAAGTTGTCAAATTTATTTCAAAGCAGATTTTTGTAATATGCTTTCTATATCCTTTTAAATTCTGTAAAATCTGTGGTAATGTCTCCTAGATCTTGATATTGTAATTTTAAAAATGTATAACTGATACTGTGTAACAGGAAGAAAAGGTCTAGAGGTTCAGGAGAAGTGGGAGGGGTAGGGGAAAGGAAAAAAGGGAAAAGAAAAAATATGAGAAAAGGAAAAAAATAGAAACAAAGTCTTTGCAAATAGGGAAGGGTGGAGGGGGTGAAGGGAGGGCAGGGGAAGGGGAAAAAGTAAGAACCAAGATACATCATGAAAAGGTACAAGATTCCAATGATGAATGTAACTGCATTTTCTACCTAAAATGTACCAATAAACTTAATGGGGGGAAAAAAAGAATATGAAGATGAATAAAGGGAAAAGAATGATAAAAAAAGATAGTAGAAGTTTGTTATGCTCTAGAAAAGGCAATAAACTCTTCAATGTTCATAATATAGAACAATAAAAATAGTTGCCCACCAATAGGCTGCTTTCTTTTGAAATAACAAGGCACAAAACTAAACTAAAGAACATGAACAGGTAAAGGATCTCAGCTGTTTCAAATTAAATATCAGCAATAATTTAATTAAAAAGAGTTACTCAGCTAAATCTCAAAGTCTACAGACAAGTCATTGATCATCAACTGTATATACTTACTCCTTCAGAGCCCCAAAACATAAAGCAAGAGAAATCCCATAGTGACAAACTCCACCAATATTGCATCTAGAATCTGAAAATTTTGTTACTTGCTGTTGAAGTAACTTGTCTACTTACCTAAGAATACTGTAAATTTAATTCTTTTTATTCTGTTTTAGCTTTCTCTTTGACTTTTCTCCAGTAAAAGTATAGACTTGTTTACCTAAAGACTTCAGGGTCTAGCAACATAAGAAGAAAGTATGCTGTTACTTATTCAGGTTGGAGGTCATTTCTAGAACAATGGAAATTTATCACCAAGTCACTCACAGCCTTCACCTATCAAAATATATATTTCACATAGAATTTCTTGTTACAATAATTTTAAAAGTTTCACATTCTATAATAGCAATCACTGCAATGTCACTCTTGACATTACCAGATAATTTGCAATGCATAGAAATGATTTGAATACACGTCTCAAAGAAGACCTCATGAAGGAAACTCAAAGCTATTCTGATACAGCAATAACTAATGCTAGCAGAGCAGGTACTTCAACACTGTGGCTAATCTTTTAAAAAAGCAAAGTATATATGAAATATATCAAGTTTGAATTCAGACAAACTTTTAAAACATAGAAAATACCAGATCATTTGAATTAATATTAGCATTTTCAGTTAAGTTGGAAAAATAATATTTGAAACCATTTTTATCATTTTTCAAGTGTACCTTCTATAGCTAATACTGTTTCAGTCAAGTTAAAAATATACATAATTTGAGATACAAAATGATGCTTCAAAAATAAGTCACCACATGGAAGTCCTAAATGACGGGGTCTAAGTAAAGGATTTAAAATTTACTGAACAGATACATTTTCTCTTATGAGTTCTGTTATACAGTCCATATTTCCATGCTTAGATCAGGGATTATTCTTCCTCATTGACCTTACTCTACATCGGTCCTATATACCCAAGTTTCCCACAGATTTTGTTGGAGTCCTAATGTGTTAAAAATTGTCTCTGAATGCTCTTACAAAAGCATATCTATTTATATTATATCACCATTTATCCTATATGGATTCATATTAACCCTCCAACATCCATAACTTATTATCACCATGTGAAGTCTTCCCAATTACTGAATATTCTATATATTCTTCCTCTGCTGGTTTCTATGTATACCTACATTGCAGCATACAGTTCAGTGTGTATCATAAATTTGGATAATATATTACAGGTAGGAAAGGAGAATGGTGACTGTTAATTGTGATTGCCATTTGGATTAAGTAATGCTTAGTGGATTAGTGAAACATACCTTTATGTGTTTCTGTAGGGTGTTACCAGAGATGATTGATGTGTTGGGCAGCAAATTGAGGGGGAACACCCACCCTGATTGTAAATGATACCAACCAATAGGCTTTCAGACCAGATGAAGGGAAAGAGGAAAAAGAATTTGGTCTGCATTTAAAAAGCTCCACTTTGCATAAGCAGGCACATCTTTTGCTATTGTCATTGCTTGTGGAAATCAGACTCCAGTTTGTTCATCCAGCTTTTCAAGGCAGACTAACACCAGACTTTCCAGGGAGCTTCCATGTCTTCATTCTTGGATTGGTGCTTCATCCTATTTTCTTAAGGTTCTTTGTTTTCAATTTTTATTGTTTTATTAGTACATGTTTGGAGTACACAATGACTATATACATTGTGGGAAGTTAGTACATGTACAGGGGAAATCTTCATTCTTTTTTCAACCCTTTTCTTTCCCCTCTGTCTGCACTCCCTCCAGCTCTTGGTCACCATCCCATTTTCAAAAGTACTATCTCCCAATTTTTTATTATCTATCTTTTATTTTGTTCTTTATTTATATTTTGGGTTTCTGATATAAGACAAAACATGTAATATTTAAGCTTATATGACTGATTTATTTCACTTAGCTTTATGGCCTCAGGGTGCATACATTTTCCTACAACTTACTCAAGTTTATTCTTTTTTAAGGCAGAGAAGTAATCCATTGTGTATAGATACCACATTTTGTTTATCCATTCTTCTGTTGATGGACACATAGGCCACTTCTAAGGTTTAGCTATTGTGAGTTGTGGTGTAATAAACATGGGTATGATCACCCTAAAATGATGGTCTTAACACTATCAAGAAGATACCCAGACAGGAAATAGCTGGGTTGAATGGAATTTTTAGTTATAATTTTTTGAGGATGCTCCATACCTGATCTGTAGTTTCCAGCTTCTTGGATTTAGGAAATTGTTCTACAGCCCACCAATGACCATAATGTACTCTCCTGCCTGTAATCCTATAATCATACTTAATAAATCTCTTTGCATAGTGATATAATAAATTTCTTTGAATAATGATAAATATATAATATTTATTCTTCTCTTACCACAAATCCTAAGCTATACAAGACTGAAATTGAACCTACAACCTGTTTAGATGAGTAAAGTAGTTTCAATTAGCATGAAATGTCTTGAAATCAAGTTTTATTTTATAAATTCATGGAAACATTACATATTACATCATTATAAGCCAGTTCACTGTAATTTTAAACATTATTTTAAATTACACATAATCAATAAAATTAACATATAAAATTTAATTCCAATATAATTCCATGTTAACTTTGAAATATAATAGTACACATTCAATTTAAAAAACATCTTTAACAAAAGCCAGAGGCCTACCCCAATATCATCAATAAGTGCATACAGATACCAGTGAGAAGCCCACATGGACCAGAGCAGCATGATTTCAGGCAGGTCCCGGCCAGGGGCCCACACTAACCCCAGCAAATTGGACTCACAGGACCAGCAAAAGGCCTGCCTAGAAAAGAGCTGTACAGCCACACAAGCAACATCCAGAAGCCTGGCAAGATTTGATCTGTGAGTACAGAACCCAGCTAGAAGCCTGTTCAGAAACCAACAACTGGGGTGCAGAGCCCCCAACCAAAGACCTTCTCAAACAACAGCTACAGAGGGGGCCAAGGCCTACTCAGATGTACAAATATATACCATCACGATTGTGCACTTGTGGCAGCCAGAACCCCACCTGGACAACAAGAAAGTACAGGGTTCTAGAAAGCCACTACTCTGAACACAGGAACTGGTGCAGTAGTGAGCATCAAAGAAAAGGCCTCTCAGTGGCTTCCTGAGAACTGAAGACCACTGGGTGAGCAAAAAGTTGCCTCAACAAAGGCCCAGCAAGCTGCATCTATTGAAATGAGAAGACATGTAAAGAAGTCTCAAAACTAGACTTCCAGATCACCTAAGGCAAACCAAAGGGCAATGAGATGGAATAATATGTTACTCAACCATCTGTACTCCCTGAACTGGCAACAAAAGAGGACCCAGAAAAAAATGAAATCATAAATAATTTCTCAGGTAACAACAGAGATTGTGTCCATAGTGCAAGACATGATTAATAAATCTAGAGCAGACACAGATAAAAAAGTAGATGGTTTGAGGAACATGACGGAATCCCAACAATATATGGAATGGAAATGAAATCCATAAAATAGATGCAAACAGATTTCCAGGAGATTATAAACCACTGAAAATTTATCCAGCAGAATGAGCTAATGTGAGGACAGAATTTCAGCTATAAAGATAGGATTACAGTTAGTGAACAGGAAAAGAAACCTTTCTTATAAATGCTAAGGGACCATGAGAAATTGATCCAGCAGATGCTGGATGAAGCAAAGTAAAATAGCATAAGACTGATCAGAGTCAATGAAGAAACCGAAGAGAGTGCCAATGACATGAAAAAAGCTCTTCACAGAAGTAATGGCAAGGCCCTCCCCCAGTGCACAAGAGGTGAGCCTCTCCCAGCACCCAGGAGGAGGCTGCTGGGCTGATGTGCCACTCCCCTCAGCATAGAGGAGGTAAGCCACACAGGTGCAAGCAACACACTCTCATCCCCATCAAAATGAGAATACATGTAAACAAGTCTCAAACCCAGACTTCCAGATCACCTAAAGCAACCCCAAAGGGAAATGAGATGGAATACTCTGATACTCAATCACCTGAACTACCTGAGCTGGCAAAAAAAGAGGATCTGGAAGAAATAAAATCAGAAATAATTTCTCAGATAACAGCAGAGATTGTGCCCATAGTGCAAGACATGATTAATAAATCTAGAGAGGACACAAATAAAAAACAGCTGAGGCACGTGATGGAATCCCAACATAGGAAACAAATGGAATCCATAAGAGATATACAACCAGATTTCCAGGAGATTAAAAACTCCATCAAAAGCTTATGCAACAGAATGAGCCAATGTGAGGACAGAATTTTAGATGTAGAAAATAATATTGCAATTAGTGGTCAGGAAAAGAAAAAATGCTTTAAAATTGGAAGGGATCATGAGAAATCAATCCAGCAGCTGCTAGATGATCCAAAGAATAACATAAGACTTATCAGAGTCAATGAAGAAACAGGATAGAGTGCAGATGACATAAAAAAATGTGTTCACAGAAGTGATGGCAGAAAACTTCCCAAGGAGGGGAAAAGAACTTGACATACAGATAAGTGAGGCATATAGGACTCCAACTAGCCTTGATCAAAAAAAATCTACACATATGTATATAACAGATTCCAGAAACCCAATGGAAGAACAAAATTCTACAAACAGAGAAAAGAAACAAATCACATACAAAGGAAAGCCCATCAGAATCACAACAGACTTCTCAATGCAAACGCTCAAGGTAAGAAGAGGTTGGAGTGACATATTTCAAGCCCTAAAGGAAAACAGCCTACAACCCAGATTGATAAACCCTGCAAAACTATCTTTCAAAATTGATGGTGAAATAAGATACTTTCATGATGAAGAGCACCTTAGGAACTTCATGAATACCAAAGCAACACTTCAAAAAATTTTAGAAAATATCCTAGGAAAAGACAATGAGGATCACAAGCCCAGGAAGCCAAGAAGAATGAATCTGTTGGGCATGACGAGAAATTAAACGCAAAGGGGGAGAATCCAACAACAAAAAAAGTCATGACAATGATAACTCAATACGTATCAGTTGTAACCATCAATGATAATGGTATCAATTCACCAGTCAAAAGAAATGGACTGGCAGAATGGGTCAAGAAGTAAGATCTAACAATGTGCTGCATACATGAAACACACTTAATTAAAAATGAAACTCATAGACTGAAAGTTTAAGGGTGGAAAACAACACTCCATGTGACAGGAACCCCAAAAAAAGCAGGAGTAGCTATCCTCTCTGCAAATCAAGTGGATTTCAAACCAAAATCTGAAACACTTCTGGTCCCAAGAATTTCAAATAAAGGATAGTCAAATTGTATGTACAAATCTATTATGAACATGTATTTTCATTTCTTTTAAGTAAAAAACTTAAGAACAGAACTGTTGGTTCTTAACAGTAATACAATAAATTTCTATATAGTTTTCAAAAATGTTTTTATCATTTTATATTCACATTGGCAGTATTAGAAAGTTCTAACTGGTTCACACCTAGGCTGATATTTGTTCTTTTGAAACTTTTAACTTCATCTGCCTAATAAGTGTATAATTCAATCCTGTTATTGTACTGATTAGTATTTTTCTGATTTTAGTGTTGTACACCTTTCCTTGTGCTGTACTGGCTATTTATCATCTTCTTGTGTCTACTTTTTAATTGGAGTGTCTATTAATTAGCTGTAAGTGTTCTTTATATATTCTGGTCATAGGTTATGTGTATTATAAATATGGTCTGTTTAAGGACTACTTTTAGTTTTCTTAATGATGTCATGTAAAGTTCTAAATTTTGATGGAATCTCATTTATCAATTTTTTTCTTTTTTACATCATGTTTTTTTGTATCCTAGGAAATTCTTGCCTACCCGAAATTCATGAACATTTTCCCTTATAATTTCTTCTTAAAGTTTTATACTTTTAGGCTTTCATATTTAGGTTCTTATATCCTTTCAAGTTATTCTTTTGTATGGAAATAAAGGGTTGAGGTTAATTTTTTACATATGGATAGCAGGTGTCTAGTAACATTTGCTGAAAACACTATCTTTTCCTCTGCTCTTGAGTTGAGTTTATGTTCTATAAAATGTTAATGTTAAATAATCTTTCAAAACTCAGTGAACCATATATGTGTGGTTTATTTCTAGATTCTCTGTTTTATTCCAATGATCTATTATCTCTTTCCTTACACCAAAACTGCCTTGATTACTGTAGCTTTAGAGGAAGTCTTAAAATTAGGTAATAAATGTCTTCCAACACTGTTTTATTTTCCTTTTTACTTTTCTAGGTCCTTTGTACTCTTTCATAACTTTCAAATTTCAATATCCAATTCTTCATTTATAGCATGTGTACATAGACCTGAAGTTTTATATATAGCTTGTGTTTTCTACTCCTGCTAAATTCAAATACAAGGTCTAGGGGCTCCTAGATATTTCTTAGTATTTTCTCTGTAGATGATCATTTCATCTACATATAAAGATTTTACTTCTACCTTGCCAATCCTATGCTAATTGTTTCTTTTATTGCCAGACTATTTTGGTTTGGGCCTAGGTTTCAAAGTTTGATGGACTGATGAAGAGTAGGCATATCTGCCCTTTTTCCCCACCTTAGGGGGAAAGCACTGTATCTTCTGCATCCATATAAGACATATTTACTGGAAGTATGGAGTGCATGGCTAATCTGTTGGGAAGACTTTGTTCTACTTCTAGTGTCCTGATAGCTTTAACCATGAACAGCTGTAGAATTTAGTCCAATACTTTTTCTCCAACTACTGATAGGATCATATGACTTTTTCCATTTCTCTGTTAAAATGATGACTTTTGGGGTGGATCTTCCAATGGTGAACCAACACTGCTATCCCTATAATAAAACCACTTTCTACATACTGCCAGATTTGACTTCTAAGAGTTTATTTTGTTCAACAAACTTTTATCTATGTTCATACTTTTTCTTCTATTATCTTTATCCAGTTTTATTATTAGCATACTGCTGATTTGCTAAAATGAGGGAAGAAGTGTTTGTACTTTTTTCTTCTTTAATATTTGATATAATTCATCAGGTAAAATGTATATGAGCCTGTTGTGGTCTTATACGTAGGTTTTCAAGCTGGGAATGTACATTCTTTAATAGGTGTTATTCAAATTTTATATTTCCTCCAGAGTCAGTAGTCAGTTTCATTAATTGTCTTCCAAGGTACTTCTTAGAAGTTGTCAAATTTATTTCAAAAAAGATTTTTGTAATGTGCTTTCTACAACCTTTTAAATTCTGTAAAATCTGTGATAATGTTCTCTAAATTTTGGTATTTTAATTAAAATAATGTATAATTGATATTGTGTAATAGGTCTAAAGGAGTAGGGGAAGTGAGAGGGTTAGGGGAAAGGAAAGAAGGGAAAAGAAAACATATGAGAAAAGGAAAAAAATGGGAACAAAGTCTTGGCAAACAGGGAAGGGTGGTGGGGGTGAATGGAGGGCAGGGGAAGTGGAAAAAATAAGAACCAAGATACATCATGTAAAGGTACAAGATCCCAAAGATGAATGTAACTGTGTTTTATACCTAAAATATGCCAATAAACTTTATGGGAAAAAAGAAGTAATGGCAAAAAACTTCCCAAGCAGGACAAAAGAATTTCACATACAGGTAACTGAGGCATATAGGACTCCAACTAGCCCTGATCAAAAAAAATCTACACCTAAGCTTATAATAGTTAAAATTCCAGAAACCCATCAGAAGAATAAAATTATATAAGCAGTTAGAGTGAAGAAACAAATCACATACAAAGCAAAGCCAATCAGAATCACAGCAGAGTTCTCAACATAAAACCTCAAGGCAAGAAGAGTCTAGACTGAAGTATTTCAAGCCCTAAAAGAAAACAACTTCCAACCCAGATCGATGTACCTTGCAAAACTATTTTTCAAAACTGATGGAGAAATAAGATACTTTCATGACAAAGAAGACCAGAGGAACTTCATGAATACCAAAACAGCACTCCAAAAATTTTTAAACATTATCCTAGGAAAAGATAATAACCCCCAGAAGCCCAGTAGAATGAATCCATCAGGCAAGACAAGAAATTAAGTGCAAAGGGGGAGAATCCAACAACAGTAATAGGTCATGACAAGGAAAAGTAATTACATATGTTATAACCATCAATGTTAATGGTCTGAATTCAACAATCAAAAGAAATAGACTGGAAGAATGGGTCAAAATGCAAGATCAAACAATATGCTGCCTATAAGAAATACACTTAATTCAAAAATTAACTCATAGAGTGAAAGTTAAAGGGTGGAAAACAATACTCCATGGGACAGGAACAGGGAAAAAGTAGGAGTAACTATCTACTTTCCAGGTCAAATGGATTTCACACCAACACTTATTAAGAGAGACAAAGAGGAACACTGTACCTTTGTAAAGGGAAAAATCCAAGAGAAAGAGATGACAATCTTAAATATATATGCACCAAATTCTAGTGCTCCAGACTATATAAAACAAATACTAGCAGACACGAAAAGTCAAATAATCACTAATAAAATAGTGGTGGGGGAATTTCAATACTCCACTGTCACAAGTAGATAGAACTAATAAACAGAAATTAAACAATAAAATACTAGAACTCAGTCAGAATCTTGAGCAAATGGACTTTACAGATGTTTGCAGTGTTTTCCACACAAAAAATGAGAATGCAAACTCTTTTCAGCTGCACACAGGTATTTCTAAAAAATAGACCACATACTTGCTCATAAATCATGTTTAAGTGCAAAGGAATTGAAGTTACACCCTGTATATTATCAGACCACAGTGTGAGGAAATTGGAGATCAATAACAAAAGAAACTGCAAGAATTTCATAAACACATGGAAATTGAACAACACACTTCTGAATAACCAATGGGTCACAGAGGAAATTAAAGGAGAAATCAGACAGTATCTACAATGAAATGAAAATGGCCATACAACATATAGGAATCTATTCGACATAATGAAAGCATTCTTACAAGAGAAATTCATAGCAGTGAATACTCATTAGGAAAATAGAGCAAGTTCAAATAAACAGCAAAATGCTGAAACTCAAGCTTCTAGAAAAAGAAGATCAGGACAAAGCCAAAGCTCATACAAGGGAGGAAATTATAAAGATCAAAGCAGAAATCAATGCAAAGGAGACTAAGAGAAAAATACAAAAAATTAATGAAGCCAAGAGTTGGTTCTTCAAAAGAATAAACAAAATTGACAAATCCTTAGTCAACCTCATAAAAAAAAACAAGGAAAGAGAAAACCCAAATCTATGCAATTAGGAATTAATGGGGTGAAATTAAAGCACACCTAGCAGAAATACAGAGGATCATCAATAACTACATCAAAAACCTTTATGGGAATAAGATGGAAAACACAGAAAAAATGGACAGATTCCTTGATGTGTATGAATTACCAAAGTTGAACAAAGAAGAAATGAAAATTCTAAAAAATGTAATATCAATCAACATAATGGAAAATGTAATTAAAAATTTAGAGCTAAGAAAAGCCCAGGTCCTGAAGTATTCACTGCTGAATTCTATAAAACATTTAGAGTAGAACTACTGCTACTACTGTTCAAACTGTTCGATGAAATTAAAAGGGAAGCAATATTTCCAAATTCATTCCTGGAAGCAAGAATCACCTTGATCCCAAAAGCAGAAAAGACCCAACAAAAAAAGAGAACTGTAAGCCAATCTTCTTAATAAATATAAATGCAAAAATCCTCAATAAGATGCTTCCAAACAGAATGCAAAAGATCATCAAGAAGATCATACACCCTGATAAGTGGGATTAATCCCAAAGATGCAGGGATCTTTCAATGTATGAAAATCAATAAATTTAATACACTATATTAATAGAGCCAAGGACAAAAACCATATGATCACCTCAATAGATGAAGAAAAAGTGTTTGACAAAATCCAATACACATTAAGAATAAAAAACCCACAGAAATTTGGAATAGATGGTCTCTATCTTAAGGTGATAACAACCATCTATTAAAAACCAACAGCCAATATCATACTAAATGCTGAAAAACAGAAATTCTTCACACTAAACCCAGGAACAAGACAAGGATATTCACTATCACCACTCCTGCTCAACATAGCTTTGGAAACATTAGCCAGAGCAATTGGACAAGAGAAACAAATAAAAGGAATAAAGATATGAAATGAAGAAGTTAAATTGTCATTATTTGCAGATGATACGATACTCTATATAGAAGACCCCACAAACTTCACCAATAGTCTTCTAGACTTAATAACCAAATTCAGTAGAGTAGCTGGATACAAGGTCAACATACAAAAATCAATAGCTTTCCTGTACATGAACAACAAACTTACTAAAAAAGAAATTGGAGAAAAAAATTCCTTCACAAAAGCATCCAAAAAAAATGAAAAACTTAGGAATCAGCCTAAAAAAAGAAATCAAAACCTCTACTCTGAAAATTATAGCACTCTGTAAAAACAGATCAAACAGGATATCAGAAAATAGAAAGACATCCTTTGCTCCTGATTAGGAAGGTCCAGTACAGTAAAAATCGCCATATTTCCAAAATTGCTACATAGATTCAATGCAATTCCAATTGAAATTCCAACAGCACACTTCACAGACCTTGGGAAAACAATCCAAAACTTCATTTCGTAGAAGAGACCTAGAATAGTAAAAACAATTCTAGGTAAAAAAAAAAGACAAGGTAGTGAGTACCACAATCCCCAACTTGAAACTATACTACAAAGCTACTGCGATAAAAACTACATGGTACTGGCAAAGAAACAGACCTGAGGACCAGTGGAACAGATTAGAATGTGCAAAAACAACTCTAGAGACACTCAGCCACCTCATCTTTCACAAAGGAGCCAAACACCCTCACTAGAGGAAAGATAGCCTCTTTTATAAATGGTACTGGAAAAACTGGGTTTCAAATTGCCAAAGACTAAAACTAGACCTATATCTCTCACCATGCACTAAACTAAAATCTAAATGGATTAAAGATCTAAATATGAAAACCAAAACGCTGAACTGGCTGGAACAGAGTTTAGGTAGAACTCTTGAAGATATTGGTTTAGGAAAAGATTTTATAAACAAAATCTCATTTGTCCATGAACTACAACAAACAATCAACAAGTGGGATCACTTCTTACTAAACAGCTTCTGCACAGCAAGAGAAACCACCAGCAGTGTGAAGAGACAATCCACAGTGTGGGAAAAAATTTTCACTAGCTGTCCCTCAGACAAAGGTCTGTTATCTAGAATCTATAAAGAACTTAAAAATCAGACCTCCCAAATTTAAAGACCCAATCCACAAATGGGCATCTGAAATAAACAGACATTTCTCAGACAGAGAAGGAGAAATGGCAAATAAACATATGAAAAAATGTTCAACATCACTGGTCATTCAAGAGATGCAAATGAAAACAATGCTGAGATTCCACTTCACTCCAGAAAGAATGGCTGCTATCAAGAAATCAACCAATAACAAATGCTGGTGGGGCTATGGGGAAAGAGGAACCCTGCTCCACTGCTGGTGGGAGTGTAGACTGGTGCAACCACTGTGGAAATCAGTATGGAGATACCTCAAAGAACTAGAACTGGAAGTCCCATTTGACCCAGCTATTCCCCTGCCGGGGATCTTCCCCAAAGAATCAAAAGAATCATACCACAGTGATAGATGTGCCCCCATGTTTATAGCAGCACAGTTTGTAATAGCTAAAACTTGGAAACAGCCCAAATGCCCATCAACTGGAGACTGGATAAAGAAAATGTGTTTTTGTTTTTTTTTTTATAAAATGGAGTCCTACTCAGCCATAAAAAATGAGAAATTAGAGACATTTATTGCTAAATGGATGCACATTGAGGCAATACTCTTAAGTGAAATAATTAAGATACACATGTGTAAATACCGAATAGTGTGAGAAACCAAAAGTGTAAATAAGGACTAAAAGGTATAACAGATAATGTGAAATAGGAAGAAATGGGGCAAAGGGGAAAGGGAAGTGGGAGGGGTAGGTGTAAGGAAAGAAGGGAACGGAATTAATATGAGAAAATGAAAAAAAGCAAACAAAGTCTTTGTAAAGAGGAAGGGAATGACAGGTTGAAGGGAGGGCAGGGGCACGGGAAAAAAATAAGAACCAATAGAGTATGTGAAGGTGCAAATTTCCAATGATGAATGTCATTATATTGTATACCTAAAATGTACCGATAAAAGGATATACAGTTTAAAAAAATAACATTTCAAATCAATGTTTTCAGTTTGTATTTTGAACCAAAAAAGAAAAGCCATAAAGAAAAAAAGCAAAAGATTAGAGAAGAAATCAAGGATAGAAAACAGAAACTGTGAAAATCCATGAAACAAAAATCAGCTTTCTTGAGGTAAATAAAATAAATACATGAGGACCTAGTCAAAATGATTAGCAAAAAAACCAATGATAATTCATATCAATAATGAAAGTGGTGACTATAGACTTTGCAGATCTTGAAAAAATAAGACAATGGGGACATGGTAGCATATACCTGTGATCCCAGGACTCAGGGAGTCTGATGCAGGAGAATCACAAGTTAGACTCCAGTCTGGGCAACTTACGGAATTAGAGAAACCTTGTCTCTCAAAAAAAAAAATTAAAATGACTTGGAATATGGCTCATAACAAACATCCTGGGTTCAATCTCAGTACCACAGGAAATAAATAAATAATAGAAAAAGGAAGAAAGCCTAAAAACACAAGGATAATATTGTAGAGAAGTTTTTGATAATAAAATTTAAAACATCAATGAAATGAGTAAATTCCTTGAATGACACAAGCTAGTAAAGATCATGCATAAAAAAAATACAAAAACTGAGAAGCTTTATATATATTATAAAATTGAACCCATGGTTAAATAACTTCTGATTAACAATTTCCAGGCTCTTTTATGGCTTTGCTAAATATTTTAGTAAATTTTTTTTTTTTTGTACTGGGGATCAAACTCGGGTCCTTGCACTTGCATAGCAGGTGGTGAAACCACTGAGCTAAATTCCAGGTATTTTCGTAAATATTTAAGAAAGAAAGAATACCAAGCCTACAAAATCTATTCCAGGAAACTGAAGAGAAAATATCTGCCAACTCACTCTGTGAAGCCAACATTAACCTACTACCAAACCATAAAAAATTCCAAGAAAAATACTTCATGCCAATAATATTCTTGAATATAGATGAACAAGTTTTTAATAAAATTTTAGTAAATCACATAAAAAATTTAAAAGGACAATATGTCATAGCTAAGTGAAGTTTATTCCAGCAATGCCAACTGGGTTTATTCCCCAAAATCAATCAATGAAAACAGAGCTTTTGCAAATTGGAAGAAGATCAAGTGATGCAAGAAGCCAGGAGGGATGTGAGGGTTAGGGGACAAAAAAAGAATTGAGAGGTGTTATGTATATGTACCAACTTCCCCCAATAAATATGATCATTGTGCACTCCAAACATATAATAATAAAACATAAACAAAAATCAATAGATACAATTCAGCACAATAATAAACTGAAAAAACATCTCAATATATTCACAAGTATTTGTCAAAAGCCAAGATTTCTTCTTGATTTTTAAATGAGCTCCCAAATAAACTATGAATAATAGGGAACTACCTCAATATGATAAAAGTCACCTATTAGAAACCTACAGCTACCCAGAAGGAAGCTCCCCACCTCCATCCCAGGCTCCTAGGACAGAGAAGCTCAGCAGGTCCCAGCACCTGGAAGGAAGCTCCCCCGCCACCATCCCAGACTCCTAGGGCAGAGAAGGTGAGCCAGTCCCAGCACCCAGAAGGAAGCTCCCCCACTGCCATCCCAAGCTCCTGGGGCAGAGAAGGTGAGCCGGTCCCAGAACCCAGAAGGAAGGTCCCCTACTGCCATCCCAAGCTCCTAGGCCAGAGAAGGTGAGCTGCATGGGTGCCAGAAGCACTCCCCTGCTGCAGAAATGAGAAAACACATAAACAAGCCTCAAAAACACAGCTTCAGATCACCCACAGCAACCCCAAGGGAAACAAAATGGAACAATCTGATACTCAACCACCTGGACACTCTGAACTGGCAACAAAAGAGGATCTGGGAAAAATGAAATCAGAAATAATTTCTCAGATAACATCAAAGATTTTGCTCATGGTACAAGACATAATTAATCAATCTAGAGAGGACACAGATAAAAAAAAAATAGAGTATCTGAGGAACATGATGAAATCCCAACATAGGAAATAAATGGAATCCACAAAACAGATACAAACAGATTTCCAAGAGATTAAAAACTCCATCGAAAGCCTGCACAGCAGAATAAACATATGTGAGGATAGAATTTCAGATATAGAAGATAAGATAGCAATTAGTGAGGAAGAAAAGAAAAATTGCTTTAAAATTGTAAGGGAACATGAGAAATCAACCCAGCAGTTGCTAGACGATGCAAAGAAGAATAACATAAGACTGATTGGAGTCAATGAAGAAACAAGAGAGAGTGCAGATGAGAGAAAAAAACTCTCCACAGAAGTGATGGCAGAAAAGTTCCCAAGGAGGGGAAAAGAACTTGACATACAGATAAGTGAGGCATATAGGACTCCAGCTAGCCTTAATCAAAAAAAATCTACACATAGGCATATAGTAGTTAGGATTCCAGAAATCCAACAGAAGAACAAAATTCTACAAGCAATGGAGAAAAGAAACAAATCACATACAAAGGAAAGCCCATGAGAATCACAGCAAACTTCTCAATGCAAACCCTCAAGGCAAGAAGAACTTGGAGTGATGTATTTCAAGCCCTAAAGGAAAACAGCCTCCAACCCAGATTGATATACCCTGCAAAATTATCTTTCAAAATTAATGGAGAAATAAGATACTTTCATGATAAAGAGCACCTCAAGAACTTCATGAATACCAAACCGGCACTCCAAAAAATTTTAGACAATACCCTAGGAAAAGACAATGAGGATCATAACCCCAGGAAACCCAGCAGAATGAATCCATTGGGCATGACAAATTAAACACAAAGGGGGAGAATCCAACAAAAAGAAAATGCCATGACAAGGCCTTTAAAAGTTTTAACTTCATCTCCCTAATGAATGTATAATTCAATCTTGTTATTGTACTGATTAGTATTTTTCTGATTCTAGAGTTGCACACCTTTCCTTGTGCTATACTGGCTATTTATCATCTTCTTAGGTCTACTTTTTAATTGGGTTGTCTATTAATGAGCTCTAAGAATTCTTTATATATTCTGCTCGTAGGTTATATGCATTGTAAATATGGTCTGTTTAAGGACTACTTTTCATTTTAATGATGTCATTTAAAGTTCTAAATTTTGATTTAATCTCATTTATCAATTTTTTTCTTTTATACATCATGGTTTTTGTATCCTAGGTAGTTCTTGCCTACCCTGAATTCATAAATATTTTCCCTTATAATTTCTGCTTAAAGTTTTATACTTGTAGGCTTTCATATTTAGGTTCACAGATCCCTTCAAGTTATTTTCATGTATGGAAAAAAAGGGTTTAGTTTAATCTTTTATATACGGATACCAGGTGTTCTAGTGCGGTTTGTTGAAAACACTATCTCTTCCTCAGCTCTTGAATTGAGTTTATATTCTATAAAATGCTAATGTTAAATAATCTTTCAAAACTGAGTGGACCATATATGTGTGGTTCTATTTCTAGATTCTCTGTTTTATTCCAATGATCTATATGTCTTTCCTTACACCAACACTGCCTTGATTACTGTAGCTTTAGAGGAAGTCTTAAATTTAGGTAATAAATGTCTTCCAACACTGTTTTATTTTCCTTTTTACTTTTCTAGGTCCTTTGTACTCTTTCATAACTTTCAAATTTCAATATCCAATTCTTCATTTATAGCATGTATACATAGACCTGAATTTTTATATATAGCTTGTGTTTTCTAATCCTGCTAAATTCAAGTACAAGTTCTCGGGGCTCCTAGAGATTTCTTAGTATTTTCTCTGTAGATGATCATTTCCTCTATATAAAAAGATTTTGCTTCTGCCCTGCCAATCTTATCCTAGTTGTGTCATTTTATTGCCAGACTATTTTGGTGGGGACTAGGTTTCAAAGTTTAATGGACAGATAAAGAATAAGCATATGTGCCCTTGTTCCCCACCTTAAGCAGAAACCATTGTATCTTCTCCATTTATATAAGGCGTTCTCACTGGAAGTATGGAGTACATGTCTTTAAGCCATTGAGAAGTTTCTGTTCTACTTCTAGTCTTCTGATAGCTTTTACCATGAACAACTGTGGAATTTAGTTCAATACTTTTTCTCCAACTAGTGACTGGATCATATGGCTTTTTCCTTTCCTCTGTTAAAATGATGACTTTTGGGGGTGGATCTCCCAATGCTGAACCAACACTGCCATCCCTATAACAAAACCACTTTCTACATCCTGCCAGGTCTGACTTCCAATAGTTTATTTTGTTAAACAAATTTCTATGTTCATACTTTTTTTCTTCTATTATCTTTATCCAGTTTTAGGATTAGCACAATGTTGAGTTTCTAAAGTGAGGGGGGAAGTGTTCCTTCTTTTTTCTGCTTTAATTGTTTGATATAATTTATCAGTTAAAATGTTTATGAGCCTGCTGTTGTCATATAAGTAGGTTTTCAAGCTAGGAATATACTTTCTTTAATAGGTGCTATTCAAATTTTATATTTCCTCCAGAGTTAGTTTCATTAATTTGTCTTCCAAGGCACTTCTTTGAAGTTGTCAAATTTATTTCAAAACAGATTTTTGTAATATGCTTTCTATATCCATTTAAATTCTGTAAAATCTGTGGTAATGTCTCCTAGATCTTGATGTTGTAATTTAAAAAATGTATAACTGATATTGTGTAACAGGAAGAAACGGTCTAAAAGAGCAGGGGAATTGGGAGGGGTAGGGGAAGGGAAAACAGGGAAAGGAAAAAATATGAAAAGAGGGAAAAAATGGAAACAAGGTCTTTGCAAATAGGGAAGGGTGGAGGGGGTGAAGGGAGGGCAAGGGAAGGGGAAAAAAATAAGAACCAAGATACTCATGTAATGGTACAAGATCCCAATGATGAATGTAACTGTATTTTATCCTGACAATGTACCAATAAACTTAATGGGGGGAAAAAAAAGAAACCTACAGCTAGCATCCATAACAGTTACTGATGAAAAAATGAATGCTTTTCTCCTAAAATTAGAAATAATACAAGTGTGTCTACTTACACCATTTCTATTTGACGTTGTACTGAATGTTCTAGGCAGTGCAATGAGGCAAAAAATATAAATTTAAAAATATTTATATTGGGGAGGAAAAAGTAAAACTGTTGTTATTCTCATAGGACAGTATTATCAAGGTAGAAAACCTATATATTCTACAAAAATTAGTTCTGGAATAAGTAAATTTAGTGAGTTTCCAAGATACTGTATCAATAAAAATCAATTTTTTTATATACTAGAAAAAACAATAGGAAATAATAGTTTTATTGATTCAAAAACAGGTCAGTGGTAAAGGGTATTCTTTATAAAATTTGTACTAGAACATTTAAACATCCATATTCAAGAATGAATAAAAGAAAATAATCTTAATTGCCTGCAGCACAGAAAAAAATTAACTTAAATTATCATAATAGTTACAGGGATTTCTAAAAGTATAAACTTCATAAAAGAAAACATAAGAATAAACCATCATGAAAATGGGTAGGTTTAACATATATGGCACCAAAAATGATGTAATAAGCACATGAAAACATGCTCAATATTGTCAGTTATTTAAGATATGCCAATTGAAACTTCAATGCAATTTCAATAAATACCTATTTGAATAGTACTTTAAAAAATTATGCCCATATTAAGTGTTGCTGAGAATGTAAAGGAACTGAAACTCATACACTGCCAGTGAAAATGTGAAATAGTACAACCACTTTGGACAACAGGTTGGTAATTTCCTAAAACATTAAAATACTCCTACCATGTGACTCAGTCTTTCTACCTCTAGGTTTTTATCCAAAATAAGTGAAAGTAGATATCCATCTAAAGGCTTGAATGTGAATGCTCAGAGTAGTTTTGTGTATAATAACCAAAAAAAGGAAACAACCCAAATGTCTGTCAATAGTTAATTTAGCAAATAATTTGAGGTATATTCATAAACGTAATACTGTTAATCAGTAAAAAGTAATGAACTATCAAGACACACAAAGAAATTGAAAAAAATCTCAGAATAACTTTTGTTCAATGAAAGAGGTTAGGTTAATAAAAGTGTACATACACCTGATTTCATATATGGGAACTTCTAGAAAATGCAAACTAATTTATCTTAAGAGAAAGAATTTTTCCTAAGATAAGGGAACTGGAGTGAAACAAAATGTTTAGAGGTGAACAAATGCTAATTATCTTAATTGTAATGGTAATTTCTTGGATGGATGGATGTGTGGAAACTTATCAAGCTATTCGCTTTTATTTCAATAAACAGTTAAAACCTTGCTATGATACATACTGTTCCATTTTGTGTCAGTTCATTATAAGAGTAACATTTTTTTTGAAAATTTGTGCTACTAGGTAAAAGTGATATCCAATGTATTTCTCTGCATTTAGCCTATGATTTTGTATTGACCATATACTGTGTATCAGTCCTATCCTGAGCACTTTGTATGCATGGGTCATTTCATTCTCACAACATATTCTTGGTTTGGGAACTGTTATCATTCCTGTTTAACACATGAGAAAATAAAACTAAAGATCACAAAGATTGAGATAGAAATCTTAGTAAGTCAAGTTTTAGAATTAAGCAAAGAGTTAAGGACAAAGTATTGAAAATGGTAAGAGTTACACTCTTAATCTCCATAAATAACCGATTTACTTAATTACAGTTAAATTTCAAGTAATTGCAACTGAATTTACTGAACCTTTTAGATCAATGTCTCTTATTTCAGGATAAAAAAGCATATTGAGAAATTTAAGCTCCTGCTGTAGAATTTGTTTAAGCAAAATTTTCAAGAAAATGGGCCTCGGATTCTACAAGTTCCTTAGTCAACAAAGATTTAGTGGTCATATGACTTTATAATTAAAGGGATAAAATAGACATTTACACTTCAAAAGTATCCACTGATAGAACAGCAAAACAAATACATTTCTTTTGTTGTTTCTAACCCTCTTGTCATTAGAATATTAAATGATCAAGAATAACCTTTCATCATGCAGTCTACTTAGCTGAGATTATTCTATAAATTGTCATTTCTATATATCTGAATGTTAGATTACAAGTAATTAAATTATCTGGCTATGGAACAAATTAGAAAATGCAGATAAAACTCCAGATATACTCAGCTACCTCGTCTTTGACAAAGGAGTCAACCATTCTCACTGGAGGAAAGATAGCCTCTTTAATAAATGGTGTTGGAAAAAACTGGGTTTCAACTTGCCTAAGATGAAGACTAGACCCTTATCTTTCACCATGCACTAAACTAAAATCAAAGTGGATTAAAGATCCAAATATTAAAACAGAAATAGTAAACTTGCTGGAACATAAGTTAGACAGAACTCTCCAAGATACTGGCATAGGAAAAGACTTTATGAACAAGTCCTCAGTAGCACAGGAACTAGCACAAAGAATCAACAACTGGGATCTCATCTTATTAAAATGCTTCAGCACAGCAAGAAAAACCACCAACAGAGCTAAGAGACAACCTACAATGTGGGAAAAAAGTTTTACCAGCTGTTCCTCAGACAAAGGTCTGCTATCTAGAATACATAAAGAACTAAAAAAAAAAAATCAGACCCCACAAATATAAAGACCTAATTTAAAAATGTGCATCTGAAATGAATAGACATTTCTCAGAGAAAGAAGTAAAAGCAGCAAACAAACATACGAAAAAATATTCAACATCACTGGTCATTTGAGCGATGCACATGAAAACAATGCTGAGATTCCATCTCATCCCAGAAAGAATAGCTGCTATCAGTAAATTAACCAATAACAAATGCTGGCAGGGTTGGGGAGAAAGGAACCTTTCTTCATTGTTGGTGGGAGTGCAGACTGGTGCAACCACTGTGGAAATCAGTATGGAGATACCTCAAACAATTAAGATTAAAAGTCCCATTTGACCCAGCTATCTCTCTGCTGGATATCTTCCCAAAAGAATTAAAAGAATTATACCACAGTGATATATGTGCACCCATGTTTATAGCAGCACAATTGCCCATCAACTGGAGACTGGATAAAGAAGATGTGGGGTTTTTTGTGTAAAATGGAGTACTACTCAGCCATAAAGAATGAGAAACTGGAAACATTTATCTCTGAGTGGGTGCACATTTAGGACATACTCTTAAGTGAAATAGGACACACATGTGTAAATACTGAATAGTTTCTCTAGGTGAAAAACTAAAAGTGTAAATAAGAGTTAAAAAGTATAATTGATATTGTGAAATAGGAAGAAAAGGCCTAAAGGAGTAGGGGAAGTGGGACGGGTAGAGGGAAGGAAAGAAGGAAAAAGAAAAAATATGAGGAAAGGAAAAAAATGGAAACAAAGTCTTTGTAAATAGTGAAGGGTGGAGGGGGTGAAGGGAGCACAGGGGAATGGGGAAAATATAAGAACCAAGATACATCATGGAAAGGTACAAGATCCCAATGATGAGTGTAACTGTATCGTACACCTAAAATGCACCAATAAATTTAATGGAAAAAAATCAATCATCTAATCCTGTTGATTTCTTTCTGTGATTGCTACCAGATTCTATTAAAAAACTTATTATATTGTGTGATCTTAAAGATCTTTGGATTTTATTTTAAATGAGTTATATGTATGTAAATTATGTCAATAGAATTGTTTTTAAAATCAATTTTGTCAACATTATTGTGACTATTGAATATTTATTATATATATACTAAGTACTTTGAATATGTTGAGCATTTTAATGTCACTCTCATAGCCTATTTATAAGTAGCATTATTAACAATTTCACAAACAAAAAACTGAGGTTCAGAAATATTCAGTAACTCATCCAAGGTTATATAGCACATATGTGGTGAATTCAGGATTTCTCTGGTTCTGTTTGAATGTAAATTTTCTATTCCTTTTATATCACCAAGTTGTCTCTGTGCCTAACAGTAGGTTGACTTGTTGATTCCTTAAAGATGCTTGAAGATCAAATTTATGAACTTTCAAATGTTTCCTCCAATTCTTTAGAATCTAGACATTAGTTTATGGCTACAGACCTGAAGGAACAATAATAACTTAGGAAAATGCAAATTTCCCTGGATCTGGGATGTTTATTCCAATCCTCTCTTCAAGAAGGAGACTTCAACTCATACAATGACAGTAAGTATTTTTCACTTGCACATCAAAAAATCTCAATGGGGAAATATTTCTCACTTAACTCTTGTGCTGGAAGGTGCCCTAAGTACAGGGTTTGTTGAGAGTCTCTCCCACACACACACATACACCATGCTTCTTTGCTTTTCTTACTCTCTTGATTCATCTTGAAAATTATCCTTTTCTGAATATGGGCATCATTTTTCTTTCAGTTTGGAATTCAAGATTTTCTAAAGGACATTAACTGATAAAAAATTTGACTAGCTGGGTAGAGACTTTTCAATTCTAAGCTACTATGATGGACATAAGCTAATCGCTAATTGCAAATTCAAATTGTCAAGTTTTGTCCCTTTGAAAAAGCAGAAAAAAGGCAAGAGAACTCAAAGAACTTAGGTCAAATGTTCTATTCCTTAGAAGATGGTAGAAAACATAAAATAAATAGAAATCAAAGTTACTTTCAAACTTCCCATTCAAATTAATATTATTTTCAAATACATGAATTTTGTATCAGTTTGGCTTGTACAAATCCAAGGCAAACTTTGTCTCTTATTTAAACTACTATCATCACTACCTACCTGGGTCTGCTATTTGTTCTCTCAGCACCTTACTCTCCATTCACCTTGCAGTACCAGAACAGTTAGACTATCTTCCTAAATATCTAATAGAAACAAATTCAAAATAATATATTGTGTTTCTACTTTCCACCGACCTGTTCTTTTCTAGTCTTTCCCATATCAGAAAAAAGCCACTGCTATACACAGTTACTGATACCAGAAGTATAGGTGTCATACTACTAACAATAATGTAATCCATTAGTAAGTTAAAAGAAATTTTACTATTATCCAGAATTCTTCACTTTTCTTTACCTTGACTGCTATCACCTCAATGTAGACCCCTCATTCACCATCTGAACTATTACAATAGACTACTAATTGAATTGGTCTCATTGTTCCATTTACATCACCCCACAACATCTATAGTATTTGGCCATACTGTGTTTTTGGAATTTAGGTCATTGTTCTCCAACGATTAAAACAATTTGAGGATAAAACACAAGCCTCTTATCTGTATCTTCAAGGCCCTCTATGATCAAGCACCTAACTACCACTCAAACTCATCTTAAATCACGCATCCTCAAACTTGCTGTACTTTAATCACATTGAAACCTTCATTTTTCTTAGAACAATAAGCATCCAATGTGCTTTAGGTCCTATTACTTTTATCCTTTCTGACTATTTTTTTGTTGCCCATTTGGTCTCAACTTATATGCCATTTCAGATATTGCCCAGAACAATCAAAATAGAAATCTCTACCATTAAAATTTCTTTTAAAGCCTCTTTTCACTATTATTATACACATCACTTTTCACTATTAAAAACTTCACACCTATTTGATCACCATATCTGTTGACATTCCTCCCACTTTCTTTTTAATTTTTTTCCATTTTATTAGTACATGTTTGCGATTCATACAGTTTACAGTCATCTTGAGAGTGCTTACATGTACATATTATAGATTGTTTCTTTTTTCCTTCCTTAGTAAATGTGTACAGTACATAATGATTAGATTCTACATGGGATTGGGCCTTGTACATAGCACATCTTAATTGCTTTTTGTTCCTTTTTCATCCCCTCACTTGCCCTTCCTTCCATCTCTCTTGTTCCTCTTCTGTCTTGCAAAATATGTATCTCCCTATTTCCTATTATCTATCTTTTATTTTGCTCTATGTTTATATTTTAGGTTTCTCATGTAAGAAATTTCATGGAATATTTAAGCTTCTGTATCTAATTCATTTCACTTAACATTCTGGTCTCACAGTCCTACCATTTTCCCACAAATGATTCAAGTTTATTCTTTTTTATGACAGAGTACTACTTCATTGTGTATAAATATCACACTTTCTTTATTCATTCATCCATTGATGGACATACAGGCTGCTTCCACAATTTAGGTATTATGAATTGATCTGCTATAAACATGAATATTTATGTACCATTGTAATATGATGTGTTTAACTCTTCCTGGAAGATACCTACCTAGAAGAGGAACTGTTGGGTCAAATGGAATTTCTTTTATTAGTTTTGTGAGGAATCTGCAAGAGATTTTTACAGTGGTTGTACTAGTCTTCATTCCCACCAACAATGTAGAAGGGTTTATTTTTTACTACAGTCTCACCAGCATTTTTTATTAATTGATTTCCCAATGATAGCCATGCTTTCTGCACTAAGATGGAATCTCAGTATTTTTTTTTTTAAAAATGCATTCTAAAGGCCAGAGATGATGAACATTTTTTCATGTATTTATTAGTTATGTGTATTTCTTCTGAGAAGTGTGTATTCATTTCAGTTGACCATTTTTTGACACAGTCTTTTATTTGGGGGGAGGTCTGATTTTTTGTGTTCTTTATATGTTCTAGATAGTAGTCCTCTGTCTGAGGAATAACTGCCAAAAAATATTTTCCCATTCTGTAGGTTCTCTCTTCACTCTGCTGGTTGTTTCCTTTGTTGTGCAGAAAATTTTCAATTTGATATGGTCCCATTTGTTGCTCCCTCCACACTCTTCTGCCACAAATTATTACATAATTGCTATGGTGTTTTGATTCACCATTATGTCTTCAATTTTTAGGCCAGAGCCTAGAATAGAGTAGGTCTTTAATACATAATTTTAGAAATATATTGCCAATTTACTCAGTCTGCCATAGGAAAAATGTACCGTGTTAAATCTTGGAGAAAATAGAGAAAGGAAGGGAAGGTCAAGAAAAGTAACCTTTTTGAAATCTTCCAGCTGCTGAACTTCTTTCCTTTGGGAGAATGAAATACTATACATCAACTTCCTCAACAATGAATATTTTAAAACTTCTAGACTCTTACAGGTAATTCAGATCAGGAATACACAACTGATTCTTTATTAGAAGATATGATTTTTTAAAAAAGAATATATGATGAAAACTCATCGAATTCTTTTACAGCACATTTATATATTTTCTAATTCCTTCTTATTCTTCATAGCTACAGTGATTTGTAGGAAGAATAAAATTCAAGATATAACAGGTCCAAATCACAAACATAATTGAGGGTATAAGGTTGTTTCTATAAATCAAAATATCTACACCCTGAAGATTCTTATAGCACAGAGCAAATGGGTTCCTTGATAAGCATTACTTACTGAATCAGATTCTACCATTAGTTACCAAATTCAGAAAATAAATGGAAATAAGTAATTGAGGTGTGAAATCCTATCTGCATGACTAAAACTCAATTATACACTATTTTCAAATTTACATTTTGTTACTTTTAGTATCCTTAATGAATTGATAAATAGACAAAGAATTATCTATTTTTAACACATCAAACATTACTGATATCTGAATGAGGTAGTTAAGAGACAGATTACAGTGGGCCTTTTATGCCATGGTCAATGCTTACATTATATTTCTGAAAAATTATAAGAATCAGTGATGACTTTTAAGTAGAGAAATGATGAGATAAAATTTAATTCATGTTTTCTTTAAAGCTGAATTTCACAGTAGTGAAATGGGAGGATTGGAGAGTTCAGAACAAAACAATTTAGAGACCTTTCAAATATTGTTGTTTTCAAATGATACATGAATCTCCTGGTTTGAACGAACCAAAGAGGATCAATTTCAATGATAATTAGAAGGTAGAGCCAGATGGAACTAGGGATTTGACTATAGGGGTTGAGTGCAACAGATGAGAAAACAGGGCACGTCAAAGGTCCCTGCTGAGGTTTCCCTTTTGGGGAAGAAGGTTGATGGCAGGATCATTTTGCCCACTTAAAAGCTATTGGAGGAGGAGTAGGTCTGAGTTGGAAGATCATTCTGGATATTTTGATCCTGTAAAATATAAAAGAGAAAAGAAGTTGAATGCTGCTTTGTATTGCATTAATTCTTCCCTTCTAACATTCTCCCATGGAATTATAGGACTACTGTAACCCATAGATTCCAATACAGAGAATGCCACTGAGCAGGTGTTCAAACATAGTTTCTAACTTGATTGGATTTCCATACACACTACCTCAGACCACCCACAACAGCCACCTGGGCAAGAAAAACAGGAAGGAAGTACTCATCTGGTTTGATAGAGCGGGGCTGTACACTGCAAATTATCCTTCTGTCAGCTAAGTTCCTTGAGCTTCTGAGCAGATGCCTGGGGAAAAGGTGAGCTTATGCAGTTGAAAAAGGCAGCTTGGTTGTCATGACTGTGAAGTGTGCTGCAGCAGTGCTGCCTTTCCTAAACTCATTCATTCCTTCTCTGGAGCTGATGCTATGGCCAAGACACATCTGTGGGCTTGAAAGAAAAATGAGTGGAATAGAGATAAAAAAATTAGCTATTTCTTCACTGAAAATTTAAATAATAGACAAAGCAGCTCTTCATTGCTGTACCCAATTACAGCACAGCCCAATCAGCTACCATTTGTTGGAGTAAATGGACTATTTAGGGTGGATTTTAAAATAGGGCTTGCATCTCTTACTAAGATGATTTTTACTGTACAATAGTGCCATATCGTTGCTGTATTTAAAGTACTCATTTTGAGCATGCAGAGACTGTGACAGAAATTTAGAAAAACTTTTCCACTTGCCACTTTATCATATATCCTTCAGAAGGATGCATGCCCATTTTTCTCTGTGGAAAAGTAAATAGATTCACCCAAGAGCAGTTAACCTGATTTTTCATACTTTATAACCCATCAGAAACACATTTTGCCTAGATCAGCTTCATCTCCAAAGCCACTACACAGTTTACAATACAAAGGTGGTCTTTCCACAAGGAACAGATGCACTGTAGTGATTTGACCTCAAGATCAAAGAGATGGCTTCAGTACTCCAATGCAAAACTGCAAAAAGCCATTCCCAGCAGAAGAAAGACAATATTTATTCTGAAAGAGTTGGGCAATGTTTATTTCTTATGACCTACATCTTTGCCTTGGTGGGACTAAGTCAGATGTATAGAATTCAAAAGGCTCCTACATCAGCTTTTGATCTTTCGAGACTGAGAAGGGACAGGTAAACCCTAGGGCTAGCTCTGCTCTTAACCTTGGGTAAATTACTGTGTTTCTCCAGATCTGTTTTTCCGCCTGAAAAATTATGGGGCAGAAAATGGTGGTCTCCACGTTTCTCCTTAAATAAACAGATACAATTCTTAATTCTATACCTAAGTAAATGCCCAGTTAATTGGGTTGAAAGACCTAACAAAAAAATAATCTACCCGCAATTAACTCTCACATCAGTTTCTCATGCATCAATTCAAATCTGAATGTCTACTTGGCTGGTTATATATTATATGACTTTTTAAAAATAATTAAACTCCTCTATATTTCTGTTTCCTCATCTGTAAAATTAGGCTAATTATAGAAACTACTTCATTTGGTTGTTTTGCCCTAATAAGATAATGCATAAAAAGCACTTTCCATTCAGCACAGTGCCTTTACTTAGGAAGCACTCAAAAAATATTAGCCATTATCATCTGTTAAGGGCTTTCAGCATAATCAATGGATGATTACATTATATACAATCTAGTATCGATGTGACATATGTTGTAGTAAATTATCCTTCACAATATGGTCTCTGGGTGTCATATATGAGACATCTTGCTTGCTGCAGAACTTGACATCCCTTTGCAAAACAAGAGAAAGAGGAACAAATAATATTTTTAGTTCTCACTGCCTGATTAGGGTTTTCTTTTTTACATCTATGATGGCAAGCTACACCTATTGACTTTTGTTTTCACTTTCGATAATGAAGGCAAGAGATAGAAAATGAATCTTTCTCCTCACCCCTGCTCTATTCTATCTGTAACTGTCTAAGCAGATGGCCACCTCTATTCTGTTTTGCTAAGCATATTTCCCTAGAATCTATGCACAGGAAAAATAGTCTTTGCAGTCAATGTACAGTTTTCTATGTTACTTTCTTTAAAGGAAGACAAAATTGGAGGCTGTCTATAAAATGAAGATGGGAGCCTCAGTGGCCAAACTTTCTTAAGAGGTATTTTTAAAATGAACTCTTTTGAACTACCTTACTTCAACCATATGATTGGAAAAGGTAGATTTTGACTTGAATTTAAATGTGAGCAGTTGGATTCATGGTGACTTTCATAAATATCAAAGTTGTATATTTATAAACATCATACATAGCTTCTGAACACATTTTAAGAATAACTTTAGTTATTACAATATGCATACTATTATTTTTAAGATGCTTAAATATTAAATATTGCACAGTTTTTACTGAGCAAATGAATAATCTTTTGACATTTCAGAAATCTGCTTAACCAGTTTTAAAAGATAACTCTACATTATGTCTCATTTATTTCAGTTACCCAGACCCAAGAACATTTGCTCAGGGTTCTCTAATTGCCTTTTATAGAGCTTCTATTCCAGCAAATAAATGTTTTGTTGCAGAAAAAACAAAGTTGTCTTATGTTTTGGAAAGCCAATTTGAGGTTTTTTATGGTACACTTTTTAAAATTATTTTTCCTTCATGTTATTTTAGATAACAATTTGATTTAAATAGCATTGCCCGCTGCAGACTGCAGCATGGATTTTGAATGCCAGACTGCTTCACTCTGGATTAATTAGCTCATTTAGTGATAATTCATTTCCTGCTACTTTAGCTAACAATTTTTAATATCTTCATTTACCTTTCTTTTGAAAATGTGGGGGGCTGAAGGGAAAGGTCAAAGAGTTGCTTAACGAAAAAAGGTTGTTGAAGGGAAAGGAAAGAAAGAGAAGATTTAAGCTACAATATGAAATGGAGGTGCTCTGAAAATAAGAGGCAAAGCAATTCAACTTTCTTCTGGTCTATAGAAAATTGACCAAAACATAAAATTGCATTATTTGAGTCTAGGCAGGAAAGAAGATTATGAAAAGTACCACTTGCAGGTGTACATTTATTAGTACAAAATTGACCTGGTATATTCCGATAAGAACTTGCTGTTCCTCTGCAAGAGGAACTTCAGGTACATGTTAATTGTTTGCTTAAGCTCTTCAAAGAATTCCCTGGGCACTTCTTCGGAGTTTGCACATGACTTGCATACCCTGAACTTTGATATAGGCGCCAAATTCTTTCTGGCTTATAATCATGAGAAACAGCCAACTGCTTAACTTTAGTGTCTTAGGCACAAATTGATGTCTTTTTAATAGATATGTTAACAAATAAGTACTATTAGGATTCCATAGACACCAGCTTCATTTACAGAAGAATCTTGGCTTAGGGTCTCTTGGGATTAGCACAGTGATAAAGGCATCTACAAATCCTAATGCCTACAATCTCAAAAGCAATCTGATTGGATAAAGGCATTATCAGGTTAGAATGTATAATTATAATTTGCTAATAAAACTATTAAAGATAATTAGTAATACAATTTATAATAACATCAAAATATTTAAAAATATGAAACACAGGGATAAAGCAGAATGAAGATATGAAAAGCTTGTGTACAAAAATTACAAAACATGGTTAAGAGAAATTGAAAAGTACTACTTTTTAAAAAAAGAATGGCTTTCTTTCTTTCTTTCTTTCTTCCTTCCTTCCTTCCTTTTCTGTGTTATTTCCATGTTACCCAGGGTTCACTGAACTTACTGAATAGACACTAATAACCATGAAAAGCCAGGTGCACAATCTTATTAGCTTATGTAAGAATATTCTAGCAGCTTATCAACATTTCTGATTGATTTCCTTGTTATTCTGTACTCTGAACTAAAAAAGTTAATGCCCTGTAAACTTAAAGCCCGAAAAGGCATTCCTATTATAAGAGATTTCAGGTTTCAAAAATAGTGGATTTTTATAAAATACTAAAACAAATCTGTGTCAAGTTCATTCTTTTGTCACCTTGAATGTTGGTACCTGAGATAGCCTAAAAATGAGACCCATTAGTACTGGCCCCAAGAAAATATCTGTTCCTGGTGTAAAGAATGAAGGAATAGAAAGAGAATAAATGGAAATTGCAGAAAAAATGAGGAATAAGGTATCTATATTCTAGTCTTTTCTAAACAATTAGAACATATGAGGTCCTCAGAAGTACTCTTTTTATTTCTCCTTTTTGACATCCTGCAACCGTCGCTTGCTATTCCATTGGCAGACAACACCTTTTCATTCCATATGGAAGGTCCCAGGGGTAGCAATCTCAGATTTTTTAATGCTTACTTCTTTTCTTCTCTCCAGTAGCTTTAACACTGACCATAATAGAGATTCCTCTATCCAAGTCAAAACTGCTTTCATGTAGGCTTTTGATTTAGTACAAAGAAAGAAAATTTGTTGGTATTATTCATTAATCATAAATAACTATATTACACCTGAATTTAAAACAAGCTATATGTTTATAAGTCTCTAAAGATGGCATTTCATATACTGAGGTGTGGATAAGGGGACTTGGAAGGGTTAGGGGAGAAATGTCCTGTCGTGTTTCATATTCAGTTCTTATTCTGTCTATATGTGATACAAGCTTTGTTGCAGGAAAATAGTTTGTGAAAATGACAAGTCCATAATAAATTATATTTCCCAAGCAGAATTATAGAGTGTGGATTGAGGGACAGAAAGGGACAAAGCCTTTGATTGATTTTCTACTACATAAACTATATTTCTCTGATTTTTTTCCAGAGAATTCATAAAATAGAGGGACCCCTGGTGCTTTTGATCTTCTTTCTATTCATTTTTCTATTTTGATTCCTGAACACCAACAAATGGCTATGGGATATATGTTCTAGAAGTTTTTAATATCAACCCTTTCTTGGTGAAAATAGAAGGAAAGGCAAAAAGACAATAAAATAATTCATGTAGGTAGTTTCCATGGACAGCAAATCTATTTGTTTTATGTATATAAGTTTAAAAAATTAATTCCTCTTTGAAAGTAAAACACTAATATTAATGTTAGTATCAGTATTAAAGATAAGTTGTCTCTTCAATTATTTAAATGAAGCAGAGTTGATTATTTCTACTTAAATATTTTTGGATTCAGCCACTCAGAAATAATATGACAAGATGAACTGGAATATATTATAAGAAGGAAACTTAATGATGTAAACCTACATTTAAAACACCATCGTTTTCAATGCTTTCCAAATATATCAACAATCATTTAATTTCCTATTGCATTCTTCACCTTGTTTTCTCATACATAGCTAATACCTTCTTCTCATCTTGACCTATACCTTAGAAGTAGTTCACTAACTCACAACCTTCAAACACTGCCAGATACTTGAACATTTATTTATTTTTCTAGTTGAAGCAGAACAGATAGCAAAGACAGTGCCCTAATTTTTTTGTGTTTTCCAAAGAAAATAGATCTGTTTCTAATCAGCAATATTGCATAGCATGCCAACAGCCCCAATTTTAAAAAGCACAACCCCAAAATTTAATGTCATCCAACTAAGAAAAGTAATTTTCTGAAAAGTTTCACAGAGGTGCCCTTAAGTTCATTCTCTTTTATAGAAAATTATAACAGTTATTTCTTAGTTGCTTCTTCTGCTTCTTTTTCTCCATCCTACCAGTTCTTGAATTTATCAGTCAATAATACTAGATAGCATTACTTCCACCTCCAGTCATATCTCCAAGAAGAGCATAATTGGCTTAAGCCAATTGGCATACATCATTCATCTGGAGAAATATTCATGACCCAGAGATGAAGCTTTGAAAAAAATGAAGTATTTATAGTGGAAGAAACACTTTCTAAGTGTTTCTTTTTTTTTTACTTTAATGTAATATACATAGATATTAATGAAGAAAATATTAAAAACACTCTTCTTACTTCTATGAGAAAATAAAATGAAATCTCGTAATAAAATAAGTGGGAAATAACAATGGTTACTGCACTGAATATCATTATCTTAAAAGAATGGTTAAAATGTTACTCAGAGTACAAGTCATAGACAAAAAAAAAAGATTCTCCCTCTTACAAAGAAGAAACAAATAAAAGCATAAAACTTTCTTTCAAAGAACAAAAAAAAATAATAGTATTAAAGAAACAAATTAGCAAATACTTTTGAAACAATAAAGTAGATAATTTGGGAAATCATTTGAACTTCTTCCTGCTTCCTATCTACCTTCTATTTTACATATAGAGAGAATTCTCATATAAAAGAAGGCATGAAATATTGAAGCTTGTGTGTTTATTTCACTAACCATTATGTTCTCATCCATTTGCCTACGAATGCCTCATGTTTATTTTTATGGCAAAGTAGTACTCCCTTGTGTATAAATATCACATTTTCTTTATACATTTATCTATTGATGGACATTTATGCTGTTACCAAGATCTAGCTATTATAAATTGTGCTTCTATAAGTATTGATATGCTTGTATACCAGCAATATGATGACTTAACACTTGTGCAATGATACCCTAGAAGAGGAATAGCTGGGTTAAATGGAATTCCTATTTTTAATTTTTTGAGCAATCTCTACACTGCTTTTCATAGATGTTGTGCTAGTTTACATTCCCACCAACAATGTAGAAGAGTTCTTTTTTACTCATATTCTCACCAGCATTTCTTATTATTTGATTTTTTATGACCATTTTTCTTGGGTATGATGGTATCTCAATGTAGTTTAACTTGTATTTAGCTAATGTTCAGTTATTTTGAACCTTTTTTCATGTGTTTATTGGCCATTTGCACTTTTTCTGAGAAGTGTCTATTCATTTTAGTTGCTCATTTTTTGATAGGGTCTTTTATTTGGGGTGGTCTAATCCTTTTTCATTCTTTATATAGCCTAGGTTTTAGTCTTCTATCTGATGAATAGCTGGCAAAATTCTTTTTTCAATTCTGCACATTGTCTTTTCACTCAGCTGGGTGTTTTATTTGTAATTCAAAAGGTTTTAATTTGATATGATCCCACTTGATGATTCTTATTATTTCTTGTGCCATTGAGGTTCTGTTCAGAAAGATCTTTCCTATGTCTGTCTTTAAGAGTAACCTATTTTATCTTCCACCAATTAAGTGTTTCTGTTTTAACTTATAGATATTGGATTCTTTTATTTTAATTTAGTACATGGTGACATATATGGGTCTAGATGCAATCTTGTGCATGTAGATATCCAATTTTTCCAGCATGACTTATTAAATAGGATATCTTTCTTCCTGTGTATGTATTTTGTACCTTTGTTGAAAATCAAACAAATGAATGCACTTGGGGTTGTTTCTCCTTCCTCTAACCTGTCTCATTGATCCACAGGCCTGTTTGTGTACCAGTACCATGCTGTTTTAATTAAAGTGGTATTGTAGTATAACTACAAATTTTGGATTGTGATGCCTTCTGCTTTGCTTTTGCTATCAAGGATTGCTTTTGGTATTCTGGGTCTCTTCTGGTTCAATATAAATTTTATATAATTGTTTTCTCTAGATTTGTGAGGAATTCTGTTGGTATTTTGACTAGGATTATATTAAATCTGCATATCAGGATAAAATTTAATCATTTTGATTATATTTGTTTCACCTCTCCAGGAACTGGGGATATTTTTCCATTTTCTGAAGTCCTCCTCGATTTCTTAAAAAGAATAATATAATTTTTATTGTAAAGTTCTTTTCTTTTCTTGTTTAGGTTAATTCCAATGTACTTAATTTTTCTTGATGCTATTGTGAATAATACGGTTTTCTAATTTCTTTCTCTGTGAGTTCATTATTAGTGTATAAGAACACTATTGACTTTTGTGGGTTTATTTTGTATATTGCCACATCGCTGCATTTGGTCATTAATTCTAAGGGTATTTTGGAGGAATTTTGTGTGTCTTATACATAGAGGATCATGTTATCTGTAAATAATGATGCCTTGGCTTCATTCTTTCCTATAAATATCTCTTATTTCTTTGTCTTTCCTTATTGGTCTAGCTAATGTTTCAAGGACTATGTTGAACAGGAGGGGTGATAGTGGACATCCTTGTCTTGTTCCTGATTTTAAAGGGAAAACTTCTAAAACTGAAAATATTTTGGCTATTAAAAATAGGACACACATGTATAAATACCGAATAGTTTCTCTGGTGTGAGAAACTGAAAGTGTAAATAATGTCTAAAAGGCATAATAGATAATGTGAAATAGGAAGAAAAGGGGCAAAGGGGTAGGAAGTTGGAGGGCTAAGGGAAAGGATAGAAGGGAATGGGATTAATATCAGAAAATGGAAATATAGGAACAAAATCTTTGTAAATAGGGAGGAATGGAGGGGTTGAAGGGAGGGCTGGGCAAGCGTGAAAAATGAGAACCAAGAGAGATTATGTAAAGGTGCAAATTTCCAATGATGAATGTCATTATATTGTAAACCTAAAATGTACTGATGATTAGAATGAATAATCAATAATGCAAAAAAGGAAGAAAAGGTCCAAAGGGGTAGGGGTAGTGGGAGGACCAGGGGAAAGGAAAGAAGGGAAAGGAAAAATGCAGAGAAATTTAAAAAATGGAAACGAAGTCTTTCTAAATAGGGAAGGGTGGACGGTGTGAAGGGAGGGCTAGGAATGAGGAAAAAACAAGAACCAAGATGCATTATGTAAAGGTGCAATTCCCAAAGAGAAATGTAATTGTGTTGTATACCTACAATGTACCAATAAAAGAATTTAACAAAAAAAAAAAAGAAATAAACCAGTAACAAATGCTGATGGCGGTGTGGGGAGAAAGAAACCCTTCTGCATTGCTTGTGGGAGTGCAGACTGGTGCAAACACTGTGGAAATCAGTACGGAGATACCTCAAAGAACTAGGAGTAGAGGTCCCATTTGACCCAACTATTCCCCTGCTGGGTATCTTCCCCAAAGAATTAAAAGAATCATACCACAGTGATATATGTTCACCCATGTTTATAACTGCACATTTTGTAATAGCTAAAGCTTGGAAACAGTACAAGTGCCCATCAACTAGAAACAGGATAAAGAAGTTGTGGGTTTTTTTTTTTATATAAAATGGAGTACCACTCAGCCATAAAGAATGAGAAACTAGAGTCATTTATAGCTAAATGGATGCATACTGAGGCCATAATCTTAAGCAAAATAAATAGGACACACATGTGTAAATACCAAAAAGTTTCTCTAGTGTGAGAAACTGAAAGTGTAAATATGGGTTAAAATGATTAAAATGAATAATTGATAATTTGAAATAGGAAGAAAAGTCCAAAGTGGTAGGGGTGATGGGAGGGGAAGGGGAAAGGAAAGAAAGGAAAGGAAAAATTATGAGAAAAGAAAAAAAATGGAAATGAAATCTATGGAAATAGGGAAGGGTGGAGGGGGTGAAGGGTGCACAGGTAATGGGGATAAATTAAGAAACAAGATATATCATGTAACAGATACAAGCACACAGTGACAAATGTAAATGTATTGTATACCTAAAATGAGATTTTTGTCCTTCCTCCTGTTTATATGGCGAATTTTCATTTACTGATTTGCATATGTTGGACCATATGTTGGATAGGAAAATCTTCAGGCAAAGTATATAATTTATTCTATTGCTTTGAATAATGTGCTTTGTCAAAATATCTATGTTTGTTCCCCTTCATAAGGATAGGTAGCAGACAGCTACCTGTGTGTCAATTCAGAAAGAATAGTAATATTATTTAACATTACCTCAGTTTTTGACACATATAGTCAATTTCTATTCAAACTATTTACTGCATTTTGTGTAGGTTGTTAAATCTCTTCACAGGGATGCTCAATTTGTATTAGAATATATAAAAGCTGTGACACATCACTCATACAGATAACATAGATAATAAATAATACAATTTCAAAGTAAGAAGTGGGTTGATTTCCTTTTATTAAAACATATTGAGGAAGCTGAGCTGGTCCCAGCACCCTGAAGGAAGCTCCCATGCCGCCATCCCGAGCTCATAGGGCAGAGAAGGTGAGCCGTGAGGGTGCCAGAAGCACCCCTACCCCCCGTGTGGAAATGAGAAGACACATAAACAAGTCTCAAAAACAGACTTCTGTATCACCCACAGCAACCCCAAAGGGAAACGAGATGGAACAATCTGATACTCAACCACCTGGACTCTCTGAACTGGCAACAAAAGAGGATCTGGGAAAAATGAAATCAGAAATAATTACTCAGATAACAGCAAAGATTTTGCTCTTGGTGCAAGACATGATAAATCTAGAGAGGACACAGATAAAAAAATAGAGGATCTGAGGAACATGATGGAATCCCAACATAGGAAACGAATGGAATCCATAAAACAGATGCAAACAGATTTCCAGGAGATTAAAAACCCCATCAAAAGTCTGTTCAGCAGAATAATCCAATGTGAGGATAGAATTTCAGATATAGAAGAAAAGATTGAAATTAATGACCAGGAAAAGAAAAATTCCTTTAGAATTGTAAGGGAACACGAGAAATCAATCCAGCAGCTGCTAGACAATGCAAAGAAGAATAACATAAGACTGAATGGAGTCAATGAAGAAAGAGGAGAGAGTGCAGAAGATATAAAAAAACTTTTCCCAGAACTGATGGCAGAAAACTTCCCAAGGAGGGGGAGAGAACTTGACATACAGATAAGTGAGACATATAGGACTCCAACTAACATTGATCAAAAAAAATCTACACATAGGCATATAATAGATAGGATTCCAGAAATCCAACAGAAGAACAAAATATTACAAGCAGTGAGAGAAAAGAAACAAATCACATACAAAGGAAAGCCCATCAGAATCACAGCAGACTTCTCAATGAAAACCCTCAAAGCAAGAAGAGCTTGGAGTGATGTATTTCAAACCCTAAAGGAAAACAGCCTCCAACCCAGATTGATATACCCTGCAAAACTATCTTTCAAAATTGATGGAGAAATAAGATACTTTCATGATAAAGAGCACCTCAGGAATTTCATGAATATCAAACCGGCACTCCAAAAATTTTTAGACAATACCCTAGGAAAAGACAATGAGGATCACAACCCCAGGAAACCCAGCAGAATGAATCCATTGGGCATGACAAATTAAACACAAAGAGGGAGAATCCAATAAAAAGAAAAAGTCATGACAAGGCTTTTAAAACTTTTAACTTCATCTCCCTAATGAGTGTATAATTCATTCTTGTTATTGTACTGATTAGTATTTTTCTGATTCTAGAGTTGCACACCTTTCCTTGTGCTATACTAGCTATTTATCATCTTCTTAGGTCTACTTTTTAATTGAGTTGTCTATTAATGAGCTCTAAGAATTCTTTATATATTCTGCTCGTAGGTTATATGCATTGTAAATATGGTCTGTTTAAGGACTACTTTTCATTTTAATGATGTTATTTAAAGTTCTAAATTTTGGTGGAATCTCATTTAGCAATTTTTTCTTTTATATATCATGTCTTTTGCATACTAGTTAGTTCTTGCCTCCACTGAATTCATAAACATTTTCCCTTATAATTTCTTCTTAAAGTTTTATACTTTTAGGCTTTCATATTTAGGTTCATAGATCCCTTCAAGTTATTTTCATGTATGGAAAAAAAGGGTTTAGTTTAATTTCTTATATACGGATACCAGGTCTTCTAGTGCCGTTTGCTGAAAACATTATCTCTTCCTTGGCTCTTGAATTGAGTTTATATTCTATAAAATGCCAATGTTAAATAATCTTTCAAAACTCAGTGGACCGTATATATCTGGTTCCATTTCTAGATTCTCTGTTTTATTCCAATGATCTATATGTCTTTCCTTATACCAACACTGCCTTGATTACTGTAGCTTTAGAAGAAGTCTTAAAATTAGGTACTAAATGTCTTCCAACACTGGTTTGTTTTTTTTTAACTTTTCTAGGTCTTTGTACTCCTACATAACTTTTAAATTTCAATATCCAATTCTTCACTTATAGCAAGTATATGTAGACCTGAATTTTTATATATAGCTTGTGTTTTCTAATCCTGCTAAATTCAAATACAAGTTCTAGGGGCTCCTAGAGATTTCTTACTATTTTCTCTGTAGATGATCATTTCATCTACATATAAAGATTTTGCTTCTACCTTGCCAATCCTTTCCTCATTGTGTCATTTTATTGCCAGACTATTTTGGTGGGGTCTAGGTTTCAAAATTTAATGGACAGGTAAAGAGTAACCATATCTGCCCTTGTTCCCCACCTTAAGGAGAAAGCATTGTATCTTCTCCATTCATGTAAGGCATTCTCGCTGGAAGTATGGAGTACATGTCCTTAATCTGTTGAGAAGGTTCTGTTCTACTTCTAGACTCCTGATAGCTTTTACCATGAACAGCTGTAGAATTTAGTCCAATACTTTTTCTCCAACTAATGACAGGATCATATGGCTTTTTCTTTTCCTCTGTTAAAATGATGACTTTTGGGGGTGGATCTTCCAATGCTGAACCAACACTGCCATCACTATAACAAAACCACTTTCTATATACTGCCAGATCTGACTTCTAATAGTTTATTTTGTTAAACAAATTTCTATCTATGTTCATACTTTTTTCTTCTATTATCTTTATCCAGTTTTAGGATTAGCACAATGTTGAGTTCCTAAAATGAGGGGAGAAGTGTTAATTCTTTTTTCTACTTTAATTATTTGATATAATCTATCAGTTAGAATGTATATGAGCCTGCTGTTGTCATATAGGTAGGTTTTCAAGCTAGGAATATACTTTCTTTAACAGGTACTATTCAAATTTTATATTTCCTCCAGAGTTAGTTTCATTAATTTGTCTTCCAAAGTACTTCTTAGAAGTTGTCAAATTTATTTCAAAACAGATTTTTGTAATATCCTTTCTATATCCTTTTAAATTCTGTAAAATCTGTGGTAATGTCTCCTAGATCTTGATATTGTAATTTTAAAAATGTATAATTGATATTGTGTAACAGGAAGAAAAGGTCTAAAGGTTCAGGGGAAGTGGGAGGGGTAGGGGAAAGGAAAGAAGGGAAAAGAAAAAATATGAGAAAAGGAAACAAAATGGAAACAAGGTCTTTGCAAATAGGGAAGGGTGGGCAGGGGAAGGGGAAAAAAAAAAGAACCAAGATACTCATGTAATGGTACAAGATCCCAATGATGAATGTAAGTGTATTTTATACCTAAAATGTACCAATAAACTTAATGGGAAAAAAAAAACCATATTGAGCACTTTCTTTCTTCTCTAGCATAGTATTGTGAGGTCCAGCGATAAAAGGGATCTCGATAAGGTGGCCATAAAATTCATGGTTGAAATCAAAACACTTTGGGAAAAAAAACAATCACTATTAAATTATAGGGGGCTAACAAATGGTAAATGAGGGATATCCTGAGAGAACTTATTGTTATTCAAGAGTTAGAAGTTATTTTCTGTATCTTGATGGAATTGACATTTCAAAAAGTCTTAGTGTAGGTCTAGAGGTGTAGCTTAGTCTACAATGCTTGTCTATCATGCATGAGCCCCATGCTCCATCCCCAGTATGGTAAAAAGCAAAAGCAGAAACAATCACAAACACACAGACACACACACACACAAACACACACAAATATCTGTGCAAAAACTGACATATCAGTTACAAGTTTGTGTCAGTTGGGGGAAGAAAGAAGAGTTTTGAGAATAACTATAATGACCAAGAATGCAAGATTTGAAATTTGAAGATGAGAAAGTATTGACCAGGCATAGACATAAAGATAGGATGGAGAAATAGGAAGAAGTCTGAGTAAAAATGGGAAAGTTGAAGTGAAATAAATGTGAGAGAGAATCTAAGGAAGTATGTTTGACCCAAGCCTGTGCTTAATTTGGAATGAGCATGTGAATAGAATTTCTTAGGGATGATGCAATTGACTTCTTTAGCTTTCTTGGAAAAACAGTCTGGGAAGATAGCACTCCTTACTTCCCCTGTAAGGAGAGATTTCCCTCTTTAGAAAACCAATTGCAATTATGGATTTCACGGATGTCAGGCTCAATGGGCAGGGATATGATTACATCGGAAAGTAGTGTGCAGTGTGTGCACTTTAAAATTACTCAGAGAATAATAGTTTGCAATCTTTATGTAAATCAGTAAGCTTTCTTGGCCTCTATCACTCCCTCCCAGCATGGCAGGAAACGTGCAAACCTCATCCTTTTAGAAAGAAAATGACTGATGAAATATTAATAAAGATTACTGACAAAGTAAGCACTATGATTCAGGTTGTATTGAGCTGTGGGACCTGGACGGTGAACAAATTTATTCAGCATCAGGGCAAATAATTCAGATGTTTTGAAGCAGATGGCATTACCTTCATAAGCAGCAGGGAGCATTTTAGAGTGGAGCAGCATGGGGAGCTGAGGGAAGAGGTAAAGCAGGGAGTGATTTTATGAAGATTAAATAGCATGCAAAAAGAAAAGGAAATTTCATTTCTCACAGTACATTCACAAATCAGAATGGAGGCCTTTGTTTCCTCCCAAATGGTTCCATTTCCTTTAGTCTTCTGGCCTACCACAGGAATTAATTTAGGAATTAATTTTAGGAATTAATTTAGGCTTTCATATCTATTCATATGACTGAATAAGGTGGATATTTTTATTTAAAAAATTAAATACATAGTACGATTTGGAAATTTACAAGGGAACATGAAGCAAGGTAATTCAATGACAATTTTGTATATTTCAGTGGGCTTTTGTTTTAGTCTTAGCTGGTGACAGGCTCTTGGGGAAAGGTCAGAAGGAAACCACTGTCTCTGAAATGTGGAAGGAACAAATATTCAACCCTCTCTAACTTCTCCCAAAGTCAAGGATTATTTATCCCTGGGGTAAGTAAGGGAAGGAAGGAAAGAAAGGAGGGAAGGAGGAAGGAGGGGAAAGAGAAAGAGAGAAAGTGAGAGAATCATATTTAAAAAGCAGAGAGTTATGTTTAAAGCCACCGCTTCATATTATCTCTGGTAACTCTCTAAGTTTTAAAAGAATGGCTCAGGAAACCACCAACAGCATGGAGAGACAACCCACAATTTAGGAAAAAAATTTTACCAGCTGTTCCTCAGACAAAAGTCTACTATCTAGAATATATAAAGAACTTTCAAAAATCAGACCTCCCGAATTTTAAGACCCGATCCAAAAATGCTAATCTGAAATGAACGGACATTTCTCAAAGATGTAGAAATAGCAAAAAAGCACATAAAAAATATTCAACATCACTGGTCGTTCGAGAGATGCAGATGAAAACAAGCCTGAGGGCTGGGAATTGAGCTCAGTGATTCTGCCACCTGCCTCGCAAGTGCAAGGACCCAAGTTCCATACCTGGTACCAAAACAAACAAACAAAAACAGGCTGAGATTCGCCTCAACCCAGAAAGAATGGCTGCTATCAAGAAATCAACCAATAACAAATGCTGGCCAGGGTGTGGAGAGAAAGGAATCCTTCTCCACTGTTTGTGGGAGTGTACACTGGTGCAACCACTGTGGAAGTCAGTATGGAAATAGCTCAAAGAACTAGGACTAGAGGTCCCATTTGACCCACCTGTTCCCTTGCTGGATATCTTCCCAAAAGAATTAAAAGAATCATACCACAGCAATATATGTGCACCTATGTTTATAGCAGCACAGTTTATAATAGCTAAAAGTTGGAAACAGCCCGATTGCCCATCAACTAGAGACTGGATAAAGAAAATGTGTGTTTTTTTAAAAAATAAAATGGAGTACTACTAAGCCATGAAGAATGAGAAACTAGAGACATTTATAGCTAAGTGGATGCACATTGCGGCCATACTTTTAAGTCAAATAAATAGGACACACATATGTAAATACCAAATAGTGTCTCTGGTGTGAGAAACTGAAAGTATAAATAAGGATCAAAATGTAAAATAGATAATGTGAAATAGGAAGAAAAGGGGCAAAGGGGAAGGGGAAGAGGGATAGGGGGAAGGAAAGAAGAGAATAGAATAAATATAAGAAAAGAAAAAAATGGAAACAAAGTTTTTGTAAATAGGGAGGGGTGGAGGTGCTGTAGGGAGGACAGGGGATGGGGAAAAAAATAAGAACCAAGATATATTATGTAAAGGTACAAATTCCCAATAATGAACGTCAGCATATTGTATACCTAAAATGTCTACCAATAAAATTAAATTGTATACCAATAAAATTAATGAATAAAGAAAGAATGGCTCAGGGGTTAGTGTTCATACTCATGTATCAGTGACTGTCAAGTTCTGTTATTGGTACTTTCTTCCTCCACCAGTAGGAAAGCCCTCTCATTATCATTTTTTCTAAGTCATACATATTTTTGGCCATGAGCCAAAGTATATACTCTTCACATAGGCAAGTCTCTATATCATGGAGAAGGTAAAATGAGACAGCATACATTAGTGAAGAGATACACCCATTTTTGTAAGTGAGGAATTTGAGCCTGGAGAGGCCATCAATAACTTATTCAAGGTCAAAAAATGAATTACCAAGAAAGCACAAAAAATATTTCAGGTCTGCTGAATCCTACTAGATTTCCTTGCTTTAAAAGGATACAGCTGATTTAAAAATTTTAAAAACTCTCAGGGCTTCTTTTGATATATATTTTCCTATAGGCTAGAAAGGTGACTATGGTCATTTTATAAAGGGATGGGAATTAAAGTACTATAAGACTACAGTACAGTAAGATTATAGTTCAGTTACATATGTGACAGTGAATATCTCATGGAACAGAGGTCCCAAGTGAGAGTCCAGAAGTTATAGGGAGGCCATCTTCATTTCAAATTTTTCCAAAGGAAAAGGAGAAAATCCCGTGATTATTTTAAAGGGAATTAGACAATTGTTGTATTACTATTGCATAGCTTAATAAGGAGAAAGTTCTGGTTTCTGGTTGTGCTACCAAAGACCTGTTGAACTTTGCTGTGAACCATTAGCTGCTTTTAGTAAAAACATTAGATAGATATGCTTAAACTTTTATTGCTTATACATGAAGACCATGAGCCTTCTATAGAACCCTTTGTTCAGTTAAATGATCTCACATATTGGGACCCCTGTTAGGCTATGTAACTCATAGACACAGGCAAAATTCAAGTGTTATTTTTCTTTTATTGATAGGCACTAAAACTTAATGAATGAAGGGAACCATCAGTTCAAATTTATTATGAACAGTGTCGACATCAGAAATATAAACATGTCTTATGAATTTAATAATTTTCCCTCTCTGGTTTAGGCTATTAAGTCAAAAGTGGTATTCTAAAACAATAAGGTAGATATGTACAAAAACATAAAGTATAACCTTAACACTCAAACACAAACAAGAATATCAGACTTTTGGCAACTTCAAATTCGAAGCTGAGAAATAGACAAACAAAAAGATAAACCTGAAGTTTACTTTTTCTCATAAATTCTATGCACTGAAAGCCCAATCATTTTAATCAATTGAAGACATATTTCATCTGTTATTCAGATTCAAATATTGATATACCTAGACATTTCTATATACATTTAATTTTATATATAAGCAAAATAAAATTACTTATGTAATTCACCTATTTATAGAATATGAGAAGCAGTACAAGAACATTAGAATGTGAAATTAAGTAAAAATGCTGTCAGTTGAGGGGGACAAACTGATGAAATATGACATTTTTGTAGCAAACTGGAAGACAAAATATCTGACTATGCTTATGAAACAAAAGCACTGGAATTTGGGGCTATTCAAAGTATGTACAACACATCTTAATAATTACCAAGTTCTTAGTAATATGTTACATAACTTCATATTTGAAGGTCATAGTGCTTGATTTCTTCAATCAAGAAGTCAAAAATTCTTATATTCTGTTAGATTTTGTTTATAATTTTGGATATCAATTTATGTAAAATATAATTAGTGTCTTGCTGATTTTTGAAACATTTCTGTTCTTAGAGAGGCAAGTATAATTTTCCCGAAAAAATTAACATTTTGAGAATTGTTATAGTTTATATCTGGATGTCTCCTTAAAGCCTCATGTGCTCATAGGTGGGACTTTTGGGAGATGATTGAATCGTGGGTGAGTGATAATCATCAGTGGGTTAGTCCAGTGATGAGTTTATAGGTGACTTGCTGTTGGGGCTCCCATGCCGGCCAGCAGACAGCCCTCAGGCCCTTCCTCCACCTGCCCACAGGAAGCGCAGGGTGACCCCAATAGATTTTGACAGGTAACTTGCTGTTGGGGTAGCAGGTGGAATCTGGTTGGATGTGGTGCTTCACTGGGGGTGTGGCCTGAGAGGGATTTGCGTTTTCCCAACTACTCTACTCCTTTTCTTTCCCCTCTTCTCCCCTCCCCTCCCCTCGCTTCTCATCCCTTCCCCTTTCCTCTCCTCTCCCCTTCCCTCTCTTCTCCTCCCCTTCTCTGTCTCCCCCCACCCACCCTCCTTCCCTGATTCCTGCTGCCATGCCATCATTAGCCCTCCTCTGCCACAGTCAGCCAAGCCATCCTGCCTTACAACCAATATACTATGGACTGAAACCTCAAAAAATTCTGAGCCAAAACCAATATAAACCTCTTCTTAGGAAGTTGTAGGTGTCTGGTATTTTGTCTCAATAGTAAGAAAGTAACTAAGAGAAGAAGAGCTCACTCTTTGATGATGTTACATAGAAAGCAAACTACCAGGTAAGTATGTATGTGAAGGCATGTAGGTTCGAGTACAGAGAATTTCACTTTTGTTGTCTAGATAAAAATAGGACCAGGTCGTGAGTTTAGCTCAGTGCTGCTGCCATCTGCCTCGAAAGCACAAGGTCCCGAGTTCAATCCTCAGTATCAAAAATAACTAAATAAATAAAATAAAAATAAAAATAAATAAAAATAAAAGTAGGACCACTAGTAGAATAAAAGAAAGGGAGGCCTGGGCAAGTATTTTTGTGGGGCTTCTGATTACATAAAAACCTTATTTTGAAAAGAATTATAAAATCTATTGCCCCATGTAAAGTATAATGTTTTCATGATGAAGATTTAGGATACAGCACAGATAAAGATAATTTAGAATAATGGATAGAGAACATATACTTTTTTATTTTTTGTGGAACAAACATGCACATAAAGATTCTTCAGAGTGTTCTGGAATTGGCTCTTTCTATTAAGGTCCAAAAATCACTTCTTTGTAGATTTTATTGTCAAATACATCATTTCCCACTAATTTCATATTTTTTAACTTTTATTTTTTATAAGTACGTAATTTCAGTACATAATGATTACATTCCTCATGGGGAGTTGGTACAAACATATCTCAATTTTTTATTTTCTTCCCCTCTCCTCTCTTTCCTTTCCCTCTATCTCCTGATTCCCTTTCCATTTAAAAAATATCTACTTATGTTCTATTATCTATTTTTATTTTGCTCTTTATTTTTATTTTGAATTTTTAATATAAGAGAAACCTTGCTATATTTAAGCTTGTGTGTCTGATTTATTTCACTTAACATTATGGCCTCATGCTGCCCATGTTTTCTGAAAAATGTCTCAAGTTTATCCTTCTTTATGTCATAGTAGTCCTCCATTGCATATAAATACCACAGTTTCTTAACCCATTCTTCTGTTGATGGATATATTTAGCACTTCTAAGATTTAGCTTTTAAAAATTGTGCTGCTATAAACATGAGTATGCATGTATCACTAAAATATTATGCCTTTAAGTTTTTTGGGAAGATACTTCAAAGGGGAAGAACGGGATTGAATGGAATTTCCAGTTTTGGTTTTTTGAAGAATGTCCATAGTTGTTATACTAGTTTATTTTCCCACCTGCAATGTTCCTTTGTTCCTCTTATCCCTGCAGCCTCTCCAACATTTGTTATTATTTGATTTCTTGATGATACCATTCTTTGTGAATTAAGATGGAATCTTGGTGTTTTTTTAAACAACATTTCTTTGGTCATCCATTTCCTTAATGGCCACATATGTTGAACATTCTTTCAAATATTTATTGACCATTTTTAATTCTTCAGATAAGTGTCTACTCAATTCAGTTGCCCATACTTTGGTTGAATCTTTTATTTTGGGTGGGGTCAAATTTTTTTGAGCACTTTATATATTATAGTTATTAATGTACATTATCTCTTTATTCTGCTGTTTATGTCCTCTGCTATTCAAAGCCTTTTAATTTGATATGATGCCATTTGTTGATTCTTGATGTTATTTCTTGTGCAATTCTGGTACCATTCAGAAAGTCCTTTCTTATGTTTAAGTCTTTAAGAGTTTTACCTATTTTATCTTCCTGCAGATTGTTTCAGTTTTAAAATGTAATTCTTTGATCCATTTTTATTTGAGTTTAGTACATGTTCATAACCAGGTTTCCTAGAATCATTTAGTAAAGAGTTTATCTTTCCTCCAGGGTATGCTTTTGGCCCCTTTGTCAAAGATCAGGTAACTATATATGCCTGACGTTGTTTCTGCATCCTCTATTCTGTTCCATTGATCCACATGTCTATTTTTGTACCAGTAGCATCCTGTTTTTATCACTTTAGGCTTATAACTTTAAATTTGGGATTGTGATACCCTCTGCTTTGCTCTTGTTATCTAGGATTGCTTTTTCCATTCTGGTTCTCTTCTGGTTCCATATGAATTTTAGGGTTTTTTTCTGCTTCTGTGAGGAATCCTGTTGATATTTTGACTGTGATATATTTAACCAAGAGAAAATACATCAGTACTGATTTTATTCATAATACCACATCTCTTCACAACAGTGTATTTTGAAATAATGTAGCTCTTCTTGCATCTGCAGGTCCCTAATGTCATTTATTTATTTCTGGCTATACTATCACTCATAACACTATATCATCCACTTTTCCTCTTGTGAATAATAACTTCCATGGACTCTTGTAAATGTTATTACTGTGTTGTTGAGGAGGAAGAGGTATGCAAGTCAAAATGAGAATATCCAGAAAAAGATATGAGAAATAGTTTTGTTTCTGCTCATGTTATAGTTATCATCCTGTAACATAAAAACATCATCCAAACACGTCATATTGTAACTCTCCACTTCATCCTCTTCCTCTTCCTCCTTCTCTTCCTCCCTGTGGTCTCTCACAGTCACTGAAGGATGCTTTTAAAATTTGAGAAATTTAGGGCCAGGGATTTAGCTCAGTGGTTCTGCCACCTGCCTCGAGTTCGATCCCCGGTACCAAAAAAAAAAAAAAAAAAGATGATGAAGAGAAGGAGAAGAGAGACAATGTTAACAATAATAATATTAGCAAAATTGATCAGTATTTTTAGTATCAAGGTACATACATTGTATTTCTATCCTACTAAATCTTTGCAACAACTTTATATTTTCGATGTCTTTTTAAATTATCATTTCCATTTCATAGATGGAGGAAATTAAAGCTCAAAGTCATCAATTCAAAGTCATACAAATACTGACAGTACAGCTTTTCATTTTTATTTTATTACATTTATTATTTAAGTTAATGGTAGAAAGGGACTACATTTATAAAATATTTGTAGTTAACTTTTCAGAAAGATGATTGTTTGCTAAGGTTAGGGCCATCTTATTCTATGCTGAACCAGAAAGCTAAAATTTGAGTTTAGACAAGTTTTTTTAGCCTGCTAAAAGCTTAAGTACAATACACTACAGTAAGTGGAAGTCTGTTTGGAAAATTCTATATCTATATGGTCCAATGTGGAAGCCACTAACTATATGTGTTTACTTAAATTTAACATAGTTATAATTACATTTGTAATACTGCTCCTTAGCTAACCTAGTTATATTTCAAGTACTCACCCCCTTAAATGTCTAGTGGCTATCAAATTAGACAGCACAGATATAGCCTATTTCCATAATCTCAGAAAATTCAAATATACAGCACTGATGAAGAAAATCTTGCTGTCTCTTAAAACTACTACATAGGGCTGGGGATTTAGCTCAGTGGCAAAGAGCCTGCCTGGGAAGCACAAGGTCCTGAGTTCAATTCCCGGTACCAAAAGAAAACAACAATAACAACAAACTACTACATGACACTAATAATATCAATAAATTATAATGAAATAAGTTACTCAACTTCCATAGACTTCAATTTCCTAATTTTCCAAATCATAGCAATATATTCTCTGTAACTATTAATACATATAAATATTAAGATGTAATAGATATCTACTATTTTTTCCCATTATTTTTCACTCTTGGTAAATACCCTCTTCAATTGTATGTGACTCTTATGGATCTATGGGTCAAGAACTCAATCTTCTTGACCCTAATATTGCATACATGATCTAGGCTGACTTGTCAGACAACTCTGGTTCCCTGAATGGAGTAATTGAACCCTGGATACTTATGTCACTCAAGCTAATCTATAGTCCTTTGGAGGAGATATTAAGTGAAAGAATGTCAGGCTCCATTCTCATATGTTGAAGCAAAAGGCTATGTGATACTGAATTGCTGGTGACCATCTGTGCTGGCACCTAGAGTTCTTGCCTGCCAAAGAAAACAAAAAATGAAGTTAAAGAGATTGGGAATGAGAGAAAGATTTTTTATACTGACATCATTTGAAAGACTGACTCTAGATACATTGCCTGAACCCAGATTAATCATGATTATCTGCTTAAAGAGCTCATTAATTTCTTTTAAACGTGTGTTCCTTCAAGACAGATTTTACTGTCTTGTTAAAAAACAGTTTTCCCCAGGTTCCACAACTTCAAATATGAAACAGACTAACATTTCCAATCTATGATTGCTCCCTTCAGCCAAGTCATGATTGTCCAGTTTTTCAGTATCTCCACCTAGGTATTAGTATCTTAAGCAGAATACATTAAAATAGAATTCATGATTACTTCAAACCCAGTCACCTTCTTGAGCTCCTTTTCAGTAAATTTCATCATCATCTACTTAGCCGTTCAAACCAAATACTTAGATGTCACCCTTGATTTCTTTTTTTTCCCGGGACTAAATAAAATCCTTCAGAAAGTCCTGAAAACTTTCCCTCTAAAATATTTCCCAAATCTGACCATTCTTCCATGTCTCAATTTCTGTAATCTTAATCCAAGGTACTATCACTTCTCATCTAGAATATTGGAACTTAAGACCCCGTAACAGGTGTTCTTGCTCTGTTTCTGTTTCTTTATAGCAATAATTATGCAATAGCTAGAGTAACATTTTTGAAACATATCAAGAATACCCTTGGTTAAAACTGCCATAATATATTTCTATCACAGTTTGTATGAAATTTGAATTTTTAACAATGCACCAGAAAATGATTTTCATGACCTGCCCCTTACCTACCTTCTTAACTTTGTTTTCCACGACCCCTTTGCACAATGTGCACCATACATATTTATTGGATGCATTACTATAGGACTTTTACATTCTTATTCCACAAGTCCTTGTCTATCATAATCCCCACTATCTTCATAGTATTTATCACTTGATGACATTATCTTGGTTATTAAATAGCTTACTTGTTTATTTCCTTTCTTTTTCACTAAATATATAGTCTATGAAAACAGAAATGTCACCCGGGCAGGGGAATGGGGAAAAAATAAGAAATAAGGTACATCATGTAAAGGTACATGATCCCAATGATGAATGTAACTGTATTGTATACCTAAAATGTACCAATGAAAGTAATGAAAAAAGAAAAGAAAGAAAGAAAGAAAGAAAGAAAGAAAGAAAGAAAGAAAGAAAGAAAGAAAGAAAGAAAAGAAAATAGAAATATTGTCTTTCATGATCACTGTGGTAGTAACATGATTGCCTGTGGCTAGTGATAAAATTGGAATAAGAACACAGATCTGATGTCTCAATCTAGTTCTTTTTGAGCCCTAAAATCTATTTACAGAGACATGGAACACAGTAAGATTTGTGTTAAAATGTAACAAATTAAGATATAACACTGTTGTCAATCTGAAAATGACTGAAAGTGGTAAAATACGTGAGAAAAGACTAAGATTAGTATAGCCAAGAGTCCTGAAGTTGGGCATTACAGAGAAGGTGAATTAAGTACCTTCAGCTTGATGGTCACAACAAATAAAATGTAAGAATAAAATATACATGTATGGATATAATATTTTATATCTCAATAAAATTTATTCTATCACAATGACTAAAGTAAAGCTCCCAAATTTGATTCATATAGTATAGCATTTTTATTTAGGGCTGGCTGTTCTTTGTTTTTAGTAAAGGCAAACCATTAGAAATCAAATACTTACATTCTGGACTTTTTCAATTTGGAAAAAAGACCACTTCAAAAATAAATTTTCATCTTTTCCACGAGCCACTCAAAAGGGATTGCAAATTAAGGAATGATCCTAGAAAACTTATGTATCCAATATGTTACAATTAAAATGTGATCTTAAGGGCATTAAAATTTGTGAGGAAATGCCATAAACTTTCAGGAAGAAAATTATTTGATCAATGCAAACCATTGTGTGAACCCATGGACAAGATACATGCTGCAAATATACAGGGAATAAGTTATCAATTAGGTTTTGCAGGTTTCTTGCAATAGAAAACAGAGTGTTAAAGATATTTTAATAAAATCTTTGGAAAATCTGATCAGATAAGAAAGATTGTAGAAGCAATAGAATAAATCTTTCTGTGGTATGTGCATCCAGCAACAGTGACATAAGACAAAGCAGAAAAGATGAGAGAGAAAAAAAATAAGAAAACCTATTTTCCAAAGAATCAGGCTGCTTGGGGTACTGACATATGCTGTCATCTCATCATAAGATTTGTCTGAATTCTCAAAAAATAGCACATGTACTGAGGCCTTTATAAACAAAGATATCAGAGTGTTTTACCTGCTTTTAAATATAATATAGTATAGTAAGCATGTATCATTTTTATCAAGAAGAAAATAACAAACACCTCATAATCTCTTCACCCAAAGATAAGCATTACTAAAGTTCTATTCTCTTACATTCTTTTTACTCCTGGTTACTAATATTCCAATATCATCATCTCTTCTGATATTCAAAGAACAAGTCTGGAACTCTTCTCACAAATTTAAATCTTTCATATGAATCTCTTAAATATTCCTTATGGTGGGCCCAATATCCTACTTAACTGAGAGTGCATACAATAAGAGACAGGTAATTTTTCAAATGGAAAACAACTTGCTCTTTAAAAGACCTAAGTATTACGTGATAGTAGTTCAAAACAATGTCCAAAACAAGTGCACGCTCTTTCTATGGGTACTCAAGATAAAGGAACTCTGAATACTAAATATTTTATTTTTAGGATATTGCCAAGAACTAAACTGTATAATTGAAATATAACAAATACTAAATGCATTTTTGTCTCACCTTTGGCCTCTTTTGGAGTACATTCTTTCGTTAAGCATATTTTCCTCTCCCGACAGTAGTTATTTTTAAATAAAGTAGGGCTTGTCTCCTTTAAAATGCCTTTTCTGAATCATTAACCACTTTAGTTTGCATTTGATTTTGATCATTCACTCATTTCCATGGTGAATTAGAATAGCAGCTGAAAGGAAGCAGAACATGATATTAAAATCTGTCATCTTATGCAAATTGGAGGTCAGGACAGAAAGAAGATCCATATATGTGTCATTCAGGGTATCAAAACAATTGTGTTGCTGGTAATCAAGGCACCTTCCTAGCTGCCATTCTGCTTAAGTCATATTTGAATCACTATGCTGTAAAGGTAGTGACATGGCATATGTAGGATGAATGCTAAATCTTAGATGGCTGGGAGGATTTAGAAGCTGTACACACTGAGTTGGTGATCATCTCATTTTAATAATTTATAGGTTGAGATCCTATCAAATCCCACATCTAGAGCAAAATTATGAAAGTAGTAGCACATAACTTCAGAGTCTATCATTCTGCTTCCATATGTCTATCTTCTCTTGTTGTATATCCAACACCTTTATAATGTCTTCCTAATAACTGGGGATTTTTGCTATTTTAGAACATTGGAACTAAGCATGCCATGCACTCTACCTAGAATTTTTCTCATATTGTTATCCTCTACCAAACATTTTTATTTAAATTGAATTCCTTTGGGGTCTTTAAGAAAATGTAGGGCATTTTCAAGTTAATAGAGGTCTTCCAAGAGAATGGAGTAATGTTGATGTTCAATATTTTGTCAGTTATGTCTATTATCTAGCCAAATCTTCGACTATTATTTAGCCTCAGAACACTTTGTTCAAATGTTTTACACATCTGCTATTATTGGCACTATGATGTAATAGAAATAATATGGGTTTGGGTTCAGACTTAGGTGTCAGTGTGAACTGCCCAAGTGTAATTAGAAAAATTGCAGTAATTATTGTACAGTGGAATTTTGTTTTGATAATAAAACTATACACATGGTCATAGCCAAAGTAATCAGGAGAGGTTGGAATGCAGAAAGTATAAAAAATAAAATAAAAACTACCTATATCTCATCCCATGAATGTAGCTATTATAACATTTTGGTATATATACTATTGTGTGTACAGGTTGGATGATGAAGCTGAGGTTTGAACAAATTTGGACACTGTTAAGATGAAGTAATTAAATAATATAATCAAAGCCCCTACCGTGATATCTGGCACACAAAAGGCCCTCAATAAATACAACTATGACTTATCAGTGTAATTTTGCATTCATGTCTCATTTTATTCTCTGTGCCATCACCCTGATATAAATGAAATCAACAGTATTAGCAATATTCTTCTCCAGATAATTTTTGTTAAAAATAGATATTTTGAAAGCCTGAATCCCTAAGGATTTTCAATTCAGTGTATTTGAGTAGGGTTCAAGCCTTTTGTATGTGCTAATATTTCAAGACAAAAGCCTGGTGCACAATCACGTTTGAGAAACTCTGATTTAGACATCATTCAATGAACACTCAAAAAGCATAAAGTAAACCTTTTCCTGATAACCTTGATTAAAATTGAAACAGCTAACTGCAGGTAGATGTTGACGGGCAGCGCCTGTGTAATTCTGACATACAGCCTTGAAAATCTTGTATCTATAGTCTATGACATTTTGTTATATGCTATGTCCTTGTCTATGCTCTAATGACTTCTACCTACATGTTATTCCAAATTCATGATCTTTATTTGTGTCCCCAAGAGAGCAAATTTATATTCCTTATGTCTTTATGTAGCACAACTTTATTTAGCAGAATGTGTTGTACCCAACCTCAGATCAATTAATGTTATTGATTAACCAAATGATGAATTTGAAACAACTAATCAATGCTACACTTGCTCTATGTAAAAAGAATGTAGAGTGCACTTCTTTTAAACAGTCTCCATTTTCCCATTGTTGTTGGAATAACTACTTCCCTCTGTTAAAGAACAGTTCTCTGTCCTCTGTAACGTTCTTCTCCAGCCCCTCACAACTATATTCCACAAGTCTCTGTTTGACATTTTTTCTAAATCAAATATGACCCATAGAATTTTTTGGTGGGACTAAAAATTAGTCTAACCTCTTCCTAATAGGCCTCTGAGTAATTCACCCACAGAATTTCTTTTATTAGTCCCTTTTACAAGCTCTGAACTGATAGAATATCTAGAAATCTCCTTACATTGCCAAACGTTACACTGTAGTTGTTATGCCTCTGGTCTCTGAAATTATACTGCCTGGAGTAGAATGCAAGCTATATGCTTATTCGCTGTAACCTTGAAAGCAAGGTTCTCTCTTTATGCATCAGTTTTCTCATCTGTAACAAAGAATAATGAGAATGGAGACACTTTCAGTATCCGTCTCAGAGTTTGGTGAGCATTAAATTTCATAATGCTTATAAAGAACTTAGCACTGTGACTGACACATAATAAGTGCTCTGCCCATGTTGAGGAGGGGTGATGTTATCACCAGCAGCAACAGAAGAGTGAGAAATAAATATGCTGAGGTCAGGACTATTAGAGCCAAGAAGTCACACAGGCCTGTTCTGACAAATGAGGGTCAGAGTCTGCAACAGGTACTGAATCTGGGACACCAGCATTCTAAATATTGAAGAGGAGACCTAATAGAGAATTTTGGGTCTGGTTTAGTCATGAAATTTCTACGTATGCCCAGCACACACTAGTGAACACATAAACAATTACTCCTGGCTAGATGAGAGTACGAGAATTAACTGCAATCTAATATCATTGTTTTCACCCCGAGATGTATTATGAGAAATTTTGAATCACTGCTGCTTACCCGATTTAAAAAGTATCATTGATTTGAGTTGATTGTTTTTTACCTTTAATGTAGCAAACTGATATATTAAATGGCCAATTAGCTTTCTCTGTGTGGGAGTGAGAAGAAAGAAGGCAATAATAAGCCCATAGAACTTCTCTCAAACTGTAGAAGCTAGATCAACTGTACCAAATTTTAGGGTTAGTGCCAGCATCTCTGTTGGTAACAGTTCTGTTAAATATTCTGTAAGCAATAGAGGTGGCAGCAGAGAATGTCAACCATGAATTCTCTCAAGTGCATCCCTACACTTCCCACAACACAATATATCTCCACTCCTCCCTCTGTCCCATAATTAAAAGCAACATGTGGCTCCCAGTTGCAAGTACCACTTTCCCTTCAAGTTGGACCGGAATCAGTGAGAAATTTAGGAGGTACATTTTCTCTCTTCATTATACAAGTAGAAAACTCTTTAAATGGCAGTATAAATTTTGGAAATCACAGTGTTGAAGAGTGAGTCTTCTTTTTTGTACAGCTAACCTTTGTAGTTCTGACTGCTCATTATTGTTTATGCCACAGTTCCAGAATTACAGCCTACAAAGTGTACTGACCACCATCTTTATACTACATAGCACATGTTATCCTTGCCTTTTTCCTGTCGTAATAAAGTGGGTTATATTAGACCATGTTCACATCTCCCCAAGTAAAGTCACTGGAAATCTTGCAGTTCCATTAATAATTTACAGTCATCCTACTTCTCTCCCACTCCTTTCCTCACTGCTGCCAGGATACACTATAAATTCTTTTTCCATGATTTTATTTATGCTATTTCATCATCCTGAAATGCACTCACTCCTCCTCACTGCCTCTTCAAGCTCTATGCATTTTTCAACACCTAGATTAACTTCTAACTCACTAATTAAGCCTCATGATGGATACAACACACACTGGTAATAATCTCCTCTAAGTTCACATAATTCTTAGTATTAATCTCATTTGAATTGATATAAATATAAATCATCACTAAGCTGAGAGTTTTTATTAGGACTATATATAGTTATAGCTTATAGTTATAATTAAACATAGTTATACCTTAGTGTATGTGTAAAATTCTGATCTTCCTAGCATGAATTAAAGGTGGTCCAGTAGGGAAAGCTTATAATTGATATTGTCCTTGTATTTTGCAAAGGATTGAGCTGTACGAATCTGTAAAGTTTAACTTATAATTCCTTCATATTACTCTTTATTAATAGATAGATTATCTCTCTCCAGTACTTTGTAGCCTAATTTCTTTCCTTAATAAATACCTAATGTTCATTTTCTTTTCAATCTTTCCAAAGAAAAAAAATAAAAGAAGAAAAGATAATATAGCATTTAAGACAATTCAAATAAAAAAGAAGCAAAGAATACAAAAGAAAAACATTAATTTCCCAACATTTCCTATTATCACTTTTCATGGCAATAGAACTGGCTCTAGACCACACTTACCATCTGGTTATTGAAACTAAGTGTATCAATGCTGTGGTTTTGTTTGGCTTAGAATTTGAGATTAAAAGGAATGAGCTAATAATACCTGTTAGGAGCTTTCAAGATGTCAAATGTTATATGTAGATTTATTTCTTCCAATAATAGCGTAAGAGATATTTTATTCCCATTTTACAGACAAGAGAATCAAGACTCAAGAAGAATAAGCAACTTTCTCTCCTTTGCACCAATTACTCTGAAAAGCCGTAACATGAAATGATGCCTGGCTTTATATCAGCACTCGTATTTATGACTATTGTTCCATGTGATCTCTGATTATCTGGGCTTGCTGAGGGCCTAAGTAGAAGATTGTACTCTCTATCTGATCAGGGCTGGGAAAATCAAAATTTTACATAATCATGGATAATGCTAATTTATTCAGCATTGTAGGTAAAATTTACTGTGAATGTAGTATCACTGAATGGCATAAATATTATGAACTTTAAAACCAGATATATAAGTTTATGGTTCTTGACTCTCCTCCTAGCTATGAGACAGTAGGTAATACATTTAACCTCTTTGGCCTCATTAGATTTTTTTCTCATCTGAAAAATGAGGTAATTGAACTATATGATCTCTAAGGTTTCTTCTAAATCCAATAGTCCATGAATTAAATGCAAAAATTATTACTCCAAAAGAGCTGCTTAAGGATCTGCAATTAAGCCAACCAAAGAAAAATTCTGGCTCAATACATTTAAATACGTGCACTAAGTTAAATTTAGTGTTTCAGCACTCACAATTTAGCCCTATAAGTTAATACAAAAATCAGTGTAAATGGTAAAGTTTTCTTAATTAAAAGAGGAAAGTATCTCATTGCAATGTCATCAAAACAAATTTAGGAGTTAAAATGGTCAGAAATATTATAAGAATAGACATTTCCAAGTTGAATAAATGAGGTTATTGTATAGAAAATAAAATATTTTCATGTCTCAGAGGGTTTGAGCTGAGAAATCTTCGTGAATAAAACATTAAGATATAATGTGCACTCAAGTCTTTTACCCTCCCTCAGCCTCTCAATTCAAGAAAAACATTTCTTCCAAACTTCTCTGTAGATTCTGGCCATTTTCCAAAATTATCTTGTCAGAGCAGTTATACTCTGAAGCTTCTGAAGACAAAGCTCTTCAGAAAGGCAAAAAAATTTATAGTCAGATTTATAGCCAGGTGCCTTAAGATATGATTTATCATGCCTGGTTTTGTAGCTTGATACCTGTAGTAAATGTAAATCACACTGCTTTCTCAGTGGTAAAAATACTATTAAGTTGAAACATCTTGTTAACCACTGACCTAATATTTGATGGAAATAAAATGAAGATTAGGGCTCCATGGATAGGAGGAATAACTTCAGATATGTGCATTTGATTTATGATTCATTATAAGTTGTTATCACCATTCAATATCTTTCATTTCAAGGAATCTTAGGTTGAAATTGGTGCTTGTCAATATTTCTGCTGCTCTGATTTCTTGTTTCATTTAAATCCAAAATTTCAATATGCTTAACAGTTATATGTTTGTGATAATGTATTTATGTAATATGAAGAGAAAAGGAGGATGAAACAAGAGAAGGGAAGACACAAATACAAAGAGATACAAAGTGATAGAAAAAGGGAACCAAAGAATATCATATGTTAGATTCTGTTGTGACACATCTGCATGTTCAACACCATGTTCAGATTTGGGTACTGTGGCTAATATTATCTTTCAATATACTTAATAGTTGTTTATTTTTCATCTCAGATATTTTGTTTGCTAAAACATTTTTAAGACCAAGAAACGACTCAGGATAGTTATAAGCCAGTTATGCCAATTCAGTTCCTCTTTTTCAGTAACCAGTCTACGGCAATGCAATTTTGGCCAGTGGATTTTAAAAACAAATCTTCTGGGAACTTCTGGAAAAGATTATCCTCCCTTAGCATCTCCTACCAAGCTTTGCTCTATCATGAGTCATCTCCTGATACTAAGCATATTTTAGCTTTAACAAAATCTAAGCATTTGTTTTTCTGTGTTCCTTCCTGCTTTGAACATTCGCATATAAGGACATGTTGCTCACAGCTATTTTAGCCACTTAGTGACCATAAAAGAAAATCAGAAATAATTCCAGGAAGGCCCACTCATTGTCCTGATATCACCAGTCTGTTGAATTCATCCTAGCATCAACTATTTGCAGATTTCTCATTTGGAGGACATTAAATGTTCTTAATGTTCAACCCCCTATTAGTCTGGTTTTCTATTATTTGTAGTCATAAACATTCTCACTGAGACAGGAACCAGACTAGAAATGTAACTACTTTCTAAGTAGATGGAATAAAAAATAGCCAATATCTATTACGTTGGAGGGTACATAAATTTCAAACATGACTGACACATGTCATTCTTCAGCCTCAATATGTTCCCATTCTTGATCATGTCCCAACTTTTCAAGACTATCCCAATGTACTGATTGACACATTTTGGTAATGACGTTACAGAGATTTCTATTCTTTATCTGTATCTTCCAAATTTGAACCATATCTCAATCAAGATTGTAAATTTCTTGGTTGCAAGATTTGGCTCATACTACCAACATAATATCTGTGGAGTTCACCTTCTACTTGCTAAATTGCATTATAGCCCTTTTCTCTGCCTTGTTTATGCAAAAGACACTAAAATTCAGTTTTTCCTTTCAAGATGGAAGCTAGTTTAATCATGATCCTTTCTATCAGGTTCCAAGAGGAGAGTTTTCAGGTCCATTCCTAATTCCCATATGAAGCTTCATGGTAGTAGTATTTAAGTTATCATAGTAAATTGCACTATGTCAGCCCTCAACTTTTGATAGTTCAACATAAAAATACATAATTTCTATGTGTTTGCGCAATGTCTTTTGTTTCTTTTGCCATTGCTTTGTAGTCTAATTGCACTACAATTTGATAACAGTCATGGAGTAATTTTGATTCTTTTGAATTTACTTAAGCATGCTTGATGGGCTAATCGGTGATCTATTTTGGAGAAATTTACATGTGCTACTGATTAGAATGTATACTCTGTTGTTCTTTTTTTATTAATTATATTGGTACATTTAAGGTATACAATATAATGACATTCATCATTGTAATACCAAAGTTGAACAAAGATCACCTAAAAATTCTAACCAACCCAATATCAACCAATTAAATTGAAAACGTAATTAAAAACTTATCAACTAAGAAAAGCCCGGGTCCTGATGGCTTCACCGGCGAATTCTACAAGACATTTAGAGAGGAACTGCTGCCACTACTGTTTAAGCTCTTCAATGAAATTGAAAAGGAAGCAATACTCCAGAATTCATTCCTGGAAGCAAGCATCACCTTGATCGCCAAAACAGAGAAAGACCTAGCCGAAAAAAATCTATAAGCCAATCTTACTAATGAACATAGATACAAAAATCCTTATTCTGTTGTTCTTGGGTGGAACATCATAGACATGTATTATTTCCATTTAGTTGATGCTTTGATTCAACTCTGTTATTTCTTTGTTGATTTTTTTGTTTAGTTGGTCTATTTGTGATAGTGGGGTATTGAGGTCCCTCATTATAAATGTGTTGGTGTTTACCTGATTTTTTTTATGACCAATAGTGTTTCTTTTATGAAGTTGGGTTTGGTAGTGTTTGGTCCATATATGTTTATAACTGTTAGCATGTTTAATTTTTTCCCCTAACCTATATGGAGCGACCTTTGCCTTTTCTGATCAATTTTAGATTGAAATCCACTTTGTTTGCAATTAGCATATTTTTCTGGATACCCATTGTATGGAATATTGTTTTCCAACTTTTGATTTTTAATCTATGTATTTCTTTTTTTATTAAATATGTTTCTTGTTTACAGCATATCATTGGCTTTTATTTCTTTGTCCAATCTGCCAATCTGTGTCTTTTGATTGGGAAATTCACACTGAGAGTTCTTACTGAAAGATTCTTATCATTGCATTGTTTTCTTGTTGCTGATTTCCTTTCTTCTTCTTCTTCTTCTTTATGATTCACTGCTCACCCTGCTAAATCTATTTATTTTATTAGATATTTGACAATGTTTGCTCTATTTTCTCTTTCTAGGCTATCCTTGAGAATGTTTTGTAATGCTGGCATGGTGGTCATGAGGCACTTTTTTTTTGTATTAAATTCTTTTACTGGTACATTGTAGGTATACAACACAATTACATTTCTCATTGGGAATTGCACCTTTATATAATGCATCTTGGTTCTTATTTTTTCCCCATTCCTAGCCCTCCCTTCACGCCCTCCACCCTTCCCTATTTACAAAGACTTTATTTCCATTTTTTCCATTTCTCAACATTTTTCCTTTCCCTTCTTTCCTTTCCCCTGCCCTTCCCACTACCCTTACCCCTTTGGACCTTTTCTTCCTATTTTACATTATCGATTATTCATTCTAATCATTGGTACATTTTAGGTATACAATATAATGACATTCATCATTGGAAATTTGCACCTTTACATAGTCTCTCTTGGTTCTTATTTTTCACCCTTGCCCAGCCCTCCCTTCAACCCCTCTATTCCTCCCTATTTACAAAGATTTTGTTCCTATTTTTCCATTTTCTCATATTAATCCCATTCCCTTCTATCCTTTCCCTTAGTCCTCCCACTTCCTTCCCCTTTGCCCCTTTTCTTCCTATTTCACATTACCTATTATACATTTAGTCCTTATTTACACTTTCAGTTTCTCACACCAGAGAAACTATTCGGTATTTACACATGTGTGTCCTATTTATTTCACTTAAGAGTATTGATGAGGCACTTTTTGTCATGGAAATAACATATGTCTTCATCAACTTTGAAAGAAAGTTTTACATGATATGTAAGTTTGGGTTGGAAGTTGTTTTATTTTAGGGCTGAGACACCACTCCAAGATCTCCTGACCTTTAAGGTTTGTGTTGAGAAGTCTGCTGTAATTCTAATAGGTTTGCCTTTATAAATGATTTGTTGCTTTTCTCTAGCAGTTTTTAAGATTCTGTCCCTGTGTTGAACTTCTGGGAGTTTGACTATGACGCAATATGGAAGCTTTCTCTTTTGATGGTGGCCATTTGCAGTTCTATATGCCTCACTTATCTGCATATTTAATTATTTCCTTATATTTGGAAAGTTTCTGTTATAATTTCTCTAAACAGATTCTTACACCCTTTGTGCTATCTTCTAATTTTAAGTACTTCCAATGTAGTAATTTTTGCAACATTTAGGAGTTGTTGGATCCATTTTTTCATGTTCTCTTATTGTGTATTAAGGTATCACCAAGTAATTGTTCTTTCAAAGTATTTCTACCTTCTATTTCTGATATTCTGTCCTCACATTGGTTTCTTATGGTGCCCAGAAATTCAATATAATTTTAATCTTTTATATTTCTCTTTGGAAACTTTTCATGGAATCTAATTCTTTATTAAACTGATCATTCATCACTGGGGATTTAGCTCAGAGGTGCTGCTGCCTGTCTCAAAAGTGCAAGGTCCTGAGTTTGATCCCCAGTACCAAAAAAAAAATCTTCCTTGCTTTGGCAGCACATATACTAAACTGATCATTCAGGTTTTGTATCATTTAATTTAACTCAGAGAGCTTTTTATTATTGTCTTCTCTAAGCTTCTTGATTGTTTTGTTACATCCATTATCTATTTACATCCATTATCTATTTATATTCTGTGAGCTCATTGAACAATTTACTGATCTATTTTTTTTATTAAATTCTTTTATTGGTACATTGTAGGTATACAACACAATTACATTTCTCATTGGGAATTGTACCTTTACATAATGCATCTTGGTTCTTATTTTTTCTCCATTCCTAGCCCTCCCTTCACACCCTCCACCCTTCCCTATTTAAAAAGACTTTATTTCCATTTTTTCCATTTCTCATCTGTTCTCCTTTCCCTTCTTTCCTTTCCCCTGCCCCTCCCAATACCCCTACCCCTTTGGACCTTTTCTTCCTATTTTACATTATCAATTATTCGTTCTAATCATTGGTATATTTTAGGTATACAATATAATGACATTCATCATTGGAAATTTGCACCTTTGCATAGTCTCTCTTGGTTCTTATTTTTCACCCTTGCCCAGTCCTCCCTTCAACCCCTCCAGTCCTCCCTATTTACAAAGATTTTGTTCCTATTTTTCCATTTTCTCATATTAATCCCATTCCCTTCTATCCTTTCCCCTAGCCCTCCCACTTCCCCTTCCCCTTTGCCCCATTTCTTCTTATTTCACATTGTGTATTATACCTTTTAGTCCTTATTTACACTTTCAGTTTCTCACACCAGAGAAACTATTCACTATTTATTCATGTATGTCCTATTTATTTCACTTAAGAGTATCGCCTCAATGTGCATCCACTTAGCTATAAATGTCTCTAATTTCTCATTTTTTATGGCTGAGTAGTACTCCATTTTATAAAAAAAGCACATTTCTTTATCCAGTCTCCAGTGGATGGGCATTTGGGCTGGTTCCAAGTTTTAGCTATTACAAACTGTGCTGCTATGAACATGGGCACACATATATCACTGTGGTATGATTCTTTTAATTCTTTGGGGAAGATCCCCAGCAGTGGAATAGTGGGGTCAAATGGGACTTCCAGTCCTAGTTCTTTGAGGTATCTCCATACTGATTTTCACAGTGCTTGCACCAGTCTACACTCTCACCAGCAGTGGAGCAAGGTTCCTCTTTCCCCACAGCCCCACCAGCATTTGTTATTGGTTGATTTCATGATAGCAGCCATTCTCTCTGGAGTGAAGTGGAATCTCAGCATTGTTGTCATTTGCACCTCTCGAATGACCCTTACTGATCTATTTTTAATCTTCTGTGGTCCTTTCCAATAATTCAGCTGTGTGATTTTTCCTTTCCTTCCCCTTGAAGACCCTTGGGGGAGATGGGAGTTTAGGGAGACATTTCATTGCTTTATCTTATTTTCTTTTGGACTTTGTTTGGTTGGTTGTTTTGTGTCTACATTTGCAGATGCTTACAGTGGAAAGACTTTGTTCCTAGTATGAGAATTTCTTCAGTTAGGATGGTTTTCAATGATGCACTCAGGGTGTGTATAACTGTAGTCCTTTGCCTCTCTCCCAAAGTCCAATCACATCTGTTAATTTGGGAGGAAGGATACAGTTTAATTGATTCAGCACTCAGCTCTGCTGAAGTGAACTTCAGTGTTGTCAATGTCACATAGGTAACCTGGGTATTGACACACAGAGAAAATATATTAATACCAAAAACTATGCAAACCTGGCAATATCAAGTAAATCAGCTACAGTAACATTGTCCAAAACAAATTGTACATTCACATACCATGAGAACCAATAATATATCACACTTAACCTTAGAAAAAAATCTATAATTATAGAATAAACACTAAGGCAACCTAAATACATACAGCAATTTTCTACTAAATGTGGCAACTGTACCTCCACTAGTGACAGAAAAGAATTCAACAGTAGTAATATAGAGTTAAATAAGTATATAAAGATTAATAAAGCTTAATGGTTATACTATTAAAGATATAGTGGGTTGAAAATTGGAGAATAGAAGAAGAATTTGAAGAATTACACAATGGGAGATGAAAGAGGAGAGAAAAGTGTGACAAAGGATCATATTAAGGATTAGAAGAATATTGTAGAATTAAAGGTAACAGGAAAAAATGAGAAATAGAAGGTAAAAGAAAAAAAAGAGAAAAATATTATTGAGAATAAGAATAGAAAATATTAAAAGGAAAAAGAGCAAGAAAAGAAGGAAAGAAAAAAAGAATGAATGAAACAAAGAAAGAAAGAAGACAAAAAGGAAAATTTACCATCCTCCAATAAACCAGTGAAGAAGAAGATTTAAAAAAAATGAATCCAAATCAGAAAAAAAAATATCTGTATTGTTGAAGGAGTTTTTTCCTTCCAGTATCCGCAGTTTCGGAGTCCAGCAAGTCACAGTTCTCTCCAACTGACCTTATAGCCTGTGGGTTTGTGAGGTGCCACACTCTATCCATTCTGGAGTTTCCTCTTTTTACTCCAGACTATGGCAAAGCCCACACTAAGACATGGCCTTGATCGCCTTGATAGATAGGGAAATTAGACCTCAGTTCTGTGTGGGATATAGGCAGCAGGGCAAGGGTTCAAGTACATCATGCTGGCACTTTCAGACCCAGCCATTTCTGAGTGTAACTTGAGCTTGGTTTGGCTTCTCACCATGAGGTTGGGGTCCATGTCCTTCCTGGTCCCTGAATTTAAACTTTTCAGGAGGTCTTTTTCTAGTTTACTCCTTTTCCCTAGCTGTCTCCCTTGGCTGTCTCTAACCCACTCACTGTGGGAGGGTAACACTTAAGAGTCCTTGTTTCTGTGGAGCCAGTTTCAATGAGCCATGAGCCAGTAAGAAGGTCTCCAACTTCTCTGTAGCTCCTAAATTTCTTGTCAGTTCTTTCCCAATTCCTGACAATCTACTTCTCTTTTTGTCTACACTAAGTTGTTATTTTCTGGAGTCAGGATTCTGGATCTTGAAGAGGCTGAATTTTGCTGCCAATCACCATTCTGCCATTTCTGTCCTCTGAATTTCCTCTTTTTTTTCTCCTGCAGTTTTCTTTTCTCATGTCTCATCTTGAGCTATGTGTTCCTGTTCCAGTTCAACAACTTTATTAGTCAGTTCTTCAGGAACCACCTCTGGGACCTCCTCAATATCATCCTCATACACACCCGGAGTGAAAGTGTTCACCATTTCAACCACCGCATTAACTTTTCCGTCTTCCAAGACAAATTCTTTCAAGCTGTCATTCACATACATTTTTGTGATATCACTGAAGCCCAATCAATGTTCTTGTAGTAATAAATGTTTCAATCCTTCCAGAATTACACATGTATCATCTTTTTTGTCTTCAAAAGTCTGAGAAAAGATCCTCCTTAGGAAATAGGCCTCAAATGCTACTATCAACCCTTGATCTTTTGGTTGAGTCTGAGGTGGGTTTTGGAGGAAGAATCACTGCTTTTGTATTTGGATAAAGATAACCAATGAAAGGAATATATGCAGGAACATTACCACCAATAAGCAAAGTCTTAAAAGATATAAATTCTTCCAATGTAATTCTCCATTTTTTTTTCTCACAACAATTCAGGAAGGGATCATTGAAGAAGAGCCAGGTCATTTATGGCTTCTTACTGATCCTATGCTACACAGGCAGTGTGTGCTTATTTATATGATTGAGGCCTAGGGTTCTCATTCTCTATAAGCTTTCAATTTGTAGACTGCACCATTGTCCTCAAGTAAGAATGTCATCCTTTCCTGAAAAGACTTAAAACCTGTTATTGACTTGGCCTCTTTATGGATGAAAGTCCATTCAGGCATCTGCCTCCAAAATAAGGTTTTGTCCTTATTGAAGAGCTGTTTTGGTGAGTAATATTCTCCACAATCAGCTTATCTAGAGTGACTTTTACATTAGCACTTGGAGAAATCTTCCATTAATTTTCACATTATGTAATTATGACAATTTTTGAATCATTTAAATCATATAGAGCTAGTAGTTAATTAAAAATGATAGCCAGATCCAGCCTTTCCATTGAACATTTGAAATATTTTCTTTTGGTCATGATTATCTCAATGCCAAGAGGAATATGCTTCTGTTTCTAGTCTTCAATTCAGATCACTAGAAGTTGATCTATATCTGAAAGAAACCTTTCTTGAATTTTTATTCATCTTGCTACCTTTAATGAAGCAAATCCTTTAACAGCTTTCATCACTTTGTTCCTGTTCTTCAAGATTATAGCTGTATTAGAATGGGATATGCCTGACTAGAGAGCAGTAATCATCACTGATTTTCAACCTTCACAGTTTTTAATTATTTTAATTTCATTTCCAGGACAGTCATTTGATATGGCCTCTTGTTGGCAACATTACCAATTGATTTTATACATGTATGGGTTACAATGAACAAAAGTACAAGGTTAAATCAAGCACAAAAGAAAATAACACAATCAATAGACACACTGAATATATAATGTATGAAGCTGCTTCCAGTGCAACACAGAATACTATTGTATAGTACATTCTTTATAAGTTGAAGGAATATATTCTAAAATGGTGACAAAATAATGGTGTATTAAATATATAAAACAGTAATATAGTCATTTACTATCATTATTACCTATTATGTATTTACACAAATGTATGTGCCATACTTTTATATGACTGTCAATGTAGTAAGTTTGCTTACACCAACATTACCACTAACAAATCAGTAATGTGTTATGCTATCATATACTATGATATTATGACAGCTAAACATCATTAAGCAACAGGCATTTTTTTGCTCTATTATAATTTTATGGGATCATCAGTGTATATGCAGTCCATTGCTGGCAAAATGTTGTTATACAACACATGGCTGTATTTTGTTTGTCTCATGCCTCTGTTTTGCCAAAGTCAATCCAGTAATTTTAAGACTTATATTTTGTTCTATAAAATAGTCCAAGCAACAGGATGGTGTAATCAAGAAAGGAGTATATCAGTGGATATTTTAATGATCCAAATAATGGCGCAACTACATTGTCAAATCAACTTAAAGTCTTGACTAAATTTACCAATGTTACTATTTATTTAACTAACAACAGGGCCATAAGGATTATGAAGACACTCAAATTCTTTTGAGTACGCACATGTACTTTTCTCTTTGGCCTTAGATCATATGTTAATTAAGTCTAATCACATACATATGCACATACACACAAATTTTTTCCTACAGATTGTGCAACATACTTACAGTCTACAAAAAGTGAGGCCAGAATCAAATTTTAGTGTCCTCGTTGACTCATAGAAATTTTTATTTATTTCTCTAAAAACATTCCGGTCTTGCAGCTTATATGGGTAGCTCTAAATCCCTGCTTCAACTCAAACTCTGAATTTTTTGAATCTTACAAAAGTAGATATGTTTGCTTTCCATTCTTCTTACTACAGAATAGGCACTTGCCCCCTCCAAATCATCAACAAGAAAAAGTGGTTTCATTTGACAGTTAATGTATCATCCTCACCAATGGATGGCTTGAGTCCATGACTTCAAAAGGGCCTTCATCTTACTTGTGCTTCTTTCCTGTCCATTCTCTCTTTCCCTATGATCATTATATATATTGTGAAGAACTCAAAGATAAAGTCTTTCTTTGAGAAAAGATGATTGTCAGAAGAAACAGCAATAAGAATTTTAGCACCTGCACAATTCAATTCCAAAACACTTTAAACAACAGCGCTAAATTTACTAGAGAAAAGCAAATGTTTATCTTAAATATGGTTTAATCCTCTTTTCCAGGAAGCTTATGCAACAAAAAAAAATACAGCTGGAGGCTATAGTGCCCCATTTATAACCATACTTGGGTTTGTTACCAGGAAACCTGTCAAAATCAGCTTAGCTTATTTGAATGGCTCATTCTAGCTTTCTGTGTCTTTCCTCTCTTTTGATTTTAAGAGTTCAAACTGGGTTAGTGATGTTAGCCAAGGGAAATAGTGGGGTTTTTTTTCAGTTTGCCAACTGGGCAGGACGAGAAAAAATGAAATAGATGGCTGCTGCACATGGCATGTCGTTTGAGGGACTATTCATTTGTCTCTGACTCTTCCCGGGGCTCTCTTTATTAGGATGGCTTTGGATTCTTTCCTCAGAGTTATTACTTTGGAATAAAACAAAACCTACAGCAAGCTACATATGGCATGTAAATATTTCCATCACTTGGAGAATAAGCCAATGTGTTAGACTGATTATGCTTGTCTAAGAGAAAGGAAAAGAAAATTAGTTATTGTGAGAGACTCAAATGTCAACCCTTAACCAAAATTTAGGTTGACACGCTTTGCTCTATGGCTAATAGGAGCCAAGGCTGAGATTAAACTAGCCATTTTTGATACTGTTTCTATCTTTTTTCTTCAGAAATTGGCACAAATACACTCTGCTCAGGATTCAATCCTTATTTTTTAAACAGAGCCTTACAATTATAACACATATTACTTTCTATCGATTTTGTAGCAAACTGTTATATACGTACAAGCTTAGAACAACATGCATTTATTAGCCCACAGTTCTGAAGAACAAAAACAAGGAAGATTTAACAGGCTTCTATATTCTAGGTCTCACAAGACTGAAATCTACTGGTCAGACTAGGCTTTCACTGGGGCTCCATGGGGAAATCCCCACATTCAAGCTCAGTTCAAACCAGTTCAAGCCAGTTCAAGCCAATATCATGTGCTTGTAAACTCTGACTTCTTTTTCTGCCATTAGCTTAAGAAAACTCAGCTTTTGAAAGATATGATTACATTTGTCTCTCTGGCTTAATCTCTTCTTTGTTATGTATTGTTATACAATCATAGGAATAAATCCAAGAAAATGCATTATGAGGTCTACAACATTATGCCTACTACATTTGTCCTCCTTTTTGTATTAGAATAGTTTGACTTCACATTTCTTCTGGTTGAAATGTAAGGTTTACCTAATTCTAGTATATTTATTATTTTGTATTAGTACGTGTTTGCAGTACATAATATTTAAATTCCTTATGTGGAGTTGGTACGTGTACATAACACATCTTAATTCTCTTTTATCCCTTTCATCTCCCCATCCTCTCCCTTCCATCTCTTGGTCACATCCTCTTTCATTATTTTTCCTGTTTCCTATTATCTGTCTTTTATTTTGCTCTTTATTTATATTTTGGGCTTCTCATATAAGAGAAACAATACAATATTTAAGTTTATGTTTCTGATTTATTTCATATAGCATTATGAACTCAGATTGTTAATGTGGAGGGAGAATATTCCTTCCTCTTTTCCCAAAAGGATGAATGAACTGAATATCTTTTCATTGTTCACTACCAGATGCTGCACATCACAATTCACTGAGCCTACAATAAGTAATTGGATGAGATCTATAAATTAAGGCATGTTAGTGGTGTCCAACAACAAACTAGAAATTTATTTTGCTGAGTAGTTCTAACAAAAAAATTAAGACATACTTCATGTGGAATTGCACTCTCAGCTTTCTTCTTTTTCCCCCAACTTTTGTTTCAAATACTGCTGCGATGATAGAGGGAGGCAATGAACTAGAAGGACTTTTTTTAAATGTCTGTTGCAATTTTTTAACTTACGTAAGCTTCAAATATTATGAACTCCTTGAGTGAGCCTTGGGATATTGTTTTGCCTTAATTTCAGTGAGTATCATTAGGTCAGCATATATTCTCAAAATTGTAAAAACCAAGCCAACCTTTTCCTTTTTACATTACCCCAAGATTATTTCTGACATTCTCTGAAAGCCTGCAGCAGTTGAAGTTTTCATAACTAAGTTGACAAAATTCCATTTTGTTCAATGGTAAGGAAAAATGATTTTGGAGAGTATGAATGGTCTCTTAGGTGGTTAAGAAGAGTACTTAAGAGATGGAACACTATGAGTCTGAGAACAGAGCACTAGAGAACAGAGAACCAGCAACCTGTTTATATAACCAATGATTGTTTTATTTTAAACTGTATCACTGGAGAAAAAGTGAAATATTGTATCATGAAAATTTGTTATTATTTGGGGAAGTAAGGGGCCACCCTTATGTACCTATGGGGTCCAGGAATATAAACTGAATGGAGAAAGCCCTAGATAGGAAAGAAAACAGACTGAGGAGAGCTCTGGCAAAAGGAAGAACACATGCTGTATATTAGAGTCACTATTACACTCCAGCCAATTGTTGTCATATGATGATTCAAAACAGATCCAAAAAGCTCAAAGAATGTCAAGTAGGATAAAAACAAAACAAAACAAAAATAGGCATATGATCTGCTACCTACAGGAGACAACCTATAAGGAGAAAATATTAAAAGAAAAAGTGGCTAAATATCTGTAGAGGAATATGAAGAAGACTTGCAACTTTGTAACAGAAACCATGAAAGCAAGAAGAAAGACTGGAATATTTAAATTGTCTAAAGGAAAATAAATCCCACTAACAAAAAACTTTTTATACAGAAAAAAATATCCCTCCAAAGCAAAGTAATGGGTTTCAAAATAAAACAGAAAGAATTTACTGTCCATAGATCTGCTCTATGATAAATGCGGCACATTCTTCTTGAAGAAATAAAATTATATATGTCAGAAACTTGGATGTACTTCAAGAAAGAGAGAGTGTCAGAAAAGGAATAAGCATAAATGAAATAAAATTTTTCATTTTTTCTTTTTTTTTTTAGACAACTTCTCCCTATTAGTTCAGGCTAGACTTGAGCTCTCTATGTAGCCCAAGCTGGCCTTGAACTCACAGAGATCTTCCTGCTTCAGCCTTCTGAGTGCTGGAATTACAGGTGTTTGTCACCATGCCCAGTGTTCTTATTTTTATTTAATCTAAAAGATAAATCTTTTCTTAAAGTAAGAAAAGTCACAGGGAGAAAAGTCACAAGGTATTGGTATTTATAACATATAGGTGAGTAAAGTGGATGACCCCAATGTTAAAAGACAAGAAAGAAGATTCTTTGTTATAAAGCACATACTTAATACATGAAGAGGTACAACCTTATTTGAAGACAACTTAGGTTTAAAACATATTGTAAACTCTAGGGCAAACAGTACAAAATTTTAAGAGGATTATAATTGATATTAAAAAGTAAACAAAATAAGATTATATGTAATGCTCCATTAAATCAGAGAATGTACAAAAGAAGGAAAATAAAGAATGAAAGAGCAAATTATATAAAAGTTACAGAGGTGGTAGATATTAATCTAACTTTATTAGTTTACTTGGGATGCTGTAACAAAGCACCACACACTAAGAAGCTTGAAACAATGTTAATTTATTTTCTACAGTGCTACAGGCTACAATTCCAAAATTAAGGTATTGACAGGGCCATGACCTTCTGAAACCTTCAGGAGAGAGATCTTTCCTTCACTTTTTGAGCTTCTGGAAGCTTCAGGTATTCCTGGACTCAAAGAAGCAATAGTTTCTGTCTTGACACAATATTATTCTTATCTCTTCACATAATCTTCTCTAAGAACATGTCTGTGTCTCTTTCCAAGTTTTCCTTTTTGTATGAGGCTACAAGTCACATTGGATTGGAGCTCTGTATAAATTGAAATCAATAGGATTAAGATTACATTCTCTCTCTCTCTCTCTCTCAATGTATTTTTAAAGTTTAGCTTGCACAATTTCTTAAAATGTGGAGAAGACTGGCAATTTTGAAATCTGTAATGTAGTATAGCAGATTAATGTTTCTGCAAAAAGTTTACATTGTAGTTCAAGTTATCTTTTTTTGTAAAAAGATAGTATTTCATATATATATTATTTCACTCTGATTTTGATCCTTACAACTCTTAGAGGTAAGGTAAGTTACTTTTATGATGTTCATTTTAAGGAAATAAGACAACTTTGAAAGAGAGAGATTTAATAATTAAAGTAACTGAAACAGAAAGTTGTAAACACTGTTTTTGAATCCAGTGTCATGACTTTTAGCCCTACTCTTTTCATGTTACTATACTGCCTGGCTCCTAAGACCTGAACCTGATTGTGTTGGAGTGGGTCTCAAGCTAACCTAGTATTTCAGAGATAGTAGTTCAAATGTGTGTACAACATAGTTGTGATCCTTTATGCAATTGAAACTATAATAGGAGGGAAATCTCTGCTACTGGCATGAAATGACATTTGATTGTTTCCTCCTCTCAGCACTACCTATTATATGAAACAGTTCATGGCATCACTGCCTGTTGAGACAACTTTGTGGACAATTGGCTGGTAATTGATCTCAAAGACCTGGGCAAAATGTGCTTTTAACCAGAAATACCAGTAATATAAGGACCTTTTATATGTTGTAATTTCCCTGATTAAGTTGCAGTATAAAGTAAACTATCTCTGATTTCTAATTGGAAAATTAAATTTGAGGATGGAAGAAACCCAAGTCTAGCGAGTTGCAAGGCCTAATTTTGTTGCTGTTCTCTAAGTACTTAATTCCAGATATTTCCAATATCTTCTGTGAATACCTCATAAATGTATATCTAAATACCTATTTAATTTGACCTACTCAAGACAAAGAACAATAAAAAGGAAATAGCTGACTACTAGCATATAAGTATTTTTCAGTTTTTAACTGACATGTCTCAGGATCGTGTAAGATCGCTAGCACAGTAATAGGTTTAAACCCCATATTGTTCTGGCTGGTAGAGCTATGGTGATGAGTTTTAAAAGTAAGTTTAAGGTATTCGTACTTTCAAATTTTAGTCAGCTAAACTACGTTATTTTGTAACTTTTACTCTCTCATTTTATTAATATATATTTGCAATACATAATGGGTACATAATGATTTATCCTGAAGTGGTACATGAAATTAACGCATCTTAACTCTTTTTTTTCTTTCCTTACTCCTTCTATCCCTTCCTGCCCCTTTCATCTCTTGGTCTGCTTCCCATTTGCAAAAGTTCTAGTTCCATTTTTTTCTTTCAATTTTTTTTTATTATTCCCCTTCCCTCCCCACAAGCCCCTTTCTTCCATTTCTTTTTTCTGTTTCCATTTGAAAAAGATCTCCCTACTTCCTATTATACATTTTTCATTTTCTCTTTATTTATATTTTGAGTTACTCATGTAAGAGAAACCATGCAAGTAACCATGCAAGAAACCATGTAAGTTAAACCATATTTAACCTTGTGTGTCTGATTTATTTCACTTAAAATTATGGTCTCCAGTTGCATCCATTTACATATGAATGCCTCAAGTTTATCCTTCTTTATCTCAGAGTAGTACTTCACTGTGTATAAGTCCCACATTTTCTTTATCAATGCATCTATCTATGGGTATATAAGCTGATTCAAAGATTTAGCTACTATAAATTGTGCTGCTATAAATGTGAGTATGCATGTATCACTGAAATATGATGACTTCATATCTTTCCAAAGAAATCTGGAGCAGAAAAACCTGGGTCACACAAAATTTCTAGTTTTAGTTTTTGGAGGACTCTCCAGACTGATTTTCAAATTTTTAAGGAGAAAAAATAATGCAGCACTTCAAATCAGATCAGATGATTTGGGAAACCTTAAGTGGTCCCAAAGAGATCTTCTGCTATATTCCTCTGTCTTTAAGCATAACTGGAGTCAATTTTACTAAAGTAACAACTCTTATGCTTAAAAACACTTAGTGCGTAAACACCTTTGTTTCTAGTTGAGGCAAAAAAAAAAGCTGAAGTGGATAAATTTTTTCCTCTCTCCTAGGGCACACAGCTAGTTGACCTCCGAGATTAACAAGGATCAGTAAAACTTGACACCACTACCATTTCATCTTTTTACCAGTCTTCTTGTCTGTCCAACTCACTATCACCATCCTTTCTGCGATACCACCACCCTCAGAGTGCATATTTTTAAGTCTGCTGTGGATGAGTTGCTTGAAAATAGAGTCACGGGAACACAATGTTTGGAAAGGTTCTGAGTGTCAACCCCATCATATACATAAGCAGTTTATATTATGTGATAAAGACAAAGACATCTCCCCAAAACATGGAGTAATACATTGCCCTCCTCATTCTGTCATAGTGCCTTATATGCCCATTCTGTCTTGTCTGTAGAGCCATAGATACTGCTATGGCTCATGTCTAGATGTTCCCCCAAAGCCTCATGTAGTCATGGGTAGAGTTTTGACCTGGGGTCTAGAGTGAATCTAGGGTGTGTGATACTGGGATTAAGGATTTGATGCTGGGGTTAATGGTGTGATGCTGGGTTTAAGGGTGCCCCACTCTGGGTGTGAGTGGCACCAATCAATAGATGTACAACCTGGATAGAATATGAGGGGACAGAAAGAAGGCTGCTGTTGCTGTTTGCTACTGCTTTGGTACTTCACTGTTTTGCTGCCTTCTGTGTGCCCCCTGCTTTGTCATAGATGATTTCTCCACTGAGATTACCCTCTGCCATGCCAACCTTCCTTGGAGCCAGCTGACTATAGAATGAAACTTCTACAAACTTTAAGCCAAAATAAACCTTTCCTAGTTTAATTTTGAGTGTTGAGTATTTGGTCTCAGCAATAAGAACAGTAACTAAGACAGGTACAATATTCAATCAATTAGCCACAAGTTTATTTAAAACAAACCATGTAATAGGAACTACCTATGGAATACGGGAATTAGAAGATGCATGAACTCTATCCTTTCCCTTTGGGATCTAGCATAAAATGTGAAAGAAATCAAGTAAACACACTACTTAAAATCATAAGTGAGAATGCAGAGTAAGAGCACATAACCCAGTGGGTGATACTCAAAGAAGGCTTCTTGGAGAATTGATATCTAAGCTGTATCTTAAAGGACAAATAGGCAGGTAAATTTGAAAAGTTTAGAAACATATCCTTAGCAGAAAAAACATACAAAGACTCAGACACACTAGGGTGCACTATTTATTGAGGAGCTAAAGGTAGTTCAGCACAGTAATGAAAGACACGACACAATGAAGTAATGAAAGATGAGAAAGGAAAAATAAGCCAAGGTCAAGTTTGCAGGACTCTGTGTATCATACCAAGGAATTCGAACTATCTCTGTAGTTGTCATGAGACACTGAATTATTTTAAACAGGATGATGCATTGGAAATGAGTTCATAGCATTACATTTTCTGGAAGGACTTCCATATTAATATATCTAGCCAGAATCTAGTTTCAAAGGAAAAATAACAGGATTAGGGCCACAAGCTGGTCAAGTAAACTGAATGCTAACAAGTGCTGAATAATGGCACATCTTGTGGAATATGTAGGCTCATGTTTTCTGGGTAGAACTCATGTGAAGTTGCAAAGTGCTGTTTTCAGGATGGAGTCCCAGAAGACATGCAGAGCTAGTTATCCCTCTCAGTGGTACTCCTCTCTCCCTGTTAATGACACCTTCTTTCTTTCTTTGAAACCTGATAGCAAGCAAGGAGAAGAACTTTAGCGAGCATCTTTATTGCTCCTGTGCTAACATAATCTGAAATCAAAAAGGAGGCCACCCATAATGTCAGCATGGCTCAACTTTATAATCACCCTTCCCCCATTAGCTGTGTTCTCAGTTGTACAGTGGATTAATTACCTAGAAAGCCAGCCACTTTTAACAAAAAATGTAATATCTCCCATGCAGAGTTTAAATTCATCCCATGAGACAAAGTAGAGCCATATTTGGGCACAGACATTTAAACTGTGTGTTTACTTTCCAACTTTTATACCTAATTAACAATCAGCAGGGCATAACCAGTTCTAGCATCTTTGCTGCCCCCCCCCTCAGTCATTGACACAGCCTTTGGGAAGTAGGCTGAAAATAATACCATCTGCATTAATATTTAATACAGATTTCCATCTGGAAGATCTGTGAAAACTGCAGAGGGTTAGCAATTGTAGGAAGGAACAAAAGAGCTTTTAAATCTAGTAAAGGTGTCCCTCACTTGAGGAAAGGATTATGCCAGAAATCAAGGGAATTGCAGATGAATAAATTGAGTGAAAGTATTTTCTGCCTTAGTTAAGGAGGAAGACTGGGGCCTAAATAAATCTTATGATTTTGGTTACCATGGCTTGCTACTATTCATTTACATGTAACACGTTTGAAGGAAAAAATTTTCATCTTCTAGTAGAGTACTTCAGAAAAGCAGTGAATGGTAATTGATTGCTGAAAATTAACTGGACTGGTACCTCTTCCAAATCATCATTATATGGATCATGGCAAAAGTGGGACCTGGAAGTAGCTCTTTCAGTAAATCCCTAAGTGACCTTGGTGAAAGTTTCTTTGAAACTCTCTAGTCTTTTGTCTCTTCATCTATGAGGGTTTTAAATCATTTCAAGATGAGATTATAAATAATAAAATGTTAAATATATATATATATATATACACAAAGTGTTGATGAGGGTCTGGATGTGAATGAATCATTGAATGAATCATAGAATCTGAGAGTTGGAGAGGCTCTTAATGCTCATCAATTCAGCCCACTCGTTTTTGAACATGAGAAATTTGAATTATACCAAAAATGACTTGCCCAGTGTCAATCTTACATTGAGAACTACTTCCACTCAGTTGGAATCATACTCCCACTGACAAGTTTCCTTCCTGGTAGTGGTGTTAGAAAAGGGATAATGCACACTCAGTAAGAGAAAACTAAGGAAGAAATGACAGAGCTTTTAAAACTGGGCAACAGAGAATAGTGGTAACAACAATAATGCTGGCACTCATTGTTATTTAATGATTTATAGGATAAGAATCTAGAAATATCATAATTTTTATGCAGACTGCTGCTAACCCCTCACTAAAAGAACCACATGTGGCAAGAAACTGAAAATAGAATACAAAGTAGCATTTCTTGTGGCTTTGACTGCAAATCCCTCTGTAGAAAATAGTAATGAGGTGTTAGACAATATGGAATATTCTCTCTTGCCATGATAGTTTAGTTTTTGATCAAATCTGATCATGTGTCTTACTCAATAGAATTTGATCACATTGTAACATTTCCACTGTCACCACTCTGGTTGAAGTCACTATACTTCTTACCAGACTTATTGCAGAGCCCTTCATAACTGGCTATCCTACTTCCATCCTTGTTTTCTATAATCTAGTCTTAAAAATGTTTAGTGATTCTGTGAAAACATGTGCCAGATCGTGTTATGCTGCTACTGAAAATCCTGCAAACTTATCCCAGTTGGTCTTGAAGGCTTCATGTAACCTCATTCGCTGTTATTTCACTGCCCTACTCTCCTACTCCTCTCCATTCTACTCATTGTTCCAATAACACTGGCTTCTTTTGCTGTCCCTTGACCTACTCTAAACACATTGGCACCTCTGGATCTTTTGTTTGTTTATACTTTCTGAAAGGCACTTCTTCTGCACATCTGTTTACTCACAAGAAACTATTCCAATGCTACCTAGTTCTTTCTTGATCTGTATAAAAAAAGTAAAACCCACTCATACCAACCTATCCAAAACTACCTCGGCATGCTTTATTTTTCTCCATTTTACTTATAGTCATTTTGTCTCCCCCACCAGTATGTAAGGACAATATAGGTAGGCATTTCAGTATTTTTGTTTTGTTTTCATTTGTCTTATTTTATTTCACTAATGTACCTTAAATGCTTAAAACAATGTCTGGCATATAGTAGACAATAAGTACATTAAAGTGTCAACAATGATAATTTACAAGTGCTATGCTAAGTGCTTTGCATTCACTGTCTCAATTCTTACATACAAATAGCATGAGTATTATCTTTCTTGATGAGAAATTGGAAAATTAAAGTTTGTTCAAGGCCACAGAATTAGTTGTAGGAAGCTGGATTAGCTAAAATACAAGTATGGCTTATTCTAAAAGCCCATGTACTTAACTATCAGAAAATATTTCTCCTAACTTCCAACCTGAACCTCTACGGCTTGCTCTTCTTTAATCTCTCTTTCACTTTCTCTCTTCTTTCCCATCTTATTTTATGTGAATAATTGGCTTTGTATATGCATCTCTGTCTAAGAAAAATTTCTCTCCCTTCCTGTTGATTCTCAGTATAGTAGGTCATGAGATTCAAGCAGCATAGCACTTGGTTTCAACAAATAACTCTGAATGCTGATGACATGGCATAGAAAATTGCAAAAGTGCTCAGACTATGTCACACCCAGAGGTCTGACCAACAGATTGGTCCCTTGTGATTTTTGTGCTTAACTGAAGATCAGCATATCAGAAGATTTTTTTTTTTTACTGTCCAGAGAATCAGAATACAAACACTCTGGAAAGCACAGAATGGGTCATAAATTTCAAATCTGTATGTTAAGCTATCACCTCACTGAATACAATACTTTTATCATTCTATGAAGCCACTGAAAAGAACATTTTGTTGAGAAAGAAAGTGGGCAAGAAATTATCTTATTTAGAAAAGCCACTTGTGCACTCTGGGAGTATATGTACTTCATTTATTTCTGAAGCTTTCTCTAAAGCATCAGAATGGAAGGATGGCTGTTCATATTATAGTAATAGTTACCTATACTTATTGCTCATGTTCTTAATAATTTTCAAAGGGCTTTTATTGATATTATCTCACATTTAAATTATTACAATTGCTTGAAGGATGCAGATGAAGAAATCATGTTCCTGATTGTGATGTTTAGTAAATGACACTGCCTGAACCAGTGTTCAAGTCTTCTTACTCCCAATCTAATGTTCTCTTCTCCTTATCATCCAGAATTTTTAGTAATTACGCCATAGAATCTTTGCATTAATAAAGCCCTGGCTTCTGGCACATTCAATTTTGATAATTGAGTGCTGCCAAAGTTTACTCAATAGACATGGCATAGGTAAATTATTAACAAGAATCATCAAAGCTCCTTGACCTAAATTTTTGGTTCCACCAGTTAAGACCTATTCAGTTATGCAATTCAATAGGAGTCACACAAAGTAGGCACTAACTCCATATTTTAAATAAATGTATTCAGTTGATTTCAATATCTCAGGAATATCTTAAATAACAACACCTGTATTTTAATGCGAGAAGGAGGAATAAAGAGGGCAGCTCTGAATAAAATATCCAGTCAAAGATCTTAAGCAGGCAGACAACAATATGGAAATATTCAGTACTTGGAGTAAAAGACAAATTGTGTGGTGGGATATGGGGAGTGATAAATATGAAGGGAAGAAAGGAAAGGGTTCTAGGATTGCAAACTGTTAAAGACCGATTTTGCTTTGGGCTTTCTCTGATAGAAAACAAGTGTTAAATCTAATGGGAAATAAATTAAAAGGAGACTGTTAAGGCAAAGTGTTGATTGTAGATGCCACAGAAAAGAGAAAAAGAAGTGAAAACGATTTAACTTTCCAATGCACTCTAGTATGGTACCCAGAGAAGATGGAACTGGCTTCCTAGAAAACTAATGAACTGTTAAATGGAGGGTATAAACTGTAAATGATGCCAATCAGCAATATTAATGGAAAACTTCATGTACACTTTTTTTTATTGTATCCCTGAATTAAATTTTCTAAACAGGGACATGCACACACACACACACACACACACACACACACACACACAATATAATAGGTAATTCTTATCTTTATTTTTAAAAGTTATTTATTAGTACGTTTCCATTACATAATGACTATTTCCATTGTGAATATTTAGTACATGCAGTTCACATATTTTAATTATTTTTTTATGTCCACACTTTTTACCCTGCCACCTTCCTTCCATTTCTTGGTCTCCTTCCCATTTGCAGTTCTATCTCCCTGTCTCCTTTTACTTATCTTTCATTTTGTTCTTTATTTATCCTTTGTATTTTTCAGGTGACAGAAATCATATAATATTTCAGGTTGTGTATCTGATTTATTTCACTTAACATTATGTTGTAAAAGTGCATCCTACAAATGACTCAAATTTGTCCTTCTTTATAGCAGAGTAGCATTTCTATATATATATGTAATATATATATATTACATATATATACACATATATGTCACATTTTTCTTATCCATTCATGTGCTGATGGACATGTAAGAAGCTACAAGGATTTATTTAATATGAATTGTGCTGGTATAAACATGGATGTGCATATATCACTGTAATTTGATGTCTTTAACTGTGGGGAAGATACCTAGCAGAGGAATAGTAAGGTCAAATGGATTTTGTATTTTAAGTCTTTTGAGGAATCTCCATACTGATTTACATGGTGGTTGTACTACTGTACATTCCTACCCTTAACATAAGTCGGTACCTTCTACTCTGCAGCCTTGCCAGCATTTTTTATTATTTGATTTCTTGATGAGAGTCATTTTTTCTAGGGTATGATGATATCTCAGGTTGTTTCCATTTAAACTTCTCTAATAGTCTGCAATGTTGAACATTATTTCATGTATTCATAGTCAATTTGTATGTCTTCTAAGAAGTATCTATTCATTTCAGTTTACATTTACCCTACAAACATAACACCAGGTTTTCACAAACACATCCCTTATTTTTCTACTGTAAATTTTTCCTTTAGTGTAAAGGTAGCTGGCTATGCAACTCAGTACCGTTCCCTGAGGAATACAGGAAACAATTCTTGTGTTTACCCACTTGGTACAAAGAACAACAATGTGTGTGGATGTGTGAAAAAGTGTCAAACCAGGATTTTCAGTCACGTGATGCTTTGTCTAACAGGTTTTGCATTTGCTTATCTGAGCATCACAGGGAGTATAATACACAAATACACCATTCTAGGATTTGTTTTTTTTTTTAAAAATGTTTTTTTTTTAATTTTTCTGGTAGAAGTAGAGTACAAAGGCACGTGGAAAACCAGATTTGGAAGTTTTGGAGGTCAAAAGTGAATCATCAGATTACTCATACATGGATGATGATGATTCATTATGGTAAACTATATGTTTTCATAACAGAAGAGTGATGTGAGTGGATGATGATAATGATGTTGTTGATGATGATGATGCCTTTGACACTGGCCATGTGACTCAAAGTTCTTGTGACAGTGAAATGGAGTAAGAGTTTCCAGATACAAATATAGGGATGCAGACCTCCTTGATTCAGGTGATGAAAAAAGCACCAACGTGAGTGTATATTTGACTAATTGAAATGTTGCAATATGGTCACACAACCAAATGGAAAGATTCAATGTTAGAACTTGTTCCAAAAATATAGTGAGGATCTTGGCAGAGGTGAAAACTTTTGGACAGAATGCCAAAATTCCCAGTCAATGTTGAAAATTGTAATGGTTGAAATGCTACAAGATGTGAAATACACAAAGGCTAAAATACAAATAAAACATTCTGTATGCACCAATATCTATAGTGTCTTTAGTATGACACCTCACTAGCTTAACTAAATTCATGCATAAGTCTCCTGAACTTAGCAGGAATTTCTCATGGTAATCACAGAAATGTAAAAGACTTATGGAAAAACAATGAGTCAATATGGCTTGAAAATTTGTGCCCCTGTAGATGCAAAGACTTATTATGCTTTCAATTTACAAATTCATCCTGGAACTCAGCTAATGGGTCCTTATTCATATAGTAGTAAAGGGAATGATGTTGTGAGCATACTTGTTGCTCCCATCACCCAAACTAATCAGAATATGCCATTTGACAATTGGTTTATCAGTTTCCAATCAATGTTATATTTGCTAATAGAGCACAAGTTGACCACTGCAGGAATTTTAAGCAGGAACAAAGCAGAAATTCCAAATGAAATGTTGCAATTTCAAAACAGAGAACTGTATAGTGTAATCTTTGGATTTCAGAAAGATTTATATTGGCTTTGTATAGGCAAAGAAAAACAAACTGGTACTGCTGATGTCAACATTGCACCATAATGAAAATATTGACAGGGAAACCTTAGCAAAATGGAAGCCTGAGATGAAAACTTTCTACAACAAAACCAAAGGTGGAGTAGACGTTCTTGATAAGTTATGTAGCAACTATGGTGTCACTTGAGGCACAAAGCATTGGCCAATGCTTGTGTTTCACTCAAACCTAAACATGTATGACATGTTTGATAGTTTACAAAGAAAAAAACAAGTGCAAAATACCATGGTGAAATTTTCTCAAGGGATTGAGACTGGAATTCATGAGAGATGATTTGTAGCAGAGGAAAAACAAAATGTTTCTGCCCAGGGAACTACGCAAAAATATTGTGCAGCACACTGGTGAACTGACAGGTGAACAGGTATCCACAGCATCCCAAAGATCTACTACAACAACAGGAAAAGGGAACATGCAATTTTCGCATGTGAAGACTGCCTTGGTGTGAAAATTGAAGCAAAAATTACTTTTGTTGTAGAGTTCTATTGATTTTTTCATTGTAGTTCACATATTTTTTATTTCTTTTTTTTCACTAAGTTTATTGGTACATTTTAGATATACAATACAGTTACATTTATCATTGGGATCTTGTACCTTTACATGATGTATCTTGGTTCTTAATTTTTCCCCACTCCCCTGCCCTCCCTTCATCCCCTCCACCCTTCCCTGTTTACAAAGACTTTGTTTCCATGTTTTTCCTTTTCTCATATTTTTTCTTTCCCCTTCTTTCCTTTCCCCTACCATATTTTTTATTTCTGATTTTATCTTTTAAGTTTTGGAAGCAACTGCACAGCTGATGTGAAAATATTGATGTTTATTCTAAATATACAATACATAGAAATAATTTATTACTTTGTTTTATTGATATTTCATGTTCCTGTTAAGTGAGTACACATTGTATAATACAATAAAAACCTCCTCACAAAACAGCAAGACCAGTGAGATGGCAAGAATGACTTACAAAAAGGCCAGGAAAGCAAAACACATGTGGTGTCAGTATTAAGTGTTATGAGTGTATGGAACATGCTATTGTCACATGTGAAAACTCTTAGGTGTGAAAATTGAAGTAAAGATTTTTTTTTGGTAGAGTGTTATTGGTATTTTCATTGTAGTTCACATAGGAATTTATCTCTGTTGTTCTTTTTTAGACTGTATACCAAATATAACAGTCAATGTTGAAAAAATTTGATGCTTTGCTTATAAAAACTCAAAAAGTATTAAAAATGGCATGCTTAATTTTGTGATTTATTTTCTATTAATCAGTCATTGTTCAATAAAGTAAAACTCAAAATTAAAACTAATTAGTCATCAATAGAAATATTCTAAAGAATAAAAGTGGGTTTGACACACCCATGATTCCATGACTTCATTATAAAACTGTGTTATATTTTTTACCCTATTTCATGAGTATCTTGGTTCTTATTTTTTTCCCCTACCCCTGCTGTCCCTTCACCCCCTCCACCCATCCCTATTTGCAAAGACTTTGTTGCCATTTTTCTCCTTTTCCCATATTTTTTCTTTTCCTTTCTTTCCTTTCCCCTACCCCTCCCACTTCCCCTGCTCCTTTAGACTTTTACTTCCTATTACATAGTATCAATTATACATTTTTTAAATTACAACATCAAGATCTAGGAGACATTACCACAGATTTTACAGAATTTAAAAGGATATAGAAGGCATATTACAAAAATCTGTTTTGAAATAAATTTCACAAGTTCTAAGAAGTACCTTGGAAGACAAATTAATGAAACTGACTCTGGAGGAAATATAAAATTTGAATAGCACCTATTAATGAAAGTATATTCCTAGCTTGAAAACCTACCTATATGACAATAGCAGGCTCATATACATTTTAACTGATAAATTATACCAAACATTTAAAGCAGAAAAAAGAAGGAACTCTTCTCCCCTCATTTTAGGAAATCAACATTTTGCTAATCCTAAAACTGGATAAAGATAATAGAAGAAAAAAGTATGAACAAAGATAGAAATTTGTTTAACAAAACAAATTAACAGAAGTCAGATCTGGCAGTATGTGTTGGTTCAGCATTGGAAGATCCACCCCCAAAAGTCATCATTTTAACAGAGGAAAGGAAAAAGCCATATGACCTGACATTAGTTGGAGAAAAAGTATTGGACTAAATTCTACAGCTGATCATGGTAAAAGCTATCAGGAGACTAGAAGTAGAACAGAACCTTCTCAACAGATTAAAGACATGTACTCCATACTTCCAGCGAGAATGCCTTGTATGAATGGAGAAGATACAATGCTTTCTCCCAAGGTGGGGAATATGGGCAGATATGCCTACTCTTCATCTGTCCATTAAACTTTGAAACATAGGTTCAAACCAAAATAGTCTGGCAATAAAATGATACAATTAGGATAAGATTGGCAAAGTAGAAGCAAAATCTTTATATGTAGATGAAACCATCATCTACAGAGAAAATACTAAGAAATCTCTAGGAGCCCCTAGAGCTTGTTCAATTTCAATTTAGTAGGATTAGAAAACACAAAGTATATATAAAAATTCAGGTCTACATATACTTTCTATAAATGAAGAATTGGATATTGAAATTTAAAAGTTATGTGGGAGTACAAAGGACCTAGAAAATTAAAAAAAAAAAAACAGTGTTGGAAGACATTTAGTACCTAATTTTAAGACTTCCTTTAAAGCTATAGTAATCAAGGCAGTGTTGGTATAAGGAAAGACATATAGATCATTGGAATAAAACAGAGAACCTAGAAATAGAACCACACATACATGGTCCACTGAGTTTTGAAAGATTATTAAATAGTAACATTTTATAGAATATAAAATCAATTCAAGAGCAGAGGAAAAGATAGTGTTTTCAGAAAATGGCACTACCTAGTATCTATATATAAAAAATTAACCTCAACCCTTTATTTCCATACATAAAAATATCGTGAAAGGATCTATGAACCTAAATATGAAAGCCTAAAACTATAAAAATTTAAGCAGAATCTATAAGGGAAAATGTTTATGAATTTAGGATAGGCAAGAACTTCCTAGGAGACAAAAAACATGTATAAAAGGAAAAAAATTGATAAATGAGATTCCATCAAAATTTAGAACTTTAAGTGACATCATTAAAATGAAAAGTAGTCCTTAAACAGACCATATTTACAATGCATATAACCTATGACCAGAATATATAAAGAACTCTTGCAGCTCATTAATAGACAACCCAATTTAAAAGTAGACACAAGAAGATGATAAATAGCCAGTATAACACAAGGAAAGGTGTGCAACACTAGAATCAGAAAAATACTAATCAGTACAATAACAAGATTGAATTATACACTCCTTAGGGAGATGAAGTTAAAAGTTTTAAAAGCCTTGTCCTGACTTTTTCTTTTTGTTGGATTTTCCCCCTTTGCATTTAATTTGTCACACCCAATGAATTCATGCTGCTGGGCTACCTGGGGTTGTGATCCTCATTGTCTTTTCCTAGGATATTGTCTAAAATTTTTTGAAGTGTTAGATTGGTATTCATGAAGTTTCTAAGGTTCTCTTTATCAAGAAAGTATCTTATTTCTCCATCAATTTTGAAAGATAGTTTTGCAGGGTACATCCATCTGGGTTGGAGGCTGTTTCCCTTTAGGGCTTGAAATACATCACTCCAAGCTCTTCTTGCCTTGAGGGTTTGCGTTGAGAAGTCTGCTGTGATTCTGATGGGCTTTCCTTTGTATGTGATTTGTTTCTTTTCTCTAACTGCTTGTAGAATTTTGTTCTTCTTTTGGGTTTCTGGAATCCTATTATATGCCTATGTGTAGTTTTTTTTAATCAAGGCTATTTGGAGTTCTATATGCCTCACTTACCTGTATTTCAAGTTCTTTTCCCCCTGCTAGGGAATTTTTCTGCCATCACTACTCTGAACAGTTTTTTTATGTCATCTGCACTCTCTCCTGTTTCTTCATTGACTCCAATCAGTCTTACGTTATTCTTCTTTGCATTGTCTAGCGGCTGCTGGATTGATTTCTCATGTTCCTTTACAATTTTAAAGCAATTTTTCTTTTCCTGGTCACTAATTGCATTCTTATCTTCTATATCTGAAATTCTGTCCTCACATTGGTTCATTCTGCTGCATAGGATTTCAGTGGAATTTTTAATCTCCTGGAAATCTGTTTGCATCTGTTTTATGGATTCCATTTGTTTCCTATGTTGGGATTCCATCATGATCCTCAGCTCCTCTATTTTTTATCTGTATCCTCTCTAGACTTATTAATCATGTCTTGCACTATGGGCACAATCTTTGCTGTTATCCAAGAAATTATTTCTGATTTCATTTTTTCCAGATCCTCTTTTGTTGCCAGTTCAGGGAGTCCAGGTGTTTCAGTATCAGATTGTTCCATCTCTTTTTCCTTTGGGGTTGCTGTAGGTGATCTGGAAGTCTGTTTTTGAGGCTTGTTTACATGTCTTCTCATTTCCATGGAAGGCAGGGAAGGGCGGTAGGATTGGCTCACCTCCTCTGCCCTAGGAGCAGTGGAATGGTGGTGGGAGAGCTTCCTCCTGGGAGCTGGGATTGGCTCAAAAATGTGTTATGTTTTTAATTGAGTCTTATTTGGAGGGTTTAATTTTTTATTTATGAATGCATTTTCTAGATATTATTCCTCTGTGTGAGGTGAAGCTGTCAAATTTCTTTTCCATTTTGTAGATTGTATCTTCACTTTGTTGGTTGTTTTTTTGCCCTGAAAAATTTTAAATTTAATATAATCTCATTTCTTGTTACTGTTACCTCTTGTGCCATTTGAGTCCTGTTCACAAAGTCCTTGCCTACACTTATGACTTCAAGATATTTAAAAACTTTATCTCCTAACAGGTTTAATGTTACTGTTTTAATACATGGATATTTGAGACATTTACATTTTAGTTTAGTACATGGTGAGTGATATGGGTCTAGCTTTACTCCTAAGCATATGTATAGCCAATTTTCCCATTATCATTTGTGAAAGAGGCTATCTTTGCTCAAGTGTAAGTTTTTGTCCCTTTTGTTAAAGATCTGGTAGATGAATGTGGCTGGAGTTATTTCTGTGTAATCTCTTCTGTTCCAGAAATTCACGTCTGTTTTTGTGCCAGTACTATGGTGTTTTCATCACTGTAGCTTTGTAATATAACTTTAAATCTGGGATTATGATGTTAGCTGTTTTGCTTTTATTACCCAGAATGGATTTTACTATCCTGAGTCTCTTCTGGTTGTATATGAATTTTAGATTTTTCCTAGTTCTGTGAAGAATGCTGTTGATGTTTTGCCTGGGATTGCATTAGATTTTTATATCACTTTTGGAAGTATGGCAGTTTTCATAGTATTTGTTCTGCCTGTCCAGGAACAGGAGCAATCTTTCCTTTTTTGACATACTCTTTGATTTTATTTTTTAGAGTACTATAGTTTTCATTGTAAAGGTATTTCACTTCCTTCATTATATTATTTCATAAGTATTTAATTTTTCTCTATGCTATTAAAATTTTGTCCATTTCTTCAAGAATCTCTAATTTATTGGAATGTTATTTTTCATAGTTGAATGATCTCCTTGGTTTCTTCAGTGTCTGCAGTGATTTTGCATTTTTCTCTTCTAATTTCATTGTCTTTTGTAATCTTCTTTCGGTGAGTTAGGCTAAGTGTTTATCTACTATGTTTACTTTTTCAAAGAACCAGCTCTTGAATTTATTGTGCTTTTGTCTTGATTTTGTTAATTTCCTCTCTGTTCTTTATGATTTCAGCTCTTATTCTAGTTTGGGGTTTTAACTGTTCTTGTTGTTTGAGTATCTTGAGATGAATTTTTCAGTTAACAATTTGAGCTTGCTCAGCTTTTCTAACATAAGCATTGACTACAACAATCTTTCCTAAGAATGCTTTCTTTGAGTCTCATAGGTTCTGGTATGTTGTATTTAGATTGTCATTTTATTTTAGGAATTATTTAATTTATTCCTTGATTACTTCTGTGATCCTTTTAGTTTTCAGGAGTGTGTTACTTAATTATTCAGGTTTTTATAAAATTTTTGTGGGTATTTTTGTGATTGCTGACTAGTTTTAGTGTTTAATGATCTAAAAGTATACATAAGGTGATTTCAGTTATTTTGTATTTATTTAAGCAGGCTTTAGGTCTAGTATGTGATCTATTTTGGAGAAAGTTTTCTGTGCTTCTGAGAAGGATACATATTCTTTTAGGGTAGAACACTCTAGATATTTATTGAGTCCATTTGTTTGAATGTATGGTTGAGCTTTGATCATTCTTTTTTGATTTTTTTGTTTAGTTCATCTGTCTCTTTGTGAAAGTGGAGTATTGAAGTTACCCACAATGATTGTATCAGTGTTTATTTGATGTTTTATATCCAGCAGTATTTGTTTTATGGAGTTAAGTGTTTCATATTAGATGCACATATATTTACAACTGCTACCTCTTCCTGTTGGCTTGTTCCCTTAACTAATGTGTAGTGATCTTCTTTGCCACTCCTGATCAGTTTTAACTTGATGTTTACTTTGTCTGAAAATAAAATTGCTACATGTGTTGCTTTCAGGATCTTGGTGTATGGAATATTGTTTTCTATCTTTTTACTTTTAGTCTGTAAATTTTGGGGGGATTAGATGAGTTTTTTGATTGAAACAGATTGTTGGAATCTCTTTTTTGATCCAGTCTGTCAATCTGTGTCTTTTAATACCAGAGTTGAAGTCATTTTTATTTAGAATTATTACTGAAAGATATTGGTTTATTCTTGTCATTGGATTCTTTTTCTCCTGTTGAAATTTAGTTTTCATTTTTTATTTAATTACTTGCCTTACTTGATGTATTCATTTGATGTGGTTGTTTGTGTGTGTGTGTGTGTGTGTGTGTGTGTGTATGTGCATGTGTGTGTGTGATGTGTGTGTGTGGTGTGTGTGTGTGTTTATGTGCTTTTTTTAGCTTCCACTTTTTTCTGTCTATGCTACCTTTGGGTATTTCTCTTTGAAGTGCTCCTTTGGTACTCATGTTTCTCTTAAGTTGTTCTTATTGTGGAATGTGCTTATTTCTTCATTAAGTATGAAAGATAGTTTTGAAGGATATATTAGTCTGGGTTTGAATTTGCTTAAAACACTTTACTTCTACCTCTCCGAGGCTTTAACATTTGTGCTGAGAAATCTGTGACCCTAATGAGTTGAAATTTACATGTTTTTTGTTTGGTTTGGTTTTGGGGGTTTTTTTGTTTTGTTTTTTTTGCTTTTCTGTGACACCTTTTCTGATTCCTGCTAACTCAGATTTTTTGGGTCTTTGTGGAAATGACAGGAAAGCATCTATTCTGCACTGACTGTTCAGTCTCACTGTCTTCCTTGTGTCCCCATGGATATGATCTCTGGGTCCCTGATGGTGGGATTGATACTGCCCTGAAGTTTACAGAATGTTTGGCCTCTCTCTCTCTCTGTCAAGTTTGTGTGGGCTTCCCTTGCTGGCAGTGAGTAGTGGATAAGATACAATGTACTGGGACACAGCATTCTTTGATGATTGAGATGATAATGAGTGGAAGGGACTGACCATTTCTCCCTCTTTTTTATTATTGTTCATGGCTTCCTTGGGGCACTAATTACAGCTTACACCCAGCTTGGTTTCTTCTTCTAGATGAGAGATTAGATATACAAGGTTTCTATGACAGGATTTTGGTCTTGGAGTACTGGCTTCTCCTCTCAGGCTGTTAGAACTGTTCCCCAAATGGTATGCTTCTGGCAGGGTATGAGGCAATAAGGACCAGAAATGGCACCACTCCTCTTTTTCAAAAACACAGATATTTGGCTTGATCTAAGTGCATTGTCTTTCAGTTTGATGTTCTATTTCTGAATATAATTCCCTCCTTTATTCCAGAGTACCAATTTTTTAGTGACTTTTCTCTGGATATCTCTAAGGCATCATCACCTCTTCTAATCAGATGTAGCTGTCTTTTAACTCTAAATTTTCCATAGAAGTAATCATAATTTGGTCAATAATTATTTTTAAATGGGGAAAACAATAACATAATTGATATCCATTTTAAAATATTTTAGAACTTTTTGAATAAATATTTCTAGGCAATAATATTTTTCTCTTTTTGCAATAGATACAGAATTTTATTCTGAAGTCAATACTGTATTAGTTCATATTTAATTGGGTAAAAAATACTGGAGGCTGGGTACTTTATAAATTAATGAAACTTATTTAGCTCACAGCTCTGGAGATTCAAGAGCTGGTGTTATCATCTGTCTAGCCCTGGTGAACATTTTCTGCATACAACACATGGCAGGTGACATAATGTAAGATAGATCACAAGACAAAAGAAAAAGGCTGAGAGATTCAGGAGTGAGGCTCATTCATCTTATAACAAGCAAGTCTTTTAGGAACTAACTAAGAGCCAGTGAGAACTACATTGTTCCTTTGTGAGGGCAGTGTCCTCAGAGACCAAACCACATTCCACCAAGATCAGCCTCTTAAAACTTCCACTACCTCAACACTAACACAACTAGGAAACAGGATTCCATCCTGTGAAACTTTGAGAGATATACTGAAACCATATCCAAACAATGCCAAATGCATTTATCAATGTGTTACAGTAAAATATTAACAGAAATTGCACAACTAATTATATTAATCACAACACTCATTTTTAGTCATTCATCGTGTTCAAATATCTTTGAAATTAGAACATTTTAAAGTCATGTATTTTCCCCTTTGTTTCCAAAAATGTAGAAAGGTTGATTATTGTTTTTACAGCACAACTTCTAGAGATGGAATGACATATATATATACATACATATATGTATATATTTCAATTGTTGTGCAGTAGTTCTTGGTACACTGGTACAAATTCAAAGATGTTTCCGGGATCAACCAGAAAGAATCTCATGATTAATTGGTCACACACACAACTACAGAAGAGAAGTGATATCATATGTATCAAACATTTACCATATCTTTTCCAGAGACTGCTTTGAATTTTTGAAGTGAAATGATCAGAATTTGAGCAATTATTGCTAGGGGATAGTGATAATTTCTGATGGAATTGTGTAGTCTACTCTGCACATAATTAAAAGGTATGGAAGACAGATCAATGAGTTATGAAAAAGATAATACAAATTGCTATCTGGGTTTCAGAATTTTTATGGAAAAATGTGACTGGATCAAGGTTGAAATAAAGAGAAAATCAAATATATATGAGACAACTCTTCATTCTTATTAAAACTAGCTGCTTGGATGTACTTTCTGCATAAATGTTGTTATTCTTTTTGTTATTTTGTTATTTTGTTATTTTGTTATTCTTTTTGTTATTCTTTTTGTTTAGCCTTAAATAAAGTTGTTATATTATTTCTTCTACTGTGCTTCCAAATTCTATTAGGAGGCCTTTGGGTCTAACTCTTCTGTGGCAGCAAAAGCAAGCAATTTATAGCTTTGATACCATCATCTACTGCAGATATTGAGAGCCTTGTGGTTTTTCTGATCCTTTACCATGGTTTTAGGTAGTTATAGCTCAATATGGCATTTTTTTAATGAAACCATAAATTATTTTTTCCTGTATCCTCCATTCCTTAGTCTGCCTTTTTCCAGATTGGGATCCAAAATAAAAAAGGAATTATTATATTGATTATTTTTCTTCCTAAGCCTCTCACTTTCTTATCACTTTAATCCTCCAATTTGATTATTGTTGCCCAAGTAATAATATCAGTAATATGGTTTATCTTCTACCTATCCCTCTCTAAATAACCTAGTCTCTGAATTTCTTTCTTATACTGTCATTTCTAATCAATACTTCATCTACATATAAACCCTTCTTTTAGCTAAATATTGCTTTTCTTATCTTTTATTAGCTGCCAAATTATGCCTTAAAGAAAGATAAATATTTCATTTTATTTATTTAAAGAAAAATTTTAAATACATTAACCAGTTAATGGTTTATGATGATATAATTTCCTTTTGAATCTAAATATTTCTAGCATCAAGAAATTAAATATCCTTGTCAGTGACAACTGTCTTCCATAATAGCTCTCTTCTAATCCTTCTTTAGCCACACATAGCCTAGTAGTCTAGGTTGAAATGAATGCAACTGCTATGAAATATACCAAATGCCTGAAGTCCTATTTCCTTCTTTGGATTGCAAAAATATTACATATAATTTTAGCACATGGAATTAGTAAGACAAATAATATATAAATACTATATTAATTTTAATTTATCACTAATGCAGATACCATTCACTTAAACAAATTATAGAATTAGGGACTTCTCAGAAGATGGTGGATCTATAAGCAGCAAAAAATCAGCCTCTCCAAGATTTGGAATCCAGACACTGGAAAATAACAACTTGGGGAAGTAAAGAAGCAAGGAGGTGGATCCCTGGGACCTAGGAAGGATCTTACAGGAAAATTGGAACCTATAGAGAATTGAAGACAGATCACAAGGCAGAAAAAGGAAGAGGCAATCTGTATTTTCTTTTTGGCTCCTAGCTCTTGGCTAGTAAGAAAGGAAAATTGAAGGGCCAGAGATATAGCTCAGCAGCACAGCATCTGCCTGGCAAATGCGAGATCCTGAGTTTGATCCCCAGTACCAAGAAAGAAGGAAAGAGAGAAAGAAAGAAAGAAAGAAAGAAAGAAAGAAAGAAAGAAAGAAAGAAAGAAAGAAAGAAAGAAAGATTGTATCTACAAAGACACAGTGAAAGCAAGTAAATCCAGAGGCCTTCAGGGAGAAATGCAGTAGCGGATGTTGTGTGCTATAATATCAGCAAGTGACTCCAGTTCAGGCATCTGCCATATTCCTGGAGAGAGTGCTCATTGTGACTGGGTGATGGATAATCAAGGGAGACGTCCATGGTCAGGAAACTGTGGTCAGGCCATGAAGTGGCATTCAGAGTTATATAAGCTAAATGATTCAGGCACCACCCCCATGACCAGAGGCCAGGTTTAGCCTGAATTTCCATGGATTTGAAAGTCCCAGTACTGGCACCCCACCTTAATCCTACTGCTGGGTTTCTGGTGATTATCCAGTATGGATCTGGGGGCTCTGACTGCCTCCTTTTTCTGCCAGCAAGAGCAAAGTCACACCTTGAATTGGACACTACCACAAAATTGTAGATCCAAGGAGTTAACTACAAGACTGAAATCACAAAGAAATTCCTGTGTTTCTTTGCTTTTTTTTTTTTAATTTTTATTGTTTTGAGATTTTTTGATTGTTTTGTTTTTTCATGTGAACATTATTTTTAGATTTTTGTTTTGTTCTTGATTTTGTTTTTTCTTCTTCCCTCTTGTCCTCTTCACCAGTTTTGTTTTCTCATATTTTTTTCTTTCCCTTCTTTCCTTTCCCTTATTCTCCCTTCCTACTTCCCTTTCCCCTTTGGGTGTTTTCTTCCTATTTCACATTATCTATTATACATTTTGGTCCTCATTTACACTTTCAGTTTCTCACACCAGTAAAGCTATTTGGTATCCTTCAGCCTTGCTTCTAATCTCTTTTTCTTCTGTTCTCCATTTTTTCCTCTTCTCATTTTTAAATTTTCTCCCATTAATTATGTCTCTTTAGTTTTTACTCTCTATATAATTTCTTTCTTTTTTCTCTCTCTTTTTTGATCTTCTATTTCTTGTCATGTTTTTGGCCTACCTTTACCCAATTCTATAGACATCTTTCTTCCTCCTAGTAAGATACATCGTACCACTTCTCTTTCCTTCTCTATCACAGAAATTAAAGGTTCAATGCTTTCTTTTTGCATACCCCCTTCACAAACTCTAAATCTTTAATAGTATTACCATAAAGATTTGTTAACCTTTTGATAGTTAACTCTGTAAAATTACTGTTGAATTATTTTCTACCAGTAGCTATTGCATTTAGTACATATTAGCTGTAAATCAATACCTAGGTTGCCCTAATATTTACATCATAACGGGCAGTCTCTTTTCTAGGAATAAGGGTGGTACAAAACTGTTTCTTATAGTATGTTAGTATGCCATTTCTCTCTTCCAATACTACTGTAGCTGTTTCACTTGATATTAATAGGGTCACACAACTGTTGCTATTTTTCTCAGATTGGTTTTGTGACATTAATAATGCTAGAATACATACCCAGAGAATTTAGTTGTTGGGCTAACTACACTGTATGCTCCTTTCCCCAAATAACCCAGGTGCTAGCATCTTGGGGCCATGGCAAAGGATTTAATTAGCCACACCCAAAATATATCACTGAAAAGCAACTAAAGAGATCTCTATACTACCAACAAACTCTTTAGACTATAGTCACTCACAAACCGTGACACAAAACAAAACAAACAAATGAACAAAAAGCATAGAAACATGGGAAGAAAAAGCAACAAAATCCCTCCCAAAACCCCAACTCTGCTGAAGTTAATCCAGGGGGCACCAAAGGACAGAATAGTGTAAACCACACAGCTGAATTACACAAAAAAGCATAGCATAAGAGTTTAGAAAACAGCCCAAAGAGACACTGAACAGGATTAGGGAAGATATAACTAGACCTATAATGAAAGTAATAACCAAAAAGACGCAGAAGCTCTCAGAAGATGCTAATACAAAACTAGATAAGCTAAACAAAACAATGCAAAACATGAATGATCAGTTTGCCAGAGAAGCAGAGTACATGAAAAGATTTTGATCAGAAATCCAGGAGATTAAATATCACATTCAAAGTATGGGCAGCAGGACAGGCTAGTATGAGGACAGAATTTCAGAAATATAAGACAATGATACCTTTAAAGACCAATTACTCAAAGACACATTCAAAACAACAAGACAAAATGAAAAATTGGTGCAATAACTGCTAGATGATGCAAAGAAGACTAATCTAATTATAATTTGAATTAGTGAAAAATTAGAAGACAACAAAAATAGGATTATAAACTTCTTCACTGAAGTAATGGCAGAAAACTTCCCAAATACAGGGAAAGAAACAAACATACAGACAACTGAGACATACAGAACACCAAATAGTCAAGACCAAAAGAGAACCTTTCCATGCCACATTACACTCAAAATTCCAGAAGTCCATCACAGGGAAAAAAATCTTAAAGGCTGTTAGAGAAAGGCAGCAAATCACACACAAAGATAAACCCATTAGGATCACAGCAGACTTTTCTACACAAAACTTAAGGGCCAGGAAGTCTTGTAGTGAAGTGTTTCTAACCCTAAAAGACAAGAACTTCCATCCCTGACATGTACCCTGTAAAACATTCCTTTAAAACTGGTGGCGAAATCATGAATGACATGGTAACTATCCGGACCCAGAAGTTCATGACCAAGCGACTACTTCAAAGGAAACAAATGGTCATTGATGTCCTTCATCCTGGGAAAGCAACAGTACCCAAGACAGAAATTTGGGAAAAACTCGCCAAAATGTACAAGACTACACCGGACGTCATTTTTGTATTTGGATTCAGAACCCATTACAGGGGTGGCAAGACAACTGGCTTCGGCATGATTTATGATTCTTTGGATTATGTGAAGAAAAATGAACCCAAACATAGACTCACAAGACACGGCCTGTATGAGAAGAAAAAGACATCAAGAAAGCAGAAGAAGGAACGCAAGAACAGAATGAAGAAAGTCAGGGGCACTGCAAAAGCCAATGTTGGTGCTGGCAAAAAGCCAAAGGAGTAAAAATTTTTGCAGTGCCTATCTGCAGTGACTGCGGGTTTTTCACGAGAGGATTAATAAACTGTAAAAACTTTAAAAAAATTGATGGCTAATTGAGTTATTTCCACAACAAGGGGCACCTCAAAATATTCATGACCACCAAACCAACATGAGCAGAAATTCTCATGGATATCCTAGAAAGAAACAATAAAGCCCACAATGTCACTAAGTCAAAAAGAATAAATGCACTTGGAACAATGAGCACCTAAGCAGAAGAGGAAAATGAGCAAATTGACAACAGAAAAAATAATGCCATGTCAGGAATTAGTCAATTCCTCTCAGTACTAACTCTCAATGTGAATGGTCTCAATTCCCCAATCAAAAGACACAGATTAGCAAAATGGGTCAGGAAAGAAAATCCAACCATATGCAGCATACAAGAAACATATTTAATTCAAAAAGATACTCAAAGACTAAAACTCAAAGGATGGAAAACAATATTCTATGCATCAGAAATCCATAGAAAAATAGGAGTTGTTATCTTAATTTCAGACAAATGTTGGTGGTCTCTCTAGAGGGAGACCTGGAACCCTGGAAAGCACCAACTTTTAAAGAAAGAAAAGGAGACAGCCTGCTGGACGAACAGCAGTTTAATTCCTCTGGCACTATCCGACAATCACAAAGGGAAGAAGCAAGGCTTTTATACATGTAGGAAAGCAGCTTAGTTATTCTGGCTATTGTCTTTCTGATTTTTACATCTGATGATAACCAGTGACTTTAAGTGACTCATAAAAGCTACAGGCGAATTCACAAGTCCCCTGTTTCTGTTCACCAATCCCGTACATCAAAGAGCACACTGCAGCCCTCTTCTTATCAGATAGTATCAAGAGAGCGGGACGACTTTAGCCAAAATCAAGCCCACTGGCCCACCACAAACATCACAGATGTGCATAGTGAGTCGTATCTCTCTTACCACCCATAGAGTCATTGGGTCGCAGTCCTCTGATCCCAGAAAATGGTAAATAAGAAAACTAGGAAAACCTGTTTTTCTCCCATGAGACTTTTACAAGGTCTCTTAAAGTTTTCTGGCATTCTTTTAACAAACAGACTTGTGGAATTTCCCAGAAACGACTTAATTCTCTTAGTTAACAAAATTCTTGTGATCTATTCTTACAACTAGATAGCTGAATTCTAACATTTCCCACAGACAAAGATGATCTCAAGCTAAGACTGATCAGAAAAGACAAAGTCAGATCATATTAGTTAAGGGAATAACAACAGGAAGATTTAACAATTATAAACATATATGTAACAAATATCAACATGCATAACTTCATAAAGCAAACACTAGTCAACATGATAAATCAGATAAACACAAATACAGTTGTAATGGGGTACCTCAGTGCCCCATTGTCACAAATGAACAGATCCAGGAGACAGAAAAATCAACAAAGCAATATCAGAGTTGAGCCAAACCTTTGAACAAATGAACTTAATAGATACCCACAGAGTGTTCTACCCAAAAACAACAAAATACATATTCCTCTCAGTGCCACATGGAACTTTCTCCAAAATGGACCACATACTAGCCAAGCATGTTTAAGTTAACGCAAAAGAATCAAAGTTATCATATACTTATGATATCATAGTGCAATAAAACTGGAAATCAATCTTGATGAGATAATATATCACTTAATTTCACTGTGCCATATTGAACCAATTGAAAAATCACACATAGAAGATCAATTTTTCTGTTGATTCATGACCAAAAAGAGATGTTAATATTCCCTGTCTCTGCACTTATCCCAATTTCTGAGATTATAAGAATGTATTCTAGAAAATAGTTTACTCAGAATACCCCACTCACCCACCTACCCAAGAGGAGCAAGTCTCCAAATCTATGCATATTTAAATAGGTAAGATTTTCCCAGTGGAAAAATATGAACCAATGAATGTCACTGTTTCAACTTGAACAGATATGAGTAAGACATCATGACTGTTACTCTGACGGAAGTCCCTCCACAAGGAAATACAAAGCTTTATATGCACACATGTTGTGGGATACATTTCATTCTTCTAATTTTAGTTGTCATTCTTATGAAGATAATTTCTCACTCTGTATCTCCAAGTCATATGTTTGTCTAAGCTTCACAGTGTTAAAATTACCCACCTTCTCCTCCTCACCTTGCCCATATTCCCCTTTGCTACAGTTCATGACATAATTACTGTTTTGTAATTATCTTTTATACCTTCTTTTAGTCATCACTCTCTTTTTCCCCTAATTGTTATTTAAAAATGTCTTTCATGTTCATCCTTTCTTTCCAATTTATGCTTCTACCACATCATTCTTCACCTTATTCATCATGATTTCATTGAACAACTATTGATTAAGTACATACCAGATGTTGGGAAATTTTTTAGGCAGTCTAAATGTAAATGAAATAAGAAATATTCATTCATTCCACATGGAGCTTAGAAGAGTGAACAATTCATTACTGAATAGCTTCCCAAAAAATCATATAATCTCAAGAGAGACAACTATAATGTCTCAAAGGCAGTTGGTACTATGTGAACCTATAATTGGAGGTGTAGGGAGGTGGGAGTTGAGGTGTTGGGATTGATACCCAAGATGAAATGTAGGTTATAGGTAGACATGAAGTAGATGAGGAGGGCAGGGAGGAGCCTTTCAGGCAGCCTGACACAGGTGCAAATGATTTGTGACCAGAGGTAACGAAGTGAGTAGAGTTTACAAGAAACTAAGTGCAGAGTTATGGAGAATACAGTACAGAGTCAGGGAGCTGGAAATGTAGATAGGGGCTGTGTAGGGTCTTGTATGCCATGTTAAGGAATATTTATTTATTTTGAGATCTAAGAATGCTATTGAGATATTTATAAACAGTGGGAAACACTGAGCTTTGAAAATAACACCTTACATTTTGGGATCACTTCCTTTGTCTTCCTATTGACTGTATCTGTATCACCTACTCCTCCATCTTGTAAATTATACAAACTAGTGTTCAAATAATCCTGCAATGTGCTGCTTGAGATTTGTATGTTTCCTGATCTAATAATTTAGATGATTTCTCATTATTTCTAGGATAAAACTCCATGTTTTAAAACTACATCTAGTCACGTGGTCCCGAGGTCACCAGTCACGCTGAAAACACCAAATCAGCCCGCTGCAGACAGGCAGGTCTGCAGACGTGGTACTGAGATCACCAGTCCCAATGAAAACACCGAATCAGCCCACGCCCCAGCAGCAATCCACTGGACCCCCCCCACCCCCCTCCCCGCTCCTTTGGCTTCTTCTCTGTACAGCCACCTGGTTCCACACTACAAAGACGCAGAGGACACTGGACCCCCAGACCACTGTATTGGAGCTAATCAAGTACTCAGCATTTAAAGAATTCCTGCCCAGAGGTAGGGGCTTCTGAGCTGTCGTCCCACTGCTCCTGGTCCACAGGAAGGGGCTGCCTGCCACCATCCCGCCTGCTGCTCCCAGCCCAGAGGAAAGGGCTTTTGGGCTGCTGTCCATCTCGCAGCTACTGGCCCAGAGGTATGGAATTCTGAGCCACCGTCCCACTGCTCCTGGCCCAGGGGAAGGGACTTCTGGACCACCATCCCTACTGCCACTCCAGGCCCTTGGCGCACCTCTCCCAACTCAGAGGAGGTGAGCCTGGCAGACGTCAACAGCACTCCTGCTGACCCCCAGTCAAAATGAGAAAATGCATAAATAAGTCTCAAAACCAGACTTCCAGATCATCTACAGTAACCCCAAAGGGAAAAGAGATGGAAGACTCTGATACTCAACCACCTGGACCCACTGAACTGGCAACAAAAGGGGATCTGGAAAAAATGAAATCAGAAATAATTTGTCAGATAACAGGAGAAATTGTGCTCCTAGTGCAACACATGATTAATAAATCTAGAGAGGAGCTGAGGAACATGATGGAATCCCAACATAGGAAACAAATGAAATCCATAAAACAGATACAAATAGATTTCCAGGAGATGAAACACTCCATTGAAAGTCTACACAGTAGAAGGAGCCAATGTGAGGACAGAAATTCAGATATAGAAGATAAGATTGCAATTAATGACCAGGAAAAGAAACACTGTTTTGAAATTATAAGGGAACATGAGAAATCAATCCAGCAGCTGCTAGATGATGCAAAGAAGAATAACATAAGACTGATTGGAGTCAAAGAAGAAACAGGAGACAGTGCAGATGACATAAAAAAAAGTTCACAGAAGTAATGGCAGAAAACTTTCCAAGCAGGGGGAAAGAGCTTGACATACAGATAAGTGAGGCATATAGGACTCCAAATAGCCTTGATCAAAAAATATCTACACATAGGCATAATATTGTTAAAATTCCAGAAACTCAACAGAAGAACAAAATTCTACCAGCAGTTAGAGAAAAGAAACAAATCACATCCAGAGGAAAGCCCATCAGAATCACAGCAGACTTCTAAATACAAACCAAGGCAAGAAGAGCTTGGAGTGACATATTCCAAGCCCTAAAAGAAAACAGCCTCCAACCCAGATTGATGTACCCTGCAAAACTATCTTTCAAAATGGATGGAGAAATAAGATACTTTCATGACAAAGAGCACCTTAGGAACTTTGTGAATACCAAATCAGCACTCCAAAGAATTTTACACAATATCCTAGGAACAGACATTGAGGATCACAACCACAGGAAGAAAAGCAGAATGAACCCAACTGGCATGACAAGAAATTAAATGGAAAGGGGGAGAAACCAACAGAAAGAAAAAGTAATGGCAATGATAAGTCAATACATTTCAGTTATAACCATCAACATTAATGGTCTCAATTCACCAATCAAAAGGAACAGGCTGGCAGAATGGGTCAAGAAGCAAAATCCAACAATATGCTGCATACAAGAAACACACTTAATTCAGAAGGAAACTTATAGACTGAAAGTTAAAGGGTGGAAAACAATAGTTCACGCAATGGGAACCCGAAAAAGACCAGGAGTAGCTATCCTCTTTCCAGATCAAGTAGATTTCAAACCAACACTAATTAAGAGAGACGAAGAAGGACACTACAACCTTGTAAAGGGAAGAATCCAAGAGGAAGAGAGGACAATCCTAAATATATATGCACCAAACACTAGTGCATGCAACTATATAAAACAAAGAATAACGGATATGAAAAGTCATATATGCACTAATACAATTGTAGTGGGGGACCTCAACACCCCACTGTCACAAATAGATAGATCAACTAGACTAAAAAAAAGTAATGAAATACTAGAACTCAATCAAACTCTTGAATGAATGAACTTAACAGATATTTACAGAGTCTTCCACCCCACAAAATCAGAATACACATTCTTCTCAGCTGCACATGGGTTATTCTCCAAAATAGGTCACATACTCACACACAGAACATATTTAAGTAAGTGCAAAGGAATTGAAGTTATCCCCTGTATATTATCAGACCATAGTGCAATGAAATTAGAGATCCATAGGAAAAGAAACTCAAAACATTTCATAAACATGTGGAAATTGAACAACACACTTCTGAATAACCAATGGGTCATAAAGGAAATTACAGAAGAAATCAGACACTTCCTTCAATTAAATGACAATGACAATAAAACATATCAGAATCTATGAGACACAATGAAAGTCTTACGGGGGAAATTCATAGCAGTGAATATACATATTAGAAAAACAGAACGAGCCCAAATAAACAACCCGATACTGAACCTCAAGCTCCTAGAAAAAGAAGAGCAGGACAAACCCAAAGTTCATACAAGGGAGGAAATTATAAAGATCAGAGGAGAAATCAATACAATGGAGACTAAGAGAATGATACAAAAAAAATCAATGAAGCCAAGAGTTGGTTCTTCGAAAGAATCAACAAAATTGACAAACCCTTAGCCAACCTTATCAGTAAAAGGAAAGAAAAGGCCCAAATCCATGCAATTAGGAATGAAAAGGGTGAAATTACAACAGACCCAGCAGAAATCCAGAGAACCATCAATACCTACTTCCATAACCTATACGCCAATAAGATGGACAACACAGAAGAAATGTACAGATTCCTAGATACATATGAATTACCAAAGTTGAATGAAGAAGACCTAGACATTCTAAACAACCCAATATCAAACAATGATATTGAAAACATAATTAAAAACTTACGAACTAAGAAAAGCCCGGGCCCTGATGGCTTCACTGCTGAATTCTACAAGACATTTAGAGAGGAACTACTGTCACTACTGTTTAAACTCTTCAATGAAATTGAAAGGGAAGCAATACTCCCAAATTCATTCCTGGAAGCAAGCATCACCTTGATCCCCAAAGCAGAGAAAGACCCAACTGAAAAGGAGAACTATAGGCCAATCTCACTAATGAACATAGATGCAAAAATCCTTCATAAGATAATGGCAAACAGAATGCAGAAGATCATGAAGGATTTCATACACCCTGATCAAGTGGGATTCATCCCAGGGATTCAGGGATGGTTCAACATACGCAAATCATTCAATGTAATACACTATATCAATAGAACCAAGGACAAAAACAATATGATCATCTCCATAGATGCAGAAAAAGCATTTGACAAAATCTAATATGCATTTATGATAAAAACCCTACAAAAAATTGGAATGGATGGTCTCTACCTCAAACTGATAAAAGCCATTTATGAAAAATCAACAGTCAATGTCATACTAAATAGTCAAAAACTGAAATCCTTCACACTCAAATCAGGAACAAGACAAGGATGTCCACTATGACCACTCTTGTTCAATATAGTTTTGGAAACTCTAGCCATGGCAATTAGACAAGAGAAAGAAATAAAAGAATAAAGATAGGAAATGAAGAATTCAAATTGTCATTATTTGCAGATGACATGATACTGTATATAGAAGACCCCAAGAACTCCACCTAAAGTCTTCTAGACCTAATAACCAAATTCAGTAAAGTAGCTGGTTACAAGGTCAACACAAAAAAATCAATAGCTTTCCTCTACATGAATGACAGACTCACTGAGAGAGAAACAGGGCAAATAATTCCTTGCACAATAGCATCTAAAAACCTGAAATATCTAGGAATCATCCTAACTAAAGAAATCAAAGACCTCTTCTCTGAAATCTATAGCACTTTGAAAAGAGAGATTGAAGATGATATCAGAAAACAGAAAGACTTCCCTTGCTCCTGGGTAGGAAAAATCACCACAGTGAAAATGTCCATACCTCCGAAACTGCTATATAGATTCAATTCAATCCCAATTGAAAGCCCAGGAGAATACTTCACAGACCTTGAGAAAGCCATCCAAAAATTCATTTGAAACAAGAAGAGACCCAGAATAGCAAAAGCAATTCTAGGTAGCAGAGACATGGCAGGGGGTATCACAGTCCCAAACCTGCAACTATACTACAAAGCTAATGTGATAAAACCAGCATGGCACTGGCAAAGAAACAGACCTGAGGACCAGTGGAACAAATTAGAAGATGCAGAAACAACGCCAGGCACATTCAACCATCTCATCTTTGATAAAGGAGCCAAACACCCTCACTGGAAGAAAGACACCCTCTTTAATAAATGGTGGTGGAAAAATTGGGTTTGAACTTGCCAAAGATTAAAACTATATCTCTCACCATGCACTAAACTAAAATCAAAATGGATTAAAGACCTAAATATTAAAATAGAAATGCTAAACCACTCGGAACAGAGGTTAGGTAGAACTCTTGAAGACATCTGTGTAGGAAAAGATTTTTATGAACAAAACCTCAGGTGCCCATGAACTAGCACAAACAATCAACAAATGGAATCTCTTCTTATTAAAAGGCTTCTGCACAGCAAGAGAAGCCACCAGCAGTGTGAAGAGACAACTCACAATGTGGGAAAATATCTTCACCTGCTCTTCCTCTGACAAAGGTCTACTATCTCTAATCTATGAAGAACTTAAAAAGATCAGACCTCACAAATTTAAAGACCCAGTTCTGAAAATGGGCATCTGAAATGAACAGACATTTCTCAGACAAAGAAGTAGAAATAGCAAATAAATACATGGAAAAATGTTCAAGATCACTGGTCATTGGAGAGATGCAAATGAAAACAATGCTCAGATTCCACCTCACACCAGAAAGAATGGCCGCTATCATGAAATCAACCTATAACAAATGCTGGCAGGGCTGTGTGGAAAGAGGAACCCTGCTCCTCTGCTGCTGGGAGTGTAGACTGGTGCAAGCACTGTGGAAATCAGTATGGAGATACCTCAAAGAACTAGGACTGGAAGTCCCATTTGATCCCGCTATTCCACTGCTGGGGATCTTCCCCAAAGAATTAAAAGAATCATATCACAGTGATATATGTGTACCCATGTTCATAGCAGCACAGTTTGTGATAACTAAAACTTGGAAACTGCCTAACTGCCCATCAACTGGAGACTGGATAAAGAAAATGTGTTTTTTTTAATAAAATGGAGTACTACTCAGCCATAAAAAATGAGAAATTAGAGACATTTATAACTAAGTGGATGCACATTGAGGCAATACTCTTAAGTGAAATAAATAGGACACACATGTATAAATACCAAATAGTTTCTCTGGTGTGAGAAACTGAAAGTGTAAATAAGGACTAAAATGTATAATAGGTAATGTGAAATAGGAAGAAAAGGGGCAAAGGTGAAGGAAGTGGGAGGGCTAGGGGAAAGGATAGAAGGGAATGGGATTAATATGAGAAAATGGAAAAATAGGAACAAAATCTTTGTAAACAGGGAGGACTGGAGGGGTTGAAGGAAGGGCTGGGCAAGGGTGAAAAATAAGAACCAAGAGAGAATATGTAAAGGTGCAAATTGCCAACGATGAATGTCATTATATTGTATACCTAAAATGTACCAATGATTAGAATGAATAATCAATAATGCAAAATAGGGAGAAAATGTCCAAAGGGGTAGGGGTAGTGGGCGGGGCAGGAGAATGGAAAGAAGGGAAAGGAAAAATGATGAGAAATGGAAAAGTTGGAAATAAAGTCTTTTTAAATAGGGAAGGGTGGAGAGTGTGAAGGGAGGGATAAGAATGGGGAAAAAATAAGAACCAAGATGCATCATGTAAAGGCACAAGTTCCCAATGAGAAATGTAATTGTGTTGTATATCTAAAATGTACCAATAAAAGAATTTATGAAAAAAAAACTACATCTAGTCAATTTATACACTGATTATGCCCTTCTCCCGCAATATCATTGTTTTATTTTTCCATTATGTGTTAGGTTTGCTGAAAATTTGGGGAAAAACTTTCAATTCTAATCATAAGAAAACAAATTATAGGATTAATATTTCTTCTTATTGGGTCCTAAGTCATTTGTGATCAATGCATATTTTACTTTCTTCATTCAAATATTATCCTACTTTCTCAAGATACTCCACTTTATTTAAGATACATTTAATATCAGTTATTCTTGGGTACATACTTCTGTTCTTTCCTTGTTATTTAAAACTCTTCCCCAACCAAATTAGTCCTCTTAAATCTTGTTTTCTACAAGGCAGTGACTTCCCAAAAAAGCTGAAGGAAATTTTGCATATGTATGCATGTGTTCCAGGCCTTTGGTGAAAGTCTAAATCCAACACTCAAACATTTCTCAATAGGTAAAATAAATATTCAGACAAGTGAAGAAAATTGAGATTTTGTCTTTAAGTACTTGAAAATTTGTCTTAGTTCTACATTTGTCTGTTAGTTTTTAAATAAAAAAAGAGTTAAAAGTAGGTGTCATGTACCAGATTTTGAAGACAATATGAAAGATGACATAAGGTTAATAATAGCTATTATAGTGGAAGTGTTTGCAAACTATTTGCTTTTGTAAATGATTTAAAATTAGCTGAAGTTTATCTCCCTCTTTTCTTAACTGCATCAAGATATATGGGAAAGAATCACAACTACAATCTAAGCATTTCTGTGCTTCCTATGTACAATAGAGAGTCATATAATTGTCATCTCTGTATGGAATTGTTATAGTTAAAATCGTGAATGTCCTCCAAAGTTTCATGAGATAAAAGTTTTGTTGGCAGCCCATCCCACTATAGGGAGATGGTAGGATCTTTTGAAAATGGGGCCTGGAAAGGCAAAGTTGGAACTTGAGCTACTAGATGTTCTCTCTCTCTATCTATCTGTCTGCATGTATGTGTCTAAATTATCTATCTAGCTAGCTAGCTAGCTAGCTATCCCTCTATCTATCATCTGTCTCTAACTTTTCTGATCCTCCACCATATGCTTCGGGCCTGATGTACTATTCTGCCACTGGCCCAAAGCAAAAGAGCCAAGCAACCATCATATTCTGAAACCATAAGGCAAAATAAACACTTTCTCCTTATAAGTTGAACATCTCACATATTTTATTATGGTGATAGAAATCTCAGTAAGACAGGCATGGTGCAATAAATTGATATCAATAATAGAAGTGTACAAGCTTTGACCTAAGAGTCAGGAATCCCAGGTTCAAATACTATCTCAGCACTCACCAATGGTATACCATTTCCTTTCTCAGGGATTCAATCACTTCATATATTATAAAGAGTTATGCAACATTCTTTTTAGGATTTTCTTTTTTTAATTGTTCAGTTTACATTAGGTTCATAGTAATGTTCTCCTGATAATCTTTGGTGCAACTTATGCTCATGAAGAAGAAAACAGGATGAAACTTCATATGGTTTATACCCAACCTGTCTTCTTATACTCTTAGAGAAATATTTTTATCACTATTAGATGGTAATTTATAATCTAGAAAAATTAAATTCCCACAATATTATAGCATCATTGTAAACTTAGTTTGAGCTAAGGTTTGAAGGTCCAATTTAACGCAATCTTGTTGAGGTAAAGCCAAGGAACTTGTTACGATATTCAGCTACAAAGCACAGGAATAATTTTTCCTTTATAGAGCTACTCATCAAAATGCCCAGGATAGAAATGGGCATATCCTAGTTGAAAGAATTAAGGAACTTTGCAAAACTAAATGTTCATATACATGGCCTTTGATTTCTCTCTTTTCCTTCACTCTTGAATCAATTCCAGTAAGACATTTTTATCACTCTGGTCTTGAAAAGGCTCCTACTGATATATGCCTTGACAAATCTACTAGCAAATTGTTATGGATTTTATTTAAGCTATTTAATCTATCACAATCCTTTTCTGAAAAAAGGAATACTTTCTTTCTTGGTTCCAGTCACCACACTGTCTTATTTCACTGGCCAGTTATCTTCAATTTCCACTGCCAAAATTTCAGTGGCAGAGATTTGTTAAATGTTCATTAAGCCCAATTTTTCTTCTTTCTTGACACAGTTTGACTATATTTCCTAGTCTTTCCTGTAAGAAGCCCATGGATTTTGTTGAAGAAAATGCACAACAGTTATGTAGAGTAATTTCAAAGTTAACCTATAAAATCACAATCCTCCAAGTGAATTCTCCTTCTACCTGCCTGATGTGCTATGATGAACATTAGTGCTGTGGCTTTGGAAACTTTGTATTAAGGAGAGTGTCACCATGAGCTGAGTCCTTTGGGAGTAAAAATATTTCTCTCCATGAGTAGCACTCATCTTCGAATTTATATGAAGAAGATATAAATGTTTTCATAATATATTTAGCATTTGCTTGCTAGAGCAACTACCATCTGCTTAACCACTGTGCTTTGTTTTTCTGATTTATACATATTACAGTGCCTCAAGTTTTAGTCTGTTCATCTTTTTGAGATGTATTTTTTCTCCTCTGTTAATATCAACCAGACTATATGTTGATGATTTACCAATTTATACCCGCAATATGAATTTCTACCCTAAACTCAGATATACATAAACTGTTCACCAGAAATCTATACTTGGATAACAACATAACATGTCTAAAACTGACCTCTGGATCATCCCCATAAAACATGTCCCTCACAGTATTTTTCCCATCTCAGTTATAGATCACTGCATTCTTCTAGTCACAAAGCCAACATTTCTCATATTGTCCTAGATATTCTCTTTTTGAATATACCTACATAAAATTTGTCATCAAATGCTGATGAATCTACCTTCAATATATACAAAATTCAGCTCTTCTTACATTTGCTGCCTTGTGTGTGCCATGTTGTTTCTGCTCTGCCAGGCCTGTTGGTCATCCCTGGTTTGGAGTCAGATGATTGTGGACTGAAACTTCTATGAATAGACCCCAGTGCCAAGGAGAAGAGGCACCCCCAGCACCAAGTAGGAGCTCTCCCAAGTGCTGTACCAATGCCCCTAGTGCCAAGGAGCAAAGCTGCCCCCAGCACTGAGGAGTCTTCCAGGCTGCTGTAACACCACCCCCAGTTCAGAGGAGCAGAGCCAACCCCAGCAACAAGGAGGCGAGCCATGCCACACACCCCCACTCATTGAAATGAGAAGACAGGTAAACAAATCTCAAAACCAGACATCCAGATCACCTAAAGCAACCCAACAAGGAAAAGAGATGGAACAATTTGATACTCAACCTCCTGCACACCCTGAACTGGCAACGAAAGAGGACCTGGAAAAAGTGAAATCAGAAATAATTTCTCAGATAACAGCAGAGATTGTACCCATAGTGCAAGACTTGATTAATAAATGTAGAGAGGACACAGATAAAAAAGTAGAGAAGCTGAGGAACATGAAGGAATCCCAACATGGGAAACAAATGGAATCCAAAAAAACAGATGCAAACAGATTTCCAGGAGATTACAAACTCCATTAAAAGTTTACGAAGCAGAATGAACCAATGTGAGGACAGAATTTCAGATATAGAAGATAAGATTGCAATAAGTATACAGGAAAAGAAAAATTTCATTAAAATAGTAAGGGACCAAGAGAAATCAATCCAGCATCTTCTAGACAATGCAAAGAAGAATAACATAAGATTGATCAGAGTCAATGAAGAAACAGGAGAGAGTGCAGATGACATAAAAAAAACTGTTCATAGAAGTGATGGCAGAAAACTTCCCAAGGAGGGGAAAAGAATGTGACATACAGGTAAGTGAGGCATATAGGACTCCAAATAGCCTTGATCAAAAAAAAAATCTACATATATGCATATAATAGTTAAGATTCCAGAAACCCAACAGAAGAACAAAATTCTACAAGCAGTTAGAAAAAAGAAACAAATCACATACAAAGGAAAGCCCATCAGATTCACAGCAGACTTCTCAACACAAACCCTCAAGGCAAGAAGAGCTTGGAGTGATGTATTTCAAGCCCTAAAGGAAAACACCCTCCAACCCAGATTGATGAACCCTGCAAAATGTCTTTCAAAACTGATGGAGAAATAAGATACTTTCATTACAAAGAGCATTTTAGGAACCTCATGAATACCAAACCAAAAATCCAAAAAATTTTAGACAATATCCTAGGAAAAAACAATGAGGATTACAACCCCAGGAAGCCCAGCAGAATGAATCCATAGGGCACAAAAAGAAATTAAATGGAAAGGGGGAGAATCCAACAAAAAGAAAACTTCATGAAAATGATACATCAATATGTATCAGTTATAACCATCAATGTGAATGGTCTCAATTCACCAATCAAAAGAAATACACTGGCAGAATGGGTCAAGAAGCAGATCCAACAATGTACTGCATAAAAGAAACATACTTATTTCAAAAAGAAACTCATACACTGAAAATTTAAAGGTTGAAAACAATATTCCATGGGACAGGAACCTGAAAAAAAGCACGAGTAGCTATCCGCTTTGCAGATCAAGAGGATTTCAAACCAACACTGATTTAGAGAGACAAACAAGGACACTATATCCTTGTAAAGGGAATAATACAAGAGGAAGACATGACAATCATAAATATACATGCACCAAACACTAGTGCACCCAACTATATAAAACAAATACTAGCGGACATGAAAAATCAAATAAGCACTAATACAATAGTAGTGGGGAACTTCAATACCCCATGGTCACATATGGATAGATCAACTAGACAAAAAATAAGCAATAAAATACTAGAACTCAATCAAACTCTTGAACAAAAGAATTTAACAGATGATTACAAAATGTTCCATACCACAAAACCAAAATAAACATTCTTTTCAGCTGAACATGGTCTGTTCTCCAAAATAGACCACATACTCACTCATAGAACATCTTTAAGTAAGTGCAAAGAAATTGAAGTTATCCCCTATATATTATCAGACGATAGTGTGATGAAATTGGAGATCAATAGCAAAAGAATCTGCAAGAATTTCATGAACACATGGAAATTGAATAACACTTCTGAATAACCAATGGGTCACAAAGGAAATTAAATAAGTAATCAGACAGTTCCTACAATTAAGTGACAATGACAATACAATATACCGGAATCTATGAGACACAATGAAAGCAGTCTTACGAAGGAAATTCATAGCAGTGAATGTACATATTAGGAAAACAGAGTGACCTCAATTAAACAATCTGGTACTGAACCTCAAGCTTCTAGAAAAAGAAGAACAGGACAAACCCAAAGCTCAAACAAGGGAGGAAATTATAAAGATCAGAGTAGATATCAATGCAATGGAGATGAAGAGAATGATACAAAAAAAATCAATGAAGCCAAGAGTTGTTTCTTCTAAAAAATACACAAAATTGACAAACCCTTAGCCAACCTTATCAGAAAAAGGAAATAAAAGGCCCTAATGCATGCAATTAGGAATGAAAAGGATGAAATTACAAGGGACCGAGCAGAAAACCAGAGGATCATCAAAACCTACTTTTAGAACCTATACACCACTAAGACAGAAAACACAGAAGAAATGGAGAGAGTCCTAGATACAGATGAGTTACCAAAGTGGAATGAGGAAGACCTAAAAATTCTAAAGCAACCAATATCAATCAATGAAATGGAAAACATAATTAAAAACCTACAAACTAAGAAAATCCCGGGTCCTGATGGCTTCATTGCTGAATTTTAGGAAACATTTAGAGAGAAACTCCTGCCTCTACTCTTTAAACTCTTCAATGAAAATGAAAGGGAAGCAATACTGCTGAATTCATTCCTGGTAGCAAGCATCACCTTGATCTCCAAAGCAGAAAGACCCAACTGAAAAAGAGAACTGCAGGCCAATCTTACTAATGAGCATAGATGCAAAAATCCTTCATTTAAAAAAGGCAAACAGCGATATATGTCCACCTAGGTTTATAGCGGCACAGTTTGTAATAGCTAAAGCTTGGAAACAGCCTAAGTGCCCATCAACTGGAAACTGGATAAAGAAGGTATTTTTTTTTTTATAAATTGGAGTGCTACTCAGGCATAAAGAATGAGAAACTAGAGCCATTTATAGCCAAATGGATGCACATTGAGGTGATATTCTTGAGTGAAATAAGTAGCACACACATGTGTAAATACCGAATAGTTTCTCTAGTGTGAGAAACTGAAAGTGTAAATAAGGGTTAAAATGATTAAAATGAATAATTGATAATTTGAAATAGGAAGAAAAGGTCCAAAGGTGTAGGGGTGGTGGGAGGGGGAGGGGAAAGGAAAGAAGGAAAAGGAAAAATTTTAAAAAAGAAAAAAAATTGAAATGAAATCTACGTAAATAGGGAATGGTGGAGGGGGTGAAGGGCGCACAGGTAAGGGCAAAAAAATAAGAACCAAGATACATCATGTACAGGTACAAGCACCCAATGATAAAAGTAAATGTATTGTATACCTAAAATGCACCAATAAAAGAATTTAAGAAAAAAAAGGCAAATAAGATGCAGAACATCATCAAGAAGATAGTAAACCCTGACCAAGTGGGATTCATTCAAGGGAGGCAATAATGGTTCAACATATGCAAATAAATATGTATAATACACTATATCAATAGAGCCAAGGACAAAAACCATACGATCATCTTGATAGATGCAGGAAAAGCATTTGATAAAATATAACACAATTTATGATAAAAACCCTACAAAATATTGGAAGGTACCTAAAATATTGGAATGGTCTCTACCTCAATCTGATAAAAGCCATCTATGAAAAACCAACAGCCAATATCATACTAAATGGTCAAAAACTGAATTCCTTCACATTAAAATCAGAAACAAGACAAGGATGTCCATTATCACTACTCTTTTTCAATATAGTTTTGGAAACATTAGTCACAATTAGACAAGAGAAAGAAATAAAAGGAATAAAGGTAGAAAACAAAGAAGTCAAATTGTCATTATTTGCAGATGACATGAAACTCTACATAGAAGACACGAAGAACTTTGGTAGTCTTCTAGACTTAATAACCAAATTCAGTAAAGCAGCTGGATACAAGGTCAACATACAAAAATCAATAGCTTTCCTGGACATGCAAAACAGACTCACTGAGAGAGAAATTAGAGAAACAATTCCTTTCACAATAGCAAACAAAAAACTGAAATACCTAGGAATCAACCTAACAAAAGAATTCAAAGACCTCTTCTCTGAAAACTATATACTCTGAAAAGAGAGATTGAAGATGATATCAGAAAACGGAAAGACTTCCCTTGCTCCTGGGTAGGAAGAATCAACACAGTGAAAATGTCCATACCTCCAAAACTGCTATATAGATTCAATTCAATCCCAATTGAAATCCCAGGAGAATACTTCACAGACCTTGAGAAAACCATCCAAAAATTCATTTAAAACAAGAAGAGACCCAGAATAACAAAAGCAATTCTAGGCAACAGAACTATGGCAGGGGTATTGCAACCCACAAGTTGAAACTATACTGCAAAGCTACTGTTATAAAAACAGCATGGTACTGGCAAAGAAAGAGACTTGAGGACCAGTGGAACAGATTAGAAGATGCAGAAACAACTCCAGACACACTCAGCCACCTCATCTTCAACAAAGGAGCCAAAAACTTCACTGGATAAGATAGCCTCTTTAATAAATGGTGCTAGAAAAATTGGGTTTCAACTTGCCAAAGATTAAAACTAGACCTATATCTCTTACCATGCACTAAATTAAAATCAAAATGGATTAAAGATCTAAATGATAAAACAGAAACGCTGAATCACCTGGAAGAGAGCTTAGGTAGAACTTTTGAAGACATTGGTGCAGGAAAAGATTTCATAAACAAAACCACATTTGTCTGTGAACTAGCACAAACAATCAACAAGTGGGATCTCTTCTTATTAAAAAGCTTCTGCAACAGCAAGAGAAACCACCAACAGTGTGAAGAGACTACCCATAATGTGGGAAAAAATTTTCACCTGCTGATCCTCAGACAAAGGTCTAGTATCTCGAATCTATAAAGAACTTTAAAAAAATCAGACCTCCCAAATTTAAAGATCCAATCCAAAAATGGGCATCTGAAATGAACAGACATTTCTCAAAGAAGTAGAAATAGCAAATAAACATATGTAAAAAGGCTCAACATCATTGGTCATTTGACAGATGCAAATGACAACAACATTGAGATTCCACCTCACCCAAGAAAGAATGGCTGCTATCATGAAATCAACCAATAACAAATACTGTCAGGGCTGTGAGGAAAGAGGAACTCTGCTCCACTGCTGGTGGGAGTGTAGACTAGTGCAACCACTGTGGAAATCCGTATGGAGATACCTCAAAGAACTAGGACTGGAAGACCCATTTGACCCAGCTATTCCCCTGCTGGGTATCTTCCCCAAAGAATTAAAAGAATCATACCACAGTGATATATGTGTCCCCATGTTCATAGCAGCACAGTTTGTAGTAGCTAAAACTTGGAAACAGCCCAAATGCCCATCATCTGGAGACTGGAAAAAGAAAATGTGTGTTTTTTATAAAATGGAGTACTACTCAGCCATAAAAAATCAGAAATTAGAGATATTTATAGCTAAGCGGATGCACATTGAGGCGATACTCTTAAGTGCAATAAATAGGACACACATGTGTAAATACCGAATAGTTTCTCTGGTGTGAGAAACTGAAAGTGTAAATAAGGACTAAAAGGGATAATACACAATGTGAAATAAGAAGAAATGGGGCAAAGGGGAAGGGGAAGTGGGAGGGGTAGGAGGGAGGAAAGAAGGGAATGGAATTAATATGAGAAAAGGAAAAAATGGAAAGAAAATCTTTGTAAATAGGGAGGGATGGAGGGGTTGAAGGGAGGGCAGGGGAAGGGGGAAAAAATAAGAGCCAAGAGAGATTATGTAAAGGTGCAAATTTCCAAAGATGAATGCTATTACATTGTATACTGAAACTGTACCAATAAAATTAATAAAAAATATATACAAAATTCAATAAATCATCCCATCCATGAACACTGTCTTAGTCTCAATATTATCATCTGTCACCTGGATTACCACAGTGATCTTATAACTGATCACAAGGCATCTTCATTTTATTAATTATGCAAAAGGGTGACCTTAAAATGCAAATTATATGTTACTAATTTGCTGAGAAATCCTCCAAATCCTGTCTTCTCTCCCATATTAAAAGCCAAAATCCTGACAACAGCCCATAAGACTGCTTTTTCTGATGTCTGATTTTTTTCCTACCACTCCTCCCTGCTTGCTCTTTTACAACCCCACTGAATTCCTCCTCATTGTTCCCTGAATATACCAAACCAAATTATTCTCCAAGGCCTTTGCTTTTCCTATTCTCACTAGCTAGAATGTACTTTTTCTATTCATTTTAAAATGGTCGCCAACAGAAGTGTGTTAGAATCTTGCGGTGTCTACTCCTCAGTGGATGACTGTGCTGTTAAGAGGAGAGGCCTGGTTGGAGGGAAGTCACTGGGGGCATAACCTGGAGGGTATATTTTTGACCCCATCTCTTTCCCTCTCTCTGCTTTCTGACTTCCATGGATTGAGCAGCTTTCTCCTCCCTGCCCTTCTGATATGCAGTTTCTGCCTTGGAGCCACTCAAGTGTGGACTAAAACAATTGGAAAATGGGATTCAACTAAACTATTCCTCCATTAAATTATGGGTTTCAGGTATTGTGTCCAGCACTGAGAAAGTGACTGATACAGAAAATTTGTACAGAAGTGGTATTGTCATCAGACTTTCTCTGTGAGGCCCTGAGACTTAAATAGGGAATGCATTCTTCCCTTTTAAAACAAATTTGCAGGTTCACTAACCCCTATTGTGGGAAAAAAAATTTCAGGATGCATCAGTAGAAGAGACATTATAAGGGATTATTAGGATGCACTCAAGAGTGAAGTGCAGGTGCTTAGAGAAGAGACACATTACCAGCTGGAATTGGGTACATTTAAGGGATTGCTTTTAAGATGGGTGATCCAGGATGTGTATTCTTGCTGTCAGGTTACAATGCAAGCCATCTGGATGTATTTGAAGTTGAGATATGCTGCCCACCAATACTGCCAGTTCCTGAGGATGGTTGAATTGGAATTTACAGGTGAAAAGGATAGGTTAAGAGCCTGCATTTACAGGTGTATTGTAAAATGAACTTTAGTGTTTTTTTTTTCTTTTGCTTGAATTACCTGGAAAGGAAAAAGCACAAATAATTTTTCCATCTTGAAATAGTAGTTTTTGTTAAAAGTACAATCTAAAATCTCAATTTCTTTGTCTCCTTTTAAACTAGTTTTCATTGTTTATCCTATCTCATCCCCACCCTCCAGAATTCAGTTCTTTATTCCTAAGTGTTGCTAAAGGCCCTGTGGTCCAACTTCATGTAACTACTTCAGCCTGAGGCAGGGCATTGATCTTGCCAAGCCATGAACCAAAACTCTCATAAATGACTAAACTAATGGAGACGTAGGAATGTCAGTTTGTCTTTTTAAGAATAAACATATTTTGTTAGTTGGAAAAAGAGGGCAGGGGCATATGTGACATGAGCCCACGACAACAATGGTTCATGCATAGTAAAAGAATTCCAACACCTAGTATCACAGCTGAAAAAAAAAGTGAAACCTTTATTTAACCAAGTTGTTTTAGAAAACCTGGAATCTAGCCAGTTATTAAAGCGTATAGCAGAGTCTGACACTACTGATTTGTGAATGTAGTGATAATGAAAAAGACATATTTGTAGTGTTGTGAGGAATGTACATACCATGTTCTGTTTTGATAATGGCACAGGTTTCACCTTGTGATGTTATAATATCTAGGGCCATTTGGTTTTGAAAAATGGCTTTTTAAAAATCATTTTTACTTTTGTTAGTAATGAAATATCTTCTGTAGTGTCATTTAGACCATTTTGTGTATGGTTACTATGAGATTTAATGTGATCCATGATATTATTAAGTACTATTTGGAAAATAAATATAGCAGCCAGATGATAATACCTGTGAAAACTGATCTGGTCCATTCATGCTGTAAGACTGAGAGGTTACTTGATCGATCTATGTTTTTAACTCAGCACCCTTGAGCACATGGGTACCCTAATGTACATCTTTTTATCTACCCTGCAGGCATCCAAGGCCATGAGTTTGTGCCAAAGAACCACGGGTACTGTTTGGGGCTGGCCATTTTCCATTTTCCTACCTCTTGCCCTCCAGTTAGTAGCTAACAAGTCAGTATCTTTTAACACAATAGTGTACTGGGGCCAAGGATTTAGCTCAGTGGTACCGTGCCTGCCTCGCAAGCACAAGGTCTTGAGTTCTATCCCTGGTAAGTCCCCCCCCCAAAAAAAACCAAACAAACAAACAAACAAAACACATAGCATGATCATAGCCTTGGGTAGGAATATTTTGGTTGCTATTGTTCCATTTATCATTCGTATGGATATTTGTTTTGATCCCAACAAAGGAGTGCTAGTTTTCTGTTATTCCATGGTAGACATCAGCCAAATGTGTTTACCACAGACCTGAAAATATTTATGAACAATGATTTTCTATTATCATGGGAATATTAGGAATCTGAAATAGACCAAGATCTTTACATTTTATATCTAAGTATTAATTGTGACTAGAGAAAAAAATTTCCATCACATTTTTGAGGAAGAATCCCATTTATTGGCCATTGAGAGATACTGGATTTGGTAGCAATTTTTAAAACTGTCACTGCACTTCATAGCTATTTTATAAAAGTTTGAAATTTTATCCAATCATCTTCCTATACAGAAGATATCCACAATGGTAGCCTAGATATACTAGAAGTGAGCAGTTGTCTACAAACCCAGCATGTATCTTTGTTAAAGTTTTTGGCATATTATTGGATGAAGTTAAGGGAAACAATAGTTTCTCCATTGGTGAATGGTGTAAGGCAATGATGGCAAACCTATTAGAAACTTCAATGATACAAACAGCCTGATACCACTTATATAAGGGTTAAGAAAAGAATGAACTGTCTGACTGATTTTAGACATAATCCAAACTTTTATGGCTATAAGTTACAGATACAGCTGGAAACTGCCCGCAGGGAGTGGTGCGGTATTGGGAGGCTCTTTTCATATTTAGCCTAATGTTTTATGTAATTGTATGTGTTGAAAAGGCAAATTTGTCAGCAGATGTGCACCTTTAATTAGATTTTGAAGTTTGATTCACATATTAAGCAGTACACACCACTCCAGGATTTGAAATAGAAAGTTTAATAAAATAAAAGAAGACACTAAGAAAAGACAGTGAAATACAAAGTCAAACATTAAAACCAGTACATTACCAGATCAATGAGCAACACTCTTGGCAGTGAAGTCTTGATCTGGTACCTAATTCCAGCAGCCATACATCACCAGATCAAGGAGCAACACTCACCACAACAAGGTCTTGATCTGGGAACCAGCTGTTGTTTTAACTTCACTCTAACTTGTGTTATTTTATACCATATGAGACAAAGGTGGCCCTGTGCCAAAAGGTGTGTGTGACTTTACGCAGGTTTTGATATCCTGGACTGGGCTAGGGGCCAGGGTGTCGAATCCCATGCTCCAGATGTTATGCTTTATATAAAAGTTTACTTTTCTGGGGAGGTAGCCAGTCCTCCCAGAAAAAGGCATCCACCAGGGTCATTCTTTGGTCATAAGAATCTGACTTAACTCTTAGTAATCCTTCATAGTATTTTTATGTATAATTTTTGTTAAACTTTCCTGTTGGGTGTTTAAGTTAAACTGAGACTTGTGTTAACTAAAATTAATCACTCTCTCTTTATTATATTTATTAAAATCAGTTTTGGCTCATCAGGCATTATTTCTGTGACCATGAGTGGAGCTTCTTAGCTCTTTTAGTTTTTTTTGTACCAGTTGTGTCATCTACCAGGATGGGTCATAGTCTTTGCTTGACCACATGGCTTCCCTTGGAAGGATGGGAACATTCTCCCTATAGTGACCTTCCTTTTAGCACCATGTACAGTGGTTGACTCCTATATTCTGGGGTCCAACAATCTTTCTGCTTGAGAGGTTGGGTGACTCACTGGAGTTGCAGGATCTTTTTTAGAGAGGTGTCCTCATATCCTGGGTCCTGGTTAACCTTAGAGAACTAGGACCAAAATATTGATTGTTCTCTTATCTTAGTTGCATTTTTGAGCTTCCATCTCTAAGTCTTAGTTTCTGAACATTCAAAAGTCACCTACACCAGTATTGAAGTGGGAGCAGTAGATTTAACTATCATAATCTTATTTGGATATTGAGCACTTTGAAATATAAAGTATGGTCAAAGAACTGCTATTTATTTTATCAGTTATGATTGTCTTAGAAGTCAAATTCTTGTAGAATGTTAACAGCTAACAGTTGTAAAGTTTTACAAGGAAAATTTAACATCAAGAGCAAAGTTAACATTTTAGCTTAATTATTATGACGATACTTTTATACTAGAACTATAAGATTCTTGTTATAATCTTTCAGCATATTTTAGTTTTTATTTCAGTATAACTTGCAATTTGTTACCTTATCTAATCATAAAATATTAAATGATATTAAGAAACTTTTACCTAAATCTGTTACCTTTATTTAAACAAAGTGTTCTTTTAAGTAGAAAGTACTTATTATAGATGTACTAGATGTTTACTAATGTCCAATTTTTAATAATTATAGTAATGTTGCCTATATTATATATCATTTAGGCACATATAAGTATCATAACAAAATTACACAATGATTACATAAACATAAACCATCATTAAACAAAAGTCCATCATTATGAACAACTTTATTCTGCAGGTTGTCAGGATAGGATGTCATTTTAATTTTTGCACCCTAGAAAACCTATACTTTTGGGAAAAAACAAAAGCAATTAAGGTACTATGAGGTTAGCAATAATTAGCATCACAGCTATACAGATATCTATAAATATACATACATTTTTAAAGGCAAGTTTTAGATTTTTAAAAATAGTTTTACATAGTATAACTGTACTTACAGAACTAAAGGATATCTTTAGACTCCAATAATATTAGCAAACAGTTTATTCACCACAAATGGACTTATCATATTTATATATATGCATAATTTATACAATAACAACAGATTTGTTTAATCAAAACCAACAGATGTAGAACCATCTTAAATTGCAAGACCAAATTTTACAAGGTATCAAAAGATTTGAAGGCCAGGGATTTAGCTCAGTGGTTCTGCTGCCTGCCTTGAAAGCAGAAGGACCTGAGTTCGATCCCTGGTACCAAAACAAAACAAAAATTTGATAACTTTATATGTCTAAGATCTAGACAAATATTGTATAAAAGAGAAAACTTTTTCTTGGTTGAATCCATCTATGGTTGTTAGTTATTTTTTTCTTGTTGCTGAGACAAAATATTTAACAGAATGAAAGGGGGAAAGTTTTATTCAGCTTATAGTTCTTCAATCCATAATTGACTAGCTCAAAGTCAGGGTAGCATGAAAAACAGGCCTTGCACAGGAGAAATAGTTCATGACATCCAGAAGGTAACAAAATCACAAGGGAACCTTAACAACCTCTTTTTGCCCCTTTTATTTTATTTTATTTTATTTTATTTTTGTTTTGTTTTGTTTTTTTGGTACTGGGGATGGAACTCAGCACCTTGCGCTTGCAAGCTTGCAAGGAAGGCAGCAGAACCACTGAGCTAAATCCCCGGCTCCCTTTCAGTTTTATTAAAGACTTTGTGTAGTGGCATTAGATCTTCTCTAAATATCTTGTTGAACTCAGCAGTGAATCCATAAGGACCTGGGCTTTTCTTTGGTGATATACTTTTAATTACTTTTTCAATCACATTGACTGATGTTGGGATATTTAGAATTTTTACGTCTTCATTCAGCTTTTTTCATTCATATGTATCAAGGAATCTGTCCATTTCTTCTGTGTTTTCTATCTTATTAGAGTACAGGTTTGTGAAATAGGTGGTGATGATCTTCTGGATTTCTGCAGGATGCATTCTAATTTCACTATTTTCATTCCTAATTGTATGGATTTGAGTCTTTCATTTTTTGATAAGATTTACCAAGGGTATGTCAATTTTACAGTCTTTCACAAAACTAACTCTTCAATTCATTCATTATTTTCTTACCCTTAATTGTAATAATTTCTACTCTGACCTTTACAATTTTCTGCCTTGTACATCCTTTGGGTTTAACTTGCTCTTCGTTTTTTACATGCTTGAGGTTCAATATTTAGTTATTTATTTGAGCTTGTTCTGTTTTACTGATATGGGAATTTACCACTATAAATTTCCCTCATATGACTGATTTCATTGCATTCCATAATTTCTAGTATGTTTTATTGATATTATCATTTAATTGTAGAAACTGTCTAATTTCTTTTTTATTTTCATTTTATTTCATATCTTCTTTAATTTCATTTCATTTTATTGTTCAGAAGGGTGTTATTTAACTTCCATGTGCTTATGCAATTTTTGTGACTTCTTTTGAGACTGATTTCCAATTTCATTGCACTATGATCTGATAATATACATTGGATGGTTTCAATTCCTTTGCATTTATTAAAGCATGTTCTATGAGCCAGTATGTGGTCTGTTTTGGAGAGCGTCCTGTGTGCAGCTGAGAAAAATGTGTCTTCTGTTGTTGTGGGGTTGGACACTGTGTAGATATCTACTAATCCATTTGTTCAAAGGTTTGGTACACCTCTTATATTTATTTCTTTATTTTTTTGTCTAATTGATCCGTCTATTTGTGACAGTGGTGCATTGAGTTACCGTTCACAGTTGTATTAGTCATTATTTGATTTTTCATATCCATTAATGTTTGTTTTATATAGTTAGGTATGCTGGTATTTGGTGCATATATATTTATAATTGTTGTCTTCCTCTTGACTTGTTCCCTTTAAAAGTATGTAGTGACTGTCTTTGTCTCTTCTGATCAGTCCTGGCTTGACATGTACTTTGTCTACAATTAGAATAGTTACTCCTGCTTTTTATTTGGGTTTCTCTTGCATGGAGTATTGTTGTCCATCTTTTGGCTTTCACTCTATGAAAATTTTTTAGTTAAATGTGTTTCTTTTATATAGCATATTGATAGACCTTGTTTCTTTATCCATTCTGCCAGTCTGTTTCTTTTGATTGATGAATCAAGATCATTTACATTAATGATTATACTGACATGTGTTGACTTACCCTGGTTATATTATTTTTCTCTTCTTGGTTCCATTTCTTTTCTTCTGTGTAATTGCTTGCCTAGCTTGGTGGATTCATTCTGTTGGAATTCACAGAATCATATCTTTCTACAATATCCTTCAGAACTTTTTGGAGTGCTGGTTTTGTGGTCATGTATTTCTTCAGGTATTCTCTGTCATGGAAGTATCTTATTTCTCCATCAGTTTTGAAAAATAACTGTGTGGGGTACATTAATCTGTGTTGGAGGTTATTACCACAACCAGAGAAGGATCTAATCAAAAAGAAGAACTACAGACCAATCTCCAAAATGAACATATATGCAAAAATCCTTAATAAGATACTGCCAAACAGAATGCATCAAATCATGAAGGTTATACACCATGACCAAGTAGGATTCATCCTAGGGTGGCAGAGGTGGTTCAATATATGCAAATCAATAAATGTAATACATTAACAGGACCAGTGATATTAACATCATCTCAATAGACACAGAAAAATCATTTGACAAAGTACAACATCCATGTATGATGAAAACCCTTCAGAAAATTGGAATAGAACTTTTTAATCTCAATCTGATAAAACCATCTATGACAAACCAACAGCCAACATCATACTAAATGGTCAAAAACTAAAAGCTTTCAGTCTAAAATCAGGAACAATTACCACTCTTATTCAATATAATTCTGGAAAGATTAGCCAGAGCAATTAGACAGTAGAAAGAAGTAAAAGAATAAAGACAGGAAAGGAAGAAGTTAAATTATCTTTTTGGGGGGTGAATGACATGGTAGTCTACATTGAAGATCCCAAAAGCTACACTAGAAGACTGGTGGATTTAATAATCGAATTCAGTACTGTAGCAGGATACAGATTCAAAACTCAAAAATCAAAAATCAATAGTATTTCTGTATACAAATAGCAAACTCACTGAGATAAAAATTAGGGAAACTACATCATTCAAAATAGTATAAAAAAAATGAGGGCTGGGGATTTAGCTCAGTGGTTCCACCGCCTGCCTCACAAGTGCAAGGACCTGAGTTCAAACCAAAAAAGAAAGAAAGAAACAATAGTACAAAATACTGAGGAATCAATTTAAAAATCAATTTAACAAAGGAAGTAAAATACAAAAGAACAGTACTTTGAAAACAGAAATCAAAGAGGATATCAGAAAATGGAAAGTTATCCCTTATTCTTAGATAAGCAAAACCAATATAGTGAAAATGCCCATACTTCTAAAACTGTGATACATATTTAAAGCAGTCCTGATCAAAATACCAATATCATACATCACATAACTAAAGAAAACAATCCTAAAATTCACTGGGAACTAGATGAGATCCAGAATAATAAAAGCAATTCTGGGTAACAAAGGGAAGGCCAGGGCATCATGATCTTCGACTTGAAATTGCACTACAAAAGTACCATGATAAAAACAGCATGGTACTGGGAAAAAATATAGAGGCTTGATGCAGAAACAATTCTAAATACACACAGCAACCTCATCTTATCAGCTATTCTTCAGACAAAGGACTACTACCTAGAATATATGAAGAACTTAAAAATTCAGACCTCCTCAAATTTAAAGACTCAACCCAAAAGTGAGCATCTGAAATGAATAGACACTTCTCAGAAGAAGAACAAAGAGCAAATAAATATATGAAAAAGTGTTCAACATCTCAGTCATTGAAGAAATACAAATTAAAACAACACTGAAATTTCATCTCACTCCAGAAAGAATATATATCATCAAGAAATCAATGAATAACAAATTCTGGTGAGGCCATGAGAAAATAAGAACTCTTCTTCACTGTTAGTGGGAGTGTAAATGGGTACAACCAATATGGAAATTATATGGAGATTCCTCAAAAAAACTGAAACTAGAGCTTTCATTTGACCTAGCTATTTCCCATTCTGATATCCTTCTGAGTTAAAAGCATCATACCATGGAAATATATGCACATTCATGTTTACAGTAGCATATTTTGTAACAGCTAAATCTTGGAAATGGTCCAGATGCTCATCAATGGGTGAATGGATGAAGAAAATGTGGTTTTTATATACAATTGAGTACTATTCTTCCATGAAGAAGGAGAAAATTGAGACATTTTTGATAAATGGATGCACCTTGAGCCCATACTTTTAAGTGAACTAAATCAGACACATTTTTAAATATCATATTGTTTCTTCTGTGTGAGAAAACAAAAGGGTAAATAAGAAACAGAATGAATAATAGTTACTAGGAATTGGAAAGAAAATGTTCAAATGGGAAGGGAAGAAAGGGAGGGGAGAAGAGAAAGGGAAGGAATGGAAAATGAAAATAGAGAAAGTAGAAGGAAAACAAAATGGAAATAAAGCTTCTGTAAATAAGGAGGGGAAGAAGGGTTGAAGAGAAGGGAGGGGAATATGGAAAAAAAAAGAAGAATCAAAATATATTATGGACAGGTATAAATTTTCTATGATGAATGTGATCATTATGTATACCAAAACCATACCAATAAAATTGATTTTAAAAATAAAATAAGAGAATACTTATTTCCTTTATATGTATTAAACTTACAAGCTCTTAACTATACTTAACTTTAAATTTTAGATTCACAGCTTACCTTGTTTTCAGATGTATCTCTAGTCCCAGATATGTAGATTGTGTCAAAAACTAAGATAGTAGTTGTTCATTTAACAAATCATAAACTGATTATTTTAAATATAAGTCAACAGTTAATACTCTTTTACTCTTTAAAATTAGTTTTTAGAAACAAAAAACCTAACAGTGGAAAACATGAGACTATCTTGTAAAATATAAAACATTTGTTTTTAATCTAGTTTTTTTCATTTTAACCAAAATAATTTTAATATCTTAATAAAATCTTATAGCTTTAAATATAGAAATATTAACCTTTTACTTATAGCCAACACACATAGCTCTACTTTTTTAAAACACATTTTTTGGGGTGGGTCTCGATGAGATGCTGGAAAAAACTGGGGAAACTATCTGTCAGTGGAGAAAAATGAACCAATTGGTTAATATCGCTGCTTTTTCAGCCACAGAGCAGAATTTTCCCCAGTAGCTTCTCAGCCCCAAGGGCCCACACTTAGGAAACATTAAAAAAAATATTTTAAGATTAGAAATTTAAGTTGTAGTCACCTCAAGAAAGCAATCTTAAGCCTTTATATATATTAATAGTTTATGAAAATACATTTAATAAACCAAATATGTTAGATTTTATAAGCCTTAAGAAGCCAAGATACTTGAATTTATATTTATCAACTGATGACTTAGATGTGGTTATGAATATTTATAAGCATTAATCTTATTTATATTTAATTATTTTCTCGTTTTAACTATTTTAAATGACTCATGAGAACCAAAGCATAGCACAGTTAATACTTTTAAGCTACATATTTTTATTTTTTAATGAAGGAAAAGGTCTTAATTAAGTTATTGTACACAGATAACAATAGACATTGTATTTCTAAACTAAACTTTTTTAATATATATTATCTTGATTGGCTAAAAACCTAGATGAAAACCTATTATCAATTTTAGAGATATCTTTACTCTTATTAACTCACTGTTAAGCCATGTGAACAAAAGTATTAGGCTATATCATGTGTATCTATTTATCTATGAGCCAATTTAAGGAGAACTTTTGGAGTCTAATATATACCTAAAAGTTAACACAGAAACACACACATTAACCTAAGTCGTATTCAATCTTTCTGTTAGTTTAAGGGGTTTATTTGCAAATCCCTTGTAAGCCTCAAGCCTGTTAGCCTTCATTCTGTAATGATTTAAGTTTGGCTATCCCCAAAAACCTGTAGAATTGATTTTTTGTTTGGAGAGCTCTAACAGAGCCAGATGTCTAAAAGGGTAAAAAATAAAAACAGAAAACAAATTGTTGAGCTCAAAAAAAAATGTTTATAATAAACCAGCTGCATGTACTTTTAGCCAATTATTAAAAGAGATTAACAGGGAGAAAAACAGACAAGGTAACATACATAAAACATATTATTTTTTAATACTTTTTTTCTTTTTTCTTCTTTTTCCTGGTACCAGAGATTGAACTCAGGACCTTGAGCTTGCCAGGCAGACACTGTGGTAAAGAAAAAAATATGAGAAAAGAAGAAAAAAACTGAAACAAAGTTTTTGTAAATAAGTAGGGGTGGAGGGATGGAAGAGAGGGAAAGGGAATGGGAAAAAACAAGAACTACGATGTATCATATACAGGTACAAATTCCCAGTGATGAATATAATCATAATATATACCTAAAATCTACCAATAAACTTAATTAAAAATAAAAACATATTAAATTAAAGTGCACTTTTAGATGCATTGGCCATGCTGAGTTATAATAATAATTTTTATTATTGTGTGGTTATAACTATAGACTAGTCATTTAGAATTTTTTGCCTAGAGGTTGTCATTTAGCTCTCTTTTTTCTTAAGTGACCCATAGCAGTATTTTTTAGCCCTTTAAGCTACTCTGATATACTTTTCTTGTTAATTAACACTATAGACATAACCAACAAGAGTCAGAAGGAGGAAAGAGAAAAGAGCTTTGAGGCCTTGTCCTTTTACTCTCTACCTTTGGAGTAAAATTTTTCATCTTAAATTGTGTCTATGAAATATAACCTGAAGGTAATGTTTTGAGGACACATATATTGAGTTACCTATAATCATGTAGGATCTATCACATAAAAAAATCTTTAAAATATTCCTTGTAGAAGAAAAGGTCCAAAGGGATAGGGAACGTGGGAGGGAAAGGAGAAAAGAAAGAAGGGAAAGGAAAACTTATGAGAAAAGAAAAAAATGGAAACAAAATCTATGTAAATAGGGAAGGGTGGAGGCAGTGAAGGGCTCACAGGTAATGGGGAAAAAATAAGAAGCAAGATACATCATGTACAGGTACAAGCACCCAATGATAAATGTAAATGTATTGTATACTCAAAATGTACCAATAAAAGAATTTAAGCAAAAAAAAAAAATCTTGCTTGTGTACTTCTGGAAAGAGATGGAGAAAGAAAAGGAAAAGAGAAAGACAGGATCCTTCACCAAAGTCAAGAAGTCAGAGGTGCTACCTCATGTTGCCGTCCTTCAGGCTCCCACCACTTGCAGAATTGGGGTGCCAAAATTGGGCCAGGCCATGTGTGTAACCCACCCAAGGCCAGAGTCTTGCTGTGTGTGCACTCTTCTCTGTTACTCTAGAGTCACAACCCCTCGTGATTGGTGGCTATGCCCTGTTTTTTACCAGTTCCTAGTCCAGCTACTCCTGCTAATCACACAGAAAATCTATTTTAACCTTGATCAGCCTTGACCAACAGATCAAGAAAGCAAGAAAAGAAGTGTTACACAAGAGCTGGATTTTACTCCAAAGTTTACCCTAAAGATCTTTATAACTAGGGACCTGTAACAAACATGAGGAACTCATAGAGGATTTTTTAAAGTAAAGATTTTATTTAACAACTACGGGTGACATATAAGGGAAAACAGAGACCATGTGCTTCCCTACCCTCTCGTGTGGGGTGGGACAGACTAAGCTACTCTACTATCTAGTTCCCTGCTTCTCTCTAACAAGTAATATCCAAAAAAGGAGTTAAAGTATTTCAAAAATGGAGAGAAAAGAAAAAAAGAGTGAAAAACCTTATGGCTGAGCTTACCAGAGTTAAGCTTTCTGCAGTCTCCATGCCTCTTTTTACATTCCTTCATGGTCAACAAGATAAATATCACTGGGTTGAGTCTGTGAGGACACCAAAGCTGAAATAAGGAGCCTATTCCTCCCTTTAAAAAAAGAATTTCAGGTTCACTCATTCCCATTGTAGAAAAAGAATTTTCTAAATGCACCAGTAAAACAGACATGAATAAGGGTTTATTAAGACACACTCAGGAACAGAGTGTGGGTGCTTAGAGAAATTAGAAACATCAGGAGCCAGCCGGAGTTGGGTACATTTAAAGGGATGTATTTAAGATGGGTGGCCTAGGATGTGTATTCTTACTGTATGTTAGGTTAAAATGCAAGCCATCTACATGTGTTTGAAAGTGATTATGCTTCCCACCAATATTGCTGCTTTCTCTAGATGGTAGAAGCACAATTTACAGGTGAAAATGATGTAGGAGAAATATAACTCCCAACATGTTAGATGTCAAATATGTTGAGTTCATGGTCGCACAAGATCAAGGAATGAAGTTGTAAACCAGAACAGGAAATTAAAAGTAAGGAGAAGAAGAATAGCTCCTGAATTTCAAAGAGGGGTCCGGGATGGCTGGCAGCTGAGGCCCTTTGTCAGGGGTAATTTATGCAGCAGAATCTCAATGTGGGTCAAACTACAAGCAATCTATAGGATTACAAGTATAGTGGCTTACTTAGCTAATATTGATCCAATAGGGAAACGTCATGTACATGCAATGAACAAAGTCATTTTTAGGAAGGGATGGGTCCAGACAGTCTGGTCACACATTTGGTCATCTGATGCCTGGCTGGACTTACTTGACCAGGTGGTGCTAATTACAGTATTATCTCAAAGAGCTGTTTATCCCTTATGGTGGACTTTGGCCTGGCCATTGACATTTTTAAGCCTAGTCTTTTTCAGATGTGTCTCCAGACACAATTCTGATGTCTTTTTTCTTTCTGACTTGAGGACCTAGTTCTTCTCTGACTGTATATTAATATCTATCTAACTTAAGTGCCTATAATAAAAACAACAGGTAAAGAACCTGGATTTATAGGCTTATTGCAAAAGGATCTTTAGGAATTTTTTTCAGTGATTTTCCTGAAAGGAAAAAGGTTTGAAAAATTTTGTGTCCTGAAACTACACTTTTCCTTAAAAGTACAATTTTAAAATCTCAATTTCCTAGTCTCCTTTTCTCATAGTTTTTTTTTTTTCTTGCCTCAGCATCACTGCTACCTCACCATGTGGTTTAGAAGCCTTTGGAACTGGTTTGTGGAAGAAGTTTGTAAATGTTCCTAAAAAGAAGGCTGGAGAATGCCATATGCAGAACTTGAGGGGTAATTCTGATGGGAGCTCAGATAAGAATGCAGATAGGAATGTGGACTGCAAAAATCATGCTCATGAAGCTTCAGATGGGAATGAAGACTTGATTGGAAACTGGACAAGAACTTTTTGTACAAGCCTGAACTTAAATGTGGCAGGCTAATTAATCTGGCCAAGAATAATTATGGCAGCCCACAATTCTGACTGTGATATAGGTACTACTGTCTGCTTTTAGTGAGATCAACAGTGAGAAACAGGAGGAAACAACAGAGCTGAATGATTGATTTAAAAAATGTAGAGCTTAGGCCAAGGATTTAGCTCAGTGGTTTCACCACCTGCTGTGTAAGCGCAAGGACCTGAGTTTGATCCCCGGTACCAAAATAAAATGTAGAGCTTAGCCAGAAAAAATATAGCTATGAAATTGGAGCAAAAGAGAACCAGGTTGGTGAAAAAAGTAGCGTTGAAAAAGACAAGTATTTTGCATCAGGACAATAGAAAAGATGCTTTGAGGGTAAATCAGGAAATGGCCAGACACCACCCATCTGAGGCTCAAGGTTGTAAAAGCATAAACTCTTTTGAAATAAGTCCCTTTAAGAAAGCCTCCACAATGCTCTGCTCATTCAGAACCACCTAAGGAAGTACAGTATTATTATAAACAGATGAGCTAGGTAGAAATATTACAGGCAGTCAGATAGGGCTAGGCCATCCAGATGGTCAGGACAAAAGTGAAACACACTACAGCTACACAGCTACACCACAGCTGAAAACCAGGCCTCAAGATAAAGACAAGATGAGCAGATCTACATACTTCTTCAAAGAACAAACACTGAGGCCAATGAAGTAGTCTAGATAAACATCAACCAGCTGGGTGAGTGACCAGAGATCTCTGGACCCACTACTTCCTAGGAGAATCTTTGTTCTTTCCATTCACACTTCTTACGTGACTTGTTTCCCAATTGGACTACCATTACCTAGGTGACTATACTTGTAAACTTATTGGATGTTCATGGCTGTGGCCCATGTTGTATCCACATGGGTTTCACCCTATAAAACTCTTCTGTAAAGCAGGGTCCCTGGGCTACCCACTCAGGTCCCCCTCCTGCCCCTCAGGAGCTTTCCTATCAATAAATAACTTCCTACTCTTAACCTCCGTTGTTCCTAGGACTCACTCTTTGATTTCTAGTGAACAAGAGCTCTGTGTATCATATAGCTAACAGGTTGGGAAATACAATATTTCATATTTCACCTATGGTATTATTTCCTGTACCATTATATCCCTAAATTCAAGCATCCAGACACTCAGAAACTACTACAGCCTTGTGTGGTGTTGTTGGCTTTTGGGGCATAAAGAATGAAAGAATTATGGGGTTACAGAAGCTTCCACACAGTAATTAGAAAAGATTTGGAAGGCAACACGGATTATGACAATATAATCTATAAAGCTGTGAGAATGAAGTTGAAGGTGCAATGAAGAGTCCAGTAATTTGGAAATGCCAGCAACATGAATTGTCTACTGAGGAAAGCTGCAAGCAGTGAGTAGAGTCAGCCCAAAAGAGAGGCCATGTGGGCAGCAATTAGCATCACCATAGGGACCAAGATACCAAAGAACTTTGGGGATCACACCTGGCCACAAACTCCCCTGGGTACTGAACGTGGAACTGCAAGATATAATGTTTACCCTGTTTGCTTTCAGTCTTGCTTTTCTTCTGATTCCTTTCTATCCCCCTATTCCTCCCTTTTGAAATGGAAATGTTCACCCTGCACCATTGTATGTTGGAAGTATTTGACTTTAGATTTGATTTGTACATAAATTCATAGCTAAGATTTTGCTTGAGTCTAAGAAGAGACTCTGGACTTGGATTTATCAACCATATGAACGTGAGGTTTTGGGCAATACAGTATGATTTAGGTCTAAAATATCCCCCCCCCCCAAAGTCTCATGGATTCAGGGTGGAGATTTTTTAAAAGGATTGGAGCATGATGATATTAAATTCATCAGTGGAAAAATCAATTGGGGAACTCATGGCTAAATAGGCTATTATGACTTGGAACCTGGTCAAAAGAAGTGAGTCAATGGGGATGTGACCTGAAATGGTGAATTTTTGGCTCTAGCTCCTCCCTTCTCTTTCTTATGCTTGGCTGCCATGGGGCTAAGCAGCTTTCTTCCACCATGCCCTTCTATCATGACATTTCTGGCTTGGAGCCAGCCAAATGTGGTCTGAATCCTCTGAAAACCATGAACCAAAATAAACCTCTCTTCTTTTAAATTTCAAGTGTTAGGTATTTTTTTCTCAGTGAAGAAAAGTCACTAATACAATAACTGAAGAGTTAATCTCATCTGAGGTGTTTACTCAAACGCAGCCTTTTCACACTAATCCTTACAACCTTATTTAAAATTATAACCCCTGCAACCTGCCCACATATACCACCTATTCCCTCTCTGCTTCATTTTGTTCCTACATCACTTATCAATATACTACATGTTTTATTTAATACTTATTTTCTACCTGTTTCACCAACTAGAATATACACTCCATGAGAGTAATACTCTTGTTCATTGCTATACACCCAACACCAAGCACAAACTCAAAGCAAGTTCAAAATAAATCTGAGTTAAACAGGTGACTAGACTCAAGCTCTTTCATTATTCACAGGTGCCTGAGCAAATATCAAGGCAAGAAGCCTTCACCTTCAGGTCCAGTTGTCTGTGTTTGCATGACCACTTACTAAAATGGCTTAAAATAACTAATTCCCATGCTACAGGAACTGCTATTTATTACAGAGATGCAGTATCATGTTACTCAGACTGTGGCTGAAGCCTGCCCTTAGGTCCCATGGACTGACAGAATTTATCTCCACTGACTTCTATCCAATATCCTGCAGGCTGTCTGAACCTTTGTTACTGTAGTGGAGGTTGATAAATAACTATCATCTGCCTTGCTTTTTCAGGGTTTTCTTCCTTCTTTCCTGAGATGCACAAGATTAGATTTTACAGCAAACTCTTTGGAGGAAAGAGGTACTCTTTTATTTTTTATTCATTCTCAGTTTCAACACCTCTATTTCTTTGCACTTAATCCTGTAACTCACTTATATCCATCATATATTTTTCATTTTGGAATTTGATTATTTTCTCTACTCTTGTTCTTCTTTCCCTAACGTTGTAGCTTCAGCTCATATTACTTTCTTGAGTAGTCTATTTTGAGTTCAAAATAATCTGAGTAAATATATTTTGTAAAGTCAAATAATTACATAATATTCAGGATGATAAGGTATTATAGTTTCCATGTACATTTAGAAGTCATCCTTTCCAACACATTAATTTCCCAGCTGGCAAATTTAATCCTAGATAATTTGAGCAATTATGGTTATTTAGTATTTGCAAAATGTTCTCTAATATCTCTGTTTCAATATTCCAACAGAGTAATAACTATTATTTTCATTTTACATATAAAAATACTTGAAATTGGGACTCTAAAAAGTGGAGTGACTTCTACATGTTACACACAGAGGAGGGAGGACTACTAATGTTCTACTTTTTACACCATTTCCTGATACTTCCTACATATGCCTCAGAAAAATAGAAGTTTTGAGCTTTTAAGTTTGTGGGAAATAAAGGGGTTGTGCAGAAAATGACTTAACCCATAGTGAAATTGATTATTTCTCCTGAAGAGCAGCTTACTTGTACATCTTTGTCATGGCTCTTCTGACAGCTGCTGTTGTGCTGATAAGTGGCCAAGGGCATAGACACAAACATTGGTTTAGACAAAAAGCAGCATGAGTGACTCCACTGGTCCTTAAAGGAGACCTTGCACCTTTGCATTGCCAGTTGGCAAACACAAGTACTAGTCTTGTCTATGCTTTGTAACTCTTTGTGGAAAAGTAAACAACAATAGCTTTGTTTTCTTCATGACAGCGTTTGCTCTAAATTCTAAAGCTAGAAAGAATAAAGCATATTCCCTTACTTATTTTTTTCTTCTTTTTCTCAGATGTTTAACACTAAAATGCAGCAAGTCTGAACTGTAAAGAGTGCCTGCTTGTTTATATGTATGTAATGCACTAATGATGGTAAGCTGTGGAATAACTTGAGTTTTGGTATAAAATCTCAGTCAGCATGTTGTGTTGCTCACCACTTCCAGCAACCTGTAACAGTACCTCAAGTGCTGTGAACAGTAGTTAAGTTTCCTATATACTTTGATTCAGACAAGAAAACAATGTAATAAACTCTCATTTTTTTTCTTTTTATTCCCTTCTAGATTCTAGAAGTTCCAGACTATCTTTTGGTAACATCCCAAACATACCATTATCAAACTGTGTTATATATTTATTCAAAGTATAAAATTTAGCCTTTGCTCTAGAACTAAGTACTTTACACAATTTCTTGACTTCTATATTTTGCCTTTCCCAACAGTATCTTTGTCTTCAGCATTTATATCTTCAGATAAATGAACTCAACATACAACATCTTATGTAGAAGGAGTGGGTAAAACAAGATAGTAAGACTTCAGTAATAGATGTCTTACATAGAACTGTTTTATATTTCCTTGTATCTTAGGAACTTTATAATGAAACTATTATCCAGGAAAAAAGTGTTTACTGAATCAAACACAGGTATTTTTATTCAATGAGTAAATTATTTTCTCTAAACTGAAAGTGTAAATAGAAAGAATCACAATGATGAACTTATTGGTTTCTTTGACAAAATGGCTAGAATTAGATCATCAGCTAAAAATATATAAACCATGCTGGTTGTATACAAGTTGGCAGAGATAGGAAAATTTAGGGCTACAGAAACCAAAAAGTTTTGGTAATTATCATTACAGAAAATTGCCAGGAAGGAAGTAGAAACTGTTCAGGATTATATCATATTCAGCTACTGATTAACAAAAATAACTAAGTGGCCTTCCTTTTCCTTCTGCTCTTTACCCTAGTTTGGGGACAATCATTCAAAAATGTAAATATAAAATATATAAACCTTCATCACTCTTTACTTAAATCTGTTTAGTGGATTTATATGTCACTTTGGATAAAGTACAAATTTCTTAACATAAGTTAAATAACCTTGAAAGATCTAAAACCAGCCTCACCCAATTCCATTTCCCCAACAACTCAATATATCAGACACCATGAGTTAACTTATATTTACTTATTTTATTCCCTCTGCTTGCAGCACTCTTTCTAGTGAGACTCTTCCCCCTCCCTAGCCATATATTCATCCTATTTCTCTCCTTGCCTTGGTAGTTCACATTCATTTTGAGATAATATTTACGTTTCAGCTTAGATGTTAACTTAGAATATGACATTAAGTAGCCCTATAATATACTTTTATGATACTGTAAATCCTATATTATAGATATCAGTATATTGAAACTTATTGATTTAAAATTTTAGTCCATTTTCATATATTGTGAGCTCTTTAAAGGCAATAACTATTTCTTTTTTATTATTGTGTTCAGTTTAACACAGTTGCTAGGAGTGCAGGCTCTGGAGTGTCCCCCTCCACTCTAGCTCTGTCTCTATCACCTTGATTTAGGCAGGCTAATTGATCCCTTAGTGTCTCAGTTTTCTCATCTATGAAATGAGATAATGGCAACACAACTATATGAAAAAAGGTTTTAAGATGATTACATAAGTAAATACAGGTTAAGTATTTAAATAGTGTTGAGCATATAATAAAAGATTAATAGATATTAATTTCCATTTTTCTTTATCTAAAATTCTTAACACAATTCCTGACACATGCTGCACCCTCAATAAATTCCTGACGAGTGAATGAATTACGTGATAAGAAACAGAACTAAGTAGGCATTGCTGCTAACTAGTAATCTCTCTGTCACTAAGAAGAAACTAAGAGAAAAATAAAGAAAGGATAGAAGGAGACAAACATCTGGATCTCTTGCAGATAGGAAGGGGTCCAGAGAACCAAAGGCAAGGGAGAAGGAAGAGATGATAGGGAAATAAGTAGAGTGAAGATATGCTATTACAGAATCCTAATAACCTCAATGAATGTGAACATTATATGCCATGAACATGAACTACAATTAATAATATCAATAAGGATGAAAAGGGGGAAAAAGAAATTAGAAGAGGAGGGAGGGAAGGGAGTTTTTAAAAAGAAGCCATCTGTATTATGTGCATATACCAACTCCCAAGATAATTTTAAAATGCATGTAATACTGCAAACATGTACTAATAGATAAATTTTTTTAAATAGCATAAACTACCCATCTCATGGATGAACTTTCAGTTCCCAACAGCATTAGGCAACATGTAGTTTCTAAGACCTCACACCTTACAGGAATTCAGTAGATGAAGAGCTCTGATTTAACGTATAAGTTTATTATAGAAATTTTACTCAAAGTTTCAATAAACAAATTTCTAAAATCAAACAAAAGTGTAGATCCTAAATATTTCCCTGTAAATCACTGTACTAGATATTTTATTATCAAGCAGCATGTAGTCAGATTATGGCTGGTTCTGAGTGAAATTTGCCAGCAATATGACTCATGCCAAAATTAAAGAAAGAAAATAAACCTTCATAAAATTCCCTTCTACTTTTGAAAACATTAAAGGCTATGTTCAAATGAATATCTCCATTGATTAGTACAAGTTAAAATTGGTTTAAAATTGCTTTAAGGTTGCATTTGAACTTCCCAGCTGAGCCAGGTGCACTCAGTTAAGGAGAGAGTAGACTATCTTTCCCCTGCTCAAGCATGCATGGGAAAGATGAACAGTCGTTGCAACAGCTTAGAAAAGAGCCAGAAAGAGGCAGGGCTTTGTCTCCTAGTGCACAACTTTTTAATCTCTAATATTTAGCAGGTTACTTGACCTCTAAGGCTCTGTGTTTTCATTTGTAAAACGGGATAAAACTTAGTCTCACACTATGAAATTATTGTTAGCATTAAATAAGTCAGTATACTATTAATTTGTCTACTTCTTGATTGGGTTGTTTGGGTGGTTTTTTAAAAATTTTATTGGTACATTTTAGGTATACAATATAATGACATTAATCATTGGAAATTTGCACCTTTACATAATTTATCTCGGTTCTTATCTTTTTCCCCATTCCCCTGCCCTCCCTTCAACCCCTTCACTCCTCCCTATTTATGAAGACTTTGTTTCCATTTTTTCATTTTCTCATATTAATTCCATTCCCTTCTTTCCTTTCCCCTACCCTTCCCCCTTCCCTTCCCCTTTATGGATTTTTTTTTAATAGTAAGGTTTTTGAGTTGTTTGCATATTCTCAATATTAATCTTCTGTTGGAAGAAGAGCCAGCAAAATTTTCTCCTATTCTTCAGGCTGTGCCTTAATTCAAAAGAAGAAGTACAAATGGCCAAGAAGTATATGAAAAAAATGTTCAACATCTTCAGCCATCAGGGAAATGCAAATTAAAACTATGCTGAAATTTGATCTCCTGCCTGGAAGATTGGCCATCAAGTATACAAAAAATAATAAATGCTGACAAGGATGTGAGGAGAAAGTAACCCTTCTACATTGCAGGGTAAAAGGTGTAAATTAGCACACTCATTGTGGAAATTGATGTGGAGGTTAACTCAAAATACTAAATATAGAGCTATTATTTGATCTAGCTATACCACTCTTTTGTATGTTTATGAAAAATTAAAGTCAGCATACTATTTCGATATATACTTTTTTCCATTCTGTAGGCTATACCTTTTTGCAAAGGAAGAAGTAAAAATAGTGAAGATACTGGCTTACTCATGTTTATTGCAATGATGTTGACAATAGCTAAGCTGTGGAAACAGCCTAGATGCCTGTCAACAGATGAATGGATGAAGAAATTGTGGTATATAGACATGGTGAACTATTACTCAACCATAAAGAGGAATGAAATCATACCGCATAATCCAACTAGAAGACATCATGCTAAATGAAATAAGCCAGACAGAAAAATTCAAGTATTGCAAGATTTCTGTCATATTTGAAATCTAAAGTTAAAAAAAAGAAGAAAGATGATATAGAGGTAGAAGGGAGAGTGCCAGAAATGATGAAAGGCATTGGGGGAGGTGGAAGATAAAGGTGAGTAATGGGATGAAAATGATCAAAGTAAGTCATATGCATGTTTGAATATGTCAAAATGAAACCTAATATTCTGTGTAACTAATATACTTTGATAAGAAAAGAAAAAGAAATTATTTGATGTTACAATATTTTTAAAAAGCAAGAAGGATAATTTTTACAGAATACATATCATGGTATCTGGCATATGGTCCACAACAAGTGGTAGCTACTTTTATTATTCTGGGCTTTAACCTTTGACTTCTGAATTTGTTGACTGATGATCATATTTAAAAAGGAAATTAAAGTCTTACCTGTTCAAATTTCTAGCCTCAACATTGGCCAAGTGATTTATAAGCCTTTGTGCTTTAGTTTTCTCTTTCATAAAATAGAAGTGCTACTGCCATCAGCTCATAGGGTTGTTGTGAAGCTAAATGAAACATTTTATTGTAGTCCAACATGAAACCCAGGACACTCTATAAACTTTAAAAAAGTCAGGAATGATAATGACATAGAAAGCTCATCCCTAGCCCTTGAAGTATACTTTACATTCCTTAGGTGTAATACATTGAAGATTTACATGAAATTATAAGTATAGTGTTGAGAAGGACACACTGTAGAGACACTGCATTTATTAAACAAAGACTATACCCAAGGTATACTCCTAAGTGTTTTTCAGTTATTAGTATAATCCTCACAGCAATGCAGTATGGTAGACATGTTCATCTCCATTTTAAGAGCATATCAAATAAGATATTCTTAGAAAGTAACCCAAGACCACACAACTAAGAAATGAACTAAGAAAAAAAAGCAGAATTGAAATCTGAGTCTAGGACTGTCTAATACCAAAGCCTGAGTTTTTTTACTAAATGATCATCATTTTGAATTGGTTTACCAGATTCCCTAGCTGTTACTAAAAAGAAATAGATTCTTAAAGATGAGATAGAGGACAAGCAAATTCAAGAAAGAAGGAGAAAAAAAGAAAAATTCTCTGACACTGTTTTGTCTTACACCAATCCTGTCAAAGCCTCTAGTCTCTGCCAATTTCTCTAGTTGTTTCAAGGTGCATAGGTCACTATTCTGGAGGGTTTCGGTTTATATTGATTTCTCAAACTATGAAAACTTACTCTAAATATCAATATTTTAATTTCATTGGCACTGTATGGAGTGCACTGACTTTCTCTGCATATTTGTTGGCTTGGGTTTTTTTTCCTTTTAATTCATATAGACCTTCATTTAACCTTTACATTACATATCATTTTCTGTGCCCCCCCTCACCCTCACCAGATGACCTTAGTCTTTCTGAATGCCTGCACTGCTGGTGATAACTGATGTCTTTGTCAAGTGAATGTGAGGGAGAAAATAACATCACAAAAAAGTAGAGGGAATCATTTGAATGAAACATATGGATAATCTGCCTTTGTTGTATTTTGCTTTGCTCTTTCACTAATTAATGTGCTTTGCCATCAATTCACTTACCACTAAGGAAGATATTTTATTTATATTTATTTTTAGTCCAGTAGAATTTAAGACCTACTCCTCTTTCCCTTTATTCTAGACATGAAGGCTGATTTGTGCTATCATGGGTATAGTCAGACAGAAAACTACAAAACTATCTGTACTACATAGATCCACAGTGAACAAAGGTGCCAGAGCAAGGAAGTCACCCAGGAAGGTAGCATCAAGAAAACTGAAATCTTTCCAAAAATTCTAGAGCTTTAGAAGCCCTTACCAGAAGAAAAGTTTGCAAGACAGCCATAGTTTAAATGTGCTCAGTTGTACCTCTTGCCACACAGTTGAATATTCTTTCTCAAACCTCCTTTACAGAACTCCCTAGCACTCAATAAACTTCCATTTAAGGTACAATTCAGTCAGTTGTGTCTGTCAATTTAAAACTCAAAATTTTACTAACACAAATGAATTGTCTACCTCCATTTCCTCAGGAATACCCAGCTTCAACCAACATTTTCATAGAGAAATAGTCTTTAAGAAAAAAGAATATGGTTTCTGTTGTAGAAAATAAAAGTTATCCTACACAAAAGAACTATAAACAGGATCCTAATTGAATGACATTTGGGAATACCAATCTCCTGTTTGCATACAGTATTCAAACTCATCTTTTAGCCAAAACAACTGATTAAACCACCTGATTAAAGAGAGAAACAGGACTTTTTGGCTGATTCAGCAGCCAACTCTTGTTAAACACATGAGCCATCTCTTTCCAAGAACAAGAAGGAAACTCCATTCATATTTCTATATCATCTTTTCATATCCATGCCCCTGAATTTTTCCTTTCCTTTCCTCAAGTTGGAATCCAAACAGCCTTTTTTCCAACTGCATATCCTTACTCTGATCTTGAAGATGAGAAGAAAACGTCCCATTAAGAGATCCTGACCAATTTTTTTTTTTTGCTTCTGCCTACAAAGAAGATCAAGAGGCAGCAGAGTTGTTCCTGGAGTTTACAAAAAAAATAGGAAGCACACTGTTAGTGTAGAAATACTTTTGGTAACCTCTGTTTTCCAGTATTCAATATTAGTATCTGCACATCTATCCAAATGGAGTTTAGTGTAGTTCACTATAATGCTAATATATAATGAAGTGGTAGCTAAGAAACCATTAAAAAAATAAGCAGACAGTTTATATCTATGAAAAAGAGATTTCCTATACACTTAAAGACAATTAAGTCTGGGCTTTATTTATATCCTTTATGTTTTTCTTTTTAATTTATATTTTGGGAAATTCACATATGCTTTATTTTCCCTTTAGGATCCATTCCTTAATGCTCTTTGGAATGGGATGACAGATTGTAAGTGAGGTTGTCCTTGCTAGTCCAATGTAATGATTTAGGGATGTAAAATCCTGCTCCTCCTTTCAATCCTTCATAGACCAACTTAAAGTTTATTATTACCACCATTTAATAGATTTTGTGACTGATTACAAATGGTCTACAAAATTCAGACACCTAATCAGGCTTCAAAATCCATTTTGCAATGTTCATGGATGGTACTATCTTTGTAGCTTTTCTATATCCCTTAGTTATTTTCTCATTCCTGAGACAAAATACCCAACTTTCAAAGTTAAATGAGGAAAGGTTTATTGTAGCTCTCAATTGTGGAGGTTTTGGTTCATAGTTTCCTGGCTCTGTGGCAGGTTGGTATGGCAGAGGGACTTTGTAGAGGAGAAATAGTGCATGGTAAAGCAGGGCAGGCAGAAAGTAGCATTCAGCAAGCAATGAGTAACAGATACTTTCTGTGCCTTTACAGTGTGTCTGGGCTACCAGCCATTACAATGGGTAGCAATCACATCCGGGGTGTGGCACCCTTAATCTTACCTAGAACTATGCCAAACCAATCAGTGGACTAACTTAGTAATCACATACTTTTAATCCTAGTATCACACACTGTAGATCCTGCCACCTCTAAAAAGCTCTGTTTATGACCCACATGATGCTTTTGGGGGAAATCTAGACACAAGCTATAAGACTACAAATCTAAAAATATTTCAAAATAAATTGCTTAAGTTCAAAACAAAAATTGATTTCCTCTTTCTATTAAGTTCTGAATGCTTTTCTAAATTGAATGTGAAAGAATTTTGTTGTGGACCAGACTAAAGAACAAAAATACAACCTAGTAAGGGACTGTAGTACATGTACTGAGTAAGTCATATTGTTCATTATGAGAAGTAGTGATATTTTCTCTTAGGTAAAGAGGTAAAGAGAAAATAGATATCCATGTAGAAGACCACCAACTACCATGGAGAACCTGAAACCCATAGTTTGGGATTCCTGGAATAGGTCAGCATATATCAGGCAATGTAAAAGTATAAGACAAATCAGTATATTCTATGATTGTTAACTGATAAATCATATGTATATTAATGTCAACTTATGGCTTTCCATTACTTTCTGCCACTGCTATAACAAAATAACACAAATAGTCACTTAAAAATTTATTTATCAGTGGGCGGGGATTTAGCTCAGTGGTTTCTCTGCCTTCTGTGCAAGCTTAAGGACCTGAGTTCAATCCTCGGTACCAAAAAAAAAATTTATTTATCAGACAATTTCCTAGGACTGAAAGCTAGGTGGGCTTTGCTGGGTACTCTGTTTGGAGACACATTGGTAAGAAACACATTGACAGGTTAAACAATTAATTAGAGTCTGTGTAAAAATTGATAATACAAGGATTATTGACCCTAAATTTAACTAACTTATCTCATCCCCTTTCAAGAAGGATATTCAGTTTAAAGTAACTTAAGATTTTTTCAAGATTTGCAGGGACATTCACTTGTGGGATTTTACAACATCCTCTTCCCAACTCCTTCAGTACTTGCTCTAGATCTGCAGTCAAGTTGGATTCCAGTACTTGAAGACAGATCACCCCATGATGAGACCAACCCCTACCCTGTGCCCTGAGCCATAGAAATTATATGATGTTGGAACTGAGGGTGACTACTGAACCAGGAAGAACAAATTCCTGGAAACTAGATTGTCCCTAGAAGTCATAAGAACTTTTCTGGCACCACCTCAAAGAACCATTCCTGAGATAAATATCAACCAGATCATAACCTAACTAGATTGTCTACATTACTAGCTCTGTAAATGCCCCAGCTATGCAAAATACAGCTCTTGACTTTATTCCCATCTTCTATAAAATCTCAAAATTTCTAACAGTTTCTGGAAGATAGATCTTGAATGATTTTGTCTCTCCTTCCCAGTGTGACCTTGGTGATTAAAGCTGATTTGGTACCAGGAATGGCTGTAAAGAAACAGAAGCATAAAAATCATAAAAATATTTAATGGTTTTAGGCATTCTTGGAGCTGTTTCTCTAATTTGATGAGACCTAAAGTTGCCATAGTTCCTTCTGCTAATACTGTGGGGAATACTAGTAGCCCTTGGTGTGAACTATTTAAAAGGATGCTCAGTGTAGATCCATTTGATTATACCAACTCACCACCTGTGAGAGGTAAGAAATTTAGTGACTCTGTATATGAATCTTTTAAATATTTTTGGCAGAGTTGGAAATATAATGATGCTGGCTGGTTAGTTTTAGCACCTGTGGATTAATTAGTAAAGGAAAATAATGAACTCAAAACATCCATGGGAAATCTTAGGTCTTCTGACTGTGAGGACTAATTGGTAAAGGAAACTAAGGAACTCAAGGATGCAAACTTCCAGCTCCAGACACACATAAAATTTTTTAAAGCTTCTAAATGTGTCCTGAACAAAAATCTCCTTTCTTTTAGCTATAGGGCTGAGATCCCAGAAACCCAAACACAAGCCCTCATAATTCAATTAGCTGAAATACAGCATAAGTTTAATGCTCAGCCTCAGAAGATTTCCGAAATAAAGGTGAGGGCATTAATTGGAAAAAAATGGGATCCCCAAAATTGGAGATGTTTGGGAGGATCCAAAACAGGCTGAGGATGTTGAGCTCTAAGACTCTAATGAGACTATTTTGTCAGAGAAGGAGGCTTCCTCACACACAGTGGTGCAGGTGTCCCCACCCCTGCCCCCTGTAGTGTTAGTCCCTCCCAGTATACCTGAGGAAACTAATCCTGTGTTGACCAAGCATAATAAAGCTGACATTCCTCAGGACCCACCCTCCCCAACTTCTTTTGCCTCTAGGCCTATAATGAGACTCAAACACCAGAAGGCTCCCAAAGGCAAGGAACATGGGACCCATGATGAGTTCCATTTTTCTCCCAAAGAACTTCTTCAGTTTTTTAACTCTTAAAAGCTTGATGAGCACGTGTGGGAATAAATTTTACAGTGAGGGATAATAGTGGCAATAACATACATCTAGATCAGGCTGAATGTGTTGATTTAATATTTTGGCTTATTAAAATTTAATATTTTGGCTTATGGAGTAAAGAAAGGTGTTAGTAGTTTATTTGGCTGGTTGGCAGGAGTATGACTCAAAAGGTGGCCTACTGTGAATGAGTTACAGTCTGATATTGCACAGTTTGCTATTGATGAGATTGCAAGACTTAGGGAAATGAGAATGCTGGAGTGGATTTGTCATGTCAAACCTAATCTGTCAAATTAGGATGATCCAGAAAATCTAGCCTTCATTAACACCTTGAGAAACAGATTCATGAGGGGCACACCAGCATCCCTGAAGAGCCCTGTAATTGCTCTTTTTTTGTATGCCAGACCTTAGAGTGTGGACCACAGTTACTCAATTGGGAAATTTAAGGGCAATGAGTTTGACTGGATCCCAGTGTGGCAGAGGTCAAGTAACAGCATTTAATTGCCAAAGGAAGGGCACTTGCACTTACCATAATGGACAGCAGAAGAACAATGATCAGAATGGTTTGACACTTGCAGATCATCAAAAATGAAATAGATGGGAAGCTAAAAAAAATTTTGCTAGATTTATGTAGGTGAAAAAATTTAAGGAAAAATGGACAGAAATCTACTTCAAATCATAGTAACAGAGAATAATGGACCCTCAACCAATTCCCAGATTTGAGCCAGTTTATAGACCCAGAACCCCTTTAGTGAAGGGGTGGTTGAGTCCTCGTGAGGAAGGACCCTAGTGCACCACCAAAAGTTTATATTGTCAATCTCCACACCCTCTCCAAACAGACCTGAGGACTTTCACTAGAGTAATGTACATTGGGGAAATAAATTCAAGTAAAATTCAAGAGCCTTCAACCTCAGTCAAATTTCCAGGAGTCCAGTGATGTGGAGCATGTAGAGACATTCCTTCTAAGTTAAAAGATAAGTAGTAGCATCTGGCTTTCCCTAAAACCAAAAAAGAGACACAATGTCTAGTGGGTCTATTTGGATTTTGGAGTCAACATATTCCTCACTTGGGTATCTTACTCTGGCCCATTTATAGAATGACATGGAGAGCTGCTAGTTTTGAGTAGGGCTCAGAACAGGAAAAGGCTTTGCAACAGGTCCAGACTGGTGTGCAAGCTGCTTTGCCACTGGGGCCATATGATCAAGCAGATCCAATGGCACTTGAGGTGTCAGTGGCTGGTAGAGACGCTGTTTGGAGTTTCTGGCAGTGCCCATAAATGAAATCCAGCAGAGGCCTCTAGGATTTTGGAATGAGGCTCTAGCATCATCTGCAGACAACTACTCTTCCTTTGAAAAACAGCTCCTGGCCTGCCACTGGAACTTAGTGAAAACTGAATGTTTGATGATGGTACACCAGGTTACCATGTGACCTGAGTTGCCTATTGTGAGCTGGGTATTATCTGATCCACTGAGTCATTAAGGTTGGACATGCACAGCAATAGTCCATTATTAAATGGAAATGGTATATACGTGATCATCCCATAGCAAGCTCAGAGAGTACAACTAAGTTATATGAAGTTCCCCCAATATCTATGGCTCCTATTTCTGCTATATTACCTTCTGTTTTTCAGCATGCACCTATGGCCTCATGGGGTGTACCATATGATCAGTTATTAGAGAAAAAAAGGTATAGCCTGGTTTACAGATGATTCTGAACATTTTGCAGGTACCACCTGCAAATGAACTATTGCTGCATTACAGCCCCTTTTCAGGACATCCCTGAAGGACAGTGGTAAAGGAAAATCATCATGGTGGGCAGAACTTTGGGCAGCATAGTGTAGGGAACAGGGAAAGGGGATATTACCAGAACCCCTGCAGTGGGTCCTGGTCTCTTGTGAGCTATGACAGTACAAGTTGAATTAAAGAATAAAGATAGGAAACAAGACTTAGAGAAGAAGCTGGGTTCTAGGCCTGATCAATGCTGCTCTGGACAGCAAAGACAAAGGCACCTCCAGTTTGCCACTATTTATTGGGTTCATGAGTTACAGATGATTCAGAGGGTGGTGATAATCCTAAATTGATAAGGATCCTATAATCAGAGAAAGTATCAGATGTCTTGGAGGGTGGAGGTAATCCTATGACCATGAGTATCTTATGGTAATGAGAATCTTAGGTCCATGAGAAGCTTATGTTGATTAAGACAGTAAGGTAAGCAAAGGCCTTCTTACAACAGTAGGTGGGATAAATTAAACTGATAAGGAATTTGTCCCTCCACAGGTAAAACCTTTCTTTTACTACTCTGTTCTCAAGGAGCTAGGATGTCTTCAGCTGATACAATCTTGCCCTTGAACATCACAACATCACAAGACTATTGAAACTTCAGACAGCCCTAGTCATAATTTAATTGTAAAATGATTTTTTCCCAAACATTATGTAGTATGGCTCCCAACAGTGTACATGGTAGTAAATTTTGTCTGGAAGGAGAAATGGTCAGATGTGTGACTGTATACTGACTCACAGGCTATAAGCCAATGATCTGACAGGATGGTCAGGGACTTGGAAGGAACATGACTAGACTATTGATGATAAAGATATTTGGGGAAGAGGTATATAGATAGACCTCTCCATATGGGCAAAGGATGTAAAAATATTTGTATCCCACATAAACACTCACAAAAAGGTGACCTCATCAGAATAGATTTTTAACAATCAAGTAAATATGATGACCTGTTATGTAGACAGTAGTCAATCTCTTTTTTCAGCCACTCCTATCATTGCTGAATGGACTCATGAACAGAGTGGTCAGAGTGGCAGGGATGGAGGTTTTGCATGGGCCTAGCAAATGGACTTCAGTTCACCAAGACTAATCTAGCTACAGCCACTGCTGAATTTCCAATATGCCAGCAACAGAGATCAAAAAAAGAGTCCCTGATATGGTACCATTCTTGGGGGTGATCACCCTGCAAGCTGGTGGCAGGTGGATTATATTGGACCACTTCCATCATGTAAAAGACAGTGTTTTGTCCTTACTGGCATAGACATTTATTCTGCATATGGATTTGCATTCCCTGCATATAATTCTTCTGCTAAAACTACTGTCAGTGGACTCACAGAATGCCTTATCAACCATCATGGAATTCCAGATAACATGTCCTCATGCTCATGGAATTCACTTGTCTTACCATTTCCATCACCATCCAGAAATGGCTTGACTGATAGAAAGGTGGAATGGTCTTTTGAAGATACAAGTACAGTGCCAATTAGGTGACAGTAGTTTGTGGGGGAGGGGCCAAGTTCTTCAGAGGGCTGTGTATACTCTGAATCAGCACCCACTATGTGGTTTAGGGTCTCCCATAGCCAGGATTCATGGGTCTAGGAATCAAGGAGTGAAGTGAGAATACTACCCATTCACTATTACCACTTGTGATCCACTAGCAAATTTTTTGCTTCCGGTTCCCACAACTCTATGTTTTGCTGGCTTAGAAGTCTTAGTTCCAGAAGGGTGTACTTCAAGGAAGTACAATAATGACACCATTAAATTGGAAGCTAAGACTTCCCCCTGGTAATTTTTGTCTCCTCATGCCTCATGCCTCTGAGGGAACAAACTGGAAGGGGTGATTAACCCAGACTATCAAGGGGAAATAGGACTATTTCTCCACAATGGAGGAAAGGAGGATTATAGTTGGAGTGTAGGAGATTCCTTGGAGGATCTTCTACTATTACCATGCCCTGTTACAGTGGACCCTTGACTTACAAACTCAATTCATTCCCAAGGGCTAATTGTAACAGAAGTTGGTCAATTGAAAGCTCAGGCTCCTTTATACAACCTTCAAAGTCTCTCTCCTGTATACAGGCAGATTTCAGTGCACTTAAAGAGATATTGGCTCAGGATTTCTCAATTAACCCCACACAGGAAAGGATTTTGTAATGTCCCTTCCAGAACTCTTTAAGGGTTAAATCTACACCTGAGACCTTCTGGAACCAAAAGTGGATGGCATTTGGGTCATAACTCAAGACTTTGTTCATAAGTTAAAACTAAAATTCCAGTTGTAAACCAAGTTGTTCTTATGTCAGGTTGCTCATAACTTGAGTGTCAACTGCACTTTCTACTTCAGTTAATGTGGGAACCACTGCTGATTGATAGACTCAAAGCTGAGGGCATCAAGGATACCTAAGGACACTACCCCACTGTTAGGGGCATGCACATAATGGGACACAGTTATATAAGCATAACTTAACACAGACCACTGCACGTGTGTAATTCGGTCATATAAGGACACATGGCTGTTGTTTTTGAGTATGTTTCAGTATGACTGATAACGAAAGGGCAGAAGGAATAAAGATGAGAAGCTCTTGGGCTCTGGCCCACCTGCTTCTGCTGCTTTCATGGATCTTGCTTTGTGTGTTTTCTGGAGACCCTCCAGAAAAGTGAATAGAGGATAATGAACCCCTTCCAGGTGCCAACTGGAAGGTTTGGCACTGACAGTTATAGAAAAGACTGAATGTGATGATTCTACAATGTTTCTACTACAGTGCTTGCCACACAGTTGATACTCAATAATATTAAAAAGGAAGAAATGGAAATTTATTATTTTACTTTAAGGATGAACAAATTGGTGCCTACAGATATAAACTAAATAGATTGAAGTGTCAAAGTTAATAAGAGACAGGTTTAAATGTTGGAAGCCAATCAGTCAATAAATATTTGGTGAGTTAATATATACATGTCTATGATAATAATTTCTTGCAGAAAAACTATTTCTAACATTTCTGAATTGCTTATTATATCAAATAAAATATTTTCATGGTGATCTGCATTCATATTTATCTATCACTATCTTACAATTAAAATAACAACAACAAAAACAAAATTAAAGTAGTTTTCTCATTATGAGTTTGACTAATATTTTAATCTAGGCTTTAACAAACTTTCACTCATAATATAATTTTAAGTTTTTGTTTTGTTTTGTTTTGTTTTTTGGTACTGGGGATCGAACTCAGGTCCTTGAGCTTGTGCAGCAGGTGACAAAACCACTGAGCCAAATCTCCAGACCCATAATTTATCTTTAAAACATAATGAAAGTAAAATTTGAATTTTTCTAGTATATGCCTTTTTAATTAAAATGAATTGTTCTTTTCTTTTTCTTTCCCCACATACACATTCAATATACTACCACAAGAATATATAAAAGGGAAACATTTTTTTTTGTTTAAATTCTTTTATTGGTACATTTTAGGTATATAATACATTTACATTTATCATTGGGTGCTTGTACCTGTACATGATGTATCTTGGTTCTTATTTTTTCCCAATTATCTGTGTGCCCTTCACCCCTTCCACCCTTCCCTATTTACATAGACTTTGTTTCCATTTTTTTCTTTTCTCACAATTTTTCCTTTCCCTTCTTTCCTTTCCCCTTCCCTGCCCACTTCCCTTACAACTTTAGAACTTTCCTTCCTATTTTAAATTATCAATTATTCATTTTAATCATTTTAATCCTTACTTACACTTTCAGTTTCTCACACTAGAGAAACTATTCGGTATTTACACATTTGTGTCCTATTTATTTCACTTAAAGAGTATGGCCTCAATATGCATCTATTTAGCTATAAATGTCTCTAGTTTCTCATTCTTTATGGATGAGTAGTACTCCATTTTATAAAAAAAAAAAAACCACATCATCTTTATCCAGTTTCCAGTTGATGGGCACTTGGGCTGTTTCCAAGTTTTAGCTATTATGAATTGTGCCACTGTAAACATGGGTGCACATATATTGCTGTGGTATGAATATTTTAATTCTTTTGGGAAGATACTCAGCAGGGGAATAACTGGATCAAATGGGACCTCTAGCCCTAGTTCTTTGAGGCATCTCCATACTGATTTCCACAGTGGTTGCACCAGTCTGCACTCCCATCAACAATGGAGAAGAGTTCCTTTCTCCCCACACCCCTGCCAGCATTTGTTATCACTTTATTTCATGATAGCAACCATTCTTTCTGGGGTGAGGTGAAATCTCAGTGTGGTTTTTTTCTGCATCTCTCAAAGGACCAGTGATGTTGAACATTTTTTCATATATTTATTTGCTGCTTTTACCTCTTTGTCTGAGAAATGTCTGATCATTTCAGTTGCCCAGTTTTGAATTGGGCCTTTGAATTTGGGGAGTCTGATTTTTTTCAATTCTTTTTTTTTTATATATATATTTATTGGTACATTTTAGGTATAAAATACATTTACATTTATCATTGAGTGTTTGTACCAGAACATGATGTATCTTGGTTTTTATTTTTTCTCCCATTACCTGTGCACCCCTCACCCCCTCCACTGTTCCCTATTTACACAGAGTTTGATTCCATTTTTTTTCTCATAATTTTTTCTTTCCCTTCTTCCCTTTCCCCTTTCCCTTCCACCATAGCCAAACCCTTGGACCTTTTCTTATTTCAAATTATCAATTATTCATTTTAATCATTTTAATCCTTATTTAAACTTTCATTTTCTCACACTAGAGAAAGTATTCAGTATTTACACATGTGTGTTCTATTTATTTCACTTAAGAGTATGGCCTCAATGTGCATCCATTTAGGTATAAATGTCTCTAGTTTCTCATTTTTTATGGCTGAGTAGAACTCCATTTTATAAAAAAAACACATCTTCTTTATTCAGTTTCCAGTCGACGGGCACTTGGGCTGTTTCCAAGCTTTAGCTATTACAAACTGTGCTGCTCTAAACATAGGTGCACATATATCTCTGTGGTATGATTCTTTTAATTCTTTGGGGAAGATTCCCAGTAGGGGAATAGCTGGGTCAAATGGGATCTCTAGTCCTAGTTCTTTGAGGTATCTCTATACTGATTTCCACAGTGGTTGCACCAATCTACATTCCCACCAGCAATGGAGAAGGGTTCCTTTCTCTCCACACCCTCACCAGCATTTCCTATTGGTTGATTTCTTGATAGCACCCATTCTTTGTGGAGGGAGGTGGAATCTCAGTGTTGTTTTCATCTGCATCTCTCTAATGACCAGTGATGTTGAACATTCTTTCATATATTTATTTGCTGTTTTTACTTCTTTGTCTGAGAAATGTCTGTTCATTTCAGATGCCCATTTTTGAACTGGGTCTTTGAATTGGGGAGGTCTGATTTTTTTCAGTTCTTTATATATTCTTGATAGCAGACCTTTGTCTAAGCTACAGCTGCTAAATAATTCTTCCCATTTTCTAGGTTGTCTCTTAGCTCTGTTGGTGGTTTCTCTTGCAGTGCAGAAGCTTTTTAATATGATGAGATCCCAGTTGTTGATTCTTTGTGCTAGCTCCCGTGCTACTTAAGATTTGTTCATGAAGTCTTTTCCTATGCCAATGTCATCAAGAGTTCTACCTAACTTATCTTCCAGCAAGTTTAGTGTTTCTCACTGAATATTTAGATCTTTAATCCACTTCAATCTTAGTTTATTGCCTGGTGATAGGTATGGGTCTAGTTTTAATCTCTGACAGTTTAAAATCCAGTTTTTCCATCACCATTTATTAAACAGGCTATCTTTCCTCCAATGAGGGTGGTTGGCTCCTTTGTCAAAGATGAGGTGACTGAGTATGTCTGGAGATGTTTCTGCATCTTCTAATCTATTCCACTGATCTGGTCTGTTTCTTTGCCAGTACCATGCTGTTTTTATCAAAGTAGCTTTGTAGTATAGCTTCAAGTTGGGGATTGTGATGCCCCCAGCCACGTCTCTGTTGCCTAGAATTGCTTTTGCTATTCTAGGTCTCTTCTGGTTCCAAGTGAATTTTTGGATTGTTTTCTCTAGTTCTGTGAAGTATATTGTTGGAATTTCAATCAGCATTGCATTGAATCTATATAGAAGTTTTGGAAGTATGGCCATTTTCACTATATTGATTCTTCCTACCCAGGAACAAGGGATATCTTTCCATTTTCTTATATCCTCTTCATTCTCCTTCAGAGTGCTGTAGTTTTCAGTGTAGAGGTCTTTTGCTTCCTTTGTTAGGTTGATTCCTAGATATTTCATTTTTTTAGATCCCATTGTAAAAGGAATTATTTCATGAATTTCTCTCTCAATGGGTCTGCCATTTGTGTATAAGAAGGCTATTGTTTCTTGAGGGTTGACCTTGTATCCAGATACTCTACTGAATCTGTCAATTAGGTCTGGAAGACTTTTGACTGAGTTTTTTGGGTCTTCTATGTAAAGTATCATATCATCAGCAAATAATGACAGTTTCACTTCTTCCTTTCCTATCTTTATTCCTTTAATTTCTTCCTCTTGTATAATTGCTATGGCTAATGTTTCCAGAACAATATTAAACAGGAGTGGTGATAGTGGGCATCCTTGTCTTGTTCCTGATTTTAGCATGAAAGTTTTCAGTTTTTGACCACTTAGTATGATGCTGGCTGTTGGTTTTTCATAGATAGTCTTAATCAGGTTGAGATAAAGACCTTCTATTCCAATTTTCTATAGCGTTTTTATCATGAATGGGTGTTGGATTTTGTCAAATGCTTTCTCTGCATCTATTGAGATGATCATGTGGTTTTTGTCCTTGACTCTGTTAATATAATGTATTACATTTATTGATTTATGAATGTTGAACCATTCTTGCATCCCTGGGATAAATCTGACTTGTTCAGGGTGTATGATCTTCTTGATAACACTCTGTATTCTGTTTGCCAGTATCTTGTTGAGGATTTTTGCATCTATGTTCATTAGGGAGATGGACCTGTAGTTCTCTTTTCGGGTTGGTTCTTTCCTTGGTTTTGGAATCAAAGTAACTCTTGCTTCCAGGAATGAATTTGGAAGCCCTGCTTCCCTTTCAATTTCTTTGATGAGTTTAAAGACTAATGGAGATAGTTCTTCTTTAAATGTCTTGTAGAATTCAGCAGTGAAGCCATCAGGACCTGGGCTTTTCTTTGTTGGTAAATTTTTTATTACATTTTCAATTTCACTCATTGTTATTGGGGTGTTAAGAATTTCTATATCTTCTTCATTTAATTTTGGCAATTCATATGTATCTAGGAATCTGTCCATTTCTTCTGTGTTTTCCATTTTATTAGAGTACAGATTCTCAAAGTAGGTATTGATGATTCTATGGATTTCTGCTGGATTTGTTGTGGCTTTACCTTTTTCATTCTTAATTGCATGGATTTGAGCCTTTTCTTTCCTTTTTGATAAGGTTGGCTAAAGGTTTATCGATTTTATTTATTCTTTCAAAAACCAACTATTTGATTCATTGATTTTTTGTGTTGTCCTCTTAGTCTCCATTGCATTGATTTCTGCTCAGATCTTTATCATTTCCTTTATTTTACGAGCTTTGTGTTTGTTATGCTCTTCTTTTTCTAGGAGCTTGAGGTTCTGCATTAAGTTATTTAACTGAGTTCTCTCTGTTGTCCTAATATGGGCATTCACTGCCATGAATTTTCCTTGTAGAACTGCTTTCATTGTGTCCCATAAATTCCTGTATGTTGTACTGGTATGATCATTTACTTGTAGAAACTGTCTAATTTCTTCTTTAATTTCCTCTGTCACCCATTGGTTGTTCAGGAGGGTGTTGTTCAATTTCCATGTGTTTGTGGGTGTTTTGCAGTTTCTTATGTTATTGATCTCCAATTGTATTGCACTATGGTCTGATAATATACAGGGGATAACTTTGATTCTTTTACATTTACTTAGATATGTCCTGTGAGCTAGCATGTGATCTATTTTGGAGAGTGACCCATGTGCAGCTGAAAAGAATGTGTATTCTGTTTTGTGGGGTGGAACACTCTGTAAACATCTGTTAAGTCCATTTGTTCAATAGCTTCATTCAGTTATAGAATTTCATTGTTAGTTTTTTTTCTAGTTGATCTGTCTATTTGTGATAGAGGGGTGTTGAGGTCCCCCACTACGATTGTATTAGTGCTTATTTGGTTTTTCATGTCCATTAATATTTGTTTTGTATAGTTGGAGGCATTCATATTTGGTGCATATATATTTAGGATTGTCATCTCTTCCTCTTGGATTGTTCCCTTCACAAGGATGTAGTGGCCATCTTTGGCTCTCTTAATTAGTTTTGGCTTGAAATCTACTTTGTCTGCAAATAAGATTACTATGCCTGATTTTTTCTGGGTTCCTGTCACATGGAGAACTGTTTTCCATCCTTTTACTTTTAGTCTATAGATTTCCTTTCGAGTTAGGTGTGTTTCTTTTATACAGCATATTGCTGGGTTTTGCTTCTTAATCCATTCTGCCAGTCTGTTTCTTTTGATTGGTGAATTGAGGTCATTAACATTGATAGTTATAATTGACAGTTATTGACTCATCCTTGTCATGATGTTTTACACTTGTTGACTCATTTATTTCTTATTTTCCCCCCTTTCACTTTAGTGTCTTACCTTTTGTGGTCCCTTCTCTCTGCTGGGCCTCATGGAGTTGTGACCTTCATTGTCTTTTTCTAGGATATTGCTTAGAATTATTTGGAGTGCTGGGTTGGTGTTCACGAAATTTCTCAGGTGTTCTTGTCATGGATATATCTAATTTCCCCATCAATTTTGAAAGATAATTTTGCTGGATACAACAGTCTAGGTTGGAAGTTGTTTTCTTTTAGGGCTTAAAATACTTCACTCCAGGCTCTCTTTGATTTGAGGGTTTGTGTTGAGAAGTCTGCTGTGATTCTGATGGGCTTTCCTTTGTAGGTGATTTGTTTCTTTTCTCTAACTGCCTATAGAAATTTGTTCTTCTGTTGGGTTTCTGGGATCTTGACTATTATATGTCTAGGTGTAGATTTTTTTTTTTGGTCATGGTTGGATGGAGTTCTATATGCCTCACTTATCTGTACGTCCAATTCTCTACCTCTGTCTGGGAAGTTATCTACTATTACTTCTGTGAATAGTTTTTTTTATGTCCGTTGTACTTTTTCCTGTTTTCTCATGGACTCCTATCAGTTTTATGTTATTCTTCTTTGCATCACCTAGCAGCTGTTGGATTGATTTCTCGTGGTCCCTTACTATCTTTAAGAAATCTCTGCTTTCATGCTCCTTAACTGCAATCCTGTCTTCTATATCTGATATTCTGTCTTCTGATTCCCTTAGTCTGCTCTGCATGCTTTCAATGGAGTTTTTAATCTCCTGAATATCTGTTCAAATCTGTTTCATGGATTCCATTTCTTTCTTATGTTGGGCGATCATGGTTTCCATTTCTTCACTCTGCTCACCATGTCTGTATTTAACTGGGAGATTATTTCTGTTTTGAAATTTTCTAGAGCCTCATGTATCTGCTTTGTTACTTCCTGTGCTATCAGTTCAGGGTGTCCAAGTGGTTGCTTATTGGACTTTTCCACCTCATTTCCCCCAGAATTTCCTTTTTGTGGTATGGAAGCCTGTGTTTGTGCCTTGCTTAAGTGTCTTCTCATTTTTGTTTTTGGTGCTGTCCTTGATTTAATTCCTGGGTTGATATTTCAAGATTGCTTAATGTAGGTATGTTTGTTGCTTGTGTTTAAAACACTTGTGGAATGATTGCTTTTCAGAGGTGTCATCCAGATATAGCTTGTGTTTGGGTTTTGAGACTCTAATGACTCTGAAGCTATTATATTTTTCTTATACCAGGAAGGAAAACTAATTAGATTAATCACAACATGTTAGCCCAAATGACACAGACAGCAATACCATAGCATCAAGCACAGCTTAGAAAATGACAATTTGTGGTAGTTATTAATCTATCAATTTTAACTATGTGAATTAAATTAAAACCAATCCAACATAAGTTTATAATGAATAATCTCTTCAATATAGCATCTTTCCCCTTTGGGGTGGGGAGTTAAAAGGAGTTGGAGAGGGAGGGATGGGTAGAAAGAACAGGTAAGATTAGTGGTGAGGCCAGAAGACAAAGAAAGATCACACAAACTCTAAGAAGTTGTTAAAGGCAAGAGAAAATGACAGAATGAAAGAACAAAGATGTGAATAGAATCATCTAACAGCGACGGGGAGGCTAGATACCAAATTTACTTTCCTTTAAACCTAATGATAATCAAGAGAAGGAAAAGAGAAGAAAAGAACAGGGAAAAATCTGAATTCAGTGCAGAAAGGAACAAACGGGGAGATGAGGAGCAATGTGGGACAGTGAGAGAATGAGTTAGAGAGAGAGAGAGAGAAAGAAAGGGTAAAAGAAAAAAAAAGAAAGAAAAGTAAAACTTTGAAGAGTAGAAAAAAAGTAAAAATTAAGAATTAAAAATAAGAAAAAAAAATTTTTTTTGTTTTTCAAATAGCAATAGAAATTATGGGCCTCCTTCAGGGTCTGTCTCTGCTGTCACAGTAGGCAACATAGGAATCCCTGTGCATATACAAGTCAATGAGTCTCATCAAGCCAGCAGCAGACCAAGTACTGGTGGTCTGGTGTGCTTTTATTGTAGAGGTTCTCTTTACTTTTCTGCTGAGCTTCAGTTTTCTTCAAGGAGCCTGAGAAGCCCTCTTTCTGTTACTAACTTCTGCTCTATCTTGTGGTGCTCAGGACAAGGGTCTTTATAATCTCCTGTGCCTCTGTAGTGTGGGACCAGGTAGCGGAAAAGCCAGAAGGTAGGCGGCACACGATGGTGGGGGGTGGGGACTGAGTGTTGGAGATGCCCACAGGGCTAAGGGGACCTCACCGTGCCGTGGGAGTGGCCCGGGATGGCCTGGGAGCTTCAAGCTGCTTGTCGTGTCTCACCAGGCTGGCCGCGGCAGCTTAGAGAGCGTCCTTTTTTTCAGTTCTTTATATATTCCTTATAGTAGTCCTTTTTCTGAGGTACAGCTGCTAAATTTTTTTCCCCAGATTGTAAATTGTCTCTTAATTATATTGGTGGTTTCTCTTGCAATGATCCAAGTTGTTGATTCTTTGTGCTAGTTCCTGTTCTACTGAGGTTTTGTTCACAAAGTCTTCCTATTCCAATTTCTTCAAAAGTTCTACCTAACTTATTTTCCAGCAAGTTTTGTGTTTCTGTCTTAATATTTAGATCTTTAGTCCACTTTGACCTTAGTTTCATGCATGGTGATAGGTATGGGTCTACTTTTAATCTCTGACAGGTTGAAATCCAGTTTTTCCAACACCATTTATTAAATAGGCTATCTTTCCTCCAATGGGGGTGGTTGGCTCCTTTGTAAAAGATGAGGTGGCTGAGTATGTCTGCAGTTGTTTCTGCATCTTCTAATCAATTCCACTAATCCTTGGGTCTCTTTGCCAGTGTCATTCTGTTTTTATCAGAGTAGCTTTGTAGTATAGTTTCTAGTTGGCGATGGTGATACCCCCTGCCATGTCTCTGTTGCTTAGAATTGCTTTTAATATTCTAGGTCTCTTCTGGTTCCAAATGAATTTTTGGATTGTTTTCTCTAGTTCTGTGAAGTATTTTGTTGGAATTTCAATTGGCATTGCATTAAATCTATACAGTAGTTTTGGAAGTGGCCATTTTCACTATATTGGTTCTTCCTACCCAGAAGCAAGGGATGTCTTTCCATTTCTTATATCCTCTTCAATCTCTTTTTTCAGAGTGCTGTAATTTTCAGTGTAGAGGTCTTTTTCTTCCTTTTTAGATTGATTCCAAGATATTTCATTTTTTTTGGATGCTATTGTAAAAGGAATTGGAAAACATTATTCTTTTTCTTTCATTTCTTTATTTTGGTCTCTTTTTGCTTTATTTTTTCAAATTATTTCCAGAAATTTTGCTCTTAATTTTATTCATTTAATTGTAAAATGCGTAAGAAAACCTGAAGATGTTTGATATTTATACTACTGAATGCTATACTAAAATTTCAAGGAAAACTAGGAAAGCAAGGAAAAATGTACAAGAAATGAGGTATAAATACACAAAATTACAGTGCAGAACTTGAAATGAGACATTCCAAAAAAAACCCAAAAAGTGAAAAGACTGTAAAAAGAAATTGAAACTTTTTCAAATGAGATGACTATTCAGTAGCAAATCCAAAAAAAAGATCAGGAACCCTAGAGAATTAATAAGACAAATTTTCAAGGTGAATACATAAAATTCTCAATAAATTTTAATATGCAAATGTCCAAATAAATAATATAACCAGAATGTCTTCTTCATTCCAGTAAGAAAAATGTGACATATAAACATAATGGAAGAAAATTTTTGAGGAAAATATGCCAAAAGTCACTAAAGATTTTAAGAATTTAGATCTATGCCATGTAATTTTCATATTCATAATTTTAATGTTCATTTTTTGAACATTAAACATTGAACACTGCATATGACTTGTTGGAAATTAGAATTAATTCTATGTACTATTTTAATCTAGCCAAAAGTCAGTATTTTTATCCCAAAATAGTTATGGTACTCTCTTTTCATTATTATATGTGCACTTTTTTATTTCATTTCCTATAATCCATTCTTTAAAACATTCTTTATATTGTAACCAGTTTATGTTATATTGTGTTCATACCTTCTCATCATATTTACAATAAAATTCAAATTCCTAAAAGGTCCTATGTAGATATTTCTCCTTCTCTGACTGATTTCATAGAACCAAACCTATTTCTCTCTCTCAGATATCCTAAGAAAAGCTTCTTGAAGCTTTACTTTTACCTGGATAACTCTTCTACTAGATCTCAATTTTAAAATGTCACTTCCTATCTACCTAATGTAAAGTAGCTCCCAATAAGATTTCATCATCTCATCATATATTTGTCCATTAAATACTTTCTGTACTTGAATTTTTCTTTTTTTTCTTTGTTTATTTCAGTCTTCAATAAAATATAAACCCTTTGATTAATGTTATTTTATCTATTTCAATATTACTGTATTCTTAAGGTCACAAAGCATCTAGCATGATTTGCTTATTGAACAAATAATTGTTAAATAATTTTGAATGGAGGAATGAATAATATTTTGATCATTTAAATTACATTTATTAGCATAATAAATGAACTTGATATTTTATATGTAAACTTTTTCTTATTTTTAAAAAGCAAGTGATATTCCTTAAAAATAATTAGTCTAAAGATACATGTACCTGAAGACTACGGAAATGTACTAAAAACGTATTGACAGAAATATTATAACTTTAAATTTTATAGCTAATATCTGAAGGGCTCATTTCTTTGCATTTTCACTAATATTACTACCATTCATTAATTCATGGTGTATCATTGTTGTTTTAATTTGCAATGATTTGATTGCAAAAATATCAAATGCATAGTCACACTTTGTAAATTTTTAATATAAGTCTGTGTATTATCTATTTATATCCTTGGCCCCACTTGTTTTTTTTAATTAGGATGTATTTTATGGTAGTTAAATCCAGAGTTTATAGAATTGAGTATCTATAGACATGCTGTATGCATTTCAAATTTCAATATTACTCCTCAATAGAAGTTCTTGGGCAAACTATTTGACTTTTCTGCCTTACTTTTACCCAAATATAAAATGGTGTTAAAAAGAGTAGCTACTTATAAGATTATCATTAGAGACACCACCTGATCCATAGTAAAATAAAAAACTATTCATCATTATTACTTAGATATAAAAATTTCATGAAAATCAAAACAATCTTTTGTCAAAATTATTGAATTTAGTTTTCTAGCATCTCACTTCATTGTTTGCTATTTAACTTGGATTATATAGTTTCTCATGTAGTCACATAAAAAGTATTTACACTTTTGGTAGAATGATCACAGGTTTGCATTTGTTTCTTACTGAAAACATAAAAATTAGAGAAATATTATATATGTAGACAGTGACAAATATATAGTGAAAATGTAAAATATATTAGCTATCTTTCTGTTTTTAAGTATGGAGATATCACTGTAAAGGAAATTTTAATGAGTTCAAAAATTTAAAATCAGGTCATTAGGTCATATTATTGAATAAATCATGTGTGCTCAACTCACAAACTGGGAAAGAAATAAGACCTGCTGAGGTGCTTGCTGAAGGTCAAGGGAATACAGAATGGATATTAGAGAAAGGTAGTTCTAAATACCAGCTACAACCCAGTGACCAGCTCCAGAAATGAAGATTGTAATTCTAATATCTCTCTCTTAATATGATTTTAATGTGATATAATATTGATAGATATTGGTTTTTAGGTATTCTTAAAACTGTATTATATTAAGGGCATAGGCTTCATTACACAGGTTTCTTATGTTATGCAATACAACTAAATGGAAACCAAGGGAGTTGTTGTGAGGCGTAGATTTGTATTGTTTAGGTACTTGTTTGCAATCAAGTTATTTAGTCAAGGCATTGTGGTTTTAATTGTGAATTTTGAGAACCCTTTGAATAATTGTCTTTGGTATGGAAATGAGTGCAATAAGAATTGTGTGTATATATATATATAATTGTTATATTAAAGTAAATATGAATAGATCAAGATGTTAATTATAATCCTTTGCTGGAGGCTGTAGTTTAAGAAAATGTGTCTGGTTATTGAGTTGATAATGGGTGGATTGTGCTTGTTAATTGATTCATTGTCAACTTGAGTGGAGAATGCCCAGCTGAATTAAGTCAGCATGTTTCTGGCTGTAGAAGACTCACTTCACTTCAAGAAGGATTGTAGTCGGAAGAGTAGAAAAACAGAATGGGAGGGAGGAATTTCAGCTGATCTTCCTTAGAGGAGCTTTGTTGAAACTGCTTTTCTTCAGAGAAGTTTTGGCAGTTTTTCTTTGAAAGACTTTTGGCTGTTTTCTTTCTTTGTGGGAGTTTCAATCCTCATATTCATCTTGGATGTTGTCTTCTGGTTTTTAGTGCAGACCCCTCAGCCTTCTGGCACATATCCTTCAGACTTTGGCACTGACACATCAGCTTCCAGCACTGGCCCTTAGGCCATTCTGGCACAGATCCTTCAGCCTCCCATCTCGGATCCTTTGGCCTTCTGATACAGACTCACATGGAACATTGCTGTGGGCTCCAAACCCTCTTCAGGTCTCCAGTGTGCAGACACACATTTTGTACTCTTCTATATCTGACTCTAGTGAGCATTGACTAATACATTAACTAAGAAATTTTCAAGATTTGCATGGACATTCAGTGGGCAGATTTTACAACATTCTCTTCCGAACTCCTTCAGTACTTGCTCTAAATCTACAGTCACATTGGATTCCAGTACTTGAAGATAGATCACTCCATGATGAGACCAAACCCTACCCTGTGCCCTGAGCCAGAGAAATTACACAATGTTGGAACTGAGGGTAACTACTGAACCAGGAAAAGCAAGCTCCTGAGAACTGGATTTTCCGTTAAAGCCATATGAACTTTTCTGGCACTGCCTCAAAGAATCATTCCTGAGAAAAAGATCAACTAGATCACAGCTTAACTAAGATTATCAACATTACTATCTCTATAAATCCCCAAGATATGCAAAATACAGTCTTTGATTTTGTTCCCTTCTTTTATAAAATCTCAAAGTTTCTGAGAGTTGCTAGCTCTCTCCTTCCCAGTGTAACCATGGTGATTAAATTTTCTTTCTTATCCTTCACCATGCTTCATCTCCTTGACTGGTATTTTAAGACAAGTGGTCAAGCCTGGTCTGTTTGAACCTCCAGAGTTGTGGTTTTTGCTATAAAACACTGCCAACACTTTCCTCCCCAAAGTCACCAACATTGTGAAAACTTCTTATTCTTAAATTTTATCTGACTTCTATTTTTGTCTTTTATCTGCTTTTAAGGGCTTATGTGACTACACTGTCTCACCTTATCACCCCCAGCTAATCCAACATAAAATCTCTATTTTAAATCAACTGAGTAGTAACAACATAGAATAGTCTATTTTATCATGAAAGGTAGTTTACAAGGCACATGCACAATCCTACGAGTTATTTAGGGGGAAATTTCTTGTCAACAACAATTCTGCCTAGTATATGTCTTAATTTTAGATGCATCTCGTAATTATTAATTGTCAGGTCAGCTTTACCTGATTAAAAAATGCCCAAGGGGTTAGTGAAGTATACTTCTGGGTGTGTCTTGGGGTCAAGTAGACATAACCTTTGGTAATGTATATGAACCTTGGCCCCTTTCCTCTCCTCCACTGTTCTCCTCCCTTGCTTCCTGGCAACCATGAACTCTCTTTCTCTCCTGCCCTCTTCTGCCATATGTTCCTGCCTTGGAGTCACCTGATCATGTACTGAACCCCAAGAAGCCATGAGCCAAATTAACCTTCTCCATCTTTAAATTCTGGGTTTTAGGTATTGTGCCCCACATGGGGAGAGTTGACTAATACAGAAAAATGGTACCAGTGACATGGAGTCACTGCTGTGACTATACCTGACTATGTGGTTCGGAAGACTTTGGAACTGGTTTGGGAGAGGAGTTGGGAAATGTCTGGACATTCAGGGTAGAGAAGCCTTGGAATGCTGTAAGCAAAACATAAAGGACTATTACTGTCAGAGCTCATATAACCCAATGGCTGATGGAAATGCAGACAGTAAAGATGAGGCTCAGAATGTTTAAATTGGAAACAAGGACTTCATTGGCAGTTGAATAGAAGGCTAGTTGTGTTACACTCTGGCTGAAGAAGTTTCACAGCAGCCCAATATTCAGACTGTGGTATGGGGATTCCTGATCCTTTTAGCTAGATTTATGGTACAAATTTGGAGAAAAACTACAAAGCAAAAACATTTGAAAAGCAAAAATTTTGAGCCAAAAGGAAAAACATGTAAAATCTTGGCCAAAGTAGGTGGCATTACTGAAGACATCAAGGTCTCAAAAAGAAACCAAGTATTTAGTATGGGGACAAGGAGAAAGATTCTTTGAGGCATGTTGGGAATCAGTAAAACCATACCTATTGCAGCCTTAAGGGTACAAAAGTATCAACCTTTCATTTGGAAAGAGAAACTTGGAGACCCCTGCTTCAGATGGGACTCCTAGGGACTTGGTTCTCTGGTATTCTCTTCACCTTTTTCAGCCATTCAGGCAGTAGGAGATTGCTGTGGTTATGATCCAAGGGGGCCTGGATACTACTGCTTGCACTGATTGAAGGCTTAGACATCATCCACATGTTGCAGGTTTTCCTGACATGTAGAATATGTGTCAGTACTTATTAGAGAAACATTTAATGCAAGATACACAAATATATAAAGACTTACAATATAAGTTTACAGTGGCCACCTGCAAATTCAGGTGTGGAAGAGTGCAAAAAAGCTGTCTGAATGCTGGAGATACAAAGGATCAAATCTAAGGCATAAAGCTAACTGTAGGAGCTCACCATGTAAGTCTGTATCAGGAGGCTGAAGGGTTTGTGATGGAAGGCTGAAGGGTCTATGCTGGAAGGCTGAAGAGTCTGTGCTGGAATCCAGGAGATGACATCCAAGGTGAAAGTGAAGACTGGAGCTCCTCCAATGAAACAGAACCAAGTCTTCCTTCTTCATTTCCCTTTATTCCATTCACACTAAAAGCCTCTGTCACTCAAACCCAGTGTAAGTCTTCTGCTTTAAGTAAATCCCTTCAAGTACACCAAGAACTATGCAGATCAAAATTTTTTTGGAAGTTTCTTACTCAAATTGACACAAAATTGTCACACAGAATGTAAAAGTTGTGGGATCAGGAAAGCTTCTACCCTAATTTCAATAGAAGGTATCAGAAGCCAGGCAAGGACCCCCTGAGAGAGTGATGTGTTAGGCACTGTGAATTAAAATAAATGTGTAGTGGGGACCTCACGAAAATGGATATTTAGTGCATATGGAACATCTACCAATGGAAGCTGCATGCCATGTATGAAGCCAGATGGAGAAAGAAGAATGAGGGCTAAAACCATGTAGCTATGGGGCTAAATGTTTACCTTGCAGAATTTCAGTCTTCCTTTAGTCTGATTCTTTTCTATCTCCTTATTTCTCCTTTTTGTAATGAGAATATTTACCCTGTGCTTTTTTATTTTACCCCATGCTATTTACCTTAACCTGTGCTATTGTACCTAACACATGGTAACTGTTCTTGATTTCTACAGAGGTTGGCTTAAGTCTCAGAAGGTACTTTCACTAGAACTTTAGGAAAAAATGGTGGACTAATTCAGACTTTGAGGAGGAAATTAGTGCCTTTCTATTTGTGTGCAGGATTGTTGTATCATGTTAGGCAGAATAAGTAATTTACTATTTTGTTTATTTGGAAATTAAGTATAATTTAAGGAGATGAGTCTCAACAAGTTGAAAGGGGTGGGTTGTGTCCATTAGTCATGGTCTAATGTGTGATCTATATATACAGTGATTTGTTACTGCATCTTCTAAGCACGCTCAGCTACCTTATCTTTGACTTAGTAGAAAAACATCTTCACTGGAAGAAAACCTCTATAATAAATGGTGCTGGGAAAACTGGCTTTCCATATGCTGAAAGTTGAACCTAGACCTATATCTCTCACCATCCACTAAGCTAAAATTGAAACTGATCGAAGATCTAAATATTAAAAGAGAAACAATCTGTTGGAAGATAGAATAGATAAAACTCTTTAATACATAGTTGCAGGCAAAGACATTCTGAATAAAATCCTGATTGCACAGGAAATATTACAAAGAATCAACAAAAGCATCAAACTAACAAGTACAGAAAAGGAAACCACTAACAGAATGAAGAGACAACCCCATAGAATAGAAAAATATTTCCTCAGATAGAAGACTAATATCTATAATATATAAAGAACTAAAAAAATTTAGACCCTTTAAATCTAAAAACTCAATCCAAAAATTGACATCTGAAAAGTATAGACATTTCTCAGATGAAGAAATACAGACAACAAATAAATACATAAAAAATGTTCAACATCACTGGTCATTGAAGAAATATAAATTAAAACAAAACTGAGATTCCATCTCACTCTTGAAAGAATGGCTATCAGCCAAAAATCAACCAATAACAAATACTGGTGAGGTTATAGGGAAAAAGGAACCCTTTACTATATTTGATGGGAATGTAAATTGGCACAACCAATATGGAAATCAGTAGGAAATTTCTCAAAAAACTGAAACTAGAGGTTCCTTTTGACCCAGCTATTCCCCTCCTTGGTATCTTCCCAAAAGAGTTAAAAGCTTCATATCACCATGATAATATGCACACCCATTTTTATAGCAGCTCAATCTGCAATACCTAAATCTTGGAAACAATCCATATGCCCATCAACACATGAGTGGATAAAGACCATGTGGTATTTATATACAATGGAGTCGTACTCTACCATATAGAAGGATAAACTTGAGACATTTTAAAGTAAATAAATGCATCTCAAGACCATAATCTTAAGTGAAATAAATCTGCACACAAGTTTAAATATTACATGGTTTTTCTTGTGTGAGAAACTCAAAATGTAAAAAAGAAGCAAAATGGGGGATAGATATTGGGAAGTGGGAAGAACTTGTTCATTTGTGCAGGGAAACATGGGGGTGGGAACAGGAAGGGAAGGAAGAAAAAAGATTTAAAGAAAAAAGAGAGTTGAAGGAAAACAATGGAAACAGCTTTTGTAAATGAGGAAGGGAAGAGAGTTGAAGGGAGGGTAAGGGAATGGGAAAAAAGAATTAAGATATATTATGTACAGGTGTAAATTCCTCATCATGAATGTGATCATTGTGTATGGCAAACATATATTAATAAAAAATAAAATCCCTAGTACCAAAAAAAAATAAAAATAAAAAATAAAAATAAAATAAATATGCAATGAATATTTAAGTTTTAAAAATTTGATTACAGTAAAAGATATATTGTCACTATCCTATTTATGCCAAAGTTTGAAGTCTTTTGAAGTTTTTCATGAAATTCATGTTACCTAGAAACAAAATCAATGAACAATAATTTGAAGATAAAATATTTCATTATGTTCTGTTGTTATGGGTGTTCCAAAAATGAATTCCTAAACATTAAAGGGTCAATCCCCTTCAAAATGCTCCCCTCATTTCAAACACACTTATCCTATTATTATTGCCACTTGGTGAAGTAGTTCCAGAACTCATCTTTTTTGATTCTCTTTATGAGATGTGTTCAAAATTCATGGAATTCTCCTGCCAAATGCCATCCAACAAAAGGAAGGCTTGTAAAATCATTATGGTGCCTACTTAATCACCAGATCTGGCATCTTGCTACTTCTAGTTCTTCCCCAAAGACAAAATGAAAGGTAATTTCTTAAATAGATTTAGGACATCAAGGTAGCCACAACAGCACATCAAAAGTCATTCATGAAAAAGGACTTCAGGAACTGCTTCAGAAACTGAGAAGAACAGTGCTATAAGTGTGTTCAAGTTAAGAGGGAAATTTTTGAGAAGGATTAATTATAATAAGTTTTTCAGATTTAATCATTCACCATAGTTTTTGTTTTCATCACACCTTATATGTCAACTTGACTGAATTAAACATAAAGGGATCCACAATGCATACTTCTGGATGTGTGTGCGTGAATGATGGAAGTATGTCTTTGGGTATTATATAGGTTCCCTGGCCACTTCCTCCTGACACAACTGCCATGCTCTCCTTCTTAGCTGCACTCTTCCTTTAAATTGTGAGTGTCAGGTATTGTGTTCCAGTAACAGGAGAGCTTACTAATACACAAACTAAACACACTTACTGTGCAGCTCCTGCCAGCGTTTACTGCTCTCTTCTAATACTAATTCCTTATATATAATAATCTTTTTTTTTTGGTACAGGGGATTGAACTCAGGACCTTGTGCTTGCAAGGCAGACCTCAGAACCACTGAGCTAAATCCCCGGCCCTATATATGATAATCTTAATGCATCAAAAGTAAAAGCAACACATAGAACTCTGATGCACTCTATTTCTCATAATGCCATTACATTCAAACAGCAAGCATTGAATATTGATTAAGCATCAAATTATTTTAAAATACTCAAATTATTAAAGATTCTAAGAAAATGTTTAACTGTGAAAGGCTATATGAATAGAATCTTATTTTATACAACTCTGAAAACAGTACTTGTTACAGATTTTAAAACGGGGATACTTTCAAATGAAGCCTCTATGATTCTTCCCAAACCAGGCAGATTAGTAAGTGAGGAAACTATCTTTAAGCAAAAACCCTGTAACATCAAATGTGTATGAAGGACTTACACATTGATGAGTATTTTTCATAAATCTAGACACAAGAGACTACCTCTTTAGAGGAAACTTCAAAGGTCAGGAGACCACCCTGGAAGAGGACTAGTGATGGCACTAAAGGGCTCTTTATAGATGCATTTGTCAAAGAAGAAACAAACACAAAAGCTCTAATTCATTACTTCTGAAATACTGCTCTAATAGATTTTTTCCCTCCATTTCTTTTCAACTGACTATGGAACATGACTTTGAAAACTAGCCTACTGACAGATTAAAAATACTATAAACTATACACATAACACAAAAATTCACAACACTGTCTACTCCAGGGATATTCCAACATACTAGTCCCAATCATATCTGATACAAGTACTTCAGGCATACAATTTCTGCATTTTAATATATAAATTGATTTGGTGAATCATTTAAATTTACTTTATCTGATTGATTAATACTGCAATAAAAGACTTAACAATATGAAAAATTAAAATTCTTTTAATTCTTTAACAGAGTAGCAATATTTTCACATGCAAGAATTTCCCTGTAAGCAACTGTGACTGGCCTGTCTATTGGTATTTGGAAAAACCTTTTGTTAGGGTAAAGGAGCTTTATTACCATTGCAAATCATTCACTTTTGGGAAACCATTGACCAATCTGTTTCCATACTTGATTTTTAAAAAATATTTGCCATGATTACAGATACATTTACTTAGCTCAAGGAAACAGATTGCTTATTTTTTTTTTTTTACATTATTGGAGATGGAAGTAAAAAAGTATTGAGTTACATCTAGACTATTTTTCAGTTTTTTATTTTGGAACAGAGTCTCACTAAGTTGCACAGGCTGGTATCAAACTTGGTTCAGATCCTCCTGCCTCAGCCTCCCCGATAAGATAACTGAGATTAAAGACATGTACCACCATATCCAACTAAGCAAACAGTTATTTTAGTGAACAAAGGAGTATTTCCTTGGCTTTCATTGAAATATTATTTTTCTCTGTGTTTGTGATATCTACTTGTCTTTCAATTTCTCTCATGTTACTCTGTTTAACCCTAAATTCCTATACAACTATTTCATATCCTATATCACATTTTACTCATAATTAATATTTTCTCTTCCCCTAACACTTTCTGAACCTTCATATTTAAAGACAATGAATTTTCTATGCTTGTACCTATAAATAGAGATAGTAAGTTTTAATTATACTTTCAGATGTTTCCAGCTCAGCTGTGCATATGAATGTTTTTGATCAGGGTGTATGTTAACTTTTAATCCCAAATTGTATCTTTCACAACCCAAAATAAAATATGAAATGACTAACTTTTATTTACAAACATATATCAACTGCCTGTTGATAGTTCCATTTTTGTACCTTTCTTGATATAGCTCTCCGAGAGTTTCCCTTTGCCTGTAATCTGGGGAAAGACATGAAGATCAAAGGCTTTTCACTGAAAGGTGGGTATGTCTATCTACAATGCTCCCTAAAACTTACATAGGGAGGCACCTCAGGGCTAGCAGGTGTAAAGCACTCCCACTTTCTTCTGTGGATATTTTCTAGAAAATCATTATAGATTTTTGTAAAGCTGCACTATTTAAGGAGATTTAAATTTGAAAACTGAGCCTGATACATTCCCTTAGGCTATTCACAAAGATTATCACTACTTGTAATATGAGATGGATTTAAAACATTCTCTGATGTGGCTTTAAGCTAATTAAATAAGAAAGCAATGAAAGAAAAAAAGGAAAGAGAAAGAAAGAAAAGAATTAGAGTGGGAGGGATGGAGAGAAGGAAAGAAGGTAGGAAGCAAGGAAGACAGGGAGACGGGGAGACCTTTAATATAGCATCCAATGGAAAACCATTCTTAAAACTCATTTAATCTCATTAGCTCATTTCTTTCTTTCTTTCCTTCCTTCTTTCCTTCCTTCCTTTCTTTCTGTACCAGGGATCAAACTCAAGTCCTTGAGCTTGCGGGGCAGGCAACGGAACCACTGAGCTAAATCCCCAGCCCTAGCTCATTTATTTCTAATCATTCTCTAACTAGTCACCCACAGAGGCGAAGATATACTTTTTTCTCCACACTGTATTTAAACTTGTCTAAAGAAGTTGAATTTTGGGGAATTTGATAATCCAAAGCTTTCAGCCTTCTTTTGATTACTTACAGAAAATGGCAACTGAAACACATATGTTTTTATTAACTGCTCCACAGAGAAAAAAAATGAAAAAAAAGATTAATTTTCAGTATTAACTAGTAAGGAAAAAATTGTGGAAGAATGTACAAAGGACATGGCCTTAGAGATTGATTGTCTGTGGTCAGTGTTATCCATGCAATATTATCTGTGGACAATGTTATTGGAAACTAATGGGCCTAATTTGTGGACCCTTTGAATATTTACAAGGTCTACTAAATAGCCTTTTTTTTTTTTTTTTTTTTTTGCTAAAGGAACACTAACCTAGAGTTTTTAATTATAAATGAATAATGCTATTTGATTGGAAGAGGTAGAATGCTACTTGGATAATTGCTGTTTCATAAGTAGAAGCAACTAACTCAGCAATCTCAGTAGTGCTAGTAAAGTTTATATAAACATAGTACTTTGATAAATCTTTTTACCGTAGAACAAATTCAGATCCCTACTACTATCTGAATTTAACTTTATAAAATCAGAGTATCTCTCCACTTTGAATTTTGTCTCTCTGTCTCCCTGTATTCTAATGTCTACAGATTAAAATTAGTTTTTTATAAAATTGAAATTAAATTTATTTTAAAATTCATACATAAAATATAAATATTGTACTTATTAAGTTTCATTATATGTGAATATTATATAATGTTTATGTCAGGGTGAACATATTTACCTTCTCAAATATTAGTGAGATCATGCAGTACACAACTTTCTGTGCCTGGTTTATTGCACTTAACAGAACAATCTCCAGTTCCATCCTTGTCATCACAAATGACAGGATTTCATTCTTTTTATATCTGGATAATATTCCATGGTATAACAGTACCACATTTTCTTTATCCATTCATCTGCTACTAGAGGTCTAGGTGTATTCCATGTCTTGACTATTGTACATAGCAATAATAATGGCCATGTGTGTGCAGATGTCTCTTTGCCATACTGATTTCATTTCCTTTGGACAGATAACCATGTGAGCAATTGCTGGATCATAGGGCATGGTAGTTCTATTTTTAATTTTAGAAGAATATCCACACTGTTTTCCATAATAGTTGTACTGATTTGCATTCCCATAAACGTTCTACAAGGGTTCCCTTTCCTCCACATCTTCTCCAGCACTTGTTGTCTCCTGTCTTTTTTATATTGACCATTCTTATTAGAGCATGGTGATAATCCCATTGTGGTTTTAATTTGCATTTTCTCCAATGAGTAGGAATGTTGAACATTTTTTTCATACACTTGTAGACCATTTGTATGTCTTCTTTTGAGAACTGTCCAAGGCCCTGTGTTTTTCTTATTCAGTTTTTTTTTATCATTCCTTACATATAGTAGGTATCAACTGCTTGTCAGCTGCATAGGTTGTAAATATTGTCTCCCATTTTGGAGATTGTCTCTACACTCTGATGAGTGTTTTCATTTATTTTTGTTTTCATTTTTGTTGTGTAGAAGCTTTTTTAGTTTCATGTAATCTCATTTGTCTAATTTCACTTTTGTTTACTATGGTTTTGTTGTCTTTTATTCAAAAAATCCTCACTCATTCCAATGTCCTGAAGCATTTTCCCTGTTTTTTTTATAGTACTTTCATAATTTCAGGTCTTACCCTTAAGTGTCAAATCCATTCTGATGAAATTAATATTTTAAGGGCCGGGGATTTAGCTCAGTGGTTCTGGCCCCTGCCTCGCAAGTGGCAAGGTCCCAAGTTCAATCTTCTGTATCCCCCCCCAAAAAAATTAGTATTTTAATAATTTAAGTTACATTGTGCTTTCCTCCTCAAAATTCTCCAATGGCTTCCTATTTTCATGGGAACATAACATAAAATCAAATTCCATTTCACTTCAGGCCCTATAGATCTAATTTCTGTTTTCCTCTTCAAGTTCATTGTGTAACTCTATAATTCAGTATACTGCAGCTACTATGGCCTTCTTCATATTTCTCTAATGCCCATGCATATTACAACTACACAGCATTTGCAATTTTCCTTTCTTCTTCCTGTGTTCTTCTGCCTTTCAGTTTCATAGTTACTTCTTTTTTGCCATTCCAATCCAAACTTCAAATGCCCCCTTTTCACATGAACCAAGTCTGACCACGCAACTTTCTTCATTCCTCATTTCTATTTAACCCATTAACATACTTTGTCTTCCTTTTTGAAAGCAGGGATATTGTCTTTATTGGTGAGCTGCTGTATCTTCAGAGTCTAAAATATTTTTGAGAATAAACTAGATACTTACTACATATTATTTATAAGTAAACATCATTTCCTTAGTTGAACATCACTGTTGCTTATTTTGCTTATTTATATTTGATGTTCTTTTCTTTCTTTTTTTGAATCATGTTATGATAATCAAACCCATTTAAAAATATATTTGTTCTCCACTCGTGCCAAGATATCTAGACATACTTTATGATCTGGAGTGTGGAATCTATAATACCTCACAAACATATTCACACATACACAAACACTATGCATACTCCAAATGCAGCTACATTTTATGAAGTCAGAGATTTTCTCCTTTTATTGAGAACATGGTTTACTACCATAAAAATGGATGTCACTTTGAATTGGTAATTTCATGTGTATGTTGATAGAAATCTAATGCATTACAAATGCTAATTCTTTCACCTAAACTTAAGTTTTTAGAGTTTGTGATTTCTTGAGAGATTAGTGCCTTGAGTGAAATGAATCATCATAAAATATGTGATGACAAATTACAAACATTAATATTAGGTGAGTAACAACTTTTGACAAACTATGGACAGCTGCAGAATAATGGAATTATTTTATCCAGACTATGGTTTGTGATCTGTACTATAACTGTCTGAGCTACTTTGTAGCTAAATTTTTTACTGTTTCCAACTAAATTCTATATTTAAAATAAGTTTTGAAATTTAAGTTACCAACCAAAGAATTTTTACACTATATAATGGAAGGCAGTGTTGTTACTCACCCATTCCCTACTCCCTGTCATCATTTAAGCAATGTTAGAGTGGGGGATAGGGCACACCTTACGAACCTGGCATACGGTACCTTAAATTTTAGTGTTGTAGAGACTGAAACCTGATACATTTCTAGAAAATATCTTAAATCCAAATGGTACGGCTAGAGAGACTTAGTGTTGGAAACATAGAGAGAGAAAGTTTAGCATTGGGTGTGATTTTTATTTTCACCAAGGGTAGGACAGTGTTACATTTTTCTGTGAATGATATGTGAAAAATAACCAGCTATGAGGTATCTTGTAAAAGTATATTACTAAATAATTTCTTGCCAGGAGTGTGTTGCCTTGTGATCAGAGGTGGCTACAGAAACAAAATCCTGCAATGAAAAGCAAAGTGAAGTAGTTGCCTGAGAGCCTGCATGTAAACTTGGACAAAGCACTTAGTCTCTCCAAACCTCAAGTATTTTACCTGTGAAAAAGAAGGAGTTAGACTAATGCTTTATCAGAACATTTTCAGGCTTGGAATTATAAAAACTTATAAAATTAATGGGAGGTAGAGGTAAATTTGTTTGAATGAGTGAAATTTCCAAACCTTGGTTCATTCTCTGAAATGCTGATTATTTCAAGTAATGTAGGATAAACAAACCAAGCTTTTATAATTGAGAGAAGAGAATAATAATTGGTGTAAAGCCACACTAATAAATTAATTTATAACCAGTCTATAGTTTCACAATGGGTAGACATCTTAGTTATTTTTCTGTTGATATACTATAATATCTGAGATTAGGCCATTTATAAAGGAAAGAAGTTTATTTAGCTCACCATCTTTGGAGTCTAGAAGTCCAAGTTTGAGCAATCTCATCAGATGAGGACCTAGTGCTGCATCAGAACACAGCTGAGAACCAACCATACATGTAGGCACATATGGAAGAGAGAAAACAGGAAGGCAACTTTGCTTTACAACCACTTGTATCTGTGATAACTGATCCAATGCTGTGAGAGCAATATCAATCCCAGGAAAATCAACCTAATCCCACAAGACCAGTGTTAATCAAATGCTCAGGGCAGTGACCCCTTGACCTAATACCTCTGAATACAAATGTTTCAAGTAGATTCGCTAATCTGGAACTCTTTTCTTTTCTGCTATTTTTTTTTCTGTGTAAAACTTTGGAATATGTAAATGGGAACATTCACTAATAAAATTTTCATTACAGTACTTTCTCTGTGACTGTGATACTGGCTTCATCCCCTTAGGCAATGGAGTATACATTGAGAATCAAAAAACAAAAAGAAAGAAGAAATGAGAATATAAAATGCTGAATATTAAATGGAAAAGCAGGATAAAAAGCAATTGAGCCTGTAACAAGGCCTTAGAGGTTGCTTTTGTTAAAAGCAGTCACTTTTCACTTGGGCCTGCAGATGTCTTATGGATAACTAAAAGCAAATTAAAGGCATGACATTCATTTTGTATTTGTCTCTTTTGCTACCTTAAACTTTGGGTACGATTCCTGCTCAACTCTGCATACAGACAAGTTTATCACTTAAGGAATGTCTGTTTAAAACTGATAATACATGGTTGATTAGTTCTAAATTTATCTATCCTCTCTTATCCACCTTTAAGACTGAAGACACCAAAACAAGAGTAACTATGATATTTTCAAGGAACAAGGAAGGAGTCTTTTCATCATGTCACCCCATGATGTGGTTGTTCCACTAAGTGGGAGCAATTACTCTGTGATGTGAACCAAGGTTTTTCCCTAAGCACGAGCAATCATCTCATGTCAAGGACCAAATTCCTCCCTCAAGTGAAGACAGTCACCACCCCCAGACTAGACATAATGATCAATCTTATCATAGGTTGACCAAGACTGCTTGACTATGCATGTTACTGGCTCCCCTTTTGTTCCTTTCCTCATATAAACCTGAAGTTCTTGCTGGTAGCCCTAAAAACAGGGCTTAAAATTCTAGTTCCTCTACTTTCTATTATGGCTATCCTTAATAAATAATTTCCTTTTTTGTTTCATAAATAGACTCTCAGGGTGATAGGCAGAACTTGGTCAACAGTATCCCCTGGAGAAAGGCCCCTAACTAGGACTCTGGTAACAAGTCTAATCTTTAAATGAAGGAGATAATCTATATATGCATATGTGATATTGTGAAATATATATTTCATCTTCCTCTTGTCTCCTGACATAAATCTCTAAAATCCCTGGAATCTCTGAAATGATAAGAAGCCTTTTGCCTTCTAATGAGATGATTGGTAGCAAGGCTTCCTGTCAAGGCAAAGATGCTTAGGATATCAGAATGAGGGCGGTTCACTGGAATAACCAAAGTTTGCAACTTTCAGCCCCACCACTAAATTCCATGGAGGAAAAGGAAAAGGAGTTGGAAGTTGAGTTGATCATCTGTGGTCAAGATGTAATCAATAATGCTTCTGTAATTAAGCTTCCAATAGAAACCTCAAAGGAGTTTATTTGGGGAGCTTCTTTTCCAAAACAGTGGATAGTTGGGAAACCACAGTCTAGGTAATGTGACTGTCAGTTCTATGTCTGACTTTAAAAAAAAACAAGCCCATTATACAAAGATAAATGTAATTAATGTGCCCTAAAAATCCTAGCTCAAACCAATCTTTCACCAAATCTGAACAAGACAAATGACAACGGAATAAAGATTGGGGAGAGGAAGAAAATTGTGAATAAGAAACTAAAAGTCATTTCCATAAAGAACAACAACACGTCTCCTGAATCATAATAAAGGTTTATAAGGGCCTGAAGATTAGGAGATTATCCTACAAAAGCTCTCCCCATAGTGAATCTACAGAGACAAATGTTAGTTGTTTGGGTAGTGGAGAAAGTAGGAGCAAAACAAATGAACAGGTGACAAATGAATGCTTCTACCTAGGTCTAAAGTTTGCATGGGAAAATAGCATCATTCCCTAAAGGGCTTCTTTAGTATTTAATTTTCTTCATGACTGTTTTACAAAGGTAAATTAAGTTTTTTGAGTTCCTACATACTGAAGAGATAATGTTTATTCCTCAATGAAATTTAAAACTGAAATAATACCAAATCATAAAGAAAGCAAATAAAAGGCCAACAAACTTTTCATTTTTTGACAATAAATATCAATATCAAAATTTTTCTTAAAATATTTTTGGTGCCATATGAATATACTCAGTTCCCTTATTAGGTAACCCAGACCTCCTTGTCTCTTATTTTTTGTCAATTATCTTCAAACTCTTTTTCTTTTCCCATACAGGAAGCAGCCAATCCTTGTCACAGGCTCTGGAGAGAAAAAGAGAGGGAGGGAGGGGAAGAGAGACAGAGGAGAGAGAGAGAGAGAGAGGGAGAGGGAGAGAGAAGGAGATGAAAAGTAGGCAGTATTCAAACCTGTGTGGTTCATGTAGATTATTCCATATTAGCATATTAGCCACAGGTTAAGGGACAGTCTGGTTGATGCTACCTGGCAGCTGTGTCTTTGAACCAACACCTCCAGGGCTTAAGGATGTTTCAAAGATCACAGGCATGTTAACAGTGGTTAGAGGCAATGCTGCTAACTTTAATAATCAGAAGGCAGGTTTCCCACACTTCATGGGGAAAAAAGCAGTCCCAGTTCAGCTTCTGGGCTGTGATCTCTAAAGCTGGACAAAATCACGTTCCTGTTTTCAGGGCAGTAATACTAAAGGCAGCACTTACTTGTCCAGATGACTTTTGTTTTGTATTATATAATAAGATGGAAATTTGTTCTTAAATATTAAAATTATAATTTAGCTCTAGGGCTTGTAGTGGACTGAATTTTTCCTGCCCTACTTACCTATACTAGAATAATGATAGAAACCTGGGCTTTCTAATCAGTCAGGCTTCAGTTTGAAGAACATAGGTAAGTTATTTTAATTCTCCTGTCTCAATTTCTTTATCTTTCCTTATGAACCTGGACTTCTGTTGTGTTTCATTTTAGTTATTTCCACCATCATATAACTAATTATTTGCTCAAATTAGAAACCTAGAAATATGTATTAGCTGGAGCTATCATAACATAGTATCACATACTAGATAGCTTAAACAACAGAAAATTTATTTCTTTCAGTCCCTGAGATCAGAAATCAGTGTCTGTCATTCTCTATCTTAAATCCAGAATTTTTCTCAATGTATGAGCATTCCTATTCCTCTTCTGCTGAGGAAAGCAATTGGATTAGGTTTCTATGACCTCATATAACATGACTACCTCCTTAGTGGTCATAACTGTCAGCAGTCACTAAGGGTTAAGACTTCAGCCTATGAATTTTGGCAGATTCAGTTTTGTCCATAGCATGTTGGTTAGTCCCATATTCTCCGAATTTAATGTATCACCATGACTTGTTCCATAGAATTAATGAAAGAGCTCTTGAGTAAACAAAATACACTCCACATCTACCACAATTGGCTGCTCCAAGCTATCATAGTCCCTCTGGCTTGAATGAATACAATCATATCCTGACTGGTTTCCTTTCATTCACTCTGTTCATCCTCTAATACATTTTCCAATCAAACTAAGTAATCTCCTCAAAACTGACAAGTCATTAGCCTGTTCAAAACATGTCACCTCCCTCTCGTATTCTGTATTCTTATCATGCTTATTACATGATGACTTTTCCTTAACTCCCGTCATCATGTAAAATATGCTTATCCTTACTCTACCTGCTCCTGCCACACTGATCTAACCTCACAGTTTTCCTAAAACCCTCTCCTTCCTTCCCTATAAGCTTCTGCACATTCCACTTCCCCACTCTCACTCAGTCCTTCAGGGAAGACTTCGTTGATCTTCATGACTAGAGAAGCCCCCCTAATTATACATTCTTATAACCACTTATAAGAGTATCACAGTTGCAATTTTAATTTATATATGAGATTATTTAATTATAGTCTGCTTTTCCCACTAGACTGTAATCCTCTTCAAAGTATTTCTGTGAGGACTGAATGAAATAATGAATGTAAAATACTTTATCCAGAGCATGGCCCTTGCTAAGTGCTAAATTGATTTTACCTTTTATCCTTTTTATCAGGTGGAGAAATTCTCAGCCATTGCATATATTCAACTGGCTGCACTTAGTTTTCAACATTAAATCAATCACATGGTTTTGATCTTTTTTGGAATGCTCCAAGTGTATAGTAATATTTAGCTTTCAAAAATTGTTTGCTAGTACTGTTATTATTACTCCTTCTCTGATTCTCCTTTATGTAGAGTTCTGTCTTTGCCACTTACTAGTTAAAAGACTTTGAACAGTTTGCCTAACTTGCCTGATACTGAGACTGAATTCAACTAGCAGCAGTCAAAATTCATCAAATCCATTGATTTAGAGAGAACAGATGCGACGATATATTATTTCCTCTCTCTCACATATTATGCAAAGGATTCATGTTTTCCTCTCTTGTACATCTGAAAACCAAAAGAAAGCATTTTAGAAAAAATACTTTGTACTCAAATAAAACAAAACATTGCCTTCAGTATAAGAGAGCTGATGTCTGTTTCACTTTGGGAGTCAACACAATTCTATTCTCCTCAAGTGCCCTGAGAATATTCATAAACATACTTGTCATTTTGTGATGTGGCCAGGAGTGAAAATATAAGCAGTCTATTCCCTCGTGGAAATAGTTAGACCTAAATACATTCACCTCTATTTCCAGCTTGGCTTTGTCTTCCCTATGTTGACAGCTGGGCCTTCAGCACTGACTGCAGATGGAGCTGCTTCTAAATAAAAATATAGAAAAATACAAATTTCAAAAACATCAATTTGGAAGAAATTATTCTCATTACTGGATCTGTCTTGACAAAAAGATAAAACCATAGGATTACTTTAATATGTGATCTCTCTCAGTGAATTGAAGTGTTCATTCACACACAATTAAGTGAAAGAGAGGACTTGGGGGAGAGGATAGCCAGCTGAAAGGAAAAGCAAAATCTCTTAAGCTGCAGCTTTAAGAAACATGTCATGACAAAACAGTTGTAAATAAAAAGCAAGCAACTTTGAAATGATGCGGTTGTAGAGGAATGGGACATGATTTACAAACCCCGTGTTTGTACAAATCTTTTAGGAGTTTGCTTCATCTCTAAATAAGAGTTTAGATTAAGCATCCTGTTAGAATCAAAATGTGTCAGGGCTGAGATCTACACACACACACACACACACACACACACACACACACACACCTCACAGTGGAATTAGAAAACCACCTAGACTTTGCTACCATTTGCGAACACAACTGCAACACAGAAGTGTGGAAGAGCAGAAAGGAAAATGTATGTAGCAGTGAGGGAGGGAGAAATGAAGAAATTGTGGATTCTTTCCACTTGGTACACATGTGTTCTCTGACTTCCTTCTCATTAAGTTAGGCAGCACCCAATAGAGTGTATCTAACACTATAATTTGCTTACATTTAAATCTTCACTCCTACAATTTTGTGACCTTGGGTGAGTAATTTAACTTCAGGATCTCAGTTTCCTCATAGGAACACAAACGTGTAGGAAGATTGGGAAGTTTAAATACATGCAAAGTACTTAGTACAATAGCTTGCACATAGTGTGTCCTTGACAACTACGTGTTAGTAGTAAGTGCTCTATGAGTATTAATACTACTGAATATTAGCTTCAGGAATATGGCCAGATACAATCCACAAATTAAATGCATCATGTCAGCATAAAATATCCCCAGGTTAGAGATTAAATATTAGTGAAAGTTTAGTGGGAATATAGACTAGTATGGAAATCAGTATGGAGATTCCTCAAAAACCTAAAACTAGAAATTTCATGTGACACATCAATTGCCCCTCTAAGTATCATCCCAAAAGAGTTAAAGACATCATATTAGGGTAATACATGCATACCTATATTTACATCAGCACAATTAATAGTAGTAAAATCTTGAAAGCAGCCTATGTGTCCATCAACAGATAAATGTATAAAGGAAATTTAGTATTTACACACAATGGAGTACTATTCTGCCATAAAGAAAGATAAACTTGAGTCATTTGTAGAAAAATGGATGCACCTTGACAGCATAATGTTCAGTGAAATAAATCAGACACATAAACTTAAATGTCATATGGTTTCTCTTATATAAGAAACCCAAATTGTAAATAAAGAGCAAACTAAAAGATAGATAATAGGAAGGAGGGAGGTAGAGCTTTCTAAAATGGGAAGGGAATCAAGAGATGGAGTGGGGAGGAAAGAAGGGAAAGGGCATGAACAAATGAACTACAATGTGTTATGTACCTGTACCAAGTTTACACAAGGTATGTAAACATTGTGTACTGCAAATATATACTACTATAAATAAATATTAGGAAGAACATAGTTGCGATAGAATATTTTTTTCTTCCAGAAGAAAATTCATTTAGAAAAAAAGAGCAAAATGAATGGCAGTTACATGAAGAGTATGTTAAAAAGCAAAAAAATATACTTATTTTATTTGACAATGGCATGTAAGACAACATAAAAAAGGTCTATGGAGAAATGGGAAATGATTGAGAAAGAATACTTCATGGTATAGAGAGATATGAACAATAGACAAGTAAAATAAAGCATGCAGTAAAATAGTATGTACACTGTAATCTATCCCTCAAATACAAATGGAGACACAGACACATTTTGATTATTTAGGAAAAGAAGATTCACACTTAATCATTAATATTACTGTATCTGATTGATTGTATTGTGATTCTCTTAATTTTTTAATCTGTACATTTAAAGGTTTTTTGCACAAGGAAATCATTTGTTTGAATCTTTGACTTCTGTTTTGCCTCATTTCTGCTAACTTCTAACTGGAAATGGAAGAGAAAAAGAATAAACCTCCATTAGATGCCTCTTATGTATCAAATGAATATGCATATACAGTAATGCCTTGGTTCACCAGTGTGTGTTTGCAACTAATTTGGTTCAAAAACAAAAGCATCAGGCAAAATTTTGTTTCCTCTCACAAACTCCACATCGGGTGACAAACATGACCCACAGCTGTCTCCCCTCACCACACACCCACATACACAAAGGCAGCTATCTTTTCCAAAATCATAAAACAAATTAAGTTCATAAACCAAGGTACAACTGTATATCTATCATGACTATCTGCACACATACATATATATAAATGTATGTATTTGTGTATATATAGATTCATAAACACATATGAATGAAAATTAAATAAAAATGATCTTAAATATTAGGAGCTTTATTTTGGTTTTAAAGGTGTCAAGAATTTAAGTGACAGGAACCAGGGGCTATGTTTCAGACTTCATATCCTAATTCTCAAGATCCAGTCCTAAAGTTATCAAATATTAATTAATCAACTCATGGTAGAAATAAACAAGCCAGTGTCCAAACACTTTTTGAAATTTATCTTAGTGTAAATTAGCCTGTAGTCAACTCCAAATTTCACCAGGTGAAATTTGAATGTTTCAGAGTAAGTGAGAAAACAGCTTTATGTTGAATAAATGTAGCATAAATAAGAATGAGAATAGAGTGATATTTGGAATTATTTGGCTCCAATATTCCAGAGATGAACTTCTACATATTTCTAGATATGTGTAAAATAAAACTTTCTCAGTGTTTACCCAGTGATTCTTTGATTGTTTCAGTTCACATGATCAAGACAAACTACTGTCATTGTTGATTTGGCTCAAATATTTGTCAAAACATAAATTCTATTAATCCATCAAACAATCTGTCTAATATTTTAATGTAAAGATCTGTCTTTTTAATTGAATTGGCTATAACAAATCCAATCAATCAGGTGGACATTCAGCCTATCAGCCAGCAAATTAAAAAGCCAGATCTATCATGAGACTTGCATTGTGAAGAAGTAATCCTACCCCCAGCAAGTCATGTCTTTGAAATAGAACTTCCCCAAGAAAAGTCTGATCATGAACTGTCCCAGCAGCCAGCCACTATAACACTGGGGAGTCTGTTCATCTATAATACTCTTGAGAAAATACTTAGGAAAATACAGGTTTCCTGCCTTCACAGAGCCTGCATGCCAACAACACTATACTTTTAGCATTTACTGTTACTTGTGATATTATCTGTAATTTAAGGCCTAATGCCATTCTCCCAGTCTTAAAATTCTCAGATTTTCCCAAGTAAGCCTTATCATTTTTGCATGCCTTTCATTCTTTTTGTGAAAGTGATATCTAATTGGAATTTTCTTACTCTTTCCCTTTTTAATCATGAAACTGTAGAAATAGACTATAGAATAATATAGTAAATGACAATGAAAATACAATATGGAAAACTTTTTTCCAAAAAATGAGATCATTTTTTAATTTAAACTCTTCTATACTGTTGCTCCCACAGGAAAAACAATGACATAAAAAATCCAAGTATATTTTTATCCTAGTGTTTATATGTGTATTACATACAATGTCCATGAAATTCGTTCTATAATACTTTTTCTGGTTTAAAATGTGAAACAACAGAGCAGAATAGAGGAAGCGGGAAAAATTCCATGAATACACAACTATCTGATTTTTGAAGAAGAGTCACTTAATCTGATGAAGATAAAACAGGTGAAACTCTAGAAGATACATGTGTAACAAAGACTTTCTGAACAGAACCTCAATTGCATAAGAAATAACATCAAGAATCAACAAATGGGATCAACATCTTAGGCCATTAGAGCAATGTAAATGAAAACATAGAGACTCCATTTTACTCCATAAAGAATGGCAATCATCAAGAAATCAAAAAATAACAAATATTACTGAGGCTGCAAGGGAAAAGGAACCATTCTGCATTGCTGTTGGTAATGTAAACTAGTATAACTATTGAAGAAATCAGTATGGAGGTTCTTAAAAAAACTAAAGCAAGAAATTCTATGTGACCCAACAATTTCCCTTTCACATATTTTCCTGACAAAGTTAGAGATCATGTTACAGTGGCATATGCATACCTATGTTCATAGCAGCACAATTCATAATTGATTAACCATAGAAGTGGTCTATATGTCCATCAAAAAATTACTGGATAAAGAAAATGTGATATTTACACAAAATGGAGTACTACTCTGCCATGAAGAAAGAGAAATTTGAGACATTTATAGGAAAATGGATGCACCTCGAGACCATAATATTAAGTGAAATAAATCAGACACATAAGCTTAAGTATCACGTGGGTTATCTTGTATGAGAAACCCAAAATATACATAAAGTATAAAATAAAATATAAATAATAGGAAATAGAGAGATATATCTTTTGAAAACATTAGGAGACTAGGCACTGGGAGAAGGAGAAAAAGAGAATGAAAAAATAATTAAGATATGTTGTGTACATGTACCAACTCCTCACAAGGAATGTAATTGTTATCTACTGCAAACACATACTAATAATAATTAAGGAAAATTAAAAAATAAAATGTATATACCTCATATAACTTTTTTCCTCTCTTTCATTTTTATACATTTTTTCACTTTTATTAGTACATGTTTGCAATATATATTGATTACATTCACTGTAGGGAATTGGTACATGTACATAATACATTTCAATTTTTAAAAATTTGTGCATGTAAGTCTGAAATGATTCAAAAATTTGGGATTTTTTAAATTCTATTCATAAATAGTTAGATTTAATTCACCAATATACCATAAATCTTCTAATCCCCTATTGATGGATATTTTCAATTATTTCCAGATTCTGATGCAGTGTTATATGAAGCATTCCCATACCTATATCCTCATATACATATGCAAGATATTTATCCAGATATGAACATGCATATTTTCAATTTTATTTATGTGTAGCTTATCCGAATAGTTTCCCAACAATTCTATATATAACATATGTATTATAATAATTATAATGACATATATATATATATGTACCAATCTATCTAAATATTTTTTAATCTGAACTTTCTCCTATATTTGATTGGACAGATAATTTTTTTACTTTTTAAATAGAATTTAATAATATGGAAATATCAAAATTTATCCCTTTACAATTTGATGGTCATTTGGTATGTTCCAGTATTTAGCTTTTATAAATAGATATGCTTTAAAATTTCATTCAGCCTGCTATAGACAGGCACGTCTGCACACGCCCTACCGAAGTCGAAGAGTCATGTGGAACACACCAAATTAGCCCGCGCCCTGGCAATAATACACTGGACCCCCACCCACCCGCTCCTCTGTACAGCCACCTGGTTCCACATTACAAAGATGCACAGGACACCAGACCACGAGACCATGGTGCTGAGTCCCGCTGCTCCCGGCCCAGAGGTAGGGTCTTCTGAGCCACACTCCCACTGCTCCTGGTCCAGAGGAAGGGACTTCCTGGCCACCATCCCTCCCGCTGATCCCAGCCGAGAGGAAAGGGATTTTGGGCCACCTTCTGTCTCACTACTCCTGGCCCAGAGGAAGGGGCTTCCAGGCCAGAATCCCTCCCACCACTCCCGGCCCAGAGGTAGGGGCTTCTGAGACTCCATCCCACTGTGCTTGGTCCAGAAAAAGGGATTTCCCAGGCACCATCCCTCCCACTGCTCCCAGCCCACAGGAAAGGGCATTTGGGCCACCATCCCTACCGCTGCTCGCGGCCTCTGTCCCACCTCTCCCAGCTCAGAAGAGGAAATCTGTGCAGGCATCAACAGCCCCCCACCAGTCCAAATGAGAAAACACATAAATAAGGCTCAAAACCAGACTTCCAGATCACCTACACCAACCCAAAAGGGAAATGAGATGGAACACTCTGATACTCAATCACCTGGACCCACTGAACTGGCAACAAAAGGGGATCTGGAAAAAAATGAAATCAGAAATAATTTCTCAGATAACAGGAGAAATTGTGCCCCTAGTGCAAGACATAATTAATAAATCTAGAGAGGAGCTCAGGAACATGATGGAATCCCAACATAGGAAACAAATGGAATCCATAAAACAGATGCAAATAGATTTCCAGGACATGAAAAACTCCATTGAAAGTCTACACAGCAGAATGAGCCAATGTGAGGACAGAATTTCAGATATAGAAGATAAGATTGCAATTAGTGACCAGGAAAAGAAAAATTGCTTCAAAATTATAAGGGAACATGAGAAATCAATCCAGCAGGTGCTAGATGATGCAAAGAAGAATAACATAAGACTAATTGGAATCAATGAAGAAACAGAAGAGAGTGATGCAAAGAAGAATAACATAAGACTAATTGGAGTCAATGAAGAAACAGAAGAGAGTGTAGATGATGTAAAAAAATCTGTTCACAGAAATAATGGCAGAAAACTTCCCAAGCAGGGGAAAAGAGCTTGACATACAGATAAGTGAGGCATATAGGACTCCAAATAGCCTTGATCAAAAAAAAATCTACACATAGGCATATAATTGTTAAGATTCCAGAAACACAACAGAAGAACAAAGCTCTACAAGCAGCCAGAGAAAAGAAGCAAATCACATCCAAAGGAAAGCCCATCAGAATCACAGCAGACTTCTCAACACAAACCATCAAGGCAAGAAGAGCTTGGAGTGACATATTCCAAGCCCTAAAAGAAAACAGCCTCCAACCCAGATTGATGTACCCTGCAAAACTATCTTTCAAAATGGATGGAGAAATAAGATACTTTCATGACAAAGAGCACCTTAGGAACTTTGTGAATGCCAAACCAGCACTCCAAAGAATTTTACACAATATCCTAGGAACAGACATTGAGGAAAAAAACCCAAGGAAGCAAAGCAGAATGGAACCATCCGGCATGACAAGAAATTAAATGGAAAGGGGGAGAACCCAACAAAAAGAAAAAGTCATGGCAATGACAAGTCAATACATTTCAGTCATAAACATCAAGGTTAATGGCCTCAATTCACCAATCAAAAGAAATAGACTGGCAGAATGGGGCAAGAAGCAAAATCCAACAATATGCTGCACACAAGAAACACACTTAATTCAAAAGGAAACTCATACACTGAAAGTTAAAGGGTGGAAAACAATACTCCATGTGACACGAACCCCCAAAAAAGCAGGAGTAGCTATCCTCTTGGCAGATAAAGTAGATTTCAAACCACCACTGATTAAGAGAGACGAAGAAGGACACTACATCCTTGTAAAGGGAAGAATCCAAGAGGAAGAGATGAGAATCATAAATATCTATGCACCAAGCTATAGTGCGCCCAACTATACAAAATAAACACTAAAGGACATGAAAAGTCATATATGCACTAATACAATTGTAGTGGGGGACCTCAACACCCACTGTCACAAATAGATAGATAAACTAGACAAAAAAATAAGTAATGAAATACTAGAACTCAATCAAGCTCTTGAACAAATGCACTTAACAGATGTTTACAGAGTCTTCCACCCCACAAAATCAGAATACACATTCTTCTCAGCTGCACATGGGTCATTCTCAAAAGTAGACCACATACTCATACATAGAACATGTTTAAGTAAGTGCAAAGGAATTGAAGTTATCCCCTGTATATTATCAGACCATAATGTGATGAAATTGGAGATCCATAGCAAAAGAAACACAAAAAATTTCATAAACACATTGAAATTGAACAACACACTTCTGAATAACCAATGGGTCACAGAGGAAATTAAAGAAGAAATCAGACAGTTCCTTCAATTAAATGACAATGACAATAAAACATATCAGAATCTATGGGACACAATGAAAGCAGTCTTACGAGGGAAATTCATAGCAGTGAATGTATTAGGAAAACAGAGTGAGCCCAATTAAACAACCTGATGCTGAACCTCAAGCTTCTAGAAAAAGAAGAGCAGGACAAACCCAGAGCTCATACAAGGGGGGAAATTATAAAGATCAGAGGAAAAATCAATCCAATGGAGACTAAGAGAATGATACAAAAAAATCAATGAAGCCAAGAGTTGGTTCTTTGAAAGCATCAACAAAATTGACAAACCCCTGGCCAACCTTGTCAGAAAAAGGAAAGAAAAGGCCCAAATCCATGCAATTAGGAATGAAAAGGGTGAAATTACAACAGACCCAACAGAAATCCAGAGGATCATCAATACCTACTTCCAGAACCTATATGCCAATAAGATGGACAACACAGAAGAAATGGACAGATTCCTAGATGCATATGAATTACCAAAGTTGAACGAAGAAGACCTAAAAATTCTGAACAACCCAATATCAACCAATGAAATTGAAAATGTAATTAAAACCTTATCAACTAAGAGAAGCCTGGGCCCTGGTGGCTTCACTACTGAATTCTACAAGACATTTAGAGAGGAACTGCTGCCACTACTGCTTAAACTCTTCAACGAAATTGAAAGGGAAGCAATACTCCCAAATTCATTCCTGGAAGCAAGTATCACCTTGATCCCCAAAGCAGAGACAGACCCAACTGAAAAAGAGAACTATAGGCCAATCTCACTAATGAACATAGATGCAAAAATCCTTAATAGGATAATGGCAAACAGAATGCAGAAGATCATCAAGAAGATCATACACCCTGATTAAATGGGCTTAATCCCAGGGATGCAGGGATGGTTCAATATATGCAAATCAATCAATGGAATACACTATATCAATAGAGCCAAGGACAAAAACCATATGATTATCTCCATAGATGCAGAAAAAGCATTTGACAAAATCCAACATTCATTTATCATAAAAACCCTATAAAAAATTGGAATAGATGGTCTCTACAACAAACTGATAGAAGCCATCTATGAAAAACCAACAGCCAATATCATACTAAATGGTCAAAAACTGAAATCCTTCACACTAAAATCAGGAACAAGACAAGGATGTCCACTATCACCAATCTTGGTCAATATAGTTCTGGAAACATTAGCCACAGCAATTAGACAAGAGAAAGAAATAAAAGAATAAAGATAGGAAATGAAGAATTCAAATTGTCATTATTTGCAGATGACATGATACTGTATATAGAAGACCCCAAGTACTCCACCTAAAGTCTTCTAGACCTAATAACCAAATTCAGTAAAGTAGCTGGTTACAAGGTCAACACACAATAATCAATAGCTTTGCTCTACACAAATGACAGACTCACTGAGAGAGAAATAGGGCAAATAATTCCTTTCACAATAGCATCCAAAAAACTGAAATACCTAGGAATCAACCTAATGAAAGAAATCAAAGACCTTCTCTGAAAACTATGGCATTCTGAAAAGAGTGATTGAAGATGATATCAGAAAATGGACAGACAGACATCCCCTGCTCCTGGGTAGGAAGGATTAATATAGTGAAAATGGCCATACTTCCAAAACTGCTATATAGATTTAATGCAATTCCAATTGAGATCCCAGCAGCCTACTTCATGGACCTTGAGAAAACAATCCAAAAATTCATTTGGAACATGAAGAGACCCAAAATAGTAAAAGCAATTCTAGGTAACAGAGACATGGCAGGGGTATCACAATCCCCAGCCTGCAACTCTACTACAAACCTACTGTGATAAAAACAGCATGGTACTGGCAAAGAAACAGACTTGAGGACCAAGGGAACAGATTAGAAGATGCAGAAACAATGCCAGACACACTCAGCCATCTCATCTTTAATAAAGGAGCCAAACACCCTCACTGGAGGAAAGATAGCCTCTTTAAGAAATGGTGCTGGAAAAATTGGGCTTCAACTTGCCAAAGATTAAAACTAGAACTATATCTCTCACCATGCACTAAACTAAAATCAAAATGGATTAAAGATCTAAATATTAAAATAGAAATGCTAAACCACTCGGAACAGAGGTTAGGTAGAACTCTTGAAGACATCTGTGTAGGAAAAGATTTTTATGAACAAAACCTCAGTTGCCCATGAACTAGCACAAACAATCAACAAATGGAATCTCTTCTTATTAAAAGGCTTCTGCACAGCAAGAGAAGCCACCAGCAGTGTGAAGAGACAACTCACAATGTGGGAAAATATCTTCACCTGCTCTTCCTCTGACAAAGGTCTACTATCTCGAATCTATGAAGAACTTAAAAAGATCAGACCTCCCAAATTTAAAGACCCAGTTCTGAAAATGGGCATCTGAAATGAACAGACATTTATCATAAAAAGAAGTAGAAATAGCAAATAAATACATGAAAAAATGTTCAACATCACTGGTCATTCGAGAGATGCAAATGAAAACAATGCTGAGATGCCACTTCACTCCAGAAAGAATGGCTGCTATCATGAAATCAACCAATAACAAATGGTGGCGGGGCTGTGGGGAAAGAGGAACCCTTCTCCACTGCTGGTGGGAGTGTAGACTGGTGCAACCACTGTGGAAATCAGTATGGAGATACCTCAAAGAACTAGGACTGGAAGTCCCATTTGATCCCGCTATTCCACTGCTGGGGATCTTCCCCAAAGAATTAAAAGAATCATACCACAGTGATATTTGTGTGCCCATGTTCATAGCAGCACAGTTTGTGATAGCTAAAACTTGGAAACAGTCCAAATGCCCATCAACTGGAGACCGGATAAAGAAAATGTGTTTTTTTTCATAAAATGGAGTACCTGTCAGCCATAAAAAATGATAAATTAGAGACATTTATAGCTAAGTGGATGCACATTGAGGGGATAGTCTTACGTGAAATAAATAAGACACACATGTATAAATACCGAATTGTTTCACTGGTGTGAGAAATTGAAAGAGTAAATAAGGACTGAAATGTATAATAGGTAATGTGAAATAGGAAGAAAAGGGGCAAAGGGGAAGGAAGTGGGAGGGCTAGGGGAAAGGATAGAAGGGAATGGGACTAATATGAGAAAATGGAAAAATAGGAACAAAATCTTTGTAAATAGGGAGGGCTGGGCAAGTGTGAAAAATAAGAACCAAGAGGGACTACGTAAAGGTGCAAATTTCCAATGATGAATGTCATTATATTGTATACCTAAAATGTACCAATGATTAGAATGAATAATCGATAATGCAAAATAGGAAGAAAAGTTCCAAAGGGGTAGGGGTAGTGGGAGGGGCAGGGGAAAGGAAAGAAGGGAAAGGAAAAATGGTGAGAAATGGAAAAATTTTAAATAGTCTTTGTAAATAGGGAAGGGTGGAGGGGATGAAGGGAGGGCTAGGAATGGGGAAAAAATAAGAACCAAAATGCATTATGTAAAGGTACAATTCCCAATGAGAAATGTAATTGTGTTGTATACCTACAATGTACCAATAAAAGAATTTAATAAAGTGCAAAAAAATTTCATTCACAAGTCTTTGTATAGGCATATTTTCATTTTTTTAAATAAATGCCTAGGAATGAAATTGGTGGGTCAATTCTATGTCCAGATATACGGGGAAATATATACTTTTCTTTATTTCTCCCAGAAAGTACAACTAAAAATTTTGGACAGTACATATAGAACATGAGTTTCTAAAATTTGGAGAGAAGAAGACAAATCCATTATATGTTTTGGACACAAGGCACAGCATAAGGTGAGTACTCTGTTTTTTAATCTTCATATATTCTGCTAAAGTATATACTGCTAAAGAAATTAGCAGTATGTTAACCCAAACATGTACCAAAAAAGTATCTCTTTCTCCCACCAAAAATGTATTCTGTCTAGGCAAAGTGTCAGGAAAGTAGCAGCATATTTGGAAAATGTTTAGACAATAACTTTTCTAGTCATAGAAAACTGTAGCCCCACCACTACCAACCTAATAAAAATAAATGGATGAACAAACTGAAAAATCAACAACTTTTCTTGGATCTGTAAGAGAGGTAAGGTGACGGGCACACTGCTGCCGCCAAAATTGTAGAGACTAACAGGTTAATACAGAGAATTGCAACACATCAGAGAAGAAACCCATGAGCTAAAAGCTCTGTGGAATCCACTCGCAGCACAGATATTCTGAGCTCTAATTCACAAATTGCTAGCAACTGGAGATAACTCCAGGTGTACCCACACATGATCACAGTGGGACCTCACACTTTTTTTAAAATTTTACTTCATTGGTACATTTTAGGTATACAATATAATGATATTCATCGTTGGAAATTTGCACCTTTACATAATCTCTCTTGGATCTTATTTTTCCCCCTTCCCCTGCCCTCCCTTCAACCCCTGTATCCCTCCCTATTTACAAAGACTTTGTTTCCATTTTTTCATTTACTCATATTAATTCCATTCCCTTCTTTCCTTTCCCCTACCCCTCCCACTTCCCCTTCCCCTTTGCCCCTTTTCTTCCTATCACACTTTTGTCACTTTTCTGTTCTTGAAGTAAATATGCTTTCTTGTGGTTACTATCGGAGAAAAATCCCCTCCTTCTGGTAATGGAGGAGGAATCATTTGGAAGTACACCAGAGAATTCTGCTCTTAACACAATCTTTATTGAGGAGAATAAAATTTCCCAGAACTTGGCTTACTGATTTTTTTTTCCAAGAGCCTAACTGACCTGGACAAAAATATCTATTTCCAGTCCCTTCTAGCCTTCCATGTAGGAGTAGCAAAATACCTCCAGCACACTTCAGACATCCTGTCTCACCTAAAGGGTGCAGTAGAATATGAGAAGCACTGGTGAAGTTGACATTCCGGTGGCATAGGCTTACCGAATGCTGAAATCTAAACACAGGAATATATAATGTTTCACTTTCCCCCACACTAGCCACTGCATTCCTGAAGGCTTATTTACAGTCATCCTCCTCCCCACTATATCAATTCTGGCTATGAAGAAAAGTGACAAGATGTGATAAGACAAAAATACAGTTTCAAAAGACAAAGAAATCATCAGAATCACACTCACAAATGACAGGGCCATTGAAATTTTCAGACCTTCAATTTAAAACAACTATGATTAATGTGCTTAGAGCCCTACTGGATAAAATAGGCAGTATGCAAAACAGATGGATGGACAGTGTAAAAAGAGAGAGAGAAAGCCTAAGAAAGAACAAAAGGAAATTCTACAGACGAAAAGTATTGTGTCAGAAATAATGTTTTGCTGTTTTTATTTTATTTTATTTTTTGATGGTACTGGAGATGAAATCCAGGATCTTCACACTGGCTATATCTGAGGACCTTGTCTTTTTTTTTTTTTTTGAGATATGTTCTCACCAAGTCACTAAGTTACCCAGCCTGGGTTAAGCATGCAATCCTCTTACCTCAGCCTCCCAGAGTACTGGGATTACAGACATGTGGGTTTTTAACAGGAGTATTACGGTAAGTCCTTGATTTATGAATGAGTTTCATTCTGGAAGAATGTTCGTAAGTTCAGTTCATTCATAAGTCCAATAAAGTGAGTCTTATATACATTTGACATAAATATACAATATAAAGCATAAAAAACAAACACACAAAAATACTGTAAATAAGCTAGTTTTACTTTTATACTTACTGTAAAATAGTGTTACAGTACAGTACAACTACACAGCTACTTCCACTATTTGTTGACATCTATGAATGTTCATAATACTAGGTTCATTTGTATCTCTGAAAGTTTGTTTGTCGAATGTTCGTAAGTTGGCGACTTACTGTAGTAGAATGGACAAAGGTTGGCTTGAGAATATGTCAATAGAAACCTACAAAACTGAAATGCAAAGAAAAAAAAGAACAGAATATCCATTAACTGAGAAACAACTAATAAAGGTTTAACATAAACATAATGGAAGCACAAGCAGAAGAAGAAAAAAGAGAAAGGAACAAAGACGTGTTTGAAACAATGACTGGGAATTTCCTCCAAAGTAATGTCAGACACCAAATGCCAGATGCAGAAAACTCAGAGGATCTCAAATAGGATAAATGCTATCAACCTACCCCTAGGACATTATAATGAAACACAAAAAAAATCAAAGATAAAGAAAAACTCTTGAAAGAAATCAGAGGAATAAAATTATTTACCTATAGAGAAACAAAAAGAGACCTGGAATCAAATTCTCCTTAGAAATCACACAAGCAAGAATAAAGTAAAATGAAATATTTAGGGTGCTGAGAGAATAAAAGCACTAGCTTAAAATTTTGCACCCAAAAATTATTCTTTAAAAGCAAATAAGAAATAAATAATTTCTCCAGAGAATTGAGAGGATTTGTTAACACCACACACGCCCTATAGTAAATAATAAAAGAAGTTCAGCTTCCTATGTGTCCTTCAACAGATGAATGGATTAAAGAAAATGTTTTTACAAATAATGAAGTACTCCTTTTGCCATAAAGAAAGATAAACTTAAGTCAATCATTGAAAAATGGATGGATCTTGAGACTATAATGTTAAGTGAAATAAAGGAGACACACAAGCTTAAATATCATATGATTTCTCTTATATGAGAAACCTAAATTATAAATGAAGAGAAAAATGAAAGATAGATAATAGGAAGTAGGGAGATAGACCTTTCTTAAGGGGGAAGGGGATCAAGAGATGGAAAGAGGAGGGAGGGAGAGGAGGGAAAAGGGATGAAAAAATGAATTAAGATGTGCTATGTACTCCACAGAAGGAATGCAAAAGTTATGTACTTCAAATGCATATTAATAAGAACTTTTACTTTTATTCTTTAATTCTTTATTTTTTGGTACCTGGGATCAAACTCAGCCCCTTGTGCTTGTGAGCAGGTGCAGTGCCACTGAGCTAAAACCCTGGCCCCTAATAAGAATTTTCAAAAACAAAGTTCATTAGAGGGAAGAAAAGTTATTAAAATAAGGTATTTGTATCTGCATAAAAAATAGACTCATCACCAAAGAATCTGTAAAAGGAAAATAAAATCTTACTTTTCATAATTAATCTAGCAGATGAGAATTTGTTCAAAATAACAACAAATATGTATGTTTGTGTAGATATGCATATATACATAAATATGATTATGTATACTATGTATAAGTGAAATAAATAACACCAACAGTAAAAGCAGAAACAAAGTCTTTGTAAATAGGGAGGTGTGGAGGGGTTGAAGGGAGGGCAATGGAATGTGGAAAAAACAAGAACCAAGATACATTAGGTAAAAGTACAAGTTCCCAATGGTAAATGTAAATGTATTATATACCTAAAATGTACCAATAAAAGAATTTAACAAACAAATAATAACAATAATAGGATGAGAGGCACGAGTTATTATTTTGCTGTTATAAGGTACACTATTTATGAAGAGGTGTAGTATTGTTTGAAAGTGAACTTAGATTAGCTGTAAATGTATATTGCAAATAATATGCTAAGATAAAAGATGAAATGGAATCAAATAAAGTGCTCTATTAAAATCACAAAAGACAGACAAAAAGGAAAAAAAGTAGGAACAAAGAACAGGTTAAACAAACAAAAAATAATAGAAAATATGGTAGATATTAGTACAACTACATCAATAATCGCTTTAAATATCAAAAGTCTAAATACACCAATGAAAAACAAAGTTTGTCAGAAATTAAAAACCAAGACCAAATTATATGCTCTCTACAAGAAATATCCTTTAAATAAAGACCATGTAGATTAAATGTAAATTAATGGAGAAAGATATACCACACAAAGTAAATTAAAAAGAAATGAGAATAGCTAGTTAATTTCAGACAGCACAAACTTCAAAGCAAGAAAACTATCAGGCATGAAGAAGAATACTGCATAACGGTAAAAGAATCAATTCTCCAGGAATATATAACAGTTTTTAATGTATCTACATCCAACAACCGAGCATCAAAGCACATAAGTCAAAAGCTGATAGAACTTCAAGGAGAAATAGATGGATTCATTGTTCTGTTGGAAATTTCAATACCTCTCTACCAGAATACAGCAGATCCAGTAGAGAGAAAATCAATAATTTTAAAGTTGAACAGCATCAATCAACTGGACGTAATGAGCATTTAGAGACTCCTTCTTCCAACAACAACAGAACACCCATCTTTCTCAAGCTCACATAGAATATTCACCAAAATAGAACACATTTACAGCCCAGTAAAGACAGGTGAACAAATTTAAATGAATACAATTCATACGATGCCTGGTTTAACACCGCAATGGAATTAAACTAGAATTCAGTAACAGAAAAATAGTTGGAGAATCCTAAAACATTTAGAGACTGAACACCACATTTCTAAATAATATACGGGATAAGAAACAAATACACAGAAAAATAAAAACTCAAAGATACTTAAAAATTTTCTAATTAAAAGAAAATGAAAATGTAACAAAATGTGTGGGATGCAACAAAAATAGTGATTGAAGGGGAATTTGCAAAATTGAATTCATATATTAAAAAATATCTAAAATTGATCATGCAAGCTTCCACCTTAACAAACTAGAGAAAGAAGAGCAAATTAAAGGAAATAACTAAAATGAGAGCAGAAACCAAATAAATTCAGAACAGGTAATCAATAGAGAAAATCAATGAAACTAAAAGGTGATTTAAAAAATAAATAAATTTAATAGTCTTCCAGCCATTTTATTTGTTATATGTCTATTCAGCTTTTTGCTGTACTTTGGATTATCTAATTTTTGGCATATTAATTTTCACTGCATTACTTTATAATATCCTTTTTTTCCCAGACTTTACTAACTTTTCATCATCTCTTTTCTTAGATACCCTATTAAATGTTTATAAATTTTGGTGATATATTCAATGAACAAACCATTGAATTAATTGATTTGATCTAATATTTTTATGCCCTATTTAGAGAATTTTAACTTTCATTTGTATCTTTAAGTTTCTGTTGTTTGCTTTCAGGTTACTGTGTCCGTTTTCCAGTGTTTTAAAGTAGAAGACTGAGTTATTGATTTTTTGATAGGTACTTATAGCTATTAATCTCCATCTAAACACCACTTCAGCAGAATACCATGATTTTTGGAATGCTTTTCTTTTTATTTTCATTAATCTCAAAGAATTTTTAAGATTTCCCAAGTGATTTCTTTTATTTAATTAATTTTATTGGTACATTTTAGGTATACAATATGACATTCATCATTGGAAATTTGCAACTTTACATAATCTCTCTTGATTTTTATTTTTTCTCAATTCCCCTGCCCTCCCTTCAACCCCTCCATCCCTTCCTATTTACAAAGACATTGTTTCCATTTTTTCATTTTCTCATATTAATTCCATTCCCTTCTTTCCTTTCCCCTACCCCTCCCACTTACCCTTTGCCCCTTTTCTTCCTATTTCACATTATCTGTTATACCTTTTAGTACTTATTTACACTTTCAGTTTCTCACACCAGAGAAACTATTTGGTATTTACACATGTATGTCCTATTTATTTCACTTAAGAGTATTGCCTCAATGTGCATCCATTTAGGTATAAATGAGTCTAATTTTTCATTTGTTATGGCTGAGTAGTACTTCATTTTATGTAAAAAAAAAAACATTTTCTTTATCCAGTCTCCAGTTTATGGACATTTGGATTGCTTCCAAGTTTTAGCAACTACAAATTGTGCTGTTATGAACATAGGTGCACATATATCACTGTGGTATTATGAAGACCAGTGAACTATAGTATTCCAATGAGAGAATTTAATAATTTACAAAGGTAAGTTGCCACTTGCCATTATGGGAGAATCAAATGATTTTTCCTTTATTCCTATTTTTTTTAAAGTAGCTTATAATCTAAAGATGGAAGCTAGCAGTGGAACTATGTGTTTTTGACATTAAGTGGTACTAATAAAGTATTTTATTACCAAAAGTTAAATGAAAACATGGTAAAGTAATTTCTGTTTTAAAATATCATAAATGCAGAAATTGAGTAATATGCCATTATGTACTTGAAGACTGATTCTTTTAGTTCTTTGGGGAAGATACCAAGCAGGGGAATAGCTGGGTCACATGGGACTTCGAGTCCTAGTTCTTTTAGGTATCTCCATGCTGATTTCCACAGTGGTTGCACCAGTCTACACTCCCACCAGCAGTGGAGCAGTGTTCCTCTTTCCCCACAGCCCCGCTAGCATTTGTTATTGGTTGATTTCATGATAGCAGCCAATCTTTCTGGGGTGAGGTAGAATCTCAGCCTTGTTCTCATTTGCATCTCTCAAAAAACCAGTGGTGTTGAAAATTTTTTCCTATGTTTATTTGCTATTTCTACTTCTTTTTATGATAAATGTCTGTTCATTTCAGATGCCCATTTTTGGATTGGGTCTTTAAATTTGGGAGGTCTAATTTTTCTAAGTTCTTTATAGCCTCTAGATAGTAGACCTTTGTCTGAGTAACAGCAGCTGAAAATTATTTCCCACATTGTGGGTTGGCTCTTCAGACAGTTGGTGGTTAAACTTGCTGTGCAGAAGCTTTTTAATAAGAGGAGATCCCACTTGTTGATGGTGCTAGTTGACAGGCAATTGAGGTTTTGTTCATAAAATATTTTCCTACACCAATGTCTTCAAGAGTTCTACCTAACCTCTGTTCCAACTGGTTCAATGTTTCTGTTTTTATATTTAGATCTATAATCCATTTCAATTTTAGTTCAGTGCATGGTGAGAGATATAGATCTAGTTTTAATCTTGGGCAAGTTGAAACCTGATTTTTCCAGGACCATTTATTAAAGAGGCTATCTTTCCTCCAGTGAGTGTGTTTGGCTCCTTTGTCAAAGATGAGGTGGCTGAGTGTGTATGGGGCTGTTTCTGGATTTTCTAATTTGTTCCATTGGTCCTCAGGTCTGTTTCTTTGCCAGTACCATGCTATTTTTATCACAGTAGATTTGTAGTATAGTTTCAAGAATGAGGTTGAGATACTCCCTGCCATGTCTCTGTTGCCTAGAATTGCTTTTGCTATTCTAGGTCTCTTCTTTTTCCAAATGAATTTTTGGACTGTCTTTTCCAGATCTGTGAAGTATGCTGCTGGGATATCAATTGGGATTGCATTGAATCTATATAGCAGTGTTGGAAGTATGGTCATTTTTACTATGTTCATTCTTCCTACCTAGGAGCAAGGGATGTCTTTTCATTTTCTCATATCATATTCAATCTCTCTTTCCAGAGTGCTATAGCTTTCAGAGAAGAGGTCTTTGATTTCTTTTGTTAGGTTGATTCCTAGGTATTTCAGTTTTTTGGATGCTATTATGAAAATAATTTTTTGCCCTATTTCTATCTCAGTGAGTTTGTTGTTCGTGTAGAGGAAAGCTATTGATTTTTCTGTCTTGACCTTGTATCAAGCTAGTTTACTGAATTTGGTTATTAAGTCTAGAAGAGTTTTGGTGGAGTTCTTGGGGTCTTCTATATAGAGTAGCATGTCATTTGCAAATAATGACAATTTGACTTCTGTGTTTCCTACCTTTATTCCTTTTATTTCTTTCTCTTGTCTAATTGTTGTGGCTAATGTTTCCAAAACTATATTGAACAGGAGTGGTGATACTGGAGATCCTTGTCTTGTTCCTGATTTTATTTTGTTTTACTTATTTTTTTTTTTTTTTTTGGTACCAGGGATCGAACTCGGGTTCCTGCGCTTGCGCAGCAGGCAGCGAACCCACTGAGCTAAATCCCAGGCTGTTCCTGATTTTAGTGTGAAGGATATCAGTTTTTTACCATTTAGTATGATATTGTCAGTTGGTTTTTCATAGAAGGCTTTTATCAGATTGAGGTACAGGCCCTCTGTTCCAGTTTTTTGTAGGGTTTTTATCAAAAATGCATGCTGGATTTTGTTCAATGCTATTTCTGCATCTATTGAGATGATCATATGGCTTTCGTCCTTGGCTCTATTGATATAGTGTACTGCATTTATTGATTTGCATATGTTGAACCATTCCTACATCCCTGGAATGAATCCCACTTGGTCAGGGTGTATGATATTCTTGATGATCTTCTGCATTCTATTTGTCCGTATCTTACTAAGGATTTTTCATCTATGTTCATTATTGGATTGGACTATAGTTCTCTTTTTTGGTGTGGTCTTTTTTTCCTTTAGGGATCAATTGCTTGCAGGAATGAATTCCAGCGTATTGCTTCCCTTTCAGTTTTATTGAAGAGTTTAAACTGTAGTGGCAGGAGTTCCTCTCTAAATGTCTTGTAGAATTCAGCAGTGAAGCCATCAGGACCTGGGCTTTTCCTAGTTGTTAAGTTTTTAATTACATTTTCAATTTCATTGATTTATATTGGGTTGTTTAGAATTTTTATGTCTTCTTTGTTCAACATTAGTAATTCATACATATCTAGGAATCTGTCCGTTTCTTCTGTGTTTTCCATCTTATTGGTGTATAGGTTCTCAAAGTAGGTGTGGATGATCCTTTGGATTTCTGCTGGGTCCATTGAATTTCATCCTTTTCATTCCCAATTGCATGGATTTGGGCCTTTTCTTTTCTTTTTTCTGATAATGTTGGCTAAGGGTTTGTCAATTTTGTTTATTCTTTCAAACAAACAACTCCTGGCTTCATTGATATTTGTATCACTCTTTTAGTCTCCATTGCATTGATTTATGCTCTGATCTTTATAATTTCCTCCCTTGTGTGAGCTTTGGGTTTGTCCTCCTCTTCTTTTTCCAGAAACTTGAGGTTCACCATCAGGTTGTTTAATTGGGCTCACTCTGTTTTCCTAATACATTCACTGCTATGAATTTTCCTCTTAAGACTGCTTTCATTGTGCCCCGTAGATTCCGATATGTTTTATTATCATTGTCATTTAATTGAAGGAACTGTCTGATTTCCTCTTTAATTTCCTCTGTGACCCATTGGTTATTCAGAAGTGTGTTGTTCAATTTCCATGCGTTTATGAGATTCTTGCAGTTTCTTTTGCCATTGATCTCCTATTTCATCACACTATGGTCTGATAATATACAGGGGATAACTTCAATTCCTTTGCACTTACTTAGACATGTTCTATGAGCAAGTATGTGGTCTATTTTGGAGAATGACCCGTGTCCAGCTGAAAAGAATGTGTATTCTGATTTTGTTGGTTACAACACTCTGTAAACATCTGTTAAATTCATTTATTCAAGTGTTTGATTGAGTTCTAGGATTTCCTTGCTTGTTTTTTGTGTAGTTGATCTATCTATTTGTGACATTGGGATATTGAGGTCCCCCACTACTATTGTATTAGTGCTTATTTGATTTTTCATGTCCATTAGTATTTGTTTTATATAGTTGGGTGCACTAGTGTTTGGTGCATAGGTATTTATGATTGTCATCTCTTCCTATTGGATTCTTCCCTTTACAAGGAGGTAGTGTCCTTCTTTGTCTCTCTTAATCAGTGTTGGTTTGAAATACACTTGATCTGCAAAGAGGATAGCTGCTCCTGCTTTTAAGTGTGTTTCTTATATGCAGTATATTGTTGGATCTTGCTTCTTGACCAGTGTATTTCTACCAGTGTATTTCTTTTGATTGGTGAATTGAGACCATTCACATTGTTGGTTATAACTGATACATATTGACTTATCATTGTCATGATTTATCTTTTTGTTGGATTCTCCCCCTTTGTGTTTAATTTCTTGCCATGTCTGATGGATTCATTCTGCTGGACTTCTTGGGGTTGTGATCCTCATTGTCTTTTCCTAGGATAATGTCTAGAATTTTTTGGAGTGTTGGTTTGGTATTCATGAAGTTCCTAAGGTGCTCTTTGTCATGAAAGCATTTTATTTTTCCATCAATTTTGAAAGATAGTTTTGCAGGGTACATCAATCTGGGTTGGAGGCTGTTTTCCTCTAGGGCTTGAAATACATCACTCCAAGCTCTTCTTGCCTTGATCGTTTGCGTTGAGAAGTCTGCTGAGATTCTGATGGGCTTTCCTTTGTATGTGATTTGTTTCTTTCCTCTAACTGCTTGCAGAATTTTGTTCTTCTGTTGGATTTCTGGATTCTTAACTATTATATGCTTATGTGTAGTTTTTTTTTTTTTATCATGTCTAGTTGGAGTCCTATATGCCTCACTTATCTGTATGTCAAGTTCTTTTCCCCTGCTTGGGAAGTTTTCTGCCATTACTTCTGTGGACACTTTTTTATGTCATCTGTACTGTCTCCTGTTTCTTCATTGACTCTGATCAGTCTTATGTTATTCTTCTTTGCATTGTCTTGCAGCTACTATATTGATTCTCATTGTCCCTTACTATTTTAAAGAAATTTTTCTTTTCCTGGTCACTAATTGCAATCTTATCTCCTGTATCTGAAATTTTGTTCTCACATTAGCTCATTCTGCTGCCTAAACTTTCCATGGAGTCTGTAATCTCCTGGAAATGTTTCCATCTGTTTTATGCATTCCATTTGTTTCCTATGTTGGGATTCCATCATGTTCCTCAGCTCCTATTTTTTTTATCTGTGTCCTCTCTAAATTTATTAATCATGTCTTGTACTATGGGCACAATCTCCACTGTTATCTGAGAAATTATTTCTGATTTCATTTTTTCCAGATCCTCTTTTGTTGCCAGTTCTGGAAGTCCATGTTTTTGAGTATCAGATTGTTCCATCTTGTTTCCCTTTGGTGTTGCTTTAGGTGATCTGGAAGTCTGGTTTTGAGACCTGTTTACATCGCTTCTCATTTCAATGGGTGCGAGGGTGTGTGAGCAGCTGGCACCTGTGTGACTCACCTCCTCTCTGCTGGGGGCAGCTCTTCCCCTGGGTTCTGGTGGCAATGGTATGGCAACCTGGAAGGCTCCTCCTTAGCACTAGGGGCAGCTCTGTTCCTTGGTACTGGGGGCACTGTTATGGGCAGACTTTTTACTGGCTCACAGAGGGAGAATCTCTGCACAGCCATAGAGCACCCCCCCCCCAGGGAAATGACCTCTTAGTAGCCTACCAAGAGCCTCACACCTCCCTACCCAACATGCTCCTCACAGCCCTCCAAGTGATTTCTTTTTAAACATTGGTAATTTAGGAGTGTTCTATTTAATTTTTACATGTTTGTGCATTTTCCAAATTTCTTTCATTTGTAATTTCACTTAATATTTTCTAATGTCATTCCATTTTGGGGAAACATATTTGCATGGTTTCCGTTCTTTTGGTTTCAGTAAGGCTTGTTTTATTGCCTATCCAGAAGAATATTGCATTTGTACACAAGCATTTTGCTGTTATTGGTTGGAACATTATATTGATGTTTCTTAGTCTAATTTGAATTGCCATTCATATCTTTTATTTTCTTAGTTATCTCCTCCCTAAATATTCCATCCGTTATTGAAAGTGAAGTATTCAAATCTCCAACAATTATTGCTGAATTGTTTATTTCTTCCTATAATGCTGTCTGTTTTTATCTATTTTATCATTCTGTTGTTTTTTGTGTATTTGTTTAAAATGTTTGTATCTCCCTGACATAAAAAATTTTCTAAGTCTGTTACTCCAGGAATTGGGTGAAGTGGTGATTCCTAGTATTCTTGGCTTATTTTACTAAGTGTGCAATCTTAGCCCTATTAGTAAACTGGAAGGCCTGCCATGCCTGGAGCGATAGCCTTTATCTCCTGAGTCTGCAAAGGGTGGAAGAAGGTAACTCCTAATCTCTTGATGATACTCACCAGGAATTTAATCTCTTAAACTAGGAGCTGGTGCCTCTAGAAATGCTATCCATCTCCCTCTCATAGTGAGATATCACATTTATTGACTGGAAACTTAAAAGTCTTGGGCATACCTGCCTAGTCTACAGTTTCTGTCACACTAAATTGAGAAGTCACAGTTCAGATGTCACAACCTCTTGCTGCTCATAAAATTTTGCTAGATTTCCTTGAATAAATGTTCCTTTGCTTTATGCCTATGGGACAATTTCTAGAGACTTTAATATCTTATAAGTAAAAATATTTATGCTTATTTTTCTGAAGAATGATTTGTGAAAACTCCTACACTGAAATGGAAGTAGAAATTTTGTCTTTTATATTTTTGTCTTATGTTGTAAATTATGTTTAATTGATTATCCACGATGCTTTCATGTTTGAATTAATGTGTTTGTTGAGTTGTCAAACTATCTGCCATATGTAAATTGTTTCATGGTTGTTTTCTGGTTTGTTTGCTTGCTTCTTTTGTTTGAACTCTAATTTATCTGGTTACTTGCTTTTTTCTGTGAACTCAACTTCAGAAGTACATTTTTTTTCTTATAAGTCATGCCCATGTCCTGTCCTAACTTGTAGGGCTCTCTCTATGCACTCTGGATTATGCTTCTCTTAGGTCCTATATGTTCCTTTTTGCTGAATCATTTTTAATCTTAGTTTCTCTGCTCTGGTTTACAAAACGTTGGTTTTTACCTTATATTGCCAATATCCACAAATGGTTTAATATGCTGATTTCTTATAGATCACTCTTTTCCCACTTATTGCATAGGACCAATGATACTCTCATTTCTTTTATACTTGAATGATGCACAAGGTTTTGGTACAACCTAATTGTAGATTGGGTAGGCCATCTCTAGCTCTATTATTTATGTATGATGCCCATTTACACTCACATCTATTCTAGACCTCCAGATTTAAATCCCACTCATAATACCTCCCAAGCACCTGCTCATGTTTCTGCTATAGATTTTTTTCTTATTTTCAAGCTTAACCAACTTTTGTACAGTGATGTACTTTATTCATCATTTCCATGTTTAGTAAAAATATTGTGATGATTTTCTATAGATACACTGAATATATTATTTTGACCTATTTCTTTTCTCTTCTTTTCTCTTTTTCTCCTGGCCATTGCCTACCTGTTCTTTAGATTTGTATCCTCCAGGCAGCCTTCCTTGAACTTCCAGGATGAGTTAGGTGCCTCTCAGTTGCAGTCTCACACCACTCTGTACTTGCCTCCTCATACAACTTGTTTTATTATGTTGTCTCCTGATCAAACCAAGAAGTCCTTGTGGCAAATAAAATTTCCTTCACTACACTACAGGTCCTTAAAACTAACATAGTCCATTTTACATAGTAGGTTCTTAGTATTTATATTTTTAATGAAAGAATGTCAGTACATATTTCACTTATTTTTTTATCATGTGCTCAAAGTGCAAATGATGCCCACACTTCAATGCTTAAAGATAATGTGGAAAGAATAATGTTTAATTAAAAAAATACTTCCTAGGAATATTGTGTTCTTTCTTACTAGTCCACCATCACCATCTATATCAGTATACTGTAACTATACTTTCACTTGAAAAATTAGTCACCAAATTTAAATAAGAGAATTTGCCTTCAATGAATTTCAACTGGCTGAATGAATGCACAGAAGTCTATTTAACTGAGATAGAGGTAAATTACTGTAATTAGACTTAAAAACTGTAGAATATTTGGAATAATATGTGTGCATCTGAAAAGGACTTCGTAGTTTTGGTTGAATATAAATCAACATGAATCAATAATATGCTTATCAAATGTAAAAATGCTTTTTGGTTATACTAAAACTTCAATGTCCAGTTCAAAAGACTATGAAATACTAGCGTCATTTAAAAGTACTCCATTTTAATCAGGCTGCATAAAAATAAGAAAACTATATACAATATAGTATATGGAGAAAAAAAGACTAGAATATTGATGGTTCTTGATATTGTGCTAAAAGTGCAGTAGTTGAAGTAACTAATGTTTTTAAGCTTCCATTGCTACTTAGATACACACACACATACACACACACTCACACACACACACACACACACACACACACACATATCCACAGTATGAGCCCCACTCTTTAGAGGAAAAGGAGCTCACATTTTTTTGCAAGGGTCAGTTTCCTGAGACCATGTTTCCCAAAATTTGAAGGTAATTATCAAACAAAGTAACAAAAATTACTGGGCTGGAGTTGGAAAAATCTATTAAAAGAACCTAGCAACCCCAGCTGCCAAGCAAGTTAGTCATGAACACATTAATATGGCAAAAATAAATTTGTCTTCCATTGGTAACAACAAAGATTTCTTAGTTCAGGTTGGTGGTTTACAAACTTTTGTTTATGGTAATCAACTGGTTCCAATTTTTTGATAATCTAGTTTAATGAATATGCCATAAAACAAGAGAATTAGAATTTTACAAGCTCTCTATATGATTATAACATGAAAGAAAATTTGGGAGCCACTATTTTTTTTCAGGCAGGGTCTCACTATGTACTTCAGGCTGGACTTAAACTATGTAGCCCAGGCTAGCCGTGAACTTATGGCAATCCTCTTGCCTCAGCCTCCTGAGTGCTAGGATTACAGGCATGTGCCACCACACCTAGCCAGGAGCTACTATTTTATGTTACTTTTTTAATAGCAATGATATCAAACTTTATTCTACATCTACTGTCAGCCAAGAATATAGAGCTCTTCTTTCTGGTATACAATAAGAGTACAATTTCTTTTCTTTTCTTTTCTTTTTTTAAGAATACAATTTCATATATGAATTTCCCAACCCTAAGAATAATGATAAAAGCTAAAATCAATTTGTCATATGAAGATGACTCTCCCAAAGTCAGATCCCTAGTAAGTACCAGATTCAGTATTCAAAATCAAGTATGTATAATTTAATAGTGCCCTATGCATAACACATTATACACCATATTAAAGTAGAAACAACACAAAATTATGTTACTGAAAATTTGTCTGGAAATCATATCATGGAATATTGAATGATATTTTAAATGCATCTGGGAACTTGTTATTTATAAGAATCTTTAAGTAAATACACATTCATCTTCTACATTACTCTCAGGAACATAGCTTAACAACAGTAATTCTGTAAAGGTACCTTAGGGATTTAATAGAGAAAAGTCTGGATTGATTCAGTAAAGGTAGTTCAAACACCAAACAGTTAATGTGATTATTCTTATGCTGTATTAATATAAGTATGATTCAAAATGAGTGAGTTGATTATATGGACTCTGTTGTGATGAAAACATGGAAAAACATTGTATCCAATTTCTGGCTATATCATATTTTTATTATTATGCTAAAGTATTACAGGCTTACAATATCATGAAATACTTAGGAACAGATACCTTTCAAAAATTCATTTTCTCAGGGTTGAGAGTGCTAATATAGTGTCATACACTCTGCACACCTAGTGGAGTCTAGAATAGCACAATATAATCAAACATTAATATATATATATATAGCAAAATTGACGAATATCCATAAAACAATAATGGAAATAATGAAGATTTTTATATATGAGGGGAGATAGATAGATGGCAAGAGAGAGCACTTTGCAACAGTTTAGAGATTTGTATTTGTACCAAATAATTCAAGTTAAGTCAGATTTAATGGCCAAATAATATGACAAATGTGTTTTTATTTTCCAGAGTTTTTTAAACTTCTGAATTACATATAAGACATTGTAGAAATACATATGCCCTTAATGATAAAGATTCAAAATATAAAGAAAGGGAAAAAAGAAAAGAAAAATGGTCTATATCCTCACCTCTAGTACTTGGTTTAGAACTGTAACTACTTTTAATCATTTCTCCTATGGGTTTATTGCTTGTTATTGTCATAATTCAAAATATTGTGCTTATACATATCTTTTTGGATTTATAAACTTTCCAAGATTATATATTGTCTCTCAATAAATATTGAGTTCACTATGCTCCCTCATTTTATCCCAATTCAGCAAGTCCAGCTAACTCCCTTCACACATATACAAAAAACACGCAAGTCATATTTTTTATTTTTAGTTATAACAGTGTACAATATACTGAAATTTCATTTCTTAACCTTTTCATTCTAGATAGTATCTTTAACTTGAAATATTAGGTTTCAGGCTTGTGAAAAGGGATAACCATAAGTATAGTAAAGATACATAAAACGATATCATATAAGAATCACAGAGTCCTAAGAAGATGAAACTCATGTAAAAGATGGAAATTGTCCTGAAATAGTTGAAGACTTCTCATGAAGATAAAGGAACAGAGTATTCTCTATATCCTCAAAAGGGTACTAGGAATAGTATGGAATCTACAGAACAGATTTTGGATCTGTGTACAAATTTTAAAAATATCAATGTAAAAACAAAATTTTACAAGGTTAAGCAAGGGCTACCCAAAGACGATATAGACAGCTTCAAGAGCTATTGAGTTTTCTATTACTAAACATGTTTAAACAAGAGCTTGATAACCTCTTGGCAGGAAAGTTATAGAGGAATTTAAACATCAATTGGCTAATATGGACTACATGACATTTAAGGTCTTGTTTCACTCTGAATGTCTATGATAAGAATGATTGTTTGGTCCATAGGATCTCTTACAGTCAAAATAGACCTATAACCATATAATATTGGTCATAATAGCACTATTCCTAAGAAGAAATATCTTGTTTTTTGAGTAAGTTAAAGATCTACCATATATTGAATCAGAAGCTTTAACTCAGAATTCTGCACTTTTCTTCCAGGAAGTCTCAACACATTTTTCCTGATGTGATTTTTGCCCTTGAGCACATTAGCACACTAGTTTTGGGTATAACAAAGGAACTGAAAATGTTTGTTTGTAAGTATTACTTTTATAAGCCACTGGGAAATAGAAAAGATAAAAAGGAGAAAGAAGAAAGATAAAGATAATTAAATCAGGCAAGAATGATATGTTTGAGTGTTAGACACTTAGATGTGAGGGGTCTGGAGGGCAAGTTGTCAAGACCATGAAATGAATCTTCATTTCTCAAGACTTTGGTCTGTTGGAAAACTGCTTACAAATTTAAACTTCCGATCTCCAATTTATTTATTTATACCCTTGATAAGAAGACAGCTATTGGTACTGCTACAGGTAAATATGGATGGACTCTACATACTTACCCTGAAAAAATGAAAAGGTGGATGAAGATATACCAGGAACATTTGTTAATAAAAGTAAATTTTAAAATGGAGAAAGACTTTACCATTTGATATTCTACCACCTCTATTAATGAATTCTTCTTTTTTTGCTTATTTTCTTTATGTTTTCATTTAAAAGCTTTAAACAAAGTCTATGTAATCCAGAAATCTCAGTTAAATAGCAATGAGTGCCCTATTATGTTTTATTGTGTAGGCATATCTATGGTTCAAGAGTAAGTATTCTCTTGCATATTCCTTTCTTGTTTCCTTAGAGTTTGCTATTATAGAATCACAGGAGATAAAATCTCCCACCAAATGACTAGCTTACCCATGTACGCACGCATGTAAATCTTCCTGAATTTGTCATGAATATAAATGTATACACACTCCAAGTACATGAATGAAAGTTAAATGTGCACAATGAAACTTTTTAAGTGTATTTAAATTCTATAGAAACTATATTTTTCAATAAAACAGGAGAAATTCCAAAGAAGTTCTCTTTTATTTCTATTTTCTCAAGGAACTAGCATGTTTTCTTAAAACAGTGGCCCTTAAGTCTCCTCACCACCATAACTACTTCCACACATGTACTCATGCATATTCACACACATATCTGTGCACATACACCAGCTCACATTGAGAAATATTTCTTCATTCATATATTTTGACCTAAAGAGCAAATGAATATACAATACAACCATTTATTTCTGTATGCAAGGATCATCATAAATTGTTTGGAATAAGCCTAAGGAAATACAGTGTTGCCTCGCTTCATGAATGCAATTTATGAATTATTTTCGGGAGGATGGCTGTGGTAATATTTACCACCAGTTGTGGAGTTCCCGAATGTAAGCAAAATTTTACTGAAAGCTTCTGTTTGGGAATCAAATTGTTCTTGAATGGAAGCATTTGTGAACCCAGGTAATACTGTATCTAAGTTGACCAAGAAAGAGCCTACTTTTATCTGTAAAAATAAGGATTGAGAGAGTGGAATGGTGGCTAGTCATAAATTTATAAAGCAAAAGAGAAAAATGATTTTGATCTTCAATCTCTGTAATACAGAATTAGAGTAAAGATGTGCAAACATAAAGAAGAAATTTTAAGAAGCTAAGAAAGTCATTGAGGAAAGAAATATTGCACATAGAAATAAGAGGGTAAATTGATAGAACTTCCTACTTTAAGAACCTATATCATCCCAAGTTTGCAAAATTACTTTTAGGTCATGGATAACATGCACAATGATTTGGAAGTCACTTACATGATATAGTAGTTACATTTAGATTGAACAATATTGTCTTCATCTATTTTGTGTTGCTATGACAGAATACCTGAGCCCGGGACATTTATAAAGAACAAAAATGTATTACTTACATTTCTTGAGGCTTGAAAGTCCAGAGAAAATTATCAGCAGTTTGGTTATTGTCAGAGCCTGGTTTTGGCTTCCAAATTGGCACCTTGTACCCTGCATTCTCCAGAGGGGAGAAACACTATTCCTTACATGTCAGACATGCAAGAGCCAAGAGAAAGTAAGAAAGGGCTGATCTTACCCTTTTATATCAGCATCAGACTCACCAATGAAGGGGAATTCCTATGGCCTAATCTCTTCTTAAGATCTCACCTCTTATTCCTGTCACAATGCCAATTAAATGTTAGCATGAATTCTGGAAGGGACAACTATTCAAACCACAAAAAGGCATTTTTTAAAATGTTCATCTTCAAGGTGGTTCTCATAATTTTATGTTATTTGTTTCACTTATTGGTATCTCTGAAATAATAAGATTACTTAAAATATGCAGTGTGTAATATAACACAATTTTAGCCAATTATTTATATATTCATATGTTCTGTGCCACAGAAATGTTCATAAATGCCCTGGGCAGGTTATGGTAACAGAATGAGACAGACAAGAAATCTCATATTAAATAAATGTGAATCAATAAGAGAACAAAATCAATCTACAATTAGGGAAAACTGTGTAAAGCATACACATGACTTCTCAGTACTATTTTTGTAAATTCCTATGAATCTATGATTATTTCAAAATTTTAATTAAAAAAGTCAATTCATAATGAGAAAGCATTTGCTCAAATATGAAGAAATTAGCAAAGTTAAGAGGCAGGAAACAAGAAAAATACTGTCTTAGAGGATGGCACAATTTAAAAATCAATCATATTGAGACTGTTTTCAATCTTTGTATGCAACTCAGACAAGGGATGGCCTAACATGAGTTTTTTTAAAAATTCTTACTTCAAGAAGTATGAAAGGATGAACAAAGATTTCTTATCCTCACACAGATATTTATAGAGACTGACTTATCTAAATCTCTGTTTCTCAGAAGACAAACTCTGTTCTGGAGTACCATAATAGAAACAGAACATGGGCTGTCCCACATATTCACAAATCTCTCATCCTCCTCTAGCCATACCAAACTCAAATGAATAAGTAAGTTCTCTACTCTTATGAACAATGGGGCCTTGCACTTTCATGATAGCCAGGAATATGAGGATAGAAAGTCTCATACAAACATTGAACTCTAGATAGGTTTAACCTGGTAGAACTTCCTCAAATCCCTTTTGTATTTTAAATGATCTTGCCAGACCATGTAGAGCTACCCCTAAGAAATAAGTAGATTATCTTCTCCCATAAAATGTGAAGCTGGAGCACAAATTATTTTCCCCAAGACAGTGTGCTCTGCATGACTAAATCCAGTAAGCTAAACAGGATGCTTCCCCCACGCTCCTTGTGGCTTCTGTTTGAATGCCAACTCTTTGCATCCATAATACTGCTGATTTCTGCAAACACAAATGCTTTACTTGTATGTGAGCTAGAACGAAATGTCTGTTAGTATACAAGCCTCCAAAATAAGCCTTGTTATTGAATCACTTTTGTAGTGAATGCTTCCTGTAGGTGTTGAGTACTAATTTACGTTTGTTAATGTTAAAAATAACTATCAGGAAGTGAGGGTGTGGGGTAGAAAGATGGGTATAGCTGAGGGACAAAGCCTTCACTATGTTGTGTTGGGCCATATTAGAATTCAGATTGGCTAATAACAAAAAGTTCTGTCTAGGCACCAGTGAGTCAGCTGATAAGCTGGCAATCACACCCACAACTTCTTTAAGGCTGTCTTTAAATAAAATATTCCTTAAACGCCACACCTTTTGTTCTCATGTCAATTGCAGCAAGATAAATGTTACATGAGATCCTGTCACATACTTTCAATTAAAGAAGTTTTGGAACCTGTTAGTGTAATTTGCATGCAGATGTTTCATTTTTTTTTTTTTTGAAGGTGGGGAAATGATAAAACTTGCTTCTTCGGTGCTAATGAACAGCCTGAGTCATTAACCAGGTGAATAAAGCAGATATGGATGGACCCCCCCTCACGTCTATCCTTTTTAATTTTAATTCTACTTATTGCAGGGAGTAAGTCTGCCACTGACAGCACATTTCCCATCCCTCCAGCTTGATTCCCCAACTGACAAGGGGAAAGTCACTGTGCCAAGTCACAGTAAATACCTACAACATTAGCTCTTTCCATATCTGGAATCTGGCTATCCATGACATCAAAAGAAGGTTATAAAAAGGTCAATAAAGAATAAAAAGGAAATTGAATTCTGAAAAGGAGCCAGAGGTGGAGAAAATTCAATGATGAAAAATATTCATTTATCTCTTCAGCAGCACTAGGTTTTTGGGTATATGGTTGAGAAGGTCAGGAAAAAATAATCAACTTGTCCGAATACTTGAAGGCTGAAATAATACAGGATGGTTTTTCATGGATATACCAGGTAAATCCTGAGAGATAAGGTTTTAAGAGGCATTCTAGAAATACCAATATCCCTACCTTCTTAAATACTCATCAGAAAATTCACTCTTCTTTCCTGACTGAGCAAAGATAACAAATATGGAGAGCCCCCGGGGGAAGTAACACATTTGCTTGAATTGTGTAAATAGGGCCATGCTGCCTCTTCCATTCTTAACTGCAAACCTACCTGAAATAAAGTAATAGTGACTATAAGTAGGAAGGAAATGGAGGAATGACTAAGGGATGCCTAAAGAAGATTAAAGTTAAGGAAACATATTCAGCAGTATTCCCTTAAACAAATTCAACAGACATCAGTCTTAATGCTGAATCATTGGCCTTTCTGTAATCCATACTATCGAAAGACACTAAGCATCTATCCACATATGGACACCTAGGTTTGAAAAAGTTTTCCATTTCCAGTCCTATTGAAGTCACAGAAATTATGAAAGCAATATCTTGCCATAGCTCAGACATAAAAATAATCTTGATGTCTTTCTGTAAGGCTATCAACAGCAAAGCTCTGCTCATTACAGTACATACTGCAGCACAAAATTTCTTCAAGTATCTTCCCAGGATTTTTGGCCAGAGTAATTTTAAAAGGCTCAGCTATGGTAGATCAGGCAACAAGAAATCAAATCAAATGGAAGATAGAACCATCCACATAACTTGTGGGTCTTATTGTACAATTAAAATATGTACAAAAGGCCTGGGGATTTAGCTCAGTGGTTCCACCACCACCAAAAAAAAAAAAGTACACTAAAAGCATCAAGATAATTGTGGCAGAACATTAAATTCAAAATAGAACTCTTCTGTATGTTCTAATGCAAGATATTGATTTATAAAAAATATGCTTGTGAGTGGTCAGTATACCAAGTCTATATTTTTACCCAGATCATCTATTTGCAATGAATATAGAAAGATCAACAAAAAGTGCAAACTATGAAGAAAAAAATATTTGTTGGTTGTCATTATCATTGAATGTTTAATTTGTTTTTGTTATTGTTGTTGTTAATTCTTTAAGTAGAATTATTCTGAAGATGTTAATGAGATCAACTGTTTTTGATAGTTGTAAGTTTAAACTCAGGTAGTTGCCTCACAACATCTCAAGAATATTGAATACAAACCTAGCTTCAGACTGAGACTTCACTTTCTATCTCAAGCCATCTTATGGCACTGATCATACTAAAATTTAAGAGATAAAGGAGAGATGACTCAGTATAATACATTCTACTCTACCTCCAAGCCAGATCTACTTCCTGAGCTTCAGACTCGTCTGACTATAGAAGATCTCCAGTTGAATCTTCCCACAAGAACCTTAAGTTCAACATGTCTAGTGTTATATTTCTCTCCCAATGCAGTCTTTATCCATCCCCTCAGCTTGTAATCTCTTTTTACTGCTTCCATCAGATATTTATTGTGCTTCCTGTTGCACAAACAAGTCATTAGAATTGTCCTCAATTCCTCCTTCTCTCATAGCCATTCTTTCATGGTGAGGTGCAAGTAGTAGAAGACATTAAGTTTTAGAGAACACAATAAGTCATGCCTCAAAAGGACACCACATTGAGCCATAAAAGTAATTGTAGAATGGATTGTCAGCATATGTAGTATACGTATATGGACAGAAGAAGTATAATAACCAAAGTGCAGAATCAAGTAGAGGTCAAAGAACTAGTGACAGTAAAAGCAAATGCAAGAAGTAGAATCAAAAACTGACCTAGGTTTAAATCTAACAACACTGCTGATTTGCTGTGTTCCCTCTTTTATTATTCATAAAATAAGAAAGTGGCCAGCACACACTTGTTTCATAAAGGACAAAAATAGAAAATATTTCAGGCTTTATAAACCATACAGTCTCTGTTACAACTACTCAATTCTGCCATTGTAGCATGAAAGCAGCCATGGTTATGTAAATATTTAATGTATCAGTGTTCTATTCAAATTATACTTACAAAACAGGCACGGGGCCATTTTTGATTCACTGGCTATAATCCAGACAACTAGAATAATCCACACTACGTGTTATGGCCTGTGTTTAGATGTCCTCCCAAAGTCTCATGCTTTATCAGAGGTAGCTGAATCCAGAGTGTGTGATTGATTCACCTTGGGACTAAGCCCAAGGGCACTGGGATTAAGGGCATGAGTGCTACCTGAATAAGTAGTCTGAATAAAATAAAAGGGGCAGAAAGACACTGTTAAGGTCTCTTGTTGCTTTTGCTGTCTTCCATCACCATGAACTGTTGCCCCTCTGCCACTCTGCCTTGGAGCCAGCTGATTATGAACTGAAATCTCTAAGAACTGTAAGCCAAATAAACCTTTCCCTCTTTCACTTTGTGCATCTAGTATTTTGTCTCAGCAATGAGAGAAAACTAGCAAATTAACTTCCTAATCATAGAGATTTAACATAATACAAGTTTCGTTCTCACATCACAAGGTAGATGAAAATATCTTCCCGCCTCTTGAAGCTGGTGTATTAGAACATGCAGCTTCTAAGGTGATGTAGAAAGGAAAGAGAGTATTGAAGGATCCCATCAATCCAGAAAATAGTTTACATATTTTTTGCCTACATTTAATTTGCTTAAACCAGGTCTCATAGCTCAAACCTACTATGGAAAGCTAGAAAAATGTACAGTACTATATGAATATTTGGTAACACATTGTTGTCATAGAGTTGACAATAATTCCTGCCTCACAAGGTTGTGAGGATTAAATATGTGTAAACCAGTCCAATCCCTGACACATAAGCAGCACTTTATAAATGTTTAGTCACTCTCCTCTTTTTCTAAACATTTCACTTCTTCCCATCCCAAAACATACACTTTACACTCATACAGAGCCACTGATTGAATGAACATCTATGGGCTTTGCATATTCTATCTTCTTGACTTGTTTCATTTTCATTTTCACTTGTTTAGTATTCATCCACTCATCTTTCATACTCTTGCTCAAATATGATGCTTCTTTACTTTAACTTTCCCAGGCAGAGTGACTTGGCCTCCTCTTCTTGCACAAACATTCAGCCATAAGAGGAGTAGAGTAATTGGCATGTTTCAATATAGTTATTTTGTTCATGTATACCTCTTCCACCAGGCTATGAATTCCATGCATATCGAGCAATGAAATTTGTGTCGGTACTTCAGCATTTACCATATAGTCTTATAACTAACAGTCAATAAATACTCATGAAATGCAACTGGTTAATTGTAATGGTGGGAACATCAGATCCTATACTGCCTGAAGTCACAATGGGTGGAGTGTGAGACAGACCTGGACTTTCCAATGTTTATATCAGCTTTAGTCTTAGTGCTTTATTGATAGTGCTATAGCATGATGCTTGGCACAGAGGAAGCACTTAATATACGTTTACTAAAATCTACATACAAGAGAAAAGCAGAAAAGATGCAAATTTTTCCCTGTAAGTCTCCAAAATGTTTTTCATTTTCAAGAAATTCACTCCATTGAGGGAAGAGTTGACTAAATCCAGAGAATACAATATGTATATGTAGCATATACTCTTCAGGGCATATTTACTATCATTCTAGAATGGGCCCATCAAAAATACATGTAATGCACATTATCTGTAGCCCAGGAACCAGCAACCTTGAAATCTGGGGCTTCTTCCTGCCAACTGCTGAGTATTTCTGTTTAGAAAGATTTCCAGGGCAGCATCAACACCAACAACCCTGCTATAACTCTTGCTCAGTGGAAATCAGCAAAAAAGTACTGATTTTAAATTTCAGGATTTGGTTTCTCAGCTCAATCTTTTCTTTTCTGTTTTAAAAATTAAGTTTATTGGTATATTTTAAGTATACATAATGATCACATTCCTCATAGGGAATTTGTACCTGTACATGATATATCTTCATTCTTATTTTTTTCATTCCCCTCCCCTCCCTTCAACCTCTCTTCTTCTCCTTATTTACAAAAGCTTTGTTTCCATTTTTTTCTTTTCTCATTTTTTGTCCCTTCCCTTCCTTCCCTTCCCCCTCACCCTCCCTAGTTCCCCTACCCATTTGAACATTTTCTTCCTATTTCATAATATCTATTATACATTTTGTTCCTCATTTACTCTTTCAGTTTCTCACACCAGAGAAACAATGCAGTATTTACACATGGATATCTGATTTATTTAACTTAAGTTTATGGGCTCAAACTGCATTCATTTAGCTAAAAATGTCTCAGGTTTATCTTTCTTTATTGCTGAGTAGTATTCCATTGTATAAAAAGGCCACATCTACTTTATCCATTTATCAATTGGTGGGCATTTGGGCTGCTTCCAGATTTAGCTATAACAAATTGTGCCACTATAAATGTGAGTGTTATGGTTTGTGTTTAAAAATCCACCCAAAGCCTCATGCAAATGAGGTGGGACTCGCTTTTTCAGAGGTAGTTGAATCTGGAATGTGTGATGCTGGATTAGGGGTGTGTGATTACCAAACCACTATATGTGAGTGATGAGTTTGGGAGCGCCCTAATCCTGGTAGCCTGAATAAGACAAAAGATGCTGTTAAGGGCCAGGGATTTAGCTCAGTGGTTTCGCCGCCTGCTGCGCAAAGCACAAGGACCTGAATTCAATCCCCGGTACCGGAAAAAAAAAAAAAGAAAGAAACAAGATGTTGTTAAACTCTCTTGTTGCTTTTGCTACTTTGTGCATGGCATGTTGTTTCTCCTCTGCAATGCCTGTTTGCTATCCCTGTCTTGGAGCCAGCCAACTATGAACTGAAACCTCTACAAACTGTAAGCCAAATAAACTCTTTCCCCTCCAACTTTGGGTGTCAGGAATTTTGTCTCAGCAATGAGAGAAAAGTAACTAACACAGAAATTTGGTACCAGGAGTGGGAACATTGCTGTGATTTTACCTGGCCATGTGGCTCAAGTGCCTTTGGAACTGGCTTGTGGAAAGAGGAAGAGTTAGGGAAGATTGAGAGATGTTGGCTACAGAAGTAGTGCTGGAATGGCTTAGGCTGTTCTTTATGGGAGATTCTGGTCAGAGCTCAGAATACCAGAAGCCCAGTAAATACCAGGCTCAGGAAGTTTCTGCTTGGAAGAAGGACTGCATTGCTGTTGGACTTCAGAGGATGTATGTTATGGTTTGGCAGAAAGTTTGTCTGAGTTTTATTCATGATCAGAGAGTTTGCCTAAGAGTGAGATTAGGGACAGTGGACTAATTAATCTTGCAGAAGGAATTTCAAGGAAGTCGAATATTGAGGTGGTGGCATGGCTACTGTTGGGGGCTTTTAGCCAGATCTATATTGAGAATCAAGAGCAAAAAGCCCAGAAGAATGATTTAAAATGCTTTGAGTTTGGCCAGAAAGGAAGCTGTAGTAAAGGTGTGGACTGCAAAGGTAGAACTGATGAGATCTTGATTGCTAAGAAGGAAAAGGACAATAGAAAAGGTGGCCTGAGGGCATCACAAGAAGCAGCAGGATTCCACCCTTTGCAGCCTGAAAATTACAAAAGTGAGGGACTTTACTTTGAGAAGGATATGGCAGAGAACCACTTTCCAGAATTGCGGAGGCCTAAGGAAGTTGTTACAAAATGGGAGCCTATGGAAGTTTTTCCAAAATAGTGGTTTAGGGAAGTTGTTTCTCAGGACTGGGTTCAGAGTGCTCATAATCCAGGCACTCTACAGCCAAAAGAAAAAGAAGCCTGGCTACTGCTCCAGCTGGCAGCGACCTTGGTATCATCCACATGGCACTGGTTTTAGGTGCATGCTGAAAGCAAGAGTTGTGGGATCAGGAAGGCTTCCACCCAGATTTCAGAAGAGATCCTGGAAGGCCAGGGAGTGTGCCCCTGAGAGGGAAATGTATGAAGCTGTGAGTGTGAAGCTGAAGGTGCAATGGAGACCCCAGAAGTTTGGAGAAGCCATGAACATAGATTTTCTGAGGCAAACTACAAAGAGAGAGCAGAGCCGGCCCCAAAGAGAAGCCATGAGAGCTACAACCACCAGAAGTGCCATAGGGGTGAAACCACTCAAGCCTCTTAGAGTTTACAACTTACCACAGATTCTCTCAGATGCTGGAAGTGGAACTGTGGGGTTTAATATTTGCCCTGCTGGATTATGGACTTGCTTTTGTCCCATGCCTTTTATTCTCCTGTTTGTAACTTTTGGAATGGTAAGGTCTATCTTATGCCATTAAATGTTTTTTCCCCCCCATTAAATTTATTGGTACATTTTAGGTATAAAATACATTTACATACATCATTGGGATCTTGTACCACTACATGAGTATCTTGGTTGGTCTTTTTTCCCCATTCCCCTGCCCTCCCTTCATCCCCTCCACCCTTCCCTATTTGCAAAGACTTTGTTTCCATTTTTTTTCCTTTTCTCATATTTTTCCCCTTCTTTCCTTTCCCCTACCTCTCCCACTTCCCCTGTTTCTTTAGACCTTTACTTCCTATAACACAATATCAATTGTTCATTTTTAAAATTAAAATATCAAGACCTAGGAAACATTACCACAGATTTTACAGAATTTAAAAGGATATAGAAAGCATATTTCAAAAAATCTGTTTTGAAATAAATTTGACAACTTCTAAGAAGTACCTTGGAAGACAAATTAATGAAACTGACTCTGGAGGAAATATAAAATTTGAACAGCACCTATTAAAGAAAGTATATTCCTAGCTTAAAAATCTACCTATATGATGACAACAGGCTCGTATACATTTTAACTGATAAATTATATCAAACATTTAAAGCAGAAAGAAAAGGGAACACTTCTCCCCTCATTTTAGGAAATCAACATTGTGCTAATCTTAAAACTGGATAAAGATAATAGAAGAAAAAGGTATGAACATAGATAGAAATTTGTTTAACAAAACAAACTCTTAGAAGTCAGATCTGGCAGTACGTAGAAAGTGGTTTTGTTATAGGGATGGCAGTGTTGGTTCAGCATTGGAAGATCCACCCCCAAAAGTCATCATACATACCTTGTGTTTTCTAATCCTGCTAAATTCAAATACAAGTTCTAGGGGCTCCTAGAGATTTCTTACTATTTTCTCTGTAGATGATCAGTTCATCTATATATAAAGATTTTGCTTCTACCTTGCCAATCCTATCCTAACTGTGTCATTTTATTGCCAGATTATTTTGGTGGGGCCTAGGTTTCAAAGTTTAATGGACAGATAAAGAGTAAGCATATCTGCCCTTGTTCCCCACCTTAAGGAGAAAGCATTGTATCTTCTCCATTCATATAAGGCATTGTCACTAGAAGTATGGAGTACATGTCTTTAATCTGTTGAAAAGGTTCTGTTCTACTTCAAGTCTCCTGATAGCTTTTACTATGAACAGCTTTGGAATTTAGTCCAATACTTTTTCTCCAACTAGTGACAGGATCATATGGCTTTTTCCTTTCCTCTGCCATTAAATGTTGAAAGTGTTTGAGTTTCTTTTTATTTGTACAGGGGCTTGCAGCTAAGTGTTTACCTTAAATCTTAGAGGAGACTTGGGACTTGGACTTTTCAGGAATGTTCAAACTATTAGGATTTGGCAACTCTTAGAGTTGCTAAATGCTTTTTTGCATAAAGGGATATGAATGAGTCTTTGGGAGGTCCAGGGCAGAATATTATGGTTTGTGTTTATATGTACCTCCAAAGCCTCATTCAGATAAGGTGAGATTCCCTTTTTCAGAGGTAGTTGAATCTGGAATGTGTGATGCTGGGGTTCAGAGCATGTGATTACTAAACCACTATATGTGAGTGATTGGTTTGTCAGTGCCCTAATCCTGGTAGTCTGAATAAGATAAAAGGGGCAAAAAGATACTGTTAAACTCTCTTGTTGCTTTTGCTACCTTGTGCATGCCATGTTGTTTCTCCTCTGCAATGCCTGTTTACCATCCCTGTCTTGGAGCCAGCCAACTATGAACTGAAGCCTCTACGAACTGTAAGCCAAATAAACTCTTTTCCCTCCAATTTTGGGTGTCAGGCAGTTTGTCTCAGCAAAGAGAGAAAAGTAACTAACACAGAGGGGGTGCGTATATCACTGTGGTATGATGGTTTTAGTTCTTTCAGAAAGATATCCAGAAGGGGAATAGCTGGTTCAAATGGAATTTCTACTTCTAGTTTTTTGAGGAATCTCCACACTGATTTCCATAGTGTTTGCACCGGTTTACACTCTGAGAGTGAAGAAGGGTTCCTTTTTCCCCACAGCCCTGCCAGCATTTGTTATTGGCCAACTTCTTGATAACAGCCATTTTTTCTGGAGATTGAACGTCAACATTGTTTTCATTTGCATCTCACAAATGACCAGTGATGTTGAGCATTTTTTCACATTTATTTGTTGTTTTTACTTCTTCATCTGAGAAATGTCTGTTCATTGCAGATGCCCATTTTTGGATAGGGTCATTAAATTTGGGAGGTCTGATTTTTTTTAAGTTCTTTATATATTCTAAATAGTAGACCTTTGTGTGAGGAACAGCTGTCAAAAATTTTAACCCATATTGTGGGTTATCTCTTCATTCTGTTGGTAGTTTCTCTTACTCTGCAGAAGCTTTTTCATAAGATGAGACCCCAGTTGTTTATTCTTTGTGCTAGTTCAGGTGCAACTGAGGTTTCGTTCATGAAATCTTTTCCTATGCCAATGTTTTCAAGAGTTCTACCTAGCCTCTCTTCCAGCCGGTTTAGTGTTTCTGTTTTAATATTTAGATCTTTGATCCATTTTGATTTTAGTTTAGTGTGTGGTGAGAGATTTGGGTCTAGTTTTAATCTTTGACAAGTTGAAACCCAATTTTTCCAACACCACTTATTGAAGAGGCTATCTTTCTTCCAGTGATGGTGTTTGGCTCCTTTGTCAAAGATAAGGTGGATGAGTACGCCTGGAGTTGTTTTTGCATCTGCTAATCTGTTCCATTGATCCTCTGGTCTGTTTTTTGTTTTTTGTTTTTTGTTTGTGCCAGTACCATGCTATTTTTATCACAATAGCTTTGTAGTAAAATTTCAAGTTAGGGATTGTGATGCTCCCTGCCTTGCCTTTATTACCTACAATTGTCTTTGCTATTCTAGGTCTCTCTGGTTCCAAATGAATTTTAGGATAGTTTTCTCTAATTATGTGAGATATGTTGTTGGAATTTCGATCCAGATTGCACTAAATCTGTATAACAATTTTGGAAGTATGACCATTTTCACTATATTGATTCTTCTTACCCAAGAACAAAGGATATCTTTTCATTTTCTGATATTCTTTTCAATCTCCTTTTTAAGCATACTGTAGTTTTCAATGTAGAGGTTTTTGACTTGCTTTGATAGATTGATTCCTAAATATTTCAGTTTTTTGAAACAATTGTGACAAGTGTGCTTTCTCTAATTCTTCTCTCAGTGAGTTTGTTATTCATGTACAGGAAGGCTATTGATTTTGACTTTGTATCCAAGTATGCAACTAAATTTGGTTATTATGTCTAGAAGTCT